>NC_079329.1:18619538-21425372 GCF_029931775.1 Euleptes europaea | reverse complement strand
GAGGGGAAGGTGATTGTAAGCTGGTTTGAGTCTCCCTTAAGTGGTAGAGTAAGTCAGCATACAAAAACCAACTCCTCTTCTTTTTAAAATAGATGCATCTAATGTTTGATGTTATCCTTCCCCCACACACACACTTTTAGAATATTTCATAGTTGTTTTCGTGAGAAACACAGAACTTAAAAAGAAGGCTTGCAGTGCCATGCTAGACAGCGTTAGACACTTCTAAGGCAATTGAACTAAACAGACTTAGAAAGATATAACTCTGCTTAGGATGGCGTTGCTAGAGACTGAGGGAAATGCCAGTGGAAGGAAACAGGAATGTTCGAAAAGGCTTGCGGTAGGCAAAAGATCTCCCTTTCCCCAACTACTGGAATCTCCACCCAGATGTTTTATTTCAGCTCGCTGGCCTTTTATGCAGGGACGTTTCCCCACGGTCACCCCCACCAACTGTTTCGGGGCTTCCCTTTGATTATGCATGCCTTTTCTGCCAGTCAGAGGTCTCCTCGCTCTCCCCGCGCATTTTGCCCGTGTTTTCCAGATGCTGTTTTTGCCAGAATCTGGAAAATGCAGGCAAAATGCACAGGGAGAGCAAGGTGACCTCTGACGGTCGGGAAAGGCATGCATAATCAAAGGGAAGCCCTGAAGCAGTTGGTGGGGTGACCGTGGGGAAACGTCTCTGCATAAAAGGCCTTAATTTGAGGAAATGAGCCGTGGAAGGTTTCCATGGCATGGAGGTAAATAGCATCACCTGGTGAATTCCATCCCATTCAGCCTCTGTTAAATGGACAGAACCTTTTTTTCTCCAGGCAACCCTGCTTTGGAGGCAAGAGTATTCGGGGCAGAGAGCCAAATGACAAGGAGGGAAAAGATCCCTGAGGGCCAGACTATGAGAGGTTTGTGAATAGATCTTCTGAGCGTTTCCTACTGATAAGTAGCAGCTGTTTGGGAGGCGCCCAGTTTGGATGAGGGCCACGGTGTGGGGGTATTTTTAACCCCCTCCTTCAGCATTGTTTTCCTGACCTCTTCCCCCACATCTGCTATCTGTCTGGCTGGGGAAACGATCTGGTGACCCATAACATTCTTCCTATGACTTCTGAAGTACCCTAAGAGGGTGGAGTGGGGGACGTAAAATACAAAGTGTATTTTTTAAAAAATGCCAAAATTTGGATTTTAGAACACAATTTGCAAATGGTGTATGTTTAGCTGAGGGTGCGGGGGGGTGGAAGGAAGCAAATAGCTAGGGTTGCCAGGTCCCTCCTCACCACTGCCGGGAGGTTTTTGGGGCGGAGCCTGAGGAGGTCGGGATTTGAGGAGGGGAGGGACTTTAATGCCATAGAGTCCAATTGCCAAAGTGGCCATTTTCTCCAGGGGAACTGATCTCTATTGGCTGGAGATCAGTTGTAATAGCAGGAGATCTCCAGCTAGAACCTGGAGGTTGGCAATCCTACAAATAGCATGACTTGTAAAATGTATTTGCAGTGCAAACTTAGGACTGAACCATTTCCATGGGTGTCCAACTATGTGATTGTGCGTCAGTGACGAAAGAAGGGGTGGGGTGGGGAGGTTCGGGGTGGCACATGGTAGAGGAGGGGCAGCAGGGGTCTCCAGAGCTATGCGCCCTGCAGGGATTCCCTTCTTGGCCTCAGAAGACATGTCTTTATGGCCTTAAAAGCCAGGAACATGACATCAATGATCCCCTCCCCCTGCCGCTGTCAGAAACTCAGGAGCCCTGGGTGGTGGATACAGCACCACGGGGTGTTAATCCTGCCCACCTGCTCATGGCCCGGGTCCCGTTGCTGATCAGCTAACGCCGGGTTTGCATCAGTCACTGGCAACTGACTCGGAAGGCAGGCGCCAAAGAGGTCTCGCAGGACACTTTGGGACTATCTGTGAGGGGCTCTTGAGTCCTGCAAGGGTTGAAGAGCAGAAATGGCCAAGAAAGGAGGGCCGTGGCTCAGTGGTAGAGCCTCTGTATGGCATGCAGAAAGTCCCAGGTTCAAACCCCGGCATCTCCAGTTAAAGAGACTAGGCAAGTGGGTGATGTGAAAGACCTCTAGCCTGAGACCCTGGAGAGCCGCTGCTGGTCTAAGTAGACAATACTGACTTTGATGGACCAAGGGTCTGATTCAGTAGAAGGGAGTTTCATGTGTTCAAGGTTGCTTGGCAGTTAAAACTGCGGGGGGGGGGGGAGGACTCCAAGTAGGGTTGCCAACCTCCAGGTACTGGCAGCACGTGGCTTCAAAGATAATATAATGTGAAATATACCAACCGGAAAAATAAACAATATTATAGAATATAATAATTCTATTTTTTGGAAAATCCAAAACACAACATATATTCATAAACACTATGTTGAAAACCACACAGAAACCTCACTGGGTCTGAAAAAAACAAAAAATGTATATATACAGATTGCTTTTAACAACAAAACATGAACAAAAGAAAAATGAAAAATGAAGCGTCTCTCCTGGCAATTGAGAATCTTCTTAACATCTTGTGCCTGGTATGCTTTAGGCTGGTATTGCCAAAGAACAAAGAATTTGAGATCGTAGTCACTATGACCATGAGAGACAAAATGGCTGACAATTGGTGCGTCCTGAGTTCGAGCTCTTTTTAAAACATTAGCCCCTAGTGGCTTAAATACAGAATTTGACCTCTCTTGTTTTTTGTAACATGGTCACTTTAATCAGTTGGATCCTTTTGAGAAATTTTTCTCACAGCTGTGTGTATTTGAGTTTGTCCCTACATTCCTGTTCTCACTTCGAAGAATACTGACTTCTGAATGGGTTGATTATTCTTTCTAGATCCCTTTCATATGGGGTAAGACTTCATTTTTAGTATGGAGAGTTGTTCAATCTTTGACTCATTTTTAATATTAGCCTTATTGATTAGCTTCATTGTACCATAGGAAAAATTGTTCCCATGAATTTCCTTTTGAAGATTCTTTGGACTTTTTGAAAAGCAGTGGTAAGCAGTCTTATTTTTGAAATTGCATTCATGTTGTTACAAATGTATTCTCAACATTCTTAAGTTCTCACTGTAGCCATTTTGATAAGCCTTATTTTTATTATGATTATCATTATTTCTAGAAGCCATTATTATTGGTCTCTTTCAACATCGTTGTGGTCGCCAAGCTGAGGAAGGATTGGATTCCGAAACGCGTACTTGTGATAGACCCACCTTGGACCTTTCTTCGTCTCTTCGTGATTTTTCATGGACTATAATTCTTGAGTATACATGAGCCTTTGTTAAGGCCACTTGTGATAGACCCACCTTGGACCTTTCTTCGTCTCTTCGTGATTTTTCATGGACTATAATTCTTGAGTATACATGAGCCTTTGTTAAGGCCACAGAAATAATTCTTGAATGTATGTTGTTCATGTTTTGTTGTTAAAAGCAATCTGTATATATACATTTTTTGTTATTTCAGACCCAGTGAGGTTTCTGTGTGGTTTTCAACACAGTATTTATGAATATATGTTGTGTTTTGGATTTTCAAACAAATAGAATTATTATATTCTATAATATTGTTTATTTTTCCGGTTGGTATATTTCACATTATATTATCTTTGAAGCCACGTGCTACCATTTATTATAGTTTCTGCTGTTTCCAGCATAGGTATTTTCTTCTTCCAACCAACCAACCTCCAGGTACTAGCTGGAGATCTCCTGCTATTGCAACTGATCTCCAGCCGATAAAGATCAGTTCCCCTGGAGAGTGGCCTCTTTGGCAATAGGACTCTATGGCATTGAAGTCCCTCCCCTCCCTAAACCCCGCCCTCCTCAGGCTCCACCCCAAAAACCTCCTGCCGGTGGCAAAGAGGGACCTGGCAACCCAAACTCCAAGATCCTCTCAGGTGGGTCTTGACCTTTTTGGTATGGTGACCCATTTGTCCAAATTCATTTGGTCTGGTGACCCATCCAGGTTGGGGTTGTTGTTTTTTTGCTCCTTTGGCAAACTGCGACCCATCTAGTCCAGCATTCCATTTTCTCCTGTGGCCAACCTGATGGCTTTGAAAAACCCACAAATATGTCACAAAGGGTACAGCTGCCTCCATACAAGTGGCATTCTAAAGTTCACAGCCTTTGCCTATGGAGGTTACATTCCAGCCTTTGAGTAAGGCCTTTTATGCAGGGACGTTTCCCCGCAGTCACCCCCGCCGACTGCTTTGGGGCTTCCTTTTGATTATGCAGGCCTTTTCCGCCAGTCAGAGGTCGCCTCGCTCTCCCCACATGGCTTGCCCGTGTTTCCCAGATGCAGTTTTAGCCTTCCCTTCCCCAAACCCTCACCTCCCCAGATCTACCCCTAAATCTCCAGGAATTTCCCAACCCATAGTTGGCAACCCTTTAGTTGAAGGGAGCACCTGTTATTTGTTTGCAGCTCAAACTGATATTAAGAACATAAGAAGGGCAATGCTGGATCAGACCAAGGCCCATCAAGTCCAGCAGTCTGTTCACACAGCAGCCAACCAGGTGCCTCTAGGAAGCCCCCAAACAAGACCACTGCAGCAGCATTATCCTGCCTGTGTCCCACAGCAACTAATAAAGAGATAGCTAGAGGGACATACGGATGGGGCTGCTGGGGAGAATTGGTGGGCAGGGAAGGAATGAAGCATCTACAGAGCCAGCGTGGTGTAATGGTTAAGAGCAGTGGTTTGGAGCAGTGGAGTCTGATCTGGAGAACAGTGTTTCCTCACTCCTCCACATGAGTGGCGGAGGCTAATCTGGTGAACTGGATTCGTTTCCCCACTCCTACACACAAAGCCAGCTGGGTGACCTTGGGCAAGTCATGCTCTCTCAGCCTCACCTACCTCACAGGGTGTCTGTTGTAGGGAGGGGAAGGGAAGGTGATTGTAAGCCGGTTTGATTCTGCCTTAAGTGGTAGAGAAAGTCAGCATATAAAAAAACCCAACTCTTCTTCTTCTACTTCCTGCCCATGGGTACTCCCTGCATTAATTATAGGAGGCAGCCATGGAGTAGGAATCCCATCACGGCTTGATAAGACAGTGTTTCTGGAATGTTTTTGTGTGTGGGGGGGGGAGGGGAAACAATGGTTGAATTGGAGATCAGATATACTTTGAGACCAGCCTGTTGGACATCTTTGGCTATAACTCCACACTCTGTGAGGGCAATTTCTAACAAGAGAGGCACTGATGTTGCTCAAACCTTCTTAGAAGCCTTATCTTCCAATCTGGCACCTTAATGACCTCAGTGGTCCTATGGCAGGCCACTTTTTGTCCATTACACCTCCCAGTCGAGTATCTAGTAGGGTCCTTATGCTAGGGAACTCCCCTAAGATCCACTGCATCCTCATCCGCATAGATCTGGTTTCCTTTTTCAGCTCCTAAAGGATGCAGCATTCCTTCTCTCCAGGTCTCCTGCTTCAGGTCAATAACATCAACCAGAGCTGAAGTACCTTTTCTTTGCTGTTGTGCTTATTGCCCAGATCAAAAGGGGTCAAGTGATCACAGAAAATGGATGAGACATAGGATAGGCCAGGAATAAAAATGGTGTGGGCATTCCAGTGCACCAGGGGAAAGAGCGGGGCCACATGATGACCACGGGAGCTTGGGCACATCACATGAGTGATGTTGCCACTAGGAAGGACACCGTGATTCGAGGCTTCTCAAGGTAGATAGTTGATAGACGTGGGTTAAAAGACAGGGCTGAAGTATCTTGTTCACAGCCCCAAAGGGTGGATTCCCCCCCCACCCCACTTTGCAGCAGAAATACATGTGTGGGCAAGTTACGGGATGGTCCCAAGGTGTATGCTGAGGTTGGGCCCCCATCAACATTAATCCCAGTTCATTTGGATTTGGATCTTTTCCATGATCCATCGCCACATGTACCTCTGCCTTTCATGGTGATAACAAAAACAAGAGAATCCACCTTTAATTTCCCATCTCTGGTGGGTTCAAATTACCGCTGAAAGAGGGAAGCCAGAACATAAGATTGCTAAATGATTTGTATTATTGGGGCAGTGTTCCATTCCAAACATTGCAGCCTCTCAAAACATAATTTTGGATCACATAAATCTCAGCCTCTTGTCTTGACATGTCCTTAAAATGTCCTACTTGGTGGATATGGGCCTCCTAAGGATTGAGAAGGGATGGAGAAAGGATGGAGAAATGAACACACTGATGTTATTTCAATTTTTTTTTCATTAGTGTGACTCATCCAACTGTGTTGTCAATTGTTTATTCCATTAGCAGTGAGTCTCTGGTGGTCTACCCTCAGGAGACTCACTTAAAAGGCCAAGAAGGGAGATCCAGCCCATTTGGGAATCAATGTTAGCTGGTATCGGGGCAAAAACCTAAGGAATGTTTTTACATGGTAGTCCTTGGGTTGGAGACATTGCCTATATTCTTCTCACGCTTTAGCAGCGATGGGCTGGCTTCAGACTTCTAGGTGGAAGCAGGGGGAAGCCAGCAGAAAGGTGGGCCGAAAGAAATGTGAAATTCAGAGTTCACATTTTATATGCTTTAAATTCAAAATGTGACGTGGTTTGGTTTTTCTGAACTTTGAATGTTACTGGAGAAACTGTGATGGGGGAGGGGCCGTGGCGCAGCAGAAGAGCATCTGCTTGGCATGCAAAAGGTCCCAGGTTCAATCCACAGCTTCTCCAGTTAAAGGGACTAGGCAAGTCAGTGATGTGAAAGACCTCTACCTGAGACCCTGGAGAGCTGCTGCCGGTCTGTAGACAATACTGACTTGGATGGACCAAGGGTCTGATTCACTATAAGGCAGCTTCATGTGTTCATGATGAACTCAAAATGCTGGTAGTGAAATGTTGCCCCCCCAAATATGTGGTGAGAGTAGGGATTCCATATCAATATTAATTTTTTTAAAAACCCACATACACAACCAGAATTGTAATTTGGTAGTTTTGAGTGAGGGGAACTAAGACTCCATTTTTGAACCTACTCAGCATTTTATGTCAACTGTACTAATAGAAGAGAATGGAAAGAAGGGAGCAAGCAGAGGAAAACGGATCAAAACAGCGGCCACTACTCACCGGTAATGACATGTCCTGGTCATCCCGAAACTCAGGCAGGGTCTCCAAGCAAAAGATCACGATGGAGATGAGGATGACCATCACGGAGATTATCGCGATGATGCGGGCCGCCTGGGAGCTCTCGGGATGCTCAAAGAGCAGCCACACCTGTTTGAGGAATTCCCTGTTGGGCATGGGCTGCTCCTCTTCTTTGATGAAGCCCTCGTCGTTGCGGAATTTGGAGAGGACCTCCTCCCCGAGCTGGTAGAACTTGAGTTCCTCCAGGAAGACATCGATGGGGATGTTAGCCGGTCGCCGGAGCCGCCCTCCCGATTGGTAATAATACAGGATGGAGTCGAAGCAGGGCCGGTTGCGGTCGAAGAAATACTCGTTGCGGAGAGGATCGTAATAGCGCACGCGGCGTCGTGGGTCCCCCAGTAGGGTATCGGGGAACTGGCGCAAGGTCTTTGCTTGAGTCTCAAAGCGTAGGCCCGAAACATTGATCACGACCCGCTCGCAGCAGTCCTTGTGGGGACGCCCCTTGCAGTGGACAATGGGATCATTGTCTCCCACTGTTGGCAGTAACAGCTCATCCATGGCACAGCTGGCAGCTACAGGGATCCTGGCATGAGGCAGGGAGCCATGATTCAAACTTTTACCCCACCCCTGAGGCCCGGAACCTCCCCAGAGAATGGCTTGTGGCTCCCTCCAGTTGTTTGCAAAGCTATTCCACGCTGTGCCCTTTGCAAAAATTGAGATCGCTCACACCTTTATCTGTATCTCAGCCGGCTCTTTCCCTGCCCTCCTCTCGGGCCACCTTAGCTCCACTTCCTCCGCCTTCACTGATTCATTCCCTACTTCAAACATGATCTAGTTTCTGGCTTGCTTCTCTCCCCTCCTCCTTATCCGTTCCCTACTTCATGCCCCTCTCTTTTCTTTCTTGGCATTTCCTGTTAAAGCCATTCTCCCATACCCCACTACATCCAGTTTTGCTCTGGTTTCCCCCCCCAAAAGGGGCTAGACCCCCAACTCTAGATCCTCCCCCACTGCCCTTCTCTATGTCCCCTTTCTGAGAACACCCCTGTCTTCCAATGCCAGCGTCCAAGGTTTCTGCCTGTAAACACTTTCTCCAGACCTAGAGGTATCAAGTTGCCCAGGACGGTACAGACTCTTGGCCCCCTTGCCAAAATCCCAGCACCGCCCCCATCCCCATGGCTAAAAGCAATCTTAGCAGTACTTTGACTGGGGGTGGGGGGGGAGAGCTAAAAATAGCTGGAATGGTGGTGACATAGGGGCAGGCAGAATGCCCAGGGGCATTAAAAAGGATTGGCAGGGCACCTTCAAGAGGACTGTAAGCCAGAACTCTTGTGCTCTCTAGAAAGAGAGTAGTCCTAGAACTAGGACTCCTCCTGGGTTCTTGGAGAAGAAGAGTTGGTTTTTCTATGCCGACTTTCTCTACCTTTTAAGGAGAATCAAACCGGCTTACAATCGCCTTCCCTTCCTCTCCCCACAACAGACACCTTGTGAGGAAGGTGAGGCTGAGAGTTCCGAGCGAACGGTGACTAGCCCAAGGTCACCCAGCTGGCCTCATTTATAGGAGTGGGAAAACCAACTTGGTTCTCCAGATTAGAGTCCACGGCTCATGTGGAGGTAGGGTACTAGCTACCAGTCCAGGTACTAGCTGGAGATCTCCTGCCATTACAACTGATCTCCAGTCAATAGAGATCAGTTCACCTGGAGAAAATGGCCGCTTTGGCAATTGGACTTTATGGCACTGAAGTCCCTCCCTCCCCCAAAACCTGCCCTCCTCAGGCTCCGCCCCAAAAAACCTCCCGCCAGTGGCAAAGAGGGACCTGGCAACCCTATGTGAAGGACTGGGGAATCCTGGTTCTCCAGATTAGAGTCCACCGATCCGAACCACTATACCATGCTGGCTCTCAAGCAAGTGAGGACTCATAAACTAGAGGAGAGCAGACCGCGGCTAAAGGGTTTTGTTGAGATTTGGATTGGCGGCCAAAGAGATCTTACACTCAGCCATATTTAGGGCCCATCACTTCTTGGGCGTTTAAGCAAGCCTTTCCTAGCTGCCAATATCCACGTTGAAAAGTGGGCACATAAAATAGGCACACGCTCATCACTCCTGTATTAAGTCGAGCCTTCCTGTCTTCATGATCTGGCCCCTTCTTATAAAATTTATTGCGGCCTTTGACTGGTATAACAAAAGTTATCACAAGGTTTAAAAAAGTTTCAGATTTAAAACAATGATTCAGTACAACAGAAGAATAAAAGCCTACAACGGCTTTACTATCGTTCCCCCGAGTCTTGCATATCCCGAGGCAAAATTTAGCAGCTTGTCTGGATGCCCAGGGATTTTTATCAGACAGTAAGTTTTCCAATTTAATTCCATCGGATTCGCCCAGAAAGCCATCAAGCACAGGAGCTATGGATGCCAACCTCCAGGTGCTAGCTGGAGATCTCCTGCTATTACAACTGATCTCCAGCCAATAGAGATCAATTCCCCTGGAGAGAATGGCCGCTTTGGCCATTGGACTCTATGGCATTGAAGTCCCCTCCCCACACCCCGCCCTCCTCAGGCTCCGCCCCAAAAACCTCCTGCCGGTGGTGAAGAGGGACCTGGCATCCCTAACAGGAGCCCCTTCTTAAATTATCTTCATTCTGTCTGTTCTCTCCAGGCATCAAATGCAAATGATTATTTAGTTTATTTCTGTGCTGCCTTAAATTTGGCGCCATCACCTCCCCCTGCCACACACACACCAGGGCTTACAACAATTTCCAAACCATTTAAAAGTGGTAAAGGAAGAACCAGACAGTTATTAGTCAGTCTATCCAAAGGATTTCAAGGACAAAAAAATGTTTTAATTTTTCTTCAGAAAACAATAGCCAGGGAGGGAGTTTTACAACATGGCGATGGAACTTGAAAAGGGTCTTCTGTCAGTCCACGCTCCTCTTTCCTCAGACTAGGCAAGTTTCATCAGAAGAATACCATTCATACATTTTAAGATTAGGACAAACTGACATGGGAGGAAATTGTCTTTTAGGTACTGTGGTTCCAAATCATTTAGGGCCTTAAGCATGCCAGTCTGCCTTGAGTTGGTCAAGGTTTGCCTTGACTTGGGTACCCTTGACTTGGTCAAGGTCTGCCTTGACTTGGGTACCCCAGGCTAGCCTGATCTCAACAGATCTGGGGAAGCTAAACAGGGTCGGCCCTGATTAGTGTTTGGATGGGAGACCACCAAGGAAGTCCAGGGTCGCTACGCAGAGGTAGGCAATAGCAAACCACCTCTGAACATTGTCTCTTGCCTTGAAAACCCTATGGGGTCACCATAAGTCGGCTGTGACTTGACAGCACTTTCCACCACTACTAAGTAGGCCTACTCAGAATCCGACTCAGTTATATTCAACAGAGCTTACCCCCAAGGATGTGTTCTTAAGATTTCACTGTAAAGGGCATTAAAAAACAAACAAACTACCTACTGAGTCAGACTCATGTAAGGCCTGATGGGTACATGCTGAAGGATTAAATATAGGGTTGCCAGCTGCCAGGTAGTAGCAGATCTCCTGCTAATTCAACTGATCTCCAGGCGATAGAGATCAGATCCCCTGGAGAAAAATGGCCGCTTTGGCAATTGGACTCTATGGCATTGAAGTCCCTCCCCTCCCCCAAACCCCGCCCTCTTCAGGCTCCGCCCCAAAAATCTCCCGCCGGTTGAGAAGAGGGACCTGGCAACCCTAATTAAATAGCCAAGCTCTGTGGTGGTAGAATACACTACACCATTTCAGATTGCAGCTAGGGTAGGGTTGCCAGCTCCGGGTTAGGAAATATCTGGAGATTTTGGGGACGAAGCCTGTGCTGAAAATTTATTTGCATATTTTGTTTACTAGGGGGGGAGGCATTAAAAAGGTGACTGAGTACAGAATATTTTTATCACCTCCAAATTCTACCACCTCATTTGGCTGCATGTGCAGACCAGATCAAATGCTTAACTCCAAAGTGTGGGGTTTGATCGTATCCATAATATAAAAAGGGAAGGCTCTGCACATCCCTTGTGTTCTTGAAAAGGGGATGCTGCTCTTTTACTGTCTCACTCCCCACCCCCTCTCCCCAGCAGGATTTTTCCTGATTGCTCTTTCTGAAAGCATTTACTGTCTAACAGTGCCACCTGCTGCCAGCCAATTCTGTTCAAAGTCATCCATTTTTGCAGGCTATAGAGTGATGGTAGAGGTAAATGTAGGCTAGAAACATCACACGTCACTGTGATCAAGGCCTTTTATGCATGGCTGTTTCCCTCGCCGTCACCCCTCCTATGACTTTGGGTCTTTGTTTTGATTATGCATGCCGTTGCCCACTGTCAGAGGTCACCTCGCTGTCACATGAACACATGAAGCTGCCTTATCCCGAATCAGACCCTTGGTCCATCAAAGTCAGTATTGTCTACTCAGACTGACAGTGGCTCTCCAGGGTCTCAGGCTAGAGGTCTTTTGCAACACCTACCTGCCTAGTCCCTTTAACTGGAGATGCCGGGGATTGAACCTGGGGCCTTCTGCATGCCAAGCAGATGCTCTGCCACTGAGCCACAGCCTGTCCCCCTGCTTGAATAGATGGTTAACTTAGGATAAAGTAAGGCGCATTTGGTAATATGATATGTTGTGCTGTGTTAAATGTTATGTAGGTCGGTGTAATGCCTTAGTCTGTTTGTATTTATTTGTAATTGTAAGTTTAAAATAAAAAAAATTAAAGAAAAAAAAGCTTATACTGCTCCACATTTGATTTAGATTGTTTGTGCCACAATAGATGCCACATGAACACATATGAAGCTACCTTATACTGAATCAGACCCTTGGTCCATCAAAGTCAGTATTGTCTACTCAGACCGGCAGCGGCTCTCCAGGGTCTCAGGCTAGAGGTCTTTCACCTTCCCTACTTGCCTGGAGATGCCGGGGATTGACCCTGGGACCTTCTACATGCCAAGCAGATGCTCTATCACAGAGCTACAGCCCCCCCCCCAAGACTAACCCCCCAAGACTAATGCCACAAGACTCTTTATTGCTTTGGCCAAGGAAGCCTACTCCCCCCCACAATTAGCCCAGGAAAAAACATCCTTCCCCAGTTCTGCTGACCATTAGAAACGTGTCCTATATTTGATTATGGAACTGTGTCATATCGTGGCAAAGAGACTGAACTGTACTGTAGAAGATGCCCGATGCAAAATGTCTTATTCACAGACTCACCAGGTGACCCTTAGCAAGTTGGCCTCCTTGAGTGTTTTATTTATCTATTTTTATTTAGAAACGCTGTGTGCCGCCTCTCCGGAAACTCTCAAGAGGCAGCTTACAAAGTAAAAACAATACAGTAACATCATAAAAACAATGACATAAGAATGATCGATAACAAGATCAATAGCAACAACAAGAGCCAGTGTGGCGTAGCAAGTTAAGAGTGTCAGCAGAAGCTAGCTGGGAGCCTAACGTACCTCTCAGGGTTGTTGGGAGGCTAAAATGGAGAAGAGCCATGAAAACTGCTCTGGGGAGAAAGGTGGAATATAAATGAAGAAAATAATAATAAATGATAAAGAAGGCCTTAAGCACAGTGGTCTTAAATGATACCCACAAAATAGATTTCAGGCTAGAACGAGACCACAAAAACAGCTCAAAAAAGATAAAACTCCACTGTTAAAAGCTTGGGTTAAAACAAACAACAGTTTTGGTCTGCCATCTAATAGACTGTAATGTAAATGTCCAGGTATGCCTCAATGGGGATGGCATTCCAAAGGTGAGGTGCCGCCACTTAAAAAGCCCTGTCCCTGGTCACCACCAGCCACCTCTCCTCTGCAGGCATGGCACAGAGTGCAGGGCTTAAGAAGAGGATCCCAGCAAGTGGGCCGGACAATATAGGAAGAGGCTGGGAATACCGGCCTACCTTACAGGGCTGTTGTAAGAACCACAAGAAATTTTATGAACACCTAAGATTCCTGTGGCACCTTCAATACTTACCCACTTACTGTAGCGTAGGTGTTCATGAGCTGAGCTTCAAAAGTTTATACTGCAAAAAATGTGGTAATCTTTAAGGAGCGGTGGAGTCTAATCTGGAGAACCGGGTTTGATTCCCCACTCCTCCACATGAGCGGCAGAGGCTAATCTGGCGAACTGGATTTTTGTTTCCCCACTCCTAACACACGAAGCCCGCTGGGTGACCTTGGGCTAGTCACAGCTCTCTTAAAGCTCTCTCAGCCCCACCCAACTCACAGGGGGTCTGTTGTGGGGAGGGGAAGGGAAGGTGATTGTAAGCCGGTTTGAGTCTCTCTTAAGTGGTAGAGAAAGTCGGCATATAAAACCCAACTCTTCTTCTTCTAACAAGCCAATAGATTTTGTTTTGCTGCAATAGACTAATAGTGGTCAGAAGATAACACGCAAAGCACTTTGACCATTTGAAAGTGCACTATAAATGCCATTATCATTAGCAGAAAGATGTTTTTTTTTAAACTATCACCAGAAGTCATGCCCCACAAGCTTAGTTCCCACCTTTGCCTCCACGTGTACAGTTATGAGAAGTACATTAATCTTTCAATCTTTACCAAGTTATCCCTTATATTTGTGTATTATTTGCATTCTCAGACATTGCAGGTGGTGCAATTTGCCGCTCTTGCGACTGGACTCTGTACTTTTCTTGATTCCATTTGGAATTGACTCAGCGCTTCCTGCATTTCAGGGTGCATTGACCCCGCTGTCTACAACTTTCTTTCCCATTTATAGATAGATTTATTAAAATAGTCACTGACCAACATAACAATAAAAAAGCAGTCACAATAGTACACAATCGTAGTTAGCAAGCTGATTGACGTTGCAACAACGCTCTCCGTAGTCTGGCAGCACTATAGCAAATCTGCATTTATAACCTCCTAGAAGTCTACTGAACCGAGGCTATCGTATTTTGGTCACATATAGCATCATAGAATCATAGAGTTGGAAGGGACCACCAGGGCCATCAAGTCAAACCCCCTGCACAATGCAGGAAATTCATAACTACCTCCCCCCCCACACCCCTAGTGACCAGAAGATGGCCAAGATGCCCTCCCTCTCATCATATATGAGAAGACAAGAGTCACTAGAAAAGACAGTCATGCTAGGAAAAGTTGAGGGCAGAGGGAAAGAGGAAGACCCAACAAGAGATGGATTGGATCAATAAAGGAAGCCACAGCCCTCAAGATCTGAGCAAGACGGTCAAAGACGGGACATTTTGGAGGACTTTGATTCATAGGGTCGCCATGAGTCGGAAGCAAGTTGAGGGCACTTAACATACACACAGAAGTCTACCTACAGCTGGAGGATCCACTAAGAGTTGCTAGGTTGAGGGGCGGAGCCTGAGGAGGGCAGGTTTTGGGAAGGGGAGGGACTTCAGTGCCATAGTTCAATTGCCAAAGTGGCCATTTTCTCCAGGGGAACTGATCTCTATTGGCTGGTGATCAGTTGTAATAGCAGATCTGCTGGTATTACCTGGAGGTTAGATCAAAATAACAGCACATGGGCTCATTTATATGTAAAAATTTTGTGTTAATAATTGGTGAATTAACCTATAAATTTTGTGTTAATAATTGGTGAATTAACCTATAAATTTTGTGTTAATAATTGGTGAATTAACCTATAAATTTTGTGTTAGTTAGATTTTCAGAAATTACCTGTTCAACTGTGACTTGAAACAGAACATTAGTTTTTCTTGGACTTCTCTATGGAGTATTATCACTTTTGATTTTGTTTATTTTGAATTAGATGCCAGTAAATTGAATATATAAATGAGCCCACGTGCTGTTATTTTTGATCTAATTAACATTGTCAGCACAGGTTTATCGTTTGCACAGATTACCTGGAGGTTGGCAACCCTAGATCCACTGCATGTGTTATGAGCCGTCAAGCTGCTTGAGACTTATGGCCACTACTCGCGTGTAAATGGAAAAATTATGCTAGACTACAACAAAACCTTATTACTCTTCCAGGTGCCCCCAACCCGCCTGTTTGTTATTCTCGAGGGACTATTTTCCCTTGCCCTCCTCCCCCGAAAAGGAAAAAAATGCCGCGGAGGAACCCGCGAGCCCAACAAAACGAGACCCGTCCCCTCCTCCTCTTCCCTTCCCAATTTGCGCAAGGATCTGCGGACCCCGCGCCTGCGCAGAGTGAACCAGCAAGTCCAACAAAACAAGACCCGTCTCCTTCTCCTACCCTTCTCCCCATTGGCGCAAGGATCTGCAGCGCGGCGAGCAGGCTCGGGCCCCGCGCCTGCGCAGAGCGAGCGAGGAGTAGGCCCAGCCTGAGGCGGCGGGAGGCGCCGAGCAGCGGAAGGAGAGCGGCCGTGTGCGCGGGGAGGAGAGGACCCGGAGGGACGGGGGGTGAGAGAGAGAGAGAAAGAAAGAAGAGACACGTGTTGTTTGCTTTCCCGGTTTGGGGGGGGGTCGCCTACGGGGGCGGGCTAGAAGTAAGGGACGGTGGTTGGGGGGATTGCGGCAGGGATCTGCGCCGGAGAAGGCCGCAGGCGTGGGGGGGGGGTCAAAGGTCGGCTGTAGGGAAATGAAGGTGGCGCGTGGGGTATCCTGGGAGGCCCGGGCGAGGCGGGTAAAGGAGGGGGCGTGAGACTGGAGGGCAAGGGACGGGGGGGGGGGAGAAACCCTCTTGAGGCCCGAGGCAGGCTTGCTTTGGGAGGTGGGGGGGAGGGGAGGAAGCCAGTGGGCCGTGCCTGACTTTGTGTCCTCTGCAGCCAGTGGAAGCGCTCACAGGTTGGAGCCAGGCAGTGGTGTTCAGGGGATGGACCCAGTGCAGAAGCCGTGTGGGGGGGGGGGGTGCAGCAGAGAAGCAAAACACGCTGGGAGTCATGCGTGGGAAGGGCTGTAGCGATCTCAGGGTTTTGTTTTTTTTAGGGCCCAGGCTCAGCACCTTATTGCTGTGCCGTAGAAGCTTGCTAGGGGAAGAATTAGGAAGAATATTGTCGAAGGCCTTCACGGTCAGAGTTCATCGGTTCTTGTAGGTTATTTGGGCTGTGTGACCGTGGTCTTGGTATTTTCTTTCCTGACGTTTCGCCAGCAGCTGTAGCCGGCATCTTCAGAGGAGTAACACTGAAGGACAGTGTCTCTCAGTGTCAAGCGTGTAGGAAGAGTAATATATAGTCAGAAAGGGGTTGGGTTTGAGCTGAATATATATTACTCTTCCTTCACACTGAGAGACGCTGTCCTTCAGTGTTACTCCTCTGAAGATGCCTGCCACAGCTGCTGGCGAAACGTCAGGGAAGAAAATACCAAGACCACGGTCACACAGCCCGGATAACCTACAAGAACCAATTAGGAAGAATTTTCTAACCGTTAGAGCAGTTCCTCAGTGGAACAGGCTTCCCCCGGGAGGTGGTGAGCTCTCCTTCCCTGGAGGTTTTTAAGAAGAGGCTAGGTGGCCATCTGTCAGCAATGCTGATTCTCTGACCTTAGGCAGATCACGAGAGGGAGGGCATCTTGGCCACCTTCTGGGCATGGAGTAAGGGTCACTGGGTGTGTGTGTGGGGGGAAAGCAATTTGGAATTTACTGCATTGTGCAGTGGGTTGGACTAGATGACCCTGGTGGTCCCTTCCAACTCGATGATTCTGTCATCGGCAAAGCTGCTCTGCCATTCAGACTGCAGCTAAAGACCCCTTTGGTTGATCTGAAAGAGCATGACGGACTGGAGCAGCAAGCCCTTGATCTCAGCCCTGCTGGGAAGCTTCCTCTGTACCCCACACTTGTACCTCTTAAAGGTCCCAAGAGGACCTGCAATCACTTCTGCTCCAGCCTCTCGGTCCCTGGCAGGCCCTGGGTAAAAAGGTTACCTTCAAGTCCTTTTTGACCTTAAGGCATTCGTTCTCCCTTAGCCGAACCTACCCATGGTGGTGGTTGAACACATGAAGCTGCATTCTACTGAATCATGCCCTTGGTCCATCAAAGTCAGTATTGCCTACTCGGACCGGCAGCAGCTCTCCAGTGTCTCAGGCAGGGGTCTTTCACATCACCTACCTGCCTAGTCCCTTTAACTGGACATGCTGGTTTCGAAGATAAAATGGAGGAGACGTGAACAGTGTTGTGAGCTGCATTGGGTCCCTCTTGGGGAGAAAAGTGGCATATAAACTATCTAAATAAACCCATTTTCTGACCTGGTATAAAGAAGTGTGGTGCTAGAAATGTTAGATTAGCCAGATACAAGATTGAGTTGGGAAATGGTGACCATGGTTTGGGCAAGTGGGGAGATGAACTTAAGGTGTGATTGAAATGTGATGGTGGCAGGTGAGAAGGGCATTTAAGCCATGTCACATTTCATGCGCTCAGCATGAAATTATTTACATTAGACCGCTCATTGTGTAGTGTTGCCGCATGTGCAACATTAACACGGTGTGCGCCAGCCTGAGTTATGGATCTCCGGCATGCTGATATCTTGTGTGTAGTGGGTCCAGTTGGGTGCATGCAGCATTGTGTTGGTAACTTCCAGAATCATTTTAAATTGGGTCTGAAAGGCTGTTTAAGGAGAAACGAGACATTGGGCCTTTGTGAGTTTGGCTGTACTGCCTTATGTAATCAGTTAGCCCCTCTACCGTCATCCTTCCCTGAATAATCAGATTTCTTTCTTCTCTTACTTGATAGGTTTTTCAAGATGACGCAATTCTTGCCCCCAAATTTGTTGGCACTCTTTGCCCCCCGTGATCCTATACCCTACTTGCCTCCTTTGGAGAAACTACCCCATGAGAAGCACCATAACCAGCCCTATAGTGGTATTGCCCCCTACATTCGAGAATTTGAGGTGGGTACTTCAAGCTAAGCCTGGCTGTCTCAGACAGGTATAATTTGGTGGGGCATTGTTTAGAATGTATAGAAACATGTAGACTGTTGCATTGGTTGATTTTCTGACCATTTTTGACCATTCAGCTGTTAAAAGTGAACTTTTCTTCCAGGACCCGCGCGATGCTCCCCCACCTACTCGCGCAGAAACGCGGGAAGAGCGGATGGAACGTAAGGTATGTGTAGTGTACAACCGCATGGGGGTTTAAACACCAGTTGGAACTGGTGTCAGTTTGATTGCAGTCAAGTATTCCATGCAGCAAAGAGTGTACCTCTGTTGGTGGCAGTTTGTCTTGTCATATTTCATTATGGTATCACTTACTAGCAAGGGTAGGAATTAATTTCCTTGCATCTGAGCTCTGCAGCAGTTTTGAACATACTTATTAGCACAACAGAGCTCCTACTGGCCACTTGATATAACTGCAGGATTTGCAAACAATCATCAGTTTAAATTGTAAATTTACTGCACTTCTTTAAAAGAAAGTAAATTTAATTTTTCACTACAATGGGTTTTCTTAACTATCATAAATATCCAGCTATTTTTTTAAAAACTGAAGTATAGTTTTTGTTTTAGTAAACTTAATACGACCTGTCACTTGACCTTTTTAAAGTTCTTAAATGCCCAGCTGAAGTAGTTGGAGCCAGGATTCCTAGGCAGCATGGGTGAATACCTCTGTTTTTGTCCTTGGCTAGGCAACAGTGACCCAGTTCTGGGAGTGGAGGAGGGGGAAAGAATGAGATAGATGCATCCAGTAGAGTTTGAAAGGACTTGTGCTTCTCCACGCAGTTAGTCTGTAAAGGAGAATATTGTTCTGTTCTGTCCATAATTAGTTCTCTTTCTGACTTTCCTGTGCTTTTCCTTGCAGAGACGGGAGAAGATTGAGCGCCGGCAGCAAGAAGTTGAGAGTGAGCTGAAGATGTGTAAGTTGGGGAGAAATCCACATGGCAGTGGGGAATGAGTTTTGTGAGAGTCATGTAACATGTATGGACTTTATTTTCCTCTAACTGCTTTAACGTTGCGCATGACGCTCCTCAAGCTGATGAGTGTCACATCAGTGGATGCTAAGGCCTCATGTTGCATGAATAATAGCAGAACATAGTGGAGGGGAAGATGCTTCCCCTGGTTCTTTTCTTATCCAATTCCTTATTCTTGTTTCAACCAGGGGACCCTCATAATGATCCCAATGCCCAAGGAGATGCCTTCAAGACACTATTTGTGGCCAGAGTTGTAAGTGATGAACTTGTTACTTCTTCCTCTTGCCAGTGCATCATTTTTTAAAAATTGCTGCTTGCCTGCGCTTTTGAGAAATGTTGAGACACAAATGGAAACAAACAGCTTTGGTAGTAGACCAAGGAGTGCTTATATGATCAGTCTGCAGTCAGTATGACCCCTGCACATTCTTTTAACTGGGCTTCCCATTTCCTTTACAGAACTATGATACAACAGAATCCAAACTGAGGCGGGAATTTGAAGTATATGGCCCTATAAAAAGAGTAAGTGAGGATGTGTACACTGCGCCAGGTATATGCTAAAGCATCCACATAGTTGTTGTATTGTCTTCTTTTTCTTTTACATTTCTCCCCCACTCCCCAACCCGCAGGTCGGGCTCAGAGCGGTTGTAAATAAGTGTTTTGATTATACGTCGATCAGGGATTGACAAATTTTCATTTTGGCGCCAAGCAGTTTCAGTAATTATTTTATTGTAGGGTCTTTCAGTAATCCTCAGTTGTCCAAAATTTATCATTTCACATCAGAATGTTATGTGATGTCACATAAAAATGCATGTGCGCACATTTCTTGTCATTGTTTATATGCTAACTTTACACCATTTGCTGGCGGTGGATCCATAATGCAAGTAAATGGAGCTTTTTAAAACAATAATGGAATTATGTAACACTGGGGAGGTTAGGTTAGAGTCAGAAGTTTTTGATGTGGTGACAACAATCAGGGTTACACCTTTGTCATAGCTTAATAAAATGATGATGAACTGTGAAAAGCCAAAGATTAGGTTTTGTGGCAATAATCAGCAAATAAGGTCCTTAAATTACAAAACCCTGAAGGCTGAAAAATGAGTCTAACTCCTAAATCTTTTGGGCTGGCTCCTAGATAATTTGTCCAGGCCTGACATAGATTGTCAGCATGGCTAATGTGCCTGTGGTGGTGGTGGAATTTTGTTAGCCCTTCAGTTTCCTGCTTAGTTTTATCAACAGTCTCATTAAGACGAGTAACTTTTATCTTAGTTTTCTCTCAACTTTGGTTTCCTCTCCATATGTGTGTTTTGTATCAGGGATCATTTTGTTGCGCTTACTATCGTAATGGATTTATTAGGGCTGCAAATGTTTGGGGACTCATCGATGGTATTCCCCCCCACACACACACGCACACCAAAACAACAGGCTTTTTCCCCTGTGAATCATGTGAGATGGGGAGATGAGGTAGCACATGGATTGGGGAAGCACTTCTGTACTGCCTCCTCTTATCTCTTCATTTTTGCAAGTGTGTTGTATTAACACTGCTCTGTGTGTGAGTCTGGGTAAGTATCACTTGGAAAAACTACCTCTGCAGATCACCATGGGAGAACTCTTATTTTCCAAACAACATCCACATGCGAAACGAAGATTTACTAGTTATTCATCTTGGTGTTGCTCCCCTTTCCATTTTTATCTAGTGTTACTAATGACTTGCTGGCCCATAGTGGTAACTTCCAAGCTTTCTTATGAGGCTTGTGAAACGGGCTTTGGAGCCTCACATTCTAGCATCTTTCACATCACTGTAGTATCACTGTGCACTTATTGTAAAGACGCTTGCCCAAATACGCTTGAGCAAGCTCAGTCAAGGAACTGGGGAATAAGAAACTATGGGTGGTAAGCTGCCTCTTATTTTGGACGTCAGTCTTTTTAAGCAACAGGGTTGAATGTGTGAAAGGATACACTGCCTTGGGACTCATAGTGAAGTTTGTCAATTTACGAGTGTAGCTTGAGAAGTGTTCTTATTTGGTGAATCCTTTCAGCCTCCATGCTTCCCTTTTCAGATTTATATGGTGTACAATAAGCGTTCCAGCAAGCCCCGTGGCTACGCCTTCATTGAATATGAACATGAGCGTGACATGCACTGTGAGTATAGTCTTTTTGGGGGGATACCTTTGTATCTCTTTAAAGTTTACTTGTATTGTAAATGCATGTATGTTTTTTTTAAAAATCCCTTAAATTTTTAAAAGCCCTTGAGTTATTGAGGGCTTGGGCTCCCTCCCCCCACAAAACAGGTAAGTACAAAGTGGGGGAGCCTGCTTGGTTTGGCGAGCACCCAGGTTCCGTTAATCTGGCCCTGATGTGATTGGAAAGGGTTCCCTTGAAATCCAGTCAACAACAGAGTCCAGGAGGGAAGAGATTTTGTCCCCTTCTCTCTGCAAAGTTTGCAGTTAACGTAGCATTTGGAGTTGGAAACTCCAGTTTACCCTAGGTAGGCTATTCCTCTTTTGGGGTGTTTTACTTCTGTTTCTTTGTCTTGTCGTGAAAGTGCAAATTAACGTAGCTGGGGTGCCGCAATTTTAACATATGTGCTAAAGTAGCAGGCAACAGTTCAACAGCTTTCCTTTTTACTCATCAAGCTCCCTCTTGTGTTTGGGGAGGAGAAACCCCGTAGGCTGAGGGCGGGGAGCCTAGTCATGCCAGCATCTTTTTTGGAGGGCAGGCTGGAATGACTTTGCCTTGCGGGACCCAGTAGGATTATAAAGGCTGTGTCCCTTCACTCTGAACTGTTGCCCATCTCCTTTCTGTTAACTGTTTAAAGAGGGAGAAGGAATGCTGTGAAGAAGTTCTTCTAAAGCAAGTGTAACTTTGACCTGTAGCTGTGTTTTTTTGAAAAGATGCTGTTGTTGAGAGGCGTGTTGTGAGCGGGGTGTATTAATTCTGTGTTCTTATTGTCACTGCAGCCACCTTTCTGATGGCTATTGCCACTGCTGGCTTGCAGCTGATCCTTATGCTTCCCCTTTACAACATCTCATTGTATGGTTGGTATAAGGGTTTGTATAATTGGTAAGAAACCGCAGTACCCAACACACTTCTATACACAAGCCAAGTCAAAGGCAGACGTTAGGTAACATGGCTTAGTTGGGGGGGTGGAGGGAAGGAAGGAGGGGACCTGTTTCTCTTCTGGCTTCTGCGCTGTTCTCTTGCTGCGTGGAGGTAGAAGGAGAAATGGATTCCTTGTGCTCTGCTGTTGTGGAGGAAGAGAAGAATAGGTCAACTCTTTTCAGTAGGGCTCAAATATCCTGAGTGAATCCTCCCTCTCCAAGCCACACGTGCCATTTTTGTAGTCTCTGTGGTGCCAGGTTGGCAACTATCAAGCATGAGATGGCTTGTACGTGGGAGAAAAGCTGGTCAGGACCTGTTCTCCCTTCCCAAAATGGAACTTGCCAGAGGACGTCCCGTAAAATACTCTTTCAGATCGGCTAGATCAAAATATTTCTTCTTGGTTCTGTCTGCTGTCATTAACACTGAATAACATCCGTTACTTAATGTTAGAGGGCACCTGCTGATAAAGTATTCATGAGTGCTAATCCTCAGTGCATTCAGCCATTTAGCAGTCCCAGTTGTGTAGACTAAAATGTTCCTCAGGTTAATTGGATTTGGTGCTGATTTGAGACTCCCAAGTCACTCAGACATGGCCTAGAGTTGCTATTCAGTTGTATTAGAGCTCTTTCGAAGAGTGGTTTTATTTTACTATCTTAGTACCAACTGCCCTAACTTAAATGAAGCCACTGTTTGTTGAGAAATATTATGGTAGCTCTATAATTTGGCATTTGTTCATCTGTAGCAAGTAACAGTTGCTTCAAGATGTGCCTGGTGCCACAGAATAAAAGCCTTTCACATTGTTTCCATTGAGATTTCTGTTTCCATCCTGAACTAGGCCTTTGCAGTATGGCTCTTTCCTTCTTAAAGCTGAAGACCCAGATCTTTGATGTAGGATGAAAAACAGCCACCTATGCAACCTCTATACTTCTGTCTCCCGGGGATGGGGGGGAGACAGCGCAATTATGGAAGCGGCACACACAGCTCTCTTCTTCTTTTTGCTATTCTTGCACATACAGCTGTGTGGGAAGGGTTTGATTCAGGGAGTTATTTGCAGGCCTTTGTTAAAGGGAGTACCTAATGTACACCACAAAACCCCTGTGTTGGAAATTCAGTGGACAAACTTAGCGGGGAGGGGGGAGATGGAGCGGCTTTCCTCATAAGAACATAAGAAAGAACATAAGAAAAGCCCTGCTGGATCAGACCAAGGCCCATCTAGTCCAGCAGTCTGTTCACACAGTGGCCAACCAGGTGTCTCTAGGAAGCCCACATACAAGACGACTGCAGCAGCATTCTCCTGCCTGTGTCCAACAGCACCTAACATAATAAACATGCTCCTCTGATCCTGGAGAGAACAGGATCATTGTTGGAGTGCTGGGGTCAGGTTGAAATTCGGAGTGCTTGCACGCAGATTTACATTCTATCCTTTTGGTTTCTGTCCTGGAAGGTTCCTTGTCCCGAAGGTACATAAATACAGCGGTCACAAAGCAGTTTACCAATAGTAGTCGCAGCTACATCTTGTGAAACCTGGGGGAGTGAATGGCCTCTGAACTGTAGTACGTCCCCCCAAAATGTTCTGTGTGCACATGCCCCGAGTGGCGGGTGTGTTTCTTAGGAGGGAGCGTATATTTTTTGCCTGTACTCTTGGACTTGCACATTGATAGCAAGCGAGACTGAGGATATTTGAGCTCTGCTTTTAGCCAGCAAGCTAAATGGATAGGTGGGGAGGTTCCCCGGGGTGGGGGCACAAAGATAGGTAGATGGATCCCTCTGACAATCCCTGGTGGCTCGCCAAGGCCACGGTGGCCCTGCAGGTGGGGCACAGTTGGGACATCTGTCTCAACAGAGGTTCCAAATTGTTCCAATCCTGATGCAGGTTTTAAGCAGGCAGCTTGACCATTGTTGCTGGGTCCCTGATCATTGCGTAGAGAAGGCAGTTCAGATACATCCACACATTTCCTTGCTGTTCTTTCTTGTTATCTGCTTTTCTGTCTGGCTCCTTTAGCATAGTTCTTCCAGTCTCATAGTCTTTGGAGCCTTCAACCCCTTCCCGAGGCAGGGTTGTAGCTAGGAATGCTGAACGGGGTGGGGGTGCTGCTGAGATTCAGGGCTTCTACCTGGGACACACTCGGTCTCCTCCCTGTATTTGTAGTGCAAAGACATGTCCTATGAAAGACCTTTTTTTAAGCAACCGGGTTTTTAAAACTCGCCAAGAATCTAGATTGGGTCAGTATGAAAGATCTTTAATCAGCTTGCTTTCTGGTGCAAAACGAGGCTTTGGTTAGAGAGAAAAGCAGCAGTATAAGGCTAAATGGAAAACTATAAAGGCTGATGGGTATTGATTATCTGCAGCTTTGCTTTGGGGCACAGTTGACTGCACGGGCAAGTTAATTTAAAAAAAACCCCGAAACCCTTTGTTCTCAAATCTTCACTGGTGACCCCTGAATCCAAGGAAAAGAAATGTTAAGTGCTGAACTTGGCACCATGGTTAGCAAACAAGGGAAAAAAACAATAGCAACAATGGGGCACCAAGCAGCTTATTATTTTTGGAGCTGTAACCTGCCTAGTATGGTAAGCCGTCACTTGCGGCTCCTTGAGAAACATGGGTAGTTTGACTTGGTAAACACTGGAGCTCCTTCCCCAGCCTCGTAAGCCTGTGATTTCTGCCACCCAAGTCAGTGTGTTAGCTGTACTGAATTTTGATAAGCCCTTGGGGTGTGATTTCCAGTGCAATCCTAAGCAGAGTTGCATCCTTTTAAATCAATTGAACTCAGTTTAGAATTAATGCTCCCAGCCAAGTATTCATCTTTTACAGAGCAGTCTTGCCACAAGGAGAGAAATCCCTGATGTTCTTTAATATTTACTTGGATTCCTAGAAAGTGAAGTGCCCCCCCCCCCAATAAAAATGTGGCAAATCAGAGGTACAGCTATGGGTTTAAAAAATAATGCACACTAAATGCCTCGCCCCACTTTTTCTTCTATGGCTGTTCCTTTCACTTACATGTTGTTACACTTGGTGACAACAAAAATGACAGGAATTTCACGTTTTGTGATGTTTGCCTACAGAAAATTAAATGCATACGTGTATCTTTGGAGTAATTGCAGACCTCTCCGTAGGAGAAAAATGAAAGAGCAAATTTTAGTTGAAAAACTTGGAATTAGGAGTTTAGGCTTATTAGTGGGGAATGGGAAAGAGCTTAGACGGCAACATTTTTGAGTCCCAATCATAATAGTATTGGATGTTCTAGTTGAGTTCTCCTGTCACAGTAGATGTTCCCCACATCTCCTAATCTCTTTGAAAGCTCTGAGGCAAGTTAAGGGGTTACTTAGCTGAGGGCCGTTACGGTTAATTGTAAAATGTCCCACAAAGATAAAGGTAAGATGCGATACAGAGGGTGGTTTCAGGTAAGCCAGCTGGGACACTCCCAACCGCGGACTGACCTCTCCACTGGAAAAGGCCCAGCTTCGTCTCGTCTGTACGAGAAAATGGTGAATGTGAGAGCTGGGGATTGTGCCCCCTTGCCAGTCTGGGTCCAGTGCGCGCTTTGTCTGGAAATGTAACTTGGAGGCGCTGTATTTTTAAGAGGAGGTGGTATATCCACGTGACCTGACATCCAAAGTGGCTGTTCGTTCTCAGCATGACGGGTGGCCTCATAACCCAGGATGACATTTTTGCCGCTGGCGATTGGACAGAGCTTGATTTCCAAGTAGCTGAAAAATCTTTTGGATTAAAAAAAAGCGAGGCAGAGACAGTGGATCAGCAGACCACTGGGAAGTATTTCCTTCCTCCTTCAAAGAAGCTGGTTTCTGGACTTCTTTTTTTTTAATCGGAAGCTTTATCTCTGCGTATTTTTACTTCAGTATCTGAAGTAAGCAATTTTGACTAGCAACGTCTTATAGTCAGTATGTTTTTTTCGTCAAGCCTATTGTTTGAAATGGATAACTTCTTTTGCTCTGAAGTAATAATCATCACCCACTGTGAGAGAAAAGTTTTCCTTGGGAAGGGATGGAGCGTTGTGTCTTTCCACTTGCGTATACCTGTATGAGTGCGAAGAAGAAAATGTCTGCTTTCTACTTTGTGGGCTCCCCATTGAAGAGAGAATTCCATCTCATCTGCTTAATGTCTCTTGAGAACGTTTCTGCCTTGTATGCACATTTGATACATATGGTTGACTTTGTGGACCGTTGTCCGTTGGAAAATGAAAATACCTCCTCCACAAAACTATTTCCCCTGCATTTTATTGTAAAAATGTGGTGCATACATTGCCATTGTCCCTCCCGCCATTCTCAGTGCCATAAACTTTAATGTTCACTCTTGAGAGTTTCCATCACACAATTTTGGGCTGTTTCAGGCATTTTGATAATTAACAGTATAAGTAGTAACATTTGGCTACCGGAATTTGGTGATGGATGTGATTTAAAGGGGAAACGAATAGCTCTGAAATTTGGGGGTTTAAAGAACTAGTAGCGTTTAGTGCTGCTTGGTTGACCATGGTGTCTCCTGCCATACTTGTAGGAATGGCCGCATCCTGCTGGCGTTGGTAGGCTTGGGGGCGGCAGTGCATGAGAACCATGAGGCTTTTAAGGACCCCTAGTTCCTAACGAAGAACTTGACCCTAGTGGGTGGGGAGAGGATGGGGGGGTGGTCTGGGGCAGGGTTGGCAGGGTGGGGCTCCGAGTGTCCGACTTCCGCTGCTGAGACAGGTAAGGCAGGGAAGGTCGGCTCAGCAGCTAAAAATGCAAAAAACCCAAAATACCGCCCCAGCCGGGGGCGCCCGGGCAGGGGGGAGCTGCACCTCGGGCCCCAGCGCTAGCATCCCGATGCAGTGAGTTTGAGGAGTTAAAAGTTTCAATGCTTTTGTAAGTAGTTTCACCAGGTAAACACTTTTATTTCCTTTTTTACTTGTTAGCTGTGCTCGCCCACCCACCCCCACCCTTAGCAAGTGCCTTGAGAGCATTCCCCTCCCTCCCCAAAACCACCTCAAGAGATTTGTAATGGGGTGACAGCGGCAAGGGTGGGGTAGAGGCTTAAAGTGGGGCCGGGGTCATTGAGGGAAGGGGTGCCAGCCAGTTCCCAGAGTGTTCTTAGGGGTCTTTTTGTGTGTACTACCCTTTCTTTCCCTACCAACCCTTCCACTACCCTGTAATACTCAGGGTGTTTCTATCTCCCTGTTCACCTTTTTTTAAATTAAAGCAAAAATTAAAGGTAGGAGCTCGTATTCTGGGCGTTGGCATGACCAGTCTTGGGACTGGCTGGTTGGGGATGCCACCGAAGGGACGGCAGAGCCTGGCCCCCTTTGAAGCGGGCTGGCGGGGGAGGGCCTTCTTATCCGTACCCAGCCTTTTCCCTCTGGGCCAGCGATGTATGTAGCGTGAGTGTCTCGATTGCTCAATAACCTTCCTTTCTTTTTGCAGCAGAGGCCAGGGGGGTTGCACTGCAGGGTGGTGAGGGGGTTGCTCCACAGCTCTAGGGATTGAGGCCAGTACGGCATGGCTCTGTGACCACTGCCTTCAGGCAGCCTGCGAGGTGTGCTTGCCGTGTTTCCCCCTTCCCACAGTTGTGTGGATTTTTGTCCCGCCTGCTTAAATCAAGGCAAGCCCCACTGTGCCCATATTTTTCTCCCTGTATAAGTGAAGGAAGCTCTTCCCAGGCAGATGTGGAGCAATCCCTCACCCAAGGGACACTGGGACCATAAAAACCGCCTCCCCCAGAATCCCGTGTGTGGTATGTGTCTTTGGGGGAGGGTGGGCTTGTTACCTGCACTGTGGATAACGGCAGTCCCCTTTGCCCTCCTTCTGTCCCTGGACACCCCTCCTAATCTGTTGCAGCGGCATACAAGCACGCCGACGGGAAAAAAATTGATGGCAGAAGGGTTCTGGTGGATGTGGAGAGAGGCCGGACGGTGAAAGGGTGGCGTCCACGCAGGCTTGGTAAGTGAGCGCAGAAGCTCTGTGTCAGTGGTTCCCAAACGTTTCGGGCCACTGCCCCTTCGGTTCCACAAGCTCAACCCCAGTGACCCCTACCCTGTCCAACAATACAGTTGGAAGGGGCCCACTTCTAGTGCCCCCCTAGGTAATCCCAACACCCCCCCAGGGGTGGTACTGCCCACTTTGGGAACCACTGCTCTGCATCAAATGTAGGTTTTCTTCCCCACTCCTACTCCCAGCTAAGCCCGGAATAGTTGCATTGGCAAGGAAGTTGTGTAGTTAAATACCCAGATGCAGCTTGGTTACTGTATATTGTTTTGGCCAAACACTGTTGAAGAAGGGGATTGACATTTGGCTTGGGGCGGAACAGGCTACATGTCTTCATCCTAGAGGGGAGGAACTCGAAGGGCAGAGGGCAATATGAGGTGTGGGGATTTTGACTGTCCCTGTAGAAGATAACCATAGAACTGGAAGTTGAAAAAGACATTTTTTTAAAAAGAAGGAAAAGAGGGCCATGAAAAATAAACAGTGGGCTAAACAAATTCAAAAGTAGAGGTACTTGTATATGCCAAAAGATACATAAATCTTTTTCATGGTGTAGTGGTAACGATGTTTTGGAGCCAGCGTGGTGTAGTGGTTAAGAACGGTGGTTTGGAGCGGTGGAGTCTGATCTGGAGAACCGGTTTTGATTCCCCACTCCTCCACATGAGCGGCGGAGGCTAATCTAGTGAACTGGATTTGTTTCCCCACTCCTACACACGAAGCCAGCTGGGTGACCTTGGGCAAGTCACAGCTCTCTCAGCCTCACCTACCTCACAAGGTGTCTGTTGTGGGTGAGGGAAGGGAAGGTGATTGTAAGCCGGTTTGATTCTCCCTTAAGTGGCAGAGAAAGTAGGCATATAAAAACCAACTCTTCTTAATATTCAAAAGGGTACGCAAAATCCAATTGACAAGAGTGTGAGCAAACTAAATGCCCAAGATTATAGACTGATGTGAAGAAGCTGGATTTCAGTTATCTGAAAAAGGGCTCGGATTTCAGACTTAACTTTAAAAGTGGAAACTCAACTACAGTATAACAACATTGAAAAAATTGACCGGTCCCCTATTGTGGTGCCCATGGGTGCCATGGTGTCTGCCAACACCTTTCCTGGCACCCACTTAGTGTTTTTAAAAAGTAGGTGGGGCTTTTGTCCAGAATGGCTTCTGATTGGCCACTGCAGGCTTGATTTGTCTCTGCAGATTTTTAAAAAGCATTACTTTTGCAAGCAGCTGCCACCTCGGCACAAGGGTCTTCACTGTGTGACCGAAGGTGAGCTGCAGCAGCCATTGGGTGGCTGGTTCTGCCCTCTGCGGCAGCCATTGTGTGGCTGAACCCACCACACTAGGTCAGAATTCCAAAGGTGCCTGGAGGCTCGAAAAGGATGGTGACACCTGATCTAGAGCATCAGTGGGGGTGCCACTTCGTTTCTGTTTTGGCAAAAGGCTTGGTCATGAAACAGGCAGCTACAGAAAGACAATAGAGTCATGCCTGCTCCATTATTTTCCATTCTGTTAAAAGTGCTGACACATAAATAATTATACATGGGGGGAGCCCAAGCCAGAACAAATTTATGCATGCGAAGTGTATACAGAGGAAGCAGAGATTGAATGTGGCCGCTTCAGAAGTTATTTACAGTGTTTCCACTTAGTGCACATAGTTTGCACTTCCGCTTATGTAACAATTTTGTTCCTGTTGCATCGCGTGTCCTCATCAGAGGCAGACTCGAACACTATGCCGTATCTCCCCAGCCTTAAATGAGCTTGACGTGTAACGTTTGTAGAAAGTGAACCCGCTTGCTGTAGACAAAACTGTTCGGAGGCAGCTGTTCCTTCTATTCATCCTGCACACAGCCAGCCCCCCAAATGCACCCAACTAGAGAGGGCTCATATTTCCTCCCCCCCCCCATTTTTTTGCAGGTGGCGGTCTTGGTGGCACCCGGCGGGGTGGCGCTGATGTCAATATCAGACACTCAGGCCGGGATGACACCTCTCGATACGACGAACGGTGAGTTTGGCTGCGTGGTTAATGGAGCAGAGGCAGGTAGATCAAGGTGGTATCTCTGCCTTTGTACTTTTTTTTTTAGCATTGAAGCGGTTGCAGCGCTGGAAGCAGCAGCAGAATTACCAAGGGTTGCTTGTTCAGAGTTTTACTCGACTCCAGCTGTGGGCTACAATCTACAGGGGACTTGCAGCCTAAGCAAATTTCCCGGCATTTAAAAATTAAGGTTTCTCAGCTATTAGCAGAACCTCTGTCTTGCCCCGTGTCAAAATGTGCGCAGAACGATCCAAACTCTGATAGCTGAATAAATTAAAACATATTTGTGTGTGATCCAGATTGTTGAAACATTGTTTTAAACTGTTGTATTGGCAAGAAGTATGATTTGTAGGGGTAGGGTTTGCTGAAGGTTCACGTCGTCCTGTCTCCCACTTCCTGTCTTTATGTCTTTCTTTGAAACCTCTGGATTCTAAGGCAAGTTACTGTTTTTCTTTACTACAAATCCAGACTTCATGCGGCGCAGCCCGACTGTAGCGGCTCAGATTGCTACCCTTCTGTCTGTCCTGAACTGGTTTGTGCTGTTCTATAGAGAGCATTCCCATCACCGTTCTGCTAGTCTTAAACTGAAGTTAAACTAATTCCAGGAAACTTTGGAAGTGAGGGTTTTTTCAGTGTTTCAGATGTGCCAGATTTCTAACCTTGCACAAAACTAGAATCCATAGTTCCCTGAGGGAAGTCATGTCAGCACAGCTGATTTGTAGAACAGACGTCTGTGAATGGATACAGTCTACATTTACAAGTTTACTCTTAAGCCATGTCGCAGCAGAGCTGGGGTGGGCAAGTTCAGCACTGCCTTTTGATAAAATTTGGTTCCATTTTTTCTCTTTCTGGGTTATAGGGATCGGGACCGTGAACGCGAGCGCGATCGCCGAGACCGCAGCCGAGATCGGGACAAGGAACGGGAACGCCGTCGCAGCCGATCCCGGGAGCGCCGGCGGCGGACACGCAGCCGAGAGAAGGATGAGCGGAAGCGCAGCCGGGAACGCAGCAAGGACAAAGACCGGGAGCGAAAACGTCGTAGCCGGTCTCGGGACCGGAAAAGGGATCGGGAGCGTGACAGAGACAAGAAGGAAGAAGTGCTGCCTGAAGCGGTCGACCCTCAGCCTGATGAGGCCGCCCTCGGCGAGTTAGGCATAGATGGGCTGGAGGTGAAGCCCGAAGGGGAAGAGAAGGGTAGAGAAAGGGATCGGGACAGGGAGAGGGATAGGGAGAGGGACCGGCGGCGCAGTCACCGTGACAAAGACCGAGACCGGGATCGCGACAGAGAGCGTCGGCGTGACAGGGACAGAGATAGGGATAGGGGTGACCGGGAGCACAAGCGTGATAGGGGTGACCGGGGTGGGGAGAAACGGGAGGAGAGAGGGCAGGACAATGGCATGGGAGAGCCTCTGGAGGAAACCAGCCAGGATATGTTCCTGGACCAAGAATCCATACAGTCGGCTGACGGCTACTTGTCCACCGAGAATGGATACATGATGGAGCCCCCAATGGAGTGATGAATGGAGACGCTTCTTTTTCCCATACTTGTCCGGCCAGGTGAGGCTTTGCTTCCCAGGCTGCCTCTAGTCAGCGAGGCTCCACCAGCCAGTGGAAATTACTGATTTAACTGGTTTTGTTTAGAAGGGTAAGTCTGTTTCAGTTCCTCCTGTCCTAGCCCATTTCCTCTTAATGTGTAATCTTCCACCAATCCCTTGTGTATTTGGATATTTTTTCTTTAAGACAAGAATAAAGTGGTATTAATGTTTTCTCCTCCATGTGGTGTGTGTCTCTCGGGAAGATAACATGCAGCTTGTGGGGGTGCACAGATCCTCCAATAAGTCCTTAGTTATATTCCAAGGTAGTATTTGGTGGGGCCTCTCCTAGAAAAGGATTTTAATTTGTTTATGATGAAATAGGGAAGGGAGCAGGTGGGACAGCTGGGAAGGCAAAAACCTCTCTATATATTGTGGTTGTTAAGGAGGAGTCTTAAGGGCATAAGGTGGGAAGAGCCTGGGCTAAGGCTTTGGCTCAGTGGTAGAGCATCTGCTTGGCATGCAGAAGGTCCCAGGTTCAATCCCCGGCATCTCCAGTTAAAGGGACTAGGCAGGTAGGGGATGTGAAAGGCCTCTGCCTGAGACCCTGGAGAGCTGCTGCCGGTCTGAGTAAACAATACTGACTTTGATGGTCTGATTCAGTATAAGGCAGTTTCATGCGTTTAAAAACATAAGCAGGACCTCAAAGCCATGGCTCCAGGACAATGAGAAAAAGGGGTGTGCCTCAAGAAGCCAAAAGTATGGAAGGGAAAAGAACCGAGGAGAAGGGATCTTTACAAAACAAAGCCACAGTCTGGTATTGTCAGGAATGGGGGGTCCTAACTGGGCAGAAAGGCCAGATATGTACGTGTTAGAATAAATAAACTTTCTTTTTGCATCTCTTGCATGATTTCTGTTTTTACCAGTCCAAGGAAGGGGTCAGTAGTTGCTCATGGCCCTACAGTTTCCCATGGCCTTTCAGCTAGCTCTGTAGCTTCTCTGGATTCCGCAAGTGTTGCCCAAGCAGACGTTCCAGGCCACAACGCCAAGAAATACGAAAGAGGGGCTCTTGGGAAGCTGGCTACTGCAGCCAGTGCTTCTGCGGATTCACAGCTCCAGGCTTTGTAAATTTATAACTGACGCCTGGACTATAGGAAAGCTGGAGGTGGAACCACTGCAGGAGCAAAATGCTGCAAAGCCAGAAGCGGATGAAGCGGAAGCAGTCACTTTATGCCTGGCACGGCGAGCTGTGGTGACCTCGGGGTGGTGGCCTTGGGAATATTCAGCTACTCTCGTTCCAAGCCCTCCATGCCATGCCTGGGAAACAAGACCTCATGCCTCAACCTCTATTTGATGGAACGTGGTGCATACTACATCTCTAGCATGGCTTGCTATGCTTACAGCATAAGCCTAAACATGCTGGCGTGCATGGAGGTCCCATGGATTCCAGATGCATTTTCCACTATTCTCATGCTTCTTGCACAGTCTTAGTTTGGGCAGGTCCCACAATCCCCATCACAGTATGTTTGGTTGCCAGCGGCCATCCCTCCCTTTTTCATCAGCGGTAAAACTGGTTTGTATCCCACCTAATGCCTAGAAGGGTAAAGAAATATTACCTTATATATTAAAAGCAAAGATGTATATCTTTTTTGTTCAGTGCATTTTTTAAAAGGAGAAAAAGGGAAGCAGAAAGCTCCCACCATTCTCAAATGACTTCTTGTCAAGGCCTGTGGGGAAACCAGTCTATCTGACAGGAAAACTGGCAAAAAAATTATTCCCCTTTAAAATTTCATTATCTGGAATCAACAGCTTCAGATTAAAAAAAAAAAAGTTACTGGGACTCTCTCAACACTTGGTTGTGTGTCCAGTGGGCTCTTCCTTCTACCCAAGCCTGGGTTCCAGAAACAAATTTCAACTAGAGGGAGCCAGTTCTGGTGAACCATGTTGGTTTCCCCACACCTCCACATGAAGCCAGCTGGGTGACCTTGGGCTAGTCACAGTTCTCTCTGATCCTCACCGCCCTCACAAGGTGTCTGTCGTGGGGAGGGAAAGGTGATGGTAAGCCGGTTTGATTCTCCTTAAAAGGTAGAGAAAGTCGGCATATAAAAACCAACTCTTCTTCTAGATACTTATAAATCTTTGAACAAGTGGGAATACTGCATCTATCCCAGTGGTTCCAAAACTTTTCCGGCCACTGCCCCCTTGGTTCCACAAACTCAACCCCAGCGCACCCTACCCTATCCAACAACACAGTTGAAGGGGCCCATCTCTAGCGCCCCCCTGCTGCCCCCTTGCCTCTTAGTGCCCCCCTAGGGTAATCCCACCGCCCCCCAGGGGGTGGTGCTGCCCACTTTAGGAACCACTGCTCTAGAGTAAACCCGTACTGCTTTCAATAGGAGTTCCTTTCTTTTCTCTTAAGTGACCAGCGGCTGTTCTTGCTGCGCGCTGCCTCTGGACCGGCTTGCACGGATTCAAGGAGCGGGGCCCAAGGTGTGGGGCTAGGGTTACCAACCTCCAGGTGGGGGCTGGAGATCTGGCATTACAGCTGATCTCCAGACTACGTACAGCACTTATTTATTTAAAACATTCCACTTCTGGAGAAAATGGTAGCTTTGGAAGGTGGGCGGCTCCCTCCCCTTCCTAAACCCCACTCTCTCAGGCTCCGCTCTCAAAGCTCCAGGTATTTCAGAACCCGGAGTTGGCAACCCTAATCTTAAGTAGGGTTGCCAACCTCCAGGTACTGGCTGGAGATCTCCTGCTATTACAACTGAGCTACCGCCGATAGAGATCAGTTCCCCTGGAGGAAAATGGCCCCTTTGGCCATTGGACTCTATGGCTTTGAAGTCCCTCCCCTCTCCAAACATAAGCCCTGCTGGATCAGACCAAGGCCCACCAATCAAGTCCAGCAGTCTGTTCACACAGTGGCCAACCAGGTGCCTCTAGGAAGCCCCCAAACAAGACTGCAGCAGCACCATCCTGCCTGTGTTCCACCGCACCCAAAATAATAGGCATGCTCCTCTGATCCTGGAGAGAATAGGTATGCAGCATGACTAGTAGCCATTTAAACTAGTAGCCATGAATACCCCTCTCCTCGTGACTGGATCAATAAGATGCTGGAATTGACAGAGATGGCGAAACTTACAGCTTTGATAAATCAGAACGATAATGAACAGTTTTGGGGGGAATGGGAGGCGTGGAGAATTTACTGTGAAAATCCATTTTTAATGGGACCGTTTAAAGGATATTCTTTGGTTTAATCCCTTTTTTATACTTTGTATGATGATTACATTAAGGTATCGAAATTACAAATTTTAACAAGATAAGACAAGTATATTTTAATTAAACAATCTGGGGATTACCTTTGTTAGCAAAAGTATATACAATTTATTTTCAGATGGAAAAGAGTGAGGGGGGAGTCCTTTTAAGTTTAAATTACTATTATTTTTGTCGTCTTTTACCACTTTTATCAATTTTTTAGTAATACAGATGCTGATGTTATGTTGTATATGAAATGAAGAAAATATTTTTAAAAAATTAAAAAAAGAATACCCCTCTCCTCCATGAACACATCCACTCCCCCTCTACCACTTCATCAATTTTTTAGTAATACAGATGTTGGTGTTATGTTGTATATTAAATGAAAATAATAATTTAAAAAATTAAAAAAAGAATACCCCTCTCCTCCATGAACACATCCACTCCCCCTCCACCACTTCATCATTTTTTTAGTAATACAGATGTTGGTGTTATGTTGTATATTAAATGAAAATAATAATTAAAAAATTAAAAAAAGAATACCCCTCTCCTCCATGAACACATCCACTCCCCCTCCACCACTTCATCAATTTTTTAGTAATACAGATGTTGGTGTTATGTTGTATATTAAATGAAAAAAATAATAAAAAAATTAAAAGAATACCCCTCTCCTCCATGAACACATCCACTCCCCCTCTTCACGCCTTCCAAGTTTGCAGCCGCCACCGCATCCTGGGGCAGGGAGTTCCGCCGTTCCACCACGCGCCGGGCGAAGAAACGCTTCCTTCTATCACCCAAGGCACGGTTCCATCACGCAACGCAAACCCCGCCCTCCCCAGGCTCCGCCCCCCCCAACCTCCCGCCGGTGGCAAAGAGGGACCTGGCCACCCTATGCGGGGCGCAGGACCCACACACGCACGCACGCCCCGGTTAGGCCGAGCCCCGGCCCGGATCAGGGCGGCCTAACTCACGTGCGCGGCCGGACGCGCGCCCCGGGGAGGGCCGGGCTGCGCGTCGGGTTGCAAATCCGGTGACGCTCCCGTCCCCTCCTCCCCGGCTGTTTGCACGCGAGAGACGGGGCTCGGGAGGGAAGATGGCAGCGCTGGCGGAGCCTCTGGGGCTGGAGAGGGGTAAGAGACACCCGGGGGGGGGGGAGATCGTGTTCCGACGGAGGTTGCACGCAGCAAAGGGGGTTGCATGCAGTAAAGGGGCTGCCGGCAGTAAAGGGTTTTTTTTTGGGGGGGGGAGATCGTGTTCCGACGGAGGTTGCGCGCAGCAAAGGGGGTTGCATGCAGTAAAAGGGCTGCAGGCAGTAAAGGGTTTTTTTGGGGGGAGAGATCGTGTTCCCACGGGGGTTGCATGCAGTAAAAGGGCTGCAGGCAGTAAAGAGGGTTTTTTTTGGGGGGGGGGAGATCGTGTTCCGACGGAGGTTGCACGCAGCAAAGGGGGTTGCATGCAGTAAAGGGTTTTTTTGGGGGGAGAGATCGTGTTCCGACAGAGGTTGCACGCAGCAAAGGGGGTTGCATGCAGTAAAGGGGTTTGGGGGGGGGAGAGATCGTGTTCCGACGAAGGTTGCATGCAGTAAAGGGGCTGCATGCAATAAAGGGGTTTGGGGCGGGGGAGATCGTGTTCCGACGGAGGTTGCACGCAGCAAAGGGGGTTGCATGCAGTAAAAGGGCTGCATGTAGTAAAGAGTTTTTTTTGGGGGGGAGAGATCGTGTTCCGACGGGGGTTGCACGCAGTAAAAGGGCTGCAGGCAGTAAAGGGGTTGGGGGGGGGGATAGAGGGGCTGATCTCGCCCCTATCTGTTACCGGCCATGCAGATATGGGTAGAGGCAGCCTGCCTCCCTTCCCCACGGCAAGGGGTTTGCACGCGTGTAGAGGAGGAAGGGTGGGTGGGGGGAATGGACCCGGGAGCTCAACCCGTGCACACTCGTGGAAGAAGATGGAAGGCGAGGGATTGTGACGCTGCTCGCCGCCGAAAGATGGAGGCTGGGCCCTTCCCGGGCCACGGCTGCTTAAAGGAGATCCCTGGAAAGACAGCGGGGAGGGAGTTTTGAGAATCCAGATGGGGGAAATGTGCAACTGGGCCTTGCCCACTGACGCCTCTGCTCTTCCCTCCCCCCCCATCCAGATGTGGCCCGAGCGGTGGAACTGCTGGAACGGCTCCAGCGCAGCGGGGAGGTGCCCCCCCAGAAGCTGCAAGCCCTTCAGAGGGTGCTGCAGAGTAAATTCTGCTCCGCCATCCGCGAGGTGAGCCCTCTCTGCCCTGTGTTGCCTTTTGTTGATGACGTCCGGGATCCCCGGACCCGCCGACAACCTGTCTCCTTTTCTGGTCCCTCCATCGGCGATGACGTCCCCCGCCCCCATATGAACACATGAAGCTGCCTTATACTGAATTAGACCCTTAGTCCATCTGAGTCAGTATTGTCTACTCCGTCTGGCAACGGCTGTCACTAGCAGTAGAAAAGAACAAGAGTCCAGGAGCACCTTAAAGGCGGGCAAAATTTCAGGCTGGGTGTGAGCTTTCGTGGGCAGCTGCTCACTTCTTCAGATACCAAAATTCAGATACGAAAGCTCCTACCCTGTCAGAAGCTCCTACCCCGTCAGAAAATTCAGATACGAAAGCTCCTACCCTTTCAAAAAAATTCTGATATGAAAGCTCATACCCTGCTAGAAAATTCAGATACGAAACCTCATACCTGCCAGAAATTTTGTTAGGATGCTTTCACACATGCTGAATAATAATCCACTTTCAATGCACTTTGCATCTGGATTTTACTGTGTGAAACAGCAAAATCCACTTGCAAATGATCATTAAAGGGCATTGAAACTGGACTGAAAGTGCATTATTTAGGATGTGTGAAAGCCCGCTTAGTCTTTCAGGTGCTACTGAACTCTTGCTCTTTCCTACTGCTATAGTAGCCAATGTTTCGCATCTTCTGGTAACCCCACCTTGTATCCTCCTCAAGTTACACTCCTGCCTTACTTTTCTCCCTCCGTGTTCTGCCTCGTGGAAAAGCTCCCTGACAAACCTTGTGTCTCTTTTGGGCAGGTCTATGAGCAGCTATATGACACGCTGGATATTACTGGGAGTCCTGAAATCCGAGCTCACGCCACAGCGAAGGTATTTTAAACTATCATCACACGTCTGTGGCCCCCTTTTCTACGTAGAACTGGCCACACACACATACCCCATTTCAGGCAAAATTTAATTTTTGTTCGAAAAAGGGACGGGGGTTATATTCAATATAGACAAAGTTGGGTGTATTGCGGGTGTAGGATTCTGTGGAAGCTTTCTGTTTTCCTAAAGCAAGTTTCTAGTCCTTATGGTTGCAAAGGAATCCTTGAAAGTGTGCTTCCAAGAATTTTTACATAGGTGGAGGCGGAAGTTTAAGCCCTACGTTGTTCTCTCTTCTTTCCCCATGATTAATTAAACCAGAATAAATTAAGACACGCCGATGTTCTCAATCTGCATTATTTATGCAAGCCACAGAATCCCACTTCTCTTGGTGCAGAATTCATATTGCCTAGACAAAAAGTCTGTTGAGTGTGCCGGTTTCTAAAGAGGCCAAATAAATATTGGCAACCTTTGCTTAAAAATAAATTTAAAGGTGGACAGAAGCATGAGAGGCATTGCAAATCAGTTGACTCCATCAGCAGTGCATTTGTTTGTTCTGAAGGAGTAGCCAGATTTATCTGTAGTGGTGCAATTAAACAAGAGTCCAGTAGCACCTAGAAGACCAACATAATTTATCTCAGTGTCAGCTTTTTTGATTCCGAGCTCACTTCATCAGATGCATTGGAGGGTTCAACCATTGCAGTTACTTATTCTTGGAATTACAAGCAACATACTCTGTGTAAGTAGCTGCTGTGGATTTACACTCCTGTGCATCTGATGAAGTGAAGCTCTGACTCACAAAAGGTTTGACATTTATTTGTCTTATTTTTTAAAGGAAATAATTCTTTCCCACCATTCATCCTTCCAAAAAGAAAAAAGACAAATTTTAATTAGTAGGGTCATAGTAGTAAAATACAAGCTCGGAAAGCTGGGAAGAATCATAGCAATGCTGATTCTGTGACCTTAGGCAGTTCATGGGAGGCAGTTTATGAGAGGGAGGGCATCTTGGCCATCTTCTGGGCATGGAGTAGGGGTCACTGGGTGTGTGTGGGGGAAGTAGTTGTGAAATTCCTGCATTGGGCAGGGGGTTGGACTTGATGACCCTGGTGGTCCCTTCCAATTCTATGATTCTATGATAGGGAATGGTAGAGAAAGTCGGCATATAAAAACCAACTCTTCTTCTTCCTCCCACATCCAGGCGACAGTGGCTGCCTTTGCAGCGAGCGAGGGTCACGCGCATCCACGGGTGGTGGAGCTCCCCAAAACGGACGAAGGCCTGGGCTTCAACATCATGGGGGGCAAGGAGCAGAACTCTCCCATCTATATTTCCCGCATCATTCCAGGGGGAGTGGCCGACCGCCACGGTGGCCTCAAGCGTGGAGATCAGTTGCTGTCGGTCAATGGCGTGGTGTGTATTGAGCAGTGGGAAACTAGGGAAGCCCTATGGGAGTGTACCTAAGTGAAGGAAAGAGGGGTGGGTTTTACTCGCCCTCCATTCGTCTATTTAAATGGAGAACCGATAGGGTCGTCGTTGGGTGGGATGTTTTGGCCTGTATCTACCTGGCAGATCTTGGTTCAACTGTTTGTTTAGCCTCTTTGGTGGGCTCTGCTCTATTTCAGCCATGGTTCCTCTAGATGTGGATTGTCAAGGGGTAATGACATTTGTTTAGTTGTATGGCCATCTGGGAGGGGCTGTGGCTCAGTGGTAGAGCATCTGCTTGGCTTGCAGAAGGTCCCAGGTTCAATCCCCGGCATCTCCAGTTAAAGGGATTAGGCAAGGAGGTGATGTGAAAGACCTCTGCCTGAGATCCTGGAGAGCCGCTGCCGGTCTGAGTAGACGATACTGACTTTGCTGGACTGAGGGTCTGATTCGGTATATGGCAGCTTCCTGTGTTCAATAAAATTGATACGTTTGGGTGGTGAGATGGGACCCTATGTATATTTTATCTTAACAATAGGCAGTAATGAATCTTTGCATGGACCATGGTAGAGGGTAGTGCAGATGTTACGTGTGAAGTGACAAGTGATCTCTTATCAGGGGAACATAAAAGCATTATTCAAGATAAAGGAGTGACCACTTAACACAGTCCTTCTCTGTGTAAGGGAGTCGCTAGAGCAGGTGCCTTCACTTGCTGCATATATAAGGGTGAACTGTCTTTTTGACTGTGCTTTTAAAGGTGTGTGCATTGGCTTTTAACTGAGCTTATCAGGGTATCACCCTGACCTGGATGGCCCAGGCTAGCCAGATCTTGGGAGCTAAGCATGATCGGTCCTGGTTAGTATTTGGAAGGGAGCCCAACAAGGATATCCGGGATCGTTATGCAGAGGCAGGCAATGGCAGACCACCTCTGTTCGTCGCTTGCCTTGAAAACCCCTACAGCAGGGGTGGGGCCATTTAAGGCCCGTGAAATCATTCGGTCTGGCCATTCGTGGGTCCTGGCAGATCTCTAGCTCAGAAGGATCTAAGACTGGTGATCCGCACCCTCCCGCAGACAGGAATAGCCTCTATTCAAGGTGGATGTGAGTTTGTTTTGCTGAGAAAAGGAACCTTTTTTCCCTTTTGCAGAAGAGTCATTAGCTATGGAGCTGCTAGGACCGCCCAAGAAACTGTGTTAACCCTTTCCCACCCGGGCTGTGGAGAAATATATTGGTCGGCTAATTATTAAGTTGATAATTTTGTATGGCCCGTGAATGATGTTATAAATATCCAAATGGCCCTTGGCGGAAAAAAGGTTCCCTACCCCTGCCCTACAGGGTCGCCGTACATTGGCTACAACTTGACTGCACTTTCTACTACCAATTGTATAGCATTTTTGGCCATCTATGCTTGGTAATTAGCAGCGCGTTCCAGGCCGAATTGCCTCGCATATTTTAAAAAAAATTTCACGCTGAACCGTCATTCCGGAAGTGACTGCGAAGCCAATGCATACCTGCTTCGCATTACTTAAGAGCCCCTTTAACACTACCTTTGGTGTTTGCTCTGCCCCCACCGCGAAGAATCCTCTGAAGGAACCATGCAAAATAACAGCGGCTGGTTAGCTATGCACATGTTAATGGCTATGCCTACAGGAACAAAGGAGCAGGCAAGTGGGGGGGTGGAACTTCTTTTGCGTTGGGGCCGTGAATAGGCATTTTTAAAGTCGCATTTTTTAAAAGCATTGAGTGAGCCTCAAAATTGACCATGCATAATTGGCCATAGAATCATAGAGTTGGAAGGGACCACCAGGGTCATCTAGTTCAACCCCCTACACAATGCAGGAAATTCACAACTACCTCCCCCTCACGCCCCCAGTTACCCCTACTCCATGCCCAGTGACCCCTACTCAACGTCCTCCAAAATGTTCTATCTTTGACAGCCTTTCTCAGGTCTTGCAAATTGAAGGCTGTGGCTTCCTTGATAGAGTCAATCCATCTCTTGTTGGGTCTTCCTCTTTTCCTTCTGCATTCAACTTTTCCTATCACGATTGTCTTCTCCAGTGACTCTTACCTTCTCATAATGTGACCAAAATACAACAGCCTCAGTTTAGTCATTTTAGCTTCTAGGGTCAGTTCAGGCTTGATTCGATCTATAACCCACTGATTTGTTTTTTTGGCGGTCCATGGTGTCCGTAACGCTCTCCTCCAACACCACATTTCAAAGGAATCTACTTTCTTCCTATCAGCTTTCTTCAATGTCCAGCTTTCAAACCCATACATAGTAATGGAGAAGACGATGGCATGAATTAACTTGATCTTGGAAGGAGGGGGTGTAGATATTTTAAATCAACATATCTGTATACAAACGCATCCATCTTACTGATAATTGTCATGTAACTTCACTAGCCATGAAGATGAGGAATAAAGGATTGGGTTGGCTATCTGTAGGAAAGACGGTATGATCCTACCCACCCCATCTTACCGCTTTGGATTTGCTTCTGTCTTCTGCAGAGCGTGGAAGGTGAGCAGCATGAACGGGCAGTGGAGCTTCTGAAAGCAGCCCAGGGCACTGTGAAGCTGGTTGTGCGCTACACGCCCAAAGTCCTGGAAGAGATGGAGGCACGGTTTGAGAAGATGCGGACAGCCCGGCGTCGACAGCAACACAACAGCTACTCGTAAGACTTAAACGTGAATTGAGTGTTTTGCTGTAGCTCCTCCCCAGGGCATATTCCCTGGTGTACAATTGAGGGTTTTTAAGAAATGTCTTTAAAAATTAGAAGAAGAGTTGGTTTTTATATGCCGAGTTTCTCTACCACTTAAGGGAGACTCAAACCGGCTTACAATCACCTTCCCTTCCCCTCCCCACATCAGACACCCTGTGAGGTAGGTGGGGCTGAGAGAGTGGGACTAGCCCAAGGTCATGTGGAGTGGGGAAACAAATCCAGTTCACCAGATTAGTCTCTGCTCCTCATGTGGAGGAGTGGGGAATCAAACCCTGTTCTCCAGATCAGGCTCCATCGCTCCAAACCACTGCTCTTAACCACTACACCACACTGGCTCTCTTAGAGATGTTTCTAGTCCTCATAGAGGCAGCAACAAAGCTGAGAAACGCCATGGTGAGCTTTCCCTTTTTTTGCCTCCTTCCTGGACAAAATAATAATAATTGTGAATTATCCAGACATGTTTCTCATGGAAGAATTATACAAAACAATTCTGGCATATGCCTGTATACTTCATTTCCAGAATGTCGGGTTGCAGGATACCTTCAGGCCAAGATCTAAACTCAGTAATATGAATATGGATGGCTACAAATATAATTGAGTTGCCAGCCAACAATCAGGTGTGGGGAGAAGTTCCTTTCAGAACCCAAATGTAGCAATCACAAGCAGTCAGACATGTCTCTGGTTGCCCCTGCCCCCAAGCATACAATCTGAATTTCAGATGCAGAAATCTTCCCACAGTTGCATAACTATGGTACACTCATGAACACATGAAGCTGCCTTAAACTGAATCGGGTCCATCAAAGTCAGTATTGTCTACTCAGACTGGCAGCGGCTCAGGTAGAGGTCTTTCACATCACCTATTTGCCTGGTCCCTTTAACTGGAGATGCCGGGGATTGAACCTGGGACCTTCTGCATATCATGCAGGTGCTCCAACACTGAGCCACAGCCCCTCCCCTATTGTTTCTCTTTCCAGCATCAGTCAGTAAGCCTCTAAAACCCAATGCTAGGAGGCGACATAGAGGAAGAGCCTTGTCCTGTATGCCCTGTCTTTGGCCCTCCAGGGAGTTGTGTGAAGCAGGATGCTGAACAAAATGACCCAGTGGTCTGATCCAGTGGGGTTCTTCTCATACTGTCTCCAGATTCCTTTCAGTTCTAATACTGGGTTGGATCCTGCCTGCTTCTTCACTCATTCTCTTCTAATTCCCCATCCCACAAGGCTTTTGTCCATGCAGGTTCTATCGTTCCCCAGGATAGCATTTTCAGTGGTTGAAGGGAACCCCTCTTCTCTTTTTCACCAGCAGAAAAGCTGGTTGGATCTAACCCATTGTGTTTTCCTGGTTAAGACTCTTGAAGGCCAACATGAACCCTCTGAGAACCTGACTTAAGTGATATGACCTTGTTGAACTCAACAAGGTTTTATGAGGTCCAGATGCACACTGACTCCTCGTTATCATGATGTCTAGTAGCCAAAGGTACCCTGACCTAGATATCACAGGCTAGCCTGATCTCATCAGATCTCAGAAGCTAAGCAGGGTTGTCCCTGGCAAATATTTGGATGGGCGACCTCCAAGGAATACCAGGGGCACGATGTGGAGGCAGGCAATGGCAAACCACCTCCAAAAATCTCTTGCCTTTAAAACTCTACGGGGTCGCCATAAGTCAGCTGTGACTTGACAGCACACAAAAAATAGCCACGGGTGGCCTTTGTGGGGGATAAGAAAAATCTGCACAGTGGGGCTAGATAGAATTTAGGTTTTTGCAAACCTGGGGGAACCCATGGATTTGCGGAAAAATCTCATTTGGGGTGACCCTCTAGGCACAAAGGAAAATAGTTAGGGGTGACCCCCCCCCCGTTAAAAGGGGGGAATCTACGAGCTTGGGTGACATTTTTAATTGTCTTAGCAGCTCCAGTGGCTTCCGGCATTGTGGCAATGGCCGCCACCACTAGGAGGCAGCAAGCGGAGAGGGGAGTTGGATTCGGGGGGGGGGGGAAACGGGCCAAAGCCAGGACAGAGAGAACAGTGGCGCCCGAGTGGGGGGGATGTGGGATTGATGGGGCGGGGGAAATAGTATTTCCTTTTCCCTGTGAGTTGTTCCTGCTTGGAATTGAGGGGAAATTGCATTCCTGGGTTCTCTCATAATTCATATTTCCTCTTCCTGTCTCTTTTCCCCTCTTCTTTCTCCCCACAGATCCTTGGAATCGCGAGGATAATTTGCACCGTTACCTCGTTGTTGGGGGGCCTGCCTGTGACTCTTCCAGCCTTCCCCTCCCCCCCTCTCCCCCATGATGGTTTTATCTGTATAGCAGGAGACATATATTTATCGACCTTCCTCCCCTTTGGTGGGAGGTGGGCTTCTATGTACAGTATTTATTCTCCACAACCCTCTTATTTAAAGATGTTCTGTGTGAGTGACTGTGTTTGTGCAAATCTATATTATATGCCCCCCGCCCCCCAGGTATCAAAAGACTTGTTTTTCCTGTGACACAGGGCTGTCGAAAAAGGAGAATGGAAACTTCCTGCATGAATGGCTGCCTCTACCTCAGAGGGTTTTTTGTCTCTGCTCTGAGTGAGGGACCCTTGTCTAAATCTAGCCTCCTTTCCCATCCTAGTGGATTTTGCACCTCAGCTCCTTGTGTAAACAAGTAGTCCCCACGTGGTGTGGTGCAGTGGGTGAAAACGGTGGAGTTAGACCCCAGGTTCCAGTCCCTCCTCGTGAAACTCCCTTGGGTGACTTTTGGGCTCAGTCACTTAGGCTCGCCTACCTCGCAGGGCTGTTGTGAGGATAAAATGGAGAAAACCTGTGTGTGCAGCCATGGGCGCCTCAGACGAAGAGTTGGGATAGAGTGTAACGAATAATGCTAATAAAAGAAGAAGGGGGTTGTCTCGGAACTCTCTCGCCTCTTCCAATCGGGATCTATTTTTTTCCTTCGTTTTATGTAAGTGATGAAAATGTTGGGTTTGGAAACCTCAGTTTGAACCATAATGCTCGCTGGATGTCTTCAGGTGAGTTGCACACTCTTAGTTGTGATTCCCTGCTGCAGAACAGGAACTATAATGTCATAATTCTGAAGATAAGAATGGCAAAAACGCTTTCTGGCAACAGAAATTGTTCACAAGCATGATAGAAATTATACGTTCCAATTAGACTGAATGGGGAATATGCCCCTTCCTTTATTCCTGATTGTGAGCATGGTGCAACAGCACAAAAAATAGCTATAGGTCGCTCATGCATGGGTACTGTCATTCAAATTCACCCCAGGTCTGAATCGGTTGTTCCTTGGAGTTATGCATGCGTTTTCCATCCATCAGATATGATCTTGTGTCCATCCCTCACAATGTCCGGGTCTTCCCATTCCTCTATTAACCTGACTCTTCCATCTTCCCTGAGCAAAGACCGGGTGAAATCCCCATGCATGAGGCAAAGTGCGAGGCGTGCAAGGTTGCTTTTGCTCACAGCCAGTTTCAAAGCAGCATGTCCAGAGGCGGGGATTCAAATGCTTCCTTGGAGCAGAAGAAAAGCTTTTTAAAACCAAGGCTTGGATTTCTCCCCCCACCCCTTTCAGATTGCTCTGTTTTTTGTTGTTGGTCTTAAAATGCTTTTTTATGCAGCAATTGGGTTGGGGGGATTTTTCTCTCACAGTAAGCACTACAAGTAAGCCAATTACAAAGCAGCATTTAAAGGGGCGGGGACTTGATTTGAGCTTGGAGACTGCTGGTGCGTAGATTCCCAACAGGAAAGTGCGGGTCCAGCGAACAACAAACCCTAGGGTAAAACTGCCATGCATAAATGACCATAGATGCAGTGATGAAAACACTGGTTTCACATGTCTGCCCCATTCACACATAACTCAAAGTGAGTATGCGGTTTCTGCACTTTTACACCCTCCCACCAAATTGGTTGTCCTAGCTACTTTTCTCCATTACCAGCTGCATCATGGAAACGAATAATACCAACTGGAGCAACGGGCTCCGAGGGGAGAGGATACGGCCCCGTCTCTTGTGCTCTCCTTTTCCTGTTAAATTAAGACATACGCTTGAAACGTTAATGATCCCCACCCTAGCTGGGTTGGGCCAGAGTTCTGGGGCCATCCCGTGGGTCCCTGTGTGAAATGGGGTTGGATCCAGTGATGCCTGAACAAGAGGAAAAATTTACTTAGAGCAGTTCCGCTTGCACAAGATATGCAACGGCTGCAGGAGCTCAGAGCGCTTCAGAGCTGTGTTCAGCAAAATAACCATGTGCCCATGGAGAAGCGGAATGCACAACAGATGGTGTGCGTGACTTCGTGTGCTTTAGAAATGGTATCAGGAAGAAATACCCTGTGCTATTTCTTGTGCAGGTGGGAAAGGCAGTGGGGACATAATTGCTTTCACTTGGTGCAAATAGAAAGGCGGCAATAATTTTAGCACTTCCACTTGCACAAAGACCGTTGGGCACACAGTGATCTTTCATGGGATCCAGCCCCAAGGATGCTGGGTTTGTGGAACCAGGTCTGATCCCGCACTGCGCTTATGAGTTGAGGACAGGAATAAGCAGGAGGGAATTTGGTAACCAGCAGGTGGTGCTCTTATCTATCTTGTTAAGATTTATGAAAAAGTGACTTTAGAGGCCTTTAGGGTTGTTGAGAATTTGAAATGGTTCTAGGGTTGCCAGGTCCGGGTTGGGAAATACCTGGAGATTTTGGGGGTGGAGTCCAATAGCCAAAGCGGCCATTTTCTCCAGGTGAACTCGTATCGGCTGGAGATCAGTTGTAATAGCAGGAGATCTCCAGCTAGTACCTGGTAGTTGGCAACCCTAGTCCTCACAAAGGAAAGCAGAACGTGAATCTTTAGAGAAGAGGTCTAGCAAGAAGGCTTCAGGAGCTTCCTAGGTTTCAATTGTCTTTTGACCAGGAGACCCTAATCCAGTATTTCAAAACACATGTAATTGTACTTGAGAAGTGTCCACATATACGTCTCATTGATTCTATACAGGGACCAACTCTGATAATAAACAATTTATTGGGCCTATGTAATAGGCATGCATGTCAAAAGCACAAAGCCCTTTGCTTAAAAATAACTGGGGAGAGGTAGGGTTGCCAGGTCCCTCTTTGCCACCGGTGGGAGGTTTTTGGGGTGGAGCCTGAGGAGGGCGGGGTTTGGAGAGGGGAGGGACTTCAATGCCATAGAATCCAATTGCCAAAGCATCTATTTTCTCCAGGTGAACTGATCTCTGTTGCCTGGAGATCAGTGGCAATAGTGGGAGATGTCCAGCCATCACCTGGAGGTTTAGTCAAAACAATTATACACTTGAGCTGCCAATATGGTATTGATAAAGAATATTGCAGCCACTATGGCTAAACTTCTATCTCCTAAAAATATTATAAATCACAGCTTTGATTGGTTATTAAACTCACTGAGTTGTATTTTGATTATTACATTCATTGAGTTGTATTTTACACAGTCACTCAGTTTACATTAACAGTTGTATTTAACATAATTTTATATGTGCAAATGGCAGCATATGGTACAGATCAACGTAAATATAAATATAAAGTGGCTGCATATATTTATATTTATGTGGATCTGTAATAATCAAAATACAACTCAGTGAGTTTAATAACCGATCAAAGCTGTGATTTATATTTTTAGGAGATAGAAGTTTAGCCATAGTGGCCTGCAATCATCTTTACCATCACCCGGAGGTTGTCAGCCCTAATCAGTACCATTGTAAAAATGGTGGTTTGAAAACGTCATGCCTCCTAAGATGAATGGGGGCAATCGGGTTGACCAAGCAGGTATCCTCGCATGCCTTTTATGGGTGTATTTCCACTAACAATGTGACAACTGCAATTTTTTGCTCAGCTGTGCTGACGGAGTCATTCTGTAGTGATTCCACATTGAGGTGGTTGTCAAGCCACATGTTGGACATTTTATTCCTCCAGTTTTTCATATCTCACTGACCACTAAAATAGGGTTGCCATCCTCCAGGTACTAGCTGGCGATCTGCTATTATGACTGATCTCCAGCTGATAGAGATCAGTTCACCTGAAGAAAATAGCCCCTTTGGCAATAGGACTCGATGGCATTGAAGTCCATCCCCAAACCTCCTGCCGGTGGTGAAGAGGGACCTGGCAGCCCTACCACTAAAACCATCTTCACACACACAATCTGTATGCAAAGAGCCGAGGCACCATTCAGGACTTTGATGCACAACCTTGGCCTGTACACAAGTGAGCCTTGTTTAGGGTTGCCAACCTCCAGGTAGTTAGAGAAACTTGGCACCTCTGTGTACAAAATAGGATGCTCTGAAGCAAAGTAGACACAGAATGTCAAAAGTGTATGTTTCTTACAAATCACTTTACCAAAACCTCAAATTAACACGCTGCACTTCGCAAACTATAAACATTATACTCAATGTAAAATCAGAGAGTTAGTATCGATAAGTTGTTTATTACATGAAAGGAGAGTTCTTCACTGAGGAAGAAGTTTGGAATTCGAAACAAAGAATTCTTGAGAATAGTCATCGTCTTCCAGGGTGACATGCTCTCCTGCAAGGAATTAAAGCAAGCAAGAAAAATAAGGACTTTTACGTGATACCGTTTTTGGATCATTACACACACTTTCGCCATTCTGTGTCTACTTCGCTTCAGAGCAACCTCCAGGTAGTAGCTGGAGATCTCCTGCTATTACAACTGATCTCCAGCCAATAGAGATCAGTTCACCTGGAGAAAATTGCCGCTTTGGCAACTGGACTCTGTGGCATTGAAGTCCCTCCCCTCCCCCAAACCCCACCCTCCTCAGGCTCCGCCCCAAAAATCTCCAGGTATGTCCCAACCCAGAGCTTGGCAACCCTAGCCTCGGTGCATGATTGATAACTGTCGTTACAAGACAGCATGGATTGATTTGAAAACTGCATGGTCATAGGCTGGCAGGGTAATGCTTAAAATGCAGCGTACTGTAATCCCCTCAGCTGTTCTCTTTTATTCACTGGGGTCTGTTGAGTGCAAAGCATGGATGCCGAAAGCTTTATGGTGGATTCAAAGCAGACTAAAAGTCTTTAGAATGAAAAGGCATTGTTTGACCGGGGCGGGGGGTGGGGGAAGCCATAAATTTTACTTTGGGTATTGGAATTCAATAAAACATTGTACCAAGGAAGATTCGATACTCCTTATCAAAGACTGGACTGATTTGAATATGCTGTTGAATATGCTTTAGGATCCATACTGTGCACATGTGAGGAGGGGCAAGAGTGGGCATTTGCCCTCCCTGGAATCTTAAATTGACTGCTTTTTTTTAATGTACCATGACACATACTTCAGCAAGCTGTTTACAGTGAACTGAGATATAGGGTTGCCAGGTCCCTCTTCGCCACCTGCGGGAGGTTTTGGGGGTGGGGTTGGGGGAGGGGAGGAGCTTCAATGCCACAGAGTCCAATTGCCAAAGCGGCAATTTTCTCCAGGTGAACTGATCTCCATTGGCTGGAGATCAGTTGTAATAGCGGGAGATTTCCAGCCACCACCTGGAGGTTGGCAACCCTACTGAGAGAACATGGGTTCTCCCGCCAACCCAATTATTTCTGCAGATACCCTTGTGAGCGCACATAAGGTCCTCTGGGATTCAACAGAAGATTAGATTAGACCAGGTTTCTCTAACACAGTTTTTGGTTTAAATGGTTGAGACCCACTCCTGGCTTTTCAGTGTATGTGCTAAGAGGAGTCATAAGAACTGTTGTTTGTTTGTTTGTTTATTGTATTACACACTTTCCCCGGCCCAACGGCCATGCTCGGGGGGGGGGGGGCTCACAAATCCAGAACAATAAAATCAACCAAACCTTAAAATATAATTTAAATATATTTAAAATAGCCCAAAATCATTCAATAAAAGAGCCCCGTGGCGCAGAGTGGTAAGCTGCAATACTGCAGTCAAAAGCTCTGTTCACTACCTGAGTTTGATCACAACGGGAGTCAGTTTCAGGTAGCCGGCTCAAGGTTGACTCATCCTTCCATCCTTCCGAGGTCGGTAAAATGAGTACCCAGCTTGTTGGGGGTAAAGGGAAGTTGTCTGGGGAAGGCACTGGCAAACCACCCCGTAAACAGAGTCTGCCTAGTCAACGTCGGGATGTGACGTCACCCCATGGGTCAGGAATGACCCGGTGCTTGCACAGGGGACTACCTTTACCTTTTAAATAATTCAATAAATAGGGAGTAATACTTCCCCCCCATGGCGTTAAAATCACATAGTAGTTGTCTGCAGCACAATAGATGGATCTGACCTCCCCCCTAAATGGGGGGGAGAAAGGGCTCAATAGTGGGAAGGGGAGAAGGACTAGGGAGGCCACTATTTATAGGGAGAGCAGTCACTGGCCTCAACCATAAGCCTGGTGGAATAGCTCCGTCTTACAGGCCCTGCGGAGTTCTTGAAGGTCCCACAGGGCCCTGATCTCACTCGGGAGACTATTCCACCAGGCAGGGGCCAAGGCAGAAAAGGCCCTGGTCAAGGTCAGCCGGACACTCCTTGGGCCGGGGACCACCAGCAAGTTGTTATTTTGTGATGGTAAGTTTCTCTGGGGAACAGACCAGGAGAGGCGGTCCCGAAGATACGAAGGTCCCAGACCGTGTAAGGCTTAAAAGGTTATAAGTTAAAAAAGAGAGGAAAAAAGTCATGAGTGACAATATTTACATTCACTCCAGGGAAAAATAATAAAAAGGGTTTGGCAGCAAAGAACTTCTGGAAATGCACCCTAAAATTTGGAAGGGCAATTGGTGTCTTCGTTCCTTTTAACGCCTGACTCCTAGGCCAAAGTACAACCTGCTTTTAAAAAAAGGAATCATCTATTTATTTGAAGTTCTGTTTTTAGCATGCCATCCTAAGCAGAGTCACACCCTTTTATACCCATGGATTTTTGGTGGGGGGGGGCCTATTCTGTTTAGGATTGTACTGTTAGGGGAAAAAAGATTTGTAAAACATATTAAAGAAGCACAAAAAATAGCAGAACCACCAGTCCTCAGTATTACGTCCATAGGACTTCATTTGTCTTTAGTTTCGACTTGTCCCAAAATAGGAGACACTCTTGCTCTGAAAACAAAAACGCCATCACGTCGTTTTTGTCTTCCTGCAGATGTTCGCAGGAGGTGAGTTTATTCAGCTGGCTGGTATTAGCGCAAACTGCTTGATACGTTCCTCAGATTCAAAAGTACTCAGCCACATACCAGGGGAGGTGGAAGTAAGAGAAACAAAAGGCCCCAGTTCCTTTGGACGTGGAATCCTTTGGAACCAAACTAAGAAATGGGCCGGGATTTTGAACGATCATTTAGAAGGACCACATTAATTGTGGAACCACTTGCTATAAATAGGGTTTCCAGGTCCCTCTTCGCCACCGGCGGGAGGTTTTTGGGGCGGAGCCTGAGGAGGGTGGGGTTTGGGGAGGGGAGGGACTTCAATGCCATAGAGTCCAATTGCCCAAGCGGCCATTTCCTCCAGGGCAGTGGTTCCCAACCTTTTTTTGACCAGGGACCACTAGGACTTTTTTGTTCGGTGCAGGGACCCCAAGGTTCAACATAAAAATCCCGAGAATTTGAAAATAAACTTTAATCATAACTGTTAGTTAAACATTAAACTCAGAATAATATTTGAATATATTTTTTATAATAGAGAACTTTTGATTGAAAATATTAATTTATTATGGGTTTATAACTTTGTTTTGCGGACCTTAATTTAGTTCTCGCGGACCCCTGGGAGTCCATGGACCCCTGGTTGGGAACCAGTGCTCCAGGGGAACTGATCTCTATCAGCTGGAGATCAGTTGTAATAGCAGGATAAATACCTATAACATATAAATGTCCTTGGGAAAAGAGGGCTTTTTGTTTCTATCATGGGGAGACCAAGGTTCTTTAATAGAATTATCAGTAGGATATAAGAACCACTGAACAAGAGACTATATGAATACGCCCTTTTTAGTTTCTTTTTGTTTTGCCTAGCGTTGGTAATTTGTTTCTTCCTTTTTTTACTGCATCTTACACAATGAATGCCAAAACAACATTAACCCATTACACAAATATAAAGGGCAAATTTGGAGCGAGGAAACAAAAAGGAGCATGAAAATGCAGGTTCAGCTTGCATGCGAGAACAGCAAAACCGAGAAGGGAATTCAAACAATTGGCTGGTGAAATTTGGTAGCATTCATAGTGCAAAATAGATCCTTATGCACTTATCTGAAGCAAGGCCTCTCAAATACTTGGCTTTACTCATTTGTCTATTGTACAGATCATATACGCTTCAGGAACCTCAGTATAGCTTACATCAGGGATCCCCAACCTTGCTGACCTGGGGACACATTTGGAATTTTGAGAACAGGTAGTGGGTATCAAAACACAATGGCTGCCATATGGGGCTGGGCCCACTCACCAAATGTTAGGAAGTTCCAAGCCCAGACTCTTCCTGTTATCCGCTGATTTTCTGAAGACACAAAGATGATGCTTCTGGGGTCTTCTGAAGCACCTCCTAACTCCAGTGGACGAAAGCCATGTGCGGTGGAACACAGACAGGATGCTGCTGCGGTCGTCCTGTTTGTGGGCTTCCTAGAGGCACCTGGTTGGCCACTGTGTGAACAGACTGCTGGACTTGATGGGCCTTGGTCTGATCCAGCAGGGCTTTTCTTATGTTCTTATGATCCAGTTTTTCTTTTTGCTGGGGGTGGTGGGCATTACAGAAGGAACAACTGAGCTTCAAGAAACATACTTGCAGATGCCATGAAACACCCTAGCACCACATTGGGCATCTCCATTGTATGTAGTATCCTTGTTACTCCACCAGCCAAGTTGAGCGTTCTGTGGCCATTATGGGACCACCTGGATGGCAGAGCTTCCCTGAGGTACAGCTTCTGAAAGGGAAAGGTACACCTTCCCAACAAGATTTAAGCAGATGTTAGGGGATCACAACCCCCTTCTTCTTACCTTCGGCCAATATGAGCACACACATGCATGCATGTGTGTATCTGGCCTAGGAACGCTAGTCTATCCTAAGCACAGAAATATGTAACAATTATACAGGCTTTCTCCAACAATTTTTACAGCTAGGGTTACCAAACTCCAGGTACTAGCTGGCGATCTGCTATTACAACTGATCTCCAGCCGACAGAGATCAGTTCACCTGGGGAAAACGGCCACTTTGGCAATTGGACTCTATGGCATTGAAGTCCCTCCCCAAACCCTGCCTTCCTCAGGCTCCACCCCAAAAACCTCCCGCCACTGGTAAAGAGTGGTAAAGACCCTATAGGTATTCTGTTATTACTACTAGCATGCAAAATGGTCACAGATGGAGAATCCATGGCAAGTAGACATTTTGTCTGAGAGAGAACAAGTTCTTAGCAATTCATTAAAACCCTGCATTGTGCCTAGACTACTTCTGCATCCCACCTTGAACACAAGAACACATGAAGGTGTCTTACACTGAACCAGACCCTTGGTCCATCAAAGTCAGTATTGTCTACTCAGACCGGCAGCGGCTTTCCAGGATCTCCGGCAGAGAAAGGTCTTTCGCATCACCTCCTTGCCTAGTCCCTTTAACTGGAGATGCGGGGGATAGAACCTGGGACCTTCTGCATGCCAAGCAGAGGCTCTACCACTGAGCCACAGCCCCTCCCCTAAATCTCCCTCCCCTTATCTTACAAGTTCCAGCAGCTGAGAACCACTGCTCCAGTTTATTCCTTTCCTTCCCCTCTTTAAAGCAGGTGCTGTCATTTGATCTTAAAATGCAGAATCATTTGTAACTGTCCCAGCTTCCCTTCTGATATCACAGGGTTAAAAGGATTAGCTCAGGGGTGTCGACCTCATTTGTTTCGAGAGCCAGACAGACATGATATAAATGTCATTTTGTCGGGCTGGGCCATGTGTACCATAAAATTTAATGTGAGGTACCGGGGATACAAACTTTATAGAAGACACAGGCAAAGACAATTAATTATATTATTTTTTACTTAAAATACAAACATACTTAACACAATAACACTCTTACAATATTTTCTTTTATTGATCATTGACACCTTGGGACTGGGTGAGGTGGCTTCCTTGGCTGGCTCGTGAGCCAGATAACAGCACTCAAGGGGCTGGATCCGGCCCCTGGGCCTTATGTTTGGCACCCCTGGATTAGCTATAGGGCCCTTTGCATGGAAAACGAAACAGGGAGTTGCATGCTCGTGTGTGTGTGCAGTTTGTTTTAACCAGGGCAAGTGCGAAGCATATTTCATCAGCAAGAAGAGCTATTTGTAAAGTTTTGCTCTACCAGTTCTGCCAGATTGCCAAACCTTTCCTGAGTAATAATTGGGGTTTGGTGTGTCTGGGTTGGACACCTGGATTGCGGTGTATTCCTGTCATGGACTTGTTGAACACTGGGTCCTAAGAATGCTATAAATTTTAAACTAGGCAACATTTATTTGTCTTATTCTTTAAAAAAACAACACCAATTCTTTCCCATCATTCATCCTTCCAAAAAGAAAAGGACAAATTTTAATTAGTAGGGTCATAGTAGTAAAATACAAGCTTGGAAAACTGGGAAGAATCATAAAGAGGGGCAATAAACAACTTGAACATTTTCTCCCCACCTAGCCAAATATCTCAATATCCCTCAATAGCCTTAACATTCCATTCTCAGTTCTCATCAGACTTTGCTTAGGATTGCCATCATAGTATAGTGGTTAAGAGCAGTGGTTTACAGTGGTGGAGTCTGATCTGGAGAACCAGTTTTGACTCCCCACTCCTCTACATGAAGCCAGCTGGGTGACCTTGGGCTAGTCACAGCTCTCTCAGCCCCACCTACCTCACAGGGTGTCTGTTGTGGGGAGGGGAAGGGGAGGTGATTGTAAGCCAGTGTAATTCTCCCTTAAGTGGTAGAGAAAGTCAGCATATAAAAACCAACTCTTCTTCTTCTTCTTGGTTGTATTTTTTTTGCATAACAAGGGTGTCTCCGAAAATGTAGAAACACCCTTCCTGTCTGTGGGTGGCCCTCTTCTGCATCTTTTGTGACTGGCACAAGCCTCCCATGTTCCTATCAGCTATCGTGATCCCAAATGACTTAAGCAACAAGAACATCACTCAGAACACAACATGATCAGGACTCAGATTAAACAGTTGGAGCCATTCAGACCAATACAAACCAATGCATTCAAATGGAACTGCAAAGCTTTCTGGAACATACATTCATCTCCTAATGGTGTGAATGATCATGTTCAGCGACTGTCCCATGAAAGGGGTTTTACAAGAAAGGGGCTATCAAGGCCCACCAGTAGATCTAACCCCTTCCCTCCCAGCCAAAAACACCAGTAACCCCAGATAATTTTGCTAAACGTAAGCCAATTATAAACATGCTGAGATCCTGTCAGATTGCAGATAAGCTGATCTGATCCCACAGTGCTTTTCTTTGATCTCAGTAACTCAGCTATTGGAAAGTTTCGTTTAATTGCCTATGACATGATTTCCAACCCCTCAGTGAACACTGTGAAACGGACCATAAAAAAGCAACATGGAGAGATCAGCCTTCAAACTGGGGTAGAGGGATATTTCAGATTTCAGTAGGCAGGATTCTCAGCCAGGTCTCAGGGCCTGGTTGTGGGTACACTCAAGCTTACATTGGGGAAAAAAAGAAGAGTTGGTTTTTATACGCCGACTTTCTCTACCACTTAAGGCAGAATCAACCCGGCTTACAATTACCTTCCCCTCCCCACAACAGACACCCTGTGAGGTAGGTGGGGCTGAGAGAGTGTGACTAGCCCAAGATCACTCAGCTGGCTTCATGTGGAGGAGTGGGGAAACAAACCCAGTTCACCAGATTAGCCTCTGCCACTCATGTGGAGGAGCAGGGAGTCAAAAGAAGAAGAGTTGATTTTTTTATATGCTGACTTTTTCTACCCCCTAAGGCAGAATCAAACCAGCTTACAATCACCTTCCCCTCCCCTCCCCACAACAGGCACCTTGTGAGGTAGGTGGGGCTGAGAGAGTGTGACTAGCCCAAGTTCACCCAGCAGGCTTCCTGTGGAGGAGTGGGGAATCAAACCCAGTTCTCCAGATTAGAATCCACCGCTCTTAACCACTACACCATGATGGCTTTCGCGAGAGAGGCTGCAATAGGAATGTTTGTTACAATAATATTTTAAATTTTATTGATTTAGACATATATGCCATGCATTTCTCCTCAGCAAGGACTCAAAGCAGTTTACATTGTCATTCTCACCTCTTTTCTTTTTATCTTCACAGTAACAACCCTGTGAGGTAGGCTAGGCTGAGAAAGTGCAACCAGCCCACTGTCACCTAGTGGGTTCCCTTTTATCTTCACAACAACCCTAAGGCTAAGAGGAGAGTACAGTCACCCAATGAGCTCCCACTGGCAGAGTGGGGATTTGAACCTGGGTCTCTCAAATCCTAGTCTGACACTCTAGCCACTATGCCACACTGCCTCTTGACCGTAATCACTATGGTACAGTTCAGACCCTCTCCTCTCCCTAGGGTTGCCAACCTCCAGGTAATGGATATACAATTCAAAATAGACAATTTTGGCGCTAGAGTAGATATTCAATAATTAAACAGCACACTCGCTCAATTTCTCAATAGAATTATTTTCAAAGTTCAAAAGAAACCTGTTATACTCATTTCAAGTGTTGAATTCACACTATAATAATAAACTCAAAGTTCATACAAAGTGTACTTTGCATTCTAACAATCATGCCATTTACAATCACCACTGTTTCAATTCGTTACAATATATCACAAACATAAAACATACAAGTTTTGTATCTATTATACAAATGTAACCTATTAGTACACTCTTGGTTAAACTCCCACGGAGTTTATCAGCTGGAGTCTCCGTGGTTCGTGCTCTTAGTCAATTACCAGCCGAAGCTGTATTCAGGCTGCACTGCGTATAACTAGTGCAAATGCACTTTTATCCCTTAGTCCGAGGGATAGCAGGGTTATTTTTACCCTAAGGAAGTTCCAAACAAAATTTTTGGGTGTTTGACAAGGTCCCGAAGTAACCAGGTATCATATGCGAGGATGTGTCAATAGGCTTTTCTTCAGCTCTTTACCTATAAATGTATCTGTGTTCTTTTTTAATGTCCTTTTCTTACTGCATTTTTCTTATGCACTTAACGGACCTTCCCAGTGTCATTCTTGTAGCTTGGAGACATGCCCTCTAGTTTTATCATGTTGGTTCCCATTAGGGATACTATTAGAGGGACCTGGCAACCCTACCTCTCCCCATTTGTTTTTAAGCAAAGGGTTTTGTGCTTTTGACATGCATGCCTAATACATAGGCCCAATAAATTGTTTATTATCACAGTTGGTCACTGTATAGAATCAATGAGATGTATATGTGGACACTTCTCAAGTACAATTACATGTGTTTTGAAATATCTGATTAGGGTCTCCTGGTCAAAAGACAATTGAAACCTAGGAAGCTCCTGAAGCCCTCTTGCTAGACTCTTCTCTAAAGATTCACATGTTCTGCTTTCCTTTGTGAGGACTAGGATTGCCAACCACCAGGTACTAGCTAGAGATCTCCTGCTATTACAATTGATCTCCAGCTGATAGAGATCAGTTCCCCTGGAGAAAATGGCTGCTTTGGCAATTGGACTCTATGGCACTGAAGTCCTTCCCCTCCTAAAACCCTGCCCTCCTCCGGCTCTGCCCCCAAAACCTCCCGCTGGTTGCGAAAAGGGACCTGGCAATCCTAGAGGATGAGTGTATTTGAGAATGTGAGAATGGCTACGCTGTTACATTTTCATTCCAGTACCCAGGATAGAAATCAGAAGGAGATTGAGACTGGGAAGGGCAGCCATGAAGGAGCTAGCTAGAAAATAGAAGTGTAAGGATTTGTCACTGGCCACCAAGACTAGATTAATTCATGCCATCGTATTCCCTATTACTATGTATGGGTGTGAAAGCTGGACAGTGAAGAAAGCTGATAGGAAAAAAATAGATTCCTTTGAGATGTGGTGTTGGAGGAGAGTGTTATGGATTCCGTGGACTGCCAAAACAACAAATCAGTGGGTTATAGATCAAATCAAGCCTGAACTGACCCTAGAAGCTAAAATGACTAAACTGAGGCTGTCGTATTTTGGTCACGTCATGAGACGACAAGAGTCACTGGAAAAGACAGTAATGCTAGGAAAAGTTGAGGGCAGCAGGAAAAGAGGAAGACCCAACAAGAGATGGATGGACTCAATAAAGGAAGCCATGGCCCTCAAGTTGCAAGATCTGAGCAAGGCTGTCAAAGATAGGACATTTTGGAGGACTTTCATGCATAGGGTCGCCATGAGTCGGAAGCGACTTGACGGCACTTAACGCACACACACACACAGGATAGCAAGTGGAAAGGGGGCTTGTCAGCTAGATACCATAGCACGTCCATTTCCATGTACGTGAGCATGAATCCGCCTCTCAGAATGCTGCAGAGTCCTGGCTCTGCCTTATCCCTGATCGCCGTAGTAGCCTTGGGCTTTCAGGGAGGGAAGGTGCAGAAGTCCTTTGGACTCAGCAGATTCCAGGTTCCACACAGATCTTTGATGACAAGTTCCCAGCTTCCCTTGCCACTCCCTACTCCGTGTGCAAGAGGAAGGTCGTGGAAGGAAGGCGAGTCTGAGCTTGCCGGGTGGAACTTGTGCCGTCCGAAATGAGGCACAAGGAGAATCGAGTAACCCGGGGGCCCAGAACCTCATTCTTTGCTGTCTTTGCCAGCGTGGTGTAGTGGTTAAGAGCGGTGGTTTGGAGCGGTGGAGTCTGATCTGGAGAACCGAGTTCGATCCCCCACTCCTCCACATGAGCGGCGGAGGCTAATCTGGTTAACTGGGTTGGTTTCCTCCCTCTTCCACATTATGCCAGCTGGGTGTCCTTGGGCAAAGTCACAGCTCTGTTAGAGCTCTCTCAGCCCCACCTACCTCGCAGGGTGTCTGTTGTGGGGTGGGGAGGGGAAGGTGATTGTAAGCCGGCTTGAGTCTCCCTTAAGTGGTAGAGAAAGTCAGCATACAAAAACCAACTCTTCTTCTTTTGCAAGGTCCCATTTTTCCCACTGTTAACAAAGGTGTGTGTATGGAGGAGTTAGTAAAGGCCTCATTTTGCCTTGTGTTCGCCATCTGCATATTTCATGCCTCCTTTTCCAGAAAAGCTGCTGCTCCCTGCCCAGTGGGTGTGTGAGCAACCCGCTACCCAAGTCAGTTATACTGGTTAGGTTGGCCTTCGGAGGCTCCCAGAGAAGGAGGGGAGGAGGAATGGCGAATATGCCTACTCTTCTAGTGAGGGAGAGGAACCAAAAAAGGAACCATGGGGATTCATAAAAATTAGTGTTCCTGGGTTCTAGGGAATAGAGCTCAGGTGAAGGGAGTAGAATGGAAATGAATGGGGGAGGCAGAAGAATTCTTAAGCAAGCTGGAACAGAAAAAGTCTGTACCCCTAACTTGAATTCAGACTTCTAATTTTGAATAATGTTGAAATACACTTTCTTTAAAGTGTACAAAAATTGATTTCAATGGCCATTTATTAGGGTTGCCAGGTCCCTCTTTGCCACAGGTGGGAGGTTTTTGGGGTGGAGCCTGAGGAGGGCAGGGTTTGGGGAAGGACTTCAATGCCATAGAGTCCAATTGCCAATGCGGCCATTTTCTCCAGGTGAACTGATCTCTATTGGCTGGAGATCTGTTATAATAGCAGGAGATCTCCAGCTAGTACCTGGAGGTTGGCAACCCTACCATTTATGTATGGCTGTTTCCTCATGGTCACCCCGCCACTACTTTGGGGTTTTGCTTTGATTATGCTTGCATTTTCCGACCGTCAGAGGTCGCCTCGCTCTCCCTGGGTGTTTCCGCACGTTTTGCCCGTGTTTTTTGGATGTGAATTTCACTAGGCAGAATTCTCAGCGAGGTTTCAAGGCCTGGTTGAGTGTTCACTCAAGCTTACATTGAAAAAGAAGAGGAAGAGTTGGTTTTTATATGCTGACTTTCTCTACCACTTAAGGAAAAATCAAACCAGCTTACAATCACCTTCCCTTCATCTCCCCACAACAGACACCCTGTGAGGTAGGTGGGGCTGGGAGAGTTTGGAGAGAGCTGTGACTAGCCCAAGGTCAGCCAGCTAGCATCATGTGAAGGGGTGGAGAAACTAACTTGGTTCACCAGATTAGCGTCCACCGCTCATGTGGAGGAGTAGGGAATCAAACCCGGTTCTCCAGATTAGAGTCCACCGCTCCAAACCACCGCTCTTAACCACTACACCACGCTGCCTGGAAAGGAACTAGGAGTATGCCCTTCTTTCGCAAATGTGATTATTTGGTCCTAATATGGGTAATTACTTTCCTGTCTCTGTGATTTCTTTTTTTTCCTAGCGGACCAACGTTGCTAACTAATTTTGACCTAAGCAGGAGATACATTTATATCCCAGTCATATTCCATTATATAAATTCAGCATCCTGCAGCTGAATTACAGCTTGATAACAGGTTTCAGAGCCGGCTCAATTTTAAGACCTGATTAGACTTATCTTCCTGGACCCTCTTATCTGCCTTGCATACCACTTCAGACTTGTCCAATATTTATTGATTAAACCCATTTATATCCTGTCCTTACATGCAGGGGGGAAACGGAACCTTTATTATCAGGACAGCAATTTTTTAAAAAAATATATCCAAGGCACAGTATTATAATATGCACACCCATCAGCCAATAAGGCATTTCCCAGTTTCTTCTTTTGTTAAGATCATAAAAAGCAGCATTGTTAAGAACAGAGGGCCCAACCTGCAACTAATAACCAAGTGATCAAAAAGACCCTCTTTATAGAAAGTGGAACACCAGTAGAGATGGTGTGAGGCAATTCCGGAGTTGTAGTGCTGGTATAAGGAAGGTATTTTCTCTAGTAGCCACTGAACATATTTCAGATGGTGAGAACCCACAGAGAAAGATCTTTATGTGATAACAACAATGCCTAGATTTGCCAGGGCAAGCCAGCGTGGTGTAGTGGTTAAGAGCTGTGGACTTTAATCTGAGAACCGTGTTTGATTCCCCACTCCTCCACATGAGCAGCAGACACTAATCTGGTGAACTGGATTTATTTCCCCACTCCTCCACATGAAGCCAGCTGGGTGACCTTGGGCTAGTCACAGCTCTCTCAGCCCCACCTACCTCACAGGGTGTCTGTTGTGGGGAGGGGAAGGTGATTGTAAGCGGGTTTGATTCTCCCTTAAGCAGTAGAGAAAGTTGGCATATACAAACCAACTCTTCATTTTCTTCTTCTACTGGAGAAGGTAGTCCTTGAGATACTGTGGTCCCAGGCCACTGAGGGTTGTAAAGTTTACACCCAGCACTGTGAATCGAGCCCAGAAACTAAGTGGTAGAGTAGGCTGAACTAAGCTGGAATAGTATGGGCTGGATCCAGCCAACGTTTTCACTCTGTCTTATCCAGTTCTCCTCTTTACAGCAGTCCCCGTCCTGCATAGCTTTTTACAGGATGGCCTCATGGTCCGTCATACAGTGTTTTCAGGTGGAATCAGAGAATCATAGAGTTGGAAGGGATCTCCACTGTCATATAGCCCAACCCCCTGCACAATGCAGGAAATTCACAACTACCCCCCCACACCCCCAGTGGCCCCCTACTCCATGCCCAGAAGACAAAGGCGACTCCTGTAACATCACCAGTGGAAAAGCTGGCTGGATCCAACAGTATGGGTGCTGATGGCTTGTACCTAGCAACAATTTGACTGCTGCATTTTGTTTGACTAGGTTGATACTTGCACACATCTTATATGGGAGACATATACAGCCCAGCATAAAAACTTAAGACAATCTTACCAGATGTTGGTGTAGACCACTGAGGAAGGCCATATAGGCCGAAACGCGTTTGGCATGTGGTTATAGATATCAACCATAGGAAATGCCATTGTGCTGTTTTAACATTTTTAAAAATATTTTTAAGCTTGACACAGTGCTTCTAATAAATTATATATTTTCATTATTTATATATCTTTTTCATCCCACCCAACCTTGGGTACTAGGGTTGCCAACTTCCAGGTACTAGCTGGAGATCTCCTGCTAATTCAACTGATCTCCAGTTGATAGAGATCAGTTCCCCTGGAGAAAACGGACGCTTTGGCCATTGGACTCTATGGCATAAAAGTCCCGCCCCTCCCCAAACCCCGCACTCCTCAGGCTCCACCCCAAAAACCTCCCGCCGGTGGCGAAGAGGGACTTGGCAACCCTGTTGGGTACCCAACTGCTGCATTTTTTGACCAGTTTCCAAACGCTCCTCAAAGGCAGCCCCATACAGAAATCATCACAGTAGCCTAGTCTGAATGCCAGGAGGGCACTGTAGACCGTGGTCACGTCCCTTCTGTCTAGCAAGGGGCCCAGCTGGCAAACAAGCTGATTAAAAGATGCCCCTGTTTCACATGGTCCAGAGATGTAGAAGAGAGATCTCCACATTCAGGGATTTTTCTTTTAATGAGCATTGTCTAAAATTAACCTATTGCTGCTATGGAGATCGGGCGTGGAATAAAAGGAGATTAAAAAAATAAAATAACCAGACACAAAAGGAAACAACACCAAACAAGGAGCGTCTGGAAGAAAGGCTGGTTGATGCAGAAGAGATTAGAAAAATATGAGCAAATGTACTAACGGAGAAGCCATTTGAGATTTCTGAGCAGGGACTGAAGGGTTTTCTGCGGTGGGGGCAAGATCTGTAGCCACGGATAAAAGGGGCCACTCCCGGATATGTTAAAGTGCAAACAAGTGGGGTATTTTAACAATATCTCTTGTTTGTTTTCTACAGATCTCTCAATCACTCCTTTTGTGTGCATATGAAGCAAAGGGATTTGTTCTTTGGAAATGCAGGCATGGCACACAGGCCTAGCTATAGAACTGGGGGAAGTACAAAGGAGGGCAACTGAGATGATTAGGCGGTTGGAGCACCTTTCCTGTGAGGAAAGGCTGGAGAGTCTAGAAAAAGAGAGCGAAGGAAAGAGATGATGGAGGTTTACAAAATTATGCAAGGGATGAAGGAAGTGGAGAGAGGGAGCTTTCCTTACCTCTCCCATAATACTACAACTCTGAGGCACCCAATGAAATTTGAGGGGGAATAGGTTCAAAATAGTATGAGCCCCGTGGCGCAGAGTGGTAAGCTGCAGTACTGCAGTCCAAGCTCTGCTCACGACCTGAGTTCGATCCCGACGGACGTTGGTTCCAGGTAGCCCGCTCAAGGTTGACTCAGCCTTCCATCCTTCCGAGGTCAGTCAAATGAGTTCCCAGTTCGCTGGGGGTAAGAGGAAGATGACTGGGGAAGGCACTGGCAAACCACCCCGTAAACAAAGTCTGCCTAGGAAACATCGGGGTGTGACGTCACCCCATGGGTCAGGAATGACCCGGTGCTTGCACAGGGCACCTTTACCTTCTGTTCAAAATAGACAAAAGGAATTTTAAAAAACTGAACGAGTAATTAAACTGGGGAATTTACTGCCAGGGAAGCAGTGATGGTGAGACAGATTCATGGAGGGAAAGGTCCATTAATGGCTATGAGAAATGGTGACTGAAGGGAGCCTCCATATCCAGAGGCAGCAAACCTCTGAGTACCAGTATTGAGATGCAGCGGGGAAGAGGCTTGAAGAAGAAGAGTTCGTTTTTATATGCTGACTTTCTTTACCACTTAAGGAAGAATCAAACCAGCTTACAATCACCTTCCCTTCCTCACCCCACAACAGACACCCTGTGAGGTAGGTGGGGCTGAGAGAGCTGTGACTAGCCCAAGGACACCCAGCTGGCTTGGCCTCTATGCCCTGGTTGTTGGCCCACCAGGACAACTGGTTGGCAGCTGTGTGAAACAGAATGCTGGTTTAGATAGACCACTGGTCTGACCGAGCAGGCTTTTCTTATGTTCTTATAACCGCAAGGCATGTATAAACCACATGAACACATGAAGCTGCCTTATACTGAATCAGACCCTTGGTCCATCAAAGTCAGTATTGTCTACTCAGACCGGCAGCGGTTCTCCAGGGTCTACAGGCAGAGCTCTTTCACATCACCTACTTGCCTAGGCCCTTTAACTGGGGATGCCGGGGACTGAACCTGGGACCTTCTGCATGCAAAGCAGACGCTCTACCACTGAGCCACAGCCCCTCCCCACAAACATAGCCATTTTATACCATGTTAACAAGCTGCAGTACTGCAGTCAAAAGCTCTGCTCACGACCTGAGTTCGATCCCGACGGAAGTCGGTTTCAGGTAGCCGGCTCAAGGTTGACTCAGCCTTCCATCCTTCCGAGGTCGGTGAAATGAGTACCCAGCTTGCTGGGGGTAAAGGGAAGATGACTGGGGAAGGCACTGGCAAACCACCCCGCAAACGAAGTCTGCCTTGGAAACGTCGGGATGTGACGTCACCCCATGGGTCAGGAATGACCCGGTGCTTGCACAGGGGACCTTTACCTTTTAACTGGTGTGGCTTCTCCCACTTAGAGATACCTAACCCCAATCACGCCCTGACCTGGATGGCCCAGGCTAGCCTGATCTCGTCAGATCTCAGAAGCTAAGCAAGGTCAGCCCCGGTTAGTATTTGGATGGGAGACCACCAAGGAAGTCCAGAGTTGCTGTGCAGAGGAAGGCACTGGCAAACCACCTCTGTTAGTCTCTTGCCATGAAAACCCCAAAAGCGGTCGCCATAAGTCGGCTGCGACTTGAAGGCACTTTACACACACACAGCCCCAATCACAGAACTACTACACAGTTCTCAGGGAGAAAGAATAAACCATTGTAGATATGCATCACGCTGGGCAGAAATAACGGTGTTCCTGAGGAATCATCACACACAGTCTCAAACATATGGTGGAAAAGCCATCTTCTTTAACTTGAAACAGCACCCCTATTTACCAATAATAAAGAATCCGATGAAGGACCATCTGGTTTCCTCTACCTCTTCGTTAAAATTCACGGATGCCTAAAAGGTAAACTACAGTCTCTTTCTTTTCTTCAAGCTCCATCCACAAGCACCAGACCAGAGAAAAAACGCATTCCCGTTTAATTAAGCCGACGGTGGATAGATATCAAAATCTGCCTAGCCATACAAATGATTAAAACCTCTAACAAATAAATCTCTGTGTACAGTGGCAGTATACCTCAACGTACTGAATCCCTGGGACAGGGGAGGACCATTTCGTTTATGCCCTGCCTGTCAGTTTCCTAGGCTTGCTGCTGTTGGGAACCAAATGCTGAGATGGACCCTTGAATGCATTATACTGAAGAAGAGTTGGTTTTTATATGCTGACTTTCTCTACCACTTAAGGAAGAATCAAACCGGCTTCCCTTCCCCACAAAAGACACCCTGCGTGGTAGGTGAGGCTGAGAGAGCGTGACTAGCCCAAGCTCACCCAGCTGGCTTCATGTGTAGGAGTGGGGAAACCAACTCGGTTCACCAGAGTAGCGTCCGCTGCTCATGTGGAGGAGTGGGGAATCAAACTTGGGACTCCAGATTAGAGTCCACCGCTCCAAACCACCGCTCTTAACCACTGCACCACGCTGGCTCTCACTGAGTTGGACCACTGGTCTCTCAAAGCCAGTATTGTCTACTCTGACTAGCAGCCATTCTCCAGGATCTCTGATATTCGTTTGCATCCTATATTACTTAATCCTTTCAACTGGAGATTGAATTTGGGACCTTCTGCATGTAAAGCAGATGCGCTACCACAGACCCATGGTCCCCCTTCAACATAGCACCTGCTTGTACTGAGACCAGTAGTCTATCAAGGTCAGCCTTGCTTACTCTGACTGGCAGCATGTCTCCACGGTCTCAGAAGGAGGTCTTTCATACCACCTACTACCTGATCCTTTTAAGTGGAGATGCCAGGGACTGAAGCTGAGGCCTTCTCCACGGGCAGCAGATGCTCTGCCGCTGAGCCACAGCCCCTCTCCCAAAGTACGATCTAGCAAAGCCATTCTTATGGATTTCACATTTTGATCTTCTCTAAGTTGCATGTTTCTGATCAAACGCATGCTTCTAAGAACATGTGCTGTACATTTTGAACTGTGGCATTCCTCAGGTTGTCAGCTGCCTCTGGTATGTGAAAGACCAGTTAATATTTTCTTGGGTGAGAATATGCAGCTCTTTTGTGGTTCCTTTGCCCTGACCTACATGGCCCAGGCTAGCCCGATCTTGACACATCTTGGCTGCTAAGCAGGGTCAGCCCTGGTTAGTAGTTGGATGGGAGACCACCGAGGGAGTCCAGGTTTGCTGAGGAAGGCACTGGCAAACTGCCTCTGTTAGTCTCTTGCCTTGAAAACCCCATAAGGGGTTGCCATAAATTGGCTGCGACTTGACAGCACTTTACACACACAGTGGTTCCTTTTTCCATTATGGTATGAGTGGGTTTTGCTTGGCTCCTAGTTCCATCTCCCTATGTTGCTGCATCCTTCGATGCGGCTACGTGTTCTAGATTGCACAAGAGTGCTCTGGTCTCTCACACATCTATGCATTGTCCTGGTTTTATTATCCTGTACTAGATTCCTTGCCCAGATTTGGTCTGAGCTGTAATACTGCTTAACATTTTTTGGAAACTCTGTCAACATTTGAATATTGCCTCCGCTCGCATACTCTGGAACATCTTCCCGTTGTTCATGGAGTTACCGCATTTCTTCAAACTCTTCCAGATTGTTTTTAATGGCATAAATTGTTACCCTGTTATCTTTGCTAAGGCAGCACATTCCCCTCAAGGGAAAATTGCATTTTGCCAGCACTCTGAAAAGAAAGTATTTGTCACAAGAAAAGATAACCATGATTCCTTCTCACAGCTAGGCCATCTATTGCAAGCTGTGCAGAAGGCGTAGGCATCTATTGGCCAGTACCTGTGCCGTCTATTGGCTAGTACCTGTGCATCACCATCAATTTATGACTTTATTTTTTTAGGCACTGAATGCGTCCATTTTAACAAAAGCTCATGACACTCTAAGAAGAAAGGCAAGAGACCCCAGGAAACCAAACCCTCTTCTTGTAACAGTGTCCTGAATTTTTATGCACCCTTTCACATTTTTCCCTATTTAATTCCCCCCCCAATTGTATTATTTACAGTTTAAGTATCCTCCTTCCTCCTCCAGCGAGGGAGTTCATACCAGCCCCATTTTTTAAAAGCACTGCCCCTCTACTTCTCCAGTGTATTTTCATGGACTCAGACTATAATTCCACTGATGTTGGTTCAGAGCTAGCATTTCTACAGCATCAAGCATAAAATGTTTTATTTCCCCCCTGCCACCTAAAAAGGCCCTTAATGATGTATGGTTTGCTGCTTCCCCCGTGAATTGTCTTCTGTGTTGCATTGATTTGCAGTTCTTGGGCTTCGTGTATTGATTTTTTTTTTCTTGCACCTTCCCATAGAGCATGTCATGATATATTTCCATGTTATTTCCTGGAGTCTCTCAGCTACCACGCTTCCTCTACAGGGCCCAGCAATGAATGCTCGATCTTGCAGGGCTTTGTTTCACGCTTCTCCCCGGCACAAATTAATTTTCATAGGCTGTTGCGTGTACAGATACATTCGGTGAGCATGATGGATGGGTTTCTGTAGGCTGCGTTGACTGACAGTTTTTTTTTAATGGACGGAAGCGTTTTTCCACACCGGCTTGCACGAACGGGTGCATTTCTCAGCAGCACGTGGTTTGGTGTGGTTTCCCCCACCCCTCTCCCCCTTCAGAGTCCCTTAAGGTGCATGCATCGCTCCTTCCCCCGAGTAAGCGGACTGGCGCATCTCCTCGCAGTGGGCGGCTTTGCAACCCCCTCTCTTGTCGCATGGGCTGGTGCATTTCCCAAGATTGTGTCGCTCCCCTGCAGCCCACGGAACGATCTTTTCTGCTGAAGTCAACGGAGTTGTACATGGTGGTGGTGGTGGGCGTCCACACGGGGCTGTGGCTTGTGTTCTTGGTGCTTCCCCCCCTCCCCGGTTTGCTGCATTTCCTCAGGTGCCGGTGCATTTCCAGGTGACACATGCACCTCGGTCCTTTTCCCTTTCCCCCTCCGCTGCATGAATCAGTGCATTTCTCTGCTTGCACGCATTTGGTGCATTCCCCCCCACCCCCCTCCAGTGGTGCAGTGTCTCATCCTCAGTTTCCCGACTGTTGCGCGCCCTCGGCTTACAACCCAGACTCAAGCCGTTTCCTCGGATCGTTGCATCGATTGCATGCACTTGGGCTCCCCTCCCCTCCTTTTACCTGCGATGCATCCGATTTCCCTTCCCCTCCTTTCCCCTATTAAAAAAAAAAAGCAAGCACCACCGGATGACATCATCCTCAAACCCAGCCCCGCCCCCCGGCTCCCCCCATTGGCTCCCCCGGCGCCCCCTCCCCGCCCATCAGCCGGCCCGCCCATTGGCTGCGCCTCTTCGCCGCTCGGAGCCCGGCTCCCCCCTCCCGTCCCCACGCGTGGGCGGCGCCCGGGGGGCAGTCCCGGGCCTCGCCGCGCGCTCGTTGGGCGAGAGCCTTGCCAGTCAGGGGGTCTCTTAAAGGGGCCGGCGCGCCCGGCTTTGCGCGGAGCGGAGGGGCGGGATCGAGGGAGGGGGAGGCCAGGCGGTGGCCGACCGGCCGGCCGGGAGGGAAGGAGGGATGCCCGGGCGCGGGATCCCCTCGGGGGGCTGGCCTCGTCCCTGAAGGCCGGGGGGTGGGTGGGTAGGTGGGTAGGTGGGTGGGGGGCCAGCCCTGGGCTGCATCAGCATCCAGGGTCCCTCCTGCACCCGCACCTCCAGCAGCAGCAGCGCCTCCCCCCGCCCCGCTGCAAAGGCAGGTAAGGACCGGCCTCGGGAAGCCCCGGGATCCCTGCGCCGCTCCCCGTTGCAGCCTCGCGCCCAGATCCCCGCAGCCATCCCCGGCTCCCTCCCCGTCTGGGTCTGGATGCTGCCCAGCCGGTCCTCCCCCTGCATGTTCTGCATCCCTCCCTCTCCTCCGGATGGTCCCACTGGCCGGCCTCCCCCCCCCCGCAAAAAAATGCAACCCCCCCCGGCTCCCCAATGCATCCCCAATGACACCCCCGACGGGGCGGCCACCCTTCCCCGAGCGCCCCCCGCCTCCTGTCCACCCTTCCTTCCCCGTGATGCCCCTGCTGGATCCTCCGCCCTCCCCACGGCACGCTCCTTGCATCTCAACGCCGCCGTCGGACGCAGCCTCCCCGGGGGCGTCCTCCTGCCTGGCCCGCACCCTTCCCGGGAGGGCTTCTTGGGCGATCCTTCCAGCCCTGGACCGCTGCCCCCCTGGAAGCTTCCAAACCTACACCCCGGCCTGACCCCCCTTCCAGCTCCCGCTCCCCAGACCTTATTGCCGTCGGGGGCGGGCGGCCCTGCCTGGTCTGGAGGGCCAGATGCCCAACACTTACCATCCACACGCTGCCCCCCCCGCCCCATCTCTGGCCTCCAAGATGCTTTGCACCCCACATCAATGATCTCGCTGAGTGATTCCCCCCCTCCTCTGGGAGGGCCAGATGCTCAACACTTACAATCCACATGCTGCCCCCCTCCTCTGGTCTCCAAGATGCTTTACGCTGCACCTAAATGAGTGATCCCCCCCTCGTCTGGGAGGGCCAGATGCCCAACACTTACAATCCACACACTGCCCCCCATCTCTGGCCTCCAAGATGCTTTGCGCCCCACATAAACGAGTTATTCTCCTCTTGTCTGGGAGGGCCAGATGCCCAACGCCATCCACACGCTGCCTCCGAGATGCTTTGCACTCCACATAAATGAGTGATTCCCCCCTTGTCTGGGAGGGCCAGATGCCCAGCACTTACTATCCACCTGCTACCCCCCACCTCTGGCCTCCAAGATGCTTTGCACCCCACATAAGCGGTATCACTAAGTGATTCCCCCCCTCGTCTGGGAGGGCCAGGTGCCCAACACTTGCAATCCACATGCTGCCCCCCCACCTCTAGCCTCCAAGATGCTTTGCACCCCACAAAAACGATCTCATTGAGTGATTCCCCCCTTGTCTGGGAGGGCCAGATGCCCAACGCTTACAATCCACATGCTGCCCCCCATCTCAGGCCTCCAAGATGCTTTGCACCCCACATAAGCCATCTCACTGAGTGACCCCCCTCCCATGCTTACCCCCTCTTTCTCTGAGGGCCTGCCTTCTCAGCACCCAAACCTTTCCCTCTTTCAGCCTCCTATAACCCAGACCCCAAGAGCAAATGCCCTCTTCCCCTCTACTCTGACCCATGCCAATGTTCCCACTTCCCTTGATTCCCCTCCCTCCGTCCAGCCTATTTTGTTCTCTGCTGGGTTGTCCCCGTGTGCCCCCACCTTTTGGCAAACGCCATGACAACCTACCCCCATCGATTCTTGCCTGTCTTCTGTACTGCAGGCGTCCCCCATTTAGAACTTGGAACACGTCCCCCACCCCTTAGCTGTTCATAAGCACCTGTCCAGTTTTCTCCCCATTTGTGCCCAAAGCCCCTCGCCCAAAAAAACCCTGATCATCACAAGCTGTGCTGTACTTCCACATAACTCCTCCCAGCCCCCTTGCAGACCCCCCATTTAATCTCTTGGCAACCTCCCCCCTCTTCAGGTTTTGGCTCTCCATTCATACTCACTAGGAAGCACATCTCATCTGGCCTGGTTCTCCCCCATCTTTTTTCCATCTACAATTTGCACTCCCTCCCTCCTAGTTCTCTTTGGTTATCCTAAAACCCAGTTCCCCTTGGTTGGCCTAACCATACATTCCTCCCTGCTGTTTACCCCCAACCCTGTATCCTTTGGGGAGGGGCTGTGGCTCAGTGGCAGAGCATCTGCTTGGCAGGCAGAAGGCCCCAGGTTCAATCCCCGGCATCTCCATTTAAAGGGACTAGGCAGGTAGGTGATGCAAAAGACCTCTAGCCTGAGACCCTGGAGAGCCGCTGCCGGTTGGAGTAGACAATACTGACTTTGATGGACCACGGGTCTGATTCAGTATAAGGCAGCTTCATGTGTGTTCATGTGCCTACCCCCCCCCCAATATCCAGGACCTGCGGGTCCAGATCCTTACTGCTAACCCGCTCTTTCCCTTTTCATTTCTGCCTTTAGCTTTGTAGCCCCTCACCCCCTCCGGATGTCCTGCGCCCCCTCTGATCCTGTTATCCTCCACCAGGCAGGCCCAATATCCTGTCCTTTCCCTCTCTGCCGTCTGCGTCTCCATTTTTATTGAACCCACACTTTGACTCGTTTTCATAGTCCATGCATACTGCTTTCTCGTGATCACCTGTGCTGGATTCTCTTTAGCTCGCTTTTCCAGGCAAAAGCTGCCTCCAAGTCTCTTCCCTGTACCCTCAAACCCATATCTTCCCTCCCAATAACCCTGTCCCTTGGGTTATCTGTGTTTAACAAGACACCCTTGGGGAGGGGCTGTGGCTCAGTGGTAGAGCATCTGCTTGGCATGCAGAAAGTCCCAGGTTCAATCCCCAGCATCTCCAGTTAAAGGGACTAGGCAAGTAGGTGATGTGAAAGACCTCTACCTGAGACCCTGGAGAGCCTCTGCCTGTTAGAGTAGACAATACTGACTTTGATGGACCAAGGGTCTGATTCAGTAGAAGGCAGCTTCATGTGTTCAAATATTCCTTGGAGTATGGGATACAGAAACATATCACACACTGACCGTGTTAGTGCAAGTTATAACCACTGGTATTGAGTGTCAAAGCCCCAAACCGTAGGTGGTATCCAACCAGCTTGTTTGTCAGCGAGGAGAGGAAGAGAGGATCTCGTTGATCATCCCTAAAGGCCATGTCGGAGATTGTGGGACTTCCATGGACAAAAGCCGTGGAAGTGGTTCAGGGGCTTTAGGAAGAAAGAGTCTTGAGTGAGGCTGAGTGAAAAAGCTGGGCGAATCCAACCCTAAACACTCAGTGGGACCACTTTAGAGCCCTGTGCTCCAAAGATGGAGATTTCTTTATACACGCATTAAAATTCGGGGGATCTCCAGCTGTGGATTCCCAAGGGGACACATCCCATTCTCAAGCAGGTGTTGTTCTGCAGCTCAAATGAAGCTGGCTATTGAAGGTTTTCTTACTGTCTATTTCCCACCTCCACCTTTTCAAGCTTGTTGATTCTCCATTGCTATCTTGGACATATCTGTACCTGTAGCCCAGATGTAGGAGTCTACGACATGATGAAAAAAATGTCACTTCTTGCGCACATGGGCCATGTTCTGGTTGGATACTAAGTGAGAAGTCTGACGAGCATTCTACATGCACCATGGTGTGGGCTGTTATGAGCTGTTGAGGTGAAACGTGTTTGCACAAGTGGATTGAAAGTGGTGCATTTGATGATATGTGCTCATTGAGGTGCATTTGTGCTTTGGTTATCACTTGCACGCATGTTGTGATACAGAGGCATAGTTGCATTGTGCAGGAACGCAGGTGTGAATGTGTGTAAGTCTTTCACACATGTGTTAAGTACCAAGATGTGGCATCTCAGTTGTATCAACATGATGGCTAGATGCACAGAAATGTTGGAAGATACCAATAGGTGGTTCACAGCGACAATGTGTGTATTGTATTACAGTGTGCAAGCTTTTTTTGTACAGAGTGTACTGGGGCATGTGTGTCATATGGAATAAAGTAGCACCTTTAGGTATGATGTATAGGTAGACATGATGTCAAGATGAATATGGTTGGAACGTGTCCAGAGGAGGGCAACAAAGATGGTGAGGGGTCTGGAGACCAAATCCTATGAGGAAAGGTTGAAGGTGCTGGGGAGGTTTAGCCTGGAGAGGAGAAGGCTGAGAGGGGATATGTGTAAGCACTTGTCCCCGTGGTAATCCCACAAACAACATCCACAGAAGAGGAGTCCAAAAGAGAGTTGAGATGCACCTGGTGGTGCCTTGAGATGCACCTGGTGGAACCGAAACCAAAACATTCTCAGTCTGTAACCATCTTCACAGTACTTGAAGGGCTGTCATATAGAGGAGGGTGCCGCGATGTTTTCTGTTGCCCCAGAAGGTCGGGCCAGAACCAACAGGTTGAAATTAAATCAAAAGAGTTTCCGTCTCTAGACATTAGGAAGAATTTAATAACAGTTAGAGCGGTTCCTCAGTGGAACAGGCTTCCTCGGGAGATGGTAAGCGCTCCTTCCCTGGAGGTTTTTAAGAGGAGGTTAGATGGGCATCTGTCAGCAATGCTGATTCTATGACCTTAAGCAGATGATGAGAGGGAGGGCATCTTGGCCATCTTCTGGGCATGGAGTAGGGGTCACTGGGGGTGTAGGGGGAGGTAGTTGTGAATGTCCTGCATTGTGCAGGGGGTTGGACTAGATGACCCTGGCGGTCCCTTCCAACTCAATGATTCTATGATTGTTGTGTGATTCTGATCAGACTGGCAAAGAGTAAAGACATATTTTCTAACTCCTTAACACATTTTAGTTACGTGTAAGTTACACTGCATTGGTTTGTACAGATGTGATTCCATTTGTACCAAGTATGTTTGTACTGTGAACTCTCATGTGTTTGCACATTGGAGCACCAATGATGGGGTTGGATCCAGATTACATTTTCCTATGGCAGAATGGAACTTTCCTGCCTCCCCACCCACTGCAGCCCATTGGTCTCTAAAAAGACTATTCCTTTTACCATTGATCATCCCTAAAGAGCAACCAAAATGATCAGGGGAGTAGAGCAACTGCCCTATGAGGAGCGGTTAAAACGCTTAGGGCTGTTTAGCTTGGAAAGAAGGTGGTTAAAGGGAGACATGATAGAGGTCTATAAAATTATGCATGGTATGGAGAGTGGACAGGGAGAAGCTTTTCTCCCTCTCTCATAATACTACAATGTGGGGTCATCTGCTGAAGCTGGAGGGTGAGAGATTCAAAACAGAGAAAAGGAAGTATTTCTTCACACAATGCATAGTTTAGCTGTGGAACTCCCAGCCCCATGATGTGGTGATGGCTGCCAACTTGGAAGGCTTTAAGAGGGGAGTGGACATGTTCATTGAGGAGAGGGGTATTCATGGCTACTACTAAAAATGAATGCTAGTCATGATGCATACCTATTCTCTCCAGTACCAGAGGAGGATGCCTATTATATTAGGTGCATTGGAACACAGGCAGGATGCTGCTGCAGTCGTCTTGTTGGTGGGCTTCCTAGAATCACCTGGTTGGCCACTGTATGAACAGACTGCTAAACTTGATGGGCCTTGGTCTGATCCAGCATGACTTTTCTTATGTTCCTGGGGGATAGAGGACCCTGAGGAATATCACAAGAGGTGTTCTCAGGTGAGAAAGGGGAACTGGTGGTAACTGCCAGTTTAGTCTGGATCCAACCCATTGGTGCTGACTTCTCCTTGCATAACCTGGACACCTTTGCTAGTTGCAAGCCACATGGCCCGTGGGTTTGGCGGGGACTTCCCTTGGGGTAAGAATTTGTCTGGGTTGCACTTCCATCTTGAGCTCTGGTGAACAAAGCTGCCCATGTAAACACCACCACTGTGCCTACGAAGTTGTTATGTACATGGACCAATGGCCACCGGTCCATGTAGCTCAGCTCTGTCAACTCTTGAGTGGCAGCAGCTCTCCAGGGTCTCTGGCAGGTGTTTCCCTGCATGAGTCACCTGAGATGCTTTAGCTGGAGATGTGAGGGACTCGACTGGGAACCTCGGGCATGCAAAACAGATGCTTTACTACTGAGCCACAGCCCTTCCCCATTCCAATCCCAGGAGCATGCAAGAACATTAGTGGCGCTGAGTACATGGGTGCAACGTTGGTGAAATTCCATGTTTTCTTCTAAAAAGATACAGATTTTTTGCACAGGATGAACTATTATGTGCTATGCATAGTTCCGTGATTATTTCCCCCCTAACTTTTTTTTAACAGAATGCAGGTGCAGGGACTGCTATTTAAAGAGGATGGTGTGCGTGTGAAGGGGGGGTGCTATTTAATTCTTTCTCCTTGGTATCTGACGAAGGGAGTTTTGAGTCACAGAAGCTTATACCCTGGAAGATTTGTTGGTCTCTTAGGTGCTATGGACTCCAATTCTGTTGTATCACTACAGGCTAACAGGGCTACCCATCTGGAACTATCTCCTTATACAGTTTCCCTACCAAAAACGGTCATTCACGAGCTGCTTTTATACATGAAGAAGAGTTGGTTATTATATGCCGACTTTCTCTACCACTTAAGGGAGACTCAAACCGGCTTACAATCACCTTACCTTCCCCTCCCCACAACAGAGACCCTGTGAGGTAGGTGGGGCTGAGAGAGCTCTAAGAGAGCTGTGACAAGCCCAAGGTCACCCAGCTGGCTTCATGCGTAGGAGTGGGGAAACCAAGCCGGTTCACCAGACTAGCCTCCGTCGCTCATGTGGAGGATTGGGGAAACAAACCCAGTTCTCCAGATCAGAGTCCTCCGCTCCAAACCACCTCTCTTAACCACTACACCACACTGGCTCTCAGTGGGTGGGGGGAATCTCCCCTTATATCTGCCTCCCCTTTTAAACGGCGGCATTTTGTTGAAGTTGGGAGGGGTCACTGAGCCGTTCATAATGTGTAGTTTTACCCTAATGCTCTTTTTTACTGATTTTTTTTCTTCTCTTTTGAGATGAGGAGTCTTCAAATAATGTGGAGTGATTGACAGCAGAGTCTGAGTTGACAAGCAGAAAGGGTGGTGTTTATGACTGGAACAAGGACACCACTAAAATACCTCTTTCTTGCCCTGCCTTGGTTACTAAACTGTAACTATGAGGACTAGAAGCATGCTTTTTTAAAAAAATCTGTGAGATCTTCACAGTATCTGCTCATTTTTCTTGGCACTGGATAAGTGTATTTGGGGCATCTGCACAGGTTAGATATTTATAACATCTAGTATTAAGTGTTTGATTTGGGCACCAGGGGTTTTTATATTCAGCTGTGTTTGTGTATGGGTGTGTGAGAGAGAGAGCCACAGAGCATGTATATATGCATGCTTTGGCCTTAGTACCTCTTTCAGGCTCAATATCCATAGCTCTATGCGGGAATATCTCAGGATCTCACTACTTCTCATCTGCAAATGTGAGTAAATCATGTACAGGATTGAGTATATGCTGGTCCGTAGTGTTAGGGTTGCCAACCTCCAGGTACCAGCTGGATATCTCCTGCTATTACAACTGATCTCCAGCCGACAGAGATCAGTTCACCTGGAGAAAATGGCCACTTTGCCTATTGGACTCTATGGCATTTAAGTCCCTCCCTGAACCCCGCCCTCCTCAGGCTCTGCCCCAAAAAAACCTCCCGCTGGTGGTGAAGAGGGACCTGGCAACCCTACATAGTATGCATATACAGCAGATAGTTCTAGTGCCTGTGTTCCATGGTCCCCAAAGTCTGACCGTTTCATGAATGCTTCCATCTGTTTACATGTTATGAATGGTACAAAATGGAGAAGGATCCCCTTTGACCCCCTCCAAAAACTATGCTGGGGGAATCATGGGACCTGCATGGACAAAAGCCATGTGGGACAGTGGCTGTAATAAAGAGGGAGATGGGGTGAGACTGAACAAAAAAGCTGGCTGGATCCAGCCCATGTCTGCACCAGCTGCCACATCACCACGTGTGGGTCTCAGTATCTTTTGAAGATGCAGGAATGACTGTAGGCCTACACAGTCCTTGGAACGGTACCTTTCAGCGTGCAAAAATTTGAGGGTTCCTGGAGTTTCTTTTCCTGCTTTGGGGGCCTTGCAGTGTGCATTGCTTGGAAAGGGGCAGCAGAACACACCGAGAAACACCTATAAATCCTTTGACTTCCACGGATTTACATTTGTCTATATGCAGGGCTTCATTTAAGCCAGGATTCCTGAAAGGTTCAGCCCTAGTGCTTGCTATCAATCATAGGACCAAGCCGTGTCATAGGCGAGAGTTATTTTATTCATTCCGAAGCATCTAGTACAAGCTCAGCTGGCTTCTTTTCCCAGGCTGTGGAATTCATCTTCCTTGTGATTTCAGGGTATAGTCTGAGAGCGCATAGTAAGTACTGAGCAGACTTGCGTCTGCTCACTGTCTGTATGGGAGACGTTCTGTGACCCTATGAATACCTCCTTCAGTTCCGTGTCGGAAGAAAGGTGTGATATAAATGAAATGCTAATGATTCCTCTTGGAATAATCTGTGCCTTGAAATTCTGGGGGGAAGGAGCATCTTGGCTTTGTTTAATAAGACTGAATGTAGCCAGACCCAAAGAGGGAGATGGCAGGGTTGGACTCTGAAGCCCAAATCTCATTCTGTTTCCTCAAGCTGGCTGGAGGAGAAGAGAGTTCCTTGGGATTTACAGGAAGGGCCTTTGGGTCTAGGAACGTGGTTTCCAGTGGGTGTGATTTCCACCCAGCGACCCTCTTATTTAAATATTCAGCCATGTCTCTGTGTGCCTCTGTTCCCAAAGAGATCAGCATGCAATAACTACCCACTGCAGCAGGAATATAATTCTTACCTCACCTATGAAGCTGCCTTATGCTGCCTAGCTCAGTATTGTCTTCTATGATCGGCAGCGACTCCCTTGGTCAAAAATGCATGGTTGCTTTATTCCCTGTTTCGGCCAGGATTCAGCCAGGATTGAACGCATGTTTGGCGAAAACACATGCGTTCGATCCTTCCTGAATCCTGGCTGAAACAGGGAATAAAGGAGGCTAAAGCGACCATGTGTTTTCGCCCCAGACAGAGGACTTTCTCCAGCTCTGCTGCCTGAGATCTTTTAATTGGAGATGCCAGGGATCGAATCTGGGACCTTCTGTATGGACAGCGAGTGTTTTATCGCTGAGTTACAGCTCTCCTCGAGCATGTTTGTTTAAATTGGGTAACTGGAGAGCAGACTGGAAGCCATGGGTGTTGCTTGTGGTTTCAAACACCTGGGGAGTATACTTAAGTTGGATATTAAGACTTAATGGCGTTTAACAACGGAGTGGTGTGTTTATGGCATTCCTTTCCCTGGCAGTGCTTCTATGGAGAGCCCACAGAATAATTTCGGCGTTGGATAGCCTGCCATAGAACAGATGAGATGATTAAGACTGTGTGTGTGTGAGAGAGAGAGCACCTGTGTGGATCTTGATATCTATGGGTCGGGACCCATGAATGTACAAACCAATGTCTTGCTTGGACAAACGTTTGTATAAGGTGAGTGGGGGAAGACGTATGTCTACCAAATGTGGGTCTGGATGGCTATTTGTGAGAGGAAGGGACCGTGCAAGTTTTTGTTCAGCGACTGATTTTCCTGGAAGGCAACTTGAAGAAGAACGGGAGGGGAGTGGGCGTAATGTTTGCAAATGGAGGCCCTTAAGTCAAACCACTCAGGGCCAATGAGAAGAGCTTTCTAGTCCCCCCCAGTGCCAATTGGGTGTGTGTGTGTGAAGAAAAGAGCATTGGTAAGGTTAGAATTTGACATTATGCCTCCCTTTTTTTCTTCCCTAGCCTGGCAACTTAAAGATCAGCTACGTAAGGTCATAGGAGTTCCATGAATGGAGCTCCCAGCTATGTTTGTTACTTGAAAAATAGGCCTACAGGTAGAAGAAGAAGAAAAGTTGGTTTTTATATGCCAACTTTCTCTACCACTTAAGGAAGAATCAAACCCGCTTACAATCGCCTTCCCTTCCCCTCCTTACAACAGACGCCCTGTGACGTAGGTGGGACTGAGAGAGTTCGAAGAGAGCTGTGACTAGCCCAAGGTCACCCAGCTGGCTTCATGTGGAGGAGTGGGGAAACCAACCTGGCCTACACGGTTAGAGTCCACCGCTCCAAACCACCATTCGTAACCACTACACCATGCCGCTGTGTGATGGACTATATCATGAGGGGGTTCAAGAATTCCCCTCCTACTGTTTTCCTGACCTGGAATGGCCAACCGTCATTTGCCAATGAAGTGTGTGTGTACGCACATGTTTGCGGAAGAGATGTGTATAAACCTACCCATTATATAGGGATCTGTCAGTCAAACTGGGGTCCGGCCTGTCTTTAAACAACCATGGGGGATACCCAGTGAATGCTGGTGTTAGAATATTGAATCAGGATTGGGGAAACCTGACTTCGTAGACCTGCACAGCACAAAGCTCATGGGGTGACCTTAGGGTTGCCAGCACCGGGTTGGGAAATACCTGGAGATTTTTGAGGTGGAGCCTGAAGAAGGTGGGGTTTGGGGAGGGGAGGGGCTTCAGTGCCATAGAGTCCAATTGCCAAAGCGGCTGTTTTCTCCAGGGGAACTGATCTCTATCGGCTGGAGGTTAGTTGTAATGGCAGGAGATCTCCAGCTAGTACCTGGAGGTTGGCAACCCTAGGTGACCTTGAGCCAGCTTCTCTTTCTCAGCCTAAGCCCCCTCACAGCATTGCTGTGAGATTAAAACGGAAGGGGGGAGACTGATGTGTGTCCCCCTAATCTCCTTGGAGTAATGACAGGATACCAAAATTTACTTAGATAATTATACCACTCTCTACTCCCCAGTGAGGGATCAGAAATGGCTTATAATATCGTTCTCCCCTGGCAACCCTATCTGGTAGTAAGTAAGAGCCAATGCATGGTCACGCAATGCTGATTCTATAACCTTAGGCAGATGATGAGAGGGAAGGCATCTTGGCCATCTTCTGGGCATGTAGTTGGGTTCACTGGGGGTTTGAGGGGGAGGTAGTTGTGAATTTCCGGCATTGTGCACGGGGTTGGACTAGATGACCCTGGTGGTCCCTTCCAACTCTATGATTCTATTACTTGACCAATGGATAAATGCAGGGTTTAAATCAAACATTCAGTCGTAGAGCGTTGAATGTAACATGAGCGTTGGTTTTTTTTGCTGGTCAGTGACCGTATTACTAAATTATTATTATGAATGTAACATGAGAATTCCTGAATGCACGTATAAAGAAAAACCAGTTTACATGGATTGTAGGTGCCTTCACTGTCACTTCTCAACAGGGCTATTGGGGGACAGACCTTTTCAGGCAGGGCATGAGAGGGGATCCGCGAGAGGGGATCAGGGAGGAGATTCCACAGTCCCTAAGAATTGCCTTCCCCGAGAACCGTGCACAAAGAGCCCTTCTGTCGAGCTCACTTTCCTCTTGGAGACCTGCCTGGCCTACAGCGCTGCCTCTCCCTTGTTCTGCCTCCTCTCGGTTGTCCTCACTGTACCGCCTGTCAATCCTTGGCCTTGCCTCCCACGGCTGAGGAGAGGAAGAGCGTGAGCCTCCTGGGCAGAGACGGCGTTGGCTGTCTTCTGTGCAGCGCCTGACATGTTGTTGGACAGGAAAAAAGGCTGAGTCCCAGCAGAGCCTGCAAACGCAGCTGGCGTGAGGCCAAGAGAGCCCCTGTGCATGCCCAAGCGGCGATTGCCCTTTTGAAATCTTGCTTGCCCTTTGGAACTGTGCGGAAGGTCACGGACACGGTATAGTTTCCGTGATGATGTCCGCAAAGGTCTTCGAACCCCTACAAATGGCATGCAAATGTAAAATGTTATACCGAGAGGTTTTCCAACCTCCAGGTGCTAGCTGGAGATCTCCTGCTATTTCTTTTTTAATTTTATTTTTACTTTTTTAAATTGATTTTTAGGGGATACAGAAAGAAGGAAAGGGTATCAATACATTTCTCGTCCATGCTCAGTGCAACCCAACCTTTTATTCACATCCCCTTCCAAATACCCACATTTTAAAATTCAGTATTTGACCCTCTGGTTACTGCTATTCTACTCGATTCATGTTAGTTCAATACTGTTCAAATTATTTCAACCCCAGGATATATATATAAACTATAATTGCTTCCCAAATATTATATGCTTAGACTTTCGTTGTTATTTATCAACCTTATTATTGATAAACGTATTGTATTCATGTTGACACTTAACACAACCTCTCAACTCTCATCTATAACTTTTCGTATTTTCTCAGATCTTAAGTTTATTTTTTCGAGCATATCTCTCATAAAACGGTTGCCATCTGTGCTTATATTCATCAATCGGCTTTCTTCTAACCAAATTGGTTAGTCTCAACAGTGTTGCAAATTCGTGCATTTTTGTAATCCACCCTGGGATCTCCTGCTATTTCAACTGATCTCCAGCCGATAGAGATCAGTTCACTTGGAGAAAACGGGCCACTTTGGCAATTGGACCCTATGGCGTTGAAGTCCCTCCCCTCCCCAAACCCCGCCCTCCTCAGGCTCCGCCCCCCAAAATCTCCAGGTATTTCCCAACCCGGAGCTGGCAACCCTATATACCAAGTTGATGGAGTTGAGAAACTATGGCTGGCATCCTGATTGTCTAAAGCCACCCAGCCCCTGTTCCAATCGAGCTGGGATTTGAATCTGGATTCAGCAGGTCCATGGCCATTAGGCCACGCTGCCTCAGGGTGGGGGCAGCACAGAGCATGAACTGCACATAGGGTTGCCAGCTCTGGTCTGGGAAATTTCTGGAGATTTAGTGGGTGGAGGGTGGGGTTTGGGGAAGGGATGGATTTCAGTGGGGTATAATGCCATAGAGTGCACCTTCCAAAGTGGCCATTTTCTCCAGGGGAACCGATCTCTGTAACCTGGAGACCAATTGGTATTTCTGGAGATCTCCCGCCACCGCCTGGAGAGTGGCAACCCTAACTACTCTTCTTATATCTTCCTCATGACCAAACTAAATGAGAGAGGGTGTCGTCGTGCCTATCATGAGGACGCCGTCAAGTTTAGTTTGGACCCCTGCTATGTTTCTGGGGAAGATGGGACAGGAGTTGGTTCTTCCTAGGGAACAGCCGCGTTTGCAACCCGGGTCAGACTGAATGAACCTTACATGAGGAAGTAGGAAAGATGTTGTTCTAGGAAGTCGGTCGCTCCAAAGGAGGGAAAGGAAGTAAAAGGGAGGGTGGAGCTGAGATGGCTTCTGGCAGCTCTAGTTCCCGAACCGGTTGAACCTCATGCCTGCTTTGCGACGAGGCTTACTTTCCCTATCCACCCACATATTTAATCTCAGGTTCTGTCTTCCTCTGACTCTTCTTCCTCAGGAACCCCCCCACCCAGTGCCGTTCCAGAGCCAATATTTTTGCTTGGATGGGTGGTAGCAACAATTTAATATTTACTATCATTAGCATCTCCGACTCCATAATCTACATCTGTAATAAGTTAGCAGGAGATGTCTGCATGTGTCCTCAAGTCACCTGATCCAATGAGTCTTTGCTGTGAGTGTCTCTTCCCCGCCACCGTCCCCCTCCCCAGCGCTGGAGAACCCAGGAGGCCCAGCTCACTGCGTCTCTTGCCAGCTAAATTCTGGTGGGTCACGATTCAGTCTCTGCCCATAGACAACCCTCTTCTCCCCAAAATACTCAGGGATTTGGATTGCCACAGAGTCTCTTCTGGGTAGCACTGTGTGTGAACAAGATCTTGGGGGTATGGGTGGACTGTAAGTTAAATTTGAGCAGCCAGTGTGATGCAGCGACAAAAAAGGCTAATGCGATCTTGGGGTGCATCAACGGAGGCATAACATCCAAATCGCAAGATGTCATAGTTCTGCTGTACACTGCATTGGTCAGGCCACACCTGGAGTATTGGAGGCCTCGCTTCAAAAAAGATGTGGACAGAATCGAGCGGGTGCAGAGGAGAGCAACAAGGATGATCAGGGGCCTGGAGACCAAGCCCTAAGAGGAAAGCCTGAGGGAGTTGGGAATGTTTAGTCTAGAGAAGAGGAGGATGAGGCGGTACATGATTGCTCTCTTCAAGTATTTGAAGGGCTGTCACTTAGAGGAGGGCAGGGAGCTTTTCCTGTTGGCAACAGAGGATAGGATTCACAATAGTGGGTTTAAATTGTGGGCAGAAAGGTACCGGCTGGACATTAGGAAAAAATATTTTAACAGTAAGAGTTGTTTGACAATGGAATCAGCTACCTGGGGGGGTGAGCTCCCCCTCACTGGCAGTCTTTAAGCAGAGGCTGGACAAGCACTTGTCAGGGATGCTGTAGGGTGATCCTGCATTGAGCAGGGGGTTGGTCTAGATGGCCAATATGGCCCCTTCCAACTCCATAGTTCTACGATTCTCTCTGTTTTCCATCTCCACCCATGTTCTTGGAACCACCAGTTCCAGTTCCAACCTACCCACATCCCCTCACTGCTCCGTCCCCTGTGTTCCACTACCATTTCTGCAACCTTCTCCCAGGGAACTCTTGGGGTTCCAGTTCTATGCTATATTTGATAGACATTTCTCCTTTCCTTGCAGGACCAGGGGCTAAACTCCCCTCACCACCGCCTCTTCCTTCCTGAGGAGTCCCCGGGGGGCCCCTCCCCGCCCAACTTGGCATGATGATGTGCGAGGTGATGCCGACCATCAACGAGGACAACCGCCGCGGCTCGGCCTACGGGGCCGACGACGCCAACTTCGAGCAGCTCATGGTCAACATGCTGAACGAGCGCGAGAGGCTGCTGGAGACGCTGCGGGACACGCAGGAAAGCCTGTCGACCTCGCAGCTCCGCCTGCGCGAACTGGGCCACGAGAAGGAGTCCCTCCAGCGCCAGCTCAACATTGCCCTGCCGCAGGTCAGGATTGGGGACGGTGGGGAGGGGCTGCCCAGTTTCAGGGTTCCTGGTTTGAACATGGATGTGCTGATTGCTGCGACGGGTCTGGGGTGCATTTTGTGTTGTGGGGAGATCTTGCCTTCCAGAGGAGATTGGCTGTTCTGGTGCAACTTTAGAACTGCGTTGCTCTTCAATGGGTGTGGATTGCTTCGTCCACAGTGGTCACATGTGGGTAGCGATACTGTATCTTTAAATTCTATTTTGTAATTGATATGAATATTTTAATGGCTTTGCCGTATTCATAAATCTGATTAGCAGTCACATATAAAGTCCGCTGCTTAAAGTTGGGTCATGGCAACTACATTATTATTTTTTAGTTTAATTTTAATATTTAGTGAATTTTAGTTTATTATATATTAGTCAATAATTTTAACCAGGTATTGTCTTTTTAAAATCTATGTAATCTTTTATCTCATGTATATGTGATACAAATGTTTTACTGGCATATGCCGTACTAATAAATCTGATTCACATGTGGGTAGCAATGAGATAGGGAAAGTGAAGGGAAAGCGGGATTTCTAGACTGCGGAGAAGCCTTCGCAATGGCTGTGTCATGTTGTGCTTTTGCGCATGCACAGTGGAGGAAAGGGGGAAGGGCAGGGGTACAGGGCATGGCCGGGTCATGCTGTGCTTTTGCGCATGCACAGTGGAGGAAAGGGGGAAGGGCAGGGGGGCAGGGCATGGCCGGGTCATGCTGTGCTTTTGCGCATGTGCAGTGAAGGAAAGGGGGAAGGGCAGGGGTGCAGGGCATGGCCGGGTCATGCTGCGCTTTTGCGCATGTGCAGTGGAGGAAAGGGGGAAGGGCAGGGGTGCAGGGCATGGCCGGTCATGCTGCGCTTTTGCACATGCACAGTGGAGGAAAGGGGGAAGGGCAGGGGTGCAGGGCATGGCTGGGTCATGCTGCGCTTTTGCGCATGTGCAGTGGAGGAAAAGGGGAAGGGCAGGGGTGCAGGGCACAGCAGCAGTGGGCAGAAAAGGAACAGGTGCGGGGACCCCGTTCCCACCTGTTCCGACTCTGCTTGCTACTATAACCAGGTCAAGTTGTCATGCTCCTGTGTAGATGCAGCCCTCAACTACTGGTTGGTATACGTGTGTCCTAGGAGTGTTTCCCCCCCTCTGTGCTGGGGCAAATGTACAATTGGTGGAGTTATTTTCATCCATTGCCCGGCAACACAGCTGCAATCAACCCCCTTCCCTGACTGGTTTTAAATGATACTTTAGATGTCAGGAGACCTGATCATGGGTCTCCTGCGTCTTATTTAGTTGCACCTTTAGTCCGGCGTGAAACCGGGGGCGGGGGGGAGGACTTAGGAGTCACAGTCGTCCAGCAGAATGAATGAGACGAATGTCATCTTGTTCGTTTTGCATGGTAATTTTTGACACCGAAGCATAGATGGGACTGTATCAAACCAGGTCATCCGAGCGTTGACCTCAACTGCAGCTTTAATCGAGTCTCCCTTCCGCCGGTCCGCTCCCCTCTCGATTTCATTCTCACCAATGTGAGAAGAAAACTTCTTACTCACAAATCACAAGTTATTTTTAATATCCTTTAGCAGTAGAAAAGAGCACCTTAAAGACTATCAGAATTTCTGGCAGGGTGTGAGCTTTTGTGAGCCACAGCTCACTTCTTCAGATATCTCATACCCTGCCAGAAAATTTGTTAGTCTTTCGGGTGCTACTGGACTCCTGCTGTTTTCTACTGCTACAGACAGACCAGCGCGGCTACCCATCGTGATCTATTAATATCCTTTAGACATTGACAGCTTACAAATTGAGATACATGCTATAGACGTAGGCGGTGGAATAGCGTGGAATCTTGCATGTCTTTTAAATGCTGGTGTTTCGTCTTGGGGGGAGCTGGCCCCCCACCATTTCACAGAGTCAGGGGGAAGAACTCAGCATGGGAAGTTGTGTTTTGCCCAATAAGAGGACATAGTCAGGCAGGGGAGGAAACACTGTGGCTGAATTGCTGCAGATCTCTTGTCTTGCGTAGATGCTATGTTTTGGGAGATGGTGAACAGCTCCCTGCCTCGGTAGTGGGAGATACGCTTCTTTTCCTTTCTTGTCCATTCTCGAACAAGCTAAGTTTTTGTAGTGCGTTCAAGAAGTATGTGCTGACATGCAAAACATCCCCTCAGAAGAATAGCCAGTACTGTGATAGAAGTGTGTGTTTGGTGACTGTCGAGGGCACCTATGTAATTGCGGAATCATTTTAAAGGTATTTCTTGAGGTTGCCAGCTTCGATCAGTGAAAGCCTTAGGGCAGGGGTGGGGAACCTCTTTTCCGCCAAGGGCCATTTGGATATTTATAACATAATTCGCGGGCCATACAAAATGATCAACTTAAAAATTAGCCAACCAAGCCCCAAGCAGGCAGCTGCCCCAGATGACCCCCCCCCGGCACGGGCAAGCAGACAGGCATCCAACCAGAAGTGCACTCGCCCACCTGGTGGCACAGGATGGGCTGTTGCACCAGCCGGGTGTAGCCGTCCAGCCGCACGCCGGAATTGCTCCAGCTCCACACAGCTGGCTCCTGCTACTTCTGCCTGCAGGGATGAAATGAGGACACACTGGCTAAGAACTTGCCCCCCCGCGCATTCTGGCCCTGCCCCCTTTAACCCCTCCATTGTCGCCACTTCTACCCCCAGCCCTCTTGTAGTACAGAGGGAATACGTTTCTCCACAGCCCGGGTGGGAAAGGGTTAACACAGTTTCTTGGGCAGTCCTAGCAGCTCCATAGCTAACGACTCTTCTGCAAGGGGGAAAAAAGGTTCCTTTTCTCAGCAAAACAAACTCACATCCACCTTGAATAGAGGCTATTCCTGTCTGCGGGAGGGTGCGGATCGCCAGTCTTAGATCCTTCTGAGCTCGAGGTCTGCCAGGACCCACGAAGGGCCAGACCAAATGATTTTGCGGGCCTTAATGGCTCCCGGGCCTGACGTTCCCCACTCCTGCCTTAGTGAGTTAATCTGAGTGGACAAATTTGAATTGTGCGGATAGGGTTGCCAACCTCCAGGCACTCATATACATAAAGTACCACTGATGCACTGAATATAATGGTTTATATTTCCAAACGTGATTTCCAACAAATGATTCAAGTTTTGCAACAATCTATACAAGATTTCCAACAAATGATTCAAGTTTCGCAACAATCTATACAAGATTTCCAACAAATGATTCAAGTTTCACAACAATCTATACAAGATGCAACAAACCAATCTATGCAAGTTTACAAGGTTTCGCGAATCTTATCCTGGTTTTGCTAATTGCATGAGCTTCATCAGAAGTCTGTTGCTTCCGCACAGGAAAATCTTGACTTTCTGATTTTGCTCCTGTTGCTTTAGAACAGAATTTTCAACAAAAATTACACACATGAATACACAAATCCCGTAAAAACACCAGTCCATATAGTTTTACCGTAACACAATTTTAACTTATATTTTGTAATTATTTCATAATTATATTTTATAATTATTTTAATTATATTTATATCGGCAGACCATGCTGTTTTGTGCTCAAGCCTCTATTTCGCTGGTCTGCGATAGCCAACATTCACAGTTTCCATAAATCTACTCCCAAATTGTTCTCTTAATTATGTCCCTTTCTCAGCAGAGATCACGTTTGGGAATATAAACCATTCTATTCAGTGCAACAGTGGTACTTTATGAATCTGTGTGTTCCAGGTACCACTCCCCTTCTGGTATTGTAACTTCCAGGTACTAGCTGGAGATCTCCCGCTATTACAACTGATCTCCAGCCGATAGATATCAGTTCACCTGGAGAAAATGGCTGCTTTGGCAATTGGACTCGATGGTATTGAAGTCCCTCCCCAAACCCCACCCTCCTCAGGCTCCACCCTAAAAATCTCCAGGTATTTCCCAACCCAGAGCTGGCAATCCTATGTGGGGATATAGTTCAGAAGTGAATGTATATTTCTAAAACGTTTTGGGGCTGTTTAGTTCCTGGCATGTTACTGTAATAAGGAATTTAAACGAAAATATCAGAGATGTACTTTCCATTGAACAAGAAGTGATAGCTTTAGGGCCAAACTACACATGAGAAAGTTCTGAACAGATCTACCAACCTTGTCTTTCAAATTAAAATGAGGCCTACCAATTTCTGTTGGGGAAATAGGGGAAAGGATTAAAAAAAGCTCCTCGCCACCACCACCAGCTCAACTTCCTGGATCCAAATCCTCCCCTGGACCGCTTTCTTTTAATGTCAAAGAAAACGTCAAGCGATCCAGGCTTGGATCGTCCACGGAACAAATCGGTTTGCTTCTTCTTTAACTTACAATTTAGTAATTTCCCATTTCCGTCAGAAAGGAACCGATATTGAAATGGTAATAATATACAAATGGATTAGATGCAGGTCAGTGGATGAGCTAAAAATTCCTTAAACCTGTTGGAAGCCTCAGTGTTTCTGTATATGAAGCAGGCAAAGGAGAGAGATTACGCATTCTTTTTTTAGAAGTTCAGTAGAAAAAAAAAAGCAAGCAAGTTCCCCAACAACACCTGAAAGCTACCCCCAGTGCAGGAAGGATCTCCCAACTATCTGTTCATAGGCACCTTGAGCCCTGTTTTTTGGGAGAAAGATGGGTTAAAAGAATGTCCGGCTGTCCTCGACCAGGGCCTTTTCTGCCCTGGCCCCTGTCTGGTGGAATAGCCTCTCTAGTGAGACCAGGGCCCTGCAGGACTTACCAACAATGGTATGCCCCATTCCACCACCTCATTCAGTTGTGTATGTTGACCCAGCCTTATCTATAGAACCCATACATCTGTACTACCATGGATATAATCATCATGGACAAGTTGTGTTGCATTTTTTAAATTAAGCGGTTTTATCTTGGGCCCATATTAATGATGAAATCATTCCAGTTTCTACAGAAACCACCTGTTTTACTGGAACATGGGGCAGGTGCCATGGGGGAACCATTCTCAGAAGAGCCACAGGTGGCACTGTAAAGAGCAACATTTGCTTCCCGAGCCACTGAGCGAGTCTCAGCACTGTAGGATTAAGGAGGATGTCGCTACCTATATCCCCAGAGTGATAATCTGTGAAACCCTGCATGAGTCTGTGTACTTACGTCTGTGTAGCACCTCTGGAAACAAAGTAGTGTGTAGCCTGAAGTTATTAATAAGATCTATTGTGATGTCTTATGTGGGTTAAAAGACGGAGGGGCAATATGCCGGAAGATTGCAGAGTTACAAACGGATTTGGAAAGGGAACACGGAGCATTTGCAGTTAATTTTGATTGTTTAAGACTGAGACAGGAGGCAGAGGTGACTAACTTTTAAAAAGCAAGAGAGAGACATCCCATCCACTTTCAGTCTTAGAGTGTTCACCCCTCAAACCTTAAATTCAGGATTAAGCACATAAAGAAAAATAGAAGGGCAGGAAAACTAGTTGGCCACATTTGGGCCCTGGCTCACTGTCTAATATGGAACCCAATTGCTTGATTAGAATTTTGTGGATGTCAGATTGGGTTCCCCACTCTCCCCACTCTTGCTTCCAAGGGAGCTCTAAACCCTGCACACAAAGAGAAGATCCTGAAAATGTGTTGGCAGTTTTTGCTAAAAATAAGCTTGAGACAATCTGGATGGTTAGGGTGATAGTACTGAAGCATGTGTGTATGTGTGATTTAAGTTGCTTTTTATCAAATTATACAATTTAAAAAAACATACAAGCAAAATAAGGTAAGGTCTCCACATTTATTTCTGGATTGACTTCTTTATATATACTTACACATAGCCTGGTGTAGTGGTTAAGAGTGGTGGTTTGGAGCGGTGGACTCTGATCTGGAGAACCGGGTTTGATTCCCCACTCCTCCACATGAGCGGCGGAGGCTGATCTGGTGAACTGGATTTGTTTCCCCACTCCTACGTACGAAGCCAGCTGGGTTAACATGGACTAGTCACAGCTCTCTCAGCTCCACCTAGCTCACAGAGTGTCTGTTGTGGGGAGGGGTAAGGAAGGTGATAGTAAACCGGTTTGATTCTTCCTTAAGTGGCAGAGAAAGTCGGCATATAAAAACCAACTCTTCTTCTTATACAAATGCATTGAAGCGTCTCACATTAATTCTCCTGCTCTTTGATTCTTATGGGGCAGAGCTGAGAATTTTGTAGCACCAATGAAGATAATTGAATACTGTGAACTCTTGCTGGCTAACTTATTTTCAGAGGGTGGTAGATGATTGGACCCCCCCCCCAAGACAGATCCAAAGTGATTAAATCCAAAGTGAGGGGTATAACTAGCGCTTGGCAAGAGGGGCAGTTGCGCCAGGCACTGCCTGGAAGGGAATATAGGTGTTGTTCCCTTGGAGGAGACTTGGTGGCACCACAGCAGTGCTGGCACACCCAAATGTAAACACCGATGAATCAGAGAAGGGGGTCAGAAATGGGGCACCACTCCCTTGGGGGAGCCCTGAAAGGATTACGGGAGAGCTGGGTAACCTGACTGTAAGCATGGGCGAGCAGGAAGTGATGTTATGACTTCGATGGCCTGATGGGAGTGAATCCTCCCGACCGCTGGTGGTACCGTCCATGACACTGGCTCTTGGCTGCCTACCTCACTATCGGGTCATGCGGCTTCCTAACGTAAGCAAATTGTATTCTGATCCTAACTGTGCTCTGTATTAGCTACCTTTCTGTCCTGCCAGAGTATGGGTTTGGCATGAAACTCAATACTGTACCGCGACGCCAGAACTGAATGGAGAAAGGCTTGCCAACAAAGGAAAATGCAAAAAGATATCCGTGAATCTGAGACTGCTCCCAACGAAGTCAAAGTCAGCCATAACAAACGTAAAATGTCACGGACGCTGAATAACCATCTATACTAGAATAAAGACCGGAGAGATCCGGTTAGGGAATCGCTGGATGCATTTGAAGTTACAGCAGTTGATTTAGGGTTGCCTGGTCCACCTCGGCCACTGGTGGGGAATGGGGGGGGGGTAGGGTTGCCAGATCCAGGTTGGAGCCTGGGGAGGACAGGGGCCTCAGTGGAGTAAAATGCCATAAAGTCCACTCTCCCAAGCTTCCATTTTCCCCTGGGGAACTGATCTCTGTCGTTTGGAGATGCGCTGTAATTCCAGGGGATTCTCAGGTCTCACCTGAAGGCTGGTATCCCTAAGTTGATAACAGGCTGAGTATCTCTTATCCAGACATCCGATACCCAGACTGATCTGAAAATGGGACCTTTTGAGTCAGCATGCAGGCATTATTCACAGGCCTTAGCAGTGCCACTAACGGTTCGATGTACACAAAATTATTAAGAATGTTGATTAAAATTACATTCAGGCTATGTGTATAAAGTATATATAAAACATATATAAAAGATAAATGGATTTCGTGTTTAGACTTGGGTCCCATCTCATGAACAGATGAAGCTGCCTTGTACTGAATCAGACCCTTGGTCCATCAAGGTCAGTATTGTCTACTCAGACCGGCAGCAGCTCTCCAGGGTCTCAGGCAGGGGTCTTTCATATCCCCTATTTGCCTAGTCCCTTTAACTGGAGATGCCAGGGATTGAACCTGGGACCTTCTGCATGTCAAGCAGATGCTCTACCACTGAGCCATGGCCCCTCCCCAAGATATCTCCTTATGTATATGCAAAAATTCCAAAATATTCCAAAATATGGAAAGATCTGAAATACGGAGTACTTCTGATCCCGAGCGGTCCAGATAAGACCTGTACATAAATGGAATTGGAGATCACAGCAAAATGAGACGATGGAATGGATTGTTCTACTTCATATGGGTAGGGAGACAGTTGCGTGTTTTGAAAGCTCCGCTACCTTAAAGCTCCCAGCAAAGCAGAAAACAAACACGGTAAGGTGCAGAGCGAGCAGTTTCTGCCTGATGTGCTGAAGGGACTGTTTATCGCCAGGAGGTTTTTCTTAAGCGAGCATTAAAAATGGTGTCTCCAACCTCCAGACTGAAATGGTATAGTTTACTCTGTGTGTGTGTGCGTGTGTGTGTGTGAAGTGCCATCAAGTCGCTTCCGACTCATGGCAACCCTATGAATCAATGTCCTACAAAATGTCCTAACTTTGACAGGTCTTGCAAATTGAGGACTGTGGCTTCCTTTATTGAGTCAATCCATCTCTTGTTGGGTCTTCCTCTTTTCCTGCTGCCCTCAACTTTTCCTAGCATGACGTCTTTTCCAGTGACTCTTCTCATAATGTGACCAAAATACGATAGCCTCAGTTTAGTCATTTTAGCTTCTCTGCTCAGTTCAGGCTTGATTTGATCTAGAACCCACTGATTTTTTTTTTTTTTTTGGCCGCCCATGGTATCCGCAACGCTCTCCTCCAACACCACATTTCAAAGGAATCTACTTTCTTCCGATCAGCTTTCTTCAATGTCCAGCTTTCATACCCATACATAGTAATAGGAAATACGATGGCATGGTACCTTATTCTGCTGTATACATTATCATTGTAAAGGAGCCTGGCAGTGGTTGCCAACCTAAAGGTAGAACCTGGAGATCTTCAAGAATTACGTGTGATCTCCAAGATCAGTTTCCCTGGAGAAAATGGCAGCTTTGGAGGACAGACTCTGTGGCATCAGATCCCAGCTGCGTTCCCTCCCCTCCTTAAACTATGCACTGCCGCCAAATCTCCAGGAATTTTCCGATCCAGAGTTGGCAACCCTAGAAGGAATTGCATCATTTCCATGATGAAAAAGAGTCAGGGAGAAAGCTAAATTTTAAAAGGGGGTAGGGTTGCCAACTCCAGGTTAGGAAATTAGAATCATAGAATCATAGAGTTGTGAGGGACCACCAGGGCCATCAAGTCCAACCCCCTGCACAATGCAGGAAATTCACAACTACCTCCCCCCTCCACACCCCTAGTGACCAGAAGATGGCCAAGATGCCTTCCCTCTCATCATCTGCCTAAGGTCATAGAATCAGTGTTGCTGACAGATGGCCATCTAACCTCTTCTTAAAAACCTCCAGGGAAGGAGCGCTTGCCACCTCCCGAGGAAGCCTGTTCCGCTGAGGAACCGCTCTAACTGTTAGAAAATTCTTCCTAATGTCTAGGCGGAAACTCTTGATTTAATTTCAACCCGTTGGTTCTGGTCCAACCTTCTTGAGCAACAGAAAACAACTCGGCACCCTCCTCTATATGACAGCCCTTCAAGTACTTGAAGATGGTGATCATATCCCCTCTCAGTCTTCTCCTCTTCAGGCTAAACATCCCCAGCTCCTTCAGCCTTTCCTCATAGGACTTGGTCTCCAGAACCCTCACCATCTTTGTTGCCCTTCTCTGGACAATTCTTTGAGATTTGGGGGGTGGAGCTTGGGGAGGATGGGGTTTGGGGAGGGGAGGGACCTCAGTGGGGTATAATGCCATAGCCCCCCCCCCAAAGCAGCCATTTTCTCCAGAGGAACTGATCTCTGTAGTCTGGAGATATATAATTCTGGGAGATCTCCAGGCCCCACCCAGAGGTTGGCAATCATATTCCAAGCTACCCATAAACTGATTTGATAAGCTTAAATATGCATCAGGATAAGGGCAGTCTCTGGCTACATTCAATTACTGATTAAGGAGATAGAGGAGCTTTTCTTTGAGGAAAGGCTAAAGAGTCTGGGATTTTTCCTGTTTAGAAAAAGACAGTTAAGGAGGGAAATGATAGAGATTTTTAAAATTATCAGTTGAGAAAGTGGAGAAAGATAACTTTTTCTCTTTCTCCCATAATACTAGAACTTGGAGGCACCTGATCAAGTTGCTAGGCAATAGCCTCAGGATGGACAAAAGGAAATACTTATTTACTTGATGAGTAATTAAATTGTGGAATTCACTGCCAATGGACATAGTGATGTCCATGAGCATAAAGAACAAGAAGAGTTGGCTTTTATATCCTGCTTTTCTCTACCTTTAAGGAGTCTCAGAGCGGCTTACAATCACCTTCCCCTCCCCACAAAAGACACCTTGTGAGATAGGTGGGGCTGAGAGAGTTCTGAGAGAACTGTGACTAGCCCAAGGTCACCCAGCAGGCTTCATGTGTAGGAGTGGGGAAATTAACCTGATTCTCCAGATTACAGCCCACCGCTCTTAACCTCTACACCACACTGGTTCTAAAGGGGATTAGACTGATTTGTGGAGGGTAGGCCCATGAACACATGAAGCTGCCTTATACTGAATCAGACCCTTGGCCGTCAAAGTCAGTATCGTCTGCTCAGACCGGCAGCGGCTCTCCAGGGTTTCAGGCAGAGGTCTTTCACATCACCTTCTTGCCTAGTCCCTTTAACTGGAGATGCCAGGGATTGGACCTGGGACCTTCTGCATGCCAAGCAGATGCTCTACCACCGAGCCACAGCCCCTCCCTGAGCCATCAATGGCCACTAGCCATGGTGACTAAATGGAACCACCATATTTAGATTCAGTAAACCTCTAAATTTCTGTGCTGGGAGGCAACATCAAGGGAAGGCCTCTAAGACCTGTTCATTGACCCTCCGGGGCAACTGGTTGGCCATTTGTGAAACAAGGTGCTGGACTAGACAGACAATTAGTCTGATCCAGCAGGGCTGTTCTTATGTTGTTACTGTGACTAGGACCTTAGTCATGCAATAGACAATGGGAGGGGCCGTGCTTAATTTAAGTGAGATCTAGGGCAAGATGTCAGTGTTGTTGAATTGCTTGAAACCAGCGACCACAATGCCATCGTATTAAACTGGAGGAAAATTTCAAAAGCAGCCATTTCTCAAGAGTGAATCGGTTCAAAAGAAGCTGGAAGTACAATTTGGAGAGGCCTCATATCTCTCCAGGAAGCTTGGAAGTTGTTTAAAACCAACACAGATTAGGAAAAAAAGTACAAGCAAGCCCTGAAGGATGTCAGTGTGGTTAAACAGCAGAAGCTAGAGAAGGCAAGAAGATTTCCTTTAAAAAGCCAAATGAAGAAAAGAAAGGAGTGCACATGCTCCAGCGAATCAAAATATACATTTTAGAAAGACAAGCAAAGAAGGAATTAGAAGAGCAAGTTGCTTAAGCAGTAGTTTTTGATGTACGTCATAAGCAGGAAAACGGTCTAGCACATGTGGTAGACATCTTTTAAAGGAGTGTTAAGACTGCAGAAGGACTCCTTTATAGGGTTGCCTGGTCCCTCTTTGCCACCGGCAGGAGGTTTTTGGGGCGGAGCCCGAGGAGGGCGGGGTTTGGGGAGGGGAGGGACTTCAATGCCAGAGAGACCAATTGCCAAAGCAGCCGTTTCCTCCAGGTAAACTGATCTCTGTCGGCTGGAGATCCGTTGTAATAGCAGGAGATCTCCAGCTAGTACCTGGAGGTTGGCAACCCTACAGGTAAGGGAGAAAGGTCTACCTGGCTTCACCCTTCGGAGCGTTATACAAGTCTTGAAAAGAAATCTTTATGAATAAAGCCTAAAGGAGCTGGGCACGTTCAGACTTGGATAAAGATTAAACTTTGACTGAGAGAAGGGGTAGTGGTAGAGAATTTGATGTGCTTTTCTATCACTCCTTCTGCCCTATTCTAAAAATAATGGATGTTGGAAATTAGGAGAAGAAGCTTTGTTTATCTCCTGCGGTGAGGACTGATTTGCTCTCCTTACTGCTTGTCCATAGGACAGATCCTTCTGACTCTTCTGAACTGTTCTTTTACAGGAGACAGTTGCCTAATTTTACATGTAAATGCCGTTCGCGATTGACGTTTTCTGCATGTATCCTGGGGGTAGAGCGACAAGCTGTAGGTTTAAGATGAAGGGAGTTCTCTAGGTTGAAACGTTAGCATTCTGAAGTGTAAGGAAGCATGCTGACATACATGATTTGAGCAGTGGGGATGCTAGTAGAAGGTATTCACCCATCAGACAGACAACCATCACTCCAGGATCCAGCTCGGGAAAAACAGGTTCGGCTCGTTTGCAGAAGTTGGCGGAGTACAGTACGGATTGACTGACACCTGTGATGTCACCGCACACACCGCCCCCAGGCAGTTATTCCACCTTTTTAAAGGGTTTTTTTTTAAAAGGCATTGCATAAATGTTCAATTGAATGTAATAACAAGCGGTGTTTAACGGAAGAGCGGACAGCCTGCCTGAACTATGTGTGTCTGTGTTCATACATGCGTGGAAATTATCGGTCGGTATGTCTGTTAAATGCATTGTGAAAACGGGAGGAACGTGGTCTCACCCTGTGGCAGGAAAAATCCACAGAGTCCTTTGTTAAGCTACCTTTTACACAGCCTAAGAGGACTTCCACCCTGCAGACTACCTTGGATTCCTGGAAGTATCCAAATATCGAAGGGCCTTTACTCTTGGCACGTTTCAGCGCCTTACCCTCAGCTCTCCTGGGAGGCAGGTATTTCCGTACTCCCTTTCATCGACGACTATGCCCATGCAAAACAGAGAAAGTGGAAACAATAGAACATGTTCTGCTGTGATGTCCCTTCTACAACGACATATGATCGCAGTACATTCTCCCCGTATTGTCATCCTTTCCTGGGAGATGGGAAGAAGCTAAAGTTTCCCTTCTCTTAGCAGACTCCTCTCGGGAGATAACCATTCAAGCAGCCAAATTTTGCCTCCGGTCTAGTGGGATTCGTAACCGGCTGATTGAAAACCTTTCCCCATAGGAGATCTTTCCTCCTCTTCTTCTAATCATTCCTCCCAGAATCGTCAACTTTTATTATTTTATTTTATTATTTTAACCTAACTTTGATTTTTATTCAATGCTGATATTGTATCGAAATAAAACATGATTGATTTATTGACTTAGTGGCATAAGCAACCAGTTGCCTAAGATGCCTCTAGAACCATCATCCTAAGGATTTTCAAGGAAAAACCTGGACAGGTACCCACAAGGCATATTTTGAGATAGTATTGAGACATACATTGTTAATACAGTGAATTGGACTCTGTGATCGGTTGGGCTCTTTTCAACCCTGATTTTATGATAAAGTTGATGTAATAAGAGATAACTACTGGTAGAGTATCCCTTATCCGGACATCCCATATCCATACTGATCCAAAAACCGACCCATCAAGCTGGCATTCAGGCAGATCCATGTTGCCTGCTTCCAGTGTTTCTTCTCACCTAAAAAAAATAAATATAGTGTACACTGCATTGTAGGTGGCAACTGTAAGTTTGTTTGTTGTTGCTCTTGTTTAACAGCTGATACAGGTATTCTTGTGAGAGTTACACTAGGGTCGCAAACTTCCAGGTACTAGCTGGAGATCTGCTATTACAACTGATCTCCAGCCGATAGAGATCCGTTCACCTGGAGAAAATGGCCGTTTTGGCAATTGGTCTCTGTGGCATTGAAGTCCCTCCCCTCCCTCCTCAGGCTCTGCCCCAAAAACCTCCCGCCGGTGGCGAAGAGGGACCTGGCAACCCTAAGCTACACCTTTGCTTTCTGGTGGTTCAATGTACACAAAATTATTTAAAATGTTGTTTAAAATTTCACTCAAGCCATGTTTATAAAGTGTATATAAAACATAAGTGAATTTGGGCCCCATCCCCAAGATATTATGTATATGCAAACATTCCAATATATTCCAATATACGGAAAGAACTGAAATGCTGACCACTTCTGGTCCCAAGCAGTCCAGATAAGGGATACTCAACCTGTACTTGGTTTTCTTTGTATCGAACTTTCCAGTGTATCTGGATCTCTTGTTTCTATTTGGGACTTGCTATGTTATCGTGGGTTATAGATCAAATCAAGCTTGAACTGACCCTAGAAGCTAAAATGACTAAACTGAGGCTATCGTATTTTGGTCACGTCATGAGACGACAAGAGTCACTGGAAAAGACAGTCATGCTAGGAAAAGTTGAGGGCAGCAGGAAAAGAGGCAGACCCAACAAGAGATGGATTGACTCAATAAAGGAAGCCACAGCCTTCAATTTGCAAGATCTGAGCAAGACTATCAAAGATAGGACATTTTGGAGGACTTTCATTCATAGGGTCGCCATGAGTCGGAAGCGACTTCACGGCACTTAACACGCACACACATGTTATCGTTCAACTCTAATGTGTGTATAAGTACTATTGAAATGTTAATTGTCATAGCACAATGTTCTGGGCTGTTCAACTGATGGATCATGGCAACCTCAGCAGGGGGCTTTTAAGGCAAGTGAGAAGCAGAGGTGGTTTGCCATTGCCTTCCTTTGCAGATCTTTATTGGTGGTCTCCCATCCAAGCACTGACCCTGCCTGGCTTCTGAGATCTGCTGAGATTGAGCTATACCATGCCGCTTTTCCTCCTGATGGATATTAGCATCATAAAAATCTCCTTTTGGAATAGGGGAGAGAAACGGGAGGAGAAAGGTTGACAGAGGAAAAAAACCCCACTCTATTTTGTGTGTGTGTGTTAAGTGTCATCAAGTCACTTCCGACTCATGGCGACCCTGTGAATCAAAGTCCTCCAAAATATCCTATCTTTGACAGCCTTGCTCAGGTCTTGCAAATTGAGGGCTGTGAAATTGAATCAATCCATCTCTTGTTGAGTCTTCCTTTTTTCCTGCTGCCCTCAACTTTTCCTAGCATGACTTTCTTTTCTAGTGACTCTTGCCTTCTCATAATGTGACCAAAATATGATAGCCTCATTTTAGCTTCTAGGGTCAGTTCAGGCTTGATTTGATCTATAACCCACTGATTTTTTCTTCTTCTGGCAGTCCAGGGTATCTGTAACACTCTCCTCCAACACTACATTTCAAAGGAATCTACGTTCTTCCTATCAGCTTTCTCCATTGTCCAGCTTTCACACCCATACATAGTAATAGGGAGTACGATGGCATGAATTAACTTAAATCTTGGTGGCCGCTCTATTTTACCTTAACAATATCCATGATTGAAAAATTAAAAGTTTACGTTGCATAGCAGGTTGGGATTAAAAGTAGATCCTGGGAAGTCTAAAAGATCTTGGAAAAAAATTATAAGCTGCTTTGTGCTTTCTTGAATGGAAAAGCAGGGTACAAATTTTCTAAATAAGAGTAAGCCAACCTTCAACCTGCACATAAACCACTTATCCAAGTGGCACTCTGTTTCCATCTAGTGGATGGACCTCATATTGTCCCAAATGGAGATTTCACTGCCGCCAAAGTTTAGTTTCACATGATGCTGCTGAAAAGGCCATGTTCCCCCCCCCCCCTTTACGCACTGTTTTTCCAGTTCTCCATACCGGCCCATGCCCACTTATTTTCACCCCTGCCTGCAACCCTTACCCCTGGGGAAAGCACATATCTGCTCGGTTTTGCCTTTGAAAATGCAGAAGTTTGCCGGCTTGCACGTGGGGGGTGTCAGTGACTTTGATATGCCGTTAAGAGCATCAACATGGCAGGGGAAAGAACCTTTTGAGTGTCCCCATCACAAACGTCTGTCCTCTCCTTTAGGAATTTGCTGCCCTGACGAAGGAGCTGAACTTGTGCCGGGAGCAACTGTCCGAGCGCGAGGAGGAGATCTCCGAACTGAAGGCTGAACGTAACAATACACGGGTGAGCAGGACAAGGGCCCCGTAGAGTTAACTCTCCTCTCTGCTTGCAAGATAACGGCATTTAAAGTTTTAATGAGTGCAGCAACATTTTGTCGATCAATGTTAAACTGATGAAATAAAGAATAGTCCAGTTGACTAAAAAAAGGTGTCCCCTCTGATTAATCGATCAGATTTTGAAATGTTAATATGCCGAGCTGATGGTTGTTCTGGCGTTTTAGCTGTGAACTGAGTGGTTAAGAGCAGTGGTTTGGAGCGGGTTTGATTCCCCTCTCCTCCACATGTGTCGGAGGCTAATCTGGTGAACTGGATTTGTTTCCCCACTCCTACACCCGAAGCCAGCTGGGTGACCTTGGGCTAGTCACAGCTCTCTCAGCCCCACCTACCTCACCGGGTGTCTGTTGCGGGGAAGGGAAAGTGATTGTAAGCCGGTTTGAGTCTCCCTTAAGTGGTAGAGAAAGTTGACATAAAAAACACTCTTCTTCTTCTTCTTGATAACCAGCCTGTAGGATACTAGGCTCTGTTCTAGGATGAAACCTCAGCAATAATTCCTGGAAAAATATGCTTGCAGAGACTGAGAGAACAAATTTTCCCCGAAGCAGAGGACACCAGTGCAAATGTAGGAATGCCTTACTTCACGCTTGCCAGGGCTTAGTTTTGGCTTTGAAAACACATCCCCGGGCTAATCCGCCAACAAGCCCTTATCCAGAGGATACGAGCTGATGTCAGACTTGGGTTTTGGTCGTAGTTCAGCCATAAATCTCTCTGTGTTGCTATCTTTAGGTTTCTGTTCTCTGACCTTCCTGGAGTTGTGGTAATGAGCCAATTTTTAATTCACTCTGCACACTTCAGTGGTGCCATGGAAACAATTAAAGATCTAATTTGGACTTTTGGGCTACGAACCTAAGCATGATTTCTAATAAGTGCTACCGCACTTCTGAGTGTATATTTATATACTTCCTTCATTTATTCCCCACTTTTTCCCCCCAACGAGGGCCCAAACTGGCTTACGGCATTCTCCCCTTCTTCTATTTTATCTTCACAACAACCCCTTGAGATAGGTTAGGCGGCATCAGGAGCAATTGAGACAACCTTCTATTACTTTGTGATCAATGGTCTGTACCCAGGGCCCTCTGGATTGCTCCTATCCTGTCAAAACATCATCTTCCTGCTGACCCCTGGGTGGTTTCCTTACTGATGGGAGACACGAACCCAGAAATAACTAGAGGTGTCGCCAAATATTTGGCAATAGTCTTGTCTTTAAAGTCACGATAAAGTTAAATCATGTGCTAAACAGAAATATGATCAATGTACTGTCTATATTGCTCCCTATAAAGATATTTATCTATTCTTATATTAGTAATTTTAAAATAATTTACGAATTCCAAGATTTTGAAGCCATATTGTTTATAACATTCTATCACTCTATGATATTGTGAATTTTGTTTTGATCTTATGTATCTTTAAAATATTTTAACATTCTATGGTGTTGTAAATTTTGTTTTTGTCTTATGCATGTTGCGCTCAAGGTCTTTGGTCGGATGAGCTTGAAATAAAAAGGAAAGGACAGGTTAGGCGGAGTGTACTGCAACTTACCCAAGGTCACCCAGCAAGCTCCGTAGCAGAGTGGGCATTTGAATCTGGGTCTCTGAGATTCTAGTCTAACCACTACACCACATAGCCTGTCCACCTCTCCTCATGCTCAGGATCCTTAAGTCAATCCATAAGAAACCCTTCAATGTCTTGAAGCTCAATCCCCTGCCCATAAAAGCGCACACGTCTGAAACTAGAGTCCCTTGATGAGAGACACATGCTTGTGTGTGACTCACAGTGGTGCCTTAAGCAGAGTTACACTCTTCTAAGTCCATTGTAAGTCAATGGACATAGAAAGGAGTAACTCTGCTTAGGACTGCACTCTTGATGTCTTTCCTGTCCTTTGGGATTCTTTATGTCTGAAAGATTCATTTGGTCTACCTGTCTCCTGCTAGAGCACCTTAGCGGACCTATGCATCCTCTGTGGTAGGAAAGCAGTATCTTCTGTCACTCTTTGCTGTATTTCATAAACACATGTTTATGATGTGTATATTCATTATTTTGTGTCATGTTGTGTTCATTAGATTTCATTAGTGATTTGTTATTTTAATGTTCCTCGAGATTTCCGCCCCCCCTTCTATAGTGGGAGAGGTCCTTTCTTCCCTATTTTCCTAATAGAGCCACCTAGGGTTGGTAGGTATGCTCTGGTGGACGTCCTCCCACTGGCAACCTTTGTCACCTGCCACCACTCTAAGGGGTAGCAGAATTAAAAAAAAAAATTAAGCCAGCATCCCATGCAACATGACATCACTTTTGGGGAAAACCCAGAAATGATGTGATGTCACTTCTGGTTTTTCCCAGGAGTGATGCCACAGCACACTCAATGCTGATGCTCCCTGCCCCCTGGCGTCCCTGCCCTCCAAGCTCTTGGCAGTTGCCAGACATGGCCTGGCAAACCGAAGCCTGCCTTTGTACGAGTTGGCAAATAACTTTTTCTCTTGTGCCTGCTTGTGCATCCCTCAGAATGCGATGCATGGTGCAGGTAGCCAGTTGGAAGAGAGCAGGGGAAGCCATGTGTTGTAGGAGTTGTGGAAGTTGTGCTACCTGATCTCCTCCTTCAGCGGCTCGCCGCTTTACCATCTCTCGGTCAACCCCTGAGCCACCTTGTCTTGTCTGTCTCTCTCAGCTACTTCTAGAACATCTGGAATGCCTGGTGTCTCGACACGAACGCTCCCTCCGCATGACGGTGGTGAAGCGCCAGGCCCAGTCGCCGGCGGGCGTCTCCAGCGAAGTCGAAGTGCTGAAGGCCCTCAAGTCGCTCTTTGAACATCACAAAGCCCTGGATGAGAAGGTGAGGGAAGTTGTGGGAAGACTGGTGATAAGACCAGAGTCGGGGTTAGGAACTTGTCCTAAATCTTGGTCCTTTGGGAGGAAAAACTCGCATGGTACTGAAGTCCCTAAATTCACCTGTGTTCTCACCATCCAGGTGTTTTGCTGTTGGGGGGGGGGGAAAGGTACAGGAGCCAATTCTGGACTTTGCTTTGGTAGTGGGGAGCTGGGCCAGATTTGAGGTATGAAAATCCTGAGGCCTAGCGGGAAAATATAATTACCGTAGCTTAAAATAGTTAGAAATAGTTGTATAAGATATATAAGCAAGGCACAAACAATAAGTTCTCTTAAAATCTTTATTGTATGTTGTGAGATTATACAAACGAATATATATTTTAGTTATTAATTAATTAACATTTAAGAAAATTGCAATATATGTAATACAGGCTTAAACAGGGTGCAATTAACAGGTATGCTGTGAGATTAAACAAGTGGAATTACACTTTGGATATTAATAAATTAACATTTCAGTTATGAAGACAATAATTCATGTAACACAGGATTAAGTAGGATATAATTAATATGCTGCATGTCCTTTCTACAATGACATAAGATCACAGTACATTCTCCCCATATTGTCATCCTTTCCTGGGAGATCAAAAGAAGCTAAAGTTTCCCTTCTCTTAGCAGACTCCTCTCGGGAGATAACCTTTCAAGTAGCCAAATTTTGCCTCCGGTCTAGTGGGATTCGTAAACGGCTAATTGAAAACATTTCCCCATAGAAGATCTTTCCTCCTCTTCTTCAAATCATCCCTCCCAGAATCATCAACTTTTATCATTTTATTTTATTATTTTAACCTAACTTTGATTTTTATTCAGAGCTGATATTGTATTGAAATAAAACTTGATTGATTGATAATATGCTTTTTATAATAGATTTGAATAACTTTAAGGGATGGTGGATATAAATTGAAAGGCACATTTGGTAATGACTGAAATAATGTCTATGTGTGATGTTGTGTTATGTTGATTTGTTTTTGTTAATGTTATGCGTAAGTTTTAACATAAAAAATAAAAAATTGAGAGAGAAAAAATCCAGAGGCCTGATGCCTCAGATACAAAAGTTCCGAGATACCCCAATGCCGACCCGCTTTTCTGCTGATGCGAAAGGGCCCCATCTGACCCTGGGAAAGGCTACGCTTGGGGATCGTGGGACCCACACAGACAAAATGCCGTGCAGGGCAAGGTGGCAGTGGGAAGGACAATTGGGCACCGTCGCCTTCCTTCTCACAGCAAAACAGTGGGTTAGGATCCAAGCCCATGGAATTAGAAGCCTGTGAGAAAGCAGAGTCAGCATCAGGAACCCTCACATAATTGATGGATTACTTGTGAGGCGGATACAGGGCTTCCTCAATAAATTGGTAAACCTGGCTCAGGTTTGGTTGTGCTAAACCAGAGGTTCCCAAACTGTGCTCCAGGGAGCACTTGGTGCTCCGCGAAACATTGATAGAATCATAGAGTTGGAAGGAACCTCCAGGGTCATCTAGTCCAACCCCCTGCACAATGCAGGAAATTCACAACTACCTCCCCCACACTCCCCCAGTGACCCCTACTCCATTCCCAGAAGATGGCCAAGATGCCCTCCCTCTCATTATCTGCTTAAGGTCATAGAATCAGCATTGCTGACAGATGGCCATCTAGCCTCTGCTTAAAAACCTCCAGGGAAGGAGCGCTTACCACCTCCCAAGGAAGCCTGTTCCACTGAGGAACCGCTCTAACTGTTAGAAAATTCTTCCTAATGTCTAGATGGAAATTCTCCTAGTGCTCCATGAAGAGATTGGAAAGAAAAACACTACCGTCATTCGGTTTAGCATATAGATGCTAGGTGAAAATTAGTGCTCCATGACGAATTTCTCTCCTGAAAAGTGCTCCGTGACTCAAAAAGTTTGGGAAACTCTGTGCTAAACAAACAAACTCGTGTGCCACCCTGCCAACACACACACACAGAAGCAGAGATTGTGGGGCTAAAGAACTTGGCTGTTTCTGCACTGCTCAGCCGACGCTGACTCCTCTTCCTCTCTCTCTGATATGTGGCAGGTTCGAGAGCGGCTGCGCGTGGCATTGGAGCGGGTTGCTGTATTGGAGGAGGAGCTGGAAATGTCCAATCAGGAGGTATGAAGCAGCTCGTTCCTCTTCTTTCTGCGATCATAGTACATGTGCCTGAGAGCTGTACAGCTGTGTAGGAGCTAGGCGCGAATGCACACGACCCTTAGACAAGAAGATCAGAATCATAGAGTTGGAAGGAGCCATGCAGGCCATCTAGTCCAACCCCCCTGCTCAATGCAGGATCAGCCTAAATCATCCCTGACAAGTGTTTGTCCAGCCGCTGCTTGAAGAAGAAGAGTTGGCTTTTATATGCTGACTTTCTCTACCACTGAAGGAAGAATCAAACCAGCTTACAATCGCCTCCCCTTCCCCTCCCCACAACAGACACCCTGTGAGGTAGGTGGGGCTGAGAGGGGCCGTGGCTCAGTGGTGGAGCATCTGCTTGGCATGCAGAAGGTCCCAGGTTCAATCCCCCGGCATCTCCAGTTAAAGGGACTAGGCAGGTAGGTGATGTGAAAGACCCCTGCCTGAGACCCTGGAGAGCTGCTGCCGGTCTGAGTAGACAATACTGACTTTGATGGACCAGGGGTCTGATTCAGTATAAGGCAGCTTCATGTGTTCATGTGAGAGAGCTCTAAGATAGCTGTGACTAGCCCAAGGTCACCCAGCTGGCTTTATGTGGAGTGGGGAAATCAACCCCGTTCACCAGATTAGAGCCCACCGCTCATGTGTAGGAGGGGGGAATCAAATCTGCCAGAGAGGGGGAGCTCACCACCTCCCTAGGCAGCCGATTCCACTGCTGAACTACTCTTACTATAATTCCCCCCCCTGATATCCAGCTGGTACCTTTCCACTCATAATTTAAATCCATTATTGCTAGTCCTGCCCTCTTCTGCCAATAGGAACAGCTCCCTGCCCTCCTCTAAGGGACAGCCTTTCAAATAAAAGAGAGCAATCATGTCCCCCCTCAACCTCCTCCAGACTGAAGAAGTCAAACAGTGCGGGTCAGTGAGTTCTAATCGGTGGGGGGTTGAGACCAACAAGTGGCGCACAGGGGCCTGCGGTGAGCATGATTTGCTGGGTGACGTGTGTAGGATTGGTGCTGGACTGACACAGATGTTCTTGGTGGGTCGCCTCAGTATAGAAAAAAAAATGTGGCTCTAAATTCATGCGGGTCCTGTGAACCTTGAAATAAACTTCGGTGTGGTCAGGAGGGATTCCTGGAGTAAAGGAAACGTGGGGTCATCCCTGCCTTATGCTGACAGATGTTTTGATAGAGCCCAATGGCCAGAGTCAATAATGGTCGTAAAATCCCACAGTCTAAAGGTTTCCCAGGGCATCTGGATTAACTATTTTGACCAAAGTCGATTGCCACCTGCCTCTCTTGTTCCTTAATGCACTTTTTCATTTTAAACATTTGGGAACGTCCTTTCTTTTGCTTCCCTTCTTGTCTGCAGTCTCTGTCTCTTCGAGAGCAGCTGGCCCGACGTCGATCTGGCCTGGACGACCCTAGCAAAGAGGGAGATGCCCAGATTTGTGTAAGTGGTGTGGGAGGGGAAACTGGAGGGGAAGCAGGGGGTGGCAGAGGCCCTGAGATTCCATTTGGAAGCTTCTTGACCTTTCTAAAATGGGGTGAGTGGAGAACCCTAGCAAGCTGATCCCCTCGCCAAATATAGTACATGTAATCTCACCCTTTGATTCAGGAAGTTCACCCACCCACCCTCACCGAGCCATCAGGTTTATAAGCTGGAACAGAATCAACCCTAGTTGTGTCTCCGTTTCCATGCTTTGCGGTTGGCGGTTCTGAAGAACCCAGAAGACTTTGTGTAGAATTGGGGGGTATCCAATTAAACAGAGAAGCTTGTGGTTTCTATGGGCAAGTGGGAGAAGATCACATCGTCATGGGTGTGGGTCAGGTGCATGGGAAGGAGAGCAAGGGTGATGTATAAGGTTGCCAACCTCCAGGTACTAGCTGGAGATCTCCCGCTATTACAGCTGATCTCCCGCCGAAAGAGATCAGTTCCCCTGGAGAAAATGGCCGTTTTGGCAATTGGACTCGATGGCATTAAAGTCCCTCCCCGCCCCAAACCCCGCCCTCCTCTGGCTCCACCCCCAAAATTCTCCAGGCATTTCCCAACCCGGAACTGGCAACCCTGGTGATGTATATAACAATCTCTTTCCTCTCCAGGCCAACGGGTCAGGCTCCCTTGACTTGGGGCGCGGTGGTCGCGAATCGGAGCTCGAGGAGGTCCTGGAGCGCCAGCGAGGGGAGCTGTCCCAGCTGAAGGAACGGCTGACCATGCTGTGCCGGCAGATGGCCGAGCTCGAGGAAGAGCTAGCCACGGCCCAGCGGGACCTCATCAAGTCCGAGGAGATTAACTCCAAACTGCAGCGAGACCTCAAGGAGGTAACGGAAAAGCCTAAACTCCCATTTCCCCGCCAACAGGCTTATCTTTTAAGATCTTATTGATCACCACAATCGCACTCCTTCCTGTTGTGACAGCTTCTGAAGGATAGACGCAGGACAGTACAGAAAGGTCATTAGAAAAGGTAACCCAGGGTGAAATGAAATGCGATGGGAAAGATTTGAGATTAAGGTAGCTTGGGTCCCCCCCCCCAAAGCTAATTAGCAGCTCTGTGTAGCTGCTTAAAAGACCGAGGAAGGGTCTTTGTGAGAGAAATTTAACCCTTTCCTCTTGGGCTTCTTCCGTAATTTCTGTGTAGGAGCAGTTTAAGTAGGGTTATTGAAATTGTGGAAGAGGCAGGGGAGGAAAGGGTAAAAAGTCCCCCCCCACACAGATGCCTTTCCCTAATCATCAACTGTGTGGGTCTACTAATTAGCTTCCTGGTCACCCCATTATGATAAAGGATCATCCAATTATGTAAATAGACTGAATAGAGGGAAATTCTTCTCTCGGAGAAGTGTGGAACCTCAGTTTGTATTGACGTCATCCGACGGAATGGTCTGAAAATAGATTTGCGGAAAACACAAAGAAAACATTTGAGTTGTCTGTTTACAATATTACGTTCTGCCCTCTGGCCACAGGCTTTAAAGAGGACGGGGGTGAGTAAAGTGCCGTCAAGTCACAGCTGACTTATGGCAACCCCAGGAAGAGGCTTTCCAGGCAAGCGATTAAGCAGAGGTGGTTTGCCATTGCCTTTCTTGGCAGAGTCTTCCTTGGAGGCCTCCCTTCCAAGCACTGACCCTGCTTAGCTTCCGAGACCTGACCAGATCGGGCTATACCGTGCTGCCTTCCCTCCCTAAAGGACTTACCCTGCAATAATAAAAACTGTAAGATAGTAACACAAACTCCAGCAGATAAGGCAAACCACACTGGAGGTCATTGAAAGCCAGGAGTACTCTCTTCACCAGGTTGTTGTTGTTGTTACTATTATTATTAATTATATTTCTAGCCTGCCCTCCCCAGCCCAAACCAAGCTCAGGGCAGGGAACAATAAAATCACAACCATACATATAAATATCAATTAAAACATCATAATAAAATACAGACTGCTAAATTATTATCCAGGTAAATTAAAATAGATGACGCACAACTTGCTATGGTACCTGCTTTCGTCTGAAGATGTTACCCCCTATATGTCAATCAATTAAGCCAAAAGAGGGGGGGGAAACAGTTTCTTCCAAGCCACCGTTGTGCATGCCATATGAACAGGTGGGCAGGGGGAGGTCCCACAGATCAGGTGCCAGTGCGCAAAAGGGCCTAATCTTATTAGCCGCCTGTCCTGTCTCCGAAGGCTGGAACCCCCAGAGAGGGGCTTCCAGTGATGGCCTTAATGGCTGGGCTGGTTCATATGGGAACTGGTGGTCCTTTCGTGCAGCGACCCTTTCCACCTCAGCAGAGTATCCCCTCACGCACATGCTGAGCCCTCTCTATCTTAGGTGCATGCGAGGCACACGACATCTTCTTTCCTTCCATGGCTAGCAAATGAGGGAACTGCGCTGGAGTCCCCCCGCCCCATTTTATTATGTTTTATTTAATATTTCACACAATCCAAAAATACAAAAGACAATACCAAATACATGCATTGGAGTTTCTGGGGTTTCAAGGTCATGGGAAGGAGGGTGAGATCCGTGGCCTGCCCCATGTCGCATCTTCATTGTCCCCTTCTTTCGTGGTAGGCGCTAGCCCAGCGGGAGGACATGGAGGAGCGCATCACCACGCTGGAGAAACGCTACCTGAGTGCCCAGCGGGAGGCGACATCTCTTCACGACGTCAACGACAAACTGGAGAACGAGCTGGCCAGTAAGGAATCCCTGTACAGACAAGTGAGTCCCCGTTTCCTGACTGCCTTTCCCTTCCTGGTGTCCTATACGGCAGAGACAGATACGGCTATACGGCTCCCGGCACCCCCCTGCTGTCGTATGGCTGTTCCTAGCACCCCCCTCAGCCTTGCCAGTTGACTGATTCTATGACCTTAGGCAGTTCATGAGAGGGAGGGCATCTTGGCCATCTTCTGGGCATGGAGTAGAGGTTGCTAGGGGTGTGTGGGGGAGGTAGTTGTGAAATTCCTGCATTGTGCAGGGGGTTGGACTAGATGACCCTGGTGGTCCCTTCCAACTCTATGATTCTGTGGGCAAAAACGCATGGTCGCTTTAGCCTCTTTTATTTCCTGTTTCAGCCAGGATTCAGCCAGGATCAAACGCATGCGTTTTCGCCGAACGAGCGTTCGATCCTGGCTAAATCTTGGCTGAAACAGGGAATAAAGGAGCCTAAAGCGACCATGCGTTTTCGCCCTATGAACTTAGCTGGTGTCTTGTCTTTCTGGTATCGTGCCAGAACTTACACGATGCTCACAATGCCAGTATGTAACTGCAAATGACCAAGGGTCCCCAGTGGGGTGTCTCTAGTCTAGCACTGTCTCAGTCAGCTGCCAGCTCTTCCCATAGCTTCGTTTTGTAATCTTCACTTGTGTGGACTTGGGAAGTCTACTTCCTGCTTATCCTGCTTATCCTATCATCCTCCATAGCTGCGCAGGAGATTAAGACTGGCTTATCCCCCCCTGAACCCGTGTTACCCCCGGCTTCTAGTCCCCCCATACTTAGGTTTGCCAACCTCCAGGTACTGAAATAAACAAAAACCTATGCTGCAACAGTGTTATTGCTATACAAAACAACAGCACGCTGGCTATAAAGAATGACAGTGTATTAAATTCCACAAGAATATATTAAATTTCACAACACTAACACTTCTCTTCTAACTACCTTAATGCTTCATTACGACAAAAATATCTACACAATAAACATAACATAGTAGGCTGGATTACAGTCCATCAGACATAAAGGAAAACGCTGGCCCAGCCAACATAAGAAAGAAACAGTTCAGTTGGTGAAGTTGGCTGCTCCGAGTCCACAGACGTGGGGCACGGCTCTGCATCCACTCGTCTTCAAATCTGACCGACTGCTAGTTCCAAGCGATTGCCAGGCAAATTCCAAGCAAGGAGGGATGTGAAATCCAGATAAAACCTCCAGGTGCTAGCTGGAGATCTCCCGCTGTTATAACTGATCTCCAGCCGATAGAGATCAGTTCACCTGGAGAAAATGGCCGCTCTGGAACTGGACCCTATGGCATTGAAGTCCCTCCTCTCTATCCAAACCCCACCCTACTCAGTCTCCACCACCAAAATATCCAGGTATTTCCCAACCTGGAGCTGGCAACCGTACCCATACTGCAGTTCACTGTTGGGAGGTAGATTGGGGTCACTGCCTAGGTTTGTTCCCTGACCAGGCCTTTATCCCTCCGAGCAGAGCGAAGAGAAGAACAGGCAGCTGCAAGACTGGTTGGAAGATGCCAAGCAGAAGCTTCAGCAGACCCTGCAGAAGGCCGAGACCTTGCCGGAGATAGAGGCCCAGCTGGCCCAGCGAGTGGCTGCCCTCAACAAGGTGCTGTGCAGAAGGGGAGGGGATTCGCTCCTCCTTATAAGGGCAGAAGAAGTGGGACGCGGTGGGCTCTGCTTCCCTGGAGGTTTTTAAGCAGAGGCTAGATGGGCATCTGACAGCAACTCTGATTCTGTGAACTTAGGCAGATCATGAGAGGGAGGGCAGGAAGGGTCGCGTCGGTGTTTGGCTCTCATGGCCCTTTTTTACATGCCCAGGGAAATGCCGATCACCACTTGGGGTCAGGAAGCAATTTTCCTCCAGGCCAGATTGGCCAGGGATCCCGAAGGGTTTGTTTTGCCATCTTCTGGGCGTGGAGGTCACTCGGGGGTATGGTTGTGAATTTCTTGCATTGTGCAGGGGGTTGGACTAGATGACCCTGGGGGGTCCCTTCCATGATTCTATGTCTACCAAAGTCAGAAATAGGGATGAACGTAAGTAGAACCTGCTGGATCATCCAGTCTAGCATCCTGTTTCACACAGCGACCAACCACTTCCTCTGGAGGTCCAGCAATAGGCATGGAGATTGAGGCCCTTCAACTGATGTTGCCTCCTAGCACTGGTATTCAGAGGTTTGCAGCCTCAGTATAGGGAAGTTTCCTTTACTCACCATAGCTAAATAACCATTGTTGAAGAAGAAGGATTTGGTTTTTATACCCCGCTTTTCTCTACCTTTAAGCAGTCTCAAAGCGGCTTACAATCGCCTTCTCTTCCTCTCCCCACAAAAGGCACCTTGTGGGGTAGGTGGGGCTGAGAGAACTGTGGCTAGCCCAAGGTTACCCAGCAGGCTTCATGTGGAGGAGTGGGGAATCAAACCCAGTTCACCAGATTAGGCCACTCTTAACCACTATGCCACTCTGTCTCTCTTGTTGGACCTCTGCTCCGTGGATCTCTCTAACCCCCTTTTAAAGCCGGGTGAAACTGGGGGAGGTCACAACTGATACAAGAGTCTGTCAGACAAAAGGCAGCCAGGCTTAACCTTTTCTTTTATTCCCTTCTGTAGGCGGAGGAGCGCCATGGGAATTTCGAGGAACGCCTGCGTCAACTTGAGGCCCAGTTGGAAGAGAAAAACCAAGAGCTCCAGCGGGTGAGGGGCATGATGGGAGATGAGGATGGGTGCCAGGATGAGATGGGAAGGGCTGCGAGATGGTATTGCTTGAGGGAATGGATTTCTGCAGCTGGGCCTCTCCTGTTGCCTCTCTCTCTCTTGAGAGAAGCTTCCCTTAAGGGTGAGCTGATGGGAACAACCAAAAAAGATACGTGGCAGGTGCAATCTGTTGGCTAGCAAGGTAGGCCTTTGGCTTTGAGGTTGAGGTTCAAATCCTTGCTTAACCACAGAGGAGTGGCTTGGGCCTGTCTGTGGGCCATCTGTTTGCCCATCTGCAGCATGGTACTCTATTTCAGAAGGATGTTGGGTGTATCAAGACAGTAAAGCATTGTGGGAATGAGCGTAGCAGGAGGAGATAGGAAGGAGGAAACTGAATGTGGAGGTACTGACTGGGAAAGCCAAGCAAGGGAAGTCAAGGCTCTGGAGAGAGGACTTTCCGTATGACCTTTCCCATCTTCTGCTCCCTCCCTTGGAAAACAGGCACGCCAGAGGGAAAAAATGAACGACGAACACAACAAGCGCCTCTCGGAGACGGTGGACAAACTTCTGTCGGAATCAAATGAGCGTCTCCAGTTGCATCTCAAGGAGCGAATGGGGGCCCTGGAAGAGAAGGTAGGTGTGTGTGTGTGTGGTTATGCATGTTGAGGGACATGGGAGTGAGTCAGGGATTGGGGAAAGATGTCCTTCAGAGGATGTGTGTACCTGCTGCTCCCATGCCTGTTAGTGGGGGAGAACCATGTATGTGAGCACATATTTCTTTGGGGAAGCCAAGATAAAAATGCACTAGCTGAGGGGTGGAGGAAGAGACAGAAGGGGGCCTCGTACGAAGTGCCCATTCCTACACAAGAAACCAGCTGGGTGACCTTGGGCTAGTCACAGCTTTCTTAGAGCTCTCTCAGCCCCAGCTACCTCACAGGGTGTCTGTTGTTGTGGGGAGGGGAAGCGAAGGTGATTGTCAGCCGGTTTGATTCTCCCTTAAGTGGGAGAGAAAGTCGGCATATAAAAACCAACTCTTCTTCTTCTTACCTGTTGGCTGGAGAAAAGTGGGTGTGAAGACAGATCAGTTTTTAATCATTTCCCACGGGATGTTTCGTATAGAGGACAGTCAAACTGTGTATGTTCAATTGTATCCAGGGAGTTGGAACCACAGGGACAAATCCGTTCCTGTATTGGGATTTGGTGGTACCTTCCATACAGCATCCTTGATGGAAAAACATTGACCCTAGCAAGAGAGAATGCTCTACGGAGGATAGGGGTATCCAGATTATAGAAGTAGTGGGGGATATTGTCAATTTTATTCATAAGACCCAACATTGCTGAAGAGCAAACATAAGGTTGGATTGGGTGCATCTTTTGAAGCTCCATAGGATATTCTTTCTGTGCTCGCCTGCCTTGTAATGTGGCCGTGGTCCATTAGTGGAGGAAAGCAGGTTTGGCTTGAGATCATCGGGGCGGGCGGGGAGTGGGGGAGAGCTTGAAAGGAGGGAGAATCAAACATGCAGGCTTTCAGGAGTGCCCTGTCAAAAGGCCCGTGGGTGGTCTTGCTCTTATTCAGCTGTTCTCTTTCCTTCCCCGGCAAGAACACGCTGAGTGAGGAAATTGCCAACATGAAGAAAGTTCAGGATGAACTGCTGGCGAACAAGGTGAGGCCGGGGGCAGACGAGTGGGGGTGACAGATGGGGATCCAAAAGAGAGGGTTATTCTGAATTTGGCGAGGGTGGTGAAGTTTGCAGAGGCAGGGAAGGTTCTAAAAACAGGCGACGGGTTATGATGAGGGGAAGAGAGTTTTGAAATCTAGGCTCTGATACTGACAGTCTCCTTTGCGCGTGCATGCCAGGAGCAACTGCTGGCCGAGATTGAGAGGATGCAAATGGAAATAGACCAGCTCCGTGGACGCCCGGTCTCTGCCTACTCTCGGTAAGAAAGCTTCACCCACCCCGTAATAATGAATGACGAGTTTAGGATCTCCTTTCCCTTCTTGCATGGGAATTCCTAAGAAAATAGTAGAAGAAATTCAGTGCCCTTCTTAGAACACCCCGTCATGCGAGCTGCCCCTGTTCCTTGCTTCTTGTGGAGTCCTTTCCCCACTCTGCTCGTGTGTCAGGAATCCAGCAAATTCTGCTTAATTTTACCCACCATTTTGAATGCCTGTATGGCTTTTTCAGTGTGATGGGAGCAGATTGTGCTTGCTGAGAACTGAGCAGGATTAGTAGGAGCTGAAGTGTTGGGCTAGGTATAGGGGTTGAAGTGTTGGACTAGGATTGTGGAGAGTCCTGTTCAAGTCAACTTGGCCAACTTGGAAGGCTTTAAGAGGGGAGTGGAGGAGAGGGGTATTCATGGCTACTGGTAAAAATGGATACCAGTCATGATGCATACCTATTCTCTCCAGGATCAGAGGAGCCTGCCTATTCTATTAAGTGCTGTGGAACATGAGCAGGAGAATGCTTCTGCAGTCGTCTTGTTTGTGGGCTTCCTAGAGGCACCTGGTTGGCCGCTGTGTGAACAGACTGCTGGACTTGATGGACCTTGGTCTGATCCAGCATAGCCTTTCTTATGTTCTCATGTTCTTAAGCCAGCACATTGCCATGAAACTTGCCAGGTGACCTTGGGTCCGTCACCATCTCTCCGCCTCACCTGTCTCACAGGGTTGTCGAGATGTGGGAAGAGAGAATCTTGCACACCTGAGTTCCTTGGAGGAAGGATAAAAAAAATTACTAGATAGATCTCTTACATTTATCACTATTAATTCTGTTTATTATTAATACTGTTAATCTGGCCTTAATTCCATTGCTATTTGCTACATGGAGCTGATTTTGTATCGAAATAAAATAAATATTGGTTGATCTATTGATGATTGATACTAGATAGATCCTCTCCTGTTCTACCTGATCACTCTTGCTCACAATCTTGTTTTTCCTGCTCCACGGAGGTCTCTGCCGGGCAGCGTGCTGGAGCTGCGTTACTGCCAGGTGCCGACGCTGCCCGTGGGGGCCCACGTGGACCATTACAGCAGTTCTGGCGTGGCAAGACGTTCAAAGAAGGGGCGCTGGTCCGTCAAGGATGAGGCCACCAAGGTATGAGATTTTGCCGTGTTCGGGCTGGATATGGGGTCATAGGGGAGAGAGAACAGTGGGAAGGAACGAGAGTGGCAGAGTCAGGATGGTATCACAGAGGTCTAATTCTTGCAGTGTTCAGTTAGACAAGAATCCTGGGATGGAAGCAGTCCTTACAAAGGACGCGTGGCTACCACCAAAACCAGCATCCCCTTGTCTTAGGTTGCTTGTGCATGGGAGTTTTACCTGAGGTTTGTTGCTCACTGGACCCACACTTTCTTCTCGTGAAGCTACGCACCAGCAGTCTCTAAGCTCAAAAGAAGAAGCTTGGGAGTCCCTGCCTCTTGAATTGCTGCTTTGTAATTGGCTGTACTGCTTAGAAGTTCCCCTCTTCCCAGAAACCCAAGCTTCTGACTGATCTCCGTAAAAAGAATGGGGGGGAGGAGAAACCCAAGCCTCGTTTCTAAATGCCTCTCTTCTGCTCAGAAAGAATGCCCAGGAAGCATGAAGCATTTGAATCCCCGCCTCTTGACACGCTTTGTAATTGGCTGTAGTTCTTTCTGCAAGAGTTCTTTCTTCCGTGTCCCGTGCTTTGCCTTATGCATGGGGATTTCAAGCGGGCTGAGCTCAGGGGAGATGGAAGACTCAGGTTAACAGAGGAACGGGAAGTCCCAGGATTTGTGAGGGCTGGCAGTGAGGTCATCTCTAATGGACGGAAAACTCATGCATAACTCCAAGGAATAACCGAGACAGACCGGGGGCGGATGTGAGTGAAAGTATCCATGCATAACCGACCTTAGTCTCCCTGGTAATATTTAGTAGTACAAAAGAGGTGATGTGACGTCATCATGCTCTGAGTTTCCCCGCCCCTACAAGTGGCAGCCAATGAGGTGGAGCAGGGGCAGGAGAACATGGAGCATGGGAATGTCACATGATGCGTTTGGTACTACTAGACATTACCTGAGAGAGATGGGGAAGATGAGGCTGTTTATTTGGGCAGCAGTTGTGCGTCTTCTGTAATGTCTGGCTCTGGCGTAGACGGGAAATGGAAAACAATAATCACAGAGCCAAGAAAGCAAGGAAATCGCCTGTGGAAATTGTGGCTCGGAAACCAGAATTTTGGAAATTCATGAAGAATGCTATCATGCTAAGTTTCTAGACTTCCTGATTGCAGGAGAAACCATTGCTTAGAAACCAAGAGGGGTCATGACGGTTGCAGATGGGAGTTTCTTTGCAGCCTTTCCTATCAGACCTCCACCAGTTCATATAAGAGTGCTTCCACAGTAGACTTTCCTCCTTCGGATAGAGATGCCACGCATCATTCATTTATTGCTGAGGATCCACTCCGTATATTTGTCCAAAATAATTTCCATAGCTGGCATTTCTAGATTTTTTTGGGTCAACCTGTAGTTTTGAGCAACTTTGAAAGCTTCCCTCATGATTGTAGTGCTGTCATTTTAGGTGCTGACCAGTTTTTGCATCCCTGCATCACTTGGTGTGTGTGTGTGTGCGTGTGTGTGCAGGGGGTTTGGCATAGTAAGTGAGAGAGTTGTGCAGGGCGGGTTCAGGGTATTTTCTTACCCTGAGCAAGGTCCGCCCATAATCTCCTGGGCCCAACTCGCTGCTGATCGGGCTGGCGCCAAGCTTGGCTTGGACCCCAGACGACGCTGGCATGAGCCCAGGAGAGGAAGCTGGTCACTGTCTGTGCCATTGAGGACTGAACGGAAGCCGCCTACGGTGGGGTCGTTTGGGTGACTTGGCTGGTGGATCAGCCCTGGATCTCCAGCTCTCTCTGTTACTTTCGCCGTTCCTTATTCAAAGGCACTATACCTTGAAGGTTATGCGGCTTTAGTACACACACACGCACACACATCTTGAAACAAGCGACCAAATTGTGTGCTCGTGTGGTAAAAGCCCGGAGCAAGAAAGGGGTTGCTGGAAAGGATAAGGAATTGTAATTTGTATAGAAATACTGCCCCAAGTATTTGTATAGAAATACTGCTCCACTGCTTTTTGTGTTTTTGGGTTTTGTTTTGTTTTTTTTTGGTTAATTAGTATTTTATCTATATTTCATGTGTTTTGTTAGCAATTATTGAAATGCAAGGTTTTTGGGTTTTGGAAATGTAGCATAGAAATGCAATACAATATTTTCTGGGCTGTGATTGCAGATAATTAATTATTGTTATTATACATACAGATTGAGTATCCCTTATCCTGACCGCTTGGGACCAGAAGTGGTCCGTACTTCAGATCTCTCCTTATATTGGAATATTTTTGAATTTTTTGCACATAATAAGATATCTTGGGGATGGGATCCAAATTCCTTTATGTTTTATATACACTTTGTACACATAGCCTGAATGTAATCTCAACCGATATTTTTAAATAATTTTGTGTACACTGAACCATCAGAAAGCAAAGGTATAACTATCTCACCAGAATACCTGTATCAGCTGTTAAACAAGAGCAACAACAAACTAACTAACGGCAGGCTTTCAGTCTCCACCTACGATACAGTGCACACTGTATTATATTTTTTTAGTTGAGAGGAAACATGGAAAGCAAGCAGCACGCATCTGCCTGCAAGTTGGCTCGAAGGGTCCGGTTTTCGGATCAGTCCGGATATGGGATGTCCGGATAAGGGATACCCTACCTGGTTAAATGTAACTTATTGTCAGGATCTGCCCCAGCCCACGCTCCTCCTTCTCCTCCATGGACGGCAGACCCTGAGAGAAATGGAGGTAGATTTCGGAGGGTAAAACTTGGAGATCACATCTGAGGGCCAGAAAGGGTTGTAGTGGGGTGGATAGAACCCACTGGTGGTTTATGACCCTTACCTTTTCTCACTCCCTCACCCCCCCCACAATAATTTCTTCTCTCTTTTTTCCTCCCCCCATTCCCATTGGACATCCTCTTGGTGAGTGTCTCTCTTGACGTCACTTTTGGGGGAATGAGGTAGCCTCCCAGAGAAGCAACGCTGGGAGTCAGCAATAGGGGCAAGGGAGGGGAAGGTTCTTGGCTCCAGTGGTCGCAGGCTCTGCTGTATGCCTCTCGCCGCCCCCTTTAGCAGTTCACGTGCGAAGGGTTTCTCTTGTCTCTGTGATAAACTACCCGTTCCCCCAGCCTGCTGGTGGGCAACTGGATCTCACCGCCTCTGTTCTCTTTCCCCTGCACTCCCTGACAGGTGGTACCCACTCAGGAGTGGGAACGGGCCCAGCAGGCAGCTGGAGGCCCTTTTGAGGGCGGGTTGGACGGCTCGGATGAAGATGAGCGAGACCCCCTGTTCAGCTCAGCCGACCTGCTGTCCCCCAGTGGGCAGGCTGACGTGCAAACCCTGGCCATTATGCTACAGGAGCAGCTGGAAGCCATCAACAAGGAAATCAAGTGAGTCGTCCTGACCAGACCTAGGACAACCTTCGTGCCACACAGGCTTGGGTGTAGGGTTGCCAGGTCCCTCTCCGCCACCGGCGGGAGATTTTTGGGGTGGAGCCTGAGGAGGGCGGGGTTTGGGGAGGGGAGGGACATCAATGCCGTAGAGTTCAATGGCCAAAGCGGCCATTTTCTCCAGGTGAACGGATCTCTATTGGCTGGAGATCAGTTGTAATAGCAAGAGATCTCCAGTTAGTACCTGGAGGTTGGCAGCCCTCAAAAAAACCCGCACAGGAAGAATTTTCTAACAGTGGTTCCTCAGTGGAACAGGCTTCCTTGGGAGGTGGTCAGCTCTCCTTCCCTGGAGGTTTTTAAGAAGAGGTTAGATGGCCATCTGTCAGCAATGCTAATTCTAAGCAGATAATGAGAGGGAGGGCATCTTGCCCATCTTCTGGGCATGTAGGGGTCACTGGGGGTGTGTGGGGGCGGTAGTTGTGACTTTCCTGCATTGTCCAGGGGGTTTGACTAGATGACCCTGGTGGTCCCGTCCAACTCTATCATTCTAGAAAATGAACCTCTGTTTATTCTCTAACTTCTCACACCTTTTTCTCTCCCCCCCCCCGCACTTTCTGTAAGATTGATCCAGGAAGAAAAGGAATCGACAGAGCAGCGGGCAGAGGAGATAGAGAGCCGGGTGACCAGTGCCAGCTTGGACGGTTCCTTGGGCCGGTACCGCTCGGGCACTTCCATTCCCCCCTCGGTCACAAGCTCCACTCTGGCCAGCCCCTCTCCTCCCAGCAGTGGCCATTCCACTCCCCGGCTGGCCCCCCACAGTCCCGCTCGGGATGGAGAAAAAATGGTACGTTCAAAGGCTTAACAGGTAATTTATTATAAACCACGAATACAGATAAACTATGGGCGAAAACGCATGGTCGCTTTAGCCTGCTTTATTCCCTGTTTCAGCCAGGATTCAGCCAGGATCGAACACACGTTCGGCAAAACACATGCGTTTGATCCTGGCTGAATCCTGGCTGAAACAGGGAATAAAGGAGGCTAAAGCGACCATGCGTTTTCGCCCATAGTGTATTTAACATATTAACACTCCTTAATGAATACTAAAAATAAAATCACTCCAAGGATTTAAAATCTATACCACTCTTTCATTTAAGAACACTTCTTAGTTTTTTTCGAAATGGGTATGTTGTGAATGGGGACGGGGAGTGAACCTGGACCTTAGGCCGTTCCCCCGGTAGCGCCCTCAGTCTGAAGAGAGGCCGTGGCTTCTTTCAAACAACCTTTATAATCTGTTTTGGCAGTAGGTTGCTGATGGTTTTTTTGTGTCATTTCACACATCCATTTTTGCTACTGGCTGCTAACAGATTTTTTAAAAAAACCTTTTCAAACTAAGCCGCTTGTGTTCCTTTCGCAAAGCGGGGCTGAGCGCATTTTTTAAAAACACCTTTCTTCTGCCTGTGGTGCAGAGTGGGAAGCTGCAGCACTGCAGTCCAAGCTCTGCTCACGACCTGAGTTCGATCCCGACGGAAGTCGGTTCCAGGTAGCCGGCTCAAGGTTGACTCAGCCTTCCATCCTTCCAAGGTTGATAAAATGAGTACCCAGCTTGCGGGGGGTAAAGGGAAGATGACCGGGGAAGGCACTGGCAAACCACCCCGTAAACAAAGTCTGCCTACGAAACGTCGGGATGTGACATCACCCCATGGGTCAGGAATGACCCGGTGCTTGCACAGGGGAACTTTACCTTTTTCTTCTGTTTACAGGTGTTCTTTACATTTCACTGTAATGTGGTATTTGAATGTCAGCAGCACTTCTGAAAATGCCACCTTTTCCTTTCCTCTTTTTGTAGCACGCACTATTTTGGCTTTTTAAAAAATGTTCTTCTTTTGGCCTGGGGGAAGAACTAGACAAATTCATGGAGGACAAGTCTATGAACACATGAAGCTGCCTTATACTGAATCAGACCCTTGGTCCATCAAAGTCAGTATTGTCTACTCAGACCAGCAGCGGCTCTCTTGGGTCTCAGGCTGAGGTCTTTCCCATCACCTACTTGCCTAGTCCCTTTAACTGGAGATGCCGGGGATTGAACCTGGGACCTTCTGCATGCCAAGCAGATGCTCTACCACTGAGCCACGGCCTCTCTCCTGTCTACATGTATTAGCCATGGTAGCTGAAAACCCCCATGTTCAGAGGCAGTATGAGTCTGAATACCATTTGCACTCTTGTTTTCATGCCCTGCTTGTACATAAGAACATAAGAAAAGCCCTCCTGGATCAGACCAAGGCCCATCAAGTCCAGCAGTCTGTTCACACAGTGGCCAACCAGGTGCCTCCAGGAAGCCCACAAACACGACGACTGCAGCAGCACCATCCTGCCTGTGTAGTCCTCATGGGATCATCTGACTGGCCACTGTTAGAAACAGGGTGCTAGATTAGATGGGACGTTCAGTCTGACCCAGCAAGGCTTGTACCGTTGTTCCGCACGGTGTCTTTTCCAGAGCACATGGCTTGTCTTGCTTGTTTGAGCCAAACTGTTTCTGGAGTTGTCCAGATATTTCTGGCATGGGACCCCTTTTTCATACCGATCTGACTGTGGCGCATGATAATCTGTAGTACAGAGGTTTAATCTGATGTTACATGGAAGCGAGAATGTGTGCAGTGTCTCGTTTTAGGGACAAGACATTGAACTAACTCACTTTTAAGTACAATCCTGCTTTATGAGTCTGTCGTTGGGCTGGAGGTTTCTCCACAGCAAAGCCCTTAGCTTTCATGCTTCAGCCTCCCCCCCCCCCAAACCTGAGGGGATCCCAGGATTGTGAGAGTCCCCCCCAGTAAAGCCTCTCTGTATCATTCTGTCTTCCTCAGCAGAACCATGTTGTCAAGGAAGAGGGGCGAGGGTCTGAGGAAAAGGCCCTAGCGCTGTGCGAGCCCCCAGCTCCCTCTACCCCTCGCACGATGCGTTTAGAGCGCATGACCCAAGCCTTAGCCCTGCAGGCTGGATCGCTGGAAGACGGGCGGGAGCTCAGGACCAGGTAGGTTGCAAGGGGAGGGGGGCAAGCAGTAACCAGGGCTTGGAAAGCTGAGATGAAACCTAAATATTATAAACTGAATGACTGATTGGTTTTTCCGGTAGCATGGCCGTGTTTCGTGTCCCCCCCACCCCAATTCTGGCATTCTAGGCAGAGTACCTCATGACTTTGCCTTTCCCTGAGAGGAGGGCTGCCAGGTGCCCTCTCGCCTCTGGCGGGAGGCTGTCGGGCTGTGTTTGGGATTGCGTGTGCGCACGTGCGCTGATGCAACCCGAAGCGCTGCCTCATGAGGGGCCTTTTCCTCTTAGTTTGAGTGGTAAAGCGGCCCTTTGCCACTCAAACTAAGAGGAAAAGGCCCCTCGCGAGGCGGCACTTCCAGTTGTAAACTGGAAGTGCCGTGCGCCCGATGTGCAGGCGCACGTTTGCCCCCCGACCCTCAGGTGGTCGGCGGGCAGAGGGGCAAATTGCCAGGGGTTTGCCCGCCACCACCGGGCACCTGGCAACCCTACCTGAGAGGAATAACATTTTTTTCCCAAAAGACCCATTGCCACTGAGCATATTCAGAGCCCCTTTCCTATTCCAGGTCTTTCCCAACCCAGAGCTGGGAACCCTGCTTACACAGGTGTGGGCAGCCTCTAAAGGAATGCAGCTGAACTTGGGATCGGGGTCCTATGCATAGTAGAGGCAGCAAAGATTCAGGGTTTGTGAGAGCACCTTGCAGTAAGGCCTTACCTCCAGTGGTTGCCTCGCCCCCACCTCCTAAGAAAAGAAACCCATTTGTGATGTTTTTAATGTGTATTTCTGACGCTAAGCTTCATAAATAATAAAGAAGCACTTGGGCCTGGAAGAGGGCTACAGCCGTTTCTATCACTTAAGAGGAAACCGCCGACACATTTGGATTTAGAAACCCCAGTTGGGAGCGTGGTGGGCCCCACCTAGCCAGGAAAGTTGGTTACTGCCCTCGCAGGGAGACAGGGTTTCCCGAGAGGTTCTCTTGGTGCTTTGCCTTGAAAGAGGAATTTAAAAAGAGGTAGGAAGCGGGAAGTGGACTGAAAACAGGTGCCTCTCTTACCAACGTACCTTAAGGACCGCCTTCTCCCATGTGAACCTGCCCGTTCACTCTGGTTGTCTTCAGAGGCCTTGCTTTGGTTTTCCTTGCCATCTGAAGCTGGATGGGTGGCAGCCTGAGAAAGGGTCTTCTCCACCGTGGCACCAAAACTTTGGAACTCCCTCCCCAGGGAGATTCAGCTGTCTCCCACTATCATTGTCTTTTGCCAGCTGGTGAAGACATTTTTGTTTTATCTGGCATAGGGTTGCCAGGTCCCTCTTTGCACCGGTGGGAGGTTTTGGGGGCAGAGCCTGAGGAGGGCTGAGTTTTGGGGAGGGGAGGGACTCCAATGCCATCAAGGCCAATTGCCAAGGCGGCCATTTTCTCCAGGTGAACTGATCTCTATCGGCTGGAGATCAGTTGTGATAGCAGGAGATCTCCAGCTAGTACCTGGAGGTTGGACCTAATAAACAGCACATGGGCTCAAAGTCAAAGCTCAATATTCAGAATACAGAGATGTAATTATTACAGAAACCACTAATACGTGATGACCAACTGCCAATGGAAAAACAATTGTATTAAATAAGCATTAAAGGCATGCCAACTTCAAATGAAAAAACAATAGTATAAATATGGGCTTTAAAGGCATGCCAACTGTAGGTGAACAAAGGGGGTTACCGCACTTTGTATTCCCTGTACTGTTACTATTAGGTACTAGAAAAAGAAACCGTACAACTCAATATATTCAAACAATGTATTATTTACCACTAAGTGCATAGACAATATACAATGACAAGGTGATTACATACAAAAATTACAATATATACAAAAAACGAAGTCAATATCTCAATAAGCGTTAAGCAGTGACATTTCTATCCTAGTATATTTGGACAGTTGCGTTGTTCTTTGGAGACAGCTACTCTGCTTATGACACAAATGTCACTGCTTAACACTTATTGAGATATTAACTTAGTTTTTTGTATATATTGTAATTTTTGTATGTAATCACCTTGTCATTGTATATTGTCTTTGCACTTAGTGGTGAGTGATACATTGTTTGAATATATTGAGTTGTACGGTTTCTTTTTCTAGTACCTGGAAGTTGGCAACCCTAGGGTGGAGCTGGGTGTCGATCGGCGTCATGAAATTGTTTGGGAGCAGCGGCGGCAAGGGCACCAAAGGCATGCGTTTAGGGTTGCTGTCTCTCTGAGGGAAAGAACCTGTTTGTTGGTTTTAAATCCCTTTCTTTCCCCCCTCCCGTCCCTTCCGCTGTCGCAGCATGGGGTCCGAAATCACCAACAGCAGCCAGGATTCTTTGCACAAATCCACCAAGAAGAAAAGCATCAAGTCCTCCATCGGGCGCCTCTTCGGCAAGAAAGAGAAAGGGAGGCTGGGACAGTTGGGCCGTGAGTCCCCTTCGCTTGGTATGCTTTCCCCACCCGGAGCTGTGGCTGTATTTAACTCTCATTTTCCCCTCACCATCATTTCCTGCTTTAAAAAAATCACTGCACAGAACTCCCCTGTTCAATCTCCCAGTAAACCTCTGTCATCATCACTATTGAGCAAACCTCAGACTCCTTTCCTGAGCTAGCACCTCTTGGAATCTCGCACTACCAGTTCTTTTGTGCGTTCTCCAAGTTTCTAGTCCTTAAGGTTTCTGAATATGCCCTTATGGTTGGCCCAGGCGCAAAGGAGCCATAGGATAGCCCACCTTGGCTCGCGACTGATGCTTCTGCTGTACCTTCTGCTCTGAATCACTGTCTTGATTACAAAGGAGATTAGCAGAGTTGTGTGTCTATGCGTGTGCAGACCTTGTCTATCTTTCTTTACAGCCGGGACACCGTCCGATGAGATGTCACCTGGAGATCCCCTGGGCCTTTCTAAACTTTCTGGACCTGTGGACAAGGACCGTAGGAACAAAAAGAAGTGAGAAGGAATGAGGGCCAGGGCAAGGGGAATAGAAAGACAGGGCGACTGACCCAGGGAGGCATGTGTGTTCTTGATGTGAAAGGCTGGCAAAGCAATGAAGTTTCTTAGACTTGGATCTTGACACCCAAGCTCAAATCCCAGCTTGGCACACACCCCTATGTGAAAATAAATAATTGCCGTGGTTTCAGGGTCCCCATTCATCTGCAGAATTGAGGTGTCGCTCACGAAAGCTTCTACCCTGCCAGAAATTTTGTTAGTCTTTAAGGTGCTGTATGAGCCCCATGGCACAGTGTGGTAAGCTGCAGTACTGCAGTCCAAGCCATGCTCACGGCCTGAGTTCGATCCCGACAGGAGTCAGTTTCAGGTAGCTGGCTCAAGGTTGGCTCAGCCTTCCATCCTTCCGAGGTTGGTAAAATGAGTACCCAGCTTGCTGGGGGTAAAGAGAAGATGACTGGGGAAGGCACTGGCAAACCACCCCATAATAAATGTTGGGATGTGACATCACCGCATGGGTCAGGAATGACCCGGTGCTTGCACAGGGGGCCTTTACCTATTTTTACCTTAAGGTGCTACTGGATTCTTGCTCTTTTCTAATGCTATTGACAGACTAACGCAGCTACCCGTTGTGATCTATCCCCATTCATAACAGACACCACAGATGTTCAGACCTTCTTTTCTCTTCTTTTCATCTGAGTTTGTTTCGGTTTCTCCACAGGCACGAGTTATTGGAAGAAGCTTGTCGGCAAGGCTTGCCTTTCGCCGCCTGGGATGGTCCCACCGTTGTGTCGTGGCTGGAGGTAATGAGGGAGGGAGGAGATGTGTGAATCATGAGCTATGAGGTAGAATCGAAAAGGGAAGTGTGTGCCAGTTTGGACAGGAGAAGAAAATGGCACCAGTCTTGTCAGAGTAGAGAAGAAGAGGAGGAGTTGGTTTTTATAACCTGCTTTTCTCTACCTTTAAAGAGTTTCAAAGTGGATCAATTATAGATCGTCTAAATTCCTCATAAAGTTCACAATATAATAGAATATGTGACAAGGACTCCTCTGCTCTTGCTGCACACACACATTTTCTCATCTCTCTGGGTTGATTTAGAAATCTACCCAGAAGAACAGCGGAAGGGTGTGCATCAAAATGTGCTCTCGAGAATGCCCATCTCAGCTGGGGTAAAGTAATATTGGAAAGGTACGGAGCTGTGGCCCTGACCTGGATGGCCCAGGCTAGCCTGATCTCGTCAGATCTCAGAAGCTAAGTAGGGTCAGCCCTGGTTAGTATTTGGATGGGAGACCACCAAGGAAGTCCAGGGTTGCTATACAGAGGAAGGCACTGGCAAACCACCTCTGTTAGCCTCTTGCCTTGAAAACCCTACTGGGTTGCCATGAGTCGGCTGTGACTTGACGGCACTTTACACACACGCAAGCCCAATGAAATCAATTGGCTTAGACTGGAGTAACTCTGCGCAGGGTGGCACAGACTTTCAACAAAAAGCCACAGCCAGTCCTGGCCTTCTTAGTGTTCTCATATGATATGGGTTTGAGTGGCTGCGACATCTGTCACCCCATTGATCGCCAGGGTTGATTTGACTGATCTGGCTGGCTAGGCGGGTGTCCCCTCCCTCCCTCACCGCTCCATGTGCGTCCCTTCCAAAGCTGCACACTCGGTGGAAGAGGATGACCATCCCAGACAGAAGGACTGTACCGTTCTTCTGTTAAGGGCATACGATAAGTGCGCTCCCCTGCTAGAACCTCCAAACAAGCGTTTACTTCGACCTGAGGTGTACAATTAAAGATGTAATGTGTGAAGGGGCCTTGAGTGCACCAGCCATTTAGAATAAATGGGTGGAAAGGTGAGGCCAGACTAGCAAATGAGGACATGTTTGAGGTGCTGTGTCAGTAATCTCACAGTTTGCTCACATCTGGATGAGAAGCCAAGTGTCTTGGGAGAGGCTGTTGACGGGGCTGCCTCCTTCATAGAATTTAGATTTCCTGATGCAGATGATACGTAGTTTCTAGGTTTGGGGTAAAAAAAGGAGAAGTTGGGAGGGTGTGCCCAGTTCAGAGACCTTGGGGGGTGGCAGCATGCAGAACCTGGCCAAACTGGAACTAACACTTGTATAACCAGCATAATCTCGAGAGATTGGCAATTATTCACACACACACACACACACACACACACACACACACACACACACACACACACACACACACACACAGAGGAAAAATATATGTATCAAAAGAAGGGTTGTTGCACCAGGGCTGAGTCATAATCCCCTGCACCAAGTCCAGATTCACTACACTCACTTTCCAAAGGCGGACTTCCTTTTTAGTGATGGGGGGAGACAGGTTTTGGTGATCGGGGGGAGAGACAAAGTTTTAACTTTGCTGCCTTGGGTGGTCATTGGTGGCCAGGAGCAAGCTGTCCCCCATTGCCTCTCAAATTAGGCAAAATAAGAGACAAATGGAGAGAGCTTCTATTTCCCCCAGAGCTACAAAATCACCGTGTCTGCTTAGCCTCATGCTTTCCCCTTCATTCTCTCTGCCAGCTATGGGTTGGCATGCCAGCCTGGTATGTGGCTGCCTGCCGCGCCAACGTCAAGAGCGGGGCCATAATGGCCAACCTGTCGGACACAGAAATCCAGCGGGAAATCGGCATCAGCAACCCCTTGCACCGGCTCAAGCTGCGCCTTGCCATTCAGGAGATGGTGTCGCTCACCAGCCCTTCCGCCCCGTCCACGTCTCGCACGGTAAGCCGCCCCCTGCTTCTGCCATCACCCACCAGCTGGGTCTGAAGGGGCCAAAAATGCCCACTCAAGTTTCTGTTTGTTTGGTGAGCAAAAATATTTATCAACTCACCTTTTTTCTAAGAATTGGGACCCAAGGCAGGTAACAAGGTGGAACAGAACAGCTTCAAAACAAAAGACGAACACAGCCTGAACACCAAAAAACAAAACGCACAGTTCCCTCCAGATAATTTTCTGTTGCCCTAGAAGGCCGGACCAGAACCAACAGGTTGATATTAAATCAAAAAAGTTTCCGTCTAGACATTAGGAAGAATTTTCTAGCAGTTAGAGCGGTTCCTCAGTAGAACAGGCTTCCTCGGGAGGTGGTAAGCTCTTCTTCCCTGGAGGTTTTTAAGCAGAGACTGGATGGCCATCTGTCAGCAATGCTGATTCTATGACCTTAAGTAGATGATGAGAGGGGGGGCATCTTGGCCATCTACTGGGTATGGAGTAGGGGTCACTGGGGGTGTTGGGGTGGAGGTAGTTGTGAATGTCCTGCATTGTGCAGGGGGTTGCACTAGATGACCCTGGTGGGTCCCTTCCAACTCTATGATTCTATTCTATGATTCTATATCGTGCTTTTCTCCCAGTCAAAGGAACTCAAAGTAGCTTACATCTAATTTCAAAACAAATGAAATACAATCTAATGTCAACAGAAATATTAATAAAAGGAAGCAAACCATAACCTCCAACTTCTAGGCTGCCAGAAGCACACAGGAAAAGCTCTGCTTTACAGAGCCTGTGAAATCTGTGCGTGGTCAGGGGTCTTCCTCGCATTCTCAGGAAGCCCGTCCAAAAGTCCTGGGACAGCCACCGAGAAACTGTGAGTTCTGGCAACAGCCATACTTACTGACCCAAGTGGAAGAACTGCTGAGAATCCCTAGGCTGATGATTGGAGCTGCCTTCTGGGCAGAGATAGGTGGGTGTGGTCTTGTAGATATGTGTCCCAGAAACCCCCATTGAGGGCTTTTCTGCATGTGTTATTTCCTCACTTGTATGCCCATATTGCGTCAGGTTATTTTCCCTTTTTCATGCGTGTTTTGCCCCCTCTACTGGTCACTTTGATAGTTCATCACTGTATCTGTGGTTTATTTATGAGCACTTTAAAAGTGCTCATAAATAAGCCAGAGATACAGTGATAAAATATCAATGCGACCAGTAGAGGGAGCAAAACATGCACAAAAAGGGGGGGGGGAACTGACACAGTACTGGCATTCAAGCGACAAAAATAAGACGTGTGGAAAAGCGATGAAATAATTTTGGTTTACATCCCTTCCAGAAAACTAACTCATAAACTTTCCTCATATCCTCAAAGGCACACTGCTACAAAGGCTGCTACAAAAATCCCCTGCAAAATAGTGAAGGACAGTGAGAAGGAATGTACCTACCCTAGTCTGGTTCAAGCAGCCTGGTTAGTCCAGTTTGGCCTGAGCTCATAAGGATTTGGAGCTAAGCAGGGTTGGCCACCATCAGTACTTGGATGGGAGACCACCAAAAAAGACTGGGGTTGCTATACGGAGCAAGGTAATGGCATACTGCCTCTGCTCACCTCATGCCTGAAACACCCCGTGGAAGTTTGGTTGCAACTCAACGGCATGTTTAAAAAAAAAAAAAGTCCAGTTCAACAAAGTGGGCCCATGGACTGAAGAAGGAAACCTCCCTTGGGGGTTGGGCTGTGGTTCAATGGTAAAGCATCTGCTTGGCATGCCGAAGATCCCAGGTTCAATCCCCGGCGTCTCCAGTTGAAAGGATCAGGTAGTAAGTGATGGGAAAGACTTCCACCTGAGACCCTAGAGAGCCCACTTCCAGTCAAAGTAGGCATTACTCATCTTGACACACCAGTGGTCTGCAGCTTCATCTGTTCATTCAAAGTGCCGCACAGGTTCGTCCAGGGAAAGGCACTCCTCCAAGTATGCGAGGCTTGATTGTTTTAAAATATTGATAACTATCTTTTGCTTTCATTGCTCCCCTGGCCAGTCTACCGGAAACGTGTGGATGACGCATGAAGAGATGGAATCTCTGACGGCCACAACAAAGCCAGTAAGTGATACTGTGCATGTTGCCTGCATACTTGTTGCTTTCCCCCACTTGTGGCAATTTCTAAGATGCATGATTAGGGCACTGGAGCAACTGCCCTATGAGGAGCGCTTAAAACGCTTAGGGCTGTTTACTTTGGAAAGAAGGCGGCTGAGGGGAGACATGATAGAGGTGTATAAAATTATGTATGGTTTGGAGAGAGTGGGCAGGGAGACGTTTTTCTCCCTCTCCCATAATACTAGAACACGGGGTCATCTGCTGAAGCGGGAGGGTGAGAGATTCAAAAATGATAAAAGGAAGTATTTTTTCACACAACACATAGTTAAATTGTGGAACTCCCTGCCCCAGGATGTGGTGGTTGCCAACTTGGAAGGCTTTAAGAGGGGAGTGGACATGTTCATGGAGGAGAGGGGTATTCATGGCTACTAGTTAAAATGGATACTAGTCATGATGCATACCTATTCTCTCCAGGATCAGAGGAACATGCCTATTATTTTAGTTGCAGTGGAACACTGGCAGGATAACGCTGCTACAGTTGTCTTGTTTGGGGGCTTCCTAGAAGTACCTGGTTGGCCACTGTGTGAACAGACTGCTGGACTTGATGGGCCTTGGTCTGATCCAGCAGGGCTTTTCTTATGTTCTTATGCAGGTTGAGTATCCCTTATCTGGTCTGCTTGGTACCAGAAGTGGTCCGTATTTCGGATCTTTCCATATTTTGGAATTTTTGCATATACATAATGAGATGTCTTGGGGTTGGGACCCGAATTCATTTATGTTTTACGTACACTTTATACACATAGCCTGAATGTAATTTTAAACGTTTTAAATAATTTTGTGTACATTGAACCACCAGAAAGCAAAGGGGTAACTATCTCACCAGAATCAGCTGTTAAACAGCAACAATGAACAGACTGACAACGGCAGGCTTTCAGTCTCCACCTACGATGCAGTGTACACTTTATTTTATTTTTTAAGGTGAGAGGAAACTTTGAAAGCAAGCAGCATGGATCTGCCTGCATGCCGGCTCGAAGGGTCCGGTTTTTGGATCAGTCCAGATATCGGATATCCAGATAAGGGATATCACCTGTATCACCTTTCAAATGCTGGTGCATATTTTTATGTGTGTAATGACGTGCATATAGGAAGATCTGAAGATGTCACTATCTGGCAGCTTGATAGCTGTTCCCCATGCAAGTCGGTACTCTTGATCTATCCTGTTTGTTTTTAAATAGGGGGATCCATACTTCTTTAATGTGCATAAGGGCATATCTATATGTTCAGTAGCACCTTCAAAAGTAACAAAATTTCTGGCAGGATATGAGCTTTTGTGAGTCACTGTGACTCACGAAAGCTCATACCCTGCCAGAAATTTTGTTAGTCTTGAAGGTGCTACTGGACTCTTGCCCTTTCCTACTGCTACAGACAGACTTACATGGCTACCCCTTGTGATCCGTCCCAATTTGATTTAATGCTGAACGAGTACAACTGGAGATATGTAAATCTCTTACAGCAATACAAATACTGCTCTTTTACTCTTGGGCACTATCAGCAACTGTGTGAACAGCATGTCTCTAATCTTGCCTTTCTGCTTTCCTTTCTGCTTCACATTTAACCTGTACCCAGGAGACAAAGGAAATCAGCTGGGAGCAGGTAGGGGAGGGATGCAGATTGTGGCTTTCTCTTTCCTTGCATGCCTTTGTGTGTGTGTGTGCATTTGTGTGTTGGGGGGGGAGAGGGGGTGTTTGTTTTTATTTTATACAGCAGGGGGGCAGGCTGAAGCTGAGAAGCCAGGATTTGCTCAAGGCCGTCTAGTGCAAAGCAACATATGAGCCGGGGACTTGCCCACACACACTATCAGGGAGCAGTCCTAAACAGGTCTACTCAGAAGTAAATCCCATGTGATTCAGTGTGTGTGTATGTGTGTGGAGGGGGGGTATTGCCACTGTAGCACTACAGCCTTAGCCACTATGCAATGCCAGTTCTTTCCAAATTACGGTTGCCAACCTGCCTGGAGAAAAATGTCCTGTCCCTTTAAAAGAGCAGAAATGTGCAGCTGAAGCTTTTCAGGGCATGGACCTAAAAACCATCACCTGATAACTGCTGCAGATCAAACTGATGTTAAAGGGACAGCTGGAGGGACCAGTTTAGAAGTTGGCAACCCAACGCCGAATAGGTCAGTATCTCACGAGATCGTGGCATTTTAAAACTTTATTTAACCGCCTCTTTTTTACAAAAATTATATTTTTCCCCTGCAATCCTGGGGTTCACCTGTGTTTGTAAACATCTGAACCTGAGCTTTGGCTGGCCTCCCCTTGCAGATTTTCTGATCCCTCTTTGGGGGCGTGGGCATCCGTGGCTGTTTTCTGTATAATAAGGCAGCTTCATAGAAGAAGAGTTGGGGTTTTTTTATATGCCGGTTTTCTCTACCACTTAAGGCAGAATCAAACTGGCTTACAATCACCTTCCCCACCCCTCCCCACAACAGAGTCCCTGTGAGGGAGGTGGGGCTGAGAGAGCATGACTCGCCCAAGGTCACCCAGCGGCTTCGTGTGGAGGAGTGGGGAAACCAACCTGGTTCACCAGATTAGCATCCGCCACTCATGTGGAGGAGAGGGGAATCAAACCCGGTTCTCCAGATCAGAGTCCACCACTCCAAGCCACCGCTCTTAACCACTACACCATGCTGTATATCATGTGGCTATATCTTGGGCCAGACAGTATGCGTCCCCCATCCCAGCATGCAAAGAGTTTTGTGAGAATCTGCAGTATATGGAGTGAGAGATTTGCCACCCATTGGGTAGATCTTGCTGTTTTTTGGTCCCACGGCAGAACCAATGCATAGACTGCAGACACTGGGATCCCCCTGCCCTTAAACTGAAAAATAATCCCTGCAGTTCCTGTAACCTGTGTGAGGCTGTCCTGGGTGGAGGTTTGTACCCACAGGTTGGTTCAAATACAAGCCCAGGTGTATTTGATTTCCATGCCTTTTAATCAGAAATGGGAGGGGAGGGGTAGAGAAATAAAACTATAGCTCTCTTTTGCATTCTGTTTGAGTCATTTGTTTTCTCTCTCATTGTGCTCTGGCTATTGGCCTATTCTTCTTTTGCTTTTTAGGTTTACAGTAAGAGGAGCCCATCTGTGACTGGGTGTGGTGGTATAGAGCACAATAGCTGTTACATACAGCACCAGTGAATGCACTGACATGTGTATTTGCTTTGTTACAAGAGTTTCATAGTACAGGAATATGTAGAATAAGATCCCAGGTATTATGAGAGTACCAGTGTGGTGTAATCATTATATTGTTTTAAGACTCACGCAGCCATCAAACTCACTGAATGATCTTAGCTTAGCCAACTTCCCCATGGCCTAGCCTACCTAACAGGGTTGTGAGGAGAGCCAGCATGGTGTAGTGGTTAAGAGCTGTGGTTTGGAGCGGTGGACTCTAATCTGGAGAACCGGGTTTGAGTCTGAAGAGGAGAAGACTGAGTGGGGGATATGATAACCATCTTCAAGCACTTGAAGGGGTGTCATATAGAGGATGGTGCCGAGTTGAGAGATAGGCTGCAGTAGAACAAGGAAAGCTCAAAAGTTGTAGGAGCAAGGAGATGAAGAGAGAAGGCCCTGGTGCGAGCCCTTTGCCTTGGCTTCTGTCTTTCACCACAGTGTCTTTCTTCCTCTGTTTTTGCAGATCTTGGCCTATGGTGACATGAACCACGAGTGGGTAGGGAATGACTGGCTGCCTAGCCTGGGTTTGCCTCAGTACCGCAGCTATTTCATGGAGTCGCTGGTCGATGCCCGGATGTTGGACCATCTCAATAAGAAGGAACTGCGGGGCCAGCTTAAGATGGTCGACAGCTTTCACCGGTGAGGGCCAGGGAGGAAGAAGCGTTTGCACATACTTTGACCTATGCTTGTTTTCTACTAGAGGCATAACTCAGTGGCAGAAGAGGTTACCTGTTCTGCTTCTTCCACGCCCTTCAAGGGATTCTGGGAAATGTAGGTTTTGTGAGACTGCTCCAAACTCTGTCAGAGATTCCCCGGCCCCTTAATCTTTAAGGTGAGCAATACAGCCTCATCCCCCACCCCCTTCATCCCTGATGAAATAATGTCTCTGATTCAGACTGAAGTGGGAAGTGGAAGTCTGAGTATATTACAGGTGCCCCCGTGGGATACAATCCATCTCAAGCACACTCTGGAGTAAGCCTTTTCTCTCCTTCTGCTTTCAGACAGAACTGCTGCTGAGGGAGGGAGGGAAGTGCATTGGCTGGCTGGCAAAAGCTTTCTGAAGCCGCCGTCTCCCAGAGACTCTTTAACCCCTCTCCATCTGCATAGCCCACTCTTTTATCTGCGCGCCTGCATCCGTCTCTTAGTAATATTGGAATGCGACCAAACAATGGATGATTTGTGTATATTCTGTCTTTGTGGGTGTGTTCCTCTCTGCTGAGATATTGCAGTGATGGAGAAAAATAATATAATTTCAGGTTGAAGGTGGTTAGGTGAAAAGAAAAAAAAGGTTACCTCCACACCCTGTGCTGTCCAACCGTTTCAGGAAGTTTTATTTGATTATTTTTTTTAATCCTTGCTGGCTGTGCTTAGAGTAAACATCTGGCTGTATCAGCCATCTGGAAATATCAGCGTGAAGGGATGTTGTTTACCTGGCCTGGTGGATACCCCATTATCTAGGCATGAGAGCTAGAGGGCAGCTGTAACGCAAGCAATATCGAACAATATTATAATGACTTTGCGTATTCAAAGTGCTTCGCGTGCATTATCTCAGTGATCTGTATGACAGCTTGTCCAGCAAGGTAGGCCAGTGTTTTTACTTTCCTTGTATTGTAGATGTAGAGCAGTGGTTCCCAAACTTTCAGGGCCACCGCCCCCTCGGTTCCACAAACTCAACCCCAGCGCCCCCTTCCCTATCCTATAAAAAGCATTATTCAAAATAGGGGTTTGCATGACTCACTAAAGAAGATAAGAACAATAAAATTTCAAAACAGTAACACTCAAATTAAAACTTTTTAGTTGAAATTTATTCAACAAAACTGAGGAACTTGATCCAGTGGTACCGGCTCTTCAAAGTCTGGAAAAAAAATGATAGTTTCCACTAAATTTGCCAATATGGTGCCATAGCTTGAACTATTGTAAATTAGTGAACAACACAGTTGAAGGGGCCCACCTCTAGTGCCCCCCTGCCTCTTAGTGCCCCCCTAGGTAATCCCACTGCCCTCTTTGGGAACCACTGATGTAGAGGAAAAAAGATGCTTAGAGTGAGAAAATAAAAATTAGCTTGACTAACAGTGCAATCCTAAAGAGAGTTACTCCAGTCTAAGCCCATTCATTTCAATGGGCTTGGACTGGAGTAACTTTCCTTAGGATTGCACTGTTAGTTTACCTTATGAGTTGATGGCAGCGGTGAGAATTGAACCCCGGTTCACAGCTAAGTCTTTTAACCAGTACATATATGAATGTATTAAGCTGCCTTAGGCTGAGTCAAATCACTGATCCATCTAGGTGGGTATTGTCTGCTCTGTCTGGAAGCAGTTCTCCAGGGTCTCAGGCAGTGGAAGGTTTTTTACAGGAGGTACCCGGGATTGATTCATTCATAGGGTCGCCATGAGCCGGAAGCGACTTGATGGCACTTAACACACACACACACACACAGCCGGGATTGAACCTGGAGGACAAAAGCGTGTGTTCCACCTCTGAGCTCCCATCCACAAGGTGAACCTTCTGCTTGTATCTGCCCCAGGGTGAGCCTCCATTATGGGATCATGTGCCTGAAGCGTCTTAACTATGACCGGAAAGAACTGGAGCGAAGGCGGGAAGAGAGTCAGAACCAAATCAAAGGTGCGTGTGGACCAAAGGAACCCTGTGGGGCATTTGTGTCCCCCCCCAAAAAAAAACTCTGTGATTTAGAGATGGGAGGACATCATTTTTTAATAGGTGTATCGTATATACTCAGGTATAAGCCGACCCGAGTATAAGCCGACCCCCCAAATTTGAGGCCAGAAAAGGGAATTTCTTATTGACCCGCGTATAAGCCGAGGGTCAATAAGAAATTCCCTTTACCGGCAATGCTGCGCTCTAAAATGCCGGCCGCCATTTTAGAGCGCAGGGCCCCTGCCCCAGGTCGCCCTCCCGCCGCCTCCCAGGCCCTCCCGCCCCACCCCACCCCACCCCCAGTGCCATCCAAGGGGGGGAGGGGGAAGAGCCCCTGAACCCCCTACTTACCGGGAGACGCAGCGAATCGGCGGTGTGGCCTTCCTGGGCCGGCAGGAGGCCTTTCCAGGCCCCTGCCGGCCGGAGGAAGGCGCTTGGGCGTGTGGGTGGCGGCGGCGCAGCCGGCAGGGGCCTCCTGCCGGCCCAGGAAGGTCCCTGCCGGCAGAAGAAAGGCGCCTGGGCGGCGGCGGAGCAGCCGGCAGGAACCTCCTGCCGGCCCCTCCAGGCCCCTGCCGGCAGAAGAAAGGCGCCCAGACGCCTGGGCGGCGGCAGAGCGGCCGGCAGGGACCTCCTGCCGGCCCCTCCAGGCCCCTGCCGGCAGGAGAAAGGCTCCCGGGCGAGGCTGCGAGCGGTAAGTTCCTCCCTCCCTCCTCCCTCCTCCCCCCTCCCCTCTCCTACCGTATTGACCCGTGTATAAGCCGAGTTCGGCTTTTTCAGCCCTTTGTACAGAGTACAAAGAAATAATACAGAGAAAAGAAAAATTATGAAACCATAACTACAGCAGTTACAATTCCATCAGAAGAGAAGGCAAAAGTAAAACAAATAGTAATATTATAAACAATACACAATAGAACAGCACTAGTAGTTATAAACATGATCTGATATGATATGACATAATATGATATGATAATAATATTGGTTAAACAATCAACTAAAATCACAATTATTCTGTGTGATACCTGCTGTATGATAACACTATCAAGATTAAGCAATATTATAAAATGAATTGCAAAATATAATAGATTAAACCACTTGCAATACTAATAATTATTATATATTTCTAAAAAATATTCCCCAGATTTAAAAAATTTTTTAGTTCTTTTCTTGGACACTCCTTTAGTATACAATGTCCAGATGATTTTTAAAGAATAGTATGAGTAACATACTTTCCATTTGTCTTGAAATCCTTTAATTGGTTTTTTCCTTCACATAGTTTGTCAATTTTGCCTTTATTGCATATTCAGCCAATTTGCTTAGCCTGAAGAGGAGAAGACTGAGAGGGGATACGATAACCATCTTCAAGTACTTGAAGGGCTGTCATATAGAGGATGACAGTTGTTTTCTGTTGCCCCAGAAGGTCGGACCAGAACCAGTGGGTTAAAATTAAATCAAAAGGGTTTCCATCTAGACATTAGGAAATATTTTCTAACAGTTAGAGCTGTTCCTCAGTGGAACAGGCTTCCTCGGGAGGTGGTAAACGCTCCCTCCCTGGAGGTTTTTAAGCAGAGGCTAGATGGCCATCTGTCAGCAATACTGATTCTATGGCCTTAGGCAGATCGTGAGAGGGAGGGCATCTTGGCCATCTTCTGGGCATAGAGTAGAGGTCGCTAGGGGTATGTGGGGGGTGGGGTAGTTGTGAATTTCCTGCATTGTGCAGGGGGTTGGACTAGATGACCCTGGTGGTCCCTTCCAACTCTATGATTCTGTGATACTTTCTGAGTGGAGGACGCCATTGTCACAGCAGAATAGCGGATACCTCAGAGGGGACCTTGTAGACCTCTGTCTTCTCTTCCTCCCCTTCTAGATGTAATGGTCTGGTCCAACGAACGCGTCATGTACTGGGTGCAGATGATCGGACTGAAAGAGTTCGCCAACAACCTGGTGGAGAGCGGGGTCCACGGGGCTCTCCTCGCCCTGGACGACACCTTCGATTGCAACGACTTGGCCCTGCTGCTGCAGATCCCTACCCAGAGCACGCAGGTAGGATCAGTCCTGGGGAAGATGGATCGAGGTGGGGAGAAGGAGAGAGAACCCAGGAGGTCGGGGAAGGGGAGGAGGAGGGAGAGGAATGGACTGTACCTGGTGCTTCCTTGAAAGGCGAGAGAGGGAGGGAAGCCCCCGGAGCCTTGTCCAATGTCTAGCACGGTGATTGGTAACCTTTTCTAATTAAGGAGCCAAACGACAGAAAAACTCATGGCAAGAGATCAAGAAAGGGCTGGTGTAAGAAAGCCCATTTTCATGATGGTCAGGATTTCCCAGAAGACATTTGGTCCCAAAAGGGTGCCGTTTCCTTCACGTACTGTTTGTTTTAGCATCTCAACTACCCCTAAAAAAAGAGGATTTATTAAATGATGCATGGGGTAGAGGAAATGGATAGAGAGAATTCCTTGAGCGGTTAGAGCGGTTCCTCAGTGGAACAGACTTCCTCAGGAGGTGGTAAGTGCTCCTTCCCTGGAGAGATGACCCTGGTGGTCCCTTCCAACTCTATGATTCTATGAATTCCTGCGCTCCCATAATACTAGAATAATACTATTGCCCAATACATTGATGGGCAATAGATTCAGGACAGACAAAAGGGCATCCTCCTTTACACATGTGATTCATTTGTGGAATTCACTGCCAGAAGATATAGGGATGGCCACTAGTTTAATAGTATTTAAAAGGGAATTGACCTGGATAGCCTGGGCTAGCCTGATCTCGTCAGATCACAGAAGCAAAGCAGGGTTGACCCTGATTAGTATTTGGATGAGAGACCACCAAGAAATCCAGGGTTGTACTGCACAGGTAGGCAATGACAAAAAAGATACAGGTAAAGGCAGTCCCCTCTGCAAGCAGCAAATCATTACTGATCCAGGGGGTGACGCCACATCACAACGTTTACTAGGCAGACTATGTTTACGGGGTGGTTTGCCATTGCCTTCCCCAGTCATCTGCACTTTACCCCCAGCAAGTACTCATTTTACTGACCTCGGAAGGCTGAGTCAACCTTGAGATGGCTACCTGGAACCGACTTCCATCAGGATCGAACTCAGGTCATGAGCACAGCTTTGACTGCAGTACTGCAGCTTACCACTCTGTGCCATGTGGCTCCTATAGGCGATGGCAAACCACCTCTGAAATGTCTCTTGGGAGGGAAGGGACCTCGGCAGAGTATGATACCACAGAGTCCACCCTCCAAAGCAGCCATTTTCTCCAGGGGAACTGATCTTGGCCATCTGGAGATCAATTGTAATAGCGGGAGATCTTCAGTAACCCTAATGTTGGATGAGGTGGACTGTCAAACTCATCCCACTCTTACATTCTTCTGTGACAGAGAGCTGCACCTTGTAGAGCAGCAAGAACCAAAGAGAGGGGAAGGGAGTCCAAAACTTACAAAAAACAAACCTCGAACTTCCTCCATTTCTATTTAGGCTAGGCAGATCCTGGAAAAAGAATTTGGGAACCTCATCTCCATGGGAACAGACCGGCGGCTGGATGAGGTGAGTTTCTCCTCCTTCCAAAATCTCTGGCTTTGCAAGGCCTCCCAATCTTACTCACTCACTCGCTCTTTGATTCCCGTCTCAGGACAGTGCCAAGACGTTCAGCCGTTCCCCATCTTGGCGGAAGATGTTCCGGGAGAAGGACCTCCGTGGTGTTAGCCCCGACTCAGCCGAGATGCTGCCGGCCAATTTCCGCACAGCCTCCGTGGCCTCCATTACCTCACCCGGGGTGCAGCTTCGTAAGATGCAGCCAGAGGGTACGTAAGGAATCGTTGTGAGAAACCACACATAAGCCAGCATGGTGTAGTGGTTAAGAGCTGTGGTTTGGAGCTGTGGAGTCTGATCTGGAGACCGGGTTCGGTTCCCCACTCCTCCACATGAATGGCGGAGGCTAATCTGGTGAACTGGGTTTGATTCCCCACTCCTCCACATGAAGCCAGCTGGGTGACCTTGCGCTAGTCACAGCTCTGTTAGAGCTCTCTCTCAGCCCCCCCTACCTCACAGGGTGTCTGTTGTGGGGAGAGGAAGGTGATTGTAAGCCGGTGTGAGTCTCCCTTAAGTGGTAGAGAAAGTCGGCATATACAGACCAACTCTTCTTTTTCTTCTAGTGGAGCTGCGTTGGGAGATCTGCCACAAAATGGAGGAACTTGTTTTATGGTTTAATTCCCTCTGAGGCTTGCTGGCATCTTTTTTTCCAGAACATGTGCAGAATTGCCTTCCTCAGCACTGAATAGTTAGTCCCATGAAATGAGGATTAGGGGGCAGGGTGTTAACGCCTCACAAATATAACCACTGTTTGCTATCTGGAAAGAGAAGTCTGTAGGGCATCTGTTTGGAAAGTTTAGAAGAAGAAGAGCTGGTTTTTATACCCTGCTTTTCTCTACCGAGTCCCAAAGTGGCTTACAATCACCTTACCCCCCCCCCACCCATGAAAGGCACCTTGTGAGGTAGGTGAGGCTGAGGGAGTTCTGAGAGAACTGCGACTAGCCCAAGGTCACCCAGCAGGCTGCATGTGGAAGAATGGGACATGCTTTCCCCCAGATTTCTCCTGTGGAAGGATTTTCTCCTGTGGAAGAGCGGGGAATCAAACCTGGTTCTCCAGATTAGAGTCTGCCACTCCTAACCACTACACCGTGCTGACCTAAAAAAGCACGCACCACTGTGAGGAAACAGGTATCCCAAGAGACACCAAGAGCCTTCTGACAAAGATCCCCTCTGGGCCCTTTCACATCATTCAGACCCAACCCAAATATCTTTTTTTAAAAAAAAAAATTGTGATGTAACTGGCACCACGGGCCTGGAAATGTTGTCTACATGAATAAAATAAGCAAAACAGTTGGGGTTTTTCTTTTTGGTTGGTTTTAATGGTTTTAAAATGTGGTTTTAATTTGTAAGCTGTTCAGTTAGGGTCGGATCAAGCTAAGTCACCTATAAACCAAAGGGTTAAAGATATCGAGCGACAAGCAGATTTAGCAAGAGTGCCTTTATTTATGGCTCCCCCCCACTCCAAATTTATCCTTGCACCAGCAGCCTACCTCTGTTATTTAGAGATAAACAAATATAGGAGTGCTTTTACCTTGGTTAGGTGCGCAGCCTTACCCTCTGCTATGTTAGAGGGGAAATTTAAGAAGATACCCAGGGCGGAGAGACTCTGCCCCTGTAAATCCGGGGATTTAGAAACCGCTGAACATACTCTCCTGAATTGTAACTTTTACACAATACCTCATTCTAAGTTTATTGAGCCCCTCATACTGAGAATGGGACCTGACAGGGAAAGAGAAAAGATTGAAAAGCTCCTACAAGGAGATAATCCTTCAATCACCTCTCAGGTAGCAAACTTTTGTATGGCAGCAATGAAAATTCATTGCCATAGAGTAGTCTCGTAGTCCAAATGGTAGATGCAACTTGGATGTTATTTATTTTACGATTATTTATTTATTTTTGTTTCAAAGTGATTTCAGACTCGGACTGTAAACCTTTGTAAGACTATTTTAGTGCATGTATTTTGTTTTATCTGGCCAAGGGCCGTAAATAAACAATTAAATTAATTTGTAAGCTGCCTCAGTGGGCTTTGGGAGGGCAGAAAGGCAGGGTATATAAATATTTCACACACACCCCTTTCTGTGATCCTGGAGGGCAGCTCGCAGCCACAGAGGAGGAGGTGGGAAGAGCAAAGCAGTTTGTTTCCCTTGCCAGTGTAGCTTTATATCCTCTCATCCATGTGCGACTTTACGTAACTCTGAAGGGTGAGGGCTACGTTATATTTACCGTTTTTTCGTCTCTTTTCTCTCTTCCTTAGGGAACTCATTAGGTAGCCAACGGGCAGACAGTATGTCAGTGCGAACATACTCCTGTTAATGCCAAGCCAATGGAGGTCAGTATGCGCTAACGATCTTTGCCCTTGATCAAGCCCTGGCAGTGCACAAGTTTGCGGCAGAGAAGCACGGAAGGGTTTGGCTCTTGTCCCTGCGGCTTCCGTCGAAAGGGTCGACCTAAATGTTTTAGAGGGGAAACGGTGCTTTCCGAGTTCGCGTTTCCCTCCTAACGCCCAAGGCAGAATGAACAGGTGAAAGGCGGGTGCTTAACCTTTCCCCCATGTGCCAGTTCTCCCCTGCCAACAACACCCCCCCCCCCCGGCACTCTGAAAGTAAAAATGAATGTGGTTGAGATTAAAGGTCCCAACAGTGGCGTTTGAAGGGGAGAACTACATCTCTCCTTCCTCGCGGGCCAAGTACCTCTCCCGCCAGTGTAAGTCCTTCTAGAGCCATTTTTCTAAAGCCCTTCCTGCTCCAAAACTGGAAGTTAGGGGTAAGAGTCTTGGGAGAAGGGACATTTATGACATAAATGTCACTTGGTTGGGCCAGGCCATGTCTTGCCAGCCCAAATCGGGACTGGGGGGAGTGGTAGCTGGCTCGCGGGCCAGATAAGAGGTCTCAAGGGACCGGATCCAGCCTGCGGGCCTTACATTTGACTCCCCTGGGCCCATTATTTAGGGTCAGTTTTGATGCTTGCTCAAAGCTCCTTTTTTAAATCCGACCTTTAAAATGCCTACTCACGGTCCCGATGCAAGAGGAGAAAGTCAAACAAATTCCACCCCCCACTCGCCTGCTCCTTCGTTCCTTCATTTGCATAGCCATTAGCAGTCGTCATTTGCATAGCTAACCTGGCAGCTGTAATTCTTCATGCTTCCTTGAGTGGATGCTTTGAAGCAGGGACGGAGCAAAGAAAAAAGGTTGTTTTAAAGAGTCTCTTAAGTAATGCAAAGCAGGTATGCGCTGGCTTCGCAATGACTTCCAGAATGACGGTTCAGCATGAAGAACTAAAAAAAATATGCGGGGCACTTCAGCCTGGAACAAGCTGCTAATTACCAAGCATAAATGGCCCATTTTTCTAAAGCCCTTCCTGCACCAAAACTGGAAGTTAGGAGTAAGAGTCTTGGGAGAAGGGACATTTATAACATAAATGTCACTTGGTTGGGCCGGGCCGTGTCTCACCAGCCCAGATCGGGGGTGGGTGGCTCCCTTGGCTGGCTCGCAGGCTGGATAAGAGCTCGGAAGGGGCTGGATCCAGCCTTCTGTATGACACCCCTGGAGTTGATGGTGTACAGACAATCACACGAACCCTTCTGAGTTTAAGTAATCTGTGGTTTCACATGATGTCTGAACTGAGCGAGACTCTCCCGCTAATCCACAACAAACGATACGGGTGCTCATTCTTGTCCTTTCTCTTCCTGCTCCACCTTCCCCCCCTCCCCGCTTCTTTCCGTGCAGACGATGTCCTGGGTGTGTCTGGTCACCCCGCCTTGGACAGGAGGCCTCCCGCTGCCGCCCCGCCTTCCTCATCACGTGCTCTGAACCAGACTGTGGGGAGCTGCTGCGGCGGAGAAGGAATGTGGGGGAGCACACGGGAATGCCGGAGAGAGCCGGAGAGCGCTCTCTCTCCTTCCCCCCCACACTCCCCGTCCTCCTAGCAGCAACGGCTTGCGGCCACCGGCGAACTCAAGGGACTATAGCTGGGGAGGGAGCCCCTCCCTGACTGTGCAAGGGAACTGGGGCTTCATCTCTGGTGTCTATTTATTGTTGTTGTTATTCCGGGCAGGGGCATAAGAATGTGAATGAAAATATTACACCCCCCTCCCCTTGACATCCCACTCCGTTGCTGCCTGATACGTCCGTCCTTCTTCCCCCTCCCCGAAGGGTCCAGGGCGGTGCGTGTGTGTGTCTCACCTTGCCTTCCTGTTGCCACGGATTGGACCAACCGGCCCGCCTGCCCTGGTAACCCGCCTCGGCTCCCACCATCCCAAGGGTGCTAAATGTTCCGTTGGCACTTTCGCATTGCTGCTACTGTACCCCGTTTTCACTTCACGGTTGCCAGAAAGGGCATTTGCTGCTCAAAGCCCGTTTCTCCCCCCACCCCGGACCCTTCTCCGTGCCTCCTCTCAGTGAAAGGAGGGGGGCAGGAAGGAGATAATCTGTCTTGCTCCCAACCCAGGATGGGGAGTCAGGAAAGAAGAACGGAATCAAGAGCCATGCCCACACCCAACGGCAGCTTTCCCTCTGGGCTGAGCCAGAGCTCTGAATTGGGGATGCCTATTACACATAGCTGCTGCCTCTACACCAGAAACTGCTGCATCTTGGCACATGTAAGGAATCCCTTCTTACAAGGCCACAGCCATTCTCCCCCCCCCCTTCCACCACCTTCATGCTGGGGATTTTCTAAGTTTCCCCCTCCCAAGATGCAGCTCCAGTTCTACCCCCCACCAAGGAGAAGAAGAAGAAAGAAAGAAGAATTGGTTTTTATATGCCAACTTTCTCTACTACTTAAGGAGTGTGTGTGTGTGTGTAAAGTGCCGTCAAGTCGCAGCCAACTTATGGCAACCCCTTATGGGGTTTTCAAGGCAAGAGGCTAACAGAGGTGGTTTGCCAGTGCCTTCCTCTGCACAGCAACCCCTGGTATTCCTTGGTGGTCTCCCATCCAAATACTAACCAGGGCTGACCCTGCTTAGCTTCTGAGATCTGACGGGATCAGGCTAGCCTGGGCCATCCAGGTCAGGGCACTTAAGAAGTACCGGCTTACAATCACCTTCCCTTCCCCTCCCCACAACAGGCACCCTGTGAGGTAGGTGGGGCTGAGAGAGTTCGGAGAGAGCTGTGTCTAGCCCAAGGTCACCCAGCTGGCTTCATGTGTAGGAGTGGGGAAACCAACCCGATTCTCCAGATCAGAGTCCACTGCTCCAAACCACCTCTCTTAACCGCTACACCACACTGGCTCTGGATTTATGGAGTGGAAATGTTCTAAAGGAGTAGGGGAGAAGCTTGGAGCTTCCCAGCTAGAGTTGCCAACTCTGGGCTGGGAAGTACCTGGAGATTTTGGGGGTGGAGCTCAGGAAGGCGTGGTTTGGGGAGGGACTTCATTGGTGTATAACGCCATAGAATCCACCCTCAAAAGCAGCCATTTTCTCCAGGGGAACTGGTCTCTGTTTTCTGGGGGTCAGCTGTAATAGCGGGGGATCTCCAGGCAGCACCTGGAGGTTGGCAACCCTACCCCCAGCGTGGCGGCTAAATTATTGCAGATGGATAAATTACGGATTTGGCTGGGTGGGCAGAAACTCTCACAGCAGAACGTGAAACCTTTGTGGGGAGGCCTCGGGGTAATTTTCAAGTTTGGGATGCTCAGACTAAAAGGGGGGGGGGAATCTCAACCTGGGGGTGGGGACTACACCTCTGGACTTTTAAGACATGGCACACGGACTCCTGCCCTCCAAGACAATTGTAATATAAGAGTTGTATTTTCTGTGTATATCTGTGCTGTGGAATCTCGTGTAAATTGAATTTCTTTTTTTTTTCTTCCGACCGCCGTTACAAGTTCTCTGTTAATTTAATAATGTATCCGTCCCCCAACCACCCCCTCTCCCCTGCACACCCGTAATTTTCATTTTATGTTTATATTTTCTGCCTTCTGGGTTTTTTTTTATTATTATTTTATTTTCTGGGGAAGGGTGTGCTGGGGTGAGGGGCAAACCAAAGGGGGTTGTTTTGCATGAAAGGGGGGGGGGAAGAAAAAATACAATCTTGACAAAAAAAATTCAGGCAGATTGTGAGGGGCAGGCAGGACGCTGCGGTACAGGAGGAAAAGGTGGTCTTCCGGTGTGTTCAGCATCCTGTTTGCCTCCAGGTGAGGGGGGAGAGGAAGGGGCAGAAGTGGAGCGAGCGATAGGAAATGTTTAAAAAAACAAAAGAAAAAAGTTTGAAAACATTGACTGGGATGTGCCGATTTTTGTTTCATTCAAGAACAAGGGGTATCCTCCGGAGAGGTGGACGAATAAGATCCAGGCTGGAGGATCCTTGTTGCTGTCAGTGAACCCTCGGAAAGCTTTCCTGGAAGAAAGCCCCATTGACTAGATTTGAGTAGGATTCTGAGTAGATCTGCTTAGGATTGGTGTCTAGATCTAAAACTGACTCGCCTTCGTGCAGGTAACGGAAACTGGGGTCACCAACCAACATAATTCTTTCAAGATGAGAGGGGTTGCATCCTACTGGGCCGATTTCATAGAGGTACATGAAAAAAGACTTGTAAACTGATCACCTTCTCCCACAATTCAGATTATCAGCCTGATGTGTATGCTTTGATTGGGTAGCGTTGGAAGAAGAAGAGTTGGTTTTTATATGCCGACTTTCTCTACCACTTAAAGGAGACTCAAACCGCCTTACAATCACCTTCCCTTCCCCTCCCCACAGCAGACACCCAGTGAGGTAGGTGGGGCTGAGAGAGCTCTAAGAGAGCTGTGACTAGTCCAAGGTCACCCAGCTGCCTGGGGTGCGGGGGTGGAATTTGTTTGACTTTCTCCTCTTGGAGAAAACCGTCTTCAACCCTGGAGAGCTGCTGCCAGTCAGAACAGACCCTACTGAGCTAGATGGACCGGGGTCTGACATGGTGTATAAATTGGTGGATTCAATTGAGAAGATGCAAAACCTTCCCTCTTACCCCAGACACTGAGTTCTCTGGAGACAGATCATGATGGGTAGCCGTGTTAGTTTGTCAATAGCAGTAAAATGGAGCAAGAGTCCAATAGCACCTTAAAGACTTAACAAAATTTCTGGTAGGGTAAGAGCTTTCGTGAGCCACAGCTCACTTCTTCAGGGTATGAGCTTTCGTGAGCCACAGCTCACTGAGTTCTCTGGAGCAGGTTTAAGCCCACCCCAGTGATAACCCTTCATACACCCCTGCATTTTGTGCTAGGTTGATAAGCCCCTGCTGTTCAGCTGGTGGGTGGGGTTTAAAAGAAGAAGAGGAGTTGGTTTTATACCCTGGTTTTCTCTACCTTGTGTGTGTTAAGCGCCGACAAGTCGCTTCCTATTCATGGCGACCCTATGAATCAACGTCCTCCAAAATGTCCTATCTTTCACAGCCTTGCTCAGATCTTGCAAATTCTCTACCTTAAGGAGCCTAAAACTGGCTTACAATCACCTTCTCCTCCCTACAACAGACACCCTGTGAGGTAGGTGGGGCTGAGAATGTTCGGAGAGAACTGTGACTAACCCAAGGTCACCCAGCAGGCTTTGTGTGTAGGAGTGGGGAAACAAACCCAGTTTACCAGAGTAGAGTCTGCTGCTCATGTGGAGGAGTAGGGAATCAAACCCGGTTCAACAGATTATAGAGTCAACCGCTCTTAACCACTACACCACGCTGGCTCTCATTGAACATGCCAATGGTACAAATCCTTCCCTTCACCTTGACAGTGCCTGGCTATGCATTTTGTGTCACAGCACACAGCAGTGCTTTGCACCCACCAGGCTGGCTATAATATACAAGCCTTCCCTCTGCAACCTCTCCTTTCATCATATTAACAGTGGGAATTCTGCCAGCTGTGCTACAAAGAGAAATTTGCAAAGTAGTGGCTGCTGAAACCACAGCCTTCTTGCCACATCCATTCTGCAACATGCACGGTGTGCTTGGTTTGGGTATCATCTGCAAAGAGAACCGAGGCCGTTTTTGAGACATTGCAGACCTGTGTAGCGGGGGCCCGCATCCCACAATCCTTTCAATATGTATGGTCGCCATGTTGGCCATCAGTTTCCCTATGTTGCAGTATTATAGGAGAGGAAGTTCTCTCTATTTCCTTTCTCCCTACAATGCATAAATTTATAAATGTGTATCATGCCCCCCTCCCTGGTCATGTTTTTCCTAATCTGAAACATCCCAAATGCTTTAGTGTTCTTCGTAGGAAAGGCGTTCCAAGCTCTTGATCACTTTTCATACCACTGATCCTTTAATTGAATAGCTATATTTATGCTGGAGCATCCGGCTGTAATTTAATGCCAAACTATCACAGTAAGGCATTGAAAGAGGACAGAATAACAGAGAAAGGAGAAAGTAGACCTTACTACTCCACAATATTGGCAGAACTGAAGAGTTGAAGAAAGCGGGGAAATGCTGATAAAGGGAGAATATGGTCTTTTATGCATGGCTGTTTCACTCACCGTCATCCCTCCAATGTGCTGATTATGTATGCCGTTTCCGACCGTCAAAGGTCGCCTTGCTCTCCCCCTGCGTTTCCCCATTTTTCCTGCGTTTTCAAATTCAAGATAAAACAGGTCCCTGAAAACACGGGAAAATGCAGGGGAAAGCGAGGCGACCTCTGACAGCCAGAAACTGCATACATAAAACAAAGACCCTGAGGGCAAAAATGCATCGTCGCTTTAGCCTCCTTTATTCCCTGTTTCAGCCAGGATTGAATGCATGCGTTTCGCCAAACGTGCGTTCGATCCTGGCTGAACCCTGGCTGAAACAGGGAATAAAGGAGGCTAAAGCGACCATGCGTTTTCGCCCTAAGTCATCAGAGGGGTGATGATGAGGGAAACAGCCATGCATAAAATGCGTATGTGTATGGCAGGACAGCCGTCCCGTCTTTCTGTGAAAACATTCCTCTCCCCCTATCAATTCACTACTTTCTCCATCAACATCACTACTTTCTCCATCAAGGTTTTAGATAAAGCAGCAACAAATGTGAGTCAGACGCAAGAAAAAAATTTATTCTCCAGAAAAACAAAACAAAAGCGATGGCTATAAATTAAGAATAAAAAAGGCAGATGGGGGAGGAGCATCCCTAACAAGGGCGAGAAAAGGAGATTTTGGTTGGAGCCAAAGCAGGACAGTCCCTAAATGTGAGATCATGAGAAAATTCTGAGACCTGAGTCTGAAAGTTTGGCCTTTTCTCGCTGGGGCTTGCCCCGGAAGCAATAAACTTCACCATCACCACCCCCGGTGAATATTAAATGCAGTTGTACTGGGATTCACAGTCAATGGCTACGTAGGAAGGGTGATTTACAACTGTGTATCAGTCTTCCTTGTGCTTTTTAAACCATGTGTGAATTCACTTCAAGGGGAATTACCAGTGATGCCTGACCAGGCTTTACTTGTATTTCAGCCTCATCAACATAGCAGCTATAAAGCGGTTTTCAGTATCCCACAGATGGTTAAAAATCTGTAACTTGCAGATCTGGGGAGATATTGGCTGCGTTGCCGAAGTCTCCGCTTCCTCATAACAGTTTTCAAAACTTTATGGGGGGATACAGTGCTGGTTGGGGTTGTAGAACGTCAAGAAGGAGAGCATATCTTGACCATGTTAAGCATGTCGATAGGCGCAGCTTGTTAAGCAGAGAGAGAAAAAGACATGTCTGTGGAAATTCTCTGTTCAACTGAACAAGCCACCCTAGGTGCTAGATAAACTATTATGAAACCAACTTGTAAACTTGTGCCATAGACAAGCATCCTAAGGCTATCATTATGGTACAAACTGGAGTGACTGGTGGCTTATCAGGAAGATAATTTTTCTGTGATATGGCATCCTAACAAAAGAAAAGAAAAAGCGCCCAAGGTTCCTTGAGGCATGTTGGTATTAAAGCCAATTTTATAGCTCAGATTGGCTGGCTCACAGTGGTATGTTTATTACTTGACAATTGCAGTTATCCAAGGATGACGGCATGTATGAATTAATCATCACGGGTTAAGTTCTTGTATCCCCTCAGATAACGTTTTCCAATGGAGTCAACTCTTAAGTTCAGATGTAACGCAAACCCATGGTTTAATGTTTAACGTGATTGTCTGAACTCAGATCGCTCCAGTGACCGTGGTTAGTGAGGGTCCATCTGAAACTATGGTTTGAAGTTGGTTGATTAACCACAAGTCTTAACTATGATGTTGCGTAACATGTGAATATGGATATCCTCTCAAACGGCAGAGACACCTGGCCAGAGAAAAGACAATGAAATCAGCAGCTGTTGAGGGAAACCAGGATTTGACTGATTGTGAGGGAAATCCTGGTTTCACAAACTTAAGTTGAGTTAAAATAAACCACAGTTTGGCATGATGTCTGAGCTGAGTTGCAGTTTTCTCACAAAAATCTCATGATCTACATAAAACGTACAAATTGCCCTACAGTCTCTTCTGCTAAGTACAAGTGGTAGGCCCGTTGCTCAGAAGCGGGCCACAAGCGTGACCAAGCTCTGAACAAGCTGAACACCAAAGTGCTACCCAGTAGCTCAACAAACATGAACCCCCCTTCCCTACCCCTAGTTAACTCTAAGAGCCAAACTACATATGATCAGTAGTTTTGTGTTTTCCCCCCTTCAGAATAAGGTTTCTGGGTTCTTTTTAAATGAAAAATAGCTGCAGGAGGCTACAATCAGGAAAGGATGATCGGCTGGTGAAGAACCACTTAACCTTCACTACCTCTCCTGTTTGTCCACTAAGAATTGCCCTTCCCAAGAGATTTTCCACCTCTCGGGAAAACATTTGGGAACCCCTCATTTTTCATCCACAAAGTAGGAAGCCAGATGAGAAGGGAATTTTTTAGTGGACAAAATGCAAGAAAAGCTACCGCATAGGGAACCCCCATCTCCTTTTCCCCCATGGGAAGAAAAGCAGAGGCGAGGAGACATTTTGAGCCGACAAAATGGCAGGAAGGGAGGAAAAAGTTGTAAAGGGAGAATTACAAAACGGTTCACCACGTGTGGTTTGGCCCTAAAGGTCAAGGGTCTCCTGCTCCCACCCACCCCTTATGGCCTCTTCACCAGGGGATGCTTCAGTGCTCCTGCCGCTCAAAGATGGTGGCAAATGTCCTGAAAGAGAGAGAAGAAAGAATTGAATGTCTGCAGTTGGTCTCCTTCCTATTGTAAGTATGGCTTCTTGAATAAATTCTTATCTCTAGAGTGCTCCGTTTGGGCTAAATTGCAATTTTTTTTGTTTATTCTTTTTTATGTTTGAATCGCGCCGTTCTAACAAACTCAGAGTGGTGTACGTGGAATCTCTAGTCATTTTCCCACATGCCAGACCGTCCTGCTTAGCCGGAGCGATCTCATACGATTGCCACATACTGGGGGAACTGAAAGCTGGCAGAGAACCCAGCAGGTCTGCTATTGAAACAAGATTTGATGTGGGGTTTAAATCCCACATTTATGATACAGGATATCTGATGGCGCTTGGCTTCCCTCTGTCCGCCAGCAGAAACTGTGCCACCAAATAGGAGAGGGAGGGATTTCTAGCGCAAATTGTCCCTTTCTAGGATTAGACACTGAATGCAGTAGGAGTTTGGTACTTACTGAAATAATGCTCCTGATAACTCATCTACAATGCTCCCTGCAAAAGATAAAATGGAACAAATCAGACTTTTAATACTTCCAAGGTTTCAGATTCCGGATGGATCCTAACTATCCTACATTAGTGCAACAATCACAGTGGGTAAAGGTAAAGGTCCCCTGTGCAAGCACCGGTATCACCCATGGGGTGATGTCACATCCCGACATTTACTAGGCAGACTTTGTTTACGGGGTGGTTTGCCAGTGCCTTCCCCAGTCATCTTCCCTTTACCCCCAGCAAGCTGGGTACTCATTTTACCGACCTCGGAAGGATGGAAGGCTGAGTCAACCTCGGGCCAGCTACCTGAAACCAACTTCCGGAGGGATCGAACCCAGGTCGTGAGCAGAGCTTGGGCTGCAGTACCGTCAGCTTCCCACTCTGCGCTACGGGGCTCCAGCAATCACAGTAACCACAATAATGTAATTAGTCCATGGTTTTGTATGACATTTGAGCAAAGCCAAGACCCCGCTACCACACCACAAAGGATGGCTTTTGGTATTTCCTTTCTGTAAGCTGCTTAGCATAGTTTGGATCAACAAACAGGGTATCAAGCAATAAAAGAAACACTCACCAGGTGTACAGGCTGTCTCACAAACGGGGCAAACATAACAGTAATGGCAGTACTGTAAGAAGGGGGGAAATATGGGAGGGCAGAGTGAGTTATTGAAAGGGCATTGCTGTGATACCGGCCACAGAAACAGAGCGGGTTGGATCCAGCTAGCCTTTTATTATTATTTCTGTTTCTGGACTACCCTCCCCACCCTTGCTAGTCTTGCCATCCTCCAGGTGGTGGCTGGAGAGCTCCTGCTATTACAACTGATCTCCAGCCGATAAAGATCAGTTTCCCTGGAGAAAATGGCCGCTTTGGCCATTGGACTCTATGGCATTGAAGTCCCTCCCCAAACCCCGCCCTCCTCAGGCTCCGCCCCCAAAACCTCCTGCTGGTGGTGAAGAGGGACCTGGCAAACCTAACCCTCACTTGTGTGTGTGTAAAGTGCCGTCAAGTCGCAGCTGACTTATGGCGACCCCTTATGGGGTTTTCATGGCAAGAGGCTAACAGAGGTGGTTTGCCAGTGCCTTCCTCTGCTCAGCAACCCTGGTATTCCTTGGTGGTCTCCCATCCAAATACTAACCAGGGCTGACCAACCCTCACTTAGTTGCATCCAATTCCTCTTCTGAAGTGCCTATAAACTTCATTTATATGGGAAAACATATATTCTTTCACATGTATGAACACAGAATTATACAGAACACAGAACACAGAACTATGCTCAGGTATGAGAGCATAAGCATCAGGCACATATATATATATTCTGCACACATATGTAAAGGCTTTGCCCCATGTATAAGGGGCAAGAGAACAAATCTTTGGTTCATATTCAATGGTGTGTGAATATGAGTGAGCAGAAGCTGGCAGCCATTGCTATCAGGTGTGAGCTCATCCTGAAGGCCTGGTACAACCAGGCTCCTTAACAAGGACTAAAACCAAGTGATTGAAGACACCAGGAGTGTCAGAAAAGAATGTTAGGTTTCGGTTCTTCATTAGGAATCATATGGCCATCTAAAGTGAACGCCTTAAGACCACTCTCGTAGGACATGCAAATGAGAGCATATAATGTATTGGCTCTAATATGTATTGGCGCTAATGTTCTACGCAATTGTAATTATTGCTGTCAATCCTAACATCTATAAAACACTATGTATGCCTTTGTTCTTGGTGGGCAATGCTCTGACACCGTAGGGGCATTTTCCATGCGCACTGCTCTTTTATTGGCCAATAAAAGAACTGTTGAATCCTGATAACCTCTCCTGAATTACTTTATTGAGCAATTGAAGTAATTAAGGCATTTTACTTGGCGTCCCAACGTGATTTAGGGCAGGCCCCAAGGCCTTTGTCCTCCAAACTTTTTACTATAGCCTCCAGACCCATGTAGCTTACAGAATCATAGAGTTGGAAGGGGCCATACAGGCCATCTAGTCCAACCCCTGCTCAATGCGGGGTCAGCATCACCACCAGGCAGCCGATTCCATACTCGGGGTCGCTTAACTAGTCCATGCAGGTCTCAGGATCCCCAGCATAACCTTTTTGAGTGATCCTTTTCACCAGCAGAAAAGTTAGTTGGATCCACCCTGGTGGCACATTTTTTCTTCCAGGGGAGGGGAACAAATTTAGCAGGGAGGCTTGTAATACCAACCTGGCAGCTTCCACAAAATTCTCTGCGGTCTCCTTCTTTACAGGGGCACTTCTCACATTCATCACAATGCTGGATAGGGGAAAAAGAAGACAGGTGTGCATAAGAGAGAGAGAGAATTTCCCCAAAACTAAAGCACTTCTGGCTCGCACACTTCTACAGGAGTAGCCTTGTTAATCTATTGCAGTTAAACTGATCAGGAAATCTATTGGCACCTTAAAGATGAAACTCTGGTTCATCTCTGTGGTGCCCCAGAGACACCTGTTCATTCTGGGCTTCCTGTCAGCCTCTAAATGCCTACAAAGGCCATTTATGCATGGAAGGTTTTGACTTAGATTTGCTGCTCTCTAGATGAACTTTTTCCCCATCCAAATTCTTAAAACTCAACAATAAGCCCCCATGCAGAGTTTGGAGAATTCGGATGGGGAAAATGTGCATCTAGAGAACGGCAAATACAAGGCAAAGTTTCCCGTGCATAAATGGACAAAGACACTCTGCATAGTTCAGATGTAATTGGTAGGGTTGCCAACCTCCAGGTACTAGCTGGAGATCTCCCGCTATTACTACTGATCTCCAGCCGATAGGGATCAGTTCACCAGGAGAAAATGGCCACTTTGGCAATTGGGCTCGGTGGCATTGAAGTCCCTCCCCTCCCCAAACCCCACCCTCTTCAGGCTCCGCCCCAAAAACATCCCGCCAGTGGTGAAGAGGGACCTGGCAACCCTAGTAATTGGGTACTTTGGTAAAGTGTAGTCCTTTCCAATTTGCAAGATCTGAGCAAGGCTGTCAAAGATAGGACATTTTGGAGGACTTTCATTCATAGGGTTGCCATGAGTCGGAAGCAACTTGACGGCACTTCACACACACACACACACACACACACACACACACACACACACACACACACACACACACACAGTCCTTTCCAAACCCCTCCACCCTCTTTAGTAACCTCCATTCCCAATCTCCCTGAGAATTTTTGTGTAACCCATTTCACGCCAAAGTTGCCCCTTAAAACATTCTAAGGCCATGAGTAGGGTTGCCTGATCAGAGATAACTCTGTGCGTTTCAATTCACTGCTGAGTTGAGAGACCAGGCAAACTAGATTTTTCCCATTTCTCCTTTGCCCTGTGCCTCCCCTCATCAGCTGTATAAAAACCACGCAACTAGCAGGAGAGAAGTGGACAAAAGACACAGGGAAAGGGGTGAAAGAAGCGGCGGCTTGATCTGAGCAGTGAATTTAAAGGAACATGAGGAATCACATGAACACATGAAGTTGCCTTATACTGAATCAGAGCCGTGGTCCATCAGAGTCAGTATTGTCTACTCAGACCGGCAGCGGCTCTCCAGGGTCTCAGGCTGGGGTCTTTCACATCACCCACTTGCCTAGTCCGGGGATTGAACCTGGGACCTTCTGCATGCCAAGCAGATGCTCTAACGCTGAGCCACAGCCCCTCGCCAAGTGGCAGCCTGGCAATCCCAGCAGCAGGAGAGCAGGCAGCTATATCAGTCTTCACACTCATCATTATTGAAGAAGGTAGCAAAGGATTTGGTGGAGAAATAAGGTGGAAGGCACAGGAGGCTAAATGTGACCTTGTAATGTTTAAAGGGACATGCACTATCAGGAAGTTGTGATCTGGCAGTCCTACAGCTGTTTTGTCAAATTCTTTCCCCCCTTCCTAAGTGTCCAGAGTTCTAGGTTTGCCTGTTTTTATTTACCGGAAGTCTCTTCACGTCATCGGTCCTGAGAAAAGTTTTATCTGTCATGTGTCTGACCACCGTTTATAACTACGATTGCCCACCTCCAGGTGTTAGCTGGAAACCTTCTGCTATTACAACTGATCTCCAGCCAATAGAGATGTTCACCTGGAATGGCCACTTTGGCAATTGGACTCTATGGCATTGAAGTCCCACCCCTTCCCAAACCCTGCCTTCCACAGGCTCCGCCACAAAAACCTCCAGCCGGTGGCGAAGAGAGACCTGGCAACCCTAGTTTATAAAGAAGAAAACCTGCCAATGAAAAGAATTGGCAAATTCAAGCACTAGGCTCCAACCTATTTATTGATATCCCAATCTTCTCCCTAGTGGGGACCCAAAGTGGCTTACAACATCATCGTCTCCTCTTCCACTTTATCTTCACCACAGCCCTGTGGGGTATGTTAGCTGGGAAAGTCACTAGCCCAAAGTCACTCAGCAAGCTTCTGTGGCAGAGTGGGAACCTGAACTGGGGCCTCACAGATCCTAACCCAACACTCTAACCGCTACACCACACTGTCTGTCTATATGGCTCTCTTCCAGACTAATCTTCTTTAACCACAAGTGGTTTACCTCTGCATTATTGCTTTTACTGCTACTGGAAGGACCACTGCTCCATTTAGGGCACATGGAAGAGTCAGTAGCCAACTGTCTTTTCTCCTTCTGGGAAAACGGAAGTGATGACTCAGCAACCAAGAACCGCTGTCACTTTCCTGCTAACAATGGGAGATCCTTCAGACAGGTCTTTCAGCAACAACGAAGTTTAATTTGGATCCCAGCTATCAATGGGATACTGTAACCCTTGGTACAATGGAACAGAGAGATAGCGACAAGCATGAGTGGTTTTAAAAGGCAGATTCCTTGACAGGTCCGCCAACGGCAATTATCCACAGTGGGCTAAATGTAACCTCCATGTGCAGACGCAGCATACCTCTGAATAGTAGTTGTTGCGTAGGGGCAACAACAGGTGGAAGCTGCCCCTAGAAGATCTGCTTATACGTAATCTAGGGGCAGCTGTTTGGCCTTTGTGTGAAGCAGGACGCTGAACTAGATGAACCATTGGTCTGGTCCAGCAAAGCTGCTTTAATACTCTTAGAGGCTGCAATTTGGCTTCCTTCCTACAGTTTTAGTTGCAGCCAAGCACAGGGACATGAGATAGGTGAAGCTTTACCAGACGTGGAGAGACCTTGGTTGAAAAAATTTCATCGTGGCCTTTCAGAGTAATATAAGACCAGAGTAGTGGGGCTAGTAAAACACTCGTACAAATTATCAACCTTAGTCTGAAACCTGGCAACGAAACCGTTGACTGGCCTGGAGAAAAACGTCCTGTCTCTTTAATAGCGGCTTAATGGGAGGTTATTTACCCAGTGATGTTATTTACCTCCATGTCACAAAAAGCTTCAGCTGCCCATTTCCACACCTCTATTAAAGGGATGGGACATTTTTTTTCTCAAGAGCAGTTCGCAAGCCTATCAATGACACTAAATTAGGGGTTTAAAAGTTGGCACCCCTATTTATACCCACCGTAACTGTCATGGCCTTTCCCAAAATACAAAAAATTGTAGTTTGCTGCAAGCACTCTGGATTTTCCCTAGTGCCAAACCCCTTACAGAACTTCAATTCACAATATTTTCTAGTACAAGTATTACTATGAAAACCATTCTGAAATGTTGCTATGAAAACACGACAGAATGTGATATGGATGGGAAAATATTGAATATGGGCTGTGGCTACACAAGAGCAAAATGCATTAAGTACTCTGCTGGTTTCTGTAATTGTCTCACTCTTGTTCTGTTGACATATATTACAAAACCCATATTGATAGCCAAACACAGAGGAACAGGTTTACATATTCCTCTTTAAAAAGGAGTGCATATACTCTAGCCCCCTTCTGTTTTGTCTCTGTAGACCAGTGGTTCCCAAAGTGGGCAGTACCACCCCCTGGAGGCGGTGGGATTACCTAGGGGGGCACTAGAGGTGGGCATAGGGGGGCGCTAGAGGTGGGCCCCTTAGACTGTGTTGTTCACTAATTTACAACAGATCAAGCTATGGCACCATGCTGGCAAATTTGGTGGAAACTATCCGATTTTTTTTCCAGACTTTGAAGAGCTGGTACCACTGGATCAAGTTCCTCAGTTTTGTTGAATAAATTTCAACTAAAAAGGTTTAATTTGATTTTGAATAGGCGTGCAATTAATTGTTACTGTTTTGAAATTTTGTTGTTATCTTCTTTAGTGAGTCATGCAAACCCCTATTTTGAATAATGCTTTTTATAGGATTGGGTAGGGGGCGCTGGGGTTGAGTTTGTGGAACCAAGGGGGCGGTGGCCCAAAAAGTTTGGGAACCATTGCTGTAGACTGTAGTGAACAGAAATCCCATTAGGACAAATAAGGATCAGATTTTAGGATCAGAATTTATCATCAGACTTCCCATTGTTTTGATTTTCACTTAAAAGCAACTGGAGGGGGGAGTCAGACCGGTGGAACTGAGTGGAGGGCATTTGACTCTTTCACTCTAGCCAATTATGCAGTTTTCCCGTTTTCCAAATTTTGATTTGGAAAATAGCGCAGGGGGAAACACCCTCTTCCGCTCGCACTGCTGCTCCAGTTCAATTGCCCCCTTCTGTTGGTGGCTGCTTTTAGAAATAAGAATCAAAACACTGGGAGATTCAACCACAGGTCTGCTGTGAAACAGTTTCTTTGACCGTTGTCCAAACATAAGCTTGAAAGGAGAAGATAGGCAGAGCAGGGAAGGGCACATGGAAAATAAACCAGCACAGTGTCAGAATGTTTGGAATGAATGAGCATGCCTGCGCTGAAGTAAAATATGCAAAACCAGACAGACTCTCCCCAAGGAAAGGACATAATTGAAAAAGGCGCAGCATAACTAAGTTTTGGTGGTGACACAGAGAGAGGGGGGCTGAATTCCCCCTCCCCATCCAGGGTCCAAATAAAAGGGGGATATCTTTTCAGATCTGGCTCTGGGGAGAGGTATTGAGGAGGTCTGACCCTGACCCAGAAAAAGGGCAGAGATGCACCATGACTTAAATCAACCAGCTACCGGACTTGGACAACATGTCTCATGAACAGGCACCCCGGCTTTCAACAACAGCCTGCTACACCAAGCAAAGTCCACTGAAATTCCCCTTTGTTACCTTGCAGAAGGCGCAGTAGTGGCAGAGGGAGCCCACTTCATAGTCATCGTTGTCGTCATCATTATCTTTGTCTTCTGCAGTGGAAGAGAGAGACACAGCTACAGTTGTCAAAAGTTTCGTAGCAGGGCAACTGGTAGTCATGTTGGCCTAGAAGACTAGGGCTGGAGGAGACAGGGATGGGTGGAGGTTGGGCTACTAAATTCACAAAGGAGGTGGGTTAAGAGGGTATTTGAAGGGAGGATGCAGGTTTCCTGTAGATCTATGTAGCCTAGTTAGTTAGGGAGTAGGTCCTTGCACTCAAGACTGTTTAAGGGGAAGAGAGGCCAACTGAAGCCACAAAGTATTGGCAACCCGAGGGGAACTCAGTGGGCTAAAGAAGGGGATGCTGGGAGCCAGGCTGTCTAGCTTATCCTGACATCTCAGTTTCCCCTAATGAAAATAAACAGTGTCCAATCACATCTCATCCGCTTTCCCCTAGAAACCCCTGGGTTTCTCACCTTTTTTGCCTTTGTGGTGCTTCTTAACTTTCTCACGAGCTTCATGTTTGCGATGCTTTTCCTTATGCCTTTCCTCCTCCTTATCATCATCGTCGTCGTCTTCATCATCCTTATCAGCACGGCGATGATGGTGGTGCTTTTTGTCCTTATTATTATTTTTTTTATGGTGATGATGACCATGGTGATGGTGCCCATGGGATTTTTCGTCATCGTCGTCGTCATCGTCATCATCATCATCGTCATCCTTTTTTTGATGACGGTGTTTACTGTGATGTTTATGGTGGTGGTGTTCGTCATCATCGTCGTCATCGTCATCATCATCATGACTGTGGTGGTGATGGTGGTTACCATGATGTCCATGAGGGTGGTGATGATGTTCATGTTCATCATCGTCATCATCGTCATCGTCGTCGTCATCATGACTGTGGTGGTGATGATGGTTACCATGATGTCCATGAGGGTGGTGATGATGTTCATGTTCATCATCATCATCATCGTCGTCATCATCACCATGTTGGTGGTGATGGCTACCATGATGTGCATGAGGGTGGTGGTGATGTTCATCGTCGTCATCATCGTCGTCATCATCATCATGGTGGCCATGGTGATGGTGGTCACTGTGGTGCTTATGATGGTCTTTATCGTCATCATCATCATCATTGTGGTGGTCACCATGATGTTTATGAGCATGATGCTCTTCATCATCATCATCATCATCATCGTCATCATGGTGGTGGTCACTATGAGGCTTATGATGATGGTGTTGATCATCGTCATCGTCGTCATCATCATCATGATGTTCATGGTGGTGGTCGTGATGGTGGTGTACTTCGTCGTCGTTGTCATCATCATCATCATCATCATCATCATTGTCGTGGGGATGATGATGGTGGTCACCATGATGTTCCGGATGTTGGTGTTTGTCATCAGCATCATCATGATGGTGATGGTGGTCACCATGGTGTTCATGATGGTCATGGTGGTGTTTACTTTCTTCATCGTCATCGTCATCATCATGGTGATGACTGTCGTGATGTTCATGGTGGTGCTTTTCATGGTCATCATCATCGTTGTCATCATCATGGTGGTCACTGGGATGGTGATGGTGATCTCCATGATGAAGTTCATTATGGTGATGATGATGATCATCGTCGTCGTCATCATCATCACCATCATCGTGAGGAGGAGGGTGACTTCCTTGATGATGTTCTGCTTCATGATGGTGAGTAGCGTGGTCGTCGTCGTCGTCATCATCATGCTGATGGTGTTCCTTGTGATGATGGTGTTCAGCCTCATGGTGGTCGGCATGATGCTGTACATCTCCAAGGTGATGGTGGTGATCATGGTGCTGCTGCTGCTCCTCTCCTTGTGCTCTGGGGAGCTGAAATGAGCACAGCAGGATGAGAAAGAGGCCTAGTGCCCAGGCCTTCCGAGAAGCCATGGCAGAAAAGACGATCCAGGAACAACAGTTTTTGCACCCAGAAATCTCAGTAAAGTTTCCAGAACAAGCAAGAAGGAAAGGCAGGCAGCACAGAAAGAGAACCAAGGGGTGCACCACACACTTTCCAGCCCAGGGTTTGTATGAGCGACGTCTGCAGCTGGCTTAGATTACCCTTCAGTCTCCAGCCAATGGCTCCCCAGCTCAGCCTCCAAGATAGACGAGAAAACTGAGCCATGGGCCCTGCCATGCCCTTATATGAGGTGGCTGGGCTGGAGGGGGTGGGGAGGAGAAAAGAGGGAGCTGTTTGCCATAGTGCCAGGCTATTATTAGCTGTCAGAAGCAACTGCATCTCACTCCCTTCAAATGACAGGGAAGCCGGCAGAGAGAAATAGGGACCAGGACTCCTGGGTTCTCTAAGAAGTTTGGGGTGGGTGGTCTTGTGGATAAGGGGTGGGGAGTCTGATGCCTTGAAGTTAGAGCAAGAAGAACCTGGACTGTCCTATTTGCTATTAAGGGGTAGGAGACTTACTGTGCAATCCTAAGTAGAGTCACGCCCTTCTAAGCCTGTTGACTTTAGTGGATTCAGAAGGGTGTATCTCTACTTAGGATAGCACTTTTAGTAGATGATATTTGGTTGTTATTAAATCAGACTGACTGGTCATTTGGGTGGTAGGATTGCCCGTGAGTGTTGTTTATTTGACTGATCCGTTCCTGGTTTTAATTGTTAACTTTGTATATATATATTTATAGTTCACTCTTAAGTGCTAAAAAATGAGCAATCGCAACCTTGCATACGCAGCAATAATAAAATTATAATTTTCTAGTTTTCACCTCTGGGAGAAAGGATAACGCTGCTGGTTAAAAAAAAAGGGCTGGATCGCACTGAAAGACACAACCTGTAGGTTTTATGAAATCTGTCAAAACAGAAGGATCGGTGACTGATGAAAACTCCAGGATTTGAGGCAAAATGGGTCGCTCCTGGGTTTGGAGATGGAACTGAAAGGGTGGGGAGCAAGGGGGTTTCATAAAGAGACAGAACAAACTGTTGGGGACACACATTCCCCGCAGTGTCAGGAATGTGCTGATTGGTCCCAGTGGCTGAAATCCAATCCACGGAGCTGGCTGAGGTCTATAAATACCTGCACTCCTCTACTGTGGGCATGAGGGGTTAGCGGTGTCCAGTTCTGTAGATGACAGTCCGGGAAGTTCCCCTGACAGGACACAATCCAGCCAATGAGGCCGAATTCCCACTGACCCCCCAGATAGGGTTGCCAGGTCCCCCTGGCCACCAGTGAGGGATGGGGGGGGGGTAGGGTTGCCAGATCCAGGTTGGGGAAACTCCTGAAGATTTGTGGATGGAGCCTGAGTAGGGCAGGGACCTCAGTGGGGGTAGAATGCCACAGAGTCCAAAGCATCCATTCTCTCCAGAAGAACTGATCCCTAGGGCCTGGAGATTAGCTGTAATTCTAGGGGATCCCCAGGTCCCACCTGGAGGCTGGCATCCCTACCCTTAGAAGGCCCCTGCACGCTGCAGCTAAACCTGCCCTGTTGCCTTGTTGTGGTTGCTACATCTATATGTCCCACACCTAGGGTTGCCAGCTCTGTGATGGGAAACACTTGGAGATTTTGGGAGTGGAGCGGGGTTTAGAGAAGGGAGGGACTCTAATGCCATAGAGTCCACTTGGCAAAGCAGCCATTTTCTCCAGGGGAACTGATCTCTGTCGCCTGGAGATCAGTTGTAATAGCGGGAGATCTCCAGCCACCACCTGGAGGTTGGCAACCCTACACACACCAGAATGAGGTCGGAGGGACATTTCCTACAGGAGGTTTAAAAAAATAAAGAAGAGTAGCCCCAAGCAACTGGAGGAAATAGCCACTTAATTAACGTGAATTGCTCCCGTTCATTTTGAAACTGCATCTGGCAGGGCTAGCTGTGCTGGATGGATTTCACTGTTGCACTGGATGGATTTCACATTGCACCAAGCGAAAAAACGATCAGGTGGCCAGAAGAACACCTTTCTCTAACAGTGAAATTCATTTGAATGTGAGTAATCTGTAAATTTGAGTAATCTGTAAGGTCTGGAGGGGTCTGAAGACCAAATCCTATGAGGAAAGGTTGAAGGAGCTGGGTATGTTTAGCCTGAAGAGGAGAGGACTGAGAGGGGATATAATAACCATCTTCAAGTACTTGAAGGGCTGTCATATAGAGGATGGTGCTGAGTTGTTTTCTGTTGCTCCAGAAGGTCGGACCAGAACCATCAGGTTGAAATTAAATCTAAAAAGTTTTCGGCTAAACATTAGGAAGAACTTCCTGACAGAGCGGTTCCTCAGTGGAACAGGCTTCCTCGGGAGGTGGTAAGCTCTCCTTCCCTGGAGGTTTTTCAGAAGAGGCTAAATGGCCATCTGTCAGCAATGCTGATTCTATGACCTTAGGCAGATCATAAGAGGGAGGGCACCTTGGCCATCTTCTGGGCCTGGAGTAGGGGTCACTGTGTGTGTGTGTGTGTGTGTGTGTGAGATAGTTTAGTTGTGAAATTCCTGCATTGTGCAGGGGGTTGGACTAGATGACCCTGGTGGTCCCTTCCAACTCTATGATTCTATGAAGTATTTGAGGGCACAGCTGTTTTCTCAAACACCAGCCTGTGAGTTTGCACTGGCTGCCTGTGAGAGGCCACGTTTGTCATATTGATATAATGTTATATCGCTATAACAATTACTGATCTTTAAAGCTCACCCAGTGAGGGGGGAATGGCCTCTGCAGGGAACTGGGGCATGAAAAATGTAGTGAAACCAACCATGTGAAAGCCTGTTCCCACCATGCTATGTCGGCCATAGGACAGGCATCAGTATATCCTCAGGTGGGGCAGCTGACAGGGCCCAGGGCTTGAACACACAAAGCTACCTTCTACTGAATCAGACCCTCGGTCCATCAAAGTCAGTATTGTCTACTCAGACCGGCAGCGGCTCTCCAGGGTCTCAGGCAGAGAGGTCTTTCACATCACCTGCTTGCCTAGTCCCTTTAACTGGGGATGCTGGGGATTGAACTTGGGCACAGAGTTCTTTGTTTGTTTATTTTGCTATCAAGTCGTAGCTGAATTATGGCGACCCTGGGTTTTCAAGGCAAGAGAAATTCAGAGGTGGTTTGCCATTGCCTGCCTCTGCTTAGCATCCCTAGACTTCCTCGGTGGTCTCCCACCCAAACACAAACCAAGACCAACCCTGCTTAGCTTCTGAGATCTCCTGGAGATCTTAGTGAGGTGAAAGGCCTCTGCCTGAGACCCTGGAGAGCCGCTGCCGGTCTGAGTAGACAATACTGACTTTGATGGACTGAGGGTCTGATTCAGTATAAGGCAGCTTCATGTGTTCATGTGAATTCCCAGCAGAGAATTCCCAATACACATCTGACAGAAAGTCCTTGTAGTGGACCCAAACACAAGGCAAGGATTGTAAATTGTGCAATTGGATCTTGAGTAGCTCCTGCTCTACAGTGCTCTAAGCTTCCATTGGTCAAATGGTCCAAATGTAAAGGGAAAAATGTCTTCTTGTTTTCAGCGAACATGTCAAAAGGTCAATTGCACTACTTTCCTGAAATAGGCTCTTTGGCTTGTGAACCACATGAACACATGAAGCTGCCTTTAGACCCTCGGTCCATCAAAGTCAGTATTGTCTACTCAGACCGGCAGCGGCTCTCCAGGGTCTCAGGTAGAGGTCCTTTCGCATCACCTACTTGCCTTGTCCCTTTAACTGGAGATGCCAGGGATTGAACCTGGAACCTTCTGCATGCCAAGCAGATGCTCTGCCACTGAGCCCCTAATTTGGGGAGGTGTCTCTTAATCGATGGATCAGTTCAATGGGTGACCACAGGCTAAGCAACATACACAAGATACACAATGTCTGCTTCAGACAGGTGACCACAAATAGGTAGGGAAGTCTTAAAGCAAGTTTTGCAGACCTAGTTAACTCCTGTGTGACTCATTAACACATATCCCACTCCTATCTTGTGTATGTTGCTTACCCTGTGGTCACCTATTGAACTGATACATCGATTAAGAGACACTTCCCCAAATTTGAACACACGAAGCTGCTTTATACTGAATCAGACCCTCGGTCCATCCAAGTCAGTATTGTCTACTCAGACCGGCAGCGGCTCTCCAGGGTCTCAGGCAGAGGTCTTTCGCATCACCTACTTGCCTAGTCCCTTTAACTGGAGATGCCGGGGATTGAATCTGGGACCTTCTGCATGCCAGCCAGGTGCTCTACCAACTGAGCCATGGCCCCGCCCTTCTTGAAATAGTTCCTCTTCTCAGCACATAAGTCTTTCACAACCTTCCATCTCAGCCAAAACCTCTGAACTTGACTGTGATATTTTGGGGCCTCTAAATTCAGGGATTCCCAGCTTAACACCTGTTTTGCAGGCAGAAGGATTCCAGTTCCAATAACAACTTCTCGTGGATCTTGGATGGCAGCAGGTATCATGAAAGATCTTTCTCTAGACTCCAGGGACCTGCTGCCAGTCAGAATAGACCATCCTGAGCTAGCTGGATCCCGTGATCTGACTTGACATACGGCAATGTTGTGTTTATATTAATGGATTTGGCATAAGGCAGCTTCATAGAGGCACTGTGATCCGAATCCAGCTACACACAAACTCCTCAGACTCAGAGATGTTTATCCAGTCAAGCAAGTTCCTGTGCGGGGTGTGGTGTACTGCCAGGGGGTTGGATCTCCACGTTGTCTCTCATGCTCGATCTCTCTCGCTCTCACTCTAGGTGAAATGCTAGGGAAAGTGCCCGGCAACTCCTAGTCCTGGCTGGCACTGGCCGGGTACAGCCAACGCCATGGCAAATCCCAGCCAGAAGGACCAGGTAAGGGAGTCTGGCAAAACTTTGGCTGTCAGTTTTGTGGGTATTCATGGGGAAGCTCATGAGCCTGGATTGTAGGGTTTCTTTAGAGTTTTCCTAATCCCTGATTCTCTCCCCAGGCATGGATCCCCAAACTCTTCAAGAAGAAAGTCTGTACAACTTTTATCGAGCAGCCGAGTGAAGCAGGGTGAGTGAAAACTTGATTTTCCTGTGAGGCTGGGCCCCAGTTCCCTGCTTGCAGTTCCTGCTTCCTTATTCTCTGAGACAACCACAGCTATGAATGATATTTAAATAAGGTCTGCATCCCGTACTAAGCTTTGCACCACCCTGTCTCACACATCCCTGGAATCAGTTTACGGCGCTCTGCAAAGTGTTATGCAGAAACGACTATGTGCAAAAGGCTCCAAGGCAAAGCACCCTCTCTAGCCCCTGAAATGAGGCAGCGGTTCCAAAAGTGGGCAGTACCACCCCCTGGGGGGCGGTGGGATTACCTAGGGGGACACTAAGAGGCAAGAGGAAAGCAGGGGGGTGCTAGAGGTGGGCCCCTTCAACTGTGTTGTTCACTAATTTACAATAGATCAAGCTGTGGCACCATGCTGGCAAATTTGGTGGAAACGATCAGAATTCCCCCCACCCCCAGACTTTGAAGAGCTGGTACCACTGGATCAGGTTTCTCAGTTTTGTTGAATAAATTTTGACTAAAAAGTTTTAGTTTGGTTTTGAATAGATGTGCAATTAATTGTTACTATTTTGAAATTGTATTGTTATTATCTTCTTTTGTGAGTCATTCAAACCCCTATAAGATAAGGTAGGGGGCGCTGGGGTTGAGTTTGTGGAACCGAGGGGGCGGTGGCCCAAAACGTTTGGGAACCACTGATGTACATCCTCGCTTCCAGCGACCACGGCCACGCTCACTTCAGTGCTATCACTCAGGCTATTAGTTCATCCCTTCTCCTGCGGCGTAAGTGGAATTGCAACATCCATCTCCCGGTGATGCTTAGATTGCTCGCCCAATAATTTATTCTCCCTTTCCCCACAACCTCTAAATCCTGAGCAGTCTCCCGTGTCCTTGTGTGCTCACTCCAACATCTCTTTGCATTTCTAGTATCTGGAGGTTGGCAGCCCTACCTATTTGAGATCTCTTTCTGTGCTTCTTCCATTCTGCAGTGGCCCCTCCCTGTGCCAGTGTGGGCACGCCCGCAGCAACCACGCCTCCGTAGCCACGGAAGATGCCTTTGGAGCGGCCATTGTCAGCAAATGGGTCTCAGCCCAGCACACAACAGAAGGGCCCACTGATGCCTATGGAGAGGTGGAGTTTGTAGGCACTGGGCGCAGGCCCAGCAAGGTGAGCTGGTTGCGGGTGAGGGTTGCCAGCTCTGGGTTGGGAAATACCTGGAGATTTGGGGGGTGGACCCTGGGGAGGGGAGGGATTTCAATGGGGTATAATGCCATAGAGTCCACCTTCCCAAGTGGCCATTTCCTCCAGGTGTTGCCTGGAGACCCGTTGTAATCCCAGGAGATCTCCAGCCACCTCCTGGAGGTTTCAAAAAAAATTCCTCGTGCTTAAATAGAAGTTAATGAACAAGAGCAAGCACTGATGGCGTTATAAATGAAGTGTAATTCAATTTTCACTAAACAAGCACATAAATCACATATATGCAAACTGCAAATTTCAAAATATTCAAGTGCAAAGTCCCGAAAAGTAGTGGTGAGCTTGAAGCGAAAAGCTGGGAGCTCCAGCTGATGCGATGTTTCTGAGGAACTCCGGGAAACGGAGTATGAAAAACCCGGAGATAGTTCCACAGGAATGGAACACAATTGAAGCCAGGTGAAATATTATTGGCGTGGTTATTTCATATCCCGAGATGGGACTCCGGGAAAACCCATTTTGCAGAGGCTTTATCCATTGGGATAGTAGCAGGTAATTTTCTTTTGCAGGTAAATTTTGCAGGTAGTGAGAGATGCAAATCTATCTCAAGCACTAGAAAGCATATAGCTTACAGATCAATGGATGGCTCCTAGCGATCTTGAAATGGGTTTTTCGCTACTTTTCGGGACTTTGCACTTGAATATTTTGAAATTTGTAGTTTGCATATATGTGATTTTTGTGATTGTTTAGTGAAAATTGAATTAAGCTTTCAATTATAACACATCAGTGCTTGCTCTTGTTCATTAACCTCCTGGAGGTTGGGAACCCTACTGAGGGCTAAGAACTAAGCAAGCCACAGGGAGGGGGAATTGTGGGAAGAGACATCTGGGATGTTTCTGCAAAGCAAGGGCAACTTTTGTCTCTTGGCTTGGTGATATAAAAGGCTCCTGAACAGTTAGGGGCAGGCTAGCCCAGAGATACAGCACCGTGGGGTTGTGGGTCAGGATCCGAGAGCAACCTGCTAAATTTTCCCTCCCCCTCTGTAAGTTCATTCGCTTGTCAGACACGTCGAATCCTGCAGCTGCCTATGCCCTGGTCACGAACCACTGGAAAATCCCACACCCCAACCTGGTGGTGTCGGTGGTGGGTGGTGAAGGTGAGGTGCGTGTGAGGACCTGGCTTAAGGACGTGCTGCGAAAAGGCCTGGTGAAAGCAGCTCAGAGCACTGGTAAGCCCTCTCCCTTTTCTTTCAGTGGTCTGTTTACATCTTAGCACCTTGCCCCTTCTAGCACTGCTGTTATGCCATTGATTCTTCTGCCATGACAACACTATCCTGGTGCCAGAGAGCTCCTGCTGGGGTGGACAGAATGATGTTTACATTTGCCATGCCTGTCTTCTGCCATCGCTGTACTTCCTTTCTGCTCACACCTAACTAGGGATGCCAGCTTCCAGGTGGGACTGGGGGATCCCTATAATTACAGCTTAACTCCAGACTACAGAGATCATAGGAACGTAGAATCATGGAATTGGAAGGGACCACCAGGGTCAACTAGTCCAACCCCCTGAACAATGCAGGAAATTCACAACTATCTCCCCCGATCAGTTCCCCTGGAGAAAATGGATGCTTTGGAGCAGGGGTGGGGAACCTTTTTTCTGCCAAGGGCCATTTGGATATTTATAACACCATTCATGGGCTATACAAAATTATCAACGTAAAAATTAGCTGACCAAGCCCCAAGCAGGCAGCTGCCCCAGATGACCCACACACACACACAGGCAAGCAGGCAGGCATCCAACCAGTGGCACACTCGCCCACCTGGTGGCACAGGATGGTCTGTTGCACCAGTCGGGTGTAGCCATCCAGCTGCACGCTGGCTTAACATTTTTTTGGGCAGTTCTAGCAGCTCCATAGCTAACAACTCTTCTGCACGGGGGAAAAAGGTTCCTTTTCTCAACAAAACAAACACATCCGCCTTGAATAGAGGCTACTCCTGTCTGCGGGGGCGGGGGGGGGATCGCCAGTCTTAGATCCTTCTGAGCTAGAGATCTGCCAGGACCCACAAAGGACCAGACCAAATGATTTCGCGGGCCTTAAACGGCCCCCGGGCCTGACGTTCCCCACCCCTGCTTTGGAGGGTAGATTCTATGGCAGTGTACTCCACTAAGGTCCCTGTCCTCCCTAGGCTCCATCCCCAAATCTCCAGGAGTTTCTCAATCTGGTTCTGGCAAGCCTCCTCCTCCCCTCATCCGGTTCTTCACGGGTGGCCGGGGGGGGGGGCAACACCTGGGAGCCCTACTTGTAAGAAGGCGGTTGAGTTAGGTGGTTGAGTTAGGATTATGGTGGTTGAGTTAGGATTATCGGTCTTAAGAGACAGAACTCTCTTATCTGGGCAGAGACAAGTAGGGTTGGCAAATCCAGCCTGAGAAATTCCTGGAGATTTGGAGGTGATGCCTATGGAGGACAGAGGTTGGGGAGTGGAGGAGAGGGCGCTCAGTGGGAATCCACCTTCTGAATCTCCAAGGGATGCTGATCGCTGTAGCGAGGAGGTCGGTTGTAATTCCAGCAGAACTCCAAGCTCCACTTGGAGGATGGCAACCCTGAGACAAAGGAATCAAAATGGAGGAAAGGGGTTAGCGCTGGAAGTGAGACGATGGTGGCAGCATCAAACACAGCAGGGGGTGCCCTGGCAGGGGCTTGTTTTATGCCCCCCCCCCCATGGAAGCAGTCTAGCATTCGTCAAGGCAAAATCCCGGGTCTGAATACGCCAAACCCTGGTTTCACAGACTATCATGAAAACAAACCAGGTTAAGATAAACGTGGTTCACGATTTCATATTAACTAACCATGGTTTGCATGACTGTCTGAACACAGGCTACTCTACTAACTACAGTTGGTTTATTAACCACAGTTGGCCTTAGCTATGGTTTCATGTGATGTGTCACTACAGACATTCTGGCTCCATCCTGGTTTAAAGTTCTTAGCTGAAAGGCAGTAAAACCAGCATGTGTTGAGGCAATCTAGAATTATCGGAAAGTTGAATCCCGGTCTCACAAACTGAGCATAGTTAAAATAAACCATGGTTAGTCACATTATATCTGAAGTGTGCCTGTGTGTGTATGTCTGTATATGTCTGTGTGCATGAATGCATTCAGAATATATGGTCCGGAGACACAGAGAATCATATAGGTGGATCAGGTGTCTATTCTGAAAGGTGTGATTATTGCAAAAGAAAGTTGTATGACTCACAGGTCTTGTGTATACCTTTCTCTAAGGGTGTTTTTAAAAACTGCTGTGTTTATGTGTATCTGTGAAACGGAGAGCACTGTAAGTGTATCAAAGTGCACAATCCAGGATCTCTCGGTGGGTGTGCGTGCTTGAGAGGGAGGGTGTGGATACGCAAATAAGGACGTGGAGCTTTTTGAGAAATAAACTTCTGTGTGAGTAACGGGGTGCTCTTTGTCCAATGGGTGTGTCCCAAGGGAAATAGTTATTATCCTCATTATTGCATGGCTATTTCTCAATCAGGAACTCCTTATGATATCCATTCAGAGGGTTCAGGGAGTGGTCTGATTCCTTCGAACGGCCCTAAAATACACCACTCCCCCCACTTAATTCGAAAAGAAAAATTGTTTTAATGTGCATAGTATAAAATTGACCAACGTGGATAATGATTACAATTGTATAAAGCACACCACCTTACCATAGCCTCCTCCATTTTCCCCACAGGGGCCTGGATTATGACGGGCGGCCTCCAGGCTGGGGTGGGTAGATACGTTGGGGAAGCCGTAAGGGACCACACCACAGCCAGTACCAACTCCAGCACTCAAGTGGTGGCTATGGGCATCGCTCCGTGGGGCATGGTTGAGAATCACCATTGTCTTATAAACCCAAAGGTATGTCTAAACCCTTTAAGTGGAGATGCCGGGGATTGAACCTGGGACCTTCTGCATGCCAAGCAGAATTGTCATTGTCTTGTAAACTCAAAGGTGTGGGAAGTAGGGTTGCCAGGTCCCTCTTTGCCACCAGCGGGAGGTTTTTAGGGCAGAGTCTGAGGAGAGCGGGATTTGAGGAAGGGAGGGACTTCAATGCCATAGAGTCCAATTCCCAAAGCGGCCATTTTCTCCAGGGGAACTGATCTCTATCGGCTGGAGATCAGTTGTAATAGCAGGAGGAACAATTGCTGAATAACTGCTAGCATTAAATGATATATCCCTATTTGGGAATATTGGAGAGTTATATATGCAGTTATAGCAAGTTTCCCTACGGGGACTTTTTGTGGAAAATTGGGAAAATATGCATAAGCTGAATTTGGAACAAGTGTATGCACTGTTGCTGAAATAAGTGGGACTGAGGAAGACTCCGAAACGATCGTATCCCATTTTTATTCTTCAGTTTGAAGATACCATTTTTGGACAGATTGATATTGGAAACCATCTATGTGGACTTCTTTATAACATTGTGCATACTTTATTTCATTGTCACTGTATCTACCTTTCACTTGTTGTTTAAAGCTAGTCAACACAATTTTGTTATGCTATGGTTGTGTCAGCTGTTTCCTGTACTAATACCTGGAGGTTGGCAACCTTACACCCGCAACCTAATTTACCTCACAGGGATGTTGTGGTGAGGACAAAAAGAGTGAGAGGGGGACAATATTGTGAGCTGCTTTGGTTCCCCCGCGGGGGGGAAAAGCCGAGTGTAAATAGCAAAATAAATTAATGGGTTCTTGTGGGTTATCCGGGCTGTGTGACCGTGGTCTTGGTATTTTCTTTCCTGACGTTTCGCCAGCAGCTGCGGCAGGCATCTTCAGAGGAGTAACACTGAAGGACAGTGTCTCTCAGTGTCAAGTGTGTAGGAAGAGTAATATATAGTCAGAAAGGGGTTGGGTTTGAGCTGAATCATTGTCCTGCAAAAAGTAACAAAGGTAATGTGCTAACCATTGTCCTGTAAGTATCAAGATAATGTGCTAATGATGGTGTGGTATGTTAATGTGGAACCATTGTATCCTGAAGTGATCTATTAACATGTGTGAATCCAAACTATTCCACATGGCTATTGTGGACTGTAGTCTTTGTTAGTCCGGAGGTTTTCAGGACAGGAAGCCAAGCCTGATTCATTCTTAAACTCTCTTCTTTTCTGTTAAAGTTGTGCTGATGTTTATGAATCTCAATGGCTTCTCTGTGCAATCTTGACAATAAATAAATTAATGATTATTTCCTCCTGAAGGGTTTGTTCCCAGCACGTTATATCCGGACAGGCCCCGTCAGCCCCTTTTGCCCTCTAGATGCCAACCACTCTGTCTTCTTCTTAGTAGACGATGGGACGACGGGCAAAGCGGGTGGGGAAGCTTCCTTCCGTGCCCGCCTGGAACGCTACATTGCCCAACAAAAAGTGGGAGCTGGAGGTGAGAAACTGTTCCCCGTACAATAATGATATTTACCATGAGGCATGGGAGTCACTGTAATGCTGTGGTTGGCGTGTTGGAATCAAAAAGACCTTGGTTTGAATTCCCACTCTACCATCAATTTCCAGCTTTCCGCCTAACCTACCTCACAGGGTTATTGTGAGGACAAACCAGAGAAAGAGAACCATGTACACTCCTTGAAGGAAAGACAGAATAAAAATCTTAAAATTACACCGCTTGCTTCCAGTAATATTACTGTATGATGGCTGATAGCTGTCAAGGCTGGACTGTAAATAATGCCTCCCCTATTTGGAATTGCTAAGAGCCCTGTGGCGCATAGTGGTAAGCTGCAGTACTGCAGTCCAAGCTCTGCTCACGATGTGAGTTCAATCCTGATGGAAGTCAGTTTCAGGTAGCCAGCTCAAGGTCGGCTCAGCCTTCCATCCTTCCGAGGTCGGTAAAATGAGTACCCAGCTTGCTGGGGGTAAAGGGAAGATGACTGGGGAAGGCACTGACAAATCACCCCGTAAACAAAGTCTGTCTAGTAAATGTCGGGATGCGACATCACCCCATGGGTCAGGAATGACCCGGTGCTTGCACAGGGGACCTTTACCTTTTATTTGGAATTATTGCCAAACACGTTCTCCACAAGTAATTAAAAAAACAAAAAAGCAAATAGCACTCCTTCCTGTTTTACTGTGGCTTCCATTCCAGTTACTCAGTTCAAACTCCAACCCATTTTGTCTGTCGTATTTTCTGCTTCAATTGCTGTAAATTGTAGATTTCCAGCACTTTGTTCCATTAAAGGTTAATTTCGTGCCAGCAGTGAATTTAGGATATTGGCCCCTGCTTTAATTTGAGAATCACAGAAATGGTACATATTAAAGTCCTTCTCAGACATTAGATCGTGGCACACCCTCTAGAAGGAGCTAGAAAATATTTTGAAGTGTAAAGATGTGTCACTGGCCACCAAGACCAGATTAATTCATGCCATCGTATTCCCTATTACTATGTATGGGTGTGAAAGCTGGACAGTGAAGAAAGCTGATAGGAAGAAAATCAATTCCTTTGAAATGTGGTATTGGAGGAGAGTTTTACGGATACCATGGTCTGCCAAAAAAACAAATCAGTGGGTTATAGATCAAATCAAGCCTGAACTGACCCTAGAAGCTAAAATGACTAAACTGAGGCTATCGTATATTGGTCACATCATGAGACAAGAGTCACTGGAAAAGACAGTCATGCTAGGAAAAGTTGAGGGCAGCAGGAAAAGAGGAAGACCCAACAAGAGATGGATGGACTCAATAAAGGAAGCCACAGCCTTCAGTTTGCAAGATCTGAACAAGGCTGTCAAAGATAGGACATTTTGGAGGATTTTCATAGGGTCGCCATGAGTCGGAAGCGACTTGACAGCACTTAACACACAATACACAGATACACACTACATCTAACAGGGAAGTGCACTATGCACAATCCTACTGATATACACGGTTGTAATTCTGTGTGAATGGAGCAATCGATACGTGTCTTTTCCGTGTGTGCACAGCTTCTACATACATGAAGAAAACCCAGAGTTTTGAGGGAATATGTTTGTGTGAACTGAAGTTGTACACACATGGAAAATAACATGCATCGCCCTGTTCACAGCAAATGATGACCATGCATATTGAACACATGAACACATGAAGCTGCCTTCTACTGAACCAGACCCTTGGTCCATCAAAGTCAGTCTTGTCTACTCAGACCGGCAGCGGCTCTCCAGAGTCTCAGGCTGAGGTCTTTCACATCACCTACCTGCCTAGTCCCTTTCACTGGAGATGCCGAGATTGAACCTGGGACCTTCTGCATGCCAAGCAGATGCTCTACCACTAAGCTATAGTGGGAGGACTGCACATAGAATGCACTTCCATTAAATATGGGGGGAGCATTTAATTATGTGATTTCCTCATCTGTGGTACAGCCCCAGACACTGGTTCACCACCAAAGTGAAAATTAGGCCAGAGTTTTCTGCTTCATGTGTTGGTAAGTATGCAGTTACCCAAAATTCTGTGGGTTATGTTTTGCTCCTTCATTTTTAGGCCCCTGGCCAACCCCAATGTATTTTCTTCCTATTAACCCAAAATAGTGATCCTTTTAAAAATTATAGACGTTGTTCCTCCTAGGCCTGTGTGGTTTTCACTCCCTCACCTAATTTCCCCATCTCCCCTCTTCCGCCCTCCCCAGGTGTTGGGAGTATTGAGATTCCTGTATTGGTGCTGCTCATCTGTGGCGACTTGTCCATGTTTAAGGTAATGGTTATGTGGATCATTCAGGGCACAGGGACAAGGAGGATGAAATAAATGAAGAAGAAGAGTTGGTGTTTATATGCTGACTTTCTCTACCACTTAAGGGAGACTCAAACAGGCTTACAATCACCTTCCCTTCCCCTCCCCACAACACTTCCACAACACTGAGAGGTAGGTGGGGCTGAGAGAGTGTGACTGGCCCAAGGTCACCCAGCTGGCTTCATGTGTAGGAGTGGGGAAACCAACCCGGTTCACCAGATTAGCCTCCACCGCTCATGTGGAGGAGAAGGGAATCAAACCTGGTTCTCCAGATCAGACTCCACCGCTCCAAACCACCGCTCTTAACCACTGCGCCATGCTGGCTCTCACGCTGGTCATGTAAAAGTGCTGGGATAAAAACTGAAACTCTCTGAGAGTGCAGAGAATTTTTTGAGGAGAGGTCTGTTGGCGGAGGTGAGGCCCACACATTAGGAAAGCATAATTCTCTGCATGGGAGAAAGAGAAGTCCCCAGCTCTGCGGAAGAAGTGCAGGGAATGCTATGAGGAGAAGCAGCCAGGGCCAGAAGTGAAGGAGAGTCCTTGGGAGGGGACACCATGAAATTGAAAGGTATGTCAGGGGCTCCTGTCCTCATGCCAACCACTTCCACTTCCACACAGCGTGTTTCTGAGGCTGTGCATTCCTCCATCCCCTGCCTCCTCTTGTACGGATCTGGGGGGGCAGCTGACTGCTTGGCGGAGTTGCTAGAAGAGACACTGCCCGGAGAGTCCCTGAAGGTGAAGGCGCTGGAGAAGATGCGGGGAAAGTTCCCTGACAATGAACTGGAAGAGCTGGCAGAAGAGGTAAGACTGTTTCCCATCAACGGCTTCTGCGCTTTCTCCGTGGATTCTCCAAAACGAACGCAGATTTCTTTTTATTCCACCCGGGAATACTGAAGCACGCTCACCCTATCTCCATGTGGCCCAGACCTGAGTAGAGGGCACTTGAAAATCTTTATCTGGAAAGGAAACAATATCTTTTCTGGGGTTTTCTTCAAAGCGTTCTCAGTGTTTTCTCTCACTAGGCAGAACGAATTGGGGCCAGACGAGAACTAGTGACTATCTATTCTGACCACGAAGGCCTGGAGGAGTTCGAGACTATCCTGCTGAAAGCCCTGGTGAAAGGTGGGTGTCCAACCACAGACTTCCTTAATTTGTCCATTTATGAAGGGTCAATTTTGATGCTCCCTCCCTCTTTTAAAATGCAGCCTTTAAAATGCCTATTCACAGTCCCGATGCAAAAGGAGAAATTCCACCCTCCCCCCACTTGCCTGCTCCTTCGTTCCTCTGTTTGCATAGCCATTAGCAACCACCTTTTGCATAGCTAACGAGCAGCTGTGATTTTGCATGCTTCCTTGAGGGGATTCTTCGAGGCGGGGGCAGAGCAAACACAAAAGGTTGCGTTAAAGGGGCTCTTAAGAAATGCAAAGCAGGTATGCGCCGGCTTCACAGTCACTTCCTGAATGACGGTTCAGCATGAAAAACTAAAAAAAATATGTGGGGCAATTCAGCCTGGAACTCGCTGCTAATTACAAGCATAACTGGCCTGTGTGAAATGGCAAAATCCACTTGTAAACGATCGTTAAAGTGCATTGAAAGTGGATTGAAAGTGCATTATTCGGCATGTGTGAAAGTGCCCCTTGACTTCATAGTTCTCCCTGCCTGTCTTTCATTTCTTTTAAACTAAAACCCAGTTCTGACTGATTGTGCTTACTGTGATCCTGACCTTAACCCTCGGCCCTGACCTCTGAACCTGACACGAAAGGTAACGTTTGTTCCTGTTAAGTCCCTAGCTAGGATTTTCATGAACCATTGTTGTGACATGCGTTTTTAGCTGGAGATTCTGAGGATGTACTAGCAACATAAAGAAAGAATACTGAGACATTGCATCATCTCAGTCTGTCAGGCACCCTTTCCCATTTGACCTTCACCGTGGGGTTAAAAGCAAAGGGTTACTTTCAACGTTGTTGGGGTTTTTTTTAAACCATAAAGGCTGTATTTTGATGCCACAAACAAGCGTTCAGAAGTCCAGCACAGGTTCCAATTTGTCCAAGGTGAGAATGAGCCATGGAATCTTTGGGGACACATTTCCTTCCTCTTTTCTTCGCACACAGAAGAGAGACTGAAGACTTACTGGTTTGAAAGAAACTGAAGTTTGTTGCCATATAAAAACTGGGATGTTTGAACAAACTGTGGTTCGTTGCTTACTTATCCTTTGGAATTCTAAGTGCTGAACCACAGATGAGGCTAAGGATCTCTGTTCAGGTTTCCAACTGCATAAATGGGCTGCAAAAAGCTCAGTTTCACTGAATGGGCCTCCCCAGACTGATTAAGCCCCAGGAGCTGAAAAAGACAGGTACCCATCCTGGGTCAATCTTTATTCCCTACCAAGGCTAACACAAAGGGGGCATTTCCACTCTAGGAATCCATGCACATTTACTCCTTCTGCCCCAGGGCTACAGACCCAGCCAAGTTTCTTCACGACTAGGGTTGTCAGCTCCTGGTTGGGAAATACCTGGAGATTCTGGGGGTGGAGCCTGAGGAGGGTGGGGTTTAGGGAGGGGAGGGACTTCAATGGGGCATAATGCCATAGAGTCCACCTTCTAAAGCAGCCATTTTCTCCAGGTGACCTGATCTCTGTCACCGGGAGATCAGTTGTAATAGTGGGAGATCTCCAGCCACCACCTGGAGGTTGGCAGCCTTATTCATGACTCTTGTTTGCAGCTCTATCCAAACATGGTTCCCTGGCATCATTTGTGACTTATTATATATGAGAAGTGGTTTGGGGAAGAAGGAGGAAGCATGTAGTCCTGGTTTGTTTCTGGTTTGTTTCTGGTTTGATTCCCTGGTTTGTTCTGATCGCAAACAAAACAGAGCTTGTTTGTGACATCAAAGTACAGCCTTTATGGTTAAAAACCTTTGAAAGTATCGTTTTGCTCAACGGACTCCTGGTTGCAACTAACTAATATTTTAATTTCAGCTACACAAAACAATAATAATAACAGAGGATTGACAGAGTGAATAGCTAACCAACTCTGGATCTTGATACTCTTTGGTAGACTGTACAGACTTGCCTAGCAGTCAGATATTCAGACTTCTAGGACATGATCCTGAAATCCAGGGAAAGTCCTTTTTAAGTTCTGGGAAAGGCGAGAGGGAGCTGTCAGGAAAGGTCACCTTCAGAGAATGCTGCTAATCACAACAGCTAAAATTAATTGCACGTTCCCAATTCAAGTTACATTTTTTAAAACGTTACAGGAAAAAAAGGAGGGGAAATACCAAATGTATGGATTTACCCTGTTACAAATATAGACTGTACAAATATAAACACTATAACAAGGACAAAATATATTAACATAACTGCATCAAAAGAAGAAAATGTTCTAGGAAAGCAATCCTAAAGCAGATCTACTCAGAATCCAACTCAAATATATTCAATATTTTTTTTGCTGTCAACCTAGGGGTTTCAAGGCAAGAGACTAACAGAGGTGATTTGCCATTGCTTGCCTCTGCATAGCGACCCTGGAATTCCTTGGTGGGATCCCATCCAATTACTAAGCAGGGCTGACCCAGCTTAGCTTCCGAGATCTGACGAGATCAGGCTAGCCTGGGTTCTCCATTTCAGGAGTCAAGGGGGCTTACTCCCAGGAAAATGTTCTTAGGACTACTCTGTTAATCTTCTGTTTCAAAAGTTTAAGCATAGATTCCAGCTATCTAGTTTCTCACCCAATTTCATATTTCAAATTCTAATTGTTTAGATTTTGACGTTACAAAATTATAGGTCCAAATAACATGAACAAATAACTTGATTCTTGACCTTGAGATTAAACTACAGCATGAGAAGCTTGGGATTCTCTTATAACACCCCCAAGTATTTTTCCTTGTAAGTGGAAGCTACACAGGAGAGAGATCTTATTTGGAGCAGTGGACTCTAATCTGGAGAACCGGGTTTGGTTCCCCACTCCTCCACATGAGCGGCGGGTGCTAATCTGGTGAACCGGATTGGTTTCCCCACTCCTCCACATGAAGCCAGCTGGGTGGTAACCTTGGGCTAGTCACAGTTCTCTCAGACCTCTCTCAGCCCCACCTACCTCACAGGGTGTCTGTTGTGGTGAGGGGAAGGAGATTGTAAGACGATTTGAATCTCCCTTAAGTGGTAGAGAAAGTCAGCATATAAAAACCAACTCTTATTATTATTATCTGGGACCATAGTGCGAACAAGAGGTGAATAATCTTTTTCTACCCCTCCATTATCCCAATTTGAAAGGCCCTGTGGAGCTGAGGTATGTTGCCTGTATCATACCCCATTCTCTAAAAGTCTGTCCTTGCTGACGTCTCCTTGCTCCTTTTTATTGGTTCCTCTCCCTGACAAGTGTGATTCCTGCCACACATTTATTAACCCTTTCCTCCCTGTAGAGCTGCAGAAGTAGGAAGGGGAAGCCACCAGTTGTCTGACACAAATGGGGTGTGTGTGCCTTCTCTTCTATTTGCAGCCTGTAGGCGGACAAGCGAAGCTGCTAGCTACCTCGATGAGCTGCGTCTGGCCGTGGCCTGGAACCGCGTGGACATTGCCAGCACCGAGCTCTTCTGTGGGGACATAGTTTGGGAGGTAAGTCAGCCGGGAATGATGAGGGCATCTCAGACTGCAAGAAGGATAGAGGATGAAGAAAGCCTGATGAGAACATAATGGGATCGATGAGAAAGAATGGAGGGAATCTTGAGGAGCAGTATGGAGATGGCATGGGAAGACCAGAGGGAATGAGCTGGGTTCAGAGGGTGAAATCTAACCAAAAGAGAAGGTTAACATTGTTGTGCCAAAGTAATCACATTCAGACACGCAAGCTACACGCATGAGCTGCTAACAAGCAGAACCCAAAGAAGCAGCTTCCCAATGGCCCCTCCTTTCCTCTTGCATAGCACGTAGGCACACTCCCATTCCAAAGGCTGGAAACTTTCCTCTCACATAAGGAAAGGCTCCAACAGCCTCCCTCCCACCTGTTCCTCCTTTCCGATACTTTCACTTCAGCCTGCAAGGGAACACTAGGCTCCATTCATTAATGTAGCAAGGCGCGCGCAGGCTCTGTAGAAACTAATGACATTGCATTGACAAGCTAACCTCGGATGTTAAGAAAATGTATCATTGTTGTATTGGAATGTCAAATGTCTATAAAACCTCTTGCATTCCCCCTCCCTCGGTGTGACAGGATTGCAGAGCTGCTTGTCTGGATCCTGGCTCACCCGGCTATGACTTCTTGGCCAGTAAAGCAAGCCGTAAGCTCACACCAGCCTCCTTGCTCCATTGGACTCTACATTAATGAGGGGGCACTTCAACATAAAATCAGTGCTGCAGCTCTTCCATTATTTTGCAGCTCTTGCCACTCCCAGCTTGTAACTGTTTTGCATCCATCCTGGAACTGTTGAGGGAAGGTAGGGGAGGGGAGTCAGAGGCCCCCAGTTTCCCCTTAGCCCTGTCTTAGCCATGTGTGCTGCATTCCTGGAGGTATGGCCCCGCAGAGTTACTTTTTTTTTGTGCCGTCATGTCACAGCTGACTTATGGTGACCACGTAGGGTTTTCAAGGCAAGAGATGTTCAGAGGTGGTTTGCCATTGCCTGCCTCGATGTCATGACCCTGGCATTCCTTGGAGGTCTCCTGTCCAAGAATTAACAAGGACAGACCCTGCTTAGCTTCTAAGATCTGACGAGATCAGGCTAGCATGGGGCTACAGGAAATACATCTTGGTCATGCTGATACAGGCTAGTACAGAATGGCCAGCTCTAGGGGAGGATCAGAAGGCAAAAAAGTCCCTGGAAAAGGGCCCCCTCCTCTCAACCCTGGTCCCAAACAGACAGGAAAGGGAAGAAGAGTACATTCATGCCCACCCCACACAGGGCAAGGGCCATTGGCCAACTAGGACTTTCCCTGGTGGACTTAGGCTGCCAGGCCTATGCTTGAGGCCAGCTACGGTTCCCTATATATTAATGCTGGCCTCCCTAACCTCCCTGCTGCGGTAATATCTTTTTATTCAGTCTGTGTTTATTCCATCTGCTCACCTTAACTGAAGTTTGTGTTTTGTGTTATACTTTAGAGGCGCTTTAGGTAAATTAGGATGATATTTATATGATTTTATAGGGCTATTTTAAAATGTTTTGAAGTTTTTACTGATCTAATGGGATATTTATTTTTGTAAGCTGCTCTGAGTCTGGTTTTGGCTGGGGAGAGCGGGATAATAAGTGGCAATAACAACCATAACAACAACAAGAAGAAGAAGTATTAGTATTAGTATTAGTATTAGTATCTTTGGCCAATCTTTGGCCAATTATTATTATTGGCCAATCTGCCCCTCGCTAGTCCTTTTGAAACATTATTTTTAATTGTTAGCTAATTTAAAGCATCAGGAAAGGATAGTTCTAAGCACAGTATAAGACAAGGACGGAAGGGTAGCCATGAACTGCCAGGGAGGGTACAGCATTGGGAAGGCAAACAAGTTGATGGTTTGTGATGATGGCAAGAACTCATTTGGTGGAGCAGCAGAGGATGGACAGTGGCCTCTTACTCTTACCATTATCCATTGTCCTGCCATTTCTTGCAGCCCAACCTATTAGAAGATCCAATGCGTGATGCTTTGCTGGGGGACCGCCCTGAACTCGTACGCCTCTTTGTGGAGAATGGCTTGGACGTCGGGCAGTTCCTGACCTGGGGACAACTGGAGAATCTATATGCGGGGGCTCCTGAGGGCTCGCTGCTGCACCGTCTTCTGGAGCAACGCCAAGGCATATCCCACGAGGCTTCTTCGCCCCCAGAGTACCTGCTTTTAGACCGCTCTCTGTCCCATTGCCACCTGTCACAGGTGGCCCGCATCCTGCACGAACTGCTGGGAGATGTCTGCGCTCCCTTTTATGCGGGACTGCATTCTGCAGGCCAGAAAGGGATAGGGGTAGGTTGTGATTACATTCATCTATTGAAGCAGGAGTGCATCCGGGAACCTTAGAAAAGAACCAAATTGATTCCACCATAAGCTTTCTTGAGTCACTGCTCACTTCATCGGGAATCATACGCCTGTGTGTGATTGTGCAGAATGCTCCATAAGGAAATTAGCGGGGTGGTTTGGGAGGTGGGAGACCGAGAGGAAAATGCTAGATGTATTTCTTTGTGTTGGGGAGGGAAGGCGGCATGGTACAGCCCGATCTCATCAGATCTTGGAGGCTAAGCAGAGTCAGTACTTGGAAGGGAGACCACCAAGGAAGGCTCTGCAGATGAAGGCAATGGCAAACCATTGCTTCTTCTCACCTTGCTGGGGTTGCCATAAGTCAGCTACGACTTGATGCACTTTACACACACACACACATTTCTTTATGTTAGGTATATTTCTTTAGCCAGCCTGGTATAGTGGTTAAGGGTATGTATTCAAGCTGTAACATCAGTTTAAATTTTTGGATTGGAACCTACCAGCTTTTCTTCTGGTAATAAAGGGAAGAGGGGTTCCTTTTGAGCACCAAAACTGGTTATTCTGGGGATCATGGGACTGGTGTGGGAAACAGCCACATGGGGGTGTGTGTGTGTTGGAGGCTCCTCTCAGGAAAACTATGTAAGGGGACAAGATTTTCTTGAGAAAAATTCCAAACTGTGCAGAAGTTTGACTATTGGTTTCAAAATGCCCTTTTAGTTAGCATCAGCATATCTGAATACTGATAGGAAATAATGTATTGGAAACATTGGGTTATCATGTTTTCAGCAAAAGATTAGAATGTTGTTGTTGTCCAAGATGGGAGTTTTTTTGCCACCATGTTAGATGGCAGTGGAGAGCTTTGGCTTGAAACCTCAATCAGCCCTAAAGTTCACAGGGTGAGTTATCTCTTGGCCTAGCCTACCTCACAGGGTAGTTGTGATAGTAAAATGGGAGAGTGGAGATCAATGTACACTGGCCAGAGCTAGAGAGAGACCTAAGGAAAGTGTGTGCCTGAGAATATTTCATATGCCATGCTGATGATCTCTTATTCTCTTTTTCCCCAAGACCAAGGGACTCTCACCTAAACCAGAGCCATTGTACCGCACTGAGTTCTCTCCAAACCCTTGGACTGACCTGTTTATATGGGCTGTGTTGCTGAACCATGGAGAGATGGCCATGTATTTCTGGGAAATGGTGCGTATGGTTCTGAGGGGCATAGCAGTTTACATAAAGTTGCCAACTCTGGGTTGGGGAATTCCTGCAGATTTGGGGGTGAAGTCTTGGAAGGGTGGGGTTTGGGGAGGGGAGAGTCCTCAGTGGAGTATAACGCCATAAAGTCCACCAACCAAAGCCTGCATGTTCCCCAGGGTAACTTTCTAGTCTGGAGGGTAATCTTTCTAGTCTGGAGATCAGTGGTGATTCTGGGGCATCTCCAGGCCTCATCAGTACACATGTAAGTTCCCCTGACAGGATAAATAGCAGGTCCCCATGGCCCCCTCTCCCTGCACACTATGGCCTCGATCTAAATCAAGCCCCTGCACACCTGGGAATAAAGTTCTGAGCAAGTAACTCCCAGAACATTTCTGGTTGCCAGGACTCGAGCAGATATACAGGTGACAGGAGGCCTTTGTAATGTATAGATAGACTGTAAGTGGATCCTTCTTGTCCAGCAGCAGTATATCTCTGAATACCAAATGCCTGAATATGAAACTATTGCAGAGTAATTAACTCTGCCAACAGGGGTTATGGGCCCAGGATTAGACTGGTCTAATCAATTAATCTCTCTAATTTCCTAATTTCCCACATCAGGAGAAACTGCCCCTCTCTCTAATTGTATCCTATCTAATTGCCCTCTTGCTGCCCCCCTGCAGGATCTTCTTCTCCTCTTCTTTGTACATCAGATATTGCCTATTCCAACAGAAAGTGGCACAGCAAAACAAAAGACAGATGTATTTTCTAGCCTGACTTTGCACTTCTGGAGGTTTTCCCTGCTGTTTGGGAGCTGATCTGCAGCGTTTTTCTCCAAGCTTCTTCCTGTGCTCATTTGCCATTTGTTGTCCTTCCTCAGTGTCTTCATGGTTTCTCCACACTTTCTAAAACTGAATCAAAGGTGGTATTAGAAAGCATGGAGAAACACTGAGGAAACATGGAAGACAAGGATGCGAGGAAGCTTGGAGAAAAACTGCTGCAGGTCAGCACCTAAGCTGCAGGAAAACCACTGTGTGAAAAGACTGCTGGTCTATGGATGCAGTAGTCACCTGACAATAGGACCTGACTCTGCACTCCAGGTGAGCAATCAGAAGGTTCTATTATAGATGCTGCTTTTATCCCTGAATTTCATAATCCCTCCAGTCCCTGTCTGAGCCTGTAATCTCTCCTCGCTCCTTTTCCCAAAGTCATCAGGAGTGTATTTCCTAGTCAACCCCTCCCTAAACTGATTCCGTTCATCTCCCTGCCAGTCACAGGGTGCGGTCCAGACAATGACCTCACCCTTAAAGTTCATCCCCAGGCTAAGAGAGATGGCAGGAAAGTTTCGCAGAGAGTTGGGAAGGATTGGATTCATCTAACTCTAGGTTGGGGAACTGACTTGAATTCCAGTTTCCTGGGGTGTTTGGGGTGGGGTCAACGTACAGTACCAGATGTTATTGTACCCATTCCTTCTCTTATGCTGTGCACCCTTGGGGTCTCCTATCTTGAAGATCTTCCTGGATTATGCATCGAGAGACAGTGTTATTCTTTGGAAACCCTGATGAGCAATTCCTGTGCCTTCTTGTTCTCTCCCCTCCTTCATCCCACTTTGTAGCTGCTAATCCTGTCTCAGGCAAGAGTCTAACTCAGGTTTGCTCATCCTGTGTGGGAGAGGTAACTCTATAGAGTACTGGTGTGGCCATGTTCATGATACAGATTGGCCTTCCAGTACCAAGGTACTGCTACTTTGCATGTAGCCAAGCGCCCTTTGGAGAAAGTCTGTACTAATTTGACACATTTTCCAGAAATGTCTCTCTTTTGGGGCCTATGTCTGACCTGTGGATCATTGAATTCATCTCTTTTGCCCTTAGCCTTTAAAAACAGGAATATCTAGTGCTGTAGTAACAGTTCTGCAAATTTATTCCTTCCATCCTGTACTGTGTAGATTGTACAATTCCTTGCAAGTGACCAAGTTTGTCAGTCTGTCCCCACTGACCACTCGGCTCAGTTCAGACATAACATGAAACAACGGTTTGGTTTTAACAAGGGTTGGTTTGTTGAAAGCAGGATGATCGCTCAAATCCTGATTTGCCTCGACAAATGCTCACTTAATTGCCTTCCCTCTGGCCGAGCATCTCTAGAGTTTGGGCACGTGCGAAGGTGTTGATGGTGAACTACTGAGGATACCTGAGTCTGTAAGTCACACAAAATCATAATTAAGTCTAACTGTGATTAATAGACCAACTTCAAGCCATGATCAGATCTTGGTTAGGTGGACTGCGGCTAACCCTAGGTAATGGAGTGGCCTGTGTTTTGACAATCACTCCAACCATAGACAGTTTCATTAAACCATGGTTTGCGGTATGTCTGAACTGAGCAATTGTATTATTCCACTGGATAATAAAACATTTGTTTCTGTGTGTTTGTTGATCCATGACAAAGGCCGTTTATGCAGGGCTGTTTCCCTGCGGTCCCCCCCTCCGACTGCTCCGACTGTTTCGTTTTGATTACTCATGCCTTTCCTGACTGTCAGAGGTCACCTCGCTCTCCCCATGTGTTTCCGCACGTTTTGCCTGCGTTTTCTGGATTTTCGCTAAAACAGCATCCGGGAAACACGGGCAAAACGCGCAGAAACATGCAGGGAGAGCGAGGCGACCACTGATGGTCGGGAAAGGCATGCATAATCAAAACAAAGCGCTGGAGCAGTCAGCGGGGGTGACCACGGGGGGGGGGGAACAACCCTGCATAAATGGCCTAAGGCTTTTTCCTCTCTTGCTTGAATGGTATAGATTGGCCTCTTCCCAGTTTCATGCCACTGCGAGTGTATGGCTGTCACCGCACTAGGTATTCCCAGCGATGTATTAAGAGTTTGAAAACGTTATAAATATACTGTTCGCACTTTCTACGTATTCCCACGGATGTATTAAGAGTTTGAAACTGTTATAAAAAATACTGTTCGCACTTTGTTTGGCCCCTTTAGCTGTGAAGACGTCTTCCAACCATTTTTTAGCCATGGCATCCAAAAACCCTTTTAAAGCGATCTTTTTTATAACGTTTCCAAACATCTTGATACATCGCTGGCAATACCTCGTGCGGTAACAGCTTATATCTCCCTTATATTTTGGAAACTGTCTGTACTAATTTGGCATCTTTCACTCATAGCTGAGTCACAGTGCTGTTTCCCCTATTGCCACTTCTGGGTTTGTTAAGAATCTGATTTAACAACAGATGTAATGGATGAAATAGATCAGCTGGCCTCCTTTCTCTTCCCTTCTTTCCCTTCTTGTTCCTTCCTTCCCTTCCCTGCCTGTTCCTTTCCCTTCCCTCCATTGTTCCTTTCCCCTCCTTTTCCTTGTTTTTCTTTTCTTCCTGATTCTACTCTCTGGGGGACCCGGGAGTTTTCAAGTAGCCATTAGTCTCCAAATCCACCTTAGACCACCCTCATCAAGGAGAAGATTTTCTCTTTATTTATTATGATACATAGATAAGAAAGCCATCTTATTAGGTTAAATTGGGAATAATAGTTTTAAATTATATGTTTTAATTCGATATCTATATTGTAGTATATTGTAATTTATTGGTGTTGGAAGCTGCCCTGGGCCTGGCCTAGGTTGGGAAAGGGAAAGGTTTAAATGGAATAAAATTAAAAAATAAAGCTTGGGAGAAAAGTGGGATGTAAATAAATAAATGCAAAATGCATCCTTTTTCCACTGACAGTCCCCTTTTTCTCCCCACTAGTGTAGTGGTGAAGAACGGTGGTTTGGAGTGGTGGACTCTTATCTGGAGAACCGGGTTTGATTCCCCATTCCTCCACATGAAGCCTTCTGGGTGACCTTGGGCTAGTCATGGCTCTCTTAGAGCTCTCTCAGCCCCACCTACCTCTCGGGGTGTCTGTTGTGGGGAGGGGAAGGTAAGGTAAGGTGGTTTGATTCTTCCTAAGTGGTAGAGAAAGTCGGCATATAAAAACCAACTCTTCTTCTTTCTTCTAGGCTCCTGACGCAGTGGCCGGGGCTCTGGTAGCATCCCGAATCCTACGGGAGCTTTCACACCTGGAGATGGAGGCGCAGGAGGTGGCATCCATGAAGGAGCTGGCGCTGCGCTTTGAGAACTTGGCCATAGGTGCGAGAAAAGTCAGGGTGGGAGCGGAGAGTGGGTGAAGTGGGGTCTGAATGGGGTTGTCTGGAAGTTTACCTCATAGTACTCTTGGCTAGGAAATGAGCAATTTTTTCAAGTACAACATCTGGGGATTTTTTATTTCTAAAAAAAAGTTTTTAGTTCTTGTTTGTGTGTGGAAAGTGCTGTCAAGTTGCAGCCGACTTATGGCGACCCCGTAGAGTTTTCAAGGCAAGAGACTTACTGTGGTGGTTTGCCATTGCCTTCTTATAGATAGTCACCCTGGTATTCCTTGGTAGTCTCCCATCCAATTACTAACCAGGGCACACCCTGCTTCGCTTCTCAGATCTGATGAGATCAGACTAGCCTCTTAATGTTCTTGAAAACAGCTTCTGGTAAGGGCTTCATTATTCAGTGGAGTATGGATATCTGACCATATCTTACTTTCAATGACCTCCAGCCATCTTCCGTACCCTGTTCTTTACTGTTTTACCCCTCCTATTCTATTGGTCCTTTAAGAACTACCCCAAATGCTGCAGGTTGAACTGCTGGGTTCACAACACGACATGCAGAACCACCCATTCATAGTGCAAGCTGGTGGCCATCGTGGGATCACAGGTTTTGATGCGCTCAGGGCAGTTGGATCCCTCATTCTGGAGTTCGATGCTGCCCACTCTGGGTTGAACCTCTTTTCACCTGTCTCACTTCCCAAACTGTAAAAGGGTATAAATATATCCTTATGGAATGAATACACATGAACACATGAAGCTGCCTTATACTGAATCAGACCCTTGGTCTATCAAAGTCAGTATTGTCTACTCAGATCGGCAGCAGCTCTCCAGGGTCTCAGGCTGAGATCTTTCACATCACCTACTTGCCTAGTCCCTTTAACAAGATGCCGAGGATTGAACCTGGGACCTTCTGCATGCCAAGCAGATGCTCTACCACTGAGCCACGGCCCCTCCTCAAGGATGACTGCAAGGACGAAAAAAGCATTTTGCACATTAAGAGGGCTAGATCAGTGATGCTGTGTCAATGAAGATTATTTTAGGAAGGTGGTGTAGGGGAGATCATATGGACACTTCATAACCTTGTACTTCCAAAATGTTTCTCTTCTCCCCCCCCTTTCCCCCCCTCTCATCTCCAGGTGTTTTCAATGAATGTTACCATAACGGCGAGCCGCGAGCCTATAAACTGCTAGTGCGCCGTTCCAGTCTTTGGGGTGGAGCCACCATCCTCCAGCTGGCTCACCAGGCAGATGCCCGCCTCTTCTTTGCCCAGGATGGTGTGCAGGTGCGGCTGGGGGTGGGGCAGAGGTCCAGAGCACTTAGAGAACATGTATACAACGGCACTTCCGCAGGGATGCTTGGTGCCTGAAAGCCCAAAGTGTTGCCATATTCCATTCTGGACAGGGTCTTGTTATCTTAACAGCTCTAAAGCAAATAACATTCAGCTGGAGCAGCCACAACACAAGGGTGGGAGGCATTGTGTCCAGGAAGCATCTGCCAGGCCTGGCTTAGAGCTCTTCTAGGAACAGAAGGTCCATCCAGCCCTGTTTCCTGCTGAAACATGGGACCTAAGAGACAAAGGTGTTTGATGCATGGGCTGGATCCCCGTGGTCTGACCTTGGTTTGGCCCACATTTATCTAATCCAATTTGCTGTATCCTGTATCCATTGGCTTGTATGATTACAGACCAAACTGTGCTCTACTTGATCCATGAATACTGACCGCCAGGAAAATGCGAGAAAGGTGGAGTTCCTTGTCCATTCCCCCACCCTCCCATTGCCTCACCAGCTCTTTGTGATTGATGGTTCCTCTTGGGCGCATGGATGGCCCCTGCCCCCTTTTCGGGTTCATTTCAATGATTCATGAGCTCCACTTTAAAAAAAATTAATTTTCATTTATTTGATGTACCGAGTATTTATTAATCTTATTCGGCCTCCCCCATCTGTGGCTCCCTCTCAGTAACTGGCACGAGTTGTCTGCATAGAGTTGTAAAAATGGCCTGGGCGGGGGTTGGCTGAGCTGTTCCTTCTTTTCCAGTTGTGTTTTCCATTTAACCTCTTGCCCAACATGCTCGCAGAGGGGGAAGACTTGCAGTGCAATCCAAAGCAATTATTCCAGTCTAAATCCATCATAGACAGCCAGCGTGGTGTAGTAGTTAAGGTGTTGGACTAGGATCTGGGAAACCCAGGTTCGAATCCCCATGAAAACCTGCTGGGTGACCGTGGGCCAGCCACACAGTCTTAGCCCTGACCCTGGCTAGTATTTGGAAGGGAGGCCTCCGAGGAATGCCTTTCCTTTATCCCTTGATCCATTGACCTTGAGCAGCATAAATCTAATGTTTGAGGGATATAAGGACTGAAATAAATCTCGCCACTGACAATGTAGCCTTGGGATCCCTGTCAATAAAAAAGGCATTCTGTCGGAGATAGAGGCATTAGATTCATATGTTAAAAGGGGAGAGATATAATGTGATCGAAGTTCCTCATAAAAACGGCATTCCAAGAGGGCAGGAGCTAATGAATCGATAGAGCCAGAAGAGCAAGGACAGGTCTTGTCTGGGTATGGTATATTCAAAATCCTGCCCTGCATAACCATGGAGGGGTTAGCATTCAGTCTAGCTAGACAGAAGGCTCTAGAAAGACAAGGAGTTGTCAGATAGTAAGTATAAGCAAGCAAACCGCGTGGTGGTGGTATTCCGAAAAACTGAGATGAACAAACGCAGAGAAGCACGAAAAGTAGTGCTGTTATAATCAAGCTCTTTAATGCGCTTTTTAATTTTGGTGAAAGCTTCAGCCACGGAATACCAGGGTCGTGACGCAGAGGCAGGCAATGGCGAACCACCTCTGAACCTCTCTTGCCTTGAAAACCCCATGGGGTTGTCATGAGTCAGCTGTCACTTGACAGCAAAAAAACACACAAAAACATTGAAATCTTAGACTGGAATAACTCTGCATAGAACTGCAATAGAGTCCGTGTCTCCCTTGGAGAACTTGAACAAGACAAGACATTCTGTCTTAGAATTGTGGCGTGGATGAGGAAGGTGTTGCCAAAAAAGGCATTTTGGTAACTTTACGGTGCTAGCCAGATGAATAAGAGTCACTGAACCCCATTCCTCCCCTCTGTGTTCTCCCCCACAGTCTCTGCTCACCCAGAACTGGTGGGGGGAGATGAACCAAAGCACCCCTGTCTGGGCGCTTCTCCTCACCTTCTTCTGTCCCCCTCTCATCTTCACCGACCTCATCACCTTCAGGTGAGTATGCTGCTTGTTTCATTTCAGGGGGCTGACAAAGGGACAAAATCAGTCTTCCACAAGCTGGTGGAAGGTGCTTCTACTCCTGCAATATAACACGCTGCGTTAACTTCAGAACTGCTGCCTCTCGCTCTGCCGCATGGGGCACACAGTCATTTCACCCCCTTTTGTCTCCCCTTTGCAGGTCTATGGAGGATGACCCCCGACTAGATCCCTCCCAACCCATGGAGCTGGACATCCTTGACACGGATGTGAAAACTACCATCGGGGACATGCTGTCCGAGTAGGGGGACTGGCCATTCTCTTGGGACAGGGGAGGGGGAGAAGTAGGGTTGCCAGCTCCTGGTTAGGAAATACCTGGATATTTTAGGGGTGGAGCCTGAGGAAGGCGGGGTTTGGGGAGGGGCTTCAATGCCATCGAGTCCAATGGCCAAAGTGGCCATTTTCTCCAGGGGAACTGATCTCTATTGGCTGGAGCAAGAGATCTCCAGCCACCACCAGGAGGTTGGCAACCCTAGGGAGAAGGGCGATTTGTTGGTGGGAGACTGCAGGGGTGGGAGAGGTGAATTCTGCACTGTCAAAAGCTGTTCATGCCAGCCAGCCCACCCTGCCCAATTCCTATTGACACTTCTGCCCTAACAAAGTGGGGAGAGGCTGTGGCTCATTGGTAGAGCATCTGCCTGGCATGCAGAAGGTCCCAGTTTCAATCCCCGGCATCTCCAGTTCAAGGGGTGACGTGAAAAACCTCAGCCTGAGACCCTGGAGAGCCGCTGCCAGTCTGAGTAGACAATACTGACTTTGATAGACCAAGGGTCTGATTCAGTATAAGGAAGCTTCATGTGTTCATGTGTGTGTTCAAGTCTACTGAACAAACCCTCACTTTAGAAGAGCAGGCTCCCAGGAAAAGGAATCACTGTGAGTTGGCTACAACGGTTGCATCGCTAGGGAGGCAACAGCCTTCCTTTTTTTGTGGGTTTTTACATAACATCATTGTGCAGTCATCCATTTCCCAGGTTTCCCAAGGTTTTCCTATATGTATTCCCACACCTGCTTTGGGACAATCTTTCTAAGAAAATCATGGACAGGAAGATGCAGATATTCTCACCTTCCCTCTCACATCTGGTGCCATTTCCCTTAGGCCATTTATGCCTGGTGCTTAGCAGCGAGTTCCAGGCTGAATTGCCCAGCATATTTTTTTGTTTTCCACGGTGAACCGTCATTCAGGAAGTGACTGCGAAGCCGGCGCATACCTGTTTTGCGTTCCTTAAGAGCCCCTTTAACGCAACCTTTTGTGTTTGCTCTGCCCCGCCTCGAAGAATCCCCTCAAGGAAGCATGCAAAACCACAGCTGTGTGTTAGCTATGCAAACGGGAATTGCTAACGGCTATGCAAATAAGGAGCAGGCGAGTGGGGGGTGGGGGTAGAATTTTTCCTTTTGCATTGGGACTGTGAATAGTCATTTTAAAGGTCACATTTTTAAAAAGAACTTTGAGCGAGCTTCTAAATTGACCCTGCATAAATGGCCTTAATGCTTATTGTTTCCTGCACCCAATGGTGTTTTTTTTTAAATTGCCAGCTATTCTATTTTATTGATTTCAGATATATTGCTATAGTATCCTTACGTTACATTTTTTTAAAGCAGGCAAAAAGCACTCCAGTGGCCAGGATGGTGGGTGGTAATTATGGGTGTGAAGGGATACTGCAGGAAATCCCCTCCTTAAGTGGAAACTCTGTTGCCCCTGTAAATGCATTCACATTAACTGGGAGAGGGCATACTTTCTGCCTCCTGTGAATGTCAAGATACGCCTGAAACATGAAATCTCAGAAGCCAGAGGAGACACTCAATATGTATCTGTGCCTGGTATAGCACCTTAGATCTCTCCATCAACAATATATCTAATTCTCAACATGGCTCCATCTGTGGATACTTAAATCCAAAGACTGAGGCCATTGACAGACAATTCACTTCTTTCTGCAAACCTGAGAAAAGCCCCAAGTTTGCAGGAAAATCTGAAATCTAAAATCTAAGTGCCTTCCTAACCAGCGTTACCCCCTTCTAAATCCATTAAAACCAATTAGCTTAGAAGGGTGTGACTCTGTTAAGATGGCATGGCAAATTACTACCATTAAGAATCTGCCCTATTTCCTTACAGTCCCTGTAGTGCCTGGCACTGAACAGCCATAGCCAGAAACAGAATTGTTACAGACCATATCAGTTTCCACATGGAAATGCTAGTCTGTGTTTTCTCCATTCCCGTGGCAGCTCCAGTCACTGTCCCGGTCTTTCCCCTACACCCAAGGAGCGCTCCCATCTCTCTCATCCTGTTTGCTGTCTTTGTATCTGCAGGGACATGGATCCTCCTTCCCCACCATCCCCTCGCCGGTTCTGGCTACGGCGCTGGCGGCAGTTCTGGGGAGCGCCCGTGACAGCATTCCTGGGCAACGTGGTGATGTACTTGCTGTTCCTTTTCCTCTTCTCCTACGTCTTGCTGATGGATTTTGTAGCTCCGCCGGTCGGCCCTTCTGCCGCGGAGATTGCTTTGTACATTTGGGTCTTCACACTGGTCTGCGAGGAGGTGCGGCAGGGCTGCTTTGTGGGCTCCCAGCCCCTGCTGCAAAGGGTACGCCGATACCTGCAGGACACCTGGAACCAGTTTGATATCATAGCCCTGCTGCTCTTCATGGTGGGAGTGGCATGCAGGTGAGCATCTTCTCGGCTGTACAATAACAAGTGGGAAGGAAACGCACATTTTCCCTTACACCTGGGGAGGGGCCGTGGCTCAGTGGTAGAGCATCTGCTTGGCATGCAGAAGGCCCCAGGTTCAATCCCTGGCATCTCCAGTTGAAAGAACCAGGCAAGTAGGTGATGTGAAAGACCTCTGCCTGAGACCCCGGAGAGCCGCTGCCAGTCTGAGTAGACAAACGGACTTAGATGGACCAAGGGTCTGATTCAGTATAAGGCAGCTTCATGTGTTCATGTGTTCAAGCCAAGCTACCTGAATACGAGAACAACAGGGTGCAGATTTTCCAAGACTGTACCATTTCTGGCTGCAGATGGGGGGAATTGAATAGCTGAATCCTACCATATATTAAAGCAGATCTCCCTGCACATGGGTAATTAGCATGTCAGGGAGAAGACTAGGCTAAAATTCGTCTTCCTAATATCTACTTTCTAAGAGCAGTGAGATTTTTGCTAGAGGGAAACATCAACACACAGTTCTCTACCTGCAGTGATACAATCCCGCAAGTGGCCTTCAAAGCAGTTAGGAGATAGAGGGCTTTCCCGCATTCTCAGTTTCCTTACTTCTAAGTTCCTGTTTCTGGGGGGGAGGTTTCAGTTCTGCGCATGTTTTGCTTCCTCTAGTGGTCGACTTGAATTTTTTTGGCCGTAAAGTCACAGCTGACTTATGGCAACCCCATAGGGTTTTCAAGGCAAGAGACATTCTTGCCTGCCTCTGCGTTACACTCTTGATATTCTTTGGAAGTCTCCCATCCAAATACTTGCTGGGGTCAAGGCTGAGAGTGTGTGACTGGCCCAAGGTCACCCAGCAGGTTTCCATGGCAGAGTGGGGATTCGAACCTGAGTTTCCCAGATCCTAGTCCAACACCTTAACCACTATGCCATGCTGGCTCTCTCGATTTGACATAAAACAGCTTTGCGTCCAGCATAAAATCCTGCAGTTTAAATCAGCAGGGAGATATGCTCCATTAAAAGCTGTCTAATGTCAAATCGACCACTAGAGGGAGCAAAACACATGCAGAATTTACCCTCTCCCCCCACCCCCGAAGAAACAGGAACTTACAAGCAAGGAAAGTGAGGATGTGGAAAAGCCAGAGTTCTGAAAAAGGGTTTGGTGTGCAGACTCTCTCTACTCACGGCTGTTGGCTGCTAACCATACAACACACTTCAGTGCTGTTCTTTTAAATTTAAAGCACTTTGCATGGGATTTGGGGGTCTGGTGTTATTGGCTCTGGAGAGGTGGGAAAAACTTTTTTTTTTAAATAATGCAGGTAATATCGTTGCACTTCCTTTCCCCTGTTTCTTATTACACTGTATGCCCCACAGGCTGTCTCCTGAGTCATTTGAATCTGGCCGCACCATTCTCTGCCTGGATTTCATGGTCTTCACCCTTCGTCTCATCCACATCTTTGCTGTCAACAAACAGCTGGGTCCCAAGATGATCATTGTTGGCAAGATGGTGAGAGGGTGGATGAGAGGGGTGTAAAGCGAGTGAGCAAAAACATTGGTTTTCCGCATGTGCAAGAGGGCTTGGGTTCAAATATATGCGGAGTGGCTTTCTTTTAGGTTGGAGTACAGATGTGTGTGCAAAGAGCATGCAAAGGATTCTGGGCTAAAATGAGAGTCAGTTTATAATAAACAAAGTGTACAAGGAATCAGAAAATGTAAGCTAAGTATGTTTAGCCTGGAGAGGAGACGACTGAGAGGTGATATGATAACCATCTTCAAGTACTTGAAGGGCTGTCATATAGAGGATGGTGCTGAGTTGTTTTCTGTTGTCCCCGAAGGTTGGACCAGAACCAACGGGTTGAAATTCAATCAAAAGATTTATTGTCGAAGGCTTTCACGGTCAGAGTTCATTGGTTCTTGTAGGTTATCCGGGCTGTGTAACCGTGGAAAATTCCAAGACCACGGTTACACAGCCCGGATAACCTACAAGAATCAATCAAAAGAGCTTCTGGCAAAACATTAGGAAGAACTTTCTGACAGTTCGAACGGTTCCTCAGTGGAACAGGCTTCCTTGGGAGGTGGGGCAGGTGGTGGGCTCTCCTTGTTTGGAGGTTTTTAAGCAGAGGCTAGATGGCCATCTGTCAGTAATGCTGATTCTGTGAACTTAGGCAGATCATGAGAGGGAGGGCAGGAAGGGTCGCGTCGGTGTTTGGCTCTCATGGCCCTTTTCTTACATGCCCAGAGTAATGCCGATCGCCACTTTGGGGTCAGGAAGCAATTTTCCTCCAGGCCAGATTGGCCTGGGGTCCTGGAGGGTTCCCCCCTCCCCATCTTCTGGGCCTGGACTAGGGGTGTGTGTGGGGGGGTAGTTGTGAATTTCCTGCATTGTGCAGGGGGTTGGACTAGATGATCCTATTGGTCCCTTCCAACTCTCTGATCCTATGATTCTAAGTGCAAGCAAGTGAGCAGGAAATCTGGGGCCACACTTGTTTCTCCTTTAAAAAATATAGGTTGCATTCATGCTGCCCATCAAGACAAATCTGAGGTTCAATTTTTTGGAGCATATTTGTTGCACAGATTATTTCCCCTATGAGTGTTTCATTTTTTTTCATTCATCACATGAGCAACGTAGTTTCTCCTTGATTAATAGCAGGGATATTTGTCGGAAAATACCACTCCCCTTGTGAGATTATTTCGACTTTTTGTAAAGTCCATGTTGGGGAGGAGAGTCAAAGGGCCTCTCCTAATTAGCGATTGTTGCTCTGTCTATGTACCATCTACAGATGAAAGACGTCTTCCTTTTCCTCTTCTTCCTCGGGGTGTGGCTGGTGGCCTATGGGGTTACAACCGATGGGCTTCTGCTCCCACATGACCGACGTCTCCCCTGGATATTCCGCCGGGTCTTCTACCGGCCTTACTTGCAAATCTTTGGACAGATCCCACTCAATGAGATTGACGGTGCGTATGCTAAGGATCCCATTCTGAACTCTGGCGCTTGAGGAAATAGGATAAAGTATAATTTGGTGCCCTGACCTGGATGGCCCAGGCTAGCCCAATCTTGTCAGATCTTGGAAGCCAAGCAGGATCAGTGGTTAGCCTTGGTTAATATTTGGATGGGAGATAGGGTTGCCAGGTCCCTCTTCGCCACCGGCGGGAGGTTTTGGGGGCAGAGCCTGAGGAGGGCGGGGTTTGGGGAAGGGAGGGACTTCAATGCCATAGAGTCTAATTGCCAAAGCGGCCATTTTTCTCCAGGGGAACTGATCTCTGTCGGGTGGAGATCAGTTGTAATAGCAGGAGATCTCCAGCTAGTACCTGGAGGTTAGTAGGAGAAAAAGACACCACTATACTACTATCAGGAGATTAGGAAATCAGTACAGGGGCGACAAAAATGTACAATAACAATTACTGTTAAGTGCAACCACTATTTATCTTGTAGTGTCTAAATACAACTATACATTTAAACATACAGTGTTATGTACAAGCATACAAAAATAACAAGCACAACCAAACAAGTCCACATGGATGGTGACACAGACAATAACAAAAATATTCAACAAAAATGCAAGGTCTTTTGCTAGGTGCTGCATTCTTCTATAAGTCCCATGCAGGTCAGTGTGCAATTCTAGCAGAAATATCAATTTTAGAGGAGTAACTTGATGGAGGATACGGCCGTTTCAAATTCTTATGGGTAGAATTCTTCATCAGTCCTTCATATAGATTCCTCTTATATTGCACATCTTAAAGATTAAATTTCAAAATCCTGGATGCATGTTAGTTCCCGCGAAGGGTAGTTATCATTAAAGCAGCCAACCTGGAGGTTGGCAACCCTAATGGGAGACCAACAAGGAAGTCCAGGACTGCTACATAGAGGCAGATATTGGCAAACCACCTCTGAATGTCTCTTGCTTTGAAAAACCCTATGAGGTTACCATAAGTTGGCTGCAACAAGAAAGAGAAAGAAAGAGAAAGAAAGAGAAAGAAAGAGAAAGAAAGAGAAAGAAAGAGAAAGAAAGAGAAAGAAAGAGAAAGAAAGAGAAAGAAAGAGAGAGAAAGTTTTGTATAGGTTCCTGCTAGGGTTACCAACCTTCAGGTGACGCAGATTCGCCATCCGCTAGTACTGTCAGCCTATATGCCTTCTTGTCCGGAACATATGTTCTGTGGAACCTTGATGGAACGTCACAGGATTGCCTGAATTGACAAAGCACCAGCGAAATAGGACTCATCACCGGAAGCCTATTTTCCCTCTACTCATGGCATTCCAGGATTTGATATTTAGTCACTTCACTTACCTGTCTACACTGCAGGAACATGGTGACTTTTCTACACATGTAACAGGAATTTCCTTCTGTTCTTGGTTGTATTGTTTGTTTAATTTGTCATTACAAACATGTTGTTCAGCATTCTTTTGTAGTGCTTTTTGTGCCATAAGTGCCTACTCTTGCTTTGCTTAAATCCTTGTAAGGCAGTAGTGATTTTGTTTGATTTCCAACAACCTTCAGGTGGTGGCTGAAGATCTCCCACTATTACAATTGATCTCCAGGTGATAGAGATCAGTTCCCCTGGAGAAAATGGCTGCTTTGGCAATTGGACTCTATGGCATTGAAGTCCCTCCCCTCTCCAAACCCTGCCCTCTTCAGGCTCCACCCCCAAAATCTCCAGGTATTTCCCAGCCCCGAACTGGCAAACCTAGTTCCTGCTATTCTGGGGTATGATGCACCAGGCTAGCCTATCCACACCAGCTTATTTGGGTCTTTTGTGCCAGAGAGGTTGTTGTAGGGATTGCAGAGAACTGTGCCATAATGACCTTCGCCTTCTTCCTTCTCTCCCTGGGGCAGCTGCTCTGATTGCAGCGGCGAACTGCACCTATGACCCTGTGGCCATCTTGATGGAGGATGCACAACCGTGCACCAACACCTACGCCAACTGGCTGGTCCTCGTCCTCCTTGTGGTCTTCCTGCTGGTCGCCAACATTCTCCTCCTCAACCTGCTCATCGCCATGTTCAGGTAGGGCTGTTGATGGTGCCAGGTGCAAGTTGGGAAATACCTGGAGAATTTAGGGATGGAGCCTGAGGGCGGGGTTTGGGAAGGGGAAGGACTTCAATGCCACAGAGTCCAATCGCCAAAGCGGCCATTTTCTCCCGGGAGATCTCCAGCTACTACCTGGAGGTTGGCAACCCTGGCCATGTGGGAGATCTGACCACGGATCTCTGTCCTGATGTTTTCTTTAACATTAAAAGGCATGGGACAAACAGGGGCTATCAGGATTAGGGTTGGGGAACCGGGGGAAGGAGGGTTAATCTTTTCCCCCTGTGTTGTTTCCCTGGTTGAAACCTCTCCATAGAGCTTCTATTAACTTCATTAGGAGGAAAAAGACCTTCTGTTACTTCAGTAGAAAGAAAAAGACAGGCATAGCTTGTCTTTTCCCCCTCTACACATAACGGCAGCTGTAGGGAGAAATTTGCATTAGGGGAAATGGCATGCACTGGAAGGAGGGTTAACACTAGGGGTTATCATAGAGAGTCCAGTGTGTCGGCTGATGCACTGATGTCATGTCCGGGTTTTCAGGTGGGTGTTCATATTTACATGTAGTGCAATATCTTTACTGGCCTGCATTGTTTCTCCCACAGCCTGTACACAAGGACAGGTGGGAGGTGCCCAGCCGGCTGGTAGCAGGCTAATAGTGTTGTGCCAAAAAAAAACGTTATCCCAGGTATGTCTGATCAAAGGATAACGTACTGGAGATCAGGAGTTAGTTTTACAGCTATGCCGTTTAATGGTACCAATTTAAACAATACAAGCTGGGATCAAATCTCTCCAGCCGAGACCCCAGAGAGTCACACTGCAGAAAGAATCACATTTTCATTTAGCATTGATCAACCTTTTATACACTTTCTCTTCAATTCCTTCAATAATGATACTGTTCTGTTTTTCTCATGCTGTCATTCTTAACAAACGGTCTCTGTAAAGCCAGTACAAAGCAGTTCTTTAGCTGAGATGTGCAGTTCCCGTTACCAAGATAACAAGCTAGTGAAGCACAGGAAAGCCGGCACTGTTTAGCAACGTTGCAACTGAGGAATGTTTGTGCTTTTATGCAGACTATATCAATAGAAAGCAAGAGGAAAGAGAGGGAGAGAGGGGGGCGGTTTGACACACATTTATGTACATGGGTGTCACGTCTAAAAGGGAGGATTCCTGCACCTGTTTATGTACACAGGGGCAGTCTATAGTGCCACAGGTAAAATACCTTTATTTGGGGCACTTCATTGTGGGCACTTCAATAGCATGCCTGGTTAACACATACACCTTTCCAAGGTCTTCAGCCCTAAACTGCAACCTTTCTCATACACACAAATACACACTCTCTGATTACTTCTGAATGGTTGATCCAGTCACAGATCTTCAGTATGAGGTGTGTTTTGGCCCTCTGAGTGTGCAAAAACCCCTGGGCTCAAGCATGTGTAAAAAGTGGATGTTGGAGGAATTTAAGAGGGAGGCATGCACAGATGCAGCGCTGTTAGGCCTGGAGCTCACCAGTTTTTCCAGTGGCAGAAGAGGGAGGCAAAGCCCTCTTTTGATCACAGAGAAAAGCTATGCCAGCGTGGTGTAGTGGTTAAGAGCGGTGGACTCTGATCTGGAGAACAGGGTTTGATTCCCCGCTCCTCCACATGAGCGGCAGACAATAATCTGGTGAACTGGATTGGTTTCCCCACTCCTACACCTGAAGCCTGCTGGGTGACCTTGGGCTAGTCACAGTTCTCTTTGAGCTTTCTCAGCCCCACCTACCTCACAGGGTGTCTGCTGTGGGGAGAGGAAGGGAAGGAGATAGTAAGCCAGTTTGATTCTCCTTAAAAGGTAGAGAAAGTCAGCATAAAAAACCAACTCTTCTTCTTCTACATGGGATAGGGGCTGCATCAAGAAGGGGAATTGAGTGGAAAAGCTGATAGAATCTGTGGAGTTCAACTTGTCTGCCACAATTGATCGCCCTTTGCAATGTGAACAGCTGGGGAATGTTGGGAGTATTCAGAGATGCGCTCTCAGCTGTGGTGTAGTGGTTAAGAGCGGTGGATTGGAGTGGTGGGCTCTGATCTGGAGAACCGGGTTTGATTCCCCACTCCTCCACATGAGTGGCGGAGGCTAATCCGGTGAACTGGATTTGTTTCCCCTCTCCTACACACGAAGCCAGCTGGGTGACCTTGGGCAAGTCACAGTTCTATTAAGAGCTCTCTCAGCCCCACCTACCTCACAGGGTGTCTGTTGTGGGGAGGGGACGGGAAGGTGATTGTAGGCTGGTTTGAATCTCCCTTAAGTGGTAGAGAAAGTCAGCATATAAAAACCAACTCTTCTTCTTCTTCTGTGATGGAATTGTCAAGTATGTAAGGGAAAGCCCAAGATACAAACTAAGGGGGGGGGGGTGTGGGCAGGGGGGAAATGGAGAAAAAGTGAAGGAAGGCTGCTATGAGGAAGCATAGCTTTTGGCACACCTCTGCAGGAAGCAGGGTGGCAAGAGAGAAAAGCCAGAACGGTGTGGAAACTGCTTCTAATTGTCTAAGGGGGTTTCTATCTCCCACCCAACACAGTTACACGTTCGCCAAAGTTCAAGGCAACAGCGACATCTACTGGAAATCCCAGCGCTATAACCTGATCCTGGAGTATCACAGCCGCCCTGCGCTGGCCCCGCCCTTCATCCTCCTCAGCCACCTGCATCTTTTCATCAAGTACCATATCTGCAAGGTGCCGTCGGCAAAGGGGCGCCACTTCCGTGAGTGCCGTTTGGGAAAGGTGGGGATGATGGAGGAGGGAATTATAGCGGCGGCAGCGGCTGTTCTTTCCTGCAATGAGCTTCATGCAAGCAGGATTGAAGCAGAGGTTCTGCACAGCGCATAATATAGTGCTGACTTCCGTATACCAATCCAGCAGTCGTCTCCACAGGCAAAGCCCTCTCATTACATTGACTTGGAAATAAAGGAAGTCCCATTCAACAAAGGCCCTGTTTGTCCCCACAACTTTACTGTTAAATTTTAGCACATGAAGCTGCCTTCTACTGAATCAGACCCTGAATACCAGTTGCAGAAGATAAGGCCACCATTGGCTATTAGCCACAACAACTAAATGGAACTGCCATGTTCAGAGGCAATATACCTCTGAATACCTTTCCTTTCCTTTTATCCCTTAGAAGCTCCTTGATCAATTGATCTTGAGCAGCATATATCTAGTGTTGGAGGGATATATGGACTGAAACAAATCTTGCCACTGACAATGTAGCCTTGGGGTCCCTATCACTTAGTAAAAAAGGCATTATGTCAGTCACAGAGGCATTGGATTTGTATATTAAAAGGGGGGAAATATAGTGCGATCGAAGTTCCTCGCAAAAGCGGCATTCCAAAAGGGCCTGGGCTAATGAGTCAATAGAGCCAGAAGAGCAAGGGCAGATCCTGTCTGAGTATGGTATATTCAGAATTCTGCCATGCATTACCATAGAAGGATTGCATTCAATCTAGCCAAGCAAAAAGCTCTACAGAGACGAGGAGTTGTTAGATAATATGTATAGGCAGGCAGACCACGTGGAGGGGGTATTCCGAAGAACTGGGATGAACAGACGCGTCGAGCACAAAAAGTAGTGCTGTTACAATCGAGCTCTTTAATGTGCTTTTTAATTTTGGCAAAAGCTTCAGTTTTCCCAAGATCTGATAACATATCCTGCGAGAAGCCCAACAACGCCAGTTTCTCATCTTGGATTTTTTGCCATGAGGATTTAAAAGGGTCATGCTTCAGAGAAGCTAGGAACCCCTCAGTGCTAAAGCACAGTTTAAGATGTAGTTTAAAGGCAGCCAACCACGCCCTAGCTTCAAGTGACATTTGGCCAAACTCGGAACGAAGAGTAACGCCAGCAACACATCGAGGGGCAATTTGGTAATTCAGTAAGAACTGAAGCAGTGGACGATCTATAGATTCATTGATGACTGTAATCCAGATGGCAACACCAAAGAGGATAATTGGGGTAATTTTCAGGTTAAAAACCTGAATAGCCCCTAGAATATATTTGCCACCTTTGGTGTGAAAAAAATTGACAATAGCACCAACCCCAGGTTTAATTTTGTTGGACACTGCTTTTTGATGGGCATTCCAATTGAGGTTATGGGAAAACAGAATGCCAAGGTAAACAAACTCCTTGACTTGGTCAACCTCAAAGCCATCTAATACCCAGCGAAAAAGAGGCATTTTTCTCCTCTTAGTGAAGATCATAATCTTAGATTTATGATGGTTTATTTTAAGACCTTCCCTAGAGCAGTACTCAGAAAAAGTTTGCAAAGATCTTTTCAAACCAATTCTTGTGCGGGACAGGAGAACTGCATCGTCAGCATAGAGTAGAATCGGGGTGGGATGACTTGCAAGCTTTGGGGGGACCTCTGAATACCAGTTGCAGGAGGGCAACAATGAGGGAGGCTTTGGCTGTTGTGCCCTGCTGGTAAGCCTCCCATGCATCTGTCTGTCCTATGTGACACAGGATGCTAGACTAGATGAACCACTTATCTAAACCAGCAGGATAGCTCTTATTTTGCTACCTTATGGGTAGGATCCAGCCAGTATTTTCACTTAGTTCTTCTCCCTCCTCCAGATCCCGTCCCACATGACTTTTGTTCAGGCAGGTACCATGATACCCAACACAGCCCTTTTCCACAGTCCAAAAAGCTGGTTGGATCCCACCCCATGTTCTGAGTTAAGTCAACGAATGACCAGTTATTGTCTCAAGATCAGGTGAGAAAAAATAGAGAGGTCTAAATAAATAAATATGCCTCTTGGAGCTTCACAATTTCCTTGGGTTTTTACCAGCTTAAATAATTTGGAATCATTGGTAAACATGGCTACATCCCTCCAAACTGAAGGTCGTTTATGAATATTAAATAGCATTGTTCCTGATTCAGATTCTTCTGACTTGTGGCCTACATTATGCTTCTTCCAAAACTGCATGCAATTCTGGTTGTTGTTGTTGTTTTGACAGTTCTGGTACTTTCTGAGACCCAGGATGGACGGCTACTTACATGGGAGTCAGTGCAGAAGGAAAATTATTTAGTGGCTCAGAAACGGCAGACACGGGATTCTGATACAGAACGGCTCAGGCGAACCTCCCAGAAGTGAGCATCGGGGAATGGAAGGGAGCAATGTCAAGGGGAGGGCAGGTTGGGAGAGAGGACCGGTGTATAGGTGGAAGCTGCAGTATTTGGGAGGAAGCTGTACATCCAGTTCCCCACGCCATTGGAGGACTGTTGTCTATTCTTATCTTCTAAGAGCTTCTTCCAAAATGGCAGCGACTGAAAAGGAAGCTAGACAGCCAGGCTGGGGGAAAGAATTTGATGGAGGCTGGAATGGGAGAGAGGCTTGGAGAAACCCAGGGAACATGTAGGTTTCCTGAAAAAACATGCTTCAAGTTGGTGTGGGCGAGAGAGAAGAAGAAGAATTGGTTATTATATGCTGACTTTCTCTACCACTTAAGGAAGAATCAAATCAACTTACAATCGCCTTCCCTTCCCCTCCCCACAACAGACAACCTGTGAGGTAGTTGGGGCTGAGACAGACTGAAGAGAGCTGTGACTAGCCCAAGGTCATCCAGCTGGCTTCAAGTGTAGGAGTGGGGAAACAAATCTAGTTCACCAGATTAGCGTCCGCCACTCATGTGGAGAAATGGGGAATCAAACCTGGTTCTCCAGATCAGAGCCCACCTCTCCAAACCACCGTTCTTAACCACTACACCACGCTGGCACACATGGAGGAGGGGTGAAGCCCATGCATGGTCCAGATCTGAACTGAGCACTGCATGCATGGGAATTGAGGAGAACCTGCAGCCCATGACTGACACAAGATGGGGACCCCATACCCAACTTGGATACTCTGTAATGTGTGAAGACATTTCTGTCGGATGGGGTGCAGTTTAAGGAATGCGACTAGGCTGTAGAGAGCAGACGGGTCACTCCATTAGAAGCTGGAGAAAATGAGGATGTCCGAGGCTGATCCTGCATTAAGCAGGGGGTGGGACTAGATGGCCTGTATGGCCCCTTCCAACTCTGTGATTCCATGATTCTAAGTAAAACACCCCAGTTGTGCTGGAGGTTCCAGGGAATGGGCAAACAATTTCATCAATCATTGATCATGTCATGTTTTAAAATGAAGCACTGTACAAAGGTTAAAATGAGACAAATTTTGCTTACAATCTAATAGATCAAATAGACAGCCAGTGATGTCTAGTAGTTAGCATGTAGGACTAGGAGCTGGGGAAACCCAGGTTGCCCATTTCACCATAGAGCTCACGGAATACTCTTGAGTCAGCCTCTGTCTGTCTTTCTCAGCTGTACCTATCTCATGTGTGCGTGTAAAGTGCCGTCAAGTCGTAGCCGACTTATGGCGACCCCAGCAAGGGGCTTTCAAGGCAAGTGATTAAGCAGAGGTGGTTTGCCATTGCCTTCCTCTGCAGAGTGTTTCTTGATGGTCTCCCTTCCAAGCACTGACCCTCCTTGGCTTCCAAGATCTGACTAGATCAGGCTATACCATGCTGCCTTCCCTCTACCTAGCTCAGAGGGAGGTCAAAAGTCATGTTCACTCTTTTGTGCTTCTTGGGGAAAGGGGAGGGGATAAAAATGGACATAAATGGGTAATAACAAGGGTGGGGGGGTAGGGGGATTCACATGCTGAACCTCAAACATCTGCTCGACCAATAGGATCCAGCACTTTTTTGTGGGGAGACATGCTCAGGCTACATCTCTGGCCATCCACCAAGGGAAGGGGAATCACACTAAGAAAGCCCAATATTTAAATGTGGTGTGTGGACAGAACTGCTAAGATTGTTCATGAGAGGATTACCGTGTAGGCAGGGAGGGTGGGTGGCTTCCGGGGCGGCAGGGAAAGGGGTCGCCCGACAATATCCCTCTTTTAATGGCCTCACGCTTCTAACCCTGCAGAGTTGATCAGGTTCTGAAGCAGCTTTCGGAGATCAAGGAGTCAGAGCGTCGCCTGCGGACCCTGGAGACAGAGGTATGAAGTACAGTATGGGGCCATTTGAGGTGGAGCAGGGAAGAAATGGTAGGCATTGGCAGGATTCCAAAGGGCAGCAGCTGGGAAGTGCTGCAGCTAAATTAATTAGGAGCTATGGAAGAGCCATAGCTTTGAAATGTGGTGTTGGAGGAGAGTGTTACCGATTCCATGGACTGCCAAAAAAACAAATCAGTGGGTTATAGATCAAATCAAGCCTGAACTGTCCCTAGAAGCTTAAATGATTAAACTGAGGCTATCGTATTTTGGTCACGTCATGAGACGACAAGAGTCACTGGAAAAGACAGTCATGCTAGGAAAAGTTGAGGGCAGCAGGAAAAGAGGAAGACCCAACAAGAGATGGATGAACTCAATAAAGGAAGCCACAGCCTTCAATTTGCAAGATCTGAGCAAGGCTGTGAAAGACAGGACATTTTGGAGGACTTTCATTCATAGGGTCGCCATGAGTCGGAAGCGACTTGACGGCATTTAACACACACACACATGGAAGAGCCAGAATGGTGAAATGGTTAAGAGCAGTGGAGTCTAATCTGGATGAACCAGTTTCATTTCCTCATTTCATTTCCTCCACATGAGTCCTGCTGGTTGCCTTTGGGCCAGTCATAGTTCTTTTCGAACTCTCACCACCCATGCAGAGGCAGGCAATGGCAAGCAACAACCTCTGAACAACTCTTGCCTTGAAATCCCTACGGGGTAACTATAGTTCAGGTGTGACTTGACGGTACTTTCCACCACATGGAAGGGAATAGGTAGGGAATTGGGAGGGGGGAGGCACACACATATGTTGAGGACATGAGAACATAATTCTCACAGTAGGTCCCAACCTCCCAGAGACAGCAACTCCTCCTCACATCTTTCTCCACCGTGTACCCTAGATGGAATATTGCACCACCGCCCTAGCCTGGATGGTTGATGTCTTGGCTCAGAGTGATATTGCGAAAGGGAGGAAGGCTCCTCCAGCACGGAAAAAAGGTGAGTTGCCAAAGATCCCAGAGATCCTCGAGTCACTCATACACAAAGCCCTCCAGTGGCATGTCAGGAGGGAAAAATCAGGGATGCACATGAACACACGAAGCTGCCTTATACTGATTCAGAGCCTTGGTCCATCAGTCAGTATTGTCTACTGGCAGCGGCTCTCCGGGGTCTCAGGCAGAGAGGTCTTTCACATCACCTCCTTGCCTAGTCCCTTTAACTGGAGATGCCGGGGATTGAACCTGGGACCTTCTGCATGCCAAGCAGATGCTCTACCACTGAGCCACGGCCCCTCCCCAGCTGACAATGTGTGCACAAAATTCGGGTGTGGGTACTATATTTACAAAGCGTATGGCTCTTCCCAGGGCCAGCCCAAGGCCTTTTGACACCGTAGGCCAGCTAGCCTGGGTGCATTTCCCCCACTAGCATTCCCCAAGCTGCCAGCTAGGGTAGCCAACCTCCAGGTACTAGCTGGAGATCTCCTGCTATTACAACTGATCTCCAGCCGATAGAGATCAGTCCACCTGGAGAAAAGTGCCGCTTTGGCAATTGGACTCTATGGCATTGAAGTCCCTCCCCAAACCCCGCCCTCCTCAGGCTCTGCCCCAAAAACCTCCCGCTGATGGTGAAGAGGCACCTGGCAACCCTAGCAGGGAAACGTCCCTGCATAAAAGACCTCTATTTCATTTCCTTCTCCATTAGGTACACACAACTTAGTTAGTAACTTAAGGCGGGGTGCCCTCTTGTGGCAGAGTCTGCAACCACAACCCCAAATTCACACGTTGGTCTTTTCCCTTACAGACTGATCGTCTATGCGACCACAAGAAGAACCATTCTTCATTTTTAGAGGGTAGGGTCCTTAGGTCACCTGTCATCCTCAGAATCCAGATGGGTCTTGTCATGAACCTGGGGAAATTGGACACAGGCCACCCCAGACCTTGTGACAGGAGATATGGAAACCCGATGCCCCAAGAAATCTTAATCTTGTCAACACTTGCGCAAGATACAGCCCAGAGTCCTCATGCCTTCTACACAAAAACCTGTCTGCATATTAGAAACCTAAAAAAGGAATGGGGACCATTACGTGAACCCAGAAATCTTGCTGCTATTAGATCATTCTGGGTTTCTTGTGCTTGAGATGAAGGGAGGACTTCTCCTGGAGCCCATGGAGAGAATGTTGCTTTCGACTCGGCAATGAACTCCCTAAGCTGTTGTTTCTGTTTCTGCAATGGGAATATGTGCAATCTACCTCGCAAGATTGCTGTGAGAATGAATCACAGCTGACTTATGGCGACCCCATAGGGTTTTCAAGGCAAGCTCTCCCAGCTACTTTCCATGGCAGAGTGGAGAATCGAACCTGGGTTTCTCAGATCCTAGTCTGACACCTTAACCACTATACCACGCTGGCATTCTAGTGAGAACAATAAAGAACTTTATATGCCAGAAATTCAAAAATAAAAATAGGGGGACAGTAATATTAATGATAATTGTGTTTTGTACATGAATTGACAAGTGGATGGTTCCTTTAACTAAACTTACTGTATTTCACAAAATCTGTCTTTGGGTAATAGACATGAACAAGAGTAGATTCAGGTCCCCTGTCTCTTTGGGTAGACAGCCTGTGCTTTCTACCGTTCCCCCAACTGAGTGACCTCATTCCTGGCTGCTTCTCAGCTAATGCAGCAGCCAAAGGATCACCGCTGTGCTAAGCAGGCAAGCTGATTGACAGAGCAATGTGCTTACTCCAGAGCAAGAACAGGCAGAAAGCCGAACATGGTATGTGCCAGCTAGTATACCACAGGTCACTTGCCGGTGGACCTCTACTGCCTTTTGGGGGCTGGGGTTCTAGCCAAGAGCTGGACTAAATAGACACCACTGTGATCCTGCATGATTCGTCCAATGCTGTTAAGCCAAAGGGTATGCTCAGGGTCATAAAGGAGAGGCTAAAGGAATGCTTTAATTGTTAAGAGATCCAGAATGTAGCCTCTTACTTTGTAAAGTTAAAACATATCAATGGACCAAGGGGTTTCTTGTGTGTGTGCGTGTGTGTGTTTTAGCAAAGGACCATGCAACATTCGACAGTGGAAGCAGCTACCTAGGGGAGTGGCGAGCTCCCCCTCACTGGCAGTCTTTAAGCAGAGGCTGGACAAATACTTGTCAGGGATATTCTAGGCTGATCCTACATTGAGCAGGGGGTTGGACTAGATGGCCTGTAGGGCCCCTTCCAACTCTATGATTCTATGAACACTGAAGTTATGACCTCCCTGTTTTATGCATTCTTCCAGGCGAATCAGGGAGCATTTCCATCACAAAAGAACAACACTTTGTGCATGATTAAGAACATGGCTGTTCAGATTTATGTACTTATGTACATTTTTACCCTCAGAGGAGCTCAGGGCAACCTACATTGCTTTCCCCTCCTCACAACAACCCTGTGAGGAAGGCTAGGTTGAACAGCCCAAGGTAGTCCAGTGAATTTCACGGTGTGCTGGGATTTCGACATGGCTTACTTTAACAATTTAACCAGATGAGAGAGGGCTCTGCACATGCTCAATGACACTCATCTTGAAGTGTCTTTTTAAGATAAGGCAATAAGATAGCAACTCGGGCCAGTATCCGATTGATTAGTTTCAACAAGGGTTGTGATTTCTGGTTCATAAACACAGTCCAGTGCTGAGTCAGTGGACTTAGAAGGTTTTAACTGTCCATAGGATTGAACTGTTAATAGAAAAAAGTTTTATCTTATGCACTGGAAGGCAAAGTCCCCTATGGATATGAATAAATGGATTATGGAAAGGAAAACTCCGTCTGAGATACAATAATATTTCTTAAGCAAGACGTGCTGGATCTTTTTCAGGGACAAAATGGAATCTTGTCTTGTGTGCTACCTGCTATGCTCTCCCTCCATTTACAAATCAAAACATGTAAGAAAAGATTCTACACCCCCCCCCAAAAAAAATCCCAGTTTTGCTTGCTTAAGAAATACTACTTTTTCTCATGCTGCTGAAAAAATATTTTGAAATCATAAGAGTTTTTTAAAGATTATAGCCAATAACAGAACAAAAGTGTCCTGCTGTTTTTGAATGTTTTGATGATTTTGTCATAGATTGATTTAACTTTATTGATAAAACTCTAATAAAGTATTAATACAAATGTTCTAATAGTCTCTAATGTTTTTGGACAAGAGTTCAAGGATCATCACAGTGAACTTCCCCAAGTTTAAAAATAAACCATTCTAGCCTTCCCATCCTAATGCTGGGCCCAGAAAGGGTTAATGACAAGGAAGAGAAAACTACATTCCTTAAGATCTCCTGGAAATCTTCATCGGCTCCTGCATCTAGAATAATGGTTTGGAAAAGGAATTAACTTCTCTCATCCCTACAATGCTACAAAATAGAAAACTGTTCCTGTCTTTTAAAATCAAGGATTCCTAAGGAGAGTTGCTCCAGTCTAAAACCATTTAGAGATCACTCTTAAATAGTTACTCCTTTTGACTTCAATAGGCTTAGAAGGAAATAACTCGGGATGCTAGCCTCCAGGTAGGACCTGGGACCCCCCTGGAATTACAGCTCATCTCCAGACTACAGACATCAGTTACCCTGGATAAAATGCATGCTTTGGAGGGTGGACTATGGCACTGTACCCCACTGAGGTCTCTGTCCTCCCCAGGCTCCACCTCCCAAATCTCCAGGAGTGCCCCAACAACCCTAGACATAACTGTTTAGGACTGCAATGTAGGCTGTAGCCCTGGTGGTTGCTACTTACAGCAAATTCCATGAGATAAAGTGGGGTTTAAATATTAGTAGCCAATAAAGGGCTGGGCTATTACATTGCATGCTTGTAGACCCTGCTTTGTTGGAAATAGAGGCATGCTTACTCTAGAAATTACTTGAAATGGTTTCTGACTAGGGTTGCCAGGTCCCTCTTTGCCACCGGCAGGAGGTTTTTGGGGTGGAGCCTGAAGAGGGCAGGGTTTGGGGAGGGGAGGGACTTCAATGCCATAGAGTCCAATTGCCAAAGTAGCCATTATCTCCAGGTGGACTGATCTCTATCGGCTGGATATCAGTTGTAATAGCAGGAGATCTTCAGCTAGTAGGGTTGCCAACCTCCAGGTAATAGCAGAAGATCTGCTATTACAAGTGATCTCCTGCCGATAGAGATTAGTTCACCTGGAGAAAATGGCTGCTTTGGCCATTGGACTCTATGGCATTGAAGTCCCTCCCCTCCCCAAACCCTGCCCTCCTCAGGCTCCGTTCCCAAAAATCTCCTGCTGGTGGCAAAGAGGGACCCGGCAACCCTACCAGCTAGTACCTGGAGGTTGGTAACCCTATTTTTGACATACTTCTGTAGCATTCTAATGGATTCCTTTCAAGGTGTCCCTCCCTAAATACTTAAATAATTTCTGGTTAACCAATTTATTTTGCCATATGGAGCCTGCTTTTACACTCTGATAATCCTTGAGGAAACAGACATTTAGTGTTAATTTGAGATATGCCGATGACACTACATTATTGGCAGAAAATAGTGAAGATTTGAAACGACTACTGATGAAAGTTAAAAGAGAAAGTGCCAAAGCAGGACTACAGCTGAACATCAAGAAAACAAAAGTAATGACTACAAATCAGTGGGTTATAGATCAAATCAAGCCTGAACTGACCCTAGAAGCTAAAATGACTAAACTACGGCTATTGTATTTTGGTCACGTCATGAGACGACAAGAGTCACTGGAAAAGACAGTCATGCTAGGAAAAGTTGAGGGCAGCAGGAAAAGAGGAAGACCCAACAAGAGATGGGCTGACTCAATAAAGGAAGCCACAGCCCTCAATTTGCAAGATCTGAGCAAGGCTGTCAAAGACAGGACATTTTGGAGGACTTTCATTCATAGGGTTGCCATGAGTCGGAGGAGGCTTGACGGCACTTAACACAACACACATTTGAAACTTCTCTGCCGCTTCTCTTTTTTGCAATAAAAGTAAATTCGGTTCGACGACAGCACTCCTGAGCAGATCCTTCCCGGTCTGCATTCAGGAGGGGCGGGGCGCTGGTTCTCTTCCCTTGACAATCCCGCTTCCTCCAGAATTCATCGGTAAAGCACTGGGAACGAAAACTGCCCGGAACCATTCAGCAGAGCTCGCGGACAGCAACCGAACACTTTCCGAAAGTACTATACAGAGTAGAAAAGGGCAAGAGTCCAGTAGCACCTTAAAGACTAACAAGAATATATATTTTTATAAATTTTTATTAATTTTTATAAGATAACACATAAAACAAAAACAAAAAATACGATAAAAATAATATATAATAAAAAAGTTAACAAAAGAAAATACAAGAGTATCTATATATACTTATTAATACATTCGTAGTTATAAAATTATAAAAACCAAAAAGATACCCCTTCGCCCTCCACCCACCTTAAAAAAGTGACCCATCACCCGACTTCTGAAGAAGTGTCTTAACAGTTTTAAAAATATCTATTAACAGTAAAATATAAAAATATTAAAACTAGTTTCTATAACTCACTAATTAAAATAGTAAAATCCATTTTTGCCAGTTTATCCCAATATGTGACGGCCTTTGCCCAAGTTTTTTTAAATTCTTCCATATCTTTTCCATGTAGGGATTCAGTTAGTTTGGCCATCCTCATATACATCCATGATTTCTCTCTCCAGTACAAGAATATTTTCTGGCAGGGGATGAGCTTTCGTGAGCCACAGCTCACTTCTTCAGAGACAGCTAGATTGTGAATCCATCTGTCTTTAAGTAGAGGAGAGTGAATGCAGACAAGCATTAGTATGTAAACGTTAACAGTATGGGCAGAAATCTGAATATACCATACTCAGACAGGATCTGCCCTTGCTCTTCTGGCTCTATTGACTCATTAGCCCATGCCCTTTTGGAATGCCGCTTTTACGAGGAACTTCGATCGCACTACATTTCCCCCCTTTTAACATACAAACCCCAATGCCTCTGTGACTGACATAATGCCTTTTCTACTAAGCGACAGGGACCCCAAGGCTACATTGTCAGTGGCAAGATTTGTTTCAGTCCTTATATCCCTCCAACACTAGATCTATGCTGCTCAAGATCAATGGATCAAGCAACTTCTAAGGGATAAAAAGGAAAGTGTGCAAATGTGAATAGCAGGCCTGATGGAATGAGGCGTGGCATGCAGAAGAGTCTGCAGTGTCCAGGGGAGAGATGAGGGTGGAGAATTACTATACAGAGGCAACCGTCCTAAAGGAAGAAGCATAGTTGTAACAGGCTGGAGCCATAAACCAAGCCCCTTTCCATCCCCCCTCTACAAAAAGCCACACACCAGAGCTGGATTTATCCCATTTATTCAAGGAAGGTTTTGCATTGGATTTGTCACCTTTTCCCCATCTGAATTCTCAAAATTCTGCACGGCGGCTTATTGTTGAGTTTTGAGGATACGGATGGGGGGAAAGTGCATCTAAAGGGTGGCAAATCCAAGGCAAAACCTGCCATGAATAAATGGCCATTTTTATTCATTGGATTTGTCACTCTCTAGATGCACATTTTCCCCATCTGGATTCTCAAAGCTCTGCATGGCGGCTTATTGTTGAGTTTTGAGAATATGGATGGGGGAAAAGTGCATCTAAAGAGTGGCAAATCCAAGGCAAAACCTGCCATGAATAAATGGCCATTTTTATTCATTGGATTTGTCACTCTCTAGATGCACCTTTTCCCCATCTGGATTCTCAAAACTCTACACGGCGGCTTATTGCTGAGTTTTGAGAATACGGATGGGGGGAAAGTGCATCTAAAGAGTGGCAAATCCAAGGCAAAACCTGCCATGAATAAATGGCCATTTTTATTCATTGGATTTGTCACTCTCTAGATGCACATTTTCCCCATCTGGATTCTCAAAGCTCTGCATGGCGGCTTATTGTTGAGTTTTGAGAATATGGATGGGGGGAAAGTGCATCTAAAGAGTGGCAAATCCAATGCAAACCTTCCATGAATAAATGGCCATTAGTCTGGAAAAAGATCCCCCCCCCCACGCTATTTGCAGCGCACAGTAAGGAAGGGCTTCACCATAAAGCGGCTAGAGCCTAGAGCGGCGCGGCGCTGCACCCAATCGTCCACCGGAAGTCCAGGGTGTGACTTCCCCCCCCTCTTATCTATGCTTTCCCTGCACGTGGAATTCGGGTCGAGGAGTCTTTTTTTTTTAAATTATTATTATTTTAAATCCCATCTGGGAGCATTTCAATTGCACCCAGGCGTTGGGTCGGTCCTCATAAAGGCGTGACGCGGGTGATGGTTTTGGTCTGCGGAGAGAAACAAGGGCTACTTCCGGCCGGGGACGACTAAAGGGGCAACACCGCTCCTTGTAGCTTCCCATGCTGCAAAAAGCTGCGTGGTTGTGCTCTCGCTTCTCCTGCTGGGCTGAATAATCGTATTGGGGGGGGGGGCAATTGGGTGCAGCGCCTGTGCTGGGATAGGAGGGCCTTTTCAGCAGCACAGCTCCCTTTGACGTGTGAAGGGTCCGCCCATGCTTGTCAAAGGGTTCCCTCGTAAGGTAGAGTCCTCCCCCTTCAATGCATGTCTTCCAGTCTTTGGGTAAAGTGGAGTCCTCCTCCTTTAATGCATGCGTTTCCGTCTTTGGGTCAAGTGACATTTGATTCTGCTTCCCACCCACCTCCCGCACCCCTCAGTTTTGAAAGCTGGACCTCTCCTTTCAAAAAGAAAATACACTATCGGTGCATTCCTAAGGAGAGTTACTCCAGTCTAAGACCACTGAAATGGATGGGCTTAGACTGAAGCAAGTCTCCTCAGGAATGCACTGTATGGATTATAATTCTGAATGGGTGGCTGTAATAATCTGTAGCAGCAAAATTAAAGAGGAAGTCTTGTGTAATGTTCCCCTGCTCTGTTTCTTTGGGTGTTAGCCAGATTTAATATGTGGAGTCCCCTTAAGTAATAGGTGTAACAGCTCTTCATCCCTAGGGGCAGGTTGGTTGATAAATCATAAAGGATGACCAGTTTCTCCAATTCTCCCTATTTTCTCTCCAATCGACTCAATTTATGATCTCTCAATAACAGAACTTTCCTTCCCTTGGCCTACTCCTTTTCCTCTGTGGCATAGCCCAGCACCACCCTCCCAAAATTTAGGATTTTTTTCTAGCCTGAAACACACCTATCTTTGCCTTGGTTGGAAATATTTCACCCTTGAGGCTGCAAAAACATATTTGGAGCCCTGACTGGGGAAATTCTGAATGTGAAGATCTGTGCAGGATTCTTTGCTACTTGTGTCTATAGACAATTTGTTTTGTTTGCAGATTTCCTTGAATGATGCGGTGCCTCCTCATCAGCCAAGACCAGCGCCACAATCCAATTCATCTGCCTGATGGTGTGATGGTGGTTCTTGGCAGGGGACCGAAGACTCTTATAACTGATAAGAAATGTTCACGGACTCAAGGTAAGCATTATTATTGTTACTGTCTGTTAGAAGAAGAAGAAGAGTTGGTTTTTATATGCCGGCTTTCTCTACCACTTAAGGGAGATTCAAACCGACTTACAATCACCTTCCCCTCCCCACAACAGACACCCTGTGAGGTAGGTGGGTCTGAGAGAGCTCAAACAGCTGTAACTTGCCCAAGGTCACCCAGCTGGCTTCGTGTGGAGGAGTGGGGAAACTAAACCAGTTCACCAGATTAGTCTCCGCCTCTCGTGTGGAGAAGCGGGGAATCAAACCCGGTTCTCCAGATGAGACTCCACCGCTCCAAACCACTGCTGTTAACCACTACACCATGCAGGCTCTCTGTTAGCAAAACTTTATACCACAAATGACTCTTAGAGCTGTATATTCCATTGGTTCTTTGTATTTCAGGATTCTGCTGCTTGGCTATCTCCATGGTCATTCACTGTTTCAGAAATAAGTTCTAGCCCTCGCTGTTGCAGAGAACTGCACCAACTCCACCAACCTCTGTCTATGCATTTGGGGGTTTGTTTGATGTGCCTTTGATAGTGAAATCGCGGTTGGTGTTTTTCTGTATAAAATGTAAATTTGTAACTGATAATAATCAGTTAGGTTTGAGACTAGGGAAGAGGTGTTTTTGTGCGTATGAAATGTGTGTGTGTGTGTAAAGTGCCGTCAAGTCGCAGCCGACTTATGGTGACCCCTTTTGGGGTTTTCATGGCAAGAGACTAACAGAGGTGGTTTGCCAGTGCCTTCCTCTGCACAGCAACCCTGGTATTCCTTGGTGGTCTCCCATCCAAATACTAACCAAATACTGACCCTGCTTAGCTTCTGAGATCTGACGAGATCAGGCTAGCCTGGGCCATCCAGGTCAGGGTGTATGAAATGTATATGTATAATTTGAATAACGCAATCAGAAATGTTGTGTCCAACACAGTTCACCATGTGTTGTTGAACTGATCAAGGCCCAGACGGAAATTTGCTCGGCCCTTAAATTCACTGGGTGACTGTAGGACAGCTGCGCTTTCAAAAATTTACCTTGCAGGGTTGGTGTGAGGACAGAACAGGGAGAAATCCATTGATACTGCCCTAAAGTGATGGGGTATAAGTTTGCACCCATGCTGCTGCTGCTCTCTCTGTATACCCCTTATTGTTGTATGTGCCCAGTGTTCTTTCAAAGAGGTGCTCCTGTGTCTTTTGTTTTAGCATGAAATTGATCTGAGTAACTATAAACAAAAGAAAAATGATATTTTCTTTGCCCAGTTTATATTCGATGTGGCAGTTTGTTTTCTTCGCATACAATAATTTAGGATATTGTTTTCCCTTAGTATAGAGTAGGAGAATCTTTGGGTGTTCCTTATCCAGAAAAGTAGGATAGAGATAAAAAGATAAAGGTCCCCTGTGCAAGCACTGGGTCATTCCTGACCCATGGGGTGACGTCACATCCTGACGTTTCCTGGGCAGACTTTATTTGCGGGTTGGTTTGCCAGTGCCTTCCCCAGTCATCTTCCCTTTACACCCAGCAATCTGGGTACTCATTTTACTGACCTCGGAAGGATGGAAGGCTGAGTCAACCTTGAGCCGGCTGCCTGAAACCAACTTCCGTTGGGATCGAACTCGGGTCGTGAGCAGAGCTTGGACTGCAGTACTGCAGCTTACCACTCTGCGCCACAAGGCTCAAGATAGATATACCCTCTTTAAAAAAAACAATCCTTGGGTATAACAGTCCCTGTTTTCTCTCTTGCAGTGGAGTTGCTGGCAAATTATGCTTACAGATCTGTAAGAGTCACACAGGTAAGATGGGACAAGATCAGCGTTTCTCACTTTTTCAGCGCTGGGCAGCTTATTGATACAGGAGCTTTCTGGCTAGCCGGGAGAGGCTCAGAGTGTGTGTTGCTGTGAGGGTCTACAATGCAGCTGGGTCTGGGCAAAAGGAATCGGTGGACAGATGTGCCGATATAACTGGCTCTGGTGCTGCAGCTTCTAACCCTTTCGGTCTGTCGGCAGCGAGGAGTGAACCCCACGTCGGTGGAGGAGATTCACCTACGTTGCGGCGATAGCACGACGCTCCAAGAGGCCGAGACGCTGTGCTTAGTGAACGGACAGTACCGTTATTGCATCCGCTTTGAGCAAGATTCCCACTCCCCCAAAAAAACCGTGCGGGAGTATTTCAGCCCCCGGCGCCCCTTGAAGGAGGATGACGACATGGCCCAGCCGCCCAAGCGGTCCCGGGCCTCCAGCCCTTCTGAGGACGAAGACGATGACCCTTCTGTGGTGGAAAAACTGAGGCAACTACAGGAGATGGCAGCTCAGGCGAAGCAGGCGCGGCAGCCTTCCCCACAGGCCCTCCCGAATCTGTCTTCCCATCCTCGAGATTCCTGGGAGGACTTGGGCAAGCTCTTGGTCTTCATGAAGAAAGGGGTGATGCCAAGTGCCAAAGTAAGACTTTCTGCTTGTGGCTTTGGTGGGTAGGTGGGGAAGGGCCGTGGCTCAGTGGTAGAACACCTGCGTCGTAGGCAGAAGGCCCCGGGTTCAGTTCCTTTTTTTAAAATATATTTTTTTATTAATAATTTTCAAAAACATACAAACATACACACATACCTATCCCAACCATTCGTAGATATACAATGTAAGCAGTCTTTTAGGAAGTTCATTTTAAATTATTACTCATGTCAGTCTGAACATTTATTTAATCAAGTGTCAACTTATATCCAATATCCATATTTTCACTACTTTCTAAGCTGGCTATAAAAGCTATACTTAATATTTAATACTTAATACAATTCTTGTTTTGCAGGCTTCACTTTTGTTCTTCATCTGCTACTGTAGACTTGACTGTTACCTAAAAGCAGTATTTCTGCTACCTTGATATTATTATTCTGATATATATTACTGTATCTCCACCCTTCTTTACTGAATTCTAACTTCTGCTTCATCTGGGTTCAATTCCTTGTTAAAAGGAGCTAGAAAATATTTTGAAGTGTAAGGATGTGTCACTGGCCACCAAGACCAGATTAATTCATGCCATCGTATTCCCTATTACTATGTATGGGTGTGAAAGCTGGACAGTGAAGAAAGCTGATAGGAAGAAAATAGATTCCTTTGAAATGTGGTGTTGGAGGAGCGTCATGTGTTCATGACAAAGGGCACTGCTTATGTTAAAGCCGTTTGGAGCATGGAGTGTTGGATAGCACTAGTTAGCATTAGAGAGCGTGATATACATCTCGGAGCCAGCGTGATGTATTCTTTATTTGGAAGGGAGGCAGTAGATCTAAGTGAGAAGAAGAAGAGTTGTTTTTTGTACGCCGACTTTCTCTACCCCTTAAAGAAGAATCAAACTGGCTTACAATCACCTTCCCCTCCCCACAACTGACACCCTGTGAGGTACGTGGGGCTGAGAGAGCTGTGACTGGCCCAAGGTCACCCAGCTGGCTTCATGTGGAGGAGTGGGGGAAAAACCAACCCGGTTCACCAGATTAGCCTCCGCCACTCATGTGGAGGAGTGGGGAACCAAACCCGGTTCTCCAGACCAGAGTCTACCGCTCCAAACCACCGCTCTTAACCACTACACCACGCTGGAAGCTGAGGCCCAGCGCCAAGCCAAATGGGCCCATTGATCTGATTGCTTTGTCACTATCTTTAGATTGCAGGTTTCGATTTAGATGGAACCATAATCACGACGCAGTCTGGGAAAGTGTTTCCGACAGGCCCCGATGACTGGAAGTGAGTACAGGGGTTGAGGAAGGTGGGGAGAAATTAATTTGCATCACATGGGAAAGAGTGGCTGCTGGTCTTGCCTGTGTGTTTGTTTTATACCTAATATTTATTTAGCTCCTGCTTTTCTCTCTGATCAGGACCCAGAGTATTGGGGGGGGGGGGGCGTTTCTGGAAGTTGTGTTACTATTTCCACATTTGTAAAGGCTTTTCCTGTCACCAGGGATAGCAGTGTCCTCCTTGTGAACTGTGTTCATAACGGCACATGAGAACTGGCCTGAATCCCTTTGTACTTTGCAGAATCCTGTACCCTGAAGTCCCCCGCAAGCTGAAGCAGCTTTTGAGTGAGGGGTACAAGGTATGCGTCTTTGCCAGCCCTCTTCCTGTCACCTGCTCTTCTCTTCCCTTCCCCCCCCTTTCACTGTGGTGTTCTTCTCTTTCCTCCACCCTGGCAGGTTGTGATTTTCACCAACCAGCTGGGCATCAGCCGGGGACGTCTCAGGCCTGAGGTTTTCAAAGCCAAACTGGAAGCTGTGGTCGAGCGGCTGGGCATCCCAGTCCAGGTAAGCGAGAGCAGCCAACAAAACATTTGGCAGTGAAGAAGAAGAGTTGGTTTTTATACCTTGCTTTTCTCTATCAAAAGGAGTCTCAAAGTGGCTTACAATCACCTTCCCCTCCCACAACAGGCACCTTGTGAAGTAGCTGAGAGAGTTCAGAGAGAACTGTGACTAACCCAAGGTCATCCAGCAGGCTTCATGTGAAAGAGTGGGGTGCAGTGGTTAAGAGTGCTGGTTAGGAGGGGTGGACTCTAATCTGCAGAACCGGGTTGGTTTCCCCACTTTTACACATGAGGCCAGCTGGGTGACCTTGGGCCAGTCACAGTTCTCTCCGAACTCTCTCAGCCCCACCTACCTCACAAGGTGTCTACTGTGGGGAGAGGAAAGGAAGGAGATTGTAAGCCGGCTTGATTCTCTTTAAAAGGTAGAGGAAGTCGGCATATAAAAACCAACTCTTCTTCTCTGTTATTCTCTTTCCTTGAAAACCCTATAAGGGGTTGCCATGGGTTGGCTGCGACTTGATGGCACTTTATACACACACACATGTCTAGCGGATATTTTACTTTAGTGTGTGGTGCTTGGGGGAGGATCCACTGTTCAGCGGCAGAGCCAGCTGTCCAGCAACAGGATCTCCGACACCCATATGTTGCCCAAGCACTCCGATATGCCTTGTGTTGGGGAGGGGCTGTGGCTTAGCGGTAGAGCATCTGCTTGGCATGCAGAAGGTCCCAGGTTCAATCCCCGGCATGTCCAATTAAAGACACTAGACAAGTAGGTGATGCGGAAGGACCTCTACCTGAGACCCTGGAGAACTGCTGCTGGTTTGAGTAGACAATACTGACTTTGATGGACCAAGGGTCTGATTCAGTATAAGGCAGCTTCATGTGTTCATGTATGTGTGAATGAGGAGTGGCACTCAGCCCATCTGTGTCATCCCCACTGCCCTCCTTTTCCTGCAGGCCTTCGTGGCAACTGGCTCTGGCATTTACCGCAAACCCGTCTTGGGCATGTGGGACCATCTGTGCAAAAAGGTAACTAGCCGGGAAAGGGGGGGCAGGATGTTTTGGGAGAGAGGAAGGGGGGGCAGGCTGGCTGCAGACCAGAGAGGTCCACGCTGCCCCCTTGACCCGGCCCCTTTCCCCTCCTGTTTTCCAAGGCAAACGGCGACCTGTCCGTGTCTTTGAGCCAGAGTGTCTACGTGGGAGGTGAGTGACGAGCTAAAGCAGGGGTGTCGAACTCATTTGTTACGAGGGCCGGGCATGACATAAATGTCACTTGGTTGGGCCGGGCCATACCTCGCCAGCCCAGATTGAGAGTGAAGGGGTGGCTGGCTCGTGGGCTGGATAAGAACTTTCAAGGGACTGAATCAGGCCCTCGGGGCATATGTTTGACACCCCTGCCATAGAACAGGAGTGTCAAACTCAATTGTTACTTGTTCGGGCCAGGCCATTACCTCACCAGCTCCTGATCAGGGGTGGGGGGCTGCCTCGGTTGGCTTGCAGGCCGGATATGTTTGACACCCATAAACTAAAGGATGCAATCCTGTAAAAAGGGGAGCTCACTTCGAATCCTGATTCGCTGACTGTCAAAAGCACTCTGGGGTGTGAGAGAGCGGCTTTCGAGCTGGCACATTCCTCTGCCCAGGGCGGCCTGCCAGTTGTCTCGTTCTTCCTGTATTTCAAGGTCTGGTTCCAGATGCTGGCTTCCAGCTGTCAAATAAATTTATTGTCCAACTGGCAGCAATGCTTTTGTTGATGGCTGTGTTTTCTCTCTGTAGATGCAGCTGGGCGCCCACCAAACTGGGCCCCTGGGCATAAGAAGAAGGATTTTTCATGCAGCGACCGCCTGGTATGGATATATCCGACTTGACGGCACTTTACTGCCTGCTTGGGGTACCTGTCTGCCTGTCTAGGGGAAGGATCGTGGCTCAGTGGTGGAGAACCTGTTTGCAAGCCGAAAGTCCCAGGTTCAATCCTTGGCATCTCCAGTAGTGGTCAACGGGTTTCATGAAGCAAATGGTAATGAAATAACAGCACCACGAGGCCACCAAGCATATGTGTGTGTGTGTAAAGTGCCTTCAAGTCACAGCCGACTTATGGCGACCCCTTTTGGGGTTTTCCTGGCAAGAGACTAACAGAGGTGGTTTGCCAGTGCCTTCCTCTGCACAGCAACCCTGGTCTTCCTTGGTGGTCTCCCATCCAAATACTAACCAGGGCTGACCCTGCTTAGCTTCTGAGATCTGACGAGATCAGGCTAGCCTGGGCCATCCAGGTCAGGGCACCAAGTATATAGAAGATCCTAAATAACAATTTTATAATGCAATCTCAAAATATCAATGCACAACTCTATACAATTACTACCAAGAGTAACATTGCAGATGCCATTCACAATTCAAGTCCAATGTGCATGATTGAAAATTGGAGATAGAATTGTAGATGAAGGTCACAGGCTGAAGGCAAGCTGACGATGAACCCCGGTATTCAGTCGTTTCGCATAGCTTCCTCAGTTCCAACTATCTGCTAGAAAGGAGATGTGTATGCATGAAACATCTTCCCTGGAATTCACAGCGTAAATTAGCAGCTTCATTCACATTGGACTTGAATTCTGAATGGCGTCAGCAATGTTATTCTGTATTTGGATGGGAGACCATCAAGGAATACCAAGGTTGCTGTGCAGAGGAAGGCACTGGCAAACCACCTCTGGTAGTCTCTTGCCATGAAAACCCCAAAAAGGGGTTGCCATAAGTCGGCTGCAACTTGGCGGCAATTTACACACATATACTTGGTGGACTTGTGGTTTTGTTATTTCTTTACTATAAGTTTTGCAGCATCGGTTGTAGATTTTGTATTGGAAGCAGATGGTGCATATGCAAAATGCGTGCATTTTGTTGCGGTGATAGAATGTGCGTGTTCTGCGGGTGCTTCCTGTGTGTGTTCTGTAGGATCTCTCCCCATCCCAATTCATGCCTGTCCTTCTGCCTCTCCTTGCAGTTTGCTCTGAACGCTGGCCTGCCCTTCAAAACTCCTGAAGAATATTTCCTGGGCTGGAAAGAGGCTCCATTTTCACTCCCTGACTTTGATCCAGTGAGTAATCTTTCAGTTGCTCCCCAAAGTCTTGGAGCAGGGATGGGGTGACCCTTAAAATCATTGATGGGCTGCTGGTAGCCAGGAGCGAGCTGTGTCCCAGCAGGGCTGGCCAGACTGCAGTGACCACTTGGCTCGATCCAATCCGTCCCAACTTAAGAAGCTACCTTCTGGCTCCTGATTGTGATATGAGGTGTTAGATCATGACGGGTAGCCCTGTTAGTCCGTCTATAGCAGTAGAAAAGAGCAAGAGTCCAGTAGCACCTTGAAGACTAACAAAATTTCTGGCAGGATCTGAAGAAGTGAGCTGTGACTCACGAAAGCTCATATCCTGTCAGAAATGTCAGTCTTCAAGGTGCTACTGGACTCTTGCTCTTTTCTACTGTTATGAGGTGAGACAGTATTGTGATGCCGGCAATAGTGAGCAGTGTGTGGTGGACTTGTCCGAAGATACAGTTGTACTGGAGAGTTATTCATCAGGAACTCCAAAAGGTGTTTCAACAAAAGCTTCCATTAGATCCTAAGAATATGCTGTTAGGTATTACACCATCAAAACTACCCTCACAACTTAAAAGATTTATTTAAATATGCTACAACAGCTGCCAGAATGGTTTTAGCGAGGAAAAGGAAACAGGCACTCCTTCCAGATATAGAAGAATGGAAAGAAAAATTATTGGAATGTGCAATTACGGCAAAAATGACCAACATGATAAATATAAGCAATGACACAAATCATGAGCAGTTTCATGAAAAATGGAAATTATTCTACAAACATGTTGAGGACTAATGTTAACAAAAACAAAATAAGAGAGTAAATATTTAATTCAGTTTTATATTTAGATAACTATTTTGATTGCAGAGATACTAAATATGTTTGATAGACACGATAAAGCAATCATTTTTTGTTCATATTATATGACCAGCAGTGTTTCCCCCCCGCCACGTACTATGGCGTTGAATAACATGGCAATGCAATCTCTTTAGATATATTTATTTATTTATTATTTTATATATTTATTTCTGTATCTTTGTCCTTTCAATCTCATTGTGGGTACCCTTATTTCCCCTCTTTTTTCCTTTTGTACCCCTCCTTTTATAAAATAATTTAAAAAATAGTGAGCAAACCCAATGAGTAGTGCCTGCATTTGGCTTGGGACCCATAAGTCCTTTTCCTCAGCTTCAGTTCCTCCTCCATGAAGTGGGAATATTAAAAACCTCTGCCTCACGTATGTAACAGGCCTCCATCTCTTTTGCACTCATTCACTCTTGCTGAACGTGGAATTATTTGTGAGGAAGGAATAGGTTACTCCAATCATTTTCTCTCCAACACAGCGGGCGCTGGATCCCAAGGCACGGCTCTACGATCCCCCAGATGCTTCCCTGACCTCCTTCTCCCCAGAGCTGGTTTTGACAGTTGGCTTCCCAGCTGGTGAGTAGCCGCCCCTGCCCTTCCTCCGACTTTCCTATATTGCCATCTGCTGAGCAGAGCACTTGCCTCCTTTGATCAGCGGAGACACGGTGAAGGAAAGATTTAACTTTTTCACCAGTCTAGGATGGCAAAGGCCAGCAAACTTGACATCTCTCTGCCCGGGGAGGGGGTTTCTAACGTGGTGCGATCCCAGCTCTGGGCTTGAGAGCCCGATCTCTATACAGTTGTGATGTGGTAAAAGCCAGGCCTAGCTTTGCACAGGTTGCTTGCCCGCAGCTTAGACCTTATCCAAGCCTTTTCTCCCCCCCACCGCCGATTAGCTGAAGAAGTGGGGGAAATGGAGAGATAGAGTGGTACAGAGAAGTACCTCATATGTATCATAGCAGTTGGCAGTCCCACTGTGTGGATCAAAACATCCACAAAGGGGACCCGGCCATCAATAGGGCACAAAAATATTACAGCTGTTTTGTACAAATGCAACGAAAGACTGATAAAATCTGGCCGTCTTGGGCTGCCTAGCAACTCAGGATGCTATCCAAAAATGTTAAAAAAAACAACCAGTAAGTATTGGCTATGAGCCCCGCGGCGCAGAGTGGTCAGTACTGCAGTCCAAGCTCTGCTCACTACCTGAGTTCGATCCCAAAGGAAGTTGGTTTCAGGCAGCCGGCTCAAGGTTGACTCAGCCTTCCATACTTCCAAGGTCGGTAAAATGAGTACCCAGCTTGCTGGGGGTAAAGGGAAGATGACTGGGGAAGGCACTGGCAAACCACCCTGTAAACAAAGTCTGCCTAGTAAACGTCGGGATGTGATGTCACCCCATGTGTCAGGAATGACCCGGTGCTTGCACAGGGGACCTTTACCTTTTTAAAGTATTGGCTAAGGTGAGTGAGGGGGGGTGTTTGTGAAGTGCCATCAATTCACAGCTAACTTATGGTGACCCCGTAGGGTTTTCAAGGGAAGAGACATTCAGAGGTTGTTTGCCATTGCCTTCCTCTTAATAACAACCTTCGTTTTGCTTTTATGGTTTAATCAGTGTTTAGGCAAATGTTATGGGAGGATTGTGTGTTACTGATCATAAGCTTCCCAGCGTGTTCTAAGCAGATCGGTGGGCTGTATGCTCGGCTTATGGTATGACCAGTGCCCTTGTCCAGCGGCCTCTTCCTAGCCTCACCCCCTCGTCCGTCCACCTTCCTGCACCAAAAGGGAGGGGCCGTGGCTCAGTGGTAGAGCATCTGCTTGGCATGCACAAGGTCCCAAGTTCAGTCCCTGACATCTCCGGTTAAAGGGACTAGGCAAGTAGGTGATGCGAAAGACCTCTGCCTGAGACCCTGGAGAGCCGCTGCCAGTCTGAGTAGACGATACTGACTTTAATCGATCGAGGATCTGATTCAGCATAAGGCAGCTTCTTGTGTTCATGACGTCTTCTGCTTCATTCCATTCTAGCCGGCAAGTCGACGTTTGTGAAGCAACGCTTGGTCTCGGCTGGCTATGCCTATGCCAACAGGGTAAGTGGAAGGCCAAGCCTCCCTCCTTCTTGCCCACAGGGTAAGTGGGAGACAAAGTCTCCCTCCTTTCCACCCATCTTGTAACCGGTCTCTCTCCTCCCATCGCTCCCAGGACACGCTTGGTTCATGGCAGAAGTGTGTGGCTGTGTGCCAGTCGGCACTGCTAGGAGGAAAGAGCGTGGTGGTGGACAACACCAATCCGGACTTGGAGTCGAGAGGCAGGTGAGGCTCTTCCCCTCCGCACAGGAGATTTTGAGGCTTAAGCCTGATATCGATGCCCCACAGGATGATGTGGCAGAGGGGGCCGTGCCGCGTCATGCAGCCAGCAATAAACTGCTCTACACTAATAATTCCTTGTAAGTGGGAAAAGCGCCCTGACAAGGTTGTCCCAGGCTAGCCTGATCTCAGAAGCTAAGCAGGGTTGGCCCTGGCTAATACTTGGATGGAAGACCACCAAGGAAATCCAGGCCACTATGCAGAGGCAGGCGATGGCAAAACTGCCTCTGAACATCTCTTGCCTTGAAAACCCCATAAGGGGTCGCCGTTAAGTCAGCTGTGACTTTATACGGCACTTCATATATACACACACACAAGTGGGAAAAGTAGCGCCGCCATGTGTAGACCAAAGCAGCTTATATCCAAAGGGCATTCAAAGCTGCTGTTCTTCCTCCAAATAACACACCATTACAAGTGGGGAGATCGGGGACAGCCGATGGGACCTAGATCTTGGGCGGGGAGAGGGGTAGCAGTTTGTTTGCTGCTTCCAGGTTTCAGAGGGCCATGTGTAGACCATGCTTAAGTCCGGCCTGTTGGAGCTCCCTGTGCCTTTTCCCTGCCAGGTACATTGACTGTGCCAAGGCGCTTGGGGTTCCCTGCCGGTGCTTCCTCTTCACGGCCTCGTTGGAGCAAGCCAAGCATAACAACAGAGTAAGTAGCTCTAGGGCGATGGAGGCAGAGTTTTTCGGCTCCTATTCCTCCAGAGACACCAGGATCCCCACCTTGGGTCGATGTCTCTTCTCTCCCCACACCACCCAAATGCTTCCACTACAGAACTGGGGGAGGGGGGAGAGCTGCAAACAGAAGTCATCTTTGCAGGTGAGCCTGTGCAAGTCAAACTGTAGGGCTGCCTTCTTTCGAAGCCAAGCTCTCTCAGCCCCACCTACCTCACAGGGTGTCTGTTGTGGGGTGTGGAAGGGGATTGTGAGCCGGTTTGATCCTTAAGTGGAGGAGGAAGTCGGCATATAAAAACCAACTCTTCTTCTGATCCTTTCTCAAAGCCAATGATCCTTCTGGCTAGCCTTGCATCCACTTAAGTCTACAGATGACATGTTTATCTTACATTTTGCTTGATAGGCAACAGATTCATCATCCATAGCTTCCCATGTGCTTAGCCATTTTGCCCAAGAAGGGAACAATCCATCCATCCAAACCTTTATTGGCATAGAAGCAAAATATTAACATTCATAAACAAAAAGGAGAATATCAATAAAATATCGACTCGTCAACTGTGGGGGAAGCCAGTCGACGTTCAAAATTTTAAAACAGTTCCCAAAAAACTGGTGACCCCCACTGTGATGTGCGTGCTAAAATCATTCAATTGATAATGAACCAGCCCCTCATCGGTTCCAATAGTACTTTTCTTCAGAAGCGGCTTGATAAGTTGCTCATGAGGATAGAAACCAAGTTCACAGTGGAGCAGAACATGTGCAGCAGATTCCACTTGTTTAGCAGAACAGGAGCACAATCTTTTATCATATGGAAGCTCTGCATATCTGCCCCTAGTCATCACCATGGGAAGTAGGTTGAATCGGGCCAGCATAAAATAGCGTCTCAGTTGCGGAGAAGTCAGCGTGAAAAAGTAACTAGGAAGGGAACTTGGACAAGGGCAAATGCCAAAAAATAAAGGTGAACAGGTTGCGTATGCCCTGGCAAGAAGCCCCTGTCTTTCAGAATCCGTGATTTTTTGTTTTATTACTCTAAAGACCTGGGTCTCCTCGAGGAGAAGAAGTGATTCAAAAATGATTCCAAGAGATTTGATTTTCTTGATTATGGGAACAGTGTCATGTGTTGATTAGAACGGCAGTGCCAGAGGAACTACAAAGCTCTCCTTTCTTTTTCCAGTTCCGGGAAATGACTGAGAAGGAACACGTGCCTGTTAACAGTATTGTCTTGAACACCCATAAGTGAGTTTCCAGAGGAGGGAGGGGTGTGTGTGTCTGTGCAACTTCCCAGCCTGCTCTCCTGGCTCTATGTCGTTGCTACGGTAGCCAAGCCGCCTCTTCTTTCTCATCCATCCCAGCCGAGGAAGCATTCCAGAGTCTGCAAAGACACTACAGTTTCAAGTGTAGAACACCATTTGGCTAACTAAAGATAGATATTACTGGGGAAATCTTATAATTTTCATAATTCGTCTTTCATTGAACTAAAAACGGGCAAGTTGCTAGCTCTCATGACTGCGTTGGGAAGAGGAAAAGACTCCTCTGAGCGCCAAACCAAAAATGAACTGTGTATGAAAATCCAGCAAAACAATCACAGGCTATTTTTAGTTATAAGCGTAGAACACAGTTTGGCTAATCAAAGATAGATATTAATAGAAAAATCTTGTATTTCCTTAACTCATTTTTCATTAAATGAAAAACAGGCAGGTTGCTAGCATTCATGACTGTGGGGGAAAGAGGAAAAGACTCCTCTGAACTCCATAATGAACTGTGTATGAAAATCCAGCAAAACAATCACAGGCTATTTTTAGCTAGAGAAAGGGGGGCTTTGAGGGGGGGCATTGCTTTTACAACTGCCTTTCCCTTCAACAGGAGTAAATACGTAGAACCATCGCTAGAGGAAGGTTTTGCTGAAATCCTGAAGATCCATTTTGTGCCGCAGTTCACAAACCCAGAGCTGGAGTCACTCTACCGTCAGTTTTCAGAAGGATGACAGCCACGTGGCCGTGCGCCAGCCCTGGGACTCTCCCACACAAGCAGTTTGAAATACACCTCCCTCCCTGCCAGAGAAGGTATGCTCAGGGAGGTGCTCCCCCATGCTGGTCAAAAGTGGAGTCAAGTGTTTGGACTGAGGGAGATGGTCCTTGGGGCTAATTTACCATTTTCCATTCTCTGCAAGAACCATTTTAAAAAGTAATGTGAAAATAAAATTTATAACACAGACCTTGCTGTTTTTGTCTTGGGCAAGGACCGTTAAAGGTACGGCTTGTGAAGGCCCAGCAAAGAAAACAGGGAAATGTTGATCACCCCCAACTTTGAATTTGTTTTCCATTGCGAAGAGCATTTAAAAAAAATGACAGATTCTGTTTTGGATTGAATGAAATTTGTTTTTACAAGGTTTTACTCGTTCAAAATGTGTAGTGTGAAGATTTTAATGTGAGGCAATCTACAGCACTAGGAGCCCCATGGCGCACAGTGGTAAGCTGCAGCACTGCAGTCCAAGCTCTGCTCATGACCTGAGTTCGATCCCGACGGAAGTCGGTTTCAGGTAGCTGGCTCAAGGTTGACTCAGCCTTCCGTCCTTCCGAGGTCGGTAAAATGAGTACCCAGCTTGCTGGGGGTAAAGGGAAGATGACTGGGGAAGGCAATGGCAACCCCCCCCCCCCCCGTAAACAGAGCCTGCCTAGAAAACGTCAGGATGTGATGTCACCCCATAGGTCAGGAATGACCCGGTGCTTGCACAGGGGACCTTTACCTTTTTAATCTACAGCACTAGAGAACAATTCCTGCATATACTGTATACAGATCTAACACTACAATCTAAGATGTATTTCTGTGTCCAGTAGGGGTTTTTGTTTTGTTTTTGTGCGCTTTTGGACTGGTGTGTTTGCCTTCTCCAGATGACCTTTTAAAGGGCAGCACAGGATGAAGCAGCTCTCTCTAAGATGGGGAATATATTTGCAATTTTGCTTATGGGGAAACTAAGGCGTCTATTTTTATTGACTTCATTTACACCTTGTCTTTATATCCCACCTTTCTCCCCAGTAGAGACCCAAGGTGGTTTATAATTCTCCATTTTATCCTCACAACAATCCTGCGAGGTATGTTAGGCCCAAAGTCGCCCAGCAAACTGCCATAGCATAGCAGAGATTTGAACTTGGGTCTCCCAGATCCTTGTCCAACTGTCTATAACCACTACGTCAACCTCACTACTCTTGCTGCTTGCTGGCATATCTATGGAATTTAAAACAAGGATGGGAAGATTGCATAAGTGTTTGTGCTTCCCTGTGGCATTAGCATTTCTAGAAATTGTGGCTTGAGGCCTTGTTTTCCCTTGTAGAAACAGCTTTGACAGCCCACAATCGAAGGGGGGAAAGCCACCCTTTGTCAATTACGGTGCTTATTGAACATACCCCTTTCTGGTACTTCACCCTGCTGTTCTCGGCCAACCTTAGGACAGTCCTCCAAAAGTGCCGCAGTCTGCTTCTTCTCACGCAGGTCTTCCTGCTAGCTGACCACCTGGTTAATGACTCACAGGAGGACACATCCAAACTGCCCTGAAACTTCCCCTGTTATACATTGGATGACAACCCTCCTTTCTGAATCCAGGCAGAGAAAATCAGATAAGGGACCACTGCAATTGCTGACAATTGGTTGAGGGGTGGGTGTGAACACACATAATGCATTTTTAAAATTGCTGCTCCTAATCCCAAACAGCTACTTCAGTGACCCAGCCTAGGAAGAAGGCGCCCTTCAGGCAGTCTGGTTTGATCACCCCCTAGGGCAAGAGCACTTTTCAGGAGACGGCCTGTGTTTGGTCCCTCCCCAAACACCTTCCCACTCAGTGGTAGAGCATCTGCTTGGCATGCAGAAGGTCCCAGGTTCAATCCCCGGCATCTCCAGTTAAAGGGACTAGGCGAGTAAGTGCTGTGAAAGACCCCTGCCTGAGACCCTGGAGAGCCGCTGCCGGTCTGAGTAGACAATACTGACTTTGATGGGCCGAGGGTCTGGTTCGGTATAAGGCAGCTTCACGTGTTCCCTCCAAGTCAGACACAGGACTTCTCCAAAAGATTTTATTTTACAAAATGAAAAACCAAAAGCAAACATTCATTTGTACACACAACTAGACTCTGGTCTCCAAAGCCGCATCATGATGTGTCCATGGTCTCCCCCTCTGGAAAGGGAAAAGCAGAGGTCAAATGCAGGTCCACCCAGAGCTGGAGATCTGAATGAGCGCTACCGGGTTCGCAACATCATTTAATGCCACCAAGTCCAAAGAACTGAATTGCTGAGCTCCAGCGTGCAGAAGCTGTCGTCAGGGGCCTGAGTCAAAACGGAGTCCTTGGTTTTTGTAAGCGCACACTGCATCCTTGACAAGCAGGGTCTCTCTTCTCCCCCTCATCTCCCCCCCCAAAACAAGACTGATAAGGGTGGCCCCCTAAGGTGAGGAGTCCCTGGCCTAGGGATGCTAATGAGTTATTCTCTCCCCACCCAGTCTTTACTCACTGAGTTCATTGAACATAAAGGCATCCTGGTATTCTTTCATGTACTGAGTGGAGCGGGATTCGTCCAAGAACAAGGAGTACACGCGTTTGATGTCGTCCACTTGAACCTCTGTGCCCTGTGAGTCCAAGAGAAGGGGTATAGTGAGAACTCCTCGGAACACAGGTGACAGCTAACCAAAGGAATTTCTGAATTACAAAGAGGGGGAAAACACTCTACTGAAGATTGCTCTCTGAAGAAGAGTTGGTTTTTATATGTTGACTTTCTCTACTACTTAAGGAAGAATCAAACTGTCTTTCAATCACCTTCCCTTCCCCTCCCCACAACAGACACCCTGTGAGGTAGGTGGGGCTGAGAGAGAGTGACTTGCCCAAGGTCACCCAGCTGGCTTCGTGTGTAGGAGCAGGGAAACAAATCCAGTTCACCAGATTAGCTTCCCCCGCTCATGTGGAGGAGTGGGGAATCAAACCCGCTTCTCCAGATTAGAGTCCACCGCTCCAAACCACCATTCTTATCCACTACACCACGCTGGCTCTCTGCCACTACACCACGCTGGCTCTCTTAGAACTGAGGAATCTCTGCTTCCAAACTCTCGCTGAAGATCAACTGCTCTTTGAGAATGTACAGTATCTCTAGTATCAGAGAAGCATGCCTATTATTTTGGGTGCACAGGCAGGATGGTGCTGCTGCACTCGTCTTGTTTGTGGCTTCCTGGAGGCACCTAGTTGGCCACTGTGTGAACAGACTGCTGGACTTGATGGGCCTTGGTCTGATCCAGTAGGGCCTTTCTTATGTTCTTACAGGTCCATAACAACCCACTATTTGTCTAGCTCATATTATAACCGGCTCCCAACCTCTGCAAGGCGTTGGACCCCCTAACAGAACCCAAGAATCCTTGCTCCCAGTCCTAACAGAGGAGTGCTTGTGGTCATAAATTAAGAGACTCCTGATCACAGGAAGAGAGTCCCCTGGTATGAACATGCACTGGGCCCCAAAGAAAGAGGGACTTTTGGGATCTGAAGGTCAGGCTGAAAAGGAAGAGAGACATGGTAGGAATCTTCTTGGCCAGATTAAGAAGAGTTGGTTTTTATACCCCACTTTTCTCTACCTTTAAAGAGTCTCAAGGAGGCTTACAATCACCTTCCCTTCCCCACAACAGGCAACTTGTGAGGTAGGTGGGGCTGAGACAGTTCTGAGAGAACCATGAGTGGCCCAGGTCACCCAGCAGGATTCATGTGCAGGAGCGGGAAATCAAACCCGGTTCTCCTGATTAGAGTCCGCAGCTTGTAACTACAATGCCATGCTGGCTCTCTTGAGCAGATCTTGAGCAGTGGCCCACCTGCCGTAAGTCACTGGACTCTCCCGATGATTTATGAGTTCTAGTCCCACCATAATACCAGTCCAGGGCTGGCGCTCACCTTCCGCTTGCGGCACACCAGGCTGGCTGCCGTGATCAGCTGGATGGCGTAGCGCAGGGAGGTCTCCAAGCCGATGCGGGTCAACACTGTGTAAGCGTCTTCATTCATCTCCACGTCCTCCTCTTCACACCTGCAAGACAATTTAGATGGTGGTTGAATACAAGAACCTCCTGTCCACAGCGGGGATGCAGCAAGAACGAAGAGTTGGGATCGGGAAGAAGAGAGGCCCAGTGCGGGAGCTCCCAGCTGGAGTGCATCTCAGCCCCCTCACCGAATCTTCAGGATCTGCTTGGTCTCCTTGTCACTGTACGGGGAGGTGGAGATAATGAGAAGGCGATCGAGCAGGTCAATCGGGATCCCGTGGGGGCTCTGGTAGTTGGTGCCACGAATCCTGCATGGGGAGAGCAAGAAATGAAAGAGACGCCAACCAGAGGCGTAACCTCATTTCAGTTGTCCCCCAACTTCATTACCAATAGCCAACACTTTCACTACCTTCCTTTAACCGCCCACCCAGCAGACTCCTATTAGGCAAGACACCCCAGTGGTCCTCCCACGGTGGTCTTGTCGAGCAACAGCCCACGTTCTCCCTTCATTCCCAGCCCCTGCCTAGCTTTTATGCTCCTTTATTTGTGAGTAAAGTGAAGGGGCAGCATGGTGCTCCAACTGGGGAAAAGCCAAGGCCCAAGAAATGAGACAAAGAGACAACACGATGGGTAGCCGTGTTAGTCTGTCCGTAGCAGTAGAAAAGGGCAAGAGTCCAGTAGCTCCTTAAAGACTAACACAATGTCTGGCAGAAAGAATAAAAGGAAGGAATAGAGGGGATGCTTATTAAATTTGCAGATGGTACTAAATGGGGAGGGGTAGCAAATACGGTAGAAGACACAGCCAGGATGATCTTGACAGGCTGGAGAATTGGGCTAGAACTAATAAAATGCACTTCAACAAAGATAAATGTAAAGTTCTGCATTTAGGCAGGAAAAACCAAACGCATAATTATAGGATGGGGGGTTACTTGTCTGAGCAGTAGTGTGTGCGAAAAGGATCTTGGGGTCTTAGTAGACCAAACACTGAACATGAGTCGTCAGTGTGATGCGGTAGCTAAAAAGGCAAATGTGATCTTGGGCTGCATCAACAGAAGTACAGTGTCCAGATCACGCGAAGTGATGGTATCTCTTTATTCTGCTCTCATTAGATCTCACCTAGAGTACTGTGTTCAGCTTTGGGTACCTGAAGAAGTGAGCTGCAACTCACAAAAGCTCATACCCTGCCAGAAATTTGGTCGGTCTTTAAGGTGCTACTGGACTCTTATTCTTTTCTACAAAGAGATGACAGTCGTGGAACGTGGGCTGTATAACCTGGGTTATATAGCCCGTGACACTGAGCTATTGTCCCCCCCACTGCCCTGATGCCCAACTGGTTGGTGGTCCTTTGCCTGCCCCTGCCGACCTGGTGATGCCTCGGTTGGTGGCCATGATGAGGACAGGGGCCATGTCGCTCTCCAGGGCCCGGTTCAGGAAGGAGAAGCACTCGATGTCCAGCATGTGGACCTCGTCGATGAACAGGACCTGGACGGGAAGGTGAAGAAGAGTCGGTTTTTATATGCCGATTTTCTCTACCGCTTAAAGAAGAATCAGACCGGCTTACAATCACCTTCCCTTCCCCTCCCCACAACAGACACCCTGTGAGGTAGGTGGGGCTGAGAGAGCGTGACTAGCCCAAGGTGACCCAGCTGGCTCCATGCAGAGGAGTGGGGAAACCCAACCCAGTTCACCAGATTAGAAAAAGAAGAAGAGTCGTTCTTTATATGCCAATTTATTCTACCACTTAAGGGAGGCTTAAACTGGCTTACAATCACCTTCCCTTCCCCTCCCCAAAACCCTGTGAGGTAGGTGGGGCTCAGAGAGAATAACTTGCCCAAGGTCACCTGTGTGTCCGGAGTGGGGAAACCAATCCAGTTCACCAGATTAGCCTCCACCACTCGTGGGGGAGCAGGGAACCAAACCCGGTTCTCCAGATCAGACTCCACCACTCCAAGCCACCGCTGTTAACCGCTACATCATGCTGTAGTGCTGAGAGGCACCACCTGGTGAGTGGGAGGGAAGATCAATGCCCCATAACCACTAGAACCCTCAAGCCTCTGTTGGGGCTCCCCTTTTCTGATCAAAGGCACTCACCCCGGGGATCACCTCTGCTTTGCCCTCCTCTCGCCACTCCGCTACCTTGGCGTTGATCTGCTCCCGCACCTCTGACTTTATCTCTCCTGTGTCACCTGGGGAGGAAGACGTGGAAAGGACGGGCACGTGAGGAGCAACTTTCATATCAGCCCCCCACCCCCATATAAACAAGCTGCCTGAAGAAAGATAAATGTCCCACCCATTCCAGGATGGATTTATTTTTTTTATCTTTTGTGAAATGTTTCTTTTCATTTTACTCACAACGCATGACTGAACAATACAAACATAACAATCCATAAAATACAATTCGCAACAATAAACTTCCCTAACCTAACACGTAACAAAACAACGTTATTCTGGGTGAACATGTGCTATTTTAATACCTTCCATCTACATTTTACTTTCAGTTAATGAGAAAAGCGGGATATAAATAATTAAATGCAAAATGCATCTTTCCCCACTGACGGTCCCCTTTTTCTCCCCACTAGTGTAGTGGTGAAGAGCAGTGGTTTGGAGCGGTGGACTCTTATCTGGAGAACTGGGTTTGGTTCCCCACTCCTCCACATGAAGCCTGCTGGGTGACCTTGGGCTAGTCACGGCTCTTAGAGCGCTCTCAGCCCCACCTCCCTCACAGGGTGTCTGTTGTGGGGAGGGAAAGGGAAGGTGATTGTAAGCCAGTTTGAGTCTTCCTTAAGTGGCAGAGAAAGTCAGCATATAAAAACCAACTCTTCTTCATCATAATCTTTACGGAAACAGACATATTTATCCCGCCCTTCCCCCAGGGAACTCAGGAAGGGGGTCACTGTCATTCTCCCCAGTTTGTACTCTAAATAACCCCATTAGCCAAATTGGGTTGAGAGATCTTGCGAATTGAGGGCTGCACACCTTAACGTGGTGAGGGGGTTTGTGTGTGTCAGGGAAGCCGAGAGCAATACCGTAAGAGGTCTAGACTCTATCAAGAGACTAAACTCTTAGCAGAGTCACTCAAGATGGAATGGTCACAGCTGAGACACCAGACGAAGCTGCGTCCACCCCCTTAAGGGATCAATGGCCACATCTGCATAAGAGAACAGGCAGTTCCTATGGGGATGGGGGCAGAGGAATCCTTGAAGGTTAGCTACTGGGTAGCAGCAGTAGTGGAAGGTGACACTGGTGGAGGATCTTCCGCAGACAACGGCAGTGCCACCGCAGCTAACCCTGGTTAGTACTGCGCAGGAGAAGGCACTGGCAAACCACTTCTGGTTTATGGGAATTGTAAGCATGGCGCTCTCTGCGATCCACAGATTGAGTACTACTGCCCAGCTGTTTGGACTCCCCTCTTCCAGAACGCCACCTTCTCCTTCCTCCCAACCTCCCCAGCCTCCTACCAGAGAAGAGAGCCAGGAAGCCCTGCGTGCGGCTGTTGATGACGTCGATTTCGTGCAGGGAGACAGTGTGCACCACTTCCTTGCGCTTCTGCAGCTCTCCGTCGGGGCACTGTACAAATTTAGTCTGGAGGGGAGAGGCAGCAAAAGTCCTGAAGGGGGCCCCTCCTTTGTGCATTTCATCCCAAGCCCAACCCTTTTCGTTTCTCACCTTGATGGTGAAAGTCGAAACATGTCTGCACAAAGCCGATTCCTACTAAGTCAAGGATGTTACTCCATCCCACTGAATAATGTCCACTGACTGGAAGCAGCTTCTTTTTAATTGGAGATGCTCTGGAGGAAACCTGGGAGCTCCAGCTTGCAAAGTATGTGCTCTGTGACTGGGCACTATGTGCTGGAAGGGTTACAAGGGATGCCTCATAGAATCACAGAGTTGGAAGGGGACATACAGGCCATCCAGTCCAACCCCCTGCTCAATGCAGGATCAGCCCAGAGCATCCCTGGCAAGTGCTTGTCCAGTCTCTGCTTAAAGACTGCCAGTGAGGGGGAACTCACCATCTCCCTAGGCAGCCGATTCCACTGTCAAACAACTCTTACTGTAAAAACTTTTTTCCCTAATATCCAGCTGGTACCTTTCGCCCACGATTTAAACCCATTATTGCGAGTCCTATCCTCTGCTGTAACAGGAACAGCTCCCTGCCCTCCTCTGAGTGACCGCCCTTCAAATACATAAAGGGATCAATCATGTCCCCCCTCAACTTCCTCTTCACCAGACTAAACTTTCCCAAGTCCCTCAGCCTTTCCTCATAGGGCTTGGTCTCTAGGCCCCGGATCGTCCTCGTCGCTCTCCTCTGCACCCACTCCATTCTGTCCACATCCTTTTTGAAGTGAGGCCTCTAGAACTGCACACAATACTCCAGGTGCAGCCTGATCAATGCAGGGTACAGCGGAACGATGACATCTTGCGATTTGGATGTTATGCCTCTCTTGATGCACCCCAAGACCGCATTAGCTTTTTTTGTCACTGTATCACAACGGCTGCTCGTATTTGACTTCTGCCCGTAAGCCTCTTGCAGGCTGCAACCCGTTTATCCTCGCCCTGAACCGGGGGGGGGGGGGGGAGGTGTCTCCCCTCATACCTGTGAGCCCATGGCGTCGTAATCCCGAGCCCGGGTGAAGGAGCGTCCCAGTTTGGTAATCTTCCCCGTGGCTTTGTCAATAGTGATGACGTCTCTGGGGAAACAGGAGGAGCAAACATTAGCGCCGGGGCCTCCTTCGGGGCGTCAGTAGCCAGACGCCGTGCAAAACACCCCCCTCAGAATTGCGTCCGAAGGCTCACCCGGCCTGCACTTTCTCCTTGGTCAAGGACTCGATCATCTTGGTGCCCAGGTCATAGACGGTCTCCATTTCGGTCGTTTTCAAGGTCAGCTTCCCCACCTTGGTGCCCTGCGGCGAGAAGGGGACAGATGGCACCTTACAGTGACTGCTGCCATGAGCAAGAGGCCTCGATACGCAGTTCCAGCACTTGGTGGCCAAAGAGACACTGCTTTTCCCCTGGACCGTAATACTCAGGTTTTGACTCACCGTGCCGGTGGCTGGGCGGTCTATCTGGATCTCCACCACTTCTCCTTCAATTATTTCTGTCTCCTCCCTGTGGATAAAAGGGAACAAAGAGATCACTGGGGAAGGGGGGGCAGGACAGACAGACACTGCAGAATTCCCCACCTCCGTTAAGTCTTCTCCATCCCATAAAAACTGAAAATATTGTTGAGAAAGCAAGGAAACTGACAGGAAGAGCTTCTCTCATTAGTTCCAATTTCCAGAAAGCCTGAACAGGCCGGACTCCTGTTTTTCTTTTTAATTTTTTTAACCGAGCAATCATGCTGTTAACTGCGCGCGTGTAAAGTGCTGTCGAGTCGCAGCCAACTTGTGGCAATCCCATAGTTTTCACGGCAAGAGACGTTTAGAGGTGGTTTGCCACTGCCTCGCTTTGTGTGGGCTGAGAGAACTGTGACTGACCCAAGGTCACCCAGCAGGCTTCATGTACAGTGGGGAATCAAACCAGGCCCTCCAGATTAGAGTCCGCTGCTTTTAACCATTACACCATGCTGGCTCCCTATGCTGTTAACTAAACTAGCATTAAAAGGTAATATACAAAAAAATTACAAAAGCTAAGCCATCAAGTCATTAAAAAAAACCCAACAATTAGCACCCAATTCCCCAAACCCACTAATGTTCCAAAGGAAAAGCTTAAGAGCCAGCGTGGTGTAGTGGTTAAGAGCGGTGATTTGGAGTGGTTGCCTCTGATCTGGAGAACTGGATTTGTTTCCCCACTCCTACACATGAAGCCAGCTGGGTGATCTTGGGCTAGTACAGTTCTCTTAGAGCTCTCTCATCCCCACCTCTCTCACAGGGTCTGTTATGGGGAGGGAAAGGGAAGGCGATTGTAAGCCAGTTTGAGTCTCCCTTAAGTGGTAGAGAAAATCGGCATATAAAAACCAACTCTTAAGAGTCTAGGCTGCCAGCTCTCCTGCCCATTAAAACCCATTAAGCCTCAATCCCTCCCTCCTGGGCCCTGTCTGGCTGAATCTGCTTCAAAAGCCTCCTGGCGGCTGCCCTCACTTGATGCGGACGCCGATGGAGCGTCGGAAGGACTGAGTCAGCGCCTCGGTCTTGCTCATCTCCAAGGAGAAGATTTCGCTGCCGGCAATAGCTGTGAAGGGGGTGTCGAGCCCCAGCGCCTGAGCCATCCCTAGGAGGAGAGAAGAGAGCAGATTTATGACAACGTCGAGAATAAGCCAACGTTCCCATTGTTGCGTTAGTCCAATGATATAGCAGTACAGCAATCCAAGAAAAGGGCATTTGAAGTGGATGGACCCCCAAAGCCACACAGGGAACCCCAGACACAGCCCCAATTTGAACCATTAGCAGGCTACTGTTGTTCTTTGGTTACTGTTCCTTACCCATGGCAATGGCTGTTTTCCCTGTGCCCGGCTGGCCTGCGATCAGGACGGCCCGGCCAGCAATTTTTCCCTCCTTGATCATCTCCAGGATCACACCGGCAGCACGTCGGGCAGCCAACTGGCCTACCATACCCTGGGACACCTGTTGAGGGGGGAAAGTAGGTATGAAGAAGCCTTAAGCAGAGTCCAACCATTGGTCCATCTAGCTACGTATGTCCTATACTGCTCTGCAGTGGCTCTCCAGGGGCTCAAGTAGAAAAATACCTTTCCTAGCACCTGGTAGCTGGGTGTGTTTATCTGGAGGTGCTGGACACTCAGCCTAGGACCTTCAGCAAGCCAAGCAGGTGCTCTGATTCTGAGCCGGGCCCTCTACCCTTGAACAGCAAATAATCCCTCACTTCCACCCTCCCATCCTTGATCTTTAATGCCATGTATTCTCCCTCTTCACCCCATGCCCCCGCGTAAATCTACACATCTTTTTTTTTAAAGAAGCAGGAGAAACCTCTGATAGAAGACAGGAAAAATATGCAAAGCACCAGAGATTACAAGGCGTTTATCTAATAACTTGTAGCTACTCCAGTTTTACAAAATAGTAGTAACAACGAAGGTTCAAATAAATTGCAAAACATGTATTACAGTATACAAACAATGAGCAAACCCACAAAACAAAAGTGTTGATAATACAACACAGAACCACAACAGTGACAGGTCTGCCGGCTAGTATCCCGTTTCGATATCCTTGTTCGGACACTGCACGTGATAACTGAATATACAGCTTCACTGTCTCATATTTACCTATGTATCATAAAGGATAATTACTTCATTTCTGATGATAGCTAGTCATTAGATAATGTTATTAGATAAACGCCTTGTAACCTCTGGTAATCTACACATCTTGACAACACCCTTTCCCCTTTTGAGCTTGTCTGGGTAAAGGCTTATGATCCCTCCGTTAACCCTTTTCTTGCTGCCAGCCAACCCCTTTCTTGTTGCCAGCTGTGGCTGAAGTTTTGTGTTCTCATTTGCATCCTCCACCCAGGCCTATAAGGAGGAAAATGCAGCAAACATGTGCATTTTCTGATGTTGGCAAACCTCCTATATTAACTTGCATCTGGCCAGACAAAGATAGCCAAAGATGGTGCAGAGGGAGAATGCAAAAGTTAGGACCCAGGAAGTGATCTGCCTTACCTACTTCCTACCTGACCTCCCCTTTATTTCACAATTTACCTATGGAACAGCAGGGGACAAAAAGCAGAATTTGCATGTGTGGAGAGCAGCGTCCATACATATGGTATGATATCAAGCTGATACCCTTCCAAACATTCTCCACTGTTTGCATACATACTGAAAGCCCCAGTTACTCCACACCTGTCTCATTTGGTCAGATCCTCCCACCAATATTCCTAGAAGTTCTTTCCCTAAGTACCTGTCTGGGTTCCAAGGTATCATCCAAGCCAAGGCCTCGAATGTGAGAGTGAGCACCTGTGAAAGAAAGCAACCAATTACAACTTCTGCGTTAAAAAAGGACTTGGGGCGGGGACTGCGCACCATGGAAATCGCAGGCTTGTTTAGCCCTGTGCTACTCATCAATTGGGTACATGTAGGCGTCTGTTTCCCCGAAGAATGCACAAGGAGGGACTGGACAGGTTGGGGGGCCTTGTGGGAAAATGATAAGAGGCAACTGCAAGAAAGGGGGGTGGAAACTTACCAATGCGCTCAATGCGGGTAACATCCCGAACTTCAGGGACCTTGGTAGCCTGGGGACAGAGAAAGAGCAATCCTGACTTAGATCCCAAAGTTCTGATCCGTAGCCAACATTCTGTGTTAGCTGTCTTAGAAAGAGCTAGAATATACTCTACATTTCCATATAAACCAGATAACTGGACAAACTGGGAAGAAAGTCACGTTTCACAAGTGGAAGAGCAACGAGGCTGGCTCGCACATCCTCATTTATCCCTCAAGCACTGCAAGGCCCCAAAACTCTGAGTGAATCAATTATAACAGATCAGGTGCTGACTTTCCAATCGCCTCTCGCCACCCTAAACCCTTTCGGTGGTGCAACATCATACATATAGCTTGGCAGACACAAAGAGCTGAATGCTGAAGTGACTGATGTGGAACAGGGTCAGCTTGGTAATGCAGTTGACAGGAAGGACAGACGACAGCAGGAAGATAAATCAATGGACCCATCTAGCTCTGCTCTGACTAGCAGCATCTCTCCAGGGACTCTGGTACAGAAAGAACACAAGAGCCCTGCTGGATCAGACCAGTAGTCCATCTGTTCCAGCAGTCTGTTTTACACAGTTACATAGGGGCCAAGGCCTTCCCCTGATGTTGCCTCTTAGCAGTGGTATTCACAGATTTGCTGGTCTTTCCCAACACATCCTGAGAGCCTTTAACCAGAGACGCCTGGGATTGAACCCAGCACTTTCTGTATACGAAGAAGGTATTGCCATTGAGCCAGCGTGGTATAGTGGTTAAAAGAGCGGTGGACTCTAATCTGGAGAACCGAGTTTGATTCCCCACTCCTCCACATGAGCAGTGGAGGCCAATCTGGTGAACTGGGTAGGTTTCCCCACACCTACACATGAAGCCAGCTGGGTGACCTCGTGATAGTCACAGTTCTCTCTGAACTCTCTCAGCCCCACCTACCTCCCAGGGTGACTGTTGTGGGGAGGGGAAGGTGACTGTAAGCAGGTTTGATTCTTCCCTATGTGGTAGAGAAAGTCGGCGTATAAAAACCAACTCTTCTTAGATGCACCCCCCCCCCATAGAGTGACAGGAAAACTGGTGATGGACACATGAAGCTGCCTTCAAAAGCCACGAAGGCCTGCAGGAAAAGGAGGGCAGTGGGGGTGACACAGATGGGCTGAGTGCCACTCCTCATTCACACATACATGAACACATGAAGCTGCCTTATACTGAATCAGACCCTTGGTCCATCAAAGTCAGTATCGTCTACTCAGACTGGCAGCGGCTCTCCAGGGTCTCAGGCGGAGGTCTTTCCCATCACCTACTTGCCTAGTCCCTTCAACTGGAGATGCCGGGGATTGAGGCGGGGACCTTCTGCATGCCAAGCAGATGCTCTACCACTGAACCATGGTTCCTCCCCTAAAAGAACACACACTAAGCTGCCTTATACTGAATCAGACCCCTGGTCCATCCAAGTCAATCTTGTCTACTTGACTGGCAGTGGCTCTGCAGGGTCTCAGGCTGAGGTCTTTCCCATCACCTACTTGCCTAATCCCTTCAACTGGAGATGCCGGGGATTGAACCTGGGACCTTCTGCATGCCAAGCAGATGCTCGACCACTGAACCATGGCTCCTCCCCTAAAAGAACACACATTAAGCTGCCTTATACTGAATCAGACCTTTTGGCCCATCCATGTCAGTACTGTCTACTCAGACCGGCAGCGGCTCTCCAGGGTCTCAGGCAGAGGTCTTTCACATCACCTACTTGCCTAGTCCCTTTAACTGGAGATGCCGGGGCGTGAACCTGGGGCCTTCTGCGTGCAAGTCAATGCTTCTGCGTGCAAGTCAATGGAGGTGCCAGCCCTAAGCACACTGCCAGGGAAGCGAGCCTTTCCCAACACAGGCAACCCTCCGCAAGCTTACTCAGAAGTAAGCCCTACTTGAATACAGTGGGGCTTATGCCTGAATAAACGTGCAGAGGGGTTGCCCTCTCAGTCATCAAGCAAGAGGATGCAGGATAGAAAGAGCCCTATGGGAAGAAGCGGGGGGGGGGTCTGGATGACCGGTAAGGCGAACAAACCGAAGGGGAGGGAGACGGGAGACACGCATCGCACGTGGGAATCGGAGAAGGGGGGGCTCACGATCTGGTGCCCCTCCCCCCCCGTAAAAGGAAACAATTATGGGGAAAGATCTAAGGGTTCCTCCCCCCCCCCCTCCGGGAGGGGGAAAGAGGCCGCCCCTCACCGCCGCCGTTGCCATGCTGCTCCCGTCTCGCGCCGTCTCCAAGCACCCGGCCCGCCTTTCCGGCAAGCCGGGACCGGAAGTGGCCTCTCTAGGGAAGGGGGCGGCCCGGCGTCTGTGATCGCGCCGGGCGGGGGGAGGTGGCGGGAAGAGAGGCACGTTTCCCCCCCCCCATCCAAATTCTCCAAACTCAAAAAAAAGCCCCAGTGCAGTTTTGAGAACTCGGATGAGAAAAAACGTGCATCTTAGAAGTAAAATTTAGACCACAAAACAATTTAACAGTTAGAATAGATGCAATTTATTAATTAGATTATAATGTTAATATAGATTTTTCAGACGGATGATGAAACAGACTCCCCGAAGGAGTATAAATTGTGTGTGAATGTATGTGTCATTGTATGTTTGTTTATATTTTGAAAATTGTAATACAACATTTATATATTTTTATTAGTTTTTATAATAAAACAAAAGAAACAATAGAAAAAATACAATAAAAATAACAAAAATACAAAATGCAAGAGTACATGCAATTGTTTTAAATATTTTGAATATTTGTTACAGTAAAATTACAGTGATTTAAAGTACTCTTAGTACCCACCACCCACCCTAATACATGTTTAAAACATTTATAAGAAAAATGTGCATCTAGAGAGCGGCAAATCCCAGGCAAAACCTCCCATGCATAAATGGTCCTAGAGTCCAGTAGCACCTTAAAGGCTAATGTGCTTTTACGCAGGCTGAATAATGCACTTTTAACAATAATTTCTCAATGAATTTTCCCATTTCGCCCAGTAAAATCCACTTGCAAAGTGCATTGAAAGTGTATTACTTGGCATGTGTGAAAGCCCCCTAAAACACAATTTCTGGCAGGGTACGAGCTTTCGTGAGCCGCAGCTCATTTCTTCAGATAGTAAATGCTGTTCGTCTTTAAAGTGCCACAAGATTTTGGTTTTTATTACGCTGCGAGAGAAACGGCCAGCTAAGCCCTTTTGCAATCAACTAGAAGCCACGCATGCTGCAAAACAGGTTGTCTTCTACTTCCATGGATGTTTCATTTCCACTGAATGGAGGATACGCTTTTCAGCTTCCCGGCTCTTTAGGGTCTGCTGCGCTTACAGGCTGTGTAGTTGGCTTGGTTGGTTTTATTTAGTATTAGGGTTGCCAGGTCCCTCTTCACCACCGGCGGGAGGTTTTGGGGGCAGAGCCTGAGGAGGGCGGGGTTTGGGGAAGGGAGGGACTTCAATGCCGTAGAGTCCGATTGCCAAAGGCGGCCATTTTCTCCAGGTGAACTGATCCCTATCGGCTGGAGATTAGTTGTAATAGCAGATCTGCTACTACCTGGAGGTTGGGGGAGAATTAGGACACCACTGTACAAATATCAAGAGATTTGGAAATTAGTACAGGAGCGAAACACTACTTAAACAAAGTGCAAGTTACTTTATAAATAGCTACGTGCAATTACATACAATATAGGACAATATACACAATAGGACCTACAAAAAATCTTTCATATTCATATTTTCAATTGTCCCAAAGCTGAGTACAAAAATTCTTCTTTCGCAGACAAATGTCATGTAGTACAATGGATGCCACTAGCAATGGAGGATACGGCCATTTCAAATTCTTGGCTATTTAACAATCCTTCAGTCCTTCAAAAGGCATCTTGCATAGATTTCTACACATTTTTCATTTCCAAATTGTAGGTTACATTATATATCCCGCCAAGGGTAAAATTCTGATGCCAGTCCCACGTAGGGTAAGGAAGCTCAGTGTGGAAAATATGAATATTTATGAAAGATTTTTTGTAGGTCCTATTGTGTATATTGTCCTATATTGTATGTAATTGCACGTAGCTATATATAAAGTAACTTGCACTTTGTTTAAGTAGTGTTTCGCTCCTGTACTACCTGCAGGTTGGCAACCCTGTTTAGTACATGTCCCGTCCTTCCTCCAAGGAGTGGCATACATTGTTCTCACCACCTCCGTTTTTATCCTCACAACAGCCCTGTGAGGAATTTTAGGCCGAGAGAATGGCTGACCCAGTATGGTTCCCAGCTCTGGCATGGGAAATTTCTGGAGTTTGGGAGACAGTCCCTGGGGAGGGCAAAAACTGGAGAGGAATGGAGCTCAGCAGGCATGTGATGCCCTAGAAAATATGACATTTCTTCCAGGGAAACTGATCTCCGTAATAGTGTTCCCAACTCCAGTTTAGGAAATGCCTGGAGATTTGGGAATGGCACCAAGAGTTGCCAACTCTGGGTTAGGGCATTCTTATAGATTTGAAGGTGGAGCCTGGGGGAGGAAGGAACTCAGCAAGGTATAATGTCACAGAAGCCACCCTCCAAAGCAGCCATTTTCTTCAGGGGAACCGATCTCTGTTCCCTACAGATCACTTGTAATACTGGGAGAAATCCAGGACCTGCCTTGAGGCTAGTGATGTGATGAGTCCCCCCATTAACATAGAGTCCAATGGAGTCAATGAGGACAAGGAGGTTGGGTTGAGCTGTCACGGCTTGCTTTTTTGGCCAATACGTCACGGCTTGCTTTTTTGGCCAATATTCTGGTGATTCCAGAATACAGACGATGAGCTCTGCACTCTGGTCACACCGAGGGAGGGGCAATGCAAGCGGTTATATAGACATTTCACATTCCAATAACATTCGATGCAGCTTGTCACTGCAACGTCATTACTTTCTACAGAGTGGGTGGGCATTGCTACATTACTGAACAGAACTCTATTGTTCCCTTACACGGGGAAACGAAACTTAAAGGGAATGGGGGGGGTGAAGGCTATCGGAGCCTTCCGTTAGCAGACGATGGAATCTGTGTGCATGTTTGGTGCTATGCAAGAGGCAGGAAAGGAGGGGCCATTGGGAAGCTGCTACTTTGAGTTCTGCTTGTAGGGAGCTTATGCGTGTATATATTATACCTGTGATGCAGGTATGGTTACCCAGACACAACACTAGTAGCCCTGAATATCCCACAGTGCTGTGTAGCTCTATGGTCCTAATACAAAATCCTGTGTCACAGAGGAACACCAAAAAAACAAAAACAAAGATACAGATAAAAAAGTCCTTAACATTTAAATATTTTTAATAAAAAGCTTCTTTAACCAACAATAAAAACATTTTCAAAATCACAGTCTTTCCAATGTTTTACTAGTGTTCTGTGTAAACACTCACACATACTCCCTGAGTTTGTGGGATACATTCTGTTCAGAGAAAGTAGCCTAATCCTATGCAAATTTACCTGGCAGACAGTCCCATTTAAATCCAGTTAGTGTTACAGTACTTTATATATTAAGTCTTAGGGTACAGCCCTAACGCACACTTATTTGGGCTGCTTGTTCTCTTCACAGAGCTCAGTTACACCTCCTTTTGAGTAAATATGCATAGGATCACATCGTGTTCTCACCTGAGTTCACAGGTATAAGGGACACAGAATGATTTAACAGAGCCAGGAGAGGACTATGTCCCTCCTGAGAATCCCATAATTCACAGCTATCATTTCATTTTAAAAACACAATCAAGTTGCTAGTTCTCAATCACTGCAGAATTTTTTTTTAAAGTGCATCTAAACACTTGGTAAAAAAATCAATTTCTTAAAATCATCTCAACTTCTTTCTTGGTCTTTGCATACTGCTTTCTCTGTTCTTTTTCCAAGAGTCACAGATCTCTTTTCCCCAGAGAAAGACAAGTTAAAAAACCAGATCTCTAAATGCTAAAAGAACAGATCCACAACAAAATAAAGCTCACAATTAGTGCAAAGTAGCCAAATTGCCCCAGATTGGCAGTGGCTGGGTTAATGCATTTCTAAACAGTTACCCCCTAAATATATTGAAATCAGTGAGGGTATAACTCTGTTTAAGATGGCACACTGCTCATCTGTTAGCGTGGAATTCTTGATCCCAAGATTTAACCCTTTAGCTCCACAAGTGTCAAAACTCAAAATCCGCTAAGTGTAAGGAAATCTCCTTGGCACATCTCCCAGTGGGGAAAGTTTTCACAGAACAAGTCCCAAGTGTATACCCTCCCGTGTCCCGGTCCTAAAAACGCTGGCATTTGCTGGTGGTGGGGATTGGGAGCGTACAGATCACACCTCCACACCTCCTTTTTGAGGGTTAATCAATTTGCACGTCAAAAATCTCATCCTGGGCCACAATGTTCTCCTACAAAGAAAAGAAACCAACATTAGGATCATCGGATGTCTAAGCGCCTTTTAACATCATGTTTTACACAAGCTTTATATCTGGGACACGGAATCCTTGGCACATGTGCTGACAGCAGCGCACTAGACTATTTGGCTGGGCAAGCAGGGCCAGACCTCTGCCAGAGCAACCAAGGCAGTGGTGGCATTGATGGGACCATCCGTGCAGGAGAGGGCAACAGGCATGGCTTACGCCTGTCATTGCCTCCCAGAATGAAACAGCCACCAGCTGACGCCAAGTCAAGTCCCTGAGATGCTGCCAATGATGGTGGGGCTTTGCTTGGTCCAAGTGTGTCTGTCCGAGCCCAACCCTCATTCCTGTCTCCCAATTTTGTTTCTGGCACACCATCATCTTTACAGGTATGTGTGTGGGGGGGTTTCAAGGCAAGAGACTAACAGAGGTGGTTTGCCATTGTCTTCCTCTGCATAGCGAGCGGCCTTGGTGTTCCTTGGAGGTCGCCCATCCAAATACTAACCAGGACCAACAATGCTTAGCTTCTGCCATCTGACAAGATCAAGCTAGCCTGGGTCATCCAGGTCAGGGCATCTATACAGGTAGATGGTGTATATTTTTGGTGCTTGGGCCAAAAAGGTTGCTGGTGTCAGGCCTTTGCCTTTTTTGCTGGAGCAAAGGCTCTTGCCATGAGTCCGGCCAGGTTCTGGCCACACGTCAAGTCCTTGGTTCTCATGCCTATGAACGTCTGTGTACAGTTTCGCTCATCCTGTTTTCTGCAGCTGTGGTAATGTTTAGTCTGTCTTCCTGGGAACCGCTTATCTCAAGGTTGCCTAGCAATGTTTACTTTTTCAGTCCGTAGTGTCTTAAGCATGTAACCTGCCTGTGTTCCCCATTACTAGCCTCACCTGCCTGTAGGCAGTCAGTCCTTTAATCTGTCTTTTTGCTCCTAATAAAGTATTACTGCTTCAGAGCTACCTGCCTGGATGAGTTTGCTTATGGGATGCTAGGGACAGACGCCTGACACTGACAGCTGGCCCCTGGGTTATCCGATTGTTTCTTACAATACCCTGTAAAGCAGGTCACCTAGTTCCACTTTATGGACATCGAACCAGAATGTAAAGAATGAACGGCACCATTTACACAATTTGTAAATGGATGGTTCTTCCGCATGAGATTCTAGATCCCTGCATCAATCGAGTTTATCCTGGGCAAAAATTTGCCTGTTCTTCTGTTCCTTGCTCTTATGTTTCCTGCTTTTTTAAGCTACACATGTGCTTGTATACAAAACCATCTCTGGCTTAAAACCCATGCCTGCGGGTTTCTCTACATACCCAGCCGCCTTGCTGCTGTAACCACGGCACAAACATATCCATATATTGCAGGCTGTAGCCCATGAGGGTGTGCACAGCGTGGCTGTTGATGCCGGCCACTTTTCGCGTCAGCTCCATGGTGAGGGCTAGCTTAGCCAGCTGCGGACTGGGGATACCGGGCGGGGAGCGGGAGGTGAAGACCTCAGCCATGCGGGAGAAGCTGCGGTAAGACAGGCGGGAGATGGTGTTCCGGAGCAGTGGGTCTGCTTCGATCTGCCATTGAGAAAAAAAAGATGGCGTGACGGCAAGAGCGCGGATGTCAGGGTGAAGCATGCAAGGGCACATCTGATTTCAAATCACACAGGCCTACTGATAATTTAGAATTTTAGAGCCAGCATGGTGTAGTGAATCAGAATCAGATAACCTTTATTGGAGTAATTATATTGATGGTCACAAGGCCAGAGATCAACAGATAATACGTATCTAGATTAAAATTGAGTTTGAATCTTAACAACTTCTGCCAAAAACTCCGCCACCTTCACTGTAACATCAGTTGTGATGTCATTCAGCAAGAATTGGCAAGTGGATGTTCTATAAGGGGCCATCCGTTTGCTGATTAAGGGTAATATAAATTTTTTACAGGGTTCTTCATGTAAACGACAATCTAAGATAATGTGATGTAGGGCATCTGGCTGGCCTGTTCTGCATGGACATACCCTCTTGTTAAAGGGAGTCTTAGTAAATCTTCTGTATAAAACCTTAGATGGAAAGGAATTGAGTTGTGCTAGCATAAATGCTCTGATGAAGAGGTTCCTCAAGTGTACTAAAAGCATGGTGTAGTGGTTAAGAGCGGTGGCGGGGGAATGGGAGGGGAGCCTCTGACGGAGCCGTGGCTAGCTCGCGGACCAGGGGCTCGAGCAGGGGGAGGGCTGGGCGGGAACTCTTGGCAGGCGGGCTGGATACAATGATCCCACGGGCCGTTTCCAGCCCGCCGGCCGGAGGTTCCCCACCCCTGCCTTAAAGGTAGAGAAAAGCAGGGTATAAAAACCAACTCTTCTTCTTCTGTTACAGAGAGACTTCGGGCTGTCTTACATAATGCAAAATGCTCATGGCTACCAAGAGGCATCTGCAAGGATGTTCCTTCAAAGACATCAGGATCAGCCTGACAATACAGAAAACCAGTCTGCGGGGGCCAAGATCAGCTGAGTTGCTGGGGTAGAGAGACCTGAGAAGGTGATATTAGAAACAGAAGCAAGAGGCAAAATTCAGCCCGCCTGGCCTGGTTGTCATAGCTCCGCAACTACCTCCTTGTTGATGATTCCGGCCTGTTCTTCGAGGAGGGCGACCAGTTTCTGGAGGACTTGCTCTTTCCGTTTCTCATTCGTGCCTCCCTGCGGCTCAAACGAATCAACTGAGGGTGGAAAGAGCAATGGTCAACCCCAGTGCAATTCCAAAATGAAATATAGGCACGACAAGAGAATAAGGGAGAAATCCAAAGGAGACTGTCAGGGAATGGTGGTAATTACCATCATCGAGGAGATGCGTAGATCCTGCTCTTGGAGAATTTTAGCAAAAACTCTATGGTAGACACTATTTTTACCATAGAGTTTTGCCCTAATACCAGGGTGTCTCATCATTGGTGACATGATGACGTCACTTCCGGAAGTGATGACATCGCACCAGCGAAGTCGAGCCCTAGGCCTCTTTTTAAGCCTGGTAAGACCCCCGCCAGCCTATGAAATCTAACTCTCTCCACCCAAGTGGTTTCCTTTCAACGTCACTAAAAACCCAGCAGGGGCTGCTGTGGAAAGCAAAGGACTAGGGAAGTCCTAATCTCTATAACCCAATGGCCCACAGTGTAGCCCCCAGGTTCCCATCAATGTGTTTACTGGTGCCTGCTTGCTTCTTGAATCTTGGGGGCGGGGGGAATCCAAAGTGTCTTCAATTGAACAGGGGGGGGGGAATTCTGGGAGGTTCAGGTTATTCCTGACCAGCTGCCACATTAGCAAACTGCTGAGCTTATCCGGGCATGTTATGGCCTTGTGCCCTCAACTTGGTCACAGAACCAGATCTTCTTATGCCTGGGCTTGGAGATCTTTCCCTGCGGGCATCCCCCTGCCCCATTCTTTGGAAACTGAAACCAAACAGCATCTCTCCTTCAAAGCATAGAGCCAATCATGGCTCTCCGCCACCACTTTGGCGCAAGAGATTCTTCACAAGAGCCTTTGCGTCTGCAAGTAGCATGCATCGGGAAGCGTCTGCCTCAGTCGTAGCAGGATAGTTGGCCGGGAACCTCCCAACTGGCCCCAGGGCAGCCATTTTGGGATTGCCCTGCCTGCTTGTGAAGGAGTCCGTTTGCTCTTGGTATTCTGAACTGTGGCAAATAGCCATGGCAGAAAAATTAACACACCAACTTAGAGTTATCAAAGGTAAGGCCAATATACTGAATTTTTATGAAACATGGCATGACTTCATCTCATATACAAACAAGAAATTCAACATATATCCAAACCATTTCAAAGATTATGAGAAATGAATTAAGTTATAACGACCCTTCCTCTACTCTTTTTTTCCATTCCTAACTGTATTAACCATCTAATTTGTAATTGTACTCCTCCTATACTTGTATATTTATCTATTCGTTTACAAGAATACTAAGCCACCGACCATAAGTGCGGCAAAGATAGCTTTCAATTTTTTAATTGTTTTTGTCTTGTCTGTTTGACAGTCTTATAATGTTTGTTTATGTTTGTGAATTGTGACTGTATTTATATATGTTAATAAAATTTAAAAAAAAAAAAAGGAAAAGAGTCCGTTTCCCCTTCTCAGTATTCCAACACTGCCTGAAGGCTTGGCAAGGGTGGAAACCTCTGCCTATAACACATCCGGGCTATGAACCAGGAGGGATTAAGGCAAGCCCTGTTGCTCCAAACGAGCTTTTGGGACAAGGAGGGGGGTACACGCGCTCACAGGCCATAAAATAAATCCAGTACCTGAAATGCCAGAGGCAGCATTTGTGGCAGAAGAATGGAAGCGGTCTGCTGGGGAAGGCAAGCCTTTTCCAGCGGAAGGGCTGATCAGCTGCTGCTGCTTTACCAAGTGGTCCAGTTTCTGGGCCACGAGTGTATAAAACTCCGTCTCCTCTGCCTCGTTATCTGGAAAGGATGGGAAAGGTTAGCGACACAGGAAGCCCAGGCCTGCATGAACAAGCTACTCTTTTGCTGTTTTCCCCCTGCAAATAAGAAATAAAACAATGCCATTTCCATAGGACATGAAAGGATAGGGACCCTTTCCAGTTAAAAGGTAAAGGTCCCTGTGCAAGCACCGGGTCATTCCTGACCCATGGGGTGACGTCACATCCCGACGTGGTTTGCCAGTGCCTTCCCCAGTCATCTTCCCTTTACCCCCAGCAAGCTGGGTACTCATTTTACCAACCTCGGAAGGATGGAAGGCTGAGTCAACCTTGAGCCGGCTACCTGAAACCAACTTCTGTCGGGATCGAACTCAGGTCGTGAGCAGGGCTTGGACTGCAGTACTGCAGCTTTCCACTCTGCGCCACGGGGCTTTTCTACTTTCCAGTTAAACACAGTCCTAAACAGGCAAAAAGGGAAAGCAGTCTAGTTGTTCCCAGAGAGCCAGGTTGCTGTTAGTGACTGTTGCTTTTCCCACTGTGCTCATTCGAAGAGGAAAAATGTGTGTGTAAAGTGCCGTCAAGTCACAGCCGACTTGTGACCCAGTAGGGTTTTCAAGGCAAGAGACTAACAGAGGTGATTTGCCATTGCCTTCCTCTGCATAGTGACCCTGGTATTCTTCGGTGGTCTCCTGGTATTCCTTGGTGGGAGAAATGGATCAAACTGCAGAGGGGAGGGGGACAGAGGTAGAGTAGCATTGGTTGGGAGCAGAATGAAATTTTCCCTTCCCTGCGAGTCCTTGCAAATACCCCCTTGTATACGACTAAATTTCTGGCTTTTCTAGAGTTAGAAGAAGAGGTGGTTTTTATATGCCAACTTTCTCTGCCACTTAAGGGAGACTCAAACCAGCTTACCATCGCCTTCCCCTCCCCACAACAGACACCCTGTGAGGTAGGTGGGGCTGAGAGAGTTCTAAGAGAGCTAAGACTAGCCCAAGGTTACCCAGCTGGCTTCATGTGGAGGAGTGGGGAAACCAACCAGCTTCACCAGATTAGTGTCCGCCACTCATATGGAGGAGTGGGGAATCAAACCCAGTTCTCCAGATTAGAGTCCACCGGTCCAAACCACCACTCTTAACTTCCACGCTGGAGCTGGAGCCCCCGTGCTCTCCACTTTTATTCTGCGATCCCCTTGCCCTAGGGATGCAGGCTGTGTTTTGAACCAAGTCAGAAGGGAAAGACCAGCATCGCTGCCGCTGTGGGTGCAAGCATGAAAGAGCGTCACCCCGCTGGCTTCGTATGTAGGAGTGGGGAAACAAATCCAGTTCACCAGATTAGCATCCGCTGCTCATGTGGAAGAGTGGGGAATCAAACCTGGTGCTCCAAACCACCGCTCTTAACCACTACACCATGCTGGCTGTCTTAGGGGTGAGACACGGGAACTGAGACACCCATCCCTGAAGCAAGGAGAATTCTGACCAGGAGCAACGAAGATTTGCCGACGTTTCCTTACTAGTTGTTTGGGGCTCCGGCGGGCCAGCTTGAAGTTGCTCACAGTAGCAGGAGCTTACAGGCAAGGAGTCAGGGCGCTGACCGGGCTCGGCAGGGCATCCCGTCTCCCCCGAGGAAGCTCCTTTCTTCTTTAGAAGGCTCTTGAAGGAAAAGGAGCGCTTCTGGTGGGCTCCTCCTTCCCCTCCAGATTTGGACCGCTTTAAGGAGCCCTTGGAGGGAGGGAGGCCATCGGGGGGAGTTCGGGGACTAGGCTTCCGCCGCAACAGCTTCTTGATACTGGTACGGAAGTTGTGCTTTCTTTCTTCTGCGTGGTTAATCTCTTCGTGGATGCTGGTCCAGGCTGGACAGTGCGGCGCATGCTCAGTTGGGGACCTGCAATGGAAGACCGTAACAGAATCAGGGAGAGCTCACTCCTCGTCTTACCACCCACCCTGGTGCATTTGGGTCCCAAACATCACTTATCCAGACCCCAAAACTTTTACTGTGGCACCCCAGGGCTGGAGTGGACCCACATCCATGGCCTGGCAGAAGACTCACAGCCAACTAGGGACCATTAGCCCATCCACTCCTATGAGTAATGGGAGATTTGGTTTTTATATGCTGACTTTCTCTACCACTTAAGGGAGACTCAAACCGGCTTACAATCACCTTCCCCTCCCCACAACAGACAACCTGTGAGGTAGGCGGGCTGAAAGAATGTGACTTGCCCGAGGTCACCTAGCTGGCTTTGTGTGGAAGAGGGGGGAAAGAAATCCACCAGATTAGCCTCCGCCGCTCATGTGGAGTGGGGAATCAAACCTGGTTCTCCAGATCAGAGTCCACCGCTCCAAACCCCCGTTCTTAACCACTACACCACACTACACCTCTGCCAGCTGGGAAGAACGCTGGAAGGAGCACAGCATGGCTCTTCGGTACTCTCTTAGCAGTGCAGTTCTAAGCAGAGTCACACCCTTCTGTGTGTGTGTGTAAAGTGCCGTCAAGTTGCAGCCGACTTATGGCGACCCCGTAGGGTTTTGACCCTACTTCCAAGAAGGTGTGCATGTATAGTGGGGAGGGCAACAGCCCAGCAGGGAGAGCAACTGCCCTAGCCCCCCGCCAACTTTGCACCCCCTCAATCCTATGCCATATGCATAAATTCTCTCACAAGTGTAAAAAATACACACATCCTTATAATTTCTGAAATCCAAAAACCATACTTTGAGAACGGGCTTACAGCTTGAGCCAGGTGAACTCACAGTTAAAAGCACTTTCTTCCACCACCACCTGCCCGGCCTTTATTATATCCCATCCCTGCCCGAAGAAGCCAGGCTTCCTAGCTCCCAATTCCCTGCCTTCACAGCAATAAACTGCAGAAATCTTTCTCCCCAGAGAGAATCCAAGGTAAAGTTTTCAGATCGCAGGGCTCCTCTGAGTCACTCTTCTGCTGAAAAATCCAGGTTTTCCAGATCCCAACCCAGAATTTCACAGGGCAAAATCCACTCCCATTCCAGACAGTCTAGGTTTCTGGGGCCAGAATTTCCTGTATCCACTTTCCTTCACAGGGAAGTCAGGAGTTTGTACCGAGACCTGTTACCTGTGTATGTAACTTTGGGGGTCATGGTAGGTGCGGCCCACGTGACCCGGGGGCCCTGCGTCTCTGGGGCTCAGTGCGCCTTGTAGGAACGCTTCCAGGATCCGCCGGGTCTCTTCTCTCACTTGCTTCTGTGGTCTGTGTGGGCCTGGGCTCCCCGCCATGAGCCTGTAAAGATAAGAAGAGACATTTGGAGAGAGGTCACTGTCCTGCCATTTTCCGTCACCTTGGGTAGGGGGAGAAATGCTACATCTGCCTCCTTCCTGCCATCCCTCTCTATCACCCATTGCACCTTGTCCCACCCTTGGTCAGTCATACTGTTGACCGACATCCCCTTCCCCCTCCAAGCTGTTCCCATATGAAGAAGACCTTTTAAGTAGAATCAACCCGGTTTACAATCTCCTTCCCTTCCTCTCTCCACAACAGACACTTTGTGAGGTAGGTAGGGCTGAGAGAGTTCTCAGAGAACTGTAACTAGCCCAAGGTCACCCAGCAGGCTTCAGGTATAGGAGGGGGAAAGCCAACCTGGTTCACCAGATTAGCCTCCGCCGCTCATGTGGAGGAGTGAGGAATCAAACCCGGTTCTCCAGATTAGAGTCCACCGCTCTTAACCACTACACCACACTGACTCTCTGTGGGGAGCCATTCTCTCCCCCTTCCCCCCAAACTTTAAAGGATTTAAAAGGCCAGTTCCCTGCCCAAAGGCAAGACTACCCCTTACCATTCCCCCACAGATCAGCCCAATGCAACACAACACACAAGGACTGCAGAGCATACAGCCCTGGGTCTCTCAAGTAAGCAAGCCACGCCACACCACTGCAAGGGTGCATGTCCAGCACACATGCTCCCTTCTCAAGCTAAGTCCACAGCCACCATGGTATAGCACTTAGAATGTCCATCCAGGAGACCCGGGTTCAAATCCCCACTCTGCCATGGAAGCTCTCTGGGTGACTGTGAGCCCGTCATTCCCTCTCAGCCTACCTTACCTGACTCACAGGGTTGTTGTGAGGATAAACGGAGAAGGGGAGTACGGTGTCACAAGCCACTTTGGTTCCCCATTGGAGAGAAAAATACAGCAATAAAACATCCTGTGTTCCTCTAACACTTCAAATTTTCAACCACCCTCCACCAGCTTATAGCATAAGAACACAAGAAAGGCCCTGCTGGATCAGACCAAGGCCCATCAAGTCCAGCAGTCTGTTCACACAGTGGCCAACCAGGTGCCTCTAGGAAGCCCCCAAACAAGACGACTGCAGCAGCATTATTCTGCCTGTGTTCCACAGCACCTAGTATAATAGGCATGCTCCTCTGATCCTGGGGAGAATAAGTATGCAACATGACTAGTAGCCATTTTGACTAGTAGCCATGAATAGCAGCCAGACTGTTCCTCAGAAATCGGGGCTCTGCTCCCCCACACACACTCATGACACATGAAGCTGCCTTATACTGAATCAGACCCTTGGTCCATCGAAGTCAGTACTGGCTACTTAGACCAGCAGCGGCTCTCCAGGGTCTCAGGTTGAGGTCTTTCACATCACCTACTTGCCTGGTCCCCTTAAGTGGAGATGCTGGGGATTGCACCTGGGATGCTGGGGATTGCACCTGGGATCTGCCAAGCAGATGCTCTGCCACTGAGCCACAGCCCCTCACAGGTCAGTATTGTCTACTCCGACCGGCAGCAGCTCTCCAGGGTCTCAGGCAGAGGTCTTTCCCTTCACCTACTTGCCCGGTCCCTTTAACTGGAGATGCCAGGGATTGCACCTGGGACCTTGTGCATGCCAAGCAGATGCTCAGTCATTGAGCCACAGCCCCTCCGATCTTGCTGCCTATTTCCCCCCCGCCCCCATTCATTTCCCCCACCAACCTCGCCTGGCCACCCAGAGACTCCCAGGCCAGCTTAAGAAACGGTGCAACCTCACCTTCTCCCTCCTCACCAGGCTGAGCTTCAACTAGAAGAAGGGCTGGAAGCCCTTGGAGCCCCCAGAAAACTTTTCTGGCTGCAGCAGGAAACTTCCTCCTCCATGCTACACCGCGCCCGCTCTGCGCATGCGTCCACGGTACACGCCGGCTCGGGCCAGTTTCTGTCCCGCGCCCGCAGTAAGAGGCGGACAAGAGCCGCCCGAGGGCGGGGCTGCGCGCAAGCCACGCCCCCTGCCCCGGGCTGCAGCAGTCCAAAGCGACAGAAGGAACTGGTGACGTCGGTGTTCCATCAGTGCTTCGTTTACCTGCGCGGGGAGGGGCCGTGGCTCAGTGGTAGAGCATCCGCTTGGCATGCAGAAGGTCCCAGGTTCAATCCCCGACATCTCCAGTTAAAGGGAATAGGCAAGCAGGTGATGTGAAAGACCCCTGCCCGAGACCCTAGAGAGCCACTGCCCGTCTGAGTAGTGGTTCCCAACCTTTTTTTCACCAGGGACCACTAGGCCTTTTTTGTTCGGTGCAGGGACCCCAAGGTTCAACATAAAAATTCAGAGAATTTGAAAGTAAACTTTAATCATAACTGTTCGTTAAATATTAAACTTGGAATAATATTTGAATATATTTTTATAATAGAGAACTTTTAATTGAAAATATTAATTTATGATGGCTTTATAACTTTGTTACGCGGACCTTAATTTAGTTCTTGTGGACCCCTGGGGGTCCGTGGACCCCCGGTTGGGAACCTCGGTACACTACTGACTTGGGGAGGGGCTGTGGCTCCGTGGTAGAGCCTCTGCTTGGCATGCAGAGGGTCCCAGGTTCAATCTCCGGCATCTCCAGTTAAAGCAGGGGTGGGGAACCCTTTTTCCGCCAAGGGCCATTTGGATATTTATAACATCATTTGCTGGCCATACAAAATTATCAACTTAAAAATTAGCCGACCAAGCCCCAAGCAGGCAGCTGCCCCAGCTACCCCCCCCCCCGGGTGCTAGCAAGCAGGCAGGCATCGAACCAGTGGCACACTTGCCCACCTGGTGGCACAGGATGGTCTGTTGCACCAGCCTAGCATAGCCGTCCAGAGGGAATGCGTTTCTCCACGGCTTGGGAGGGAAAGGGTTAGCACAGATGATTGGGCAGTCCTAGCAGCTCCATAGCTAACGACTCTTCTGCAAGGGGGGGGGAAAGTTCCTTTTCTTGGCAAAACAAACTCACATCCACCTTGAATAGAGGCTATTCCTGTCTGGGGAGCGGGGGCAGATCGCCAGTCTTAGATCCTTCTGAGCTAGAGATCTGCCAGGACCCATGAAGGGCCAGACCAAATGATTTCGCAGGCCTTAAAACAGCCCCGGGGCCTGACGTTCCCCACCCCTGAGTTAAAGGGACTGGGCAAGTAGGTGATGTGAAAGACCCCTGCCTGAGACCCTGGAGAGCTGCTGCCCATCTGAGTAGACAATACTGACTTCGATGGACCAAGGGGCTGATTCAGTATAAAGTAGCTTCATGTGTTCACTCCCCTACCCCACCCCTTGTGAGAACGGACGAGAAACTGGATGGAGCCACGGGACAATCACAGACTGCCCCTGCAGGCTAAAAAGAAGGCGCAAATGCATAGGATCCCTTTGCGCTTGTCCAAGTTTGCCCCACTGGGGGTCAGCTGGAAAGGCCGTGGATCCATTCCTAGTTCGGATAAAAAATGCCGCTGGTTCCTCGAGCAGTTGATCACTCCCTGCAGCAAATTGCTCTCTTTGCCTCACAAAAGCTCTTGCCTGGATAAATTTTCCTGGTCTTTAATGAATCAGTAGGCTTCTGTTCAATTTCGATGAGAAACTGAAATACCTAAGAGCTTCAACAAGGATTGGTCCACAATTCGTCCTCAACAGTGCAATCCTAAAGAGAGTCACTCCATTCGAAGGCCATTATTTCAATGGTCTTAAAAAATAAAGGTAAAGGTCCCCTGTGCAAGCACTGGGTCATTTCTGACCCATGGGGTGACGTCACATCCCGACGTTTACTAGGCAGACTATGTTTACAGGGTGGTTTGCCAGTGCCTTCCCCAGTCACCTTCCCTTTACCCCCAGCAAGCTGGGTACTTGTTTTACCGACCTCGGAAGGACTGAAGGCTGAGTCGACTTTGAGCCGGCTACCTACTTCCATCAGGATCGAACTCAGGTCGTGAGCAGAGCTTGGACTGCAGTACTGCGGCTTACCACTCTGCGCCACGGGTCTTAGACTGGAATAATTCTGTATAGGGTTGCACTGTCACCCTGTTGCCAATGTCCTATGGGGGGTTACTTTAAATGTGGATTCTATCCCAAGACAGCATTTTAAAAAGTCTTGTGTGGATGAATCAACTAAAGATCTGTTCATCTGTTTAAAAAAATGCCCCTCTCCTCGAATCAACTGGGCAGCCGAGAACATAAGAAAGGCCATGCTGGATCAGACCAAGGCCCATGAAGTCCAGCAGCCTGCCTCTAAGAAGCCCACAAACAAGCCGATGGCAGCAGCATTGTCCTGCCTGTGTTCCACAGCACCTAATAATATAACAGGCATGCTCCTCTGATCCTGGAGAGAATAGGTATGCATCAAGACTAGTAGCCATTTTGACTAGTAGCCATGATCCCTCTCCTCCATGAACATGTCCACTCTCCTCTTAAAAGCCTTCTAAGTTGGCAGCCATCACCACATCCTGGGGCAGGAAGTTCCACAGTTTAACTATGTGCGGTGTGCCCTTCTTCGAAGCGGCACAGTTGCTTCTCAGCCTCGCAGAAGGGAAGGCCAGTTCTGCCGTCGCGCAGAATGTCCAGCCAGTGACGCATCTGCGCATCAGCCAAAAATTCTTCTGCACTGATAGTTTTATTGGGGTGCAAATGTATGCAACTGATCGAACCCACATAATTAAGTTGTAAGTTTTACATCAGTCCTGGCCGCCCCTTCTCCCCATCTTGTTTATCTGTGGGGGTTTAGCTACTCGACCGGGTCTAAAGCGGCTGTTATTATCTTTCAGTGCAAATGTCATCTGGATAGTCTATGGTCATTCTATGATTACTGTTATTTTAAGTAGAAGCGTTATGATTTTAGGCTGTTTTAAATGCTGTTACCTGCCCGGAGGCCAGCCTAGCTAGAAACGAGGGCGGGCTATAAATTTAAATTAATAAATAATAAATAAAGTAACTAATTACGACGCACACAACGAGATTGCTTGAATCGAGCGACAGAGCATGGCACACTACAGCATTGCTTATGCACAGAAGTTGGGTTGAACAACCTCGGGCGCTTTCACATATGCCAAATAATGCACATTCAATCCACTTTCAATGTGCTTTGCAGCTGGATTTTATGGTGTGAAATGGCATAATACACCTGCAAACGATCATTAAAGTGCATTGAAGGTGGATTGAAAGTGCATTATTCAGCACTTGTGAAAGTGCCCCACCTCCGCTCAGGAGAATAAAGCATGGGAGGTTTTGCCTTGGATTTGCCGCTCTCTAGATGCACATTTTCCCCATCTGAATTCTCAAAACTCTGCATGGGGGCTTATTTTTATCCATTTATTGATGGGAAGTTTTGCCTTGGATTTGCCACTCTACAGATGCCCATTTTCCCTATCCGAATTCTCAAAACTCTGCATGGGGGCTTATGGTTGAGTTTTGAGACTATGGATGGGGGGAAAGTGCATCTAAAGGTAAAGGTAAGGGTCCCCTGTGCAAGCACCGGGTCATTCCTGACCCATGGGGTGACGTCACATCCCGACATTTTCCCCATCTGAATTCTCAAAACTCTGCATGGGGGCTTATGGTTGAGTTTTGAGACTATGGATGGGGGGAAAGTGCATCTAAAGGTAAAGGTAAAGGTCCCCTGTGCAAGCACCGGGTCATTCCTGACCCATGGGGTGACGTCACATCCCGACAACCTCCCGTGCATAAAGGGCCAATAAGAGTTTTGAGAATTCGGCCCTTTATGCACGGGAGGTTGTGCCTTGGATTTGCCACTCTGTGGATGCACGTTTTCCCCTTCTGAGTTCTCAAAATAAGCCCCCCTGCAGAGTTTCAAGAATTTGGATGGGGGGGAAGTGCATCTACAGAGCAGCAAATCCAAGGCAAAAAAACACACACGCATAAATGCCCGCTCATGGAAAGTTTTGCCTTGGATTTGCCACTCTTTAGATGCACTGTAGGCGCAGAGTGGTAAGCTGCAGTATTGCAGTTCAAAGCTCTACTCATCTTCTCAGAGGGGCATTCTTCACGTTTTGCTTCTGTTTTGCCACGGACTAAATCTCTGAGATCAGTATGGCCATTATGCATGGGAGGTTTTGCCTTGGATTTGCTGCTCTCTAGATGCATGTTTTTCCCATCTGAATTCTCAAAACTCTGCATGGGGGTTGAGTTTCGAGAATATGGAGGGGGGGAAAGCGCATCTAAAGAGCGGCAAATCCAAGGCAAAACCTCCCATGCATAAATGGCCTAAATCTCTGAGAAGATCAGTATGGCCACTTAGGCATGGGAGGTCTTGCTCTAGATGCCCATCTCTCTAGATTCCCATGTGAATTCTCAAAACTCTGCATGGGGGGTTCTTGTTGAGTTTCTGAATTCTCAAAACTCTACATGGGGGGGTTCTTGTTGAGTTTCTAGAATATGGATGGGGGGAAAGTGCATCTAAAGAGTGGCAAATCCAAGGCACAACCTCCCGTGCATAAAGGGCCAATAAGAGTTTCTAGAATATGGATGGGGGGAAATGTGTATCTAAAGAGTGGCAAATCCAAGGCACAACCTCCTGTGCATAAAGGGCCAATAAGAGTTTCTAGAATATGGATGGGGGGGAAAGTGCATCTAAAGAGTGGCAAATCCAAGGCACAACCTCCCGTGCATAAAGGGCCAATAAGAGTTTCTAGAATATGGATGGGGGGGAAAGTGCATCGAAAGAGTGGCAAATCCAAGGCAAAACCTCCCATGCATAAATGGCCTAAATCTCTGAGATCAGTATGGCCATTATGCATGGGAGGTTTTGCCTTGGATTTGCTGCTCTCTAGATGCACGTTTTTCCCATCTGAATTCTCAAAACTCTGCATGGGGGTTGAGTTTCGAGAATATGGATGGGGGGAAAGCGCATCTAAAGAGCGGCAAATCCAAGGCAAAACCTCCCATGCATAAATGGCCTAAATCTCTGAGAAGATCAGTATGGCCACTTAGGCATGGGAGGTTTTGCCTTGGATTTGCTGCTCTCTAGATGCACGTTTTTCCCATCTGAATTCTCAAAACTCTGCATGGGGGTTGAGTTTCGAGAATATGGATGGGGGGAAAGCGCATCTAAAGAGCGGCAAATCCAAGGCAAAACCTCCCATGCATAAATGGCCTAAATCTCTGAGAAGATCAGTATGGCCACTTAGGCATGGGAGGTTTTGCCTTGGATTTGCTGCTCTCTAGATGCACGTTTTTCCCATTCGAATTCTCAGAACTCTGCATGGGGGCTTATTGTTGAGTTTTGAGAATATGGATGGGGGGAAAGTGCATCTAAAGAGTGGCAAATCCAAGGCAAAACCTTCCATGAACGGGCATTTATGCGTGGGGGTTTTTGCCTTGGATTTGCTGCTCTGTAGATGCACTTTCCCCCCATCCATATTCTCAAAACTCTGCAGGGGGGGGGCTTATTTTTGAGAACTCAGGAAAACGTGCATCCACAGAGTGGCAAATCCAAGGCACAACCTCCCGTGCATAAAGGGCCAATAAGAGTTTTGAGAATTCGGATGGGGGGAAATGTGCATCTAGAGCAGTGATTCCCAACCCGGGGCACGTGTATCCCCAGGGGTATGAACCAGGGATTTAGAGGTATGCAAAAAAAAAAAAAAAAAAAGAATAATGGGGCAAATATGAATTTGAAATAACAGCAACTATATTAATTCTAAACATTTTGGTAATATGAAGGGTACAATTTACAGAAATGAGCTGCCAAGGGGTACGCAAGTGAAAAAAAGTTGGGAACCACTGAACTAGAGAGTGGCGAATCCAAGGCACAACCTCCCGTGCGTCAATGGCCTATGTCTGAGCACAGGCCGAAGAGCCGCAGGGCGGAAGATCCGGGGTCCGACCGCGGCGAAGGCGCATTGGGTGGGCGCGCATCCCAACCGAAGCGCGCCGGTCTTGCAAACGCGCGCACCCTCGCGCCTCTGCGCGCAGACCCGGCTCCACGGGGAGGTCCTTGCCGGAGAAGGGGTGGCTTTCCCAGGCTGCGGAAGGGAAGTGACGCCAAGGCAGGGTTCCCGGAAGCGCCCTGCTCCTGGGTGCCAGACCCAAGTGTTTTCACTTTTCCCTTGCAAGTGGAGGCTGCCGCCGGAGAGAGGTAAAAAAGGAGGGGGAGGAGCGCGAGTTTGGGCCGGGGTCTGCTGGGTGGGGGCCGGGATCAGAGTCTCCGGCAAGAACCCAGAGGTCCCCCCTCCCCACCGACCCACCCCAGAACCAGGATCCGAGAAGAAAAGCCCCTTCCGCGCACCTGTCCCAAGCAGAGGGCAGATCCCACTCCCCGCATCCCGCTTAGTAAGGGTCTCTACGTGGGTCTTAAAGGACTCGAAGTTGCCTAACAGATTACCGAAGGAGGCTTCGCTGATCAGATCCTTTGCTCTAGATCAGTGGTTCCCAACCTTTTTTTGACCAGGGACCACTAGGACTTTTTTGTTCGGTGCAGGGACCCCAAGGTTCAACATTAAAATCCTGAGAATTTGAAAACAAACTTTAATCATCACTGTTCGTTAAACATTAAACTTAGAATGATTTTTGAACATATGTTTTTATGATAGAGAACTTTTAATTGAAAATGTTAATTTATTATGGGTTTATAATTTTGTTTCGTGGACCTTAATTTAGTTCTCGCGGACCCCTGGGGGTCCACGGACCCCCGGCTGGGAACCAGTGGAGGAGGGAGAGAGGCTTATACGTGGTGCCATTTGCCCTGATTCAGCTCCTGACTTTCTGGGAGAGAAGTCGCCATGGGTTAGTCTGTCACTAGCAGTAGCCGTGTTGTATTGGTCTGTTACTAGCAGTAGAAAAGAGCAAGAGTCCAGTGGCCCCTTAAAGTCTCACAAGGTTTCTGGCAGGGGATGAGCTTTCTGAAGAAGTGAGCTGTGGCTCACGAAAGCATATGCCCTGCCAGAAATGTTGTTAGTCTTGAAGGGGCTACTGGACTCTTGCTCTTTCCTGGAAGAGAATTAGCGAGGGGTGTTCAACCCCAGCCCCTAGTATCGTTCCCCACAGCTGCCGGAAGAACAGGGAACAAGCCCTTCAAAAGTATGCCCTGGGTTACTTGCATCTAGAATCTGCTCTGGTATGCATCCCCCTACTGATGGGGAAATGCTTCCTAATTAGTTTCAGGACTAGTGACCACGTAGTTTTATTGCATTTGTTTTATTTCGTTTATACCTCTCCCCCTTTCTCTCCAGTGGGGACCCAAAGCAGTTTTCTCCACTCCTCCGTTTTTGGAGGTATTTTAGACTGAGAATTGGGAACTGGCTCAAGGTCACTCAGCAAGCTTCCATGGCAGAGCAGAGATTTGAACCTGGGTCACCCAGATCAGTATGACGCTCCAACTTCTACGCCATGCTGGCTGTCAGTGGTCAGTGTTAAAACCTGAACCCTCAGCACTAGCAAGGGGGCATGTGGGCTACATGCATAAGACCAGCTTTCCCATTGTCGGTATCACTGATTAGAATTAAACATTCCATGCATTTGAAAATTATCACCTTTGTAACAAACCCACAAGTTGGCCTTCAGCAGGCCATCCTCTTAGCCCCTTACCTGTAATACAGGAATGATAACACTGGTCTGCCTTATAGGGCTGTTGTTATAAGAAGGTGAGTGGACGGGGAGAAGCTTTTCTCCCTCATAATACTAGCATGCTGGGTCATCTGCTGAAGCTGGAGCATGAGATTCAAAACAGATAAAAGGAAGTATTTCTTCACACAATGCATAGTTAAATTGTGGAACTCCCTGCCCCAGGATGTGGTCATGGCTGCCAACTTGGAAGGCTTTAAGTGGGGAGTGGACATGTTCATGGAGGAGAGGGCTATCCATGGCTACTGGCCAAAATGGCTACTAGTCAATCAATCAATCATCACCTTTATTGGCATAAAGAATGCTAGTCATGATGCATACCTATTCCCTCCAGGATCAGAGGAGCAGGCCTATGATATTAGGTGCTGTGGAACACAGGCAGGACAATGCTGCTGCAGTCGTCTTCTTTGTGGGCTTCCTAGAGGCACCTGGTTGGCCACTGTGTGAACAGACTGCTGGACTTGATGGGCCTTGGTCTGATGCAACAGGGCTTTTATTATGTTCTTATGCCTATTAGGTGCTATGGAACACAGGCAGGATAATTCTGCTGCAGTTGTCTTGTCTGTGGGCTTCCTTGAGGCACCTGGTTGGCCACTGTGTGAACTGCTGGACTTGATGGAGCAACATGGCCTTTCTTATGCTCCTATTTAATAGGTGTGAAATTCTTAAAGACACAAAGCTGAGTATAGTGGTTAGTGTGTCAGGCTAGGGCCTCTCAGGTTCAAACCCCCACCGTTCCATGAAGCTTGCTTGAGTGACCTTGGCCCAGAGTCTCTCTCGGCCTACCCTGAAGGGTTGTTGTGATGGTAAAATGAGGAGGGAAGACCAATGTGTGCTGCTCTGAGCACCTTGCAGCAAGGATGGGATAAAATGTACTTATTGCTACCGCTTGTAAGAATTGATTCTCAGGGCTTTGCAATATAAAAAGTTCTATATACCGTAAATGCTCAGTAATACTACTTCAGCCAGCCTGATCTGGTTACCTCTTAACTACCCATTTGTGCTAATCTGCACTGTAACCTTGAACGAGATTCCTGAGAGATTCATTTTTGAGGTCATAGATGAATTATCTCTTTGCGCGTATCAGATACCCTTTTGTACCCAAGGCGGCTAGAGCGTTGTAGAAGTGGCCTTCCCCCCCCCTTCCGTGCATGCTTATGACAATTTCTGCTGTTGTATTTATGGATTTGAAAACAGAACAAAGGATGGTCACGGTTATAGATTATGGCCATTTTAACGAGAAGAAAAAAGTATATGATCTTTCGTTTGATCCATAAGAACCCCCCCCCCCCAACAATTATATTGAGCCAACAGCTTTTTGGGTGCAGTTTAGTCCTGTGCTAATGGCACCGTGTCAAGCCCCCAGATTTCATGCATGCAAAAAGCTCCTTGTGCGTTTCAGTATCTTTATTGATGGAAGCAAAGCATCTGTAAAAAAATAACCATGTTTTGATGGTTTTGTTTTTTCAGATGAGTTGTTTCCTTTAGATAACAATAGTGAAACACATTGCGAACTAATCTTTGGTGGCTTCGCTTCTTTTTGTGTATGTCTTGTTTTTGATTCCCCTAATATATGTGCCTGGATCTGTTAATGTGTGTTGAACTATATATTCTGAAAGCCAGCTGGGTGAAATGTCAGACTAGGATCTGGGAAGCCCATGTTTGAATCCCTGCTCTGCTATGGAAGAAGAGTTGGTTTTTATACCCCGCTTTTCTCTACCGAAAGGAGTCTCAAAGCAGCTTACAAATTCCTTTCCTTCCCCTCCCCACAACGGGCACCTTGTGAGGTAGACGAGGATGAGGCCTTTTATGCATGGGTTGGATCTCCCTGGTTGGACCTGGGTTCATTGCACATTCATGTAACCCGATTTGAGGGAAACTGTATGCATTGGCTGGAATGGTCAGGGACGAAACTGTGTGCCAATCGAGCCATGAATACAGAAAAGCTGTCTCCCAAGTGCAAATCAAGTCCCACCCCTTTAAATGCTGCTCTGTAATTGGCTGACTTCACAGTGCTCACCGTGAGAGAAGATTTCCTTCCCTCCCCCAAACCCAATTGCCACATAAAAAAGCATTTTAAGAACAAAACAAAAAACGGGGCAATCTGAAAGAAGGAGGGGGGAGAGAGTTCTGAGAGAACTGTGACTAGCTCGAGGTCATTCAGCAGGCTGCATGGGGAGGAGTGGGGAATCCAGTCTGGTTCTCCAGATTAGAGTCCACCACTCGTGGAGGAGCTGGGAATCAAACCTGATCCCCCAGATTAGAGTCCGCCACTCTTAACCACTATATCACGCTGGAAGCTGACCTTAGGAAAGTTAGTTACTCTCTCTCTCTCTCTCAGCCTAACCTACCTCATACAGTTGTTGTGAGGATAAAATAGAGGCAAGGGAGAGGAATCACGTAGACCGCCCTGAGATCCTTAGAAGGAAAAAACAGGATACAAATGTACTAAATAAATAAATAAAAGGTGAATGCCACTATTTCTGAAATTACCATCCATATGTCATAAATATTTATAAAGGGAACAGGCTTCTAGTTATTGCCTGTGAAGCTTTAGGCAGCTTTCATTGTGTTATATATTGTACTGATTTTGTTGTATCGTTCTGCAATTTTGTAACCCCCCTTTATACATTCCCTAATTTTGTAATCCGGTTTTTATTGCCTTGTGTGCATTATAATCTTCCTGTTGTGTTGTTTTTAATTGCAACATCGGTTTTGAGCGTCCGGACTAAGAATGAAGTCAATAAATGAAAGAGGATTCTTTCCGTTTCTCTTTCCGTTTGCAGCCCTTCCTCAGACCACTCCTTCGACCGCTCCCCCGCCCCGTTCCAAGCTCCTGACCCCCTGAGCCCTATTATGTGGACATCGTTTAGCTGAGTTTCTTCCCCACTGTGGGGAGAAAGGTGAGGTTTGAGGAAACAATTTGTTGCCAGCACTTTTACCACATTGTACACCAGAAAGGAGAGGCTTGGGATACGTAAGTGTGGGAGGCCGTGGAAGAAGGAAAAGTCGTGAGAGGTGAGACCAAAAGGCAGCTACCTTTAGTCGAGACGAGACAGATGAATGAAGCTTGCTGAGTTACGTTGGGTCAGCCGCGCTCTGTCACCTTAACCTACCTCACAGGGTGGTTGTGAGGAGTTGTGGAGGAAGGCAGAGTGACGTACACTGCCCTGAATTCCTTGGAGGAGGGCTGGAATACAACTGTATTCAATAGATACATGAAGCAAAGTGTGTGAATTCTGTAGTTGTACACAGAGAGAGGAGACACTGTTGCCTATTCCATTTTGAAGGCCCTATAAATAACGTTTAGACATTTCAGTGTTTTGGGGAGGGGTTGTGGCTCAGCGGTAGAGCCTCTGCTTGGCATGCAGAAGGTCCCAGATTCAATCCCCAGCATCTCCAGTAAAAGGGACTAGGCAAGTAGGGGATGTGAAAGACCTCTGCCTGGGACCCTGGAGAGCCGCTGCCGGTCTGAGTAGACAGTACTGACTTGGATGGACCAAGGGTCTGATTCAGTAGAAGGCAGCTTCATGAGTTCATGCCTTCACTGACTGGTTGAGGTGGGGGGTACTCCAGGAGCAAAGGGTGAGGGGGAGCATCTTTGAAACCTTTTGTGGTAGTCCATATGTTGGGATGTGGGGTGGGGATTGGGTTTTGCCCAAAATCTATGAGATAGCTGGAAGATAATGAGAACGGAAGGAATAAGTCTAAATAAGACAGGGTGTGTTGTCACCACCTCAGGTAACAGAAAAGACAGGAGAGGTTGGGAATGTTCTTTCTGAATGGAGGAAGTGGTGCAGGGAGGACCAGATTGCCCTCTTCAAGGCCTTGAGTAAGCATCTGCCCCCAGTTACAACTAGGTAAAATGGAGGTGCCTTCGTCCCTTTCCTGAGGAGATGGAGGAGAAGGGGGAAACCGAGCTCGGGGGACAGTGTGGGCCTAGCTGAACGCTCTTCCTTTTTGTCTGCCTGGTTCTAGGGCTGCATTATGCAATGTTGCTGTGGTTGACGCCCTGAGATGGCCAAAGCAGGCACCAATGAACTTCGGTTACCATTGGGTAAGCCAGTAACTGGCAACGAACCTTCTAGTGAACTACTGAACCAAGCTGGGCTTTTTAAATATCAAACATCTCCTTCTCTACTTCCTCTCCTTGTTTTTACACAGAAGATGGGGAGCCTTCTCTACAGGTCAAAGACGAGTGGACAGAGACCAGGCCAGAAATTTTGGGTGCTGTGAAAATTGAGGCGGTTTGCACAGACGATGGAGAGAGTTCCACGCACAGCGCGGGGGAAAGGGACTCGGCTTTGGGTCCAGGTGACTGCGTCTGAATTAAATCCTGCTTTCACAAACGAACACTTAAAATAAACTGTGGTTTTGGTTTACTTCTGAACTGAGCCACAGAGAAGTAGCAGCTCCAGCACCCTTTCCTCTGTCTTCTACATTTCTGCATGCAGGGAGGTTTTTCAAAATGGCGGAACATTCCCCCATGCCATCCCCTCCTGCGGTTTTAAGACAGGAACACTACTGAAAGTGTTTTATCACACGCGGAACCATTTATTTAGAAATTTTGCTTGATCTAAGGACCAAACTACGTTAAACTGGGAATTTGTGATCGGCTCTCTTGATGTGTAAAGGCTGCCTAAGGAGAACTTGATTTAGATCAAGGCCCTGGTGGGGAGGGGCTAACCTTTTCTCTTGGGCCATTTATCCAATTAAAAAAATGTTCTACTCCTCCAATACGCCATTAGCTTTAGTAGGAATATAAGACAATTTAGGTGCCTGCCCCCCCTTTTTTTTGTACTTGGGCTCAAAATTGCCTGTGAGAGGAACATTTTCAGTCAGGGAAATAGCATGGGGGCAAGTGCCATGGCCCCATATCACCATATGCACTAGGGTGGTGAGATGTCCCATTCCCGGTCCTGTTGTGTTTTTTAAATGCCTTGGTTCGGCTTCTGTCCCTTAAAATTGGCTGAAGTGTGTGTGCTGTTGCTGAAGAAACTTCATAAAGGTTTGCGTAACAGGCTGTCAGTCAAGGAGCTGAGCTTTGCCTGCTGCCAGGCAGGGCTGGCCTTATGTGTGGTATTTCTGTTTAAGTTATAGTACTAATTTGCATGTACAAATGTTAATTAGCATACATAAAGTTTTCCTTTTTAAAGAGCTCATCCGTTGTTGTGCTCACTGATAAATGGCTACCTTAATACCCATACATACCTCCATGACTGCTTTTTACACCTTTGTTACACTGGGAGGGAAATCCAGTGATGGGCCTCACCATCACTTCTATAACTTGAGGAGGGTAGTAGTAGTAGTAGTAGTAGTAGAAGAGTTGGTTTTTATATGCCGACTTTCCTTTCCACTTAAGGGAGAATCGAACCGGCTTACAGTCACCTTCCTTTCCCTCCCAACAACAGACACCCTGTGAGGTAGGTGGGGCTGAGAGAGCTCTAAGAGAGCTGTGACTAGCCCAAGGTCCCCCAGCAGGCTTCGTGTGTAGGAGTGGGGAAACAAATCCAGTTCACCAGATTAGCCTCCGCCACTCATGTGGAGGAGTGGGGAATCAAACTCGGTTCTCCAGATCAGAATCCACCACTCCAAACCAGCGCTCTTAACCACTGCACCATGCTGGCTCTCTTGAATGAGGTTCCCCCCCCCCATTCTTTCAGCTTCATCTCCCCTTGTGGACAAATTGTGCTGTTAAGATTACAAGCCTGTATTATGAGCGATTGAGAATTATTTGCAGACATTATAATGTGAGAACCACCGTGATGTAGTGGTTAAGGTGTCGGACTGGGACCTGGGAAACGCAGGTTCGAATCCCCACTTGCGCCATGGAAGCTTGCTAGGTGACCTTGGGACAAGTCACACACTCTCTGCCCTGACCCATGCTAGTATGTGGATGGGAGACCTCCAAGGAATGCCAGGGTCGTGTCATGGAGGCAGGCAATGGCAAACCACCTCTGAATGTCCCTTGCCTTGAAAACCCTATGGGGTCTACATAAGTTAGCTGAGTCTTGATGGCAAAACACACACATCTAGGTGCCCTGATCTAAATACCTCAGGCTAGCCTGATCTCGTCAGATCTCAGAAGCTAAGCAGGGCTGGCCCTGGCAAGTATTTGATGGGAGACCACCAAGGAATACCAGGGTTTTCTAACAGTTAGAGCGGTTCCTCGGTGGAACAGGCTTCCTCAGGAGGTGGTGAGCTCTCCTTCCCTGGAGGTTTTTAAGAAGAGGCTAGATGATCATCTGTCAGCAATGCTGATTCTATGACCTTAGGCAGCTCATGAGTGGGAGGGCATCTTGGCCATCTTGTGTGCATGGAGTAGGGGTCACTGGGGGTGTGGGGTGGGGAGGTAGTTGTGAATTTCCTGCATTGTGCAGGGGGTTGGACTAGATGACCCTGGTGGTCCCTTCCAACTCTATGATTCTAGGGTTGTTATGCAGAGGAAAGGCAATGGCTGAAATTGTAACTGTAATGTGCCAAAAGTAACTGATGTTCAGGAAGACAAATAGCCCCGCGGTTCTCGTAATCATTTCTACTCCCTCCAATTCCCTCCTTTCCTCTGCAGCTGAGGAGCCGACCCGCAAGCGCAAGAAGGGCCCTGCCCCAAAGATGTTGGGGGACGAGGTGTGCAGCGTGTGTGGGGACAAGGCCTCGGGGTTCCACTACAACGTCCTCAGCTGCGAGGGTTGCAAGGGCTTCTTCCGGCGCAGCGTCATCAAGGGGGCGACGTACACCTGCAAGAGCAGCGGGCAGTGCCACATGGACATGTACATGCGCCGCAAATGCCAGGAGTGCCGCTTGAAAAAGTGCCGACAGGCGGGCATGAGGGAGGAATGTGAGTGCTGGGGAGATGTGGGGCAGGAAGAGGGGGAGAGAGAGAGAGAGATGAAGAGAGAGATGCCTTATCATAGCTGAAACTCGGGGTATGTCTCTGGTTTCTCCTCAGGCGTTCTCTCTGAAGAGCAGATCCGGAAAAAGAAGATCCGTAAACAGCAGGACGGGGAAGGGGTGTCAGGTGGGGAAGGGGGTGGAGGTGAGGTTCTCCGGGTGCCCCCTGTGCCCTACGATCCCACCCTGCTCCAGCCCGAGCCAGCCCCCCTCACCCCCCAGCAGGAAGGCATGATCCAGCAGCTGGTCGCCGCGCAACAGCAATGCAACAAGAGGAGCTTCAGTGACCAGCCCAAAGTCACGGTAATTTCTTGACAATTTTGGGGTAGAGATGATATACAAATGCCCAGTTGAAGCTAAAAGGACTCAACTGAGGCTGTCGTACTTTGGTCACATTATGAGAAGACAAGAGTCACTGGAAAAGACAGTCGTGCTAGGAAAAGTGGAGGGCAGCAGGAAAAGAGGAAAACCCAACATGAGATCGATGGACTATAAAGGAGCCACGGCCCTCAGTTTGCAAGGCCTGAGCAATGATATTAATTGGAGGATATTAATTTGCAGGTTTGGAGGATATTAATATGCAGGAGAGTGTTATGGATACCGTGGACTGCCAAAAAAACAAATCAGTGGGTTATAGATCAAATTAGGCCTGAACTCACCTTAGAAGCTAAAATGACTAAACTGAGGCTATCGTATTTTGGTCACATTATGAGAAGACAAGAGTAATTAGAAATGACAGTCATGCTAGGAAAAGTGGAGGGCAGCAGGAAAAGAGGAAGACCCAACATGAGATCGATGGACTATAAAGGAGCCACGGCCCTCAGTTTGCAAGGCCTGAGCAATGATATTAATTGGAGGATATTAATTTGCAGGTTTGGAGGATATTAATATGCAGGAGAGTGTTATGGATACCATGGACTGCCCAAAAAACAAATCAGTGGGTTATAGATCAAATTAGGCCTGAACTCACCTTAGAAGCTAAAATGACTAAACTGAGGCTATCGTATTTTGGTCACATTATGAGAAGACAAGAGTAATTAGAAATGACAGTCATGCTAGGAAAAGTGGAGGGCAGCAGGAAAAGAGGAAGACCCAACAAGAGATGGATTGGCTCGATAAAGGAAGCTACTGCCCTCAATTTGCAAGATCTGAGCAAGGCTGTGAAAGATAGGACATTTTGGAGGGCATTGATTCATAGGGTTGCCATGAGTCGGAAGCGACTTGATGGCACTTAACACACACAATATGCAGGGTAGCCATATGTCAGAAGCAGCTTGACTGCCCTTAGCACACACACAACCTTAGGTGTGAAAATACCTTGAGCCACTCCCATCTCTCCTCACCCTTTTATGCATCTCCCTCTCTGGAGACTTTCTTGATCACAGACAGGTAAACATCCCTTTTCCTCCACTTTAATCCCTCTTCACTTGCAAATGGCAGAATGCCAGAAGAATTTTCCCCATCACAGACACTCCGTCCCCTCATCACTCATTGGTATAGTCTGGTACCTTCAAGTTGTCCATTGACTAGCCACCAGGCATCATTTAAAAAAGAAATAGAGGCAACTCACAGCTCCCTTTTCAAATGAGATAGGATTTCTACCTGATCTTCTCTTCTTGCTAAGTTTAGATGGAGAAAAATCAACATTTGGGAGTCAAACCAAAACCTCAATAAAAGCAGAGCGGACTGTATTTAAATCTGTTTTCCACTTAAATGCTGCTAAATTAGTGAAAAGTCTCCTTTGCTTTCGTCTTGTACTTCGGTGTTCATTTTCCCCTCCATTTTGGCCGAAGTAACTTTTGTCCAATCAAAGACTTTTAGTACACATTGCCCCTGAATCCATAAAGGTCTCCCTAGTACACTCTGTGATGCTTCTTAGGAATCGTAGAGCCATAGAGTTGGAAGGGGCCATACAGGCCATCTAGTCCCACGCCCTGCTTAATGCAGGATCAGCCTAGAGTATGCTTGACAAGTGCTTGTCCAGCCGCTGCTTAAAGACTGCCAGTGAGGGGGAGCTCACCTCTTCCCTAGGTAGCTGATTCCACTGTCGAACAATTCTTTAACTGTAAAAACTTTTCCCCCTAATATCCAGCCGGTACCTTTCCGCCCACAATTTAAACCCATTATTGCGAGTCCTGTCCTCTGCTGCCAACAGGAACAGCTCCCTGCCCTCCAAGTGACAGCCCTTCAAATACTTAGAGAGATAAATCATGTCCCTCCTCAACCTCCTCCAGGCTAAACTTTCCCAACCCCCTCAGCCTTTCCACATAGGGCCTGGTCTCCAAGAAGAGTAGCTATTGTGAGAAAGTATCCTGAGAACTGTGCCATTTCTACAGGTGGAAAAAAACTACTACTTTTTTCACCTTTGCGTTATATACAATGAAGTGTTTTGCTAGTTTGGACGAAGAGTACAGCATACGTTTTCCTAGCCAATCTTTCTTTGGTGGTAGAAATTGATGGTAGAATTTGGATGGGGTGGCCGGGGGGGGGCAGGCGACGAACATAATGACCACAGAGTCTTGCTGGGCAGCCTGTATGGCGTGAGTGCCTTCCAAGACTCACCTCGTTCCTCATCTGTCTTTGTTGCATCTCTTGCCATTCCTCTGCCTTGCCCCCCCCCCCAGCCTTGGCCTATGGGCAGCGACCCCAACAGCCGGGAGGCGCGCCAGCAACGCTTTGCCCACTTCACGGAGTTGGCCATCATCTCTGTGCAGGAGATTGTGGACTTTGCCAAGCAGGTGCCTGGCTTCTTGCAGCTCTCTCGGGAGGACCAGATCGCGCTTCTCAAGGCCTCGACTATTGAGGTAAACGAGCGTGGAGCGTGTCCCGCCGCGAGGTCCAAACTCTCTGTTTTAGGGGCTTAAAAGGTTATAAGTGTTATTTCCAAGCCTAGGACAGTCTGCGCCCTGTTCCTGAGCAACCTAGCATATTCAGTAATACGGCTGGATCCTGTTGTTGTAACTGATGAATGGCATCTCGCATACCTGATAGCGTTGGATGTCCTGCTTCCAAAAAGTAGAGTTCAGCATTGAATAAGCCTTGAAGAATTGTGGAACTCCCTGCCCCAAGATGTGGTGATGGCTGCCAACTTGGAAGGCTTTAAGAAGGGAGGGGACATGTTCATGGAGGAGAGGGCTATCCATGGCTACTAGTCAAAATGGATACAAGTCATGATACATACCTATTCACAACCAGATGAGCATGCCTATTATATTTTTTGCTATGGAATACAGGCAGGACAATGCTGCTGCAGTCGTCTTGCTTGTGGGCTTCCTAGAGGCACTTGGTTGGCCACTGTGTGAACAGACTGCTGGACTTGATGGCCCTTGGTCTGATCTGGCATGGCTTCTCTTACGTTCTTACGCAGATTGGGAGTTGTTGCATCTGTGGGCGAAACAGATACAAAAGATCTTTCACTGAAGGGGTAATCTGTGGGCTGTACCACTCACAACTGCTGATGTGGGGGGGACACCATTAAAAAACACCAGCACAGAAAACTACCATGTTTAGGGACATGATTGTTTTCTATATGCAGGATTTGACTGGTTTGTTATGGATTGTCTAAGTTGACCAACTTATTAAAGTTACAGTATAAAGTGGAGAAGAGTATGTATTACGTTTCAGAGATCAGGGTAAAGGATCAAATCTGGTCTTTTTTGTTTTGTTTTAATAGAGCAGAATTCAACCGTGTCGGCCCACCCATAGAGTCTCAAGTAGTAGAGCTCAAACAGGGTTGGATCCAGCTAGCTTTTTCACTCAGTCTCACCCAATTCCCCTCCTTACTGCAGCCATGTGGCATTTATCCTTGCATGTCCCACAAACCCCGCCTCCCTGGTTGGATGCAACCCATAGCTGGTTGGATGCAACCCATAGTGTGAGCTAAGCCTTATGCTGAATTACTCTGGGAACAGAATGTAGATAGTTAACTCTGGAAAGGGAACGTGGTAACTACTTTAGGACAACGACGTTGCGTATCTTGTCCATCGGCGTACGTGTAAATTAGATGTAAACAGAGAGCACCTGACAGCTTTGCACCTGTCTGCCTCCACAGATCATGCTATTAGAGACAGCACGACGCTATAACCATGAGACGCAGTGTATTACGTTTCTTAAAGATTTCACCTACAGCAAGGATGACTTTCACCGTGCAGGTGAGATGGGTCAACGTACCGGGGGTGGCTGGGAGCTTGTTCCCAGAAAATTTTCTCTTTGGGGCAGCATGCCAGTGGAAATTTATCAAGAATTGGAAAGGAAGGGCCCCCCCCAAACCTGTTTTTTGTTTGTTTGTTTTTTTGCAGTGCAATCCTAAACACAGTTACAGTCTTCTAAGCCATATAGTTTGGATCCTGCCAAATTTACTGCTCGGACCTTGTTCAGTTCTGCACCTTGCTGTTGCTCCCGTCCCTCTTGGCTTTTGTCCACGGTGTGTCCTGTGACCACTGACACAGGGTTGTTTCTAGCTTTTTCATCCAGTCTCGCCTAAATCCCCTGCCCCACGTGGCTTTTGTGCTCATAGTTCCAGTAATCCCCAGCATAGATTTTTGGTTTTGCTAGTCCTTTTTCACAAGCAGAAAACCTGGCTGGATCCAACCCGTAGCCTTTCCAAGTGGTCAAAAGCAGGCCTTCTCTCACTACTGGAAAAGCTATTAGGATCCAACTGACCGACTTTGGTGTGCTTTGAAGGGTGAAACTCTGTTTAGGATTAGCACCACAAGCAACTGCTGTTCAGAAAAGCATCCCTTGCAAATAAAAGATTCATGCCAGTGTTGTGTCAATTGTCTCTCCATACTTCTGGTGAAAGGGCATTGTAAAGATTGCCGTGTTTCCAGATTTAAACGTTAAGTACCACTGATACACTGAATATGATGGTTTATATCATTTCAAAAACGTGATTTCCAACAAATAATTCAAGTTATGCAACAAAACAATCTATACAAGTTGCAACAAAACTATGCACGTTTACAAGGTTTTGTGAATCTTATCTTTGCTTCACTAATTGCATCAGCTTCATCAGAAGTCTGTTGTTGCTGTACAGGAAAATCCTGATTTTCTGATTTTATAGAATCATAGAGTTGGAAGGGACCACCAGGGTAATCTAGTCCAACTCCTTGCGCAATGCAGGAAATCCACAACTGCCTCCCACCCCCAGTGGCCCATACTTCATGCCCAGAAGATGGCCAAGGTGCCCAGAAGGTGGCCAAGCTCCTGCTGCTTTAAAACAGAATTTTCAGCAGAAATCACACACTTGAATACATTAATCCCTTAAAACTTAACATCAGTCCATATAGTTTTACCATAACACAATTTCAACCTTCCCAAGCAGATTAATTATATTTAAATCGTCATTGTAAAGATTGCCGTGTTTCCAGATTTGGTAATCGAAAAAAGACTAGTGCTCTGACAATCGTGTATTGCAAAAAACCAGCACTTATGACCTTGACAAGAAAAATACTTGTATTACACAGTTCCACTGAACAAAGAAGATATCATTCGGCTTCTGATGACACTCACCTTCTGAACAATTTTGTACTTCTATATTCTATTGTTCGACTACTTTTGTTGTTACTTCGTTGTATTTTGTATCACCTTCAGTGAAACTGTGTTTCCAGATTTGGCAAGCTCCTGGTTTTGTTTTAGCCATCTTCTGGGGTGGCCCACTTGTTTGGGTGGTACTGTCCCCCCGGGATCTGGAATCTAGCCAGTTCTGAGTGTGATATGTCTTTTGTGTGTCTTTATCTTGTATGTACAGTCTTGAGAGCAAAAAGGGTGTATCTGTTTCAGGCTCTCTGGCTCAGCAGGAACTTTGAACCTCCATACTTTAGTGTGTCATTAACACGGCACTCCATGGGGAGGTTATTTTTTTCTGGGAAAAGTGTATCAAGATTACTTTATGATCATCCCGTTACCTGCCTTTGGTCTCTGGCGGTAGTCCCTATTTGTTTTTAGCAGTGATTTCCCTGGCAATTGCATATTTCTACCTGGCAAGTAAGACGTCCCCTTTTTATTCTGACGTACTGCTTTCACCCACCCCTTCCGTCAGGCCTGCAAGTGGAGTTCATCAACCCCATCTTTGAATTCTCCCGGGCCATGCGGCAGCTGCAGCTGGATGACGCTGAGTACGCCCTCCTCATCGCCATCAACATCTTCTCCGCTGACCGGCCCAACGTGCAGGACCACGGCCTGGTGGAGGCACTGCAGCAGCCCTACATCGAGGCCCTCAGTTCCTACATCCGCCTCAACCGTCCGCAGGTGTCTGGGCTGGGCACTGAGTGGGGAGTGTGGTGGAGTAAATGCGATGGGAAATTGGAATCATGCAAAAGGGAGTGAGGGGCAAAATTTGCTCAGGTTTCAGAACTCAAGGTCAAGATCTGGCAGAACTTGCTGTTATGACAACCTGTTGGTCTTCAGCAAATCTTGCTCCAGGATCTCCCAGCTGATGGAATAAGGAACCCAAGGGGTTCACTCTTCAGTGATTTGGCAGGGAAAGGGAAAAACCACCTTCTTCCTGCAGATTGGAACACCTCCTGTCTTTTGACTGTGGATAAAGTCAAATAGGAGCCCTGTGGCGCAGAGTGATAAGCTGCAGTCCAAGCTGTGCTTACGACCTGAGTTCGATCCCGACGGAAGTTGGTTACAGGTAGCCGGCTCAAGGTTGGCTCAGCCTTCCATCCTTCCGAGGTCGGTAAAACGAGTACCCAGCTTGCTGGGGGTAAAGGGAAGATGACTGGGGAAGGCACTGGCAAACCACCCCGTAAACAAAGTCTGCCTAGGAAATGTCGGGATGTGACGTCACCCCGTGAGTCAGGAATGACCTTTTATCTTTTTAAGGTCAAATGAGCCCCTTCCTAGCAGGTCATCCATAGGGAATGGAAGGTGGAAAGGCCCTGAATGCAGGACCACAATAGTGAAATTGGGAATTCCTTGAAATGATCTCTTGTGAATGAAGGACCACATTAGTGAAATTGGGAAATCCTTAAAATGATCTCTTGTGCTCTTTAAAAATGGCATACATGGGGGGGGGGGCAGTTCTGCTGAAGTATAGAGTTCCCCCCCCCCCAAGCTCACTGAAGGATGTTTCTTGGGCACCATGAGATTCGAGACCTAATCCTAAGACTTAACATTTATATAGTATTTTATAGTTTGCATGATCTCAGTGATCCTTACCACAACTCTGCAACGTGGGCTAATACTGTCATATCTGATGTACAGTAGGGAGACTGACAAAACCAGCCCTGTTGGATCAGACCAGTGGTCTTCTCTCGTCAAGCATCTGGTTTCACATTGCTCCGGAAGGCCATCAAACAGGGTATCCAGACGAAAGCCACATTGCCTCTTGCCACTAAAATCCAGAGGTCTCGTCTCTCTAGATGTGGATGTTCCCTTTAGTCAAGAGCCGAGAAAATTTGTTGTATATGGCTGTTAGCCGTCACAAATAACTAAGACATAGTGATACAACAAACAGTAGGGTTCCTTCGAGTCTCCATGGCTTTGATGGAATGATCTTCCAAGAATCTCATGCCCTTTTAAAGCCATCTGTCCTTGTATCTATCATTACATCCTCTGGTAGTGAATCCCACAATTTAACTCCTTGTTGAGTCCAGTATTCCCTTTTGTCCGTCTTGAATCTATTGCCTGTCATTGGGTGCTCCCTTGTTCTAGTATTATGGGTAAAAGAGAGCCAGCGTGGTGCAGTGGTTAAGAGCGGTGGAGTCTGATCTGGAGAACTGGGTTTGATTCCGCACTCCTACACATGAGCGGTGGAGGCTAATCTGGTGAACTGGATTTGTTTCCCCACTCCTACACATGAAGCCAGCTGAGTGACCTTGGGAAAGTCACAGCTCTGTTAGCTTCACCTACCTCACAGGGTGGGGAGGGGAAGGGAAGGTGATTGTAAGCCAGTTTGAGTCTCCCTTAAATGGTAGAGAAAGTTGGCATATAAAAACCAACCACCTTCTTCTAAAAGGTAATGGTAGTCCCCTGTGCAAGCCCAGGGTCATTCCTGACCCATGGGGTGACGTCACATCCCAACGATTACTAGGCAGACTATGTTTACAGGGTGGTTTGCCATTGCCTTCCCCAGCCATCTTCCCTTTACCCCCAGCAAGCTGGGTACTCATTTTACCGACCTTGGAAGGAAGGAAGGCTGAGCCAACCTTGAGCCAGCTACCTGGAACTGACTTCCGTCGGGGTCGAACTCAGGTCGTGAGCAGAGCTTGGACTGCAGTACTGCAGCTTACCACTCTGCGCCACGGGGCTCCTTAGTATTATGGGAGAGAGAGAAAAAGCTCTCTGATAAGTCTTTTTGCTGTGGAGGCAAGAACGGAAATGTCCTTCCTGGTTCCTAGTTATGCATAGGATGGTTATGTGACTCACTGGGTTCCTTCACCTAAGAGAGCGCAACTAGCACAACGACGCCCACAGGGTTGTGAGGATAAGATGGGCAGAGAGAACCATGTACACCACCCTGATTTCCTGAGTTTGCAGGAAAAGGTGGGATGAAAATGTACTAGAAAGATCAGTGAGCTACATTACTTGCTTTGCTGCTGTTCTGTGACGTTAGTGCTCACGCTCTCTTAACTACAGCCCAGTCCCCAGAGTGTGCCTCTGGTTGTTCATTCCACCCTTGTCGGCCTGACAGTCTGTCTTGCGACGGGGGCAGGATCCTTGCCCAAAGCAGGTGGCATTCCGAAGTGCCGCTGAAAATCAATCCAGCTGCATTCCTTGTCGTGATGTCATTAGTGGCATCACAGAGGGAGCTTCCTCCCTGGAGCAAGTAAGGGTGTGTCAACACATGTCTCTTCACCCTTTCTTTGTAAAACCACTCACCCCAGCATGGCAGAATCCTGTACTACTGCCTTGGCCAAGTTGTCTCTTGCAACATTCCCAGAATGCCTCAGTCTACCTACATTTCATCCTGTGTATGTGTGTGCATAGAAGAAGCCATCACAGGAGTATCAAACATATGGCTCGCAGGGCAGATCCAGGGCAGATCCATCCCCTTGAGAGCTCTTACCCGGCCTGCGAGCCAGCCAAAGCAGCCACACACAAACCCAGTCCTGCTCTGGGCTGGTGAGGCTTAGCATGGCCCGGCCAGGTGACATTTGTATCACCCCTGCCCTATACCTTACATTTGTTTTTAAATGTTAAATGGGCAACTTAGCGTCAGATTTCCCCCCTCTTTTTGAGATTTTTTTTTTTTTTACACTTGGAATGGGTTGGATATCATGGATCTGTTCTGCAACAGAACAGCAGACAAAATCCAACCCGTTTACTGTTTCAATTGACTGCATTAATAAGGTTACCAACCTCCAGGTACTAGCTGGCGATCTCCTGCTATTACAACTGATCAGCTGATAGAGATCAGTGGAGAAAATGGCCACTTTGGCCATTGGACTCTATGGCATTGAAGTCACTCCCCAAACCCTGCCTCCTCAGGCGCCGCCCCAAAAACCTCCCTCTGGAGGCGAAGAGGGATCCTGGCAACCCTAAGCATTAAGCAGATATATATATATGTCTGGAAATGTATTGGACAGTGGAAATGTATTGAGAGCTGAGGACTCTTAACCGAGGTACTGTTCACTAAATATTCCGCAACTGTTCCATAGGACCACCTGATGTTCCCACGCATGCTGATGAAGCTGGTGAGTTTGCGGACCCTGAGCAGCGTACACTCTGAGCAAGTCTTCGCTTTGCGTCTTCAAGACAAGAAACTTCCACCACTTCTCTCCGAGATCTGGGATGTTCACGAGTAGATATCTTGGCGGGGGATAAGGGGAGGCCACAGCCCCTCCCTCTTACGTACACTTTTCCTGAGCCCCAGGAAACATTGTGGCCTGTTAAGGACTCTCTGAACCTCAACATAAACTGGTAACGGAAGGACTGTGGTCCGGACAGAGGAATTACAGCAAGGGGCTACTAAGCACTTTTCCCCTGCATCTACTTTTTTTCCATCAAGCACTTGCCTCCTCCTGATTTTGTTCTTTTGGTTTTTTGGGGGCAGGGGGGGAGATGCAAGTCACTTGTGCTTTTGGGGGAGTAGGGGGGAAGATGCGAAGGGACTTTGCTGCAAAGACTTATCCCTCCTGATTCATGAGGAATGAACACCCCACCCCATGTGGCTTTCTCGTCTAACAACACCCACACACACCCTACTAGGGCAAGGGAAAGTATTGCCGGGGGGGGGGGGGGGTTGCCATTTGCCTGGTGTGGGGCAGATGCCCAGAACAAATAAACTCAGCCCTGATAAACCAAGTATCTTTGCCTGAGCTTGTGATACATGTGAATGAAAAGGATTCAGGGGGATTACTTAATGCCTTTATGGGACGGGGTGGAAACAGCAGTTGGGACCTTTTTGGTTTATTTAGGTGTTTTGTACCCTGCTTTTCCCCCGTGGCACAGAGTGGTAAGCTGCAAGTACTGCAGTCCAAGCTCTGCTCATGACCTGAGTTTGATCCCAACGGAAGTTGGTTTCAGGTAGCCGGCTCAAGGATGACTCAACCTTCCATCTTTCCGAGGTCGGTAAAATGAGTAGCCAGCTTGCTGAGGGTAAAGGGAAGATGACTGAGGAAGGCACTGGCAAACCACCCCGTAAACACAGTCTGCCTAGGAAACGTCGGGATGTGACATCACCCCATGGGTCAGGAATGACCCAGTGCTTGCTCAGGGGACCTTTACCTTCCCCCGCCCCAATGGGGACCTAAAGCACTTTATAATAATATAATTTAAGTGAATAACAGAAATAAATACATCCGTAGTTGGTCCTGAATCCACCGGCCAGCTTGCCTAAGGGCAAAGGGTAAGCACAAAGGGCTAAGAGCCCTTTGATTCTTTCCCTTTGGTTCATGCCCGTGGCCACAGCCAGGCTTTTATATCTGTAAACAGATGTTCCCAAAATTATCCTCCCTTTGGTGTGTAGGGAGGTAATGTTGTTTGAGTTTTATGGGCTGAGGAGAATTGGGAACCAGGGTGCATGAGGACCTTAGAGAGGCAGGGCCTAAGCATTCTTTGGGAGCTGTAAGAGATCTGTTTGGGGTATGCCTCGTTCATAGAAGTGGCAGGCCTCCAAAGAACACTGGAAGAAGGAAGCAAATTCAGGGGTAGCAGAAGGGGAAATTGCATTCAGGACCCTAGGATTCTCCAGTAGAATGGAGTAGATTCTTAGGCAAAACCTCTAAGTCCAAAACTGTCTGTCTAAATATCTCCCAGATCTCTCAGCCCCCTGGAATTCCTGGCCTGGAACTCCCCAATTAAAAACTTCTGGGAAAACCCAGCTTAGGAAAACGGGGAATTCCTCCTTACAGGTCTCATCAGAGTAGCCACAAGGGGGCATGCAAACACCACAATTTTTCTAAGGTTGTTTAGCTTTGAGATTATTAAGTTGGTTGGGTTTCCCCTCTAGCTCATTAATTGGATCTAAAGGTAGTTTATTGGCATAAGGTAATGTATATTTGTTGCCAAAGAAAATGCAAAAAAAAAAAAAAAACCTAAAATTCCAGCGAGGGAGAGTCAGTCCCTATTCAGTTGAAAAGTATCAAACTTCCAAGCTGAAAATAATGTATGCAAATAATCATCACTTTGCATAAAGTTGCCAAATTAGAATATTTCATTCTGGACCTGTTTGAAGGGGTGTTCTTGGGCGAAAACATATGGTCACTTTAGGCTCCTTTATTCCCTGTTTCAGCCAGGATCCAGCGCATGTTCGGCGAAACGCATGCGTTTGTTCCTGGCTGAATCCTGGCTGAAACGGAATAAAGGAGCCTAATGCGACCATGCGTTTTCGCCCCTTGGGTGTTTTTACAGAATCAAATTGTTTTCAGAGGTAAAGAGTTGGAAGTGGACCATGAGTGTAGGTCATAAAAGACAGACAGGTAGCTCTGTTGCTTGTGTGAAGACGGGAACCCTGTGCATTTATTGCTGCAAAGTTTAAAACATTCATATGGCCTAGAAACATTTTTTCTTTAAAAGCTGAAACTCTGAAATTTAGTTAACTGCAGAGGCCATGTTCTGTATAGACCAGTGGTTCCCAAAGTGGGCAGTACCATCCTTTGGGGGTGGGATTACCTAGGGAGGGCACTAAGAGGCAAAGGGGCTTCAGGGGGCGCTAGAGGCGAGCCCCTTCAACTGTGTTGTTCACTAATTTACAATAGATCATGCTATGGCACCATGCTGGCAAATTTGGTGGAAACTATCGGGATTTTTTCCCAGACTTTGAAGAGCCAGTACCACTGGATCAAGTTCAGTTTGAATAAATTTCAACTAAAAAGTTTTAATTTGATTTTGAATAGATGTGCAATTAACTGTTACTGTTTTGAAATTGTATTGTTATTATCTTCTTTAGTGAGTCATGCAAACCCCTATTTTGAATAATGCTTTTTATAGGGCACTGGGGTTGAGTTTGTGGAACCGAGGGGGCAGTGGCCCGAATAGTTTGGGAACCACTATATTATAGACTATGGAGAAAAGAGCCTGCTGGCGACATACAGTGGCTCCTGATCTTCCTCCCAATTATTTAATGCCACAAGAGGCAGCATGGCATAGTGGTTAGAATGCCAGACTAGAATCAGGTTCAAACCCCTAATCTGCCATGGGCCAATCACCTGGTGTGGTTTTCGAGGCAACAGCCATGGGGAGGTGGTTTGCTATTGCCTGCCTTTGCGCCACACCCCCTGGTATTCCTTGGAGGTCTCCCATCCAAATACTAGCCAGGGTCGAGGCTGAGAGTGTGTGACTGGCCCTAGGTCACCCAGCAAGTTTCCATGGCAGAGGGGGGATTTGAATCTGGGTTTCCCAGATCTTCATCTGACATCTTAACCACTATTCCACACTGGCGCTCTTAAACTACCTCAAAGAGTTGTCGTGAGGATAAAACGGGCATTAGAATTTCATAAGCCACTTTTGAATCTCCACTGGGGAGAAAAGTAGGGTATAAATATCTGAATTTAGGAGCTGGTCACATTCTTTTCTCCTTTTTTTCTTTCCTGGCAAATACGATACCCCTGGTGAATACGGCTTGGTATTGTTAAAGGGATCTTTAAAAGAAAAGGAAACTGAAGAGCAAGAGCCATAATGCAAACAGGAAATACTGATGGAATTCATCCTTGCCGTTACCCAAGGAGCAAGTAGAACTGCTAAGAGGAATGTTCTTCAAAGGTGTCGATAACACGAGATAAGTCTCATTAAAAGTCATGAGGTGCAACTGTTCTACTTCAGATCCATATGGAAAGTAGGATTCTGGCCACACAGTCCTCACTGAAAAGGGTGCATATATTCCTATCGCATGGTTGGTAGTATCTATTTTGATAGTGCCATTTGACTAATGGTGCAGATATGTGTCCTTAGCAGATCCTACTCAGTCCATTCCCTCATACGTTGATTCCAGGATTGAACCCATGACCATTTTGACATGGAACTGGCAACTTGACTATCAAGTAGGGTTGCCAAGTCCTTCTTTGCCACCGGCAGGAGGTTTTTTGGGCGGAGCCTGAGGAGGGCGGGGTTTGGGAAGGGGAGGGACTTCAATGCCATAGAGTCCAATTGCCAAAGCTGCCATTTTCTCCAGGTGAACTGATGTCTATCGGCTGGAGATCAGTTCTACCACCTGGAGGTTGGCAACCCTACTTGCGAGGATTTTGCATGACCAATCATTCCTTGGAATATTTCAACATGAGTCCAAATAGAAAATTAGTACTCTCTCTGCTTGCCCGCTTCTAGCTCTTTCTCCTTACATTTTTCCTTGCAAAGATTTTTTACAATAAGGAGCCTTCAAAAATGGCTGCCAACTGCTTGCAGTCTGTATTGGTACCATCAATCTACCCTCCCATAGTATTTCTACTATCTCGTTCACTGGCATGAGTAGATCAGGCCTCATAGAAGAGGGAATGATCAAGAAGAGGGGACAAGAACTTGTTGAGGCTGGTGAGAGATAGGGTTGCCCAGGTCCCTCTTCGCCACCGGTGGGAGGTTCTTAGGGCGGAGCCTAAGGAGGGCGGGGTTTGGGGAGGGGAGGGACTTCAATGCCATAGAGTCCAATTGCCGAAGCGGCCATTTTCTCCCGGTGAACTGATCTCTATCAGCTGGAGATCAGTTGTAATAGCAGGAGATCTCCGGCTAGTACCTGGAGGTTGGCAACCCTAGTGAGGGAATGCCCACACAGCTGTCCTGGGGCCGTGTCAGAGCTCACCAATATCGGGGGAGTGTAGCAGAATCCCCTTGTTCCCAACTGTGAGAACCCTGCTGAGGAGACATGATGTCCTTTACCATCTTGGACTTGAGCATTGGGCTCCCTCTCTTGAAAGTGAAACACCCAATGAAGACACTTGGAGGCCACTTGATGCGACATCAGGAAGGGACATCGGAATAAAAAACACAGAGCCAAGTCTTTATCAAGTTCACCTCCTCCCTCCAGCATTGGCAGACACCATTGGGGGAATTCTGTCCTTTACATTTTGTGTGGGATCGTGAAGAACCCTCCTCATGCAAATAAAGTACTGTTGTATTGTATTGACTGATACTGCCGGAAGACCAGAACAATAAACACCTTCCCTGCCTCAATGGTGTTCTTTTGAGGCAATGCACATAACAGTTTTGATTCTGTGGCCTTGAGAATTTTCTCCTTTTTCCCCTTTCAGGGAATCTCCCCCTACATCCCTCCTTCCTCCCTGTCCAAACTCTGTAACCAGGGACTTTCCAAGCTATTGTGGGGGTGGTTTTTTACACATTTCATGGCATTGAAAGAGGTATCAACTGCCCTACACAAAACTCTAAACTCCAGGAGAGACCTAATTATTAGAAGCAATTGGGGATCCCTGGATTCCCCTATTCTCAAAGTAGAGAGGATTGGGTTGCAGTGGGACCCAGGTGGGATTTCAAGGCCATAGAGCCCAATTGCCAAAGCAGCAATTTTCTCCAAGTGAACTGATCTCTATCGGCTGGAGGTCAGTTGTAATAGCAGGAGATCTCCTGCTAGTACCTGGAGGCTATACTATAATAAATGGCAGCACGTGGCTTCAAAGATAATATAATGTGAAATATACCAACTGGAAAAGAAAACTATAGAATATAATAATTCTATTTTTTGGAAAATCCAAAACACAACATACATTCATAAACACAACATATATGTGTTTTGGATTGTCCCAAAAATAGAATTATTATATTCTATAATATTGTTTTCTTTTCCATTTGGTATATTTCACATTATATTATCTTTGAAGCCACGTGCTGCCATTTATTATAGTTTCTACTATTTCCACATAGGTATTTTCTTCTTCCAGTACCTGGAGGTTGGCAACCCTACAACCCTCTACAGTATGCCTACTTTGTCTTTACCAGCATTTCGTTAATTTGAAAAGAGAAACTATTTCATAGGAGTTGTTTTCAGTACTCCTCAAAATTTCCTATTTTTCTGTTGGAAAGACTGAAAAAAAAGCCCTCCGAAAACTACAGAAAAAATGTGTTTTCTCCCCGAAATTTTCTGGGCCTTAACATCTCTATGCTTGCATCATCCTAAAATGAAACAAAAAAAGGATGCTTCCCCCGCTCCTTTGGAATGGTTTTCTTATCTGCATGCAAATTCATACAGATATAATCAAGCTCATGAAGCTGCCTTATACTGAGTACAGGGCTATCCAGTATTTTCTACTCTGGCTGGCAGTGGCTCTGGGGCCTCAGGGTAGAGGCCTACTTTTCTTTTCCTTTTTTGCCATCAAGTCACAGCTGACTTATGGGGACCCCATAGGGCAGGGGTATCTATGTTGCCAACCTCCAGGTGGTGGCTGGAGATCTCACGCTATTACAACTGATCTCCAGGCAACAGAGATCAGCTCACCTGGAGAAAACTGATGCTCTGGAAGGTGGACTCTAAGGCATTATACCTAATGCCCAAACCCCGCCCTCCCAGGCTCCACCCCCAAAATCTACAGGTATTTCCCAACCCAGAGCTGGCAACCCTATTTCTCCATCTTAACCTTCACCACTGAGATCATAGATATTCTCCAAGTTGCATGAAAACGTTTCTTCCCTGATTATAAAAACTAGAAAATGGCCTTAAAAATAAAATGAAAGAAGGGATTCTTACTTCAAAAGATTGTCATGCTATCTACGTACAGTAACCAAAATGAAACCGTAACTGCCAGAGTGGTTTTAACGGGTCAGCAAGAAAGAGACGTTCAGTGTAAAAAAGAGAGGGATTGGATTAGGGTTGCCAGGTTCCTCTTTACCATCGGCGGGAGGTTTTTGGGGGCAGAGCCTGAGGAGGGCGGGGTTTGGGGAGGGGAGGGACTTCAGTGCCATAGAGTCCAATTGCCAAAGTGGCCATTTTCTCCAGGGGAACTGATCTCTATCGGCTGGAGATCATTTGTAATAGCAGGAGATCTTCTGCTATTACCTGGAGGTTGGGGGAGAAATAAACACCACTGTACTAATATCGGGAGGATGAGGAACTCAGTACAGGAGCGAAGAGTATACAAAGTGCAAAAAAACTTTATAAGCTACCAAAATGACATGACAATACAGCTATACACACTATATACACTACTAAGCTGAAACACACAAGCTAAGACAAACAACGTGACTGTACAAGGTGGAAACAAGTGTCAAAACGACACAGCAAATGTTCATAAAGTCTCAATGGTAGGAGAAGTGGTATCCAAAGGATTTCATTGGGAACCTCGTTGAAAATCCTTTGGATACCACTTCTACAATTGAGACTTTATTAACATTTGCTGTGTCATTTTGACACTTGTTTCCACCTTGTACAGTCACGTTGTTTGTCTTAGCTTGTGTGTTGCAGCTTAGTAGTGTATATAGTGTGTATAGCTGTATTGTTACGTCATTTTGGTAGCTTATAAAGTTTTTTTGCACTTTGTATACACTTCGCTCCTGTACTGATTACCTGGAGGTTGGCAACCCTAGAGGGGGGTCTCCCTTGGACCACGGAAAACAGCCACGCTGTGGATCGTGGGTCCAGCATGGACCAAAGCCATCTGGACTGGGGGCCGTGGTAAGGAGGAGAATTGGGCGAGGCTGGGCGAAAAGCTGGCTGGATCCAACCCACGCTAACAGCAAAAGGTCTTTCGATAAGGGGAGCCTCGCTCGGAACAAAAGAGGCTGAACTATAAAAGATTAACAAGGATCCGAAGTGAGTCTGAGGATAGGTCAGCTGCGATAACGAATGTGTAGGTGTATGGGCAAAACGCCAGCCAGAGGGAAATGTTTATTGGGAAACATAAATGTGAGGGACTTTCTAGTCCATATTTTAATCCTCCTCTTCTGCAATAACAAACCAACCTTTTGTGCCTTTTTTGGACCGTTAGGCCTGCTTTCAGTGGTAGGGCTTTGTTGCGCCCAGGTGTCTTTCCTTTATGTTGTTATTTCTCTGTGCATTTTGATCCTGCCACAAATCTGTGTGCATTTTGATCCTGCAAGAGTCCTTTCCTTGCCCCCCCCCCCCCGTGGATAACTTACAAGCAAGCCAAAATGGGACATCGTGGGTTGGTTTCAACCAGTTTTTCTGCTGGTGACCAAAAGAACGAACGTCCCCCTTTAACCACCCAAAACAGCCATGCTAAACACATGAACGCATCAAGTCAGATTCATAGTTCCTCAAGGGATACAATTCAGTATTGAGATCAGTTCACCTGGAGAAAATGGCTGCTTTGGCCATTGGACTCTATGGCATGGAAGTCCCTCCCCAAACCCCACCCTCCTCAGGCTCCGCCCCCAAACCTCCCACTGGTGGCGAAGAGGGACCTGGCAACCCTATTCAGGAGGGTGCTTTTATAAAGGGAAAGGTTATCCTTTATTTTCCTGTTGATTGCATAGATTACCTTGCTCTTACTGCATTGTTTTCTACTTTCGTAATTCCATCTTTGGCAATATTACGACGTATCGTGTCTTTGTACTTTTTTTGAGGGCCGTTGTTTCTGATTGTTGTAATCCTGGTCCTATTGCATTGTTTATCGGCTCTCTCAGGCTATCTGATGGCATGGTTTCACACTGTGTAATCCACCTGCTTCTCAGGGAGAACGGCAGGCTATAAAGATAGTAAAGAGATAAATAGATCTGAAATTAGTGGGCTGTTCAAAATGCCCCGGGGAGGCAGTGGAGAGATGCGTGATACCATGTGCAGTGAGGTCATAGACGTCCAGCAGATTCTTATGATCCGAGCAAAGCAAAACACCTGCGCTGATTTATTGCAGGGGAGCAGTCGGCGCAAGTCTTTGGGGTGGATGTCCAGAGCCTTGGCTGGGGGAGGGAGTCGACTGCACCTTTGTATGTGATCTATATATCATCTAAAACAGTGGTTCTCAACCTTTTTCCGACCGTGGCCCCCTTCCAACCTTGTTTCCTTCCTGTGCCCCCCCCCCGTCCTACAGGTAGAAAGGTAGCTATTTAAATGTTTTGTTTGTAAATAGCCAAGGAACAAAGAAGCATAAACAGCCACACAAAATGCACACATGCAGTTCTTATTGGGAAACTGGAATTTACAAAAAATACCCCACAAAAGGGAATACAACACGCTAATAAACAACAATGTCCCCATACAAGGGAGAACAAAGCCTCCACCACCGTTGCACAAGATAACAGCCATACAAAAATCCACAGTTGCAAACGATGCATAGAAGTGCAGTGAAGAAAGTCATGGGTTAGGTTTTCATGTGTTTGTTTTCTTCACTTCTCACTTCCCTCTGTGGCCCCCTAGTCTCGTGCCGTGGCCCCCCATTTATGCAATTTTCACCTGTGGCCCCCTTGGAATATCCTGGGGGCCCTTGGGGGGCCCTATGGTCCCAGATTGAGAACCACTAATCTAAAAGGTTAATTAAACTCAGAGTCCAACATGACGTAAGTATAACACTGGTTGATTGCACTTGCGGTATGTGGGGTTCATTTGCTTTTTCTTGGGGTTTTGGCATGGAGTTGTTAGAATCATAAAATCATAAGAGTTGGAAGGGGCCGTACAGGCCATCTAGTCCAACCCCCTGCTTAATGCAGGATAACACCTGGAGCATCCTTGACAAGTGCTTGTCCAGCCTCTGCTTAAAGACTGCCGGTGAGGGGGGGCTCACCACCTCCCTAGGGAGCTGATTCCACTGTCGAACAACTCTCACTGTAATTTCCCCCCCTAATATCCGGCTGATACCTTTCCACCCGTAATTTAAAACTATTATTGCGAGTCCTATCCTCTGCTGCCAACAGTTCCTTCCTCTGTGCTGTTTTCTGGACATGCAAAATACAGATATTTGTGTGTGTGTGCTTGTGTTAAGTGCCATCAAGTTGTTTCCGACTCATGGCGACCCTATGAATCAATGTTCTCCAAAGTGTCCTATCCTTAACAGCCTTGCTCAGATCTTGCAAATTGAGGGCCGTGGCTTCCTTTACAGAGTCAATCCATCTCTTGTTGGGTCTTCCTCTTTTCCTGCTGCCTTCAACTTTTCCTAGCATGATTATCTTTTCCAGTAACTCTTGTCTTCTCATAATATGTCCAAAGTATGATAGCCTCAGTTTAGTCATTTTAGCTTCTGGGGTCAGTTCAGGCTTGATTTGATCTAAAACCCACTGATTTGTTTTTTTGGCGTTCCAGGGTATCCGTAACACTTTTCTCCAACACCACATTTCAAAGGAATCTACTTCTATAGATACTTCTATCCAATCATTTATATACAAACAGAGCCAGTGTTCAGCAGTGGTTAGACTGTCGGACTAGGATCTGGGAGACCCAGGTTCAAATCCCCGCTCTGCCATGGAAGCTTGCTGGGTGACTTTGGGCCAGTCACACACCCTCAGCCTAACCCACCTCACAGGATTGTTGTGAGGATAAAATGGAGGCAAGAAGAATGATGTAAGCTGCTTTGGGTCCCCATTAGGGAGAAAGGTGGGATATAAATGAAGTTAAAAAAAATGGGGCCGTGGCTCAATGGTAGAGCATCTGCTTGGCATGCAGAAGCACTTTCATGTACACAATCAAGTTCATTTTCCAGTTAGGCACCTCCTCTTCTGTGTGTGCCTCAGCAATGCATTTTACGTAAAAGCACAAAAAAAGAAAAGGGAAGTGTTTTTACTTGAAGTGGGAGAAAAGAGAACTTTTTTTCACAACTTGAGGATTTTAATGGGAAATGAACATATTGCATAGCATTGGTCAGGGGTAGGAGTGGGGAAACCAACCCGGTTCACCAGATTAGCGTCCACCACTCATGTGCAGGAGTGGGGAAACAAACCCAAACCACCACTCTTAACCACTACACCACGCTGAAGATGAACAGGAGTATGAACCTGAAATAGTATGGCTGACGTTGCTGGGCCCAGTGATGGTGTTGCTAGGATTAATATCTATAGTGAGCGAGGACTCCCCCATCCCTGTTAAGGCCTGAGGGGTAAGTGGTCTTGAATTCCTTAACAAGTTCAAGGCGGTTTTCCCTGACAGCAAATTTGTGAAAAATGCAATCCAGCCCCTGCAGTCTGAGATGGTAAAGTCCACTCTACCATCTCATTCGTCTGTATCTGTGGATCATGCTGTGTGGCATTCCCCTAGAGCACTGGTTCCCAACCAGGGGTCCGTGAGAACTAAATTAAGGTCCGCAAAACAAAGTTATAAACCCATAATAAATTAATATTTTCAATTAAAAATTCTCTATTAGAAAAATATATATTCAAATATTATTCTAAGCTTAATGTTTAACTAACAGTTATGATTAAAGTTTATTTTCAAATTCTCAGAATTTTTATTTTGAACCTTGGGGTCCCTGCACCGAACAAAAAAGTCCTAGTGGTCCCTGGTAAAAAAAAGGTTGGGAACCACTGCACTAGAGGGTCACATTTATCTCAACAGATGCTAAGTTGCTGTACTCTAGTTTATAAGAAATGGTTTATTCAAATTCATTTATAATACATTCAAAACATCTAAACTTCCACCTTTGCTTGGGGGGTACAACTAGGGTTGCCAGGTCCCTTTTTGCCACCGGCGGGAGGTTTTGGGGATGGAGGCTGAGGAGGGCAGGGTTTGGGGAGGGACTTCCATGCCATAGAGTCCAATTGCCAAAACAGCCATTTTCTCCAGGTGCCCTGATCTCTATCGGCTGGAGATCAGTTGTAATAGCAGGAGATCTCCAGCTGGTACCTGGTGGTTGGCAACCCTAGGTACGATGATGCCAAAACATTGCATCTTCTGCCTCGCCTCTTATTTGCAGCTGTCATTTGAATCATCAGTTGGAAACGTTCAGGGCTTCAGAAAGATTTTGGAAGGCCTAGCTGGGAAACAATTAAAAAAATAGTGACTTTGTTATGAAAAGCCACGTGGACTTAAGCCCCGTGTCTCTTTAGCCTCTATAGTTTCATTCTCCCCCTCTTCCTTATTGCTATGAGCGGGATTTGATCAGAGGTGGTTTCTTCGAGATGCAAACAAATCCTTCCCCACTCTTTCAAGGCATCTACCCAACGCCACGCTGAGGTTGTCAATCCCTTAATACGCATGCGCCCCTACTCCCGCGGGCGTTGAAGGCCGACAAGAGCCCGCGCACGCGCACTTTGGCCGCCCTTTCCCCACCCTCTCTAAATATGGCGGCGGCCCCCTCAGAGAGAAGGGAGGCGCATGCGTGCCGTGGCGGCCTGTCGCTCCCCAAACGGCAAGGCGTCAGTTCTGCGTCACTCCCTGGGCGGAGGGAAACCACGTGGAGGAGCGACGGGGGCCAATGGGTAGAGGGTTGGCATGGCAACAGGGGGCGGGGGGGAGAAGCCGGTTCCTCCCCTGAGCTTGTTGGCGGGAGACTGGGTAAGGGGGCTGAGTGGTGTGGGGTACGAGTTGGGGGGCGCGCGTGGCGATTGGGGGCAAGTGGGAATGTGAGTAGTCCCACAGGGGCTTCGTCCGCAAGGGGCTCAGGAAACGGAGCAGGGGGCAAGTCGGTGTGTGTGTGGGGGGAGCAGAGGGACCAGTACAGGCCCTGTGGGGTGCATATGGGGCAGGGAAAGCTAGGAGGGCACGCCTTGAGGAGTAGTGGGGGGGGGTTGCTTGAAAAGTGTCGTTTGCTAGATCAGGAGCTTTTCCTCCCCCTCGTCTGCACTCCAGTGGATGGTTGATTTGTAGTTGGAGGGGGGGGGGATAAAGGAGGGAGGGTTTGAGAGGGTAAAATAGCAGGAAGGGAAGGGGTTAAGCAGGCCCTGCTATAGATAAGGGATTAGATCAAAGAGTATCCTTTAAATGGTCCCATTAAAAATTGATTTTCACAATAAATTCTCCGCACCTCCCATTCCCCCCCCCAAATAGTACATTATCATTTTGATTTATTAAAGCTGTAAGTTTTGCCATCTCAGTCAGTTCCAGCATCTTATTTATCCAGTCTTTCTTGTCCGGTATCTCTCCAGTCTTCCATTTAGCTGCATCTATAGCCTACTAAATAAAACAATATAAATATATGTTAAATAACAATGGGATTAGTTTCACTAGCAAAAGATAAAAAAAATTTTTTTAGATGGAAGAGGGTGAGGGGGAAGTCACCTTATTGTTGAATTGTAATATTTGTTTTTCTTTTTATTATTATTACTATTATTTTCAGTATTGGATATTGTTTTATATGTTGATATATTAAATGAAGAAAAATATATATATATATAAACAGGCCCTGCTGCGCATTGGAGCCTCGGATGAGGCTTGTTGGGTTTCTTTGTTTTTAAATTGGGAAATTATTCACCTGCTTCCTGTGAAATACCCAGTTTAGTACTAAGCACCATCACTGGCCCTTCGGTTTACCTGTTCTCACTGTGCAAATGTGGGGTTGGACTAGATGACCCTGGTGGTCCCTTCCAACTCTATGACTCTATGAAATGTATGTGTAGCCAGGGTGATGTAGTGGTTAAGAGTGGTGGTTTGGAGCAGTGGACTCTGATCTGGGGAACTGGGTTCGATTCCCCACTCCTCCACGTGAGTGGCGGAGGCTAATCTGGTGAACTGGATTTGTTTCTCCGCTCCTACACACAAAGCCAGCTGTGTGACCTTGGGCTAGTCACAGCTCTCTTAGAGCTCTCTCAGCGCCACCTACCTCACAGGGTGTTTGTTGTGGGGAGGGGAAGGTGATTGTAAGCCGTTTTGAGTCTTCCTTAAGTGGTAGAGAAAGTCGGCATATAAAAACCAACTCTTCTTATGTATCAAGAAGAATCAAGGCCTTCTGCCTGCATACTTTACAAAATGTTTAGTTTCTGGTTTGGTATGTTTCCCGGGGAAGGTGGCAGTTGGTACCGCATTGGGGAGGAAGGGTGCAGAGAGAGAACAAGGAGGCAGCCAGGGTAAAAACACTGCTTCAGTTTATCTGGATTTTTCCGTCTGTGGTGGCATATTCTTTTCCGAGTGTGGTGTGTACTGGCTGTGTGACCAAGGGCTGGGGAGAAGCTTGATTTAGATGGGAGGAGGATGGTTGACCACTGATGCCTGTTGGTCATTGATAGTATCCCTTATTTCCCCAGGAATACCAAGATGGAGAACAAGCGGAAAGCTTCCCAAGGAGGCGCTGGCGTGGGTGAGCCCACTTTGTCACAGCGGAAGAAGCCCCGTGGAGGAGATTGGGAAGAGGATGGGCCCTCCCAGTTTGAAGAGGAGCTGGCTTTTCTGGATGAGATGGAGGCCGAGATCGCTCTGGAGGCGAAGGAAGCCCAGGGGACGTCTGATGCCATCCCTCTAGGTGAGACAGATGAGAGGCAAATAGGAAGGGACTCAGGAGTCGTCTTACAAAGAAGCAAGCCAACAAAAGAAAGTGCTGTTCAGTCTGTGCTGCCAAAGTACGGTTGGGTTTTGCATGTGTGTATGGTGGGGGGGACTCTTTCCAGCCAGCAGATGGAATGACTTTGTGGAGGGGCTGTGGCTCAGTGGTAGAGCATCTGCTTGGCATGCAGAAGGATCCTTTAACTCCAGTTAAAGGGACAAGGCAAGTAGGTGAGGTGAAAGGCCTCTGCAGAGCCACTGCTGGTCTGAGTAGACAATACTGACTTTGATGGACCCAGGTCTGATTCAGTATAAGGCAGCTTCATGTGTTAATGTGACTTGAGAGGATAAACACCTTAGTTATGCAGGGTGATGGCTAACACACATGTTTGATCTGGATTTCTCCAAAGGTAATCTCATCTCGTCAGTGCGGAATCCCAAGTGGCAGAGGCCGCTGCTTCCCAAAATAAACCCCAAGGAGGATGCTTTGTGTTTCCAGCAAGTAGAAATGGATTATTATGTGGGTGAGTTTTTCAGAAAGTTGAGACGTGCTGGTAAGAAGGCCTTGAAGGTGATATGGGTGGAGGGAGGCGAGCCGGGTCCCAAAAAACCCTAGTTCCCTCCTTCCTTCTGTGAAACGTTTGGGGAACTTGGTGATCCCCTCCCCCTGGTCAAACAATACCTCTATGCTACTAGAGGGGAAAGTCTGAAACTGTTCTTGTGCTGGGGCTTTTGGGAGCTACAATAGCCTCACAGTGTCCATAGTATTCTCTGGAATTCCCCAGAGAGACTGTAATCCAGTCTGATTGATGGGTCGTTAAGGTGATGTTGTAGAAAACTTGTAGGAAGGTATCTTTGGAAATACCTGCACAGAACCTTAAAGAAAGACTGCCTTCATTGTGGGGGAGGGGGAGTTTTCAGCCCTCATGGATAAAATGAGCTATATCTGCTAAGAGTTAAAAAAACAACTTTGGATGGGTTGGGAGAGAACTGGCCCTCATGTTTGCACTCCTACCCATCCGCTAACAAATAGTTTACACACATAATGGATATTTTTGGTTATTTATGGTTATGATAATGCAGATATTAAACAATAGTGATATTTGCAAGGATAACAGATGTTCAGCAACTGATAACAGTCTCCCTCTCCTCTGGAGACAGGTTCTCACGTGCCTGGATTCCCAGGATCCACCCAGGGTCCAGTTCCGGTGCTGCGGATGTTCGGCGTCACCATGACCGGCAACAGCATCTGCTGCCACATCCATGGCTTTGCCCCTTACTTCTATGTGCCTGCCCCGACTGGTGGGTGAGCAATACACTAGTGGGGAGGGGCCGTGGCTTGTGTGTGGTAGAGCATCTGTTTGGCATGCAGAACGTCCCAGGTTCAATCCCCAGCATCTCCCGTTAAGGGGACTAGGCAGGTAGTTGATGTGAAAGACCTCTGCCTGGGACCCTGGAGAGCCCCTGCTGGTCTGAGTAGACAATACTGACTCCGATGGACCAAGGGTCTGATTCAGTATAAGGCAGCTTCATGTGTACCTTTTGGGAGGGGCTGTGGCTCAGAGGTAGAGCCTCTGCTTTGCATGCATAAGGTCCCAGGTTCAGTCCCCAGCATTTCCAGTTAAAGAGACTAGGCAAGTAGGTGATGAGAAAGACCTCTGCCTGAGACCCTGGAGAGCCGCTGCCAGTCTGAGTTGACAATACTGACTCCGATGGACCAAGGGTCTGATTCAGTATAAGGCAGCTTCATATGAGGGGAGGCCCCACCCACTTTCACCACTCCCACTGACTGTTCCCTCCTGCCCCTCCCTGTCAATTTTTCCTCCCAGGTTTCCAAGTGGTGCACCTGTCTGATTTCCAGCGGGAGCTGAATGCAGCTGTCCTTCGGGACATGCGGTCTAACAAGGATGGTTTGAGTCAGGCTGTCCTAGCGGTGGAAATCTGCAACAAGCAAAGTGAGTGAGTGGAAGAGAGTGCGTGTGCCGGTGCCCTCTTGAGCATAGTGCCCAGATTTGGGGTGGGCTGCCGTACCCTGAAATGCCAGCAGTTCTGTCCATTGTCATTTATTATGATTACTCACAAAATTTGTAGGATGCCTGCTGCCCAGTGAGGGCCACTGAGACAGCTAACAGCTAAAACATCATAAAGCACATGATAAAAACAACTAAAACCAAAACCATATTGTGTGTCTGTAAAGTGCCGGAAAGTCACGGCCGACTTATGGCGACCCCTTATGGGGTTTTCAAGGCAGTAGACTTAAGAGAGATGGGGATTTTAGGTAAGAGGTTCCTTGATCGTTCCAGAGGCTGAATTCCCCCAGTTCACGCTAAAATTGCTTTCCCCCGCCTTAGACATGTACGGCTACCATGGGCAACATCTCTTACCCTTCCTGAAAATCACAATGGCAATGCCCCGGCTGATTGCACCAGCCAAGAGGCTGCTGGAACAGGGACTGCGGTGTGGAACATTGGGAACACACAACTATCAAGCCTACGAGTCCAATATTGACTTCGAGATCAGGTAGAGTTCCCTCTTGGGTCAGCTGGCTTCCCTTCTCATCCTGCTGTGCTCTCCAGCAGGTCTTATATATATTTTACAGTTTTAACAGGGTAATGTGTCTAGCCAGTGAGGTGTAGTGGCTAAGAGCAGTGGTTTGGAGCGGTGGACTCTGATCTGGAGTACTGGGTTCGATTCCCCACTCTTCCACATGAGCGGCGGAGGCTAATCTGGTGAACCAGGTTGGTTTCCCTATTCTTCCACATGAAGCCAGCTGGGTAACCTTGGGCTAGTCACAGTTCTATTAAGAACTCTTTCAGCCCCACCTACCTCACAGGGTGTCAGTTGTGGGAGGGGAAGGCAAGGCAAGGCAATTGTAAGCCGGTTTGATTCTGCCATAAGTGCTAGAGAAAGTCGGCATATAAAAACCAAGTCTTCTTCCTGGCTGCTTGGAAATATGTGGTATGTGGTATTTTGAGGCAACTGAAAATTGGGTGGGGGAGCCAAACAAAGTTGATGGTGTTCACATGCATTTCCATATGCTGTTTTGTACGGATACCATTACTTTCCCATTTAAAAAATAATCACTAGGCCCCTGCAAAGCTGGAAGTGGAGGTCAAGCACATCTGGATGGAGAGCTGTGTGTCTTGGCTTTTGTGGGGGATTTGGTGACAATCCTGATTCTCTTGATCTGCCCTCCCTCAATCCTGTGGCTGCCCTATATTTGAGGCTGGCATGTAGGGGAAATGTGAATTATCAGGTCCCCACTCTTCTCATCTCCCTCAAACCCAACATATGTCTTCAATTTAGGTTCATGGTGGACCGGGATGTCGTTGGCTGCAACTGGATTGAGTTGCCGGCTGGCAAATACCGCTTGAGGCAGGAACAATCTGCTGGAGAATCCAACAAGGAGAATCCACCCAAGGTGCCAGGAAATGTACTAATAACAGCAATAATACCACAAAGCAAGTGTTAGAATAAATGAAACACAAGCACAACAAACCCTTAAAAGGACCAACAGAGCAAAAGTTACTAAAGATAATAATACAATATTAAACAATGTTTTAATTAACTTATGAAAAGCAATGGAAGATAAAATTTAAGTGAGTGAGGAGGCAACCCCCCCTCCATACACAACACTGATGCTCTTTACTGAGGAAGTTTCAGAGCAGGCAATGTGTGAAGTAGGGCGTCAGACATGGTTAGGCCTCAGGTGAAATTGCAAGAGGAACGTTTTGTGGTGGTGGATGAGGGAGTCTAAGGGGGTATGGCCAGAGTTTGGTGTACGGCACTCTGGCTAGGTGTTGAACCTAGGAGAGAGCTTTTCTGGAAGAGGTGAACGCAGTGGGGATTGGCGGTGGGGGTCGGTCAGGCTAGCAAGACATAAAGAATGTTCCAAGGTGGAAGACCATTCTTAATGAGGTTTACAGGAACACATATCTCGTTTAATTTCTGCTCTTTCTCTCCCATCCGTAGGTATCACGCTGTCAGCTGGAGGCTGATGTGGCCTGGATGGATTTCGTTAGCCACCCACCCGAAGGAGAGTGGCAGTGTATCGCCCCCTTGCGCATACTTAGCTTTGACATTGAGTGTGCCGGACGCAAAGGTATCAAGGAAACTTGAGGGGACGTGGTGAGATAGGTTTGAGCTGTGGTGAGGAGATGTTTGAGTCTTAGTCCCGTTGGAGAATTCCACAAGGATCCTAAGTGCAACAATGTTTTAAAACCTTGAAATAACCCTCCTCTGTTTCAAGGTTTTAAAACATTGCTGCACTTAGGACCCTTGAAATAGCCCTCCTCTTGGGCATATATGTTAGCAAGATTAAATGTGCTACTCTCATCAGTATTACAGGGGAGATTTCAATCACTACCACTCACTGCAAGGTTATGCCCCTGTGGAATGAATCCCATAGAATCGGTTGCACATGTTCTTTTGCACTGCCTCCTTTATCAGAGAATCCGCCTTAAGTTTATCAACCTGTTGTTCGCTGGTAGGTAAGGGCACCCAGTTGAGGGCAAGGTAGCCTTTCTTATGTATACTCAGGATGTGGCCACAATTGACCATGTGGCCAAGTTTTTGCAACATGCAATGTGGATCTGTGAAAGATACTGTAAACGGGAACAGGCGAGCTCTTTTTAATAAAATTGTATGATTATGTTCTCTGCAGGTGTTGTGTATGCCAATAAAGGTTTGATTGATTGCCTCCTCTGTGTTTTGGAACAACCCCCTGGGAAGAATGCTGCTGTTGGGTTATAAGCGCATTTAGCACTGAAATGGCTCTTCCTTAGGCTAGCCTTGCAGAGAAGTGAAAGTGTTTCCCAGGCTGTCTGTTACAGGGTCTCTTGAGTGGTGGCTCTGCCGAGAAGGAACTGATCCATGGGCTGGGCGAGTGACTAACTGCAAGACTGCTGTAGCTGATACAGCCACATAGACCCTTTGAGGGAATTAAGCGTGGCGTAATGGTTGATAGCTGTGGTTTGGAGCGGTAGAGTCTGATCTGGAGAACCGGGTTCGATTCCCCACTCCGCATGAGCAGCGGAGGCTAATCTGGTGAACTGGATTTGTTTCCCCACTCCTCCACACGAAGCCAGCTGGGTGACCTTGGGCTAGTCACAGCTCTCTCAGCCCCACCGACCTCACAGGGTGTTTGTTGTGGGGAGGGGAAGGGAGGTGAATGTAAGCCGGTTTGATTCTACCTTAAGTGGTAGAGAAAGTCGGCATATAAAAACCAGCTCTTAAGCAGTTTCGTTAATGTGGTGTGTTTAATGGCAACAGACTGTATTTGTTTGGTTTGCGAGTGAACAGTTTTTGTACTGTGTTGTCAGTGGCAAGGGTACCTTGCATCAGTTCTGAGACTTCACACCAGCACCCATGACAAGGAGTAGGCTAAGAGCTTCAGAGTTTACACGTCGAGGTGCCCCTGTTCCAAGTGGACAAGGTGGTAGCTTCACCATTAAGCTACGAAGCTCACTCCCACCCTTCTGCTATTGAAAGCACCTTCAGCTGTTGGGTTAACTGCCTCCCTTCCTGTGCTCCTGCTCAGGTATTTTTCCTGAACCGGAAAAGGACCCGGTGATCCAGATTGCCAACATGGTCCTGCGCCAGGGGGAGAAGGACCCCTTTGTGCGCAACGTCTTCACCTTGCAGAGCTGCGCCCCTATCGTGGGCTCCCAGGTGCTCTGTTTCTCCAAAGAGGAGGAGCTGCTGAAGGTAATGGCAAAGGGAGGGAGTCGCTGCGGGGGTGCAGAAGCGAGCCTTGGTGGGGAGAACCTGGGCACAGCCACGGTATGCCGGGTACTTCTTCCCTAGTAACAGTGTGATGTCATTAAAGCTATGAAAGTTGTATGCATAATAAACTTAGCAGAACTTCCCTGTCTTCAAGTAGCTACTTAGACTAGGTGAATTTCTCGGCTCGTGCTTTAAATAAAGGATTACTTTAACGGCTGTTTTGTTTGGAGTGCATCACTTGGAACCCCTTGTTAGAACCTGCAGTAAATTTCCCCGCCATTTCCTGGTCTGCTGGGGGAGGATGGGGTACAAATAGTAAGATAAAAAATAAATATCTAGCATGGACTGAAAAGGGTGGTGGGAGTTGCGTGTGTGTGGCTCTTACCCAAAAAATGTAAAGCATTTTCCTGCCCTGCTACAGCAGAATTAAGCTGCCTGTCCTATCCCTAAGAAACATGGAGGTAGGTAGCCAATTGATGATCATGGGGGAAGAAAAATCTCCCTAGGAATTCCTGAAAACAGAAAAGGGGATCTGGAGAGAGCTGGGCTCATCTGGCCTCTATGAGAAAGGTGGGATGAGAAAGTAGAAATGCACAAACTTACCCCATCTGCTCTAGGAATATTTCAAATGAGCATGTATTTGTCCAGTAATGATCGCTGATGAGATGGGACTTATAGCGAGGCTCACAGCTGTTCTTACCCATTCCTTGGCCTTCTCTAGGCTTGGTTATTCCACTAGAGCTGTGAAAGAGGGTGCTGGCCTCAGAGACTGGATATCTCCAAACTTGGCTCGTTGAGAAAGTGAGGCTTTTAATGCCATCAATTTGCAAGGAATTACAAGATAATTGTGTTGACGGTAATTTATGACCAGCATTTTATCGCCAGTGCAGGGGCATCCACAGCCTTAGTATTCAAGATCACTTTGCTGAAGATAGTTCACGCATAGTTAAATAGTTCACGCATAGTTAAATTGTGGAACTCCCTGCCCCAGGATGTGGTGATGGCTGCCAACTTGGAAGGCTTTAAGAGGGGAGTGGACATGTTCAGGGAGGAGAGGGCTATTCATGGCTTTTAGTAAAAATGGATACTAGTCATGATGCATACCTATTCTTTCCAGGATCAGAGGAGGATGCTTATTATATTAGGTGTTTTGGAACACAGGCAGGATAATGCTGCTGCAGATGTCTTGTTTGTGGGCTTCCTGGAGGCACCTGGTTGTCCACTGTGTGAACAGACTGCTGGACTTCATGGGCCTTGGTCTGATCCAGCATGGCCTTTCTTATGTTCTAAGATTCTAGTTGAATCGTAACACATCATTTGCTGTGTTGCTCAAAAATTTCCTCTAATTGGGCAGGGCTAGGGAGGACCTTAAATGTAGTCATTTGTCAAAGATGGTTTTTGAGTCCTACCCCTGTCGAGACCACCAGGGGTATGGGAGAAGGTGAAGTGGGATGGAGGTTTTAGAGTCGAGGGTTTTCTCTGTCTATGAACATGCCATTTTTCTTCCAGACCTGGGCTGAATTCATACGAATTGTGGACCCTGACATAATCACCGGTTACAACATCCAGAACTTTGACCTTCCCTATCTCATTACCCGTGCCCAAACCCTCAAGGTAAACCCCGTTGCGTTTTGTTTGCTTTAAAAACAATGAATGCAGGCATTCTAAGCACCTTACGACCAGCCAATAAAACAATAATGAAAAACAGTAGCACAGTGAGTAATGTATAAACATTTTTTTAAAAAATCAATTTGGCTAGCTCTATTGATGTGAGAGAAATCTAGAACATCCCAGCGTGCTAAAAATACCCCAGACGGCAACCTCATTTGGCAGGCTTCCAACTTGGAAGGCTTTAAGGGGAGTGGACATGTTCATGGAGGAGAGGGGTATTCATGGCTACTAGTCAAAATAAATACTAGTCATGATGCATACTTATTCTCTCCAGGATCAGAGGAGCATGCGTAATATATTAGGTGCTGTGGAACACAGGCAGGATAATGCTGCTGCAGTCGTGTCATTTGTGGGCTTCCTAGAGGCACCTGGTTGGCCACTGTGTGAACAGACTGCTGTATTTGGTGGGCCTTGGTCTGATCCAGCATGGCCTTTCTTATGTTCTTATGGCAACCAGCATAGCAAAATGATGCAAATAACCCCCCCCCCCCAACAGTTCAGGAGAAAATGACTGTGCGGCAGGGAGTGGTCATGGACCACATCCTCCTTGCCAGGAGATGTTGAGGAATGAGGGGAGGAGCTGACTGGGAACGAGCTAGATGGTTACCCGCCAGCCAAGAAAACCTGTAGGCTGTGTGTGGCCGGGGATGCAGGCACCTCTGGGGTCCTGTTCTGATGCCAGGTTTCCCTTACCTTGGCAGGCCTCATTAAGGCCAGCTCCCACCTGACATCCTTTTGGTGATTAGGGATTTTGGTACAGTAGTAGGGAGACTGGAAAAGACAATAATACTCTGAAAAGTTGCAGGTAGCAGGAGGAGACCCCTGAAGATCAGACCAGAACCAACGGGTTGAAATTAAATCAAAAGAGTTTCCATCTAGACATTAGGAAGAATTTTCTAACCATTAGAGCGGTTCCTCAGTGGAACAGGCTTTCTCGGGAGTTGGTGAGCTCTCCTTTCCTGGAGGTTTTTAAGAAGAGGCTAGATGGCCATCTGTCAGCAATGCTGATTCTATGACCTTAGGCAGTTCATGAGAGGGAGGGCACCTTGGCCATCTTCTGGGCATGGAGTAGGGGTCACCGGGTGTGTATGTGTGTGTGTGGGGGGGAAGGTAGTTATGAATTTCCTGCATTGTGCAGGGGGTTGGACTCGATGACCCTGGTGGTCCCTTCCAACTATGATTCTAAGAGGAAGACCCAACATGAGATGGATTGAATCTATAAAGGAAGCCACGACCCTCAGATTGCAAGACCTGAGCAAGGCTGTTAATGATAGGACATTCTGGAGGATATTGACTCATAGAGGTTGCCGTAAGTCGGAAGCGACTTGATGACACTTAACACACACACGTTAGGGAGACTGCAGCAGGACAGGCAAATGATCAGGTTCGTGGTCCTGAATTTACCCTCTGTCCATTCATCAGACCTTAAATTGTGGATTTTCCCAACACTCCTGATGCCTTCTGCTTTCTCTAGAAGCCTCCAATCCAGACTCCTTGCCCAACCCGTACCTGACGTTTCCCACGTGGAGACCCTTTTCCTGTGTCTCTTCTATCCTGCCCTCTATAACCTCCTCCCTCGCCCCACTTCCCAGCTGCTCACAACCCACATTTCTGCACTCCTAGGTCTCCACGTTCCCCTTCCTGGGTCGCATCCCTGCCCGCAAGTCCGTCATCCGCGACTCTTCCTTCCAGTCCAAGCAGATGGGCCGGCGGGAGAACAAAGTCATTAACATGGAAGGCCGGATCCAGTTTGATCTGCTTCAGGTAAGGTCAAGGGTGCGAGGTGGATGACCAGTAATCTGATTTTCTGATAATCCCGCGATACGACTATTTATGTTGGCTAGATTGAATGCCATCCCATCAGGGGAGTTAACAGGTCAGTAAATAGGGTACTCGACTGTGAGAGAGGATGCCAATGTGGTTCTGGCCAAATAGACACTCTTCAGCATTCCTTGTTTGGCTGTGACTTGCTCAACAAGGCTAAAGACAGATGGATAAAGCCTTTTATTTGGGAATCTGTCTCTAAACTGGATAATCTGAGGGTTCTTTTAGCAGGGGTGGATTTTAATATTACATTGGCAGTCGCCAAATTTCTTTCTCAGTCAACTAAGATAAAAAAAATACCAATTTCTTTATGGGCTATTCAGATAGTTCCTTTTTTCTTTTTATTTTGATCTCAGTGTGACGTTGTTCAGGGCCGAATTGGCCGTGTGCACAATATCATTAAAATAAGATGACCTGTAGTCCCATTTCACAGATGTGGAAGCTGAGGCTGCTGACCGCCAGGTTCAAGCGTGGCATTTTGTTTGCCGGATTGTGCTGACCGGCCTCACAGTTTGCCCCCCCCTTCTCCCAGGTTCTGCTGCGGGATTACAAATTGCGCTCTTACACGTTGAACGCCGTCAGCTACCACTTCCTGCAGGAGCAGAAGGAAGACGTGCAGCACTCCATCATCACAGACCTGCAGGTAATGATTGGCAGCCCGGCCTGAAATAAGCATGTTTCATATAATTTGACCACTGAGGAAGGCCCAAGAGGGCAAAACGCATATGGTCATTTATATTTTGTATATCATCAACGGTGTTGATTATTTTTATCCCACAGTTTATACTGGTGGTTTTATATGTAGCCTGTATTCCAGGCCCAGTGTTTTAAACTATTTCATTGTGTACATCAAATAAATATATTAGTTTATGAGAATTTTTAGTTTTCAGCTCAACCCTTAGGTTCCCTTTACTCTTCAGGTTGAGAATTTTCCCCCTTTCTTGGTTGTCTGCAAAGGTGGGGAAGCCTATTAGCCCGACTCCTTTTCGTCCTGTCGTTTGAGAGGTGTTTTTGCTGCTTGTGAAATCAGCCAGCTTTTCCTCCCCCCCCCTTCTGCAGAACGGTTCAGACCAGTCACGGCGGCGGCTGGCCGTGTACTGCCTCAAGGACGCCTACCTGCCCCTGCGGCTCTTGGAGAAGCTCATGTGCATCATCAACTACATGGAGATGGCCAGAGTCACCGGCGTCCCTCTCAGCTACCTCCTGGCACGGGGCCAGCAGATTAAAGTTGTCTCTCAACTCCTGAGACAGGTAAGGGGCAGCTGAGCATCCCAGAGGCACAGGCAGAATGGAGGCGAGGGGAAGCAGAGAACACTCGAGGGGGGGGGGTCTGCATCAAAAAAAGAGGTCCTTTTTGATGACCCAATAGGTGAATGGCAGTTCGGATTTATTTTAAAGGTCTACGTTTTGCCTGTTGATTAACCGATTTGTAAGGCAGCTGATTATGGCATCCGGTCTAGGCTTTTCCCTGATTCATGCTTTTGCTTAGGTTATTCTGTAAAGTGCCATGTCATTTGCTGGATTTTTTTATTTGTCTATGCAATAGGAAAGTAGAAGAAGAAGAGCTGGTTTTTATACCCCGCTTTTCTTTTAAGGAGACTCAAACAGGCTTACAATCGCCTTCCCTTCCTCTCCCCACAACAGACCCCTTCTGAGGTCGGTGGGGCTGAGAGAGTTCTGAGAGAACTGTGACTAGCTCAAGGTCACCCAGCAGGCGGCATGTGGAGGAGCAGGGAATCAAACCCGGTTCACCAGATTAGAGTCCGCCGCTCATGTGGGGGAGTGGGGAATCAAACCCGGTTCTCCAGATTAGTCCACTGCTCTTAACCACAACACCACAACACTGTTAACCACCACATGACCTGAGAGTGGTGGGACAGACGCATGTGGGGATAACGTTGAGGGTTACGGGAGAGTGCCTAGGAGGCTCCAGATCTGCCTCTTCTCTGTACCCAAAGGCCATGAAACAGGATCTGGTGATGCCGGTGGTGAAGTCGGAAGCTGGGGAAGACTACGCTGGCGCGACCGTCATCGAGCCCCTGAAGGGGTAAGGCCTGCGGGAGCCGATGCTGGGGGAGAGGTTAAGCCTAATACCAGGTCTCCATGCAAAGGGTCGCATGGTTTCTTCTTGCCCTGCAGGTTGTATCGGCAGAGCCCGACCCATTTAGAATGAAACAGTGGACTTAAGGGAGCTCGGGTTCGGGGGGGGAGTCTATTAAGGTGGAGCATGATGTGGCTCTCAGAGCCAGAATGACTGTGTTTTTTGTTTTGTTTTATTTTTAAAACTTATACCTAACAGTAACATAACAGTAACCATGCATACACAATCTAACACAGGACAAAACATAAATCCAGTGTGCCACAGTTGTCTCTAGATCTACTATCTGTAAAGAAAAAAATCTATGTTATCAACTCATTGAATCTATACTTATTAGTTTTACTTATTGGTAACTTACATCCAGTCACAATATTATCTACGTTGAAGTACAGTACATGGGAAGGAAAGCATTTTAATTCTATTTTACTTATATATATTTTTAATATATTGTTTTTATAAAGGAATTCAGAAAGTAAGAAGGGAAATAAGGGGAAAAGGATCAAATCTATTTCTACTTCCTAGCATTACACAGTCAAAACTATCGTCAGGTCAAAATAACATATGTCGTCTTAAACATATAACCACTGTTATAGACACGCATTAAATAATTTCTAGAATAATGCTCTAAACTTATTTTTAATATTTTACTTGTATTTTTATACAACTGTAGTAATTTTTTGTGTTTTCATTTAAATTGCATATCAATATTCCGTATATACTCGCGTATAGGCCGAGTTTTTCAGTCCAAAAAAAGGGCAGAAAAATCCCAACTCGGCCTATACGCGGGTCAATACGGTAGGTGGAGGGAGGGGGGGGAACTTGCCGCCGCCTCCAGTGCGCCTTCTCCCGGGCCAGGAGCGGCCTGCTGGGCCTCCTGCGCTCCGGGGGGGCCCGCCGCCACTGCCTCCAACGCGCCTTCTCCTGGGCCAGGAGCAGCCTGCGCGGCCTCATATGCGCTGGGGGGGGGGGCCGCTGCCGCCTCCTCCAACGCGCCTTTCCCCGGGCCAGGAGCAGCCTGCTGGCCCTCCTGCGTGCCAGGGGGGGCGCTGCTGCCTCCTCCAGCGTGCCTTCCCCCAGGCCAGGAGTGGCCTGCTGGGCCTCCTGGCGCCGGGGGGGGGGGGGGGGGCCACGGCCGCCTCCAGCGCGCCTTTCCCAGGGCCAGGAGCGGCCTGCGTGGCCTCATGTGCGCCGGGGGGGGGGGGCCACTGCCGCCTCCTCCAACGCGCCTTTTCCCGGGCCAGGAGCAGCCTGCTGGCCCTCCTGCGTGCCAGGGGGGGCGCTGCTGCCTCCTCCAGCGTGCCTTCCCCCGGGCCAGGAGCGGCTTGCTGGGCCTCCTGCGCAGGGGCAAGGCGGGCCAGGAGCGGCCTGCGCGGCCTCCTGAGCGCCGGGGGGGGGGGGGCCGCCGCCGCCTCCAGCACGCCTTCCCCTGGGCCAGGAGCGGCCTGCGCAGCCTCCTACGCACTGAGGGGGGGGCGCAGCCACGGCTGCCGCCTCCAGCGCGCCTTCCCCCGGGCCAGGAGCGGCCTGCGCAGCCTCCTGCGCGCCGGGGGGGGGGGGGCGCCGCCGCCGCCTCCGCCAGCTGATCGCCGCCTCTCCCAGTAAGTAGGGGGTTCAGGGGCTCTTCCCCCTCCCCCCCTAGGGTGGCGCTGGGGTCGGGGTGGGTCTGGAGGGCCCAGGAGTCCGGGCAGGAGGGCGACCCGGGGGTTGTATAAGCCGACCCTCGGCTTATACGCGGGTACCTAATTTTTCCCTATTTTTGGGGTGAAATTAGGCACCTCGGCTTATACACGGGTCGGCTTATACGCGAGTATATACGGTATTCTTATCTAATATATCTAACCTAATATAATATATATAGCTATATAATTTTACTAGATTATTTAAATGTTTGCTAACATTAAAAGTTACAGTTTTGCATAGTTATAATATACTTTCCATTTTGTTTGCAATCAGAAGGACTGGTTTTTGTTAAGCATTCACTTGGTGAGAAATAAGGTGGTGGAAGTGCAGAAGAAACCACACAGGGGTTGAAGTCAGCACTCTGCCATGGAGGCTGACTGGGTAGCCTGGGACCAGTCGCTCACTGAATGGTTGCCTCACAGGGTTGTTGTGAGGGTGTGATGGAAGGGGAGGGGGAAGCAGGTCCCAAGTTCCTCACAGATTAAAAAAGTAATAGATAAAGAGTACGGTCGGGGCTAGAGCTGGAACATGAATTCTCCAGGGGTAGAAGGGCAGGCACAGTAGGATATTCAGGTGAAACATAACAAGGTGGGGAGGAGGAATATGACAGTTCCCACCCATCTTTCTCTCTCTTTCTCTCTTCCACCCCCACCCCATTAGCTATTACGACGTGCCCATCGCTACGTTGGACTTCTCATCCTTGTACCCTTCGATCATGATGGCTCACAACCTGTGCTATACCACGCTGCTGCAACAGGGGGCGGTAGAGCGCTATGAGTGAGTGCTGGAGGGGGACCTTTTGATGGCTGCTTTATGCTGAGCTAGCAGAGTTGGGAGGAGCAGGGTCGGACCGTTGTGTGTGTTGGGGAGGAGTCGTTGTTTGTGTCTTGTGCCTTATACTGAAACAGACCCTTGGTTCCATCAAAGTCAGTATTGTCTGCTCAGACCAGCAGCGGCTCTCCAGGGTCTCAGGCAGAGGTCTTTCACATCACCTACTTGCCTAGTCCCTTGAACTGGAGATGCTGGGGACTGAACCTGGGACCTTCTGCAGTGGTAGACGCTCTACCACTGAGCCACAGCCCCTCTTCAATAATCCTCAAGCCTCAAGAAGGACTTGGTTCCTCCTCCTCTGCACCAGGATCTCAGTGGGATGTGATTAATAGGAGTTGGAGGGATGCTGCCGCTTAAATATGGGATGTTTGGGGAGAAGGAGCTGTTGGGGATGAAGATGTATAATAGGGGGTGGCAAGACTACTGGCCTGTCTGCCCTCTGATCGAGTGTTGCCTTTCCCTGCTAGGCTGTCTCCGGAGCAGTTCATCCGCACCCCGACCAGTGACCAATTTGTGAAAGCGTCTGTTCGCAAAGGCCTGCTGCCTGAAATCCTGGAGAACTTGCTGGCTGCCCGCAAGAGGTGACGCAGTGGGGGGCACCTGTGGATCTTAAAGTAATAGGAACGGGAAGGATGAGCCCTATTTCGGTAGTGCCCACATGTTTTACACTCTGTCCCCAGCACCCCCTAGTTAAAAGTCTCTCCAGTAACAGGGCTGAGAGAGACCCGTGTGTACCTCTTGTTGGCCTAGTTGGTGCTCAATTAGATGAGCCAATGGTTTAGCTGCATCTAAGACAAATCAGTGGGTTATAGATCAAATCAAGCTGGAACTGACACTAGAAGCTAAAATCACTAAACTGAGGCTGTTGTACTTTGGTCACATTATGAGAAGACAGGAGTCACTGGAAAAGACAATCATGCTAGGAAAAGTAGAAGGCAGCAGGAAAAGAGGAAGACTCAACAAGAGATGGATTGACTCTGTAAAGGAAGCCACGGTCCTCAGTTTGCAAGACCTCAGCAAGGCTGTTGAAGATAGACTGTTTTGGAGGACATTGATTCATAGGGTCGCCATGAGTTGGAAGCGACTTGACTTAACACACACATTACAAGATAGATTAGAATGCTCGTATGTGGAACCCAGAATTCTCTGTAGTGAGGAATAGGGCAGCCAGGGATTTTCTGGGTTCCTTGATGGAGATTTAAGAAGATCACGGAGGGATAGCTTGGACTTATGGCTGGTTGGAAGGGAGGGAAAGAGAGAGAAACCAAAAAAGGGTTGCGTTTCCTGAGTGGTAGTTGGAATACCTGGCTAGGACTGTGAACCGGAATACCCGGGCTTTTGACTGGTGTGTGCGACCAGTCAAAGGGTGGAATCTAGTTATTTGTTCATTTGCGTTATTTATAGTCTGCCTTTCTCACTCAAGGCAGAATATGCAGAATACTCGAGGCAGAATACAAGTCAGTGCAATCGATAGAATCAGACATTTGATAATCAAAGTAATAGGACCGGGGTTTCAGAAATCTGAAAACAAAGCATAAGTATTAGATGTCATACGTTAACAATGCCAAAGATGCAGTTACATAGGCAAAGAGGGACCTGGCAACCCTACTACAGACCCGTCCTTTTTATTAAATCACCTTGAACCGTTGCGTCATAATAAGAGTGGGTTAGGGAATCGCTTCCCTCGCCCCTCATGCCCTGTTTTCAGTTTTAAAAAATAGACCCCCCCCCCACCATACTTTACAGGTGAGCAGAAAGACACATGGATTCTCCTATCAGGTCTAGGCTGGCCTTTACTCTGCCCCTTTTCTGATCTTCCCTCTTTGTCGCCAATGGTGTAGGGCCAAGGGAGAGCTTCAGCGGGAGACCGATCCGTTCAAGCGCCAGGTATTAGATGGGCGGCAGCTGGCCCTGAAGGTCAGCGCCAACTCCGTTTACGGCTTCACCGGCGCCCAAGTGGGCAAGCTGCCCTGCCTCGAGATCTCTCAGGTGAGCCTGCCCTCCTCCCTCTTTGAGTTGCAGCAGGCTGAATCACAGCTGATCGTCCCTTGACTGTGGGAAGCTGCTATCGTTGGTCCCCCATCTGTTATCAAATCAGGCAAATTGGATGTCGAGTTAAGCTATCCTTCATTTTGCTGTCACTTAAGCTGACGGAGCCCATTCCTACAGGCGATCCTTGGCCTTGTGGTTTGCTTTGATTTATGAAGTATGGTAAAGAAAAACCAACAAACAAACATTTTTACACTAGATCAGGGGTCAGGTCAAACAAAAGGAAGTAGCATTTTGCACAACGCATCATTAACTTTATGGAATTCACAACTTCAAGATGCGGTCATTGCCGCTAGTCCAAATTATTTTTAGAAACAGATTCGAAAAATGCACAGGGGATAGATCTCTTTGAGGCAGGTAGGGCTTTCACCCAGCAAGGCTTCTGATTAACTATTGCAGATTTCATTGGCTGTGCAGGTTTTTTTAAAATGTTGCTTTGGCAGCAGCTGCCTCCGCAGCACAAGGATCTACACTGTGTTACTGAAGTTAAGCTGTGGCAATCATTTTGTGGCTGGCTCCGTCTCCTGCGGCAGCCATTTTGTGGCTGCGCCCACCAAGCCATGTCAGAATTCCAGATGTGCCCACAGGCTCAAAATGGTTGAAGACCCCTGCTCTAAGGCTGTTGTAGACCTGACAGCTAAATGGGAGCTTCAGGTACGGAGGTTGGGGTGCATGAACCCCATGGAAGATTTCCATGTGTCTAACCGTATGTGTGAAAGCTCCCCACAACGACTCCTCCCTGTCTGCTTGGACTAAGTTAAGGCAATTGTATCCCCGCTCCTGTCTTTTTCGCCTGCAAAGAAGACACAGCAGGAGGTATTTCTTCTTCTACTACTTAAGTAGTAACATGCAAATTGCCTGTTGAATGTTCTGTTGCTCCATATGCATGTTGTTATTCCATTAAAAATTATACAGGAGTGCCATGTGCTGCTCCTGCCCATGCGCTATAGCTTGTTGCAAGCAGAATTGTGCTAGGCACATTTTCGTTTACGCCCCCCTACAACTGGGAGTACACAGCAGTTAGCATGGGAAAACATCTTATGAGATATAAAGAGAATGTTATTTCAGCAAAGCCAGCATTACATGACTCTTAGGAGAGGAGCCGTGGCTCAGTGGTAGAGCATCTTCTTGGCATGCAGAAGGTCCCAGGTTCAATCCCCGGCATCTCCAGTTAAAGGGACTAGGCAAGTAGGTGATGTGAAAGACATCTGCCTGAGACCCTGGAGAGCCGCTGCCAGTCAAGTAGACAAGACTGGCTTTGATGGACCAAGGGTCTGATTCAGTATAAGGCAGCTTCATGTGTACTTGGTTTGAGCCTGCATCGATCTCGCCCAGTAAGGGCAACATGCGTGTGGGTGCACTTTATTTACTTACATCATTTATACCCCACTTTTCTTCCCCTTCTTCACTTTATCCTCAGTACAACCCTCCGAGGTGGGTTAGGCTGAGAGTGGGGGACTGGCCCAAGGCCACCCAGCAAGCTTCCATGGCAGAGCGGGGATTTGAACCTGGGTCTCCCAAACCCTAGGTTGACACCTTAACCACTACACCATGCTGGGGATCACTTCCTGAAAAGCCATTGTTGCTGGCCAAAGTAACAATGGTTTAAAAAAATGCATTTTGAAGCCTTGCTGAGCCTGTGAGAATGGATGCAAAGTAGGTCTTGGGGCGGGGGGAAGAATTTCTTACGTGGTGACGGATTGGGATATATCGATGCGTGTCATTTTGGGCGAACTCTGTGGCCGTGGCAGGAGTGAGACGGAGAGGTTCCGCTTGCGTCTAAGGCAGTGATCTTTTGAAATCTGGAGCCCTTAAAGCTGCCCCGACAAAAGTCCTTCTTCACATCTCGCTTTCTTCCCTGCGTCCAGAGCGTGACTGGATTTGGACGTCAGATGATCGAGAAGACGAAGCAGCTGGTAGAGTCCAAATACACCATTGCCAATGGCTACAGCGCTGATGCCAAGGTAGGAAGGAGATGGGTGGGCTCCTTGTGTAACAGCAGGCAGTGCCAGGCTACCGTAAGGGAAAGAAAGAAGCTGGCTGCCACCTTCCTGAGGGGGAAAGAGATGTAGGAGCACTCTAGGGGACAAAAAAAACCCTGATGAGTTAAAAACCCATCCTGTCTTAGTTTGAGTTGCTAAAACCTATCCTGTCTTAGTTTTTTTTTGGGGGGGGCTTGTTCTCTCCCCTTGTGTGCTGTCTTTGGCAGTGTTGATGTCATCATAACGGCCGCTGGGAGTGGAGAAAGCCATGGCAGAAAGAGTTGGAGGGCAACCATGTGGGTAGCCAGGCTTGTGACCGGGGGTGGGGGGCAGTGGCGTTGGAGTCTGATCTGGAGAAACAGGGTTCGATTCCCCACTCCTCCACATGAGAAGCGGAGGCTAATCTGGTGAACTGGATTTGTTTTCCCGCTCCTCCACATGAAGCCAGCTGGGTGACATTGGGCTAGTCACAGCTCTCTCAGCCCCACCTACCTCACAGGGTGTCTGTTGTGGGGAGGGGAAGGGAAGGCAATTGTAAGCCGGGTTGATTCTTCCTTAAGTGGTAGAGAAAGTCGGCATACAAAAACCAACTCTCCTCCTCGTCCTCCTGCTGTTGATGGCGGCTCAAGGTAGCTGTCCTGTGGGACTTGGGGAGGGGGTGAGTGGGCTGGAATCTCTGTGCCGGAGCCAAGGAACGGCTTTCATTCTGCTGTCCTTTGACTCGCAGGTGGTGTACGGGGACACAGACTCGGTGATGTGCCGTCTGGGTGTGCCGTCGGTCGCCGAAGCCATGGAAATAGGCAGGGAAGCGGCTGCCTGGGTCTCCAGCCATTTCATACCCCCCATCAAGCTGGAGTTTGAGAAGGTGGGTTGCCTGATTGCTGGTTTGTTTCGCTACGTCGACGTCCTGCTTTTTGACCATAGGGGGTCAAAGCAGCTTACGACGCTTTTGAAAACTCCGAATCTTTCATCTTCTGTCATTCATCTGTGTCTGTTGTGGGGAGCGAAAGGGAAGGCGATTGTAAGCTGCCTTGAGGCTCCTTGGAGGTAGGGAAAAAGCGGGCTATAAAAACCAACTTTTCTTCTATGTACACAAACATTGCATTTCAATGTGTACTTTTAAAAACTCTTCTTATGAAGTTAATTATTTCAATAAATCTTGTTTAGATACATATTTTGCAGGGTTCTGTATCAGCATCTGTGTTGATGGGAGTTGTATAAATCCTCCCCTGATTGCAGTTGTATACTGAATTCTTTCCCCGCCCCCCTGTTTTCTTGAATCTGCCCACCTGCCAGGTGTACTTTCCCTACCTCCTCATCAACAAAAAGCGTTACGCCGGCCTGTACTTTTCATCCAGCCCCGACACGCACGACAAGATGGATTGCAAGGGCATCGAAACCGTGCGCCGTGACAACTGCCCCCTAGTGGCGAACCTCATCAACACCTGTCTGCAGAAGCTGCTCATAGATCGGTACGTTGATATTTGAGATGAGATTCCTCCCCCCCCAATCAGAATGGGGTATGGTAGCCTGACCCAGGACGTGGTGGGCACCTCCGAGGCACAGTGGTGGTGGGTGCGTGCCTTGGTCCAGGGTGGAAAAATATTTCCAGTTCCTGGGGACCAGAATTACCGTATATACCCATGTATAAGCCGACCCGCGTATAAGCCGAGGTGCCTAATTTCTCCCCAAAAATGGGGAAAAATTAGGCACCCGCGTATAAGCCGAGGGTCGGCTTATAACCCCTCCCCCCCCCGCAGGCTTACCTTGAGGCCCGGCGAAGGCTGTGGTGGCGGCGGCGGGCCCCCCGCAGCAGGCTTCCCCTGCCCTTCCAGGGCGGGGGGAAGCCAGGCGCGCCTGGCGGTGGCGGCCGCGCGGCCTTGGAGCGGCCGCAGCAGGCTTCCCCCGGCCCTTCCAGGGCGGGGGGAGCCAGGCGCGCCCGGTGGTGGCGGCCGCGCGGTCTTGGAGCGGCCGCAGGAGGCCCTCACAGGGCGCTCCTGGCCGGGGGAAGCCGCATGGGCCCGGCAGCGATGGCGGTGGCGGTAAGTTGCCCCCTCCCTCCTCCCTCCTCCCCCCTCCCCTCCCCTACCGTATTGACCCGCGTATAAGCCGAGGCCGGCTTTTTCAGCCCTTTTTTTGGGCTGAAAAACTCGGCTTATACGCGAGTATATACGGTAAACAGAAGTCCGGTAGACCTGGCAAACTTTATTCCATCGGGAGCTTTAATGAGTCAGACCTCGTTTCGTTATGCACAGAGCAACCATCTGTAGCAGCGAAATTTATAGTTCGACTAACAGACAAGGGGTGGCTTGGGGAGTGACATGCCGGATTTACGTATAAGCTAAACAAGCTATAGTTTGGGCCCCACTCTCTTGGCCCCCCCCCCCAAATTTTTTAAAGGAAAAAATCGTTTCTAGAGACTAGATTGTAAGTCTTTGTAAATTGTGTTTCTAAAAGAACTTTTGTTTTTGCCAGATGCCAATGTGTTTGCATTATTAAGTTTGTTATGAATAAAAAATCATTTTAAGTTAGAGCTTAATAATTTTTTCACTATTAATATACTTCTTCTTAATTGTATTTCAGTTCAACAATTACTTTGATAAAATACATATTTTGTTATGTGCAAATGGCTTTAGATACCTATTAGGTCCATAAATTACCATATAGCATATATTCAACACAAAAAACAGCGACAATTTGTTGTTGACAAAGGACAGCTGGATATATAAAGAGCCCATTACCTTCAATAGCTTAGGGCCTCATCAAACCTAAATCCGGCCCTGGACATGTGACAGTTAGAGGCCAGTATAAAACTAGAATCAATTAAAGATTAATTGAATGGATTGATTACCCTTTGATTCGTTCTTGTTTTACTCTGGTCTCCTTGTAAGTTCCACACTTCTCTGCCCCTTTTCTGTTTGAACTACAAGTATACATTTAGCTGCTTGGGATGGACACGACAACGCATCTGAAGAAGAGAGCTCTCTGGCTTACAAAAATTTAGGTTGGGTTAAATGTTCTTAGTCTTTTAAGGTGCTGCTGGGCTCCTGTTGTAGTTTGCGGTTACAGACCTACCCAGCCGTCATCATGTGTTGCCAGAATAAATCTTTTAGAAGCTGGTTCCTGGAAAATGTAGAGCACCTGGAAAAAGCAGAGCACCTCTGACTGCTGCAGTCTACTACTGCCCTGACTCTCTTGGTAGCCCTTTTTGAGAAAACAGCCCCCATCTGTCACACATGTGTGCCTCTTTCTGTCTCTTCAGAGACCCTGCGGGTGCCGTGGACCACGCCAAGGAGGTCATCTCTGACCTGCTGTGTAACAGAGTCGACATCTCGCAGCTGGTGATTACCAAGGAGCTGACCCGCACGGCAGATGAGTACGCAGGGCGGCAGGCCCACGTGGAGCTGGCCGAGCGGTGAGTTGAAGGAGACCGGTTCTATTTTTAAATGAAATCTCTCTTTTAGAGAGCCAGCATGGTGTAGTGGTTCAGAGCGGTGGTTTGGAGCGGTGGACTCTGATCTGGAGAACTGGGTTTGATTCCCTATTCCTCCACATGAGCGGCGGAGGCTAATCTGGTGAACTGGATTTGTTTCCCCACTCCTGCACACGAAGCCAGCTGGGTGACCGTGGGCTAGTCACAGCTCTCTTAGAGCTCTCTCAGCCTCACCTACCTCACAGGGTGTCTGTTGTGGGGAGGGTTAGGGTTAGCTGGTTTGATTCTTCCTTAAGTGGTAGAGAAAGTTGGCATATAAAAACCAACTCTTCTTTCTTCTTCTTAGAGGGTGGGAGGGGGGAGTTCCTTGAGGCTCCTTCAAGGTCCTCAATCCATGGAAGAAGAGAGCACGGGGTGATGTCCCTTGGCCCAACCCTGTTCCTGGTATCCAGTTGTTCAGTGGGTGGTTTTGCAAAGGGAAGGGGATTGTAAGCTGGTTTGAGTCTTCCTTAAGTGGTAGAGAAAGTTGGCATATAAAAACCAACTCTTCTTCTTTCTTCTTAGAGGGTGGGAGGGGGGAGTTCCTTGAGGCTCCTTCAAGGACCTCAACCCATGGAAGAAGAGAGCACGGGGTGATGTCCCTTGGCCCAACCCTGTTCCTGGTATCCAGTTGTTCAGTGGGTGGATTTTGCAAATGTCGAGCGAGTGGGTTTAGTGGGTATTGCTGACCATCATCTCGTGCTCTTGCTCTGCCCCCACCTGATGTCTTCAGTCTTGGTGGGAGCCTGTATGTACTTGGAAGGGGGGAGGTATGTGGGTGTGGGGGAGGCTGGTGAGGCGTGACCGAAGGGAAGGGCAGAAATAGCCGTGGCCGGGTCCCAGCTGTGAGTGGAACCTCCTGAGACGCCCACCCCTGGGCTCTGGGCTTCCTGTACTGACTGCGGCTGTCTCATCCGCTGCACACAGACACCCCAGCGAGGCGGGCTGGCTCCTTTTTGCTTGGCTGCTTCGCCGCCCCCTTAGCAAACAAGATGAAGGCACCCCTGCCCAGTGTCATCTGCAGGGCAGAGACGACGCAAACGTGTTTCATTCTCTGTCACTCGGTGTCTCGGCAGAACCTCTATTCTGAGGGTAAACGGACCAATATAGCTGCGCTATTAACATAGTGCCGTTTTTTTTCCAACCTCCAGAGTTGTCGCCTTCAGAACCTTTTTGAATCTTGTCCCTGGCCACCGCTTAAGCTCATTGCGCTCCCCCCCCTCCCAAACCCTCATCCTTCTCTGAAAAGACTCCTGAGGCCTGACTTGCAGCAGTGTCTTGCTGGGCAGGGTGATCTCCAGGATCAGAGGAGCATGCCGAATATATTAGGTGCTGGGAAACACAGGCAGGAAGTGTGCTGCTGCAGTCGTCTTGCTTGTGGGCTTCCTAGAGGCACCTGGTTGGCCACTGTGTGAACAGACTGCAGGACTAGATGGGCCTTGGTCTGATCCAGCATGGTTTTTCTTATATTCTTATGGAGGAGAGAGCTATTCATGGCTTCTAGTCAAAATGGATACTAGTAATGATGCATCCCTATTCTCTCCAGTATCAGAGCAGCAGGCCTGTTATATTAGGTGCTGTGGAACACAGGCAGGACAATGCTGCTGCAGTTGTCTTGTTTGTGGGCTTCCTAGAGGCACCTGGTTGGCTGCTGTGTGAACAGACTGCTGGACATGATGGGCCTTGGCCTGATCCAGCATGGTTGTTCTTATGTTCTTAATGGTGTCCCTATCCCAAAGGAATATGCTCAGTCCCGACAGAGGTAGCCTTCCTTGCGGCCTTCGGACCTGACCCGCGGGTCGCCGCTTGTGCCTTCTCTCCACAGGATGCGTCGGCGGGACCCTGGCAGCGCACCCAACTTGGGGGATCGAGTGCCTTACGTTATTATCGGTGCTGCCAAAGGAGTTGCGGCTTACATGAAATCTGAGGTGGGGTGGGGAAGGGAGAAGGGATGTGGCGGGCAATTGGGATTAAGTGTGGGGGTGCATATTCACTCATGTTTGTGCATAGCTGTTTATGTACAGATATTCACATCAAGGGCCAGGGGAGGGGCTGTGGCTCAGTGGTAGAGCATCTGCTTGGCATGCAGAAGGTCCCAGGTTCAATCCCCGGCATCTCCAGTTAAAGGGACTAGGCAAGTAGGTGATGTGAAAGACCCCTGCCTGAGGCCCTGGAGAGCCGCTGCTGGTCAGAGTAGACAATACTGACTTTGATGGACCGAGGGTCTGATTCAGTATAAGGCAGCTTTATGTGCTCATGTGATCTGGAGGGATGTCAATTATTAGCCCAGCAGTCTAGGCCAGAAATAGATCAGTCACTGGTATGCTTTGGGGAAGAAGAAAAAGTTGGTAGCTTTAGGTGTTAAGTGGGGGTCAAGGCTAAACTTGTGTTGCAAATTTTCAACCCCCCCTCCCCCCTCCATTTTTAGTGGGTTGGCTTAATGTCTGTAATAGGGCTCGTTTGGGTTGCATGTATGGATCTGTCTTCTACTGAGTCAGACCATTGGTCCATCAAGGGCAGTATTGTCTACTCTGACTGGCAGCAGCCCTCCAGGGTCTTGTGCGGAGGTCTTTCCTATCACCTACTACCTGATCCTTTTAGCTAGATATGCCAGGGACTGAACCTGTGGCCTCGAGAACCAGTGTCGTCTAGTGGTTAGAATGTCAGACTAAAATCTGGGAGATCCGACTTCGAATCCCCATTCTGCCATGGAAGCTTTCTAGGTAACCTTGGGCCAGTCTCGCACTCTCAGGCTAACCCCACCTCACAGGGTTTGTAGGGAGAATAAAAATGGAAGAGGAGAAGAACGTTATAAACTACTTTAGGTCCCTACTGGGAGAGAAGCGCATCAATGAAGATAATTCTTCATGCAAAGTAGTTGTGCTACCACTGAGCCACAGCCCTTCCCATATCCAGTCCTAGGGAGGTGATTCAGCCTGCTTTTTCAGTTGATCGTACCCAATTTCCCTCCTTTGTACAACCCACATGGTTTTGCACATGCAAGACAGGGCCCCTGATCCCCAGGATAGCCTTTTGAACACATGAACACATGAAGCTGCCTTATACTAATCAGACCCTTGGTCCATCAAAGTCAGTATAGTCTACTCAGACCGGCAGCTGCTCTCCAGGGTCTCAGGCAGAGGTCTTTCACATAACCTACCTGCCTAGTCCCTTTAACTGGAGATGCCGGGGATTGAACCTGGGATCTTCTGCATGCCAAGCAGAGGCTCTTCCACTGAGTTACAGCCCCTCCTTTTGAGGTGGTCAGAGGCAACCCTTCCTCTCTTTCTCACAGCGTTGGATTCCACTGCACGATTTATCCGATGCTGTGTGAATTTGTGCAGAACTAGATCTCATCCCGTTCTTAACTCTTGTCCTTTTCCTTCCTGCTCTCTGCTGAACTGATAAGTTTGAGACAGAGGTTGAGTCTCCAAGCAGATGGCTTTTTCTGTTGTTGTTGCCGTGAAGTCACAGCTGACTTATGGCAACCCTGTAGAGTTTTCAAGGCAAGAGATGTTTGGAGGTGGTTTGCCATTGCTGGCCTCTGCAGTCACGCCCTGGTATTCCTTGGAGGCCTCCCATCCAAATAGAAGAAGAAGAGTTGGTTTTTATATGCCAACTTTCTCTACCACTTAAGGAAGACTCAAACCGGCTTACAATCACCTTCCCTTCTCCTCCCCACAACAGACACCCTGTGAGGTAGGTGGGGCTGAGAGAGCTCCAAGAGAGCTGTGACTAGCCCAAGGTCACCCAGCTGGCTACATGTGTAAGAGTGGGGAAACAAATCCAGTTCACCAGATTAGCTTCCGCCACTCATGTGGAGGAGTGGGGAATCAAACCCGGTTCTCCAGATCAGAGTCCATTGCTCCAAACCACCGCTCTTAACCACTACATCACGCTGGCAAGGGTCAGGGCTGAGAGTGTGTGACTGGCCCAAGGTCACCCAGCAAGCTTCCATGGCATGAGGGGGGATTCGAACCTGGGTTTTGTGGTCCGACACTTAACCACTCCACCATATTGGCTCTCTAGGCTGGTGGCTGGAATCCTTTTATTTATTTGGAACGGCAGAGCAGATCTCTGAGTGGTCTGCATGCCCTGAGTGGTCTGCATGCCTATCCCTCTCAGTTGCTCTGTGTTCCAGTCCAAATGCCATTTCTCTTTGAGGGCTCCGTGATGGACTGGATCTCTGAGGCCAACCTGAATTCCCCACATTGTCTTTGTGTGCATATGTGAGTGCTCACTGGTGCGCCTGCACACACGCAACCCTGTTGCAGTAAAGCTTCCAGTTTGCAGCCGTCCAGGGTGGAAGTGATTGGGCAACGACCCTCCAGAGGAGGACGAGAGTCCCGCATGTGGTCTTCCGCGATTGCAGCATTTCTCTCTGCTCCAGCACCACTTCCTGCTCACGTTGTCCTTGTTTCTTCAGGATCCGATCTACGTGTTGGAGAACAACCTGCCCATTGATACCCAGTACTACCTGGAGCAGCAGCTGGCCAAGCCGCTCCTACGCATCTTTGACCCCATCTTGGGAGAGACGAAGGCGCAAAACGTTCTGCTGAGTGAGTGCGACACCTTTCCTCCGGCGTGCCGCTGGGCTCGGCTTCTACACCGGGGAGCAAGGAGTGGGGGAGACGTGTCCCCAGATCGCACCTTTCTTGACCGGCGATGTAATCTGTCCGGATGGTCTACCATCACCTGGTTCCGTGCTCACAATTGCCAGTGCAGAGAAAATCTAGACATTGCCTTAGAATCGTAGAAACCTAGAGTTGGAAGGTGCCATACAGGCCATCTAGTCCAACCCCCTACTCAATGCAGGAGCAGCCTAGAGCATCCCTGACAAGTGTTTGTCCAGCCTCAAAGACTGCCAGTAAGGGGGAGCTCACCACATCCCTAGGTAGCGGATTCCACTGTTGAACAACTCTTACTGTAAAAAAAAAATTCTCCCTAATATCCAGCCGGTACCTTTCCTTTTGCAATTTAAACCCATTATTGCAAGTCCTATTCTCTGCCAACAGGAACAGCTCCCTCCCCTCCTCTAAGTGACAGCCCTTCAAATAAATGTCCCCCCTCAACCTCCTCTCAAAACAGGGTACTGTGGAGAGAGAGAGAGAGCCCAGTTTCCCCCTTTGCCTTTTGCACTTTTAGTACTGTGCCTGCCTTTTATCAAGCAATGATTCACCCTGCAGTTGTTAATCTTCCCCACCACTCTTCAGGCAGGTTTTTTAATTTTTTTTTTACATTTTATGTTTAAATTGCTGCTTGTGCATTTGATCTGTCAGCTTTAAAAGATTATTCAGCTGTTTTCTCTTTTTGCTTCGAGAGGGACTTTATGATGTCACAAGCCCCTCCTGGCCAATCAGCATAATGCACAGCCAGCTTCTTTGGCAGACTGGTTTCCCCTAAGAGGGGGGAAAACGAGATTGCGTATCTGACCACAGCCTGGCGAATGCACTTCCCAGAGCGTTAAGCTCTTCTGCCTCGGCATCCTCACCAGCTCGTGTCTATAATGGCAGAAAGACCAGAACACGTGTTCACACCCGGAGCACCAAAGGGGTGGCCAAAACATTTTAAAGTGCCCCCCCCCCCCCGTCTCCATGAAGTGGTCTCCAGGGGTTGCCCAAGGGTGATTCTCAGAATGGGGCAGACGAAGAAGAAGAGTTGGTTTTTACATCCCGATTTTCTCTACCTTTAAGGAGTCTCAAACCGGCTTACAATCTCCTTCCCTTCCTCTCCCAACAACAAACCCCTTGGGAGGTAAGTGGGGCTGAGAGAGTTCAGAGAGAATGGTGACTAGCCCAAAGTCATCCAGCAGGTTTCATGTGGAGGAGTGGGAAATCGAACCCGGTTCTCCAGATTAGAGTCCACTGGTTAAAAGCGGTGGTTTGGAGTGGTGGACTCTGATCTGGGGAACCGGGTTTGATTCCCCACTCCTCCACAGGAGCGGCGGAGGCTAATCTGGTGAACCGGATTTGTTTCCCCACTCCTCCACATGAAGCCAGCTGGGTGACCTTGGGCAAGTTACAGCTCAGTTAGAGCTCTCTCAGCCTCACCTACCTTACAGGATGTCTGTTGGGGGAGGGGAAGGGAAGGTGATTGTAAGCCGGTTTGAGTCTCTTAAGTGGTAGAGAAAGTCGGCATATAAAAACCAACTCTTCTTCTTCACTACACCATGCTGGCTCTCTTCTTTGTTGTGTTTTGACTCTACCTGGACTTTAATAAGGAAATGAGGGGGTTATGTCCAGGTATGAGCCACACCTGCAGATGAGGAGGTGAGAAAAATGGGAGGGGACACCACAGCCTCCCCCCACCCGGTTTTGGCAGGAGGAGAGATTCTTCCAGGCTGACAAACCCTTCACATGAGCCGAGGGTGACAAGTCCAGGTTCTGAGGGCTCCGACTAGATGGCAGGGGGTGGGTCTATAATGGAGGCCTCTCTAGAGTTAGCAGGCTCCTTCTCAGAGGATGCTGTATGGGGAACTTTGGATATTGGCTGTATTCTTCCCCGGTTGAAGGGGTGTGTGGCAAGAGTGGAGTCCTGACCCCTTTCTGCTAGAGCGCGTGGAGGATGGGGGGAATGGAGCGCGGTTGACCCCTTTCCACTTCCCTTCCTTGCAGAGGGGGACCACACCCGCTGCAAGACTGTGCTGACGGCCAAAGTTGGGGGGCTCATGGCTTTCGCCACCAAGCGAAGCACCTGCATCGGCTGCCGGGCGGTGCTCAGCCACCACGGTGAGATCCTGTCTTGTGTCCATCTTGCCTGGTCCGGTCTTGAACACCTGAAGCTGCCTTATACCGAATCAGACCCTCGGTCCATCAAAGTCAGTATTGTCTACTCAGACCCGCAGCAGTTCTCCAGGGTCTCAGGTAGAAGTCTTTCACATCACCTACTGTCTGGGCCTTTTAACTGGAGATGCCGGGGATTGAACCTGGGACCTTCTGCATGCCCAGCAGAGGCTCTACCACTGAGCCACGGCCCCTCCCCATGGCTCTCCAGGGTCTCAGGCAAAGGTCTTTCACATCACCTCCTTGCCTAGTCCCTTGAACTGGAGATGCCGGGGATTGAACCTGGGGCCTTCTGCATGCCAAGCAGATGCTCTACAAACTGAGCCACGGCCCCTCCCCAGCCTCTTACCGAAATGAGTGCCTTCCCCCCCCCCTTGGCTTCTTAACAGCACTGTGTGTTGTAAGTTCCTATTGCCAGAACTTGCCACAGAGCGTGAGAGAGAGAGAGTGTGTGTGCGTGAGCTGAGCTTCTGTAACCAACAGGAAACCCCTCTAATAGATTAGCACACACAGATCTTGACCTGCACAACGTTTCCTCCCCCCCCCCCCCGGTTCTTCATCTCTCCACAAAATGCCCTACTCCACCACACTTATGCATTTTGTAGAATGCGGGCTGAAAATTGAGATGTCTGAGATGTTTAAAACAGGGGCTGGCTTAGCAGGACTCGGGACCTCTCTGGTAGAGAGTGATTCCTAGGGGTTGGCATTGGGAAGGGAACACGGGTTCCAGGGGCCTCTGCGGGAGCATGCTGGTGTCTTCCTGAAACTTTGATCTGCATCAAGAGTTCACTTGAGGAAGGACTGTGCTTGGGACAGGCGTCCTCCCCCCCGCCTCCATCTCACAATCCTACCAAGCTGCAAATGAGTTCGCAATGCGCCAGGAATTAATGGCCGAAATGGCTGGATGAATACCTTCAGGTGACTCGAGCCAGTGAGCCAAACCACCTTTTAGAATGGAAAGCCAGACATTTCGGGATCGCTGAGCCCAAACAGAGATTAGCCACTCCTGAGCATGAGTGCCATCCATCCAGCCAATCTTTCTGCACCAGATGTAACTCTGTGACACCTGAGGGTTCATTGGTGGCTGTTCTGCAGAGTTGGCATGGGGAGAGGAACCCCAAGGTCCTAAATGGGGTGGAGAGGAACCCCAAAGCCCTAAGTGGGGGGTGGGGAGAGAACGACAGATGTTTACTGATTTGCTGTTTTCCTTCCAGGTGCTGTCTGCAAATTCTGCTTAGGCCGCCAGTCTGAGCTCTACCAGAAGGAGGTGAGTGGCTCTGTGGGAAGGGCTGGTGGAGTCACCAGCAGCCAGTGACAGCTATCCAGCGAAGGATTTTGGGAGCCCGGGAGCCCTCCGTTTTCTGTACAAAGTGAAGAATCTTATTTATTTTATTTATTATTAATTTATTTTTCGGATTTGTATCCCGCTCTCCCCAGCAAGGGCCCAGGGCGGGTAACATCATTAAAACATCACATACAACCCAATAAAACAATAAAAGGTAAGGTAAAGGTAGTCCCCTGTGCAAGCACCGGGTCATTCCTGACTTATGGGGTGATGTCCAACCTTTACTAGGCAGACTTTTGTTTATGGGGTGGTTTGCCAGTGCCTTCCCCAGTCATCTTGCCTTTACCCCCAGCAAGGGATAAAATGTACTCATTTTACCGACCTCGGAAGGATGGAAGGCTGAGTCAACCTTGAGCCGGCTACCTGAACTCAACTTCCGTTGGGATCGAACTCTGGTTGTGAGCAGAATTTGGGACTGCAGTACTGCAGCTTACCACTCTGCGCCACGGGGCTCCTTAAAGCAATAAAAGCAGCGATAAAATCCTCAAACCCCCATAACAGACCCCATAATAAAGATGGCACGTAAATCACTAAACTGTGGGCACTGTACAGGTGGCACCCCTTCTGCTCATGTTGGAAGGGGGGAGGAGGCCAGTCGTGATGGTACTTCCTGGTGGAATAGCTCTGTCTTACAGGCCCTACGGAACTCTTTCAGGTCCTGCAGGGCCCTGATGTTGCTCAGCAGAGCGTTCCACCAGGACTGAGAAAGCCTGGCTCTAGTTGAGGACAGCTGCACGCCCTTAGGGCCAGGGACCACCAGCAGATTCTTGTCGGACGATCGTAGTGTCCTTCGGGGGGTATACCAGGAGAGGCTGTCTTGCGAGTTATGGGGCGAGACCCTGGAAGTGGTGGGTATTCCTGGGAGGAGGATGAGACTGGGAAAGCGAAGCGCAGACGGGATTTAAAAACAAACAAACGGCATCAATAGCAGCCCAATGTCGCGGGCTCTGCCATCTGCCTCTTCCCCCCCCTTCGATAGGTCGCCCATCTGAGCTCCCTGGAAGAGAAGTTCTCGCGCTTATGGACGCAGTGCCAACGCTGCCAGGGCAGCCTGCACGAGGACGTGTTGTGTACCAGGTGAGGACCGGGCCGCCCACCACACCCTCGCGGAGCAGCCCCGGCTCCTGTCCCGTTCCCACGGGGACAACTGGGCTAAAATATGGCTTTACACCACCCCACTATGTTTATGCCTGCTTATCAGACCCGTCCGAGATCAGCAAACAGATGGCTCCCACAGGGAGGCACGGTGGTGGGGGTACCGCCCGAACCCATTTTATTGCCTTTATAAATACTGCACCTGTCAGGAGGCTGTGGGGAACAGGGAGAGACCCAGCCCTTCTGCCCCGGCTGGAAAGATATCGACTGGGTCACCCAGGTTCTCTCTGGAGAGAGAGGAGGGAGGCCTGATAACCTATAGAGAGTGGGGTGGGGAGGCTGGTTCTGCTCATGCCGGCAGATCGAGGTGGTAGAATAGACTGGACCACTTCGGACAACAGGCAGGATGTACCACTTTGGAAGATATTATCTTCGTCAAATATCCCTTGTTAGCTGCTATCCATTACAGCTATCCTGTGTATCAAGATGATTTTTATATAAATTTTATTCTTTCTGTAGTTAATGTTTCCTTTATATACCTATTGGTCGTGAATTATAATAATAAAGAACTATAAGAATATCCCTTGTGCATACAGAAGTGTGGGAAAGGGTCCGAGCTAAGGTTGCCAACTCCAAGGGAGGACATTCCTGGAGATTTTGGGGGGTGGGGCCTGGGAAGGGTGGGCTTTGGGGAGGGACTTGCGGGGGGGGGTTGTGATGCCATAGAGTCCACCCTCCAAAGAAGCCATTTTCTCCAAGGTTACTGATCTCTGTCGCCTGGAGCTCTGTTGGAATTCTAGGAGTCAAAATGAATACTAGTCATCATGCATATCTACTCTCTCCCGAATCAGAGGAGTATGCCTATTATATTGGGTGCTGTGGAACACAGGCAGGATAATGCTGCTGCAGTCGTCTTGTTTATGGGCTTCCTAGAGGCACCTGGTTGGCCACTGTGTGAACGGACTGCTGGACTTGATGGGCCTTGGTCTGATCCAGCATGGCTTTTCTTATGAGATCTACTGGCTCTACCTGGAGGGTGGCAACCCTAGTGCTAGCTCAGGCCATTGCCAGCTGTGCTGTCCCCCCTCCCCATGTTTCTTTTTGTTAGGAGAATCGTTTTAGAGAATGTGATTATAGAATCATAGAGTTGGAAGAGACCACCAGGGTCATCTAGTCCAACCCTCTGCACAATGCAGGAAATTCACAACTACCTCTCCCCCACACCCCCAGGGACCCCTACTCCATACCCAGAAGATGGCCAAGATGCCCTCCCTCTCATCTTCTGCTTAAGGTCATAGAATCAGCATTGCTGTCAGATGATTCTGCAGGATGCGTACACAACACGTCAAATACTGAGGATGAGACTTGGGTTCTCTTTTTCTTTTCCAGCAGGGGAGCCCCAGTCTCTTGTTCTCCTAGTCCACCACCCCCAGCATCCCCTGCTCTTCTGCCAGCCCCATAGAGTTTGCCAGCTCTTCGGTCTCGCCTCACCCTGAACTAACAATCCTCTTGTCCCCGCAGCCGCGACTGCCCCATCTTCTACATGCGGAAGAAAGTGCAGAAGGACCTCGACGATCAAGAAGCGATGATCTCACGCTTCGGCCCCCCGACGTGGTGATGCTTCCTCTGCCTCTTTTGGGAATGGACTGAAGCTCTCCCCCCAGTCCGGGCCGGAGTGCGGCCGGAGCTGTCGTGGGGGAAATTTATCCTTATCGCGGGACGCCAATCAAAGCTGTGCCTCATTGTGGCCGTGGCTCCTGGAGCCAGGATTTAGGAGCCGGGAAGACTCTTGAGTGTTGCGGGAAGGGATGTCGTGCTCAGCACATTACAGTTCCCTGGACTGAACGATTGCATGGACTTGTCTTTGTAGTATGAGTTTCTACAAATAAAAGTTTTCCTTATTTTTTACCCCTGGATGTTTGAAACTTATTTGGGGAAAACAGACAACGCAAAGGGAAGGAAAAGTCGAAAGGGCAAAAAAAGGAAATGCTTATAAACTACCGTTGACATACAAAAAACAAGCCATTTTAATGCACCATAAAACCAGATTAGCATCCACCGCTCATGTGGAGGAGTGGGGAATCAAACCCGATTCTCCAGATCAGAGTCCACCGCTCCAAACCACCGCTCTTAACCACTACACCACGCTGGCTCTCCTTAAGTATGGCCTTGGGGGCTGTAATACCCACCGTAGGTGGTAGCAACTGGCCATTTCTATCCATCTGTCCTAGTACATTCTTATCCCCCCTTTCCTCCAAGGAGTTTGGGGGCAGTATACATGGTTCTCCTTTCCCCATTTTATTCTCACAACAACTCTGCGGGATAGGTTAGGCTGAGTGACTAGCCCGGGGCCACCCAGCATGGTTGAGTGGGGATTTAAACTTGGGTCTCCCTGATCCTACTTCCAAGTAACCGCTACACCACACTGTCTCATGCCCACGCTTGCCTAGCCAAGGCCTTCCCTGCAGTCCCCAAGGAGAGCCAGTGTGGTTAAGAGTGGTGGTTTAGAGCAGTGGACTCTGAACTGGAGGACCAGGTTTGATTCCCCACTACTCCACATGAGTGGCGGAGGCTAATCTGGTGAACTGGATTTGTTTTCTCACTCCACATGAAGCCAGCTGGGTGACCTTGGGCTAGTCACACTCTCAGCCCCACCTACCTCACAGGGTGTCTGTTGTAGGGGAGGGGGAGGTGAGGTGATTATAAGCCAGTTTGAGTCTCCCTTAAGTGGTAGGAAAAGTTGGCATATAAAAGCCAACTCCTCTTGTCACCACACAGCTTGATGGAAAGGCACCCATTGGGGCCAGGAAGGCTTTTAATATATTTTTTATTACATAATACCGTTTGCTTTATGGAAGATTTGGTGGTAATCCAAAGAAAATGAATTTGTGATTAACAGACATGATGAGCTGAATTGTCTGGAGGAAAAGACATGCATGAGTTAAGTATGGGACAGACGGAGCCAAGATTCTTGTATTTCCTAAGGGAGCAATTGAGTAGGATGTTGCTGCTTGTGGGTGGGGGAAGTCCTCTGGGCTCCTGAGTCCAATTTCAGCTTTTCAGCAGAATTGTAATCTTGGTCTTTCTCTGCAGGTTCTGCCTCTGTGTGTGTGTGTGTGTGTGTGTGTGTGTATGGGGGGTTAGCAGGCAGTGATTTGGGGAGGGGCTGTGGCTCAGTGGCAGCAAAAGGTCCCAGGTTCAATCCCCGGCATCTCCAGTTAAAGGGACTAGGCAGGTAGGTGATGTGAAAGACCCCTGCCTGAGACCCTGGAAAGCCACTGCCGGTCTGAGTAGACAATACTGACTGATGGACCAAGGGGCTGATTCACTATAAGACAGCTTCATTTGTTCATGATGCGCATGGAAGACCAATCATGGGCTAAAACTTAGAGACCTGCCTGGAATTCCAAATCTGACAGTTTTCCCCTGGCCATCCTGTGACTCAGAGTCTTGCTTTACTTCCGGACAAGTTTCTTGTCCTCATGGTTGGACTTCGAGGTGATATTCCAAATACAGCGAAGCATTACAAGTTGGATTTCTGGTCCTAGGATAACACAACTTTCACTTGGCAGAGATCGCATTGCATTCCAAGATTCTCGGGTTGCTATCTGTATCTGTACTACCCTCCCTGTGTTCCCTTAAACCTAGTTAGTTTTTACTCCCTCCCCCCTCCACTGCAACCCTGAGATAAGGAAACCCATAAATTATTCCTAGTGCTACTTACCGCTGACTGCTTGGTGTAGCCCAGCTTTTTGTAGCCCTTCTTATCAACAAACTGCGCTACCAAAATACTGAAAATATATGCTGTTAACTCAGAGGGTTAGTATGGGACGGTGGTTAGTATAGTGGTTCCCGAAGTGGGTGGTACCACCCCCTGGGGGGCGGTGGAATTACCTAAGGGGGCACTAGGAGGCAAGGGGACGGAGGGGGGGCGCAAGAGGTGGGCCCTTTCAACTTAGTGTTGTTCACTAATTTACAATAGATCAAGTTATGGCACCACGCTGGCAAATTTGGTGGAAACTATCAGGATTTTTTTCCCAGACTTTGAAGAGCTGGTACCACTGGATCAAGTTGAATACATTTCAACTAAAAAGTTTTAATTTGATTTTGAATAGATGTGCAATTAATTGTTACTGTTGTGAAATTTTATTGTTATTATTTTCTTTAGTGAGTCATGCAAACCCTTATTTTGAATAATGCTTTTTATAGGGTAGGGGGTGCTAGGGTTGAGTTTGTGGAACCAAGGTTGGGGGGTGGCCCAAAAAGTTTGGGAACCACTGGGTTAGTGTCTCAGGCTAGTCTCTGGGAGCTGGTGGTGGAAAATGCCATCAAGCCGCAGCCAACTTAGGGTGACTCTTATAAGGTTTTGAAAGTGTGAGACAAACAGCGGTGGCATGCCATCACCGGCCTCTGCATAGCAAGTTTGGATTCCTCAGTGGTCTCCCATCCAAGTACTAACCAGGGCCAGTCCTGCTTGTTCCCTCCCATTGAGCTTCTGACTCATGGCAACCCCATGAACGAAAGTCCTCCAAAATGTCCTATCTTTGACAGCCTTGCTCAGATCTTGCAAATTGAGGACTGGCTTCCTTTATTGAGTCAGTCCATCTCACGTTGGGTCTTCCTCTTTTCCTGCTGCCCTCAACTTTTCCTAGCATGACTGTCTTTTCCAGTGACTCTTGTCGTCTCATGATGTGACCAAAATACGATAGCCTCAGTCCTGCTTAGCTGCTGAGATCTGATGAGATTGGGCTAGCCTGGGGCTATCCACGGATTCAAATCCCCACTTACTCATCAAGCTTGCTTGGGTGACCCTGGGCCATCCACCTTAGCCTAGCCTACCTTGCAGGGAGGTTGTGAAGGGAGAGCCATGCACGCTGCCTCAGTGGAATAAATACACACTAGGTAGGTTTCTATGACAAAGAGGCCCAAAAGATACCACTTCCAATCCCAGCTCAGCCAGGATTCATTTGGACAACTTTCCCACACGCAGACTCAGTTCCCCGACTGCGAACTGGAAATATTTTTAATCTGTCTCACAGGGCGATTTCGAGGACTGTTGGGAATTGCTATTCAGCACTGCATTTGCACAACAATCCTTAAGAATAGTTTTCAGGTATTGGGGGTAGAGGTATTGGGGTGGGGGGCGTTCTGGCTGCAATTTTTGACCTCTTCCTTTGGATTACTCACTACCTGCTTTCTGCTTGTAATGCTGCACGACCCTTTCTCCTTCTCCATCTTCCTTACCCGCCTTGGTGAGGACAGTTATCAGTTATCAGATTGAGTAAGGGGCGTCAGAAAGGTGACAAGTGACTTGGGGGAGGGAGACCTCTCTCAAGGCACTTTTTTTGTTCCCTCCCATTGAGCAAGGGCCCTCCCCCAGGCTGGATGGATCCAGAGCCCCGGGAGGAGATAGTGAAGGAAGGTGTTTGCCGAGATAAGTCTGCAGATTCTTTTGCAAGTGAGGAGGGATGGTCATTCATGTGAGCTCCCCCATGAGCCTGATGCAAATCTAGGGGAGGCTGTGGGGTTGGGGAGGGAGCAGTACAGGATCCTCCCCCACCTCTGGAGTCGGTTTAGCAAATCGTGCAGAGTAACCAAGGAAGCAAAATCAGCCTGGTTACCCCCTCATGGCATAAAACCGGACGGCTGAGAATCCATTTCTTATACTGCGTGCAGTCCTGGGTTTCTTGGGCCTGGGTTCGAGATCTGCCTCGGGTTTTTCACGTGCGTTTTTTCACTCCACCGGCATGAGCTTGTTCAGATTTTTTGCTTTGCTAATAATATACGCGATCTGGGAGGGCAGGCCCAGTTTCCAGGTCCCTTATCTCTCCTGTAATTTGTACTGCGCTTAAGCCGCCCCCCTGCCCCAAGCATGTTGCATAAACTTGGCCTTTATCCTTTGCTTGTCAAATGATTTTATTTAGGAAAAAATATATACTGTATATGCTGCCTCTCCAGAGACCCACTCCAAGAAGCTCACAAGGTAAAAACACACACTTACCATGAAAATTATTTTTTAAAAGAAGGATTATCCATATTGGCAAGGGCATAAAAATACAACAAACCAGACAAGTTGCTAAATTTTGCCTCGGGAGATGTATGACTCGGGGGAATGATAGTAAAGCCGTTGTAAAGCTGTAGACTTTTATTCTTCTGTTGTTTTGAATCATTGTTTTAAATCTGGAACTTTTGTTGAATCTTGTTATAACTTTTGTTATACTGGTCAAAGTGCAATAAAAAAATTTTAAATTTTTTTTAATACAGCAAACAACATTGAGGAGATGCACAAAACAATCAGGAAGCTTGAAGCGAACAACAAAAATAACATTAAAAGATGAAACCTCTTCGTTAAAAGCTGGGGTGAAAGAAAGGTTTTGGTCCCTAAAGAACTGGCAGATCAATACCATAAAAAGGGCCTTCCTCAGTGAACTGTCTTTAAGCAGAGAAGCAAAGAACTGGCAGGGAAAGGAGGTTACTACAGATGGAGCTGGATGATAGAGTGCACAATTTCCCAAATGCTATGCACGTCAAGCTTGCTGGGATATTTTGCACCCTGTATCCTAGAAAGCCAGTTGTAGGGTGCCTGGGCTGACCGTGGTTGCTGGGTGAGTGGCAGAGAAATGCACCCTGAGTATGCTCAGAGGAATCTCCTTTTAGTCCAAGCACTGAAAAGGTTCCAGAGATTACGGCCTGTAGACCTCCACGTTAGCATGTCAACGCACTGCCTAAGAGATGGCCATACACAGCAGCACCAGGAGCTGAATGCCTTGTCCGTCTTGCACATCCTTACTAATTCCTACTCTGCAGGGGGCTGGTCACAGCTCACAACATGAAGCTTCAGCACCAGACCAAACTGGGTCTCTAGTAGGGAAAAATTAGGCACGCTTATCTATAGACCTGTTGGTTGCCCGTTTAAAAGGTGTCCGAACCATTCTGACTTTCTTTGGAAATGACTGTTAAAACCATTGACGGAAAATAGGATCCCAGTGACTACTGGCCAAATGAAACCACAAAATATTGTCGAAGGCTGTCACGGTCAGAGTTCATTGGTTCTCCTAGGTTATCGGGGCTGTGTAACCGTGGTCTTGGTATTTTCTTTCCTGACGTTTCGCCAGCATCTGTGGCCGGCATCTTCAGAGGAGTAACACTGAAGGACAGTGTCTCTCAGTGTCAAGTGTGTATGAAGAGTAATATATAGTCAGAAAGGGGTTGGGTTTGAGCTGAATCATTGTCCTGCAAAAAGTAACAAAGGTAATGTGCTAACCATTGTCCGGTAAGTATCAAGATAATGTGCTAATGAGGGTGTGGTATGTTAATATGGAACCATTGTATACTGAAGTGATCTGTTAATGTGTGAAATCCAAAGCTAATCTGCATGTAAACTTGTCCACAGCTGCAAGGTATAGGATATACTCCTGCAGAGGTGAGGGGGTCTCTTTTGTCTTTTGCTGATCGTAGCATTTGTTGTATTTTCTTGTTACTTTTTGCAGGACAATGATCCAGCTCAAACCCAACCCCTTTCTGACTATATATTACTCTTCATACACACTTGACACTGAGAGACACTGTCCTTCAGTGTTACTCCTCTGAAGATGCCTGCCACAGCTGCTGGCAAAGCGTCAGGAAAGAAAAACCAAGACCACGGTTACACAGCACGGATAACCTACGAGAACCAATGAAACCTCAAAGTTTAGAGGCAATGTACCTTTGACTGCCGGTCAGTAGGCCCAAGTGGTGATCATAAAGGTGGGGGCTTCCCAAATGCCTTTGGCTGGCCACCCTTGGAAACAGATACTAGAACATAAGAAAAGCCCTGCTGGACCAGACCAAGGCCCATCAAGTCCAGCAGTCTGTTCACACAGTGGCCAACCAGGTGCCTCTAGGAAGCCCACAAACAGCAGCATTATCCTGCTTATGGTCCAAAGCACCTAATATAATAGGCATGCTCCTTCGATCCTGGAGAGAATAGGGATGCATCATGACTAGTAGCCATGTTTACTAATAGCCATGAATAGCCTTCTCCTTCATGAAAATGTCCTCTTCCCTCTTAAAGCCCTCCAACTAGAATTGATGCACCTTTGGTCTGATCCAGCAGGGCTTTTATGGCCATGATGCACTAATTTGGAAGATTATGGGTTTTTCCTTCTTCCTGTTAGATCCCTTCTACGCCAGGAGATACTTAAATTTATTCACGGCGGTACTGACTTGAACCTGGTGAGTAGCTACGCCTGAACAGCACCTATGGATTGTGAAACTGTGAAGATTATTTTTAAAATGTGTTAAAGTTTTAACTAGATGTGATGTTTTATTGTGTTGTTTTTCATAGAAATGTGTATTATTGTTACCGTGTATTATGTGAGCCGCCAAGAGCCCAGCCTTGGTTGGGGAGGGATTCAAATCAAATCAAATCAAATCAATACTAAGAACATTCCACTGAGTCTGATCTAAGGTTCTGTGTAGCTGTGGTGGGTGTCAGGATACCTATCCCCTTTCTAAAAGGCTCAAAGTTTTCCCTATGGACTTTGGAAAATAGATGATAAATCATCTTTGACTTCAACTTACTAGGGAGCAAAGCCACGTGAGCAGGATGGGATTGCTTTGTGGACAAATGTGAACCTAAGCACATTTACTCAGAAGTTAATCTGACCGGTGGGTCTTAAGGGACTACATATTTTAAAAAAAGGTAAAGGACCCCTGTGCAAGCACCGGGTCATTCCTGAGCCATGGGGTGACGTCACATCCTGACGTTTACTAGGCAGACTTTGTTTACAGGGTGGTTTGCCAGTGCCTCCCCCAGTCATCTTTCTTTTACCCCCAGCAAGCTGGGGCCTCGTTTTACCAACCTCGGAAGGATGGAAGGCTGAGCCAACCTTGAGCCGGCTACTTGAAACCAACTTCCGTCAGGATCAAACTCAGGTCGTGAACAGAGCTTGGACTGCAGTACTGCAGCTTACACGGGGCTCACATATTTAAGCCTCCTCTTTATGTCTGGCTTAGAGATGGGAAGACCTGGAAAAAAACGGGAAAATTGGGGGAAAAACAGGTTTTTTTCTGTTTTTCCCCGTTTTTCCCCAAAGCCATTTTTTTCTGAAAAAAACCACCTTTGGAAAAAAACAGAAAAAAACTGTTTTCCCCCCAATTTTTCTGGTTTTTTTCCAGACCTTCCCACTTTGGCTGTAAACCAGTGAATTTGCCTACCCCACTGGAATAAGCTCAGACCATTCCCTCCCTCTTAGCCTACCTCACCGAGTTGTTGTGGGGATAGAGGGGAGCTATATATGTGCGTCAGGGTGGGAACAAAAGTAACTTTTGTTTGTTTTTGTTGTTTATAAGTGCAACACCACGGACTGGGTGCAGTTTCCCTCCTAGGAAGCAGGCTTGTGGAACTAACTGCCTTAGGGTTGCCAACTTTCAAACTGGTCCCTCCAACTTTCCCTTTAATATCAGTTTGATCTGCAGCAAATATCACATGATTAGGGTTGCCAGTTCCGGGTTGGGAAAACCTGGAGATTTGGGGGCGGAGCCTGATGAGAGCGAGGTTTGGGGAGGGACTTCAATGCCACAGCATCCAATTGCCAAAGAGGCCATTTTCTCCAGGTGATCTGTTGTAACAGCGGGAGATCTCCAGCTAGTACCTGGAGGTTGGCAACCAAAAACAAAACTTGAGCTGCTATCCAAATTTAGTATCACAATTCACAGCCACTATGGCCAAACATATACACACATTTACCATAACATATATCACAAACGACAGGCTCCAAAACATAAATATTTCCATGTATTAGCACGGCATACGCTGTAATAATATCACACGTCGTCAGTTTCACAATTCAAAGAAAGAATCCTTCATACAGAGTCAATAGATAAAAGTCTTCCTTCAAAAGTTCACGTTGAGCCAAAAATACCTGGAGGTTGGCAACCCTAGCTGGAGATCAGCTGTAACCGCGGGAGGTCTCCAGCCACCACCTGGAGGTTGGCATTCCTACATATGATGTTATTTCCCTCCCTGCCAGGAAAAGCTTGAAAATGCCCATTTCCACGCATTAAGGCTCGCCTAAAGTTAAAGGGTTGGTTTCAGGTAACCGGCTCAAGGTTGACTCAGCCGTCCATCCTTCCAAGGTCGGTAAAATGAGTACCCAGCTTGCTGGGGGTAAAGCATAGACGGCTGGGGAAGGCAATGGCAAACCACCCTGTAAACATAGGCCATTTTTGCATGGTCAATTTTGATGCTCGCTCAAAGCTCTTTTTTAAATGCGACTTTAAAAATGCCTATTCACGGTCCCGATGCAAAAGGAGAAATTCCACCCCCTCACTCGCCTGCTCCTTCGTTCTTGTTTGCATAGCCATTAGCATGTCATAGCTAACGCGCCTCTGTTGTTTTGCATGGTTCCTTAAGGGGGATTCTTCGCGGCAAACACCAAAGGTCGCATTAAACGGGTCTTCAGTAATGCGAAGGAGGTATGCGCCGGCTTAGCAGTTGCTTCCGGAATGGCTGTTCAGCATGCAAAATTCAAAAAAATAATATGCGGGGCAATTAAGCCTGGAACACGCTGCTAATGACCATGCAAAAATGGCCATAGGTCAAAAACGCAGGGGAGGTTTTGCCTTGGATTTGCCGCTCTCTAAATGCATATTTCCCCCATCTGAATTCTTAAAACTCTACATGGGAGCTTATTGTTGAGTTTTGAGAATCTGGCTGGGGGAAATGTGCATTCAGAGAGGGGCAAATCCAAGGCAAAACCTCCCATGAATAAATGGCCGGGTGGTGGTGGTGGGGACGCATGGGAGGTTTTGCCTTGGATTTGCCGCTCTCTAGTTTCCCCATCTGAATTCTCAAAACTCTCCATGGGGGCTTATTTTTGCGTTTTGAGAATCTGGCTGGGGAAAATGCGCATTCAGAGAGGGGAAAATCCAAGGCAAAACCTCCCATGCGTCCCCACCCCCCTCGGCCACTTATTCATGGGAGGTTTTGACTTGGATTTGCTGCTCTCTAGATGCACATTTCCCCCCATCTAAATTCTCAAAACTCTGCATGGGGGCTTCTTTTTGAGTTTTGAGAGTTCAGATGGGAAAGATGCGCATCTAGAAAGGGGCAAACCCAAGGCAAAACCTCCCGTGCATAACTGCCCTATTATAGCCTGCCTAGGAAACGTCGGGATGTGACCTCCCCCCATGGGTCAGGAATGACCCGGGGCTTGCACGGGGGACCTTTACCTTTAAAGTGAAAGGGCATTTTCCTCCCGGCCAGTTGGCAACCCCGAGCTGCCTGGAAGCGACTCCGGAACTCCCGTGCATCTTTTTCCTGAATTGCCACCCTCCACCCCACCCTCCTTCCTGGCACTGGGCGCAACCCTCCTTGCGTAATGCCAGCCTGCCTGCCAGCCACGCCTCCCCATCGGGGGAATTTCGGTCTGAGATCACTCCACCCCCCCCCACCCCCCAGCCGCCCTCTTCCCCCTCCCTCCTGCCCTCCCTGCACGATGGTCTATAAATCCCCCCGCCCCGTCCAGCTGCGGCTGACACCAGCGAGAGACACCCGCCTGCCGACACCCTCCCGGGCTCTTCGGCCCCCTTGCCCCGCCCGAGGATGCTGGACGTGGACTACCCGCAGTGAGTGGCAAGGAGCCGGGATCGAGGGGACGGGGGGCTAGCTACGGAAGGCGACAAGAAAAAGCCTGGCCCCTGAGCGTGTGCAAAGTGCACGCGCGTCAGCCCGTGTCTGTGATTGTCACGGGTCCCCGGCGCCTCTTTCCCAACCGGCGGCGATCAGGAGCCGGCGGGGACTTTCCGCTTGGGAGTTCACAGTGGGTAGCCGTGTTAGTCTGTCTGCAGTAGTAGAAAAGGGCAAGAGTCCAGCAGCACCTTAAAGACTAACAAAAAGATTTTCTGGTAGGGCGTGAGCTTTCCGAAGAAGTGACCTGTGGCTCACGAAAGCTCATACCCTACCAGAAAATCTTTTTGTTAGTCTTTAAGGTGCTGCTGGACTCTTGCCCCTTTCTACGATTGGGAGTTGTCGGGGTTGGAGAGTCGCTTTCCCGGGCTCTGCCCCGCTGCTCTTGCAAAAGGGAGCGGGCGTTTCTGGGGGGGATGGTGGCCAAGGCGGGCTTCTTTAGAAAAACCGCCCGCCAGGACTCCTGGGTTCTTTCCGGCGGGTTGGGTTGGGGTGGCGATGGGGGGGAACGGCGGACCTGAACCCTCAAATTCAGCGCAAGACCTTTCTAGACTCATTTGCTGTATAGTCTGTGTATTCACACTCACAAACAGAAATCCCTAGAATCATATAATCATAGAGCCGGAAGGGACCACCAGGGTCATCTAGTCCAACCCCCTGCACAATGCAGGAAATTCACAACTACTTCCCCCCCACCCCACCCCCAGTGACCCCTACTCTATGCCCAGAAGATAGCCAAGGTGCCCTCCCTCTCATGAACTGCCTAAGGTCATACAATCAGAACTGCTGACAGATGGCCGTCTAGCCTCTGCTTGAAAAAGGTACTGGGGTCTTCGCGAAAGCAAGGCGTGGGTTCAAATTCTGGAGCCCTTCGGGGTGGGAGATGCAGTCTTGCTGGGTGAATGATTTCTGCCCCGTTTTCTATGCTCCGGGCGGCTTGCGACGAACTGTGGCTAGCAATCTCTTAAAGCACCATTCCGATCCATCCGTCATACAAAATTGGAAAACCCTAATATTGAAAAGATTAAGATGACTCAGAGGCAGTGGGAAAGAGTGGGTTGGACTTCCAGTGCATGTTCCCCTGTGTTTGTTGTCTGTTTGTGGGTTTTCACTTTGGATCTTGCGGGTTGGTTTTCTGGGCTATTTGGCCTGAGAAATAGGTGGCAGAAGGCTTGGGTATTTAGGGGTGTCCCTCCAAAGGAAATTGTCATGGAGGTATTTTGCTGCATAGAACAGAACAAGTTGGTGACGAAGAAAAATGGAACTTTCTCCCCATGGGGCCATGTTTTTTTGGGGGGAAGGTGGTGGAGGACCTGATCTCAAAAAAAGTTTTTGTTTGTGAAAGAAAACTGCTGCTGAAGGAAATCAAAATAGAAGCCCCTTTGCACCCCCCCTTTCCCCAACCCTCTTTTAAAAATTTCTTTGCTCTCCTGTCAGGTGTTTTGTGCAGCTCTAACTTTCTCCCTCTCACTTTCCCTCCCCTTCTCTGGTGGCCTTTTTATGCAAATACTGAGGCCTGCAAAGATGGGGAAAAAATTTGAATATTTCCTTAGCTCTAAAGCTTGTGACTGTTGGCGGATAGCGCTGGCTTGCATTAAGGGGGGGGATGTAAAGGGTGTGTACAGCTTCCATGTCCCCCAGCCTCCCCCCCTGTGATTATTTCCCCTCTCCGCCATGAGTGAACCACCACACCGCATGAAACACAATGCAGTGTAGTCTCTTCGAGTGTTGGCTTAATCATAGAATCATAGAGTTGGAAGGGACCACCAGGGTCATCTAGTCCAACCCCGTGCAGAATGCAGGAATTTCACAACTACCTCCCACACCCCCCCCAGTGACCCCCCCTACTCCATGCCCAGAAGATGGCCAAGATGCCCTCCCTCTCATGGACTGCCTAAGGTCATAGAATCAGCATTGCTGACAGATGGCCATCTAGCCTCTGCTTAAAAACCTCTAGGGAAGGAGCGCTTATCACCTCCTGAGGAAGCCTGTTCCACCGAGGAACCACTCTGTTAGAAAATTCTTCCTAATGTCTAGACGGAAACTCTTCTGATTTAATTTCAACCCGTTGGTTCTGGTCTGACCTTCTTGAGCAACCCGGCACCATCCTCTATATGACAACCCTTCAAGTACTTGAAGATAGTTATCATATCCCCTCTCAGTCTTCTCCTCTTCAGGCTAAACATACCCAGCTCCTGCAACCTTTCTTCATAGGACTTGGTCTCTTAGTGGAGACCTGGTTTCAGATCCCGACTCTGACCTGAAGCTAACAGGGTAACCTTGGTCTTCTCTCGGGACCTGTCCTACCTTAAAGGGTTCTTGTGAAGAAAGGAGGAGACGTTGGGCTAAAACGCATGGTCGCTTTATTCTCCTTTAATCCCTGTTTTAGCCAGGATTGAACGCACATTAGGCGAAACGCATGTGTTCGATCCTGGCTGAATCCTGGCTGAAACAGGGATTAAAGGAGGATAAAGCGACCATGCATTTTCGCCCATGGAGAGCCAGCGTGGTGTGGTGCTTAAAATGTCAGGCTAGGAAATAAATCGGAAGTGACTTGACAGCACTTAACACACGCACACACTGAGGAAACTTTGCCTGGGTGGCCTTGGGCCAGTTGTGTTCTCTCAGCCAAACCTACCTCGCAGAGGGGTTGTTGTGAGGATAAAATGGAGGACAGGAGAATGATGTAAGCCGCTTTGGGTATCCTTTGGAGAGAAAAACGGGACATAAATATCAAAATGAATTCCTCCATCCAGTCATTGTTCCTCCCTCCTTTCTTATAACATCCCTCCCCCTCGCCACACCACTTTCCCCTCCTCTCTGCTTCCCTCCCCCCACTTCTAATTTCACATTTTAATCTGTCATGTCCCCTCCACCCTATTTGCATTCCCAGAAATTTGGAAGAGGTCTTTCATTTATTGTCCTGTTTTGTTTGATTCTTCTCTATAGGGCTTTGTTCACCTTCAAAGTGATCAGATAATTGCCGGATCGTTGTGCCAGATCGTTGGTCCGGCCCAGCATCCATTATGTTGCAGATGATGGGGGGGGGGGAGGATGTGGTATATATGGGTGCCTGGCTCGAGGTCCTTTCCTAAGGCTACACTGGGGGGGATTAGAATCCAGGTCTCAAACCAACCAACTGTTGCAACCGCTTTGGCTGAATTTGTGTAGAAATGTATTCAGTGTGCCTCTGGTGGATTGTTAAGAAAAGTAACAACTCCACTCCATCTAGGGTTGCCAGGTCCCTCTTTGCAGAGATTTTTGGGGTGCAGCCTGAGGAGGGTGGGGTTTGGGGAGGGGAGAGACTTCAATGCCATAGAGTTCAATTGCCAAAGTGGCCATTTTTCTCCAGGTGATCTGGAGAAGCATTGTAATTTACAGCTAGCGTTGGTCCCTGAGGAAGGCTGTCACTTTAAGCCGAAACAGAAAGGAAACCGGACTTCTGTAGGACTGTTCCATCACCTTACCTCTTGGAAAGAAAGACACGTTCCTAGCTTACGTTCTAGGATTTTTCTTCTTATTGTGGCCATATATGTAACTTTGGACATTGTCCACCACTGTATTAGATACTGGTTGTATCTTTATATGCTTTCTGTAGCATAAAGAAGTATTGTTTGCAGGTTGTTGCTGTTTTCTGTTTGCTAATTATCTACAGCACGCTAACTTTGGACTACCTGGCAGTTGGCAACACTAACTCCATCCTACTTTCTTTTGACTTATTTCAAGAATGAATCCTTGTAGATCTAGGGCTACTCACAGTATCCTTGAGGCTGGTATTTCTTGGTTTTGTCAAGAATTTAAAACCTGGTCCAAAGTAGGCGTCATAGGGGAAGAGGAACTTGTATGATCCATATACTCGAGCAGTCACTGTAATAAGTTTCTTTTAAAAAATCTTGCGGGACCATATCGTCCAGTGGTCAATGCTGGGAGACCCAGCTTCAAATCTTGAACACATGAACACATGAAGCTGCCTTTTACTGAATCAGACTCTTGGTCCATCAAAGTCAGTATTGTCTACTCAGACCGGCAGCGGCTCTCCAGGGTATCAGGTAGAGGTCTTTCACATCACCTACTAACCTAGTCCCTTGAACTGGAGAATCCAGGGATTGAACCTGGGACCTTCTGCATGCCAAGCAGATGCTCTACCACTGAGCCACAGCCCCTCCCCTTGCTTCCTTGTGTGGCCTCAGTACTCAGTACTCAGTCTATACAACAAGAATAATAGCAGCCTCATCTTTCTGCTTCTGTGAAACAAAGGCTTTCATTCCAACAGAGATCATAAAAAGTCCTCTGTAGATTAAGCAAGCTTTTCTCACTAAATCTTGCTCAGTTCCCCTCTTTGTTACAGCCCCCACCCCACATGATCCCCTGTGTAGTCCTTTTCAGAGGCCCGTGGAAAAGCAAATTGGATCCAACCCTAAAAGTCCTGGGCACAAACCAGCTGACCTGAATCTGTTTAATTAGTAGCTTAATCAAGCCAAGTATTCGCTAAGCAAATGATGGGACCCATCATTGTATAGGTCGGAGACAAATTTTCATGAATGGAGTTATGAGCGCCTTAATTTATGAGGCTATTTTGGATCTGGTGTGTTACTGTAAGAGATAATGGGAGAACGGGAAAATTCGAGATGGGCTTTCCTTCTAGATTTGGGTTATCGAATGGCGTGTTATTTATTTATTTTAGGCATTTATACCCTGCTTTTCTCCCACTATGGGGACCTAAAGCAGCATTCAGCATCTTTCTCCTTTCTTCCATTTTTTCGAGCTTCTGTGTCAGAGCGGGGATTCGAACCTGGCTCTCCCGGATTCTAGTCTGACACTTTAACCATTACCCCACACCAAACCTTTGGTTGTGCCAGTTGTGAGGTTTAGTCAATCTGTAGCTGTGGTCCTTTAACAGTGCGATTCTGAACAGAATGGCACCGTTCTAAGCCCGTTGACTTCGATGGACTCAGAAGGATGAAACTCTCGTCTTTTATTCACGGCTGTTTTGCTCATCATCACCCCTCTAAAGACTTCGGGTCTTTGTGTTGATTATGCATGACGTTTCCCTGCATTTTGCCCGCGTTTTCAAATTTGAGATAAAATTGGTCCCTGAAAACCGGGAAACGCAGGGGCAAGGTGACCTCTGACATCAGAAACTGCATGCATACCCAACACAAAGACCCAAAGTTATTGGAGGGGTGACAGCCAGTGAAACAGCTATGCATAAAAGACCTCTGTTTAGGATTGCTTTGTAAAATCCCTGGGCAGCTCTAATAATTAATCACAACAACCATGTTATTTTCCCCTCTGCCTGGAGCCTTTCATACCTTGTTCTGCCAAAGCTCACCTCTTAATTAACTATAGTTGCAGGAATTCTTCCCAATAGGTATAATGAACATAAAGGGTACAGGGGTTGAGAAAAGGGAAAGAGAACTAATATGGCCTATAAGCATATCTTACGTATTAATTTTCCTTTTCTCTCTGCAGGTTCGAAGGGTCCCAGTATGGATATACGGTAAGGAAGTGGTTCCGTCCTGTGGGAAAGAAACAGAGATCTTAGAGCAGAGATCCTTGAACTTTAGCACGCCAGGGACCCCTATTTTGATTTAAGTTTTTTTCACAGACCCCCAACCCCCAACCCAAGTCTCCATCACTGATTCCACCATATGCCCCACATCCTTCTTTCCAAATGTGCGGTGAACCATGCGTGCCCATAAAAGTCACTGTCTTCAAAAACATAGCGATAACCCCATTTACAAATGAGTTTTAGGTTCAGTGTTTGTGTTGTCCTCTGCTTGGGTATGAGAGGGGATCGTTGTCTGTTCTTACAAGGACACGTGAATCCTCTGGAGTCCCCAGACCTTAGTTTGAGGAACCTTGTCTTGGCAGCCTGGACCCTTGGTGATCTTCTTGGAGGGAGGAAGTCAGTCTAGCAGATTAGGGTAAGCTTGAGAGCCAGGTCATCTTGCCTGTTTTGGGAGAGGAGCAAGGATTTTTCAAAATGTGGCTCATAATGCTCTCTGTGCTTTCTAGTATCCCGGTAGCAGCATCTATGATTTGGAACCTTGCAAGCAAGAACTGTCTTTTCCTCCCTGCATTGCAGACCCTGAGAGCTCCCCAGGTAAGTGGGCACATTGGGGGAACATGCCAAGAACATGCGCTGGGGTTGCATGGTAATAGTTACATGACTAAAGGAAAGGTAGTCTCCTGTGCAAGCACCGGGTCATTATTAACCCATGGGTTGACGTCACATCCCAGCGTTTACTAGGCAGACTATTATTTATGGGGTGGTTTGCCATTGTCTTCCCCAGTTATCTACACTTTACCCCCAGCAAGCTGGGTACTCATTTGACCGACCTCAGAAGGATGGAAGGCTTAGTCAACCTTGAGCCGGCTACCTGGAACCGACTTCAGTCGGGATCGAACTCAAGTCATGAGCAGAGCTTGGACTGCAGTACTGCAACTTACCACTCCACGCCACGGGACCCCTGGTTACATTACGTTCTTTCAGGGCCAGACTGTAAGAGGCGTCGGCGACCTGCGATCGGCATAGGGGAGGCTGATTTGGATCAGGATCACAGCAACGGAAGGGGCTAACCTTTCTCATCCTCCGCCTTCTCCCCCAATGTAAACTGGCCCTTTGGCTGATATGTTTGCCCGATGGGTAAACACTGCTCATTTGCTTGCGGGGGGGAAGGGTTAAACCCTTCAGCTAGCGTGATCCAAATTGCCCACCCCCCCATGGTTGCTACTTAAAGAAGGGATGGGAGATCCTATCGCAGATCCTGCAGTCTTTTGTAGATTGGCCCTTGCTTGCTAGAAAATCCCGGAGCGGAGCCGTGATTCGTCGCAGGGAGCAAAAGAAAAAGGAGTCTGACAGCGCTTTAACGGATTTGTTTTGGCATTCGTTTCTGTCGAGCGGAGTTTATGCCATAGTAAAACTGTCGGTCTTTGAGTGTCTACCAGGGCTCCTTTTGGGTTTGCAGAGGAAGTTTCTGCTCTGTCATCAGATGGTTGGAGAAGTGACTTGCAGGCGCATCTTCCTGTTTGGCAGGAGATGACAGCAGGAAAGCCACTCTCCCCCCCCAACCCCCCCTGCTCCCTTAAGCAATCTGGATTTAGACACACGCTCCGTTTGCTGCCTGATTTCTGGGACGAGCTTTCTTATTCGATGCTCGGAAAGTGTCCGTCATAGGCATGCCAGGCTGCGTTATTTTGAAAGAAATGCTGCCTTTTTGGTCTCCAGGAGGCTAGGACATACCTCCTTTCACAGAGAGGTCCATCAGTGGCTGCTAGCTATGGTGACTGAAGGGAGCCTCCATATAGGTGGGGCTGTGGCTCACTGGTAGAGCATCTGCTTGGCATGCAGAAGGTCTCAGGTTCAATCCCCAGCATCTCCAGTTAAAGGGACCAGGCAATAGGTGTTGTGAAAGACTCCTGCCTGAGACCCTGGAGAGCCGTTGCCGGTCTGAGTAGACAATACTGACTTGGATGGACCAAGGGTCTGATTCAGTATAAGGTAGCTTCATGTGTTCATATGTGTATACAGAGGCAGCACACCTCTGAATGCCAGTGCTGGGAAGCAACATCAGGGGAAGGCCTTGGCTTCTGTGCCCTGTTCATTTGGCCCTGCAGGGCAACCGGTTGGCTGCTATGTGAAACAGGATGCTGGACTGAATGGACCACTGGTCTGATCCAGCAGAGCTCTTGTTATGTTCTTACCTGTGCATCACGATCCGGTCCACCGGTGGCCATCCTTTTGGGCCACTGGACCACAAGTCAGACCTAGTCTGAAGTGTGCTGGGATTGGGGTTGCCAATCTCCAGGTGGCACCTGGCACTCTCCTGCCATCTCCAGGCGACAGAGATCAGTTTATCTGGTGAAAAGGGCCACTTTGGAAAGTGGACTCCATGGCATGATACTCCGCTGAGGTATCTCCCCTCCCCAAATCCAACCCTTCCCAGGCTCCACCCCCAAAATCTCCAGGTATTTCCCAACCCAGAGGTGGCAATCCTAGCTGGGGTGCATCAGGCAGGAGCCATGGCTCAGCAGTACAGTATCTGCTTGGGGAGGGGCTGTGGATCAGTGGTAGAGCATCTCCTTGGCATGCAGAAGGTCCCAGGCTCAATCCCCGGCATCTCCAGTTAAAGGGACTAGGCAAGCAGGTGATGTGAAAGACCTCTGCCTGAGATCCTGGAGAGCCTCTGCCTGTTAGAGTAGACAATACTGACTTTGATAGACTCACTATAAGACAGCTTCATGTGTTCCCTGGTTCCACCCCCAGCACCTCTTGTTCCCATTTTTGTACTTTTGCTGCGTTTGCTGGTTGTGGACCATAATAAATACTTTTGACTTTTGAATTCCCCGGCATCTCCAGTTAAAGGATCTGCAGTAGGTGATGCGAAAGACCTCTGCCTGAGATCCTGGAGAGCTGCTGCCGGTCCAATTGGACAAGACTGGCCCTGATGGACTGGTGGTCTGATTCAGTACAAGGCAGCTTCACGTGTACATAAGGAGCTTCCACTCCCATCCGTGTTCTTGGGTTGGTTTTTGCCTTGAAGTACCAAGCCTGGAAGCAGGCGGCAAGGCTGCAGTGAAGAGAAGGGCAGGAAGTGGGTTCCAGTTGCCTACAGCCAGGATTGCTTGTGACGCCCAAAAAAGAACGAAGAAGAGTTGGTTTCTGTATGCCGACTTTCTCTACCACTTAGGAAATAATCAAACTGGCTTACAGTCTCCTTCCCTTCCCCTCCCCACAACAGACACCCTGTGAGGTAGGTGGGACTGAGAGAGCTCTAAGAGAGCTGTGACTAGCCCAAGGTCACCCAGCTGGCTTCGTGTGTAGGAGTGGGGAAACCAACCCGGTTCTCCAGATTAGAGTCTGCCTCTCATGCGTAGGAGTGGGGAAACCAGATTAGTGTCCGCCGCTGATCATGTGGAGGAGTGGGAAATCAAACCCGGTTCTCCAGATTAGAATCCACTGCTCCAAACCACCACACCACAAGTTGTCTGCCTTGTGCTAGTCCATGCTCCAGTCTTTAAAAAGGATCTTCTTTATACCAACCTGTATGGCATGAAAGATTATCAATATCACTCTATCTCAGAGTTAAAAAAGCTCTCCCCTGTACCAGTTGCAAAAGCAGCAAGCCCGGGCAAGTGAGGTTTCGACATCCTCTGGGGACTCCCCAGGTGGGCAGGAAAATACAACTTTGTAAATAAGCAAAAGGGGGGAAAACCCTGCAAAAAGGGCCTGGTAAGGGCCGAGCCTAGGGAGCCCCGTGGCGCAGAGCGGTAAGCTGCAGTACTGCGGTCCAAACCCTGCTCACGACCTGAGTTCGATCCCAACGGGAGTTGGTTTCAGGTAGCCGGCTCAAGGTTGGCTCAGCCATCCATCCTTCCCAGGTCGGTCAAATGAGTACCCAGCTTGCTGGGGGTAAAGGGAAGATGACTGGGGAAGGCACTGGCAAACCACCCCGTAGACAAAGTCTGCCTAGTAAACGTCGGGATGTGATGTCACTCCATGGGTAAGGAATGACTCGGTGCTTGCACAGGGGACCTTTACCTTTTTTTAAGGGCTGAGCCTGCTTCAAGTGGTGCAGACGGTTGACAGCAGACAAGAATCGGTTAAAGGGGGGAAAGAGGAGAGATATTAGCACGCTCCTGAGGGTTTACAACCCCCTGGAGTGAGAGTGTTGGGAGGTGGGACATGGCTGGGTTGGCTGAAGAGCGGAACTTGCTGGCGTGGTATCGTGGTTAAGAGCGGTGGTTTGGAGCGGTGGACTCTGATCTGGAGAACTGGGTTAGTTTCCCCACTCCTCCACATGAAGCCAGCTGGGTGACCTTGGGCTGGTCACAGCTCTCTTAGAGCTCTCTCAGCCTCACCTACCTCACAGGGTGTCTGATGTGGGGAGGGGAAGGGATGGGGATTGTAAGCCAGTTTGATTCTTCCTTAAGTGGGAGAGAAAGTCGCTTTGAGACTCCTTAAAGGTAGAGAAAAGCGGGGTATAAAAACCAATGAAAAAATACTAAACCCTCCCCCACAACCCTAAGGAGGAAATTTAACAAGGCCCATAACGGATACCGTGGACTGCCAAAACCCCCCACAAATCAGTGGGTTCTAGATCAAATCAAGCCTGAACTGACCCTAGAAGCTAAAATGACTATCGTATTTTGGCCACATTATGAGAAGACCAGAGTCACTGGAAAAGACAGTCATGCTAGGAAAAGTCGAGGGCAGCAGGAAAAGAGGAAGACCCAACAAGAGATGGATTGACTCCATAAAGGAAGCCACGGCCCTCAGTTTGCAAGACCTGAGCAAGGCTGTCAAAGATAGGACGTTTTGGAGGACGTTGATTCATAGGGTTGCAGTGAGTCGGAAGCGACTTGATGGCATTTAACACACACATAACCCCTCCACGTTGAAAGAAGCTCCCTCTTATGGAAAGACGCAACATTGCTGGCTCCTGGCGTTTTGACGCTGCACCCTATGCAAAGTGACGGTAGCCGATTTGCACAGCTCCGGGCCCACAGCTGCCAGCAGCACACAGAGCTGCCTTTGTGCCTTGCAGGAGCACCCCTTCCTCTACCTGAGAAAGCAAAGTGTGCGTCAGAGCCAGGACACCAGGGTTCTCAAAAGGGGGGGGGGATGTTAGAGCAGCTTTTTAGCTGTTGATGCTGGCGTTGCATGGCAAAGTCAAAGGGCGAGGCATGTCCCGGAGTAAGCAGCGGACATACGCTGGTAGGGTCGCCAACCTCCAGGTACTAGCTGGAGATCTCCCGCTGTTACAACTGATCTCCAGCCGATGGAGATCAGTTCCCCTGGAGAAAATGGATGCTTTGGCCATTGGACTCTGTGACATCAAAGTCACAGCCAAACCCACTCTCCTCAGGCTCTGCCCCAAAAATCTCCAGGTATTTCTCAACCCAAAGCTGGCAACCCTATACTCTGGGATTTCTGGCCATTTATTTACTTTCTTTCTTTACGGTCCGCCTTTCTTGCTGAACCCCGAGACGGATTACAAAATTAGAAAACAGCGAAATGCTTTTGAAAAGTATTAGATATGCCGTAAGCCATGCAAAAACTGGATTCCAAGAAAGAGAAGGAAATGTGTTTTGAATGCCCTTTCAAGGGGCAATTGGAGTAGGAAAAGGGCCCAAGAGCCAGCAAGGTGTGGTTCTGGCCAGCCTCGAGTAAGAGCGTCCCTCCAGGGCTGTGGCCTGCCAGGGGGTTGGACTAGATGACCCTGGTGGACCCTTCCAACTCTATGATTCTATGACCTTTGGTTGAAGGGCCCATCTGTCTCCAGCCACTTTCCTCTCTCACTGTCATCATAGTAAGCCTCAGGCCCTTGAAGGAGAATGTGTAAAACGGACTTGTTCAGGAGGGGCTTTTATAAAGGGAATGGTGGTTTATGACACTCGTTATGGTATATATTACCTTGTTCTCAACTGCATTGTTTCCTAACACTGTAATCCTGAAAAGTGTGACACCCTTCTAATCCCATTGACTTCAGTCAATTTAGAAGGGTGTAAGGTGTGTAGCCCTGACCTGGATGGCCCAGGCTAGCCTCATCTCGTCAGATCTCAGAAGCTAAGCAGGGTCAGCCCTGGTTAGTATTTGGATGGGAGACCACCAAGGAAGACCAGGGTTGCTGTGCAGAGGAAGGCACTGGCAAACCACCTCTGTTAGTCTCTTGCCATGAAAACCCCCAAAAGGGGTCGCCATAAGTTGGCTGCGACTTGATGGCACTTTACACACACACACAATTCAGTTTTTGCATTATTTCTGATATGTCCTGTCTTATACTATTTCCGTTGCATGATTTTAAAATCATGTAATCCACCTTGAGCTTCAGTGAGAATGGCATACTATAAATTCAGTACTTAAATAAATAAAGGGGAACAGTAGGACGAAGTTACTCTTATTGCTATTACTAGTGCTGCTATGGCTTGAAGGCACCTGGATTTTATTAAGTTTTAGTTTTAACTGTAATTTGGGGATTGGTTTTAAATTGTTTTTAAATGGTTGTGAGCTGCTCTGGGCCTGACTTGGTCAGGAAAGGGCGGCCTAAACATCCAATAAACGAACAAACTAACAAACAGCCACAGAGGAAGTTCTATACTCTGATTTTATATAAAAACCCAATAAGGACTAGAAGGTTGAGGTTTTTTTTTTTTAAGGCAGCTGAATTCTTTACTAGATTCAAGATTCTGTACTTGTGCCACAAACCTGCACACGTGTAGAATGAACAAACCTGGACCATTGTTTTTATTTTCTTTCTAAATGAATGGTTATTGTTCCAGGTGTGGGGTTTTTTGAAAGCCCCAAACTCCTGGATTTTCTTTCTGAATTAGAGCTTTCTTTTTCAGAGAGCTGTATGAACTGGCTAGAGATGTCGGAGCCTGTCTACGCCGACTTCGAAGCAGGGCACTTGGCCCAACTGCAGAATGTCCAAGTCTCCTATTTGCACGGCTCTTACCCCCAGCATTCCTTGGAGTCGGTCTACAGCCAGGATGAGATGATGCCCTCACAGAACATGTGTCTTGGGTCCAAGGAGGAGTTTAATGCTCAGGTGAGGGGAATGCCCAGTGGAGAGGTGGGAATGATGGGGTTTGTCTACGGGATGGTCTAGTGAATCCAGTGCTGTTTTTGCACACATTGGATAATGCATATAAGAACATAAGAAAAGCCATGCTGGATCAGACCAAGGCCCATCAAGCCCAGCAGTCTGGACTCGAAGGCCACAAACCAGACAACTGTAGCAGCATTATCCTACCTGTGTTCCACAGCCCCTAATATAATAGCCATGCTCCACTGATCCTGGAGAGAATAGGTATGCATCATGACTAGTATTCTTTTTGACTAGTAGCCATGGATAGCCCTCTCCTCCATGAACATGTCCACTCCCCCTCTTAAAGCCTTCCAAGTTGGCAGCCATCACCACATCCTGGGGCAGGGAGTTCCACAACTGAACTATGTGTTGTGTGAAGAAATACTTCCTTTTATCTTTTTTGAATCTCTCACCCTCCAGCTTCAGCGTATGACCCCACATTCTGGTATTATGAGAGAGGGAGAAAAGCTTCTCCCTGTCCACTCTCTCCATGCCATACATAATTTTATAAACCTATAGCATATCCCCCTTAAATTCCTTCTTTCCAAGCTAAACAGCCCTAAGCATTTTAACCGCTCCTCACAGGGCAGTTGCTCTAGTCCCCCAATCATTTTGGTTGCTCTTTTCTGCACCTTCTCAAGCTCTGCAATATCCTTTTTCAGGTGTGGTGACCGGAACTGTACACAGTATTCCAAGTGTGGTCTCACTACAGATTTGTACGAGCATAAATTCTCATCTGAAGGACTACTGTAATAACTACAGATTCCCCCGAAGAAGCCTCTTAGGCGAAATGCATAGGGAAATTCTATTCTAATAATTTTTAACCTTTTTGGCCTCAGCCTTATTTTTCCCCCCTGTTCCAAATCACACACACCCTTTCAGAGACTTTTCCAGATGCCACAGTTGAACTTGTATCTGGTGGAGTAAATTAGAGTGGGGAAGGGGGGGAAAGCACATAAAGAATGGGTATGCATCTCCCCACCACCACCTCTGCTTGTGTGATCCAGTAGTGGGTTAAAAAGGGCCATCCTTTTCTCATCTGTTTCAGTCAGATTGGTAAACTTTACCCCACCATAACCACATTTCAATAAGAATGTTTTTTTGGTCAACCCAGTCATGGATCTCTCATGCAGTGAGTTGTTTTATGCTACATGGCCAGAGAACCAGGGTTGCTCTCTGAGTCAGTTAATCCTTCACATGAACACATGAAGCTGCCTTCTACTGAACCAGACCCTTGGTCCATCGAAGTCAGTATTGTCTACTCAGACTGGCAGTGGCTTTCCAGGGTCTCAGGCAGAGAGATCTTTCACATCAGCTGCTTGCCTAGTCCCTTTAACTGGAGATGCCGGGGATTGAACCTGGGACCTTCTGCATGCCGAGCAGATGCTCTCCCGTTGAGCCACAGCCCCTTCCTTGACCCTTCTTGTATGGTTTCTGCCTCCACAGGTCTACATCCCATATGAACACTATTCTGTTCCTGGGGCCGTCTCCAGCCCGTCTTCTGAGGAAGAGGAATTCCATGTGGGCAGCCCAACTCTCGAGGTGTCTGATAGCGATTCGGATGAAAATCTCTCGCCTGGGTTCGATCCAGGTGGGTGTCTCCGTCCCCCATTTTTATATCCCAGATGTGTCTTGGACGAACATATTTGGCACAAATCCTGAACATTGCCGGTTGGGTCTTCTGGCCTCTGATCTCCTGAATTCTCTCAGGACCTAAATCTGAGCAATCAGAGATGTTCCTCCAAGCCTACAGTGTGCTATCATAGCTGGCCTCCCTCCCGCCTGCCCTCTTCTTTTGTTCCACCTACTGAATTTAAAGAGGGAGGTCCTGGTTGCTGTTCCCTGGTTACTGTCCCCTAGTCATGAGTAAGCAGGTCAGTACTATGTTGCTACTGGCACAGGACAAAGTCAGACGTTGCTCTGGGTGTTCAGACTTCCTCTTTTGCTATCTCTACACCTCAGGGAACAGGTCAGGGCTTCTTCCATGTTTATTTTAAACTTTTTTTTATTGCAAATGCAACCTCTGGGACTGCTTTATTGACAGGGAGCAGAACTGTATGTGGAAAGAGATTGAGGGAAGTTTAAACCATTTCCTCCCCTGTAGTTTTCTTTAAAAGGTAAAGGTCCCCTGTGCAAGAACCGGGTCATTCCTGACCCACGGGGTGCTGTCACATCCCGACGTTTTCTAGGCAGACTTTGTTTACGGGCTGGTTTGCCAGTGCCTTCCCCGGTCATCTGGGTACTTGTTTTACCGACCTCGGAAGGATGGAAGGCTGAGTTAACCTTGAGCTGGCTACCTGAAACCAACTTCCCTCGGGATCGAACTCAGGCGTGAGCAGAGTTGGACTGCAGTACTGCAGCTTACCACTCTGCACCACAGGGCTCCTAGTTTTCTTACCGGGGGAATAAAAACACTCCATAGGCTTAGATTATTTGTAGTAGCAGTAGTAGCTGTTGTTGTGGTTTTCTTATTATCTGTTGTGGTTGTTGTTTTTTGCTGGTCAGTAACCATATTAATAAATTATTATTATTATCATTATTATACTCCACAGAGGTGCTTTCACTCATGTTGGGGAAATCTTTCAGGTACCTGTATTTTTTTCCTTAGGCAGGGATAAAACAGGGGTGGCTGTTTCCGGCGAGAAAATGTCACGGGGAGAAAGAGCTAAAGATAACCTCTATCCCCGTGCCGTTCTGCTTCTCGATAAAACAATCCGGGAGGCTGGATTTAGAAACAAAGAAGAACCTTGTTTGGAGGAGGGGAATATGGAGGATAGTGTAATAAGCAGTTGAACCCTGAGTAGAGTTACCAGCAGGCCTGGAGCAAAAGGTCCAGTCCCTCTTAATAGAGGCTGTGGCTCAGTGGCAGAGCCTCTGCTTTGCATGCAGAAGGTCCCAGGTTCAATCCCCGGCATCTCCAATTAAAGGGACTAGGCAAGGAAGTGATGGGAAAGACCTCTGCCTGAGACCCTGGAGGGCCGCTGCCAGTCTGAGTAGACAATACTGACCTTGATGTACCAAGAGTCTGATTCAGTATAAGGCAGCTTCATGTGTTCATGGATGGGTGGAAGTGGATAGTTGAAGCTTTTCATGGCACTGAGATAAGTAAATAACATTCCATTAAGTCTCTGTTAAAGGAACAGGACTTTTTAAATCTCCAAGCAGTTGGCAACCTTAGCTCTGTTCAAAAAATACAGCTATGAGTGGAGCTGGGTTGCCAATTCTGGCCTGGCAAATTCCTGGAGATTTGGAGGGACTGTGGAAGGGGTTGTTTGGGGAGGGATTTCACTTATCATCTACGCCTCGGTATACCAGTTCTCCAAAGCTGCCGTTTTCTTCAGAGAAACTGATCTCTGTAGCCTGAAGATCAGTTGTAATTTTGGGAGGGCTCCAGGACCCACCTGGAGGCTGGCAACCCTAGGCCACAGACAGATGTTCAGCCTGATAGAGAGAACCAGACACCCCTTCTCTCTGTGTGGGTGAAGTAGAGATGCTGAGCAGCTTATGAAAAGTGACTTCACTCTGCCCTCCTGGGTTCAAAGGGATCTTGAAAACAAGATCCAGTCAGAAGAGTAATCAGTCTACTCAGAGTGGGTGAGGACTCCTCCCAAATGTAGGTAGATAGGCAAAGTAGGATCAACCTAAAATCAGATCTCACAAAGGACGTAACTTTAGTGGAAAATCCTATTTTGCTTATCTATCAATAGTTGGGAGTGGTCCTCACCCACTCTGACCGGGTTGATTACTCTTTGGACGGGATCTTGTTCTAAGCTGGCCTCTCTCTGCAAGATCTTCTCCCTCCCCTGCTGTCCCCTTTCTGTTGTTAGCAGTTTTTCGTACAACAGTTATATGTCTAGGGGACAAACACTCCATTGCATCTGATGAAGGGAGTTGAGTCATGAAAGCCCACGCTGGAATAAACGTTGTTAGTCTTTAAGGTGCCGCTGGACTACTGTTGTATTTGGCTGCTACAGGCTAACGTGGCTATTCCTCAGGAATCTTCACTGCCACCTTTGCCCATGCATGCAAGCTTCCTGATAGGACAGAGTTCATTGTCACATGAGAGGCGGAAGGAGTTAATTGGCATGCAGGCCAATCTTTGTCTTGCATTAATGATTAAAAGCAAATTGGAAGTGGATGCAAATACTCATGCTCTCCTTAGAAACATGACACAAATGGTACAGCCCAGAAGTTCGGGGGCCAAAGATGGGAGATAGATAGGGTTGCCAGGTCACTCTTTGCCACTGGCAGGAGGTTTTTTGGGGGGAGCCTAAGGAGGTCGGGGTTTGGGGAGGGGAGGGACTTCAATGTCACAGAATCCAATGGCCAAAGCAGCCATTTTCTCCTGGTGAGCTGACCTCTAGCGACTAGATATCAGTTGTAATTAGGTTTGCCAACCTCCAGGTAGTAGCTGGAGATCTCCTGCTATTACAACTGATCTCCAGCTGATAGAGATCAGTTCACCTGGAGAAAATGGCTGCTTTGGCTATTGGACTCTATGGTGTTGAAGTCCCTCCCCCTCCCCAAACCCTGCCCTCCTCAGGCTCCACCCCAAAAACCTTCCGCCGGTGGCAAAGAAGGACCTGGCAACCCTAGTTGTAGTAGCAGGGTATCTCCAGCTAGTACCTGGAGGTTGGCAACCGTAGGGATGGAGCAGGAGGCTGTGGGTATCACATGATCTAAAGAGACGGGACAGGGGAAAAGGAACGGTAGGGTTTATGTAGGCTAGGGAGAGAGAGAGAGACTAGAATGAGAAGAATTGTGGCTTCATGGTTGCTTTGTATGCCGAAGGTCCCGGGTTCAATCCCCAGCATCTCCCGTTAGAAAGCTCATGTAGCGGGTGGTAGGAAAGACTTCTGTCTGAGACCCTAGAGAGCCTCAGGGAAGAGCAGACCTTAACAGGCTAACGGACTTCTGATTTAGTATAAAGACTTCTTTATGTGTTCAACGGTAACCTCGGGAAGGAAGATTTAAGGAGGTCCACATTCTGTATCATTCTCAAGGGAGGTCTGTATGGCAGAATTTGTTGTGTTGGCCATCCGAAAAAACCCTTAACTGCATTTCCACCTGGCCCACTCTGCCAAATTCACAACAGACAGCGATTGTTTTCTAGCCGGAGAGATGCCGCTGATCAGAGTTGCCTCCTCTGACCTGGAAACTTTTATTTTAAACCACAATCATGTGTACGTTCAGCGGCGAGGGAATGTCAGAGACTCGTGATTTACTCACCACTTAGAACTCAGACTCCGAAAGTTTTAAACCCTCGCCTGAGGAGAGGCAGAAATGTTTATTTCTGAATTCAGCTTACATTTTCTGCCACCACCCAGAAACACTCCTAGTTAATAAAATCACGGAGAATGCTCTATTTGTGCTACATCTCTCATGGCTGCTGCAAACAATCTCTGAGACATAGGTCACTTTTTGTATCTGTGATTATGGATCCAACCATGTCTTTTTGTTCTATCTTGCCCAATTCTCCTCCTGTAGGGAGGGGCCGTGGCTCAGTGGCAGAGCATCTGCTTGGCATGCAGAAGGTCCCAGGTTCAATCCCCGGCACCTCCAGTTAAAGGGACCAGGCAAGTAGGTGATGTGAATAGACCTCTGCCTGAAACCCCGGAGAGCCGCTGCCAGTCTGAGTAGACAATACTGACTTTGATGGACCGAGGGTCTGATTCAGTATAAGGCAGCTTCATGTGTTCTCACTACACCTGTGGCTTTTATCCATGCAGGTCCCATGATCTCCAGCACAGATTCTTTGGTGGTGAAAGGGACTCTTTTCCCTTTTACACCAGCAGAAAAGCTGATTGGGTTCTGCCCCATATTTATTCCTTCTCCTACACTAGTGGTGGCTTATGTATAACAAATGGAACAGATATACATTCTGAAAATTGGGGCGGGTGGGGGAATTCTTCTTTAAATAAATACACCATCTCAGTAAAGTGGTTTGAGTGTTGAACAAGCATTAGAGATACCTGGGTTATGATCTTTGTTAGCTATGGATCTTACTTGGTCACTGTGGGCCAGTCACCTTCTTTAAGCCTAACACCCACCTCAAAGGGTTGTTGTGAAGATAAAACAGAGGAGGGGAGCTTCCTTGGAGGAAGGCCACAGATTCACCTGGGCTTTTTGTTGTCGTCTTCAGGGTCCCGCCGAAAGCTGCGTCTTTACCAGTTCTTGCTGGAACTCCTGGAGCGCGGGGACATGAAGGAGTGCGTGTGGTGGGTTCAACGCGACGCTGGCATTTTCCAGTTCTCTTCGAAGCACAAGGAGGTCCTGGCACACCGCTGGGGGCAGCAGAAGGGGAACCGCAAGAAGATGACCTATCAGAAGATGGCCCGGGCCCTACGCAACTACAGCAAGACGGGCGAGATCCAGAAGGTGAAGAAGAAGCTCACGTACCAGTTTGGGACCTCGCTGCTGGGCAAGCCGGCTCACTCTTAAGCAGTCCCCCTTTCCGGGATTTAGAGGGACTTTGAACAGTCAAATGAACAGATCTCCAACCCCAATTTGAGTGTGTCCCCCTCCTCAGAATCTGCACAGCCACTTCAGGATAGGAACTACCCCAGAATCGTCTGCGAGGGGAAGACGGACTCCGGGGGTTGCCAGCTTCCAGGATAGAGGGGTCTGAGCTTCATGGGGCTGCTGGGTTTTCTCGGGTGGGAGGGAAGGTAGCATTATACATCAGGGATGGGGCTGGGAATGAGTATTTCTGGGATTCTCGGGAGGGGATTAGGTTTTATCTGGTTGATGGGGGACTAGGAGGGAGCATCCTATCTACTGAAGTCCACTTCATAGCTTTTCTTTGATGCGGGAAAGCGGCTGAGCAACGGGATAAGATTTTTAATAGGAAATGGATTGCAGGGTTTGCCTCCTGTTGATGAAGGGGGTTACTGTGTGAGAGGGTGGTATTATTGTGTGTGGGAAAGGATAAGGCCCAAAGATGAATGGGTTAGAAGTTTCCTGTGTGCCCCTGTGGCAAACAAGTCTAAGAATAGCTGGTTTTAACAAGAAAGATCTTTTGTGGATATATGTGGCTTGCTGGATTTTCTGTGAGGGGAATGAGATCATTCAGGTTATCGGGACAATAATACCTATTAAAGCTCCTTCCTGGGAGTTTTGTACATAAGATGTTTATTTAATAGGGTTTTTTTTGTCTCCAAAGTTTGTACAAATCTGATTTATTTTTCAATGGATCTTTTCTGTATAAATTGTAAATTTGATAATAAAAAAAATTATGACCAGTTTACAATAATCTTGTTTTGAAACATGTGGATGTGTGTACGGGTGAAGCTTTATGGACAGGTGATGCTACATTTCTTAAGATTTTCTTTAAGGGGAATTAATGCGTAGTCAGGTTAAGGAGCCCTGTGGCGCAGAGTGGTAAGCTGCAGTACTGAAGTCCAAGCATTGCTCACGACCTGAGTTCGATCCCGACAGAAGTCGGTTTTCAGGTAGCCGGCTCAAGGGTAAAGGGAAGACGACTGGGGAAAGCACTGGCAAACCACCCCATAAACAAAGTCTGCCTAGTAAATGTCGGGATGTGATGTCACTCCATGGGTCAGGAATGACCCGGTGCTTGCATAGGGGACCTTTACCTTTACCTTAATGCGTAGTCAGAAAAATAAGCAACTGGCCATTTTCGGTACAATCTATGTATCTATGACTCTGATGCATTTTTATCCTTCTCCTTCAACTAGGTCGGGCTGAAATATGTAGTTCTCTCTTCCCCATTTTATCCTCAAAACAACCATGTAAAGTAGGTTAGGCTGAAGGTTTGCTTAAGGCCACCAAGTGAACTTCATAGCAGAATGGGGATTTGAACCCAGGTCTCTCCCTGATCTTAGTCTGATCATCTAACTACTACATAGAATCATAGAGTTGGAAGCGACCACCAGGGTCATCTAGTCCAACCACCTGCATAATGCAGGAATTTCACAACTACCTCCCCCACACACACCCAGTGACCCCTACTCCATGCCCAGAAGGTGGCCAATATGCCCTCCCTCTCATGAACTGCATCTCATGAACTGCCTGAGGTCATAGAATCAGCATTGCTGACAAATGGCCATCTAGTCTCTGCCTCCAAGAAAGGAGCACTTACCACCTCCCGAGGAAGCCTGTTCCACTGAGGAACCGCTCTAACTGTTAAAAATTTCTTCCTAATATCTAGATGGAAACTTAGTATTGCCTAATATTTTTAATGATACCGAGGAAGACATCTGGCAACCTGAGAGCTGCGTCCACCTTGGGATATACATTTATTTATTTAGAAGAAGAAGAAGAGTTGGTTTTTATATGGCGACTTTCTCTACCACTTAAGGGAGATCAAACTGGTTTACAATCACCTTCCCTTCCCCTCCCCACAACAGACATCCTGTGAGGTAGGTGGGGCTGAGAGAGTTCCGAGAGAGCTGTGACTAGCCCAAGGTCACCCAGCTGGGCTTCGTGTGTAGGAGTGGGGAAACAAATCCAGTTCACCAGATTAGTCTCTGCTGCTCATGTGGAGGAGTGGGGAATCAAACCTGGTTCTCCAGTTCAGAGTCCACCGCTCCAAACCACTACACCACGCTGGCTCTCATATACTTTATGTATAGTCCGCCTTTCTTGTGAACGTTTGGTCTCAGGCAGGAGGTTTGTGGCAACTCACACACCACATATGGGGCAAAAACCATCCTTGCTTGGCCCTGGCAGGGGGACTGACGGCGGAGTGGCAGTTCATTCTGGGGTCCCATCTTGGACTTTTGCCCAGGACCCCAGAATCACTAAGGCTGCCCCTGGGCCAACTGTCTGGAGAGAGAAAAAGGCCTGCCCCCTTAATAGAGGCTAAATCGGGGTGGGTGGGGGGATTTACCAAGCTATGTTATTTATCTCCGTGCCACGGAAAGCTTCAGCTGCCCATTTCCACACAGTTAATCGTCTATTAAAAGTGCAGGATATTTTTTCTCTCCAGTTTGTTGGTAACCCTACTTGGATGAACATTGGGTCCTGTGGCCATGTGTATGCTGCCAAAAGCAACTGAGTTGTGACTCCTCTGGCAGAAGGGCTATTGGCCAGTCGTTCAGTGCGAACAAATCTGAAGCCACCCATTTAACCTGTTACTTTAGCGTCTAACCTCCAAAACTTGACAAGTGGTATACAAGGGCAATAAAAACCTTATGCCTGCCCTGAAGTGTGAAGCACATTTTTTTGCTGGGGATTTACTGCCTGCTGCAGCAGTGTAGATTTGCTTTCACCATGCTCTGCTTGCATGTTTATTTGTAAATGAAGCCAATATTACAGCTCCCACCCTTTCACACTGTTTAAAACTTTAGTGTGCTAATAAAGGTACAGGAGACTTAATTTTGATTAGCAAAACTGAGAGTGGATTGAAGGGTTAAAAAATCCCATCTCCCCTTCTCCTGTGGCCCTGATCCAAATCACAGATGCATGCACGTAGTTTTTTTTTTTTTTTTTTACAGAAGGATGGAAACAGGTGATCTTCAATCATACCTGTGCTCTGGCACTTTAAGTCTCCAGTGCTTTTTCTCCCAAAGGAAATAAGGGCGAAAACGCATGATCACTTTATCCTCCTTTAATCCCTGTTTCAGCCAGGATTCAGCCAGGATCGAACGCATGCGTTTCGCCTAACGTGCATTCGATCCTGGCTAAAACAGGGATTAAAGGAGGATAAAGCGACCATGCGTTTTCGCCCTACGGCTGCAATCAGGCCACAGGAGTAAATCCCATCAAACTCAGTGGGATTTACTTCTGAGTTTGCACCGGAACTCCTGGCTGCTGGAGAAAGTAGGAGCATATAACATGACCACATGCAGAATCCATGGTAAAGTACCACTTCAGGCAATTAGGGAGATACATGCTTCAATGCTCTCCCTGCAACTATAACCCTTGCTCCCAAAAGTCTTATAACAAGTCAGGCATGAGTGCTTGTTTTCTATCTGTAGTTTCTTTTCTCTCTCTCTCTTTTTTTTTTAAGGACAGCACAATATTCAAAGGTATAACTCTCTCCTGCAGGCTAAAGGGGTGGAATCTGGAAGCTTCACTGCTTCACTTTGCTTAAATTATTATAAACTGTCCCTCCCTTTGCACATGCTTACGATTGGTTTGGGTGTTTCCATGCTCCTGACCACAGGAGGGAGCTAGGCCCTAACTTGGAGAGTATCCTGCTGAAAAAACCAAGGCTGTGCCTATCAAGGAAGCTTTAATCCTAGGCAATTTTCCTGACATGCCCCCGTCAGAATTCTGCTTTCAAAGGCTGCCAACCAGATTCTGGCAAGGGTAAAAAAAGTGGACTAATCTTTGCTCCCCTGCCCAATCTCCACTAAATTGGGGATTTGATCTTTAATCTCTCAAACAGGAAGTTTCAAATTCTTGCCCCAGAATTTGGCAGCGGGAGTCAGGGCACCCAAAGCTATTCCTGGTCCCTGATGAAATGGTCAGTCCCATCTTTGAAATGGTGCTAGATTCCTGGCGGCTTTTACCTTAATCAAGCTATTCTTCACCACCAGGGATGAGGTACAAGTGATTTTTCTGGTGCTGATACAGGTACCGTTTGCATTTATACAGGTGCCACCCTATTGGGAGCGGACTGATTCTGAGCAAAGTTTACACAACCAAATTGGTGTACATTGGTGAAGGTGCAGCTGCTCAGAGACAGATGCTTTATTTAGTACAACTTTAACCCACCCTTCCTCCATGGAGGTCAGGACGGTGTCCGTCCTTCTCCCCACCTACATTTTATCCTCACAACAACCCCTGTGAGGGAGGTTATGCTGAGAACGAGTGATCGGCTCAAAGCCCTTCAGCGAGCATCCTTGATAGAGTCAGAATTCGAACCCAAGTTTTCCGTATCCTCAACCACTAGGCTACTCTGGTTTGACAACTGAAGTAAACCGAGCTCCCGCCGCCCAGTGTGGACACTGGAAGCCTAAGTGATGGGATTCCTACCATTTTATCCCTAGTGTTACCAGATGATTGATTAGGGTTGCCAACCTCCAGGTACTAGCTGGAGATCTCCTGCTATTACAACAGATCTCCAGCCGATAGAGATCCGTTCACCTGGAGAAAATGGCCGCTTGGGCAATTGGACACTATGGCATCGAAGTCCCTTCCCTCCCCTAACCCCGCCCTCCTCAGGCTCCGCCCCCAAAATATCCTGCTTATTTAAATATCCTGGCTTATTTACAGATTGTAGCCTTGTGAGGCTTTTTGTAAATGTTTTTTGTGTAATTTTTGCGTAATTATGTGTGCTGTAACACATTACTCTTGAGTAACTTTCTGTTTTGTTGATGAGAATTAAGCCCTGCGTGGCATTTTTTTGTATGCTGTAATATATTACTCCTGAGTAAATTTTCTTTCTACTCTTGAGTGAATTTACGCCCTGTGGGGCAGTTTTTTGTATGCTGTAATATATTATTCTTGAGTAAATTTACTTTCTACTCCTGAGTAAATTTACTTTCTGCTTTGTTGACGAATGAAGCATACAATTTTGTTCTTATAACAGTTGCTATACATACATACATATACATATATACATACATATACATACATATATATATATATATATATATATATATATATATATATATATATATATATATATATATATATATATATATATATATAAATTTTCTTTGTAATTGAGCCTCGTGCTGCCTTCTCTTTCAGTCTATACTATTTCAGCACAGGTTACCTATTTTCCTGAGTACCTGGAGGCTGGCAACCCTATTCTACCACCATGACAGGTATGGTGTGTGTGTGAGGGTTTGCATGCCCCACAGTTCAGTTGAGTAACCCTGAATGGGTAATGTTCTGGAAACGTCCTCGCCCTCTTTATAGAGATGCTGTTCCCTGGACTGACTCCCCCCTTTCTTATTCTGAGCTGCTTCGGGCCCGTATTTCCACACCCTCCCCTTTATGACCCCCCCAAGCTGAAGTTCTTTTTCTAGTAAGGCCAAGCCAGGGATTTGAAGACGGTTTATGCCACAGCTCTGGAATTTGGCACAGGGCCCCGGAGGGTCAGGTGACACCTTCTCAGCGTCCCCTCGGCTGGGTCTTTAAAGGGAAGGGGCCAAGAGCACTCCCCGGGGAGATCTTCCGACTCCGACCGTCACAGCGAATCTGCCCAGTGGTTTTAGCCATGCCTGAACCCGCCAAACCCGGTAAGGGACGGCAGCCTTTTCAAGGTCATCGTGGACAGAGATGCTCAGGAACCAAAGTTTTATTTTCCGTGGGATTTTGGGGCTGGGATGGGTTGCAGGTGTGGCTGGCATTTGTGCCTGCCCCACCCCATAACTCTGTGCTTTGAAAAGCAATCGTCCCTGGATTCTCACTGCCCCATCTTTGGATTTCGGGTGTTCGGTGTGTGCAATCTGACATAATATTGACGTTTCGGTGTGACTTTTCAAACGCCTTTGAATGGGTTGGCCGGTCTTTTGTGGATGTTTGTTCATTTGAGATCGAAAGCAGACGAGAGAGGCATTTTGCGATCCGAATGCGTGTTTCGCACAAGGCAGTTTTTACGTGTGTTGTACCTCAGGTTAAAACAAAAATGACTTTAAGCCTCTTAGGGCCCCTTGCAACCTGCCATGGCAACTGGTCAGAGGCAGCAGCTCAGTATCCCTTTTTCAAGGAGCCTAGGGTCAAATGGAGATAGGTAACGGTATGAGAGCCAGCGTGGTGTAGTGGTTAAGAGTGGTGGTTTGGAGCAGTGGACTCTGATGTGAGAACCGGGTTCGATTCCCCACTCCTCCACGAGTGGCGGAGACTAATCTGGTAAACTGGATTTGTTTCCCCACTCCTACGCATGAAGCCAGCTGGGTGACCTTGGGCTAGTCACAGTTCTCTTAGAGCTCTCTCAGCCTCACCTACCTCACAGGACATCTGTTGTGGGAAGGGGAAGGGAAGGTGATTGTGAGCCGGTTTGAGTCTTCCTTAAGTGGTGGAGAAAGTCGGCATATAAAAAAACAATTCTTCTTTTGCTTCTTCTGTTTCTTCTTCTTCTGCTGCTTCTTCTTCTGCTTCTTCTTCTTCTTCTGCTGCTGCTGCTGCTGCTGCTGCTGATATGGCCAGCCCCAAGCATTAGTGTGAAGTCTGTGTGAGGGTTGGTGTGCTGGAATAAGAATGGGGACCCCTAAGATCAAATCCCCACTATGCCATGTACCTTTCTAAGAACCTAAGAACATAAGAAAGGCCCTACTGGATCAGACCAAGGCCCATCAAGTCCAGCAGTCTGTTCACACAGTGGCCAACTAGAGTAACCAGTAGCCATCTAGAGTAACCTCTAGATTACTTTGGGCCTGGCACCGTCACTTAACCTAACCTGCTGCATTTGTGAGGATATAATGGAAGGGAGGGAACCATGTATGTTGCCTCTGAGCTCCTTAGAGGAAAGGCAGGACAAAAACGCAGTCAATAGAAAGCACTAGTTCAAAATGTCCGAATATGTCTTTTGTCAGAGACGAGGCACCTGTGGTGTGTTCTGAGGAACTGTGGTGTTCTGGAACAAGAGACGGCGTTTGCATTTAGGAACCTCATTTAATATAAGAGGGAAACAGGAGAGAGAACGAACTGTTGGTTTCTCTTCTTTAGCTACTAACCCCCTTCCTGCTAAAACGGATTTAAATCTACTGGCAATCCTTCCCCCTCAACCGCATACCCTGCAATTTTCAGCTTAATTTGCTAACCTGCGCTCCTCCAGAGGGCAAGACGCACAAGAGGGCAAGACGCACATTCTGTCCTAGTTTGCAATGGTTCCACCTCAGAATCCACCTTTTCCCTGAAGCGTCTGATGGTCTGTTTCCAACTGAAAAGAACCCCAGTTATTAGGGTCGCCAACTTCCAGGTACTAGCTGGAGATCTCCTGCTATTACAACTGATCTCCAGCCGATAGAGGGCGGTTCCCCTGGAGAAGATGGCCGCTTGGGCAATTGGACTCTATGGCATTGAAGCCTCTCCCCTCCCCAAACCCCGCCCTCCTCAGGCTCCACCCCTAAAACCTCCCACCGGTGGTGAAGACGAACCTGGCAACCCTACCAATTATGTACAATTGTACAATCAGTCCTCACGACCTTGGCCCTCCCCTTTTTTCTCCCCCCCCGTGATTATTATTTAGATAATTATGCCCTACTCTTCGCCCAAAGTGGCCTACAACACTGTTCTCCCTTCCTCCATGTTATCCTTGCAACAACAACAACCCTGAGAGTAGGGATGCCAACCTCCAGGTGGGGCCTGGATATCGCCAGGTATCGCGGTTGAGCTCCAAACTACAGAGATCAGTTCCCCTGGGGAAAGGGGCCTGCTTTGGAAGGCGGGCTCTATGGCTTTGTCCGCTGCTGAGGTCCCTCCCCAAACCCCGCCCTGCTCAGGCTCCACCCTCCAAACCTCCAGGTACTTCCCAATCTAGAGCCAGCACCCCTACCTGTGAGGAAAGTTAGGCCAAGAGAGAAGGACTGGACCAAGGTCACAAAGCAAGCTGCCATTGCTGATCAGGGATTAATACCTGAATCTCACAGATCCTAGTTTAAGACTCTAACCTTTATGCCCTGCTCGCTCTCAGATCGTAAATTTAGAGCCTAAACTGTTCTGAAATGATCTATAATTATGGAGGTATAATAAAAAATAACAGATAAATGGGAATAGAAGCCCATTTTAATATTATCCACACATGGAAAGCGAGTTTAGAAATAACCAATTGGGGGCAATACACCCCCCCTCCTAAGGCAACAGGTGGCTATGTCACTTATGCTAGCTGATACTTTGCTTGCATATATACTCCAATGTGTTGGTCACAGCTAATAAATCATCTCCTATCTGTATATAAAGCCATTTAGCTGGGGCCAGGCTGTGGTTTAGTGATAAAGCTCATAGTTTGCGTGCCAAAGGTCCCAGGTTCAGTCCCTGGGATCTTCCATTAAAGGTTCTCAGGTTGCAGGTGATGGAAAGATAGCTTTGGAAGTAAGCTGCAGGTTTGGGAAGGGAGAGAGAAAGAGCGTGGAAGTGGGAGCGACAGGGTTGCCAGACTCCAGGTGGTGGCTGGAGATCTCCTGGAATGACAACCGGTCTCCAGGTTACAAAGATCAGTTCACCTGGAGAAAATGGTTGCTTTGGCAGGTCGACTCTATGACATTGTGCCCCACTGAAGTCCCTCCCTTCCCCAAACCCCATCCTCCTTAGTGTCCACCCCAAAATCTCCTGGAATTTCCCAACCCAGAGCTGGCAACCCGAATATACATGTAGATGTAGCCAATTGATGCTAACAGTTTGTGTGTCTTGTAAAGGAGGGCCTGGTCTTCGAAAGGTGCTTCTATAAGAAATCTGTTAGACCAAAATCCCATGTGTATTATGAAATTATAAATCAGCCTTCCTGCTTGGCAATAAACCGATTCAAAGCATTGACAGAAGCACATTCAAAACAACCCATCTGTTTTTTGTTCCTGTGTCAGAAACCTGATGCTTCTTCATGCAGAACGGCCTTTTTGTTTCTCACGCGTGCAAGCGCAGCCAAAGGCAGACTGAAAAGCACTAAGTAGCATGTGCAGAAATCGGTGATCTTTAAGATGCCACAATATTCCTTTTTTCTAGGAGAGAAAACAAGGTTCAGGAGTAGTTAATAGACATGGGAAAGCCAGCGTGGTGCAGTGGTTAAGAATGGTGGTTTGGAGCGGTGGGCTCTGATCTGGAGAACCGGGTTTGATTCCCCACTCCTCCACACAAATGGCAGAGGCTAATCTGGTGAACTGGATTTGTTTCCCCACTCCTTCATGCGAAGCCAGCTGGGTGACCTTGGGCTAGTCACAGCTCTGTTAGAGCTCTCTCAGCCCCGCCTGGGGGCAAGCTCTCAGGACATTTCTTGTAACTTCCAAACCACTTCTGCAGGGATTGGGGCTGGGCTTTGGGGCAACGTATTCTGCTGGAGAGTGTCGGATGCCACCTGGGACCTTTGCCAAGAGGGTGGAGCAGATGAGGCTGTGGGAATATGGCCCGTGGCCTGAGCTCTATTGTTTCAGTGCCAGGGAGGAGGGGGAGATGGGATACAGCCAGCTTTTCCATGCCTCTGTGCCAAGGTCTTCGGTGCGTCACAGATCACTGTCACCTGGCAGGTGCTGCCCACACAGCTTGGTGGGGCGAGCAGGAAACAGGTGTAGGCCTACCAAGAAGAACAAGAGGCCAGAAAGGAAGTGATGTGTCTGTGGTGTAGCCCTCATCCTTGCCTGAAACGAAGCCTAAATATTTGCATTAGCTTGCATTCCTTCCTTCCAACCACTGCCTCTCTCTGTCCACTCTCTCCCCTTCACTGGGGCAGACACTTGTTTTTTTCTTGTGTGACTATGGCCTTTTATGTATGGGGAGTTTCCGCTGGATATGCTGCTCTCTCGATGCACAGTATTTGTACTCGAATTCTCAAATCACTATGCACAGGGGCTTTTTTCTCCAAAGAAATTCCTGGAATACTTGGGGTTAAATGTATGCATCGCCAGGGAAAATGCGAAGCTTCAAAACTTCTCACTAGTATTCTAGCTAGTCGCAAACAAAAAAACCTGTTCCATCAGGCTGAGGCCTGAAACTGACCACTCTTGCTGTGAAACTGACCAAACAAGCAGCCGCATAGGTTATTTGTAATTATTTCAGCATTCTCCCTAATTGCAAATAAAAAAAACCCTCTGACCGTGAAAGCCTTCGACAATATTTAAAAAAAAAACCCTGTTCGATCAGGCTGAGGTCTGAAACCGACCACACTTGCTGAGGAACGGACCAAATAAGCAGCCTCATAGCAGTCCAGCTTTGAGGGGAGGGGTTGGATTAGGGAAAAGACAAGTGGGAGGGAGAAACGAGAATGAGGGTGGAGAGAAAACCCTGAACTGTATGCACAGGAGCAGCTTTTGATTTGGGATCAAGGCAAACATTAAACTTGGGGTAAAACAGCATCCACAAAACATGGGGGAAATGCGAGGGGAGAGCGAGGTCAGAAAATACATGCATAATGAAAACAAAGCCCTGAAGTAGTAGTCGGGGCTTGATGGCAACAGAAACAACCTGCGCATAAAGGGCCTATGAAAAACGCTGCATTCACTGCTGGTGAATATATAAGAATATATGTTGTAATATATAAGAATTTCTGAAACCAGAGGCAGAACAAAATGAAATTTGGCTTAAGCATTATAGCTATCTGTTGACACATTCCTTTGCATTATTAGCTTTCTTTTATATTTTTTTTAAATACCCTGGACCTTTTTGTTTTGGCAGTATAAGGGATGTATCTTTCCCCATATACTTCTGCAATGAAAAGGATTAGAGACTTAAAGAAATTAATGCTGGCAATTCAGAGAAACCAGTAAACTGCGGCAATAGAGCATGGTAAACATTTGATGCTATGGCAATCTAGAAATATCAATTTTTGAAAGGCCCACTGGTGGCATGGGGGGAGGGTGTGGCATTTGCATGGGGGCTCAGGCAAACCTTTCTTTCAGAGGTTACGTCGGAGGTCCATTGTTGCTGATTAGTAGTTCCTTTTGGTTGGGGCAAGTCTGTAAGCAAGGACAGGTCTCCCCACCCGTGTCCTGTGACAGGGAAGGATCTTCACCTTTCAGGAGAGGTTGTAGATCCCTGATGATCATAGAATCGTAGAGTTGGAAGGGACCACCAGGGCCATCAAGTCCAACCCCTGCACAATGAAGGAAATTCACAACTACCTCCCCCCCCCACACCCCCAGTGACCAGAAGATGGCCAAGATGCCCACCCTCTCACCATCTGCCTAAAGTCACAGAATCAGCATTGCTGACAGATGGCCATCTAACCACTTCTTAAAAACCTTCAGGGAAGGAGAGCTTACCACCTCCCAAGGAAGCCTGTTGCACTGAGGAACCGCTCTAACTGTTAGAAAATTCTTCCTAATGTCTAGATGGAAACTCTTTTGATTCAATTTCAACCCCTTGGTTCTGGTCCAGCCTTCTGGGGCAACAGAAAACAGCACCCTCCTCTATATGACATCCCCTCAGATACTTGAAGATGGTTATCATATCCCCTCTCAGTCTTCTCCTCTTCAGGCTAAACATAACCAGCTCCTTCAACCTTTCCTCATAGGACTTGGTCTTTAGACCCTTCACCATCTTTGTTGCCCTCCTCTGGACACGTTCCAGCTTGTCTACATCTTTCTTAAATTGTGGTGCCCAAAACTGAACACAGTACTCTAGTTGAGGTCTAACCAGAGCGGAGTAAAGCGATACCATCACTTCGCCTGATCTGGACACTACTGTGATGCAGCCCAAGACCGCATTTGCCTTTTTAGCTACCGCATCACACTGCTGGCTCATGTTCAGTGTTTGGTCTACTAAGACCCCAAGATCCTTTTCACACACACTACTGCTCAGACAAGTCTCCCCCATCCTATAATTATCCATTTGATTTTTCCTACCTATGATGATGCCCTAGGCCTAGGGAGATTTGAGCTGGGAGCTGTAGGTGGTAGCTGTTGTTGTTCGGTTACTTTCCCTTCTGAGACTGTCCTGTGCAAGAAGCTGGCTGAACGACCTTGGTGGTTGTTGAGAGGATAAAACGGAGGATAAAACGGAGAGGGTTGTTGAGAGGATAAAACGGAGGAATGAGGTTGTAGGCCACTTCAGGTTAGGGTTACCAACCTCCAAGTAGTTTATACAGAAATTGCAGCCACTATGGGAATCATAAATTCTCAAAAGTTTATCATAAACTTAACAAAAACAAAATAAATGTAATACCAACAAGCTCAAATTTAATGTGTCAGTTTCCTATATATTCTTCCGGCTTCCATATTGTTTTATGCAAAAATGGTACACAATATAGTGGTTCTAAACCATGCAAGGTTATTACAATCCATAATACAGAAAATGTTCCATTCCCACAACACAATATGCTGCGGAATCAAAGTTCATGTATAAGAACTATTCAACTCTCATATATCAAATAGCTCTAAAATGCCATGCAATTCTTCAGAAAGGACACCATGGGCAAAAAACATAGGCGATACAGGTATCCGGTAAATTAATTCCTGTTTCCACCTCGTCTTCTTCAGTAGCCTATTTCGCCGATGCAAACAAACTGGCAAGTTCTTATTTTTTGTTGTAAATCGGGAACGGGAATCACGCCGTCTCCATTTCAGCCAATTTCACAGTGGGATAAACACTACAAACAATACATAATGTGACACAATTATCAGAGCTCTATACATGTATATCAACTGATAATAAATATCAAAATAAATAAATCAATATAGAGGGCAGCCTCTGCGGCATCAAATCTCCAATGAGACTTCTCCCCCAAACCTCACCTAGGGTTGCCAACCTCCAGGTGGTGGCTGGAGATCTGCTGCTATTACAACTGATCTCCAGCTGATAGAGATCAGTTCCCCTGGAGAAAATGGCTGCTTTGGCAATTTAACTCTATGGCATTGAAGTCCCTCTCCTTTCCAAACCCCGCCCTCCTTAGGTTCTGTCCCCAAAACCTCCCACCGGTGGTGAAGAGGGACCTGGCAACCCTACTTTGGGTCCCCGTTGTGGAGAAAAGTGGGGTCTAGCTATCTAAATGAACCAACGAATGCTCCCATACACTCCGCTTGTCATGTCAGTTAGCCATTGGTGGCTGGCGGTATCTCGTGACAACCCAAGGAGAAGAGGAGCCAGCTGCCAGTAAGAGGCAGGGGGGTCAGCTGGAAGGAAGGACTCTCTAAATTCAGCCGACATTCCACCCCATTGATTTCTCCAGTTGCTGTTGCATTTCTGAGCTGTTTTGTTTTGAGGAGACCGAAGGAAGTATGGTTGCCTGGCAATGGTTTCAGACGCTCCCCGAGCCCTTCTGAGTCGGGGTTCGTATCGGGTGCTTGCTTGCTAGGAAACCACCAGGCCTGTTTGCCCTCAGTGCCAAATAGGGTTGCCAGGTCCTTCCTGGCCACTGGCGGGGTGGGGTGGGGGTAGTAAGGTTGCCAACCTCCAGGTGGTGGCTGGAGATCTCCCGCTATTACAACTGATCTCCAGGCGACAGAGATCAGTTCCCCTGGAAAAAATGCCCATTTTGGCAATTGGACTCTATGGCATTGAAGCCCCTCTCCTCTCCAAACCCTGCCCTCCTCAGGCTCCTCAAGCTCCAACCTGGAGCTGGCAACCCTAGGGGACTCTCGGATTCAGGATGGGAAACTCCTGGAGATCTGGGGATGGAGCCTGGGGAGGACAGGGACCTCGGGGGGGGGGTGCAGTGCCATAGAGTCTACCTTCCAAAGCATGCATCTTCTCCAGAGGAACAGATCTCTGTAGTCTGGAGTTGAGTTGTAATCCCAGGGAAACCCCAGGTCTAGGGTTGCCAACCTCCAGGTAGCTGGAGATCTGCTATTACAACTGATCTCCAGCCGATAGAGATCAGTTCACTTGGAGAAAATGGCTGCTTTGGCCATTGGACTCTATGGCATCAAAGTCCCTCCTCTCCCCAAACCCTGCCCTCCTCAGGCTCTGCCCCCAAAATCTCCCACTGATGGCGAAAAGGGACCTGGCAACTCTACCCAGGTCCAACCTGGAGGTTGGCATGCCTAATGCCAAAAGATTATAAATTTAGAAGTGTGGTGGCGATCTGATTTGACTGTCAAAGCCAGAAATCTTAGGGGAAGAATGTGCCACGGGACAGGAATCTTGCGTGACATGATGGTTGGGATTGAAGGGTGTGTGGTTATTATGGGAAAGACAGTGGCTCAGCGGGGTAGAGGGCCCACTCTGCAGGCAGACGTTCTCAGATTCAAACCTGGGCACTTAAAAAGATAAGGAGAGAATCATGACAGAGAATCTTGACACAGGGGACGAATCTTTGACCAGGTGTCCAATGCACACCTGGTCTAAAAGGGAAACAACAGCAAATAATAGTGGGGAAACAGATTGCTTTATGGTGTTTGGAATGTCTGTTGCAAGCACAAATCGATGAAAAATTACATGACCAACAGAATCTCATCCGTCTTGGTTGGAAGCAGCCAGGACTGATCTTGATGGACCAATGGTCCGATTCAGCATCAAACAGCTTCGTGTGCTTATGTGAGGTTCCTTTCCCAGGATGTTCTGTGCTAATCTCTCTCCTTATCTCTCTCTCTCTTTACAGTGTGTTCTTATCTATAGATGCTTTGTGAGGCAGGTTAGGCTGAGAAGCGGATTTCCCAATGAGCACAAGGGAACGAGCAGAGATCCGGGTCTCCCAGGGCCAAACCTAATGCTCACACCAGGATGTTTGTGGTATCTTTGCCAATACCCGTTTTAAGCCTGCTTAATTGTAATAGTTTAATTGAACCCCCTAGGAACCCTCACAAAACTGTCATTCCCATGATCTTTGGGGTGGCCTCTGCAATTAAACCAAAAGAAGAAGTTGTGTTTTTATATGCCGACTTTCTCTTCCTTTTAAGGAGAATCAAGCTGGCTTCCAATCGCCAGCATGGTGTAGTGGTCAAGAGCGGTGGTTTGGAGCAGTGGATACTGATCTGGAGAACCGGGTTTGATTCCCCACTCCTCCACAAGAGTGGCGGACGCTAATCTGGTGAACCGGATTTATTTTCCCTACTCCTATACAGGAAGCCAGCTGGGTGACCTTGGGCCAGTCACACTCTCTCAGCCCCACCCACCTCACAGGGTGTCTGTTGTGGGGAGGGGAAGGGAAGGTGATTGTAAGCCGGTCTGAGTCTCCCTTAAGTGGTAGAGAAAGTTGGCATATAAAAACCAATTCTTCTTCTTCTTCTTCTTCTTCTTCTTCTTCTTCTTCTTCTTCTTCTTCTTCTTCTTCTTCTTCTTCTTCTTCTTCTTCTTCTTCCTCCTCCTCCTCCTCCTCCTCCTCCTCCTCCTCTCCCCACAACAGACACCTTGTCATTTGGGGAGGGGCCATGGTTCAGTTTGTAGAGCATCTGTTTGGCATGCAGAAGGTCCCAGGTTCAATCCCTGGCATCTCCAGTTAAAGGCACTAGGCAAGTAGGTGATGTGAAAGACCTCTGCCTCAGACCTTGGAGAGCCACTGCCCATCTGAGTAGACAATACTGACTTTGATGGACCAAGGGTCTGATTCAGTATAAGGCAGCTTCATGAGTTCATGTGTTCATGTGAGATAGGTGGGGCTCTGAGAGAACTGTGACTAGCCCAAGGTCACCTAGCTGGCTTCAGGTGGAGGAGTGGGGAAACCAAGCAGGTTCACCAGATTAGAGTCCCCCGCTCATGTGGAGGAGTGGGGAATTGAACCCGGTTATCCAGATTAGAGTCCACCGCTCTTAACCAGTTCACCATGCTGGCTTAAATTAGTCCAGATTTAAATTAGTTCTGGGGGTGCATCCTAACTTGACAAGAAGTCACTTCTGCTGCCCCAAAACTGTGGCTCGCAATCTTGGACAGAGTTAACTCCTGTCTGAGCCCATTGATTTGAACGGGATTAGTCCAGAGTAACTCTGCATAGGATTGCACTGTATATAGCAGAAGAGCAAAGCCAGCGGGTTCTTCTCCACTAACCTGATGAACTCCTTGTTAGAGACAGGAGCAGAGCCCACAAGCACTGGCACACCTTGATTTATTGCGCCTTGCTTTATTTTGACTCGCAGATATTGCATTTTCGAGCAAGTCTATCGGCGCCATTTTTCCAATAGCATGTGCTAGCTTTGTGACTCTATGTCACATTTTGGTAATTCTTGCGATATTTCAAAGTTTTCCATTATTACAGTACAATTTTTAAAGACATAATGCTATTTCACACTTAATAGACTACAGTATAGTTTAAACATAACTTTTATATGCACCAGGAAACCAAACAAAATCTGTGTGACTCTATTGCGGTGGTCTGGATCTGGAACCGAACTGGCAATATCTCTGTGGAAGGCTTTAAGAGGGGAGTAGACATGTTCATGGAGGAGAAGCTATCCATGGCTACTAGTCAAAATGGCTACTAGTCATGATGCATACCTATTCTCTCTAGTCTCAGAGGAGCATGCCTATTGTATTAGGTGCGGTGGAACACAGGCAGGATGGTGCTGCTGCAGCTGTCTTGTTTGGGGGCTTCCTAGAGGCACCTGGTTGGCCACTGTGCGAACAGACTGCTGGACTTGATGGGCCTTGGTCTGATCCAGCATGGTTTTTCTTGTGTTCTTATGTTCTGAAACATAGTCGTGATGTGACGTCACCCCATGGGTCAGTAATGGCCCGGAGCTTGCACAGGGGACTACCTTTACCTTTTTATAATGCTTCAATGTGTGTGACCATGTGCAGTTTCCCACCTCTGCCACAATTTGGCAGTTTTATGGGTTTGAGTTTTATTGGAGCTACCTGTTATCATTTGGGCTGCCAGGTCCCTCTTCACCACTGGTGGGAGGTTTTTGGGGCAGAGCCTGAGGAGGGCGGGGTTTGTGGAGAGGAGGGATTTCAATGCCATAGAGTCCAATTGCCAAAGTGGCCATTTTTCTCCAGTGGAACTGATGTCTATCGGCTGGAGATCAGTTGTAATAGCAGGAGATCTCCAGCTAGTACCTGGAGGATGGCAACCCTAGTTATCATTGTCAGATATGGATTTTTTTATAGCATGCTGTGAGCGTCTCAAATGCCATACTGCGGCATCCAAAGATGGCACCTTTTTTTTTTAAATAAAGCAACTTGTGTGATCCCCAAGTTCATGCAGGCCCTTGTGTTTATTATCTGAACATTATATTATATATTAGCATTCTGATCCTCACTCCCACCTTTGGAAATCTGCCAGGGCAGGCTCATAAGCAAATAAAGAAACATTAGTGTAAACAAAGCCTGCTATTTCTCTGGACTTTGGATTCTCTAGATATTTTGGACTGTCTCCAGGCTGCTTTGTCAAACACGACTGTGCTGCATTGTAGGATTGACTGAAGATGGTTGGTGTGCCACAGGGATTCACTTGTCAGTTTGGGAATGCCGACTGCAATTTATGCACAGTAGGGCCAGCTCCCGGCTGGGAAGTTGGTGGAGATTTGGAGGTAGAGCCAGGAGAGGATGGAGTTTGGGGAGAGGAGGAAACTCAGCAGGGATGTGGTGCTATAGAGACCACCTTCTGAAGCTGCCATTTTCTTTTTTTTCTTTTCTTTTCCCCTGTTCTTAGACCAAGGTCTTGAACAATAAAACCATAAACTTAAATAAGACCCATCTCTAAAAACACCTCCCTTCATCTCTTCTCTGCAGCCTCCAAAAAACGAGCAACACAATCAATACACTGAGGGTCAGAGCCCCCTAAGAGGAACTGAACCTTTTGCTCCAAAGTTGCTCGAGAAGTTGTGGACTGTTTGTTAAAACAGGGGATAATCCATTTTAGCCTAAGTTGGTATACGTAAGGACAGTGCAAAAGGATATGTACCAAGGAGTCCACTGACTAAAGAGGGCAGGGACACAGCCGGTCTGGAAAAGGGATCTTTAGGATACGGCTCAGCAAAACCATTTTAAAAGGGCAATTAAATCTTGAACGCATAAAAATTCTGCATAACTTTGGACTAAACAGATAATCCATATAGGAAGGAAGATTATCCTTAGATAACAGGCCCAGGGCAAGTGGAGAACATATCCTCCGAGCATCAAAATGAGTGTAACTCTGATCTCTAAAAGGTAAGGTAAAGGTCCCTTGTGCAAGCACCGTGCCATTCTTGACCCATGGGGTGACGTCACATCGACGTTTCCAAGGCAGACTTTGTTTGCGGGGTGGTTTGCCAGTGCCTTCCCCAGTCATCTTCCCTTTACCCCCAGCAAGCTGGGTAGTCATTTGACCGACCTCGGAGGGATGGAAGTCTGAATCAACCTTGAGCCGGCTACCTGAACCCAACTTCTGTTGGGATCGAACTCAGGTCATGAGCAGAGCTTTTGACTTCAGTACTGCAGCTTGACACTCTGCGCCATGGGGCTCCTAACTCTTATCTCTAGCATAGAGATGAAGTGCCTGGTTGTCTTATACAGCCCAATAAAACAGACAACAAGGAGGAGGTTAAGTTGAAAAGCAGCAGATCTTTTATTTAGCTAAACACAGAGCTGGGTGGGATAACCACAGATAAGGCACAGGGTTACCCACAAGAGAACAAAGGAAGGTAAGCATTATTTATGCATTAGGAAGGGTAGGCCCATAGCTGCTTACAAGCAGATTGATACACAAAAGCACCAATACACGTTAGGTGTCTACTAGTTGTTAATTAGCATAGCCTATAGATATTGCCCGAGGGCGTAACTAAACAAGTGCTTGATTTGTGAGCTAGGAAACAGAAACTAAATTCCTAAGGATAGAGGTAAGAGTAACTGTGAGCTAATTCAAAGACAGCTCTCTCTCATTATGGTGAGAGGCAGTACCAGGCAGAGAGTGTGATTTGTTGGCTCATAGTCTTTGGATGCCAACTTCCCTAACACTTCTATGTGTGTGCATATGAATGCATAGTGTTTTATACCAGCCCTTATATTTGGGCACAACAGAGATAATATCCTGCTATTACAACTGATCTCAAGCTAATAGACAGCAGTTCATCTGGAGAAAATGGTCGCTTTGGCAATTGGACTCCCCTCCCCAAACCACGCCCTCCTCAGGCTCCACCCCAAAAACCTCCCGCCGGTGGCGAAGAGGGACCTGGCAACCCTATTTATTGTGAAGCGCGTATGACATTTTATCTGCCTGGATTTCTAAACTTTGTGGGTCATGTGTGGTGCTGTATGTATGTTTTTGATTTATTTGTTTGTTTGATTTATATCCTGCACCTTTCCTGGCAGAAGCTGGGCTCAGGGCGTCTTACAACAAATTATACAACAATTAACAAACAATAGCAACTACAAAAGTTTATCTTTCCTAGCCCTAGCCCTGTATGCATACTGAAAACTGCCTAACATATTTTGGGTGCCTGAGGCAGATAATGGTGGTGAAAATAAAATTAAACGCGCTTTCAAATGAATATCCCAAAAGCCGCCCCTTGAGACGGGCCGCCTAGAGTTGCCAGATCCCTCTTCACAACCGGTGGGAGGTTTTGGGGCGGGGCCTGAGGAGGGCAGGGTTTGGGGAGGGGAGGGACTTCAATGCCATAGAGTCCAATGGCCAAAGGTGCCATTTTCTCCAGGGGAACTGATCTCTATCAGCTGGAGATTGTTTGTAACAGCAGGAGATCTCCAGCTAGTACCTGGAGGTTGGCAACCCTAGCCTCACCCTTCAGGGTCTGCCGATCTCCTTCCAGGGGGCATTGATTTAGCACTGTCCGCCTGTAGGCTCTTCAGCTCTTCCCAATCGCCTGCTTGACCTTTCATGGACTCCCTCTTGCATTGCCTTTTCGGGGACCCTGTGTCCTATTAGGGGCACAGAGGGAACAGGCCTCCGTGCTCCGCGGAAGCAAGCTGGGCCAAGAAGTGTTTATAATTAGCTTTGGGCCGTTTTGCTCATCCACTTAGGTAACTCAACGCCCCCGAGCCCAGAGCAGAATCCCCTGGGATCAGCACTTCAGGCAAACGGGGCTTCTCAGTTTACCACATTCTGCTTCTGCCTGAGATGTTCACCGTCCCTCGGCTGAAGCTCCGCAAACAGCATCTCTGTGGGGGAGAGAAATAGCCCCTTAGGTACAGAAATGTTCTCTGTGATTCATTGGAGTTTATTTTTTTTGGGGGGGGGGAATAATAATAATAACTGGAGTAGCAATATTAGATGATATACTTAAAGGACATATGATCTAGTTTTTAAGGAAAGGTAAATAGAGATCATTAGCTGATTGAAGATTAAGTGAATAGGTAAGAATGATTAATACTATTGGCATAGTTCAAGATTAAGCAGTGCATTGCGAAATAGTTGAAAAGCCATTGTTTTCTCCATTTCCCATTTTTTTTATCAATCATTATTACTATTTTTGTAAGCTGGTAATGATAAATTTAAAAGGATGCCCCTGGAAGGTGTATTATACTGTATGTATGGGAATGATTGAGTTTTTTATGTGTGTTTTTGAAATTTCAATAAAGATTATTAAAAAAGAAACAAATGTTCTCTGGAGTGTGTCTGTTTGTGTGTGGTGGTGCAAAGTATATTCCAGCTCTAAACTGTACCTAAGTTACATACAACTAAACTGTACTTAAGTTACATACAACTAACTGTACTTACATACAACTAACTGTACCTAAACTGTACCTAAGTTACATACAACTAACATGTAGAACAGGGGTGTCAAACTCAATTGTTATGAGTGCCAGATATGACATAAATATCACTTGGTTAGGCCAGGCTATGCCTCGCCAACCCAGATTTTTAGTGGGGGGTTGGCTGCCTTGGCTGGCTCATGGGATGGATAAGAGCTCTCAAGGGGCCGGATCCGGCCTGTGGGCCTTATGTTTGACACCCCTGAATGTTCTGTGAACATACCATGAGAACATACATAAGGTGTACCTTGCTATGCACTGTACTTACAAAGATGCATACATGTGTTTGCAGCGGTTCTGTGAAATAGATTCTTAGAATACATATATCTAATGCATATCCCAAAATGTCAATTTACAGAACCCACTAAGAAGGGGAATCCCAATAGATACTGGAGTATGCATGCATGTGGGACACCTACCAAGTTGTATGTATCAAAATTAAAAAACAAAACAAAAAACTAGATCTTGTGTTTATTTACCCAGTGCTAGTGTGGTGTATAGAAGGAGCCCCGTGGCGCAGAGTGGTAAACTGCAGTGCTGCAGTCCAAGCACTGCTCACAACCTGAGTTCGATCCTAACCGAAGTTGGTTTCAGGTAGCCGGCTCAAGGTTGACTCAGCCTTCCATCCTTCTGAGGTCGGTAAAATGAGTACCTAGCTTGCTGGGGGTAAAGGGGGTAAAGATGACTGGGGAAGGCACTGGCAAACCACCCAGCAAACAAAAGTCTGCCTTGTAAACGTTGGGATCTGACATCACCCCATGGGTCAGGAATGACCCGGTGCTTGCACAGGGGACCTTTACCTTTACCTTAGCCTGGTATATGTGAAGTAATAAAAAGACGAGAGTGCCTCTGACCATGTGCAGAGTGGCCTTCCAGGCTGTTTAAATCTGCCAGGGTGTGTGTGTGCTGGCAGATTGGGTCTGAGAGGGTAGTTAACACATTCTTGAGAGAAGGGAATGTGGGTTGCCTAGGGTTGCCAGCCTCCAGGTACTAGCTGGAGATCTCCTGCTATTACAACTGATCTCCAGCCAATAGAGATCAGTTCCCCTGGAGAAAATGGCCGCTTTGGCCATTGGACTCTATGGCATTGAAGTCCCTCCCCTCCCCAAACCTCGCCTTCCTCAGGCTCCGACCCCAAAACCTCCCACCGGTAGCAAAGAGGGATGTGGAAACCCTAAGGTCGCCCCAGCCTTGAAACAGGTTGTGGTGCACCCCCAAGAAGCCCACCCAGGATACAGGAGATATCATATCTTCCATTCTCGAGCAAGGTGGTTGAATGGGTGGTGGCTGGACAACTTCAAGCTTTCCTGGATGACCCAGATTGTTTGGCTCCTTTCTGGTCTAGTTTTAGACCTGGTTATGGGACTGAAACAGTCTTGGTCGCCCTGGTGGATAACATGTGTTGGGAGATGGACAGAAGGAGTGTGACTCTGTTGATTCTCCTGGACCTTTCAGCAGCTTTGGATACTATCCATTATGGTATACTTCTGAACTGCCTTTCTGGACAGGCATTAGAAGGACCGGGAGGTCAGTTTCAGAAGGTGGTGGTGGGGACTACTGCTCAACCCCTTGGCCTGATGGGTCTTGCAAGGCTGCATCCTGTCCTTTATTTAACATCTAGGTGAGACCACTGGGTGAGCTCATCTGGAGATTTGGGCTGGGTTGTCACCATAAGCCGATGACACTGTGCTTCAAACCAATCTCAGGGAGGCTGTAGAAACTCTGAACTGATGCCGGGGGCAGCTTCGGAGTTAGGGTTGCCAGGTCCTTTTCGCCACCTGCGGGAGGTTTTTGGGGCGGAGCCTGAGGAGGGCAAGGTTTGAGGAGGGGAGGGAATTCAATGCCATAGTGCCCAATAGCCAAAGTGGCCATTTTTCTCCAGGGGAACTGATCTCTATCGGCTGGAGATCAGTTGTAATAGCAGGAGATCTCCAGCTAGTACCTGGAAGGCGGCAACCCTATTTGGAGTGGATGTGGGCTATGAAACTGGAACTTAATCTCGACATGATGGAAGCATTACTGGTGAGCAGAAGGTGTGAGCTGGGATTTGAGGTATCACTCTTTCTGGATGGGGGTACAATCCCCTTGAAAGAACAGGTCCATAGTCTGGAGGTAAATTTGCCCCCAGACCTACTGCTGGATAAGCAGGTGTAACCATTGGTCACAAGTGTTTTTAGCCAGCTGTGGCCTTTCCTTGGCGGAAAAAATCTTGCCAATGTGGGGCATGCCCTGGTTACATCTAGATTAGATTACTGCAATGCGCTCTACATGGTGCTGAGTTGTTTTCTGTTGCCCCAGAAGGTCGGACCAGAACCAACGGGTTGAAATTAAATCAAAAGATTTTCCGTCTAGACATTAGGAAGCATTTTCTAACAGAGCGGTTCCTCAGTGGAACAGGCTTCCTCGGGAGATGGTGAGCTCTCCTTCCGCGGATGTTTTTAAGCAGAGGCTAGATGGCCATCTGTCAGCAATGCTGACTCTATGACATTAGGCAAATTGTGAGAGGGAGGGCATCTTGGCCACCTTCTGGGCATGGAGTAGAGGTCACAGGGTGTGTGTGGGGGAGGTAGTTGTGAATTTCCTGAATTGTGCAGGGGGTTGGACTAGATGACTTTGGTGGTCCCTTCCAACTCTATGATTCTATAATTCTATGGGGCTGGCCATAACAAATGTTTGGAAATTTCAATTGGTGAAGAATGCTGTGGCCAGGATGTTGACTTGAGTGTGTTCTAGGGACAGTATCACTCCAGTCTTGGGCTATCTACACTGGCTCCCAATCTGTGTTGGTGTTGACATTTAGAGCCCTATATGGTTTGGGACCAACATACCTGAAAGACCTCCTGCTCTCTTATGAACCTACCCAACCAGTGTGATCATCTTACAAGGCCCGGCTTTGGGTGTGCTGCCTTCTGAGATGAGACGGGTGGTGACCCTAGAGAGGGTGGGGGTGGGGACATGGCGAGGGGGGCAGTGTTTCCCACATAATGATGTCACTTCTGGGGAATACCCAGAAGCAATGACGGAAATTCTAGGAATCGCTGGAAACGCTATAATTTTATCATAGAGTTTCTGGCGATTCCTAGACCTACCACTAGAGTATTTCCTGGAAGTGACATCATTGTGCCGGTGACACCATTGTGCTGGTGGGGGATTCCTCACCCTGACTGGGGTCTTGGCAGCCCTAGGCAACCTGGGAGGGGGCTTTCCTGGTGCTGGCACCAAAACTATGGAATCCTCTCCCAAGAGACTATCTATCCCCTTCTGTGGCCAGCAGATGAATAGGGTTGGCAGGTCCCTCTTCGCCACCGGCGGGAGATTTTTGGGCCAGAGCCTGAGGAGGGCAGGGTTTGGGGAGGGGAGGGACTTCAACACCTTAGTGTTCAATTGCCAAAGCGGCCATTTTTCTCCAGATGATCTGATCTCTATCGGCTGGAGATCAGTTGAATTAGCAGGAGATCTCCTTCTACTACCTGCAGTTAACCACAGAAATAAAGCACACCTGTGCTAGTACCATAAGGTTAGGAAATCAGCACAGAGATATCAGTACAAAGTGGACACAGTGTAGTAGTGTTTAAACATATAATAAAACTAAGTGCAGTGATATATACAAGAGACACATCCAACTATATATACAGATATACAATTCTTTTTCTAATGCAGTCTTTATGCACAAAGGTTTTCTTGCGTGATAGTAGTTGTAGGAGAATTCTTAAAAAGGTCCATAAGGTACTTCAATAAATATCTTCATAGGGAAGCAATAGATGGGGGACGGCCGTTTCAAAAAAAATTCTTCAGCCCCAATTAAATTCCTGACCGCAATCTTGCAGTTCCTGGAATGAGACTCTTAGGTCCATTCAAACCTAAGAGTCTCATTCCAGGAACTGCAAGATTGCGGTTGGGAATTTAATTGGGGCTGAAGAAATTTTCTTGAAACGGCCGTCCCCCATCTATTGCTTCCCTATGAAGATATTTATTGAAGTACCTTATGGACCTTTTAAGAATTCTCCTACAACTACTATCATGCAAGAAAACCTTTGTGCATAAAGACTGCAATAGAAAAAGAATTGTATATCTGTATATATAGTTGTATGTGTCTCTTGTATGTATCACTGCACTTAGTTTTATTATATGTTTAAACACTACTACACTGTGTCCACTTTGTACTGATATCTCTGTGCTGACTACCTGGCAGTTGGCAACCCTACAGATGAAGCCTTCCCCCCCCCCCGCCCACTTGGCATTCCTTTAGTGATCCCTCCTTCCTGCCCAATGGTTTAACTATTCTTGTTACGGTTTTGTATGTGTAGTTTAGTTCTGGTTATAATTTTTTTAATGATGGGTGCATGTGTTGGTTTTAATGGTTTTTAAGATGTGATTTTTTTTATTATGTATGTTTTTATTTTGTTAACCACCTTGGTTAACAAACGAGGGCAGAAAGGCAGAGTATACATTTTGCAAAACAGATAAATAAATGAAGGAGCTGGATCCTGTGTTGTCCTTGGCTTCTTCCAACTGAGGAACAACTGACCACCCCTTTTAAAGTAAGAAGATATCCTTTACGTTAGTTGCGTGAAACTTTTGGGATGTAATTTTATGTTTACAGTCGTTCTTCAACCCTTTTTATATACACCATTCTAACATAGTGGTCGCGCGACTAAGAATGAATTCTTAGCCGGGAAACAAGAGAGCTGGATTAATATTTCAATAGAGAGGATTGAAAGAAGTGATCTCAAATGGGTCAAGGAGATCCTCGTTCACACTTCCTGCTTTCTGTGTCGGACCAGCTCTCTTACGGCGGCTGCCCAGGATCCATGCAGGTTCTGGCGAAGTCCTGATGACAGCTGGACCCCTCCGTCGCTCCTTTCCCTGCTCCGTTGACTGTAGCCCAAGAGGTTGGGTTATTATTGATCACCACCAGCGAAGGCTCAGCACTTTGTGCCTGGCTATATTAGGGGGGGTCAGAACAGGCTGGAAGCGCGACTCTGAGGCGGGGAGAGCACGGTCAGCACATAGTGGGAATGGAAGCAGGACGGTGTCATGCAGCCGTGCTTACTTTCTGAAATGAGAAGTGTTGGGGCTTAAGCTTGCCTGGGATTCCCGGCCAGCTCACATTTATTTATTTATATCCTGCCGTTAGCCCAAGGTGGCATCCTTAGGGTAGTCAGGCAGTCTCCTATCCAGGTACCTGCCACACACGGGTCTGCTTAAAATGTTTCCGCTGGCGAAAACAGCATGGGAGGGAAACAGGAAGCCCCTCCTCCTTCCTCGTAGCCCCCTGGAGCCAACTGGGCAACAGAAGGGTCTCAGGGTAAGTTCCCCAGTTCTAGGGTTGCTGCTATGTCAGGAGACTTGCTAGCAACCCTCGCTTCCCACTGAAATTAATTCAAAAATCGCTATCAGCAAGATAACATGGCGTCACTTCCAGGGAAAACCCGGAAGGGCTATCACGCCACTCTAGGAATTGCCGGAAACACTATGGTTTTGCCATAGCATTTGAGTGATTCCTAGAGAGGTATGACATCACTTCAGAGTTTTCCCAGAAGCGATGTCATGCCAACGGTAGGTAAAGGATAATGAAATCATCACAATAATATAAATGTAAATTCACCGCAAATGGTAACAGTTTGCCAGTACTATTTCCTTTGTTTCTCAAAATCTCGTGATCATTGATAGACCGTTATTCGACTGTGCAGAAAGGGGGTCCATTTGTCCCTGTACTGGCTATGATGAGATAGGGTTGCCAACCTCCAAGTGGTGGCCAGAGATCTCCCAGTGTGGTGTAGTGGTTAAGAGCAGTGGTTTGGAGCAGTGGACTCTAATCTGGAGAACCGGGTTTGATTCCCCACTCCTCCACATGAGCGGCAGACGCTAATCTGGTGAACTGGGTTGGTTTCCCCACTCCTACACACGAAGCCAGCTCAGTGATCTTGGGCTAGTCACAGCTCTCTTAGAGCTCTCTCAGCCCCACCTACCTCACAGGGTTTCTGTTGTGGGGAGGGGAAGGGAAGGTGATTGTAAGTCGGCGTGATTCTTGCTTAAGTGGTAGAAAATGTCAGCGTATAAAAACCAACTCTTCTTCAAATCAAACCTTTATTGGCATAGATCTTTAAAATACTGTATTCAATTATTAAAATACAACCTGTGAATGATAAGCTATCAATAAACTAGTTCAAATCTCTAAGTCTTAAAGTTCTATATATTCAATGATTAAAATACAATCTTTGAACGATAAGATATCAATAAACTAGTTCAAATCTCTAAGTCTTAAAGTGCTATATATTCCATGATTAAAATACAATCTTTGAACAATAAGATATCAATAAACTAGTTATTAAAGCCTCTGTTTTAAAGTGCTAAATAATCAGTTTGATAGAGTTTGGCGCAGCGCTCCTAGGGAGGTTTCCAAGAATCTTGCTACCATTAATGTCTTCTTCTCCTTCTCTTTCTCCTTCTCCTTCTCCTTCTCTTTCTCCTTCTCCTTCTCCTTCTCCTTCTCCTCCTCCTCCTCCTCCTTCTCCTCCTCCTCTTCCTGCTTCTTCTCCTCCTCCTCCTGCTTCTTCTCCTTCTCCTATTACAACTGATCTCCAGATTACAGAAATCAGTTCCTCTGGATAAAATGACTGCTTTGGTCTGTGGATTATTTGGCATTATACTTTGCTAAAGGTCTCTCCCCAAACCGCACCCTGCCTAGGCTCCATCCCTAAATCTCCAGGAATTTCCCAACTAAGTCTTGGCAACCCTAAGAGATGAGATTTTTTGTCAGTTTTCATTTTTTTGATTGATGTCTTGATCAATATGAGAGACACTTTCTGTCATGGTGGGTTGCTCAGTGTTGATTTAAATTACTCTTAATCCATCTTCATGTTTTCCCTTTTAATTACTACTGGAAATAGTTGAATTTTTTTTAATGACATGTTAATTTTGCTGTTTATTGTTTTAAATATGTTAGTTCTAGTAATGGCCAGTGTCCAAAATCAATAATAACATGCACAAAGGCATCTCTTTCTTACCTTATGTACCTTGGGTCTGAGGACCAAACCAGAGGAGACACTGTAAGAGCCGTGTCCGAATCTTCCTAGCAGTTTTTAAAAGAAAATGGCGACTAGGGGATCCCTGATTCAGATCAGGTTTGCGTCATTTTAACACTTTTCACTCCTACCACCCCTGTGGTTTTGGCAGTCAAAATGGACTCATCGTGGGCTGTTTTAATGACTTATTTTTTAAATTGTGGTGATTTTCATCGAAAGCTGCCTTGTGCTGAACTCCAAAGAGAAGGCTGAATATGTGAGCACTCTGTAGGTGGCAATCTGTTCATACAGAGAGGGAGCTCGCAGTGTATTGTGTGAAGAGGGCAATGCGTGGATTTTTCCAGCATGCAAAGCAGAACCCTGCAGAGGGCGATCGTGTCATACATATAGCTGCGTGAAGTCTGACGATTCCCGATGATTTCCCTCCTAAGGGTCCTATTCAAATAAGCGTTAATTTCCGGTAAATAGGACTTGCGGAACTCTCCAAGTATATTTAAAATGTCATATTAAACATTCAGCTGCTGTTACCGTGCAGGCCCTAATGAGTCTAACTTCCGGGTTTACCTGGAAGCGACACAGACGCTCTAGCGATCTTGGCCGAAACTCTGTGGTTTCCATAGAAAGCAATGCGCACGCCCGCATTGCCTGCCGGCCCTCAGCTGGTCGGCGGGCAACCTGGTGGATTGGCAGGATTTTACCCGCCATCACCGGGCACTTGGCAACCCTATTGATCAGGCATAATGAAAAAGAATATAGTTGAAAGTTCTATGAAGTTGAAAACACTTGAGTACAGCAACCTTGATTGGCCTAATAAAACATAGAATTTTACATACTTTTTGTCCTACATTAAGCATTTACATCAGTCTTGTAGTCCTTGGGCTGCGTACCTGCTTGCTCAGCATAGTAATTCAGGTGAAATAATATATATACATATATTCAAATGCCCAAACAGCATTTTTGCTTAATTTTCCTGTGGTTTTCCTTTGGTTCTGTCCCATCGTGATGATTTCTCTGTTGCAGCTCCTTGCTTCCTGGGTTCACACCCCCAATTAGCTAATCCCCTCGTCCTAGGGTTGCCAACCTCCAGGTACTAGCTGGAGATCTCCTGCTATTACATCTGGTCTCCAGCCGATAGAAATCAGTTCCCCTGGAGAAAATGGCCATTTTGGCAATTGGAGTCTATGGCATTGAAGTCCCTCCTCTCCCCAAACCCCACCCTCCTCAGGCTCTGCCCTAAAAAACTCCTGCTGGTGGCGAGGAGGGACCTGGCAACCCTATCTGGGCAGGAAATTCCTGAAGGGGGGCAGTTAAGCAGCAGCCGGGAGCAGCTGGGAGCCACGCTGCCACCACAGAGGCTCCCCGACCACCGGAAAGAAATTATAAACAGTTTGAAAATAAAAAAAGAAAATGCCCCCATTGAAACAGCGAGTCTATGCCACCAACAAAGGTGGCGTAGCAACGCCACAGCTTTAGGGAGAAATCATGGGGCAAAAGTGGTTAGGAAGCTCCGCCCCCAGGAACACCCCCACCATGCCGGCGTGGACTTTCCCTTCCAGGAATTCCCTGCTGGCATTGCTGCGCTGGCAGCAGGGGCTGGTGCAGCTTCGCGGCTCCCTGACACTGGCATGTTTGCCCCCGGGATGGCATAAGTGCCCCTTATCCCGTGTTAAAGGGGCACTTACACCAGTGCAGGGTCACGCCGGCTCCTAAGGAGCTTCACCCCCCATTCAGGATTGCAGCCTTAGGCTCCCAATTTGCTCCCTGTAAGCTCTAGCCCTGCGGCAAAGCCATATTCAAAAGGACACTAGTAAGGGTCAAAGGCAAGGCACATAGCATATATGGGAGAGCAAAAGGAGATAACCGGTTATTCAGGCAACCCCCCCCCTCCAACAGGCAGGAAGGAGCACTTGATTCCCACAGTATGGGAATCTATGAAGACTAAACACGGGGCTTAGACTGGCCTTGGACAGAATAGCACAACAGCATCTGGAAGCAGCACAACAACACTACCACATACCATCCTCATGGCCTGCTCCTGACATTCCCCCAAATGCACATCCCACACTTCCTTCTACATCAAGCCATAGGTGGTAAGTAGCGTCCTTACTCTGGATTAACACCCCCAGCAGACACATTTACACGTGGGGGGGGGGAGTGAGGAAAGCTGGAGAGCAGCCCAAGGAATGGAAGGCACTGCGAGGGGGAATGTGTTCCTGGGGGTAGATGGGAGTTTCGAGGCTGGGAGGCAGTCCTCCTGGGGAAAAGTAGGGTTGCCAACTTCCAGATACTAGTTGGAGATCTGCTATTACAACAGGTATCCAGCCGATAGAGATCAGTTCATCTGGAGAAAATGGCCGCATTGGCAATTGGACTCTATGGCATTGAAGTAGCCCCCTTCCACAAACCCCACCCTCCTCAGGATCCTCCCCAAAAACCTCCCGCAGGTGGCAAAGAGGGACCTGGAAACCCTAGGAAAAGGGCAAAATGCATACAGATGGTCCATGTTGTAGGGAGATGATTCCATTCAATCCAACATTGAGACGCCTGGATAAGCATGTTTGCTTGGATAATGTAATCATTATATTCTGCACTGTGAAAATGTAGCCAAAACACATTTTAGTGTTTGCGTAATATTCCCAATCCCAAACATAATGTCTGGAAAGGTCTTTCGTGGAAGGAAAATATTTGGAGCTGACTTAGTGGAAGCGCGTCAATGGCTCCGATCCGGAGCCATTATTGCCAAAATTATCTAATAGGTAGCTATGACAATTGTGCAACCTGCTTGCAAGAGCAAGAGATATGCCAGCTAAGGGTTGTGGGGGATACTGTTATTTTACCTTGCAATAAAATATTTCCATTTGAGGGCCAGGACAATGCAGTATTCCATCATCCCTGCCAGAAGAGCACAGTCCAGAGGGCAAACATCTGCACGATAAAAAAAATAAACAGGAGCCTTCTGGCATCTTAAAGACAAACGAAGTTTTATTCCAGCGTAAGCTTTTGTGGACTAGAGTCTGCTTCTTCAGATATAATGAGTGGATCCTCACTATGGCCCTATGCTAGCAACACCTGTTAATTGTGAGATGTTACAACTTTCTGATAAAACTGCAATTCGTGGATAGTCTCCCATTTTGGACACTATGGTTGTTGAAGCTCTATATACCAACCTCTGGCACAAAGATGGTCTACACAGCATCAACAAAATTATCCTTGAAAATACTGCAGTACACCTTGTTACTAAGCTTTGTCCCTTTGTCCTCACCTATAATTACAACAGGCTGTCAAAGACAGGACATTTTGGAGGATGTTGATTCATAGGGTCGCCGTCAGAAGCAACTTGACAGCACTTAACACATAAGAACATAAGAAAGGCCCTGCTGGATCAAACCAAGGCCCATCAAGTCCAGCAGTCTGTTCACACAGTGGCCAACCAGGTGCCTCTAGGAAGCCACAAACAAGACAACTGCATACACACACACAATTACATCTGATTTTGTAACAACTTGTACCTTCAGGTTAATGGCACAGCCATGGATACCATTATAGCCACGCTGAAAATGTATTTAGGGCCGATCTAAAGCAATACTTCCTCAGGTCCTACCTGCTAACACCTTTTCTCTGCTTGAGATTGATGGATGACATCTTTATTGTCTGGACCCATGGGGAGAAAACCTTTAAGAGATTCCACAAGGACTTGAACCTGAACCAGTCCAAACAACATGTCCATTTTCTGGACACTGCCAGTGCAACTATTGAAACTCACCAACTACTACACATATTTACATGCCTCCAGATTACTCCCTGATGGTGTAATCCTAACAAGAGGTTCAATTTTCTAAACCCATCCATTGACTTCAATAGAAGGGTGTAACTCTGTTTGGTTTCCACTGTGAGCATGACACACAATATGTTGTCCAGAACCATATTCCATTTGTAGGGTTGCAGGCCCCTCTTCACCACCAGTGGGAGGTTTTTGGGGCAGAGCCTGAGTAGGGCGGGGTTTGGGAAGGGGAGGAACTTCAATGCCATAGAGTCCAATTGCCAAAGCAGCCATTTTATCCAGGGGTACTGATTTCTATCGCCTGGAGAGAAGTTGTAATAGCAAGAGATCTGCAGCTAATACCTGGAGGTTGGCAACCCTAGTTGTGAGGGGAAAATGGGGAAGGGGAACCGGTATGCCTGAGTTCCTTGGAGGGACAAACAAAATTACTTATTCCATGAACACATTATTTCAAAGATATGGTGCAGTGTGCGTGTGTGTGTGTGTGAGAGAGAGATAAATTTTGTGCCTAGTTTAACATGCAGGTCTCCAATTTCTCTGCCTGTTCCCCACCCAATTTGTTTTGCCACTTTCTCCCAGAATACCTCCATGGTCCCATCTTTCTCTCTTCCTTTAGATCCTTCCTTGAAGCCCCCTTTTCTGTATGGATGCGAGCTTTTCCTAATTTATTACCCCAGCCAAAACGAATCCCAGTATATATGTGCATTCACAGACATTCTTGATTTCCATTGGCTTTCCAATTCCTTTCATCATCCACATTTTCAAAATGTAGACTAAATTTCTTAGGGGCAAGGACCTGTTCTTTTTGCTGACCCTGTTCTGTAATTACCGTTTAGGTGGGCTGCACAATAACAGCTGTATTATTGCCGATAATAATAGATTGTACACATTTTGATCCAGCAGGCCCATGAGTCTATGCTGTAGCTGTTCTTGGCCTTCCCATCTTGGTCTGATGTTCTCTCATTTCCTGACAGCCGCAAAAAAGAAAGAAGCGACGAAAAAAGAGGATCCCAAAGCAGCCAAGAAAGAAGAGAAGAAAGAGGAGAAGAAAGAGGAGAAGAAAGAGGAGAAGAAAGAGGAGCCAAAAGGTGGAGTCAGGAGTCCTATTTTTTCATGCTGGCTAGCAGAAATTGAGGGTTTCACAGGGTGTCACATAGCCAGCGTGGTGTAGTGGTTAAGAGTGGTGGTTTGGAGCGGTGGACTCCGATCTGGAGAACCGGGTTTGATTCCCCACTCCTCCACATGAGTGGCAGAGGCTAATCTGGTGAACTGGATTTGTTTCCCCACTCCTACACATGAAGCCAGCTGGGTGACCTTGGGCTAGTCACACTCTCTCAGCCCCACCTACCTCATGGGGTGTCTATTGTGGGGAGGGGAAGGGAAGGTGATTGTAAGCTGGTTTGATTCTGCCTTAAGTGGTAGAGAAAGTCGGCATATAAACCAACTCTTCATCTTCTTCTGGGCTAGAAGAATGAAGAATTGTGGGGGAAATACAAGGCTGGATTCTGTTAGCTCTTCTGTTTGATCGACCCTGATTCCTCTTTTCACTGTATTTCTACTATCCCTGGGTGGGTGTTGTGAGGATAAAAAATGGAGCAAGGGAGAATGACGTTGTAAGCGGCTTTATTTATAAGTAAATAACCCATGGATGCACTCTCTGGTTAAGCCCCAGGGCCAATCGCAGTTTCTTGTGGCGGTCTCCAGAGCAAGAAACCCCAGATAGTTGATTAACTCAAAATGAATATCTGGGAATAGAGTAGGAACGTGGGTGAAATTCAGACTTCGAGACACAGAAATATTCCCTGAGCTCACAAGTGTCGGGCCCGCTGTGCTATATTTCATTTCGGGAAGTAGTGGAAAAGCAGAACGCCATCGAGTTTCAAGCGAAGGGTCTAATGCTAATGGTCTAAAACGCATGGTCCCTTAGCTCACTTTCTTCCCCATTCCAGCCAGGATAAAATGAACCTGGGCCTGGGGGGGGGGGACTGTACGCATTACCTTGAATGATCCAGGGTGAAACTGTGTGCTGATCCATCCATGAAAACAGAAAATGCGGAAGACGCGTACTTCAGCAACGCCCCCGCCCCTGGTGATTGGTCGCCAAAATTTGGCGGGCAGGAGACTAACAGCTCTGGTTTCCACGCCCCCTTTCCGGGACAGTTGAACTTTCTTAACAAACCAGCCCGTCAATAAAAATGCGTCTTTTTTTAACACTTTGCTCGCTCGCAAGGGGAGCGTCCACGGTCCCTATCCATACAGGGTTTGGGTTAATTTTCGTCAAAACATTTTCTTGATCTTTTGATATTTCAATATATCGAAAATAAACATTCGAGAGAGAAAAAAAGGCGGAGAAGTCGCAAGGGGAGAGGTTTGGAGTCGGGCTGGCCGTTGTGACGCAGGAAGACTCAGCCCATGTTTATCTGAGATGAGCCAGGGATAACGGTTTGACTTGTGAATTGCAAAACCCGGGTTCGTTTGGCGTCGCCACAGGGCTGAGCCAGCAGCAAATCAGGTCCCGTCCGTTCGCGAAGATTTGATCCTGGGTGAAACAGGGAATAAACAGGGAAGAAAGTGGGCTAAGGGACCATGCATTTTAGACCAATGTCCCTCTTTTCCCCCCTTCAGCAGAGGCAGCACCAGCCGCACAGCCAGCTCCAGCAGGTGAGACCAAATTTCTTTTTTTAAAATATTTTTTATCATTTTTACAAAAACAAAAACAAAGTTCCACATACATACCACATTCAACCATTCCACCCTTCCAAAGTGTGCCAGTACTCATTATACTATAAAATACTAACCTGTTAGTTACTAATTGTATAGTTATAAAATCAAATCTTAAGTGCTATATTGATCCCGATTCCTGACTTTTACTGCTTCTGTTATCTATACGTAGTATCATTATCTTTTTACTAGTTCAAAGATGTTCTTAATAAGAATGACATGAGAGACCAAATTGCTATCGATCTTTATTTTTTTTAAAAACTGTCATAAACTAGCACAGCTTTTCACAATTTACCACTGCAGCCCTTAGTATTACACTTTACGTCGAGACCAAATTTCTTGAAATAGAAAGGAAAATTCCCTTAATTGTGACAGGTAAGCTGCTAGGTTTCTGGAGTAAGGCCCCCTGGTTGTGGGAGCACTGAGTCTATGTATATACTCTGCAGCGTATGGCAGATATGCCAACCATCAGGGCCCACCTCCCTCACTGATGTGAAGCCACAGGTTTATGACCACTTTTTCAGCACCCTGTCTGAAATAATCCCAGGTCTTTTATGCATGGCTGTTTCGCTTGCCGTCACCCCTCCGACGACTTTGGGTCTTTGTTTGGATTATGCGTGCCGTTTCCGGCCATCGGAGGTCGCCTCACTCTCCCCCTGCCTTTTCCCACGATTTCCCCGCGATTTCAGAGATCTGTTTTATCTCGAATTTGAAAACGCGGACATAACGCGGGGAAAGGCAGGGGGAGAGCGAGGGGACCGCTGACGGTCGGAAACGGCATGCATAATCAACACCCGAAGTAGTCGGGTGATGGTGAGTGAAACTGTCATGGATAAAAGGCTCTGGTTTCCCTAATGGTTTGTCTTAGGTCCTAGCTACACGTTACCTTTTACACTTATCCTCTGTGGAGACTTTTAGTCAGACATCACCTGCACGTTCCCCACAAAAGGGACCCCAGTTTGGTTTGTGACTGTGGCATACAGAGAGAATGGGCTCCTGCCTATCCCGTGAGCCATTTTTCTGACCCCAGGGGGATTCTACTTCCCCAGTTGCGCACAGAGTAGATAATGCCTCCTGGGACATTTTTGGGGTTGGGAAAACAGCTTGGAAGGGGTAGGGGAGAAGCACCTTCTCCCCATGCTGTTTGGTCCCATTCCAGATCAGAGGCCTGAATGCCTGAGAACTGAGTTCCCTCAGTGGGTTGCAAGGTAGGCTCATTCCTGTGGTTGTGGAGTTGTAACTGATACAAGGACTAGCCACTCAGTGCTGAGCAATTTGGCATCTGCTGAAAGCCAATTCCCATGTGGCGTCTGCAATTATTGGTAGGGGTCTTTCCACAGGAACTGCCCCATCCTTCTCAGAACCCCAGTGCAGAGAGAGCCTCATCGCCTGCCCAGTACCCCCTATCATAGAATCATAGAGTTGGAAGGGACCACCACTGGGTCATCTAGTTTGACCCCCTGCACAATGCAGGAAATTCACAACTATCTCCCCACCACCACAACTACTGCAATTTTTGCTCCAGGCTCCTTCCTTCCTCTTTTTTTAACCCCATGTTTTTTTTTGCCAGAATCCCAAGGGGAGCCCTCAAGCCAGTCTGATGGGCTGTTTGTCAAGAAGCCAGAACATGCGTTAGTAGAGGCTGGTAAGTGGTGGAGCTGAATGGTAGCCAATCGTCTCAACGCTAGACTCTCCTTTTAAAAAAAGGTACCTTTGAATGGGAGCAGATGCAAGATTTACTGCCGCAGGGTGAGCTCTGCTTCAACCTGCCTTTGCTTCTCCTGTGAGGCATGCACTGCCTCTAGATCCAACACTGTGTCCCCTACCCCATGTTTAGGGTTGCCAACCTCCAGGTAGTAGCTGGAGATCTCCCGCTATTACAACTGATCTCCAGCTGATAGAGATCAGTTCACCATACTCCTTCCCTTCGGAGAGCATTTTCTCTTGCCAGGTTTAATGCCTTCCCATCTCGAATTTTGTACGGAAGGTTTCACCAAATTCCAATTCAGGATCGAATTTGCCCATGTGACTCTAACTCCCTGGATATGCTTGATCACATATTACTTGACTGCTCTTTATACTGTATGTATCACCACGTGAGAAATGGTTAAGAAATAGGCTACATGCCAAGTCTCACTTGCCTAATAAAATAAAATGCCAATTCTTAATGAATGATGTAACTCCAGAGATAACTGTGGATGTAGCCATGTTTTTGGTTGAAGTGATGAAAATCCAAAACCTTAAAATCTTTGATACTTACGGTTCTCAGTTCTGATGTTATCGTACCGATTTTAAGATGTATGTTTTCTGTTTGTGATATTTGTCATAATGTCTATGCCATTAAAGGTTTATGGAATGGAATGGATCAGTTCACCACGAGAAAATGGCCGCTTTGGCAATTGGACTCTACGGCCATTTTCTCCAGGTGAACTGATCTCTATTGGCTGGAGATCAATTGTAATAGCAGGAGATCTCCAGCTAGTACCTGGAGGTTGGCAACCCTATCTGCTGAGGTTGCTCCCCTACAAAATCTGCTTGTCCTCCCACCCCAAAAATTTCTGGGTTGGATGAGAGGGGAGGGCATAATACGTGTTTGGTCGGGGATGAATGTACTGACCTTGCTGTGTTTGCTATGCAGGGAAGGATGTGATCATCTCCTTTCAAGTGGATGGGGCTCAGCTCCCTGGCAAACCCACCGTGAAATGGTTCAAGGGTAAATGGCTGGAGCTGGGTATTAAGAGCGGCCAGCGATTCCAGTTCAAGGACAGCTTTGACAAGGAGAAAAACGTGAGTCTTCTGTGGAAAGGGAAGTTTATGGAAAGAGAAGTTAAGGACTTGCTAAGGTCCTGTCTAGGAGCCCCGTGGTGCAGAGTGGTAAGCTGCAGTACTGCAGTCCAAGCTCTGCTCATGACCTGAGTTCGATCCCGACTGAAGTTGGTTTCAGGTAGCTGGCTCAAGGTTAACTCAGCCTTCCATCCTTCCGAGGTCGGTAAAATGAGTACCCAGCTTGCTGAGGGTAAAGGGAAGATGACTGGGGAAGGCACTGGCAAACCACCCCGTAAACAAAAGTCTGCCTAGTAAACGTCGGGATGTGATGTCACCCCATGGGTCAGGAATGACCCGGTGCTTGCACAGGGGACCTTTACCTTTACCTTTTTAAGGTCCTGTCTGCTCTCTCACTGTGAAGGATGGGGAACCTTTATCTTTTTAAGGTCCTGTCCAAAGTAGGAATGCTGATCTGTAATTGCAATTATGCATTTGATTCCAAGGGGTGTGATAGCTAGTTATGCTAGTTACTCTCTGAAACAAAAAAACAAAGACAGGTCCTGACTAAAAGACTAACAAATATAATGCAGCATAAGCTTACATGGGGTTGAGTGATAACTATCACAGCTGCCTTCCTTCCAAGAGATCCTTCCAAAGGTGACTGAAAATTCACTGTTGTTGTGTCTTTCTTAGGGTACGCCTAAACAGGATAGCTGGAAATCTGTGACTGCAGTGCCAGCTTTTCAAAAAAAGAGTTAATGACATCCCTGAGGAAGCCCATTTACCATTAGGGTTGCCAACCTCCAGGTACTAGCTGGAGATCTCCCGCTATTATAACTGATCTCCAGCCAACAGAGATCAGTTCCCCTGGAGAAAATGGCTGCTTTGGCAATTAGACGCTATGGCATTGAAGTCCCTCCCCTGATCTGGAGAACCGGGTTTGATTCCCCACTCCTCCACATGAGCAGCAGACACTAATCTGGTGAACAGGGTTGGTTTCCCCACTCCTCCACATGAAACCAGCTGGGTGACCTTAGGCTAGTCACACTCTCTCAGCCCCACCTACCTCACAGGATGTCTGTTGTTGGGAGGGGAAGGGAAGGGGATTGCAAGCTGATTTGATTCTCCCTTAAGTGGTAGCGAAAGTTGGCATATAAAAACCAACGCTGCTGCTGCTGCTGCTTCTTCTTCTTCGGAACTCCACCAGTTTCCCCTGTAACGTTTAGTTCTTCCTAGTTTCAATCATCTCATCCATTATAGACAAAAGCTGTTACTAATCACCCTCCCCTTTCTTTATTTCTCCCCAAGGTTTACGCCTATGAGCTGAAAATTGGCAAGGTGGTTGTTGGAGACCGGGGGGATTATCGCTGCGAAGTGAAAGCCAAGGACAAGTTCGACAGCTGCCCCTTCAACATTGACGTGGAAGGTATGATCAGGAACTGTGTCTCTGAACCCTAAATGTCTTTGCCCCATGCTCCGTACTTTAGAGCAGAGGTTCCCAAACTGTGCTCCGTGGAGCACTTGGTGCTCCGCGAAACCTCTCCTAGGGCTCTGTGAAGAGATTGGAAAGGAAAATACTGCTATAGTATATAGGTGCTAGGTGAAAATTAGTGCTCTGTGATGAATTTTTCCCCTGAAAAGGGCTCCGGGACTCAAAACGTTTGGGAACCTCTGCTTTAGAGAGTTCCTCTTCACTTTGATCTTAATAGCAAGTTTGTGTGTGCTCTTCAAAGGTAGGGTGTGAATGGTGAGAACACGTTGAAAGATATTCTTAGTGGCTTCCTCCCAGCTCTGGAACTGCCTTTCTCTTGGGGGTCAATTTTGATGCTCACTCAAAGCTCTTTTTTTAAACGTGACCTTTAAAATGCCTATTCACGGTCCCGATGCAAAAGGAGAAATCCCACCCCCCTCACTCGCCTACTTCTTCGTTCCTTCCATTAGCAGCTGCCGTTTGCCTAGCTAACATGCGGCTGTGATTTTGCACGCGTCCTTGAGGGGATTCTTCGAGGCTGGGGCGGAGCAAACACAAAAGGCCGCATTAAAGGGGCTCTTAAGAAACGTGAAGCAGGTATGCGCCAGCTCTGCAATCATTTCCTGAATCACGGTTCAGCGTGAAAAACTCAAAAAAATATGGGGGCCCCTTCAGCCTGGAACGCGCAGCTAATTACCAAGCATAAATGGTCTGGATGTTCTTTCTTTGCTTTAGTATGGACAGCTGTATTCGGGGTTGGCTACCTGGGGAGGTGTGGAAGAAAAGACTGCTGTTCTTTGCCCACGTTTTGCTAAATATTCAAACCACCCTAGAGGTTGATTCTGGTCATCCCTATTCACTAGGCTGATGACTAGCAGGGGTGCAAATAGCTTAAATTTCCCACTGGTACTTGGGGCATTTTGTTACTGGTACTCTGTACCAGCCTGGACCTGCATACCTTCACCACTGATTGCTCGTGTCCCCTAGCTGTGTTCTCAGGACTCCTCCTTTATCCACCCATCTCTGAACATCTGATTTCAGGCAACCCAGAAACTGAGTTCACCATCATAGGAGAGAGAGTCTGGAGAACGTTGAGTTGGTGGGACTTTCTTCTTTGTTAACACAACAGTGAGAAAACCATAGATGATATGCAGACTTGTAATTGTTTCTAATTGGACCCAGAGCTAGCGTGGTGTAATGGTTAAGAGCAGCAGACTCTAACCTGGAGAACCATGTTCAGTTCCCCACTCCTCCCCATGAAGCCTGCTGGGTGACCCTTGGCCAGTCCCAGTTCTGTCAGCTCTCTCTCAGCTTTACCTACCTCACAAGATGCCTATTGTGTATGAGGGAAGGCGATTGTAAGCTGCTTTAAAGCTCCTTAAGGTAGAGAAAAGCAGGGTGTAAAAACCAACCTCCTCCTCCTCCTCTTCTTCTTCTTCAGCATTGTGTAGTGGTTAAGAGCCGTAGTTTGGAGCAGTGGGGTCTGATCTGGAGAACCGAGATTGATTCCCCACTCCTCCACACGAAGCCAGCTGGGTGACCTTGGGCCAGTCACAGCTCTGTTAGAGCTTTCTCAGCCCCACCTACCTCACAGGGTGTCTGTTGTGGGGAAGGGAAGGCGATTGTATGCCGGTTTGAGTCTCCCTTAAGTGGTAGAGGAAGTTGGCATATAAAAACCAACTCCTCCTCTTCCTCTTCTTCTTTACATGGAGAGATGAATGGAGGCTACCCTCAGTTTTTTGGAGGATAGCTAATGTCGCCAAAATATTGCAGACCCTTTTTTGTCTCAGTGGTCCCCATCTCTGGTTCCTTCCTCCCCTGCTCCACCACAATACTCTACCTAACACCACCAATCCTGAAAACCTCCAGACTAACAAAGACTACAGTCCACAATAGCCATGCGGATTAGCTTTGTATTCCACATGTTAACAGATCACTTCAGGATACAATGGTTCCACATTAACATAACACACCCGAATTAGCACACTACCTTTGATACTTTTACAGGACAATGACTCAGCTCAAATTCAACCCCCTTCTGACTATATATATTATTCTTCCTACACACTTGACACTGAGAGACACTGCCCATCAGTGTTACTCCTCTGAAGATGCCTGCCACAGCTGCTGGCGAAACGTCAGGAAAGAAAATACCAAGACCACGGTCACACAGCCCAGATGACCACAAGAACCGACCACCAGCCCTGCTTAAAGAACTCAGGAGTTCCATTCACTTTCATTTCCCACTCTGATCCCCTAGACCCGGGGGTCCCCAAAGTGGTGATTACGTTTTTCATGGAAAGAGAAGACACGGTTCAGGATTTTAGCTTCATGCGTTCATTTTCTTCTCTTCCAGCACCGAGGACAGATGAATCCAACAATGTGCTGCAGGCCTTCAAGAGGACGTAAGTGCTTGTGGCTAAAGGATGGATCTTTTTATTTGAGAGAGGATAGTCTTGAGACACACCTGCACCCCACGGCCATGGACAGCGTTCTCTGGCTGGTTGAGCCATCTCGGCTCAGGTACAGAGCCAGCGTGGCGTAGTAATTAAGAGCAGTGGTCTGGAGCGGTGGACTCTGATCTGGAGTACCGGGTTTGATTCCCCACTCCTCCACATGAGCGGCGGATGCTAATCTGGTGAACCGGGTTGGGTTCCTCACTCCTCCACATGAAGCCAGCTGGGTGACCTTGGGCTAGTCACACTCTCAGCCCCACCTACCTCACAGGGTGTCTGATGTGGGGAGGGGAAGTGATAGTAAGCTGGTTTGAGTCTTCCTTAAGTGATGGAGAAAGCCGGCATATAAAAACCAATTCTTCTTCTTCTTCTATGGAGTGAAGTTTGTTTCCTTTTCTTCTTGCAGAGACACCGGCAAAAGTGAAGTTGCAGGCGAGCTGGACTTCAGCGGGTTGCTAAAGAAGAGGTGAGTGGTCCTGTCCACATTGACTTGCAGTGCTTTGAAAATGGATTGAAAGCGCATTATTCGGCATGTGTGATTGAGTGCTGGGTTTTGATTTGCTGGATGACATGGGGTAGATGGGCTTGATGTGACTCTGCTGAAGAGCTTCCCATGGATTGTACGTGAAAATGGGGGTGGTGAACGCATGCAGCTTATTACCCACAACTGTGAGTGTGGAACGTAGAAGGCAGAGGAACGGTGGTTATTCGGCAAGCGAAACCTTAAAAATGCCTTCTGTTATCCCCCTAGAGAAGGGCAGGAAGAAGAGAAGAAGAAAAAGAAAGATGACGACGATGATATGGGGATCCCCCCGGAGATCTGGGAAATGCTGAAGGGCGTGACCAAGAAAAGCGAATATGAACGCATTGCCTTCCAGTACGGTGTCACTGACCTGCGTGGCATGCTCAAAAGACTGAAGAAAGCCAAGGTGGAGATCAAGAAGAGCGCAGGTCAGCCGGATTGCCTGAGTTCTCTGCAGGAAGGCCTGAGATCTGGGTCTCCTGAGGTTCTGGATTTGGAATGGGGTCCGTGTGGTGTGGGAGGATGGGTGGAGACGCCAACTGGAAGCTTCTGGAAGCTGCAGGAAGGCCTGGGATCTGGGTCTCTTGGGGTTCTGGATTTGGAATGGGGTCCGTGTGGTGTGGGAGGATGGGTGGACACTCCAACTGGAAGCTTCTGGAAGCTGCAGGGAGGCCTGGGATCTGGGTCTCCTGAGGTTCTGGATTTGGAATGGGGTCCGTGTGGTGTGGGAGGATGGGTGGAGACGCCCACTGGAAGCTTCTGGAAGCTTCAGGAAGGTGACGCACATCGACATGGCATATCTGTCATGCTGATGTTTTGGTGAAGTTGAGAGGAATGGGAATTTGTCAAGTGGCTGCTTGTTAAGCGGGATTGTCTCGGTTGTGTGCAGCGCTCCTGGACTGATCTTGTGGACAAACATGTGGTGTTGTGCAGATGTCTGAAGTCTCTCACTAGGACAGTGATGGCGAACCTTTTAGAGACCGAGTGCCCAAACTGCAACCCAAAACCCACTTATTTATCACCAAGTGCCAATACGGCAATTTAACGTGAATACTGAGGTTTTAGTTTAGAAAAAACAACTCATACATTCACATATTTTGCGTTAAAAGAAAAACACAATAACAGAGCTTTCAATGATGCAAACTTTTACCTTTCAATAAAAAGTTGTTTGTATTTGGCATGCATCTCTCCAGGTCCTCTGCTCAGCCACTGGACATTATTGCTAGGGTTGCCAGGTCTCCAGCCACCACCTGGAGGTTGGCAGCCCCAGTAGAGGAAGGGAAGGGGGAGGGATGGAGAAAGGAAGGAACTGGGAAAGGAAAGAGAATGAAGGAACTGGGGAAGGAAGGAAGGAAGAAAGGGGGAAGGGACGGAGAAAGAAAGGAAGGAAGGAAGGAAGGAACTGGGGAAGAAAGGATGAAAGGGAGGAAGGATGGAAGGATGGAAGGAAGGATGGAAGGAAGAAAGTGTCCTGGGTCGGGCCTCAAGCCCCACCCAGGACTTGCTACAGGGCGCACACCCGAAGTTCTCCCCCTTACCGGCAGCTCTGGGGAGGTAGCAAGGCGACGGCGCGGGACGGAGGAGACGTTGGGCCCCGGCGCGGCAGCATCGGGTGCCTCCCAGCTGGCTGTTGGGGGCAGGGGAGGAGGGGGCGGCGAGAGCGAGGGCGAGCGTGCCAACACTTGCGACCCCGCCAGCCTGCGGGCGACCATAGGGGGCGGGGAGGGAGAAGGCAAAGGCCATGCAGGCACGCTTGAGCCAGAGGACTCGAGGGTGGCTCCGGCTACCCCACAAGCTTACAGCAGGAGTCAGGGACGAGCGCAAGTGGGGGAGAGGGGGAGGACGGCGGGAGACGGCAGGCCTTTATCTGGCGGATGCGCGGTTGTTGAGGGGCCGCCTGGCCCTCCGCAAGCACCCTGAGGAGGAGGAGGCAGGCGAAAACGGCCAGGGGAGAGGCGCCTGAGGAGGAGGAGGACAATGGCGGCGGCAGCCTGGAGCTGGACTTTTGGGAGCCGCCTGAGGGGGGCGAGGAGGAGGAAGGCGGCGAGGAGGAGCTGCTGCTGGAGCCTGGAGGAGGAGGCCCCGCCTCGTTGCTGCTGGCCTCCCCACCGCCTGTCAGCAAGAGGGGGGGAAGAGGAAGAAGCCAGCCGCGTGTGTGCGAGGCAGGAAGCTGACGCGCCGACGCACGCACGGTGGGGAGGAGCTCGGCTGAGAGAGGGAGGGGCACAGACGACCTGGGAGGTCTTTTGGAGCTCACCCGTGCGTGCCGGCAGAGAGGGCTACGCGTGCCGGAAGTGGCACGCGTGCCATAGGTTCGCCAACACGGCACTAGGACATCTAAGAGCCCTCTTATTGATTTCGGAGAGGGAGGGGGATGGAGCAAGAACCACCAAACTTGTAGCTGAACTGGCAAGTGGCATGTTGCAAAGTGTGATAGGATTTCACATGACTAGTTTCTCATCCCTTTTTCAGCATTCATGACAAAATTGGACCCTGCCTACCAAGTTGACAAAGGGCATAAAATCAAAATGTGGGTGGAGCTGAGTGACCCAGACCTGGTTATCAAATGGATGAAGAATGGGCAAGTGATCAAGCCTAGTGGCAAGTGAGTCTGAACGGGGCGGGCAAATCTGATTTTTCATGTAGGTTCAGTTCTGGGCACCGCAATTTAAGAAGGATGTAGACAAGCTGGAACGTGTCCAGAGGAGGGCAACAAAGATGGTGAGGGGGTCTGGAGACCAAGTCTTATGAGGAAAGGTTGAAGGAGCTGGGTGTGTATAGCCTGGAGAGGTGAAGACTGAGGGGTTATATGGTAACCATCTTCAAGTACTTGAAGGGCTGTCATATAGAGGATGGTGCCAAGTTGTTTTCTGTTGCCCCAGAAGGTTGGATCAGAACCAACGGGTTGAAATTAAATCAAAAGAGTTTCCGTCTAGACATTAGGAAGCATTTTCTAACAGTTAGAGCGGTTCCTCAGTGGAGCAGGCTTCCTCGGGAGGTGGTAAGCTCTCCCTCTCTGAAGGTCTTTAAGCAGAGGCTTGATGGCCATCTGTCAGCAATGCTGATTCTATGACCTTAGGCAGATCATGAGAGGGAGGGCATCTTGGCCATCTTCTGGGCATGGAGTAGGGGTCACTGGGGGTGTGATGGGGTGGTCCCTTCCAACTCTATGATTCTATAACGAGGGCCATGAGGTCTGGGATCTCTGAGAGGGGAGTGGGTTTGGAAGGGTTGTCGTTTGGAGGCAGCTGGGAGTCACGGTGCCTGGTTCCGTGTCTCCTTGTCCCAACTGCATGCGGCTTTCCCCGTTTGTGGCAGGTACATCTTTGAGAATGTGGGCAAGAAGCGCATCCTGACCATCACCAAAGCCTCGCTGGCGGACGACGCAGCTTATGAATGTGTTGCCGGGGAAGAGAGGAGCTTCACGGAGCTCTTTGTCAGAGGTGTGGGCAGGGTGTGTGCTTGAGTTAACAGCTGGGCCAAATGGTGTGGGTTGGCAAAAGGAAATGGTGGTGGAACCGAGGTGAGGTTGGGGCGATTAGTCGAAGAGGCGAGTTGGAAGGGAGGGTTTGGGGCTGGGGTTTGTCTTGGCTCATCTGCCTTTCTGTCCCTAGAGCCTCCTGTCCTCATCAGTGCTGGCTTGGATGATCAGCAGGTATATGTTGGAGACAAGGTGGAGCTGGAAGCAGAAGTGTCTGAGGAAGGAGCCCAAGTGATATGGTACGTTCATTGCCCTGATAATTCCCCACCTTTCCTGCACTTACATCATCCAAACAAACCCCTTGCGTGGTGTAGTGGTTAAGAGCGGTGGACTCTGATCTGGAGAACTGGGTTTGATTCCCCACTCCTCCACATGAGCAACAGACTCTAAACCTGGTGAACCAGGTTGGTTTCCCCACTCCTCCACATGAAGCCTGCTGGGTGACCTTGGGCTACTCACAGTTCTCTCTGAACTCTCTCAGCCCCACCTACCTAACAAGGTGTCTGTTGTGGAGAGGGAAAGGGAAGGCAATCGTAAGCTGGTTTGGTTCTTCCTTAAATAGTAGAGAAAGTCGGCGTATAAAAACCAGCTGCTGCTCCTCCTCCTCGTCCTCCTCCTCCTTCCCTTCAGTCTTCCTTCATAGACTTGTTATTCTGCTCTCTTTTTCAACCAACACTTTGCCTCTTCTGCTAAGATGTATTAGGAGAGTTTGGATAATATCTGGGGGGGGGGCTGCCTTAAAAGGCTGTTCAAAAGCTGCAGCTGATCCTGAATTTGGCAATGAGATTGGGGTGAAAAACAGTGAGCAAATAAATTGGCTTTATGGGAACACTGGGAGAGAAAGTGGCATGGTGTAGTCCGGTCTCGTCACAACTCAGAAGCTAAGCAGGATCAGTACTTGGATGGGAGCCCACCAAGGAAGACTGCAGAGGAAGAAGAAGAGTTGGTTTTTTATATGCCTACTTTCTCTACCACTTAAGGAAGAATCAAACCAGCTCACAAGCACCTTCCCTCCCCCTCCCCACAACAGACACCCTGTGAGGTAGGTGGGGCTGAGAGAGTGTGACTAGCCCAATGTCACCCAGCTGGCTTCCTATGTAGGAGTGGGGAAATCCAGTTCACCAGATTAGCCTCCGCCGCTCATGTGGAGGAGTGGGGAATCAGACCCGGTTCTCCAGATCAGTCCACTGCTCCAAACCAATGCTCTTAACCAATACACCGCACTGGCTCTCTCACTGGAAGGCCATGGCGAACCACCTCTGCTTCTCGTTTGCTTTGAAAGCCCCTTGCTGGGATTGCCATAAGTTAGCTGCCAGTTTTTAAAACTCCCTCAACCCTCCCCAAAAAAAAATCCTAGTGGCACATTGGGGACCATGGCCGCAGGGGTTGATGGAAGGAAAATGGCACTGAGGTGGGCAGGAGCTTTGAAAATGCTCACTTTTTAGGGTTGCCAACCTCCAGGTAATAGCTGGAGATCTCCTGCTATTACAACTGATCTCCAGCCGATAGAGATCAGTTCACCTGGAGAAAATGGCTGCTTTGGCAAATGGCTGGGAAGACTTGTGTCTTCTGGTGTCCCCCAAATGCCTCATGGACATGCCACTATCCACCTGGCTTTGTCAGCTCTGAATCCTGACTCTCTTTTCACCCACCAGGAAGAAAGATGGAGTGGAGCTGACTCGGGAGGATGCCTTCAAGTACCGCTTCAAGAAGGATGGCAAAAAGCACATCCTCATTATCAATGAGGCCACCAAGGAAGATGCCGGTCGTTACCAGATCATTACCAACGGTGGCAATTCAGAGGCAGACCTGGTGGTTGAAGGTCCGTGGGGACTGGCAGGGCAGGGAGCAGAAGGGCTCTAGAAGGGATCTGGAGACTTTTCCAGGTGGGACCTCTCCGTTTCTCTCACCTCCCAGAAAAACAGCTCGAGGTCCTTCAGGACATCGCCGACCTTACTGTCAAAGCTGCGGAACAGGCCGTCTTCAAGTGTGAGGTGTCCGACGAGAAGGTGACTGGCAAATGGTACAAGAACGGAGTCGAGGTCCGGCCTAGCAAACGCATCACCATTACTCACAAGGGCAGGTGAGCCCAGAGGGGAGGGAAAGCTGGGGTTTTAGAATAAGGGGATTGGTTGACATTGGGGCAGATGCTCCAACGAACTCCAATGAACTACCTGTAGAACTATTCCTGAATCTGCCAGATGTTGCGTTTACTGAATTAATGCATTTGGATGTATGGAATCCAGCTTCAAATCCTTGCCAGGTCCTTCTTCACCACTGGCAGGAGGTTTTTAGGGCGTAGCCTGAGGAGGGCGGGGTTTGGGGAGGGGAGGGACTTCAATGCCATAGAGTCTGATTGACAAAGCAACCATTTTTTCCAGGGGAACTGATCTCTATTGGCTGGAGATCAGTTGTTATAGCAAGAGATCTCCAGCTAGTACCTGGAGGTTGTATAAAGTAATAGTATGAGGCTTTCAATGCTTATCAAAATGCTATATTATACTTGTTACAAACATGTGGTGAATACGTACAGTGTTCAAAATTATACAATTCTATACAGTGTAACAACTAAGACAATACAAAACATGAAGACAGAGAAACGAAGTAGCTGTATCTCTTTGCTACAATAGAACCAAAATGAATTATATTTCAGTTCAGTTAATAACTTTTTATTTTCTTTTATAAATTTTGTTTCAATCATCAACATACATATAGCAACAAACAGATTAGCAGGCAGCCGGGCGCACTGAGAACCTGAACCACTGAATAATTCTATACCTTAATTGATTGCAAATAAGGAACAACAATATATGTGAAGCTATTGGCTGAAGAAGCTGCCTTTGGTAGTGAAAGCACGATTGTTCATCCGGACAGCGTTTCCATTTATTTCAATATGCTTCCTTCCATGTTCCCTTGAAGAAGTTGATGATTGAAACAAAATTTATAAAAGAAAAGAAAAAGTTATTAACTGAACTGAAATATAATTCATTTTGGTACTATTGTAGCAAAGAGATACAGCTACTTCGTTTCTCTGTCTTCATGTTTTGTATTGTCTTAGTTGTTACACTGTATAGAATTGTATAATTTTGGACACTCTGTACGTATTCACCACATGTTTGTAACAAGTATAATATAGCATTTTGATAAGCATTGAGAGCCTCATACTATTACTTTATACAGCCTAGCCCTATAGTATTGGTGTTTACCTTCTCTAGCTAGTACCTGGAGGTTGGCAACCCTAAGTTACATTCTTCTAAGTCCATTGAAATAAATGGGCTTGGCCAAGGGTAACTCTGTTTTGGATGGCAATGTCAGAGGCCTTGAACAGTTGCTGTCTCTTAGCCTACCCATTATCTTGTTGGGTTGTTATGCAGATGTAAAAATGCTGCTCTAATTACCAAGAAGAAAGGGAGATGGGAAAATGTAAGAAGCAAGATGTATTTTGTTCTGGTTTCTTCTGATTAAAATCCAAGCAGTGTGTTTTATATTTGGTGACTCTAAACTGTTCACAGTACAGGGAGTGCACGTTAGCGGTTGTTAAAAAAAAGCCTTGGGCATTTGTCAAAGGCAAGAAGAGAACTAGGTTTGAAAAATATAGATTGTACATTCCTGGGCAGAGGGTGGGGCTGTGGCTCAGTGGCAGAGCATCTGCTTGGCATGCAGAAGATCCCAGGTTCAACCCCTGGCATCTCCAGTTAAAGGGACCAGGCAAGTAGGTTATGTGAAAGACCTCTACCTGAGACCCTGGAGAGCTGCTGCTGGTCTTAAACAATGCTGACTTTGATGGACCAAGGGTCTGATTCAGTAGAAGGCAGCTTCGTGTGTTCAAATCCGGAGGGGTCTTAAGATTATTATCAGTTTGTAGCTAGCTGTATATTTCCTGTCTGCTGGTAGCAAGCTAAAATTCTGCAGCTAGAGAAAGAAATATCTTTAGCCGTGTTTCTCAGATCTCTCCCCACCCCTCTTTACTTATCAGACTGCTTTTTGCTGGTCTGATATTTAATTAATGATCACAGCAAGGCTATAAGCAACTACCCTAGAAATATATTCTGCCATAAGTAGACATGCACCTCTCTCAAGCAAGAGAGACCATTTATACATGGGAGGCTTCTGCCACTTCCTAGATTCCTTCAATACTGTCATAAAATCATTCAATTATTCCCTTCATTGTGATATGCAGTATCTTTAGGGTGGGGCTGTGGCTCAGTTGCAGAGCCTCTGCTGGGCACACAGAAGGTCCCAGGTTCAATCCCTGGCATCTGCAGTTAAAGGGACTAGGCAAGGAGGTGATGTGAAAGACCTCTGCTGGAGACCCTGGAGAGCCGCTGCCGGTCTGAGTAGACAATACTGACTTTGATGGACCAAGGGTCTGATTCAGAATAAGGCAGCTTCATGTATTCATGTGAGAAAAATTGCAGACAAGGGTCTTTCAGGGGGAAAAAAATCCAAGACCAACAAGGTAATTCTGTGGTTGATTTAGATAATTTATTTCTGAGTCTCATCTCTTTTTTTGAGAAGGGCATGCCAGTGCAGGATATTTCTCCAGGACTTGGAAAAAACCTAATGGAAATCTCCACTGTCTCTCTTGCCTGCCTCCTTCTCCACTTGATTTTTACCTAGCGCCATATATTTTTGTTTGGCAGGTTCCACAAGCTGGTCATCGATGACGTGAGGCCAGAAGATGAGGGAGACTATACTTTTGTTCCCGATGGATACGCGCTCTCATTATCTGCCAAGCTCAACTTCCTGGGTCAGTGAAAGAAAGGGGCTTCCTGAAGAGGGTCTGGGGATTCTGCAGGAGCATGACCCTCCCATACCCAATTTCATAAATAGAGCACAGACTGTGTGCCTGTGGTTGGACTGGTAACCCCCAAGCTTCTCTGAACCCAACTCTGGATCCAGCCAGGTCATCTCCCGGTTCCCTTTGACAAACCCCAAACACTGTGGTGGAGCTCATGAGACTTAAATGGACAAAAGCCATGTGAGATGGGCTGAAGTCAGGAGGGGAGTGAGGCAAGAGTGAGCGAGATGGCTGGCTCCAACCCTATATTACTACAGGTGTAGAGCCAGCATGGTGTAGTGGTTAAGAGTGTTGGTTAGGAGCGGTGGACTCCAATCTGGAAAACCAGGTTTGATTCCCCACTCTTCCACATGAGTGGTGGATGCTAATCTGGTGAACCGGATTGGTTTCCCCAATCCTACACATGAAGCCAGCTGAGATAACTTGGGCTAGTCACAGCTCTCTTAGAGCTCTCTCAGCCCCACCTCCCTCACAAGATGCCTGTTGTGGGGGCAGGGGAGAGAAGGCGGTTGTAAGCCTCTTTGAGACTCCTTACGGTAGAGAAAAGCAGGGTATAAAAACCAACTCTTCTTCTTTTTCTTTCCTCTACTTCTAGAAATCAAGATTGAATATGTCCCTAAACAAGGTGAGTTCTGAACAGATTCCCCTTGAGGAATGGCGTGGGGGAGGGGGAAACCTGAGATATCTGTCAATGTTAAGTGCTTCATGGATGCTGGTGGACTACCCACTTGGTTTGACAGAGCACGGCAGAACCATTTCTCCTACACCACCTTCCTTTTCTAGAAAAGCCGGTGTGGTACATCTCTCACCCTTCGGCTTCAGCAGATGACCCTGTGTTCTGATATTATGAGTAGGGTTGCCAACCTCCAGGTACTAGCTGGAGATCTCCCGCTATTACAACCGATCTCCAGCCGATAGAGATCAGTTCACCTGGAGGAAATGGCCGCTTTGCCAATTGGACTCTATGGCATTGAAGTCCCTCTACTCCCCAAACCCCACCCTTCTCAGGCTCCACCCAAAAAACCTCCTGCTGATGGCGAATAGGGACCTGGCAACCCTAATTATGAGAGAGGGAGAAAGGCATCTCCCTGTCCACTCTTTCCATACCATGCCTAATTTTTTAGACCTCTATCATGTCTCCCCTTAACCGCCTTCTTTCTAAGCTTACTAAATTGGACTTGGAGGGAAGTGGTTCTAAATTCTGGCTTAGCCCAGCCACAACCAACTGTCCTCCATTGCCAACTCCCCATCTGAAAAATGGGAATAATTTTACTTACTGGAGAGGGAGGCTAATGTAGTACTTCATGCTTTGGGAGTGCTAAAGGCTTGTTGTTTTTTTGCCATCTTCTGGGCGTGGAGTAGGGGTCACTGGGGGTGTGTGGGGGAGGTAGTTGTGAATTTCCTGCATTGTGCAGGGGGTTGGACTAGATGACCCTTGTGGTCCCTTCCAACTCTACGATTCTATGATTCTAACAAGGCATTGCTTTGGGGAACAGTATCGTGCCTATAGTCTTTAGTGACTGCACTAATATAAAGGAAGGGGGTTGCCCTCAGTTTGATGCTATTGTCCTTTCCGGTTTCTCTAGAGCCCCCCAAGATCCACCTGGACTGTTCCGGACAAGGTCAGGCAAACACCATTGTGGTGGTTGCAGGGAATAAGCTGCGCTTTGATGTGCCCATCACTGGGGAACCAGCACCTGTTGCCACCTGGATGAGGGGCGACGTGGTAGGTGTTTCATTTATAGACCACCTTTCTTTTCCGGGCTCGAGCCAAATTACAGCATTAGAAGGCAATGCGATTAGAAAAGCCAGTATAATACATGCAACAAACTATGAGATGCAGCGTGATCCGAACTACAAACAAGACGAACAAAAATGTAACCTGTACAACAAAATGGGAAAGTTGTGCAACCTAAAGCCACAGACTGTATGTAACAACAAAAGGAAGAATGGGGGCGGGGGAGGCCTAAAATTTCCACAAACACATGATTTCTGCCACTATTCCACATGGCTTCTGCCCACATGAGTCCCACAATCCCTGGTATAACCTTTTCAGTGATCAAAAGGGGCATCTCCTTTCTCTTTTGTGGAAACACTGGTAGGATCCACCCCAGTTTTGTCAACTCCACACTTTTTAAACATTATTTTTTTTTAGCATAAAACTCAGTGGGTTGGATACAAGCAGCTTTTCTCCTGGTGAGAAAGGGAAGTGAGGGGGTCTCTTTCCACCAAAAAGTCTATGATAGGGATCTGCATGGACAAAAGTCATGAGAGATGGAGGCGATCGTAAAGAGAATAATTGGGTGAGATGCAGCCAGAAGAGCTGGCTGGATAAAACCCAATGGCCATTTATGCTTGGTAATTAGCGGCATGTTCCAGGGTGAAGTGCCCCACATATTTTTTTTAGTTTTTCACGCTGAACCATGATTCAGGAAGTGACCGCAAAGGCGCCGCATACCTGCTTCGCATTTCTTAAGAGTCTCTTTAACGCAAACTTTAGTGTTTGCTCTGCCCCTGCTGCAAAGAATCTCCTCAAGGAAGCATTCAAAATGACAGCCGCGCGTTAGCTATGCACAATGCCGTTGCTAATAGTTATGCAAACAGGAATGAAAGGAACGGGCGAGTGGTTGGTGGTGGAATTTCTGCTTTTGCGTCGGGACCGTGAGTAGGCATTTTAAAGGTCGCATTAAAAAAAAAAGCTTTGAGAGAGCATCAAAATTGACCCTGCATAAATGGCCAATATTTTCTGATTTCGGACAAAAACCCTGGTATTGGAAATCTGGACTCTGCAACGTATGTAACTTACTTTTGGCTCCGCAAATGTCAAAATCCTATTGAACGTCCCTGACTATCATCCCTCATCTTTAGGTCTTTACTGACACCGAGGGCCGGGTTCGTGTAGAAGAGCGTAAGGAACTGAGCAGTTTTGTGATAGAAAGTGCCGAGCGCTTTGATGAAGGGAGTTACACCATCAAGGTGACCAATCCGGTGGGTGAGGACACAGCCACTCTCCATGTCAAAGTTGTGGGTGAGTAACATGTCGAGATGAGCACATGGGACGGACGGGTAGTCCTAGCTGGCCCAGGGTTCTGATGCTCCATCTCTCCTTGTCTCTTGCAGATGTTCCTGATCCTCCTGAGGCCGCACACATCACTAAGGTTGGCGAGGACTGGGCCATTTTGGTATGGGAGCCACCTAAATATGATGGTGGAATGCCCGTGACTGGTGAGAATCTCAAGTGAACATAAGTCAAATTAAGTTAAATTAAATTCGTGGATCAGATTAATTTTTGAGCCTAAAACTACTTAACTAGGACTGTCGGGATAGAAGTGTACATGGGTATCTTACAGTGCCACCCTAAGCACCCTTTTAAGCCAATTGACTCTGATCAGTGTAGGACTTTGAAGGGTGTGGATGGCCCAGGCTAGCCTGATATCGTCAGATCTCAGAAGCTAAGCAGGGTTGGCCCCGGTTAGTATTTAGATGGGAGACCACCAAGAAAGTCCAGGCTCAGCCATGATTAGTAGAACATAAGAAAAGCCATGCTGGATCAGGCCAAGGTCCATCAAGTCTAGCAGTCTGTTCACACAATGACCCAACCAGGTGCCTCTAGGAAGCCCACAAACAAGACGACAGCAACAGCATCCTGCCTGTGTTCCACAGCACCTAATATAATAATCATGCTCCTCTGATCCTAGACAGGATAGGTATGCATCATGACTAGTATCCATTTTTACTAGTACCCGTGGACAGCCCTCTCCTCCATGAACATGTCCACTCCCCTCTTAAAGCTTTCCAAGTTGGTAGCCATGACTACGATTTAACTAATTTAGTATTTGGATGGGAGACCACCAAGGAAGTCCAGGATCGCTATGCAGAGGCAGACAATGGCAAACCACCTCTTTTACATTTCTTGCCTTGAATATCCTACAGGGTTGCCATAAGTCTGCTGTGACTTGACCTCACTTTCTACCACGTTGCACAGACAGGCACATATTGGCCAGTGCCTGTGATGTGAGCGGTAACATTACTCTCCTATTCACAATCTGGAGCACTTTCTTTTTTTCCAGATTTTGAGTGAAGGTAAATAGTGTGTGAATACCTTCTTATATAGCTTTATTCCTATTTCTATTTGTGTAGGTCTTTAAAATAACCCTATTAGTGCCCACGCTATGGATGTGGAGAGTAAACATGTCCCCCACAACTTGGATGGTTTCTTTCTTAATTGTTTTTAGCTTGCCAAAGATGTGCACATAGCCACTCATCCAAGTGCTGACACCAATTATTTATCATGTCAAACTTTAAAATATACCGTATTTTTCCGTGTATAAGACACCCCCATGTATAAGACGACTTCTATTTTTTTGAACCCAAACTTAAGAAATCGGGTCATCTTATACATGGGGCATCTTATACACAGAAAAATATGGGTGGGGAAGACAGCGGGGCCCATCGGAAGGCTGGCCACTGGCCAGCCAGGGCAACTGGGCTCTTCCCAGCTGCTCTCTTCCCCGCCTGTCAGCTGACAGGCGGGGAAGAGAGCAGCTGGGAAGAGCCCAGTTGCCCTGGCCAGCCACTGGCCGGCCTTCAGGTGGTCGCTGCTCTCTTCCCCGCCTATATTTTTCCGTGTATTCCGTGTATAAGACGACCCCCAATTTTTAACTAAAAATTTAAAGGAAAAAAACATTGTCTTATAAACAGAAAAATGCGGTAATAGTGCAAGGCTACCTATTCCTCTTACAGAGCGATGCCCCATCCTTTCATGAATTGTCTCACATTCTTTTAAATCAGGCCCTCCATCACTGGTTTCTTTGGGGGGGGGGGTGAAACTGACTAGACCCGCATTGGCTGGCATTTACCCGAGTCAATTTCACAACTCCCTTGCCTTGCATAGCACAGAGTTCTTCTCAGACACATCGTTGACCCGTGAATGGCCGAGGTGGCGTCTAGGAACAGCCTGAAATTTCCTGGCATTGTGACATGACACGACCATGTCGACCCCTGACTGAGGAAACGATCCAAAATACGGCAGGCATCTCATTTCATCCCATCGCTCATTTATCTTGGTTTTATGTTTGTCAGGGTACCTGATGGAGCGTAAAAAGAAGGGAAGCATGCGCTGGATGAAGATAAATTTTGAGGTTTACACGGATACTACCTATGAGTCCACCAAGATGATCGAGGGAGTGCTCTACGAGATGCGGGTCTTTGCTGTCAACGCCATTGGAGTCTCTCAGCCCAGTCAGAATACCAAACCTTTCATGCCGATTGGTGAGTGGGTGAAGGCGATAAGGCAGGATCGTTGTGTCCCCTAGCTTCAGGGAACGATCCCTTTCTCCTCCCAGCTTGCTTATGTGGGCTCTTCCTCAGGTCATTCAAAATGGCAGCCAAAGGTTGAGGAGGAGCCATGACTGGGAAAGGGGTCAGGGTTTCCCCGGAAAGCACAGAATTGTCAGGCTTTTGGTCCTAGAAGCATACCGGAGGTTGTGACATTGTCCACGTGGATCAGACAGTATGATGTATTAGTAATTCGTGTTCCCATATCCCACCACAGCCCCCACGAGCGAGCCACTCCACCTTACCTTGGAGGATGTAACAGACACCACGGCCACGCTGAAATGGCGCGCCCCGGATCGTATTGGTGCGGGGGGCATCGACGGCTACCTCATCGAGTACTGCAAGGAAGGAAGTGAGTTGCTGCAGCGGAAAACAAGATGGGCGGGTCTGGGAGAGTGAGGGGGGGAAATCTTTCTTTAAAGACAATCTCTGATGCCTCTCAGTTAAAGCAGGAACTCCCAAACTTCCCTTGGAACCGCTCAGGAGACCTTCTCCTGGTCTTCCTGGTGGTCTCCCATCCAAATACTAACCAGGGCTGACCCTGCTTAGTTTCTGAGATCTGACGAGATCAGGCTAGCCTGGGCCATCCAGGTCAGGGTTATAGATGACCACAATTGTCTTTGCCCCGCTAACCTTGCCTTCTCCATCACTTTTCCAGCTGATGAATGGATAGCTTCCAACACAGAACTGGTTGAGCGCTGCGGCTTTACTGCCAAGGACCTTCCTACTGGCGAGAAGCTTTTATTCCGGGTCGTTGCAGTTAATATCGCGGGCAAGAGTGTTCCAGCCACCTTCGCGCAGCCTGTCACCATCCGAGAGATTGTCCGTAAGTCCACTAAGGAGTCTCGATCGCTAATCCTTGAGCTCTCTATCCTGACTTAAGAGGAGGGTATGGAACAGTAGCAAATGCTTTGTATGTAGACAATCCAAGATTCCTTGGTATCTCGAGTTTAGAATTTCTCAGAGAGCCAGCGTGGTGTAATGGTTAAGAACGGTGGTTTGGAGCGGTGGATTCTGATCTGGAGAATCGGGTTCGATTCCCCACTCCTCCACATGAGCAGCGGAGGTGAACTGGATTTGTTCCCCCACTCCTACACACGAAGCCAGCTGGGTGACCTTGGGCTAGTCACAGTTCTCTTAGAGCTCTCTCAGCCCTACCTACCTCACAGGGTGTCTGTTGTGGGGAGGTGAAGGGAAGGTGATTGTAAACCAGTTTGATTCTCCCTTAAGTGGGAGAGAAAGTCGGCATATAAAACCCAACTCTTCTTCTTCTATCTCGACACGCATGAGCCAAATGAATGATTCATCTGACTTTCTCCTTATGCAACTAACAGATGTATGAATACTAACAAGTTGCTGGAATGGACAGCCCTCTCTGAAGGATTCTTAAAGAACTCAGGGAGGTGAAATAGATAAACTGCTAACTTGAAAATTATCCCGAAGGATGTGTCCTCACAGCATGGATTCTCTGTTTGTTTTCTCTCTCTTACTGCAGAACAGCCCAAGATTCGACTTCCTCGCCACCTCCGACAGACCTATATCAAGAGAGTGGGGGAGCAGATCAACTTGCTGATCCCCTTCCAGGTGAATAACGGGCTGGGAAAACTTACAGCTCTGGAACTTGTAAATGGAAATGCAGCTTAGGCTTGAAGCCCATGGCGTTTACTAGGATCAGGGATGCTAATATATTGAAGCCACGAGGGTGGGAACAACTGTCATATTTTAATAGTTGCCTCTGGAGCCTAAATTCCTCTGGTCTCCTTTTTGCCCTAAGCCAGGAGTCCTGAACCTTATTGAGCCTGTGGACGCGTTTGGAAGGCTGAGAACACGCAAGTGGTTACCACCACCACAAAAAGGCAGCCATGGGGCTTGGGGCCATTCACAAAATATTGGGAAGTTCCAAGCCTAGTCTCCTATGACGGAGACAGTTGTTTATGAATGGGTGCTCCCTGCAGATGAAAAAGTGATGCCTTCTGAAACATCTCCTACTCCAGATGGTTGGCAGAAAGCCAAGGATGGCTCTTTGTTTTGGGGAAGAAGGAAGTAGGGAACAGGAAATACATTGGCAGGTGGCATGTTGCCTGCAAACACCATGTTGGGTAGGGTTGACAGCTCCAGGTTGGGAATTACCTGGAGATTTTTTGGGTGGAGCCTGAGGAGGGGAGGGACTTCAATGCCATAGAGTCCAATTGCCAAAGCGGCCATTTCCTCCAGGAGAACTGATCTCTATCGGCTGGAGATTGGTTGTAATTGTACACTTACCTGTACAATTGGGAGTGTGCACTTGTTTGTTCCTCAAGATATTTTTTGTTGTATATTTGGCTCTTATTCATGTATTTGGATTTGCGTTCTACTTTATACAGTAATTCTCGTTGTTAAAGCAATATAGACTCTTGCTTTATTATTGCCATAAGTGTCTACTGTTCTCCTGCCACTATCTTTAGGACACAAGCTGTTTAGTTTGATTTCTATAACCTTTTCATGGCTACTTGGTCGGAAATGTTTGTGTGTATGGCAGAAGACCACAATAGGATTATTAGCAACCTACCCTCGTTGCAAGATAAGACTACACCCAAAATGGATAACTATTAGCAATTAATGAACCTCTCTAAGAAAATCATTCGTTAACACTTACCTGTACAATTGGGAGTGTGCACTTGTTTGTTCCTCAAGATATTTTTTGTTGTATATTTGGCTCTTATTCATGTATTTGGATTTGCATTCTACTTTATACAGTAATTCTCATTGTGAAAGCAATATAGACTCTTGCTTTATTATTGCCATAAGTGTATACTGTTCTCCTGCCAGTACCTGGAGTTTGGCAACCCTAATGTTGGGGACTGCTGTCTTAACCTGAGGATCTCATTTGAGGAAGCTCCCAGTAATTGGGTGGATCCATCCAGCTTTTTCACTCCATCTTGCCCAGTTTCCCTCCTTACTACGGCCCTTGTTCCACACTGCTTTTGTCCCTGCAGGTCTCTTGTATAACCTTTTTTGGGTAGGGGTCAAAGGGGACCCTTCCTTCATTTTTCATCCACAGAAAAACTGGTTGGATCCACCCCAATCTAAAGGGAATCCTACAGTCCGGGAGAGCTTGGGAAGGTCTAATGCCAAGTGTTCTGCCAATTCCAGGGTAAGCCTCGTCCTAAAGTCACGTGGACAAAAGACGGGAAGCCTCTGGACCCCAAGGAGGTGGCCGTCCGTACCTCAGACATGGACACCATCCTCTTCATCCGCTCGGCTGCCCGGCACCATTCAGGCCCCTATGAGCTCTCCGTTCAGATTGAGAACATGGAGGACAAGGCCATCATCAAGATTCGCGTTGTGGGTAAGGATCTGTCAGCTACCGCAGATTCAGCCAATATATCTTAAAAACAAAACCTAATGATACGTTGTAGGGCCAGAGTGCTGTCGTGGTTAGGCTTTGTTAGAACGTAAGAACATAAGAAAAGCCCTGCCGGATCAGACCAAGGCCCATCAAGTCCAGCAGTCTGCTAACACTGTGGCCAACCAGGTGCCTCCAGGAAGCCCCCAAACAAGACGGCTGCAGCAGCACCATCCTGCCTGTGTTCCACAGCACCTAATATAATAGGCATGCTCCTCTGATCCTGGAGAGAATAGGTATGCATTATGACCAGTATTCATTTTAACTAGTAGCCATGAATACCCCTTTCCTCCATGAACATGTCCACTCCCCTCTTAAAGCCTTCCAAGCTGGCAGCCATCACCACATTTCGGGGCAGGGAGTTCCACAATTTAACTATGCGTTGTGTGAAAAATACTTCCTTTTATCTATTTTGAGTCTCTCACCCTCCAGCTTCAGCAGATGACCCTGCGTTCTGGTATTATGGGAGAGGGAGAAAAACTTCTCCCTGTCCACTCCAAACCATGCATAATTTTATAGACCTCTATCATGTTGGTAGCAGAGTGATTCACTATGGTGCACTGGAGTCTTCCTCATTGCCCGAGAACTGGACCTGACTCCCTTTAATCCCTGAACACTGTTACTACCTTGGAGGTGGCCAGTGCTGTGAAGTCGCATCCAACTTATGGCGACCCTGTAGGGCAGGGGTGGGGAACCTTTTTTCCGCCAAGGGCCATTTGGATATTTATAACATCATTTGCAGGCCATACAAAATTATCAACTTAAAAATTAGACAACCAAGCCCCAAGCAGGTAGCTGCCCCAGATGACCCCCCCGTGTGGGCAAGCAGGCAGGCATCCAACCAGTGGTGCGCTCGCCCACCTGGTGGCACAGGATGGTCTGTTGCACCAGCCAGGCATAGCCATCCAGCCGCATGCCGGAGTTGCTCATGCTCAGCATGGTGGGGGCTGGATTCTACAGCCGGCTCCTGCTACCTCCGCCTGCAGGGATGAAATGAGGACACACTAGCTAAGAAATCCCCCCCCCCCGCTCATTCTGGCCCTGCCCCCTTTAACCCCTTTATTGTCGCCACTTCTGCCCCCAGCCCTCTCGTAGTACAGAGGGAATATGTTTCTCCATGGCCGGGGTGGGAAATGGTCAACACAGTTTCATGGGCGGTCCTAGCAGCTCCATAGCTAATGACTCTTCTGCAAGGGGGAAAAAGGTTCCTTTTCTCGGCAAAAAAACCTCACATCCGCCTTGAATAGAGGCTATTCCTCTCCACGGGAGGGGGCGGATCGCCAGTCTTAGATCCTTCTGAGCTAGAGATCTGCCAGGACCCACGAAGGGCCAGACCAAATGATTTCACGGGCCTTAAACGCCCCCCCCCCCCGGCCTGACGTTCCCCACCCCTGCTGTAGAGTTTTCAAGCAAGAGATGTTCAGAGGTGGTTTGCTATTGCCTGCCTCTGCGTTGCGACTCTGGACTTCCTTGGTGGGCTCCCATCCAAGTACTAGCCAGGTCTGAACCTCCTTAGCTTCTGAGATCTGACGAGGTCCGGCTAGCCTGGGCCATCCAGGTTACTAGCTTACCACCATACGAGTGTCTTTCTGTTTCAATTAGCATTTGAAAAGTTCTTGAAGTTCTCTCTCTCTCCCCTGCCCCCAAATAATTGGAGGCCAATTAGTCATTTCAATGTAGATGACCACAATGGGGGCCCCCAGTACCTTCCAGCAATTAGCATTGCCAAAAGATTCAAGTATTGCGTTGTCCTGGAGCTCTTCTCCAGTCCTGCCGTACACACGCCAATAAAAATAAAACAGGTGGGCGGAGAACCATGACCGCGGCATGACGACAGCGTGGGGGGGGGGCAGCGGCGGCAGTGATGCAATCCCCATTGTCCTGGGTTGCCGGCTGGCACCCCCCGCCCCGTTCCGGCCACATGTACCTGGCAGCAGGGTCCCAAGGAGCCAGGCTGCGAAAGCAGGGAGCCAGGCCGACAGGAGGAAGACGCCACCGTCCCAGGAGGCAGGGCATACCCCCGTGGTGCCCGCCGGGACGCTGGCCCGCCGGGAGGAGGGGTGGCCACCGAGGGACCCTGCGGGGTCATGGAGACCCCGCATCACGAGCGTGGCAGGGTCACCCGGAGCCGCCCGACGCCGGAGACGACGCTGCCACCCTAGCCATGGGGGAACAGGACGGTGCCGGCAGAAGACAGCTGGTTGGGGGCAGGGCGGGACAACAGAGCCGGGGAGCCCCATGCCCCTGGGACCGCTGCTCCCAGCAGGAGATGCGCTGCTGCTGAAGGCCCCGGCGCCGCCCAGCTGACTGGCGGGCGAGCGCAAGCAGGGCAGAGGTGGGGCCCGTGGTCGCAGCCGGCAGGGAAGCAGAGGGGAGGGAACGAACCCGGGGGGACCTTTATGAGCTTGGGAGGAGGCGCCTAGGGGGAGGAAGGGGAAATAAAAGGCGGGGAGGAGCGGAGGCCGAAGAGGAGAGTTCTGGCAGCAGCAACCCCAAGCTCTGTGAAGTAACAGAGGGCAAGCTGGCTGCTACCGACGGGGAGGACAGCTCAGACTCCCCGTCGGATTGGTCTGAGGCCGAGGAAGCTCTCCTCGACCGACCCCAAGTGGAGCGTGAGGGGCTAGGGGGGACAGCCGACAGGACCGCGCTTCACCCACACCTTGCGTGAAAGGGAAACCACAGCTCACAAGGGTGGGAAACCGGATGACCCTGTGCAGTGTGGAATCTCTGGTGCAAGTCAAGCGTGAATTGAGCAGCAATTGCACCGGCAACACAACCACTGCAGAAAAAAAACACCCTCATGGGTAGGGTTGGCAGGTCCCTCTTCACCAATGGCGGGAGGTTTTTGGGGTGGAGCCTGAGGAGGGTGGGGTTTGGGGAGGGGAGGGACTTCAATGCCATAGAGCCCGATTGCCAAAGCAGCCATTTTTTCCAGGTGCTGTAACAAACAATGAACCTATGCTGCTATAGTAGAAACTGCAACAACAACCAGCATGGGCCTTGATCCAAACAATATGCATACAACTATATCTAACTATTTTACTTGCTTTTATTATAATTCCTTAAATTTCCTTTGCACACCCAAAAGTTGATAACTTCTCAATCCTTGGGCGCTTATAATGCGTGTACTAAATGTAGGTACATGAACTTCAACAAAATAAACCAAATCAAACAACTGTCAGTGCTAATAAGTCCGTGTGTGTGTGTGAGAGAAGTGCCATCAAGTCGTTTCCGACTCATGGCGACCCTATGAATCAATGTCCTCCAAAGTGTCCTATCCTTAACAGCTTTGCTCAGATCTTGCAAATTGAGGGCCATGGCTTCCTTTATAGAGTCCATCCATCTCTTGCTGGGTCTTCCTCTTTTCCTGCTGCCTTCAACTTTTCCTAGCATGATTGTCTTTTCCAGTGACTCTTGTCTTATAATATGTCCAAAGTACGACAGCCTCAGTTTAGTCATTTTAACTTCTAGGGTCAGTTCAGGCTTGATTTGATTTGATTTGTTTTTTTGGTGGTCCAGGGTATCCGTAACCATACATAAGGACTTATTGCACCCAGGCACACCCCAACCTTATGTATGGACTTATTTGTGCCAACAGTTGTTTAGATATAGTTGTATGCATATTGTTTGGATCGAGCCCCAGGCTGGTTGTTATTGCATTTTCTCCAAGGTGAACTGATCTCTGTCGGCTGGAGATCAGCTTCAATAGCAGGAGATCTCCAGCTGCTACCTGAAGGTTGGCAACCCTACTCATGAGCAATGAGGTCACATATTTGTGCAGAGAACTTTAAAGCTACAGAACAGGCAAGAATGTGGGGGAAGAGGTTTGGTTTAAATAGGGACAGGATGGGGGGTGCAGAAGGCCTCAGAATACAGTATGGCTAGGACTAGGGAGTGGCTCGGATCCTACAGAGGAAAGGAAAGAGAGCCAGAGCCTGTATGCTGTTTTCCCTTTCTCCTCACTGCAGCTGCTAAACTGTTAACAAGCTTTAATCCGGTTCTGTTCCACCTGTCTCCACTCCTTTGCCCCTAGTCCTGGTGGGAATCCTCCCTGCGCCCAGCTCCCATGGCTGGTATAGGAGAGGTGAAGGACTTGGAGACAGCAAAGTTGGCATCGCATGACTCAGCCTCCTGCCAGCTGAACAAGTGGAGACTGTAGGGATGCCAGCCAAGGGGGAGAGCCGCTTCCTGACGGCTGTGCCCTGTCCTTTAGGGGTTCTGCCCTCATTTTGAGGACTATCTCGAGCTGCCCGTTTGGGCCTGGATCTCCTCTCTGAGCCCATTCCTTGCCTTCCAAATCTTCCTCCTCTTGCTCCGTGCCTGCCGCCCATCCCTCCGCCCGGCTCTCCCCGTCTTCTTTTACATGCCCTCCTGCTCCTGCCCTTTACCCGTCTAGCACAGAGAGATCATATTCCTTTGCTCTATATTTAAGCTTTCTTGATGGCTTAAGCCAGATGTCATCTCTTCCCCCCTCCCCACCCAAATGCTGCAGAAAAGTTTGCCAATCCATTTCCCAGACAACATAGTTTGGATCTGCTGCCTCTAATCCCTGTTTGGCCTCTGTGAGGTCCGAAGAGAAGTGTAGCATCTTCCAAGGGCCTGCTGCTGATGTGCCTTTGAAGAGGAATCTATTTGGGAAGTTGCTACCCTTGTCCTCCGCCGCTCCCAACCCTAACGGCACCTAGGGTTGCCAACCTCCAGGTACTGAAAGAAAATAAAGACACCTCTGCACCCGTATCAAGAGGATGAGAAAATTAGTACAGGAATATAGCTGTTAACAAAGCCAAATATATTGTAGCTGTATTTTTTCACAGTATGTGGCAATACTACCACCCTCAACAATTATATATACTACAACAAAAAGATGTATAATTATACATGGTGAAATATCCAAGCAGGTAAGTCACAACAATTTCCTGTAACAGGTAAGTATTGAAGTACAGTTCACTAGAAATGTTCTTTTAAGATGCTCTTTCCTCATACAGCAGCGAGATGTGCATTGAAGGAGAAAACGATCGTTTCGGGGCATGAAGCCCAATTCTTCCTCAGTTCTTCCTATGCAATACAATAAATAAATAAAAATACTTTTCCATTGTTTCCAATTCCTTTGGAATACTTGCCATATTTACCAATAAATTACTAAAATTCTATCACAGTTAATAATTTAAATATGTACAAAAATACTTCATATACTTACAAAAATACAATGCTTGCAGTTATACATCATCTGTATAACTGCAAGCATTTCACCATGTATAATTATACATCTTTTTGTTGTGGTATATATAATTGTTGAGGGTGGTAGTATTGCCACATACTGTGAAAAAATTCAGCTACAATATATTTGGCTTTGTTAACAGCTATATTCCTGTACTAATTTTCTCAACCTCCAGGCACTAGCTGGAGATCTGCTGTTAAAACCGATCTTCAGCCGATACAGATCAGTTCCCCTGGAAAAAAATTGCTGCTTTGGCCATTTGAGGTCCCTCCCCTCTCCAAACCCCGTCCTCGTCAGGCTCCACCCAAAAACCTCCCACCGGTGGTGAAGAGGGATCTGGCAACCCTAATGGCACTATTGGACAGGGGCTGGGATTTGCTTTGCTTGTTGCAGATTGAAAACAGACCATCAGCAAGAGCCAGAGATGGGAGGAGAGTGAGGAAAGAAAGGAAGTTGCAACCGAGTGGGGAGGCGTCATGGACCAGTGGTAGAGCATCTGCGTTGCATGCAGAAGGTCCTAGGATCAGTGTCTGGCACTTCTAGTTAAAAGGATCAGGTCAGAGGTGATGGGAAAGGCCTCTACCTGAGACCCTAGAATGCCTCTGCCAGTCAGAGTAGATACTACTGACCTTGATGGAACAGTGGTCTGATTCAGTATAAGGCAAGTTCATGTGCTCGTGCGAGCCCTTCCTTCCTTCCTTCCTTCCTTCCATCCATCCATCCCTCCATCCCTCCATCCCTCCCTCCATCCATCCATCCATCCTGGGAGCTGCTTCATTGTGTTGCTTTGGGGAATGAAAGTACCTTGCAGCTGCATCCTCAAAGCAAGAGTATGAGAACTACCACTTCGGACACTTTCTTACAGAAACTCTATAAGTACAGGCTTAACATTCACCCCTGAATTAAAGAGGCACAGGATCAAACCGGGAAGCGTTCCGTGAAGTTCTGCACGCTAGAGTAGGGGGGAGGAGTCAGTGGCGCAAAAAAGCTGTGGTCATGCCTGACCTGATAAACCTCTGTCTAGTTAGGTTGTCAGGATTGACCGAATGCAGCCCACTTCAGGCAAGTATCCCCGGGGCACTTTGTTCACCCACGGGAAGAAGTGGCCAAGACAGAGCAGCTAGCCAGCCAGCCAGCGGGGAAGAGTGACTGACTCATAGCAGGGGCTGATTCATTGATATGCACCACACGCACATTAAAAAGAGCTCAAAGCATGTGCAATCACCAAGTGCCTCTCTCTCTTTTTTTTTAAAAATACATGTTTCTCTTCATCCTGCAGGTGTTTGCAGCAATTGATTAATCTGTCAGCATGTTTTTTGGCACGGAGGTGCCCCCCCCCCCAGTGGCTCGCAGGGGACGTGGAAGCCAACTGTGGGTTAAAACACAGCTGCAGTCTTCAGCTAAAAATTCCTGCAATGGGTACAAAAATAGGAACAGAATCTGAACAACAAATACAAAACATGCCGTTAACACAATTAACACGCAGCAGGATAAAACTCAACGGGAGCCATTACAAATATTCTACCCTGATCCTCCTAAAAGGAGATGAACATAATTGCCTAGCAGTCCTAGTTCAGCTTAGCCCAACTTTATTGGAAAAAAACAAAACGTTTTTGCTTTGTCTACATCCACTTTGGGGGAGGGAAGGCAGCATGGTCCAGTGGTCGGCACTCATTAGTCAACAGAGCCAAATATTAACAGTACAACGATTGAGATTTCTTTTGAGAGACGCCTAACTGGAGATGCCGGGGATTGAACCTGGGACCTTCTGCATGCCAAGCAGATGCTCCATCACTGACCCACAGCCCCTCCCAAACGGTGCAAGTGCAGACTTCCCCCTTCCTGGTTCCCAAGCCCCCCCCCCCAATAAAACGGCAACCGAGGCTGGCTGCCCAACCCTCGGAGGCCCCCCGCTGCCCCCCCAGGAAGGGGGCTCCTCTCTGCCCCCCCCCCGGTGCTGGGCATTGGCAGGCGGTCGGCTTGAAAGGTCCAATGAGGGGAGAGATTCAGGGACCCCCCCCCCAATTGCACTCCGGGATTCCCCACTGCCACCGCCTTCCCCTCCTTCCTGGGCCGGCTGGGCGAGGCTAGATGTGCAGCCTTACCTTCTGCCATCCTAGAAGGAAAATTCAGGAAAGTCTCTAGGGTGGAGAGACTCTGCCCCTGTTACTCAGGGGAACTGGCAACTATTGGACATTAGGGTTGCCAGGTCCCCACTCACCTTCGGCAGGAGGTTTCTGTTCAGTTGTGTGTGCGTGCGCCGATGCAGCACGCGGGCTTGCAGCGGGCGGCCCGCTCGCCCCGGGGAGGGAGAAGAGAGGCTTCCCAGCTGGAGCGAGCAGCTGCAGCCGGCGAATCGCTCACCATGGGGAGGGCGAGGGGAGGTTCCCACTGGTGCGCGGGCCTGCAGCGGGTGGCCCGCTCGCCCCGGGGAGGGAGGGAGAGGAGAGGCTTCCCAGCTGGTGCCTCACCCCGCCACCTCTGATCCCTCCCCGCCGGGGAGAGAGAGAGAGGAGAGGGGAGGCTGGGGGAGGGGGGCGCCGCCTCCCGCTCACCTGCTGGCTCCTCCCGCCTGGGGTGCACTGGAGCCCGACTGGAGCGCAGCGCCTCTGCCTGGCTGGGTGCGGGGATGCGGAGAGCCGCACTCAAGGGGCCAAAGAGCCGCATGCGGCTTGGGAGCCGCGGGTTGCCGACCACTGAATAGCCCAATCTTGTCAGATCTCAGAAGATAAGCAGGGTCAGCACTCAGAAGTGAGACCACCAAGGAAGACTTTTCAGAGGAAGGAAATGAAGAACCACCTCTGCTTCTCACTTGCCTTGGGAGTAGGGTTGCTAGCCTCCAGGTTGGAGCGGTGGAGTTTGATCTGGAGAACCGGGTTTGATTCCCCACTCCTCCACATGAGCTGTGGAGGCTAATCTGGTGAACTGGATTTGTTTCCCCACCCCTACACACGAAGCCAGCTGGGTGACCTTGGGCTAGACACAGCTCTCTCAGAACTCTCTCAGCTCCACCCACCTCACAGGGGGTCTGTTGTGGGGAGGGGATGTGAAGGTGATTGTAAGCAGGTTTGAGTCTCCCTTACGTGGTAGAGAAAATCGGCATATAAAAACCACCACTACTACTACTACTAGCTGGAGATCTGCTATTACAACTGATCTCCAGCCGATAGATATCAGTTCACCTGGAGAAAATGGCTGCTTTGGCAATTGGACTCTATGGCATTGAAGTCCCTCCCCTCCCCAAACCCTGCCCTCCTCAGGCTCCACCCCAAAAATCTGCAGGTATTTCCCAACCCAGAGCTGGCAACCCTACTTGGAAGCCCCTTGCTTGGTGGCCAGGAGTCGGCTGCGACTTGATGGCACTTTACATTCATATACGCATCTATTTTGCCGTATTGGAAACATCACATCTGGTGCCTGAATCACCCACTTAGCGGGCAATATGCGATATTACAGGGGCTTGGTGTTTTTCCCTACCCCTAACCCAGCCTGGTCTCCTGTCCTAGGAAGCACCTTTCTTTATGCCATTAGCCAAAGGGCCATTCTGTCTCTACCTCCCCATTCCGCAATGCCGTAACCTCACTTTCCATTTCCCTTGCAGAGAAGCCAGGCCCAGCGCATAATGTGATGGTGAAAGAGGTGTGGGGATTCAACGCTTTGATAGAGTGGGAGCCGCCCAAGGATGATGGGAATTCGGAGATCACCGGTTACTCCATCCAAAAAGCTGACAAGAAGACCATGGTAACACAACCTTTTCCCTCGTTCGAGCTGTCTCAGCAAAGCACAAGTCTAAACCTAGTTAACAAGCTGGCTTGTTTCAGGCCTAGGGTTGCTATCCTCTAGGTGGGGCCTGGAAATCTCCCAGAATTACAGCCGATCTATGGACTACAGAGATCAGTTCTTCTGGAGAAAACGGCTGCTTTGGAGGGTGGACTTTATGGCAGGAAACCCTGCTGAAACCCTTCCCTTCCCCAAACCCCGCCTTTCCCAGGCTCCACCCCCAAATCTTCAGGAATGTCCCAACCTGAAGTTGACAAACCTATTCAAGTCCCTGCTGAAAATGCATACTAGTGGCAACCATACAACTTTGAAGTGTCCTAGACTGAGGCCAACTCTTGCCAGATCCTGAGTCAATGGGCACGATTTTTACCTTATTAAGTATGGGGAAAATAGAGTCTATATTGTGTGTGTTAAGTGCCGTCAAGTCGCTTCTGACTCATGGCGACCCTATGAATCAATGTCCTCCAAAAATGCCTGTCTTTGACAGCCTTGCTCAGGTCTTGCAAACTGAGGGCTGTGGCGTCCTTTATAGAGTCAATCCATTTCTTGTTGGGTCTTCCTCTTTTCCTGCTGCCCTCAACTTTTCCTAGCATGACTGTCTTTTCCAGTGACTCTTGTCTTCTCATAATGTGGCCAAAATATGATAGTCATTTTAACTTCTAGGGTCGGTTCAGGCTTGATTTGATCTAGAACCCACTGATTTGTTTTGTTTTTTCTGGCAGTCCAGGGTATCCGTAACACTCTCCTCCACAACACATTTCAAAGGAATCTACTTTCTTCCCATCAGCTTTCTTCATTGTCCAGCTCTCACACTCATACATGGTAATAGGGAATACGATGGCATGAATTAACTTAATCTTGGTGGCCAGTGACACATCCTTGCACTTTCGAATCTTTTCCAGCTCCTAGTCTGTATTAGCCATCAAAAATTATATAAAAAAATTAATTACTCCAGTGCTAAAATGCGTGTTTGGAGACTATGCTCTATCCAATTATTTGTATCCTTCCCTCTCTGTGAACCCCAGCTTATTTTAGCAACCTAACAATCCCTTGTTTATGGCAGAGCTTTTTCGCTTGTTCGCCTGAACGCTGCTCCTTCTACGGTGCTAAAAGGGAGATATGCTAACTTACCTTATTCAGATAGATTTTGTCCACGTGACCGGAAGAGAGTGGACACACCATCTCATATAATATTGGAATGTCCTGTATACAATACTTACTGCGATCAATGGATTACCGCGATTCTAATTAAATTATCTGCCACCATACCAAGAGACAAAGTAATTCCCTTTCTGCTGGTGAATAGAGATCCAAAAATAACACTGGCTGAGGCCAAGTAGCTCTCCGCCATATTTTCCTTAAAGAAATAAAGGCTCCCCATTTACTGCTCAAGACCTTTGGGTCACGGGAGCTTGAAAGGAAAGTGAAGGGCACAATCCCCCCCTCCATGTGCAGCATAATAATTAACAATGTTAAAAAACAGCCATTATTTATTGAAGGACATTGATAGGTCATTCTGGGAGGAAGAATAATTATTGCTTTCTGTTCAGATTGTCCCTCCTCTCCCCGCAAGGATTCCAAGTATGTTTTCCTGCATTTGTAACCTCATAATGGGGATGCAGCTGGAGGGGGCAGTTTATAAGAGAAAATGGCCAGTAAGAGAAGTACCTCCTATTCCTCCACTCAAAATGAGCTCCTCTTGAAATTGCTTTCCTTTATAGAGAAAGTGACGATCACATGCATATCTGCGTATCTTCTACTTTGCCCCATATCGCAGCTTACCCTGTTGGTGATAAACGTACTTAATAGCGAGAGGTCTCCCAAGCCCAGCTATATTCTCTCTAAACATACGCCTTTCTAAACGTTCACCTGTTCCTGCTTTCCTTCCCCAAGGAATGGTTCACGGTATACGAACACAACCGTCTCACACGCTGCACCGTGTCTGACCTCATCATGGGCAACGAGTATTACTTCCGAGTCTTCAGTGAGAACATTTGTGGACTCAGCGAGAATCCTGGAGTCTCAAAGAACACTGCTTACATTCAGAAAACTGGTAAGCGCATACATTGATTGATAAACTGGGTTTCTCCCATGGTTCTGTGGGAGAATTGTGGGATTCCAGAGGACTTGGAGTGCTAGTGGATTAGAAGGCACCGTTTCATGGTGTTTTCTGGAGAAAGGGGAGCCTGGCGGGATATACCAGAGGAGGGTGGGATCCTAGGACTCCTGTGTCCTTGAGACTCTACTATTGGATATCTCCCTTTCTTGTTTCCCTTTCTCTCTAGGAATAATCTGTAAACAGATGGACTACAAGGAACATGACTTCTGCATGGCTCCGGTGTTTCTAACGCCACTGGTTGATCGGACAGTGGTGGCTGGATACACCACCGCCCTCAACTGTGCCGTGAGGGGACACCCCAAAGTATGTACTGAGCGAGGGAATGGAACAGGATGAAATGTGGTGGTTGGGTGGGGGGGTGTGGATGGGAAAGATGGGGGTGTGAGATAATGGGAAGGAGAGAAAACAGAACGGAGGAGGGGATGGTTGGGGTGACTGAGGGTGTTCTTTTGTATTAATTGAAAAAGGTTGTGTAACAATGAAAAAATCACTTACTCTCGGTAAGAGAAAACAAAAGAATCTGGTAATGTTAGGGTTGCCCACTTCCAGGTACTTGCTGGAGATCACCTGCTATTACAACTGATCTCCAGCCGATAGAGATCAGCTCACCTGGAGAAAATGGCCGCTTTGGCCATTGGACTCTATGGCATTGAAGTCCCTCCCTAAGCCCTGCCCTCCTCAGGCTCCACCGCAAAAACCTCCTGCCAGTGGCAAAGAGGGACCTAGCAACCCTAGGTAATGTGAAGATTGGGCCTCAGGGATTAAAACAAACAGACATGGATTTTCAGTTTCACAGCTTAATGAACTGCAAATTCTGAACTCTGATTTTTAAACATTGCAAGGTTTGCCCAGATCTTTCTGGTTGAAACTGGTTGCTCTGGGGCATGGTAGGTGGCACAATTTAGCCCACGATGGGCACTTTGGGATCAGAACGAGGACGGCCACCGTCAGGATGTTTCAGCCGCCTCCCTTTGTCAATTCGTCCTGCCTTTGTCTGTCCCCAGCCCAAAGTGTTCTGGATGAAGAACAAAATGGACCTCAGCGGGGACCCGAAGTTCCTCCAGAAAAACAGCCAAGGGGTGCTGACCCTCAACATCCGGAAGCCAAGCCCTTTCGACAGCGCCACGTACTCCTGCAAGGCCATCAACGAGCTGGGCGAAGCCCTTGTGGAGTGCAAGCTGGAGGTCAAAGGTGACCATGGGTCGGGAAAAGAGACGGGTTGAAAATGTCTTCTCTTTGGCGAAGTGGGTACACTCCTTCTCACTCACAGGCCCTCCAGAATCTCTGCCTAACACCCTTTCTGTCCTCTTTTGTCCCTCTAGCACCCCAGTAATCTTGTTGCCACGCCTGCCAAGATTGCAAGAGGTAGGTAAGATGCCTTCCACACACACCCTTCCCGCTGTGTTCACAGAAGGATCGGGTTGCCAACCTCCAGGTGATGGCTGGAGATCCCCCGCTATTACTACTGATCTACAGCTATTACACTTGATCTCCAGTTCTCCTGGAGAAAATGGCTGCTTTGGCAATTGGACTCTATGGCACTGAAGTCCCTCCCCTCACCAAACCCCACCCAACCCAGAGCTGGCAACCCTACAGAAAGAACATGCAGCACTTGGGATTTCAAGGCAGAATGGAAATCCCTTATAGATAAGAACATAAGAAAGGCCATGCTAGATCAGCCCAAGGTTCATCAAGTCCAGCAGTCTGTTCACTCAGTGGCCAATCAGATGCCTCCACAAAACCCACAAACAAGACGACTGCAGCAGCACCATCCTTCCTGTGTTCCACAGCACCTAATAGAATAGGCATGCTCCTCTGATCCTGGAGAAAATAAGGATGCATCATGACTAGCATCCATTTTTACTAGTAGCCATGAATACCCCCCTCCCCAAGACCATGTCCACTCCTCTCTTAAAGCCTTCCAAGTTGGTAGCAATCACCACATCCTGGGGCAGGGAGTTCCACAATTCAACTATCTAGAAGCAAACTTGGGTGCAGAAATAGCCCTGAGATCGGGGCTTCTGTTTTTTGGGAGGGGGGGTGAGCAAGTGGCTTGCGTCTGTGTGGGGGAACTATGGGGGGAAATACTTCATGGAAGGGGATGAGGCGAAATTTGGGAAGGGGGCACATAAACTGTATTTTGGAAGCCTGGATGGGGGGAAGGTTTGGTGTAGAGGGAACTGATCAGGTGAATTATCTTGCTTGCCTTGAAAAATGTCAACCCTGGTGATTCTGGATTTGCTCTCTTCACAGCTTACAACTGACCTTTTCATCAAGGTGGCCGCCTTACCTGTGCTGCATGCGGGCATCAAGGTGTTTATCCCCGCCCCCCTTGAACCCACCACACATCTTGTGCTCGGATAGAAGCAACGACCCTAGAACAGCCAGCTTCCTTATATCTGTCTGTGTGTCTGTCTGGTTAGTTGTTGTATCAATAAAATGATCTTGATGGGATAATCTGTGCATCTTTCCTCCTTTTTAGAAAGGGGATTGGTGATTACATTGGGAGTGGGAGGAGGGTCAGCTGTGGGGATGATCCTGGCTTGGGTGTACAGCAAAAGGTTTGCATTATCAAGTGGAGGGCACCGTTTCCCTACCCCCTCTACTAAGTGTTTCCCGATTATGGCATCGAGTCATACAACACACACCATTTACCTGTTGGCCATTCATAAGACAAGGGAACATGACACTACTGTTTGGTTTTTCCTGGACAAACAATTTCCTCAGCCACGAGTGATCCCTCAATTCACCCCATATGGATCTGCCCACCAAAAGAGCCAATGCTATGTGTCCCGTTCTGTTCCAGGGCAGGTGCGGACAAGGGATCGCTGGGGAATGCTCCCCTGGTCACATTCGTCTATTATTTTTCCTCTATTCCCATTGTTTTCACAGTAGAGAGCCAGAGTGGTGTAGTGGTTAAGAGCAGTGGTTTGGAGCAGTGGACTCTGATCTGGAGGCAGCGTGGTGTAGTGGTTAAGAGTGGTGGTTTGGAGCAGTGGACTCTGATCTGGAGAACCAGGTTTGATTTCCCACTCCTCCACATGAGCGACAGAGGCTAATCTGATGAACTGGATTTGTTTCCCTACTCCTACACACGAAGCCGACTGGGTGACTATGGGCATGTCACAGCTCTCTTAGAGCTCTCTCAGCCCCACCTACCTCACAGGGTGTCTGTTGTGGGGAGCGGGAGGGGATTGTAAGTCAGTTTGATTCTTCCTTAAGTGGTAGAGAAAGTCGGCATATAAAAACCAACTCTTCTAATTCTACCACAGCAAGACTGAGAGCGGATGGATCGACAGCAATTCTTGCAGCACCCTAGGGTCAAAGGGGTTTTGGTTTCCCACTCTGTGTAAACTATATATCTCAGGAGAACTTCAGGGCTCTTCCACTGGAAGGGGATCTTGTGATAGTATCCGAACTCCATCACGGTGTTCCGTCTTACATTTATGGGCTGAGTTAATCTAAACATAGCTCAGTACCTACAAAGGGTACAGAGTGTTATGTAAACCTACTACATTACAGAAAAGGCAAAAGGGAGACTGCAGCCAAGAAATCAGAAGGAGATAATGGGGGTTACCGCATTATGTATTCCCAGCGATGTATTAAGAGTTTGAAAACGTTATAAAAAACATCGCTTTAAAAGGGTTTTTGGATGCCATGGCTAAAAAATGGTTGGAAGACGTCTTCACAGCTAAAGGGGCGAAACAAAGTGCGAACAGTATTTTTTATAACAGTTTCAAATTCTTAATACATCGGTGGGAATACATAGAAAGTGCGAACAGTATTTTTTATAACATTTTCAAACTCTTAATACATCGCTGAGAATACCTAGTGTGGTAACAGCCTGAGACTGGGAAGGGCAGCCATGAAGGAGCTAGAAAAGATTCTGAAGTGTAAGAATGTGTCACTGGCCACCAAGATCAAGTTAATTCATGCCATCATATTCCCTATTACTATGTATGGGTGTGAAAGCCCGACAATGAAGAAAGCTGATAGGAAGAAAGTAGATTTCTTTGAAATGTGGTGTTGGAGAAGACTGTTACTGATACAGTGGACTGCCAAAAAACAACAACAAATCAGTGGGTTCTAGATCAAAACGGACTAAACTGAGGCTATCATGTTTTGGTCACATTATGAGAAGAAAAGAGTCACTGGGAAAGACAATCATGCTAGGAAAAGTTGAGGGCAGCAGGAAACGAGGAAGACCCAACAAGAGATGGATTGACTCAATAAAGGAAGCCACAGCCCTCAGTTTGCAAGATCTGAGCAAGACTGTCAAAGACAGGACATTTTGGAGGACATGGATTCATAGGGTCGCCATGAGTCGGAAGCGACTTGACAGCACTTAACACACACACAAACCTACCACATACAAGTCTTAGGCTGCCAAGTCGACACATTTTGCCAAGTAGGCAAGGTCTATTACAGGATGTGTTTCATTACTTTTTAACGTTACGAGACACCGATCTGCCCACTAGCTCTATTAAAGTACATTGGGCTGCCAGCTCAGCGTTCCATGACCCTGTAGATTCTGCGACTTTGTTTTCAGTACCTGATTCAAGAGATTTTTTGACGAGTTCGGATACCCTTCCTGCATGAGGGTTATCCTTATTTTTATCACAGATAATGCACTAACCCTTTGAACCACTGGTAATGTCTGATTTGTTTTTTTAACTTATAAGGTTGTGTTTCTGGTTGCTACCACTGTGGCCAGAAGGGTGGGGGACTTATCAGCACTATGGTTTGTCTTCCCCCTTTCTCCACCTTGACTCTATCCCGTTAAGGTGGTCCTATGGTCCATCTTTAATGTTAGGCCCAAAGTCGTGTCCTAGTTCCAATTGTTCTAGGTCATTCCCTTGATAGTTTTCTTCCCAAATCCTCAGTCACCAGCTGAGCAAACACTCCACATAACTTGATGTCAGATGAGCGCCCGCTTTTGATTTAACTCAAACAGGCTCATTTAGGCATGACGGCAATCTATTTGTCTGCTTCAAGCGACCTAAAAGGAACAAGATGCTTTGTCGCAGATTATTCCAAGGCGTTTGGTCTCTGCCATTAGGTTAGCTTATGACAATGCTAGCGTGGACTGCCCAATCCAGATTAAAGCTCATTCCGCCAGGGCTCAAGCCTCTGTAACTGCTTTCCTAGCCCGGCCAGGTCTCCAGGATATCAGTAATGCAGCGACCTGGTCCACTCTGTCCATGTTCTTCCGGCTTTATTCCATCAACGTGGATTCCAAGAGGGAAGCAGCTGTTGGGAGAGTATTTTTCAGCATTGTTCATTGATAAGGCCACACCTGCCCCTGTGTTAAGTAATCTTGCTATTCTCCCACATGGGACTACACTGAAGACACAACAATGAGAATAAAGTTGCACTTACCTGTAGCTATTGTTCATCGAGTGTCTTCTGTCTAGGCACACATCCCTCTGTCGTTTTACCCACTGTGGGCTGCCGTGGTTTCTTATCTTGTTTTCTGTCTTCCATGGCAGTGGAGAACTAAGGGAGGAGCACACACACCCCACCTCCGTCACGTGACTGTTTGGTTGGGAAATCGTCTCGCTCTCGGCCCGAGACGGAGGGGAGGGGGTAGCGCTCCAAGCAGTCTGAAACTTCTAGAAGCTTTTCATTCGTATGCCCGTGGCCGCCTGCACCTGCGCAGACACGTGCCTGCCTGCGTAAAAGACACCCAATGAACAACAGTCACAGGTAAGTGCAACTTCGTTTTCTTCATGGTTCTTACGGCAACAGACATGTATATAAAGAAGGGGGTCCTCAGATGGTTTGATTCTTTGGAAGGGAAGCTGTGGCTCACCTATGATGATCTCTTGGACTTACAAAGATGGGGGTAGCTTGGGTACATCTGCTGATAACTGATGGGGGCGTCCGTGCGGTAAAAACGGAGGCGATAGAGCAGCCGAACCCACTGCCCAAAGATGTAGTCCCGTTTTTCAGGATGGGCATGAAGCTGCAGGTAAAATGTGCGCCCATTGGACTGGCTCACTTTCAACTGGTACTGGCTAGCATCATGAACGAAGATCCGGACAAACTTCAAGGGCAGAAGCCTGGTGCGTAGGAGAAATGCGTGCATGTGAATCAAGAGACCATAAAAAGCAAACACCTCCCCTCTTACCCAATCTGAGTTTGTGGCCATGCTGTATAGCACTCCCTGTTGCCCTGCGAGGTTAATCCATCCTGGCGATAACCAAAAAAGGTTGCTACAAGGCCTGTGCTCAGCATGTCTAAGAGATCATCTTCCCCCATACATTCTACCCTGACCTACAAACACACCCCTTCCATTCCCCAACTATGGGCCAACCGATATCCACAAGAACAAAAGGTTCTCTCAGCAGATGCCCTTAATTTGTGGTGTATCCTTTCCCCTGGAAACACCAAAGCCAGAGGTCCCTCTAGAAGACACTTTTGTAAGGGCTGTCGCTCAGAGAAAGAGATCTTAGCTATTTGATCCTATGAATTCCAATCAATCAAATCGATGAAATAATGGGAAGCAATGTGGACAATGGAAATCAAGTTCACCTCCTCACAGAGTATTAAAGAGAACTGGTAAAAGATGTTTTTCAGATGGTACTTATCACCCAGGGAGCTTAAGATGTATAATATGTCTCAAGCCAAATGCTGGAAATGTTCAGACTTGGAAGGAACCTTTTATCATCAATGGTGGACTTGTCACAAAAGTCCAAAATATTGGCGAATGATACATTTGGAACTTCAGAAAATGTTTTGGGAGAATTACGATTTGGATCCTAAACATATGCTGCTGGGAATGTTTCCTTCACAACTAAACTGTACACATAAAGAGCTATATCAATATGCAAGTCCTGCTGCTGGAATTGTATATGCCAAGTATTGGAAATCCAATTCAATTCCAGATATTACAGTATCTAACGCAATTGGTGAATCAGAAATCAACGGAAGAGTTTGAGTTTAAAAGGCAGCCTTTTTATGATTATTACTCCAACAACACATAAATATTTTTAGAAAGAAGAGGGTATTTGTAGTAAGAATAGGTATTGATGTTTTAAGAGTATGTTATGCTTAAGTCAACTGAAAGAGTTTTAAGGTGTTTCAAGATAAAAAATAAGAATCGAATTTTGAACGGCTTCTTATTTTAACTATTGCTATTTAAATAATTTATAAATATTTTATAATTTCAGAAGGTAGTTATAACAAGATAATTAACTGAAGTATTAAGAATATGATATGTTTAAGATTTTAAGGTGTTTTAGGCCATAGTATATGAATTGAAATTTTGATAAATCTGTTATTTTTTTATTTTTTACTCCCAATATAGTTTTGTTAAGGCTTTGAAGATATAATTTGTTTTACTTTGCCTCTTCCCCTATCCCTCCTTTCTGTAAATCTTGCAATAAAAATTATAATAATAATAATTTTGTTTATAAATGTGCATAGCAAAAAAATCATCCTGCAGAAGTTTTTAGATGATGCACATTATGTGGCTGTATTCAGGCATCATTAACAAACTGGAGCATGGACCTGGTTTGTTATTGAGCTCAAACATGCCTGCCTCTCACACATGTGGTTTTTGGTTTGGGAAGTCTTCTTTGCTCCAGTTCCGGTTTGTGTGTGTGTTAAGTGCTGTCAAGTCGCTTCTGACTCATGGCGACCCTATGAATCAATGTCCTCCAAAATGTTCTATCTTTGACATCCTTGTTCAGGTCTTGCAAATTGAGGGCTGTGGCTTCCTTTATAGAGTCAATCCATCTCTTGTTGGGTCTTCCTCTTTTCCTGCTGCCCTCAACTTTTCCTAGCATGACTGTCTTTTCCAGTGACTCTTGTCTTCTCATAATGTGGCCAAAATACGATAGTCATTTTAGCTTCTAGGGTCAGTTCAGGCTTGATTTGATCTAGAACCCACTGATTTGTTTTGTTTTTTTCTGGCAGTCCAGGGTATCCGTAACACTCTCCTCCTACACCACATTTCAAAGGAGTCTACTTTCTTCCTGTCAGCTTTCTTCACTGTCCAGCTTTCACACCCGTACATAGTAATAGGGAATACGATGGCATGAATTAACTTAATCTGGTTTGTAGTGCTCTTCAAACCCAGGCATTTCAACTAATTAGGATTTCTTTTTTTCTGGCTAACTAACATTCTACATAAAGGGTCTCCCTGGCCAACTAACTTCTAAATCTTGGATTTAGAATCCCAGTTACAGGGAAAGGAAGAATTTCCTGTTTGCTGAAGTGCTTGCAGACAAACAAAAACGGAGCTAGATCAAAGACTTCTTAAGCCTGGAGGTTTCGCTCACATTTCTGTGTGCAAAGGGATCAGAGAAGGACCAGGCCTGTGCTTGGAGGAATAGAAAAACTCTCTGATTTCCTTTCGACATCTGAATAGAGCCAGTGAAGTCGATCAGGTATTCCCTCCTGAGCAAGAGAGAGTACCCCACTGGTATTTACGTCAAAACAATTTTGTCTGATTAACTGGCACACCTTTTTAATTGGTCAAAAGATTTTCCTGTTGATATATCCAATTTAATCTGAACGAGAATTTAATTTGATTAATTGGCACTAGAATTAAGGAGCAGATATGACTTTATCTACATTGTGTTTTCACCAAGGGCGGAGATTTCTGTTACCATCAGCAATATTACAGGGGAGATTTCAAAAAATAGCACACACAGCAAGGTTATTCCCTTGTGGAACGAACCATATAGAATCAGTTGCACCTGTTCTTTTGCACTGTTCCCTTTATCAGATAATTCACCTTAAGTTTATCAATTTGTTGTTCGCTACTGGGGAGTGGCAACCGGATGAACGTAAGGTAGCCTTTCTTATGTCTACCCAGGATGTGGCCACAGTTGACTATGTAGCCAAGTTTTTTCAGTAAGCAATGAGGATTCGTGAAGGCTATTGTAAACAGGAACAAGTGAACTTTATTGAGTGAAACTGCATAATTACGGTCTTGCTGGATGTTGTTTATGCCAATAAAGGTTTTGACATTTGATTTGAAATTAAGCATTATTTTGTTAAAACAGCAATGTAAAACAAAAAACACTGCGGCTCGCCGCCTGAGACTTCCTGCCCCTTGGCCGCCACCACTGCCTCACCAGCCCAGCGGCCTGAACCTTTGTCAACATTCCCCCGCCAGCCCAGCGGCGGGATTTTTTCATTAAATCATCTCCATTCCAGCTGCTGAAACTGACCAGAGAGGACGAATTGGGGTGGAGAGAAGCTGACTCAGTTCTGAGATCTTTAAACTACTTACTAAAATGGCTTCTCTGGGATGGCTTGTGTGAGTGTGGGACAGGCAACAATGGGGGGGGAAGAGGAAGCTCAAAGTTGAGACCATCACAAAAATTGCCTCGATTAGCTTCACTTTTTGGGATCGAGGCAAAATCTGAAATCGTGATAAAAGAGGTTTCTGAAACCGCGAGGCAAGTGCGGGGTGACCCTTGAAGGATAGAAAATTCATGAATAACTCACAAGAAGACCTGGGGCAGTTCCGCGGGGATTGTGCAGCTAATAACCAAGCATAAATGGCCCCAGGGTTGTTCGCATGTTGTGCTCAGAACTGACATGCCATCTTGTGGACATTTCCTTTAAATATGCGGGCTTCCTGCTTCCCACATGGGAAAAAATCCCTGCGTGGAAACTAGCTCTATAATTATAGCTCTATACCATCTCGGCTTCCCACCATGTGGGAATACCCTTCCTTTAGTCAGTAGGGAAATTAGATCCTATTGAGGGTGCCATCAATATACAGGATAAATTTATGTTTTAGTCAGATCAGATTTTTATTATTTTAACTGTAAATTTTATCCATATTTATATATATGTTGCCAGCTACCCTGAGCCCGGCTCGCCAAAGAAGGGTAGGGTACAAATAGAATTAAAAAATAATAATTAAAAAAACCTAGCTCTCTGTAGTTTGGAGATCAGCTGTGATTCCAGGAGATTTCCAGGCCCCACCTAGAAATGGGCAATCCCACCCCTATGAGAGAAAAGTGTCATTGTGACTGGATGTGATGGGGACTCACGCTGTAAGTCGCAGCTCCTCGCTAGGGGCAAACTTGGATTCTTGATACTCGCTGTCGCATTCTGCCTTCGGGTATTCCTCTGGCACTGCCAGGATCATGAGATCGGAAAGCTCCAAGCTTGGACTGCTGGCAGCAACAGCCATGGTGACCCTGTTGCCTACTTCCCCTGATCTTGTGACCTGGGAAGAAGGAGAAGGAGAAGGAGAAAAAGGAGAAGGAGAAGACAACGACGATGACTTAGTTTTTACATGCCAACTTTCTCTACAACTTAAGGGAGACTCATACTGGCTTACAATCACCTTCTCTTCCCCTCCCCACAACAGACACCCTGTGAGGTAGGTGGGGCTGAGAGAGCTCTAAGAGATGTAACTAGCCCAAAGTCACCCAGCTGGCTTCGTGTGTAGGAGTGGGGAAACAAATCCAGTCCCCCAGAGTAGCCTCCGCCGCTCATGTGGAGGAGTGGGGAATCGAACCCAGTTCTCCAGATCAGACTCCACTGCTCCAAACCACCGCTCTTAACTACTTCTTCATATGAATAATAAGACTTCTTCATATGAATAATAATGTCCCCTGGGAAAACTCTTACAATAACAATCACATGACAGTTATCAAGCTAGAAAAAAACACACACTACAGGCACCTGCCTGCCCAAACACCTCGTGCTGGGAATTTGTTTGAGCATTCAGCTAAATGGCAGTCTCCCCAACATAGAACCGACTGAGCCCCAATACTATTTCAGATCAGGCAAATGTTGTGTGTCTGCTCATGCAGGGGAGGATGAACCCCCTTTGACATGCATGCTGCAGTCCTGAGCTGCGCTGGACAGTGTGAGTGTGGGGACTGGGAAACCCCAGGCCCTGTCTGTCAGATGGGACGGGTCCCCCAAACCCTGTGACTTAGCCCCCGGGTCAAGAGTGACAACTGCTCCATAACCAAAAAGGGGATATGTAATCCTCACTGCCTTGGTTGAGAGAGACTCTCTTGTTCTCCCTGGCCCCACCGAGAAACTTTCCCAGAATTTGTGATTTGATTTTCGCATTTATCTTTTAAAAAAAATTTTATGGGTGGCAGAAAGTGCCATCAAGTCACGGCTGACTTGTGGCAACCTGTAGGGTTTTCAAGGCAAGAGACGTTCAAAAGTGGTTTGCCATTGCCTGCCTCCGTGTGGGTGGAGAGAGTTCTGAGAGAACTGTGACTAGCCCAAGGTCACCCAGCAGGCTTCATGTGGAGGAGGGGGGGAATCAGACCTTCTGCTCCAGATTAGAGTCCGCCGCTCTTAACCACTACACCATGCTGGCAGATGTCCAGGATGCTGGACTTGATGGACCACTGGCCTGATCTAACACGAACCCATGAACTTGCCTTACATTGAATTAGACCCTTGGTCCATCAAAGTCAGCATTGTCTACTCAGACCGGCAGCAGCTTTCCAGGGTCTCGGGCAGAGATCTCTGACATCACCTACTTGCCTAATCTCTTGAACTGGCAATGCCGGGGATTGAACCTGGGACCTTCTGCATGCCAAGCAGATGCTCTACAAGCTGAGCATCCCTCCCAAGCAGGGCTCTTACGTTTCTATGATCCCCAAATCTGCTCTACTACAATAGGGCCACTTTGTTCTGTCTAAGGGTTGTCTCAGCCTTGTTTGGGAACAAGGATTCTTGAGTTCTGTTCCCTACTCCCTTTACCTGGGCCTCACCTGTACAAAATTGCTTTCAAATAGGTGGCAGTCCTTCAGCTCCCCATATTCCCCTCTGGCTAGGCATTTCTGCAGATCCCCTATTTCAAACATGGTCTTTGCCACTGAATCCTGGAACCTGTTGGAAGAAGCGGAGGGAAACACGATGCCATGTTGGATCAGTCATGAATTTCAGCACTGCCTGAGCACCCAGGAAAAGGTTACCGTCTCTTTGTAGAAGGCCCTGGACTGCTATGATTCATCTTGATGTCCTAGAAGGTGCACCTGCTCAGGTGTGTAATGCAAAAACAATTGAGAAAATACCAAGACAACCTGGAAAACTAGAACATGAGTACAGAATACAGTGAATTGCGGTTCCTCAGTTATTTTCAGTTTTTAGTAGACACCAGTAATAGTGAAGACTAGAAGTTTTTATAAAAAGAAAAATTAAGAAGAGGAAGAAGAGGAGTTTGTTTTTATATGCCGACTTTCTCTGCCTTTTAAGGAGAATCACACTGGCTTGCAATCTCCTTCCTCTCCCCACAACACAAAACCTTGTGAGGCAGGTAGGGCTGAGAGTGTTCAGAGAGAGTTGTGACTAGCCCAAGGTCACCCAGCTGGCTTCTTGTATAGGAGTGGGGAAACCAACCGGGTTCACCAGATTAGAGTCTTATTCCCTCAAAATTGGGGAATAAGAATAAGGGAGTGGCCATGACTCAGTGCTAGAGCATCTGCTTTGCAGGTAGATGGTCCCATGTTCAATCCCCAGCATCTGTCTTTAAAAGGGTCAGGTAGGAGGTAGGTAGGTGTGTTTGATCCTGGCTGAATCCTGGCTGAAACAGGGAATGAAGGAGGATAAAGCGACCATGCATTTTGCCCAATGTGAAAGAACACCACTTGAGACTCTGCAAAGCTACATTTAAGAATAGACAATATTGACATAGCTAAGCCAATGGTCTGACTCAGGAGAAGGCAGATTCATGCAACATTTAGGGGAGGAGCTGTGGCTCAGTGGTAGATCACTTGCTTTGCATGCAGAAGGTTCTGAGTCCAATTTCTGGCATCTCCAGTGAAAAGGATAAAGCGACAGGTTCTCCCAAGGTGTGTTGCTGCCAGTCAGAGCAGGCAATACTGATCTGGACAGACAAAGGGTCTGCCGCAGTATTTGGCAGCTTCATGGGTGTTCAGATACTTGGGGGAGCAGAAAGCTACAAGAAATGTAGCACTGCAGGAAACTCACATCAGCCTTGATGTCCTAAGAACCCTCTAAAGGGAAAAGGAAGAAAAAGAGTATCTGGGAATGTCCCACGGGCAGTTGTGTGTTAAGTGCCATCAAGTTGCTTCTGATCATGGCAACCCTATGAATCAATGACCTCCAAAATGTCCTATCTTTGACAGCCTTGCTCAGGTCTTGCAAATAGAGGGCTGTGGAATCAAGTCCCTCCATCTCTTGTGGGGTCTTCCTCTTTTCCTGCTGCCCTCAACCTTTCCTAGCATGACTGTCTTTTCCAGTGACTCTTGTCTTCTCATAATGTTACCAAAATACGATAGCCTCAGTTTAGTCATTTTAGCTTCTAGGGTCAATTCAGGCTTGATTTGATCTACTGTATAACCCACTGATTTGTTTTTTTTTTGGCCGCCCACGGTATCCGTAACACTCCCCTCCAACACCACATTTCAAAGGAGTCTACATGGGCAGGTAACAGTCCATAACTCCTTCTAGGATGGCCTATCTGGTTTGCCAGCCGAGTGAGAATTCCCATTTTGAAGGCCTTCTAACAAGACCTTTTGCCCTCTCCCATGTAAATATAGGAGAATGCATTTCCAATGTTTAAGCTGGCTTAGTCCAGGCTAGCCCGATCTTGAGATAATCAATAGGTAATCAATTCATCAATAATTCACATCCTAATAAACCTGAAGTTCCTCCCCCAGGTATAATTAATTGTTCTATTTTTTAAACTCATGGTTAGCCAGTAGAAACTAGAATCACCTAAACTGTCCATTAAACCTTTAGATTCTGTTTAGTCTTCCTCCACCTGTAGTCTCCCAACATATAACAACTGTATCCTTAAGCATAAACAATTCAACAGGTATGACTACATTCCATGGACAAAACACCTAATTTCAACCAGGGAGAAAAACAGAGATGTCAGTAAGCCACTAAATAGGGTTGCCAACCTCTAGGTGGTGGCTGGAGATCTCCTGGGGTTACGACTGATCTCCAGGCGATAGACATCAGGCCCTCTAGAGAAAATGGCCTCTTTGGAAGGTGGTCTCTACGACATTATACCCTACTGAAGTCCCTCCCCCAAGCCACACCCTCCATAGACTCCACCCTACCTGGAGCTGGCTATCCTAAAAAGGAACCACGACAGGACTCACAGTCCTCGGTAGAATCAAAGATGATGTCCGGTCATGCCTTGATAAGGATCCCTATGCACGCTGCTCCCTGGTTCTTGGCTGAGAAAGAGATCCCCGTGCTGGAAGGGGATTCCTCAGCCCACAGTTTAGGCAGGGTAGCTGGCCCCTCCCATCAGGCCTCCCTAGGCAACCATCAGCGAGTTTCCTACAAATGCTGCCCCTCCATTCGCCACTGTGGAGGCACTATATCAAGGCAGGCTTCCTTATAGTGCCTCAGGCCCCGAGGCGGCCAGGGCTGAGCAGATGGTATTGCTCAGCACAGCCTGGCAGCCTCTGGCTCCTGTAGGCCAGCTGTCTTACAGTGCCTCAGACACAGAGGAGGCTGGTTTTGTGATGTATTTTGTTATGCTGTTTTATGATGTATTTTGTTATGCTGTTTTTATTGTTAGCCACCTTGGTGGCCCTGATTGGGCAGACGGGTGGGATATAAAAGTTCGATAAGATTTATTAAATACGTTCATTGACCAGCATAACAAGAAAAAAAGCAATCGTAGTAGTACACAATCGTAAAGGGAAAAGGGAAAGGGCCCCTGTGTAAGCACCGGGTCATTCCTGACCCATGGGGTGACGTCACATCCCAACGTTTACTAGGCAGACTTTGTTTACGGGGTGGTTTGCCACTGCCTTCCCCAGTCATCTACACTTTACCCCCAGCAAGCTGGGCACTCATTTGATCGACCTCGGAAGGATGGAAGGCTGAGTCAACCTCGAGCTGGCTACCTAGAACCGACTTCCGTCGAGATCGAACGCGGGTTCTGAGCAGACCTTTTGACTGCAGTACTGCAGCTGACCACTCTGCGCCACGGGGCTCTTGTACACACATGGCAACCCTAGTGTTGCAATGTGAAACAGCTCGCTAATTATTAGGGTTGCCAGGTCCCTCTTCGCCATCGGCGGGAGGTTTTGGGGGTGGAGCCTGAGGAGGGCAGGGTTTAGGGAGGGGAGGGACTTCAATGCCATACAGTCCAATTACCAAAGTGGCCATTTTCTCCAGGTGAACTGATCTCTATCGGCTGGAGATCAGTTGTAATAGCAGGAGATCTTCTGCTATTACCTGGAGGTTGGCAACCCTACTAATTATACTATTGTACAGACGTTATGATGCCAATAAAGGCATTGTATTGTACATAATCGTACAATAATATAATTAGCGAGCTGTTTCACATTGCAATGATAGGGTTGCCAGGTCCCTCTTTGCCACCGGTGGGAGGTTTTTGGGGCAGAGGCTGAGGAGGGTGGGTTTGGGGACTTCATAGAGACCAATTGCCAAAGCAGCCATTTTCTCCAGGTGAAAGGGGCACAAAAAATTATCCTGGTATTGATCTCAGTCCCATCTTCAGAGAAGCAACATTTACGTTTCTGAGACTTTCCATGCTAGAAAAAAACTTTAGAGGACACTAAAGGTCTGTCTTAAGAAATTATTGGAATGGGATAAGGGGATGGCCCTTGTAAGCTTCAGAAAGGGAATAGCTGGGAGCCCCCTTCACTCACTTTACCACCACCTCACCAATGCCTTTGCTGAGGTGAGGGCTACAGGAAGGCAGGCCGGTGGCTCATCGTACATTGTCCTTTATAGGAAAGAGTAAAACCATCACTATCATCTCCCTCTGTCTGTCCCTCTCCCCTCCGGCAATGCTCCATGGTAGAGCCAAATCTGTTGGACAAAGCTGATGGTTCACATGGACATGGCTGGGAATGTCTGAATGATATCTGAATGATATCGTTCCTAGACGTCCACCACCTTTGGTCCTTGGGCATTTTCCATGTGGTTCTTGTTCTTCCTGTCCCCTCAGCCTTCCTTTAAAGGAGTTCAGTTCTACTACTTCCAATTTTAGATTTAAGCTTAACCATTTTTCCAGTTGTTCTACTAGCCAGTGTGTCTATGGCATCACTTGTAAATGCGCAAAACTCTACGTTGGGAGCACACTTTGACCCGTTAAAGTGCGCATAGGTGAACATACATCTAGAATTAGGGCAAAAGTACTTGACGCTCCATTAACTCTTCATTTTATTAATAACAAACATAATGAAAATGATTTACATTTTTTTGTCATTTGGGTCTACAGGGGCAATCCTTTTGATCTTGATGATGTACAAAAAATCTTGTTAAGACAAGAAATGCGCTTTATTCATCTTTTTAAATCTTATTTTCAATTTGGTTTAAATAATGAAATTGATTTATCTTGTTTTTCTTAATTTTTTGTCTACTCTAAAGAATCACAGCTGCTTAGTATTGGGCTTAACCTTCCATCAGTAGTGAATAAATTACCTACACCTGTAGCTTAGATCCAAGCATTTGAAGGCAGAACAGCCCTACAGGCACAGAGAAAGACGACCTATTTGAAATATGAATAATATTTTATTCGTTCTTAGGTATAGTATTGTTGTCTTAATTTTTGTATAACATTCTAAAAATATTTTTAAAAATAATAAGAATGAGATACACGTTTTGGAGATTGGTTTTTATTGTATTCTAGGAATTTTGACATTTGAACGAATGAACCGCTGATGAAGCTGCCCTGGTAGGCAGTGAAAACGTTCGAGACATCCGGGCCGCATTTCGACTTTGTTCTTTGATCCTACACGTTCAATTGACTCTGAAAAGAAAAAAGATTTTGATACTAACAAAATTGCTGTTTATATTTACCTTGCTTCCTTGTGACATTGTTGCCTTGCAAAACGTTGCAGCGTTTGTATACAGCTACTTTGTGTAAACTCGTTCCTTTGTATGTTTATATTAGTAAGTTTCCTTTGATTTTTGTTTCGCATGATGTTGTATAGCGCCTTTTCACTTATACACTGTTAGAATATAAGTTTCAATTTGAATAATTTCGAGCTTGGTATTATCCTTTCTACAACGTGCAGGTGGAGGCTGGAGATCTCCCGCTATTACAACTGATCTCCAGGCGATAGAGATTAGTTCCCCTGGAGAACATGGCTGCTTTGGCAATTGGACTATATGGTGTTGAAGCCCATCCCCTCTCCAAACCCCACCCTCCTCAGACTCCACCCGCAAATTCTCCCAACCTGGAGCTGGCAACCCTAAGCCCATCCCTGAGGCTGTGTGGCTTCTCTTTTTGCACCAGGTGGGGCTGGTGGTGGGTTCCGACAGAGCTTAAGAGGGTTGGAACTGAGGATTCTGGATTGGGTGTGGAGGGGGAGGGACATGTCCCTAGCTGCCACAGCCAATGAAACTTTCTGCCCTCATTAGGGCAATGCAAATAAGCTCTTAAGTATGTCCTATCCTTCCTGTGGGGTTACCCATTGTAAGATGGAGAGGTAGCAACTGAAAGGATCCAAGGGGACACCCCCTGCCCTGTACTTCTTAACCAGTCCTCTTGAAGAACGTGAATGCTTATGTGAAGAGGGGCGTGTTAAATCTTTAGAACATGTTGTTTTTGACTGTGAAATCTATAAACATGTTCGGGATGCTTTGATTGTCCCAATAATGCAGGGCTCTCCAGGGAAGAATACAAGGTTTTATCTTTATAGTATGTTATCAGATGTTATCAGATAAGGATCAGGAGATGACTTTTATGGTCATCTTAAATCTTGGTCTAATCAGGTTCAAGATGGATCATAAGCAGATATTATCATGTACCTCCTTTTTTACTCATCCTCATTTTAGTATTATTTGATATTTTAGTGATGGCAAATTATTATCAATCATATGGAGACAGATTGAAGACATTATATTTATATTTACAACCTATTAACACTTTTAATTCTATTAATATAATAGCAGTCTGGTCTAGGACCGTAATAAATAATTGTGTGTGTAAAGTGCCGTCAAGTCGCAGCCGACTTATGGCGACTCCTTATGGGGTTTTCAAAGCAAGAGACTAACAGAGGTGGTTTGCCAGTGCCTTCCTCTGTATAGCAACCTTGGACTTCCTTGGTGGTCTCCCATCCCAATACCAACCAGAGCTGACCCTGCTTAGCTTATTGAAAAAAGGGGTGTAAGCAGGGCAGCCTTGGGTGAGGGGGGAAGAGAAAATGTTTCCCCAACCTTTCGTCACACACACACGGTCTCCAGAAGATGGGGACTACCTACCTGTTACAATTCAGAACCTGACTGTGCAGATCCCCCACCGTCGTGGCATCTCTCCAATGGAAGGACTACCTTTTCTGGTTTCACCCAGCTTGGCTCGCTATGGTTTTCTAGAACTTCTGTAACCACAAAGGAATAGAACTCAGGAGCCAAGTGCTGAAAGATTGTCGAATATGTGGGACTGGGAAGCAAAGCCAGAAGTTCTGCTCCCGGAGGGGTTGGTTTGTCGGGCAAAGAGCCAGGACTCCTGGGAATTCAGGGAAGAAGGGAAATGTGCGGTGGGCTTGGAATTGGCAGGGGCAGGAGTCCTGGATATGTGACATGTTGGTGGCATAAATGAAAAGATTGGGCTACAAATTGATTTGAGATTGGGTGCATCTGTGGGGCTGGATCTGTAGCATTTAAAAAGATCCCTTGTAAATTCGACATGACAGTAAGACTTGAGTATTATTGCTGTCCCACGGCGAGAGCTCTTTGCTGCTTTGAAACTCAGCTTCGGGCCTAATGATCCTCAGAAGGGCATTTTTCTAGTTGCATTGTATAATTCTGCTGCCAGGATTCAGAACCGGGGGAGTTGAAAGATGAATCAGTGGCTTGTAGGTGTCACAGGGAGAGGCTACAGAGCTGTGTAAACTGTCCAAGCCATACCCAGAAGCTCTGAATTCTGAGATTTACCGTCACTCGCAGGTTACCATCTATTCTCGATGGTTACAAGACCTAGAAACGTTGTTTCATTATATTTCCCCCCCAAGGGAAGTCAAGCCATCCAACATGCTGATTCTGCAATCGAGCAGCTTGTGCCTGCAGCTTCTGATGCTGAAGTTGGTTAGCATATGCTTGCTTTCTTCTGCATCTTCCAGGCTACTATAGTGGTTGGGCGGGGTGGGGGAACCCTTAAGAGTTGATTTTTATATGCCGACTTTCTCTACCACTTAAGAGAGACTCAAACCGGCTTACAGTCACCTTCCCTTCCCCTCCCCACAACAGACACCCTGTGAGGTAGGTGAGGCTGAGAGAGCTCTAACAGAGTTGTGACTAGCCCAAGGTCACCCAGCTGGCTTCGTATGAAGGAGTGGAGAAACAAATCCAGTTCACCAGATTTTTTTTACTGGGTGGTTTGCCAGTGTCTTCCCCAGTTGTCTTCCCTTTACCCCCAGCAAGCTGGGTACTCATTTTACCGAACTCGGAAGGATGGAAGGCTGAGTCAACCTTGAGCCAGCTGCCTGGAACAGACTTTCGTTGGGATCGAACTCAGGTCGTGAGCAGAGCTTGGACTGCAGAACTGCAGCTGACCACTCTGCGCCATGGTCTTTTAGCATGGCTTTTTCACTCGTGGTCACCCCTCCAACGACTTCGTGTCTTTGCTTGGATTGCGCATGCTGTATCCGACCGCCAGAAGTCGCCTCTCTCCCCACCTGCCTTTCCCCGTGTTTTCAGAGACTGTTTTATCTCGAATTTGAAAACATGGGAAAACCACGGGGAGAGGCGGGGGAGAGCGAGGTGACCTCTGGCGGTCAGAAACAGCATGCATAATCAACACAAAGACCTGACGTCGTCAGAGGGGTGATAACGAGGGGAACAGCCATGCATAAAAGACCTATGGATCCGGCTTAGAAAACCTCCTCCTTCTTGGCAGAGATAAGCCTCATTGGACACCTCGACCTTAGGTTTTCCAACCAGTCGCTGGTGGCATTCTTTGCAAAATACTAACTTGTTTGCTTTTCACCAAGCCGTACCAAGGGTTAAAATCATAGATTGGCAGGATGGACCAAATGCTGTTACTGGCCCTCCTAATTTCCACTGCACTGGATTAGCTTTCCCCCCCCTACTGGGTCAACCCTGGGGGCTTCCTCTACCAGGCGATTGGGTAACTGCAGTGATTACAGTAAGATTGAGAACATAAGAACAGCTATGCTGGATCAGACCATGGTCCATCAGTCTGTTCACAGAATGGACCAACCAGGTGACTCTTAGGAAGCCCACAAACAAGACAACTGCAGCAGCTGGACAAGCTGGAACGTGTCCAGAAGAGGGCAACAAAGATGGTGAGGGGTCTGGAGACCAAGTCCTATGAGGAAAGGTTGAAGGAGCTGGGTATGTTTAGCCTGAAGAGAAGACTGAGAGGTGATACGATAACCATCTTCAAGTACTTGAAGGGCTGTCATATAGAGGATGGTGCTGGATTGTTTTCTGTTGCTCCAGAAGGTCGGACCAGAACCAACGGGTTAAAATTAAATCAAAAGAGTTTCCATCTAGATATTAGGAAGAATTTTGTAACAGTTAGAGCGGTTCTTCAGTGGAACAGGCTTACCTCAGGAGGTGGTAAGCTCTCCTTTCCTGGAGGTTTTTAAGAAGAGGCTAGATGGCCATCTGTCAGCAATGCTGATTCTGTCACCTTAGACAGATCATGAGAGGGAGGGCATCTTGGGCATGGAGTAGGGGTCGCTGGGTGTGTGTGTGGGGAGGTAGTTTGGAATTTCCTGTAGTGTGCAGGGGGTTGGACTAGATGACCCTGGCGGTCCCTTCCAACTCTACGATTCTATGATTTAGCCAGCCGATGCTCACCTATACCATCTTCTCTTGCTTGAGAAAGGATCGTGTCTCCTCTGTGCTCTAAGGACTAGTCTTTGTATTTGAAAATGACAGCCCAGATATTTTTGAGAGTGGCAAGTCCTGATCCACGTGGACCATCAGGCCAACTCCAATCCCGTCAAACGCTTACTTTGATCATCAACACGCTCCCAAACCCCACAGATGCCCGACTGATCACATTTTTGTCCAGTTTTATTGATGTCGCTTTTTTTGTTTTAGCAGCTTCAAGTTCCAAACCTATTGCAAAGAGAGAACCCTGTCTGGCCCCCTCCTCCTCGCCCCTAACGCTGGGGAGTGTAACTCCCCCAAGCGGTGAGGGGAGGTATATGGCTTTTCCAAAAAAAGGGGGACAGAGGTTTAGGAAGCAGGGCTATTTTTTCCTGTTCGTCTTCATTTCTCACACCTTTTGTTTAATTAAAAAAAAAAACCAAACCAACCATCGACAGGACAAAATCTCAAAAAACCAAGACAGACAAAGACAGAAGGACAAACGGACGTGCGTTTGATCAGGAGGGGGAGGTAAACAGAATGGACATTCCAAATGAGAAGAAATCGGGGGGTGGGTGGGGGGTAAGTTGGAAAAGAAAGACACACACAGGCGGGACTTTTATCAGAGCTAGGACACCTGGGTTCTCCGAACGGACTCTCCCAGCCGAAAGCCGGGAACCGCCACCTGCCGCCCCAAACGGGCGGCGGGGAACCATGCAAACCACAGACAGAACAAAATTATCGAGGTTTAGAAAGAGGAGAAGGGGGTAAGAGAGAAGAAACACGCTGTTACCCCTGTACACTGAACACACACACACACATACATACATACGCATGAAATAGTCCAAAGTCAGCTCACTATATCTGAGGGAGGCCCAAATCGGTCTTTAACAAAACAAAACAAAAAAAAAAGGGCGTTGTCCATGTTGGCTCCTCTTGGCCACAATCCCCCTCCCCGAATTTGTTTCATGACATCCCACGGTGATTCCCAAGTTGTGGGGCGGACACAAAAGCACCCCAGCCCGCACCTGGGCAGTCTCTCGGCAGGCCCAAGGTTGTCCCGTCGGGGCATGGCGGCGAGCAACGGAGGTCCAGTGGTTCCCCGTCTCCCTCCTCCTCCTCCTCTCGGCTTGGAGGGTCATGCAGACTGAGGCAGGAGGGTCCTGCATGCATCCTGGCCCCAAACGGAGGACCCTCCGCCAGATGGGGAGGCGGGAGGAAGGGTCCCAATCTCCCAAGAAGTCCGCTGAGACGGGGGGAGAGAGAGCCCAGGACGTTCCCTCAAAGCAGAGGCCCACGTTAGCGGTTACAGGACGAACGGTCGCACCGTTGTAAATTCACAGCTAGGAGCCCGGACACTGGCCAAGGGAAAGGTTCTCGCCCAGGGCAAAAGCTCTCTGGCTTTTAACAGTCCCGGGACAGTCGCAAATTCAAGGACACGGCCCCCGCCCAGGAAGGGGACCGGGTCGAATTGGCCTGTCATGCAGCTGCTGGAGTCCCCAAACCTCTGCCAGGACAAAAGGGACACCCCCCCAAGCGCAACCCCCACCCCTCTTTCACAACAGACTCCAAAGCATGCATGTCACGAAAGATCACCTTCCCCCCATACTGAGCAACCGTCGAAGGACAAGGGGGGGGGGCGGGCGTTCCTTCCACTCTAGACCCCCCCCTCCCCACAATCTCCCCCTCCCCACATCCAAATGCGCCTCGACCGGCTGCCTTTATGGCTTTGAAAAAAAATGCATCAGGCAGCAACTTCCGGGGGGGGGGGGAATGGAGATTGGGAAAAGAGGGCTCATTTCCCACCCTCCGACAGCCCCCCCTGCTGGCAGGTCCTGAGGGGGTGGGTCAGAGGAAACAACAGTCCAGAAAACGCTGGGCACGTATCACCGTTCCCCTGGGGAAAAAAGAAGAAAAAAGACAATTACTTCTAAGCCATTGCTTTATTTATACCCCACTTAAGAGCCCTGTGGCACAGAGTGGTAAGCTGCAGTACTACAGTCCAAGCTCTGCTCACGACCTGCTTATTACTGCTGTTTTTTGATTCTCCAGTACCAGTTACAGCAGACTAACCTGTCTTTTGTCAGTACCTGGAGGTTTAGCAAAAATAAAGCACCGATACTAAATAGACAAGCTGTGTGAAATAATAGTATCAAGCTAAGTTATATGCAAAAGTGTGATTATATTATATACAAGTGCAAGGAGCCAACAATGATAAGGATACATACATGAACATATATACAAAGATAGACTGTAGCTAGCAAGCTACCAAACAAGATGGTCAGTTTCAACAATTTGTTTCAACAATAGAATCACACTTTTGCATATAACTTAGTGAGCTTGATACTATTATTTCACACAGTACCTGGAGGTTGGCAACCTTATGCATGGAGGCAGCGGGGAACTCATTTCCCAAGCAACGCAGCGGCCTGATTCGGATTAGGGTTGCGGGGGGTGGGGGAGGGAAGCCGTTTATGGCAAATTATGGCCGTTTTGGTTTGAGAAAACAGCATGGGAGGGGGCGATTCTCCCATTTCATCAACAGAAAAGTGACTTGGTGGCGGGGGGGGGGGGCGGTCTTTAGAGATCGGGCCTCTCCACCAGAAGCCCCGCCGCCTTCGAGGAAAGGAAAGGGCCATCTGGATTCTTTGGAGTCTCTGGAACGGCTGCGGGATCACAAGGTCAGAGAAAGAAGGGGTGAGGGTGGCAGCCCCATTCCAAAAAAAGGATTTTTAATGGCTTTCAGTGCAGAATGAGACTGCCCCCCCCACCCCGCAGGTGCCTTCTGAGATACTAAAGGAAAAAGAGACAGTTCCTGCAATCTCTGACTCCCTCAAGTGTTTAATGGGGGAACTGCAAGCCAACCCAGGGCCAGGGCAGCCATAGAACTAGCTGCTAATAAAACACTGTTAATTAACACCACCGTGGTGTAGTGGTTAAGAGTGGTGGTTTGGAGCGGTGTGGACTCTGATCTGGAGAGCCGGGTTTGATTCCCCCCTGCTCCACGTGAGCGGCGGAGGCTGATCTGGTGAACTGGGTTTGTTTCCCCACTCCTCCACATGAAGCCCGCTGGGTGACCTTGGGCTAGTTGCACGCTCTCAGCCCCACCTATCTCACAGGGTGTCTGTTGTGGGGAGGGGAAGGGAAGGTGATTGTAAGCCGCTTTGATTCTTCCTTAAGTGGTAGAGAAAGCTGGCATATAAAAACCAACTCTTCTTTTTCTTCTTCTGTATTCCGATGCCAGGAAGGAAGGTGGCATGGTACAGCCCGATCTCATCAGATCTTGGAAGCTAAGCAGAGCGGGTAATTGGATGGGGACCACCAGTGCCGGATTTACGTATAAGCTAAACAAGCTATAGCTTAGGGCCCCACTCTCTTGGGGGCCCCCAAAAAATTTAAAGAAAAAAAACCCTGGATGTACGTTTCCAAAATATAAGATAAAAAACAAATAAAATAAAACCTACATACAGCAACAGTGTTTGTGTTGTGTAGGCTCCTATGATGTAAGTAATGGGCCCCACCTGCTAGCCTGCTCCCTAAAATATCACTGGTTTGCTCATTTCTATATATAGGGTGCCTACATTCTGCATAACATATTTTGTTATGTGCAAATGGCTTTAGATACCTATTAGGTCCATAAATTACCATATAGCATATATTCAACACAAAAAACAGTGACAATGTGTTGTTGACAAAGGACAGCTGGACATATAAAGGGCCCACTACCTTCAATAGCTTAGGGCCTCATCAAACCTAAATCCGGCCCTGGGGACCACCAAGAAAGACTCTGCAGAGGAAGGCAATGGCAAAGCACCCGCTGGTTCTCGCTTGCCTTGAAGAGCCCCTTGCTTTGGTCGCCATAAGTCAGTTGTTACATATGTATTCAGGTGTCATGAACAAATTTGCTCAGGATGAAAACAAGCTAGTAGGAGTTTCCCCTCTCTTGGGCATGGATTTAAGCCATGAAGAAGAAGAGCTGGTTTTTACATGCCAATTTTCTCTACCTTTTTAAAGGAGAATCAAACTGCCTCACAATCTCCTTCCCTTCCTCTCCCCACAACAGACACCTTGTGAGGTAGGTGAGGCTGAGAGAGTTCTGAGAGAACTGTGACTAGCCCAAGGTCACCCAGCAGGCTTCAGGGGGAGGAGTGGGGAAACCAACTCGGTTCACCAGATCAGTCCGCCACTCATGTGAAGGGGAATCAAACCTGGCTCTCCAGATTAGAGTCCACTGAACTCAACCACTACACCACGCTGGCTCATGCTGAATTAAACCCCAGTTTGCAGGCAAATAATCCCCCCCAATCTGTTACAGTGCCCCAAGTACAGACAATAACAACAAATTGTGGTTTGGTTGAAGACTTTTCACACCAGGACGTTTTTAATTTCTGCTCGATGCACTGCAGGGAGATGGGTGGGGAGCTTGAGAGCGCACCGGCCTTGCTTTAATCACAAACCAACTCTGGTTTGTTCATGGTGCCGGAACCTGCCGAAGCGAAGGAGTGTGGGTCAAAATGGGGGTAATGCTCTCTAAGCAGTTGTGTTGCACACTTGGGCATGTGCGCTTGGCCATGTCCCTCCCATGCTGCCGAAAGAACTCACAGTCCCTGGTGATGAAGGGCTGGAGACGATGGCCTTAGTCTGAGTGAACACTTTCGACTACGATGCTGGGCTTGTCCCGCGCTGGAGGGTTCTTGTTGATGTAGATGTTCAAAGTCTTCTCCTGGGAAAGCAAGAGAGCAGAAGGTCACAAGTGATTCCCCCCCCCCCCCACAAGACCCCCAAATGTCTCGGTTCCCAGTGCCCACCTCGAATCCTTCTCTGAAACCAAAAAGCCCGAACCGGGGACCCACAAACAGTTGCTCGGTGGAGGGAGCAGAAACAAAATAATTCCTAGACTAATCGTGCTGGGGTTGGAAGAGTGGCACAGAGTGGTAAGCTGCAGTACTGCAGTCCCGGCTCTGCTCACGACCTGAGTTTGATCCCAATGGAAGTTGGTTTCAGGCAGCCGGCTCATCCAACCTCGGAAGGATGGAAGGCTGAGTCAACCATGAGCTGGCTACCTGAAACCAACTTCCGTCGGGATCGAACTCTGCTCGTGAGCAGAGTTTGGACTGCAGTACTGCAGCTTACCCCGCTGCGCCACGGGGCTCATTTCAATGGGCTTAGACTGGAGTATCTCTCATTAGGAATGCGATGTTAGACCAGAAATGCCACTGAGGACTAGAATCATAGAATCATAAAGTTGGAAGGGGCCATGCAGGCCATCTAGTCCAACCCCCTGCTCAATGCAGGACCAGACTAGAGCGTCCCTGACAAGTGTTTGCCCAGGCACTGCTTGAAAACTGCCAGAGAGGGGGGAGTTCACCACTTCCCTAGGCAGCTGATTCCACTGCTGAACTACCCTTACTGTAAAAAATGTTTCCTAACGTCCAGACGGTACCTTTCCATCCACAATTTAAACCCATTGTTCCAAGTCTTACCCTCTACTGCCAACAGGAACAGCTCCCTGCCCTCTTCTAAGTGACAGCCTTTCAAAGGATAGACTACGACAGTGTAGTCTAAGTGACAGATTACAATGGTGTGGAACATTAGTAGCTTTTATGACTGTTCCCAATGCACATTTCCTGCAGAAGTCCTAGCTAGAGTTGTGTGTGTGTGTTAAGTGCCATCAAGTCGCTTCTGACTCATGGCAACCCTATGAATGAAAGTCCTCCAAAATGTCCTATCTTTGACAGCCTTGCTCAGATCTTGCAAATGGAGGGCCATGGCTTCCTTTATTGAGTCAATCCATCTCATGTTGGGTCTTCCTCTTTTCCTGCTGCCCTCAACCTTTCCTAGCTAGAGTTACCAGTTTTTAAACTGGTCCTTTAGGTCAGTTTGATTGGCAGCTGTTCTTGGGGGACGCTGTTTACCTGCAAGGCGTGAAAAACGTCAGCTGCCCTTTTCTACACATTCGGCCTCTATTAAAGGGATCGTTTGGCTGGCCAGTTGGGAACCCTAGTCCTCACACCCCATTCTTCTCCAACCCATTATGGCTCAGGATCTCTAGGGCTGCAGCTCCCCACTTAAAGCACTCCTGATGCAGGAACCCACTTCCCCTCCCTGCCCTCTCACCTCCACCAGCTGGTGCCAGTGTTCGATGGGTTTACGTGGATTCGCCAGCATCTCGGCCCAGTGGTCTCTTCCTGGTGCGTCGGCGTCGCTGCCCACGCGGTACATCCCGATGACTTCGTTGTGCCCGATGCTGTGGACACAGAGATAACAGTGTTGCTTACCTGTAACTGTTGTTCATCGAGTGGTCTTCCTTGCAATCCCACATGGGAACTGCGCATGCACAGTTACTATTACTGTCACCCAGCAGGCTTCATGTGGCAGAGTGGGGAAATCAACCCAGTTCACCAGATTAGAGGCGGAGCAAGAAATCGAACCTGGTTCTACAAATTAGAGGCCACCGCTCTTAACCACTACACCAAAGGAAACCAAACCCAGTAGCGCTGCTCCTGGAACTTCTCACCAATCAGGGAAGTGGGGAGCACATCACAATATGCACAGTCCTTTCAAATGGCTCCCACTCCACCCATTCTTTCTAGCTTTCTGGTGCCCAGTACCCCAACTCTGTGCTTGAAGCTCCGTCCCTTGAGAGGAATGGTGGCTCGCGGCTTCGCTTCCTACATGGGTTTGCTGAAGTTTCCTTCTGACATCTCTCAGGGCCAAAGTACAGGTTAGTGTTTTTTAAGGAGCTGGGCCTGGGACGCCGGACTGGAATTCATTCCCTGCCTTTGCTGCTCCATTTGGAGTATTCCGTGTACAAGAAGTTGCAAAAATGGGGAAATAACTCCCCTACCCCAGGACTGTTTCTGCCCAGGAAAATGGCTCCTGCCTTCTCCCCTGGTAGTGGCTTTCTCAGCTTCTTTGAGAGCCACCGTGGTGTAGTGATTAAGAGCAGTGGTTTGGAGCAGTGGACTCTAATCTGGAGAACTGGGTTTGGTTCCCCACTCCTCCACATGAGCGGCGAACGCTAATCTGGTGAACCGGGTTGTTTCCCCCACTCCTCCACATGAAGCCAGCTGGGAGACCTTGGGCTAGTCACAGCTCTCTCAGCCTCACCTATCTCACAGGGTGCCTGTTTTGGGGGGGAAGGCGATTGTAAGCCATTTTGATTCTTCCTTAAGTCGGCATATAAAAACCAACGCTTCTTCTTCTTCTCTCCTCTTTTGTTCCAGAAGCCATTCCCTGCAGCTGCTGTGTGGTTTTACCGAACCCGAGTTGGGTCAGGGGAATCCAGGCCCGACTGTTTCAAACCACTAACATATAGTTTGACCCTCTGAAAAAAGTTGGAATTCCCCCCGCCGATTCAGCTTCCTGCATTCACCAGATCCCCTGCTCTTAGCAAGCCGGTGAGCCTCATCCTGGCCTCCGTTCTGATTTTGCGGCCCCGACTCCCAGCATGTCTTAGCTTAGAATCATAGAGTTGGAAGGGTCCACCAGGGTCATCTAGTCCAACCCCCTGCACAATGCAGGAAATTACAAACTACCTCTCCTCGCCCACACCCAGAAGATGGCCAAGGTGCCATCCCTCTCATGATCTGCCTAAGGTCATAGAATCAACACTGCTGACAGATGGCCATCTAACCTCTTCTTAAAAACCTCCAGGGAAGGAGAGCCTACCACCTCCAGAGAAAGCCTGTTCCACTGAGGAACTGCTTGAACTGTTAGAAAATTCTTCCTAATGTCTAGACAGAAACTCTTTAGATTTAATTTCAATCCCTTGGTTCTGGTCCGACCTTCTGGGGCAACAGAAAACAACTCGGCACTATCCTCCGTATGACAGCCCTTCAAGTACTTGAAGATGGTTATCATATCCCCTCTCAGTCTTCTCCTTTTCAGGCTAAACACACCCAGCTCCTTCAACCTTTCCTCATAGGACTTGGTCTCCAGACCCCTCACCATCCTTGTTGCCCTCCTCTGGACACGTTCCAGCTTGTCTACATCTTTCTTAAATTGTGGTGCCCAAAACTGAACACAGTACTCTAGGTGAGGTCTAACCAGAGCAGAGTAAAGCGATACCATCACTTCGCGTGATCTGGACACTATACTTCTGTTGATGCAGCCCAAGATCGCATTTGCCTTTTTAGCTGTCGCATCACACTGCTGACCTTGATGGCGCAGGGTCTTGATAGCACTGACCTTCCTGTTGGAAGGCCAGAATCCAAGGGTCCCTGTGGATCGACAGTATTTCCAGGACATTTGTTGGGAATCGTCACTGCTCATGCGGCATTCCACATGCTGGGGACTCCCGTACAGTCATGGTGCTGGAGGGGGCGTGGCACCCACGTGCGACTCACCAATCGTAATCCATGACTGCCAGCGTGATGCTGACGTGCTCCATGCTGTCCTGGGGGATGTCGAAGACGAGGGCCTCGTTGTAAGTGGGGTTGAGCGTGTTCTTCTTGATGGACGTCTTGCGTTTCTTCAGCCTCCTCCCTTCGCACATGAGGGACGCCTTAACGTAGGGATCTGAAGAGAGGCGGGGAAAGGGTCTCAATGACAGAGGGCAGGCCTGCCTGGGTCTACCCTTCTCGCCACCCCTACCTGTGGATATCAATACCATGGTGGCAGTTTCAGCCCCTACTGGCCCTACTGGAACCAACTACCTTTGCCTGTGGTTGCCTAGCAAAGGCAAGCTACTTCCCCCGTCACCAATGCCATGTTGCAGATGAGGGAAATCACATTTTTGGTGGCTCTGGTTGGGCAGGAAGGTGGGATATAAATGTTGTACATAACACAAATTAATTTTAAAATGGAACAGAGTGTTGCTCCCTGGACTCATCAAATTCTTCTACTTCCAGGAAGCGTTTGACACGGGGAACGTCAAAAAGTGGAATCCTCAACCCCAAACTGCGGCCTGAAGTGCTATAAGTCCACTTTACCATCTCAGCCACCTTCTGTGCCCCCCATGATGAGTTCTTCTCACTGACAGGTCCTGATCCTGTCTTACTCATCAGGAGACCATCCCACCACAAGCGCAAATCCCCAGCGTTCCCCTCGCTCGTTGGGGGTTCCGCCCACTCAACCTACTCGCTGCCACTAGCCAGGTTCCCAGGACTCATTTATTTCACTCACCATCTTCCTTACCCATAGAATCATAGAGTCGGAAGGGAGCACCAGGGTCATCTAGTCCAACCCCCTGCACAGTACAGGAAATTCACAACTACCTCCCCCACACACCTCCAGTGACCCCCTACTCCATGCCCAGAAGATGGCCAAGATGCCCTTCCTCTTATTATTTGCCTAAGGTAATAGAATCAGCACTGCTGACAGATGGCCATCTAGCCTCTTCTTAGAAACCTCCAGGGAAGGAGAGCTCACCACCTCCTGAAGAAGCCTGTTCCATTGTTCCATCTCCTCCTCCTCCCCACAGGCCCAATGCATTACCAAATGCTGATGATGGCCCTTGGCCAACCCGCTTCAGGAGCCACCCCCCACCCCGGTTTGACGCTCACCCTAAGGCGCTAACCTCTCGTCAAAACATACCACCCTCCTCATGTGCACACTCCCTCCCCTCTCTGCTCACCGGAGAAACCAGTCAGGTCCATGGCTTTGAGGTTGGAGGCCTTGATGATTGTGACGGTGAGACGCCCAGCAGTAGGCAAGTAACAGAGGGAGAAGTTCAGCTCCCCGAGATCTGCTTTTTCCTATGAGAGATGGGGGGAAAAGGACACAAAAACTTGGTCAGGAGAGCCAGCGTGGCGTAGTGGTTAAGAGCGGTGGCTTGGAGCGGTGGACTCTGATCGGGAGAAGTGGGTTTGATTTCCTGCTCCTCCACGTGAGTGGCGGACGCTAATCTGGTAGACTGGGTTGGTTTCCCCACTCCTGCGCATGAAGCCAGCTGGGTGACCTTGGGCTAGTCACAGCTCTCTTAGAGCTCTCTCAGCTCCACCAACCTCACAGGGTGTCTGTTGTGGGGCGGGGAAAGGAAGGTGATTGTAAACTGGTTTGATTCTTCCTTAAGTGGTAGAGAAAGTTAGCATATAAAAATCAACACCACTTCTTCCTCCTCCTCCTCCTCTTCTTCCTCTTCCTCTTATAGATCTACACTGAAAAGGTTCTCAGGGGAGAAGAAATCCCCAGAAACAAGGAGAAGAAGAGAGTTGGTTTTTATATCCTGCTTTTTCTTTACCTTTAAAGAGTCTTAAAGCGGCTTACAATTGCCTTCTCTTCCCCTCCCCACCACAAACACCTTTTGAGGTAGATGGGGGAAAGAGAACTGTGACTAGCCCAAGGTCACCCAGCAGGCTTCATGTGGAGGAGCAGGGAATCAAATCTGGTTCTCCAGATTAGAGTCTGCCGCTCTTAACCCTTGTCTATAGCCCTTGTCCCACATGGCTTTTGTCCTTGCAGGTCCCCAGCGCAGCCTTTTAAGGCAGTCAAAGGGAATGCCCTCCTCCCCTTTTCAGCAGGGGAAAAAGTTGACCGGATCCAACCCATGAGCTATTACTGAACACACGAATTCTCCCCAAGTGGGAAGCAGGATATTCCCCTTCAATGGCTTTTTGGTGACCATACCTGTCCAAGATCAATGTGAAGCGATCCAGACCTCCATGGCTTACCCACCCCCCATCCTACGAAAACACATCCATTAAAATGCATATCCATTATGTAATATTTGCGTAATGTCCTTCCTGGCCATTTTGTCCAGCTCCTCGGCTACCCAAATGGATTAATGTGTTCCCGTTACAAAGAGAACAAGATTTTAAACATATGCAATTATCCAACGACAGAACACAACTGCAGATCAGCAGCTGATGCGAGAAAAATAAACCCCAGCATCCATAGTACACTGTCCGTCAAATACAAGGAAAATGTATCAGTCTCTCAGTTCAGACTTCATTTCAACATATGGGATAATTAGAATATTAATAAACACATTATTATTAACCAGTTATTACTGTTCAGTCAGAGTATTTCTTCTTCCACCAAGGTGGCTTTGTTTTAAGAACATAAGAACAGCCCTTCTGGATCAGACCAAGGCCCATTAAGTCCAGCAGTCTATTCACACAGTGGCCCACCAGGTGCCCCTAGGAAGCCCACAAAGAAGACGATTGTAGCAGCATCATCCCACCTGTATTCCAAAGCACCTAATATAACCGGCATGCTCCTCTGATCCTGGAGGGAACAGGTATGCATCATGACTAGTATCCATTTTGACTACTAGCCATGAATACCCCTTTCCTCCATGAACATGTCCACTCTCCTCTTAAAGCTTTCCAAATTTTGGTGCTGTCGACTGGCCCAAATGTTCTGATTTTGCATGTCATGCAAGGATACACAGGGTTTTTTTAAAAAAATGATGCTGAAGATCATAAATCTCTGTCTGTACAGGATAAACTGTAGGCATATGTCTCCGATTTAGGACCTTGGCCTCTTGGAAAGGAGATGCAATCCTTCAACTCCTTCTTGGCTATGCTAAGCAGAGCCAGACCCCCTAGGCTGTCAACATTTTCAAGGGAAAATATGGGTTTTTTAAAGGACACGATCGCTTTCCTTGAAAACAGTCCTAAAAGTGAAGGGCGGGGATTTCGATTAGCAAGCCAGGCTGAAAGATTGACTCACGGCTGTGTGTGCACCCAATCAATCTGTCCCATTTGTTTGAGCCCAGACACATGCACCTATCGCTTCCACCCGATGATACACTTGCCACTCTGATTGTCTTCTGCCTAAAAACTAGCCTGAAATCAAACATGCGCTGTAAAGCACATAAGGTTGAATCGGGATCGTAAATCAGCCTTCTTGCTCGGCCACGGATGGATTCAAAATCCCCCCAAGCCCTGCTTTCACAATGGCTTGTTTTTCACAGGAACCCGATACTTGCGCATTTGAAACTGCCTTTTTGTTTTTCAGACACGGACCCCCACAACAGGGGAGGGGTCGGAAAGAGCTCGCTGCAGCGAAGTCTGTTGAAGAAGATAAAACTGGCCATGTTTTGCTTCTTCCTCCTGACAGTAACAGGCAAAACAAATCCCTGCACTTGCATTTTTAACCCTGAGATGCACCAGGGACCTGCCGCATTTCAGAATCTTGCTATTCTTCAAAGGATTCTCACCAAATCTCACGGGGCATGAATACAGAATGGAAGGAGGCTTTGGACTATCTTTTCAACTGAACATATGAAGCTGCCTTGCACCGAATCAGACGAATCAAACCCAGTTCTCCAGGTTAGAGAGACAGCATGGTGTAGTGGTTAAGAGTGGTGGTTTGGAGTGGTGGACTCCGATCTGGAGAACCGGGTTAGATTCCCCACTCCTCCACATGAGTGGCAGAGGCTAATCTGGTGAACTGGATTTGTTCCCCACTCCTACACATGAAGCCAGCTGGGCGACCTTGGGCTAGTCACACTCTCGCAGCCTCACCTCCCTCACAGGGTGTCTGTTGTGGGGAGGGGAAGGGAAAGTGATTGTAAGCCGGTTTGATTCTTCCTTAAGTGGTAGAGAAAGTTGGCATATAAAAGCCAACTCTTCTTCTTCTTCTTCGAGTCCACCGCTCTTAAACCACTACACTACACTGGCTCAGAGAGCAGTCCCATTACGTTATCATGCTGGCTGGATGAGAAGGTTTCCATTTTCAAAGGTCCTGCCCAAACTGGTGCTTTCCCCCCTTCCATTAGCTCCACACAGCCCCATTTAGAACCATAGAGTTGGAAGGGGCCATACAGGCCATCTAGTCCAACCCCCTGCTCAATGCAGGAGCAGCCTAGAGCATCCCTGACAAGTGCTTGTCCAGCCTCTGCTTAAAGACTGCCAGTGAGGGGGAGCTCACCACCTCCCTAGGGAGCTGATTCCACTGTCAAACAACTCTTACTGTAAAAAAATTCCCCCTTAATATCCAGCCGGTACCTTTCTGCCAGCAATTTAAACCCATTATTGTGAGTCCTATCCTTTGCTGCCAACAGGAACAGCTCCCTGCCCTCCTCTAAGTGAAAGCACTTCAAATACTGCAAGAGAGCAATCAGGTCCCCTCTCAACCTCCTCGTCTCCAGACTAAACATTCCCAACTCCCTCAGGCTTTCCTCGCAGGGCTTGGTCTCCAGGCCCTGGATCGTCCTCGTCACTCTCCTCGGCACCAGTTCGATTCTGTCCACATCCTTTTTGAAGCGAGGCCTCCAGAACTGCACACAATACTCCAGGTGCTGCCTGACCAATGCAGTGTACAGCAGAACTATGACATCTTGCGATTTGGATGTTATACCTCTGTTGATGCACTCCAAGATTGCATTCGCTTTTTTTGTCGCTGCATCACACTGGCTGCTCATATTTAACTTACGGCCCACCCATACCCCAAGATCTTGTTCACATGCACTGCTGCCCAGAAGTGTATCCGCCATCCAGTATGCAAGTCCCTCGTTTCTGTTACCCAGATGTAGAACTCAGCATTTATCCTTGTTGAATTGCATCCTGTTCACATCCATCCACCAGGGACCACCAGGGTCATCTAGTCCAACCCCCTGCACAATGTAGGAAATTCCAAACTACCTCCCCCTACATCCCCTCTGACCCCTATTCCATGCCCAGAAGATGGCCAAGGTGCCCTCCCTCTCATGATCTGCCTAAGGTCATAGAAGCAGCATTGCTGAAAGATGGCCATCTAGCCTCTGCTTAACAACCTCCAGGGAAGGAGAGCTTACCACCTCCTGAGGAAGCCTGATCCATCGAGGAACCACTGTTAGAAAATCTCTATCATTTCTATCATTTTCCCTTCCGCATCGCCGAAAGGCTTTCTGAGGGCTCAAAAACATCAGTAATTTCTGCAGCATTGTAAAGTTATAGCGGTTTAGCAATTCCCAATTAAAATAAAACAAAAAACCTCAAAAAGCATTCCAGTGGGGTGGTGCAGGAAAAAAGGCAGCTGACGGAGAAAAGTGTGCAGAAAATTCCCACGCGGATGCTCCATTGCCAGCGCACACGCCTCTGCCGTCGCAGGGATGATGAATGCGAATCAGAGAATCCTTGCCACGTGGATGCAGCGTCTGACTTCTATTAATCTATGTGAAAGGATTTGTTTTTAACAGAGGAGCTCTTTAAAAAAATATGGAGGAGTTATGTGAGCCTGCAGTATGAAGGAGGACAGCCTAGATCAGGGGTGTCAAACGTAAGGCCAGATCCGTCCCCTTGAGAGCTCTTATCCGGCTCACGAGCCAGCCACCACCACCCCAGTCCCAATGTGGGCTGACGAGGCGTGGCCCGGCCTGACCAAGTGACATTTATGTCACATCTGTCCCTCGTAACAATCGAGTTTGATACCCCTGGCCTAGATGCTGACTTGACCCATCTCAGGGGGAACGAAGCCTTAGAAAAGAGGCCGCAAAACAGAATTCTCCGGACAGAGAATGTGGCAGATCCCATGGTTATTTTATCTTCCCTGGGTTTTGCATGCTAGATTGAAAGGGGAACAGGAGATCTCTCACCATGGAGAAGCGGTGATGGGCAAATCTGCCTCTGTGGCATTTCCGCCTGCCACAGTTCGTTAAAAGCACAGAATTAGAAAAAGTTTAGGGATGCTTTCAGAGGAGAATTGCTTGGGGCTTTTCATATTCATTGACAATCTGCTTAGAACCTCCCTGTCTACACTTTGCAGATCAAGGAAAATAAGGCCTGAACATCCCCCAAGCAGACGTGGCACAAAGGCAGTGTGGTGTAGTGGTCAGAGTGTCAGACTAAGATCTGGGGAGACCAAGGTTCAAATCCCCACTGTGCCATGGAAGCCTGCTGGGTGACCTTGGGCCAGTCATTCTCTCTCAGCCTCACCTCTCTGCCGCAGGATGTGGTGATGGATGCCAACTTGGAGGGCTTTAAGAGAGGAGTGAACATGTTTATGGAGGAGAGGGATATTCATGGCTACTAATAAAAATGGATACTAGTCATGATGCCTACCTATTCTCTCCAGGATCAGAGGAGCATGCCTATTGTATTAGGTGCTGTGGAACACAGGCAGGATAATGCTGTTGCAGCCGTCTTGTTTGTGGGCTTCCTAGAGGCACCCAGTTGGCCACTGTGTGAACAGACAGCTGGACTTAGAATCATAGAGTTGGAAGGGACCGCCAGGGTCATCTAGTCCAACCCCCTGCACAATGCAGGAAATTCACAACTACCTTGCCCCCCGTGACCCCCACTTCATGCCCAGAAGATGGCCAAGATGCCCTCCCTGTCATCATCTGCCTAAGTTCATAGAATTAGCCTTGTTGACAGATGGCCATCCAGCCTCTGCTTAAAAACCTCCAGGGAAGGAGAGCTCACCACCTTCCGAGGAAGCCTGTTCCACTGAGAAACCGCTCTTACTGTTAGCAAGTTCTTCCTAATGTCTAGACGGAAACTCTTTTAATTTAATTTCAACCCATTGGTTCTGATCCGACCTTCTGGGGTAACAGAAAACAACTTGGCACCATCCTCTATATGACAACCCTTCAAGTATGGTTATCATCTCTCTGTCTTCTCCTCTTCAGGCTAAACATCCCCAGCTCCTTCAACCTTTCCTCATAGGACTTGATGGACCTTGGTCTGATCCAGCATGGCCTTTCTTATGTTCTGACCACACAGGGGTTGTTTTATGTGAGGACAGAATGGAGGGAAGGGAGAATGATTTTGCAAGTGGCTTTGGTCCCCGCTGGCAAGAAAAGCAGGAGTAGAAATAGCTAAACAAATAAACAGTCACATCAAAAAAAAAAAAAAAAAAAAGGGGGGGGGAGAGAAGCCAGGAATTTCAGCTGTTAGCCATGGGGGAGAAGAGGGTGCCAAGCCTCCCCATGTTACCAGGCGGCGAGTTGTTTCCTGCGTGAATATTTTATGCCCTTTTACCAGCTCGATCCCATTTGCAGCCTCATCAATATTAATACAGCTTTCTCCCTCCTTTCCTGCTCCCCCCCTTCCCCGAGCCCTATGGTTTGCTCTGCCAACTGACTCGTTATGGGGCAAGGGAAGGGCTTTGCTGGACGCAGGCCGGGCTAAATCCCACCGGAGCCCGAGGCTGAGAGAACGAGCAAGAGTGAGATCGGAGAGCATGACGGTGCATGGACTCATCAGAGGCAGGAAGGAATAGCTGGAGTAGAAGAAAGAGAGGGGTGTGCGTGCCTGACAAGTTGGTACCCAAAGAGAGCCAGCGTGGTGTAGTGGTTGAGCAGTGGTTTGGAGCGGTGGACTCTGATCTGGAGAACTGGGATTGATTCCCCACTCCTACACATGAGTGGCGGAAGCTAATCTGGTGAACTGGATTTGTTTCCCCACTCCTACACATGAAGCCAGCTGGGTGACCTTGGGCTAGTCACAGCTCTCTTAGAGCTCTCTCAGCCCCACCTACCTTATAGGGGGTCTGTTGTGGGGAGGGGAGGGGAAGGTGACTGTAAGCTGGCTTGATTCTGCCTTAAGTGGTAGAGAAAGTGGGCATATAAAAAACAACTCTTCTTCGTCTAATCTGGAGAACAGGGTTTGATTCCCCACTCTTCCACATGAGCAGTGGATGCTAATCTGGTGAACCGGGTTGGTTTCCCCACTCCTACACATGAAGCCAGCTGGGTGACCTTGGGCTAGTCACAGCTCTCTTAGAGCTCTCTCAGCCCCACCAATCTCACAGGGTGTCTGCTGTGGGGAGAGGAAGGGAAGGTGATTGTAAGCCGGTTTGATTCTTCCTTAAGTGGTGGAGAAAGTCGGCATATAAAAACCAACTCTTCTTCTTCAAAGAGGCAGGGATGTAGGTAGGGTCTCTGGGTGGCATACGTTATTCCTTGATGTACTTCATTTTATAGCCCACCATTCTCCCTAATGGGGATCCAAAATAGCTTAAATTGTTCTCTTCTACATTTTATCCTCACAACCACACTGTGAGGTAGGTTAGGTTGAGTACGCATGACTGGCCCAAGGTCATCCAACAAGTGTCCACGGGGATTCGGGGCTGGGTCTCCCTGATCCTATTCCAACACTCTAGCCACTATGCCGTGCTGGCTCTGATCAGAATAAATGAGCCCAAGGCACTCAAGGCAGCAGACGCCACTTTCCTCATCTTATTTTATCCCTGCAACAATCCTGTGAGGTGGGGCAGGCTGAGAGAGCAAGTGGCCCAAAGTCACTCAGCACAGTTGATGGTCAGTGATTCCATGGCAGAGTGGGATTCGAACCTGGGTCTCCCAGATCCTAGTCTGACACTCTGATCACTACACTAGGCTGGTTTTTAGCACATAGCCTAATATCAGGCTCAACAACCGCCTGCAGGGACAAGAACAATTGCAAAAAATGTTATTGATGTACCCATCAGTGGCTGCATTTGCTTCATGTAGGAAAGTCTCCTTTCTCTTGCCCATCTAATTTGCATGCCTCACCTATAGAAAGGCTATAACAGAGGAGCAGTGAAACTGACCAGATTTCCCTCCTTCAGAGGTGAAACTGGCAAGGTTGTTTTTTAAAAAAAAGCCATTGTGAAGTTTTACCTTTTCAGTGAAGGGTGTATATTCCTGACTCATTTTAGAAGTAGGAGGAAAGCTTCGCCGTTTCTAATGTCTAAAGACCCTCTAGATTCCCAAAGGTAGGCAGTGGAGCAGAGGCTGGCCATGCTTCAAGACACAAGTTCAAGATCGGCCAGGATCTTTAAGGCCCGGGTGTAAAATGAAAACGTGGACATTTCTTCCAGTCAGCTTCTCTCCACAATGGGGGCTGCAATCTGCCCAGGCTGTCCAGCCCTCTGGCTTCTACACCTTTCTGGCACCAGCGAGAGGAGAGATTGTAGGCAGGAACACAGCCAAGGAGTCAGGCTCAATAGAACGCAGGCTGCTTCTTGCATTTTCCTCCCCCCACCCATTCATAAGTCACAGACTTGATTTTAAGGGAGAAACAAAAAAACAACCATCCCTAAAGCAGCATCAAATTTCATAGCTGCAGGAACCCAATAAAAGCTAAAATGACTAAACTGTGGCTGTGGCACTTTGGTCACATTATGAGAAGGCAAGAGTCAAAGACAAGAAGACAAGAGTTATGAGTTAGACAAGAGTTATGAGAAGACAAGAGTCACAAGACAATCATGCTAGGAAAAGTAGAAGGCAGCAAGAAAAGAGGAAGACCCATCATAAGATGGATTGACTCTATAATGGAAGCCACTGCCCTCAGTTTGCAAGATCTGAGCAAGGCTGTTAAGGATAGGACATTTTGGAGGACTTTGATTCATAGGGTTGCCATGAGTCAGAAGCAACTTGATGACACTTAACACACACACACACATATAGTCTCAGTACTCCTTACAACAGCCGTGCAAAGTGGGACCTTGTTACTTCTATAAGAAATGGCATAAAGAGCCTTGTTCACCCAGTAGAAATGGCTGGCAGCAGATTCCAGATGAACAAGCAGACGTTCTACTGAACTCCACTGGTGGTTGACCTGTGGAATTCATTGCCACGAGATGTGGCAATGGCCACAGCTGTGTGGGTGTAAAGTGCCGTCAAGTCGCAGCGGATTTACGGTGTTTCCTTATGGGGTTTTTACAGCAAGACTCTAACAGAGGCGTTTTCCAGTGCCTTCCTCTGCACAGCAACCCTGGTCTCCCTTCTTGGTCTCCCATCCAAGTACTAACTAGGGCTGACCATGCTTAGCTTCCGAGATCTGACGAGATTGGGCTCTCCCACGCTGCCTACCCTCCCTGGCCACGGTTTTAGGAGGGTTTCAAAGAGGGTTGATTACAGGTGTCTGGCTGGCCAAGAGCGGAATAAAGCCTCCAGGTTCCGGGCATTTTTGGACTGCTTCTCTGACTGACAAGATGCCGGGAAGCGTCTGAATGACAGATGCTGTCGCCAGCCAGGCCCTCTGCTTGCGGCCTTCTCTGTCTGGCCACTATTGGAAACTGGATGCCAGGCAAGATGGACCTTTGGTCTAGCCCAGCATGGCTGCGACTTTTATGTTTTTTATGCCCAGAAATATTCTCATGCACGAGCAGCTCTCTTCTTTCCTTTCCCTCCCTTCCTCCTCTCTCCTCTCTATTTCCGTTCCCTCCCTACCCTTTTTCCCTTGTCTTTTTCCTCTTGTCTGCCCATCTCCTCCCGCTTGAAGTATAATATAAATCTGGATGGTTGGGTCAAGGTTACCTTGTAGAAACATTCCTCCCTCTGGTAAAATAGGGGACACGGTGGCAGCCATCCATAGGAAAATGTGATTGGTTAGCATTGTTTTAATTGTACTTTAAATTCGCAGTTACTGGGTATGTATATCTATGATGTTAGCTGCCCTGAGCCCAGTTCTGCTGGGGGAGGGCAGGGTATAAATCCTATTCCTATTCCTAATCCCATTCCTTGGCATGCTTCCCCTTGGAACCCTCTTTCTACAACGCCTAACCCTGGAGAGGAAATTGTGGAACTCCCTGCCCCAGGACGTGGTGATGGCTGACAACTTGGAAGGTTTTAAGAGGGGAGTGGATATATTCATGGAGGAGAGGGCTATTCACAGCTACTAGAGCCAGCATGGTGTAGTGGTTAAGAGTGGTGGACTCTAATCTGGAGAACCGGGTTTGATTCCCCACTCCTCCACATGAGCAGTGGACACTAATCTGGTGAACTAGACTGGTTTCCCCCACTCCTCCACATGAAGCCAGCTGGGTGACCTTGGGCTAGTCACAGCTCTCTTAGAGCTCCCTCAGCCCCACCTACCTCACAGGGTGTCTGTTGTGGGGAAGGGAAGGTGATTGTAAGCCAGTTTGATTCTTCCTTAACTGGTAGAGAAAGTTGGCATATAAAAGCCAACTCTTCTTCTTCTTCAAAATGAATACTAGTCATGAGACATACCCATTATCTCCAGGATCAGAGGATAATGCCTATTATATTAGGTGCTGTGAAACACAGGTAGGATAAATACTGCTGCAGTTGCTAGTTTGTAGGCTTCCTAGAGGCACCTGGTTGGCCACTGTGTGAACAGACAGCTGGACTTGATGGGCCTTGGTGTGATCCAGCAGGGCTTTTCTTATGTTCTTATGGAGATCAAGCAGCTGTCTCTGTTCTCCAACCTGCACCCTTTCCCCCTTGCTGATCCTTATCATTGACGCCCAACTCTCACCCCTAGGGTGGAACCACGGCTCAGTGGTAGAGCATAATCTTTGCATGCGGAAGGCCCCAAATTCAATCCCTCACGCCTCCAGCTGGGTAGCAGGTGATGGGAAAGACCTCTGCCTGAGACTCTGGAGCGCTACTGTCAGTCATAGTAAGTGCTGACCTTGGTCGGCCAAGGGTCCAACTCAGGATAAGACTGCTTCATGCGTCCACGTAGAGCTGTCAGAAGGGTCATCAAATGTTCCTCGGAAGGCTTCTACCCTTGGCATCTCTAGCTGAAAGGATCAAGTAGTAGTCGCTAGGAAAGACCTCTGCCTGACACCCCAGAGAGCTGCTGCCAGTCAGAGTAGACAAGACTGACTTTGAATGACTTAATCGAAGGTAGTTTCCTGCATTCCTGTCTTATTTCATTCAAGCACTTTTTTAAAAAAACGATGCATCTATTAGGCTTCTCCCAGCAGATCTTCCTCTCCTTTTTTAAATGTTTTATCTGCCCCTAACTTTAGGTTGCTCGTTCTGCCTGCTTTATTTTTAATCTCTGAACAGAACTGGTGGTTTTAGGGCCCATCTATAACTTGGAGCGGCTGTTTGCTCTTCAAAGAGGAAGACGTACTCCTGGCTCCTCCTCATTTTATTTTTGCAAACCTGCTTATACCGAATCTGACCATCAGTCCATCCACCTCAATGTTATCCATTCGGACTGGTCAGAGAAATACCGGGGGGAAAGGGTCGTGTCTCATCAACTGCTACCATTTAACTAAAGATGCCGGGGATTGAAGCCAGGACCTTCTGCATGAACTCCAACACTGAGCCACAGTCCCACCTCACCATCTGAAGCTACCTTACACTGAGTCAGACCCTTGGTCTATCAAGGCTGGTATTCTTGACTCTGACTGGCAGAGAGCAGAGCTCTTTCCAACACTTACTACCTGCTCCTTTTAACTGAACATGCCAGGGATTGAACTCTGGACTTTTTCCGCAAAAAGCATGAGCTTGGCCACTGATCCTCTCCGTCTGGGCTCGGGCTGCCAGCAGGCCTAGAGAAAAATGTCCTGTCCCTTTGAACATGTGGAAATAGGCTGCCAAAGCTTTTTGTGGCATGGAGGCTATTAACATGGCATGTGTAAAGCACTGTCAAGTCGCGGCCGACTTATGGCAACCCAGCAGGGTTTTCAAGGCAAGAGACTAACAGAGGTGGTTTTGCCAGTGCCTTCCTCTGCACAGCAACCCTGGTATTCCTTGGTGGTCTCCCATCCAAGTACCAACCATGGCCAACACTGCTTGGCTCCTGAGATCGGATGAGATCAGGTTAGCCTGGGCCATCCAGGTCAAGGCAAGAGACGTTCACAGGAGGTTTGCCATTGCCTCCCTTTGTATAGCAACACTGGACTTCCTTGGTGGTCTCCCATCCACGTCCTAACCAGGGCCAACCTTGCTTGGCTTCTGAGATTTGACGAGATCAGGCTAGCCTGGGCCATCTATGTCAGGGTGGTTACTAACATTACCTGGTAAATAACACCCAATTAAAGAGGCAGGACACTTTTTTTCTCCAGGCAGTTGGCAATCCTAGTTTGGGCCAGGGCAGAAGGCTCCACTAGCCCATGAAGACATCCAGCAAGCTTCTCTGCAGAGAAGGTGCAGAAAAGAGCAACCAAAACGATTAGGGGACTAGAGCAACTGCCCTATGAAGAGCGGTTAAGACGCCCAGGGCTGTTTAGCTTGGAAAGGAGGTGGTTAAGGGGAGTCATGATAGAGGTCTATAAAATTATGCACGGTTTGGAGATAGTGGACAGGAAGAAGCTTTTCTCCCTCTCTCATAATACTAGAACACTGGGTCATCTGCTGAAGCTGGAGGGGGAGATATTCAAAATTTATAAAAGGAAGCATTTCTTCACACAACGCATAGTTAAATTGTGGAACTCCCTGCCCCAGGATGTGATGATGGCTGTTAACTTGGAAGGCTTTAAGAGGGGAGTGGACATGTTCATGGAGGAGAGGGCTATCCATGGCTACTAGTCAAAATGGATACTAGTCATGATGCATACCTATTGTCCCTGGTATCAGAGGAGCATGCCTATTACACTAGGTGCTGTGGAACACAGGCAGGACAATGCTGCTGCGGTCGTCTTGTTTGTGGGCTTCCTAGAGGCACGTGGTTGGCCATGGTGTGAACAGACTGCTGGACTTGAGGGGCCTCGGTCTGATCCAGCAGGGCTTTTCTTATGTTCTTAAGCTTTTAACCTTGACAGCAATGCACACGGAAGAGGCCATGTTTGACACACACCGCATGTATCAGTCAACTGCATTTCAAGGGCACACTGCGCCACAGTGGAGGGAAAGGGATTTTCTGGCACCTTGCAAGCACGGAGGCCACATCGTTCTCGCCTTTCTCAGAGGAAGGAATCGAAGCATGGAGATGGCAACATAGCCTCTTCCAAAAGGCAATACGCAGCACCCCTCTTATTTTTTTTAAAAGGTCCTAAAATATTGATAAATTGATATAGTGTTGTAATGATAATTTTAATGCCAAAGTGATAATTTTAATGACAGTGCCAGAGTAGTCTATGTGGGCCAAGTGACCTTAATGGAAAATCCATTCCGCATTTTCTTTGCAACTGTTTTTGTGCTGTAATGTATTTCAATGGAGCCCATGCAAGTCAATTGGCAATCCTGGCTCCCATGATCTTCAATGGGCCTTCCAGCCTCCCCCATTGTTCCCAGTGGGCAAACCTGTCATTCCTTTTAGCACATCCCTTTGCATACTACAGGCAATTACAAAGCAGTGTTTTCAAGGGGCAGGGACTCAAGTACTCTGGGTTTGTGGTGGTGATTCTGCCGCACAGAAACTTACTCCTGATACTCCAGGACTTTCTTCAGGGCAAACAACCACCATGCAAATGATTTTGAGAATTCAGATCAGAAAAGTGTGGGTCAAGGGAGTGTCGAACCCAAGGTAAAATTCCCATTTCCTTTCCTGCTTGTTCGTGAAAACCCTCTCCACTCTTAACCACAGGTGTGTCTCATCTCCAGACGGAGGCCTGCGACCAAAGCCCTGTGTACGCTCTTCTCTAAACGAATCAAACAGCCAATGCCTGTTCCGCGGCACATCAAAATATTTAAATGAAGGAAACTGCCATAAACGTTCCATATTTAGCACCGTTAATCCTTCGTTTCTATTTTTATCCTGCTTTTGCAAGTCACGGAGCTGTGCGGGGCACTGAAACCCTGCCTTGTGGAAAATGTAGTTCGCAATGCCGGCGTTCCTCCCTCCCTTCTTTCAAACACACGGCATGAGGGCTAGGAACCCGAGGCACAATCTAGCCAAAGTTAATCATTTTATTTGTTTAGATCTTTCTGGACCTGAACTCTCCCTAGAAGCTGAAATGGCTAAACTGAATTTATCATCGTTTGGTCTCATTATGAGAAGACAAGAGTCACTGTAAAGACAATAATGCTAGGAAAAGTTGAAGGCAGCAGGAAAAGAGGAATCATAGAATCATAGAGTTGGAAGGGATCACCAGGGTCATCTAGTCCAACCCCCTGCATAATGCAGGAAATTCACAACTACCTCCCCCCACACCCCAGTGAACCCCTACTCCATGCTCAATAGATGGCCAAGATGCCTTCCCTCTCATCATCTCATGCAACTTGACGGCACATGCGACTTAACACACACACACCACGTTTCTCCCCAATGGGAAAACAAAACAGTTTACAGCATTCTTTACGTGTCCGTTTTATCCAGCGACAGGCTCATGATCACCCATCAAGCTCCCATGAAAAAGTAAGGATTTGAACCTGGGTTTCACAGATCCTAATATGACACTCTAACCACATCGGGTCTCTCTTTTTTGTCCAATTGGATTTAGCACACGGGAGTTTGTGCATGCTGAGCTTTACCCCTGTGGTCGATGCCGCAAACAAGCGCTTGAATCTTCAGCTGGATCGAACCCTTCCTTTTAAAAGATTAAATTGAAACATACACGCATGGCTTGCGTATTTGACCAATCCATTCCCTAGCAGGGACTCTATGTGCTCGTCACTGGTATGCCCAGACACGCACATTCAAGGGATCCCCCTTGCCCCTTCAAACGGAGTCTCAAAAGGAGATGCTAGAAAACCGGTTCCAAAAGCGACTCAAAATAAATCAGTTTGGCACACCACATCCTCGAAAACCGGCTTCCCCACAAGACATATTTCGCACCCCCCTTGCCTACACAGAAGATTTTCTCATAATACCAGAACACAGGGTCATCTGCTGAAGCTGGAGGGTAAGAGATTCAAAACTGATAAAAGGAAGTATTTCTTCACACAGCGCATAGTTCAATTGTGGGACTCCCTGCCCCAGGATGTGGTGATGGCCGCCAACTTGGAAGGCTTTAAGAGGGGAGTGGACATGTTCGTGGGGGAGAGGGGTATTCATGGCTACTAGTCAAAATGGATACTAGTCATACTGCATACCTATTCTCTCCAGGATCAGAGGAGCATGCCTAATATATTAGGTGCTGGAGAACACAGGCAGGATGGTGCTGCTGCAGTCATCTTGTTTGGGGGCTTCCTAGAGGCACCTGGATGGCCACTTTGCGAACAGACTGCTGGACTTTATGAGCCTTGGTCTGATCCAGCATGGTTTTTCTTATGTTCTTACAGGTCTGTGATAGTTAGATGTTGTCTCAGTTAGTCTCATTTGGTTTTCAGAAGCTGCCCTGTCTGATCACCTGGGGGAAGACCCTTATTTGCCACTGGTGACAGAATATGACTATTTACAAACTTGAGCTAAACTCTGACATATACAACCTCACAGGTCCTGGACATGCCCAGCTCAACACCCTCTTGAGATTCAACACTCCCCATTATTTATTTGTTTAGAAACTTAACACCTTGCCTTTCTCCCAACCCAAAGCAGCTTACAATACCCCTTCATCTATTTTGTCCCCACAACAACCACCCGGTAAGGTAGGTTAGCTCGAGACAGAGAGTGACCTGCCCAAGGTCACCCAGTGAGCTTCTATGACAGAGTGGGGATTTGAACCCGAGTCTCCCAGATCCCTAGACTGATACTCTAAGAAGAAGAGTCGGTTTTTATACGTGCACTTCCTCTGCTACTTAAGGAAGAATCAAACCGGCTTACAATCGCCTTCCCTTCCCCTCCCAGCAACAGGCACCCTGTGAGGTAGGTGGGGCTGAGAGAGTTCTAAGAGAGCTGTGACTAGCCCAAGGTCACCCAGCTGGCTTCGTGTGCAGGAGTGGGGAAACCAACCTGGTTCACCAGATTAGCGTCCGCCGCTCACATGGTGGAGTGGGGAACCAAACCCGGTTCTCCAGATCAAAGTCCACCGCTCTTAACCACTACACCACCTGGCTCTCTGACCACTATACTACACTGGCTTTTGCCACTTTAGAGCTATTAGAGGCAACAGGAGGCTGGAATTGGCTTTACTTGGGTAGTGGGTCAGCCTCCACCTCCCCCATTCCGGCCACCCCGCTGACAGAGCTTCCAGTGCAAAGATCTACAGTCTTCTTTACATTCCTCTTCAGTTCTACCGCTCCAAAACGGAAAAAAAAATCAGCTGATTTCCTGGAGCTCCATAATAAGATCACGATCGATTACAATTACATTCAATTTAGGGCTTTGATGTGGGGGGAGAGAGAGAAGGCGGCCACAGGTTCGGATCAGGTGGGGTGGAGGGAGTCATCGGAAGGGCTGACGCAGCCAGGGGAGGAAACACAAGGTTGAGAAGGGTGATCTTGCCAGGTGTCGTGAAGGGCCGGGGCCAGCGACCGCCGCACACCTGACTGCCCTAATTAGCCGCCCGTTTCACGAATCGCAAACCCAGCTAAAAATATTCCCCAGAAGGGGACCAAAAAAAAAAAGAGAGAGAGTCTATTCGTGCCAACGGCGTCTCTTTGAGCTCCAGAAAAAGAAAAGAGTGGCTGGCAAGGGGAGGAGGGGAGCAAGGAGAAGCCGACAGGTACGCAGGTGGGTGGGTGCGCAGGAGGAAACGGAGCTCTCTACAACTCCCTGGAATTCTTGGCACTTTCCTGCGCCCTCCCCGATGCCAGAAGCATCTCCACCCCACCCACATCTTCCCCAATAGCTTCGCCTGCCAGCTCTTCTTCCCATTCACACATGAACACACGAAGCTGCCTTATACCGAATCAGACCCTTGGTCCATCGAAGTCAGTATTGTCTACTCAGACTGGCAGTGGCTCTCCAGGGTCTCAGGCTGAGGTCTTTCACATCACCTACTTGCCTAGTCTTTTTAAGTGGAGATGCCGGGGATTGAACCTGGGACCTTCTGCATGCCAAGCAGATGCTCTACCACTGAGCCACGCCTCCTCCCCAAAGACATGAACACATAAAGCTGCCTCATAACGAATCTGATCCTTGGTCCATCGAAGTCAGTATTGTCTACTCAGACCGGCAGCAGCTCTCCAAGGTCTCAGACAGAGGACTTTCACATCACTTACTTGCCTAGTCCCTTTAAGTGGAGATGCCGGGGATTGAACCTGGGACCTTCTGCATGCCACGCAGGCATTCTACAAACTGAACCACAGGCCCTCCCCAAACACTATACTCCACCTCACAGTCATGCTTCAACAGGCATGCTGTCGAGCAAGCAATATCTTTGACGGTGTACTGTGGCTCAGGGGCCAAGCACACATAACCTTGCAGGCACCAGGTCCCGGGGATTCAATCTCCAGTTTAAGGATCTCGGGCAGGCAGGTGCTGCAAGGCAACCCTGAGACCCTAGAGGTTGGCTGCTAGATAGACCAATCATCCAACTTGGGCCAAGGCAGCTTTTAAGCTGTCTCAAGGAGGAGGAGGAGGAGGAGGAGAATGAAGTAGAAGAAGGAAGAAGGAAGTAGAAGAAGGAAGAAGAAGAAGAGTTGGTTTTTATATGCCAACTTTCTCTACCACTTAAGGAAGAATCAATCCGGCTTACAATCTCCTTCCCTTCCCCTCCCCACGACAGACACCCTGTGAGGTAGGTGGGGCTGAGAGAGCTCTAAGAGAGCGGTGACTAGTCCAAGGTCACCCAGCTGGCTTCATGTGGAGGAGTGGGGAAACCAACCCAGTCCTCCAGATTAGCGTCCGCCGCTCATGCGTAGGAGTAGGGAATGACACCCAGTTCTCCAGATCAGAGTCAGCCGCTCCAAACCACCACTCTTAACCACTACACCATGCCGGCTCTGGTAGCCATGAATAGCCTTCTCCTCCACGAAAATGTCCACTCCCCTACACCACCTTGGCACTCCCATCTGCAGTTTTGGATGGGTGATGCAAAAAGGTCCCCTAAACCACAGGTTGAAATTACAGAACATGTTTTGCTTTGTTGCCCTTTTTATCAAGAGGTTCCTTCTAAGTTTATTGTTCCCTTGCTGAGCAAGTATCCTGGTCAATCAGACTCAGCTTACGCTCATATGTTACTTATTGATGAATTCAGCATGCGCTGCGAAGTTCTGTGCGGCAGCCTATAAAATTCGACAAACGCTGACCGTTGGAATTTGTAAATATTACAGAACTTTCTAACAACCTTATTTGTTATTTCATTTAACTTGATTTCCTCTTAGAGTATAAGCCAATTTACGTGTGGGAGTTAAAAAATAATAATTATTTCTTTCACTAATTTTGCATGTTGCTGTGATTTGTGCTGGTCTATGGCCATATCAGGAGCCCCGTGGCGCAGAGTGGTAAGCTGCAGTACTGCAGTCCAAGCTCTGCTCATGACCTGAGTTCGATCCCGACGGAAGTGGGTTTCAGGTAGCCGGCTCGAGATTGACTCAGCCTTCCATCCTTCCGAGGTCGGTCAAATGAGGACCCAGCTTGCTGGGGGTAAAGGGAAGATGACTGGGGAAGGCACTGGCAAACCACCTCGTAAAACAAAGTCTGCCTAGTAAACGTCGGGATGTGACGTCACCCCATGGGTCAGAAAGGACCTGGTGCTTGCACAGGGGACCTTTACCTTTTACCTATGGCCGTATCAATAATAAATAAATGGGGTAGGGAGAAGCTTGTACATCCCCCAGAAATTTTCGGAGGAAGGGTGAAATAGAAATGTACTAGACAGACAGACCATACTAGGATAGGTGGAGGAATGTTCTGACTTGCAGCAATTCACGCTCATTATTAGATGTGCTCCAGCAAATAAAAGGATGAACGGAAAGCGAGATCTTCAGGAGGTCTTTCATCCCCTTGGACAAACCCAGTGTGAAACCAGGCCTCATTATCGTTGAGGGCAATTTAGGAAGTTGAGCTGACTGCTCGGGTACACTGTGACTTTTTTATGCATTATCGGGATGTGTTGTAGCGCTGGACTGAGTTAAAATCACTGGGTTGTTCTGTTCTGATGTTAAACAGTCCGTTATAAATGCTGCCCTGAAAAAATGTCTGCAAGAGAACGGTGTTGGCATGAAAAGGGGCGGGTTTTGCTGGGGCAACAGATAAGTTTTTGACCCTCTCCCTCCCCCCCCCAGCTCTGCCGCTTCAATACCATTTTGTTATACTTGATTTTACCAACCAGGATCTTCCTTCTCCGGAATTGTGACCTCGTCACGTAACCAAGCCGATCTAGCTAAGTGACAATGCCCTCGAGGGCAATGAATCCTCCTTCATATTACCTCCCCCTGACTGGAGACACACATGAAGCTGGCTTCTACTGAGTCAGACCTTTGGACTGTCAAGATCAGTATTCACAGTGGGTAGCCGTGTTAGTCTGTCTGCAGTAGTAGAAAAGAGCAAGAGTCCAGTAGCACCTTAAAGACTAACAAGCTGTGCCAACTTTGTCCTCATATAGATTCTAGGAACATCATCTCTGGACCCACCAGTGTCAGCCATACTATCTCAGGTTCATACTCCTGCTCATCTTCTAATGTGATTTATGCCATCACATACCAGCAATGCCCTTCCACAATCTGCATTGGACAAACAGGTCAGTCTCTTAGACAAAGATTAAATGGACATAAGTCTGACATCAGAATCCACAATATTCAAAAACCAGTGGGAGGACATTTCAACCTTCCAGGACATTCTGTTGCAGATTTAAGAGTAGCAGTTCTCTTAAAAAGGAATTTCAAAGGGAGATTGGAAAGAGAAACAATTGATATTCAAACTAAAGACAATGCATTTACCTGGGCTGAATAAAGACCTTGCATTCATGTCTCATTACCAATGCTGATTTTTCCACACCCATCTCTCCCCTGGACATCACAGACTCTTCTGCATACCACACCTAATCCCATCACACCTGCTATTCACATTTACATACTGTTAACATTTACATACTAATGCTTGTCTGAATTCACTCTCCTCTACTTAAAGACAGATGGATTCACATTCTAGCTGTATCTGAAGAAGGGAGCTGTGACTCACGAAAGCTCATACCCTGCCAGAAAATATTTTTGTTAGTCTTTAAGGTGCTACTGGACTCTTGCTCTTTTCTGCAAGCTCAGTATTGTCTACTCTGGCTGGCAGCAGCGCTCTAGGGACTCGGGCTTTCACAACCTCCGCTGCTTTCTCCTTTTTGACTGGACGTGCTAGGGATTGAATCTGGGACCTTCTGAGAGCCAGCGTGGTGTAGTGGTTAAGAGTGGTGGTTTGGAGCGGTGGACTCCAATCTGGAGAACCGGGTTTGATTCCCCACTCCGCCACATGAGCAATGGAGGCTAACAGGTTGGTTTTCCCACTCCTACACACGAAGCCAGCTGGGTGACCTTGGACTAGTCACAGCTCTCTCAGCCCCATCTACCTACCGGGTGTCTGTTGTGGGGAGGGGAAGGGAAGGTGATGGTAAGTCGGTTTGATTCTTCCTTAAGTGGTAGAGAAAGTCGGCATATAAAAACCAGGTCTTCTTCTTCTGCATGCAATGCAGCTGCTCTATCACTGAGCCATGGCCCTTCCCCAGATGAGAAGTGGCATTTCCTGAATGACACCAGGGAGGGAAGCACAAAGAGGTGCTATGGACAGGAGCACAGCTGTGCTGTGCATACTTCTGACCCCCTTCCCATATACTGACAGAAAGGGGATTCTTTTCACGGAGTATGCAAGAAGTGCTTTGCTATTTCGACTTAGCCCCTAGTTGTAGAATCACTGGGGTAGTCTGTGATAAAGTTCATTATTTTTTTCTAATTAGAAACATTTATTCTTATAATAAAAGGAAAAACCTAGATATATCATTACTTTGAAAAAACCAAATACTGGTGATACAAATTATTTAAAAAAACAACTAAAACAGCGCTAATATAACTAAAATACCCATAGCACTTAATCAAATAATACTCTATTTGTGTATTTAACTAAAATCCGCATTATTATGATAAAGTTCATTATTTGTAGCTGAAGGCCATCACAATCTATCATACAAAACATTAAAATAACATTAAAATAACATGAAATAACATTTTATACTTAATTGTATACTCTGTAGGGGCCCTAGTTTGTTCATAAGGGATTTGTGTGATCTGTTTTCGATCGTGATAATCTGTATGAGCTGTCTTTTGTACTATGCCTATTGTCTGTGTGTGTGTAAAGTGCCGTCAAGTCGCAGCCGACTTATGGTGACCCCTTTTGGGGGTTTTCATGGCAAGAGACTAACAGAGGTGGTTTGCCAGAGCCTTCCTCTGCACAGCAACCCTGGTCTTCCTTGGTGGTCTCCCATCCAAATAATAACCAGGGCTGGCCCTGCTTAGCTTATGAGATCTGACGAGATCAGGCTAGCCTGGGCCATCCAGGTCAGGGCACTATGCCTATTAAAGGTATTGAATTGAACTGAACATTGAAATAACTTTAAAACAGCCTGACCCCCAAGAAGCTAGTAATTAAATTTGTTCCCAGATTAAAAATAACTTTTGCTCGGATTTTCTTGGCTGCTACAGCAAAGAGTGACGCTCTGAAGGAAACATCAGGATTGGCGGCTGATAGCAGAAAGGGCAGCTTCTCTGGATCTGGAAAAAGATTTAGGCCCTTCAGAAATGCTCCAAGAAATTTAAATCTGGGTTCTGTATAAAGCGGGCAGAATAAGGTGTAATGAATTAGGTCCTCTGGAGCGATTGGGGTAGTCATGATTATCAAGCTGAATGGCTTCGTAGGGCCAGTTTAATTGACAGACTGGGCTGACTGCAGTGGATTTAAACGTCAAGTTTACAGAGTCGGGTTGACAAACTAGAGAGGGCTTAATTGCCTGGCTGATCGATGGGGCTGGACGGACATGACTTTGATGCGATCGCTCCAGAGACCGATCCCGTTCCTCCCCCCCACCCCAGTATAACCTCCACTCACCGAGCTGGCCTCCATGATGTCTCGCCAGAGGGGCGAATCGCACTCCCGCTCGGCGAGCTCCAGCAGGTTGTCCAGCACCACCTGGCCAATGAGGTCGTGACGGGTGAAGCGGTCGAAGTCGTAGACGCTGAAGTGCAGCTTCCGCGAGGGCAGTTCGGCAAAGGGGACGTTGAAGTTAAAAGTCTCGTTGAAGACGGGGTTCAGGGTCTTGCGGTGCACCTTGGTCTGGAATTTCTTCTTGCGGTCGGGCAGCAGGTACATTTTCACGTAGGGGTCGGAGAAGCCGTTGGCGTCTTTGGCGGGCAGGTCCACCCCCCGGAGGATCCTCACCACCAGCTGCTCCGTGCTGTAGGCGTAGCGCAGGGCAAAACTCAGCCGCCCACAGCTCGCGGCCTCCCCTTTCTTGGAGTCCGACTCGCCCGAGCGCTGCTTGTATAACTCCGGTTTGATCTGCCCGATGCTGGTCACCTGCTCCACCTTCTCCTCCCCGACGTGGACGCCAGTGTCCGGGCTGCTCAACTGCTGGGTCATGGGGCGTGGCAGTGTATTGTACCTGCAGGGAGAACAGACGTCAAACCGGTCTCTCGCGCAATCATCTCCATCCCCTGACCGGCCAGGCAGGGGAGGAATCCTGCATCCACAGCGAAATGGGCATTATTTAATTACTTTTAATCTGGCCCTGAGCCCCGTGGTGCAGAGTGGTAAACTGCAGTACTGCAGTCCAAACTCTGCTCATGACCTGAGTTCGATCCCGGCGGAAGTCGGTTCCAGGTAGCTGGCTCAGGTTTGACTCAGCCTTCCATGAACACATGAAGCTGCCTTATAGTGAATCAGACCCTGGGTCCATCAAAGTCAGTATTGTCTACTCAGACTGGCAGCGGCTCTCCAAGGTCTCAGACAGAGGTCTTTCACATCACCTACTTGCCTGGTTCGTTTAACTGGAGATACCAGGGATTGAACCTGGGACTTTCTGCATGCCAAGCAGATGCTCTACTACTGAGCCACGGCCCCTCCCCAGTATTGCAGTCCAAGCTCTGCTCATGACCTGAGTTCGATCTCGACGGAAGTCGGTTCCAGGTAGCTGGCTCAAGGTTGACTCAGCCTTCCATCCTTCCGAGGTCGGTAAAATGAGCTTGCTGGGAGTAAAGTGTGATGACTGGGGAAGGCAATGGCAAACCACCCCGTCAACATAGTCTGCCTAGTAAATGTCGGGATGTGACGTCACCCCATGGGTCAGTAATGATATGGGTCAAATTTTCTACACTCCTATGTAGAAAATGGCCTGCATCCCATTGCCAATGACAAAGGCACATGGGGCTATTTTGTCACAGGTAAATGGCATAAGACGTTGGTTCCAGGCAGCCAGCTCTGGTTGACTCAGCCTTGCATCCTTCCGAGGTGGGTAAAATGAGTACCCAGCTTGCTGGGGGTAAAGGGAAGATGACTGGGGAAGGTAATGGCGAACCACCCTGTAAACACAGTCTGCCTAGTAAACACTGGGATGTGACGTCACCCCATGGCTCAGGAATTTACTATATATTATTCCCCAAATCACTTGTATCGATATTATAGAATCATAGAATCATAGAGTTGGAAGGGACCACCAGGGCCATCAAGTCCAACCCCCTGCACAATGCAGGAAATTCACAACTACCTCCCCACTCCACACCCCTAGTGACCAGAAGATGGCCAAGATGCCCTCCCTCTTATCATAAGCCTAAGGTCACAGAATCAGCATTGCTGACAGATGGCCATCTAACCTCTTCTTAAAAACCTCCAGGGAAGGAGAGCTTACCACCTCCCGAGGAAGCCTGTTCCACTGAGGAACCGCTCGAACTGTTAGAAAATTCTTCCTAATGTCTAGATGGTTTCATGTTGATTCCTCTTCCTTGGTGGTCTCCCATCCAAATAGTAACCACGGTTGACCCTGCTTAGCTTCCAAGATCTAATGAGATTGGGGTAGCCTGGGCCACCCAGGTCAGGACCCCCGCACAACAACCTCCTGCATTTCACATACAACTGAGCATTCATATTTAGAAAAAAACAAAACACCAGATGTTCCCCCATCGTCCCGCTCACCTGGGCGTGGGTGCCAAGCTTGCAACCTGCTGGTGGGAGTGGGCATTGGGCATGTTGCCCTCCTTGGTGGTAACCTGGCCTTCCACGGGCAGGTCGGGGGAGGTCTGGCTGACCTTGAGGTTGGCCTCGGGGTAGGAATCCATATCGAGGTAGGACCTCTCCGGCATCTCCGGCCCCAGCTCCACCCGCTCGGCCAAGAGGTCCCCAAAAGGTGAATGGTGGAGGTGAGCGTGGAGGAGGTGCTCCTTGCGCTGGGTCTGCGAAGAGGAGCCTTTATCCCGCCAAGGGATCCAGCAAAGTTTCCACGAGACAAAGAGGGAGACGCCCAGCAGTACGATCCCGCAGAAAGTCACGATCACCGACAGGAGACTGACCAAGATTTCTAGAAGGGACAAACAGAGAGGCTCCAGTGTCCCACCTTCGTTGTTGAGACATGGCAGCTCTCCCTCCAGCGTGGTGTAGTGGTTAAGAGCGGCAGACTCTAATCTGGAGAACCAGATTTGATTCCCCGCTCTGGGTTTGATTCGCCGCTCTTCCACATGAGCGGCGGACTCTTATCTGGAGAACCGGGTTTGTTTCCCCAGCTCCTCTACATGAAGCCTGCTGGGTGACCTTGGGCCAGGCACAGTTCTCTTAGAACTCTGTCAACCCCACCTACCTCACAAGGTGTTTGTTGTGGGGAGTGGAAGGGAAGGCAATTGTAAGCCGCTTTGAGAGTCCTTAAAGGTAGAGAAAGCAGGGTATAAAAACCAATTCTTCTTCCTGCTCCATCCCAATCCTGCTGTACCCCACAGACATGAGGTCCTCTCTGGCATAAACCTGGTACCCTGAAAATTCCCCTATTTCAGAATTACGGTCTGACCTGAACTACCCTGAATGCAAGAACTGATACATTTTCGTTGCAGAGTCAAACCATTTACCACAGATATCCTGGCACGTAGTCCCCACCAACAGTGAGGACTAGAAACATCTCCCTTTCTAGAATACCATAAAAATTCAGACTGGCAGGATCCTGTAGAATAATACCTTTTTTTCACAATTTATGGGGCAACAGGAGCCATGATAATACTCTTTGCCTGCACACTAGCATGGAAGAAGAAGAAGAGTTGGTTTTTATATGCCGACTTTCTCTGATACTTAAGGGAGAATCAAACCGGCTTACAATCACCTTCCCTTCCCCTCAACAGACACCCTGTGAGGTAGGTGGGGCTGAGAGAGCTGTGACTAGCCCAAGGTCACCCAGCTGGCTTTGTGTGTAGGAGTGGGGAAACAAATCCAGTTCACCAGATTAGCCTCTGCCGCTCATGTGGAGGAGCGGGGAATCAAACCCGGTTCTCCAGATCAGACTCCACCGCTCCAAACCACCGTTCTTAACCACTACACCATGCTGGCTCTCTTGAGAGACTTGAGATAGTACATGGTTTGGGTTTTCCTTGTTAACACACGTGATGCCTCCTACTGAGTCAGACCACTGGTCTATCAAGGTTGGTCTTGTCTGCTCTGACTGGCAGCAGCTCTCTAGGGTCTCAGGCAGAGATTTTTGTGTATAAGAAAGAAGCTATCTGGCCTTGAGAGTTTCACGCCCTAGGGAATTGAAACGGGGATGGTTTTGGGAACAGCTGAAACGAATGAGCATCATATGGTGCCAAATTTGGCCACATTAAGTGGAAAAGGGAGGTTTTCTCACAGAGGGTAGCTTTCAGGTTTTCGTCTTTTGCTACATGGACTGGCAGTAAGAGTGAGTGGGATCAGCTCTGCATCGTAAGTACCGGTAGTTAGAACAGCTATTTAGCTGTTGGTTTTTTAAAAAAACTTTCTTTTTTACTGCCTGTGATGACATGAGAGTTTGCTTTTCTTCTACTCTCTCTGAAATCAATAAACTTTGTTGAATTATTTAAGCAAAAGGTGTGAAGCGACTTTGTGCGTGGCTCTTCCCCTCCTAGAAGAAGAAGAAGAGTTGGTTTTTATATACTGACTTTCTCTACCACTTAAGGGAAAATTAAAGCAGCTTACATTCACCTTCCCTCCCCCTTCCCACAACAGACACCCTGTGAGATGGGTGGGGCTGAGTGTGACTAGCCCAAGGTCACCCCGCTGGTTTCGTGTGTAGGAGTGGGGAACAAATCCAGTTTACCAGATGAGTGTCTGTCGCTCATGCAGAGGAGGGGGGAATCAAACCCGGTCCTCCAGATCTGAGTCCACCACTCCAAACCACCACTCTTAACCACTACACTACACTGGCTCTCACGAACCTCAGGGCTGGAGTAGTAAAGCCTGAGCATCGGGAAATGACTGGGCTAAAACAAAATAGGTCCAGGACTCTCTCTCTCTCTCTGGTCTGTGGAGTCAAGGAGAAGAAGAGTTGGTTTTTATATGCCGACTTTCTCTATCACTTAAGGAAGAATCAAACCAGCTTACAATCACCTTCCCTTCCCCTCCCCACAACAGACATCTTGTGAGGTAGGTGAGGCTGAGAAAGTGTGACTAGCCCTAGTCAACCAGCCCGCTTTGTGTGGAGGAGTGGGGAAACAAATCCAGTTCACCAGATTAGCCTCCGCCGCTCATGTGGAGGAGTGGGGAATCAAGCCCTCTCCTCCATGAGCATGTCCACTCCCCTCTTAAAGCCTTCCAAGTTGACAGCCATCACCACATCCTGGGACAAGGAGTTCCACAATTTAACTACACTCATAAGGAATGTGGAGGGGGGACAATCTAGAAATCCCCCACCCCCAAAATCTCCCCTCCAGGATTCTTGCACATGTTTCCCTCCTTCCAATTGTTCTCAACAGAGTATCAGACCAAGGCCTATCAATCCAGCAGTCTGTTCACATAGTGGCCAACCAGGTACCTCTAGGAAGCCCACAAGCAAGATGACTGCAGCAGCATTATCCTGCCTATCTCCGAGGTATGCTTGAATAGACTTACCTGAATAAATTAAATCATAGACTCATAGAGCTGGAAGGGTCCACCAGGATCATCTAGTCCAACCCCCTGCACAATGCAGGAAATTTACAACTACCTCCCCCCCACACACACCAAGTGACCCCCACTGCATGCCCAGAAGATGACCAAGATGCATTCCCTCATCATCTGCTTAAAATTATAGAATCAGCATTGCTGACAGATGGCCATATAACCTCTGCTTAAAACCTCCAGGGAAGGAGAGCTCACCACCTCCTGAGGAAGCCTGTTCCACTGAGGAACCGCTCTAACTGTTAGAAAATTCTAATGTCTAGACGGAAACTCTTTTGATTTAATTTCAACCCGTTGTTTCTGGTCCGACCTTTTGGGGCAACAGAAAACAACTCGACACCATCCTTTATGTGACAGCTCTTCAAGTACTTCAATAATTAGAGATGCTGGGAATAATTAGAGATGCTGGGAGCTGAACCTGGGACCTTCTGCATGCAAAGCAAACACTTAACAGCTGAGCCACGACCTCAGCAACTTTGGAGAGCAGGACATTATTCCTCTTCCACCTCTTTCTAGATCAGGGCCATCTCCTACCACCGACTACCTCCAGGCTCCTCACCTGAATTGATGGGACCCACATGGCCGGTCAGTTCCTGACACTTCTCCCGTTCCTGGGCAGCACATGTGTTGGAGCACAGCACCTGAAGGAGCTCCATCGCTTTGCGGTGCCTCTCTTCGTCGTAGTCTCCAGACATGGTGCCTAAAGGGAAGGCAGATTACGTAAGAAAAGCCCTGCTGGATCTGACCAAGGCCCATCAAGTCCAGCAATCTGTTCACTCAGTGGCCAACCAGGTGCCTCTAGGAAGCCCACAAGCAAGACGACTGCAGCAGCAGCATCCTGCCTGTGTTCCACAGCACCGAATATCATAGGCATGCTCCTCTGATACTGTAGGGAATAGGGATGCATCATGACTAGTATCCATTTTGACTAGTAGCCATGAATACCCCTCTCCTCCATGAACATGTCCACTCCCCACCTGAGAGCCAGCATGGTGTAGTGGTTAAGAGCGGTGGTCTGGAGCGGTGGACTCTAATCTGGAGAACCAAGGTTGATCCCCCACTCCTCCACATGAGTGGCAGAGGCTAATCTGGTGAACCGGGTTAGTTTTCCCACTCCTACACATGAAGTCTGCTGGGTGACCTTGGGCTAGTCACAGCTTTCTCAACCCCACCTAGCTCACAGGGTGTCTTTGTGGGTAGGGGAAGGGAAGGTGAATGTAAGCCGGTTTGGTTCTAGAGAACCACTTAACCACTACACAATGCTGGCTCTCCAGAAAAGGATGAAGGGTTATAGGCCCAGCAGATCCTCAAGGGAACCAGGGAAACACCCGCCTCCTCACCAGGAAGGGAAAAAGGAAAAGGAACACAGCAGGCCAGTAACAGCAGACTCTCCGGGTGAGGAGCTGGAAACTTTCTTCTATTCCTGAGTAACAGAGCCCCTCAAAACCCCTCTCACCTGGTCAGCAACTGGTTCAGGATATGGCTGTCAGGTTGCTTCTGTACTGCTGAATCCAGGATGCCAACCGGTCCAGGTCAGTGCCACGCAGGAGAGTAGCGGGAAGCCAGCGCCAAAATCCTGGTGAGCCAAGTCCGCGCGTGAGCAGCAACCAGCTGGGAGCAGGGCATGCAATCTGCCATCCGGCAGGGTGAGGGCAGCAGAACCCTCTGCTGGATGTTTGAGGGAATGATCTGCAGGTGGGGCCACCAAAGTGGAGTCAGTGGTTCTGGCTGGCTTTGTGGGACCGCGGGGGGATGACCCTGGAGGGCTTCTTCATGGCGACAGGGAGCAGTTTCCTAAATCTTCAAGGAAATTGCTTGCCAGAGGATCCTTCTCCTTCTCCCCTCCAGAGTTACGCGGGCAGCTGCAGTGGAGGGAAAAGCCAGTTAGATCTGGGCCCAAGATTGCCTTTCATGCATTTTCGTCCTCATTTGATAGGCTTGCCAACCTGGAGATCTCCTGCTATTACAACTGATCTCCAGCCGATGGAGATCAGTTCACCTGGAGAAAATGGCCGCTTTGGCAATTGGACTGTATGACATTGAAGTCCCTCCCCTCCTCAAACCCCACCCTCTTCAGGCTCCACCCCTAAACCTCCCGCTGGCTGCAAAGAGGGACCTGGCAACTATCATTTGAGGGAACAGATCATACAACACACACACACCGGTCATCCTTGATCTAAAAAACCACTAAAGAGCCTATGGAGGGGTTATCCAAAGACTGCCTACTAAATCTCTGAATACTGGTGCCAGGAGGTGACTTCAGGGGAAGGCCTCGGACTCTATGCCCAGTTGTTGGCTCTCCAGAGTTTCTGGTTGGCCGGGCAAGATGGACCACCAGTCTGATCGGCAGGGCTCTTCTTACGTTCTATGAGCCTATTTGTTCCGCAAAGTCATCGCTGGAGACTCTCAGATGCCACCTCAGTAGATCAGAGGTCATGGCAGATGGTTACCAGAGATGGGAGTTCTCTGTGGAACAGAAATCTTGCTTTTTTAAAATTACGAACGTATCTATGAAAGTCAGCAAGGTGTAGCGGTGATTCACCATCTGTGGAAGCTTGCTGGGTGACCTTGGCCCAATCACTCTCTTGCTCAGCCTAACCGATCCGATGGGATTGCTAATGGGAGGATCCATCGGAGGAGGGGAGAACAGTGTTATAAGGCACTTTGGGTCCCCTTTGTGGAGTGGGGTATAAGTATCTAAATAACACAATAGAAACATACGAAGTGTTTAGGTAAGAGTCAGACCAGTGGTCCATTTCCAAATGGCAGTAGGTCTCCAAAGTCCCAGGTAGAAAAAGTTCTTCTTGCTGTGCTACCTGCTCTCTAAGACGCCTTTTAAAATTCAAAACAGCAGCAACTGGACCTGGGACCTCCTCCTCTGAAAGCCTTTCTCACATGTTAAAACTGTTTTATTTGCAAGAGATTTTTTTTATGACGCATAACACGTAGGTGTCCTGACATGGATGGCCCAGGCTAGCCTGATCTTGTCAGATCTTGGAAGCTAAGCAGGGTCAGTCCTGGGGAGTATCTGGATGGGAGACCACTAAGGAAGTCTATGATTGGCCCTGATTAGTATTTGGATGGGAAACTACCAAGGAAGTCCAGAGTTGGTAGGCAGAGGGAGGCAATGGCAAACCACCTCTCTTCATCTCTTGCCTTGAAAACCCTGTGGGGTTGCCGTAAGTTGGCTACAACTTGATGGCACTTGCCACTACCAACTTATGGGTCCTTCTACCACAATTATCTGTACCTTTTATTTAAAAAATATTGAATTGCATTTCATATATTATTTGTTTGTAGACCATACTGTGGAAAGGCAAGATATAACGTTTTTTAAAGATCATCAGCAGTGTATCCCACTCAAAATTCACCACCCCTGAAGACTGCCAAAGGAAGCGGTGGTCTCCAGGACACCTGGGATCCCTGGGGAAGGGGTGTTGTAGGGCTGGGTGAGGGGCAGAAACCCTGGATCTCTCAGTTCTCTGTGAAAAAAACTGAACATAGAATAGGATGATGATGATGATGATGAAGAAGCAGAGTTGGTTTTTATATGCCAACTTTCTCTACCACTTAAGGGAGACTCAAACCGGCGTGCAATCACCTTCCCTTCCCCTCCCCACAACAGACACCCTGTGAGGTAGGTGGGGCTGAGAGAGCTCTTAATAGAGCTGTAACTTGCTCAAGGTCACCCAGTTGGCTTCGTGTGGAGGCGTGGGGAAACCGACCCGGTTCACCAGATTAGAGTCCACTGCTCATGTAGAGGAGTGGGGAATCAAACCTGGTTCTCCAGATTAGAGTCTACTGCTCCAAACCACGCTTTAACCACTGCACCACGCTGGCTGGCTGGGTTTAGATTCTTGGGAGAGAAATATTATTTAGAGATGTAGAATAATGAAATGGGAGCTCCTGCTAAGAGCCATGTTCTCTCTATTCTTTTGGACAGGTGTGTGATTTATTTTATGTATTTATTAGATATTTGTTTGTTCATCCCATCCTTCCTTCCAGGATCTCAGGGCTACAAACATGGCCCCCTCTCCACTTTCAATTGTCACAATAACCCTGTGGTTTGATTGACCCAAGGATAGCTTTGTGGCAGAACAGGGATTTGAACCTTGGTCTCTCAGCCATAGACTGCCACAACACCACATTTGCTCCCATAGGTAAGCAATAATTTGGGCTAGAACTGAGGACATTTTTTACTTCTTTGAGTAGGCAATAAGGCAGATCAAGGAGCACCTGGAGGCTTGGATACAAGAAGCTGCTTTCTACTGAGTCAGACCCCTGGTCTACCAAGTTCAGTATAGCCAACTCTGACTGGCAGCAGCTCACCAGGGTCTCAGGTGAACGTCTTTCCCATCACCTGCTACCTGATCCTTTTAACTGGAGGTGCCAGGGATCAAACCTGGGATCTACTGCACGCAAAGCAAATGCCCTACCACTGAGCCATTACCCTGCCCTAGTCAATCCAGAGGTCATGGCTCTTAGCAGATGTTAACAGCCTGCCCTCCCCCAATATGTGGAGGTACCCATAACAGCTGTCATGGAAAGTCCCTTCTTGCCAGATCTCCTAGACTGGGTGAGTAGGCAGTGTGTGATAATGGCCTGGAAGCATTAACTTTGTAAAAGAGGAACCCCCCCTCTTTTTCTCCTGCTCTGTCCTTTTTGTGGGAAAGAAATCGCAAGATGTCATAGTTCCACTGTACATTGCATTGGTCAGGCCACACCTAAGAATATAAGAAAAGCCCTGCTGGATCAGACCAAGGCCCATCAAGTCCAGCAGTCTGTTCACACAGTGGCCAATCAGGTGCCTCCAGGAAGCCCACAGACAAGACCACTGCAGCAGCACCATCCTGCCTGTGTTTCACAGGACCTAATATATTCGGCAGGAGCCCCATGGCGCAGAGAGGTAAGCTGTAGTACTGCAGTCAAAAGCTCTGCTCACGACCTGAGTTCGATCCCGACGGAAGTCGGTTTCAGGTAGCTGGCTCAAGGTTGACTCAGCCTTCCATCTTTCTGAGGTCGGTAAAATGAGTACCCAGCTTGCTGGGGGTAAAGGGAAGATGACTGGGGAAGGCACTGGCAAACCACCCCGTAAACAAAGTCTACCTAGTGAACGTCGGGATGTGACGTCACCCCATGGGTCAGGAATGACCCGGTGCTTGCACAGGGGACCTTTACCTTTATCTAATATATTCGGCATACTCCTCTGATCCTGGAGAGGATAGGTATGCTTCATGACTAGTATCCATTTTTACTAGTAGCCATGAATACTCTTCTCTTCCATGAACATGTCTACTCCCCTCTTAAAGTCTTCCAAGTTGGCACCCATCACCACATCCTGGGGCAGGGAGTTCCACAGTACCTGGAGTACTGTGTGCAGTTCTGGAGACCTCACTACAAAAAGGAGGTGGAAGGAATCGAGCCGGTGCAGAGGGGAGCGACAAAGATGATCAGGGGCCTGGAGACCAAGCCCTACGAGGAAAGGCTGAGGGAGTTGGGGACGTTCAGTCTGGAGAAGAGGAGGTTGAGGGGGGACATGATGGCTCTCTTCAAGTATTTGAAAGGCTGTCACTTAGAGGAGGGCAGGGAGCTGTTCCTTTGGCAGCAGAGAATAGGACTCAGGGGAGGGGCCATGCCTCAGTGGTTAAGCATCTGCTTGGCATGCAGAAGGTCCGAAGTTCAATCCCCGGCATCTCCAGTTAAAGGGACTAGGCAAGTAGGTGATGTGAAAGACCTCAACCTGAGACCCTGGAGAGCCGCTGCCAGTCTGAGTAGACAATACTGACTTTGATGGACCAGGGGTCTGGTTCAGTATAAGGCAGCTTCATGTGTGTGTTCATGTGACTCACAATAAAGGGTTTAAATTGCAGGAGGAAAGGTACCGACTGGATATTAGGAAAAAGTTTTTTACAGTAAGAGTTGTTCGACAGTGGAATCAGCTACCTAGGGGGGTGGTAAGCTCCCCCTCACTGGCAGTCTTTAAGCAGAGGCTGGACAAGCACTTGTCAGGGATGCTCTAGGCTGCTCCTGCATTGAGCAGGGGGATGGACAAGATGGCCTGTATGGCCCTTCCAACTCTATGATTCTATGATGCCAATGGAGACCTACGCGGTCCTGAACCCCAAGAGAGGAACAGGCTGCAGAGGCAGGGGAGAGGCTAGTTCTTGCGGCTCGGCCCGCCCCGAAAGCTTCTGCAGCCTCCTTCGCTGCCATCGCTGCATCCCTGCTGGAGTCGCCAGCGTTAGTTCCTGCCCAGAATAACAAGTACCAGGGCTGGGAGGCAGCGCACAGACAGCCTCCTCTCTCTCTCATCGTCTCTTTTTCTGGGCAAAATTATCCTCGTCGGCCTCCCCTCCCAAACTCAACGCGGCCTCTTTTTGCTCCCCCAACAAGCGATGTTATTTTCGGTTAAGTAGGTAAATGTGACAGCCTTTTGAAAGGAGGGAGAGGGAAAAGTCTGCCCCCACCTGCTCCTGTGCCCCCCCCACTTTCCAGAAATATGCTTTAAAGGGCTGCCCTGGCTTGTTAGCATCTCTCTCTGTGATAACATTTTTATCCTGCCCTCTTTCCTAAGAATTCAGGGTAGCATACAGAGTTTTCCCTTCCCCATTTTATCCATGCAACAATCCTGGGAAGTAGGCTTTTAATTCTTGCGAGAATCCTGTAAGGTAGGGCTAGGCAGAGAGAGTGAGAGCGAGAGAGCGAGAGCGAGAGAGATTGGCCCAAGGTCACAAAAAGAGCCTCATGACAGAGTGGAGATTTGAACCTGGATCTCCCAAATCCTAATTCCATAGAATCATAGAGTTGGAACGGACCACCAGGGTCATCTAGTCCAACCCACTGCACAATGCAGGAAATTCAAAACTACCTCCCTCCTATAGCCCCCCAGTGACCCCTACTCCATGCCCAGAAGATGGCCAAGATGCCCTCCCTCTCATGATCCGCCTAAGGTCATAGAATCAGCATTGCTGACAGATGGCCATCTAGCCTCTGCTTAAAAACCTCCAGGGAAGGAGCGCTTACCACCTCCCAAGGAAGCCTGTTCCACTGAGGAATTGCTCTGTTAGAAAATGCTTCCTAATGTCTAGACGGAAACTCTTTTGATTTAATTTCAACCCGCTGGTTCTGGTCCGACCTTCTGGGGCAACAGAAAACAACTCGGGACCATCCTCTATATGACAGCCCTTCCAATACTTGAAGATGGTTATCATATTACCTCTCAGTCTTCTCTTCAGGCTAAACATACTCAGCTCCTTCAACCTTTCCTCATAGGACTTGGTCTCCAGACCCCTCACCATCGTCGTTGCCCTCCATCTTCGTTCCCCTCCACACTCTAATGACTAGATCACACTGGCTATTTTTTCCTTATTATCATCCCCTCCTCTCCACCCAATTCTGCTGGTTCCTCCCCACCTCCCCATTGACAGCTTGTCCTTTGTCCAGGCTAGAAAGTTCCCTCTTGGCTGTAGCAAATCTTTTGTACAGCACCTAGCTTTTTAAAGGGTTTCACAATACAAAAACAAAACCACCTCTCTCTTTCTACCCTCAATTTTCGCCGGCGAATTTCCACAGTGCACACTCCCTTTCTGGATGTCGGTCATCAGACCCACAGGGAATGGCTGTGCTCGGCTATAGGGAGAAGGGGATCGGGGAGAGCATCTCCCAGATGCCTCTGGGACGGGAGCACACCTGCGGGCCAGGATCTTTCTTCCAAATACAATCTCCCACAATGCCAAGCTCTTCACAGGCCGCCTCACCCGGGGGGGGGGGACCCGGAAACCTCCGCTCCCTCTTATGAAGGAACTGCAGGGCCATAAACAAGGGAGACCGAGCGAGCCAAAGGGATCCCCGAAGGAATTCGGCCTGGCCTGGTTACCGCTCTGGAAAACCCTCTCCCCCACGGCCTGGGTCAAACCGCCATGTCAGTGCCAGGCATCCAGATGCTTGCTGCCACATTGTGTTAGGGAGCCCAGCGCAAACAAGGCTGCAGCCTGCCCAGCCTTCTGGCAGCGTGCTTGGAGATGATGCCGGGGCAGAAGAAGCATGCAAAAAAAAAAAGTGTGCTAGCAAGCCAGCTGTCTCCAAAGCTAGCAGAGATCCTCTACCGACACATACAATCCACAAACACACACACGCTTCTCGAGCAGGCACCCATACAGATGGCGCAAACAAGCGTTTGCTGCAAAACATACATGCTTACGTTCCAAACATGTGCGCTAATTGATGCGCTCGCCTGTCCAGTATATCTCGCAAACATGCACACTGTTGTTGTTTTTTGGCCAATCCGGTATCTACCGGCTCCGGAGCACCGAAGCGCAAAAGTGCACGACCAGAGATGCTCGATTGGGTTGTCACCCAAACCAGCTGCGAGCTGGGAGAACACCAAAGAACAACGTGTGCCGCTTCATTTGCGCAACACTATCTACAGAGCGAAATGAATGTCAACATGCTTCACGCAGGCAGACAGCATTAATTTTGGGAACGGAGGGCACGAGGTCCATTTTCTCCGCTCGTTGTGTTCCCTGTCCCAGATGCCCACAGACATGGTAGCAGGCTGCGGCAATGGCCCTCTGCACATGATCAGAAGCAACGTTCTCTTCGGCCAGCCTGCCGATGCGGTGAAAAATGATCCCAGATCATTCACAATGTTAATGACACCATTTCTAGAGATAGCCAGTGACATTTAAAGTAATTTGTAAGGCCTGGCTAAAATGACGCCTAGCTTAAGAAAAACAACCCTGGTCCAGTAGTGTTCCACTGTGAAAGTAGTGAGCCCACATTATTGTAAAAGGCTAACAATGTGACCTGAAGAGAGCGCTCCCCTTCACACTACTTATACATTTATCAATTGAAAAATAAATATAATGAAAATCTCTCCTCGGCCATAAACTCAGTATGTGGCAGGCAAACCAGCCTCAATTTTCCCCATCTATAGTGCAAGGTTTATCGTACTGGCCTACCTTACAGGGCTATTGTGAAGATTACTGATATTGCGAACAACAGGCTTATCGTTTGCCCGGTTATGGCAGGCAATTGCTTGCCAATTAACCGGGCTGACTGCTGCCCCTCAGCTGACCAGTGGGAAGACCCAGGCTAGCTGAAGCGTGGGGGCCATGATCTGCGCGACGCGATGACATCACTTCCAGGTTTCCCCCCAGAAGCGCCAGCATCACGCTGGACGCTCTAGTACTCAGTTTTGGAAGACAGTGCTAGAGCGTCCAGCGTGATGCCGGCGCTTCTGGGGGAAACCAGGAAGTGACGTCATCGTGCCGTGCACAGGCGGATTACCACCCCAGCCCCACCCCCATGAAAATCCCACCGATGGTGAGGGGGAACCTGGCAACCCTGGCGAACAATGGCTGACTGTTCCAAACGTTTCATATAAACGCTAAATATTACTCAGTAGGCTTTAGTTAACGCACAGTTAAACTGTGGAACTCCCTGCCCCAGGATGTGGTGATGGCTGCCAGCTTGGAGGGCTTTAAGAGGGGAGTGGACATATTCATGGAGGAGAGGGGTATTCATGGCTACTAGTTAAAATGGATACTAGTCATGCTGCATACCTATCCTCTCCAGTATCAGAGGAGCATGCCTATTAAACTAGGTGATGTGGAACACAGGCAGGATGGTGCTGCTGCAGTAGTCTTGTTTGGGGGCTTCCTAGAGGCACCTGGTTGGCCACTGTGTGAACAGACTGCTGGACTTGATGGGCCTTGGTCTGATCCAGCAGGGCCGTTCTTATGTTCTTAATATTCTTCCATCTTGCTCATGTGTCTTCAGAAGAAACATTGCTCTTGAATGCATACAGGGATTCAGTTCTATTCAGTTTAGCGTTCCCCGAAACCCAGCATGAAGGTCAAGGATTCAACCCACAAGTCTTCTCTTTCATGTCCCACCCCCAGCAGAGACCCAAAGCAAGCTCAGCTTGTTTCTTATGTGACATGCAGCGAGGGGAGGGGTCGACACTACGGAGCAGAGCCCGGCTTCGCAGGTTCAATCCCGGACATCTCCAGCGGAAGGAGTTCATGAAGCAAGGCCTTTCCCTGTATGAGACCTCACAGAGCGGCTGCCAGTCAGAGTAGAGACCGCATACTGAGCTAGCTAGCTGGACCAGTGACCTGAGGGTTGCCAAGTCCCCGCTGGTGAGGGATGGGGGGAGGGGGTGAAGGGTTGCCAGATCCAGGTTGGGAAACTCCCAGAGATTTGGGGGTGGAGCCTGGGGAGGGCAGGGAACTCAGACTGAGGTACAATGCCATAGAGCAAGGGGTGTCAAACTCAATGGTTACGAGGGCTGGATACAGGGTTGCCAGCTCTGGGTAGGGAAATACCTGGAGATTTTGGGTGCGTAGGGTTGCCAACCTACAGGTAATGCACAACAAAATAACAGCAGTAAAAAGGTGTGCTACACACAGAATTTTTGAAAATGCTATATCATATATCAAACAAGTTGCATATATCAACATATTACATATAAAAGAAATTCAAGCAATGACCATGGCTAGTGCCATAAAACTCCTTGAGACCAAAGTCCATGAGGCTGATCTCCCCAGAGTAGACAAATAAATGCAGGGCTTCCAATCAAGGTACAATGACCACGTAGTGGTATCGATAAATCCTAGTAGGATTGGTATGGTAACCTCCAGGTAATAGCAGAAGATCTCCCGCTATTACGACTGATCTCCTGCCAATAGAGATCAGTTCACTTGGAGAAAATGGCCACTTTGGCCATTGGACTCTACGACATTGAAGTCCCTCCCCTCCCCAAACCCCACCCTCCTCAGGCTCTGCCCCCCAAAATCTCCCGCCGATGGCGGAGCCTGAGGAAGGAGGGTTTGGAGAGGGGAGGGACTTCAATGCCATAGAGTCCAATTGACAAAGCGGCAATTTTCTCCAGGGGAACTGATTTGTATCGCCCGGAGATCAGCTGTAATAGCAGGAGATCTCCAGCTACCACCAGCTACCACCTAGAGGTTGGCAACCCAAGCTGGATAAATGTCACTTGGTCGGGCCGGGTCATGCCTTGCCAGCCCAGATTGGGAGTGAGGGGGGTGGCTTCCTCGGCTGGCTCGTGGACTGGATAAGAACTCTCAAGTGGCTGGATCCAGCCCGCGGGCCTTATGTTTGACACCCCTGCCATAGAGTCCGCCCTCCAAAGCGTCCATTTTCTCCAGGGGAAATGATATGCGTAGTTTGGAGATGAGCTGTAATCCCAGGAGACCCCTAAATCCCACCCGGAGGTTGGCATCCCTAGGCCTGAATTACTCTACAGCAGCTTTGTACGTTCGCACGGGCCCCGGTTTGAATCCAGTTCAAAAAACCGCTAGGCTTTGTTAAATTATGGGGGTTTGGGATGGAGCTCCGTTAGGCCAAGCCAGCTTGTCGAGGTTGATTAACACCTCTCTCACCAAGATTACTCTGGCCTGTTTTGGCCTCATTCTAACAAGGCTTAACATCTTCTGAAAATCGGGCCGGCTGCAGAGAAAGCACAAAAGATGAGATGGAGATCGGAAGAGCCCACATGAAGCTGCCTTAAACTGAATCAGACCGTTGGTCCATCAAAGTCAGTATTGTCCACTCAGACCAGCAGCGGCACTCCAGGGTCTCAGGTTAAGGTCTTTCACATCACCTACTTACCTACCCCTTTAACTGGAGATGCCGTGGATTGAACCTGGGACCTTCTGCATGCCAAGCAGATGCTCTACCACTGAGCTACGGCCCTTCCAGGTTGGGAAATAACTGGAGATTTTTGAAGTGGAGCCTGAAGAGAGTGGGGTTTGGGGAGGGACTTCAATGCCACAGAGTCCAATTGCCAAAGTGGCCATTTTCTCCAGGGGAACAGATCTGTCGGCTGGAGACCAGTTGTAATAGCAGGAGATCTCCAGCTACTACCTGGAGGCTGGCAACCCTACCCAGAACCTCTATCGGGGGTCTGGCTTTGCCTGCGAGGTGACCCAGTGACGGACACCTTGCCAAGGGTCACCCAAATCTGAAATTGGTCTGGACGGGGAAGGCTCTTTGCCCCGCTGCAAAGCACTTTGTGCCGTTTAGAGCTGGTCACCGTGAAGATACGATCACAATAATCACCCTCTTTTCTCATTGTCTGCTAGATATTCACCAGATATGGCAGAGATAACATTCTCAAGGCAAATTAATGTTTCTGTCCGCTACAGGCATTCAGGAAATTTCAAAGCAAGGCAGTAGAAAGATTGTCTGCTGTTTTCTTAGCATTTGGGCAAAAATTAAGATCTGAGGCCCCTAAAAGATGAAAAGGTGACTGGGCTATGTGTTTGCACAGCCAAAGGTGCCAGGTCATCTGACCGGCCTGAGAAAATTTCCATCCCAGTATTTCTGTTAGAAGAAGGAGGAGAAGGAGGAGGAGGAGGAGAAGAAGAGTTGGTTTTTATATGCTGACTTTCTCTACCACTTAAGGGAGAATCAAACCGGCTTACAGTCACCTTCCCCTCCCCACAGCAGACACCCTGAGAGGTAGGTGGGGCTGAGAGAGCTCTAAGAGAGCTGTAACTTGCCCAAGGTCACCCAGCTGGCTTCATGTGTAGGAGCGGGGAAACAAATCCAGTTCACCAGATTAGCCTCCGCCGCTCTTGTGGAGGAGTGGGGCATCAAACCCGGTTCTCCAGATCAGAGTCCATTGCTCCAAACCACTGCTTTTAACCACTACACCAGGCTGGCTCTGTTAGTGTGGGAGAGGCCACAACTCTCTCTGCGGCTTTTGCGGCAACAGATGAACATGGCTACCCACTCTGGAATGTACTTCTTAGAAATGATCCTTCAGAGATTTGGGTACCATTCCAACGTCAGCAGAGAGAACAATAGGTTCTCTCTGTGCATTGGCCAATTTCCACATTTTTTTTTAAATCGTGGCATTTGGATTTCTTTTCTTTTTACAGTTTTGAGAACCGCACGGTTTAATTGGTTATATTAATCATTTAGAGATTCGTGACCTACTCGAAACGTGCCCCCAATTAATTACACTGCAGAGCTTTTAAAATTGTGCTCTTGTTGGAATATAAGAACTGCAGGTAGCGAGACCGCTTTTTAAAAAGAGGCATGCGTTCCATCCCATGGGGCATGCAAGAAGTGAGAGAACGCCTCTTCTACCATGGTACCTACTTCAATGCATGTGAACCACCTCGAGGAACACTTATGCTCTTTTCATAAGAACTATGGTGTACATATGCAGATGTATGCAGATTCAACTGCTCAACACAGACGAATACAATGCGTCGACTAAGGAGGCCTTTAATTGGATGACAGCCCTAATTATTATTATTAATTTTGAAATCACCCTGAACGCGCAAAGGGTTATTTATCTCGTTCAGTCACACAATAACCCCTGACAAAGATCACCAATGTTCCTACTTCAGAGAGAAAGAAGCGAGGCCAGAACGATGCCTCTCGCTGAAAGCAACCCAGAGTTTTAGCCTGACCGACTTGTACAATTGCCTCTTCACAAATTAAACGGTAAAGGCAGTCCCCTGTTCAAGCACTGGGTCATTCCTGACCCATAGGGCGACATCAGATCACAACGTTTAGTGGGCAATCGATGTTTACGGGGTGGTTTGCCATTGCCTTCCCCAGTCATCTTCCCTTTACCCCCAGCAAGCTGGGTACTCATTTTACCGACCTCGGAGGGATGGACGGCTGAGTCAACCTGGAGCTGGCTACCTGAAACCAACTTCCGTCGGGATCGAACTCAGGTCGTGAGCAGAGCTTGGACTACAGTACTGCAGCTTACCACTCTGTGCCACGGGGCTCCTTCACACATGACCCACTACGTAGGTCAGGTCTTGGGTCCCCACCCTGTGTGGTACTTGCCACACTCACACGTGGTGCAGGTTCTCCACAATTCCGGAATGTGCTGTGGAATAGGACCACGGCACACATATAGAAAGGGGCTTCAGCTTTCTGCCTGCACCAGTACCCACCCCCTCTTGTTGACGAGTATTCTGCACCCCCTCCTGAAAATGTAAGAATCACCTTGTTCGATCACACCAAGATCCATGTAGGGAAAGATTTCGTTTTCAACACCGGCCAGGCAGATGCCTCTGCAAAGTCACAAGCAGAGAAGAAATCCCCTGTTGTGCGCCCCCAAGCATTTGGTACACTGATGCTGTTCACATCGCATCACAGGTGGCCCCATGCTCATAACACACATGCTCATTTGCTATTCAGTATCCAACGAGCACGGAAACGCACCTCCATCATTCAGCCCCACCTCTCCCAGCATTTCGCCACAGTCTTTGCGCATTCACCCACCCATCCCCAAAATCCTGTGCCAATGCCCAGGCAACCTGGCACAGACACTTCACATCCATACCTCTGGCGTCAGCCTCTCTTGGTCAACCTGCACACTGATTTCACATGCAATTTCACACAAGCAGCTTGCCCGCATACCCCAAAGTGCAGCCGCTGCAAAGATTTCACACCCCAATTTGATGTGCAAAGTTGCAAAAGCGCATGGCGCGCATGCTTTCGGACCCACACCTGTGGCACGCTCCTCGAGCCTGTACCTGCTTCCCAGCCTGTTGGATAGGAGACAGAAGGAAGACAGCCAAGCAGAGAGGGGTGTGAGCGAGCAGACGCATGGGGAAAGACACCAGGATTTCAGCTCTCCGGCTCCCCGCATCAAATCGACTCGCCACTTCAATCACTTGCCATTCCCCACCCCCGCACACAATGAGTCACTGTGCAGTGTATGGAGGAGAGGCGGAGGAAGGGGGGGTTCAAGGGAACCTCCAGGAAGGGGGGGATCTGTGCTTTGAGTGCCACCTCCATGCTGGGAGGAAAGCACAACACAAAAGAAAAAGATCCCCCCCTCCCAGGGCTCTCCAAGGTTGAGGGAGGAAGGGAAGAGGGAGAAAAACCAGCAGAAGCTGAAGTCAATCAAAATAGCTTTCGTTTGAATCTGTGAAATGCAAGGACCGTTTTCTTCCAGCCCAGTGAAGGAGGGGAAGCAAGGATAGGGAAGGAAGGAGCCGACGCCATAGATCAAACACCACGCCGACGACAGAGAACATAAAACGGCGGGAGTCTCTGCCCCAGAGGCCTTGCAATTCAGGCAAATTCGGCGGGAGCGGCTTCTCTGCTTCGGCGGTGCCACAACCCCTATGCTCAGCTTGAAGAAGAAGGCATGACTCATTGAGACGAGACGGGGGACTCCCCAGGCCTCTTCCTGCGGGGAGGAGGGAGGAATAAAAGGATATACCTTCATGGAGTCAGTGAATCACATCAGCGGAAATAAAGAACAAGGGGCCTGAGTTGGTGGGAACTGCCACCCCCCCCCCCCGCTCAGGAAAAGGGGTATTAGCAGGCAGGCAAACAAGATGGGGAGGGTGTAACCCCCTCCCCCGCCCACCCACACTAAACTCTCTTCCTAGTTCCTCCTAGCTCTTCCTAGCTCCTCCAGCCTAACCTTTCTCCCCATCCCAGGAATTCTGGCTCTTCTGATTCACTAGAACACTACCCATCCGGCTACCCGATCCTACCCAGGGCCCATCTTCAATATCAGCCTGCAATATGGGAGCTTTTGGGCACCACAATTTAAGAAAGATGTAGAGAAGCCGGAATGTGTCCAGAGGAGGGCAACAAAGATGGTGAAGGGTCTGGAGACCAAGTCCTATGAGGAAAGGTTGAAGGAGCTGGGTATGTTTAGCCTGAAGAGAAGGCTGAGAGGGGATATGACCACCATCTTCAAGTACTTGAACGGCTGTCATATAGAGGAGGGTGCCGAGTTGTTTTCTGTTGCCCCAGAAGGTCGGACCAGAACCAACAGGTTGAAATTAAATCAAAAGAGTTTCCGTCTAGACATTAGGAAGCATTTTCTAACAGTTAGAGCGGTTCCTCAGTGGAACAGGCTTCCTCAGGAGGTGGTAAGCTCCCTGGAGGTTTTTAAGAAGAGGCTAGATGGCTGTCTGTCAGCAATGCTGATTCTATGACCTTAGGCAGCTCATGAGAGGGAGGGCATCTTGGCCATCTTCTGGGCATGGAGTAGGGGTCACTGGGGGTGTGGGGGGGGAGGTAGTTGTGAATTTCCTGCATTGTGCAGGGGGTTGGACTAGATGACCCTGGTGGTCCCTTCCAACTCTATGATTCTAAGTCCCACCGAAATTAATTACCAAATACCCCTCTTTCTCTCTCTGGTAAGGCAGGTTGCCAAGAGACGCAGGTGCTTGCGCTGTTAACAGTTGTGCCACAGAGGTTTTTTTGTGTGCGTCAAGGGCGACTTCTCGCGCCAGGGGTAAGCACAGTAGCACCCGCCAGAGTCCCGTATTCCACAAAAAAATTTCCAGGCACAAGACCTCCACCTGGTTTTGCATCTGGTCATTCCCCCCTCCCTTTCTCCAACTCTGTCACTACAAAATAGTGGTGGTGCCCCAGATAGGTGGCTGGCAACCCACGGGACTAAACTCCGAGACAGAACTCTGAGCATAGTATAGTGCAGAGGTTCTCAACCTTATTCTGACCGTGGCCCCCTTCCTTCCCCCCTGTCCTACCAGTAGAAAGGTAGCTATTTAAATGTTTTGTTTGCAAATAGCCAAGGAACAAAGAAGCATAAACAGCCGCACAAAATGCACTCATGCAGTTCTTATTGGGAAACTGAAATTTACAAAAAATACCCCACAAAAAGGGAATACAACACACTAATACACAACAATGTTCACATACAAGGGAGAACAAAGCCTCTACCACTGTTTTCTATTTTCTTCACTTCTCTGTTTTCTGTTTTCTTTTCTTGGTCACTTCTCTGTTTTCTTCACTTCTCACTTTCCTCTGTGGCCCCTAGTCTCATGCCATGCCCCCCCCCATTTATGCAATTTTCACCTGTGGCCTTCCCCCGGAATATCGGGGGGGGGGGGCGGGGGGGGCATATGGTTGAGAATTACTGGTATAGTGGATAATGTCCAAATCGCAAGATGTCATAGTCCCGCTGTACACTGTATTGGTCAGGCGGCACCTGGAGCACAGTGTGCAGTTCTGGAGAACTCACTTCAAAAAGGATGCGGACAGAACGGAGGATGGCCAGGGCGCAACTTTCTCTTGAACTGTCTCTGTCTGATCACAAAATGCTTTACTGATGGTCTTTTTGTGCCAAGTGTGCTAGGATGGAGACAAAGGATTCCAAGAGGACCCTGGAGATTATTGTACCAGAGTTTGTTTTTTATGGGAATGGTCGTTGCTTTAAACCAGAAGGCATCTTTCACCTTGGTCTCAGACCTGGTGATGCTATATAGGTGCTGGATAGCATGTTTCCTCAGCTGGTCACCCTCAGCTGAGGGACTTGGGACTTGGCTGAGGGACTTGGGGATGTTCGGTCTGGAGAAGAGGATGTTGAGGGGGACATGAGTGCTCTCTTTAAGTGTTTGAAAGGCTGTCACTTAGAGGAGGGGAGGGAGCTTTTCCTGTTGGCAGCAGAGAACAGGACTCACAATAATGAGTATAAATTATGGGTGGAAAGGTACAGGCTGGGCATTAGGAAGAATTTTTTTTACAGTAAGAGTAGTTTAGCAGTGGAATCGGCTGCCTAGGGAGGTGGGGAGCTCCCCCTCGCTGGCAGTCTTCAAGCAGAGGCTGGACAAACATTTGTCAGGGGTGCTCTAGGCCGATCCTGCATTAAGCAGGGGGTTGGACTAGATGGCCTTTAGGGCACCTTCCGACTCTATGGTTCTGTGATTCTGAGTGTCAGACTAAGATCTGGGAGACGCAGGCTCGAATCCCCCCTCTGCCATGGAAGCTCGCTGGGTGACCGCAGGCCAGCCACGTGCTCTCAACCTAACCTACCTCACAAGGTTGCCGTTGTTGTGAGGATAAAATGGAGGAGGGGATAACAGTGCTGTGAATGGCTTTTGGTCCCCACTGGGGAGAAAAGTGGGGTATACGTATCTAAATAAGCATACAACAATTCCCGGGAACTCCCTCACTCCTAAGCAATCCCCCTTCCCCAGTTGTCAAGACCTTCAGCGGGGAACTAGACCCCCTTCAACCCACGCCCCCTCCACACCTCTGTTCACTAACCCATTCCCTAGGATATCAGTTGAGAGGCAGCATAACTCATTAAGAACGGTGGACTCTAACCTGGCGAACTGGGTTCGATTCCCCACCCCTCCACATGAAGCCTGCTGGGTGACCTTGGGCCAGTCACAGTTCTCTCAGAACTCTCTCTGAGCACGCGAAGCTGGCAATGGCAAACCACCTTTGAACATCTCTGTTCTTGAAAACCCTCTGGCCTTGAAAACCCTGTGACTTGATAGCACTTTACACACACACACACACACACACACCACAGAGAGTTGTCTGGAGGATAAAATGTGGTAAGCGAGAACCATTTATAGCAACGGTGTTGAGCTCAATTATTATGAGGGCCAGTTACGACATAAACGTCACTTGGTCAGGACGGGCCATGCCTCGCCAGCCCAGATTGGGGGGAGGGTGGCTGTCTCAGCTGGCTCATGGGCCGGATAAGAGCTCTTGAGGGGCCGGATCCAGCCCTCAGGCCTTATGTTTGACCCCCCTGATTTACAGTACCATGAGCTCCCTGGAGAAAGGGCAGGATTAAATGGCATGGATGGGTTAGATGGCCATCTGTCAGCAATGCTGATTCTATGACCTTAAGCAGATTATGAGAGGGAAGGCATCATGGCCATCTTCTGGGCATGGAATAGGGGTCACTGGGTGTGTGTGTGGGGGGGGAGGTAGTTGTGAATGTCCTGCATTGTGTTGGGGGTTGGACTAGATGACCCTGGTGGTCCCTTCCAACTCTATGATTCTATGACTCCAGGATTCTTTAGGATGGGTAACACCCGACATCCCTTACACATACCCATTTGGGGGCCCTGGCTCCCAGCTAAACCACATGGCCCCGTATGTAGAGGAGGCAAAACCACTCGGACCCTTTGTAGCCAACCCACTGCGTCTTGGTCCCTTCCTTCAAGTCCCAGGGATCTGCGTCTGCCAGCACACCCTGGCCGAACACCTTAGGCCTCAGACCACAGCTGGAGCAGCCAGGCCCCTGGTTTCCTTGCCTCTCCTGCTCTTCCCATTAACTCAGGCTTCCTGGGAGCCCTCCCTCTCTAGCCATTCAGGCCTCCAGCCCCACAGGACTGAGCTGGGACTTCCGCCTCTTCCTTCCTTCCCCTCCCAATTCCTCAGCCGTCTTTCTCCAGAGCTGGCATCTCTGGGTAACATGAGCCAGCCCTGTTGTGACCACAGCCATGTTGGGTCGATAGGACGTCTTGTCACGGCTCGGAGGAGGAACTCCATCTCCATCCCGCAAACTTTTCCCGCCACCCTCAACAGAGAAGAGCCCCGACTGATCGTCCCAATGAGGGGGGAGGCCGTCCCAGCTACGGCAGGGTTGAAGAAAGGGTCCGCACTTTCAAATATTCTCTACCGCGCTATCCTTTACTATTCCCTGGACTTTCCTTCTCCCCACTTCAGCGTATAATTTTTTTGGTTTCACCCCTCCCATAAAGGATTCCTTCATCCTCTGAAAGGAAATGGAGAGGAAGAGGAAGAAGAAGAGGAGGAGGAATTGGTCTTTATACCATGATTTTCTCTACCTTCAAGGAAACTCAGGCTTACAATTGCCTTCCATTCCCACAAAAGACACCCTGTGAGGCAGGTGAGGCTGAGAGAGCTCTAAGAGAGCTGTGATTAGCCCAAGGTCACCCAGCTGGCTTCATGTGCAGGAGTGGGGAAACCAACCCGATTCACCAGATAGGAATCCATCGTTCATGTGGAGGAGTGGTGGGGAATCAAACCCGGTTCTCCACATTGGAGTCAACCACTCTTAAGCACACTGGGAGCAATTGGAGCTAGGCATAAGGGGGAGGCATGAGGGGGAGGTAAGAACCAAGGGTTGTAGGATACCTAGTAGGTTAACTGAAGGGGGCAGTGATACCTAGTGGGTTAACAGAAGGCGGAGAGCAAGAGCGACCATTAGCACATAGGAACGAAAGGAGGTCTAAAGCCAAGCTGAAAGGGGTGGGCCTCGGACCAAATCCCATTTTCTTAACTGATTGGGGAACATTTTTCCACTGGTCTCTTTTGGTCAAAATGTCCAGCATCATGCTTACAGGCCCAAATCAGAGCATCCCTCTCCAGATATGAGACAATGCAATGGGAAGAAGAAGAAGAAGAGTTGGTTTTTATATGCTGACTTTCTCTACCACTTAAGGAAGAATCAAACCGGCTTACAATCACCTTCCTTCCCCTCCCCACAACAGACACCCTGTGAGGTAGATGGGGCTGAGAGAGCTCTAAGAGAGCTGTAACTTGCCCAAGGTCACCCAGCTGGCTTCGTGTGGAAGAGTGGGGAAACAAATCCAGTTCACCGGATTAGTGTCTGCCGCTCACGTGGAGGAGGGGGGAATCAAACCCGGTTCTCCAGATCAGAGTCCACCACTCCAAGCCCTTGGACAATGTATGCCATACTTTCTTCAAAGTGTTTAATTAATTAATTAAGGATATTTTTACTGCTGCCTTTCCACTCAGTTAGGGTCCCCAAGGCAGTCTAGGGTCATCCAGGTGCACTAACGCAGCTTGCACGCAAACGTATGTACAAGCGCACAAAGCAAAAACTCAAAGGTCCCAATGACGCACAGATTGACAGGGACACATCAAAGTGTGGTTAACGCAAGACCCTTTCCCCAGGCAGATACTGCTTCTGCATAGGAAATGGTGCATACTGGACGTGTATACTTGCGTTGAAAACACGTGTCCATTTGGCCCTGTGGTGCAGCCAGTCCAAAAAGGGCTTCCTATGCCATTTAAAGGTAGAGACAGTCCCTTGCGCAAGCACCAGGTCATTACTGACCCATGGGGTGACATTACACCATGATGTTTACAAGGAGACTATGTTTACGGGGTGGTTTGCCGTTGCCTTCCCCAGTCGTCTACACTTTTACCAACCTCGGAAGGAGGGAAGGCTGAGTCAACCTTGAGCTGGCTACCTGGAAGTAACTTCTTATGCCATTTACCTGTGGCAAAGTAGGCCCATATGCCTTTGTCACTGGTGATGGGATGCAGGCCATTTTCTACCCAGGGGTGGTATTTGTGCCAGAAATCCGTCATGTGTGAAATGACCATTAGGTACTCCATGGGAGCACCTCTGACCCCCCCCCACGCTCATTTCAAAGCACAGGCTGGGTATGAAAGCCACTGCTCTACCACCTAATAAACTTCTCACATCTCTACCGGTGAGCTGAGGTGCCGCGCCACTAGCACACAGAGTGTTACTAGAATCCCCGTCAGCCACGCCGTCACGCTCTGCCCTGCTCCCAATCCCGGTGCCAGAGTGTTACACACGCGCCCGTCGCCAGAAAGCCTTGCACGCAGGTCTCCCGCCCCCACAACGTCAGGGGCAACAGCGAGGTCCACGAATGCTCCCCTTGATCCGCAGCCCCCCTTGCACAAAGCGCCTCCTCCCGTCTGCTCTGAAGGTGAGAGCGCACACCCTTAGAACACACACACACACACACGAAGCTGCCTTATACTGAATCAGACCCTCGGTCCATCAAAGTCAGCATTGTCTACTCAGACCGGCAGCGGCTCTCCAGGGTCTCAGGCAGAGGCCTTTCACATCACCTACCTGCCTAGTCCCTTTAACTGGAGATGCCGGGGATTAAACCTGGCCTTCTGCATGCCAAGCAGATGCTCTACCACTGAGCCACAGCCCCTCCCCATGGCTCTCCAGGGTCTCAGGCTGAGGTCTTTTAACATCACCTCCTGCCTGGTTCCTGTAACTCACTGGTTCCCAACCGGGGGTCCGCGGACATCCAGGGGTCCGTGAGAACTAAATTAAGGTCTGTGAAACAAAGTTATAAACCCATAATAAATTAATATTTTCAATTAAAAGTTCTCTATTATAAAAATATATTCAAATATTATTCTAAGTTTAATGTTTAACTAACAGTTATGATTAAAGATTATTTTCAAGTTCTCAGAATTTTTGTTTTGAACCTTGGGGTCCCTGCACCGAACAAAAAAGTCCTAGTGGTCCCTGGTCAAAAAAAGGTTGGGAACCACTGCTGTAACTGGAGAGGCTGAGGATTGAACCTGGGACCTTCTACAGGCCAAACAGATGCTCTACCACTGAGCCACAGCCCCTCCCCTAATAAACACATGAACACATGAAGCTGCCTTATCCTGAATCAGCCCCTCGGTCCATCAAAGTCAGTATTGTCTACTCAGACCGGCAGCGGCTCTCCAGGGTCTCAGGCTGGGGTCTTTCACATCACCTCCTTGCCTGGTCCCTTGAACTGGAGATGCCGGGGATTGAACCTGGGACCTTCTGCATGCCAAGCAGAGGCATGAGCCATGGCCCCTCCCCAACATTGACCTTTCTCTCCCTAGGCTCTCTCGCACACCCAGTCCCCCCTCTGCCTCACACGTGCCCCCCATGCCATCTTACACACTCAGACACGCGTGCCACCGCGTGCCACGGAGGAGGCCGGGGGCTGGCTAGGAGATGCTCCCCCTAATCACATTAGCAGTGTGTTGGCACAACAACCGCCCCGGGGGGAGGCATGGCCATTGTCTGTGCCCTGACAGTGCCGAGCCCTGCCAGCCGCCTCCTAATTACACCCTGCGCCAGGCGAGGAGCGGGTGGGTGGGGGAGGCCCCGTGCAGTGAGCAGCGCTGCCCCCCCCACAGCTCTGCCCCCCCCACCTCAGTGCCCCTGATGCTGCTGACAGCATCCCTATGCAGTTCCACAAGCGCAGGCGGGGAGCCCACCTCCCTCCTCGAAAGCAGAGCAGGCTGCGGGGGGCAGCCGCACCCCCTGATCCCCTGTGCCCCCTCCCGGATCCATCTCCCCTCCTAGGATCCTCCCCCACACCCCTCTCCATCCACCTCCACCTGTGCCTCGACCCCCCCCCCCACCGGGCTGCAGCCCGGCTCCCCGCATTTTTTTTTTTGCCAGCTGCCCTTCTCCACCCCATGCCCCCAGCTTCCCCCCTCTCCTTCCTTCCACCTGCACCCCCCCCCATCCAATGCACCCCCTTTTCCAGCCGCCCTACGCCCAGCCCTTCTGCATCCCCCTCCGTCCTCCAGCCCCATCTGGGCGCCCCCCTTTCTGGGCACCCCCCTTTTTCTCCTCCCCGCCCCCCAGGCCGGGGATCAAGGCCAGGCCCGCTCCCCCCGAGGCGGCTCCCCTACCTGCAGGAGGGGGGGGGAGACCGGAGCGAAGGGCGGGCGGGCGAGCGAGGCAGGCTGCCGGTTCGCCGCCTCCCTCGCCGGCTGGCCCCGGGAGCGGCTCGGCGTTGCGGGGCGCCGCCGCTAGAGGGCGCTCCGGCCCGGGAACGGAGGAGGGGGCCGGGAGGAGGGAGCTGCGGCAGCCCCCCTCCCCAGCCCAGCGGGGAGGGGTCTGGCTGGGAGGGAGGGCGGCGGCGCTTGGGGAGGGGGCCGAGGAAGGGCCGGAGGCTGCCGGGGAGGGGCGTGCATTTGCTGGGGGGGCTGAGCAATAACCCCCCCACACCCCCCAAACCCAGGACGGCCGTAGAGGGGAGCCCGGGGATGCTGGGGGTCTGGGGAGAGGGGAGGTGCGTGCATTTCCTGGGGGGCTGAGCAATACCCCCCCACCCCCCAAACCCAGGACGGCCGTAGAGGGGAGCCCGGGGATGCTGGGGGTCTGGGGAGAGGGGGGTGCGTGCATTTGCTGGGGGGCTGAACAATAACCCCCCCACCCCAAACCCAGGACGGCCGTAGAGGGGAGCCCGGGGATGCTGGGGGTCTGGGGAGAGGGGGGGTGCGTGCATTTACTGGGGGGCTGAGCAATAACCCCCCAAACCCAGGACGGCCGTAGAGGAGAGCCCAGGGATGCTGGGGGTTTGAGGGGGGGCGCGTCCTGGAGGGGCTACGAGGTGGGTGATCGGCGCGGCTGCGGGGTGGTTGCCAACGTATGGAAGGGGCCCTGCCGCTGTGCCTTGGATCGGCGAAGGGATGCGAGGAGACGGCGTTTTCTTGTAGTGGCCTGGCCTCAGGCAGGTGCTGACAGTCACCTGGGCCGGCTAGGCCGAAAGTCTTTGCCTCCTTTCCAAGCCAGGTGGGCAAACCCATGCAAATGCAAAGGAAATTTGGGGGGGGGGGGTTGTGCGTAAAGTAGGTAGGTAAATATTTTTTTGTAGATAGCCAAAGGCCTTTACAAAGTATATTAATAGCGCTTAACGTAGCCCTTTCCCTTTGCAGCTTTGCACAGTCGCTTTGGCGCGTGGGGCCTGGATATATTTATTTTTAGGGCCGTATCCCCCCCCCCTTTAGAATCCTAGGCCATTTATGCACGGGAGGTTTTGCCTTGGATTTGCCATTCTTTAGATGCACATTTTCCCCATCCGAATTCTCAAAACTCTACATGGGGGGGGGGCTTTTTGTTGCGTTTTGAGAATATGGGTGGGGGGAAAGTGCATCTAAAGGGTGGCAAATCCAAGGCAAAACCTCCCGTGCATAAATGGCAATAGAGTTGGAAGGGATCACCAGGGTCATCTAGTCCACCCTCCTGCACAATGCAGGGAATTCACAACTACCTTCCTCACCCCACATACCCCCAGTGACCCCTACTCCATGCCCAGAAGATGGCCAAGGTGACCTCCCTCTCATCATCTGCTTAAGATCATAAAATCAGTGTTGCTTCCCGTCCTCCAAGGAGCTCAATGTAGTAGCAGGTCAAGCTTTTCCGGGAATCAAGTCCTGGGTGAAAGCGTCATCTTGCAAAAGCCAAGTTGGTTTTACAGGTGGAGGGGGGGGGCGAAAATGGGGAGGGGCACCCCGGTGTGCACAGACCGCATTTGGGGCCTGGCTTTGCTTCCAGAGGATTAAGGCCAGCTGATTTGGGCTGCCAACTTCCTTTTTAAAAAAAATCTTTGAACAGCTTAATCTTAAACCATTAGCAGGTAACAATGCTTATCTCGCTTCTGGGAGAAGAGCTTCATTGGATTAAAGTCACTGTTAAGGACAAGCACCTGTTCTCCCCCCCCCCCTTTTCTTTTTCTGGCTTGTCGATCACTCTGAGTGGGAAGAACCGTGCCATCCAGGCCGTGCAATTTAGGGTCCCTTGCAGTTTCACAGTGGATGCTGCGAATGTACCTTTTTAGATCATGTGTTGCTCTGCTGACATTATCTAAAAAAAATAGTGAATGCACCCAAATAGACTCGGATTTCGCCCTGGATCCTTTGGTAGAAGAAGACGACTTGGTTTTTATATGCCGACGTTCTCTACCTGTTAAAGAGAATCAAACCGGCTTACAATAGTTTTTCCTTCCTCTCCACAAAACAGACACCTCATGAGGTGGGTGGGGCTGAGAGTTCTGAGAACTGTGACTAGCCCAAGGTCACCCAACTAGCTTCATGTGTAGGAGTGGGGAAACCAACCTGGTTCTCCAGATTAGAGTCCGCTGCTCTTATCCACTATGCCACTCTGGTAGAGGATGATGCTGCCTGATAGGACGCAGAGAAGACAAGGAAAGCTGAAGAATGTGTGCTGAACACATACGTGCAATGTTCACCCCTATCCTAGAAGTGGCCCCCAAACGTGGTTCCTAGAAAACAGGATGGCCCAGGCTAGCCTGATCTCATCAGATCTCAGAAGCTAAGCAGGGTCAGCCCTGGTTAGTATTTGGAGGGGAGACCACCAAGGAAGTCCAGGATGCTGTGCAGAGGAAAGCACTGGCAAACCACCTCTGTTAGTCTCTTGCTATGAAAACCCCAAAAGGGGTCGCCATAAGTCGGCTGCGACTTGAAGGCACTTTACACACACAGAAAACAGGAATGCATACATTGTACACCAAATATTATTTATTTAGAGCATGTGTGTCTTGACCTTTCTCCAAAACCAGACTCAAGAATAATAAAAAAAATTAAGTGTTTTTTTTAATAAATCCTAACATCGAACAAACATCTGAACAATTAGGTGGCTGAGTCAAAAGCCCTCCTGTATTGTTCCACTGTGCACAACTTAGCAAACCTCAGCGAAGCAGAACCAACAACTTCAGGAAGGCTATTCCATAGAATAGGAGCCAACCTGAATATTCCCTAGCTTGTGTAGGGACCACACTATCAATACTTTTTTTTTTTTTGCCGTCAAGTCACAGCTGAATTATGGCGACCCCATAGGGTTTTCAAGGTAAGAGATGCTCAGAGGTGGTTCACCATTGCTGAACTGGGGAGATCTGAGGTCAAATCTCTACCTGGCCAGAAAGTCTCTGTCTTTTTTTTTGCTGACTTATGGCAACGACGTAGGGTTGTCAAGGAAAGAGAGGTGGTTGGCCAATGCCTGCCTCTGTGTCATGCCCCTGATATTCCTTGGAGGACTCCCATCCAAGTACTTTCCAGGGTCGAGGCTGAGAGTGTGTGACTGGCCCGAGGTCACACAGCAAGTTTCTATGGCAGAGTGGGGGGATTCGAACCTGGCTTTCCCAGATCCTAGTCCGACACCTTAACCACTACACCAAGCTGGATCCAACAGGGGATTCATTGGCGTGGAACTGTCACACAAAGGCGGTCCCGGAGGTCGGTGGATCCCCAGGTGTGAAGGGTTTCCAAAGTAACAACCAGCACCTTGAACTGGACTTGGCAACAAATCTGCAACCATTGCAAAGATCTAAAAAATGCCTCGGGCCCTTCCAAATGATTGGGCTGCTGTATTTTGCACCAGTGACAGTTTCTAAATTTCAAGGGAGCCATTGGCATGGTTTGGAGAGAATGGACAGGGAGAAAAGCTTCTCCCTCTCATAATACTTGAAAGCGGGGTGATTTGCTGAAGCTGGAGGGGGAGAGATTCAAAACAGATAAAAGGAAGTATTTTTTCACACAACACATAGTTCAATTGTGGGACTCCCTGCCCCAGGATGTGGTGATGGCTACCAACTTGGAAGGCTTTAAGAGGGGAGTGAACATGTTCATGGAGGTGAGGGGTATTCATGGCTACTAGTTAAAATGAATACTAGTCATGATGCAGACCGATTCTCTCCAGGATCAGAGGAGCATGCCTATTATATTAGGTGCTGTGGAACACAGGCAGGATGCTGCTGCAGTCATCTTGTTTGTGGCTTCCGAGAGACACCTGGTTGGCCGCTGTGTGAACAGATTGCTGGACTTGATGGGCCTTGGTCTGCTTCAACAGGGCTTTTCTTATGTTCTTATTTATTTACTTCATTTATACTCTGCCTTTCCCAATGGGAAGCTTTCAACGTTTCCCTCTCCTCCATTTTATCCTCCCCATAACCCTGCGAGGTAGATCAGGCTGGGAGTGTGTGACCGGCCCAAGGTCACACAGCGAGTTTCCACAGCAGAGTGGGGATTCAAAGCCAGATTTCCCAGATCCTAGTCTCTCTAACCACTAAAGAAAGCTGCCTCTCCTCTTCATAAATCCAGTTCCAAATTTAAAATCTCTCTTGTACAACCTATAGAAATGATACAGTGATCAAATGTGCAAAAGATGTGCATCCTGTTTTTGCACAGTTGATTACATTCCAATTTTGGTACCTATGGGGCAATATGAGGAATTGACCCTCCCTCAACCCAATGGAAATTTAATTCAGCTCCCCCCCACCTTTCTGCCTTCCAAGATTTCAACAGACACAACCATAAGGGCTAGGAACTTTCTCTTTTAAAGGAAAGGGGGAAAGAGATTCCGAAAGCTGAGTTTGGTGCTATGTTCTGTGAGAGTGGTTAAGAGGGGTGGAGTGGAGCGGTGGACTCTGATCTGGAGAACCGGGTTTGATGCCTCACTCCTCCACATGAGCGGCGGAGGCTAATCTGGTGAACTGAATTTGTTTTCCCACTCCTACACGTGAAGACAGCTGGGTGACCTTGGGCAAGGTACAGCTCTGTTAGAGCTCCCTCAGCCCACCTACCTCGCAGGGTGTCTGTTGTGGGGAGGGGAAAGTTATTGTAAGCCGGTTTGAGTCTCCCTTAAGTGGTAGAGAAAGTCGGCATATAAAAACCAACTCTTCTTCTTTTTCTTCTTCATTGATCAGTATTTGCATAGGAGGAGGAGCCCCATGGCGCAGAGTGGTCAGCTGCAGTACTGCAGTCAAAAGCTCTGGGATGAGTTCGATCCCAACGGAAGTTGGTTTTAGGTAGCCAGCTCAAGGTTGACTCAGCCTTCCATCCCTCCGAGGTCGGTAAAATGAGTACCCAGCTTGCCGTGGCTAAAAGGTGGATGACTGGGGAAGACAATGGCAAACCACCCCGTAAACAGAGTCTGTCTAGTAACCGTCGGGATGTGATGTCACCCCATGGGTCAGGTTAGATGGCCATCTGTCAGCAATGTCGATTCTATGACCTTGAGCAGATGATGAGAGGGAGGGCATCTTGGCCATCTTCTGGGCATGGAGTAGGGGTGGAGGTAGTTGTGAATTTCTTGCATTGTGCAGGGGGTTGGACTAGATGGCTCTGGTGGTACCAACTCTATGATTCTATGATCATGAGAGGGAGGGCAACTTGGGCATCTTCTGGGCATGGAGTAGGGGTCAATGGGGGTGTGGGGGGGAGGTAGCTGTGAATTTCTTGCATTGTGCAGGGGGTTGGACTAGATGGCTCTGGTGGTACCAACTCTATGATTCTATGATCATGAGAGGGAGGGCATCTTGGGCATCTTCTGGGCATGGAGTAGGGGTCAATGGGGTGTGCGGGGGAGGTAGCTGTGAATTTCTTGCATTGTTCAGGGGGTTGGGCTAGATGGCCCTGGTGGTCCCTTCCAACTCTATGATTCTATGACCCAGGGCTTGCACAGGGGACTATCTTTAACTTTTTTTAGGAGACTGCCAAGAAAGCCTGGGGTTGCTACTTGGAGGAAGGCCATGGCAAAACACCTCTGCTCCTCTCATGCTTGGAATGCCCCTTGGAAGGGTTACTATGAGTCGTTTTCGACTCAACAGCACGTTCTTTTTTGTTTGTGCTGCTGGGAATTGCAACACACAAGAGAAATGGAAATCCTATTACTTATATTATTCCTTACAAAATGGGGAGCAGAGAAGGGGGTTGTCGAAATGATATATATATGAATTCTTAATCATTCTCTTGATACATTGTGTTGGAAAGGCGGTAAAAAGGGAGGAAAAGGTTTCAATATATTGTGGCTGGATCACAATAATATGTGAATTTAATTTTCAACACTTGGGAAGTATTTTTAGAAATTTATAATAGTAATCACTGCTGCAAGTTTTTAAACTGTATTTCATTTCATTACAGTTCATCTTATAATATTGTTTAACATCATTATCAGCTTAATCAAGTATTGGATAGAGTATCCTGTGATTTATGCTAAGATTATTATGATAATCACTATTTAATGCTTATTATATCACCGTTGACTGTACATAACTGCTATTATCATCTATTGTTTATATCGTTGTTTACTATATGTATTTTCTTGTTTTTGCCTTTTGATAGAAATGTAATTTTTTGGGGGGTTGGGGGGAAACATACACTGCCCTACAAGAGACTTGGTATGTAGTTCATTGGTGTGTAGTACAAAAGAGACTTTCGTTGTTCATTGTGAATCGCCTTCCAGTAAAATTGTAGTTTGGGACAAGTCCACCAAACATGAGTTATGCTATATAATATTGTTTTTCCCTATCATCAGACGGATTTCCCTCCCCTATTCCCCCCATCCCTCTTTTTCCTTCTGTAACCATACAAAAAAGACAAGTAATAAAAAAAGAGACTTGGTGTGCATATGGTGTGTGTGTGTGGGGGGGGCAACCACCTGTGCTACCATCGCATGCTGCACTTTTGTGACATGCTGAGATGACACCAGCGTGTCTTTACGCCATGGAACAAGCTGCAGTTAGTGTTTCCCAGCAGGGAAGGTGTTCTCAGTTGCCTGCTGAGAGCCCGGGAAGCAGCAGGCAGTGGGAGCTCAGCATCTGCCCATGCACAGCCAAAGAAGGTACAACACACGTGTGAAGGGTGCGTGGACCCTGGCCTGGGAGGCATGTGGCCTTTCGTATATCGAGACTCCACAAACATACAGTTGATTCTTCACTGGACACAGTAGGAAATGCATGCAGGTTCTTTATATGTGCCGGTGTGTATGCGCCTATTCATTTGTTTAAAATTACATTTTTATTTTCATTTTCCTAACAACATAAAATGACACGTTCAGCATACAACATACACTCCCTATCAGTGCTCCATGCCTAAAACAAGATCTTCATCCACGACCCTGTGAGTGGAGAAATATCCTTCTATACTATCTAGCATTAATCTTTAAATCTGAAAAGTAAATAAGTCTCTAAACAAAATGAGGGCTATATATAATTGTCCTCACACCTCAGCAGATTAACATAATTACAAAACTTGATAACTATTGCATTATACTCATATATCTTACTATATCATCTACTGTAATATCTAAAAAGTAACTGATTATACAAATTTGGGTTTGCTCCCATTTTCCACCTCGTTGACCCATATTTATTAGACTACTTAACATTATTATATATTAGCAATAACTTTTCCTTCTGAAAGCTTACTACATGGGCACTAGTTTGTTGTGTATGTGCCTATTCAATGTACATCTACCCCTTGACACTGCATTGTTCACAGGCTTGTTCATACTGGATAAGTCAACACCCAGAGTGGAATCTAACTTTTCTACAGTCATTCAGGAGGGGTATCCATGTTAGTCGGTAACAGCAAAACAGAACAGGAGTCCAGTGACACCTGAAAGACTACCAGCATTTATTCCGGCATACATTTTAATTGTTCACACACACACACACACCCGCATCTAAACTGCATTGTTCGTTGGATGTACTATACTGTCTTTCTTCTCTGATTATTTAATCCAATGTTATTACGTTGCTTGTTGTATCTGTTTATTGGTCTTTATTACAGTTTTAGGAGCCCCGTGGCGCAGAGTGGCGCAGTCCTGCAGTCCAAGCTCTGCTCACGACCTGAGTTCGATCCCAACGGAAATTGGTTTTAGGTAGCCGGCTCAAGGTTGACTCAGCCTTCCATCCTTCCGAGGTCGGTCAAATGAGGACCCAGCTTGCTGGGGGTAAAGGGAAGATGACTGGGGAAGGCACTGGCAACCCACCCTGTAAAACAAAGTCTGCCTAGGAAACATCGGGATGTGACGTCACCCCATGGGTCAGGAAAGACCCGGCGGTGCTTGCACAGGGGACCTTTACCTTTACCTATTACAGTTTTATAATTTTGTGATCCGCTTAAAGCCTCCATGAGAAAGGCAGACGCACAAAGGAAAAGAAAATACATGGATCCGTGCTCATGTCAGCAGGTACCAGACCCCATTTTTTGGGTGTGCTTGACCAAGTGGGCTGTGGTTCAGGAAAGCCAACACCCTAGAAAATATCTTTCTCTTTACATCGCTGCAGGACTTTATTGCTTCAGCTTCAACTAACATACACATCTGCTCCCTGGGGATCAATATATATATTTACCACACTAGACATACTGCCAAGGCACCCTTGCCTAACTATACCCTGCAAAATACGGTTGCCAGCTCTGGTTTGGGAAATACCTGGAGATTTGGGGGGCTGAGCCTGAGAAGAGCAGGATTTCGGAAGGGGAAAGGCTTCAGTGGGGCAAAATGTTATTGAGTCCCCCTTCCAAAGTGGCCGTTTTCTCCAGGTGAACTGATCTCTGTTGCCTGGAGATCATTTGTAATAGCGGGTAATCTCCACCTACCATGTGTGTTTGCATATATGAAGGAGAGATATGAAAAGTAACTGAAGAAAACCTCAAAACGGAATATAATAATCTCGAGAAGAACCGTCTTCCGGATTCTCCTGGACCTTCTCCTGGATGTAAAGAAAAGAAAATGGAACATTATAAGTGTGGACTATTGGTATTATGAACTCGTTGTACTGTTGAGCTTATGACTCATATGGCTTATTTTGTGTATATAATTGGGGTTGAGATTCTTTAATTTGACAATATATAGAGACTTTAGGTATCTTTGCCATTCTGTGTTGATTTCAGGTTTAGCTATACTTTTGAACCCAGAGGTGCCATATTTTGTGTAACCACCTGGAGGTTGGCAGCCCTACTGCAAAACCGTCCATCTCCCAAAGTAGCTGTTTTCTCCAGGGGAACTGATCTTTGTCGCCTGGAGATCGGTTGTAATAGCGGGAAATCTCCAGCCACCACCTGGAGGTTGGCAACCACACACCAAAAGCTGCCTGCCCATTTGATATGCGCACAGCCTTTCCGTGCATACTTTCCACACTCAAGCGCTGCAAATTGCATCGGCTCAAACTCATGCTTCATCCCCTTCCCCGCTCCTCCTCTCCCCGGTGTCAGCTTGCCGTTCCCCATGCTAGGAACATTTAAATTGTAAGCTCCTCGAGGCGAGGACCTGTCTCTTCCCCTCATGTAATGCTGTGCGCTGATCGTGCCGTAGCAAAAAAAAAAAAAAAAATCGGCCGAGCAAAGCAAGGCCTTGTAACATGCGTGCCTGCTTCCGGCTGTAGGCCTTTTGACTTGCCTGTCACTTTCTTCACTAAGGCAGCAATAGCACTGAATATGGCAAAGCATGCAATCATAGACGTGCTTATCTAGAAGTAGATCCACTGAGCATTGTGGGACTTTGCTTCTGAATAAACATACATTGGACCAGGCCCTCAGTATAATTTATTTACAAACTGGGGGCCTGTGTGTGGGCCGTGGCTCAGTGGTAGAGCATCTGCTTGGCATGCAGAAGGTCCCAGGTTCAATCCCCAGCATCTCCAGTTAAAGGGACTAGGCAAATAAAAGGTAAAGGTCCCCTGTGCAAACACCGGGTCATTCCTGACCCATGGGGTGACGTCACATCCCGACGTTTACTAGGCAGACTTTGTTTACGGGGTGGTTTGCCAGTGCCTTCCCCAGTCATCTTCCCTTTACCCCCTGCAAGCTGGGTACTCATTTTACCGACCTCGGAAGGATGGAAGGCTGAGTCAATTTTGAGCCAGCTACCTGAAACCCACTTCCGTCAGGATTGAACTCAGGTCGTGAGCAGAGCTTGGACTGCAGTACTGCAGCTTACCACTCTGCGCCACGGGGCTCCTTACTAGGCAAGTTGATGATGTGAAAGACCCCTGCCTGAGACCCTGGAGAGCCACTGCCGGTTTGAGTAGACAATACTGACTTTGATGGACCCAGGGTGTGATTCAGTATAAGGCAGCGTGTGTGTGTGTGTGTGGGGGGGAGGGATGACAATATGAACATAAGAAAATAAAAGCCACACTGGATCAGACCAAGGCCCATCAAGTCCGGCAGTTTGTTCACACAGTGGCCAACCAGGTGCCTCTAGGCAGCCCCCAAACAAGATGACTGCAGCAGCATTGTCGTGCCTGTATTCCACAGCACCTAATATCATAGGCCTGCTCCTCTGATACTGTAGATAATAGGTATGCATCATGAATTGTATTCATTTTGATTAGTAGTCATGGATAGAGGAGGGGCTGTGGCTCAGTGGTAGAGCTTCTACTTGAATGCAGAAGGTCCCAGGTTCAATCCCCAGCATCTCCAGTTAAAGGGACTAGGCAAGTAGGTGATGTGAAAGACCTCAGCCTGAGACCCTGGAGAGCTGCTGCTGGTCAGAGCAGACAATACTGACTTTGATGGACCGAGGGTCTGATTCAGTATAAGGCAGCTTCGTGTATTCATGTGATAGCCCTCTCCTCCAAGAACATGTCCACTCCCCTCTTAAAGCCTTCCAAGTTGGCAGCCATCACCACCACATCCTGGGACAGGGAGTTCCACAGTTGAACTATGTGTTGTGTGAAGAAATATTTCCTTTTAACAGTTTTGAAACTCTCCCCCTCCAGCTTCAGCAGATGACCCCACATCTTGGTATTATGAGAGAGGGAGAAAAGCTTCTCCCTGTCCACTCTCCATACCATGCATAATGTTATAGATCTCTATCGTGTCTCCCCCTATCTGCCTTCTGTCTAAGCTAATATGGAAATCCGACCCCCAAGTTCTCCCCTTCTAGGATCCTCTCTAGGACCCCATACCCCCCACCCCAACTGACTCTGAGCTGCTTGCAACATTTCATGCCTCCTGGAGCAGATTCGGTTTTCATTAGGCCATTTTATTTGTTTTCTGCGGGTTAATTTACAAAGGCAGATTTCTCTGCATACTTGAGTGGGTCTCCCGAGCGCGACTGTGGTTGGCCGGATGTCGCTGCTTTCGTGATCATTAATGGGTGGCCAGGCAATTTTTCTATTAGGAGAAGCAGTTTGTTCAATTTTATTTTTAATCCTGCCCTTTCTGCCGAGGCATCCACGTGGGCTTGCCACTTAAAATATTGTGAAGTACAAAATTAACAGAAGAAGAGTTGGTTTTTATATGCCGGCTTTCTCTACCACTTAAGGGAGACTCAAACCGGCTTACAATCACCTTCCCTTCCCCTCCCCACAACAGACACCCTGTGAGGTAGGTGGGGCTGAGAGAGCTGTGACTAGCACAGCTGGCTTCGTGTGGAGAAGTGGGGAAACAAATCCAGTTCACCAGATTAGCCTCCACCGCTCATGTGGAGGAATGGGGAATCAAACCCGGTTCTCCAGATCACCACTCCAAACCTCTGCTCTTAACCCCTACACCATGCTGGCTCCCCAGAAAACCGTGAATGCACTCCAGCTCTTGGTCATTCCTTAGGTGAAGTGAGCTCCCTGGCCTGGCCTTCTGTTCTTTGGCCTTGTCACAGGGCATTCGTATTTATTTAGATATCTGTTCCCTGCTTTTCTCCCAAATGGTGATCCAAAGTGGCTTACAACATCCTTCTCCATCCTTCTCTGGTGTGGTGTAGTGGTTAAGAGTGGTGGTTTGGAGAATGGGGTTTGATTCCCCATTCCTCCACATGAGTGGCGGACTCTAATCTGGTGAATCGGGTTGGTTTTCCCACTCCTACACATGAAGCCAGCTGGGTGACCTTGGGCTAGATACACTCTCTCAGCCCCACCTACCTCACAGGGTGTCTGTTGTGGGGAGGGGAAGGTGATTGTAAGCCGGTTTAAGTCTCCCTTAAGTGGTAGAGAAAGTTGGCATATAAAAACCAACTCCTCCTCCTCCTCCTCCTCCTCTTCTTCTTCTGGACACAGTTATAAATGTTCAGATCCAGGTTCGGCCCCCTTGTTTGGTTTTCAAGAGAGCCAAGATGTCCTCTGTAACATGTTTTGCTTAGATAATGCTATGTGTGTTGTCTGTACACCTATTTGTGCACTATAAGCAGCTCTTGCCTTGTGAGCCAACAAGACATTGTCAGATCCTTGCAACATTGAAATCCTTATGTGCATGCCTACACATGTCTTTTGTGTTTGTTCACTCACACGCACTGTGGATCCACTTTGGATATAGCTCTTATAATGCATGAATAGTTTCAACGCAGATATGTATTTGCAATTCTAACTGGCGCAAACAGACCTATAGGCACTTGGCAATGTACTCTGCCCCCCTCCTCATACATGCGCCATTGCTCTTTATGTACAGACGCATCAAATTGCACTCCCTCATCTATCCACAAATGCCATATCCATCCATTTCCCTTCAAATGTCTCTCTTATGTAATCTGCCTTTATTTCCATTTATCAGATGTTATGGGTATCCAATGTATTCTTCCTAGTGATCCAGGAACATACATTGACCTGTGATTTTTCTGAGCCCGCAGAGCAGATGAGCTATCCACTAGCAATTCATGGATCTTTCTACAGGTTTGTGCCTGTATGTACTTAGAGGATGAAACTATGTATGTGGTTAGAAATTCTATGATCCTTTTTAGCCTACAGAGTGACACATACATGTAGGTAATAGAGGAATCCTTTCTATGATCATGCCTACACAAACATGCTTGCAGAATGTTACTCTTCCACAAACTTGCTGCATGAACACAGAAATGATATATTCTCTTTGCATCAGCACAATGCAGCCATGTTAGATGCTCTCGGCTATATGTACATTCATATATCTGGGTCTTATGTATAGTCTAAGCAAAATGGCTTAGCTCATCTCCTCCAAAGAATCCTGGGAACTGTAGCATTGTAAAGGTATTGAACATACCCATTGTTCTTTGAGGTGTGCCCAGGACAGTTACACTGGTGTAAATTCCTCACAACACAAGATAACAGACATCTTGTAGAGATGTGCACTTGGAATATAATGAATCAAAATCTGGGTTGAGCAACCAGTATTTGTTCCCTTTGGAAGGGTAACTAATCCAAATGAAATTAGCTCTAGTTTTGGGGCCTAAACTGCTTAGGCCAGGCTTGTCCAAACTGTGGCCCCCGGGCCGAATGCGGCCCAGAACGGCTATGAATGTGGCCCAACAAAAAAATTGTAAACTTACTTAAAAAATTATGAACCAACTATTGTTAGTGTTAGTGTATTTTATGTGCGGCCCAAGACAATTCTTCTTCCAATGTGGCCAAGGGAAGCCAAAAGATCGGACGCCCCTGGCTTAGGCTAAAGCTGTGCTTTGCTTTCCATTTCCCCATGCTATCTGTAAGTGTCTGTTTCCCAGGGTGGCAAGGGGTACAGAAAAGGCACTGAGTTGGGAACATGACTCAACAGATAGGTGCCTGGCAGCAACCTTGTCCAACCAGAGCATTTAGCTCATGTTCACACCAAACAATGGCCCTGATTGGAGTTTCTGTGCACCCCCCCCCCAAATCACAGTGCTACCTTGGTAAGAGCTGTAGTCCTAAAAGAAGAAGAAGAAGGGTTGGCTTTTATATGCTGATTTTCTCTACCTTTTAAGAAGAATCAAACCGGCTTACAATCACCTTCCCTTCCTCTCCTCACGACAGACACCTTGTGAGGTAGGTGGTGCTGAGAGAGTTCTGAGAGAACAGTGACTGGCCCGAGGTCGCCCAGCAGGCTTCATGTGGAGATGTGGGGAGTCAAACCCGCCGCTCTTACCCAGTGCACGGTGTGGCTCCAGAAAAGAGCGCTTCTAAATATTTTATTTCTTTAGAAAATTTATATGCTCTCCAGAGACCAGCTGGAGGCAGCATATACGCTGGCATTCTTCCTGTAAAATAGGGATAGCGGCAGTGCTGTTTAGTGAGGCGGCTAAACTGCAATAGGCCCGTCTTGCCGTATTCCATTCCTCCCTGCGTTGTAACAGGCAAGCCGCTTGCTTTTCAGAAGGGAAGCCATTGAACTTCCATCCTCTAACTAAACCCATCAGGATTCTGGCAGGAAAGGATGGAGAAAACTCAGGCTCATTCCACTGCATCTGCGGCCCGTTTTACGAGGCGGAATTTTATTGGCCTGTAAAATGGGGGCACTTTCTCCTCCCTGTGATTTGGTATGGAAGCCAGCGTGGTGTAGTGGTTAAGAGTGGTGGTTTGGAGCGGTGGACTTTAATCTGGAGCGGTGGTCTTTGATCTGGAGAAACGGGTTTGATTCCCCACTCCTCCACATCAGCGACGGAGGCTGATCTGGTGAACTGGATTTGTTTCCCCACTCCTACACACGAAGCCAGCTGGGTGACCTTGGGCTAGTCACAGCTCTCTCAGTCCCACCTACCTCACAGGGTGTCTGTTGTGGGGAGGGGAAGGGAAGGTGATGGTAAGTCGGTTTGATTCTTCCTTAAGTGGTAGAGAAAGTCGGCATATAAAAACCATCGCTTCTTCTTCTGCATGCAATGCAGCTGCTCTATCACTGAGCCATGGCCCCTCCCCAGATGAGAAGTGGCATTTCCTGAATGACACCAGGGAGGGAAATGTGGCCACCACAGCACAAATAGGTACTATGGACAGGAGCACAGCTGTGCTGTGCATACTTCTGACCCCCTTCCCAGACCATGACAATTTCATCCTAGTTGGGTATGGGGCAAATTACAGGTGGACATGTTTCCTTCCTTCCAAGGTTGCCAACCTCCAGGTACTAGCTGGAGATCTCCTGCTATTTCAACTGATCTCCAGCCGGTAGCGATCAGTTCACCTGGAGAAAATGCCACTTCGGCAATTGGACTCTATGGCATTGCAGTCCCTCCCCTCCCCAAACCATGCCCTCCTCAGGCTCTGCCCCAAAAATCTCCAGGTATTTCCCAACCCAGAGCTGGCAACCCTATCCGACCCCCAATGAAACCAGTATAAACAACACCGGATTGTGATAATGAACAATATTTTTAACAAATAAAACAAGCCAAAGCGAAATAAGATTCTGCGTACATTTTCTGTGTGGATTTCCAGTGAAACACAGAGCATCCTTTACATGCACGCGATTATCGTGTTTCTCAGTTCTAGATACTTATACACATATGGTTGGATCCAGCCAGATTTTAACAATCAGACTCACCCAATATCCCTCTTAACAATAGCCCCCATTCTGCATGCCTTTAGTATGTGCAGGTCTCATGATTAGGGTTGCCAACCTCCAGGTTATAGTTGGAGGTCTTCTGCTATTACAACTGATCTCCAGCCAATAGAGATCAGTTCCCCTGGAGAAAAAAGCTGCTTTGGCGATTGAACTCTATGGCATTGAAGTCCCTCCCCTCCCCAGACCCTGCCCTCCTCAGCCTCCACTCCAAAAACCTCCTGCCAGTGTTGAAGAGGGACCTGGTAACCCTACTCATGATCCCCAGCATGGTGGTCAAAGAAGGTCCCTTCTTCCTTTTTTCACCACTGGAAAAACCAGTTGGATCCAACCCCTTCTCAACTCATACGCATACCAGTGCATCTCATGCGTGACGTTCACAGTGCATGGATCTACGTCAGTAGGAGCTAAATTCTATTGGAAATGCATACACTGGGTTCAAGTAAAGAAAGGCGAATTCTTCCAATTAGATCCAAATTTTACCACCAACGCTTCAGTTTCGTCCCAAGATTGAATCCAGATTTTGAGTTTTAAAATATACAGACAAGATCAGAATTTCTCACGTCCCAAACATTCTCAAATGTTCCATCAAACACATCTCCCATCTGCGTACAACATTTTGAATATTGTCCTTGATATTATGAGTTTCAGTCTTGAAATTTGGAAGGTTTTGGGGGGGAACTTTCATATTCAAATTTGTAACCTGGAGTGTCCTTTTTTGAAGCGGTTTCAGCTCTATTGCTGCCTAGAACACTCATCACGCACATGTTCAGCTGGAGAGCATGCTTGCAGCTACACTACGCATGCATCCACTGTTTCTTGGCATGCACAGGCTCACTGGAAGCATCTCTCGCTCATGGTTGTTCTGTCACTCCTCACTCGCTTGCACGACAGAGCTCCTGGCCTGTGTTGACTCAGAACATATGGTCTAGCTGTCACCTGTACACTCTCTGAAGTTATGCACTTTGTTGTATCCAGAAGACATCCTCATAGGAGGCACACTTCCTAGGAAAGGGGGACCCCTCACATTCCCATTGGCAATGTTTCTGCATGCATGTGCATATTATCTAGGGTTGCCAACAGACCTGAAGAAAAATGACCTGTCCGTTTAAGAGAGGCATAATGTGTATGCATGGACATAGCGTTGCCAATCTCCAGGTGGCACCTGGAGATAGGGTTACCAACTTCCAGGTACTAGCTGGAGATATCCAGCTATTACAACTGATCTCCAGCCGATAGAGAACTCCCTCCCCAAACCCGTTCCCCCCTCAGGCTCCGCCCCCCAAATCTCCAGGTACTTCCCAACCCAGAGCTGGCAACATTACCTGGAGAGCTCCCGTTATTACAATGGATCGCCACATGATCAAGATTGGTTCTCCTGGAGAAAATGACTGCTTTGAAGATTAGAGTCTATGGCATTTTGCTGGGGGAGCTGCTTGGAGCTGCCCACCGTGCAATCCTAAATAGAGTCACACCCTTCCACGCGCATTCACTTCAATAGACTTAGAAGCATAGAATTCTCCTTAGGATAGCACTGGTAGGCAGGGGATGAAAAACTTTCCACAGGCTTTGAGTCTAAACTCTTCCTAAGGAGGAGGGGGGGTTTAATTGGTGGTGTTAATGTTGATGTATAGCTCACCCTCTCGCAAGGGCTCATGGGGGAAGTTAACGATCTTTTCAATGTCTGAAAGAAGTTTCCAGGGCTGTATTCTCATGCCGTTAGCGCTACTGAACTCTGCTCACTTCATTTGCCCGGTTCTTAATTGCAACGGCCCATCTGCAACGGCCTCATTTCTCAACAGCTTCTGGATCATCGATTTTCATTCCGGGTACCTGACAAAGGGAACATTGGCGGAAGGAAGGTTAGGCCCAGGAAGAGATCTAAGTAGGGTTGCCAACCTCCAGGTACTAGCTGGAGATCTCCTGCTATTAAAGCTGAGGGAGAGGAGGGACTTCAGTGCCATAGAGTCCAATTGCCAAAGCGGCCATTTTCTCCAGGGGGACTGATCTCTGTCGCCTGGAGATCAGTTGTAAAAGCAGGAGATCTCCAGCTAGTACCTGGAGGTTGGCAACCCTAGTTCAGAGGGAAAGCTGAAGCCACCTCCCTTCACAAGCCATGGCCTGGATCCAACTCAAGCCCCTGAATGCCTGGGAAAGAAGAAGAAGAAAGAAGAAGAAGAGTTGGTTTTTACATGCTGACTTTCTCTACCACTTAAGGAAGAATCAAACCAGCTTACCATCACCTTCCCTTCCCCTCCCCACAACAGACACCCTGTGAGGTAGGTGGGACTGAGAGAGTGTGACTAGCCCACAGTCACCCAGCTGGCTTCGTGTGTAGGAGTGGGGAAACCAATCCGGTTCACCAGATCAAGTGGGGAAACTTGTACAAGTGGGGAAACAATTCCAGTTCACCAGATTAGCCTCTGCTGGTCATGTGGAGGAGTGGGGAATCAAACCCCGTTCTCCAGATTCACTGCTCCAAACCACCGCTCTTAACCACTACACCCAGTATGGAACTCATAGAATCATAGAGTTGGCCATACACCCCATCTAGTCCAACCCCCATCTCAAAGCCTAAAGCATCCCTGACAAGCGTTTGTCCAGCCACTGCAACCAACAGACTCATTTTAAGGACTGCTGACCGGGAGCCAGCATCCTGTCCTTTTAAATAGAGGCTTAATGGGATGTGATTGACCAGGTGATGCGATTTACCTGCTATGCCATGAAGAGCTTCAGCGGCCCGTTTCCCTGCCTCCGTGAAAGGGACAGGACATTTTGCTCCAGGCTTGTTGGCACCTCTAATTCTGGAGGTTATGCAGAGGGGGTGGTTTGGACCCTCAAGGAACACCTGCCCAGCCTCCGCTCCTAAAGACCTGCCCTAGTGAATCGGCAAATCCGCCGCATATGTTCCAGTGAGCAAGTATGGCCGTGACTGCAGGCCTGCATAATTCCAAGCGTGCATAAAACCATTGTGTCAGAAGAGGGGGCAGCGAGCTGACTGGGGGGCACCCGCCTGTCACGGCCCTTTGCTGTCATCGTGGCTGCCTGGCACGCTGTCAGCCTGTTGCGGGCTAATCCCAGATGACAACCATGCCTGACGGGCGAAGCCACACCGGAAAGAGCAATTATGTGGATCACGCGCGGGAACGCCGGGAAAAGCCAAGGGACGGAGCGTAGCCGGGCCCAACAGGACATGTTCAGATGCAGGGTGCAAAAGCCTTGGAAGTATTCCGAGGATTTTCCCTTGGAGCTCTTAGAGCTTTCTCAGCCCCACCTACCTCACAAGCAGTGCCGGATTTACATATAAGCTAAACAAGCTATAGCTTAGGGCCCCACTCTCTTGGGCCCCCCCAAAAAAAATTTAAAGGAAAAAAACAACTGGATGTACATTTCCAAAATATAAGATAAAAAACAAATAAGATAAAACTTACATACAGCAACAGTGTTTTGTTATGCGCAAATGGCTTTAGATACCTATTAGGTCCATAAATTACCATATAGCATATATTCAACACAAAAAACAGCAACAATTTGTTGTTGACAAAGGACAGCTGCACATATAAAGGGCCCCATTACCTTCAGTAGCTTAGGGCCTCATCAAACCTAAATCCGGCCCTGCTCACAAGGTGTCCGTTGTGGGGAGAGGAAGAAGAAGTTAGGGTTGCCAAATGAACTGCAATAAAAGGGATCTGATCCGCTCTGGTACTTTTAAAGGAGGAGGAGGAGAAGAAGAGTTGGTTTTTATATGCCGACTTTCTCTACCACTTAAGGGAGACTCAAACTAGCTTACAATCACTTTCTCTTCCCCTCCCCACAACAGACACCCTGTGAGGTAGGTGAAGCTGAGAAAATGTGACTAGCCCAAGGTCACCCAGCTGGCTTCATGTGGAAGAGTGGAGAAACCAATCCAATTCACCAGATTAGCCTCCGCCACTCATGTGGAGGAGTGGGGAATCAAACCCGGTTCTCCAGATCAGACTCCACTGCTCCAAACCACCGCTCTTAACCACTATACCACGCTGGAAGGGAAGGAGATTGCAAAAGGTATTTATTATGGTCAAAGGTATTTATTTTGGCCCATGGCCAGCAAATACAGTAAAAATATTAAAAAATGGGAGCAATTAAAAATAATCACAGTACATATCAACCACAAATACAGATAGACGTAATATATTTAACATATTAACACTCCTTAACGAATACTAAATATAAAAACACCCCAAGGATTTAAAATCTGTACCACTCTTTAGATTAAGAACACTTCTTAGTTTTTTTGAAGTTATAGACCTGGGCACAAAACCTGGCAACCCTTCATGTCATTTGATGTTTTTTATCCAATAGGAGATATTCTGATTTTAAAATTTTGATTTTATTAGATCTCCCTGGATTCCTTAACTGGTAGAGAAAGTCGGCATATAAAAACCAACTTTTCTTCTTCTTCCTCTCCCTGCTCTAGCTCCTTTAGATGCTGTCTATCTCCAGGTAAGCCTCCACCGGGGACTAAACTTAGGGCCTTATTTGTGCAAAAGCACAAAGTTTGAACCCCCGTTTTGCAGGGTGACATTAGGCCAGTCACACTCTTAGCCTAGCCTACCTCACAGGGTTGTTGTGAGGATAAAACGGAGGGGAGGAGAACAACGTAAGCTGCTTTGGAGACTGGTGGCATTTTGTGATATTTATTTACAAATAGGCAAATCTAACTTGCCCTGACCTGGATTGCCTAGGCTAGCCTAATCTCGTTAGATCCCAGGGGCTAAGCATGGTTGGCCCTGGATAATATCCGGATGGGAGACCACCAAGGAAGTCCAGGGTTGCCATGCAGTGGCAGGCAATGGCAATCCACTTCTGAACTTCTCTTGCCTCGAAAACCCTGGGATGGGTTGCTATAAGTAGGGTTGCCAGGCCCCTCTTCGCCACCGGCGGGAGGTTTTTTGGGCGGAGCCTGAGGAGGGCGGGGTTGGGGGAGGGACTTCAATGCCATAGAGTCCAATTGACAAAGTGGCCGTTTTCTCCAGGGGAGCTGATCTCTATCGGCTGGAGGCCAGTTGTAATAGCAGGAGATCTCCAGCTAGTCCCTGGAGGTTTTGGTATTCAATAGAACAACTAGTGTTCAAGACAGAGTTTTGGAAATCAAATACAGAACACTTACGGCATGCATGTGCTATTAAGCCTAATACAAACTGTTAGACAAGGCAGTATTACGCAGCAATTTTATAACAAGTTTTCATAGAATTACACAAAGTTCCAAATTAAGCAAAATTCCACAAAATTCCACGTGTGGAATTAAGTACCTGGAGGTTGGCAACCCGAGCCATAAGTCAGCTGTGACTGGACAGCAAAAAAAGAAAGAAAGACTAACTTATGGGAAAGTAACTATTCGCTCTTGAAAGTGGCAGATCCACCATCCCACATATGAACCCCAAACAGTGAGGGAGAAATAGGCTATGCACGCCAAAATGTTTCCCCTCCAGCTTACTCACAGCTGTCTGCTTCTCTCTCAGTTCCCAAACCCAACGTGCTGTTCCTTCTCTCACTCATTCACCTATGTCCCTCTTCTCCAGCTAGTGGAGAGACCTTCTCCAAACACTGGCGGAGAAAGGCCTGCGGCTCATGGGTAGAACGTCTGCCTGGCATGCAGAAGTTCCCAGCTTCGATCTCCAGCCTCTCCAGTTTAAAAGGATCAAATCGTCGGTGATGTGAAATACCTCTGCTCGGGAGGCCGGAGAGCAGCTGTCGGTCAGAGGAGACTCGCCTGACCTTGATGGACCAAGGGATTGACTCATTAGAAGGCAGCTTCAGGGGAATGTGTAGAGTCCTTGAACGGAGTTATGAGAAGCTAAGATTAGCTCCCGTGGAAGAAGCAGCAGCCAACCGTTCTGGGCTGGGAGCCTAACACAGGGACGAGCAGCCAGCCGGAACAGCTCAAGATCCCCAGCTCCTCCTGTTCCCTCCCAGAAGACCCTGCTCCTTTGCAAGGAAAGCAAACGTTCTGCTCTCTGTTCCTTTGGACCCCTTTCTCCACCCCAAACTCCATTTTTGAACACACGAAGCTGCCTTCTACTGAATCAGACCCTTGGTCCATCAAAGTCAGTATTGTCTGCTCAGACTGGCAGGGGCTCTCCAGGGTCTCCGGCAGAGGTCTTTCACATCACCTACTTGCCTGGTTCCTTTAACTGGAGATGCCGGGGATTGAACCTGGGACCTTCTGCATGCCAAGCAGGCACTCTACCACTGAGCCAAAGCCCCTCCCCTCTCCTGCCAGTCCCATCCCTTCCCTCTCCCTCCCGCCAGTCCTTCTGTTCAGGCTTCTTTTGGAGCCTCTTTAATTTATTGCTCTGATCCACGGCAACCAGGCCGTCCTCCCTGCTCAGAATACCAAGTTCTCGGCCCTCCTCCCGCTGTTCATTAATTCATTTGCTCCTCTCCCGGCCCAGAGGGCTGCTCACCCCCCCAACCCCCCCACGCCCTTGCAGCCCGAGTCCATTCCTGGAAGGAGCAAGCATCAAGGGGCCAGGGCAGGAGTATGGATCCCTGTTTCCATGGTAACAGTATCCATGGCGATGGACCAACGAGTCAATCACTGGTCCCCATCTTTATTTGGCACATCTGGCTGATGGGGATAGGGAGGGGGGAGCCCGGGTGGGCAGGATGCTGTCCTGTGCCATGTTTGTAATTGGGGGGGGGGATCATCTTCAAAGGATCAAGAGGTGGAGGCACTTTTGCGCCCGAGAGAAGCGAGAGGAGCGGAAGCAGACAGGCTGTCAGAGAAGTGTGTGTCTAAGACATCAGAGACAAGAGCCGTACTAAACAGAACGGTACCACGTGGCTACTGGAAAGCATTAACTAAGGGAGATTGGTTGCTAGGGTTGCCAAAGCTGGCTTGGGAAATTCCTGGAGGTTTGGAGTGTGGGGATCAAGAAGGTTGAAATTAAGGGAGGGGAGGGAGTGCAACAGGGATGCGATGCCACAGAGCTCACCCTCTGAAGCAGCCGTTTTCTCCGGTGGAACTGAACTCTGTAGTCTGGAGATTAGTTCCCAGAGAACTCCAGGCCCCACCTGGAGAATGGCAACCCCCATCGGTTGCTTACCAGGTAGGGGGTTCGGGCTGCCCTCAAATGTCCAGCCTGAGTGGGGAAACGCCCTTCTGAATGTCCACTGAAGAAGGGAGGGGCTGTGGTTCAGTGGTAGAACATCTGCTTGGCATGCGGAAGGTCCCAGGTTCAATCCCTGGCATCTCCAGTTAAAGGGACTAGGCAAGTAGGTGATGGAAAAGACCTCTGCCTGAGACACTGGAGAGCCACTGCCAATTTGAGTAGACAATACTGATTTGTGAGGGGCTGTGGCTCAGTGGTAGAGCATCTGCTTGGCATGCAGAAGGTCCCAGGTTCAATCCCCGGCATCTCCAGTTAAAGGAACCAGGCAAATAGGTGATGTGAAAGACCCCTGCCGGAGACCCTGGAGAGCCGCTGCCGGTCTGAGTAGACAATACTGACTTTGATGGACCAAGGGGCTGATTCAGAATAAGGCAGCTTCATGTGTTCATGTGTTCAAGAGTATTACTACGGAGAAGCAATATTTTGTAGTGGTGTGTTGGGCTAGGATCGGGGAGACCTGGGTTCAAACCCCCGGCTGCAGTGACACTCACTGGGTGACCACAGGCCAGTCCGTCTCTCTGGCTCTCAGCTTAGCCTACCTCAGAGGGATGTTGTGAGGATAAAACGAGGTGGGAGAGAACAACGTATGCTGCCCTCAGCTTTGTGTAGGAATAGTGAGATAAACCTGCATAGATGGTGGAGAGAGAGCAGCACCGAAATGGGTGTGTTGAGACAGTGGGTCAGCAGATCCAAGCCAAGTTGTGCAGCACAATTGCAGAGATAGGGTTAGGGTTGCCAGCTCTGGTTTAGGACATTCTTGGAGATTTGAGAGTGACCCCTGGGTGGGTGGGTGGGTGGGTGGGTGGGTGGGTGGGAAGGGGAGCCATAGAATCCACCCTCCAGAACAGCCATTTTCTCCAGGGGAACTGATTTCTGCAAGCTGGAGATCAGCTGTAATTCCGAGAGATTGCCTGTCCCCACCTGTAGACTGGCAACCCCAGATGTACCCCAGGGTCCCTTACGATAGTGCAAAGGATGCTGGGGCGGAATGCCACGAGTTCAATCCCAGCATCCTCTGCAGTACAGAAAGGGAATCTGTTGTGTGCTTTACAGACTGCTTGATTGACACCCTGAAAAATATTGTCACCCTGAGCAACAGCTTGTGTGTTCAGGCGGGTGGGCCCGATCTGCCGGCAGGCGGTGAAATGCCTATGTGAGCCAGCGTGGCGCAGTGGTTAAGAGCAGGGATTTGGAGCGGTGGACTCTAATCTGGAGAACCGGGTTTGATTCCCCGCTCCTCCACATGAAGCCAGCTGGGTGACCTTGGGCTAGTCTCAGCTCTCTTCAAGCTCTCTCAGCCCCACCTACCTCACAGGGTGTTTGTTGTGGGGAGGGGCAGATGACTGTAAACCAGTTTGATTCTTTCTTAAGTGGTAGAGAAAGTCAGCATATAAAAACCAACTCTTCTTCTTCTTCAAATGTTGTGCAGGGGCAACTGTGCTGTCAGGCCTCTGCCTTCCAGCAGGAGCAAGGGCTCTTGACATGAGCTAGGCCAGGTTTGGCTGCGAGTCATGTCCTTGGTTCTCATGCCTTTGAACGCCTGTGTACAGTTTCGCTCATCCTGCTTTCTGCTGCTGAGATAATGTTTTGTCTGCCTTTCCTGGTTTATGTCGGGGTTTCTTAGCAATGTTTACTTTTTCAGTCCGCAGTGTCTTAAGCATGTAACCTGTCTGTTTTCCCCATTACTGGCCTCATCTGCGTAGTAGGCAGTCAGTTCTTTAATCTGTCTTTTTGCTCCTAATAAAGTATTACTGCTTCAGAGCTACCTGCCTGGATGCGTTTGCTTTTGGGATGCTAGGGACAGATGCCTGATCCTGACATTTGCCTTTAGCGCCATCCAAAGTGGGCCAAACAATGTCCTGGCAAACCTGGGTCCTCTTGCGAGCCGGCCACACAGAGAAAAGTCGTGCAATCACCTCCATTGTGTGTGCGACTCGGCACAAATCCACTAAGGCTACGTTTGCGACATGGGGATTCAAGACGTGAGTTGGCTTCAGCACAGAGTGGTGAGAGGTAAAGTTGGCAGCGGGGGAAGAGTTCAGTGCCAGCAAATTACACTTGATCAATAGGACACAGGCTGTTGCTTGCTACGGGGCGAAGCAGGGTTGCCAACGCCAGCTCGGGAAATCTTTGGGGATGGGGCAGGTGGTGCCACAGGAGGGCTGAGTTTAGGAAGGGGAGGGTGTTCAATGGGCATGTGATGTCACCACATTTTTTTTGCCGTCAAGTCACATCTGACTTTGAACACATGAAGCTGTCTTATACTGAATCAGAGCCTTGGTCCATCAAAGTCAGTATTGTCTACTCAGACCTGCAGCGGCTCCCCAGGGTCTCAGGTAGAGAAGAAGAAGAAGAGTTGGTTTTTATATGCCGATTTTCTCTACCACTTAAGGGAGACTCAAACTGGCTTACAATCACCTTCCTTCCCCTCCCCACAACAGACACCCTGTGAGGTAGGTGGGGCTGAGAGAGCTCTAAGAGCTGTGACTAGCCCAAGGTCACTCAGCTGGCTTCATGTGGAGGAGCAGGGAAACCAACCAGGTTCACCAGATTAGTGTCTGCCACTCCTGTGGAGGAGTGGGGAATCAAACCTGGTTCTCCAGATCAGAGTCCACCGCTCCAAACCCCCGCTCTTAACCACTACACCATGCTGGTAGAGGTCTTTCACATCACCTACTTGCCCAGTCCCTTTAACTGGAGATGCCGGGGATTGAATCTGGGACCTTCTGCATGCCAAGTAGATGCTCTACAAACTGAGCCACGGCCTCTCCCTTCTGGCGACCCCGTAGGGTTTTCAAGACAAGAGACGTTCAGAGGTGGTTTGCCATTGCCTGCCTCCGCGTCATGCCCCTGGCGTTCCTTGGAGGTCGCTCCTCCGAATACTGGCCAGGGTCAGGTCTCACGTAACCCCCCTCTCTCCCCTTGGTTGCTCTTCTGTCCTGTCAGAGCACTCAGACATCCCCGCACCCAGGCTTTTTGGCACGGAGACCAATGGGATCAGGACTGTGGACATTAATTGGGTCTTTAAATAGCTCCCTGTCTCTCAGGATTGTACATCTCAGCCTGAGTGGAAGGTGGTGCAGCAGAGTCAGACCCGTCCAAAGCTTAATTCAGTCCTATGCAGTCTTAGCTAATGGCCGGGAAGGAGATGACCTTCCCTTGGCTGGGGTTGTCTGGAGGTTGTAGGGGTGTGTGTTACTGAAAAGGGAAATAGATATGTTCCAGCTAGGATCGCCAACTCTGAATCGGGTTGCCAGGCTCCTCTTTGCCACCAGCACGAGGTTTTTGGGGCTGAGCCTGAGTAGGGCAGGGTTTGAGGAGGGGAGGGACTTCAATGCCATTGAGTCCAATGGCCAAAGCAGCCATTTTCTCCAGGGGGGCTGATCTCTGTGGCCTGGAAATCAGTTGTAATAGCAGGAGATCTCCAGCTAATACCTGGAGGTTGGCAACCCTAGGGTTGGGAAATACCTGGAGTTGAGGAGTGCCTGGGGTAGGGTTGCCAGCTCCAGGGTGGGAAATACCTGGAGGTTTTTGGGGTGGAGCCTGAGGAGGGCGGGGTTTGGGGAGGGACTTCGATACCATAGAGTCCAATTGCCGAAGCGGCCATTTTCTCCAGGTGAACTGATCTCTATTGGCTGGAGATCAGTTGTAATAGCAAGAGATCTCCAGCTAGAACCTGGTGGTTGGTAACCCTAGCCTGGAGAGGGACCTGAGCAGGGTATAATGGCACCGGGTCCACCCTCCAAAGCAGTCATTTCCTCTAGAGGAACTAATCTTCATTGGAGATCAGCTGTATTTCCAGGAAATCTCCAGGGCCCCACCTGGAGGTTGGCTTTCCAGCAGGGGGGAAATATAGCGATACCAACTCCAGCTTGAGAAATTCCGAGAGATAGGGAAGAGGAGCCTGGGGGAGGACGAGTTTGGGGAAGGAGCTCAGCAGGGATGTGATGGCACTCTAGGACTTCCATGTCTCCAAAACTCTGTAGTGTACCCTAGCGCCCTCTCTCTGAAGCTGCCATTTTCTCCAGGGGAACGGATCTTTGTAATTTAGAGAGAATCCCAAGCCTCACCTGGACGTTGCTAACCCTAAGAACCTCCTCCTCCTTCCTCCGGCGGGGATTCAGAACCAGAGTTCTGGAAGCTTGGTTTGAATTGGGGCAGTTGGCCTGCAGAAAAAGCAAAATCCCTCCTCAAAAGGAGCCGCTGAAGTGAAGTGGTAGAGAGACTCTAACTTGGAGTAACAAGAAAAGGACTGTGTGGAGCATCTATATTCAGAGGGTACCAATTTGTGACGGGGGATTGAACGCGTCAGAGAGACAGCAGGGAATGCCATGGAGCGGCTTCTACTGTGCCTTCTCCCTGTCTAGGGTTGCCGGCTCCAGGTTGAGAAATACCTGGAGATTTTGGGGGTGGGGCCTGAGGAGGGCGGGGTTTGGAGAGGGGAGGGCCTTCAATGCCATAGAGTCCAATTGCCAAAGCGGCCTTTTTCTCCAGGGGAACCGATTTCAATCGCCTGGAGATCAGTTGTAATAGCGGGAGATCTCCAGCCTCCACCTGGAGGTTGGCAACCCTACCCCTGTCCCCACTGCTTTCATTTCGTGGCCATGGCTTCCTCTTTCCAGGACCCAGAATGGGTAACTTCCCCAATCAAAGAGCTAAAGAAAAGGAGAAATTGGAAAGGGTGACCTTCCCAAAGCGGCTGATTCCTGCCATAACATCTGGATGTATGTATCATGTGGCTCAGGGCCATCCTATTGAGAGTTTCCACACGTGCCCTCCTGGCTGCTGAGAAGGTGGAAGATTCAAAGAGCCATGGCTGTCATCAACCACCTGACGACTACTCCCAAATATGAGGTGGGAGGGGGAATTGGTTGTGCAGAGAGGATAGGGTTGCCAGCTCCAGGTTGGGAAATTCCTGGAGGTTTTGGAGGTGGAGCCTGAGGAAGGTGAGGTTTGGGTAGGGGAGGCATCATGCCAAAGACTCCACCTTCCAAAGTGGCCATTTCCTCCAGGGGAGCTGATCTCTGATGCCTAGAGATCAGTTGTAATCCAAGGAGATCCCCAGACACCACCTGGAGGCTGGCAATAAAAAAATTGTTTGGTGGGTATAAAAAAAGAAAAAAGAGAGTTTTTGGGCAAAAGTCTTATGCAGATTCAGGGTTGCTTGGGTGAAGGAGACAGAAATCAAGCTTATGAAACATTTTTTAACAGGGATGGATTAAGACACACTGAGGCCCTGAGCTGTGTCAAGTTTAAGAGCCAGCATGGTGTAGTGGTTAAGAGCAGTGGTTTGGAGCGGTGGACTCTAATCAGGAGAACCGGGTTGGATTCCCTCCTCCTGCACATGAAGACAGCTGGGTGACCTTGGCCTAGACACAGTTTTCTTAGAGCTCTCCCAGCCCCACCTACCTCACAGGGTGTCTATTGTGGGGAGGGGAAGGTGATCGTAAGCCGGTTTGATTCTTCCTTAAGTGGCAGAGAAAGTCGGCATGTAAAAACCAACTCTTCTTCTTCAAGAGGCCTTTCTGCATTACCTCCCCAAAATGTGTATTATTCCAACAGGGTTATTTTTGTATTTACAGGCCCTTTGTAATCACCTGTGCACAAATTCGGAGCTGATTTTTAACTATCTCCCAGGATGCAGGAAGAGGAGACGGATGGTTCCAAGCTGCGGTCTAGTTCCAGCAACCACTGGGAATCAGGTCAAGATCCGGAGAGACAGAATCCTCCTCCCTGGCTTGCCGACCCCCTTTGTGGTTTGGGACTGCCAGGCCCCACACCCTCTCTTTAACCCCCCGCCCCCGCCCCACTTTTCTCCTGCACCATCACTTTCGAAGATGCTGCTGCCAGTACGGGGTTTTAACATAATTAGCCAGTCAAATGGAGTCGAGCTTGAAAAGATGCCAAGAGGGGGGGAAAATGCGGGAACGAAACAAGGAGAAGGGAGCAGGCGGGGGAGAGAGCAGCTATTCTGCAGGGCTGGAGGAGAGGCGGAGGCTCATTCTTGGTCCCCAACCCCAGGCCGCAAGCAGCCTGCGTGACAATGCAGCATAGAAATGGAGAAGGCACTAGGGGTGCCAGCCTCCAGGTGGAACCTGGGGATCCCCCTAGGGTTTCCAGCTCCGGGTTGGGAAATACCTGGAGATTTTGGGGGTGGAGTCTGAGGAGGGTGAGGTTTAGAGAGGGGAGGGACTTCAATGCCATAAAATCGCAATTGCCAAAGCGGCCTTTTGCTCCAGGGGGACTGATTTCTATCGCCTGGAGATCAGTTGTAATAGCAGGAGATCTCCTGCCACTACCTGGAGGTTTGCAAACCTATGGGTGACCTTGGGACAGTCACACACCCTCAGCCTTGATTCTGGCAAGTATTTGGATGGGAGACCTCCAAGGAATACCAGAGGTGTGACATGGAGTCAGGCTAAGGTTGCCAACCTCCAGGTACTAGCTGGAGATCTATTACAACTGATCTCCAGCACTGATAGAGATCAGTTCACCTAGAGAAAATGGCCGCTTTGGCAATTGGACTCTATGGGAGGGCATTGAAGTCCCTCCCCAAACACCACGGAGGGTGGGAGGGCATTGAAGTCCCTCCCCAAGCCCCACCCTCGTCAGGCTTTGCCCCAAAAACCTCCCGCCGGTGGGGAAGAGGGACCCGGCAACCCTAGTAAGAAAAGAATCAGGGTTGCCAACAGGCCTGCAGACAAATATCTCATCCTTTTAATAGAGGCTCAGTGGGTGGACAGGGGCAGCTGAAGTATTTCATCCCATGGAGGCCACCTAGGCAATAACGTCCCTGTAATCCTCCTCTCAACAACCCTGTGAGGTAGGTTAGGCTGAAAGAGAGTGACTGGCTCCACATTATGTAGCAAGCTTCACGACAAAGCAGAGATATGACCCCCGTTTCCCGAGCTCCAGTCTTCATAGAATCATAGAGTTGGAAGGGACCACCAGGATCATCTAGTCCAACCCCCTGCACAATGCAGGAAACCCACAACCACCTCCCCCCTACACCCCCAGTGACCCCCACTCCATGCTCAGAAGATGGCCATGGTGCCCTCCCTCTCATGAGCTGCCCAAGGTCATAAAATCAGCATTGCTGGCAGATGGCCATCTAGCCTCTGCTTAGAAACTTCCAGGGAAGGAGAGCTCACCACCTCCCGAGGAAGCCTGTTCCACTGAGGAACCGCTCTAATGGTTAGAAAATTCTTCCTAATGTCTAGATGGAAACTCTTTTGATTTAAGTTCAACCCGTTGGTTCTGGTCCGACCTTCTGGGGCAACAGAGAACTACTCGGCACCCTCCTCTATAATGACAGCCCTTCAAGCACTTGTTGCATGCTAACCACTACAACTCGTTCTCTTTTTTAAAAGTGGTTGCAGAGCAGAATACTAACAGCCCTTCTTCTCTGCAGTCCCATCTGTGCCGGAACTGGAGGCTGAGGAGAGAACCTCGTCCCCTTTCCCAGAACTGGAACAGCACTGCCCACCGCCACGGAAAACCTCGTGAGTAGTTACTGCTGCCGGCTGTGAAGGGGGCCAGCTGGGGTTGCCAGGTCCCTCTTCGCCACAGGCGGGGTTTTTTTGGGGCGGAGCCTGAGGAGGGCAGGGTTTGGGGAGGGGAGGGACTTCAATGCCATAGAGTCCCATTGCCAAGCGGCTGTTTTCTCCAGGGGAACTGATCTCTATCGGCTGGAGATCAGTTGTTTATTTGATTTATTTAAATAAAATAAATAAACGAAAAGGGTAAAAAAAACCCAGAATAATTATAATCTAAGAGAGCTTTCACCGGAGGCCAACCACTGGAGGAGGGGGTGACTCACAGGAGATGGGGGTGGTGGGTATATTCTATATTTCATTTTGCTTTTGCTTTTGGATATAATATTATAATGTATACTAAGTTGTTATGTAAATGACTTTTATATAGATAAATTATAGGTTATTATAAATTATTAAATAGTACAGATGATAGAGAGTTGAATTAGACTCTAATCGGGATAGAAATTGTTAAAAATATCAAATGACGTTATATTGTATCCTATACTTATCCTTTTTCTTTTTTTTGTTATCACTTTTTGAAATAAAAAAAAATATATTTTTTAAAAAAGACCAGTTGTAATAGCAGATCTCCAGCTAATACCTGGAGGTTGGCAACCCTAGCAAAATGTCCCCTATTAAGGAGCCTGGCTCCCATCTCTCACTGAAGCATAATTGCGTGGCCAGGAAGGAATGGCTTAAACCAGTTCAATCTAATTTTGTTCATTTAGAGCCGCACAGAGGCCTTTCCCCTTCAGCTAGGGTTGCCAGGTCCCTCTTTGCCACCGGTGGAGGTTTTTGGGGCGGAGCCTGAGGAGGGCGGGGTTCGGAGAGGGGAGGGACTTTGATGCTGTAGAGTCCCATTGCCAAAGTGGCCATTTTATCCAGATGAACTGATCACTATGGGCTGGAGATCAGTTGTAACAGCAACCAGTGGCGGACCTACATTTTTGGGGCCCTGAAGCTTGAACTGTTATGGGGCCCTCTTCGCAACCAGCAACAATAGGGCAACATCCAGCAAAGGGCCTGACTGCCCTCGCAAGGACCTTGAGGCCCAAATGGGTGGAGAACATGGTGGTGGGGTGGAGTCCTTGAAAACGGGCCATACAGTGACAAAATAAAACTACAGAACTATTAAGCCGTGCATCAACGAAGGATTTGAGGATCCAGTTGCCCAAATGTAGGCTGTGAATAGATTCTGGTGAGCTCAGTGAGCCCTTACAGCCGGGGTTTCGAGAGCTGCAAGCCCCAGAGAAAATTTTGAAATTTGACCAATTACAGGGACATTTTCAAGCCACGTGAAATGGATTTTGGAGCATATCCTGAAGTCAATATTAACTACTTCCACCCATTGGCTTATGATTCTATCACTAAAAAACTCCCATGTTGAGAAATTCACTCATTAAAAAATGTTGCTTCCTGGGCCCCCTCTGGGATCAGGGGTCCTGAAGCTTCAGCTTCATTAGTTTCACAGTAGATCCACCTCTGGCAGCAAGAGATCGCAAGCTACTACCTGGAGGTTGGCCACTTTCAGACCTTTTCTCTCTTCCAGAAGGCGTCAATACTTGAAGAAAATCATTGCTGAATATGAGGCTCTTGACATGGAAATGCCTTGTATACGGAAGTTCCCCAGGCCTCCACCTGCCCGCCCCCTTTGCCTCTGTATGGAGATTCCGGTCAGTTGGGCTTTAATGCTGGGAAGGAGAGTTTGAGGCATTTGGCTGAGGTGTGTGTGTAGAAGGTGGTGGAAGAGGCTCAAGACCATGATGTATAGAGTCATAGAGTTGGAAGGGGTCTCCAGGGTCATCTAGTCCATCCTCCTGCACAATGCAGGAAATTCACAACTACCTCCCCTCTCCCCACCTCCAGTCAACTCTACTCCATGCCCAGAAGATGGCAAAACACTACCCCAGGATTCCTGGCCAATCTGGCCTGGAGGAAAATTGCTTCCTGACCCCAAAGTGGCGATCGGCATTTCCCTGGACATGCATGAGAGCCAAACACCGACACAACCCTTCCTGCCCTCACTCTCATGATCTCACCGGGTGACCTCAGGACAGTCCTGCTTTCTCAGCCTAACCTACCTCACAGGAGTGATGTGCAGATAAAAAGGGGGAGGGAAGAATTGTGTATGCTGATCTGAGCCCCTGAAATGAAGGGCAGGATGAAGAATGTGACAGATAATGAATGGGTCTATTTTAGACGTTTATCCACGATAGTTAAAGGAAACCTCTGCTTTCCTGAACCTCTGCACATGATCAGAGGATGGGTATCCTGTTTGTGAATTTGATGAAGGACACCAATTGGTTGCTGCTAGATGCAGAAAACTGAACTGGATACATCTTGGCCTGATTCAGCCAGCAGTTCTTCGCTCCTTTTTAACCTTCCTTCCTTCCTTCCTTCATCCCCACCACATAGGGTTGCCAGCTCCAGGTTGGGAAACAACTGAAGATTTTGGAGGCGGAGCCCGAGGAGGCCATTTTCTCCAGGTGCACTGATCTCTATCAGCCAGAGATCAGTTGTAATAGCTAGTACCTGGAGGTTGGCAACCTTACCACCACGGTTTAAGCACACCCCTGAACAGCTCTCAAACGGAGCTCGGGAGTGCAGTCCTTAATTCAACCAAAGGCTGTGGAAGAAGGTTCTTTTACTTCCCCATCATGTAGAGGAAGTCATTCCTAGTGGGTGGGTTGGGGGGGGGTTCAGAAGCCTGCGTGATGAGCGAGCGTGGTGTAGTGGTTAAGAGCGGTGGTTTGGAGTGGTGGACTCTGGTCTGGACAACCGGGTTTGATTCCCCACTCCTCCACATGAGCGGCGGACGCTAATCTGGTGAACTGGATTTGTTTCCCCACACTCCTACACATGAAGCCAGCTAGGTGACCTTGGGCTAGTCACCGCACTTTTAGAGCTCTCTCAGCCCCACCTGGCTCACAGGGTGTCTGTTGTGGGGAGGGGAAGGGGATTGTAAGCCGGCTTGGCTCTTCCTTAAGCGGTAGAGAAAGCTGGCATATAAAAACCAATTCTTCTTTTCTTTTTCTGCCGCCAGCCTGAAAAGGAGATGACCCACGCCGAGGTCCTTGCGGCTGTTGAGGTGGCCATTCCCGATGCCTTTGAGGCGGGCCTCTTGCGCAGCATCCAGTTCGAGAACACCAATGTGATCTGTGGGACAGCTGGACGGAAGAACAGGTTAGACCTGCCCCAGCCTTAGACTTACCAGGTTGCCCACTGCGGCGGCAACCTCCTGACCTAGGGTTGCCAGCTCCGGGTTGGGAAATACCTGGAGATTTGGGGGTGGTGGAGCCTGAGGAGGGTGGGGTTTGGGGAGGGACTTCGATGCCAAAGAGTCCATCTTCCAAAGCGGCCCTTTTCTCCAGGGTAACTCATCTCTGTCGCCTGGAGTTCATTTGTAATAGCAAGAGATCTCCAGCCACCACCTGTAGGTTAGGAAATTAGTACAGGAGCGAGAAGCTAGTAAGCAAAAGTGCAAAAGTGATTTTATAAGCTACTCAATTACATACAAACACATTAAAGTGAACATACATAGACATGACCTACAATCTAACAGACAAATAAAGTGACTGATGTGCAGATCTGCTACACAATGTATCCTTACCCCGTCAGGGACGTGTGATGTAACCTACAACCTATTGATGAATGCATAGAAATATAAGAAGATCATTGTTTGAAGGACTGATGAAGAATTATTAATTAAGAATTTGAAACGGCCGTATCCTCATCAAGATTCTGGCTTCTACAAGACATGATATTTAATTTCAAGAAAAATTACTGTACTCTTTCAATAGACATTTTTGAACTTTTCATCTGCACTGCACATTAGTCACTTCATTTGTCTGTTAGATTGCACTTTTGCTTACTAGCGTCTCGCTCCTGTACTAATTTCCTAACCTTTTGATACCAGTACAGTGGTGCCCGTCTTCTCCCCACCACCTGTAGGTTGGCAACCCTATCCTGACCCCATGCTTGGCCTCAGTCATTGTTCAAGGGAACAACAAGAGCCAAAATGTGTGTGTGTGGGAAAGACGATGGTGCTTGCAGGAGTGAGAACTCTGGGTTGGGTGATTCCTGGAGATCTGGGGGTGGAACCTAGGGATGGTAGAGTTTGGGGAACGAAGGAGCTCAGCGGGGGCACGATAACATAGAGTCCTCCCTCCAAAGCTGCCATTTCCTCCAGGGGAACCAATCTCTGTAGTCTGGAGATCAGATGTAATTCCAGGGGAACCCCAGGCCCCAACTGGAGGGTTGCCAACCTCCAATAGACCTGCTAACACGACCTGTTGGAACACTGACTGGTGAACACGACCTGTTGAACCTGTTGAACATGACCCATTTGAATTCTTATTGAATTGCACCACCTGTTGAAAACATACTTGTAAGATTACTTCATATACTGTTCTATGAGCGGATTTTGTATGTTATATCCACTGTTTATTTTTGTATATTAGTTGTGTTGAAATATTTTTTGATGAATATCTAACGGTGAGTTATAACCTACTTATGTTGAGCTTATTTAAAAGATCATATGTTTATAATCTATGAGTGTTGTAATATTTTATTTTAGGAGGTGCTATCTGACTATAAGAGCCCCGTGGCGCAGAGTGGTAAGCTGCTGTACTGCAGTCCAAGCTCTGCTCACAACCTGAGTTCAATCCCAACGGAAGGTAGCCAGCTCAAGGTTGACTCAGCCTTCCATCCTTCTGAGGTCGGTAAAATGAGTACCCAGCTTGCTGGAGGTAAAGGGAAGATGACTGGGAAAGGCACTGGCAAACCACCCTGCAAACAAAGTCTGCCTACTACATGTCGGGATGTGATGTCACCCCATAGGTCAGGAATGACCCGGTGCTTGCACGGGGGACTACCTTTACCTTTTATCTGACTATAGTGTGTCTAACCTCCAGGTTCTAGCTGGAGATCTCCTGCTAGTGCAACTGATCTCCAGCCGATAGAGATCAGTTCCCGTGGAGAAAATGGCCGCTTTGGCAATTGGACTCTATGGCATTGAAGTCCCACCCCTCTCCAAACCCTGCCCTCCTTAGGCTCCGCCCCCAAAACCTCCCACCTGGGGCAAAGAGGGACCTGGCAACCCTACCCACCTGGAGGTTGTCCAGTGACTTGCTTTTAATGACATTGTGGTGATTTCAATTGTAAGCGGCTTCCAGCAGGATTCTAAAGAGGCAGCATAGAAACCCCATCCGTAAGAAAACGACATTCCAAACCCATCTCCTTGGAGGCGGTTCCCCTGCCAATTGTCAATGTCTCTGTCCCTGCTGCCGCTTTCTCCCCTGGGCCAGCTTCTTCAATGAATTTGGCACTTGTCGGCTCTTTGGCCACTGACACACAGAGGCGGCAGAGCTCTGCCCGAACGGTGATAAGGCCACCTCACTGTTCCACCCGTCCCCCACCTCAACGGGGTTGCCAGCCTCCAGGTACTAGATGGAGATCCCCTGCAATTGCGGCGGATCTCCAGCCGATAGAGATCTGTTCACCTGGAGAAAATGGCCTCTTTGGCAATTGGAGTCTATGGCACCGAAGTCCCTCCCCTCCCCAAACCCCGCCCTCCTCAGGCTCTGTCCCAAAAATCTCCCGCCAGTGGCACAGGGGGACCTGGCAACCCTAGCGTTGAGTAGGGGGTCGCTGGGGGTGTGGAGGGAAGATAGTTGTGAATTTCCTGCATTGTGCAGAGGGTTGGACTAGATGACCCTGGTGGTCCCTTCCAACTCTTATGAGTCTATGAATGGTATTACCCAGAGGAGGTAGGGTTGCCAACCTTCAGGTAGCAGCTGGAGATCTCCTGCTATTACAACTGATCTCCAGCCGATAGAGATCAGCTCACCTGGAGAAAAAGGCTGCTTTGGCAATTGGACACTGAAGTCCCTCCCCTCCCCAAACCCTGCCCTCCTTAGGCTCTGCCCCAAAAACCTCCCATTGGTGGCCAAGAGGGACCTGGCAATCCTACATCTCGATCTCCCAATGCAGGTGGCTGCTCAATGTGTCAGATTTCCGGACCCGGAACCAGCTCCTCCAAACAGACTTGATGGTGGAACAAGACCACTTCCCGCTGAGACGCTGGGACGACCTGGTGATGGAGGACTATCGTATGCACCTCCGAAGGGCACTGGCGCGCCAGCGCCTTCTGGACACTCTCAGCGACTCCTGGGAGGCAACCAATTTGGACGGACTGTGAGGTCCAGTTAAGAGTCAGCAGCGAAGAGAAACCTGTTGCTGATCTGTTTGTATGTCTTTTGTTTGATTTTAGAAGAGAATGCCTAGGCCATTATACCCACTGGACAGGATGGGGGTAGGATCCAGCCCCAATGGCCTTTCCTTCAAGAGTTTACATCCAATCTGGGTCTTTTGAGGATGCAAATATGGGGAGAGAGTGCCCCCTAGAGGCAAGTCAAGGTACTTCCTCTAACATGTTACAGGTTGGATCTAGCCATTTTTTCACTAAATCTTGCCCCGTTCGTCCGATTACTGCAGCCCCCACTACACATGGCTTTTCTTTGTACAAGTCCTCATCATAGCCTTTTTCACCAGACTCCCTTTTGTCACTAGGAGAAAAGCGGGCCAGATCCAATCCTACATTTGTACCGTAGGATATTCTGGGGAAGGGAGTGTAATTTTGCAACGGGAGAGGCCCTACAGCTCAAGACGGTATAGTCTGCAAGCCATTTCTCCCCATTCTAAAGGAGAGTCAGTTTGTTGTGTTACTTATGGGATCAGTGAAATGCAGATGCACTTTTCCTTCTTATTGCTGCCTGTGTTCTCTGGCCCGGCCCTGCAAAGAGATTCTGGGACTAAGCCTTGGGATACTTTAGTTGAGAGAGCGCTTGACCTCCCAGGAGAGATATTGCAAGTCACTGCTACTACCACCCTTGCCATAGCGATCCTGCCTCTTTCCCTGAAGAATGTTTGGTGCACCAGAACATGTCATGGAGTGTCTACGTTTCCCTCATTGTGTGTGCCTTTTGTGCGCCCTGTAGCAGCACCTTCTTCCAAAAAGCAGCAAAAAAACCCCCAAACCATTATGGCAGCTTGCAACCAGCTGTAGAACTCTGTGACTTAGCTGAGGGCACTGACACATGGATCTGAGACCGTCGGAAAAGACAGGACTGAATTAGGCAGTCTTACTGGGTTGGACCCAGCCCACTTTTCTGCTGTTGAAAAAGGGTTCCCCTTTGACCATCCAAAAAGGCTATGCTGGGGATCACGGGGACAAAAGCCACATAGCACAAAAGCCATGCGTGGACGAAAGCAGTATGGGACGGTGGCTGTAGTAAAGGGGTGGGGGATGCTATTAAGCGAGATTGAATGAAAAAGCTGGCGGCACGATCCAACCCATGATAAGGCACTTTGCTTGACGGCAGGGGTGCCTAGCGCCGCTCCCGACACCATTGTCTGAAAACGAATCACCTAACATGCCCAACTTCATGGTGCCCAGGACCCCCCAGGTTTTGTCCCCCGACACCCTTGTTAGTTTGGTATCTTCCTAGGCTTCCCTTAAAAATAACACCTCTTGCAAAAGCTGTGAGGGCACACTTCACAATACCAGAGAAAAGATGCCCCATGTGTGTGTGAAGTGCCGTCAAGTCGCTCCCGACTCATGGCGACACTATGAATCAATGTCCTCCAAAATGTCCTATCTTTGACAGCCTTGCCCAGATCTTGTAAACTGAGGGCTGTGGCTTCCATGTATTCCATGCCCCATGTATTCGGTGAATAAAGGGGGTGAAGACAAGAACTTGGACTTCAGTCATCCACAGTGTGACAACCAGGAGTCAGAACCCAGAAGTCACTAACTGTACATCTGCCAGGCGCAAGGGATGCCACTGTTGCCCACGAGATGCCCCGGGTCAACTGGGACATCTTTATAACCCTTGCTGGTTGGAACAATGGCTGTCCTGGATGGGCAGAGCCTAGCAACCGTTCACTGCCCAGGGAACATCCTTAGCCATAGCTCTGGTAGATCATCCTATATGGGGCCACGGCAGTCTGAAGAAGAAAAGTTGATTTTTATATGCCGACTTTCTCTACCACTTAAGGCAGAATCAAACTGGCATACAATCACCTTCCCTTCCCCTCCCCACAACAGACACCCTGAGAGGTAGGTGGGGCTGAGAGAGCATGACTTGCCCAAGGTCACCCAGCTGGCTTTGTGTGTAAGAGTGGGGAATCAGACCCAGTTCACCAGATTAGCCTCTGCCGCTCATGTGGAGGAGTGGGGAATCAAACCCGGTTCTCCAGATCAGAGTCCACTGCTCCAAACTACTGCTCTTAACCACTACACCATGCTGGCTCTGTCTGTTCTAGTCTGGATGGTTCCTGATGATAAGTTATGATGTCGGCGCTGGGAGGACTGTGCCCCACCACATCCAGCTGGCCACTAAAGGACTAGAGGTGTGCTCTGTCCTCAAATGCTCTCCTTCCACGTTTGGATCGAAGCAGCCCGATCTGCAGACCCACCGAGTGGGCAGAAAAGCGCGTCCAATCAGATGCAAGTCCCAAGGATGCCAGCTGACCAGATGAAAAGCCTACTTGGTCTGCTGCTCTGCTGAAATCAATAAGCAAAGCTTTTCACGGCACAGATCTTAAGCAGTCATCACTTGATTTGATGTGTTTGCTGTGAAAGGGACAGCTGGGGGGCATGGCCCAAAAGTTGGCAGCCCCCAAACACAACAGTCCTGGCTCTGAGTGACAAAGCTGGGTCCAGATTAATGACGACATACGTCGTTCGCCGAAGACGCGCAAGCAATTATTGAACTAAGTAATGGGCTTAGTATTTAGGACAGTGTGGGCTTTGCGAAGGCCCAAGAACCCACCTGAAGGACTGGGCTACTGGGCAGCTCCCATTTCCCTGCCAATCTCGTTGGGAATGTGGTGTCGATGGAGTGGGACTGTGGCTGTGACAGAGCATCTGCTTGGCATGCAGAAGGTGCCAGGTTCGATCCCTGGCATCTTCAGTTAAAGGGTCTAGGCAAGTAGGTGATGTGAAAGACCTCTACCTGAGACCCTGGAGAGCTGCTGCCGGTCTGAGTAGACAATACTGACTTTGATGGACCAAGGCAGTACAAGGCATCTCCGTGTAATTAATTCTGGTCCAATCCAGGATAATTTGGTTGCCATCCTGTACACGTTGTTCTCTGAGCAGCAGTTTGTGCAGTCATACCTGTAGGGTTGAGCCAACTCAAGGCACAATCTTCTAGAAAGCTCTAAAGGAGACGCCAATCTCTGCCCCCCTCCTTGGCCACGCACCCAGAGCACAAAACCCAGTTCAGTAGTTTCTCCCAGCGGGTGTATATGGCTTAATTCCAAGGAACCCTGGGAATTCTAATTTTGTCAGGGTGGATAGGAGTCCTTAGCATTATTCTCCTTGGGTTCCCATGGTCAGGATGTTAGGTGAGGTAGGCTGGCTTTACACAAGCAACATGAGCGAGAAGGTAAAACCCATTCTTCACAAGGGAGATCTATATTCAAATGTGAGCTGGTTGTCACCGTTTGGAAGTGGCTGTGTGGTGCAGTGGTTGGAGTAGCAGGCTGGGAAACCTGCATTCCAATCTCTCTTCTGTCATGGAGCTCAGTTGGTGACCTTTGGCCAGTTTCCCACCCACCCCAGCCCAACTTACCTCACAGGGTTCTTCTGAGAATAAAACGGGGAAGGGAAACTCATCTGCGCTGTCCTGAACTCCTTCGGAGGAAGAGCAGGATAGATAGGATGGTAAAGAGACCCCAAATATGCTGCCACCCCCCCTAAAATTTTGTTCCTGAAATGGCCTCCCTTCTGAATTATGGCAGGGAAGGATTTTGGGTTCAACTGTGGTCATTTATGAGTGGGTACTTTCACTCACTTTCACCCCCGGTCTGTCTCAGTTGTTCCTTGGAGTTAGGCATGAGTTTTCCGTCCATTAGAGATGACCTCGCTGCCAGCCCTCACAAATCCCAGACCTTCCAGTTCCTCTGTTAACCCGATTCTTTCCTCTCCTGAGCTCAGCCCTGGTGAAATCCCCATGCATAAGGCAAAGTGTGGGACATGCAAGCTTGGTTTCCCTCACAGCCAGTTACAAAGCAGCGTGAAAAGAGGTGGGGATTCAAATGTTCCCTGCTTCCTTGGAGCTCTTTCAGAGCAGAAGAAAGGCTTTTTAAAACTGAGACTTGGATTCCCCCCCCCTTTCAGCTTGCTTCATTTTTCTTAAAATGCTTTTTTATGCAGCCATTGGGTTTTAGGGGAGAATTTTCTCTCACAGTAAGCTCTACAAAGTAAGCCAATTACATAGCAGCATTTCAAGGGGCAGGGACTTGATTTGAGCTTGGAGACGGCTGGCGCATAGATTCCCAACAGGAAAGTGTGGGTCCAATCAGCAACGAACCTCAGGTAGAACTCCATGCATAAATGACCTGTCTGGGAAAAAAGAGAGAGCATCGCAACCACTTGATTGTGGGCGTGGGACAGATCCTGCGGCTGCATGGCAGACGACAACGAAACCCAGTCGCCTTTCCCCTCTCGAATGACGGTGGTGTGCCCACAGGAGAAACTGGCAAAACTCCGGCAGGCTCTCACCAAATGCTCGCCCACACCTCTTGCTTTCCTTCAGGACCCGTAAAACTCTCGCCGGCCCGAGAATGGCAGAGTCCTTCCTCTGCTATGCTCGTTGGAAGTCATTGCACACTCTCTCACTCTGACACACACACATACCAGAGATCCAAAAGCACCTAGGAAGGGTCTCTGTATCCCATAGAGTTTATATTTGCAAATAAAATCATTAAATTACATTAGTTGCTCTGCACAGGCATTGGAGGCAAAGAACGGGCCTCCGGCCCAGGACAAGGGGTTCGGTAGAGGAAGATACAAGGGGATGGGGTGGGGAAAAGTGTTTGTGTGTCTGGGAAACTTAGGCAGACCTGCCCGAGCGCCATAGGGTGGGCTTAGGCAACACAGGGTTTGTTTACATTCATCTCCAGAGCTCCTGCCCACCAAGTGAGGTTTCCTAGAGGTATGGTTTCTTGCCAGGCGAGGGAGGGGCATGGACAAGAGAGGAGTGGGAAGCGGAGGTCACAGGATTCCTGGGTTCAGGAGCCCCTCTGGGTTTTAAAGTGCAGGTGGGCGTGGAGAGCCAGCCGTTCCGCCAAGAGGAAAGGACTGAGCTGGGTTCTAGAGCAGGGTTCCGGAACCACACGCTCTACAGCATGTGGGAGAGGGACAGGGTTTCTGCAATGACAGGGTCTGGTCCTCCCAGGGTAGAACCCGATGGGATTCTAGAGCAGGGACTATGGGGCAGCGTGAGAGATGGGGAGTGGACACTACAGCCTCTAGGACCAGGAGCCAAGCTGTACTGTAGAGCAGAGATTTGGAGCCAGGCTGGGTTCTGGAGGACGTGGGGATTTGGGTAGGCTTCTAGAGGGGCGGTGGCGGGGGGGGGGGTCTATGCCTCTTGGCACAGGAGCAGCTGTGGGTTCTAGAAATGGTGGTGGTCTCGGCCGGAGATTAGGATCTTGGAACCGGACCTCCTGGGTTCTCTCCAAGTGTGTGTGGGGAAGGGGGGGCAGGAGGGAGAAGTCTATGATACATCACACCCGGGTGCTACAAGGCCGGGTGCCAGGGCAAGTATAACCTTGGGAGACCCACACCATAGGAGAGGGTTCAATGGGGGTGTGGGGGTGGGGAGAGTACCGACCCCCTTCCCTGTAGCCCGTTCCACCCAGCAACCACAAAAAATCAAAACACAACCCTGTCGAACGCAGGCATTACCATCCCCCCTCCCGCCCACCCCCACCCCATAATCATTCCCAGGGAACGGGTCCCTGAATCACAAAGTCAACGTCACATACTTCAGTTCGTTTCAGGACATTAAGGCAAGAGGAGTCAATGCTGCGGTTCTCGATTCTTCCTGGACCAGCCTCCACCCCCACCCCCCCGGCTCACGCTGGGTGACTGACGTACTGCACTACTCTCCCAACCCATTAGACGTCTCCTTAACCCTCTCTCGGAGAGCACAGGAGTCCTGCCTCCCTCTCTACCCCCCCATCAACCCACTAGACCAAAATATCTAGCATCATAGAATCATAAAGCTGGAAGGGACCACCAGGGTCATCTGCCTGCCTCATGATCTGCCTAAGGGCATAGAATCAGCATTGCTGAGAGATGGCCATCTAGCCTCTTCTTAAAAACCTCCAGGGAAGGAGAGCTTACCACCTCCCGAGGAAGCCTGTTCCACCGAGGAACTGCTCTACCTATTAGAAAATTCTTCCTAATGTCTAGACTGAAACTCTTTTGATTTAATTTCAACCTGTTGGTTCTGGTCCGACCTTCTGGGGCAACAGAAAACAACTCGGCACCCTCCTCTACATGACAGCCCTTCAAGTACTTGAAGAAAAGTCCTTGGCCAACTCCTAGATCTTCTTGATTTGATTGACAACCGCTTGACGTTGACGTTCTAGAACGCCTCTGGTCTGGCCCACAGATGTCTTAGATTCCACCCTCAGTGCCAAAACTTCAGATTCTTAATGACAGCAGCAACGTCCCCCCCCCCCATATTTCACCTAACAAGCTTGAAGCGGCCTTCTACTGAATCAGATCCTTGGTCCATCTAAGTCAGCATTGTCTACTCAGACTGGTGGCAGCTTTCCAGGGTCTTAGGCAGAGGTCTTACCCATCGCCTACTGCCGGAAACTTTGACTGGAGTTGCCGAGGATTGAACCTGGGACCTCTTGCCTGCCAAGCACATGCTCTGCCAGTGAGCCACAGCCCCACCCTCCTGCTAGGAATCTCAGGAAATGTGCCCTTGGCTTCCTAGGGTTTCTAACCCCATTCCTGTTGTCCACTATTCCTTACCTCTCCCAGTGCTGGGACAGGGACGGGCAAGCTCTCTCCCCTTAACTCTAACCTTAACCCTGCAAGGGAAATCTGTTAAGAGCGATGTCAGTAGAGACTGAGCACTCTGCCGAAGGTGTAGCCACATAGAGGGGCTTGATGCACTGATCTCTTCCCCTGTTGCACAATCCAGAAAACAATTCTGTGAGGTACCAGGACTAATGGCTTTGAGAAATTTTAATATGGTGCACAGTAAAGGTAAAAACATAAGGCCTATATCATAGGCGAGTCATTCAGTCAATAAATACCTATAGAATCATAGAGTTGGGACCACCAGGGTCATCTAGTCCAACCCCCTGCACAATGCAGGAAATTCACAACTACCTCCCCCCACACCCCCAGTGACCCATACTCCATGCCCAGAAGATGGCCAGGATGCCCTCCCTCTCATCATCTGCCTAAGGTCATAGAATCAGCATTGCTGACAGATGGCCATCTAGCCTCTTCTTAAAAACCTCCAGGGAGCTTACCACCTCCTGAGGAAGCCTGTTCCACTGAGGAACCACTCTAACTGTTAGAAAATGCTTTCTAATGTCTAGACGGAAACTCTTTTGATATAATTTAAACCTGTTGGTTCTGGTCCGACCTTCTGGGGCAACAGAAAACAACTCGGCACCCTCCTCTATATGACAGCCCTTCAAGTACTTGAAGATGGTGATCATATCCTCTCAGAAATTTTAGATGGCCAAGATGCCCTCCCTCTCATCATCTGCCTAAGGTCATAGAATCAGCATTGCTGACAGATGGCCATCTAGCCTCTGCTTAAAAACCTCCAGGGAAGGAGCACTTACCACCTCCAGAGGAAGCCTGTTCCACTGAGGAACTGCTCTAATTGTTAGAAAATTATTCCTAATGTCTAGACGGAAACTCTTTTGATTTAATTTCAACCTGTTGGTTCTGGACTCATACACATTTGATGTAAAATCGTACAATGACCAAAGCAGGACCAAACGCGTTTCAGCCTCAAAAAGGCCTTCTTCAGTGGTCAAATTAGAATTGTAGTCTGGTATACATCCTAACAATATAATATCATAATGCATGGTAGACTACAATTCTATGTCTGACCACCGAGGAAGGCCTTTTTGAGGCCGAAACGTGTTTGGTCCTGCTTTGGTCATTGTATGATTTTACATCAAATGTGTATGAGCTTCATGTTTTTATTGACTGTGAATGACTCACCTATGATATAGGCCTTATGTTTTTAACTTTACTGTGCACCATATTAAAATTTATATATTTGTAATTTTAGTATTTTCTAGCTCAACCTTTTTGGTTTGGATTCAACATTTTGGTTGAGTTTAATTTGTCCCCCCCTTTATTGTTGTTTGAGAAACAAGCCCCACCAACCAACCGCTCCCCTTTCCTGCTCGTCGAAACTATTCCAAGTCCTCTCTGCAAATCCCACAAATTCGCCAGCCCTCCTTCGGTGATCCTAAGGCATCTGTCTGGCAACTTCCTTCCAAAGCACCAGTCCTTCTACTCAAGAACCCAGGAGATCGGGCATTTTCTCCACACCTCCATAACCCCTGGCTCTCCTACCCCGCCCCCTAAGAAGTCCTTCCCCTCTCTCCCCAACCTCACAACGCTAACCTTACATCTTTCCCCAGAATAGGAACACGGATTCATGAGGCTGCCCGAACGAAGAGCAGAGAACAGCAGCACAGGCCCCGGCCTGTAATGGAGAGGAGAGCGTGTTTTCCCACCTCCCGGCAACATCGTCATTTTGGAAGACATTCTAAAGTTTTTTTGTTTCATTTCGCTCCCTCGTCGGGGGGTCTAGGAACGGGAGGGGCCGGCGTGGCCAGTCCGAGGAGACGAGACAAAAGCCCTTTTTTTTTGTTTCTTTAAAAAGACGGCTGCTCAACCCGCAGCGCTCAGGCGCCACGTCGGCAGCGCGTGTCATCACCACACAGTGAGGTGGGAGGGGAACGCCACGCGGCACTGCGGTGTGGCGTCGGTGGCTGTCAGGACACAGGGGGGGGGCAGGCGACAGCCACGGGTCCGAAACTGGGGCCTGGGGAGGGAGGCCACGCGGTACTGAGTTGTGGCTTCGGAGGCACAGTGGGAATAGCCACGTGGCACGTCGGGATGTGGCGACGACAGAAGAGGGGCACCACGGGAGAAGGGAGGGCAGGGGGGATTACGTGGCAAAGAGGCATCCTGAGAGGGAGGCACAAAAAGCCACGTGGCACACAGCCATGGCACTGGAAGGGTTAACCCAGCCATGCAAAGAGGGCATGGACGCACAGCTCTGTTCAAAAAGGTCGGGAGCCCTCCAGTTGGACAGTGCCTGCGGCACAGGTACTGCCCAATCACCCCTTGACGTTTATGGAATCTTTTACACTTTGCCCAGGCTCTTGCACCCAAACGGCTCGCTGGCTGCTTCATTCAGTAAGACCCACTTGTAAACCTACTCTTATGTTTTGGGACCCAATGGGCTTCTGGGTGATGGAAATAGTTTCCCCTTTTGACACTCCCTGTCACTGGGGAAAGGAAGGGGGGTGAGAGAGGCTTCTCTCCTAGCTTAGGAGTTTGAGCCTCATGACCCACATGGGAGTTGCAAACCGCTTTTGGTTCACCAACCACAGTTGGGGTATCACAAGCAACCCCTCCTATCACCCCCTCACCTGCCTCTATCCCTCGGCGGTTGCTGCCATCTCCCTACACTCCTCAAGTCCTCCGGGTTCAGATCCTGCACCCTCGAGGTCACAAACAGCCGCGTCTTTGGCCTACCTGGGACTCTCGTATTCTGAAGTTGGGAGAAGGGCAGCAGGAATGATTGCTGAGAAAAAGGTGTGCACAGGGGCTCCCCCTTGTGGCTGTGACCTCCCGCGGTCTCGACTGCATCTTGCGAGAAACGTCGCTCCCCCACCCCCGATAGCGAAGGGCTAGAGATCCCCTTGGTTTGAATAAAAGCAAAGTCAAAACTTCTTAAGGTTCTGTGAAATATCCTGGCTGCCCGCGTAAACTTTATTTGCCTGGGGCCTACCACCAGTTTTTTTTAAAAGTTAATTAATTAATATTATTTTTTTTGCATGCCTGGGTTAATCTTGTGGTCATGAAGGGAAAGGGTACATTGCTGGCCTTGACAAGTGTCAGATTTGCAAGGTAACCCGATGGGGAGCGTGGGCACATGGGCGACGGGAGCCACGTGGTACGGGAAACGTGGCGTGGCTCAGAGAAGCAGCGTGCTGCGCCCCCATGGTCATGGGAAGGAAAAGGGCTGAGCTGTATGGCACAGAACTACGGTTTAGGGGGAGCGCGGCTGGCTGTGTGGCACAGCCGTGGGGGGTGGGTGGGTTGGCGGTGGCTAGCTGTAAATCTAAGAGTCACAGCACAGGTGAACTGGTGGTCGGGGGGCCAGCCACGAGGCCTACAGTCGGAGGATGAGCCCCCCGGCCTACTTCCCCACAGCTCATAGATCCCTGACGTAGAGATTCGGAGAGGGAAGGGGGTCAGGAACGCTCCCCCTTTCCACTCCCCTTGGACGGAGCATCACGCCGAGGACCCCCGACAACAAGCAGCAGGGAGAAGCCCTCCCCTCCCTGGGTAAAGCAGTCTGCGAACCGGGCCCTGGCGTCCAAATGGCTGCGACGGGGAGGGCACATTGACAGAGCGTTCCCATTTGATGCTGAGCTCTTTTTGTTTCTTTGGCAGCTGAGCACTGGGGGGGAGGGACAAGGGAAGCTCCATCCACAGCACAGGTATGGTCAGTACCCCAAGAACCCTCCCCCCACAGGATCAGGGCCAGCAGGGGCGCACGACAACGCTGGCGGCAGGAGAGACCCAGAGTGAGGGGAGCACCTATCCGCGGCTTGCTCTTCCGCGCTCCCACCCCTCTCGGCACGAGCCAAGGTTTTGGGGGGCCGGATCGTCCGTTTGCCACCATCTCTACCCAGCAGAAGAACCTAAAAGAAGCTCCCCAAATTTGCAAAAGAAAGGCTCTTTTGCCCGCTCCCAAGGGACAGAGATAAGGGCTGAGCGTGTATATACCTGTTGACGCATGGAGGCCGTGAGCTTCTAAAATGAGGATAAATGAAGCTTGTTGTGAAACCTGAGCATGGAAAGGAGGTGCTAGCATGGATCAGCAAGCATGTATGCGTGGACCACGCTATAAGTGCGAGAAGCCATAAATGCGAGGAGCATGCCCCGGGGCTGTGTGTACTCTGTGGCGGAATTGAGGGCCGTTTGATCCTCAGAGGCCTGACCGGCAATGCGATTCTGTCTCTTCCACAAGGAGCTGGGGCGACCCAAACTATCTGGCTCTGCCTCTAAGGGAATACCACCAGCTACTTTCCTGCACCACGTGTTATCGCAGAGACAGAAAAACACTCAAACGACATGCCGCTGTTAATCCCGCTTGGCATTTTTGGACTTAAAACGGATTGCTTAACTTTCAACACAAAGCCTAGAGGTTTTTCACCAGAGACGGCGAGAGGTAGACACCCACACCTGCGCTAATGGAGAATAATGACCAACAGCAGCTGACCGGCTCAGGCTGTGCACCACTCGAATCTTTCTCCCTGTGGCGTGAAAATGCAGGCTTGCAAATAGCTACTTGCCTGGTTGCCCGTGGAAACTATGAATCACTTTTGGCTGTCCAAGTAAGAGCACCTCTGCAAACGTAAAATGTTCCGAGTCTTCTTTCAGGGCTAATCAAACAGAAGTCCAGCAGTACCTTTAAAGACCGCCAACATTTGTTTCTGTGCAACCTTTCATGCATCACGGCTAGCTTCGCCTGAGGCCCAAAGGAGATGCTGGACTTCTGTTTGGTTTCGCTGCTGCAGCCGAACTCAGCCACCCAATCTTTTAGGCTGCAGTTGCACATGTATCTTCGGTGGGGGGGGGGGACAAGACTTTTTTTTGTAAGTTGATCCCTTTCCAGGAAGGCTAAGAGTGCCCGACCCTGCTCGGCCCAGAATTTTAGAGTGTGGCTAAGCAAACTTTCCGGTGCCCTGCCGTTTGCATTCCACTTGATACACCCAACATGAACACCATTGTCTTTGCAAGGTCGCCCCTGGAAGCCTAGTCAAAAAGGGATCTTCAGAAACACACAAGGTTGGATCCCATCTAAAAGTCCTGTGCGCAGAAGGGCTTTTGTGCATGGAAGCATGACTCCCCTACACCCCATAACCCAAAATTTTGCTCCTGGGGAACAAGAGATCCCACGTGAGGGGGGCAGTTGGAAGGCTGCCACGTGAGGGGGGGATCAGAAAAATCCTTGCATGCGTGGTCCTTTTTGATGGGATCCAACCCTGACTCCCACTCCTGCTTTTAACACCTTTATTTAGTCTGATTATAAGACAGGGGAGGGGATTCTGCTCATTGACTTTCTCTTTGTTGGCCCTGTGTACCGGATACTCCACTGAGGAGAGCCCCTTTTTTTGCATTTATATATTGATTTATTCTGATTTCGACGATTATTTAGGGGGCTGTTTTATTATTTTACTATTTTTGTTATTATACTAATGGTTTTAATGTATTTATTGAATTTCATGCGTTTTGGTTTTATTGTGAGCTGCTCTGAGCCCAGCTTTGCCGGGGAGAGCGGGTTATAAGAATGATAAATAAATAAATAAATAAAATAAAACAATCCTTGAAACTTGGCTTTGGTGGACTGACTAAGTGGGCTAAGCTACTTTACCTTGAAAGAACAAAGCAGCCGTGCTAATGAAAGGTTACTAGAGAGCGAATAAGTGATTCAGCTACTGCAAATCAGCCCTGGACTCATCTGAAGAGCGCTCGCCTGTTCCCACCAACCTCCACCACCTGCAAATAGCTCACCAAATGAAGAATCAGGGTTGTCATCTCTGGAGCCACCTGCAATGTCAAATCCTGAGGAAAGGCCATTGCAGAAGTAGAGATGGTCCATATGGATGACCAAGGAGGGGCCTCAGGCATTTTCCAACAATAGGCAAAATGGCAGCATTGGGGGGCAGGGAGTGAGCCATTTTCTGCTTCATCTCAAGGACCCAGGAGTACCAATAGGGTTGCCAGCCTCCAGGTACCAGCTGGAGATCTCCCGCTATTACAACTGATCTCCAGCCGACAGAGATCAGTTTACCTGGAGACAATGGCTGCTCTGGCCATTGGACTCTAAGGCATTGAAGTCCTTCCCCTCCCCAAACCCCACCCTTCTCAGGCTTTGCCCCAAAAACTTCTCGCCGGTGGCAAAGAGGGACCTGGCAACCCTAAGTACCACTATGTTCAGAATATAGACGTATCATGCTATTTCTTTTCACAATCTGTGCTATGTCCTAGATCTAACAGGCATTTCCCCATGAAGCACAGGATGTCTACTTGTGCTCTTTTCTCAACACAATATTTGGGACCATTTCCAAAACTTAAGATGGGTGCAAATGATCAAATGCCAGAGTGATGTAGTGGTTAAGAGCATGTAGTGTTTAAGAGAGGTGATGTAGTGGACTCTAATTTGGAGAACCGGGTTCGATTCCCCACTCCTCCGCATGAAGCCCACTGGTGGACCCTGGGCCAGTCACAGTTCTCTCCGCCCTCTCTCAGCCCCACCCACCTCACAAGGTGTCTGTGGTGGGGAGAGGAAGGGAAGGCGATTGTCAGCCGGTTTGAGACTCCTCAAAGAGAAAACTGGGGTATAAAAACCAACTCTTCTTCTTTTTCTGGCTTTCTCTCTGGGCCTAACCTACTCCCGAGTCCTCGAGATGAAACAGCAGTAGAAGATCACTGAGCAAGGCTCTCTCTCCCTCTCTTCCTGAGTTGTAGAGCTGTGAAGCTCCCACAAAGCATATTGCTGGAAAATGCAGTATCTGTTCCAACAGGAGCTGCCGCTGACTAAAACTATGCTCACACAGTGGAGTGGGGAGTTAAGATTGCAGGGAGGCTGCAGTCACATTTATAATGTTCTCCTGTGTGGTATCTTGTCTCCCCCTGAACACCATTAAGCATGGATCTAACCTAGTCCCTTGTATGCTGGGCTAGTTTCCCATCTACAGGTCATTATCGATGCAGGAGAAGGGCCGTGGAGCATCTGCTGGGCACGCAGAAGGTCCCAGGTTCAATCCCCGGCATCTCCAGTTAAAGGGACTAGGCAGGTAGGTGATGTGAAAGACCTCCACCTGAGACCCTGGAGAGCCGCTGCCGGTCTGAGTGGACGAGACTGATTTTGGTGGACCGAGGGTCTGGTTCAGCATAAGGCAGCTTCGTGTGTTCAGCTCTGAAAACAGTAACCTCCCATCTACAGTTGGAAGTGGTACAGTTTGTTCCACCATTTCGTTCTGAACTGCGGTCCTAAGCAGAGTTACACTCTTTCTTACACTGTTAACTTCCATGGACCCAGAGGGGCGCAACTCTGCTTAGGAACGAGCAGCAGGCCTATCGGGGTCCGTGACTAAAGCGATTTCCTATGCAAGATTTTCTGCTTTGGGAAGCCAGCTGCCGCTCCACCATACGGGCCCCACTGCTTGCCTCTGGGTCACGCTGGAGCTTGCGTGCGAATAGAAACTACAGCAAGCAATGGTCCCTTGAGCCATTGTCTGGCATGAGCTGCCACTCAGGTCTACCTCCCGATTCTTTTTCTGGTAGGCCCCGGAAATTGCTGGGCCGAATGGGGCAAAATAAAGTCAAGTGGGGTATAGCCAATTTGTTCCCTGAGCCATCACCTGATAGCTCCAGCAGCATGTCTTATGCTTCCCCATGATCTGATTTCCATGCAGCTGAAATTGCTGGGGCAGGTTGATAATGTGGGTACCACTCGTGCTTCTAGAAGAAGAGTTGGTTTTTATATGCTGACTTTCTCAGGCACTTAAGAGAGAATCAAATTGGCTTACAATCACCTTCCCTTCCCCTCCCCACAACAGACACCTGTGAGGTAAGTGGGGCTGAGAGTGTGTGACTAGCCCAAGGTCACCCAGCAGGCTTCATGTGTAGGAGTGGGGAAACAAATCCAGTTCACCAGATTAGCCTCAGCCACCCATGTGAAGGAGAGGGGAATCAAGCCCGGTTCTCCAAATCAGACTCCATGGCTCCAAACCACTTCTCTCAACCACTACACCATGCTGGCTCTATTGTGTACCTTTGCTGTAGCAGTGAATAGCAACCTTGCGGCTGAGGCAATGCCCATGCGTTTCTGGCCTTTTAATGCCACAGATGTGGGATCCAGCCATGTGATTGGGGGTCATGCCACAGCTCCTGTAACAGAGCCTTACATTGGCAGAGCAATCTGTGAACTGTCTGTGGGATGAATCAGCTGGAGAAGTCCTCTGCCACTTGAGCCAGGATTTGCCATTAACATCCTGTCCTAACACAGTCATGTGAATCAGGTGCACCTTTGAGGAGTGGAAATAGGAAGCTAGTGCGCAACATGACAGCTGCAGGTGGTACCCAGCTGACATAACAGAGCAAGCCATTAATTGGCTCAGGTCCATAGACCATTGCCCTATAGAGCAATCCAGCACCTTCAAATATCTAGGGGTAACGTTCAATGAAACTTTAACCTGGAGGGCTCATTTGGCAATTACTAGAGCCACAGTCTTAAGATCCATAGGGGCTATTCCGAAATTTTATTATACAAAAGGAGGAGTTTTGATTGACCCAGTTCTGAAACTTTATCAAAGTAAGGTGGTTCCCTAACCTTTGTATGGTGTAGAGGTTGGGGTTGGAAGGATAGCCTGGCCACAAAGCTGGAAACGATCCAAAACCACTTCTTGAGGAGAATTCTAGCCTTACTCAGAGGCACCCCTGATGCGAGCAGAATTCGGTTTGCCTACTGAAAATCTTCGCTTTAATTTCTAAAAACGGACTGCAAGTTTCTAGCCCCTTTGACTGCGAAAAGCTCGGAAGCTTTTCGGGAACGAAATCTCTACAGCCAGGCCGAAATTTATGCAGGTAAACCGAATTCAGCTTTGCTTGGGTTTTGTTGTGGTTGTTTAAAATGCAGAGTACTTAACAACCCTGGGTAATTGCGAATATGCACAGGGCAAGCTGTTACTGCGGCTGGATGAGTTTTAACGCGCAAGCACGCCTGAACGGCAAAGTGTGAAATGATGGCCACGAAGCGACGTGGTGGGGCGGGTGTAAGCTGCCGTACAGTTTGAAGGGGGGAGGGGAGGACTGACACCGGTGATACAAGCAGCGGGAGTGTGGAAACAAGCTGTTAAGCTGATGGGAGAATGGATTCTATCGAGAGTGCCTGGGAAATGACGCTATGCACACAGGTCCGTACGCTGTGCCGGGGGCCAGCTACGGGATGAGCAAAACCAGCAAACTGCTACATGGCGACGCGAGACGAAAGTGCGCAGAAGTGAGGGCGCGCAGGCAGGCTTTGGTGAGCTTCTCAAAGCATCTTTCTGCCAAGCAGGGGGTGGGGGGATCCTTACCCTGCCCTACCTCACCCTCACCCACAGGGTCTCTCCTTACGGCTTCCCCCGTGCCCAGCCCCGCAGCCGCATCCCCCTCCACCTCGTTATTTCTGTTCTCCCCGGCGGTGGAGGTCCATTGTACATTCAGGCGAGAGGCTCCCCCAGGGCAGGGCCATTTCCCCCATCACCTCTCCAGAAAGAACTTGAGGGCTCGGGCGATGTTCATGCGGTGCCCCACTCGCGTCACGCCCAGGTCAATGAAATCCTCCTTGGTGAGGGACGGCAGGTGGGAGCCGTCAATTTCGTTGTCCAGGAACCGATCCCGGTGCTCCCCCAGCTTCAGGTACTCCAGCCAGTCGGCCACATCGTACTTGGTCCAGAAAGGCAGAGGCTTGGAGCCAAACGGCTTGTCCGTGGCGGGGGGCAGGAAGTGGGTCGGAGACAGGGAGCGGCTGCCCGAGGGGAAGCCAGGGAAAGGGTGCTCGCCGCTGGAGGTGGGCGAGCCACGGAGATCAAAGACGCCGGTGTATATGGGCACCGAAGGCAGGATGGGAAGGGAGGACGGCCGGGGAGCAGGGCTAATCTTGTGCTCACTGGGCAGGGCGGCCGGACTCGGGGCACGCCGCAGGGCTGGGCGGATGTCAAAATCCACACTTTTGGGGTGCTTGCCCTGGGGGGACTTAGGCCAGTTGTGGAAAAGGCTGCTTACAGGCTTGGAGGAGATCAGTGATGGGGACGTCTCATCGGGGAGCCTGTAGGGAAAGAGATAAGGAACAAGAGAGCATTAGAACCCACAATATTCCCTGCTGGAAAGGTCTGGAGATGGAGTAATCCTGCACGCTACCTTAAGCCAACATTTCCTTTCTCCTACAACACAGCCAAGTATGATTATGGTTAAGAAAAAAGTACAGGATGCCAAGCATATAATAAACTCACCACAATTATATTACTTACACTATATAAACCCAAAACTTGCATACATTACACATATGATAGAGTGAAAACTCAGCAAAACATGGGATAGTTATCGAATGTACAGTCCATATATAGTCCAAAGAAGAGTCTTCCAAAGCAAAGTGTAGCTTGGATGTTCAAAACAACTATGGTTATTTCCAATTTGAGACGACCTCCATATACAATGGTAAATATCCAACCACCACAAGTCCACTGCACAGATGGTGATCTAGAAACAATTGCTCTCTTAGAGCTCTCTCAGCCCCACCTACCTCACAGGATGTCTGTTGTGGGAAAGGGAAGGGAAGGTGATTGTAAGTCAGTTTGATTCTGCCTTAAGTGGTAGAGAAAGTCAGCATATAAAAACCAACTCTTCTTATTATTATTTACACCCATCACAGCGAGTCCTATCCTCTGCTTCCAACAGGAACTCCTTGTTTTAAAACAGTTTATTTTAAGGTGCCTGAGTCCTCATGCCTCAAGCTTGACCAGAGGGTGGTTCGAAAGGGTGAAGGATGGGGGATACTCTGGGCTCTTGTTGGTTCGAATCCCAAACCAGAGTGGTGGCAGGTAGTTAAAAGACCTTGCCTGCTCCAGAGCTGAAGGGGACAGTAGGATGTGTGTGGGGCTAGAGGGCTTCTGGGAAGGGTTGCCCATCTTAGGCTCCTTGCACCCGTGACAAGTGATCCCATGTGACCCCTCGCACCTGTGGCAGGGGGCAAGAACACCCATGTAGGCTTGGCGGATTTCATCCCCGGTCTTCCCTATCTTTGTCCAACACTTAAACACTACACTGCTATACTGGCTTTTCCTGCAAGTGCTAACAAACTGCTTCTCATAGAAGGTGCCATGTAAATTGTGGGTAAATTTGTAATTTCTACAGCTCCTAAAGGTAAAGGTGCAAGCACCGGGTCATTCCTGGCCCATGGGGTGACATCACATCCCCATGTTTACTAGGCAGACTATGTTTATGGGGTGGTTTGCCAGTGCCTTCTCCAGTCATCTACACTTTACCCCCAGCAAGCTGGGTACTCATTCTACTGACCTCAGCAGGTCGGAAGGCTGAGTCAACCTAGAATCACCCTGAAACTGACTTCCGTCGGGATCTAACTCAGGTCATGAGCAGAGGTTTTGACTGCAGTGCTGCAGCTTACCTCTCTGCGCCACGGGGTGGCCTCCTTTAATTGTACTTAGAAAATGGTCAGAGCTCTCCAAGGTGCTGATTCTGTTGGCAAAGACCCATTTGGTCAGTTTCACCTCCGTGGCTGAACTACCTGGGGAACTGCATCTGGTTGGAGCAGCTCCCACGCAGCAAAGCATGTTGCGTGAGGACAGCCTTGTATTTCCCAAGGTTGGGATTCCATTCAGAAACGTCTTGCTAGTTCCCATGATGATCCTGAGCTTTGCCTCAGAGAAGAAACAAGAGACGCTGGGTCAAAACAAGGCCTTGCAAACAGGGCACCGACCCGGGGGCTTTCCTTTGATTGACCCCCAGCACCTTCTACTGAGATAGCCTGCTATGGAACAGGGATGTTTTAAGTGTCTTGGCTCACAGCCAACAGTCCCCTTTGTCCTCCAAGAATTGGTCTAAAAAAGACACAGAAGATGGCTATTGTCACTACATGTGGTAGCAAATTCGACAAACTGCATACAATGTGGGACATTCTTCCCACACTGTGTTGCCTGGTGGCTAGTACTTTTAAATTTTAAGAGCCAGGCAAAAATATTTCACTTTTTGTTCGTACTGATGTATTTTGGGATCAAAATACTGTTGTTTTTTGCAAGACTTTTTTTTTTTTTAACCACGGAGACTGTTGTCAACTCCCCATGGAATTGGCTGTTTGTATTTGTTTCAGGCTATTCTTTTAGCCTGCTTTTTCTTTATATTCCCCCCCCCCCCAATGTTGTTGTCAACCGTTTTGGGCATATTTTATGGAGAAGCGGGGGACAAATGGACTAAATCAACCAAGATGTACTGTGTGAAATTGTTCTGTTCACTGTAGGGCCTGAAATGAGTACTACCAACTTCCTTAGATATTCCTCAACTCTAGTGGTAACAGAGGGAGAAAAAGCTTCCTTGACTCTTTCCTCCATCCATTTCTTCTTTTGTAAGACTTTGTCACACACACACACACACCATTTAATTACCTTTCTTATGTAACGAAAAAGCCCAAATCGTTTCAACTTTTCATCACTGAAATGTGACCAACTTTCTGCATTTTGTTCAGTTCTCCAACCTGCCTTTTTTAAGTGGGTGGTTGTTCGCAGCATCCTAAGGGTGGCCGTGATACAGATTTATGTAGCCTTATTCTTGATTTTATTAAACTTGTATTTTGTATTCTTACTATTCAAAATTGCCAATGTAGAAACAAGGCTGGTCTGGAGAGTGGGATATTAGCCTTACACAAGAGCACATTTATTTTTAAAAGTTTTCTCCCACAAAATTAAACATTTCTCCTTGAATTTTTGATGACAGAAATTACACTGAAATGGTCAGAAGAACAACAGAACTAGGATGTATTCAGGTCGCACATAACTGATATGAAACCAACATGTACATGATCCCACGCATACCTCCATCCTTCTCTCCTGCATGGATCTTTTTGCTAATAACTAACCCATTACCTACGACATTCAAACTTAGGTGAATGAGTCAAACTGAGTTAGAATCCCACACAAAACCTAGATGGAAGTCTCACAGCATCCCGATTGGCATGTGTGAGAAGGGAAGGCATTCTAGTTCACTTGCGCACCCGTGTCTGTATGTAGCCAAACGGGACTGGCAGCTGTTGGACCCGTCTGCAAACTCATCTCATGGAGACACCAGCAGGATATAACACAGTGGAATTATCAAAACCAGTACAACCAAGAGAGGGATGCATTTTTAAAAGCATATTTTTCAGAGCTGGAAGCCTTGTTTTGAATTTTGGGGGGAAACAGAGCTGCACATGACATTAGATCCATTCAACCATGCCTCATTTTTGTAACTAAATAGAAAAAAATTGAATTGTACCCATGGGATTAATTTGGAGATTGTTAAGGTCACAAGTTTGTTAAGGTCACAAGTTTGTTTATTTGCTTTATTTATGTCTCGCCCTTCTCCCCTATGGGGACTCAAAGCAGTTTTTTCTCCTCTGTTCTAATGTCTTTGCGATACTGTTGTTACCGTTTTGTTGTGATGTTTACTCATTTTATTTCTTCATAATAAATATGAGTTGGAAAATAAAAGGAGAAAAAAGTGACAAATATTGTGAGATGTTCTAAGTTGTAACTTTTTTTCTTTTGGGAATTTTTTTTTAAAGAACTGAGCTGTTTGGACGAAGGAGATCTACCAGGTGGCCTCTGGGGAAAAAAAAGACAGGTTACAGGTAACAGATTCCTGCCTTCCCCTTTCTGCTCCAACCAACGCATGAAGGTTTCTTCTCACTTGCCTAAGTTCAGGTGTTTCCCACTCCCACTCCAGAGGACCTGCTTCTAGCTTGCTGTCATCTGTTCCTCCATCTCAGAGAGCCCAGGAGTTATCATTCTTCTTGATAAAACCCACTAATCCTGAGGCTGCAATCCAAAACACACTCACCCTATTGAATGAAATGGGACATTGCGTAGACCTGCCTAGAATCGGTCCGTGTTATCTTGTTTTCTCTTTTCACACACACAGCTCCCTCTCTTCCCCAAACAATGTACTAGACCATGGGTTCTCAACAAGAGGGGAATTCCCCTCCGGGGAAAATTGGGACCACTATTCAGCAAAGTGCAATGTTCTGTAGACTAGGGATAATCTGGAAAATTGTAGTTTTTTTTAATTTAATGTGCAACATTCAATATCTTGGGAAGGGGGGGAATTATATTCTGAACAATGGTGAAAGGGGGCGATGGAGCAAAAACCGGTTGAGAACCCCTGTACTAGACCATACCCTCCATTCACTTTCCCAAAAATTACTGGAGACCCAGCCAAACTCACTGCCCAAACACAAATCGCTTTGATTACACGGGGCTGGTCATGGACGTCCCAGCCTCTTCTTGCCCAATCCCACTGAATCTGGAGGAGCAGCAGCCATTTCTCCTGGTGGCACAGATGGAGCTACAGATGAATGACGGAATGGAGCAAATAAAAGTCAGCAATGGGGCTGTGTTGAATGGAGGGGGCCGTGAACCCACACTGCAGACACCTGCCTGCCAGCACGGGTATCATTGTAGGATCATGGACACATGCAATGTCTACGGCTCAAGGAGCCTGCCCCGGCCTGCTCTGGGGGTGCAGGATGCCAAGATGCAGCAACCACAGCAAGGAAAAGACAAACATGGCCGTGGTACAGACAGAAGGGTGTGTTGCGTGTAGGACTTTGTAAGGTTGATAAATAGCAGGGGAGCAGACGACTCGATCCCAGACTTTCTCAATCCAGCAGACCGCACGCTGCTCCTTTCCCAGGGAGCCTCAAAGACACAGGTCCTCAGGGCGTCACCCATTTGGATCAGCGGTTTTTCAGGTTTTGCTCCGGGGAAATTGAAACCAATCGAGGATTTCTCAATGCAGAGAGCAATAATGGACACACTTCCCTCATAAGCAAATCAGTCAGTCATTAACTCTCCCCTGTAACAAGCAGCTTCAGGGAAATTCTGGAAGGTGTTTTAGAACTTATTATTCATTTCTGAGAGTTGCTGGCAAGTCCCCGAGACCCTCTCCAAGACCCTACAGAACCCTGCGCCAAACACGTACAGATGCATACCTTGGTGACAAGAGCATATAGCACAACTACCCAGGCAGACCAAATTCTTTTTACGCTGCCCTTCTTCTTGCCGACTGCTTGAATGAAACTACCCTTAAGGTGGCAAAATGTTGTTCACTGGCATGTCTAATAAGGTTGTAGAAGGTAGCCGAAAGGTAAAGGTCCCCTGTGCAAGCACCGAGTCATTCCTGACCCATGAGGTGACATCACATCCCGACGTTTACTAGGCAGACTTTGTTCACGGGGTGGTTTGCCAGTGCCTTCCCCAGTCATCTTCCCTTTACCCCCAGCAAGGTGAGTACTAATTTTGCCAACCTCAGAAGTATGGAAGGCTGAGTCAACCTTGAGCCGGGTACCTGAAACCGACTTCCGCTGGGATAGAACTCAGGTCGTGAGCAGAGCTTTTGATTGTAGTACTGCAACTTACCACTCTGCACTACGGGGCTCCTGAAAAGGTAGCCTAAGTATTATTATTGTTAAATTCTTAATTTAAATTTTAATGGGTAAATTCTTTGTGTATTTAAATGTATTTTTTGTTAATATCCAGTATAAATGTGTGTGTGTTTATGTCTCTAATGTTGGAGTAGCACTTAATAGCCATGTATTTAGATCAGGGAGTTATCATTTTATTGTAGTAATAATATTTGATAGCTTTAACATGTTTTTGGTATTACATCAGATTTTGCAGGTCTTTGACTGTAAATAAATTGAATTGAAAATTGAATTGACAAGAGCATATACCACAAGCAGATTCCGCCTTGGGTTTAGTCCCTGGTGTGCCAAGCCAAAAAGACCTCCGGTACAGAGCTCTGACGGAGACTTGGGTTATATTCTGATACGATTACAAAGCCTGTGCTGATCTGCTTTTGGGGGAAGGGACATAAGCTTGGTGGCAGGCCACAGACTTTGCACACAGAAGGCGCCAGGACGTCCCTGGCCTCTGCAGTTTAAAGGGACCCGGAAAGACATTTCTCTCCCCGAGACCTTGGAGAGCTGCTGCCAGACAAGGGCAGAAATTATTGAAACACATGGACAGAGGGACCAAACCAGCTTCACACACATGACCATTTGGTTCTCCAGCAGACAGATCTGCGCAGAAAAGATTCCCTGGCAAGGATCTGGAAGGCCACTGAACCAGATGGTCTTCCCTTTCTAAAGGAAGTGCTCGTTCTAAGTCCGATGTTTGGTTCTAATGCGGACCCACCCCACTGGTGACCTGCTAGAGCAAGTGCAGCCCCCACCTGGGCGAGGTGGCCCAACAAGTCCTGTCTTTGCCACCTGCCTAGAAACAGGGGGGCTTTCATGCCCCTTGTAGGACACAGTGCTGAGCTCTGTTTAGATTGGTGGGTCACAAGCCATGCATGTGTGTGTGTGTTAAGTGCCGTCAAGTCACTTCCAACTCATGGTGACCCTATGAATCAATGTCTTCCAAAACATCCTATCGTTAATAGCCTTGCTCAAGTCTTGCAAACTGAGGGCCGTGGCTTCTTTTAGAGAGTCAATTCATCTCATGTTGGGGCTTTCCTCTTTTCCTACCAGTGTGGTGTAGTGGTTAAGAGCAGTGGTTTGGAGCGGTGGACTTTAATCTGGAGAACCGGGCTTGATTCCCCACTTGTCCACATGAGTGGCGGACGCTAATCTGGTGAACCGGGTTGGTCTCCCCACTCCTACACCTGAAGCCAGCTGGGTGACCTTGGCCTAGTCACAGCTCTCTTAGAGCTCTCTCAGCCCCACCTACCTCACAGGGTTGGGGAAGGTGATTGTAAGCCAGTTTGATTCTCCCTTAAGTGGTAGAGGAAGTTGGCATATAAAAACCAACTCTTCTTCTTCTGCTAATGCCTTCCACTTTTCCTAGCATTATTGTCTTTTCCAGTGACTCTTGTCTTCTCATAACATGACCAAAGTATGATAGCCTCAGTTTATTCATTTTAGCTTCTAGGGACAGTCCAGGCTTGAACATGCCCTGCATCTGCTCTAAACAAAAAGACTATTTTGGTCACCAGCCATCTCAAATTGACATTGGCAATCAACAACGCACGGTTCCTCCTCTCCGACCACAAAGGCTTAGGGTCTCGAGATAAGCCTAACATAAGCAATATTCTGGCACAGGAAAAATCACTTTGAAAAAGGGTAACCCTTGCAAAAAGAGATCCATAAAAGCACTTCCTTGCTTGGCCTAGCACACAGTTCTCAAAAGTCACAGAATCATAGAGTTGGAAGGGACCACCAGGGCCATCTAGTCCAACCCCCTGCACAGTGCAGGAAATTCACAACTACCTCCCTCCAATGCCCCCAGGGACCCCTTCTCCATGCCCAGAAGATGGCCATGGTGCCCTCCCTTTCATCATCTGCTTAAGGTCATAGAATCAGCATTGCTGACAGATGGCCATCTAACCTCTTCTTAAAAACCTCCAGGGAAGGAGAGCTTACCTCCTCCCGAGGAAGCCTGTTCCACTGAGGAACCGCTCTGTTAGAAAATTCTTTCTAATGTCTAGATGGAAACTCTTTTGATTTAATTTCAAACCGTTGGTTCTGGTCCAACTTTCTGGGGCAACGGAAAACAACTCAGCACCATCCTCTAAAATGACAGCCCTTCAAGGACTCAACCTTCATATGGAACGATCTGAGTAGCTGACCATGAGACTCCCCTGCATCTCCTGCTGATTTTGCTGTTTGGACGAGGAAGCTGATTGCTGACTCCCCCTTTCCCATTCAGAACACATGGCCACGTGCCTTCCTCTTCCAGTTACGTTTGAGGACAGTGTTAAGGGCCAATGAAAAACCTCTAACTTTGTCCCTTGCACAAACCTCACTCTGCTAAGGGCACTTGAAGAAGAGTCGGTTTTTATATGCTGACTTTCTCTACCACAAGGACGGATCAAACTGGTTTACAATCACCTTCCCTTCCGCACAACAGACACCCTGTGAGGCAGGTGAGGCTGAGAGAGCTCGAAGAGACCTGTGTCTAGCCCAAGGTCATCCAACTGGCTTTGTGTGTAGGTGTGGGGAAACCAACCCGGTTCCCCAAATTAGCGTCCGCCGCTCATGTAAAGGAGTGGGGACTCAAACCCGATTCTCCAGATTAGAGTCCTCCGTTCCTAACTACCACTCTTAACCACTACACCACGCTGCCTCTCTTGGCAGGCCCAAGCTGAGCCAATGCTTGCCAGGTCTGAGCAAGGGTGCGAGAGACCGAGTATCTGGCATGCACCACTTTGTATACGTGAACACACATGTATATGCCTTCACAGTCTCTACACAGTTTGGAATGTGAAAGCAGAGAAAGGCTAAAATGTGCACCTAGTGGGGGAGTTGATCTGTGTTACACATGCCCACAGCTGGGGGTATACGCAGAATGGTCAGCGTGTGTACATGGGCGTAAACCAGAGGTCCAGTGGGCATATGCATAAAGAGGAGGTACCGAAACTGCGTACCGCCTCTACCTTCACCTGCGCATGAAACGTGAAGTGCGGTAGGCATGGCGATCCCTTCCCCTGGTACTTGCCGGCACACCGAACAATGTAATGGTGGTAAAAAAATAAATCATAAAAAAAAGCAAGCATCGACGGGAGAATGAGAAAAGGAGACAAACCCAACTGAAACACGAGATGCAGCATGCACGGAGCTGGCTTCCTGCTTCCTGTTCCTCCTCCTCCTGCTCCAGCCGCCTAATACCTTTGCCTCTGCAGGGAGCTGGGTCTCTCGGAACCGAAGGGGGCTGCCGCGTCGGGCGGCCGCGACCAGGACACCCCACCCATCTGCTGCAGCTTGGTGCTGAGCTCGCTGATGATGCTGGCCTTCATGGTGGAGATGGGTGTGGCCTTGGGCTCCTCCCAGGGCAGTGTGGGAGACTTCCGCTGCAGCTCTTTCCCCGGCTCGGCGGTGGCCGGCTGCTGGTGGTAGGGCGGGGCCGGCGTGAGGGCGAACATGTTCTCGCTGCACGCCGAGACCGAGATGGTGGAGCTGGTGGGGGTGGCCACCGGCAGGCGGCCCGGGAACGGCCGAGAGCGCAGCTTGGTCTGCAGGGGGCTCTTCTCCGCGCCACCCCCACCTCCTCCTCCGCCGCTGCCTCCTCCGAAGGCCTGCCCGTCCAAGTAGGTGATGTAGGTGTCCAAGAGTTCGGTGCCTTCCCCGGACATGCTGGACAGGGTGGAGACACTGCTGATGGTCTCCAAGTGGTGGTCGCTGCTGCTGCGGCTGTCCACTTCCTCGATGCCGGAGTCGGTCACGGCTTCGGGGGCTTCCGCCGCGGGGATGGCGATGGACGACACGACGGAGGAGAAGTTGACGTGGGGGGATTCCTTGGTTTCGGCTGTCCCGGCTTGGGTCAGAGTGGCCACCTCGCTGTCGTAGGACGTCAAGCTGGAGGCGGTGGAGTCTAAGGCGGCGGGAGCAGGGGGAACAGCCGGCGGGGCCGCCGCTGGGGGCAGTTCGTTAGTGGCTTTGGGAGGCGACTCAGGCTTATCGAAGCTGTTGGAGAACTCAAGGGGCGGCGGGAGCGGCTCGGTGAAGACGAATTCGTCGTCAACGTCGATGGATGGGGCGGGAGGGGGCAGCACCAGCAGAGGGAGCCCGTTTTCCTCTGCGATGCGCTCCTGTGGCGGCGGCGCTGCCGCCACCTCAACGTTTCCACCTTCGCGAACCCCTTCCTTCTCCTCCGTCGGATGGCAGTTCTCCACGAAACGCACATGGAGCTCCAACTTCTCCCCTTCCTCAGGCCGTTTCTCCCAAGGAGCTGCTTTGGCAGGGGTCAGAGGCTGCTGCTCAGGCAACGGATGCCGGGGGCTCTCCAGCTCTTTCCGTGGGGAGGCTGGCCGCTGCTGCTGCTGCTCTGGAGTCCCCCAGAGGCGCAGGATGGAACTGCCAGGAGACTCTGGAGTTTTCGGCGCCTCGCCGAAGCGCGGCGAGGATGGTCGCGAATGCCTCTCATCTCGGCTCTGCTGCTGGGACTGGGATTCTTTCAGCGCCCGTTCGCGAGCCACTAATGCCAGCCCCAAGGGGGAGCCAGGGTCTAAAATCTTGCCCGTCAGTGGGTGAATGAGAGGAGTGGAATGGGGCTGGAGCTGCGGCAGGAAGCTGGAGCACACCGAAGTGAAGGCGCTAGTGGTGCTGGCCCCGTACGCTTTAGCGGCGCGCGACTGGAGGTAAGCGGAGCTGCTGCCGGCGCTGCTGGCACCGCCGTAGCCAGGCACCATGTTCAGCTGGATGTATGGCTCGCTGGAGAACATGCCTTCGTCGATGGACTTGGAGTGGCGGAGGCGGGGCATGGGGGTCTGCTGGGATTCGTCGTCCGGCTGCTCGGTGGAGAGGAAGAGGGCTGACTTGCGGCGAGCCTCGCTGTACCACTCGCGGTCCCGTCGGGCGGCCCCAACCAAGGCTGCCCCGAACTGGCTTGTGAAATCCATGCTGTTGTGGAGCTGCAGCGAGGGCACGGGCACCGCTGGCTCCGGCTGGCTCTCCGCTTCCATGCTGCTTCCTTGGCTGCTGCGCCCGCTGCTGCTGGTCGAGGGGGCCTTGATTATGATGGTGGGGATGGGGATGGAGCTCTTCTCTGGCGGAGCGGACGAGGGGGGCTGCGCAGACGACGCCTGCAGCTGGGCGGCGGCGGCAGCACTCTGCTGCTGACGCTGCTCATCCTCCACTTTGGTCTGCTTGACCAGTGGCCCCTTCCTGCGCATGGGCTTGGTGGGGACATACATGGCGGTGTTGGTCGCCCGTGGGGGCAGGTTGTAGTAGCGGAGGTCGGGGGTGTGGCCTCGCCAACCCCGGGCGGTGGACCCCTCGGCCCCCTGCTCGGATTCTTGGCGGTAAAGGGAAATCTTGTCACGGGCGCTGGCCCGAGAAGGGGGCTCGTACGACGACTCCTGGTGCAGAGAAGCTGAATACAGCTTGGCTTCGGCACTGGGGTTGAAGGTGGAGCGGGCCGAGGGCGTCACGCGTCCGGATGCTGAAGGGGGCGTGCTGTACGGGGGTTCGGGTGGGGAGGTGGTAGGAGGCGGGGGGATGTCATCGGAGCCAGGGACCGAAAGGCTGCGGCTAAACTTCATGGCAGGGGGAGTGAGGTAGGGCTTCTCATCCTCAGCGGCTCCTGTGGAGGGAAATAAAAGCTACCGTCATGGAATAATTCTTCACGAGGGGCCACAGCTCAACAGTAAGGCACGTGCTCTGCGTGCAGAGGATCCCATGTTCTATCCTTGTCGCCTCCAGATCTCAGGTACACATGAACACACAAAGCTGCCTTAAACTGAATCAGACCCTTTGTCCATCAAAGTTAGTATTTACTCAGATTGGCAGCGGCTCTCCAGGGTCTCAGGGAAAGGTCTTTCACATCACCTACTTGCTTAGCCCCTTTAATTGGAGATGCTGGGGACAGAACCTGGGACCTTCTGCACGCCAAACAGATGCTCTACCACTGAGCTATGGCCCTTCCCCAAAAGACTCACGTGAATACATGAAGCTGCCTTATACTGAATCAGACCCTTGGTCCATCAAAGTCAGTATTGTCTACTCAGACCGGCAGCGGCTCCCCAGGGTCTCAGGCAGAGGTCTTTCAGATCACCTACTTGCCTAGTCCCTTTAACTGGAGATGCTGGGGATTGAACCTGAGGCCTTCTGCATGCCAGGCTGATGCTCTACCACTGAGCTATGGTAGCGGTGAAAGGAAAGGCCCTTTTCTGCTTAAGACATTCAAGAGCAGATACTCATCAAAACTGACAATACAAATGGCGGACTAATGATCCAGCTTAGCAAAAGGCAACTTAATGCGCCATCCCTTCATTGACTAACAGAATCTGCTCTTCTCTCCTGGCTCTCCCCATCAGACTCACTTCAAGTACTAGAAGCAGCTCTGATGTTAACCTACTACCTGTGTCACAATAACTTCATCACACAGAAACCTTTTCTTGACACTGATCTGTTGCTCACGCGTGAACAAAAGACTGCTTCAGTGAGCCCCGAGGGGTGAGCATTGCAAACAGCTGGACTATCGTGTGGTCACCGTTGTTCCATGAATAACTGGGCCGCTTCGCCCTAGACTTCTTCTCTCCCTAGAGAACCGAAGGGAGAGTTGGCTCTCCCCTTGTTCTTCAGTCTCCTTGCGGAGTCTATTCCTCCCCCTCCAGGCCCCGTCTCACCGATAGATTTCTGGCGGAGCATCATTCCTGGTGGATGACTGGCTGGTAGGTATGACGGGCGCTCGTAACTGGGTTGGCCAAGGCGGTGCTGATCAAAACTGGGCTGAAGGAAGAAGAAAAAGAGAACTAATAAGAGGGGAAAAACCACTGTTTGGGTATATGTGTGTGTGTGTGCGTATTAAGTGCCGTCAAGTCGCTTCCAACTCACGGCAACCCTATGAATCAGTGTCCTCCAAAATGTCCTATCTTTGACAGCCTCGCTCAGATCTTGCAAACTGAGGGTTGTGGCTTCCTTTATTGAGTCAATCCATCTCTTGTTGGGTCTTCCTCTTTTCCTGCTGCCCTCAACCTTTCCTATCATGATTCTCCAGTGACTCTTGTCTTCTCATAATGTGACCAAAATACGATAGCCTCAGTTTAGTCATTTTAGCTTCTAGGGTCCTTTCAGGTTTGATTTGATCTATAATCCACTGATGTGGTTTTTTGGCAGTCCACGGTATCCGTAACACCCTCCTCCAACACCACATTTCAAAGGAGTCTACTTTCTTCCTATCAGCTTTCTTCAATGTTCAGCTTTCACACCCATACATGGTAATAGGGAATACGATGGCATGAACTAACTTGGTCTTAGTGGCCAGTGACACATCCTCACATTTAAGATCATTTCTAGCTCTTTCATGGGTATATGCAGACATAAAATACCAACCAATAAGCATTTGCATGGCACCTTTCTTTTTAGTTACTGCCTGTATGTACATTGCTCTGTAAGCACAACAACCCTGAAAGGTGGATCACAATTCATATCCTTTATCTTGCAGACGGAAGGAGCTGAGGCCACCTTTCAATGCCCTGTTTTCCTATCCTGAGTTGAGGTTGCTGCAAAGTCAAGAATGCAAATTCTGGGTCACCGAAGGCCCTTTGGCACCTGCCGTCCCAGCATCCTGCAAGTGCAGCTCTGCTCTGGCGCAGAGCTTCCACGGATCTTTCTCCTGCAGGAAAAAATGCAGCACCCTAATCTTACGCAATTGAGAGGGGGAGGAACCAAGGAGGGAAGGAGAATAGTTACGCTACTGTTCACAACCCTTTGAAGGAACTTGCTGTGAAGGGGTAATTATTGCACTCTTCAATTCTGACAAACAACACCCAGATCTAAAAGTAAAGGTAGTCCCCTGAGCAAGCACCAGGTCATTCCTGACCCATGGGGTGACGTCACATCCCGACATTTACTAGGCAGATTGTTTACGGGGTGGTTTGCCAGTGCTTTCCCCAGTGGTCTACACTTTACCCCCCAGCAAGCTAGGTACTCATTTTACCGACCTCGGAAGGATGGAAGGCTGAGTCAACCTTGAGCCGGCTACCTGAAACCGACTTCCGTCGGGATCGAACTCAGGTCGTGAGCAGAGCTTGGACTGCAGTACTGCAGCTTACCACTCTGTGCTATGGGGCTCAACCCCCAGATCTAGCTAGGGACTAAATTCCATAAAACAGAGTTCACAAGGTGGGGACCCCAAACCCAACTTGTGTATGATCATATGCTGACTTTTTGGGTTGCGCATGCAATGTTCCTGCTCTAGAACGGTTCTAAACAAAGGTGAGCCTTTCCGATTTCTTTGTGCTGATAGAACTGGACCAAGAAAGGGTAGCTAGCGGGCCTCTGCAAAAAATCATGTGGTCCTCCATAATGGGCCAAATCCTTTCCTGTCCTTTTTCTGCTCAGGATAACAACATGGAAGAATTTCAGAAGAAATGAGAGCTTTATTTTGAGTATATAAAGCAGAAATCATAATTTGACAAAGAAGGGTGGAGGTATACTAATAATAAGGAGAAGAGTTGGTTTTTATATGCCGACTTTCTCTACCACTTAAGGGAGACGCAAACCGGCTTACAATCACCTTCCCTTCCCCTCCCCACAACAGACACCCTGTGAGGTAGGTGGGGCTGAGAGACTGTGACTCGCCCAAGATCACCCAGCTGGCTTCGTGTGTAGGAGTGGGGAAACAAATCCAGTTCACCAGATTAGCCTCCGCTGCTCATGTGGAGGAGTGGGAAATCAAACCCGGTTCTCCAGATCAGACTCCACAGCTCCAAACCACCGCTCTTAACCACTACATAAGTAAAAGAATAGTAATATAAGAGCAGCAGATTGATAGTGTATATGAAATAATCTAGTTTAGAGCAACAGATGAAGAATAAAAGTAAAGCACAGAATGGGTAATATGAATTGTATTAAGTATTGTATTGACTGACAGTGTGAAGAGCAGTGGAAATATAAAGGACTTAGACAAATTATTAATTAAATAAATTAAACAAATATCCACTATGATATGAACGTTTAAGGAGGGAAGGCAGCATGGTACAGCCCGATCTTGTCAGATCTCGTAAGCTAAGCAGGGCCAGCCCTGGTTAGTATTTGGATGGGAGACCTCCAAGGAATACCAGGGTTGCTGTGCAGAGGAAGGCACTGGCAAACCACCTCTGTTAGTCTCTTGCCATGAAAACCCCATAAGGGGTTGCCATAAGTCGGCTGCGACTTGACAGCACTTTACACACACATGAATGTTTAACTCAAAATGTACTCCCTGGAAGACTGATTATACTGTACACAAGTGTGTGATTGAGTATGTCATGTGTGTTTTTCTTTTTTTGAAAATCTTTAATAAAAAATTTTTTTTTCCCAAAAAGGATAACAGCGTGGGCAGTGGGAAAGCCTGGAGCTCATTCTGCGCTGCAATATGGTTTGGATCCGGAGCGGGGGCACAGTGCACACCAGAAGAGAAAACACAAGTGACCTATGACTGTGGTGGAGTGCACAGATTAAGTCCAGGGTCTCCAACGTCTGATATGCTGTGAAATTCTGCCTTGTGGAAATTAACCCCGGGATGGATAGAAAAGGAAAGCACAGCCTCCCAGAGAAGTTTTATTTTTTTAAAGCTGAATTTTATTTTATTTTAATAAGAAAATTCAACAGGATAACAAAATGATATGGTACTGTGCCGCCCCCTTCTGCGTTTTTTTTTAAATCTCAAAGACAGAGGAAGGCTCCGGTTGTGAACCTGGTTGTCTTGTCCTACCTCCGAGGAGAAATAATTCTTGGCAGGGCCCCGGGACTTCCCCAAGGAAGGAAGCCCTCCACTTCCACACCCGTCCCCAACGCTGATGGTCTGTTGAGCCGCAGCCAGGATCTCGTCCAGTTTGTCTGTAACGGGAAGGCGGAGAAATAAAGGGGGCAAGAATGGCGCCATTCCACTATGGTCCCTAGAAAGAGAGCATGCACCTCATTTGACTGATACATCTCGGAGCCAGCTACTTGAAACCGACTTCTGTCAGGATCAAACTCAGGTCGTGAACAGAGCTTGGACTGCTGTACTGCAGCTTAACACTCTGCCCCACAGGGTTCCCCCTCCTTCCTCAAGAAACCCATACATTCGTACACTCAATGCTCTTGCTCAAACCCACTTGTTTCATGACAAAATTCTGGTGTTAAAAGCAGGACAAGAGCTAGTCACGCTTTCTTTTTTGCTAGACTTCACGACCACCTTCCAAGGCGGGGATAAGGAAGTCAAGGCAAAATGGCTTGCACGAGATCATCATCGCCCCGTGAACCCAATGCCACTGGGGTGAGCTACAAAAGAGTGGCCATTTATGCAGGGTCAATTTTGAAGCTCGCTCAAAGCTCTTTTTTTTAAATGCGACCTTTAAAATTACTATTCATAGACCTGACACAAAAGGAGAAATTCCACCCCCCTCCACTCGCCTGCTCCTTTGTTCCTTCCATTAGCAACCTCCATTTGCATAGCTAACGCTCGGCTGTCCTTTTGCATGGTTCCTTGAGGGGATTCTTCAGTGTGGGGGGCAGAGCAAACACAAAAGGTCGCGTTAAAAGGGCTCTTAAGTTATGCGAAGCAGGTAGGCGCCGGCTTCACAGTCACTTCCTGAACTATGGTTCACCATGAGAAACTCAAAAAAATAAGTGGGGCGCTTTAGCCTGGAACGGGCTGCTAATTACCAAGCATAAATGGCCAATGTCTTCCAGGTAACTTTCTCATACACTTAGCTAGCAAAAGCCAGATGCCAGGAGGCAGGGCTGCCATTTGACCGGCATAAGCCAAACGTAGTCCACTGCCTAGATAAATATTTCCAACAGTCAAGTATTTAAAATATTAGAACGACTCATGGACAGAATTATGTTAGGCTCCCTGTGGAAAACTTGGCTTACCTTGCAAATAGCCTAGTTTTTCCGAGCATCCTTGGAGGACGGTCAGAAAAAAAACTCAGGTTGTTTCCCCCTAGAGTTTGTAATGGTGCCATCCCCAGGGGAGCAGTCTTTCTTCCCCAGAAGATACCATTGAAAGAGTGGGGGGCAGGACTTAAAGCAGTGAGGCTGGGAGCTTCCATTGCCCTGGGGCTCTCAACGGCTCCTGGCTCAACAGACTATGTGGAGTGCACCTAACTGCTTCCCCCAGGATCCTCAGCATCCACAGAGCCTAGGTTTGAGTGTCCAGAAGTTAAAAATGAGGCCTCTGCTGAAAGTCTTTCCCTTGCTGGATACCTCCACTCTGAAAGAATAAGTCTGAAGCAATGGGGAGGCCTCCAGGAGTCTTTCTGACACTTCCTCAGGCTTTCCCTTTATTTCACAGGTTCAACACCCCATCTGGACCTGCCTGCAACATCCTAATTTGCCACTGTTCTTCTTGGAACCAAGCTATACCCTGTTGCTCCCCTGCCTCCATTCAGCCTGAACAGTCCAATAACTGATGCTTCTGACTCCTCTTCAGCTTCTCCAGATTTAGACAGCTGCAGGATGTTACCAAATAATAAACTTTCCCTACAATGAGGACCGCCTCGCTACCCTGGCCACTGGGCATGCTGGATAAATCAGTATCAGCCAAGTGAATCCAGGGGAGCTCACGCCCAACCTCCCCTCTTGGAGAATCCAGCAGTCTTGGGCTCCAGGAAATCCCCGCCCCCCGTGCTGTGAAATATTGGCCCGCATCCTACCGCTCCACTGAGCAAGACATCCTGAGGCCTAGGGACCCTTCCTCCAGCTGAGGGGATTCTTCCACCAGAGGAAGAGCCACTTCAAAGGGAGGAAGGCTTCAAGCTTTGCTGAGCAAAGTGGTCAGATAAAGTCCCTCAGGCCATTTATGCAGGGTCAATTCTGATGCTCCCTCAAAGCTCCTTTTATAAATACAACCTTTAAAATGCCTATTCAGGGTCCCGATGCAAGAGGAGAAATTCCACCCCCACTCGCCTACTCCTTCATTCCTTTGTCTGCACAGCCATTAGCAATGCCCCTTTAAATCTTGGAAGCTGCGGCAGCAAAGAGGGAACGATATATCGCATCTTCAGGCGGGACTATCCTATGATATATCTATGGACATTGGATTGAACTGTCATCGTAAATATGTTTAGCAGAGTCCCAACCTCTATGTTCCAGTCTTATGTATATAAGAATGTACTGATCAGATTATATATGTACGTTGTTATAGTTTCTCAGTTGTGATAGGTTATAGATAGTGTAGTAGTAGTGTAGTGTATTTTATAGTGTGGCATTTTGGCTTCACAATATATTGGGTTAGCATTCATTACCTTGTGTGATTTTTTATATGACGGGGTCATAGTGCTGTTCTCTTCCGCTAGCCATTAGCAATGGCAGGTTGCATAGCTAACGGGCAGCTGTGATTTTGCACGCTTCCTTGAGGGGATTCTTTGAGGCAGGGGCGGAGCTAACACAAAAGGTCGCGTTAAAGGGGGGTCTTAAGAAATGCGAAGCTGGTATGAGACGGCTTCGCAGTCACTTCCTGAATGACGGTTCAGCATGAAAAACTCAAAAAAAAAAAATGTGGGGCACTTCAGCCTGGAATGTGCTGCTAATTACCAAGCATAAATGGCCTCAGAGTTATTTTCAGACCCAGCAGAGTCCCAACTCCCTAGACTTCGTCCTGACCTGCCCCAACTACTGTAACCAGCAGGCAAAGCCCATTTCTCTTACTCACTCAAAGCCATCTGATATACCGTCCGCTTCTTGTCGGGGCCCATCGCCGGCTCGTAATCTGCAGAGACAACAGGAGGGGAGGATAACGGGGGTGTGGGGGTGGACCAGTGATGGCGTGTCCGGGTGGAGGACAGGTTTCGGGCTCTCCGCGAGGAGGGTGGCGGTGGCAGCAACGGTGGGGGTGGAGGGGAGCATCGGTGAGAGAGTGCAGAGCGGGGTGGGTGGGGTGCAGGGGGCAATGGGAAAGAAGCAGGCAGGCCGGGGCATGTGCGGAGGGGGTAAGGAATGTGCGAGACTCACCTGCTTTCTTCTTCCAGGGGGAGACTGAACGGTGGGAGGGAGATAGCAAGAGGGGAAGAAATTAGCACCTCGACATATGGGAAGCAGGCAGCTGGGAAGGAGGCCTGGAGCCCCATTACCATCATGGGCCTCTTGCCTATGTATTTGTGGAGCCGCTCCAGAGGACCTGATCCATTACACCTTATTCTGTCCTCTTTACACAGAGCCCAGACTCAAATTTCTCGGAGCGTTTCTGAAGGACCTAAATCTTTCTCCAGATCCAGAGAAGTTGCACTTTCTTCTACCAGCTGCTCTTTCTCCTATCAGATGCCAATCCTGATGTTTCCTACAAAGTGTCACTCTTTACTTTAGCAGCTGAGAAAATCCGAACCAAAGCTGTTTGTAATCAGGGAACTTAACATATTTAAATACTAGCTTCTTGGGGGGTCAGACGGTTTTAAAGTTATTTCAATGTTATTTTATGTTATTTTAATGTTTCGTATGGTGGATTGTGATGGGCTTCGGCCGCAGACAATAAACTTTATATCACTGTGGCATGGCAGAAGGAATCAGGTGGAGGGGGGCGCTTGTGCACTAACGGCGCGTACCACTTTGTACAACTTCAGCGCTGAGGCTGCTGGGCAAATGCGCTCCCTATAATGTGCACACAAATGCCTTATTTCCCCCTGGATTGAGTTTTTGGTTTTCAGCAAAAGCCAGGCATGCTCAGCGCTGGTTGGCCGGGTCTTATGTCAGCCACGAAACCACCTCCCCACTCTTCTCGGTGCAGGGTTGTGTGCACAGTTGATTGATATAAGGGCCGGCCAAGAAGCTACCACCTCTTCTTCTTAGGTCAGCACTGTGCGAGATGCTGAGCGGTGGGGCTCTGTCTCAGTCCCACAACCCACTTCTTTCATCCAGCAGGTAGGTGTGTAGTGTCAATATCTAACCCTTCCGTCAATTACAAAACCACCTTGTCCCTATTTTAACATTAATGTTTTTTCCTAAAGTGTTGGAGGGTGGGGAATGAAGCATCAAACAAACATTCGACCAGATAATCGAAGAAGAAGAGGGAGAGAAAGAAGAGTTTGTTTTTATATGCCGACTTTCTCTACCACTTAAGAATCAAACCAGCTTACAATCGCCTTCCTTTCCTCTCTCCACAACAGACACCTTGTGAGGTAGGTGGGGCTGAGACAGTTTGGAGAGAACTGTGACTAGCCCAAGGTCACCCAGCTGGCTTCATGTGTAGGAGTGAGGAAACCAACCTGGTTCACCAGATTAATGTCTGCCGCTCATGTGGAGGAGCGGGGAATCAAACCCAGTGTTCTGGATTAGAGTTCACCATTCCAAACCACACCAGGAAATCTGGATAGACAACCTTTACTTAAGCAGTAAGGTATGAAACCCTTCTGTCTTCATTTTGCAAAAATGGGAAGGGGGGTGTTTGTATCTGAAATTAATAGTTGTATTACTGGAGCAATTGGGGTGGAAGAGGAAGAGAACAGGTACTCACCTTTCTCTACTGTGATTGTCCAAGGTTTTGGGAGTCCCAGGCAGCAGTGGATGGACAAAAAGAAAAAGAAAGATGGTGGAGAAGAAGCAAAAACATACCATCCCCTCATTAACTTGTAGAGCTGTATTTATGCTTTCATAAATGCTCTTTGCTAACCTACCTACCCAGCATTCTGCCATCTGAATAAAAAACATAGACTTAGCATGTGTGACTATTTTTTAAGGTTGAATTTTCTGAATTTATTCTGACCACAAAAGCAGAACCGGGCTGACCATGACTTTCTTGGGGAATATTGCTCCTCTGTTTTTTGCAAACTCTACCTTCTGTTCCATGCTATAACTAAAGATCTTTCTTTAGTTGAATTAGATGGACCACTGGTTTCATACTGCATGGCTGGTTTTATGTTCTAATGTACTGATGGACCTGGGATATCCACTGATCCAATTGCAGTTTCCTGGAAGCTACTGCTACAATTGTGGTGGCCCAGTTTTTGTTTTATCTGATGCAACTGATTCTAGGCAAATCTGCTGCAAACCTCTGCTTTGAGTAGAATTTAAGGGCAAATTTGGGGCTCCCCACTGGGGGAAGGGGATGAAGTAACAAAAGAAGATCCCTCAATATTCCACTCTCAGTTTTTCCATAGCAGAATCCTCTCACTGCCAGTTGCGCTGGAAGGAATGCCTTCTTGGATCCTCCCAAGATGGCACCATTCACACACCCAGGCCTGTCCAGGGTCGTTTATGCATGGGCACTTTCACTCAAGTTTGCCCCCGGTCTGTCTTGGTTGTTCCTTGGAGTTATGCATGAGTTTTTCTTCCATTAGAGATGACCTCGCTGCCAGCCCTCACAAATCCTGGGACTTCCCATTCCTCTGTTAACCCGATTCTTCCCTCTCCCCTGAGCTTAGCCTGGGTGAAATCCCCTAGCTTAAGGCAAAGTGTGGGACATGCAAGCTTGGTTTCTCCCACAGCCAAATACAAAGCAGTGTGTAAAAAAGTGGGGTTCAAATGCTTCCTGCTTCCTCGGAGCTCTTTCTTAGCAGAAGAAAGGCTTTTTAAAAACAAAGCTTGGATCCTTCTTTTAGATTGCTCCGTTTTTTGTTCTTAAAATGCTTTTTTATGCAGCAATTGAGGTTTTTTTGGGGGGATTTTCTCTCACAGTAAGCACTCCAGAGTAAACCAATTACAAAGCAGCATTTCAAGGGGAGGGGACGATTTGAGCTTGGAAACTGCTGGTACATGGATTTCCAACAGGAAAGTGTGGGTCCAGTGAGCAATGAACCTCAGGTAAAACTCCCATGCATAAATGACCTCAGACACACTTCTATGCACTCTTTCCTCCAGCCCACACTGTCACCACAGGAATTAGGACTCCTCAGCTACTGGGTAGAAGTGGAAACCACAGATAGCTGCAGTCGTACACTTAGATGGCTTGGGTTACACATTCTCCACCGAAAGGGATTTTTGGGGACAGCTAAGCTATGTTTGGCTGGAGATAGCCGAATGTCTGAATCTGCTTTCAAGTGGCAGGTATCCCTAAAATTCTGCAGCTCGGAAATGCAGGTTCTGTGCATTTTGGATGAATTCAGCAAAAGTACATTGCACAGAGAAGATCCACCCTTGCTCATCTTTTTGCGCATCTTCTGCATTAAGAGAACGAGACGTACTTGTGTTTGAACCCTACCATTGTGGAGTGACCCAGAAGCTACTCAATAAATAAATAGCAGCAAGAAAAGAATTGTAGTCTATGCCAAACACCATGCCATTCCCCAAAGGACCACAGACAGACACAGGTGTAAGCTGTACAGTCATCAGATATGGATTAGGAACACCAGTTCATTGGTGTGACTGTTGGCCACGCTGTGCTTCTGGTGCAACCTCCCCTCCTCTATAGGGCGCACACATATCAGTAACCTGCCATGACCTGGGCAATTCCCTCTATACCATCTCTCTGTTTGTGTTAAGTGCCATTAAGCTGCTTCCGACTCATGGTGACCCTATGAATGAAAGTCCTCCAAAATGTCCTAGCCTTGACAGCCTTGTTCAGATCTTGCAAATTGAGGGCTGTGGCTTCCTTTACTGAGTCCATCCATCTCTTGTTGGGCCTTCCTCTTTTCCTGCTGCCCTCAACTTTTCCTGTCATGATTGTCTTCTCCGGTGACTCTTGTCTTTATTGAGTCCATCCATCTTGTTGGGCCTTCCTCTTTTCCTGCTGCCCTCAACTTTTCCTGTCATGATTGTCTTCTCCGGTGACTCTTGTCTTCTCATAATGTGACCGAAGTACGACAGCCTCAGTTTAGTCATTTTAGCTTCTAGGGTCAGTTCAGGCTTGATTTGATCTAGAACCCACTGATCTATAACCATCTCTACTGGCAATGATAACCTTGTGGACCTTCCGGGGTAGAGACATGGTCTAAAGATAGATGAAATAAATGTTTATCACCCTTACCCATTTCCTCCAGCTCAGATGTCATGGATTTGGAGCGCAAGGAGATGGCGGGTGGGGGTAGACGCCTTGTTTGCTGTGGTGCCGCTAGAGTTAAAAATAAAAGAAATGAAAAGGAGGGGCCGTGGCTCAGTGGTAGAGCATCTGCTTGGCATGCACAACGTCCCAGGTTCAATCCCTGGGATCTCCAGTTAAAGGGACCAGGCAAGTAGGCGATGTGAAAGACCCCTGCCTGAGGCCCTGGAGAGCTGCTGCCGGTCTGAGTAGATAATACTGACTTTGATAGACCGAGGGTCTGATTCAGTATAAGGCAGCTTCATGTGTTCATTGGTACACATCAGAGGAATGATCACTCCTGCTTCTGAGCACCATAGGTCCCATTCACGCCCTAGAAAAACGCAACCCCTTCCTGTTCTGTACACCCCAGAGAACGTACTCCTGCTGAAGAGCTCCCCTCCATGCTCAGACAGCCAGAAACTGTGTTCCAGAGTGCATCGGGGGTACCTTTCTTCCTCATGGCCTCCTCCATCTCTGGGTTTCGGGTCACCATGACGACCTTCACCATCAAGTTGTTACCGCCCTGCCGAATCATGTTGACAACCTGCCGGTGGCCAACCTTCACCACGTTCTGCCCGTTGACCTGGAGAAGAGGGCTAAAGGTAAATTTGTGCCACAGTGGGGATCAGGACAGGGCTGCCATAGCCAAACTCTATGCCTCTACCCCCAGAGAGCCTCTAGCCTCAGTATCTCTCCCTCACTTCTAGTGACATGCCTCAACTCCTACAAGAAGAAAAAGGAGAAGAGTTGGTTTTTATCCCCCACTTTTCTCTACTGAAAGGAGTCTCAAAGTGGCTTACAATCTCCTTCCTTTCCTCTCCCCTCAACATGCACCTTATGAGATAGGTGGGGCTTAGAGAGAGCAGAAAGAACTGTGACTAGTCCAAGGACACCCAGCTGGCTGTATGTGGAGGAGGGGGGAGCCAAACCCGGTTCTCCAGATTAGAGTCCGTGGCTCGTGCGCAGGACAGGGGAGCCAAACCCGGTTCTCCAGATTAGAGTCCGTGGCTCATGCGCAGGAGAGGGGAGCCAAACCCGGTTCTCCAGATTAGAGTCCGTGGCTCATGCGCAGGAGTGGGGAATCAAACTCGGTTCTCCAGATTAGAGTCCGCCGTTCTTAACCACTTCCCCACACTAGCTCCAAGTGTCCCAGTGGCTGACTTGGGTAGAGAAAAGACTGCTGGGTTCTAGCTCAGTGGCAGAGCACCTGCTTGACAGGCAGACGATTCCAAGTTCAGTCCTTGGCCTCTCTAGATGAAGGATCACAGATAACAGAAGTTGGGAAAGACCTTTCACGGCCTCAGACCCTGGACAACTGTGGCTAGTTAGAGTAGACAATGGTGAGGTAGACAGACCGATGATTCGCATGCGTGTGGGAAGGGGGTCGCACCAATGAAAAACCACACGTTTGTAGCAAGTGCCATTAAACATAAGATTGAAAATAATGTTTGTTTTGTTTTTGTAAAAAGAAGTTTCCCAACTGCAGTACACTGTATTTTTCTAGGCTTAGAGCCCATTTGTAATGAGTCAGAGTGGGCACCCAAGGTTGGGTGAAAGGAAAATATATATAAGTCTATGTATAAATATTGAAAGTATAATTTATTAGAAGCGCTATATAAAAGTTAAAATTATTTAAAAGCATTAAAATAGCACAATGGCATTTCTTGAGGTTGATAACTATAACCACATACCAAACGCGTTTCTGCCTATGGGGCCTTCATCAGTGGTTAATTAAAACCCTTTGTAAACCTGCACACATTTACAGAAATACATTAATGAATACAAATACAAATACAAACAGTTCAAACCCAACCAGGCATGTTTATATGTTGTAAATTCTATTCTCAATTACTCAAATCTGGTATAATAGGTTCTTGTTGTAATACTGGTTAGTATAAGTCTCTCAAATACTATGTGTGCAGGTATCAACCTAGTAAAGCAGGTTTACAAAGGGTTTTAATTAACCACTGATGAAGGCCCCATAGGCCGAAATGCGTTTGGTATGTTGTTATAGTTATCAACCTCAGGAAACGCCATTGTGCTATTTTAATGCTTTTAATTAATTTTAACTTTTATATAGCGCTTCTAATAAATTATACTTTCAATATTTATACATAGACTTATGTATATTTTCCTTTCACCCAACCATGGGTACCCAGCTTTTGTTTTTAGGTTGGGTTTTATTCCCCTCCTTTTTTCTTCCACATGAGTCAGAGTGGTTCATAGTATGGGTAAAAGGGTCCTTATTCCGCTGGGTCTTTTCTCAGCTCTGTGGGAATTGGAGACCTTCTTATAGATTCCTGGGGGGCCTCACACACCATTTAAAAGATCCACAATAGAACCCTGGTTACAACGATTTGGCCTTTTACATCAATCTATAACCAAAGGAGCCCCATGGCGCAGAGTGGTAAGCTGCAGTACTGCAGTCCAAGCGCTGCTCACGACCTGAGTTCAATCCCGACGGAAGTTGGTTTCAGGTAGCCGGCTTGAGGTTGACTCAGCTTTCCATCCTTCCGAGGTTGGTAAAATGAGGACCCAGCTTGCTGGGAGTAAAGGGAAGATGACTGGGGAAGGCAGTGGCAAACCACCCCGTAAACAAAGTCTGCCTAGAAAACGTCAGGATGTGACGTCAACACATGGGTCATGAATGACCCGGTGCTTGCACAGGGGACCTTTAATTTACTTTCTTATAACCAAAGAGAGTTTAATAATTCAATTTCTGCTCGAGGATAAAAATCCTGCTATATCTTACGATGTAGCTAAATTTTGTTGGAAGGCCAAAAGGAATGCTCAAAAGAAAAGGGTTATATTATTTGCGATGCATCAGATGACGAGTGATGGTTGAAGCAAGGTATAATGTTTTCGTTTTGTTTCCCCTCTGGGTATTTGGTATTTTAATGTGCTGATAAATGTATTCTAATCTGTCCATTTTAGGATATCTTATTTTATTCTCTCTCTTTTTATTTAGTGTTATAATGTTATATATGTAGCCATTGTTTTATAATTCTATGCTGGCCATTGGCTGTAACAACAATAAACATAAACGGCATTTTTCTAGGATAAACAGTGGACAGCGAATGAAGTTTCCAAAAACTGGAAATTAGGACCAATCCCCTAACAGCGTGGCTACATTTTAAAATGCAGCAACCCAGTGCGGCTGCCCTAGTATGCCTCAGAGTCGTCAACCCAGGTGGGGCTCGGAGTCCGGCCAGAATTACAACTGGTCTCCAGGTATCAATTTTAAGGTGATAATTTTAACTAGGGGTTGTTTTTATTGATCTTACACCTTTAATTGTACGGGCAGTCTGTGATTCTGCGGTGCAAAACCATTGAGTCGGGAAATTTTGATGTGTTGGAATGTGATTGGCCAGTTGACCGAATTAATAGATTTGATTTGATTTGAACTGGTCTCCAGGCTACAGAGATCAGTTCCGCTAGAGGAAACAGCAGATTTGGAGGGGAGACTCCGGCCATTTATACTGGGCTGTTTCCCTCGTGGTCACCCCTTCGATTGCTTCAGGACTTCTTCTGGATTATGCATGCCTTTCCCGACCGTCAGAGGTCACCTTGTTCTCCCCGCACATTTCTGCGAGTTTTGCCTGCATTTTCCGGATGCTGTTTTAACCAGAATCTGGAAAACGCGGGCAAAACATGCAGAAACACGTGGGTCAGGAAAGGCATGCCTAATCAAAAGGAAGCCCCGAAGCAGTCGGTGAGGTGACCCTAAAAGCCTTCCCTTTTAGGAGAAGGGCTGTAGCTCAGTGGTAGAGCATGTGCTTGCCCTGCAGAAGGTCCCAGGTTCAACCCCCAGCATCTCCAGTTAAAAGGACAAGGCAAGTAGGGGATATGAAAGACCTCCACCTGAGACCCTGGAGAGCCGCTGCTGGTCTGAGTAGACAATACTGACTTTGATGGAACAAGGGTCTGATTCAGTAGAAGGCAGCTTCGTGTGTTCATGTGAAACAGCCCTTGCATAAATGGCCTCTATGTCATTACATCCCTGCTGAGCTCCCACCCCTTCCCAAACTCTGCGTTCCCCAGGCACTTCTCTACCAGGAATTCCCACAAGCTGGAATGCTTGGCATGCAGAAGGTCCCAGGTTCAATCCCTGGCATCTCCAGTTAAAGGGTGATGTGAGGCAAGTAGGTGATGTGAAAGACCTCCACCTGAGACCCTGGAGAGCCGCTGCTGGTCTGAGTAGACAATACTGATTTTGATGGACCGAGGGTCTGATTCAGTACCAGGCAGCTTCGTGTGTTCATGTGAAACAGCCCTTGCATAAATGGCTTGGCATGCAGAAGGTCCCAGGTTCAATCCCTGGCATCTCCAGTTAAAGGGTGATGTGAGGCAAGTAGGTGATGTGAAAGACCTCCACCTGAGACCCTGGAGAGCCGCTGCTGGTCTGAGTAGACAATACTGATTTTGATGGACCGAGGGTCTGATTCAGTACCAGGCAGCTTCGTGTGTTCATGTGAAACAGCCCTTGCATAAATGGCCTCTATGTCATTACATCCCTGCTGAGCTCCCACCCCTTCCCAAACTCTGCGTTCCCCAGGCACTTCTCTACCAGGAATTCCCACAAGCTGGAATCGGCAACCCTAAAGTCCTTGTCGACCACACCCTGCCCTTGTAACGGGTGCGATGTTTCACAGGAAGGCCCCGAAAGGAACTTCGGACTGGGCCTGCTGAGCTGTTACCTCAATGAGAAAGTCTCCCATACGTAGACCCGCGCGCCAGGCCACGCCTCCTTCATCCACCGACTCCAGATACTGCAGGGCAGGGAAAGCGGGTGTGGGTGTGAACTCCTCAATGGGGGTCTGCGCTGTAGGGAGAGAGATGTGTTAGTGACATTGCCGGAGCTGAGAAGTGGCCAGGGGGAAGGCAGGCAGGGTTTGGGATTTTCTACTTTTGCCTGGTGCTTCCTTTCCTAGGGCCCTCCTGACAGACCCAAGCAAGGGTTGATTTCAGACCCCAGACCTTTTTTGTCAAAGCAAGGGCACTTGCAAAGTAGGACTAAAGTTAGTGCCTCTGGGCACGTGGAAAGCACCTTTCTTTCCCTGTGAAATCACAGCAAGCCCTATCCCTTCCACACTCACCTCTGGGATTAAGAAGAGGAAGAGTTGGTATTTATACCCCGATTTTCTCTACCTTTAAGGAGTCTCCAAGCGGCTTACAAACTTCCTCTCCCCACAACAGATACCTTGTGAGGTATGTGGGGGGTGAGAGAGTTCAGAGAACTGCGACTAGCCCAAAGTCACCCAGCCAGTTTCATGTAGAGGAGTGGGGGAATAAACCCGGTTCTCCAGATTAGTCTGCCACTCACGTGGAGGCGTGGGGAATCAAACTTGGTTCTCCAGATTAGGGTCCCCCGCTCTTAACCACTACACCACGCTGGAGATACAGGTCCTCCAGGTCAAGGGCAACGAATGTGAGCCCCAACACAGCCTTCATTTTGGAACAGGGGCTATGCCCTGCCCCTCTAGTTGACTGCAGGCCAACGATTCAAAGAGAGGCTGGCTTTTGCCAAACTCACCACTTGGGCCTCATGGTGCCTTCTTCCCCAACAGAAACTGTCTTCCGCCTGTCCACTCCCAAGCAAGAAATGATGGACTTATTTATTCATTTAGATAGTGATTTCCTGGTGTCCTCCTCAACGGAGAACCAAAGTGGCTTACAACGTTGTTCTCCTCTCCTCCACATCACCGTCCCAACAACCAACCTGTAAAGTAGGTTAGGCTGAGAGCGTGTGATCGGTCACCAAGGTTACCCAGTGGAGCTCCCATGGCAAAGTGGAGATTTGAGCCTGGGCTTGCCAGATCCGAGTCTGACCACAGCATCACTCTGGCATGGTTTGAGGCAGCAGTTTCCAGCATTCATTCCTCCCTGGGCCCGTCCTTTAATCATAGAATCATAGGGTTGGAAGGGACCACCAGGGTCATCTAGTCCAGCCCCCTGCACAATGCAGCAAATTCACAACTACCTCCCCCCCCACACCCCCAGTGACCCCAATCCATGCCCAGAAGATGGCCAAGATGCCCTCCCTCTCATCATCTGCTTAAGGTCATAGAATCAGAATTGCTGACAGATGGCCATCAAGCCTCTGCTTAAAAACCTCCAGGGAAGATGAGCTTACCACCTGCTGAGGAAGCCTGTTCCACTGAGGAACCACTCTAACTGTTAGAAAATGCTTCTTAATGTCTAGACTGAAACCCTTTTGCTTTAATTTCAACCTGTTGGTTCTGGTCCGACCATCTGGGACAACAGCACCATCCTCTATACAACAGCCCTTCAAGTACTTGAAGATGGCTATCATATCACCTCTCAGTCTTCTCCTCTTCAGGCTAAACATACCCAGATCCTTCAACCTTTCCTCATAGGACTTGTATTGGACCCCTCCAATACAAGGGTGGTAGGAGTCTCAAAGCGACTTACAACTACCTCCCCCCTGCACACACACAACGCACACCTTATGAGGTTAGGTGGGTCTGAGAGAGTTCAGAGAGAACTGTGACTGGCCCAAGGTCACCCAGCAGGCTCCATGTGGAGGAGTGGGGAATCGAACCTGGTTTTCCAGAGTAGAATCTGCCCACTCTTAACCACTACACCATGCTGGCTGGTGAAAAGGAGGTGAAGAACTCGCTAATGGGGTCTGAGCGTGGACCAGCGTGACCCTCCAAAGCAGAAGACAGCACCAATGAGGGGAGGAGGAGGAGGAGGAGAAGAAGAGTTAGTTTTTATATGCCGACTTTCTCTACCACTTAAGGAAGAACCAAACCGGCTTACAATCACCTTCCCCTCCCCACAGCAGACATTCTGTAAGGTAGGTGAGGCTGAGAGAGCTCTAAGAGAGCTGCGACTAGCCCAAGGTCACCCAGCTGGCTTCATGTGTAGGAGTGGGGAAACCAATCCAGTTCACCAGATTAGCCTCCGCTGCTCATGCGGAGGAGTGGGAAATCAAATCCGGTTCTCCAGCTCAGAGTCCACTGCTCCAAACCACCGCTCTTAACCACTACACCTTGCTGGCCACTGGAAGAGGTGACCGGTCAGTGCAGCCCTAGGCTCCTTCCCAAGACTCCAACCAAACTGGCTGGCCATTGATCTCCACCCACGCCTGCCTCCTCTCCCTGCCAAGGCTTTCCCCTCCTCACCCTTGGCTCCTCTCAGCACAAAGCCAAATCCTTCGTTGTCCTTCTTCTGCAGCAGCACCGTCTTCTCTTTAATGATGTAGTCACTGCAAGGGAGAGAGACGACAGGGCGTGTGAGGGGCCAGCCCCATTCCAAAGGGGATTCCGGAGGCAGATGCTCTCCTGATGCACAGAAAGTAACAGGCGCATAAGACGCTGCCCCTGCACTACTCCGACTGCAAACGTAGTGCCGTGCGTGCAAGGAGACCACAGTGCCAGCGCCGAACCTCTCTTTCTCCCCATTCCTGTACAAAACCCTGGCCATCGAAACACAGCGCATGTAGTCTAAACGCAGCACGAACCACGGGGCGAGGCGACCCAAGGCCCTGAAAAAGGGAACAAGCACTGCACTGCCAGGAAGCGCTGCGAGGGCTCTGCTGTGCTCAGCTTTAGCAATGCAAATCTAAACCTTCCCTGGTACACAGGATTTGGGTACTGGAAGTCTTGCACGTGCGGCACAACCCCCCCTCCCCTAAAATGTCAGGGCATAAGGTAAACACACTAAGAACACAAGAAAGGCCATGCTGGATCAGACCAAGGCCCATCAAGTCCAGCAGTCCGTTCACACAGTGGCCAACCAGGTGCCTCTAGGAAGCCCACCAGCAAGACGACTGCAGCAGCACCATCCTGCCTGTGTTTCACAGCACCTAATATAATAGGCATGCTCTCTTATCCTGGAGAGAATAGGTATGCATCATGACTAGTATCTATTTTGACTAGTAGCCACGGATAGCTCTATCCTTCATGAACACATCCACTCCCCTCTTAAAGTCTTCCAAGTTGGCAGCCTATTTGTACAGACTTCGCGCATTGCTCCCATTTTTCTTAAGATCATAAGAAAAGCCCTGCTGGATCAGACCAAGGCCCATCAAGTCCAGCAGTCTGTTCACACAGTGGCCAACCAGGTGCCTCTAGGAAGCCCACAAGAAAGACGACAGCAGCAGCATTGTCCTGCCTGTGTTCCACAGCACCTAATATCATATGCATGCTCCTCTGATCCTGGAGAGAATAGGTGGGCATCATGATTAGTATTCATTTTGACTAATATCCATGGATAGCCCTATCCTCCATGAACACGTCCAGTCCCCTCTTAAAGCCTTCTAAGTTGGCAGCCTATTTATATAGACTTCTTGCATTGCTCCACATTTTCCTTAAGAACTTAAGAAAAGCCATGCTGAATCAGACCAAGGCCCATCAAGTCCAGCAGTCTGTTCACACAATGGCCAACCAGATGCCTCCAGAAGCCCACAAACAAGACGACTGCAGCAGCATTATCCTGCCTGTGTTCCACAGCACCTAGTATAATAGGCATGCTCCTCTGATCCTGGAGAGAATAGGGATGCATCATGACTAGCGTGAAGAAGATTTGGTTTTTATAAGCCGACTTTCTCTACCACTTAAGGGTGACTCAAACTGGCTTACAACCACCTTCCCTTCCCTACAACAGACACCCTGTGAGGTAGGTGGGGCTGAGAGAGCTCTAACAGAGCTGTGACTTGCCCAAGGTCACCCAGCTGGCTTCATGTGTAGGAATGGGGAAAACAAATCCAGTTCACCAGATTAGCCTCCGCCACTCACGTGGAGGAGTGGGGAATCAAACCCGGTTCTCCAGATCAGACTCCACCTCTCCAAACCACCGCTCTTAACCACTACACCATGCTGGTATCCATTCTGACTAGTAGCCATGAATACCCCTCTCCATGCACATGTCCACTACCTCTTTAGAACACACTGCACAGTACTCACGATCCAGGTTTGGGCAGTGCCCACACAGAGACCGCCATAGTGCAGGCCTCCCAGTGAAAAGATATTCTACAGTGTAAATCTACCATAGAGAACAGTTCTCTAGGAAATGCAGAAAACATTACACAGGAATCCGCTTCCAACAGAGCGCCTGCTCCACAGGCTTCATTACAAGCAGCTCTGTGTGTAAAGTGCCTTCAAGTCGCAGCCGACTTATGGCGACCCATTTCGGGGTTTTCATGGCAACAGACTAACAAAGGTGGTTTGCCAGTGCCTTCCTCTGCATAGCAACCCTGGTATTCTTTGGTGGTCTCCCATCCAAATACTAACCAGGGCTGACCCTGCTTAGCTTCTGAGATCTGACGAGATCAGGCTAGCTGGGCCATCCAGGTCAGGCTCTACCACGGGGTAAATAAGTGTGCAACACACAGCAACAGCCCTGCAATGTAAAATGCACCATGCATGCTCAGCAGCGCTGCACTGGGCCGGGTGATGCACAACACCACAAAGAACCCCGGGGCTAGAGGATTGTGCGTGCAAATGCAGAGCCCAGGGCAACAGGTAATGAAAACTGAGGACCACGTCGACTCCAGAAACATTGCGTGCGACCACCTCCGGCGCAAGCAACCTGGCTGCAAGCACGGCATGTTGCACAGGCTGCATGGGCCTCTGACGCTGCAAACGGAACTGGTAACAGCCACCACACCCTGCAACGGCAAATTGCCGTAAGGTTTCAGGAAATGCCCAGGCTCGTAAATGAAGTTCACTGTCGAGGATGGAAGTACACTGTAGGCTTCCCGGGCAGCCTGGACCGGCACTGTAAGAAGCAGCAAAACACAAGAAGCCGATCTGGGAAAGGGCAGCAGACACCAGACTGTGCGGCTGGCAAGCCTCCAGTTTTCACCACCAATCGCAAGCAGCACCGCGTTTCGCATGAACACATGAAGCTGCCTTAAGACTGAATCAGACCTTGCTCCATCAAGGTCAGTATCATCAGGGGAGGGGCCATGACTGAGTGGTAGAGCCTTTGCTTGGCATGCAGAAGGTCCCAGGTTCAATCCCCGGCATCTCCAGTTAAAGGGACTAGGCAAGGAGGTGATGTGAAAGACCTCTACCTGAGACCCTGGAGAGCCGCTGCCGGTCTGAGTAGACAATACTGACTTTGATGGACCAAGGAGCTGATACAGTATAAGGCAGCTTCATGTGTTCATGTGTTTGGGGAGGGGCTGTGGCTCAGTGGCAGAGCATCAGCTTGGCATGCAGAAGGTCCCAGGTTCAATTTCCGACATCTCCAGTTAAAGGGACCAGGCAAATAGCCGATATGAAAGACCTCTACCTGAGACCCTGGAGAGCCGCTGCCTGACTGAGTAGACAATACTGACTTTGACGGACCAAGGGGCTGATTCAATATAAGGCAGCTTCATGTGTTCATGGGTATGTGTACTCAGACTGGCAGCAGATCTCCGGGTCCCAGGTTGAGGTCTTTCACGTCACCTACTACGTGATCCTTTAAACTGGAGATGCTGGGGATTGAACCTGGGACCTTCCGCATGCCGAGCAGATGCTCTACCATTGAGCCATGCCCTCTCGCCACCACCATCAAAACTGCAGACAACCATCCGCTCCTCCCAATCGGCACAGATTCCCACGAGTTATGCGTGCTGTTTCACAGGCCTTCCACTGTGTACAGTTAACAATTCCAACAAAGAGGCCAGTGCAACCCGTGAACCACCAAGCCAAAGGCGGGTAGCAAGCTCTCAGTGAAGGCCCGCGAGGTGGGGTGGGGGGCTTCATAAGCCTTCTGATTTTGCTGCCCGCCCAGGACTACAAAGAGAGAAAGCACTTGGTGGGAAACAATATGTGGTTTGCGTGGCTGTATTGTGTTTGGTGACTTTTACGGTGTGCAAACATCTACCATAACACAATGCTTGCTTCGATCTACAGCAAAGCACACAGGGTGCATAATGTAGACCCCCCAATGTCCTCAACATAATGCACCCTTGCGTATGTGTAAGAAGGAGAGGCGTGCACGACTCCTACGTGACACAGTTGGAAAGGCACTCCAAACTCTTTTGAGCGCGTTTGCTCAGCAGATGATCGAACGGAAACAATGCACCATGCGCACGGGTGTGCAGTGCAACCACACACGCCCCTAGATGGCTATTGAAAGCAACAGAAGGTGATCTCCCTGACACACAGAGCATTCACATTACTGGACCAAACCAATATATTACCATCCCATACAGATCATGTTTTGCTCTCAAGCAAAAAGTCGTGCCCATGCGCCCTTACATCTACGCCCTCTAAAGTGTGCATGGATCATATATGAATCCAGTTTCCATCTAATACAGAACGGTGCTCAGCATCCCAAAGATTTCCAAAATACAAACAAGTACGCATCCAAACCCTGTTTCCTCCTTCATGCAGTTCCCTACCAGGGAGCTCCGAGAATCCTGGATAAACAAAGAACCCCCCAGGAGCCAACTGGGATAGACCACAATGCATTTCCGTTGTGTTCAAACGCTGGCGCTTTATGCACCCATGAAAAAAAGGCACAGAAAGCACTTTCCGGAGGCAAAGCCAGCACCCTGCAATGGCTCAGAACCATCTTGGAAGTTCTGGAGATCTTCACAGAACCAACCATCAACGACGAAAAGGCAACAGGGAGTCCTCCTTCCATTTGTTCCAAGTCCCACCTTCCAAAGGAAAGGGACTTATCAGAAAACTTGCTGTCATTCGTGAGGGGGCAACAGCAAGTACACTCTTGAAAGGAAGTTAGTGGCATTAGTTATAATTTTTTAAAAAGAAACAAACCAACCTGGCGTCTTGAGGCACCCAAGCCCAGCATCCCAAGTGAGTCACTCCTAACTGGAGGGCTCGCCTTCCTTTTCCAAGGAAGACATTTGCACAAGTCCTCTAGAGAAAGGATTTTGGAATCATCCCATTTTTTAGGTTCCTAATCTCCAGGGCCCAATTCTGGACAACACTGAAGCAGGCCTTATACACGCTGCAGAGATGACAACTGGAGCTTACTGTAAAGGGGAGGGGCTGTGGCTCAGTGGTAGAGCATCTGCTTGGCATGCAGAAGGTCCCAGGTTCAATCCCTGGCATCTACTAGGCAGGTAGGTGATGTGAAAAACCCCTGCCTGAGTTCCTGGAGAACCACTGCCGGTCTGAGTAGACAATACTGACTTTGATGGAGCAAGGGTCTGATTCAGTATAAGACAGCTTCATGTGTTCATGGGATTTGGAAGCCTCAAACTTCCAATTAAAACAAACAAAAATGAAAGCGGACCCATTAGGAACAACACAACGCTTGCAAAGACTGGCTTGTGTATTCATGCGATAACATGTGTGTAAAGTAAGCACTACTATGCACGGAAACACAGGTTCATGCTCAAATGTTTATGTCAATCAGGACATATGTGTATCAGCGAAGACAGTAACTTGCATGTACTACGTGGACATATGCACTTGTACTCAAATATGTCCACGTGCATACATTCCAACATGCAATCAACCATATCTTTACACAGGTACAAAAGTACATATGAAATTCACATTTAAAACACACCACAAATATAAAGGTAAAGGTCCCCTGTGCAAGCACCGGGTCATTCCTGACCCATGGGGTGACATCACATCCCAATGTTTACTAGGCAGACTTTGTTTACAGGGTGGTTTGCCAGCGCCTTCCCCAGTCATCTTCCCTTTACCCCCAGCAAGCTGGGTACCGCAAATATACAGTGCATTATACTGTATACAGGGCATTATACTGTATGTAGGTATTATACAGTGCATTATACTGCATGTAGACAGTAAACATGTATGCAGGCACACAGATCATTCCAAAGATATATACCTGCACAAAGACACAAAGCATACCTTACAAACAGCTATCACATCAAAGATAAACACATGCAAAGCAGCACATAACAACTATACACAAGGCCCGACAGAGATAAAATATGCATCCACATACAAATATACATAAACACGAAGACTTTCCACCCATACACTGTACAAAGACGTATAGCACAAATGTTCTTGCATACACATGGGTGGACCATGGGGAAGGGCTGTGGCTGAGTGGTAGAGCATGTGCTTGGCATGCAGAAGGTCCCAGGTTCAATCCCCAGCAGCTCCAGTTAAAGGGACTAGGCAAGTAGGTGATGTGAAAGACCCCTGCCTGAGACCCTGGAGAGCCGCTGCCGGTCTGAGTAGACAACGCTGACTTTGATGGACCAAGGATCTGGTTCAGTATAAGGCAGCTTCATGTGTGCTCATGGGTAACCAACACAAGACAGCATATTTTAATACATGCCTAGAATTGCGCTATACCGTGCCACAAAGGCTTGCTGCTTGGGGTTTGAGGTTCTTCCGCAAAAGATAAAACAATCTAGACAGCATTCATGTCCTAATCAACACGCAAGTACGTATACATACAAACACAACTGACACATGCACCCCAGAAAGGCAGGGGAGCACACACGTATACTCAGGGCTTGCTTCTCCGGGAACCCCTTCGCCACTGTGATCTCGGAAGCGGATGGCACCCGACGCCCGCCCGACCACAGCCACACACTCCCAGATGCCCACATACCCCCCAAGCCTTCGCAGACGCTTGGCAGACGCATCCCAGCACACTCTGCAGCACACCCCCACGCCGAAGGCTCTCTCGTGCACAACCATGCCTGCGCCCAACCCCAAAAGCCCTTCCCGAGAAGGGACACACTCTTGCCTGCGCAGCGCACCTATCTGGAGGCCCAAATTGCTCAGGGCTCCCAGGCTCGAATGGCACAGGCGTGCACGGGGCACGCGAGGCCCTGCATGCAGAGACGCATCTGTACGTACACACACAGAGCTCGGATGCGCGTGCACACACGCCACACACACACACAAGCCCTCGCTGACGCACACGCGCGAGCCTCTTCAAAACAAGACGCACGCCTCTCCCGGAGAGGCACGCGAATCTCCCCCTCCCTTCCCACTGCGCGCGCACACCCACCCGAGCCTCCCCATCGCCCCCTCGCCAGCGCCTGGGGCGCATCGCACGGACGCGCGCGCGCCGCCAGGCCCCCGTCCCCCCGGGGCTGCCTCTCTCTTTCCCTCCCCCCCCCCCCGCCAGCCACAGACCCAGCCATCAATCCGGACGGGGGCGCGCGCAGGGCTGAATGGCCGGCCGCCTGGGGGAAGGGGAGGGCGCGAGCCGGGAGCCGGCTGGCTGGCAGGCTGCATGAATGGCGGGCGCGCGGGCGGTGAATGGGCTGCGGGAGGGAAGGCGGGCGCGAGGCGGAGGGATGAATGGGGCGAGGGAGGAGGAGGGGGGGGCGGCCGAGGCATGAATGGGGAGAGCGCGGGGGCAAGAGGCGGCTCGCCTGGGCTGGGCGGCGGCCGCGCGAGGCCGGCCCGTCCTCCTCCGGCCGTACCTGTAGATGTACCAGACGCTCCGGCGCCGGGGCGCCAAGGCCGGCCAGCTGGACGAGAGGGCCGGCTGCTGCTGCTGCTGCTGCTGCGGGGGGCTCCCGCCGGCGTCGTAGCGGGCCATGGCGCCGCCGATCCCCGGCTCCCGGCCGCCGCTGCCGCCGCGGGGCCCAGCCACATTCTAGGGGCGCGCGGTGGGATGGGGAGGCGGGCGAGGGGCGCAGCGGCGGCGGCGGGCGGGCTGCACCACACTCACATCGTGGCACGCCGCGGGAGAGGGGAGGAGGAGGAGGAAGGGCGAGAGGAGCGGGGCGGGGGGCTCGCGGGCAGGGCCGGCCGGCCGGCCTGGTTCCTCGGCGGCGGGCAGCCCGAGTCCAACGGCGCCGCCGGAGCGAGCGGGAGAGCGCACGCCGACCAGCCGGCACGCTGCCTTAACCCCTTGCGCGCACAGGCGATGCCGCGGCACTGCAGGAAGCTGGCAGGCCGGCTGGCTGGCTGGCTGGCCCGGAGCGGCGGGAGGGAGGAGGGGAGGGCGGAGGCCTCTGAGCATGTGCAGAGGGCCCGGCCCAGGGAGCGGGGTAGGCGCCGTCAGGAAGCGCGCGCGCTCACGCCCAGGTCGGGCATGAGATCCGAGCTGGGGTCGAGTTCCCTGTGCCCACTGGCTTAGACTGAAAATACTCCCGTGTAGGATATGGAGATACATAGAGAGATACATAGAGAGATAGAGAGATAAATAGATAGATAAATAGATAGAGAGATATGGAGATATAGATAGATATGACTATTATATATATGACTGTGTGTATGTAACTATTATATAGCATGTAACAGACACACACACATGTAGCTATACATGACTGTGTATGTAGCTATTATATAGCTATCGTATAGAACTATTATATATATATTATATAATAGTATATATATATATATATATATATATATATATATATATATATATATATATAATATATAATAGTTATATACACGATAGCTATATAATAGTTACATACACACAGTCATATATATACCCAGTCATATATACATGACTGTACACACAGTCATATATATATGTGTGTGTGTGTGTGTGTGTGTATATATATGTGTGTTATATGCTATATAATAGTTACATACACAGTCATATATATAATAGTTATAATCCCTCAAACATTAGATATATGCTGCTCAAGATCAATGGATCAAGGAGCTTCTAAGGGGTAAAGGAAATAATATAATAGTTACATGCTATATAATAGTTACATACACACACAGTCACAAAGATTCTGTTTCCGTTTCACTCCCTGGCCAGCGCATGATGACCCGATCTCATACATACATACTGTGGGCATGGCAATCGTCGCACCAGAGATGGATGTATCCCCGCTCCATAGAAAAGTGTTGTATTGTGGGGTTAGGCCCAGGGGTCGCCTTCTAAACACTCCCTTTTCAAAGAATTGGCATCCCATCCCAATACCCGAGACCGTTTGTCAAAAGACCTGCCCCTCAGATTTGGAATCAAGGTGTGAATGCGCTTCCCCATGGGGAGGGGCTGGGTTAGAGATCAGGGGAGGCAACTCTCCATGAACAGTCACTGAAGAAGAGGAGGGGCCATGGCTCAATGGTAGAGCATCTGCTTGGCATGCAGAAGGTCCCAGGTTCGATCCCCGGCATCTCCAGTCAAAGGGACTAGGCAAGTAGGTGATGTGAAAGACCTCTGCCTGAGACCCTGGAGAGCTGCTGCCGGTCTGAGTAGACAATGCTGACTTTGATAGACCAAGGGTCTGATTCAATATAAGGCAGCTTCATGTGTTCAACTACTTCTGGAATTGAGAGAACTGAAATGTCTAGCAGCATTTGGGGCTAGACCAGACATATTTCTCTGAATGTCTGCTTGAGTTCTAAAGCCAATCCCATCTCCTCGGTGCTATGGAAGGCCAAGGGCCCCTGCAGAAATAAATAATTTTTGGGGGGAGGGGGGCATAGTCTGTTAATCCTAACAGCTAATCACGTGATGTGGATCAAAAAAATCTAGGATTTGGGGGCAAGCCCCTCCTTGCCCCTGCCTGTGGACATCCATGCGAGGAAGGAACTTCGTTTTTAAAATAACTACTGAGTGGGGCAAGGGCAGGCCAAAAAGGAAAAAGACTTCCCCTGACATTTATGATGTCTGCAAGTACGATTCTATGAGCATCAGAGCGCACCGCATCTTAGATCTTGTTGCATGCTGCCACAACAGAACTTGTTATTTGAATCTACCCTTCGTTTTGAGTAAATCATATTCTCCCAGCGCCCTCCATGGGATTTACTCCTAAATCAAGCGTGGGTTGGATTGCAGCCTACAGCCCTCACCTTAGGCATGTTGAGTTGGAACTCCATACCACTTGGCTGAATGAGATATATTTGTAAAAGGAGATGGTACACAGAATTTGCAGCCATGGGCTACAAAGCTATGCCAGCTGATTTAAGAACATAAGAAAAGCCATGCTGGATCAGACCAAGGCCCATCAAGTCCAGCAGTCTGTTCACATGGTGGCCAACCAGGTGCCTCTAGGAAGCCCACAAACAAGATGACTGCAGCAGCATTATCCTGCCTGTGTTCCAAAGTGCCTAATATCATATCCTCAGATCCTGGAGAGAATAGGTATGCATCGTGACTGGTATCCATTTTTACTAGTAGCCCTGAATAGCCCTCTCCTCCATGAAAATGTCCACTCCCCTCTTAAAGCCTTCCAAGTTGGCATCCATCACCACATCCTGGGGCAGGGAGTTCCACAATTTAACTATGGGTTGTGTGAAGAAATACTTTCTTTTATCAGTTTTGAATCTCTCACCTTCCAGCTTCAACAGATGACCCCACGTTCTAGTATTATGAGAGAGGGAGAAAAGCTTCTCCCTCACCACTCTCTCCATACCATACATAATTTTATAGACCTCTATCATGTCTCCCCTTAACCACCTTCTTTCCAAGCTGAACAGCCCTAAGCATTTTAATCACTCCTCATTTAAGAATAAGCCCCAGTGAATTCAATGGGACACGTAAATCGGCCTCACAGAGATGGTTAAATTTCACTTGCCAAACCACAACACGGTCCCTCCTGCTGTTACTATTCTAGCTGTAAAGCTGTTGTTCCTGTCACATACAATATGACTCTCTCACAGATTCTCCACAGTCATACACAAAAGTAAGCCAATTCCAGATCTCCTGCATTTCTTGTAGGTGATCATGCAGAATTTTACCGAAACTGCTTCTTTTTTGAAAGAGTAACATACTACGTGTGGGTACACAGGGCTAGCATCCCGCATGGACTTAATTTGCAAGGCTGCACAAAAAGTTCCTCTTTACATCTACTGAGTCCCAGAATTCATAAGACAATAAAACAAGGGAAACTACGTATTTCTTTGTCTACCTATGAGCATGCGTTTGTTGAAAATCCACAGGCGTCTTTACCAGGCAGAATGGGCAGATACAGGTACCTAGAGCAAGCTAGGGTTGGGTGGAAGTGTTATGAGCCGCCGACACCCTGATCCTAAATGACGTTTAGTTGGAAAGAAGCCCCGGTGGGACATTTTGGGAGAAGCTTGCTCAAGCAGCAGGCTGTGAGACTGATAAAATGCAATGTCGCTCGAATGCATTTTGACCAAGATTTCTGCAGAACTTTAAAGTGTGCACAGTTCTTTACCCACAGGTATTGGTCTGGGGGAAGATCTCTCCTGGGCTGTTTTGATACACTGCACATTAGTCCCGTGGTGCCTTAAAGACTGTGTGTAAAGTGCCGTCAAGTCTCAGCGAACTTAAGGCAACCCCATAAGGTTTTCAAGGCAAGAAAATAGAGGTGGTTTGCAGAGTGACCCTGGATTTCCTTAGTGGTCTCCCATCCAAGTACTAACCAGGGCCATCCCTGCTGCTTTGGTTCTGAGACCTGATGACACCAGGCTAGTGTGGGTCATCCATGTCAGGGTTCTTAAAGACTTAACAACATTTATAAGAGCTTTCATGAGTCACCACTCACTTTTGCAAATATGCATGGAAATCACACCAAGAATCCTTACAACCTGCCACATTCTCACAAGGATTCTCAGAAGAATAGTTGGTTTTTATATGCCGACTTTCTGTACCACGTAAGGGAGACTCAAACCGGCTTACAGTCACCCCTCCCCCTTCCCACAACAGACACCCTGTGAGGTAGGTGGGGCTCTGAGAGCTCTAACAGAGCTGTGACTTGCCCAAGGTCACCCAGCTGGCTTCATGTGTAGGAGTGGGGAAACAAATCCAGTTCACCAGATTAGCCTCCGCTGCTCGTGTGGAGGAGTGGGGAATCAAACCCGGTTCTCCAGATCAGAGTCCACCACTCCAAACCACCGCTCTTAACCACTACACCATGCTGGCTCTCAGTTTGACTTTCACATGTATCTGAAGAAGTGAGTGGTGACTCGTGAAAGCTCATATGAAATATGTCACTGGACTTTTGTTTTATATTGCTACAGCAGACTAACACAGCTACCCCTTTGCAATCAAGATATACCACATGCCTGCTGATAGGCATATCACATATGTTCATGTAACATCTATAGAACATGCATACCGGCACAGGGACAGTAATGTGTGTGCATTCAACCCACGTTATTAATGGTATTGTTTCTAGGGTCGCCAACCTCCAGGTACTAGCTGGAGATCTCCTGCTATTACAACTGATCTCCAGCCGATAGAGATCAGTTCACCTGGAGAAAATGGCTGCTTTGGCAATTGGACTCTATGGCATTGAAGTCCCTCCCCAAACCCCTCCCTCTTCAAGCTCCGCCCCAAAAACCTCCCACCAGTGATGAAGAGGGACCTGGCAACCCTAATTGTTTCCCTTACGCTATTACGAACAAATGACACATGGAACACAAATGTGAGTCATGAATCTTCATATGTAGATAAAACCAAAAGCAGATTTGGGAAGAAACCATTTTGAGCTGAGAGGCTGGGGTGGGTGGGGAGGAGAGAGACAGAAAGAGAGAAGGGTGCTTAACCCTTTCACCTCCGGCCATTTCTCTGCTCTGAATGGCCTTCCCCCCCATTCCAAGTTGTGCTTCCTCTTGTAGGGTTCCCATTACCCGTTTGCCCTTGTAAACTTACAACCTGGCTCTAAACCGTGGCTAGAGGTGATTCACTTAGAGGTCAGCAAGAATAGCCTCCAAGGGAAACCGTTCTCTCTTGGTAACGTTGCATGGAAGCCAACAACAGTTGCAGTATAAAACTATTTTACCCCTGCCCTGTCCTAGATAAATGGGACAAAACACAAAATTGCACAATAGTCCCCATTCTTTCTGCCAGACGTGGTTTGCACGGTCCTCAATAATCTCTCATTGGCAGGGGTGAGCTAGCAATGCAGAGTCCAATGTACAAGAAAGCACACAAGCTCTTCAAAAGGCTATTACAACTTATATTTTTCCTTCTCTCTCTCTCTCTCTCTCTCTCTCTCTCTCTCTCTCTCTCTCTCTCTCTCTCTCTCTCTCTCTCTCTCTCTCACACACACACACACACACACACACACACACACACAACACACTTTCCTCTGCAGCTCTCCTCAATCCTTCCATTTGCCCTTACAACGTCTTCTCCGTGAGTCTCAGGGTCAGAGTTTTTCTCCCCGTCTCCTGACCCCCACGTTCCCCCACTCTCACTCTTAACTTCTCTTCAAATACATTCCCACTACAGAAGCAGATGAAGATGTAGCTGAAGAGAAATGGATCCATATCGCCAAAGGGAAGGACCCCCCCCCCCCGGAGATGCTCCCTTCTGGAACGTCCCACCCCCGAGGCCCCCATGGCCCCTCACAATCCCCTCCCCCGTGCACACGCGCCTCCCCCCTTGGCTTTTCTAGAACCCACCCCACACCCAGCCGCATCTGGCCCCATGGCGCTGCCCAGCTGGCTCATGTGGCAACCGCTGCTCCGATATGTCCCATCTTTACCAGCTGGCGGTGGGGGGACGGCGGCAAAGGTCAAGTGCCCCAAGGAGTTCTGGGCCAATCCAGCCACCGGCTGCCCAGGAAATCGTGCAAGGCCACAACGCAACAGGCGCTCGCTCAAGGGGTGCGCAGATCCCACTGCACCTCTGTCGAAACCACTGGGTTGAGCAGTCCCAGTTTCCGGACTCAAAAGGCCCCTCCAAACCAGCCCAGTCCCGGACGCGCCGCTCGCTTGCTGAGCTCAAGGACGTTTGCCGAAAGCATGGAGTACAGCGCAGTGCGAATCGGAGCATCGCAGGCACAGACGCCCGGAAAAACTGGGTCTGCTGGGGAGGGAGAATGAAATGAAAGGATCCAGGGCACTGGAGGAGGGGAGCCCCAGGTTGAGCTGTGGAGGACAACGGGCTGGGTTCAGGATCATTGGCAAGGACCCAAGGGAGTTGACAGAGGAAGAGGGGAGGAAACGTAGAGTTATCCATGACACATAGGTCATGAAAGAGGTCAGCGTTTGGTCATTGGGATTGGGGGGCAGAATTCCACAGGAAATGGGGGACATAGCTTAGAATTTAGGGGTATTGAGGGGAACTAGGTACAGGACTTCGGTAACTGGGAATGGGTCTCAACTGATGGCACCTTGGCCATCTTCGGGGCATGAAGAATGGGTCACTGGGTGTGTGTGTGTTGAATTGAATTTTATTTATGGTCAAAGGCCAATAAACACACACTATAGATAACAATCTTACAGCATTTCAAATAAAATAGGATATAAAAATTTATCAAAATTAAAATCAGATTACCGCAATTAAGAGCCCCGTGGCGCAGAGTGGTAAACTGCAGTACTGCAGTCAAAAGCTCTGCTCACGACCTGAGTTCGATCCCGATGGAAGTCGGTTTCAGATAGCCGGCTCAAGGTTGACTCAGCCTTCCATCCTTCTGAGGTAGGTAAAATGAGTACCCAGCTTGCTGGGGGTAAAGTGTAGATGACTGGGGAAGGCAATGGCAAACCACCCCGAAAACAAAGTCTGCCTAGTAAATGTCAGGATGTGACATCACCCCATGGGTCAGGAATGACCCGGTGCTTGCACAGGGGACTACCTTTACCTTTTTAATTTGGCAATTATCTATTTCCTATAAACAAAACAGCTGTCCGGTTTCTCCACTTTTGACATCCAGTAGTTTAAGCTCAACTTTATCTGCATCTTTGCTTTTTAATTTACTACGTACTTTAATCTCTGCAACACAAAATTTGGCAACCTGTCTTGTGGTCGAAGGGTTTTCATCCACCAATACTTTCCCAAGTTTATATTTGTTAGAGCGTGGTGGTGGGGTGGGGGGAGGTAGTTTGGAATTTCCTGCATTGTGCAGGGGGTTGGACTAGATGACCCTGGTGGTCCCTTTCAACTCTATGATTCTATGATGAGCATAGAACTGGGCACAAAGCGAGTGGGTTGGGTTGCCAGCTCTGGGTTGGGAAATACCTGGAGATTTTTTGGGGGGTGGAGTCTAGGGAGGGTGGGGTTTGGGGAGTGGAGGGACCTCAGCAGGTTATAATGCCCTATAGTCCACTTTCCAGGATCAGGAGAATGGTGCTGCAGCTTCTTCTCTGTTCCTCCAGGCAACGGAACGGAGGCCTGAACTACCCATCGAACTGGAGTTCCACGATCATAATTTGACCCTGAAAAGCAGCTGTGGGGAGTGGAGGATGTGTAATGGGGCTGCAGGGCGAGTGAACGCCAAAAGGGCATTAAGACCAGGGTGGAGAGAAAGACAGGTCGTCATATTATACCTGCTTCTGTTTCCTAGCCTGTCCTGGTGAAGAGCGGAAGGGCAATTTGGTCCCAAGTAAAAAAAAATGGCTCAGAGAAATCCACAGTCTTCAAAGGAAGGACAGAGGGCTCGGTTTGAATGCTGTCTAAGGCATAGGAGGGAGGGCAACTTTTGGACGGGAGTTGCAAAGAAAGGAAGAGCGTGAAGACCATACTCCTGCAGTTTCTGAGAAGGGAGTGATTCCAGTTGATTTGAGCAAATGAGTGGGACTCAGGGTTACAGAAGAACATAAGAAAGGCCTTGCTGGATTAGACCACGGTCCATCAAGTCCAGCAGTCTCTTCACAGGGCTAGCAACCAGGTACCTCTAGGAAGCCCACAAGCAAGACGACTGCAGCAGCATTATCCTGCCTGTGTTCCAAAGCACCTAATATAATAGGCATGATCCTCTGATCCTGGAGAGAACAGGAACCCAATTTGTTATTCAGTTGTGATTTATATTCTTCTATAAGAACTTCTTTGATTACTCCATTGATTTCTCACTTTCCTGAATGTTCTCATTACTACCTGGAATAGGTATGCTTCATGACTAGTATCCATTTTTACTAGTAGCCATGAATAGCCCTCTCCTCCATGAACATGCCTACTCCCCTCTTAAAGACTTCCAAGTTGGCAGCCATCACCACATCCTGGGGCAGGGAGTTCTACAATTTAACTATGGGTCGTGTGAAGAAATACTTCCTTTTCTCTGTTTTGAATCTCTCACCCTCCAGCTTCAGCAGATGTCCCTGCGTTTTGGTATTGTGAGAGAAGGAGAAACGCTTCTCTCATCAATCTATACTTCTATACATCAATCTATAACCAAAGGAGCCCCGTGGCGCAGAGTGGTCAGCTGCAGTACTGCAGTCCAAGCTCTGCTCACGACCTGAGTTCGATCCTGACGGAAGTTGGTTTCAGGTAGCCGGCTCAAAGTTGACTCAGCCTTCCATCCTTCCGAAGTCGGTAAAATGAGGACCCAGCTTGCTGGGGATAAAGAGAAGATGACTGGGGAAGGCACTGGCAAACCCCGTAAACATAGTGTGCCCAGTAAACGTCGGGATGTGACGTCACCCCATGGGTGACCCAGTGCTTGCACAGGGGACTACCTTTACCTTTTTACCTACGACTGGTACAGAATATGCAGGCCCAGTGGGATAGGAGTTACAGAGAGAAATGCAAATCCAAGTAATGGCTGGCAGAGTGGTTAAACTGGGGAAGCCTGGGCTCCTGTCCCAACTCCCTGAATGGCCCTGGGCAAGCGACAGGCTCGTCTCCCAGTCCGGTCTCTTGCAGGCTTCTTGCAAGGCCAATCCAGGTAAAGATAATAAAGCACTCCAGGCATTGTAATTGCCGCTTAAATGATTCACGACACTGGATTTGGAAACAGAGGGTGCTACCATAATTAGCCTAATAAACGAGCTGAAAAAAATTGGCCTCTTCCGCGAGTACGAAACAGAAGCGAAGGCATATTTGCCAGTCCCCGAGCAGCAGACGTCTGTGCCCTTAGAACAGAAGGGCATTTCCCAGTGCACTAGGAACTTCCTAGCAGGGACCAAAAAAAGCTGGCCTTCCGGTACACAGTGACTGCTGTACTGTCCGGAGCTCGATGAAGCTGCGGCTTGCCAGATTCTGAATAAAGTCACATGCAAAGCCTGGCTAAGTGGCTTAATGTTCTTGCCCCAGACTTTGCAAGCACAGGGGGTTCTTAGCCAAACTAGACATGCTCCACAGACAAATCTTCCCGAAGGGCTTAGAATATTCTGAAACTTGATATAAATGGGGAAAGTTGTCGTGGGTAATACTTTCAGTATTTATCCTGCCTTTCTTCCATCATGGAAGGAAGAGAAGGAGGAGGAGGAGGAGGAAGAAGAGTTGGTTTTTATATGCCAACTTTCTCTACCACTTAAGGAAGAATCAAACCAGCTTACAATCACCTTCCCTTCCCCTCCCCACAACAGACACCCTGTGAGGTAGGTTGGGCTGAGAGAGCTGTGACTAGCCCAAGGTCACCCAGCTGGCTTCGTGTGGAGGAGTGGGGAAACAAAAATCAATTCCACCAGATTAGCCGCCGCCGCTCATGTGGAGGAGTGGGGAATCAAACCCGGTTCTCCAGATCAGAGTCCACCACTCCAAACCACTGCTCTTAACCTCGCTGGCTCTCCAGCTAAGATCTTGCTCATAAGCCTGGCTCTCTGTACACCCCTTCAGAGGTGAGGTTTATGTAGGGCCGGTGCCAGTCTTTTTTGCGCCCCAGGCAAGGCTAACTACTTGTGCCCCCCAATTGCTAACCAATTTTCAAAAACAGATGTCTTGTAGAAAAAATAAAAGCCTGATGCATTCCTACAAAACTTTTTATAAGATGTTATAATTAATTATTTCCCATAGCACTGTTGTGGAGACAGGGCTTTTTCGGTGATGGCATGTTACCTATGGAATACCCTCTTCCCCTTGGCGCTGACCTACATTTTTTTTTAGGTGCCAGGCCAAAATATTTCCTTTTAGTCAGCCTTTTAATTAAGGTGTTGATCTGTTAACATTGTTAGTACAGTCTGCCTCTAAACTGAGAAGTGTTTTATGTGATGTTTTACGTTGCTTTTATGTTTTATGTTGCTTTTATGCCCTGGCTGTGTTTTTAATGGTTAACAACATTGGTGGTTTTATGTTTTGACTGTGTTTTATTTTGTAAGCCACCTTGAGCAGGTTTTCTGGAGAAGTAACATTGAAATTCTCAAAATAAACCAGGAAATAAATGATCACTAGTAAAGTGTCAGTTTAAGACTCAACCAACAGAGCCCCAGAATCTGTAAATTGGAAAAGACCAGATAAAGCATCACATCTAATTTTTTTCTGTGCAACGGCATAAATCAGACATAAATCAGACCACTGAGTACCAAAAGCAGGCTGCATCACACCACAATGTCTTTTAGGACAATCATTTCAGATAACTCAAGAAAGTGAGCCAAGCCGTAAACTACCCGAGAACATGAGAAATAACCCGAGGCCAATTCCTTTTCAATACAGAAAATGATTAGATTCTGACCATGAATCAAAACTTCAATCGTTAAGCCTCTCTTAGAGGAAATTTCCTAGGGGCGCAAGTGAATGCCTCCAACATTCTGTACCAAACAGTGGCTGCCCTCTATGGGACAGCAGAAATTAAAAAAAAATAACCTTAGATAGGGAAGAGAAGAAACAAAAACACAATAAACTACAACTCTAATAAACCACAACTGAAGCAGTGGAACAGCAGCGACAATAATGACAAAAATATTCATAAGAGAATCCAGTTTGTTTTGAACCTGGGGATATTCTGAATTTTACACTTCAAACAATTAAAGTAAATAAATGATCTACAATTAGCTAATTAGCAATACTGGTATTTTGCTCTTAGACTATCTTCGAAATAGCTGAATGGATTGCCCCTATAATAGTTCTGTTCTGTTTGAAAGTGAACACAGTGGATAGGATCCAACCAGCTTTTCCACTGATGAAAAAGGCAGGAGGGATCCCTTTTGACCATGCAAAAAGGCAACACCGGAGATCACTGGACCTCCATGGACAAAAGCCATATGAAATGAGAAGAATTGGGAGAAACCGAGTGGAAAAGCTGGCTGGATCCCACCCATTGATTTGCTCTGGGCCTGACCCAAAGAGGCAGAAAGTAGTGACTACTAGCAGTCAAATACGTCTTTATGAATGAGCCCTGAAGACCAACATGCCGGCACTGAGGAGGCCTAAAATGCATGCAGGATACTACCAGAAGAAATGGGGATCTTTATGCTTTTCATGCACTAGGACCGTTGCACCCGTATGCGTCTTTGCGCAGCCACGTTTCCACACAACCATTCCTTGCCTGCCACAGCAGATACCGCCGAAGTCTTTTGGATTCTTGGCTCACCTGGGGGCATCAAAGCTGTCGTAGGAGCCCACGGTGTAGTGCCGGAAGAGCCGTTTGGCTTTGTCGCTGCGGCTCTCTGAAAGGCAAAGGAGAGGGGCAGCGGCGATCAGAGCGTTCAATTCCGCAGGGCGTGTAAGAAAGAGATCTTCCACCAGGCATGTGGTTGAGGACAGCAATGGTTTGTAGATCAGCTGGCCCTCCCTGCCCCTTCCCCGACCTCCCCCTTTTCTTTCCCTCCCCTTCCGCATATCCCCTGTCCTACCCTTCTTGACCCTTTCCTTTCTGTGCCTTCTCCATCTCTCACACTGCTGCCCTCTGGCCTTGGCCAGCAGTAGGGTTGCCAGGTCCCTCCTCATAACTGGAGAGAGGTTTTTGGGGTGGAGCCTGAAGAGGACGGGGTTTGGGAGGGGAGGGGCTTCAATGCCATAGAGTCCAATTGCCCAAAGCGGCCATTTTCTCCAGGTAGGGTTGCCAACCTCCAGGTGCCAGCTGGAGATCTCCTGCTATTACAACTGATCTCCAGCCGACAGAGATCAGTTCACCTGGAGAAAATGGCTGCTTTGGCCATTGGACTCTATGGCATTGAAGCCCCTCCCCAAACCCCGCCCTCCTCAGGCTCCGCCCAAAAAACCTCCCGCCGGTGGCAAAGGGGGACCTGGCAACCCTAGCATAGGGGTTATTGAAACAGGGTGCCTTCTAAGTTTTAAATGGAGTCTAGTCTTATCATTTTAATATTGTCTGTTTTAATTGATGTATTTATGGTTGCGTATTCGTTGGAAGCTGCCCTGAGCCCGGCATTGGCCGAGGAGGGTGGGTGGGGTATATGCTTAATACATAAATAAATTATAAATGGGGGGTGCCTTTTAGGAGCATTTCCTTTTGACTTGGGGCCCTCCTGCGCTTTCTGGCACTTCCTCCAGCAGCCACTGAGTGGCAGCGCAGGCTCGCTGGAGCGGTTGGCATGCCGTTGGGATTTGCCCATGCCAGAGTGGCAAAGGGTGGCTGGGAAGACGAACGGGTCAAATCAGAGCAGCGGGAAAGGAGCGAAACAAAAACAGGGAGGCTGGTTGGAAGACAAATCCCGAAGCAGCAGAAAACTGGCTTCCTGCGAGTGGAACATGCAGTGAGGCCGCTGAACGGAATATGCCCAGTTCAAGTCCATCTGGGTCTCCTGAGTTTAGGCTTACCAGGTCCCTTTGCTCCACTGGTGGGAGCTTTTCAGCAGAGCGCAACGTGCTCGACCTGCACAATGCGTGCGCGCATGACGCACCTACGTCACTTACGGGTTTACTCGGAAGCAACGCAGACGCTCTATCAATCTCTGCCGAAACTCTATGGTGGTCGGCGAGCAGCCCGGTGGATTGGTGGGATTTCACCTGCCACCACCGGGCACTTGGCAACCCTATCTGAGTTGCACGGGTCTCATCGGAGATTGCTGTCACAGAAAGGATCGTGATAGCAGTAGGACTTCTTTGGTCGGTAAAAGTGTATGCAGCTGGTAGATGGCCTCACATTCCATATTCTAAAAAATCTCAGATTTTGAAAATAAACTCTGCCATAGGCGGGGGGCTTAACCCCCTTCATTAAGCATACAGTTTCTCAAACCCACATGTTCGATTTTGGTTCTGCCTCCATTTTCTGGCCTCTTCTTTTCATGTGTTTTGTAATGTGCAAGAGGGAAAATGGAGCTTCCAAAGAGGCCTTCATGACTTATTCATCAATGCTTTGCATATATGCAAATGTAATTATTGCCAATTAACTAATGACGCTGAAGGGGGGGGAGAAAATTGGCAACAAAAATGGGAGCAAGAATGAAAGAGGCCTGTGAGGAAATCGGAACTGATAAGGGATGTGGATAGGGTTGCCAGATCCCTCTTCGCCACCTGCGGGAGGTTTTTGGGGCGGAGTCTAAGGAGGGTGGGGGTGGGGGAGGAGAGGGACTTCAATGCCATAGAGTCTAATTGCCAACATGGCTATTTTCTCCAGGTGAACTGATCTCTATCAGCTGGAGATCAGTTGTAATAGAGGGAGATCTCCAGCTAGTACCTGGAGGTTGGCAACCCTAGATGTGGAAGTAGGGCTGCCAACTCTGGGTTGAGAAATTCCTGGGGATTTGGGTGGGGGTACATGGGGAGGGTGGGGTTTGGGGAGAAGACGGACAGTGGGGTATAATGCCATTGAGTCCGCTCTCCAAAGCAACAATTTTCTCCAGGAGAACTGACCTCTTTAGTACGGAGATCAGTTGCAATTCTGGGAGATCTCCAGCCCCCACCAGGAGGCTGGCAACCCTATGGGGGAAGACAGGAAGTGTCTGGAACACCTACCTTGTTTCCCGTCCTGTGATTTGTTGGCCACTTCCTCCACGCAGTCCGAGGGGAACCAGCCTACGCGGTTCTTGATCTGCCCCTCCCAGAAGCCACCTTCCCCGACACTCAGAACTGCAATAGAGAAGGGCATGGTTAGGGGCATGAACGTACTAGGAGATGAAAATGGCCACCATTTTAAGAGTCATCACTTAGTCGAACACTGTGTGGCACAGGGGGACAGAGTTCAAATCCTTCATAGCCATGAAATTTGCTGATTGACCATGGGACCACAGGCCAATCGCTAGCCCTAGGCTTCCTCACAGAGAAGAAGAAGAATTGGTTTTTATATGCTGACTTTCTCTACCACTTAAGGGAGAATCAAACCGGCTTACAATCCCCTTCCCTTCCCCTCCCCACAATAGACACCTTGTGAGGTAAGTGGGGCTGAGAGTGTGTGACTGGCCCAAGGTCACCCAGGTGGCTTCATGTGTAGGAGTGGGGAAACAAATCCCGTTCACCAGATTAGCCTCCACCGCTCATGTGGAAGAGTGGGGAATCAAACCCAGTTCTCCAGCTCAGAGCCCACCACTCCAAACCACCGCTCTTAACCACTACATCACGCTGTCTCCCAAGAGACAGCCTTGATTCAGCCATCACACAAAACCATGGCTTATGCTATCTACGGTTAGTGTGGTCCTCTACACATAGACCACTCTACTAATTGTGGTCAGATAAGGTATGTCAAGACAAGGATCTGGAACCCAAGTTGGAAGCGGGGTCGTTAAGTACTATTGGTGTTATCTACGGTTTCACAAAGGGAGCCGGCGTGGTGTAGTGGTTAAGGTGTCGGAGTAGGACCTGGGAACCCCAGGTTCAAATCCCCACTCGCACCACGGAAGTTTGCTGGGTGACCTTGGGCCAGTCACACTCTCTCAGCCCTGACCCTGGCTAGTACTTGGATGCGGGAATTCCAAGGAATACCAGGGGCATGATGTGGAGGCAGGCAAAGGCATATCTGAACGTCTCTTGCCTTGAAAACCCTACGGGGTCACCATAAGTCAGCTGTGACTTGATGGCAAAAAAAAAAATGGTTTCACTAGATGTATTAATGCAGACATCCTAGCTTCATCCTGGTTTGTCAATGAGCATCACCTTCCCAGAAGTGCTGGGAGGTAGGGAAAAGAATGAAGACAAGCATTTGTTGAGACAGTCCAGGAGCTGAAGAATCACCTGAAAGCTGAATCCTGGTTTGACAAATTAACTATAGTTAAAGTAATCCATGCCCTGACCTGGATGGCCCACATTAGCCTGATCTCGTCACATCTCAAAAGCTATGTAGGGTCACCCCTGGTTAGTACTTGGATGGGAGATCAAGGAAGTCCAGGACAGCTACACAGAGGCATGCAATGGCTAACCACCTCCGTCCATTTCTTGCCATGAAAACTCTACAAGGTTGCCATAAATTGGCTACAACTTGATGGTACTTTCCACCACCAAAGTAAACCACAGTTTCATGTTATGTCTGAACTGAGTCTTCATAATAAATACTTAGCATTTGTATGCTATACATGGTTGGATCCAGCCTGCTTTTCCACTCGTTCTTACCCAATTCTCCACCTTACTACATTTCCCTGTCACAGATTACTTTTGTCCACACCGGCCCCATGATACTGAGCCTAGCCTTTTTGGGTGGTCAGAGGGGACCCCCTGATTTCTTTTTCATCAGCCAAAAAACTGGATGGATCCAACCCATTAACTCGTTGTAGCGACAATCCTGTGAAGTCAGTATTACTATCTACAAATCACAGCTGAGGCACTCAGACTGGTCAGTTTGCCTAAGACAACACCGTGAGTTTGTGGCAAAGAGGAGATAATATGAAGGAGGGACTTCCCGATTCGCCGCTCAATCACTTAACCACTAGGCTACCCTACCCGCACTGGCTGTAATGAGGAATAGACTCCACAGAATAACAACTGAATTAAAGATTGCATGGTTAGTTTTTAAAGGCCGTGCACCTGGAATCCCGCCTTCAGGGTTTTCAGATCCCCGTTGTGTTTGGGCAGAGCCAGCTAGGGTGGCTTTTCTACTTTTCCTGCACCATCTTCTAAACGCACCTGAAGATTTGCTGGCCTTATCTACAGGGAAGAAGCTCAGCGATCAAGCACAGGCTTTGCATGCAGAAGGTTCCGGACGGTGTCCTTAGTATTACCAGTTTTAAAAAGACAACCTCACGTGAACACATGAAGCTGCCTTATACTGAATCAGACCCTTGGTCCATCAAAGTCAGTATTGTCTACTCAGACTGGCAGCGGCTCTCCAGGGTCTCAGGCTAGAGGTCTTTCACACCACCTACTTGCCTAGTCTCTTTAACTGGAGATGCCAGGGATTGAACCTGGGACCTTCTGCATGCCGAGCAGAGGCTGTACCACTGAGCCACAGCCCCTCCCCTCAGGTAGCAGGTGATGGGAAAGATCCTTCTCTGCCTGAAACCACACTGAGCTAGCTCGGCCAGTGTTAGAAAGCAGCTCTCTGAAAGGCTATGCCTTCACATAATCTAGTGTTCCCCTTCATCTTTCTTTGTCTTCCTTCAAAAGGAAAGTCTACAGAGCCCACTGACCAGCGGAGGGGCAAGGGTAAAGATTCCATACAAACCCCCCCGCCCCCGAACACCAAAGAGAATTCACAAGACGTAGTCTAGAGGAAAGACTGTGGTCCACCAATGGTCTGAGTGAACTTTGAGATGGTCCCTAAGATAACAGCCCAAATAACAGAGGATGTTCCTGAAGGCCTTTTCCGGAACGAACGAAAATAAAGACCAAATTTAAAGTCCTCTCCTTCTGCAATCCAGTGCAGTTATTCATATCGGGTGATTCACACTGGAATAACAGTTTCTCGACTGACGCAGTTGTGTTTTGTGTAAACCCTTCCCATTGAGAAACAACACCCATATAGTGCTTTAAAACTAACACCTTCAACCAAATCAAATCCCTTTCTTGAGAAGAGTAGGATGTTTTTTTTGTTTTTTTAACCCAGTCATTTGTACTGGTAAAATATCTCAGCTCTAGCTTTCTGGCTCCTTGAGATCTCGGCGTAATTTTAGAGATCACTAAGTGCTGAATTATTTGGGGCTTTTTTGAAAGGTCACGCTCACATAAGAACACAGAACAACAATTCGCAGGGAAAGCGCCTTCAATATTTAATCAACCAGCAGGATCCTTTGAAGAATAGTTACTTTTGTTTATAACTAGCAGGGCAGTACTATGCAGAGTTATTGCAATAGGCATAGACTGGAGCAATGGTAAGAAAATACTGTACTGTAAATCTTCATGAAACAGGTTAGCTGACCAGCTTCTCTTGAGCAATGCAATTTAGAGTACTTGGAACACTGAACTTGATATTTGTCGATCCTGGGTAATTTAGAATTACCTGCTCTAGGTTGGGGGGAAAACCTGGAAATTTTGGGGGCGGAGCTTGATGAAGGGAGGGGCTTCAACGGGGCACAATGCCATAGAGTCCACCTTCCAAAGCGGCCATTTTCTCCAGGGGAACTGATCTCTATCAGCTGGAGATCAGTTGTAATAGCAGGAGGAGGGGAGGGGCTGTGGCTCAGTGATAGTGCATCTGCTTGGCATGCAGAAGGTCCCAGGTTCAATCCCCGGCATCTCCACTTAAAGGGACTAGGCAAGTAGGTGATGTGAAAGGCCTCTGCCTGAGACCCTGGAGAGCTACTGCTGGTCTGAGTAGACAATATTGACTTTGATGGACCAAGGGTCTGATTCAGTATAAGGCAGCTTCATGTGTTCATGAGATCTCCAGCTAGAACCCGGAGGTTGGCAACCCTATGTATTATGCCTCCAGCAACTCTGTCATACAAGTCTCAGAAACCTTTCTGAAAAAGGGGGCAACCTAGGGAAAGGGATGCTTAAGCACTATAAGGATAGCCAGCTTTCAGTAATTTTACCTGCTTGTAGGTCATCCCCAAACATCTGTGTTTTCTAGAATACACATTTATTCAATAAAAGCTTTTAAAACCCTGATCTTTGGCTTTAGGAAGAGACCTCTTGGATCAAACCCCACAATAATGAATTCAAATTCAACACTGGAAACCCGAGATTGACAAGTCATTGGATATTGTGCTATTGTAGTAATTCACCATTTAGATTTGGAAAATCCAGAAGATCAGTGATTACAGCAGTGTGATATCCAGTGGCATGCAGATCCCCAGACTCTCTGGCAGAAGGATATTGTTTTCAACTCTTTCCAGTATAACTGCATGGGAGTGCAGAAGGAACTTTCTAAAGCGGTCTCCCACACGGCAGCTGTAATGGTTGAGAATGCGGTTGTCCTCAAAGAACAAGCAAGCCAGAACCACAGTCTAGAGTACAACCAAGCCCTAGAGAATCATAGCAACAAAGCGACACAAAACCATCGGACGTAGCGGGGTAGCTGTTTATCACCGTACCTCCATCTCCAGTTGAATAGAACAGATGAATCTTAGTTTGCCAAGACCATGGTTTAAAAGGATCCCTGTTTTCCAGAATGTTTAGCTGGCCACTCCACTCTGACATAAACTTGCATGCATGAACCAACTATATAAGGATGACAGCACATGCACGGAACGCTCCAGGCAAAACCAGAGTCTGTACATCAAACACACACAGACACACACGTATAAGCCACGCCTTGCCACTGCCCTGACCCTCAATTCCAAATATACCAGCTAAGTCCAGGATTCTCAAAGTGTGAGGTAGGTGGTAGCTTCCCTCTAGAGAAAGATCTAGGGTCCTTCCTGACTCCCTACCCGTGTGACTCACGTAGCTCTTGAGCGAGCGTATTGGCTTCCAATTCTGGTGTCGCATGCAGCACAACTGGAAGTTGTAGCCCCTCTCAGACATTATGTCCATGGGTACCAGGGAAGGGGAAATGCATAGATCCCATATGCACAGCCACAGTGTTGTCTGAACGGGAAAGAGCTCCTTTGTGCTCGCCAAAGCTTTATGTGCATGCAAAATCCACACACTGCCCCTTGCTCGTACAATATGGAGACTGTGAAGATGGGGGTTATTGAATGTAGCTCGCACTCCCAATATGTGTGGTTTCTGGGTACCCAGTACTCATGAAGCTCCCAGTACTCATGAAGCTTGTGTTGTCAGAAGAGGTATGTGAGTATGTGGGGCATATGGGGCCATTCTGTACATTGGCAGGATCTTTTCCATCATGCTGGAGTCCTTTCTCCCTGTCCCTTCCAACTGGCCATGTTTCTTCCATTTCCCACAAATTTGTGTTCTCTTCTGCCTGGTACCAAATGGGATACTATCCTTATACTGTTTGTATAGGGAGAATGGGCATAACAACACTTGAGAATCCCTTTGTTAAGTCCACCAGTCTTCCACAAAGGACCCCGGCATCCTGGGCTCAGGGAGGGTCCCCGGCTAATCCAAGGGTGTGCGCAGAGATCTACGTACCCTTGATCTTTTCGCCCTTGCTGATGGAGAGCTCACCCTCGGCCTGGGCCTGGTACGGTTTCACAGCCATGAACGTGCGGCCAGGCACAGCCGAATAGAGTTTCCGCTTCACCCCCCGGCTACTCAATGTGCTGCCACCAGCCGACTCCTTCTGGTAGCCACTGGAGCTGCCAAGATAAAGAAAGACAAGCAAGTATGATTTATGAGGGCTGTGACTCAGTGGTAGAGCATCTGTTTGGCATGCAGAAGGTCCCAGGTTCAATCCCCGGCACCTCCAGTTAAAAGGACCAGGCAAGCAAGGGGATATGAAAGACCTCTACCTGAGACCCTGGAGAGACACTGCTGGTCTGAGTAGACAATACTGACTTAACTGGAGATTCCAGGGAGGGGCTGTGGCTCAGTGGTAGAGCATCTGCTTGGCATGTAGAAGGCCCCAGGTTCAATCCCCGGCATCTCCAGTTAAAGGGACCAGGCAAGTAGATGATGTGAAAGACCTCTACCTGAGACCCTGGAGAGCCACTGCTGTAGAGAGAGACCTGTACAGCCACTGCTGTAGAGAGACCCTGGAGAGCCACTGAGTAGACAATCCTGACTTTGATGGACCAAAGATCTGATTCAGTATAAGGCAGCTTCATGTGTCTTTGATGGACCAAAGGTCTGATTCCATATAAGGCAGCTTCATATGATGACCAAGCAATTTATTATTATTATTATTATCATTATCATTTATAGCTTGCCTTTCTCACTGAGGCTCAAGACAGATTACAGTTTTGTAAGGCAAAGACCTCCAGTAAACAATGACGTAAAACTAGGATTACAGAACCGGAAAACAATGCCAACAAAAAACTGTCTAAGGCAACCCAAACTGTCTGAGGCATGACATACTATTTTTATTTATTTGTTTGTTTGCTCGACTTTTATGCCGCCCGTTCCCAACTTTCAGGTCAGGCTCAGGGCAGCTTGCAGCATTTCAAGGCAGTTAAACTCCCCAAAGTTTTCCATTTTAAAACTACAGCATCCTATTAAAATAACCACAGGCACCCTAAAACCATATAACAATAAACAACAACGGGAATCGATTCAGAGTGGGGAAAGGAAGGGCAAACAATAAGATAATATCACTAAGAAAAAGATGGGGGTCTAAATAAGTAGGATGTAGGTAAATAAAGCAGGACTACAGCTGAACATCAAGAAAACAAAAGTAATGACTACAGGAGAATTACACAACTTTAAGGTTGACAATGAGGAAATTGAAATTGTTCAAGACTTTCTATTCCTTGGATCCACCATCAACCAAAAGGGAGACTGCAGCCAAGAAATCAGAAGGAGATTGAGACTGGGAAGGGCAGTCATGAAGGAGCTAGAAAATATTTTGAAGTGTAAGGATGTGTCACTGGCCACCAAGACTAGGTTAATTCATGCCATCGTATTCCCTATTACTATGTATGGGTGTGAAAGCTGGACAGTGAAGAAAGCTGATAGGAAGAAAATAGATTCCTTTGAAATGTGGTGTTGGAGGAGAGTGTTACGGATTCCGTGGACTGCCAAAAAAACAAATCAGTGGGTTATAGATCAAATTAAGCCTGAACTGACCCTAGAAGCTAAAATGACTAAACTGAGGCTATCGTATTTTGGTCAGGTCATGAGACGACAAGAGTCACTGGAAAAGACAGTCATGCTAGGAAAAGTTGAGGGCAGCAGGAAAAAAGGAAGACCCAACAAGAGATGGATTGACTCAATAAAGGAAGCCACAGCCTTCAATTTGCAGGATCTGAGCAAGGCTGTCAAAGATAGGACATTTTGGAGGACTTTCATTCATAGGGTTGCCATGAGTCGGAAGCGACTTGACGGCACTTAACACACAAACACACACACACAGGTAAATAATAAAAAAAGTGAAGAAAGGGGGTTACAAAGGTAGAGGACAGAGCGGTAAAAAAGGGAGGGGGTACATACAGTAATCATATGCTTGCCCCCCCATGGGTATTTTAACTTCAAAAAGCAACTGTGGGTGCAAGGGGAATACAGATGAGGTCTGCAGTGCAGAGAAAAGGATTTTCTTCCCCTACCCCCATTTTCTCAAATTCTCTCCCCCCGCCCCCACATTTCCTCAGCTGAATATGCCCCCTTCTGGAATGGTGTATGGAAAAAAGACAAGTCTAATGTGGGTCCCTGTCTTTTTCCCCTAAAAGCAGTCTAGGTGGGCCCATTTTTAATCAGGAAACAGGATACATAGGAAGGATTAAAGCGATTCCCTTTTGCTAGCAGCTGCAACTTCAGTCTATATCAGCACCCCCACCCCCACCCCATGGCCGTTTTTTTGATGCTCAATTTCAGATCAGGGGATCTAATCACAGCTCTCCAATACTGGGTGGTGTCATTTGGCCCTGAGCCAACTCCATCTCTCCTCTCTTCATTTTAACCCAATAGATCGCACTACTCTCAGAAAGAACCTAGAAATCCTGGCTTCCAGTGAACACTACTGAGGGAACTCTTCAGCAGGAGAGGGGCTGTGGCTCAGTGGCAGAGCATCTGCTTTGCATGTAGACGGTCCCAGGTTCAGTCCTTGGCATCTCCAGTTTTAAGGATGAGGTAGAAGGTGATGTGAAAGACTTCTGCCACAGACCCTGGAGAGCCGCAGCCAGTCTGAGTAGACGATACTGTCTCTGATGGACCATGGGTCTGATTCAGTACAAGGCAGCTTCATGTACTCCTGTGAGTAGGGAACTAAAACATTTAAGGTGTAAACGGGAAGGATTCATTGACTGTTTATACATTTCTGCATTCATTGAAATGTTTTCCTGGACCTGGCAATGTAGCACAGGGTTACCTGTGCATTCCAGGATCATCTGTGCTTTCCAGTGCTGGCCTTCCTGTTGACTGTCAGGCCTTTGCTGGTAGCAGGAGTAAAGGCTCTTGACATGAGTAGGCCAGTTTCTGGCTACACGTCAAGTCCTTGGTTCTCATGCCTGTAAACTCTGTGTACAGTTTCGCTCATTCTGTTTTCCACAGCTGTGCTCTAATGTTTAGTCTTCCTTCCTGGGAATCACTTATGTCGGGGTTGCTTAGCCATGTTTACCTTCACAGCCTATAGTGCTTTTAAACCTGAAACCTGCCTATGTTTCACCATTACCAGCCTCACCTGCCTGTAGGCAGTCAGTCCTTTAATCTGTCTTTTTGCTCCTAATAAAGTATTACTGCTTCAGAGCTACCTGCCTGGATGAGTTTGCTTAAGGGATGCGAGGGACAGACGCCTGATCCTGACATTGACCATCTACATGCAAGACAGATGCCTGAGTATGTTAACCAGTTTTTCTTAACAAGATTGAGTAGCCGAGCTGATGAGAATATGTATCTGAGCTAGAATAATTGTAAGCTTGCTCAGGTTTAAACAATGGTCATTTATGCATGGGTACTTTCACTCATGTTTGCCCCCAGTCTGAATCAGTTGTTCCTTGGAGTTATGCACGAGTTATCCATCCATTAGAGATGACCTCACTGCCAGCCCTCGCAATGTCCGGGTCTTCCCATTCCTCTGTTAACGTGACTCTTCCAGCTTCCCTGAGCAAAGCCCGGGTGAAATCCCCATGCAGAAGGCAAAGTGCGGAACATGCAAGCTTGGTTTTGCTCACAGCCAATTACTAAGCAGCATGTCCAGAGGTGGGGATTTAAATATTTCCTGCTTCCTGGGAGCTCTTTCTGAGCACAAGGCTTTTTTTTTAAAACAGAGGCTTGGATTCCTCCCCCACTTTCAGATTGCTCCTTTTGTTGTTGTTCTTAAAATGCTTTTTTATGTGGCAATTGGGTTGGGGGGGATTTTCTCTCACAGTAAGCACTACAAGTAAGCCAATTACAAAGTAGCATTTAAAGGGACGGGGACTTGATTTGAGCTTGGAGACTGCTGGTGCATACATTCCCAACAGGAAAGTGTGGGTCAAGCCAGCAAAGAACCTCAGGTAAAACTCCCATGCATAAATGACCAAAAACATTTTTGATAGTTTGAACGGAACATAATTTTCATCCCTAAGGACCTAGGCATACATCTCCTACTCTGGGATCAGGCTGTTCTTGTAAAACAGTTTCCCTTGTACAATGTAAATGCTTAAGACTCTGTCAATGAGCAATAAAGTTTGATGATACTCTGGAATGCAAATAATCTAAGCTCTTAAAAGTACCTGGGCCGACCTCGCTGTTTTTTGGCTTCATCTGTATGGCGTCCCCGTGACGGAGAGCGGCTTCGAGCTCCACGGGGACTGCTGGAGCTACGCAAGGTCCCCGTGGTGATCTTCTGGCCCTGCACAGCCACGGTGGCAGACGGCGTGGAAGGGGGGGCGTAAAGCATCCAGTCGGGAAGGTTCATGCTGGTGTCGCTGTTGGCCCGTAGCAAGGTGTGCGGCACCATCAGGCTCTGAGACCCATCCCGTCGTCGGCTGGCATATTGCGGGGTCTCCTGGAATGGGACTGAAAGGGGGCGGGAGGTGGCACCACAGAAAATAAAACAGACGAGGATCAATTATTGGGAGCGCCTGCGAGTAAATGCCATGACATGGACCAGACTTTGGGGCTGGGGAGGAACTGTTGACTTGAGATTATGGCATGTGTGTGATTGTGTATGTATTTCCATCATGCTACTAGCAGTAAAAATGAGCAAGAGTCCAGTAGCACCTTAAAGACTAACAAAATTTCCGGCAGGATATGAGCTTTCATATCTGAATTTTCTCGCAGGGTATGAGCTTTCATATCTGAATTTTCTGGTAGCTTTCATATCTGAATTTTCAGACAGGGTATGAGCTTTCGTATCTGAATTTTCGGGCAGGGTATGAGCTTTCGTATCTGAATTTTCGGGCAGGGTATGAGCTTTCATATCTGAATTTTCTGGTAGCTTTCATATCTGAATTTTCGGGCAGGGTATGAGCTTTCATATCTGAATTTTCGGGCAGGGTATGAGCTTTCGTATCTGAATTTTTGGGCAGGGTATGAGCTTTCGTATCTGAATTTTTGGGCAGGGTATGAGCTTTCATATCTGAATATTGGTATCTGAAGAAGAGAGCTGCGGCTCACAAAAGCTCATACCCTTCCAGAAATTTTGTTAAGTCTATAAGGTGCTACTGGACTCTTGCTCTTTTCTACTGCTAGTGGCAGACTAACACGGCTACCCATCGTGATCTATCATCATGCCACTGAAAGTCTTGGAAGGGTATAGGGAGAGCTGGGTCAGAGTTGTTGATGTGGGAGTCTGGGGAAAAGGCTGCATGTGCTATTGGATGCAGGTAGAGGGCCTTTTCACACAGAGCTTTTCCTGTAATTCTGGTGCTGACCTGTAGCAGTTTTTGTGCATGCTTCCTCATGTCTTTGCTTTCTGTCTGTTGTCTTTCCATGTTTTCCTCATCATTTCTCCATGCTTTCTCAGTCCATGTTTGATCTGATTTCAGAAAGCAGAGAGAGATGACCAACAAATCATGGAAGGACAAGAAACGGAAAAAAAGGACGTGAGGAAGCGTGGAGATATATTTCACTGCTGGTGGGTACCAGGCCATTTATGCATGGCTGTTTCCTCGCGGTCACCCCGCTGACTACTTGGGGGCTTTGCTTTGATTATGCTTGCATTTTCTGACTGTCAGACGACACCTTGCCCATGCATTTCCGCAGGTTATCCCTGTGTTTTCCAGCTGCTGGCTAAACACAAATCCAGAAAATCCAGGAAATGTGCGGGGAGAGCGAGGCGACCTCTGACAGTCGGAAAATGCATGCATAATCAAAGCAAAGCCCCCAAGTAGTCAGCGGGGTGACCGCGAGGAAACAGCCATGCATAAATGGCCCCTATGTTGAGAGAAATATTTTTAAATCAGTTCATCTGTCTTAGCACGCTCCCCCCCCCCAAGGTCCCTGGAAATTGTAGTTTTGTCTTGGTTCTGAAAACATAGTTAGAATTCCTTAGCCTCCTTAGAGAGCTACAGTTCCCAGATTTCTTGTGTGTGTGTGTGTGTGTGTACAAGAAACCTTGACAACTTAAATCAATTTGCAGTTCACATTTATAGCACAAACATTCTTTACCCTTCCCACCCCATATCGCACTCACCTACATCTGAGTCCCGGTGGCTCTTGATCAGCTCTCCCAGCTCAAAGTTTCCTGCAATGACCGCTACCTAATGTGGAAGGAATATGCGCATACAAAGACAAACGCACACACACACACACACAAACACACATGTATATCAGAGATGAATCCTTCTCCATATGCTGACAGACCAACAAGAAACCGAGGATTTCTCTGTGGCGATTGGGCTTGTCTGAGGAATGGTTAATGTTTACAGCGATATAGAAACCATTAAACGTTTGATATTTTACATTCTTAGCAGTGAGGGGAGGGGTGGAAAAGGGCAAGGTTTTGCTCCAACCATGGCATGCTCCATATTCTGCAAAAAAACAAAACAAACCAAGCTTCTCCCTCACACTTGTTTATGTGTGAAAGCACAGACACTTGAGTAAATGTGGTCAAATGCTCCTTTTCACATTTATACAGGGGCCAGCCTACGGTCACCCTGAACCTAACATATGCTTGTACTGTCTTGCAGGCTGACCGTTAGGGTTGCCAACTCAAAGTTGGGAAATACCTGGAGTTTTTTTGGTGTGTGTGTGTGTGTGCCTGAGGAGGGTGGTGTTTGGAGAGGGGAGGGGCTTCAATGCTGTAGAGTCCAATTGCCAAAGCGGCCATTTTCTCCAAGGGAACTGATCTTTACCGACTGGAGATCAGTTGTCATCGTGGGAGATCTCCAGCCACCACCTGGAGGTTGGCAACCCTACTGCCAGTAGACATCTGCTTCAGTTGGGCCTAAAAGAGGTTTACAGATTGTTTTTGCTTTCAAATCACAGCTGACTCATGGCGACCCTGTAGGGTTTTCAAGTCTAGAGATGTTCAGAGGTGGTTTGCCATTGCCTTCCTCTGCATAGTGACCCTGGTATTCCTTGGAAGTCTCCCATCCAAATACTAGCCAGGGCTGACCCTGCTTAGCTTCTGAGATCTGACAGGATCAGGCTAGCCTGGGGCTATCCAGGTCAAGAGGGAAGGGTTTGGACAAGGGAGGGACTTCAATGCCGTAGAGTCCATTTGCCAAAGCAGCCATTTTCTCCAGGGGAACTGATCGCTATCGGTTGGAGAGCAGTTCTAATAGCAGGAGATCTCCAGCCACCACCTGGAGATTGTATCAAAAAACAGTAGTAGGCTCTAGATACAAAATGACAATGTATTAATGGAATAAACACAATCAGTGAAGGACAATATATACAAAAGCAGTCAATGAAATTGACAAAAGAGTAACAAGCCTCAAGCAAGCAACAACGTGTACCCAAAATAGTAAACAAGAGCAATACAAAGTACTTCAAACATGCAAACTATGCTACACAGCAGAAAACAGCTCATGCGTGCTCAACAAAGCTCCTTCAGAGTGGTACTTAGCCCATTATGGGAGCAGCAGAAGGAATTTCAAAATTGATAAAATAGTTGCAGATTTAAGAGTAGCAGTTCTCTTACAAAGGAATTTCAGAGGGAGATTGGAAAGAGAAACTGTTGAATTACAGTTGATATTCAAACTAAAGTCAATGCATTTACCTGGGCTGAATAAAGACCTTGCATTCATGGCTCATTACCAATGCTGATTTCTCCACACCCATCTCTCCCCTGGACATCACAGACTCTTCTGCATACCACACCTAATCCCATCACGCCTGCTATTCACATTTACATACTGTTAACATTTACATACTATTGCTTGTCTGAATTCACTCTCCTCTACTTAAAGACAGATGGATTCACATTCTAGCTGTATCTGAAGAAGTGAGCTGTGGCTCACAAAAGCTCATACCCTACCAGAAAATATTTTTGTTAGTCTTTAAGGTGCTACTGGACTCTTGCCCTTTTCTAGATTGTGAATGACTGTATTTCTTTAAGGCTGATAAAGCCACTTTTTAGTGGTGAAAGTGCTGAGATTTATCCGGAAAGGTGTTTCCAACATTTCTTGCCTGACGAACTTTACCAGGAAAAGCGTCCAGCCAAGCCGAAACCCACGGCTTTTTGAGTGGGGTTTTCCACTCTGAAGGAACTTTGTTGAGCACACATGACCTGTTTTCTGCTGTGTAGCATAGTTTGCATGTTTGAAGTACTTTGTATCGCTCTTGTTTATTATTTTGGGTACACCTTGTTGCTTGCTTGAGGCTTGTTACTCTTTTGCAATTTCATTGACTGCTTTTGTATATATTGTCCTTCACTGATTGAGTTTATTCTATTAATACATTGTCATTTTGTATCTAGAGCCTACTACTGTTTTTTGATACAGCTTAGCTTTACAGTTTTAGTGAGTCTTTCTTACCTCACCACCTGGAAATTGGCAACCCTAACCCCAGGCCACCTTCTGACTCTTGCTGTGTGTGTGGGGGAGCATGGCTTTCACCAATGCCCCTTCAGATTAGGTTCAAGGAGATGGTAGAGACCCCAATGTCCTCGTCACAGCTTTCCTTCCCCCCTTCATCATATCTCCGGTGCATTAAAGATAGGGCCAGGCTGAGGTGAGGGAAGGCAGCATGGTATAGCCTGATCTCCTCAGATCTCTCAAGCTAAGCAAGTTTGGTAGAAAAAGAAGAAGAGTTGGTTTTTATATGCCGACTTTCTCTACCACTTAAGGGTGAATCAAACCAGCTCACAATCACCTTCACTTCCCCTCCCCACAACAGACACCCTGTGAGGTAGGTGGGGCTGAGACAGCTGTGACTAGCCCAAGGTCACCCAGCTGGCCTTATGTGTAGGAGTGGGGAAACCAATTTGGTTCATCAGATTAGCCTCCGCCGCTCATGTGGAGGAGTGGGGGAATCAAACCCAGTTCTCCAGATCAGAGTCCACTTCTCCAAACCACCGCTCTTAACCACTACACCATGCTGGCTCTTGGAAAGGAGACCCCCAAGGAAGACTCTGCAGAGGAAGGCAATGGCAAACCACCTCTGCCTCTCACTTGCCTTGAAAATCTCTTGCTGTGGTCGCTGTCAGTTGGCAGCGACTTTATGACATTTCACACATACACCCTGCAATGTTGGAAGAAAGGGGATAAAGTATGCGTCTCTGTGTGTGGGGGATCTTAGTACCAGATCCCATGCTCCAAAAAACATGGTAAGAAATGTCGAAAGAACATAGGAAGAGCCCTGCTGGGTCAGACCAGTGGTCCATTTAGTCCAGAATTCTGTTTCATGTGAAGGCCAACAAACCGGGCACAGAGGCCAACGCTTTTCCTGATGTTGCCTCCTAGCGCTGAGTTTTAGAGGTTTACGGCCTTTGTACATCAAGGTTCCCTTCAGTTACCATTGCTGGTCCACTCCTTAAGGGAGGGGCCATGGCTCAGTGGTACAGCATCTGCTTGGCATGCAGAAGGTCCCGGGTTCAATCCCCAGCATCTCCAGTTAAAGGGACTAGGCAGGTAGGTGTTGTGAAAGACCTCTGCCTGAGACCCTGGAGAGCTGTGGGGAGGGGCTGTGGCTCAGTGGTAGAGCATCTGCTTGGCATGCAGAAGGCCCCAGGTTCAACCCCCAGCATCTCCAGTTAAAGGGACTAGGCAAGTAGGTGATCTGAAAGACCTCTGTCTGAGACCCTGGAGAGTCGCTGCCAGTCTGAGTAGACAATACTGACTTTCATAGAATCATAGAGTTGGAAGGGACCATCAGGGTCATCTAGTCCAACCCCTGCACAATGCAGGAAATTCACAATTACCTCCCACTTTGATGGACCAAGGGTCTGATTCAGTGTGGGGCAGCTTCATGTGTGTTCATGTGTTCACTCCATCATGAACCTAACACCCTTTTAAAGACATGTCAGCTGAACTGTAATGTTTAGAAGGCCACTGCATGTTTGAGAGATTGTTTACACTCCTGGTCCCTTGTGAGATATATAAGAAAATGTACCATGGGTCCCTGCAAAATGATAAACTGGAGGTTACTCCTAAACATGATCTCTAGCACTGAAGACAGGCTCTTAGGCTCAAATGGGGGTCAGCATGCCCCACTCTCTTCGGAACCCCATTCGCCACGCACCTGGAACGCCGTCTGACCATGGTTGTTCTTGATTTCTTTGTTAGCTCCCCGGTAGAGCAGGATACGGGCACAGCTCTCCTGGGGGTTGGGAGAGAGATGAGGAATAAACAAGGTACAACATCTACCCACAACACCCTGAACGAACAAGTGTGCACACTTGGGGACTCATGGAGATGGGAGCTGTGCTGAGAATGCATTTACATTGGCAAAACCCAAGTTCAAGTAGACAGTGTGATTTCACTTCTCTTCTTACACAGTCTCAGTGAGGTAGACAAAGCACACCATTCTTCCCATTGCATAGATGGAAAAACTGAGGGAAAACTGCACCTTCTCAAGCTCAGCAATATCCTTTTTTAGGGGCGGTGACCAGAACTGTACACAGTATTCCAAGTGTGGCCTCATCATAGGTTTGTATGAGGGCAGAATAATAGCTCAAAACTCTCTCCCTCGAATGTCTCTATAAAGTAAATAAATAAATAAGTGCCCAAACCCTGCAGAAATTCCTGCAAAACCCCCCCCCAAAGGCCATTTAGGCTTGGTGATTAGCAGTGTGTTCCAGGCTGAGTTGTTTTGAGTTGTTCACGCTGAACCGTCATTCAGGAAGTGACTGCAAAGCCGGCGCATACCTGCTTTGCATTTCTTAAGAGCCCCTTTAACGCGACCGTTTGTGTTTGCTCCGCCCCCGCAGCGAAGAATCCCCTCAAGGAAGCATGCAAAATCACAGCTGCAAGGTAGCCATAGGCATTTTAAAGGTCACATTAAAAAAAGAGAGCATTGAGCGAGCATCAGAATTGACCCTGCATAAATGGCCTCTAAAGTGTTCAATCCGGATAATGCTTGTAGAAGAAATACACAATGCAGATGTTGGTGTTTCTGCAAGCCGCATTCCAACGACAGGATTTTGGATATTCTGGCAGAATAGGGCTTCTTTCTGCTAAGTGTTCATATCGGAAAGGTGCAGGGTACAGGAGCTCTGTGGTCTTGAAACAGAGCTCACGGCGGACTCACAGGCTGCTGAGGCAGTCTGGCTTCTGCCAGCTTTGTGACTGAAATGACGGGTGCGTCCACCAGCGAATTGAAAGCTCGCTCAGCCATCCACCTTGCCCCTCCCACTATGCTTTAGGAAGGCTCTCTGCATTGTTTAATTATTTTAAAGCACGATATGAATATTCATACACTGCTCTGTTCATTCATCATCTTATCAAAATGGATTTTCCCCCAACCCCCATTATAAAGTGCAAAACCGCTCCAGGGATGGGTGGGTGGGCTGTTTCTTAGTGACAGGAAAGGGCAACCAACCAGCACGGTGTACAGCCAGCTTCTATTTTAATGCTACAGAAACGGTGGGAGTTCTCGATCCTGGGAGAGGCAAGGTATGTTTGGACTTGAAGAAGAAGAGTTGGTTTTTATATGCCGAGTTTCTCTACCCCTTAGGGCAGAATCAAACCGGCTTACAATCACCTTCCCTTCCCCTCCGCACAACAAACACCCAGTGAGATAGGTGGGGCTGAGAGAGCTCTTAATAGAACTGTGACTAGCCCAAGGTCACCCAGCTGGCTTCATGTGTAGGAGTGGGGAAACCAACCTGGTTCACCAAATTAGCATCCGCCGCTCATGTGTAGGAGTGGGGAAACCAACCCGGTTCACCAGATTAGAGTCTGCCACTCATGTGGAGGAGCGGGGAATCAAACCTGGTTCTCCAAATTAGAGTCCACCGCTCCAAACCGCCACTCTTAGCCACTACACCACGCTGGCTCTTCTGAAGGCGCTTCTGAAGGCGCTTCTGGACCACCCTGGATGCTCTAAAAACGTTACATGTGTCATCATGCTTACCTACCTTATTGTAGAGTGCGCAGATGTGCAGTGCCGTATTCCCAGATGCATTCTGCGCCCCTGGCTCAGCACCATAGAACAGCAGGTGTTCCAAGTGCTGGGAATGCCCATGTTGGCAAGCCTGGTACACGGAAAAACAAAATTCAGGAACTTGGGGAGGGGCGCATGTGTGAAACAAACAATCAGATGCAGGACATAGCTACCCCCCTCAGTTGTAACAGTGCATTCATGAGCCTGAAGGGCGAAAGCCCTTAGGAGGCCAGGAAGGCACAGCGCCGGCGTCCAGCCCCCCTGTGCTGGCGTCTGAGCAGCCTACGCCAGCGTTAATGGCCACAACGCCGGGGGGAAGGCCCGGACACCGGTTGCCGGTCGCTGCCATGGCAGCACCACCCCAGGATGCTAACGGGGCCTTCCGCTGGCATCCCTCTGGCATCACAAACCATGCCGGCATTCTGGGAGGCATTCCCGGAGCGTTATGGCATCCCAGGAGGCGTTCCCGGGGCGTTCCGACACCGGGCCGAGGGAGGAGCCACCTTTTGGGCCGGGAATGCCCCTTTTTATTTTTGAAGGGTTTCACAGATTTTTATGCCGCAGGGAGGTTTTGGTTTTCCTCTCAGGAATGCACTGTAAGCCTTGGAACCAATCCTGACTGCGATCAGTCCTTTTGGTTTTCATTATCAGCAGTCGGGAATATCAGAGGCGCTCTCACCTGGTGTATCTCCTGCCACCCATTCTCGTCAGTGGTGCCGATGTGGGCCCGATTGTAGAGCAGAAGCTCGCAGCAGCGTGGGTCGCCTCCAACCATGGCTGTGTGGTAGAGCGGAGTCAGCCCACGGCGGTCCTTGTAATTGGGGGAGCCCCCCAAATCCAAGAGTGCCTGAGGGATGCAGGCGGGAAAACATGAATGGCAAAGGCATTTGGGGGGAGGGCTGGCTTAGGCAAATTAAAATTTTGCTCCCCCTCCCGCCAGTGGGTTGCATCCATATGAAGTGCTTCTGTGGGTGCAAAGATTTCCACCCAAGGAGAATGATTTTCCTGCCTCCCCACTCCTGCGGCAGTCCAGAATGCCTCCTGAAATCCTGTCCCTGCCTGTCCCCTTTCCCCAAAGAGCAGAATGTGGGGAGGGCTGGAAGAGGAGGGAAGTGGGGGAAATGACACTCTGTGGATGGAAATCTTCAAGCCCATGGAAAGGTCGAGGCTGGATACAAGCCAGTGTCTTATATACACAACATTAGCACTGTTAAATGATCAAGAGTTCACTGGGGCATCACATATGAAATTCTACACTTGACTCCACAGTGCGGATCAAAACATTTGCACAGTGGGGCCAGGTACCCAAAGGCAACCCAGAAGATCTGCCAATGGTGCAAATCTTGGCAGTAGGTAGGTAGGTGATATCTGACAGTATCTACATGGACTATTATGCAAGGACGTCCCCACCCCCCGCGGTCAACCCTGCCTACTGCTTCAGGGCTTCCTACTGATCATGCATGCCTTTCGCGACCATTAGAGGTCGCCTCGCTCTTCCCACACATTCTGCCCGTGTTTTCCAGATGTTGTTTTAGCCAGAATCTGGAAAATGCCAGCAAAACACGCTGGGAGAGCGAGGCGACCTCTGACGGTCAGGAAAGGCATGATAATCAAAAGGACGCCCCGAAGCAGTCGGCGGGGGTGACCACGTCCCCGCATAAAAGGCCTAGATGTGTTCCCTTCGCATCACCAGCAACTTAACTCTCAACTTTATTGTGGCGCCAGAGGACTAAGCAAGCAGTATTACCATCAGGGCTGCGTAGTGGTGCGAGCACACAGCTTTGTGCAGCGCGGTGGATCCATCTCTGGCCCGAAAGTCAATGTGGGCGCCACCAAGGCACAGCAACCGAATCACATCGATCGTTCCATCCAGCTGCACTGCTAATGTCAAAGGTGTTTCTGCAGAGAAAGCCCAGGGGGTCACTATTGCAGGAGGTTGTGCGACCAGCGTCCGAGGTTCCCCTTCCCTCCCTCTTTGTGCCCCCCCAACACTTACCCCCAGTGTCCGAGTCGTGATAGTTGGGGTCAAGCCCTTTATCCAGAAGTCGAGCCACTTTCTCAGCCGCTCCGTGCTGGACGTACTCTAGGAACTTCTTCAACCCCGTCTGGAGAAAGATTTGCCAGTGTCATTTGCCAGTGACAGCCATTGGGGGGCAGGGAAGGGAGGGGACAGAATACTGCGGGTTGAAAAGAGGAACACAGCAGAGCTGGGCCTGGTGCTTAACGGGGCCACCCCAAGCCAGGTTACACCCTTCTAAGCCCAACGACTTCACTGGAAGTAGAAGGGTGTGACTGTTTAGGATTGCGCTGTAAGGGCGAAAACACACGGTCGCTTTAGCCTCCTTCATTCCGTTTCAGCCAGGATCGAACGCATGCGTTTTCGCCAAACGTGCGTTCGATCCTGTCAAAATCCTGGCTGAAACAGGCAATGAAGGAGGCTAAAGCGACCGTGCGTTTTCACCCCAAGCCACCCAGAACTTTGGGATGGGCATAGGATCTTCAGCGTGAGCATGGAGCCCCCCTGCCCGCAACATCTCCCCCAATCCATTTCAGCGGAGGAGAATCGGCATTTCAGTCAGTGGGGTGATAGAGATAAATGGGCAACGCTACAATTGGCAAAGGTTGTGGCCCGGGTTATAAAGATTCAGTTCAAAATCCTCTTATGCAAAAAGAGAAGGGTTGGTTTTTATATGTCGACTTTCTCTACCCGCCGCTCATGTGGAGGAGTGGGGAATCGAACCTGGTTCTCCAGATTAGAGTCCACCACTCCAAACCACCGTTTTTAACCACTACAACATGCTGGTTTGGTCCTGGATCACTCATTATTATAGGAACAGTAAACTATCGTTAATTCTGCTTCTTTTAGCTATAAAGCCTGTGTTTTATTCTGTAGTTCAATCTTCTAATGGATATTTAATTGATTTTACTTGATGCTGCGATTGTCCTGTTTTATTTGCTTGTCGTTTTGATTGTTCTGCTAGGGCTTTGAGCGAATGCAATAAAACTGTTACGGTTCTGGTACAGTGGTCAGAATTGGGGTGCCAACCTCCAGGCGAGGGCTGGAGTTCTCCTGGAATTACAGCTGATCTCCAGACTACAGAGATCAGCTCCACTGGATCAGCTCCACTGGAGAAAATGGTTTTGGAAGGTGGGCCCTATGTAGGGATGCTAGCCTCCAGGTGAGACCCGGGGATCCCCTGGAGTTACACCTCATCTCCAGATCAGTTCCCCTGGAGGAAATGGCTGCTTTGGAGGGTGGACTCTGTGGCCTTGTACCCCACTGAGGTCCCTGTCCTCCTCAGGCTTCATCCCCAAATCTCCAGGAGTTTCCCAACCTGGATCTGGCAATCCTACCCCCCATCCTCTGCCAGTAGGCAACTGGCAGGAGGTTCTTGGGGAGGAGCCTGAGGAGGGAGGGGCTTGGGGAGGGGAGGGACTTCAATGCCACAGCATCCAATTGCCAAAGCGGCCATTTTCTCCAGGTGAACTGATCTCTATCGGCTGGAGATCAGTTGTAGTAGCAGGAGATCTCCAGGTAGTACCTGGAGGTGGGCAACCCTAAGCATATGCAAACTCTGGAGTGGGAGGCTGTAAACTCATGCCATCAGAATAAATTCAAGCCGTAAGACAAGCTCTAAGTGCTTGAAAGAAGTGCTGAAAATCCCAGCTTTAATTTTCTTGTCTTGTATACAGACCATAGCTGGAAAAAGTTGCCAGTTTGGGGGGTGGGGAATTACAGTGCAGATTTATGCAGAGCATAGACTGCACCATTAAACATTAACCTCTGCATTCAGACTGGAGCTTGTGACAAGCTTAAACATGATTAATTTCCTAATCATATCCCTCCTTCCTGTCCTCCTCGTGCGTGCAGAGCCCAGACTGAAGACTTCTGGATTCAGGAAGTCTTTTGATCTAACCATACCTTGTTGCAACGTTCAAATGTATGCTCTTTCGCAAATTGGACTTTGTTTCTTGCTCACAAACTGGGATCCTAAACCCAGCTTAACATTGGTTTGGAATCCCAGTTTACGGGGAGGAAGCAAACTCCAAATTTTTTGCATCCCAAATCAGTTGAAGTGTCCAGGTTTGGACATCACAACAAACCGTAGTTAGCTCGAAGACTTCCAAAACCGATCTTAGCTCCACGCACAAGGGAAAGGGATTGGACCAAGCAAGAAATAAGGTCGTACTTGTATTGTCTCTACCAACCTACAAGGTCAGCCTTCGGGGGAAGCTGATTCTACAGGGCCAGAACCCAAAAGTCCCTGATCTGAGTTCTGGTCACCCTTGCCACCGACTGGAAGTACTTTGTACCAGAGACAGCAGGAAAATTCCTTATTGGTTATCAACTTCTAGGGCAAATTACACAATACATTTTTTGGCAGGTTGGGTCTGGTGTGAGGGGAGATGGGGCTCTTGCTCCCCCCTTCACATTATTTGCCCTAACCAAAACAGGCCAACTGTCTTCCTTTCCCTGTTGAACTGGCCTCTATCTAGGAGCCAAACATTTTGGAGGGCATTGATTCATAGGGTCACCATGAGTCGGAAGCGACTTGACGGCATTTAACACACACAATTGGTAGGGTTGCCAGCTCCGGGTTGGGAAATGCCTGGAGATTTTTGGGGTAGAGCCTGAGGAGGGCAGGGTAATGTGAAAGACCTCTGCCTGAGACCCTGGAGAGCAGCTGCCAGTCTGAGTAGACAGTACTGACTGTGATAGACCCGTGGTCTGATTCAGTATAAGGCAGCTTCATGTGTCCATGTAGGTTTGGGGAGGGGAGGGACTTCAACGGGGTATAATGCCATCGAGTCTACCTTCCAAAGCGGCCATTTTCTCCAGCTGAATTGATCTCTGTTGCCTGGAGATCAGTTGCAATCCCAGGAGATCTCCAGCCACCACCTGGAGGCTGGCAACCCTACAAATTGGGCTCCTGCCAAATTTCAAAACGACATTCCTTGCAACTGTCGTGTGGCTGCAAGGACTGGACTGACTTGCCAAAAGCCATATTGTGTAGTTTGGCCCCTAGACAGAGGCCCGTTCAACAGGGGCAGGAAAAGGCCTGGAAAAACTTTTGGAACTGCTTGCAGAAATATAGAGACCAGCTGAAAACCTGAATGTACGATATTCAATTGAAAACTGCCCCTGGCTAGTATTGTGTTTGGACTGTCTCCGTACCAAAATCCTTTGCACTGGAAAATAGAGTGAAAACCGGTTCAACATTATACCTGAAGGAAGTATGACAACTTTATTAGGACTGTACCACAGCCAATTAGAGGTCCTAGGGCTGTGCTAATGGATCCCGGCAACCAAGCAACACGTTTCTGTCTAATGCTCTAAGGCGATCTGGAATCTAGGCGACGTTCCTAATTCCATCCCCTTTCCCCGAGGCGGAGAGCTCCTGCCCCAGTTCCTAGAAAGCTGAGTAGGCTCCATTTTCGCATCAGCCAGATGGGTGAGAGAGGCGTTTGCCCTCTGTTCTTGCAAAGAACTTCAGGATGCCCTGAGATCCCTGGCGGGGGGGTCTCTGAATCTTGCTGCTGTTGCTAAGCACTGAAATGAAGCAAATTTGTACACAGCTATCCTGTTTACATAATTTATTTTCATCACAGAACATTGAGGGTCATAGGATTTGAATGCCGTGACTATAAAACAGCTAGGGTTTTTGAGAGCCACGCCTAGACTTTCCTTAGCATACAGCTTTCTTTTTGTTTTGTTTCTGCTGGAAGTGTTGAAAAAGTCTCTCTTCTTACCTTAGTATGGAGTTTCGCAAGCTGCTTCTCATCCAGGTTGGTCTGTTTGTAAACTCGGGTCTTGTAGCGGAACTGGAAGAGGGGAGACAACGGGACGTCGGGGTCCATTAATATGGTTGCATACGGGCCCTATTCTTCTCCAAAGACTTTCCCCTGCTTCTTAACCCTAATTCCACACTTGGACAGGGAGTCTTCAAGACTGCTTCTCAGAAGATAAATTTCCTACATGAAATTTCCGTGTAGGACATTGCGTACATAAATAGTTTCTGGGGTGGCTCAGAGTGTTTTATCACCCCCACCCCAACTCTGTGTCTTACCCCTGCTTCCACAGCTCCTGCCCTGGAGCCAGAAAAAGCTGCTCTCCTTATTTCCTATTGTGGTGATTTTAACAGACTTGGTGGCTGGGGCCGTGGCTCAGTGACAGAGCATCTGCTTGACATGCAGAAGGTCCCAGGTTCAATCCCCGACACCTCCAGTTAAAAGGGACCAGGCAGGTAGTAGATGTGAAAGACCCCTGCCTGAGACCCCGGAGAGCTGCTGCCAGTCTGAGTAGACAATCCTGACTTTGATGGACCAAGGGTCTGATTCAGTACAAGGCAGCTTCATGCGATAATGTGTTACAGATGTCAACCTTGGGATATGCCATTGGGCTATTTTAATGTTTTTTAAATATTTTTAACCTTTACATAGCGCCTCCAATAAATTATATTTACAGTATTTAGCTTCATGCATTAATGTGTTACAGATGTCAACCTTAGGATATGCCATTGGGCTATTTTAATGTTTTTAAAATATTTTTAACCTTTTTAACCTTTACATAGCGCCTCCAATAAATTATATTTACAGTATTTATATCTATCTATCTATCTATCTATCTATCTATCTAGATACAGATTTTTATTTTTTTTTCATTTTACCCAACCTCGGGTATTCTACCTGTGTCTTACAAAACAGTATGGAAAGCCGAACATGCCTTATAAGTAGGATTGCCAGGACCCCCTTAGCCACCAACGGGAGGTTTTTGGGGCGTGGAGCCTGAGGAGGGCAGGGTTTGGGGAGGGGAGGGACTTCAATGCCATAGAATTCAGTTGCCAAAACGGGCATTCTCTCCAGGTGAACTGATCTCTTTCGGCTGGGGATCAGTTGTAATAGCAGGAGATCTCCTGCTACTACCTGGATGCTGGCAACCCTACTTATAAGGTTTCCTGAACTCCCACAAGATTGCTTCCTCTCGTAAGAGTTTGGCCACCATTTTAGTTGCCCTAGCAACAGGTGGCTAATGGTGGCTAAACTCTGGTGGGAATTAGAAATCTCGTGAGAAGTTGGGAACCGGCTGGCTTGTATGCTGTGTGAGGGGAGTGAAGGGGAACATCCCGTCAGGTTCCCAGGCAGGGGGTGGCAATTGCGTGAGCGGCAGGTGGGCAGCTAGCTGGCTGGTGAGGGGGGTGGCTGTCACCCACCCCCAATCTGCCACCTGCCTCAGATCCCCTAATTCCTTTCCTTTCTCCCTTAGAGCAGCATAATTCTAAATCTATTGTTTAAGTAGAGGTTCCCAAACAGTGTTCCAAGGAGCACTTGGTGCTCCGCGAAACATCGGGGGTTACCGCACTTGTATTCCCAGCGATGTATTAAGAGTTTGAAAATGTTATAAAAAATACTGTTCGCGCTTTCTATGTATTCCCAGCGATGTATTAAGAGTTTGAAAACGTTATAAAAAATACTGTCCGCACTTTGTTTGGCCCCTTTAGCTGTGAAGACATCTTCCAACCATTTATAAGCCGTGGTATCCAAAAACCCTTTAAAAGTGATGGGGGTTACCGCACTTTGTATTCCCAGCAATGTATTAAGTGTTTGAAAATGTTATTTTCTCCCGGTGAACTGATCTCTATCGGCTGGAGATCAGTTGTAATAGCAGGAGATCTCCTGACACCACCTGGAGGTTGGCAACCCTAGACTCGATGGTGCTATAAGCACAGGAAGAGCAGCATCAGGGCAGCAGGGAGGGCCTGAAACCGAAAGTGGCTCTGTATCCTCACAACCCTGTGTGGTAGGTTAGCCTGAGAGAGACTGACTGTCCCTAGGTCACCCAGTGAGCTTCCATGGCCGAGTCAGGATTTGAACTGGAGTCTCTCGGACTCCAGTCTGACACTACACCATGCTACCTCCCATCTAGGGTTGCCAACTCCGAGTTGGGAATTAATTGGAGATTTTGGGGGTGGAGCCTGAGAAAGGTGGGGTCTGGAGAGGGGAGGGACTTCAATGCCATAGAGTCCAATGGGCAAAGCAGCCCTTTTCTCCAGGGACTCTGATCTGGAGAACCGGGTTTGATTCCCCACTCCTCCACATGAAGCCAGCTGGGTGACCTTGGGCTAGTCACAGCTCTCTTAGAGCTCTCTCAGCCCCACCTACCTCACAGGGTGTCTGTTGTGGGAAGGGGAAGGGAAGGTGATTGTAAGCTGGTTTGAGTCTCCCTTAAGTGGTAGAGAAAGTTGGCATATAAAAACCAGCTCTTCTTTTTCATCATCTCTGTCACCTGAGGATCAGTTGTAATAGCGGGAGATCTCCAGCCACCACCTGGAGGTTGGCAACCCTACTCCCATCCCTGAAGCTGCTATGTTACACCTATCTTTCTTCCCTCACTGGTAAGGGAACCTTCAGGAATGGGTTTTTTTTCCCCGTTTTGTTCTTTTTAATCAGGAATACGGCACAGGGGGGAAAGGTTCATTCCTTCCCGTCAGCAGCGCAGTCCCGATCGCAATTACGCATGCCCCTGCGGCGGTTTTTGGTCTTAAAGTAAACATAGTGAAACCTAATTGCAGCTCTCCTGCATGACGTATAGTTTCATTTGCCCAAGATTCTACTCTGCCAGCTGCATGAATTTACTCTGCCACGGCGTGCCCTCTGTGGATTTTAAAGCAAGAAGTCTATTATGTGTGGGGGGCAGGAACCCAGGATTGTTCTACAATATGCTGTTAATTCAAAATGAACCTCAGCAGTTGCGCCTGTGCGTCATACGGTACCTTAGAGCCCAAGTAGATGCGATGCTGGAGTTCACTGGAACTCCAGATGCGGAATCTGGCTCTAAAAGTTGGCCACACTATGTATAGGGTTGCCAACCTCCAGATGGTGGCTGGAGACCTCCTGCTATTACAACCGGTCTCCAGTCGATAGAGATCCGTTCCCCTGGAGAAAAATGGCCGCTTTGGCAATTGGACTCTATGACATTGAGGTCCTTCTCCTCCCCAAACCCCACCCTCCTCAGGCTCTGCCCCAAAAACCTCCCGCCGGTGGCGAAGAGGGACCTGGCAACCCTAACTATGTACATTAATCTGGGTGAGGGCACTGGGAAAGGGGGGGATTTAACCTCTCCCCCCATCTACCCTTTACATTTTTATTTCATTGCTCCACCAAGGACCTCAGGGCAGCGCACATTCCTCTCCCTTCCTCCATTTTTATCCTCACAACAACCCTGCTAGGTGGGTTAGGCCGAAATGACTGACCCAAGGTCACCCAGGGCATGCCGTATGGCAGAATAAGGATTTGCATCCACGTATCCCCGACCCTAATCTGACACACTATTCACTACACCACGTCATGCTGTTTCCCTGACTGGAAACACCCCCTTCTAGGCTGCCTGCAGCTCTGGTAGGGAAAAGAAAAATGACGCAGGCAATTGGAAGGGGCATTTCTGATGAGAGGGCCAGCGTGGTGTAGTGGTTAAGGTGTCAGACTAGGACCTGGGAAACCCAGGTTCAAATCCCCACTCATGCCACGGAGGCTTGCTGGGTGACCTCAGGCTAGTTGCATATTCTCAGCTCTTACCCTGGCAAGTATTTGGATGGGAGACCTCCAAGGAATGGGAGACCTCCAAGGTTGAAATTAAATCAAAAGAGTTTTCGTCTGGACATTAAGAAGAATTTTCTAACAGAATGGTTCCTCACTTTAACAGGCTTCCTCGGGAGGTGGTGAGCTCTCTTTCCCTGGAGGTTTTAAAGCAGAGGCTAGATGACCATCTGTCAGCAATGATGATTCTATGGCCTTAGGCAGATCATGAGAGGGAGGGCATCTTGGCCATCTTCTGGGCATGGAGTAGGGGTCCCTGGGTGTGTGTGTGGGGGGGAGGTGGTTGTGAATCTCCTGCATTGTGCAAGGGGTTGGACTAGATGACCCTGTTGGTCCCTTCCGACTCTGTGGTTCTATTCTATGATTCCATGAACACCAGGGTCGTGACACAGAAGCAGGCAATGGCAAACCACCTCCAAGGGTCTCTTGCCTTGAAAACCCTGTGGGGTCACCATTAGTCAGCTGTGACTTGGCAGCAAAAAACAACAACAACCAATTCTGATGAGGAAACAGTGTGTTGGTTGGAAGGGTATTCCGCTTTCTCCTTCCCCAGGGCCAGGGCTCCCGAATGGATCAGGTCCTCCTATGGCTGTTCTTGAGGATGAAATTGCAAATCTGAAGATTTTGCTGTGTTGTTTGCCCCACAATGTTCAGGCGTCTCCATTATATACATATTGATCAGATATATCCAGCTCCTCCACCCATCACACTGAACTTGCACATCTCTAGAAGAGAAAGGAGCCCAGTGGCACAGAGTGGTAAGCTGCAGTACTGCAGTCTAAGCTCTGTTCACGGCCTAAGTTCGATCCTGATGGAAGTCGGTTTCGGGTAGCCAGCTCAAGGTTGACTCAGCCTTTCATCCTTCCGGGGTCGGCAAAATGAGTACCCGGTTTGCTGGGGGTAAAGTGTAGATGACTGGGGAAAGCAATGGCAAACCACCCCGTAAAAACAAAGTCTGCCTAGCGAACGTCAGGATGTGACGTCGCCCCATGGGTCAGGAATGACCCGGTGAATGCACAGGGGACTACCTTTACCTTTACTTTTAGGAGAAGAGGGCCAAAACCTAGTCATTCACACATACAATTTTATTTGTAAAGGTATCTCCAAAATCTCCCCTGAAGGCAAAATGGGGACGTGTCTGATAAAATAGGGAGCAGATGTGCCATCGGCGGCTTGTAGATCCACCTCCCAAACCAGGGCCATTTAGAGCTCCCACAATATTTCCTTGTAGCTCGTTTTGTTCAAGTTCATCACTCTTCGGTCTTCATCCAAAAAACATCAGTAGGATGAATGGTAGATATTGGTCTGCCAGTAATGCAGCTATCTAAAAAGTAATGGATCCAGCCAGATTTTCATTAAATATAGTTCAATTCCTCTTTATTACAGCCTCCGTCATACATAGATTTTGTTCATGCAGATTCCCTGATCCCCAGCATAATTCTTTTGGTGGCTAAAGGGGACTCACGCTTCCCTTTTGCACCAGCGGAAAAGCTGGCTGGATCCAACCTACTGTCTGCAGGGTTGTCCTGAAAGTGATGAGCGATTTGTTCTTCTATTGTTAGAAAACCCTAGCATGGCAATGCCCTGATAAGACCAGAGATTTCCCCCCAAAAAAGTGTTGAAGGTGTGATGGTAGACCTATCATTGCTTATGAGGTGCACGCTCGTCTCACTAATGTTTCTGTTCAAACAGGTTTTGCAAGTTTCTGTAACGTTTCTAAACACTGCAGCACCTGTTTGACCACAGATTATTTTATTTATTTATTTATTTGTTTGTTTGTTTGACTTATAACCCGCCCTCCCCAGCAAGCTGGCTCAGGGCGGGTAACATCATTTAAAAACACAAACAATCAATAGATATAATCCTTAATAAAACCAAACAACTCTAAAACCCTAACATAATGGCACACAAATTCTAAGTAAACTGTAGGTGCCATACAGGTGGCAACCCTTCAATTTATATTATTCCCATTCAAGGGAGGGAAGGGGCGGGGAGGCCAGTAAAGATGGTCTAAACTGATATAAGCTGATATAAGCGGCTGTCCTCAGTTGTAGGCCTGGTGGGAAAGCTCTGCCTTGCAGGCCCTGGGGAATACTTTCAGATCCTGCAGGGCCCTGATGTTACTAGACAGAGCATTCCACCAGGTCGGAGCCAGGGCCAAAAAAGCCCTGGCTGTTGTCGAGGACAGCCGCATGCTCTTAAAGCCAGGGACCACCAGTAAATTCTCATCAGACGATCTTAATGTCCTTTGGGGGTATACCAGGAGAGGCAGTCCCGAAGATACGAGGGTCCCAGACCATGTAAGGCTTTAAAAGTAAAAACCAGCGCCTTGAACCTGAGAGACAAAGGAATAAAAACAGGGGTGATACCATAGGCCACGGTAGCTCTCTTATAGTCTCTTCAGAAACTGTTGTCTTTAGGCTCAAGTTGCTGGTGTTTGGACCAAACGAAGGAACATGCCCTGTCAACATCTGTTTGAACAGCTTTACCCTTGCTTACACCCCTGTAATGGCAGAAGTAGCACCCAGAGCATGGGTTAGATCCAGCCAGCTTTTGCTCCAAATCTTGCCCAATTTCCTGCTTTATTACAGCCGCTGTCACACGTGGCTTTGGTTCATGCAGATTCCATTATCCCCAGCAGAGTAATATAGGCCTTTTATGCAGGGACGTTTCCCCGCGGTCACCCCCGCCGACTGCTTTGGGGCTTCCTTTTGATTATGCGGGCCTTTCCCGCCCGTCAGAGGTCGCCTCGCTCTCCCGCGCGTTTTGCCCACATTTTCTAGATTCTGGCTAAAACATCGTTTGGAAAACCTGGGCAAAACGCGCGGGGAGAGCGAGGCGACCTCTGACAGGCGGGAAAGGCATGCATAAGCAAAAGGAAGCCCCAAAGCAGTCGGCAGGGGTGACCGCGGGGAGACGTCCCTGCGTAAAAGGCTGTAAGTGGCCCAAGGGAACCTCCTCCTCCCTTTTTTGCCAGTGGGAAAGCTGGCTGGATCCCACCCGACATCTTCCTGCCCTACCACTACGACAAGGCCTCCTTTCTCTCGGCGCTTTCCCCGAGTGCGCTGGGGAATCAGCGGAATTACCTCCAGGTAGGGCACGCCCTTCTCGAAACTCTGTGGGTATTCGCGCAAGAGGCGTTCTTCATCCAGGAACTTGGCATCGCGCCCGTTGGTGGCTGGCTGGAAAAGCCCATAGTTCAGCACGTCCTTGAGGCTTTCGTTGAGGGTGCAGAGAATCTGTTGCTTTGCCACCCAGATGGCTGCATCGGGGTTGAAACGAAGGCATTTCTGAAAACGGGACAGGGGGTTGAGACCTAAAAGGAGGCGTCACAGCAGCGCAAAGAGCCCTCTGCCGTAAAGCAGAGCAGCCATACAGATGGTAGTGCTACCAAACCACTGGCAGTGTGTGTGTGTAGTTGGAAGATATGGACGTTGGGTACCCAAAACGTTGGGTGAAATAACATTCAATTAAACCATGAAATATATTTATTACAAAGGGCTCATGCATATATTAGAAACAAGCCCTTATGGCAACCAATACAGGGTTGTTAATCTAAACTACATGCCAAACAAGGTTCAGCCCCCAGGCCTTCTTCTTTGGCCCCCAGGAGAGCCAGAGTGGTGTAGTGGTTAAAAGCGGTGGTTTGGAGTGGTGGTTTGAAGTGATCTGGAGAACTGGGTTTGATTCCCCACTCCTCGACATGACTGGCGGAGGCTAATCTGGTGAACTGGATTCGTTCCCCCACTCCTACACACGAAGCTAGCTGGGTGACCTTGGGCCAGTCACAGCTCTCTTCGAGCTCTCTCATCCCCACCTACCTCACAGTGTGTCTGTTGTGGGGAGGGGAAGGGAAGGTGATTGTAAGCCGTTTTGATTCTTCCTTAAGTAGTGGAGAAAGTCGGCATATAAAAACCAACTTTTCTTCTTCCTTGGACACCACTGAAGAAGGCCTAGGGGCCAAAACGTGTTTGGCATGTGGTTTTAGATGATCAACCCTGTATTGGTTGCCATAAGGGTTTGTTTTTAATATATGCATGAGAATTTTGTAATAAATAGAATCCATTGTTTAATTAAAATTATTTCACCCAACCTTTTGGGTAACCAACTTGGTTTTTAGGTTGGGTCATTTCCCTCTCTGTTTTGTCTGAAAGATACGGATGACCAGATACCCCAGGATGAGAAGAAAGGGTAATTTGGTCATCTGTATGAGGTTACTGCCTTCGTTCTTTTTAAAATCTACCTGGACATTGAGATTAATACTGCCCTGCCCTTTGCAATACAGGCACATGACAAGTAGGGTTGCCAACCTCCTGGTAGTAGCTGGAGATCTTCTGCTATTACAACTGATCTCCAGCCAATAGAGATCAGTTCACCTGGAGAAAATGGCCGCTTTGGCAATTGGACTCTATGGCATTGAAGTCCCTCCCCTCCCCAAACCCCGCCCTCTTCAGGCTCTGCCCAAAAAACCACCAGCCGGTAGTGAAGAGGGACCTGGCAACCCTAATGACAAGTGATTTGTTTTGGGTAAGCCTGCCAGTGGATCAAACAGTTTTGAGTTGGTGAATTATCTGCCTTTTGATTTAGTCATCAATTACAGTTTGATCAATTTGCGCATTATTAAGACTCCCTCCTTTTCAAGAGACTGTAAAATAGCTTATGGTATACTAAGTGACAGCTATTGTTAAAAGAAAAGGGCATTTAAAAATATTTTATTTTCCATTCCCTGTCATGGTAACACATGGGGGGAAAAACAGCTTTAAAGAATCAACAAAGATGCCTTTAACTCACAGCTGCCAGTGAATAATCAACTACAAACTGAGCAGATTAATTGATGGATTGAACCCGGCAGCCCCAATTTTTAGTGATTCTGAATCACAGAACTCCAGGTAAAAAAAGCTGTTAATTGGTACAGAAACTTAACAGTGGCTCTGTGGTAGAGCCTCTGCTTGGCATGCAGAAGGTCCCAGGTTCAATCCCCGGCATCTCCAGTTCAAGAGTCTAGGCAAGTAGATTATGTGAAAGACCTCTGCCTGAGACCCTGGAGAGCCGCTGCCGGTCTGAGTAGACAATACTGACTTTGATGGACCGAGGGTCTGATTCAGTATAAGGCAGCTTCACGTGTTCATGTGAACTATTGAGAATGTTTGTTTTCAGAAGAACTACAACATGGTTGTGGGGGTGTATCTGTAGGCAATTTAGGGATGGGATAGATCTTCTGTAAGGCAGCATGCCCTCTCCTCATGCCCTTCAGGTATACACTCTTTAAAATTGTCTGTGCTTCTTCCTGCCATAACACAGGTATGCTGCTCCAGATGGAAACAACTAGATTTAGCATAAAGCATGCACAGTTGATTACTTTGATGTACATTTGCAGAAGGGGTATCTAAACAGCATGACATAAGTCACTGACCTGAATGGCCCAGGCTAGCCTGATCTAGTCAGATCTCGGAAGTTAAGCAGGGTCAGCCCTGGTTGGTATTTAGATGGGAGACATAGGTCACTTCTGCATGGAAGGTTGTTTTGGGTCTCAGACATGTTCCGTCAGTGCTTACGCCAGACCTGCTGGCTACTATGTACAATGCTTATGGATTACTGCCTTGCCACACACAGCATATGTTGAAAATTTGTGTACAGCAGTGGTTCCCAAAGTGGGTAGTACCACCCCCCTGGGGGGGGTGGGATTACCAAGGAGGGCACTAAGAGGCAAGAGGGCAGCAGGGGGTGCTAGAGGTGGGCCCCTTCGACTGTGTTGTACACTAATATACATTTTCATCTATTGTTACGGCCATTGGCCAGCACAAAACACTAATATACAATAGATCAAGCTATGGCACCATGTGGGCAAATTTGATGGAAACTATTAGAATTTCCCCCCAGACTTTGAGGAGCTGGTACCACTGGATCAAGTTCATCAGTTTTGTCGAATAAATTTCAACTAAAAAGTTTTAATTTGATTTTGAATAATGTGCAATTAATTGTTGCTGCTTTGAAATTTTATTGCTATTATCTTCTTTAGTGTGTCATGCAAACTCCTATTTTGAATAATGCTTTTTATAGGATAGGGTAGGGGGCGCTGGAGTTGAGTTTGTGGAACCAAGGGGGCAGTGGCCTGAAAAGTTTGGGAACCACTGGAGTACAGGCAGCGTGAAACACCCTGCAATGAGGGTACAAATTAAAATCCAGGTGTTTCCTGTCCTTCTGGTTGAGAAGTCGAGTTTGCACAGGGAGTGGGAGAAATCTTCCCATGTGGACATGATCTGTTTTATTAGGGTTGCCAAGTCCCTCTTCGCCACCAGCGGGAGGTTTTTGGGGTGGAGCCTGAGGAGGACAGTGTTAGGGGAGGGGAGGGACTTCAATGCCATAGAATACAATTGCCAAAGCGGCCATTTTCTCCTGGTGATGTCTATTGGCTGGAGATCAGTTGTAATAGCAGGAGATCTCCAGCTACTACCATGAGGTTGGCAACCCTATGTATTACACACAGAATTTGAATGTCCATGGTGTAGAATATGCACCTTGTGGCATTGAGTATCAGAAGCCCTGTGGTGTAGTGGCTAAGAGTGGTGGTTTGGAGCAGTGGAGCCTGATCTGGAGAACGGGGTTGATTCCCCGCTCCTCCACATGAGCGGCGGAGGCTAATCTGGTGAACCAGGTTGGTTTCCCTACTCCTACATACGAAGCCAGCTGGGTGACCTTGGGCCAGTCACTCTCTCAGCCTCTCCTACCTCACAGGGTGTCTGTTGTGGGGAGGGGAAGGTGATTGTCAGCCGGTTTGATTCTGCATTAAGTGGTAGAGAAAGTCGGCATATAAAAACCAACTCTTCTTCTTTTGGGTTGCTGATGACATAGATTTGAAATGAATGGGAACTGAGTTCCTTGCCCTTGACTGTCACTATAGATCTCCCTGTGGAACCCGCAGTACATCTTAGCTCCATTCTAGAGTCTGGCCTCCTCTCCTTCTGACTTTTCTAGTGGCCCCCTTCCTCCTTCCTTCACTCCCTTCCAACTCCAGGGTCAGATGAGGGGTGACGGAGGGGCAAATCCGCCAGACACACGCTGGCAGCTCCATCCCTGTTTCCATGGACATGACAATTTGTGATCTCTAGCAACCGTTTCCATGGTTGCCCCTGAAAATAGAAAAGGGGACCCAGATGAAGGGGGAGCATCACTTTAAAAGAGCAGCAGAATGTTTGGGGTGGGTGGATGGGTTAGGACCGTCATCTGTACAGGTATGCAGACTGACAAAACCTGGTTGGGGGAGCAATTTTATGGGGTCAGGGTCTGTGTCTTTTAAACCCCTGCCCCTAACAAAATTTAGCATGATCCTCCTGAGTGGGAATTCATTTGCAGATCTGATCCTGTCAGACTCGGTCTCCAACCAATAGAGATCAGTTCACCTGGAGAAAATGGCCGCTTTGGCCATTGGACTCTATGGCATTGAACAACCTAAATTATCTATCCTACTATGTACAATGTATATTACAACATATATGGCATCATCTCATGGCAACGTCAGTAACCCCATTTAAAGCTTGAAGAGGAACCAAAGACTTCCTTGTGAATATAACCTAAGGACTATACCTATACTTTGAATTTTCAAGTCTGGTTTGTTCCAACTTGATTGTTGTAATATACATTGTACATAGTAGGATAGATAGTTTAGGTTGTTTGTTCAATAAGTATATAGTTGTGACTCTATGTTATATGTTGTAGCAATTTATATAAATATTTGCACTTTGTTATATTCATTCGCTCCTGTGCTGATTTCCAAACCCTTCAGATATACGCACAGTGGTGTCTTTTTTCTTTTCAACCACCAGATATTAGCTGGAGATCTCCTGCTATTACAACTGATCTCCAGCCGATAGAGAATAGTTCCCCTGGAGAAAACGGCCGCTTGGCAATGGGAAGCGATGGCATTGAAGTCCCTCCCCTCTCCAAACGCCGCCTTCCTAAAAAACTCCCGCCAGTGGCAAAGAGGGACCTGGCAACCTTACTTCGTAACCCGCAGGAGGTTTTTGGGGTGGAGCCTGAGGAGGGCGGGGTTTGGGAAGGGGAGGGACTCCTATGCCAGAGAGTCCAATTGCTAAAGCGGACATTTTCTCCAGATGAACTGATCTCTATCAGCTGGAGGTCAGTTGTAATAGCAGGAGATCTCCAGCTAGTACCTGGAGGTTGGCAACCCTAATGATTAGGTGAGCATTGCATGTATCTGATCAGTCAAGTCTTATTTTTTTTGAAAAAAATTGTTAGCCTTTCCGTTGCCACAAGACTCTATGCTGTTATGTTCTTAAAAGTAAGTGGTGTACATGCAGGAGAGAGAAATCCCCTGGCCAGGCATTACTAGGGAGCGTGTGTGTTTTGAATATGAAGATAATGGAATAGAACTGAAGACACGGGGAGGGCGAAGAGAAAGGAAACAGGCCAGTTAGCAGTAAATTGCAATATAAAAGTCAGAAGTGCTCTGTTTTTTTCCAGAGGCGGGATGAGCTCTGGGCTCCCCTCTGCATCAGATGCATTTTACTTGATTGGAAACCTGCAAGTTCGGGCCCTATTAAATTAAATTTTTGTTTGCCACCTAAGATCACTGTAGAGTTTCATGAATGGATGTAACTCCTAAACTCTGTGCCTTTTTCTTCTCAAATGTGAGGCATGTGAAGGTCCTATAATAGGGCTGCCAGGTTCCTCTTCGCCACGAGCAAGAGGTTTTTGGGGTGGAGCCTGAGGAGGGCGGGGTTTGGGGAGGGGAGGGACTTCAATGCCATAGAGTCCAATGGCCAAAGCAGCCATTTTCTCCAGGGGAACTAATCACTATCGGCTGGAGATCAGTTGTAATGGCGGGAGAGCTCCAGACACCACCTGGAGGTTGGCAACCCTAGACTTGATGGCACTTTCCTCCACCACCACCACCACCACCACCAGGGACCATGTGTAGGGTTGCCAGGTCCCTCTTCGCCACCAGCGGGAGGTTTTTGGGACGTAGCCTGAGGAGGGCGGGGTTTGGGGAGGGACTTCAGTGTCAAAAGAGTCCAATGGCCAAAGCGTCCGTTTGCTCCAGGGGAACTGATCTCTATCTGCTGGAGATCAGTCGTAATAGCAGGAGATCTCCAGCTAGTACCTGGAGGTTGGCAACCCTAACCATGTGCGCAGCCATGCAGGGACATTGCAGGAAGGGTGGAGGGAGACAGTGTAGACTGCATAGGTCTGCAGTCGGCTGCTTGTATCAAAGGGTCGCTGGATGAAAGGACCAGTTGCTGGTGGCGATGTTTGTGCGTGTCTTGCCGAGTGTCCTGGTTTTACTGCTAATGAAGAGAGGGAAGGAACCAGTTCTCCTTAGTGCTGAGCTAAGGATGAATCCAGTTCTGCATTAATTACCCCTCTGGGGACTGAGGTGGGGATGGGGTGGAGGCACAGACAAGAAGGGAAGCCTTGGTTTCTTTCGGCCCATCAGAAACTGCCCTTCCCCTCGTGTCTCATTAGGGTTGCCAACCTCCAGGTCCTAGCTGGAGATCTCCTGCTATTACAACTGCTCTCCAGCCGATAGAGATCAGTTCCCCTGGAGAAAATGGTCGCTTTGGCAATTGAACTCTATGGCATTGAAGTCCCCTCCCCTCCCCAAAACCCTGCCCTCCTCAGTCTCCGTCTCAAAAACCTCCCGCTGGTGGAGAAGAGGGACCTGGCAACCCTACGTCTCATTCTATTCCTGGCATCTGTGTTGCAAAATCCAGGATCGGAAGGACGCCTGGTGCAACGCACACCACTGTCTGTTAACGCTCTTCCCTCCTAATTGAATTCATTTGGACAGAGGTCACAGGTGGCTCAAACGCACAGGGAGCCTCCAGCAGCTACTTGCTTCGGACTTATAGTGGGATGGGCTAGCGTCATGTGTTTGACTATCCAGTCTCAGATTAAAATATTGTGAGATAAGAGAGGAGCAAACCAAGAACATTCTGCCCATGTGTTAATCCCCAATGTCTCTCCAGGATCAAAGGAGCAGGCCTATTCTATTAGGTGCTGTGGGACACAGGCAGGGTGCTGCTGCTGCAGTCATCATGTTTGGGGGCTTCCTAGAGATGCCTGGTTGGCCGCTGTGTGAACAGCGTGCTGGACTTGATGGGCCTTGGTCTGATCCAGCAGGGCCTTTCTTGTGTTCTTACGTTAATGTCACCTGCAGACCACAGCAACCGTGGAGAGAACAGGGATGAACAAGAAGCCCCAGACCAGACAACCCCCACACGATGGGGCCGAGTTGTTTTCTGTTGCCCCAGAAGGTCGGACCAGAGCCAGTGGGTTGAAATTAAATCAAAATATATTCTGTCTAGACATTAGGAAGGACTTTCTGACAGTTAGAGCGGTTCCTCAGTGGAACAGGCTTCCTCGGGAGGTGGTAAGTGCTCCTTCCCTGGAGGTTTTAAAGCAGAGGCTAGATGGCCATCTGTCAGCAATGCTGATTCTATGACCTTAGGCAGATCATGAGAGAGAGGGCATCTTGGCCATCTTCTGGGCATGGAGTAGGGGTCACTGGGGGTGTGGGGGGAGGTAGTTGTGAATTTCCTGCATTGTGCTGGGGGTTGGACTAGATAACCCTGGTGGTCCCTTCCAACTCTATGATTCTATGAATCAAGGAACCAAGCCAAATCTTCAGGGCTGCAACATTAGGGTTGTCAGGTGCCACCCCCCAGCCATGCCAGATCTATGTTGGGGAACTCCTGGAGATTTTGGGGTGGAGCCTGGGGAGGACAGAGACCTCAGTGGGGTACAATGCCAGAGAGTCCACCCTCCAAAGCGTCCATTTTCTCCACGAACTCTGTAGTCTGGAGATGAGCTGTAACTCCGGGGGATCCCCAGGTCCCACCTGGAGGCTGGCATCCCTATGCAACACTGCGTGGATTAATCAGACTAATCAATTAAAATTGTCTGATCATCAAAAAAGGTACCCTGATTAATCAGGCAACAGATTTTTTAAAAAAATGAGAATTATTATACCCTGCTTTCCCCCCTAGCAGGGACCAAAAAGCCACTTACAGCATTGCTCTACCATCCTGCATTTTATCCTCACAACAACAACCCTGCAAGATGAGCTAGGCTGAGAGAAACAGCGGCTGGCGCAGGGTCACCCCATGAGCTTCTGTGGCCGAGCTGGGATTTGAACCTGAGTCTTCCAGATCTTAGTCCAACACTCTAACCCCAGCATCTTGCTGGCTGTCTTTTAACTGCAGGCGCTTACAAATCAGCAAGTGACTTCTGAGAAGCGGCCTCTCTCTTTCTCTCCCATAAAGGAGGGAATGTCTCTTCAGGCTACACATTTATGTTACCCTATGTCAGAACTGGCTGAAATTTATCCTGCTTGAATTTTTAGCAAACATGCAATATGTAAGCTGGAGATATTACATGATGACTGATTTTTGAGGGACTGATGAAGAAATTTAAAGCCAAAGAATTCGAAACGGTCGTATCCCCTCTTTAATTTTTGGCATCATCTCATGGTGACATCGTTTTCGATAACGTCAGAAATACTATTTCAAAGCTTGAAGAGGAACCAAGAACTTCCCTGTGATGACTGAAAATGACCTAAGGACTAAACCTATACAATGAATCTTCAGTCTGGTTTGTTCCAGCCAGATTGTTGTAATATACATTGTATATAGTAGGATAGATTGTTTAGGTTGTTAGTGTCAGTAAGTGAATAGTTGTGACTCTGTGTTATATGTTGTAGCGATTTATATAAATATTTGCACTTTGTAATATTCATTCGCTCCTGTGCTGATTTCCAAAACCTCCAGGTGGTGGCTGGAGATCTGCTGCTACTACAACTGATCTCCAGCCGATAGAGATCAGTTCCCCTGGAGAAAATGGCCGCTTTGGCAATTGGACTCTGTGGCATTGAAGTCCCTCCCCTCCCCAAACCCCGCCCTCCTCAGGCTCCGCCCTCAAAATCTCCAGGTATTTCCCAACCTGGAGCTGGCAACCCTAGATCCAGGACTGGGTCTCCCAAAGTCTTCTGTTTTCTCAAAAAGCAACGTCTGGATCAGGACAGTAGGGCTGATGCAGAGCAGGCTTACCCCCTCCCCCCACACTTTCCCCACACTCTTTCCCTAAGAGAAACCCCCACCTCCCACACTTCTTTGATCCCTGGCAGGTTACAGAAGCAGAGAGACCCAAGCATAGATCCTCCATGCCTTGTTAATTCTTCAGAGATGGGTGGAGGGGGTGTTGAATCCAAGCAGCTTCCTATCAAAAAAGAGAGGAGGGGGCCCCCTTTGGCTACCCAAATAAGCTGTGCTGGGGATCACAGAACCTGCATGGACAAAAGCCTTGTGTGACATGGGCTTTAGCAAGGAGGGGAACCGGGCAAGACGGAGCCCCGAATCCCCACGTGTGCCTTTTTGAAAATCAAAGAACGGATGCCTTTCCTTTCGAACTACTGTTTTACTCACGTGCAATCTTAATCAATTAAAACTCCCACAATGAATTTACGATGGTTTTGTTAATCGAGTGAAAACCACCCAGATGGCCCAGTCAATGGAACCAAAACACACACACGCACAAAAGATGCATCACGATGGGTAGCTGTGTTAGTCTGTCACTAGCAGTAGCAAAGAGCAAGAGTCCAGTAGCACCTTAAAGACTAACACAATTTCTGGCAGGGTAATGAGCTTTTGTGAGCCACAGCTTGCTTCTTCAGATCACAGCTAGAATGTGATTCCATCTACCCTTAAGTAGAGACCACAAAGGCAATGTAAATGTCAAAAGCAAGTAAAGACATTAGCAGGCGTGATTGGTGTGATATGCAGAGGGGTAGTAGGCGTGGAGAAATCAGCATTCTCAGACTATGCATTCTCCAGGACTTAATAGAGATCTGGGATTCCTGTCTCATTTCCAATGCTGATTTCTCCACGCCGAGTGGTAAGCTGCAGTACTGCAGTCCAAGCTCTGCTCACAACCTGAGTTCGATCCCAACGGAAGTTGGTTTTAGGTAGCCGGCTCAAGGTTGACTCAGCCTTCCATCCTTCCGAGGTCGGTAAAATGAGTACCCAGCTTGCTGGGGGTAAAGGGAAGATGACTGGGGAAGGCACTGGCAAACCACCCCATAAACAAAGTCTGCTTAGTAAATGTTGGGATGTGACGTCACCCCATGGGTCAGGAATGACCTGGTGCTTGCACAGGGGACCTTTACCTTTACCTTACCTACTACCCCTCTGCATATGACACCTAATCCAATCATGCCTGCTAATGTCATTTACTTGCTTTTGACATTTACATTGCCATTGGGTGTCTAATTCAGTCGTCTCTACTTAAGGATAGATAGAATCACATTCTAGCTGTTATCTGAAGAAGTGAGCTGCGGCTCACGAAAGCTCCCACCCTGCCAGAAATTGTGTTAGTCTTTAAGGTGCTACTGGACTCTTGCTCTTTTCTACTGCTTGTGATAGACTAACATGGCTACCCATCGTGATCTATTCCAAAGAGCGTTTAAGAGTAGCAGTTCTCTTACAAAGGGATTTCAAAGGGAGATTAGAAAGAGAGACTGTTGAATTATAACTAATAATGAAGCTCAAGACAACGCATTCTCCCGGATTGAATAGAGATCTGGGATTCCTGTCTCATTACTCATGCTAATTTCTCCACATCTACTACCCCTCTGCATATCACACCTAATCCAATCATGCCTGCTAATGTCATTTATTTGCTTTTGACATTTACATTGCCATTGTGTGTCTAATTCAGTCTCTCTACTTAAGGATAGATGGAATCGCTTGCATTCTAGTTGTTATCTGAAGAAGTGAGCTGTGGCTCACAGAAGCTCACACCCTGTCAGAAATTGTGTTAATCTTTAAGGTGCTGGACTCCTGCTCTTTTCTACACACAAAAGAGAAAAGAAAGGGGGGTGGATTAAAAACAAGAAACTTGACATCCTTGGTTCGGTTCCAGGGGAACTTTCTACCCTGATCAGACCAGGAAATCTTGCCTACCACCTCAGCTAAACCTCAGGCCACTGCTGACCCTCCGCGTCCTCCCGTGCCTTGCCCGTCCTTCCACCCCCCATCCTCCTCACCGTTTGGTGCAGGTCAGGAATGCCAATTCGGAAGACCATCATACTGAAGTGGGCGTCTTCAGGTACCGTCATGGGGTGGTTATGGCCCGGGTTAGCAGGGCTGGCCGGGGGGCTGGCCCCCTCGCGGGAGCTCTCCGAGCCCGACTCCCCCTCGGGGCACTGGGAGAGGTGCTCCTCCTCCGCGCTCGATTCGGGGCTCTGGGGCATCGTCAGGGGTGCCGGGCACCATCACTGGCTACGCTGTAGGGGGGGGGGGAAGCAGAGAAAGAGATGGTTGGATGACTGAAAAGAAGTATCCAGAGTGGTTAAGTGGGTGCACTGCTCCAAACTCCAAACAACAGACAGTATCTCAGAACCATAGAGTCGGAAGGGACCACCAGGGTCATCTAGTCCAACCCCCTGCACAATGAAGGAAATTCACAACTACCTCCCCCCCACACCCCCAGTGACCCCCACTCCATGCCCAGAAGACAGCCAAGATGCCCTCCCTCTCATGATCTGCCTAAGGGCATAGAATCAGCACTGCTGACAGATGGCCATCTAGCCTCTGCTTAGAAACCTCCAGGGAAGGAGAGCTTGCCACCTCCCGAGGAAAAGTTAGAGGAACAGCTCTAACTATTAGAAAATTCTTCCTAATGTCTAATATCTTCTCATGTACATACATGCCCATACAGAATATGCACCCCTCATGGATGGAAATGCTAATTGGGACACATCAAAATAGTAGAATCATAGAGTTGGAAGAGAGGAAGGCACTGGCAAACTAGTCTCTTGCCATTAAAACCCCAAAAGGGGTCACCATAAGTCGGCTGCGACTTGACGGCACTTTACACACAGAGTTGGAAGGGGCCATACAGGCCATCTAGTCCAACCCCCTGCTTAATACAGAATCAGCCTAGAGCTTCCCTGGCAAGAGTTTGTCCAGCCTCTGCTTAAAGACCGCCAGTGAAGGGAAGCTTCCCCACCCCAGGTAGCTGATTCCACTGTTGAACAACACTTACTGTAAAATGTTTTTCCCTAATATCCAGCCGGTACCTTTCCACCCACAATTTAAACCCATTATTGCGAGTCCTATCTTCTGCTGCCAACAGGAACAGCTCCCTGCCCTCTTCTAAGTGACAGCCCTTCAAATACTTATAGAGAACCATCATGTCCCTAACCCTAACCCTCAACCTCCTCTCCTCCAGACTGAACATTCCCAAAATGTCCACCCGTGCACACAAATTTACCCGCAAGGCGGGGCGAAGCAGATCTTTTCCTTCTCCCTGCTATCAACTTTCCCAACACTAACCAGAAAGGCGGTGGTCATCTACCTCTCCAGACCAGGAACCCCCTGGGGCAGCATAGGACCCACTTAGGGTTATCAACTCCATGTTGGGAAATTCCTAGAGATTTGGGGGTGGGGCCTGGGGAAGGTGGGGTTTGGGGAGGTGGGGTTTAGCATTATACCTCAGCAGGATATAATGCCATAGTGGCTACCCTCCAAAGCTGCCATTTTGTCCAGGTGAACAGAGCTTGCGTTCTGGAGACTAGCTGCAATTCTGGGAGATCTGCAGACCTAAGGTTACCAGCTCCAGGTTGGAAATTACCTGGGGATTTGGGGGTGGGGAGCCTGAAGAGGGCAGGGTTTGGGGAGGGGAGGGACTTCAATGGGGTATGATGCCGTAGAGTCCACCTTCCAAAATGGACTTTTTCTCCAGGTAAACTGATCTCTACTGCCTGGAGATGCACAGACTTTAGGGTTGCCAACCTCTAGGGAGTAGCTGGAGATCTCCTGCTATTACAGCTGATCTCCAGCCTATAGAGATCAGTTCATCTGGAGAAAATGGCCGCTTTGGCAATCGGACTCTATGGCATTGAAGTCGCTCCCCTCCTCAAACCCTGCCCTCCTCAGGCTCTGCTCCAAAAACCTCCCGCTGGTGGCGAAGAGGGACCTGGCAATCCTAACAGACTTTCTCTTGGCCTCAAAGTACCTCCAGATGGGGATTTCCTTACTTCTCCAATCCTCCTGCTCCTCTTAATTTCTGCAGAGCCAACGTGGTGTAGTGGTTAAGAGCAGTGGTTTGGAGCGGTGGAGTCTGATCTGGAGAAATGGGTTTGATGCCCCACTCCTCCACATGAGTGGCGGAGGCTAATCTGGTGAACTGGGTTGGTTTCCACACTCCTCCACGTGAAGCGAGCTGGGTGACCTTGGGCAAGTCACAGTTCTCTTAGAGCTCACTCAGCCTCACCTACCTCACAGGATGTCTATTGTGGGGAGGAGAAGGGAAGTTTGATTCTGCCTTAAGTGGTAGAGAAAGTTTGCATAGAAAAACCAACTTCTTCTTCTTCTTCTGCATTTCATTCTGATCTTCCACCTGCCTTTGCCCTGTCACTCCCCTCTCAATTTCCCCTAGATGTGCTTTCCCCTTCCCCATGGGTGCAAATGCCTCGTCTCGGGTCCTTGTCCCCCTTCCGTCTCTGCCGAAGGATCCCTTCTGCCCTACCTCCTACCCCAGTCTCCTTCACTGACTTTTCGTGCTCCGTGTCCCAGTTTCCAGCCCGCCCCAGGGCCCAGGCAATCTGGATGCGAGCGGCACACAACGTCCCAGAAAGCAGAAACGGTCCTGGGACGCTTGCCCCACATTTGGCCTATAATTAGCCCAAAAGGACACAGTTCTCCCTACATGTGTCATTTCCACATCCACTTTGGCCTGATATCTTAGACACGTCTGCCCTGTGCAAGCAGAGCTCCTCCTAGGCATGAGTAGGGGTCACTGGGGGTGTGGGGTGGGGGGAGGTAGTTGTGAATTTCCTTCATTGTGCAGGGGGTTGGGCTAGATGACCCCTGGTGATCCCTTCCAACTCTATGACTCTATGGTGTCAAGGTGTGGACCCATTATACAAAAATCCCGTGTGGCTTGGTGAAACACCTCGTTTTCATCCCACCTTCCTTCCTGCCATCAAAACCATGGGCTTCTCCCCTGCCCCTTCCTCTGAGGTGCCACAATTGGAGACCACTACACTGCTGGCTAGAATGCTGGCCTGGGATCTGAAAGGCCCAGGTTCAAATCCCAACTCTACCATAAAACTCATGAAGTGACTTTGCAGCAGTCCCTCTCTCTTGACCCAAACTTCCTCACAATATACTATCCATGATACAAGATGCTACCCATGCACAATTGATAGGAAGTGGGTTGAAAGCAGATACACTGACACACTATAAACATGTGGTTTCTGATTCATGCACAAGACTGGTTAAGCTCTGCTGATCCAGCGTCTCTTCCTTGCCCTTACATCAACTAAAGGACTTGAATTACAACATTGGAGAGCTAAATGCCCACCACCGGTAAATCAATGGATTGAGGACCTTAGAACCTTATCAATACTTGAAAGCATGGCATATAGACCATTATTGCATATGGACTTATTTTTCTGGTATTTGGAAACTTCTTATAGAAACTTGTGTAGACCAGTGTTGTTATATTTTTGTCTCTATAATTACTCTTTCCCTTTTCTTTCTTTTTAATCATTCTATTTAGTTGCTGGCTTTTGAGTTTTTTTTCCCCCTCCTGGTTCTTTTTTTTTTTTTTTTTTTGCTTGTTTGTTTTGAAAGACATAAAGAAGAAAAATCTCCCGTGCACCACAATGGTTTGAACATCCGTGGATATTTACTGCTTGATACTGTAAATAACTCCAGATGGAAAGGAGTAACAGGCGTGTTCATACCGTTTAACACAAGAGTTAAGAACGCCTTGTAACATCTCAGTTAACAATGATTCCAAAACTCCATTGCATGGGGGAAATCAGACACAGAAGACACAAAGGCTTGGTACAGATGTAATGAGCTCCCTTCCCTTCCGGTTGCACACAACCAGCGAATCAGAGATTTCTGCTTCCCCAGAAAACAATTCCTTGCATAGCCGATCCAGAAGAAGAAGGTTGGTTTTTATATGCCGACTTTCTGTACCATTTAAGGAAGAATCAAACCGGCTTACAATTACCTTCCCTTCCCCTCCCCGCAACAGACACCCTGTGAGGTAGGTGAGGCTAGTGTGATGCAGTGGTGGGAGGGATGCCTGTTAAGGAATAGGGGTCAAGAGGCTTCTTCTTTCTCCCTGAAGAGAGAACAAAACTTTCCTGTTGCCTATGTGTTTGTTTATATGCATGGAGACTGAAAAGAGCTTTTTGCCTAGCATGCAGGCTTTGCTTTAAACAGGAAAGGGCTGGGTGACCCAAAATCCAACCCTGAAGAAGAGGAAGAGCTGCTTTTTATATGCTGACTTTCTCTACTTTTTAAGGAGAATTAAACCATCCTGTCTTGTTTGGGGGCTTCCTAGAGGCACCTGGTTGGCCACTGTGTGAACAGACAGCTGGACTTGATGGGCCACGGTTTGATCCAGCATGGCTTTTCTTATGTTCATCTTACAATCTCCTTCTCTTCCCCTCCCCAAAACAGACACCCTGTGAGGTAGGTGAGGCTGAGAGAGCTCTAAGAGAGCTGTGACTAGCCCAAGGTCACCTATCTGGCTTCAAGTGGAGGAGAGGGGAAACCAACCCGGTTCACCAGATTAGTGTCCGCCACTCATGTGGAGGAGTGGGGAATCAAACCCAGTTCTCCAGATCAGAGTCCACTGCTCCAAACCACCACTCTTAACCACTGCACCACGCTGGAAGGTGGACTCTATGGCATTATACCTTGCTGAGAACCTTCCCCTCCCCAAACCCTGCCCTCCTCAGGCTCCACCCCCAAAATCTCCAGGTATTTCACAACCTGGAGCTGGTATCCCTAGCCAGTATACTTGTGTGTGCTCTCCCTACCCACACTGTCAGCTAACACGTGGATAGGTCATCCATTACAGCGTTTTGGAGTTCCGTCTTGCTCGGCAAGTGCAAACCCTAGTTGGTCATTTTGTATGTAATCACTGTGGTTAAGAGCGGCGGACTCTAATCCGGAGAACTGGGTTCGATTCCCCACTCCTCCACATGAAGCCTGCTGGGTGACCTTGGGCTAGTCACAGTTCTCTCCGAATTCTCTCAGCCCACGTGGAGGCAGGCAATGGCAAACCACCTCCGAATGTCTCTTGCCTTGAAAACCCTACAGGGTTGCCCTAAGTCAGCTGTGACTTGACGGCACTTTTCCACCATTACCAAGAAACCCAGCTCTCTCTCTTTTTTTAAAAAAAAGGAAGCGGCTGTACTTCACTACCCAGAATAGCTCCCAGACCCTCCTCATAACTAGAAGCAGCAGAATTAAATACACAAAATGTGAAAAGGGCAGAATCAATTATGCAAAACGAAAGCCGTCATGTCAATTTGCATAATTTATACCAGCTACAAAAATCCAGCTTTTGATATGGAATTTGGTTTGCCTTGGTGCAGATTTTTCTTTTTTAAACAAAATACAGAATACACATCGCTCAAAGTGACGCTGACAGACCTGTACAAGGTTTTAGCATGCAATGTGAGATATGCGCGCAGCTGCACCAAAAGCAGCCGAAGAACATTTCAAGAACAAATTAGGCATTGTCCTAGCAAATGTACAGTTCCAAGCTTCCTTTCCCCAGATGAAGGGGGGGGGAGAGATCTTGGGGTGGGAGTACAGTTGCCAACCTCCAGGTACTAGTGGGAGATCTGCTACTACAACTGATCTCCAGCCAATAGAGATCTACTACACCACACTGACTTAGGGTTGCCAGCTCCAGGTTGGGAAATACCTGGAGATTCTGGGGGTGGAGTCTGAGGAGGGCGGGGTTTGGAGAGGGGAGGTATTTCAATTGCCAAAGGGGCCATTTTCTCCAGGGGAGCTGATTTCTATCGCCTGGCGATCAGTTGTAATAGCGGGAGATCTCCAGCCACCACCTGGAGCTTGGCAACCCTAAGCGAGCTCCATGTCAGCACGGGAATTTGAACCTGGGTCCCCCATATGGTAGTCCAGCACCCTCACCACTCTCTGTGTGTTAAGTGCCGTCAAGTCGCTTCTGACTCATGGCGACCCTATAAATCGATGTCCTCCAAAATGTCCTCTCCTTAACAACATTGCTCAGATCTTGCAAACTGAGGGCTGTAGCTTCCTTTATTGAGTCAATCCGTCTCTTGTTGGGTCTTCCTCTTTTCCTGCTGCCCTCAACGTTTCCTAGCATGACTGTCTTTTCCAGTGACTGTTGTCTTCTCATAATGTGACCAAAATACGATAGCCTCAGTTTAGTCATTTTAGCTTCTAGGGTCAGTTCAGGCTTGATTTGATCTATAACCCACTGATTTGTTTCTTTGGCCATCCACGGTATCCATAACACTCTCCTCCAACACCACATTTCAAAGGAATCCATTATTACAAGCAGACGCCTATTACAGATGCCTATTACAGACGCCTATTATAGCTTCCCCACCTAGTTCTGGTCACCACATCTAAAAAAGGATATTACAGAGCTTGAGAAGGTGCATAAAAGAGCAACCAAAATGATTAGGGGGCTAAAGCAACTATCCTATTGGGAGCGGTTAAGACGCTTAGGGCTGTTTAGCTTGGAAAGAAGGCGGCTGAGGGGAGACATGATAGAGGTCTATAAAATTATGCATGGTATGGAGAGAGTGGACAGGGAGAAGCTTCTCTCCCCTCCCATAATACTAGAACACGGGGTCATCTGCTGAAGCAGGAGGGTGAGAGATTCAAAACAGATAAAAGGAAGTATTTTTTCACACAACACATAGTTAAATTGTGGAACTCCCTGCCCCAGGATGTGGTGATGGCTGCCAGCTTGGAGGGCTTTAAGAGGGAAGTGGACATATTCATGGAGGAGAGGGGTATTCATGGCTATTAGTTAGAATGGATACTAGTCATGCTGCATACCTATTCTCTCTAGTAGAGGAGCATGCCTATTATTTTGGGTGAAGTGGAACACAGGCAGGATGCTGCTGCTGCAGTAGTCTTGCTTGTGGGCTTCCTAGAGGCACCTGGTTGGCCACTGTGGGAACAGACTGCTGGACTTGATGGGCCTTGGTCTGATCCAGCAGGGCCTTTCTTATGTTCACTCGCTCGACGTGGAAGACCAGCGGAGGGAAGCGGGGGGCGGTGGTAACCTTCCGCAAGAGCCATTGGCAGTGGCTGGGTCTCCCTCCCAGGTAGACTGAGCTGCCACATGCTGAACTCTCAACTGATTTGGTCTCTCACCACCAGGACAGCCAGCGTGACGTTGCAGTTAAGAGCGGTGGACTCTAATCTGGAGAACCAATTTCCGGCTATTTTTCTCCTGCTGGCCTGTGAAGTGTCCACGGAGGCTAGGAGAATCCCCAGGTGGCCTCCCGGTGTAGGGGGAGACCAGGGAAATCAAGAGGGAAGGAGAAGGAAGGTTTCTAGCAGCACTTCTAAACTGAGTTCCCACTGGAAACTCACAGAGGCTGTAAGTCCCCACGGCAAGCACATGATAGGTGTAATGTGTAGTTTGGCCCTCAAAATGTTTTTTTTTGAAGGATTAGTCAAATTGAAGAAGGGTATCTCTATCAAAAGTAATAATCCCATTTACCTAAAAGTCTGGATATTTTTCCACATATGCCATTAAGAAAAAGAGGGGTAATCTCTAACATTTGTTACCTACAGTAATTTAAAACTCCCCACCTTTTCCCAACTTTGATATAGACTGGAGGGTATGGTCAGTATATATAAATCAATGTTTTAGGGATAAAAAAATGACCTTAGGTTTTAGAACATAAACTTATTAAACAGTAGATGAAAGATGAAAATAGCTAAATAATAATTAAAGTAAAAACAGATTAAATCAAAGTTATTCACAAAAGAAATAAGATATATAATACTCTGTTCTATATGAGGAGAGTTGGAAGTCAGTTTCTGTATTGTTTTATATCTCACTTTTTCTTTTCTTTTTTTTCTTCACTTTTTTCTTTTTGTATATTATGGTTTTTGTATATTTTGACATATTCTGTAATATTCTGCATATTTCAGTAAAATTTAACAAAAACACCTTTTCGCATATAAATTTTTGATTTTAGGGGGATCGCCTTACATTCAGGGTCATCTTCCTTTCAGGTAAATACGGTTACCTTAACCACTTAATGGAGCTTCCATGTGCAGCTGCAGTCTACGTCTGAGTACTGTGATTAAGCACCATGTCATCATGACCTGTTTGTGTACTCCCAGCGGGATCTGGCGAGCTGCCATTAGAAATAGAACAGTGGACTAAATTATTGTTCATTTGCATCTATTAACGCAGACTCAATTTGCCTGCTGACCAGATGGCAATTAAAAATTTACTCTTGACACGAGGTCCTATGCCTCACTCCTAACAGGTCGGTGTGTTCTTGGCTGATGCCTAGTACCCCACAGATCTCCTGGACTCGGAAAGGTCCTTTTCCACTTGGGTATTCTGTGATGCCTTCGCGGAGGTTTTTTAATCAGAGGCTAGATGGCTATCTGACAGCGATGCTGATTCTGTGCACTTAGGCAGATCATGAGAGGGTGGACAGGAAGGGTTGCGTCAGTGCTTGGCTCGCATGGGCTTTTTTTACATGCTCAGGGAAATGCCCAGGGGGAGGGGCTGTCACTCAGAGGTAGAGCATCTGCTTAGCATGCAGAAGGTCCCAGGTTCAATACCCGGCATCTCCAGTTAAAGGGACTAGGCAAGTAGGTGATGTGAAAGACCTCTAGCCTGAGACCATGGAGAACCACTGCTGGTCAGAGTAGACAATACTGACTTTGATGGACCAAAGGTCTGATTCAGTATAAGGCTCCTTCATGTGTACAAACGCCAATCGCCACTTTGGGGTCAGGAAGCAATGTTCCTCCAGGCCAGATCAGCCAGGGATCCTGGAGGGTTTGTTTTGCCATCTTCTGGGCATGGAGTAGAGGTCACTGGGGGTGCGGTGGGGGAGATAGTTGTGAATGTCCTTCAGGTTGGACTAGATGACCCTGAAGGTCCCTTCCAACTCTATGAGTCTGTGAGTCTCTATATCTAAGAGTTAAGTAGGTTTGCCGGCTCCAGTTTGGGAAATACCTGGCGCTTTGGGGGCGGGGCCTGAGGAGGGTGGGGTTTGGTGAGGGGAGGGGACTTCAATGCCATAGAGTCCAGCTTCCAAAGTGATAGTTTTCTCCAAGGGGAACTGATCTCTGTTGCCTGGAGATCAGTTGTAATAGCGGGAGCTCTCCAGACAGCCCCTGGAGGCCAGCAACCCTAAAGTTAAGTAACTGGCAGCAAAACCAGGCTCCCCACTGGGAAGGATTCTTTACATACCTGAAGGATTCCCCAGGTATGCCACAAAACCCCCACTTTGTAATGTGGGTGTTCACTCACTGAAGATGGTCCTTCTGCCATTGACCGTGCATTCTCTATGGCTGCTCCCACCTTATGAAATGAACTCTCCAAGCAGGTTGGGGAAGGTGCAATCCTTGGAAATCTTCAGCAGGTGCTGAATGGCTGTTTTATTCTACAGAGCTTTTAAAGGATTTTAATAAAATTTTAATGTTTCCCAGCATTTTGTAAATCTGGGACGGGACAAGTGGAGGTTTCATGGTTATTTGATATAACGTAAGCCCCGTGGCGCAGTGGTAAGCTGCAATCCTGCAGTCCAAGCTCTGCTCACAACCTGAGTTCGATCCCAACGGAAGTCGGCTCAAGGTTGACTCAGACTTCCATCCTTCCGAGGTTGGTAAAATGAGCACCCAGCTTGCTGGGGGTAAAGGGAAGATGACCAGGGAAGGCACTGGCAAACCACCACCTAAACAAAGTCTGCCTAGAAAACATTGGGATGTGATGTCACCCCATGGGTCAGGAATGACCCGGTGCTTGCACAGGGACCTTTACCTTTTTAAGCTGTCTTGAGCCACAGGGCATAGGTGGAGTATAAATGTTTTAACAAATAACATTACCCCCACCCCAAAAAAATCCTCCATAAAAAAAAAGAGAGAGAGAGGTCTGAACTGAAAAGGTGAGAGCCAGCTTGGAGTAGCAGTTAAAGTATTAGGCCAGGATTTGAAAGACTTTGTTTCAGAGTCCTGCTTTGCCACGGATAGGATTGCTTGGTCCCTCTTCACCACTGGTGGGAGGTTTTTGGGGTGGAGCCTGAGGAGGGTGAGGTTTGGGGAGGGGCTTCAATGCCATAGAGTCCAATTGCCAAAGTGGCCATTTTCTCCAGGGGAACTGATCTCTATTGGCTGGAGACCAGTGGTAATAGCAGGAGATCTCCAGCGAGTTCCTGGAGGTTGGCATCCCTAGCCATGGAAGCTCAGCGGGTGACCTTGGGCTACTTCTCTCTCAGCCTAACCTACCTCACAAGGTTGTCGGGAGGGTAAAATGGAGGATGGGAGAATGACAAACGCTGCCTGGGAGGAAGGGCGGGATAAAAATATACAGAATAAATATGCGCCGGGAGACGCAGGACAATGGGATCAGGAGAGAAACATTTAAATAGGGAAAAGGAGGGAAGAGAAAATTAGCATGCTCAAGCTCCTGAATGTTAAAATCCTGGGGGAAGAGGAGAGATTTTGGGATTGCAGTGGGGTGAAATTTCCAAGTTGTTCCTCCCTCCCCTGATTCCTTGTGGACCCCTGGCTTGTTAGGACAATATTACATCCTTAAACATACACAGATTTTAAATATCTCACGCAAAAGTCCTTGGAAGAGTCCACTGAAGTCACGCCGATTTTGCCGCAGAAAGACATTTTCTCATGTGCTTTCCCACAAGCGCTTTGATGTTCAATCTCCTTTATCCGGCTCACAGCGCATGCTCCCCCACCCCCCAACTTCTCTCACATTTACCAGTCTACCACATTCAGCGCACAACTTCTGATAGACACCTTATACATACTTGAATAGAGTGGTACCTTCTGCACTTTCTTCCTGCAAGCATGCTATCCTCCCCCAAACCCCATGAGGTACTTAGTGGTGGCAACATTTTGGTAAAGCAAAGGAGAAATTCCTTCCCCCACCTGTGATGCATTCCTTATGATCACCTATATATTTTGGGTGTTATGAGGTACTGAAAAGTAGCCATAGCACATACACTTAAAACAGACCTTTGGGGGGAGAAGAAGAAGAAGACTTGGCTTTTATATGCCAACTTTCTCTACCACTTAAGGAAGAATCAAACCTTGCTTACAATCGCTTTCCTTTCCCCTCCCCACAACAGACACCCTGTGAGGTAGGTGAGGCTGAGAGAGCTGTGACTAGCCCAGGGTCACCCAACTGGCTTCAAGTGGAGGAGTGGGGAAACAAATCCAGTTCACCAGATCAGCCTCCGCTGCTCATGTGGAGGAGTGGGGAATCAAACCCGATTCTCCAGATCAGAGTCCACCACTCCAAACCACTACACCATGAAAGTATTTACCCTATGTCCGTCTAATATATGTTCATTGCGTCCTTCCTCCAAAGAGATCGTAACAGTGTACATGGTTCTCCCCTGCTCCGTTTTATCCTCACAACAACCCTGTAAGGTGGGTTTGGCTGAGAGACAACTGAGTATCCCGAGGTCACGTATATGGTACTCAAGCACAAGGAGCATGCCTGTTATATTAGGTGCTGTGATTAGGGTTGCCAGCTCCACTGGGGGAGGCAACCCTATTAGGATCTATTGGCATCTTGGCCATCTTCTGGGCATGTAGGGGTCACTCTGTGTGTGTGTGGGGGGGAGGTAGTTGTGAATTTCCTGTATTGTGCAGGGGGTTGGACTAGATGACCCTGGTGGTCCCTTCCAACTCTATGACTGTATGATTCTAGGATGACACCGTCAAATAACTTGATGGCTACATGGGTATCCCCAGTCCTATTCTGAAGTTCTCGTCGCCATGCCACACTGGCTCGGAACAGATAAATAAAATGGCCCATTTGGACATCCTGCTGAGTGACAGTGCTCCCCCCACCCATACTGAGCGATCGCTGAGCAGAGATTCAATTCTACCTTTTTACAACCAAGCCTCTTCCTCTAGGCATTACATCGCACCAGCTCTTCTGCCTGAAGCATCATAAAATCATTCCCTGTGGACGCTCCAATCTACTTTCCCAACGTTCTCTCCCTCTTGGGTTGCTGTGGATAAAAGCTCCCTATTTTAACATGCTATTAGCTTACTGTTGTTCTCCCCTCCCCTCGCATAAGAGCAGGGGAGAAGCGTGTGGCAAAGGAGGCTTGTGTTAGGGCAGGGGTGGGGAACCTTTTTTCTGCCAAGGGCCATTTGGATATTTATAACATCATTTGCGGGCCATACAAAATTATCAACTGAAAAATTAGCAGACCAATACGTTTCTCCATGGCCCGGGTGGGAAAGGGTTAACACAGTTTCTTGGGGGGTCCTAGCAGCTCCATAGCTAACGACTCTTCTGCAAGGGGGGGAAAGGTTCCTTTTCTCGGCAAAACAAACTCACGCCTTGAATAGAGGCTATTCCTGTCTGCGGGAGGGTGCGGATCACCAGTCTTAGATCCTTCTGAGCTAGAGATCTGCCAGGACCCACAAAGGGCCAGACCAAATGATTTTGGGGGCCTTAAACGGCCCCCGGGCCTGAAGTTCCCCACCCCTGTGTTAGGGGGCCAAGGGTCTCTGTGCCCACCCTCTGGCCTCTTGGCAGCAGAGGAATAATCCAGGATAAAATGGTTTTGTTTTGTTTTTAAAGGATTTCGGTCTCCAGATCAGGGCTAAGTCAGTCAACCATATAGGCAGGTTCAATCCCCAGCATCTCCAGTTTTAAAAAGATCAGGTAGTAAGGAGGTGAGTGGAATGGCTTAGAATAGCCTGATCTTGTCAGATCTCATAAGCAAATTTGGGTCTGTACTTGGAAGGGAGACCTCCAAGGAAGACTCTGCAGAGGAAGGCAATGGCAAACCACCTCTACTTTATCACTTGCCTTGAACCGCCCACCTAGGGGTCGCTATAAGTCGGCTGCGACTTGGTGGCACTTTACACACACTTGAAACATCTCTATTCTCAGATGGAAGATCAGTGCCCAAGCATCAGCTTTCCTCCCCATTCCAAATTTGTTAAAGCCATTTCACTGCCTGGCAATACAGCGTTTTTCATTTATTCTGCAATAACCGTGTTCTCTACTGGTTTTGAAGCCAAGGAGGGTATGGCTGTTTTTGGTCAAAGATATAGCAGAAAAACCTACAACATATTATCAGCCTCAGCAGCTGCTGGGTGTGATACAGGAGGCTATGCGCTGCACAGTGTCCTTACTGTTTACACACACACACATTTTCCAGTGTGGGGTAGTAGCCAATGTGTCAGACTAGGAGCCAGGCAACCCATGCTCATTTCCCCATTTTTCCACGAGGCTCACTGGGTGACATTGGGTTAAAAAGGTAAAGGTAAAGGTCCCCTGTGCAAGCACCGGATCATTCCTGACCCATGGGGTGATGTCACATCCCGACGTTTCCTAGGCAGACTTTGTTTACGGGGTGATTTGCCAGTGCCTTCCCCAGTCATGTACACTTTACCCCCAGCAAGCCGGGTACTCATTTGACCGACCTCGGAAGGATGGAAGGCTGAGTCAACCTTGAGCTGGCTACCTGAAAATGACTCCCATGGGGATCGAACTCAAGTCGTGAGCAGAGCTTGGACTGCAGTACTGCAGCTTACCACTCTTTATCCTGATCTACCTCACAGGGTTGTTGGGAGGACAAATTTATAGGGGGAGGGGACCATGGAGGGAAAGGCAGGAAAAAGATAAGGAATAGTTGTGCACTACAGGAAACATACATCCACTCTCCTACCCTGAGGTTTAGACAGTCTGGGTAGGGAGTAGGGTTGCCCGGTCCCTCGTTGCCACCGGCGGGAGGTTTTTGGGGCAGAACCTGTGGCGGGAGGGGTTTGGGGAGGGGAGGGACTTCAATGCCATAGAGTCCAATTGCCAAGATGGCCATTTTCTCCAGGTGAATTGATCTCTATCGGCTGGAGATCAGTTGTAATAGCAGGAGACTACCAGCTAGTATCTGGAGGTTATATCAAAATAGACACTACTGTGTACAAACAAGTCCAACCCAAAGACACACAGAATATTGACTTATATAAACATAACCCAAAATGTAATGGGGATCAAAATATAGAATACAAAGGTATCATGGAATCAACAATGTACCGAAAAATGGTGTTCCATTATATGTTACAATTCAGATATGTTGACCAGGTAAGTATACAATCAATCACAACATTTCATATTAATATCATAAATCCTCAACATATCTGAATTGCAACATATAATGGAACACCATTTTCCGGTACATTGTTGATTCCATGGTACCTTTGTATTCTATATTTTTATTCACATTACATTTTGGGTTATGTTTATATGAGTCAATATTCTGAGTATCTGGAGGTTGGCAACCGGTAGTGAGAGCTCTTCCAACTGTACGGGAAGGGCTGTGGCTTACTGGTAGAGTATCTGACTCCTCTGCATCTCCAGTTACAAAGGATCAGGAAGTAGGTGACGTGAAACACCTCGGCCTGAAACCCTGGAGAGCCGCTGCCTGTCAGAGTAGATCATTCTGACCTTGATAAACCAGTGTTCTGACTCAGCAGGTGTGTGTGCGTTCAACAAGGCATTCCCCCAAAAGCCGAAAAGGAGAAACCCTTAGTTTGCCAGAGACAGATCCCAAGAAAGAGGGAATGTCCGTGGTAAATAGGCACTGTTAGAACAGCATATAGGATGCCTAGTTCAACTAAACGATTACGTTACAGATTACACAGATCATGTATGTTCTGAACACACTGAAGCACTATATAAATGCTAGGTATTACCCATTGTCTGGCAAAGTTGCCAGTGTTCACAGGAAATGTTCACCGTTTCTGCCTCCTGCATGACTGCCTATATCTCCTCCGTGGCTTCTGGTCATGCTCCATTCCCCGCACATCTGTACAAGCCCTCACTTTCCCAGCACTCTTCCAATCTACTATCACACTGTTCTATTACAAATCCAGAGAGAGAGAGAGAGAGAGAGAGAGAGAGAGAGAGAGAGAGAGAGAGAGAGAGAGAGAAACACCTTCAAATATCGCATTCAGAACACAACATGAAAATAGAGCCAATTTATTCCAGCGAAGCAAATATATCTCAATTTGATTGTTTTTGGCACAACCTGCTTTGGAGGCAGAATTTTAATTTTCTGAGTGAAGAATGTTGTCTTGATGCAAAACAGGAACAGCTAGGGTGGGATGGGATTGAATTAGCAATGGTGAGACGGGTTCTTTGTATACCGTTCATGAGATAGCACAAGGATATCAGCCCGTTTTGGTCATTATAATCTTGATATTCCTATTTTGCATACTGGGAGACTATAAACTTGGCCATTATAATCTTGATGTTCCTATCTTGCATACTACACACGGTCCTCCTGATACATGCATTTGCCATTTTGTGTGAACAGGGCAACCTATATATCTTCCATCTTTAGCACATAAAAACATGTACCCTCAAAAATCTGGGTTTCACTTGCATGCACCAAAGCTGATAATACTTTTGGGGCTCTGTTCACACAAAATGATGACCGTGGCCATTTGTGCACGGTTTCCTCGCGGTCACCTCGCCGACTTTTCCGGGTTTTGCTTTGATTATGCATACATTTTTCCAACCGTCAGAGGTTGCCTCGCTCTCCCAGTGCATTTTCCCCACGTTTTCTGGATGCTGGCTAAACACTAGGGCTGCCAACCTCCAGGGGGTGGCTGGAGATCTCCCGCTATTATAACTGATCTCCAGGCGACAGAGATCAGTTCCCCTGGAGAAAAGGGCCGCTTTGGCAATTTGGGTCTATGGCATTGAAGTCCCTCCCCTCTCCAAACCCCACCTTCCTCAGACTCCACCCCCAAAACCTCCAGGTATTTCCCAACCCGGAGCCGGCAACCCTACTAAATACGAATTCAGAAAATGCAGGCAAAACACACAGAAACGCGGGGGGAGAGCGAGGCGACCTCTGACGGTCAGAAAATGCAAGCATAATCAAAGCAAAGTCCCAGAGTAGTTGGTGGGGTGACCGCGAGGAAACAGCAATGCATAAATGGACCGTGTGTATCAAGAGGATCACACTTTCCCAGTGTGGGAGAAAGGAAGGAATACCCAAATGACTGGGAAGGACTGAACTGAGAATGTGCTCTCTGTGTGTGTATATATATATATGAAGTGCAGTCAAGTCACAGCTGACTTATGGCAACCCCAGGAAGGGGCTTTCAAGGCAAAAGAGATGCAGAGGTGGTTTGCCATTGCCTTCCTCTACAGAGTCTTCCTTGGTGGTCTCTCTTCCAAGTACCAACCCTGCTTAGCTTTCGAGATATGATGAGATTGGGCTATACCCTGCCGCCTTCCCCTCCCCAATGTACTCTATAACTCCCCATGAAGTTGCTGAAGATTCTGGAGTATGTTTTTAGTCATTTAGAAGCTGGAATTCCATATACGGCCCTCCAAGTGTCCCTCTTTGCCACCGGCAGGAGGTTTTGGGGGCGGGGCCTGAGGAGGGTGGGGTTTGGGGAGGGGAGGGACTTCAATGCTAGTACCTGGAGGTTGGCAACCCTAGGATGGCAGCAGGGAACAAGTAGTCTTGCTAGCTATCTGCTGGCAACCCCTGGGAGCCTTTGGGGGCAGGGCTGGGTAATGTCAGGGTGCTAACCATCGAGATCTGGGGAGTTCTTAGAATGTCACCACGAGGCCATGATGTCACTTCTGGGTACATAGACAGAAGGGAATCACTTTCCCCTTCCTTTTCCTCCTGAAGCCTGGCTGCCCAAGAAACACGTCACCCTTAACCCCGGATGTCCACTTCCAAGCATTGCATGAAACCATCACTAAAACTAACTGTGGTTAACAAACCAACTTCAAACGATGACTTCAGATCCTACTTTGACATACGAGGAGCCCCGTGGTGCAGAGTGGTAAGCTGCAGTACTGCAGTCCAAGCTCTGCTCACGATCTGAGTTCGATCCCGATGGAAGTCGGTTTCGGGTAGCCGGCTCAAGGTTGACTCAGCCTCCCATCCTTCCGAGGTCCATAAAATGAGTACCCAGCTCACTGGGGGGTAAAGGGAAGATGACTGGGGAAGGTAATGGCAAATCATCCTGTAAACAAAGTCTGCCTAGTAAATGTCGGGATGTGACGTCACCCCATGGGTCAGGGATGACCCGGTGCTTGCACAGGGGACCTTTACCTTTTAACTAATCATAGTTAGCAGCATGGCCTGCATTCAGACAGTCACACGCCTAGTTGCACGGTTTCACACCATGTCTGAACCAAGCCCAGCTCTCTGAGACGGTGGCACATTATGATATTTTGGTCAATGACTCAGAAAATCCAAAGGGTGCTTTGCCAGGGTGGAAAAACTATTTTAGCGACAACAAACTAAAAAAAAAAATTAACAGCTTGCTTCCGCATCCTAGTATACGCAAATCTGCCTCCTGAGCTGGGCAGCCTCACCCTGTTTTAACGGCACGTCCAACCCTCCTGTCGGATGGTGTGTGCATAGGGTTGCCAACCACCAGGTACTAGCTGGAGATCTCCTGCTATTACAATTGATCTCCAGCCGATAAGAGATCAGTTCACCTGGAGAAAATGGCCGCTTTGATAATTGGACTCTATGGCATTGAAGTTCCTCCCCAAACCCCGCCCTCCTCAGCCTCCGCCCCAAAAACCTCCCGCCGGTGGCAAAGAGGGACCTGGCAACCCTATGTGTGTGCCATTCCAAACGGGGAGGTAGCCATCCAGTGACAACGTGGCTGAGAGCCAGATTCAGCCCCACGGGAGCTGGAATGACCAAAGGGGTAGGCTGGCATGCAGACTACCATGATGTGGCCTTTAATTGCAGTCTCTCAGGCTTTTGACAGAGGGATTGAGCATAGCCTAGCATGCCATGTGTTTCCTGTGCGCTTAAGAGGTGTGTGTATTGCCAGCTGTACTCTCACAGAGCACTATCCAAAAGGAAGGTCGAAGAAGAAGAAGAAGAAGAAGTAGTAGTAGTTGGTTTTTATATGCCAACTTTCTCTACCACTTAAGGAAGAACCAAGCTGGCTTACAATCACCTTCCCTTCCCCACAACAGACACCCTGTGAGGTAGGTGGGGCTGAGAGGGCTCTAGGAGAGCTGTGACTAGCCCAAGGTCACCCAGCTGGCTTCATGTGTAGGAGTGGGGAAACAAATGTAGTTCACCAGATTAGCCTCCGCCGCTCTTGTGGAAAGCGGGGGATCAAACCCAGTTCTCCAGATCAGAGTCCACCGCTCCACATCACAGCTCTTAAGCACTACACCACGCTGGCTCTCAGAAAGAGGGACTGAAATAATTCCGAGCAGCTCACAACAGTTTCAATGGGGTTTAAGCAGGAGAAGTTCCCAGTGCATGGTGACCCAGCTCTTTCGTGCACATAAAATGCTGGCTAACCTGAACATACCGCACATTTCCTTGAACACACCCCCTTCGCACGTGGGTGAAAATCTAATACTTATGTTGCATTATTCCATTTTTATCCTGTCCTCCAAAGAGCTCCGAGCGGCGTATATGACTCTCCCTTCTGTTGTGTCTCCATCGCAACTCTGTTGTGAGGTGGGCTAGGCTGCGAGAGGGTGTGGTGGATCCAAGGTCACCCATAAGGCATTATGGCTTGAACCCTGGTCAACCAGGTCCCAGGTCAAATACTCTAACCACTACACCACTGCCTTTTTCTCTCTGAGCTAAGCAGGGTTGCCAGGTCCCTCTTTGCCACTGGCGGGAGGTTTTTGGGGCAGAGCCTGAGGAGGGCGGGCTTTGTGGAGGGGAGGGACTTCCAAGCCATAGAGTCCAATGGCCAAAGTGGCCATTTTCTCCAGGTGAACTGATCTCTATCAGCTGAAGATCAGTTCATAGAACCATAGAATCATAGAGTTGGAAGGGACCACCAGGGTCATCTAGTCCAACCCCCTGCACAATGTAGGAAATTCACAACTACCTCCCCCAGACATCCCCAGTGACCCCTACTCCATGCCCAGAAGATGGCCAAGATGCCCTCTCATGAACTGCCTAAGGTCACAGAATCAGCATTGCTGACAGTTGTAATAGCAGGAGATCTCCAGCTAGTACCTGGAGGTTGGCAATCCTAGAGCTAAGATAGATTCACACAGGAAAAGCTCCATGTGCTCTCTCTCTCTCTCTCTCTCTCTCTCTCTCTCTCTCTCTCTCTCTCACACACACACACACACACACACCTTTTCACACAACCCTTCATCCTTTTCTTACTCTAGCCCAACTGAACAGAGAGCATACTGTGCAATAATAATTCAGACCAGATGTGTGTTTACAGTCACATAAATGTGGACATGTTAGTCCCAGCAGATGCATGAGCATCTTCGGACTAGCACACGTAGCAAGTCAAATAGGAAGCATGTACCCAAGAGATAGACAGATGTGCACATCATCACATAGATGTCCATTATCCCTGAAAACGATTCTGGCTTTCCCCCCCACGAGCCTATTTTCACAAATATAGGGGCATGCACATGCTTTACTCTGCTCTGGTTAGACCTCACCTAGAGTACTATGTTCAGTTTTGGGCACCACAATTTAAGAAAGATGTAGATAAGCTGGAACGTGTCCAGAGGAGGGCAACCAAGATGGTGAGGGGTCTGGAGACCAAGTCCTATGAGGAAAGGTTGAAGGAGCTGGGTATGTTTAGCCTGAGGAGAAGACTGAGAGGGGATATGATAACCATCTTCAATTACTTGAAAGGCTGTCATATAGAGGATGGTGCTGAGTTGTTTTCTGTTGCCCCAGAAGGTCGGACCAGAACCAAAGGCTTGAAATTAAATCAAAAGAGTTTCCGTCTAGACATTAGGAAGAATTTTCAAACAGTTAGAGAGGTTCCTCAGAGGAACAGGCTTCCTCGGGAGGCAGTAAGAGCTCCTTCCCTGGAGGTTTTTAAGCAGAGGCTAGATGGCCATCTGTCAGCAATGCCGATTCTATGAACTTAGGGAGTTCATGAGAGGGAGGGCATCTTGGCCATCTTCCGGGCGTGGAGTAGGGGTCACTGGGGGCGGCGGTGTTGGGAAGATAGTTGTGAATTTCCTGCATTGTGCAGGGGGTTGGACTAAATGACCCTGGTGGTCCCTTCCAACTCTATGATTCTAAATACAAAGTCTGGGAGGTACTTACGAGCATTTTGACACGTATGAAAGGAATGCACAGGGATACACATCACACATATACAGTCTCATAACCCTTGACACATGCCCATTTTCACTCACTCACCTCCAGGCAGATGCCTACCTGTATGCAAGCATGAACCCTTGTATGTACACATGCTCCCATGCATCTGTATGGGCAATGTGCATGCACTCTTAATCATTTGCCCGCTCGCACATCTAGAAACACGTGTCCAGGAACAGACGCACGCACACACACATGCTGTCTCCTAAGCATGAGCTCACGCATGCCCACACATTCTGACAGTCACAGGGAACGCGCGCCTGCACACTTGCACAGAGAAGACGCTCTTGCACACCCAGAGCCGGGCATGTGCCTGTTCCCCTCCTCCCTCTCCCACCGCAGTAGCCGTCCTCTCTCTGCACACCCGGCAGAAATACTCTTAGAAGCATGAATCAAAGAATGGAGAGCTAAGAATAGCCAGGCCCAGCTGGGCGGGGGAGAAGGCAGCGCAAGCGCCGTTTGGAGGTACGCCAGCCACAGAACGGCGGGGCAGGGAGCCGAGAGAAAGCGCCTCCCCTGCCAGAAAGCCCGTCTATGGAGGCAGAGAGGGCGCATGGAGAGGGGAGATGCCTGCTCTCCCCCGCCACCCTCCAGAAGCGGTTCTCATCCGTTGTCAGGCACCCAGAAGCGTAATATCTGAGAACACAACCTGGAATGCACAATTTAATTAAATTGATAGATGATGGAGGAATGGGTGGGGGAGGGGAGACAGAGATGGGAAACCGAGGAAATGAAAACGGGGGCGGGGGGAGGACAAAAAGGGTTGCTTTGGTTCTTCCCCCACACCTTGCTGACCTGGCCACTGTCCTCTTCAGAAGCCCAGCCTTGCAATTAAATTTCTCCACATGAGGGAAGGAAGTGGGACGTTGTGTGCAAAGAGGTTGCAAGCCGCTAGGCATTAAACTGGCGGTGGGGGGGGCGGTGGGGAGAGCTTTGTGCATGCACACATAGCACATGGGCAGATCTGGCACATGAGAAAAGGTCATCTGCACAGGCTGCAGAGTGCCGGGCCTGGGGCAAAGCTGACCCCGGAGGCGCCAGAATCATGCGTTGCTCAGCATGTGTGTGCGCTCTTTCCCACTGAGCTTTCCTGCAGCCCTCTATTGCCACGTGCAGTGGGTGTGAAATGAGGCCAAATGAGGCCGGCTCTTCCCCGGTGTCACCCATTCCCACTTGCCTGCTTACTCTCTCTGTCTCTCTCTCTGTGTCTCTCTCTCTCTCTCTCTCTCTCTCACACACACACACCCTCTCACTTGAGTAGGGTGGCCAACCTCCAGGTGCTAGCTGGAGATCTCCTGCTATTACGACTGATCACCAGCCGACAGAGATCAGATTACCTGGAGAAAATGGCCACTTTGGCAATTGGACTCTATGGCATTAAGTCCCTCCCCATCCCAAACGCCACCCTTCTCAGGCCCCGCCCCCAAAACCTCCCTCTGGTGGTGAAAAGGGACCTGGCAACCCTACACTTGAGGATATTTAAATACCCCCATGCTCTCTGGAACACACATTGGGGCTCAGTTGTTCATGCCAATTCATGCTGACTTGAGCATCTTGACATGGAATCACACCCAAATTTTGGCGCAGCCATGTAGTCAGAGGTCTGAATTGCTGGAGATATCTGTGTTCAGTTCCGAAGAATTAACTGGGGAGGGGATAAATTTCCCTCTGGGAGAGCCAGCGTGGTGTAGCGGTTAAGAGTGATGGTTTAGAGCAGTGGACTCTGATCTGGAAAACCAGGTTTGATTCCCCACTCCTCCACATGAGCTGTGGGCACTAATCTGGTGAACTGGATTTGTTTCCCTGCTCCTACACATGAAGCCAGCTGGGTCACTTGGGCTAGTCACAGCTCTCTTAGAGCTCTCTCAGCCCCACCTCCCTCACAGGGTGTCTGTTGTGGGGAGGAGAAGGGAAGGTGATTGTCAGCAGGTTTGATTCTTCCTTAAGTGGTAGAGAAAATCGGCATATAAAAACCAGCTCTTCTTGTTGTTGTTGTTCTTCTCTCACTTGAGGATATTTAAATGCCCCCATTCTCTCTAGAACACAATTGGAGCTCAGATGCTCATGCAAATTCATGCCAAAGTGAGCATCTTGACATGGAATCACACCCAAATTTTGGCACAGCCCATGTAGTCAAAGGTCTGAATTGCTGGGGATATGAGTTTAGTTCCAAATAATTCACTGGAGGGGCTGGGGGCATCTGGGGTAAATTGCCCTCTGTCAGTTTCTGTAAAATGGGAGGAATGGCGGCTGGGATCCAGCAATGCACAAGCGGATACATAAATGGACAGCGCAGTTCTGCTTACCCAAGACCTTGTGCTACACATAGCACATTCACCCCTATATATTATAGTGCCCAGAAACTGGCAGCACAAGATCATGCGCAAGCAGAAACATGAGTGGGGAGATAATAAGTCTAATAGTCTAACAGAGCAAGCGGCTCCTGCATTTTTTTTCTTGCATTCCCATGACCTCTAGCGCAAGTGGGAATTTTGCAATGGATCCAGCTCAATGCACCATTAAGCAAACTTGTTACAACTCCAGACATTATCTTTGGCTAGGGTTGCCTGCTCTGAGTTGGGAAATACCTGGAGATTTTGGGGGTGGAGCCTGTGGAGGGCGGGATTTGGGGAGCGGAGAGGCCTCAGCAGGGTATAATGCCATAGCGCCCACTTTGCAAGGTGGCCATTTTCTCCAGGTGAACTGAACTCTACCTCCTGGAGATCAGTTGTAAGGGCAGGGGATCTCCAGCCACCACCTGGAGGTTGGCAACCCTACCTTTCATGCATCCAACCTCACAAAGCGATCCTCCCTAGACATGTGATCTCCATTTCGTCTGATCATGGGCACCATACATATTTTCTTCTTCAGTACAAACTACACCAAAACCTTTGGATTGATGTAGCATGAACTGAAGCAATAAACAGGCACAGTGCTTGTTTCAGCTGATGATGAAGAGTTGGTTTTTATATGCTGACTTTCTCTACCATTTAAGGCAGAATCAAACCAGCTTACAATCGCCTTCCCTTCCCCTCTCCACAACAGGCACTTTGTGAGGGGCTGAGAGAGCTGTGAATGGCCCAAGGTCACCCAGCTGGCTTCCTGTGTTGGAGTGGGAAAACCAACCTGGTTCACCAGATTAGCCGCCGCCGCTCTCGTGGAGGAGTGGGGAATCAAGCCCGGTTCTCCAGATTCGAATCCACCACCCCAAACCACTGCTCTTAACCACTACACTATGCTGGCTCACTGATGACCATGCGTATCCAGAGGGTCGCAGATAATGTGTGCACAGTTGGTAGGCTTCTGAAAAGGTCTTGTGTCACTGGGGTATGGTTTGCAGGGGGAAATCAGCATGTGTGCTTAACCCTCTCCCTTCCCACTAATTCTCTCCTGCCACTGCCCTCCTTCAGGCTGTTTTTAACCTGTTGTTCACAACTAGACTCCAAGGCCAGAAAAGGCTCAATAAAGGGTTCATCCAGTCCCTGACCAGTGGCACAATAGAACAGGGGCTATCGTAAGGAGGGTAATTTGTTTATTTGCTTGCTTCGTTTATACCTCGCCTTTCTCCCCAGTGGGGACCCAATGTGTAGGGTTGCCTCTTTGTCATCAGTGGGAGGTTTCTGGGGCAGAGCCTGAGGAAGGTGGGGTTTGGGGAAGGGAGGGGCTTCCATGCCATAGAGCCCAATGGCCAAAGTGGCCATTTTCTCCAGGTGAACTGATTATCTATCAGCTGGAGATCAGTTGTAATAGCAGATCTCCAGCTAGTACCTGGTGGTTGGCAACCCTACTAATGTGGCTTACCTCATTCTCCTCTCCTTGATTTGACCCTCGCAACAAACCTGTGACATAGGTTTGGCTTCAAGTGTGTGACTGGTCCAAAGTCATCCAGCAAGCTTCCGTGGCAAAGTGGGGATTCGAACCTGGGTCCCTGATCCTAGTCTGACACTCTAGCCACTGTACCACAGTGGCTCTCATGAGCAAACCTGAGTAAAACTGGGCAAGGCCTGAGCTCAACAACGGCCTGGATCAAACCCCTTTTCTTTGCAAACCGTGGGACTAAATGAACCCTTGGCTTGATACACCAGGGCTCTCCTAGGGTTGCCAGCTCCAGAGTGGGGAATACCTGGAGATTTTGGGAGTGGAGCCTGAGGAGGACAGGGTTTGGGGAGGGGAGGGATCTCAACAAGGCATAATGCCATGCATGCCACCTTTCAAAGCAGCCGTTTTCTCCAGGTGAACTGATCTCTGTCACCTGCAATAATAGCAGGAGATCTCCAGCCCCCGCCTGGAGGTTGGCAACCCTAGGCTCTCCAGTTGTTCATTTTTGCATCCAGCAAGCATCTCGAAGGAAGATCTAGGCCATTTATGCATGGCTGTTTCATCGCACCCTGCCAACCACTTCGGGGCTTTGCTTTGATTACGGTTGCATTTTCCGACCGTCAGAAGTCACCTCGCTCTCCCCGTGCATTTCCCCCGTGTTTTCTGTGCTACACTCATGCTTGGAAATGTACATCTGAGCGCACATGGGTCTTAAGATGACCCACAAAAAGGAATGCAAAACCATCTCTTTGAGTAAGCATTATTATTTGGGTTACAAACCCCCAATGGATTTAAAAAAATGACAATCTTCGCTATATTCTTTGCTGCATAGACTTAGTCCTGCCTTGGGGACCATTACACCTGACTACCATCCAGATATTATGCTAGATTGTGGCTAGAGTGTGGCACCCGAGGGTGGCACATGGGACTGAGAATAGTAGAAGTGTTCGTTAGCCAGAGATGTTCGCTAGCCATAGATTCTCTGGGAGGCTTTAGGAAAATCCAGAGCAGCTCTGGGCCTCACTTTCTCATCCGTACAATGGGAACAATAGTCACTTCCCTAATTGGTCATGAGAATTATGAGAGAAGGATCTCAAAACATTTTGATCGCTAAGGCTGTATGCTCCTGTGCTCACTGGCTTGGAAATAAACCCCAATCACACAAAGCCTGACTTCGGAATAAATATACAAAGGATTAGGCTCTAAGGCTGCAATTTGATGCACGTTTACCTGGAAGAAAGTCCCATTAAAGTCAGGGAGATTTTCATCCGACTAAAAATAGCATCCGGCTGGGCTGTAGTATTGCCATAACCTCCCGCTACTAATAATGTATGAAGAAATATAAGGGCCTGACCAACCTATCACAGAAATAGCATCACATGTAATGCATGTATCTAAAAGGGCACAGGGAAGAGTGCACATCTTTCTCATGCATGGTAATTAGTATGGCATAATGTGACTATTCTGAGACAGAAAGACACATAGCAGAACTCACCTATGAAACATTAAATAGAAGAGCGCCTAGGATTTTGCAGAGCACAAGTATAAAGATACTCTGAAACTGGGAGACAGAAAACATGACCGAACTATAGAACTAAGGAAATCCAGGTAAGTTTTCTACTGCCTGTAACCCCAGGATTGCACAATGCTCAGACAGATGTATTGTGCATACAGCTCAATGCTGGACAAGGATTCATGACGGGACATCATGTCACAAAAGGAGAGCATCGAAGCCCCACTTCCATTACAGGCCCATAGAGCACAGTGGGAAAATTATGCACGCATGCGCATGCGAACACACAGCTTGCACGCCAGCACCTCAAAAGCCACATGGAGATAAATTTACAGCCCAGCATGCATTTTGGCTGAGAACGAGCGCCAAAGGGGCAAATCACACCAAGAGCCATGCAGTGTGCCCGCGCACTGATGGACTGGAGTCGCCACAGCGCAGATATCGTGTGACGGAGATGAGCTCTTGCAGATCTCATGCCTACACCCACACCATATGCAAACACATAGATCAGTGCACATCGAGTAAAGGTGACCAATTCAGGGCTGTGTGGATTCTTTTCACAGGTGCACACACACACACACATCCATATGATATATGTCCAGAACACGACAGTGAATCTGCAGAGATCCGTATCATTTGCCAAATGGATTCTATAATTATGATAAAGAATTTGGATTTTTTTTCTTTTTTGCAAAGGGGAAAAAGACAAGGGGGTGGAGTGAAAGAAGGACATGCAGCTGGGATTGGGGGGGGCAAGGAGAGGAGTATGCAGGGCACTGAAGCCCCACCCATTTATAGAATGCCCTGCTCAACCCCATTTCTCCAGCTACTCTTCATGCATTCAATGCACCGTGCTTCCACAACCAGCCATACTAGAAACTTGCCTGCATATTCCATAGGAAAGCCAGAATGATTGAAATGCTCAATCCCATGGCCAAAAGGGGGAAAAGGCAGGCTCTGCACTTATGATGTGAAATCACACATGCACAGAGATTCAGAGAAACCCTCGTGCACATGTCTAGTATCATGCACTCAGGGCTCAGTAGGTTTATTTATTTATTTGGCACATTTTTAGATGGATCCAGATACTATTAAAAGCCTTGACACCCGTCCATTCAGATAAGCATGCCCGCACAAGTGCCCGTCTACCGATTCACAACTGCAAACCGATACACACACACACACACACACAGGAAAAAATGTTCATGCATGTGCATGGCATGCATTCAGAAGCTCAAATGCACACGCATGTATGCATATGCATATGGACACCCGTGTGGTGTGCATAAGCCATATGCAGAAAAAGACATTTGCATGCATGCACACACACACACACAGAGAGAGAGAGAGAGAGAGCTAGGAATGTGCATGCATGTATAAAATGACAGCTGCACATTAAGCTTCTCGGAAGGGACGCTTGCATAATGGGGCACATGACGGCATGCCCAAACACACAGGGAGACCCATGTACACCCTAAAACATATGGAACACCTCTTCTTTCCATGTCCCCTCCCTCTCCTTTCTCCAACACATGCCTGCCGACACTCCTGAAGGCACCTGCCAAAAGGCACACGACCCCCCGCCATACGTGCACCTGGTCAGCCTGCACATGTGTGTGCACATGGGGGGGCACAGATCCCACCTGCTTCACCACGCTCAAGGAAATCCACGTCCACGCACAACCGTCTGCGCCCCAGATTTTGACCCCTCGGACCTGCAAGTTGCATGGGTGGGCGAGGAAGGCGAGGGGGTGAAATCAAAGCGCCCCCCCCCACGCTTCCTCGCCCGCCAGTACCCCATAGGCGTCGGTCCCCCACCCCCAGAGCATAGAGGGAGACCCCACACGGGATGAAAAAGGGCCTCCAGAGGGGGGCGTGGCAGGGTCCACCCATAGGTGGCCGCACACTATGGCTACCCAGTGTCACCTCCAGCGGCCATGCGTCCCCCCCCGTCGGAGCAAGATGCCTCCCCCCCTCCGCGGGAACCCCCCAGCTCCCTCCCCCCCCCGGAGATCGAGGGAGCTCCCCCACCCACCCACGCCCGAAGACCTGCCCTCCCCCCCAACCGCCCCCCCCGACGGTCCACCCACGCGCGCCGCCCTTCCCCTCCGCGCCCCCCTGCCCGTTACCTGCCAAGGACGGGGTCCGCTCAGCACATGCTCTCCTCGGGGGGGACCTTCCGGATGGTCCCCCCCCCCTCCACGCGCTCCGCCGTCGCCCCTCTTCGGAGGCGCCCTTGCGGTCCTTCTAGGGCTGGGGGGGGGGGGAAGGATGGAGGTCCAGAGGTTTGCTCGGGGAAGGGAGGGCGGGGGAGGACGGCCGGGCGGATCGATTGGGAAAAGGGGGGGGTCTGCGAGCTGCCGTGGCGTGTCCCCCCCCCTCCCCTCGCTGCCTGAGATCAGCTCAGTCTCCCATCTCCCAGGGCGGAGATGCTGCCAGTCGCTCCCGCCCTGCCTGCTTCCCTCCCACCCTCTCAATGCCGGGAGGATGCTCTCTCTCTCTCTCTCTCTCTCTCTCTCTCTCTCTCTCTCTCTCTCTCTCTCTTTCTGCCCTACCCCCACCCTGCTCCCTTTCTGCTGTTCAGGAATGCATGGTTTTGCCCCTCCTCCCCCCCTTCCGAGCTCATTCATGGCGTCACGTGGGTGCGGGGAGGGGGGGGAAGCATCTGACAACCACACCCCCATCTTCGGTCGCCAGCCCCAACCCTGCATCTGCCCCCCCCACCCCACACTCTGCTCCCCTCCCTCCTGGCTTCCCACACGGCCTCGGGGTACCCGCCCCACCCTTCCTAAAGCATCCTGCTAATGTCCCCGTTGAGCCGTTTGTGACAATCCTGTATCCTTGGGTACCAGAAGGGTTCCTGGGGAACCAGCCTCGTTTCCATCCCACAGTCCCTTTCCCGGAGTCTTTAAACGCTCATTCCCATAACCGGCCTCTCTCTAGAGGCAAGCCGTCCCCCCTCCCCGACTGGGTACTTAGGATGCTCTCACAAGTGAGGCTGGAAATGAGTTTCAGCTGAAAAATCTGCCCACGGAGCGGATGCACAACCTAACTTGACTGAAACAAACACACCCAGTTTCTCCTCTTCTTCTCTGCCCTTCCTTCTGTCACGCCAACACCTATAGAGAGCTGTATGTTTCACACATCCCTCCATGGCGGCCCCCTCCTTACAGCTCCTCCCCGAATCCCAGTCTGATTTCCTCCAAAATGTCTAGCATCTCTAGATGGCAGCCGGATACTAACATATGTGGGTACCAGCTGTGCAGCCACCTCATCCCTGGGTACCGGTCCTATTTGCATCTTGGGTAGAACATCATCACATGAACACGCCTTACACTGAATCAGACCCTGGGTCCGTCAGACTCAGTATTGTCTACTCAGCCCGGCAGCAGCTCTCCAGGGTCTCAGGCAGAAGTCTTTCACATCATCTACTTGCCCAGTACTTTTAACTGGAGATGCCCGGGATTGAACCTGGGACCTTCTGCATGCCAAGCAGATGCTCTGCCACTGAGCCACGGCTCTCCAGGGTCTCAGGCTGAGGTCTTTCACATCACCTGCTTGCCTAGTTCCTTTCACTGGGGATGCCAGGGGTTGAACCTGGGGCCTTCTGCGTGCCAAGCAGAGGCTCTGCCACTGAGCCACGGCCCCTCCCCATAAAAACCAAACCTATGGATTTTGTTACACTCCCCCCCCCCATACTCTGGCACCCATTAGATTCCAAGCCTTGAAGTACCAACCCTTAGTAATGGTGAGGTGGGGTATGGCTTGCTGGACCAGTGGCATAATACATTTAAGAACATATGGGAACCATTTTAAAAATGCATGAGATACACAGTTGCACGCAGCTGTATATGGATCTTGGCGCATGTACAATGTTGAACTGTTTTTATGGCTTTTCGTGCAACCAGCATTCAGGCACATATTCATTAATTTATGAACTTAATGGTTTTTCTAGTCTGCCTTTTGGGCTGAGACTCAAGGCACATTGCAAAATTAGAAAACAGTGCAATTAAAAGTATAAGACATACCACAACAGTGCAAAAACCAGACTGCAAAAATTAGAGAACAAGATAATGCATGCAATAAACAGTGCTATAAACTACAGCCCTATTCTCTTTATAAAAGTCCCCTTCTGAACAATTCCATTTTACACATTCTGTGGAATGACAGAGGTATAGGAGCCTTCCTGACCTCCTCAGGTAGACCATCCAATAGGTGGGAGTCATAGAAGAAGAAGAATTGGTTTTTATACCCTGATTTTCTTTATCGAAAGGAGTCTCAAAGAGGCTTACAATCGCCTTCCCTTCCTCTCCTCACAACAGACACCCTGTGAGGTAGGTGGGGCCAAGTGAGTTCAGAGAGGAACTGTGACTAGCCCAAGGTCACCCAGCAGGCTTCATGTGGAGGAGTGGAGAATCAAACCAGGTTCTCCAGATTAGAATCCACCACTCATGTGGAGGAGTGGGGAATTGAACTCGGTTCTCCAGATTAGAGTCCGCGGCTCATGTGGAAAAGTGGGGAATCGAACCCGGTTCTCCAGATTCGAGTCCACTGCTCTTAACCACTATACCACGCTAGGTGCCTGGGTATGCATGGGTATGGGCAACTGTGCATAAATACTGGGCGTATCTCAGACATAGAAACACACATATTGTTGTGAGGCATATAAATTTGGCAAATGTGGGATGTCAAATACAAATATATCCATGCAAAATATATATATATATATATATATATATATATATATATATATATATATATATATATATATATATATATATATATATATACACACACACATACACATACACACACACACACACGGAGACTGCAATTTTATATCCATGCGACATGCATATGTCATGATGGAATGTATAATTTACCAATTATTTGGGGGGGAGGGGGGAGGGTTCTCCCCTGTTGGAGATCTTCTGGCAGAGGCTGGATAGCCATCTGTCAGGAGTGTTCTGGCTTTAGATTTCCTGCACTGAGGAGGGGGTTGGACTAGGTGGCATAGAAGGACCCTTCCAACTCTAGGAGTCTACAACTTGAGATGGTTCAGACAGGTAAACTCTCAAATAAAATTGACTGGACGTGTCCGGGATGGGGAGGGGAACTCCTAAAAATCAATTCCATAATGTTATGTCATTAGAAGGTGTATAATTTGAGATGGATGGAACATGCAGACAGTGGCGGACCTACATTTTTGGGGCCCTGAAGCTTGAACTGTTATGGGGGCCCCTTTGCAACCTGCAACTATAGGGCAACATCCAACTAGCCAGCGTGGTGCAGTGGTTAAGAGCGGTGGTTTGGAGCGGTGGACTCTGATCTGGAGAACCGGGTTTGATTCCCTACTCTTCAACATGAGCAGCGGAGGCTAATCTGATGAACTGGGTTTGTTTCCCCACTCCTACACACAAAGCCAGCTGGGTGACCTTGGGCAAGTTACAGCTCTGTTAGAGATCTCTCAGCCCCACCTACCTCACAGGGTGTCTGTTGTGGGGAGCGGAAGGGAAGGTGATTGAAGGCTGGTTCGAGTCTCCCTTAAGTGGTAGAGAAAGTTGGCATATAAAAACCAACTCCTCCTCTTCTTCTTCTTCAAAGGGCCTAAAAGTGTGCGATTGTCTTCAACAAGGGCCAGGGCTTTTTTGGCCCTGGCCCCAGCCTGATGGAAGAAGAAGAAGAGTTGGTTTTTATATGCCAACTTTCTCTACCACTTAAGGGAGACTAAAGCCTGCTTACAATCACCTTCCCTTCCCCTCCCCACAACAGACACCCTGTGAGGTAGGTGGGGCTGAGAGAATGTGACTTGCTCAAGGTCACCCAGCTGGTTTTGTGTGAAGGAGTGGGAAAACAAATCCAGTTCACCAGAATAGCCTCCGCCGCTCATGTGGAGGAGTGGAGAATCAAACCCAGTTTTCCAGATCAGACTCCACCGCTCCAAACCACCGCTCTTAACCAATGCACCACGCTGGCTCCAGCTTGGAATGCTCTTCCAAGTAATATCAGGGCTCTGTGGGACCTTCAGAGGTTCAGCAGGGCCTGTAAAACGAGCTATTCCACAAATCCTACAATGGAGGGCAACCACAGATTGTCATTGTTACTGGCCTCCCTCCCCTCTCCTTCCCCTTGGGGTCCTCATTTGACCGACCTCGGAAAGATGGAAGGCTGAGTCAGCCTTGAGCCGGCTACCTGGAACCGACTTCTTTCGGGATCGAACTCAGGTCATGAGCAGAGCTTGGACTGCAGTACTGCAGCTTACCACCCACACATAAAGATCTTGCTTCTCATGAGCAGTGTATGCAAATACATGTCCATAGGTTACATGTTCAAAGACAAGAACACAGAACAGGTCAATTTGTTACTGGGAAGAGCAAACACGTGCATTGTTCTATGACAAGAGGCACACACCAATGTACGCCAGCGGCATTGTAGTACGTAGAATAAGTTTACAACCTCTCCCAGGGCAGAGTGACGGTCAGAGCAAGTGACAGCATCCGCCTATGGACCCTACACTAATTTGGTTCTAAAGTTAAAGGCAGCCTTTGTCTTTCAGAGAGCCAGCGGGGTGCAGTGGTTAAGAGCGGTGGTTTGGAGCGGTGGAGTCTGATCTGGAAAACTGGGTTTGATTCCCTGCTCCTCCACATGAGCGGCGGAGGCTAATCTGGTGAACTGGATTTGCTTCCCCACTCCTACCCATGAAGCCAGCTGGGTGACCTTGGGCAAGTCACGCTCTCTCAGCCCCATCGACCACACAGAGTGTCTGTTGTGGGGAGGGGAAGAGAAGGTGATTGTAAGCCTGTTTGAGTCTCCCTTAAGTGGTGGAGAAAGTCGGCATATAAAAACCAACTCTTCTTCTTCTTCTTTCACAAAGGCTAATTTAATTAAACAAAACAACCCGGATTCTTTTATCTAATAAAGTATTTTTAAAAATTACTCAGTTGGGCAAAAGTAACGCTCATGAAAAACCCACTCCAGATTGAAACTGGGAACGTGACAACCCTGCAGGCCGTCGCAATCCAGTCTGGGTGAGGCCTTGGCCGGCCCATGTTTTAACATCTGGATTGGATTAAACATTCCGGCTTCTGGCTGGCTAAAGTCCTGTTCCCTCCCCCCCCCCCGTTTCTGCCCCAACGTCGTCTGAGTGGGCAGACAGCAGTAAGTTTTTGCGGAGAGACACCGTGTTTTCTGGAGTGGATTGGGAAAATCTTGGGAAATCAAGGCCCTCCCTACTTCATTCGTACGCCAGATCCAGAAGGAAAAGGGGAAATACCATGGAGCTTTGGGTAACGTTGCAGCTTCTGCTCTTGGGGGTACTTCTGAGGACGGCTCAGGGACAGAGGGACGAGCTAAGCTCCGAAGAGGAAAGAAAAGCGTTGATGCTCAAGGTGAGAGAATCTTATTTTCCCTGGCACCCCTCCATCTTGTAACTTCAGCACAGTCCAATTGTCGGGGCAGTGCAGACAGATCTAGGGGGTGGTGGTGGTCTGGAACAACCTCTGGCAAAACCTGCCAGAATCCTTTGAAAAAAACTTTGGGGGTGAGGGGGTGCCCATGCTCTGCTCCCGTTGAGACCATAGCAGTAAAAGAACTCTAAACCCTGAAACAAACCTTCAACATCTCCTTCTTAAAGGACTCTCTTTTCTATGCGTCGGTGATCTCTAGGAAACGCATGTAGTTGCTTTATATAACAGAACAGCCTCGTTGGCCGGTGGTCATTCACCACTAAGTTTGGCAAACAACGAAAGAACCAGAAGTCCTGGTTTATATTTAAACTCTCTTCTCTGCCAGGAGAGCCTAGGCGTTCCAGATTCTGCGCGAGGACTCCCAAGATCCCCCTCTTGCTTTCGTTTGAAGAACCAAATGGTTGTAACTCTTAAAGCTGCTCTGTTGACCCAGTAGGGTTGCCAACCTCCAGGTTCTACCTGGAGATCTCCTGCTATTACAACTGATTTCCAGCCGATAGAGATCAGTTCACCTGGAGAAAATGGCCACTTTGGCAATTGGACTCTACGGCATTGGAGTCCCTCCCCTCCCCAAATCCCACCCTCCTTAGGCTCCACCCCCAAACCCTCCCACCGGTGCTAACTGGCAGATTTTTGAAAACTCTGATTGAACAGAGTCTGCCCATGTGGAAAGGCAAAGACAGAAACACTTACCTCTTTTTTATTCAGATGTGATTTATCTTCTTCTACAAGATCTTCTTTATTACTCCTTTGAGTTCACATGTTCTTGTATGTTCTCATGACTACTACTTTTTCTATCTGATGTCTGGTAATGATAAGGCTGTTACTCTACCAGTATTTTACTACTTAACAGCCACTTTGAAGATAAGCCAAAAGTTACAATCAAGTTACACCTAAGAGAGCCAGAGTGGTGTAGTGGTTAAGAGCCGTGGTTTGGAGCTGTGGACTCTGATCTGGAGAACCGGCTTTGATTCCCCACTCCTCCACATGAGCAGTGGGAGGCTAATCTGGTGAACCGGGTTGGTTTCCCCACTCCTCCATATGAAGCTGGCTGGGTGACCTTGGGCCAGTCACAGTTCTCTTAGAGCTCTCTCAGCCTCACCTACCTCACAGGGTGTCTGTTGTGGGGAGGGGAAGAGAAGGGGATTGTAAGCCGGTTTGAGTCTCCCTTAAGTGGTTGAGAAAGTCGGCATATAAAAACCAACTCTTCTTCTCTTCTAAATGCTCATTTGCATACAGGCACTCTTTGGGGGATGCCACTTGACTTAAGACCTCTGTTGTTAGCTGCCTTGAGACTCTGGGGGGAAAGGAGGGGTGTAGATCTTCGAAATAATTTTTTAAAAAATACTATATCTCATTATGAAGCCCCAAGAGAAGGTCTCCTGCCCCCTGTGTTATTCAAGTGTGCTGTCAGATGGAAGGACATGGAGTGCCGAACTTACCCCACGGGGTTATTGTGAGAATAAGGCAGAGGGGAAAGGAACAGTGTTGTAAACCTCTCTGGGGTTCCCAATGGGATATAAATAAACGAAAAATGAATGAAAATAAAAACTCACAAGCGCTAAACTTTGACTTGGCCAAGAACAGAAGGTGCTATGCCAAGTCACAAAATTGCGTTATTGCCTTAAAAGTGCTCGGTGTCTTTTTAGTCAAATAGGATTCAACCATCCAGGCTTTGGGGGTTACTGCATTATGTATTCCCAGCGATGTATTAAGACAGGGGTGGGGAACCTTTTTCCTGCCAAGGGCCATTTGCACATTTATGACATCATTCAGGGGCCATACCAGGTGTAGATCTCCCGGTGGGGGGGAAGAGGCTAGGGTTGCCAGGTCTCCAGCCACCACCTGGAGGTTGGCAACCCCAGGGGAGGCCACACAGAGAAGGCCTGCAGGGTGCCCCCACTCCCCCCTCCCAGGCAGAAGGGCAGCCAGCAGTGGGCCCGAGCAAACGAAGTGCCAGGGAGGCGCAGCCCACAGTCGATCGGCAAGGGAGGAAGGAAAACAGAGAAAGAGGAAAAGGGAGGGAGGGAGAGAAAGGGAGAAAGAAATGGATAGAGAGGGAGAAAAAAAGAAAGAAAAGGACAGAGGGAGACAAAGAAGAGGACGGAGGGAGACAAAGGAAAGGACGGAGGGAGACAAAGAAAGAGGCAGAAAAAGAGGGAGAAAGAGAGAGAGAAAGGAGAAAGAAAGACAGAAAAAGAGGAAGAAAAGAGAGAAAAGCCTTCCCCCACACACACACACACGCTGGCCCCGCGTGACCGGGCCCCAGCCTCCCCTGCCCCCCCACACATACATACACACACACACACACACACACACGGTGGCGCACAGAGCCCCACGCGACCGGGCCCCAGTCTCCATGCCCTCTCCTCCCCAGTCCACAAAAGGGCCCCCCTGAAGCCCAATCGGCTCCTGCATATGCTCTGCCACCGGGAGCCGCCAGCCTCTTTCCCCCTCCCTCTCGCTGCTCAACAGCCGACAGTCAGCGAGAGGAGGTCGAAAGGGCGCTGCAGCGCCGCTGTAAGCCATGACGCCAGGAACACCCTCTGGGAGGGCCGCCCTCGCCCCACCTCTGCACCAGGGCCCCGGAGCTCCCGAGGGCCACAAAAAATGTCCTCGGGGGCCGCATACGGCCCCCGGGCCTGAGGTTCCCCACCCCTGTATTAAGAGTTTAAAAATGTTATAAAAAATACTGTTCGCACTTTTCTATGTATTCCCAGCGATGTATTAAGAGTTTGAAAATGTTATAAAAAATACTGTTCGCGCTTTGTTTGGCCCCTTTAGCTGTGAAGACGTCTTCCAACCATTTTTTAGCTGTGGTATCCAAAAACCCTTTTAAAGCGATGGTTTTTATAACATTTTCAAACTCTTAATACATTGCTGGGAATACATAATGCGGTAACCCCCTTTGTTTCACACTATATTTGTGAGAATGCAGCATCGATGGCATCTGGACAACTGGCAATTGAGCAAGAGACAAAAGCTTGCTCAAATCAAAACATGCCTTTAAAAAGGAACGACCGCGAAATGTGTTTTTGACTTCCTAGCCTCAGTGGTTTCAGCCAGTCTCTGTCGTTCTTCCTTGGAGTCCCGAGGGCCTATTAAACATGAATTGCAGAGACACAAAAACAGATCTAAATTCCTTATCAAAAGCAGAAAGAGATGGCAGTGGCCAGAGTACAATCGCTAGAGCAAGGGTCTTGAACTCATCTGTTACGAGGCCCGGATATGGCAAAAATGCCACTTGGTCAAGCCATAAGGTTGCCAACCTCCAGATACTAGCTGGAAATCTCCTGCTATTACAAATGATTTCCAGCCAATAGAGATCAGTTCACCTGGAGAAAATGGCCACTTTGGCAATTGGACTCTATGGCATTGAAGTCCCTCCCTTCCCCAAACCTCCACCCCCAAAACCTCCTGCCAATAGTGAAGAGGGACCTGGCAGCCCTATCAGGCTGGGCCATGCCTCGCCAGCCCAGATAGGGAGCGGTGTGTGTGTGTGTCTGCCTTTGCTGGCTAGCAGGCAGGATAAGGGTGTTCAAGGAGCTGGATCCAGCCTAGGGTTGCCAACCTCCAGGTACTAGCTGGCCTTGCAGAGGACCCTCAGTCCAGACCTGGCCAGTAGCAGTGGCCCACCAGGAAAGTTCCCTGTAAGTTAAGTGGCCAGTCCACCCCTAGGCACTACGGCTGGGTTTGCCAGGTCCCTCTTTGCCACCAGCAGGAGGTTTTTGGGGTGGAGCCTGAGGAGGCTGGGGTTTGGGGAGGGGCTTCAGTGTAGAGTTGCCAGGTCCCTCTTGCCACTGGCAGGAGGTTTTTGGAGTGGAGCCTGAGGAGGGCGGGGTTTGGGGAGGGAAGGGACTTCAATGCCATAGAGCCCAATTGCCATTTTCTCCAGGTAACCTGATTTCTATCGGCTGGAGACCAGTTGTAATAGCAGGAGATCTCCAGCTAGTACATGGTGGTTGGCAACCCTACTTCAATGCCATAGAGTCCAATTGCCAAAGCGGCCATTTTATCCAGGGGAACTGATCTCTATTGGCTGGAGATCAGTTGTAACAGCAGGCGATCTCCAGCTAGTACCTGGAGGTTGGCAACCCTAACTGCGGGGAAAGATGTGTTGCCTTTCCTGCTGTGCTGTTTTCCAAATATAAGCCTCACCTCCCTCCCACCCCATCCCCAGAGCTGTTTTTGCCCCAATAGGAAAAGACATTAAAAAAAATGGATACAAAAAAACAGTTTGCACATAATGCTGTGAAAAGATCTGCTATCTCTTTTTTATACTGCCCAAGTTCCGTTCAAAAGATGAGCACCCCAAACCAGCCTGAGCATACGTGCTTTCAAATCCAATCGCCTTTCTGCCGCAAAGCCGCTGATGATACTGTTGTGCGTGCCAGCGGCTTCAAAGGTTCCTTCTTAGCTAAATGAATTTCCTGTCTGCCTAATGAGAGAGCCGCTGAAACCAACAGCCTACAAACACATTTCTCATGTCTATGAATCGGTCCCGTTTGGATCCCGCCGTGCCTCTGAAGGAGCTGAGGGTCATATATAAGACGGGCAGAAAAACTCGGTGAGCGCATTGTGCCATCTACTGATGACGGGAACTGGCCAAAGCCAGCTGCCTATCAACTGTATGGCCAGGGAGGAATGGGGAAGGCGTTCCCTTGGTGCCGGGCAGCTAGGGTTGCCAACCTCAAGGTAGTAAGCAATCAAAAATCAACACCTCTGCACCATTACCTAAGGTTAGAAAATTAATACAGAAACAGGCTGATAACAATATGTAATGACCAAAGTATACTGAATGTAACATTACGCTACCAAGCCAATTGCATATATACAACAAAGTATTTCCCAGTTCTGGGTGTATAACAATGTGCTAACAAGCCAATTGTATATGTACAACTTGTATCCCATTTGGGAACATGGAAACTGTAAATTTGTCTGTGCAACCTTGTTTCAATGAATATCCTGATGTTGGAATAGATACGCTAAAAAATACACATGGTTGCTATTTTGTCCCTAAAAGGGTGATGCTTAAAGGTCTATGAGAATTTTGAAGCTACAGAAGCTTATATTGAAATGAGTACGTTTTGAAATCAATATATAAATGGGACTGAGGAAGAATTGAAACGATTGTATCCCTTTCAACCCTTCTTCACTTGAAGACATCGACCTCGGATTGATTGTTACTGTACCAGGACTGAGAAATACTTTGTTGTACATATACAATTGGCTTGTTAGCACATTGTTATACACCCAGAACTGGGAAATACTTTGTTGTACATATGCAATTGGCTGGGTAGCACATTGTTACATTCAATATACTTTTGTCATTACATATTGTTATCAGCCTGTTTCTTTACTAATTTTCTAACTTCCAGGTAGTAGCTGGAGTCCTCCTGCTATTACAACTTATCTCCAGGCGACAGAGATGAGTTCCCCTGGAGAAAATGGCCCCTTTGGCAATTGGACTCTGTGGCACTGAAGTCCCTCCCCTCCCCCAACCATGCCCTCCTCAGGGTCCACCCCCCAAATCTCCACATATTTCCAACCCAGACCTGGCAACCCTATCCAGGCGTCTCTCTGGGCATTAAATGGGATATTGCCCTGGATGCCCTTATGACACTGGAAAGAGCTCTGGAACGATCTCCCATTCCCAATGGGAGCCAACATAGCCAAGCATCTCTGGTCAGCGGTGGGCCCTCATCCAGGCTGTGGCCTCGGCAGCTGTCCCACTGGGCCAATCCTTGACGCTGGCTCTGTTTTCCAGTCTCGTTGAGTTGGGCTCTCGGACACGGCGACATGCTGTAGCTCGCCTACAGATGTCCGCCAGTCTCCAACCCTTTCTGCGCTTCCCCTAGCATCTGCAAGAGGTCCTAGAGCTGTCGGAACATGAAGCGACCGAAGAGGAGTCCCTGCAGGAGGTGACCTTGACAGAGGCGGGGGGCTCAGACGGCAAGGAGATCCTCGAAGAAGAGCTGGAAGAGCTGGAGGAACAGCTTCCCCACCCCACCGTTTGGTCCCTGACGACAACGCCCCCAGCTCAGGAGGAGGAAGATGGCTTCAGCTACGTGTGTAAGTAATGCGGAAGGGCCAGGTTGGCTTTTTGTGAAAGGCGCACCCGTCGTTGCAAAAAGCGATGTTTTTTCCCGAGCATCCCAGCTAGGGTTGCCAACCTCCAGCTATTACAACTGATCTCTAGACAACAGAGATCAGTTAATTTGGAGAAGATGGCCACTTGGGCAATTGGACTCTATGGCTCTGAAGTCCCCCTCTCCCCAAGCTCCACCCCAAAACTTCCTGCTGGTGGTGAGGAGGGGGCAGGCAACCCTAATTGCAGCCCTGAATGTCATCAAAACTTTGCAGCACCACAGAAATCCAAAAACAAAGTCCTCTACTTAAGTACATAAGAAAAGCCAGGCTGGATCAGACCAAGGTCCATCAAGTCCAGCAGTCTGTTCACACAGCGGCCAAGCAGGTGCCTCTAGGAAACCCACAAACAAGATGACTGCAGCAGCACCATCCTGCCTGTGTTCCACAACACCTAATATAATAGGCATGCGCCTCTGATATTGTAGGGAATAGGTAGGCATTATGACTAGTATTCATTTTGACTAGCAGCTACAGATAGCCTTTCCTCCATGAACATGTCCACTCCCCTCTTAAAGCCTTCCAAGTTGGCAGCCATCACTACATACTTTTATGAGGCTGATTGTGTGCAAACCATAAAGGCTTGCTGAGTTTTTCCTGGTGTGCCCCAAGTCTGAATTCCTGCATCAGCCATGCATTGGTTTGAAGAGTGCTCCTGCGCCCTCCTTCCAAGAAGCTAAATGTTCAGTTTCCTCTAGCCTTGCCTCGCGTGTTATCCCACGCTCCGAAATGATAACGCTTTTGCTCTTCTTGGAATCCTTTCTTCCTCCTCCTTTGTCCTCAGGCGCCGAAGCCAATTACATCTAACTCAAATCAATTCCTAGCATAAATCCTGATTTCTTCGGTCTTGGCAGAGAAACAGTAATAACGCACCCATCAGTAACTTCAGCTTTATAACACTCTCTGCTTTGGGCTGCCACCGTTTCTAGCACTTTGCTGTGCTGCAAGAAATGCCCTTACTTCTCCAGAGTTCAGATTTTCACTCTGTTAATTCAGGTTTCAGGTACCAGAGTAAGAGTGGACTGTTGTTTCAAGCATCCCAGAGAACCCTGCAATAAAAATAACTGTATTGCACTGCTGGATCAGGACAAAGGCCCATCTAATTCAGCATCTTCTTTTCAGCCAGCCAGTTAAAAAGGTTTCTCCTGTATTTTGTTCCCAATATCTGGTGCTCAGATATATACTGCTTTTACACCAGGACGTTCAGCTTGTATACAAGGATGTTCGGCGTGGTATTGTGGTTCAGAGCGGTGGACTCTGATCTGGAGAACCGGGTTTGATATTCCCCATTCCTCCACATGAGCGGCGGAGGCTAATCTGGTGGAATTGATTTTTGTTTCCCCACTCCGCCACACGAAGCCAGCTGGGTGACCTTGGGCTAGTCACAGCTCTCTCAGCCTCACCTACCTCACAGGGTGTCTGTTGTGGGGAGGGGAAGGGAAGGTGATTGTAAGCTGGTTTGATTCTTCCTTAAGTGGTAGAGAAAGTTGGCATATAAAAACAAACTCTTCTCCTTCTCCTCCTCCTCCTCCTTCTTCACAAGGATGTTCAGCGTAGTGTGGTGGTTAAGAGGCGGTGGACTCTGATCTGGAGAACCGGGTTTGATTCCCCACTCCTCCACATGAGTGGCAGAGGCTAATATGGTGAACTGGATTTGTTTCCCAACTCCTACACATGAAGCCATCTGGGTGACCTTGGGCAAGTTACAGCCCCACCTACCTCACAGGGTGTCTGTTGTAAGCAGGGGAAGTTAAGGTGACTTCTTCTTCTTTCATAGCTACTGGCTTCTACAAGCTTAGGAATTTGTCTACCGGGACAATAAGGCTGCCAGATGCCCCTTATTCTGGTCTCTTTTTCTTTGGGCAAAACTCTAGTGCTATCAAGAATATCAGCAAACAACAGATTGTGAAATAGGTTCCGATGAATTCTTGCTTTGAAATAAGCAGAGAGATCTAATATCTGGGCAGCCACAGACAAATGGTGTAATCTTAAGCAGTGTTATAACCTTCTAAGTCTTTTGAAGTCAATGGGCTAGGAAGGATGGAGCTCTTTTTAGGATCACATTTCAAGTGCAATACATACTTCATTTCAGGGTCATGGGGCTATAAGATCCTGGGTTGATGCCTGGCATCTCCAATTAATAAGAGAGCTCACCTGCCTGAAACCATTATAGAGTAGTAGTAGTAGTAGAAGAATTGGTTTTTATATGCTGACTTTCTCTACCACTTAAGGGAGACTCAAACCGGCTTACAATCACCTTCCCTTCCCCTCCCCTCAACAGACACCCTGTGAGGTAGGTGGGGCTGAGACATCTCAAAGAGAGCTGTAACTTACCCAAGGTCACCCAGCTGGCTTCGTGTGTAGGAGTGGGGAAACAAATCCAGTTCACCAGATTAGCCTCCATCGCTCATGTGGAGGAGTGGGGAATCAAACCTGATTCTCTAGATCAGAGTCTACCGCTCTTAACCACTACACTACACTGAACACCCTTGTATAGAAGAAGAAGTAGTAGTAGAAGATAATCACCAGATTAGCTTATGCCACTCATGTGGAGGAGTGGGGAATCAAACCCGGTTCTCCAGAACAGAGTCCACCTCTCCAAACCATCGCTCTTAACCACTACACCATGTTGGCTCACTCCCTGTGACACTCCATGGTTGCCATGTTGTGTGAAGAGGGGCAAAGCAGGCATGTACAGCCTCGGTACATGAGACCATAAATCCTAAAAAATCCCAGTGGTCAGTTTGTATATACTGTAGCTGAATGTGCATGGTAAATCTGTGTGACACCTTTGTTCATGCAACATGGTGACTGCATGTGGTGGAAGGATCTACACGTGGTTGGTAGACTCCTGGTACACTTGACTGTAATGTCTGAAAGGGGTTACTGAGAATCTCCATGTTTTTACCACAAAGGAACAACGCAAATCCATTGTATTGGGAAGATGGACAGTTTGCCAAAAGATTCCCACAGTCTCACAGACCGCAATGGATTCCTCCTATTCAAGACACTGTCGACTGAAATTGTCTATAGCCGTGGGGTTGGCACAAATGTGTGTTACACACAGTTCCGCCTTTATTCTATAAAAGGGGATCAGATCTGATCAGACTGTTCATTTACGGCCCTTAGCCAGATAAAATTACAGACCACAATTTACAGTCAATTCACTTAAAATATCAACCAGATTACCCCTACCATTTGGGCTAAGAGAATACTCTATGATGACGTATTGTCATTGCTGACGTACAAAATTTTGAGACCTGAGAGGTAATAAAGGAGTTATCACCTTGTAGGAGCTTTTCGATCTTTTCTCTTTCTCTGTCGGGTCCCATTCTCGGTATATGGGGCTCAATAAACTTAGAGCGAGGTATTATATAAAAATTACAGTATAGAGGGACATGCTCAATAGTTTCTAGATCCCCGGATTTACAGGGGCAGAATCTCTCCGCCCTAGGTATCTTCTTAAATTTTCCCTCTAGCATGGCAGAGGGAAGGGCTGCGCACCTAACCAGGTTAAAGGCCCTTCTATATCTGTTTATCTCTAAATAACGGAGGTAGGCTGCTGGTGCGAAGATACATTTAGATTGGGGGGGAGCCATAAATTGAGGCACTCTTGCTAAATCTGCTTGTGGCTCAGTGTCTTTAACTCTTTGGCCTATAAAAGGGGTTATAACCCATAACCAGCTAAGTAAGGCTTAGAAATCTGATGGAGGCTTCCAGAAATCTCTCATCCCTGATATTGCCATAAAGATTCCCCCACCCTTCAGCATAAAGCAGACATCAGGGAGAAATGAGGGGGGATGCTCTTTAAATTGCTGGTGAACGGTGCCTGTGTCCATTCTATCACTTTAGGGTTCTTCCTCCTCAATCCCACCTCATTCTCTTGCATGTGTTAGTGGGAATATTAAGAAGATATTAAGTGGGGAAGTGGGGATATTAGCGGGGATATTAAGAAGGGAAGAAAGCATAATTACAAACAGGAGTGGGGGGAAAAGGGTGAGAGAAACAAAGCAGAGAGCTCTGTGGATACTAGACTTCCCATTTGCCTCTTCATTACCGGCAACCCCCAGTACCTCACCGTTGATAAATTGAGGAGAGGGAGAAAAAATGGCCAGAAAATGGCCTTCATAGTGACACTCTGGGTATTTCCCCATGTCTCTATGGCCTTTATCATAGAGAGTAAGGAAAATTCCTAAAGCATCAACCAGAAGTAACATAGCACACTACCCAGGAACTGTTCTCAAAATATCATAGCATTTCCTGAGGTAGTGCTGGCAACACTAGTGTGTGTGTGTGTAAAGTGCTGTCAAGTCGCAGCCGACTTATGGCGACCCCTTTTTGGGGTTTTCATGGCAAGAGACTAACAGAGGTGGTTTGCCAGTGCCTTCCTCTGCATAGCAACCCTGGTATTCCTTGGTGGTTTCCCATCCAAATACTAACCAGGGCTGACCCTGCTTAGCTTCTGAGATCCATCGAGATCAGGCTAGCCTGGGCCATCCAGGTCAGGGCAGCAACACTAGTAGATACTGTTAATCTGGCTTAATGAGTTGTATGTTGAAAGTATGGAAGACAAACCTTGCATATAAAATTATAAAATTATGCATGGTCTATAAAATTGTGCATGTTATGGAGAGAGTAGACAGGGAGAAACTTTCCTCCCTCTCTCATAATACCAGAGTGTGGAGTCATCTGCTGAAGCTGGAGGGCGAGTGATTCAGAATAGATAAAAGGAAGTATTTCTTCACACAATACATAGTTCAGTTGTGGAACTCCCTGCCCCAGGATGTGGTGATGGCTGCCAACTTGGAAGGCTTGAAGAGGGGAGTGGACATGTTCATGGAGAAGAGGGCTATCCATGGCTACTAGTCAAAATGAATACTAGTCATGATGCATACCTATTCTCTCAGGATCAATGCCATAGAGTCCAGTTGCCAAAGCAGCCGTTTTCTCCAGGTAAACTGACCTCTATTGGCTGGAGATCAGTTGTAATAGCAGGAGATCTCCAGTCACCACCTGGAGGCTGGCAACTCTACTAAAGAAGTGGCTGTGGATGTATATATAAAGGGGACGTGTATAACAAAAGTAGGTAAAGGCATTTACTCCAGACTTGGTTTTTTTTTGGGGGGGGGGGGAGGTGTTTGTGTTTAAACCATGCCCCGTGCTCAAGAGAGCTGAAATTAACCTGAAATAAAATAGTGCAAATCTTATGACTGTTACTCTTCCCATTTTTGGCTCTTCGCATCTGGGAGGGAAAATGTACCACTGTGGGAAAAGAGCTGCAGCTCTCTCTCACACACAAACCCCCCTTTTCCTACCCACAACGCTGGCTGCAATTGACTGTCCTTTTCATCCCGTTTCCCCACAGTTATTCCACACTCGTTCTAGGCCAGAACTCGACGAGCAGCCATGGCCACCCCAGATTTTACCACAAGTATCGGATACATAGTTCTGGTGTCTTATAATAACCCATGTCCTCCTTTCAACTGGAGGCCACCTTCTCTCATCCGGCTCTCACTGATAGAAATGGACACCCACAGAGGCACCAAGTCACACAGACACATTCCCCATGTCACCACTAACCCAACCCCTGAATCCATCAGTAGCAGCCTATTGATTCTGTTCTTTATCCTTACTAGGGTACCAGTATTTATAAGATGGCTTTGTATTGGCATCATTCTTGAGGAAGACACCACATTCTTAGCTGCAGAGAACTTGAAAGGAACTGGCCATAGACAGTAAGGCAGCCTTGGTCTCTGCTAGGGACCAAGTGGCCAACCTCCAGGTACTAGCTTGAGATCTCCTGCTATTACAACTGATCTCCAGCCGATGGAGATCAGTTCCCCTGGAGAAAGGGGCCGCTTTGCCAATTGGACTAGAGGGCATTGAAGTCCCTCCCCAAACCCCGCCCTCCTCAGGCTCCTACCCAAAAACCTCCCACCGGTGACGAAGAGGGACCTGGCAACCCTAGTCTCTGCTGAGAAATGCTGTCAGATGATCTAAACCTGGAGGAAGCCAGATTTTGTGTTTCTGGGAACTATTTTTTACTAAGAAACTTGGGGACTACCAGTCACAAAATAGCAGCTTGGTGGGTGGACCAGTCACATAATGGCATCTTGTACAAAGTTCATCATTAGTAGAAAAGAGCAAGAGTCCAGTAGCACCTTAAAGACTAACAAAAATATTTTCTGGCAGGGTATGAGCTTTCGTGAGCCACAGCTCACTTCTTCAGATACAGCTAGAATGTAGCTGTACCCTGTAGAAAGCTCATACCCTGCCAGAAAATATTTTTGTTAGTCTTTAAGGTGCTACTGGACTCTTGCTCTTTTCTACTACTGCAGACAGACTAACACGGCTACCCACTGTAAATTAAATGTTTCAGACCAAGTCTGCAGATTGTGCTCAGGTGGAGAAACCTTTCCACTTCTTTTTTCCCAAAACAAATAGCTATGACCTCCCCAAATTGTAACTGGCCCTGCTGGGGGGAAATGCAAGCAGAAATTTGCACATGGTCTACCCACAGTCTACAATGTACAAGAACCCCAAAGACATGATTTTGGAGGTTCATTTGGGCGTGAGCTGATTTGGATTTTAGGAAATGGGATCCAAGTTGCTGGGAGTCCCCTAGAGCAGTGTGAACGTCTTCCACGATGCTTGCAGCTCTAGTAGGGTTGTCAACCTTAAGGTGGTGGCTGGAGATCTCCCGCCATTACAACTGATCTCCAGCCAATAGAGATCAGCTCCCCTGGAGACAATGGCTGCTTTGGCAACTGAAGTCCCTCCCCTCTCCAAACCCCACCCTCCTCAGACCCCGCCCCCAAAATATTCCGGTATTTCCCAACCCAGAGCTGGCAACCCTAGGCTCCACAGATATCTCGCTAGTCTTTGTCCCTAACTAAGAGAGCTCCAATCTCTCTTCCTCTGTACCTTATTAAGAGTCATCACTGCTTTTTCTCTTTCTCTGCCCGATAAACAGTCACCCGTCTGAACAACCTGGACGCAGCCGTGCATCGCCTCAATGTGCAGTTCTATCACATGGATGTGAAGGTATCCCAATTCTCCCAAGGCCTTGCTGAATTGAAGGGAGGCCTGGCTGAAGCCCGCGAATCCCTTGCTTCCCTGAACGACATTGCTATCCGCAACCAGAAAGAGCTTGGAAAAATCGACGGTGAGGACAAGGAGAACGGAGCTAGCACCATTTATTTATTTTTCTTTATTTTTCGATTTCTATCCCGCACTCAGTCCCCAGCTAGGCCGGCTTCAAGTCAGCTAACAACAAAATATTTGGTACAATAAATACAATAAAATAAGTATAAAAGATAAAAAAGCAATTATATAGCCCCATAAAGTCATTATATTAGGAGTAAAAACAAATAGGGATCCTTATTGAAACATATAGGGCCACTATAAAGGTAAAGGTCCCCTGTGCAAGCACCGGGTCATTCCTGACCCATGGAGTGACGTCACATCCCGACGTTTCCAAGGCAGACTTTGTTTGCGGGGTGGTTTGCCAGTGCCTTCCCCAGTCATCTTCCCTTTACCCCCAGCAAGCTGGGTACTCATTTCACCGACCTCAGAAGGATGGAAGGCCTGGAAATAGGTACTAGCTGGAGATCTCCTGCTATTACAACTGATCTCCAGCCGACAGAGATCAGTTCACCTGGAGAAAATGGCCACTTTGGCCATTGGAAGCTATGGCACTGAAATCCCTCCCCAAACCCCGCCCTTCTCAGACTCTACCCCCCAAATCTCCCGCGGGTGGCAAAGAGGGACCTGGCAACCCTAATCTAGCTCCACAGGCCACTAGCTGCCTACTCCTGTTATAGGGAGAGCTTGTTTTTCAGGAGGGCACTTTTATAAAGGGGAGAGGGTGGCAATAAAAAGGGCAATTTTGGGTAAAAAGGATTGTAATTTTAATGTCTGAAAAAGAAAATTAAGACAGTTCCCTCCTTTTATATTGTTTATTGGATGCATTACACTGTTTTTATTTTATTGTTCTCTAACTTTGCAATTCAGTTTTATTGGAAACTTCAATGCATGCAACATCTTACTGGCCTTGCTTTCTAATTCCGTAATCCACTTCAGGTCTCAGTGAGAAAAACAGACTATAAAACGAAGTAAATTCTGCCTGTGATGGGGCCATTTTGAGAGAGCTCAAATTTCATATGCTGCTCAGAGCTGAAGGGACAAAAACAACCTCGCTTCTTCCCGACTGACTCTCTCTGCATTGCCTCACGCAAGGAGATTAGGCCTGCCTCAAGCAAAATGCAGGCCTTTGCGGGTGGGTGGGTTCTTCCTGAGGAAGTGAGGAGACCAGAAAAGTCAACCATGTTTAAAACTGAACACAATAGACTTTACCTAGAGTATTGTGTTCAGTTTTGGGCACCACAATTTAAGAAGGTTGCAGACAAGCTGGAACGTGTCCAGAGGAGGGCAACAAAGATGGTGAGGGGTCTGGAGACCAAGTCTTATGAGGAAAGGTTGAAGGAGCTGGGGATGTTTAGCCTGAAGAGGAGAAGACTGAGCGAGGATATGATAACCATCTTCAAGTACTTGAAGGATTGTCATATAGAGGATGGTGCCGAGTTGTTTTCTGTTGCCCCAGAAGGTCGGACCAGAACCAATAGGTTGAAATTAGATCAAAAGAGTTTCCGTCTAGAGATTAGGTAGCATTTTCTAACAGTTAGAGCTGTTCCTCGGTGGAGCAGGCTTCCTTGGGTAAGCTCTCCTTCCCTGGAGGTTTTTACGGCTAGATAGCCATCTGTCAGCAATGCTGATTCTATGACCATAGGCAGATCATGAGATAGAGAGCATCTTGGCCATCTTCTGGGCATGGAGTAGGGGTCACTGGGGAGTGGGGGGGGAGGTAGTTGTGAATTTCCTGCATTGTGCAGGAGTTAGACTAGATGATGCTGGCGGTCCCTTCCAATTCTATGATTCTATGAAATGCTTCAAGACAGATTATCTAAGAAGGCCATGGAGGGAGGTTAATTTCCCCCCCTTTCAAATGGCAGCTTTGATCATTTTTACAGATTCTAGTTCATGCACACAGTATGTTCTATAGCTATAACAGTTTTAAGTATTACTGGTGGGCTGTGCTCAGATGTGTCCAATTCTGGTTTTGTGAGCAGCTTGTAAGATCTGAGCAAGGCTGTTAATGATAGGACATTTTGGAGGACATTGATTCATAGGGTCGCCGTGAGTCGGAAGCGACTTGACGGCACTTAACACACACATTGGGAAGAAAGGCAGGATATATAAAATCTAAAGGGAGGTTATGGGGGGCAGTGGAGAATGGATTGATTGAAGGCATCACCTGAAGCAGGGAAGCTGAAGAAAAGAATGTAAAGGCCATTTATTCTCTGTGCACCATCCTAGGTTGCTTGAGGGGCCGGCGCACCCAAACCAAATGCTTCTTGATCTTCAAGCACTTCGAGACCTACGACGGGGCCCAAAAACTGTGCACAGCCCGGGGAGGAACCTTGGCCATGCCAGCCGATGCCACCGAGTTGGCCTTCCTGGGCCGATACCTACACGACAGCTTCCAGCCATACAACTGGCCAGCCTGGGTGGGCATCCACGACCGGCGTGCGGAAGGCCTCTGGCTCTTTGAGAATGGGCAGCGGGTCTCCGTCTTTGACTGGTACCGCGACCACTTGGTGACGCAACCCAACGGTGGCGCTCGCGAGAACTGCGTCAACCTCAGCTCCGACGACGGGAAGTGGTGGGACAATGACTGCGAACGGCGCATGTATTACATTTGCGAGTATCGCCTCTAATGGGCATTTCCAAGCTTAGCCCCACTGGCCTTCAAATTTGAGTAGGCCGGGTTTGGCGGGAGGACCTACAACCCCGAGAAAGCACATCGCTCCCCCTCCATCCCATAATCCCGCCTCAACACACAAAATAGCGAATGGCCCCTGTATAGGGTTGCCAGGTCTCTCTTTGCAACCGGCGGGAGGTTTTTGGGGTGGAGCCTGAGGAGGGCGGGATTTGGGGAAGGGAGGGACTTCAATGGCATAGAGTCCAATGGCCAAATCGGCCATTTTCTCCAGGTGAACTGATCTCTATCAGCTGGAGATCAGTTGTTATAGTAGGAGATCTCCCGCTACTACCTGGAAGTTGGCAACTCTACCCCTGTAGTATTTCCATAGGAAAAGCATCCTTATTTAGTAGACCCCGTAAGAACAAATAGTATTATCTGGCCTCTCTCAAAAAGAAGTAAATAGCAATTTGGTTCCTAAGGATCCACTTGGAACTGGGTTCTTTGCAGAGGCCCAACAGCAGAATGTAGTCCACAGCTGCAGAAACTCGCTTGCTCAAAGCATGGTGACTGGGGACGCTAGCTTATACCGGATCCCTCCAGGCAGCCCAGTTCAATTGAAAATATTCACTGAGCAAAGGGGAAACATAGCTATCAGACCACAGAAAGTAGGCTGGATTACCTAGTATGCAAGAGACTAAAGGTCACATGCCCTTTTCTAATGTTAAAAAGCAGTTGTGAAGATCTCCAGATTTTGAGTGGCGCTCCAGCACTAGGAAGGTGTAAAAAAAAAAAAAATTCACCTCTCTTTTGTCCCATAGTGTTGTCAGCCTCCAGGGACTCATGCTAAACACGTTGAAGAATGTACAGAAAAGTAGCACTAATGACTAAATGGAAACTGTTCAAACAATGCTTATAGCAATAAATACATAACCAAACCATCATAGTGTATATTGGTTTTATCACAACGTGCAATGTGTGCTCTTAGAGAATCACGCTGTTACTGAAGGTCACTACAAATAACACACAAGTATACAAAACATTACACCAACAACAACATAGCAAACAAATTTGCAAAAAAAAAAAAATCCCAAAGCGTACAGACGGTAACCCAATAAGGTCCAGGGCTATACAAGCATCCTCAGTTGGAAGTAGAAGCACTTAGGAAAAATCGTAGTGAGACCAACTAACGAAGGGTTTCTGGTAAAAGTCCCTTTTCACCAAGGTTTCTTCAGTCCTGGTTGCGGTCTTCCACCCCAAACCATAAACTAGTGCGGAATGCACGCCAATGAAATAGAGAATCCAGTGTCAGCCACTCTGAATGGATGGCATAGTAGCCTGTCTCCCTTCTCTTTGTTAGTTGGTCACACTACGATTTTTTTCTACGTGCCTCTACTTCCAATTGAGGATGCTTGTATAGCGCTGGAACCTGTTGGGTTACCGTCTGTACGCTTTGGGACTTTGTCAATGTCAATTGCAGTTTGTAAAGTTGTTCGCTATGTTGTTGTTGGTGTAATTTTTGTATAAAAAGTAAAGGTAAAGGTCCCCTGTGTAAGCACCGGGTCATTCCTGACCCAAGGGGTGAGGTCACATTACGAAGTTTACTGGTCACATCCCAACGTTTACTAGGCAGACAAGGCAGACTTTTGTTTTTACGGGGCGGTTTGCCAGTGTCTTCCCCAGTCATCTTCCCTTTACCCCCAGCAAGCTGGGTACTCATTTTACCGACCTCAGAAGGATGGAAGGCTGAGTCAACCTTGAGCCGGCTACCTGGAACCAACTTCTGTTGGGCTCGAACTCAGGTCGTGAGCAGAGCTTGGACTGCAGTACTGCAACTTACCACTCTGCGCCACGGGGCTCATAAAGTGCCGTCAAGTCATAGCCAACTTATGGCACCCCGCAGGGTTTTCAAGGCAAGAGACTAACAGAGGTGGTTTGCCATTGCCTTCCTCTGCATAGCAACCCTGGTATTCCTTGGTGGTCTCCCATCCAAATACTAACCAGGGCCGACCCTGCTTAGCTTCCGATATCTGACAGGATCAGGCTGGCCTGGGCCATCCAGGTCAGGGCAATTTTTGTATACTTGTGTGTTATTTGTAGTGACCCTGCGTAACAGCAAGTGTGATTCTCTAAGAGCACTTATATTGCACGTTGTGATAAAGCCAATATACACAATCGTGGTGTGGTTATATATTTATTGTTATAAGCATTGCTTGAACAGTTTCCATTTAGTCATTAGTGCTACTTTTCTGTACAACCTCCAGGGACTAGCTGGAGATCTCCTGCTATTACAACTGATCTCCAGCCGACAGAGAGCCATTCACCTGGAGAAAATGGCCACTTTGGCAATTGGACTCTATGGCATTAAGTCCCTTCCTCCCCAAACCCCACCCTCCTCAGGGTCCGCCTCCCAAAAACCTCCTGCTGGTGGTGAAGATGGACCTGGCAATCCTACCCATAGAAATCGCGGCATGGAACTGTCCGTAAGTCACAGCAGGAGGGAAAAGACAAGGATAACACAGCCGGTCCGTAATTGGGAAGGGGGGGCAAGGAGGGCAGCCGCTGCCCCCTGGCATGCAGAGAGGACAGCAGAAGTGTCTCTCCTGCAGGCGCCTCTGTGCTGGGTAGGAGAGGCAGTTCCGCCGCCCTCTCCGCATGCCACAGGGGCGGCGGCCGCTCTCCTCACCCACCCGTCCGTTAGGGCCCTGACACAGAGGAAAGGGAAACCTGTAATTAAAACGCTTAGGGCTGTTTAGCTTGGAAAGAAGGCGGCTGAGGGGAGACATGATAGAAGTCTATAAAATTATGCATTGTTTGGAGAGAGTGGGCATGGAGAAGTTTTTCTCTCTCTCCCATAATACTAGAAGGTGGGGTCACACAATGCATAAATTGTGGAACTCCCTGCCCCAAAATGTGGTGATGGCTGCCAACTTGGAAGGCTTTAAGAGGGGAGTGGACATGTTCATGGAGGAAAGGGGTATTCATGGCTACTAGTTAAAATGGATACTAGTCATGATGCATACCTATTCTCTCCAGGATCAGAGCAGCATGCCTGTTATTTTGGGTGCGGTGGAACACAGGCAGGACAATGCTGCTGCAGTCATCTTGCTTGTGGGCTTCCTAGAGGCACTTGGTTGGCCACTGTGTGAACAGACTGCTGGACTTGATGGTCCTTGGTCTGATCCAGCAGGGCCTTTCCTATGTTCCTATGGAGGATGGAGCTACCCATGGCTACTAGTCAAAATGGATACTAGTCATGATGCATACCTATTCTCTCCGGGATCAGAAGAGCATGCCTATTACATTAGGAGCCATGGTACACAGGCAGGATAATGCTGCTGCAGTCGTCTTGCTTGTGGGCCTCCTAGAGGCACCTGGTTGGCCACTGTGTGAACAGACTGCTGGACTTGATGGGCCTTGGTCTGATCCAGCAGGGCTTTTCTTACTTTCTTAATTACAGCCCCTTTCAGTGCCGAGTCCCCTCATAAACTGCACTCACCTAAACTGCACAGTGGAGGAAAAATATCAGGCATCTGCAACCTTAAGAAAAAGGACTTTTCCAAATAAGCACGACAGGCAGCACACCTTAGCCCCACATACAGAAAAATGCAGGCAGGTCAAAAACTCCCTTTGCCTGTGGGCTTTCAGATTCTCTTTCCAAACTCCCCCCATCTTGGCAAGGCCATGGCTATTGTCTGTTTTGCTGCATCGCCTTGCGGCTCCTGTGATGTTGCAGCATTGCTCTCGATCTCCCTTCAAACACTGCTAAATAAAGTTTAGCGAGAATATTGAGGTGTCCGTCGCTCTTCATGTAATGCCACTTCCTTCACCTGGGGCTGAATCATAGGCAAAGGGAGCAACCAGGTGACAGTTGACAAAAGGTTTGGGGTGGTCGAATTCATCCGCAGCTTCCTCTACAGCCGGTTACCCTATCTCGCTCCCCACAGGAGAATGTGACCTTCTGCCGTTTCTTCCATCCAAATAGTAACCAGGGCTGACCCTGCTTAGCTTCTGAGATCCAACGAGATCAGGCTAGCCTGGGCCATCCAGGTCAGGGCGGCAACACTAGTAGATACTGTTAATCTGGCTTAATGAGTCGTATGTTGAAAGTATGGGAGACCAACCTTGCATATAAAATTATAAAATTATGCATGGTCTATAAAATTATGCATGTTATGGAGAGAGTAGACAGGGAGAAACGTTTCTCCCTCTCTCATAATACCAGAACGTGGAGTCATCTGCTGAAGCTGGAGGGCGAGTGATTCAAAACAGATAAAAGGAAGTATTTCTTCACAGAAATTCATCCACAGCTTCCTCTACAGCCGGTTACTCTATCGCGCTCCCCACAGGAGAATGTGACCTTCTGCCGTTTCTTCGGGGAACAGCTCTCCTGCCGGCCTCTCCTATTCATCCCACTTAATAAAATCAGAAAGGCCTTTTTAAAAATAAACTGTCTTTTATTCCTTCTTGAAGGATTCATTTTGAACTTTTTTCTCTCTCCAGACATGAGTAAGGAAAGGGGGGGGGGTAAAGCGTCACGGCCTCTCTCTTCGCCTGCCTTCTTGAAGGTTGGTGGTGTGTGGGGTGTGTGTGAGGGAAGAGCATCATAGAAACCTTCACCGTCACCTCTTCAACTTCGTTTCTCATTAGGTCTGTATCCCTCCCTTTCCCCAATAGCCCCATTCTATCTTGGGCTGCATCAACAGAAGTATATTGTCCAGATCACATGAAGTGATGGTATCGCTTTACTCTGCTCTGGTTAGACCTCACCTAGAGTATTGCGTTCAGTTTTGGGCACCCCAATTTAAGAAGCCGAATGTGTCCAGAGGGCAACAAAGATGGTGAGGGGTCTGGAGACCAAGTTCTATGAGGAAAGGTTGAAGGAGCTGGGGATGTTTAGCATGAAGAGGAGAAGACAGAGGGGATATGATCACCATCTTCAAGTACTTGAAGGGTTGTCATAGAGAGGATGGTTCCGAGTTGTTTTCTGTTGCCCCAGAAGGTCGGACCAGAACCAACAGGTTGAAATTAGATCAGAAGAGTTTCTGTCGGAACATTAAGAACTTTCTGACAGAGTGGTTCCTCGGGAAGTGGTGAGCTTTCCTTCCCTGGAAGTTTTTAAGCAGAAGCTAGATGGCCATCTGTCAGCAATGCTGATTCTATGACCTTAGGCAGTTCATGAGAGGGAGGGCATCTTGGCCATCTTCTGGGCATGGAGTAGGGATCACTGGGGGTGTGTGGGGGAGGTAGTTGTGAATTTCCTGCATTGTGCAGGGGGTTGGACTAGATGACCCTGGTGGTTCCTTCCAACTCTATGATTCAATCCTCGCAACCACCTTGAGAGGTAGGTTAGCCTGACACAGTGAATGTGATTGGCCCAAGGTCACTCAGGGGTGGAGTGAGGATTTGAACCTGGGCTCCCTGTTCCTCATGTGACAGGCTAACCCAGGGGTCCCTGACATGGTGCCTGTCGACACCTTTTCTGGGGCTAGGAGGGGCTTTTGCCCAGCAACGCTTCTGACTGACTACTAGACATTTGATTGGCTGTGCAGATTTTTTTAAACGTTGCTTTAGCAGCAGCTGCCACCACAGCCCAAGGATCTACACTGTGTTACTGAAACTAAGCTGTGGCAATCATTTTGTGGCTGGTTCTACCTCCTGCGGCAGCCATTTTGTTGCTGGGCCGACCAATTCCAAATATGCCCACAGGCTGAAAAAGGCTGGGGACCCCTGAACTAACCCCCACGCCACACTGGTTACCCTTTTCAGTAGTATGGACATCTCAAATGCATGCAACCATGGGGTGGGAGAAAATGAGTGTATATGTGGGGATGGAGGGACGGTGGCTCAGTGGCAGAGCATCTGCTTGGCATGCAGAAGGTCCCAAGTTCAATTCCTAGCATCTCCAGTTAAAGGGACTAGGCAAGTAGGGGATGTCCAGCCGATAGACTGAGAGGTGATATGATAAACCACCTTCAAGTACTTAAAGGGCTGTTATATAGAGAAGGGTGCCGAGTTGTTCTCAGTTGCCCCAGGTCGGACCAGAACCAACGGGTTGAAATTAAATCAAAAGTGTTTCCGTCTAGACATTAGGAAAAACTTTCTAAAAGTTAGAGTGGTTCCTCAGTGGAACAGGCTTCCTCGGGAGGTGGTAAACTCTCCTTCCCTGGAGGTTTTTAAGCAGAGGTCATCTATCAGCAATGCTGATTCTATGACCTTAAGGAGATGAGAGGGAGGGCACCGTGGCCATCTTCTGGGCACGGAGTGGGGATCACTGGGGATGTGCTGGGGGGAGGTAGTTGTGAGTTTCCTGCATTGTGCAGGAGTTTGGACTAGATGACCCTGATGGTCCCTTCCAACTCTATGATTCTATGATGTGAAAGACCCTTGCTGAGACCCTGGAGAGCCGCTGCCAGTCTGAGTAGACAACACTGACTTTGATGGACCAAGGGTCTGTTTCAGTATAAGGCAGCTTCATGTGTTTATGTGGAGACACTGGGGGAAATGGAGGCAGGGAGTTGGATAGGAAGGGCTGATACTCTTTAGGATTAAAAACAAAACAAAAACCAGTTTACTGCCCCAGAAGAGCAGAACCAGAGATTCCAAAGAGGGCTGGCACTTCTTCAAGCCACCTTTATTTTTCCTGGAATTCCTTAGACTTGACAGAGGAAGAAGAGAAGATACATTCATGGAATTCACAGTGCCTGGGAGCTCCCCAGTTATCGTTGCTCCACAAGGAGGCGAGAAGAAGAACTCAAGAAGCATGTTCACAGTGGGTAGCCATGTTAGTCTGTCTGCAGTAGTAGAAAAGGGCAAGAGTCCACTAGCACCTTAAAGATTAACAAAAATATTTTCTGGTAGGGTATGAGCTTTCTGAAGAAGTATCTGAAGAAGTGAGCTGTGGCTCACGAAAGCTCATACCCTACCAGAAAATATTTTTGTTAGTCTTTAAGGTGCTACTGGACTCTTGCCCTTTTCTACTACAAGAAGCACGGTCAGTGTGTTTGCTTAAATCTCTGCTCAGTTTTCCCTTGTAGTCCGAAACCATTAATGCCCGTGCTCACTCTAACCCTGAGGAACCCCTGCCCCTGAGATCTACTTAGAACATCCCAAGCTATCTTCCCCATCCGCTCATACAGGGGCAACCCCTGATTTCCTGGAGCTTCCCCCCCATCTATAGTTTTCTTTAATCTCCCCATTTAGCCAAAGCCCCTGCTTTGCCCATCAGGCACGGAACACTCCTGTACCACCGATATTCCCAACCCAGCACAGGCCGTTGCTATTCTCAATTTTTCCCACCCACATTCTTTCCCTTTGAGGTGCAATTCCTGCCCCTGTTCTATTTTCGACTCACAGGATAAGAACCACAACGGTCTCCGTACACTAAAGCCGTATGAGCGCCACTTGTGTTCCTCTTCTCTCACATCATGCTCCCCCCATTTTCCTGCATCTCATTCTACGCCCATCTATTCCGCATGCGCCTCAAGAACCATTTCTGCGCCCAGCTCTCTCCCCCCCTCCCCGCTTGGGCTATTCCTTTTCTCTGTTATAGCGGCTACATCTCTCAGTCCAGGCCATTCTTGAACACGGACACCCCCGCCCCGGACAATGGTTTCTTCTTTCCCCCTATTCCGCTCCAGAACGCACAAACCATGCCTCTGCTTCTGGGGGAGAGAGATCAGTTATTTGTTCCTGCCCAGTCAAGGAAGCAGGGAGAAGGAGCTCTGGAAGCACTAAATGCACCTTTGTTTCATTCCCTTAAGGGGAAAAGGTCTAGGACCCTGTGGAAAGAAAGACGAAGCCCTTTCTCCCACACCCCTGTCCTAATACAGCATGGCTCGGTTGCCGTGGAGAAACACCAACATGTCGACGTGCTCGGGTGTCAGGGCTTGGCGCTTGGCCTGGATGGCGTCACCGGCGCCACTGAAGAGCCAGGCGGCAGGCACTGAAGTGGCTGGCACGCCGAGCAGCTTGCGGGCCGCCCGGGCCAGCAGAGGGTACTGGGTGTGGTGCGTCTTCCACCACTGCAGAGGTTCTTGGCCGAGGGCAGAGGCCTTGCTGGTTTGGAAGCTGGCTGTCTCTTGCTCGGCCTGCTGGTGCGCAGAGCAGATGCCCGAGGCGCCGCGGACACTGCACAGGTCCCCCAGCAGGAACTCGATGCCTGCGTCTTGCTTTGGTTGCTTGGTCGGGGGTGAGGCGACGTCAGGCAGGCCGGAGGTCAACGAGGCGGGGGTCTCGGCCAGGCGCGAGGCTTCCGTCTTGAGCAGGTGCAAGGTCTCCACCCGGTCGGAGTGGCTCAGGAAATCCAGGCCGCGGAAGCGGGGGTCCAGCGCACAGGCCAGGTTGAGGGCCTGGTTGACGTCCGGATTGGAGAAGTGCTGGCTCAGCTCCTTCTGAGCCGCGGCTTTGGCATCGTGGGCCAGGGCGGAGTCCCACTCGCTGGGCACCAAGTGTTTGTACAGGAGGCTGGTCAGCACAGGCTTGACCAGGGAGAGGCTGGAAAAGGGCTCTTTGGTAAACGTTGAGGTAGCGATGGCCATGGGCTTGAGGACTTTGACCGTATCCCGAAGCGCGGCCCAGTCCTGGGGGCGCAGCGTGGCCTCCCCGTTGGGGCCAAGCCCTGCCAGGGGCTCGCTGTGATCCAACAGGCCCTGAAGGACCATGTAGATGCTGTGCCATTTGCCCCCGTCCCTCAGGAAGCGGCCGAGGTGAGCCTGCAGGAGGGGCTCCTGGGCCCACAGCTTCTCGCTGCGGCCGGCCCCTGCCAGCGCCCAGGAGGCCAAGCGGCGCAGCCTCTCCAACGCGCCCTGCGTGGCCGGCTGGCCCAGTGCGGCCTCCATGGCCACCCGCAGGGCCTCCCCAACGCAAGGCAGGGCCGTCCAGCCAAGGGCCGTGGCAGCCTGCTGGGCGGCAGGGCTGAGGCGGCCGACGGTGTACGAGGCGCTTTCGCGCACCCCCCATTCCTTGGCCGCCTCGGCGAGGGCCTCCGCCAGGCTATCAGCACTGGGCTCCTCGGGGACGGGGCGGCTCGAGAGGACGCGGGCCCGGGCCTCGAAGCAGTCGTCCACGTAGTGCACCGTGAGGGTGAGGTAGGTGAGGGTGCCGCTGTGGCGCCACAGGTCCACGCTGAGGGAGCACTGGGGCAGGGCCCGGACGAGCCCCCAGATCTTCCCCTTCGCCTGGGTGTACATGTCCTTGAGCACTGTGTGGGCTAGGGAGGTGGCGTCCGGCGGCTTGTAGCTGGGGTCCAGGACCCCCAGCATCTGACCAAAGCCTTCCCCTTCCACCACCTCCACGGGCATCAGGTCCAGCACGATGAAGTCCGCCACGGCCCGGGTGGTCCTGCCGGGGGCGGGGGGCCGGGCGGCCCCGAACTCGGCCGCCCCCCCTTTGTCGAGGGCGGCGCTCTGGGCCCCCACCAGCTGGTTGTACTCGCAGCGGTGCTTGTAGATGAGGTGCTGCCGCAGGTTGGTGGTGTTGCCACTGTAGCTCAGCCGCACTCCGCACAGCTTGCAGATGATCTTGCTCTTGTCCAGGATGCGCCCGCAGGCATCCCCCTGGAACCCAAAAAAGGTCCAGTAGCGGCTCTGGGCCCGGCCCAGCCCCACCAGGTTCTGCGTCCCTTCGAGCAGGGGGAAGGCGCTTCCCGCCGGGGGGAGCCCCGGTTTGTGGAGAGGCAGGAGGGAAGAGGCTGTGGCATCGCCGCACAGGTACTGCGTCCGGGAGGAGGGGGCGTGGGGGGCCGGGGGTGACAGCGGGGTCTTGAGGTGCAGCTCTTGGAAGAGTTTCATCAGCAGCTCTTTCTCGCCGAATTCGTACTTAAAGTGCTCGCCTGGGGAGGGGAGAAAGAGGTGAGAGTCTCCCAACTGCATTTCAAGGGGCAAGAGAAGAAGAAGAGCTGGTTTTTACATACCGACTTTTATCTAACTTTTAGGAGGATAAAAACCAGCTTACAATCTCCTTCCCTCCCTCTCCCCACAATAGACACCTTGTGAGGTAGGTGAGACTGAGAGAGCTCTAAGAGAACTGTGACCAGCTCAAGGTCACCCAGCTGGTTTCAAGTGCAGGAGTGGAGAAATCACGTTGAAAACTCCTGGTATACACTGTTGCCATTTGGTTTGTTCCTTGTGTTGTTATTGACTAACTGTTAGCATACCAGTAAAACGTCTTTTTGTAGATTTCAAGTGTTATGTTTTGAGCCCACTGCTGTGATTTTGAGTTAGCAAGCTTCTACACAGCATAGGGTTATTATTTTGTATAGTTTGGAAAGAAGGCAGTTAAGGGGAGACATGATAAGAGGTCTATAAAATTATGCATGGTATGGAGAGTGGACAGGGAGAAGCTTTTCTCCCATAATACTAGAAGGCGAGGTAATCTGCAGAAGCTGGAGGGTGAGAGATCCAAAAGGGATAAAAGGAAGTATTTCTTCACACAACGTATAGTTCAGTTGTGGAACACCCTGCCCCAGGATGTGGTGATGGCTACCAACTTGGAAGGCTTTAAGAGGGGAGTGGACATGTTCATGGAGGAGCTATTCATGGCTACTAGTCAAAATGGATACTAGTCATGATGCATACCTATTCTCTCTAGTATCAGAGGAGCATGCCTATTATATTAGGTGCTGTGGAACACAGGCAGGATGGTGCTGCTGCAGTCTTGCTTGTGGGCTTCCTAGAGACACCTGGTTGGCCCCTGTGTGATCAGACTGCTGGACTTGATGGGCCTTGGTCTGATCTAGCATGGGTTTTCTTACGTTCTTAATAAGGTCACAGGAATCCCAGTCATACCACACAAGAAGTTATAACAAAGTTCCTCCCATGAAATAATATTTCATGACTGATATTAACCGAGATAAAAATCCAAGAAAGCCACTGCTTTACAGCCAAGGGGTATATTTAGTTACCATATGGGACCCCTAGCAAGAGAAGAGGCCCACCTTTTCAGCCTTCAGACATTATTCACCCCCAGGCATGCTGGGTAAGAAGGACAAACAAGGACTTGCTGAAAAACTGAAAACACATATTCACAGTTTTGAAAACTTCAAAACCAAGCATCTGTGACAATACCTTCTAGATTTAAAAAAATGCCCAAAATAATCTTACAGAAGCCTCTAGAAGAGTATGACATTGTGAATGAATTGATGGAATTCATTGACCAAAAAATTTAAACATTGCATGAATATATTGCTTCATGCCACACTATCAAAAACTAATCCTTATTTCACGATTTCACCTTTGGACTCTAATGTACCTTAAACAGAAAACTATCTTCAGATAGATTTTTCCTCAATAAGCATTTTTATTTTTAAAAATCTGATTTAAATTTTTAAAAATCTGATTTAAATTTTTAAAAATCTGATTTTTAATTTACCAAAAAAAGCATGGATTTTTATCCACCCTGATGTATTTAAGATATTAATCTTAGGTTTGGTTATTATTGTAGCAGCTTTATGTTCTGTTTTATTCACTGTTAGCCGCTCTGAGCCTGACCTTGTTGGGGAGTGCGAGGCAGAAAATCAAATCAAACCAATCAATCAATAAACTCCATCTCCCGTTCCCCCCTTTTGCCTACCCAAGCGCAATCCAAGAGTGCGGGCATACTCCTCTCCAATCCATACCAGCAGCTCTGTATCAGCAGGTACAGTCTGGCAGACCCGATAGTAGATGTAACCCCGGTACTGGAAAACAGTCAGATTCTGCTCATCCTCGGTGGAGGCGCATGCCACGTATCTGCAAGGAGACAGGGGGATGAGTCACACACTGTGGCTTTGGGCATGCGTCATGCTCTGCTCTTTGCTTGACGTACCAAGCGGTAACCAGCGCATTTACCCCTTGGGAAGTGCGAGCCAACAGTCTGGAAGTAAGCTTGAAATATTCCCCAGTGACCCAGGCAGAATCCGCCAAGGGGAAATTCCCAGAGACAGCGGGGGCCTTCAAAGGCCGGCTTTCTCTTATCCCAGCTAACAGCTACAAGAACGCAGGATATGCGTCAGGGTGAGATTTGCATAAATCCCCTCATTGTTTCCTCAGCCTGTCTCTCCCAAGATACACACCTCATCCAGTTGGATTTGGACTCGTCGGAGGCGTCGACGAAGAAATAGGAGCCATTGTCCCGCACCTGAACAGAGGAGGGGAGAATCAGAGGGGGATAATCCAAAAGTTCCACAACAAAGTATTACTCCCACCATAGAAGGTCCCGTGTAATTTTTCCCACGATGCCTGCTGGGAAAAAACAAACAGACATGAAGCTGCCTGCTCCTGAACCAGACTATTGGTCCATCGAGGTCAGTATTGCCGACTCTGACTGGCAGCTACTCTTTAGAGTCTTTCCCATCGTCTGCTACCAGATCGCTGAACTGGAGAGGGAGGTGACTGAACCTAGACCCTTCTGCATTGAGACCTGGTGCTCTACCACTGAGCCACAGCCCCTCCACCCTCAAGCATTTCCCAAGACTGCAAAAAAACACAATATTTTGTACCTGGCAAAACATATTAAGTTCCCAGCTTCTGTAACTGTGGTGCGGAAAGTGGCTGGCAAATCACCCCAAGCACTTGCTGGAGATGTTTCGGGACACAACAACAAGAATTAATACTGTTATATAGCTTTAGCATCGGGACGGTATGGAATTCGGATTGAGAAGGTCCCATGTTCAATCTTTGTTCTTTCCCGATAGATGCTGGAGAGCAGCTGCCAGTCTTTGCAGACAATACTGACTTTAATGGACCGAGGGTCTGATTCAGTATAAGGCAGCTTCTTGTGTTCAAGTGACCCTGTGAGAGACTTCCAGTCACAGTAAAGAACACTGAAGAAGAGTTGATTTTTATATGCCAACTTTCTCTACCACTTAAGGAAGAACCAAACTGGCTTACACTCACCTTCCCTTCCCCTTCCCACAACAGACACCCTGTAAGGTAGGTGGGGATGAGAGAGTTCAGAGAGAACTGAGATTACCCCAAGGTCACCCAGCTCGCTTCATGTGTAGGAGTAGGGAAACCAACCCGATTCACCACATTAGCCTCCGCCGCTCATGTGGAGGAGTGGGGAATCAAAGACGGTTCTCCAGATCAGAGTCCACTGTTCCAAACCACAGCTCTTAACCACTACACCACACTGGCTCACTGAGCTCAATAGACTTGATGGTCTATAAGGCAGCTTCACTTGATCAAGCAGTGTTGATCAAACGTCAAAGCAACAAACACCACGAAGGCTTCCTTTTTGCAAGCTGTTTCACTCAGAGGCAACACCCTTGTCCTGTGAATGTGGGTAAGTCGCGCATGAACGTGTGCAGCTACCTTATACTGATCAGATTTTTGGCCTATCAAGGTCAGACTTCCCTATTCTGACTGGCAGCGGCTCTTAAGTGAAGGCAACACTCATGTCACCTACTACACTGGGGACTGAAGCTAAGACTGTCAGCATGTAAAACAGATGCCCTGCCATTAAGCCACGGCCCCACCCTGCAGGTCTTTGGGGAGGGGCCATGGCTCAGTGGCAGAGCATCTGCTTTGCATGCAGAAGGTCCCAGGTTCAGTCCCCAACATCTCCAGTTAAAGGGACTAGGCAAGGAGGTGATGTGAAAGACCTCTAACCTGAGACCCTGGAGAGCCGCTGCCGGTCTGAGTAGACAATACTGACTTTGATGGGCCAAGGGTCTGATTCAATAGAAGGCAGCTTCATGTATGTGTTCATGTATGCGTGTCTTTCCAAAAAGCAACACATACACAAAAGTGGCTTTTTAAGGGCTTGCACAGGGATAATGTGAGACAATGCTCTGGAGAAGCTTAAAAGGAAGGAAAGTTTCTAGTACTCATTATTGCAATTTAAAAAAAAATTTACAATCCTACCCGACATCTGCATAAAAAGCAGGAAAAGGGTGGGCAGCATACAGAAGGGCACAGTGCCCGCTTACAGTACATTCATGGCATTCAGTCTCCTCGGGCAATATTCCATGCCCCTTGTTTGTCACTGCCCAGACTTCTACATAAATCCAAACATCCCCGACAATGCAAATCTTGTGATTTCAGCCCTAGGAGATCCATAGCAAAGAACGAGAAGTGTATTTTCAACAGCGTTTATTGCGCTCTTCATGTCATGAATATTCAAACGCTTCCTTTGCTTGGAGATGTAAAACCAGCTTACACAGCAACCGTGGAATGATTCTCTGCCAACACCCCCTCCCCAAACCTGGTTCTGATTTCCATACTATCTTTTAGAATATGCAGAATGGCGCTCACACTAAATAGGAAGGGGCCTACTGTGTGCCAGGAGGCTGGTTAATTGGATGTCCAGTTTTTTCCCGTTGATTCCTGTTAATGTATGGTGGGACAGCAGGGGTGTAACTGTTAGAGCAGGGGTGTCGAACTCAATTGTTGTGAGGGCCAGATACGACATAAATGTCACTTGGTTGGGCAGGGCCATGCCTTGCCAGCCCAGTTCGAGAGTGGGGGTGTGCGGTTGCCTCGGCTGGCTCGTGGGCTGGATAAGAGCTCTCAAGGGGCCAGATTCAGCTAGTGGGCCTTATGTTTGACACCCCTGGGTTAGTGCCAGACTAGGATCTGGGAGATCCAGGTTCAAATCCCCACTCTGCCATGGAAGTTCACTGGGTGACCTTGGGTCAGTTGCACACATTCCGCCTAGCCCACCTCACAAGGTTGTAGTGAGGATAAAATGGAGGAGAAAAGAGTGATGTTAAGCTATTTCGTGTCCCTGGTGGGGAGAAACAAGCTGTACAAATAAATACACATTGTGACATCAGAAAAAAATAATAATCCACAACACCCAGGTCTCTTAAAAACTTGCAGTTAAATGCAACTGGGATTTGCTGACTACACAGGGCGTGAAACACCCAAAGGGTTAGATCTAAGTAGCTTTTCTGCTGGTGAAAAAGAGGGGGGTTCTCCTTTGATCAACCAAAAAAGACTCTGAGGATCATGGGACCTACAGGGACAAAAGCCATGTGGAACAGGGGCTGAAGCAGGGGGATGAGATCAGAATCAGCAACAAAGTTGACTGGATGGAATGTTTCCTACTGCTTAAAAATAGATACACTGACAAATTTGTATTTAGGGACTTGGAAGAAGAGTTGGTTTTTATATGCCAACTTTCTCTACCACTTAAGTGAGAATCAGGCTTACAATTGCCTTCCCTTCCCCTCCCCACAAGATACCCTGTGAGGTATGTGGGGCTGAGAGCATGTGACTAGCCCAAGGTCACCCAACTGGCATCATGTGTAGGAGTGGGGAAACCAACCTGATTCATCCGATTAGCATCCGCCGCTCATGTGGGAGAGTAGGGAATCAAACTCTGTTCTCCAGGTCAGAGTCCACCGCTCTGAACCACTGCTCTTAACCACTAAAACACACTGGCACACAGGGGTGAGCATATCAGTGTGCATGTGTTTGAGAGTCCCTTTTCAGCATACGCCAAACGTCCTCAAGGTCTTTTGAGTTCTTGATAGTAATTCTTGCAAAAAGTGGTTGTGTTTTAGGCAAGCCCCAGGATAGGTTGCGGGAGAAGAGCCCTTCTCCTAGTGCTACTCTGAAGCAACAAGCAGCCCTTACCAGAAGTCCCTAACGGCTGAGGAATAACACTGCACTGCTAGGCTGAAAACCTCTATAAGCTTTCCTGGGAGTAAGTCTCAAACCCATCGGGAACTGCTTCTGAGATCGATTAACATTTAAAAATCTGTTAACATTCACACATATCCATATGGCTGATCTATTAACATTCTGCAGATGGTGTAAAACAGAAGCGTTGGAAAGGGAATAGAGATGTAATTGAATGGAATTGTTGAGGAGGCTGCAAGGGAATAATACTGTAATCTGTTTCACTTATTATCATATGTATTATATTATTGCATTTGTCTTTTAGTTTTGTGAAACCCATTCTTTGTATTGCTCAAGGTTGTACACAATTGTACAGTTCTTGTTTGCATTTTGTACTCCCAATCCTATTGCACTGTTTATGCAATATTATACTGTTTGATTGCATTGTTCCATAGTATGTAGTCCGCCTTGACGCTCAGTGACAAAAGACGGACTACAACATTTTGTAAGTTTTTATTTTTTTTGTTGAGTTTATCCACCAAAAGGCCTCTAAGATCGCTTACGATGGCTCTCCTTTATCAGATAAAGAATGTAAAGGGAATGTGTGCTTTGCCAAATAAATCCCCCGCACAGTACATCTTAAACCAAGTACAAATTTGAACCCAAGACTTGACCTACAGTGTTGTCCACTGGATCACGCTGGAGAACACAATAAGAGTTATAAAGGCTCGGAGGAAGGGGGTGATTAGTGTGGGTAGGTGTGAGGGGGGGGGTGTTCAGCTGTGTCTTACCGCCCAGGAATAACGGGTGCAGTCGCCGTGCTCCCGGACCACTTCCCCCTCGTAGGGCCCAAAGATGCAGCCACGAGGCAGGGCGGGAAGGGCATTCCAAACTCCAAAGCCTCCTTGGGATCTCTCCTTGACCAAAAGGCCCTCGGGCAGGGATAACAGTGCCCGCGACGGAGCCCTTTCTGGAACCGGAGAGTCAGCCACGAAGGTGGGGGGTCCGTGATGTGGGCAGGAATCCCGGAAATACAGGCGGCAGTCTTCACAGACTGTGGAGAAAGAGAGGCTTATGAAACAGAGCGGGCCTGAACTCAGGGTTGCCAACCTCCAGGGGGTGGCTGGAGATCTCCTGCTATTACAGGATGGTGCCGAGTTGTTTTCTGTCGTCCCAGAAGGTCGGACCAGAACCAACGGGTTGAAATTACATCAAAAGAGTTTCCGTCTAGACATCAGGAAGAATTTTCTAACAGTTAGAGTGGTTCCTCAGTGGAACAGGCTTCCTCAGCAGGTGGTGAGCTCTCCTTCCCTGGAGGTTTTTAAGCAGAGGCTAGATGGCCATTTGTCAGCAATGCTGATTCTATGACCTTAAGCAGATGATGAGAGGGAGGGCATCTTGACCATCTTCTGGGCATGGAGTAGGGGTCACTGGGGGTGTAGAGGTAGTTGTGAATTTGCTGCATTGTGCAGGGGGTTGGACTAAATGACCCTGGTGGTCCCTTCCAACTCTATGATTTCCAGGTGACAGAGGTCAGTTCTCAAGGAGAAAATGTCCACGTTGGAAGGTGGACTCTATGGCATTATACCCCACTGAAGTCCCTAAAGGTAAAGGTCTCCTGTGCAAGCACCGGGTCATTCCTGACCCATGGGGTGATGTCACATCCCAACATTTACTAGGCAGACTTTGTTTACGGGGTGGTTTGCCGTTACCTTCCCCAGTCATCTTCCCTTTACCCCCAGCAAGCTGGGTACTCGTTTTACCGACCTCGGAAGGATGGAAGGCTGAGTCAACCTTGAGGCAGCTACCTGAAACCAACTTCCGTCGGGATCGAACTCAGGTCGGGAGCAGAGCTTGGACTGCAGCTTACCACTCTGTGCCACGGGGCTCCTTATTGAAGTCCCTCCCCAAATTCTGCTCTCCCCAGGCTCCACCCCTACAATCTTCAGGTATTTCCCAACCCAGAGCTGGCAACCCTACTTGAACTCCACAGCCTGGCAAAGGGGACAGGACACCTCACAGAACTGTCCGCACGTCCCAGATCTTTTTTCCCAAACCTACCATTCAGCACAACAGCCTTTTACACGCAGTGTTAAGTGGGGTATGGTGATGAGAGAGTCAGACTAGGATCTGGGAGATCCAGGTTCAAATCCCCACTCTGCCACGGAAGCTTGCTGGGGGACCTTGGGCCAGTCACAAACTCTCAGCCTAGCCAACCTCGCAGGGCTGTTGTGAGGATAAAATGGAGGAGAAGGATGTAAGCCACTTTGGGACCCCATTGGGGAAAAGGTGGGATACAAATGAAATAAATAAACGAATAAAGAAGAAGAGTTGGTTTTTATATGCCGACTTTCTCCTCCACTTAAGGAAGAATCAAACCGGCTTACAATCACCTTCCCTTCCCCACAACAGACACCCTGTGAGGTAGCTAGGGCTGAGAGAGTGTGACTAGCCCAAGGTCACCCAGCTGGCTTCATGTGTAGGAGTGAGGAAACAAACCCGGTTCTCCACATTAGACTGCTCCGATCATGTGCAGGAGTGGGGAATCAAACCCACATTACAATCCACCGCTCTTAACCACTACACCACCCTGGCTTTCCAGTCAAGGGAAGCCTTTACTAACGACTAACATTTGTGAACAAGGGACACCAGAAAAGCCCTCCACGTTACCCCCCCCCCCAGATCATCAAAAAGGGATCACAGGAATCTGTGATGCAGACATTACATTCTACTTACAGAGCAGCTCGTCCTCCAGATGGGTGCAGGCATCCTCAGCTACTTGCATGGTGGGGTGGGGTTAGAGAGCCTGTAAAATCAGGAAAAAAGGGGGCGGGGTCAGGTCTCTTCACTAAAGTTAATTGCAGAACCCCATAACAGACTTCGGCTGCTTCCTCCTCTCATGAACACATGAAGCTGCCTTCTACTGAATCAGACCCTTGGTCCATCAAAGTCAGTATTGTCTACCCAGACCGGCAGCGGCTCTCCAGGGTCTCAGGCAGGGGTCTTTCGCATCGCCTCCTTGCCTAGTCCCTTTAGCTGGAGATGCTGAGATTGAACCTGAGACCTTCTGCATGCCAAGCAGATGCTCTACCACTGAGCCACGGCCCCTCCCCAGGCAAATTGCCAATAACCATAATACGGAGCTCCAATGTAACAAATGGTAAGGCCCTCCCCCCCTCTCTCCAAATGGATACTAACTGTCACATTGCCTCCCAAACCAGATTCTCCTCCAGCAGCCCCTACCTCTAACTGGTGAAGACCCCCCCCTTCTGGGGCCAGCTCCTGCCTCTTCTCTGATAGGGGGCACAATTTCAGACTCTGACCTAGAATCGTAGAATTGGAAGGGAACACCAGGGTCCTATAGCCCAACACCCGGAACAATGCAGGAAATTCACAACTACCCCCCACCTCCAGAGACCCCTATTCCACGCCCAGAACATGGCTAACCCACCCCCCAGGACCTCCTGCACTTCTTGCTACTCCCAATACAAGCTCCTCGACCTTCCCAACCCACCCCTCCCAGTTGCTCCCGATACTGGCTCCCGATCTCCAGGACAGCAAGGAGGGGACCCCAATCCAGCCACCCCACCCGATCCCCTGCCCCAGGGGGCAGCTCCCACCCTAGCGAGGCCTGCTCCCCACCCCAACCCCCCCCCCCGCTGAAGCAGACCCTTCCCCCTTTCCTCTCCCACCTGCAAACTCCACCTGCAAAACGACCCCCCCCCCAAAAAAAAAACCAGACTCTGCAAACCGAGGCCGGTCCCCCCACCCACCAACATCAAAGGCCAGCGGCAGCCCCTCCCCCCGCCCCGTTTGCAGCCTACCCCTCCCCCCAGTCGATAAGTCGCCGACGTATCGCTCCGCCCCTCGGCCCGGCTAGGGCGGAGCTGGATCGATGCCGCTGCGGCAGCTCTCGAGGCGGGCGGGCGGGCGGATGCCCTGGTGGGAGGGCTCGGGGAGGCGCATGCACGCTCCGCAGGGAGGCGACTCACGAGTAGGGAGGCGGCTTCATCCTCCTCCACCACCCCCCTCCTCTGCCCGCCGCCCCCAAGCGGGTCTCGGCAGCAGCCAGCGTGCAAAATCGATTCCCACTGGCGGGGGGGGGATCCACGATCCCTCCTCTTCTCTCCTCCTCCCCCTGGTCGGTCCCGCCTCGCCCAATCACCGGCCACCGGGCGGACGGAGCGGCCAATGGGGACACAGGCCGGAATTGGCCAATGGAGAGGACCAGAATGCTCAAAGAAAGGCGGCCAATGAAGAAAAGGGTGGGGGGGAATTCGACGGGGAGGGAGGAATGGAACGTTCCGCCCGGCCAGCTGTTTTGAGTGAGGGGCGCGGTGACCAATGGGAGAGAAGGACCCGCGGATGAGCGGAGTCAAGCCGCGTAGTAAGGGAATGAACGTGGGAGTGGGTGGGATATGCCGAGGGGGGAGGGGGGCATGGAACGCTCGGAGCCAATGGGCTGGCAACGGACGACGTGGCTGGCCAATGAGAACGTTCGAACGGAAGGCGGTGCGGCCGCTCGCCTCGAATGGGAGCGGGCGGCGAACGACCGATGTAGTGTAGGGTTGAGATGCTGCTGGAGCATTTCAAAAGCACACTATAATGGTCTGAGTCCGAAGCAATGGATGGCCAGAAAGCACAGCTTGGTCAGGCCAGCTAGAAGGGAGGGAGATGGTGGTGGTGATTGATTGATGTCAGCTTAGCCCCCTCAACACATTGAAGCACTTTGGCATTGCATGAAATTGGTTCCCCCTCCCACTGATGAAAATGTCTGACAAAATGCTACTTTTGAACTGCGGGGCCGTTTCGGAGAATAGATCATTGGTCAGATGAACAGAGATTGATATCAAGGCTGAACGTTGCTGGCTTCAATTCTAATAAATTATTGTTGTCATCAAAAGCTCAACAGTGGCATAACTGCCGGCTAGTATCCCATTTCGATACCCTACTTCAGACTGTTACCTTGAAATTCAACAGCAAACAAGTCACTGTTGTGGTTTTACGTTGTATTATCAACACTTTTGCTTTTTGCGTTTGCTCATTATTTGTATACTGTAATACATGTTTTGCAATTTCAGTGAACCTTTGTTGTTACTACTGTTTTGTAAAACTTTGGAATAGCTACAAGGGATTAGATATACGCCTTGTAACCCCTGGTGCTTTGCACATTCTTTTCTCAGTCTCCTATGAGAGGTTTCTCCTCCTTTTTCTCCCCGGATTCTTCCAGCTCTCTAAATTCCTACACCATGCTGGCTGTCCCTCATTTAAAAGAACCCTAATTTTTTCTGAATTTTCTGAATTGATCATGAATTGTAAATATCGAAAATCAAGATAAAGCTTAAGAAAAACACCAAAACGTTCATAGCACCAAAATACAATCTAAGCAATATTCCGGAAGAGTTTAAAGACCATGTAAGGAACAGATTTGCATTACTAAGTTCAAGTGAATGTAAACCTGAAGAACTATGGGTGGAAACTAGAGATATTATCAAGGAAGTGCAAAGACTATTCCTGCAGCCAAAAGAAAAGAAAAACCTCGATGGATGTCTGAGGAAACTCTTAAAATTGCCAGAGACAGACAAGAAGCAAAAGTAGAAGGTGACAGAAATAGAATCAGAAGTCTTAAGTGCAACGTTCCAGCGACTCGCACGTAGAGACAAAGAGACCTATTATAATAACCAGTGTAAAGAAATAGAAGAGAACAACAAAAAAGGAAGAACAAGAGATCTGTTCCACAAGATCCAAGAAATCAAAGGGAAATTTAAAGCACGGTTAGGCATGCTGAAAGATCAGCATGGAAATACATTAACTGGACAAAATAAAGAAAAGGTGGGAACAATACACTGAAGAACTATACAGAAGAGATGAAAGCATAAAAGATTCTTTCCAAGAAGAATCTTTTGAAGAAGAACCTACAGTTTTAGAAAGTGAAGTGAAAGCTGCATTGAGAGCAATTGGGAGAAACAAATCACCGGGAGCAGATGGGATATCAATAGAGCTATTCCAAGCCACAGAAACAGAGTCCATCAAAATCTTGACAAGAATATGCCAACAGATATGGAAAACAAAACAATGGCCCACAGACTGGAAACGATCCATTTACATTCCAATTCCCAAGAAAGGAGACATCAAATATTGCAACAACTATCGGACCATCACATTAATTTCTCATGCAAGTAAAGTGATGCTCAAAATCTTACAGCAAAGGCTGTTACCATATATGAAACGAGAAATGCCTGATGTTCAGGCTGGTTTCAGAAAAGGAAGAGGCACTAGAGATCATATTGCAAATATACGCGGGTTACAGGAGCGTACGAGAGAATTTCAGAAGAAAATCAGCTTGTGTTTCATAGATTACATGTGTGGATCATGAAAAGCTATGGCTGGTTTTGAAGGAAATGGGTGTGCCACTACATCTGATCGTTTTGATGCACAACCTGTACTCTGGACAAGAGGTCACAGTTAGAACAGAATATGGAGAAACGCAATGGTTTCCAATTGGCAAATGTGTCAGACAAGGATGTATTTTATCTCCCTATCTCTTCAATCTATATGCAGAACATATCATTAGGAAAGCTGGATTAGATTTAGATGAAGGTGGAGTGAAAATTGGAGGGAGGAATATTAATAATTTGAGATATGCTGATGACACTACATTATTGGCAGAAAATAGTGAAGATTTGAAACAACTACTGCTGAAAGTTAAAAGAGAAAGTGCCAAAGCAGGACTACAGCTGAACATCAAGAAAACAAAAGTAATGACTACAGGAGAATTACACAACTTTAAGGTTGACAATGAGGAAATTGAAATTGTTGAAGACTTTCTATTCCTTGGCTCCACCATCAACCAAAAGGGAGACTGCAGCCAAGAAATTAGAAGGAGATTGAGACTGGGAAGGGCAGCCATGAAGGAGCTAGAAAAGATTTTGAAGTGTAAGGATGTGATACTGGCCACCAAGACTAGATTAATTCATGCCATCATATTCCCTATTACTATGTATGGGTGTGAAAGCTGGACAGTGAAGAAAGCTGATAGGAAGAAAATAGATTCCTTTGAAATGTGGCGTTGGAGGAGAGTGTTACGGATTCCGTGGACTGCCAAAAAAACAAATCAGTGGGTTCTAGATCAAATCAGGCCTGAACTGACCCTAGAAGCTAAAATGACTAAACTGAGGCTGTCGTATTTTGGTCACGTCATGAGACGACAAGAGTCACTGGAAAAGACAGTCATGCTAGGAAAAGTTGAGGGCAGCAGGAAAAGAGGAAGACCCAACAAGAGATGGATTGACTCAATAAAGGAAGCCACAGCCTTCAATTTGCAAGATCTGAGCAAGGCTGTCAAAGATAGGACCTTTTGGAGGACTTTCATTCATAGGGTCGACATGAGTCGGAAGCAACTTGATGGCACTTAACACACACACAATTTTTTCTGAGTCATAAGTCACTGGAAAGGACTTTTCAATTCCCCTCATGACTCAGTGCTAAGCAGAATGACACCCCTAACTGAAGTCCATAGGCTTAGATGGCTATATCTCCACTTAGGATCACCTCTATTAGTGTGCGTGGGGTATTTCCTGGAGCAGAAAATGTATTGTCAGCCTTTCTCATGCCAAGTTTTAAGAATGTAAGAAAGGCCCATCAAGTCCAGCAGTCTGTTCACAGAGTGGCCATCCAGGTGCCTCTAGGAAGTCCACAAACAAGATGACTGCAGCAGCATCCTGCCTGTGTTCCACGGCACCTAATATATTTGGCATATATTTGGCATGCTCCTCTGATCCTGGAAAGAATAGGTATGCATCATGACTAGTTTTTATTTTAACTAATAGCCATGAATACCCCTCTCCTCCAGGAACATGTCCACTCCCCTCTTCAAGCCTTCCGAGTTGGCAGCCATCACCACATCCTAAGGCAGGGAGTTCCACAATTTAACTATGTGTTGTGTAAAGAAATATTTCCTTTGATCTGTTTTGAATCTCTCACCCTCCGGTTTCAGCAGATGACCCCGCGTTTTGGTATTATGAAAGAGGGAGAAAAGCTCCCTGTCCACTCTCTCCATATCGTGCATAATTTTATAGATCTCCATCGTGTCTCCCCTTTATCGCCATCTTTTTCTGTATCATCCTTCCATATATTTTAGAAAGATGTAGATAAGCTGGAACGTGTCCAGAGGAGGGCAACAAAGATGGTGAGGGGTCTGGAGACCAAGTCCTATGAGGAAAGGTTGAAGGAGCTGGGGATGTTTAGCCTGAAGAAGAGAAGACTGAGAGGGGATATGATAACCCTCTTCAAGTACTTGAAGGGTTGTCATATAGAGGATGGTGCCGAGTTGTTTTCTGTTGCCCCAGAAGGTCGGACCAGAACCAATAGGTTTAAATTAGATCAGAAGAGTTTCTGTCTGAACATTAGGAATAATTTTCTAACAGTTAAAGGGGTTCCTCAGTGGAATAGACTTCCTTGGGAGGTGGTGGGCTCTCCTTCCCTGGAGGTTTTTAAGCAGAGGCTAGATGGCCATCTGTCAGCAATGCTGATTCTATGACCTTAGGCAGATCATGAGAGGGAGGGCCTCTTGGCCATCTTCTGGGCATGGAGTAGGGGTCACTGGGTGTGTGTGGGGGAGGTAGTTGTCAAATTCTTGCATTGTGCAGGGGGTTGGACTAGATGACCCTGGTGGTCCCAACACTATGATTCTATGATATGTGTATTTATTATGGTGTCAGAGAGTGGGATGACCAAAATGGCCATAACTGTGTGCCGTGTACTCAGGTTGAGCAGAATCTAATATTTGTTGTAGGGTGGACCCTTTTAGGATGCAGATTTCTGGTGAAAAAAAAGGTGAGCTTTTACTATATTGATTATGGTGGCCATGATGCTGAGCATTTCCTATGGAGGACAAGGGAGAGGGGTTTGTTCCATTTGGATCTCCCCCTCCGCACAATCAATATAATTGGCTTCCTTGCTTTACTACTCTCTTTAGAATAAATGGTCAGCCGTTTTCTTTAATGGCCTTCTTCTTCTGCCAGCCCCCAGACTCTGTAATCATACATTAAACTGATTATAGCGCAAATGTGAGGAAGGATGGTCGGTGACAGCAAGGAAGGGGGACAACCAGTTATTACGCTGATCACAGTAGAGGGGGTAGAACTGATCATTTACATTTATTACAGCCAAAGGGGTGTGACTGCTTCATTGCCAGGTGGGCTGGAAATCATCACAGCTGAGGGAACGGGCTCCGTCCCTTCCCCGGGTCCAAGCTCATTTCTCCAGGCATCTGTGATTATGATTTGGTGAAGATTTGGGAAATGGAACATATCTGGGTGGGATGCCGGTCCTTACAATGGCACAAAGCAGCCAGCCTCCAGGTGGGGCCTGGCGATCTCCTGGAATCTATATTTCTAATTCCCAACTGTGCCCCCTGTCCGCAGATGCTTAAATCTGCAGACGGGGACACGCTAAAAAACGAAATAAAAGGGGTTTTAATTTCCCCCAAATTAAAAAAATAGTTTATTATGGTCCCCACTTGCTACAACTGATTTCTCTTTTCCTCACACTTTTTAAATGTGTCTTTCCGAGATAGGGTTGCCAACGTCCAGGCGGGCCTGGAAATCTCTCACTATTACAATTGATCTACCGATGACAGAGATCAGTTCCCCTGGAGAAAATGGCTGCTTTGGAGGGTGGATTCAGTGAAACTGTACCCTGGTGAGGTCCCTCCCCTCCCAAAAGCCTGACCTCCCCCGGCCTCCACCCCCAAAATCTCCAGGTATTTCCCTATCCAGAGCTAGCCACCCTATTCCAAGAGCAAAAAGACATTTTTGAACCCAACTAGAGGAAAAGCTTGATGGGGCTGGTGTAAAGCTAATTGGTATAAATCTGCAGGAGGGGGAAGGCTAAAGTGTCTTTATGGTTGCCAACTCTGAATTGGGAAATTCCTGGAGAGGTGGAGGTGGCGCCTGGGGAGGGCATGCTTTGGGGAGCAAAGGGGCATCTGCAGGGTAAAATGGCATAATGCCCACCCTCCAAACCAGCTATTTCCCCTAGGGTAACTGATCGCTGTAATCTGTTGATCTGTTGTAATTCTAGGACATCTCCAGGCCCCGCATGGAGGCTGGCAACCCTAAGTGTCCCTCCCCAGGCCCCCACCTGGAGATTGGTAACCCTAAGTGCCTTTTCTGTGCTGCAGATTCTCTGCTCTAAATCCCCACCTCTTGCACCAGCTTTTCTCTTCAATAAATGGCTTTGAGAACTCATTGGGCTGCCTGGGGTTAATCTTGCGTGTGGTAGGAAAATATAATCCATGGATGACAGCAAGCTGCAGCTTTTCTGCTGCCCAAAGGCTTTTTGAAACATGATCAAGCAGGGGTTTCATAGGAAGAGGGGCTGTGGCTCAGCGGTAGAGTATTTGCCTTGCATGCAGAAGGTGCCAGGTTCAATCCCCAGTGTCTCCAGTTAAAAGGACAAGAAGTAGGTGATGTGAAAGACTTCCACCTGACATGCTGGATTCCTGCTGCCAGTAACAGAGTACACAATACCGTCCTTGAGGGAGAAAGGGTCTGATTCAGTACAAGACAGCTTCATGCATAAAAAGAGGTAATCTAGGAGGGAACTACACTGAACCGTTTTGAATTCCGGGCCAAGAGAGAGGCCAGTTTGAATGGTAAAGGTAAAGGTCCCCTGTGCACGCACCGGGTCATTCCTGACCCATGGGATGACGTCACATCCTGACGTTTACTAGGCAGACTTTGTTTATGGGGTGGTTTGCCGTTGCCTTCCCCAGTCGTCTTCCCTTTACCCCCAGCAAGCTGGGTACTCAATTTACCGACCTCGGAAGGATCGAAGGCTGCGTCAACCTTGAGCCGGCAACCTGAAACCAACCTCCGTTGGGATCGAACTCAGGTCGTGAGCAGAGCTTGGACTGCAGTACTGCAGCTGACCAGGGAGGTTGAATGGACTCCAGTGGAATATCAAAGTGTGCCAAAGGTTGGTATTAGCCTGACACGGTTTGGCGGAGGGGGGGGGAGAGAGAGACTTGATCGGCTGTGGAACGATCGGAGGAGGCATTCTCTGCCAAGTGGTTGGATGATTATGGAAATGGGCATCAGTTGTATGCCCGGCTGATTAATCATCGATGCAAAAGATGTGATACTTTAAAAGAAACTATTTTGCATTTGTTGGAGTCATCTTGGGCCGTCTGAAAGGCAGGCTGACCTCTGCGGAACAAACCGGAACATGCCGTGCTGTGCTTGCAATTCCACGTGACCGGTTCTGTACAAAAGGGGGAAAACAGTTTGCAGCTGTGAAGACCAAGAAGGCCACGGCTGGCACATGAAACGCCAGCGGGGTGTAGTGGTTAAGAGCAGTGGTTTGGAGCAGTGGACTCTGATCTGGAGAATGGGTTTGATTCCCCAGTCCTCCACATGAAGCCAGCTGGGTGGTGACCTTGGGCTAGTCACAGTTCTCTTAGTGCTCTCTCAGCCCCACCTACCTCACAGGGTGTCTGTTGTGGGGAGGGAAAGGTGATTGTAAGCAGGTTTGTTTCTTCCTTAAGTGGTAGAGAAAGTCGGCATATAAAAACCTGAAGTTTGGGGGAAGTGCTCTAAAGGAAGATGGCTCCTCTCTGAGTATTGAAAACCCCCTCCCGATTCTTTATTGTTATTTCTACTAAATCATTAAATTGAGGCTGCACATTTTTTAGGGTCTCTCCTGTGAACTGCACTTGTGACATGCTTGGGTCCTCCTAATCCCTTGGGTGATGCTATTAGACACGTCTTTCCATCAGCATAGCTCCCTTAGGCTTCTTAACGGACCAGAATACTGTCTGAAATTTTGGCTCCAAATCTGCCATTGGAATGATGTTCTCACAGCAAGTTGGAGGCTTTCTAGAGAAAAGACAGGGCTCAACAATATTTTTGTCACATTCTGTCCATCAACATCTATACACATTTAGGAACCTTGTAAGAAGCCAGAAAACACACAAGTTAAATGATAGATGCCATAAAATAGAACCAATCAATACACACCTTGTTGCCAAATCAGCAATATTTTTGTCAGATTCTGTCCATCTACGCATATGCACATTTAGGAACCTTGTAAGAAGCCAGAAAGCACGTTAAATGATAAATGCCATCAAATAAAGTAGAACCAATCAATACACACCTTACTGCCAAATCAGAAATACTCCAGGCGGTACAATTTAAACTGGGAAAAATGGGACAACACTGGCACCTAGTGGAAAAAGAGGTTAACACCAGTATATTCACCTGGTCAAAACCGAGATCTCAGACAGCAAAACTTTGCAGAGTTGGAATGGTGTAGAGGTCAGAGGTCCAAGCTAGAAACTGGGTGACTCGCTTTCTGAATCCCCGCTGTACCAATGAAGCTTACTGGATGACATTGGGCCAATCCCTTTCTCTCAGCCTAGCCTACCTCTCTGGGTTGTTGTTCAGAGGATAAATGAAGGAAAGAAGAATATTATGAAGAAAAGCAATCACATTTTTGAGACTCATGAAGAGTTCACCCTGCCTCCCAAACTGCAACATGAGAGCCACTTTTAATTTCCTTCTTTCTCTCTTTCTGTATCCAGACAACATGAGCAAACCTATGTTCACAATGAGGAAAAATAACCTCTGAATCCCTCATTTGCTCCTTTAAGTATACATATTGATGCTCCAGCGTGGTGTGGTGGTTAAGAGCGTAAGACTCTAATCTGGAGAACCTGGTTTGGTTCCCTAATGCTCCACATGAAGCCTGCTGGGTGACCTTGAGTTAGTCACAGCTCTCGCTGAACTCTCTCAGCCCACGTGGAGGCAAGCAATGGCAAGCCATCTCCGAATGTCTCTTGCCTTGAAAACCCTACGGGGCTGCCATAAGTCAGCTGAATACCATTAAAAGGCCTCCTGAATAAATATGCCTGTGTAGTGGTTAAGAGCCACTGACTCTAATCTGGAGAACTGGGTTTGATTCCCCAATCCTCCGCATGTAGCCTGCTGGGTGACCTTGGGCCAGTCACAGTTCTCTCAGAACTCAGCCCACTGGGAGGCAGGCAGTGGCAAATCTCTTGCCTTGCAAACCCTATGGGGTCGCCATAAGTCAGCTGTGACTTGACGGCACTTTTCACCACTATTGATGCTCTACACATTTTGCCCCAATAATGGGATGCAAGGGCAGACTTGGAATGGGTTCTTTTGATCCCTGCTTTCTTGTGGTGGTGAGAATGGGAGAAGGGGAAGTTCCCTGTGATCAAGAAACCCTGGGCTAGGAAGGTCAGTGATATCTATTCTGTCTTGATCCAGAAAAAGAAGAGTTGGTTTTTATATGCCCACTTTCTCTACCACGTAAGGGAGAAGCACACTGGCTTACAATCACCTTCCCTTGCCCTCCCCACAACAGATACCCTGTGAGGTAGGTGGGACTGCCTTGGCTGCTTCACGGGCCAGGTAAGAGATCTCAAGGGGCTGGGTCTGGCCTGTGGGCTTTATGTTTAACACCCCTGTTTTAGAAGGTTGCTGTGTTGGTGTGCAGTAGAAGGGCTAGATTCGAGTCCAGTAGAGACCAACAAAATCATAGAATCATAGAGTTGGAATGGACCACCAGGGTCATCTAGTCCAATCCCCTGCACAATGCAGGACATTCACAACTATCTCCCCTCTACACCCCCAGTGACCCCTACTCCATGCCCAGAAGATGGCCAAGATGCCCTCCCTCTCATCATCTGCTTAAGGTAATAGAATCAGTATTGCTGACAGATGGCCATCTAGCCTCTTCTTAAAAACCTCCAGGGAAGGAGCACTTACCACCTCCCGAAGAAGCCTGTTCCACTGAGGAACCATTCTAACTGTTAGAAAATTCTTCCTAATGTCTTGACGGAAACTCATTTGATTTAATTTCAACTCGTTGGTTCTGGTCCGTCCTTCTGGGGCAACAGAAAACAACTCAGCACCATCCTCTATATGACAGCCCTTCAAGTACTTGAAGATGGTTATCATATCCCCTCTCAGTCTTCTCTTCAGGATAAATATAGCCAGCTCCTTCAACCTTTCCTCATAGGACTTAGTCTCCAGAGTATAAGCTTTCAAGAGTCAAAGATCTCTTCATCAGGTACCTGACAAGAGAAGCATTGGCTCTCGATAGCTTATACCCCGAAAATCATGTTGGTTTCTAAATCTAGGTGTTATAAGGGCTGCACCCCTCACCCCCACCCACCCCCATGGCTCTTCCTGCAATAATCCGGAGTATATCTTTGCTGCTGATTGTAAGCATAGCTGCTGTTGTTAATTTGCCTGGGTTTTTCTGCATTTTTATTCTTTCCTATCTTCCTGAATGGAAGCCGTACTCTGTTTTGCAAGCTGCTCTGCTTTGAGTTGAATGGCAGTATGCTAAATGATCAAATTCATGGCCTAATGAGCTGTGAAACAAACCAAAGAACCAAACAAACAAAAAGATTGGCAAAGTGGGAAAAATACACGAACATTGAAAATACAGTTGCAGGCCATAAACCCGAGAAATAACAACGGATTACTTGTAAATCAAGTATAACGTTGCATTTTTCAGAAGCTGTGGCATCCCACCGATTCCAGGGTGACATCTCATGAGACTTTTAGCTTTTTTTGGTAAGCTAAGGTCAGAGAAGACAAGAAGACAAAAGTAATGACTACAGGAGAATTACACAACTTTAAAGTTGACAATGATGAAATTGAAATTGTTCAAGACTTCCTATTCCTTGGCTCCATCATCAACCTAAAGGGAGACTGCAGCCAAGAAACCAGAAGGAGATTGAGACTGGGAAGGGCAGCCATGAAGGAACTAGAAAGGATTCGGAAGTGTAAGGATGTGTCACTGGCCACTAGGGCTGTCAATTCGGTTCATCCCGAACCGAAAAAACTGAATTTTCCCCTGATTCAGCGTTTTTTAGTTCGGATGGAGCCGAACTCAAACAAGGCGGGAAAATGGGGAGCCGAATTCAGCAAGTTCGGGGTGTTCAGTGAATAAATTCGGCAAATTCGGGGTTCAGCGCAGCAGCATAACCGTCAGTTAGTAAGCAGCATTCTCCTGCAGCCAATCGGTGGCCAAGCTGGGTCTTCTTCCCCACCCTTAATGTGCATCTCTGACAATGGGAGTTTGCAATTAGCAGAGCTTGCCACCCACGCCCAAAGCTCCCAGCCCCGACAAACAGCTGAGCTGCGGGGAGCAAGGGCGGGGCAGGTGCGAAGAAGATGGAACAGAAGACATCCACAGTAAGACCCATTTTGGGGCTTTTCTCTATAATTTTTATCCTCTGTGTGTGTGTGTGGGGGGGAAGCAGAGTCTGTGTGTGTGTGGGGAGGGAGCAGTTTCTGTGGGTGGGTGGGGGAAGCCAAAGGGGGCTTTTGCCTGTTCTGCGGGGGGGGGTGCCCCCTAATGGAACAGAAGACATCCACAGTAAGACCCATTTTGGGGCTTTTTTCTATAATTTTTCTCCTCTGTGTGTGTGGGGAAGCAGAGTCTGTATGTGTGTGGGGAGGGAGCAGTTTCTGTGGGGGGGGAGCCAAAGGGGGCTTTCGCCTGTTCTGCGGGGGGGTGCCCCCTGAGTCTCTCTCTCCCTGGTTTGAGTGGGGGGGGGGCTTCAGTTGTTGGTCCTCAGGTTTTCCCTCATTCATAAGATTGGTTAGGTCTATTTTGTTGCTTGCTCAAAACTGGTTTTCAAATTGTGACTTAAAGAATGCATTTGCCTGGTCCTGAGTCCGATGCAAAAGGGGAAATTCCACCCCCTCCTTATGCATAGCTAGCTGCCTCTGTCCCTTTCCATGGTTTGCAAACTCCCAGGTGTCAGGTGTTGCTTTGCATGGTTGCAAACGTGTTGCTTTGCATGGTTTGCATGGTTGCAAACATGTTGCTTTGCATGGTTTGTATGGTTGCAAATGTGTTGCTTTGCATGGTTTGCATGGCTGCAAATGTGTTGCTTTGCATGGTTTGCAAACTTCGTTGCACCTGCCCCGCCCTTGCTCCCCGCAGCTCAGCTGTTTGTCGGGGCTGGGAGCTTCAGGAGTGGGCGGCAAGCTCTGCTAATTGCAAACCCCCATTGTCAGAAATGCACATTAAGGTGGGGGGGACCCCTTTCGGGGCCCATATCTCAGCCCCCCCTGACCCAATCTTTACAAAACTTGGGGGTTCTTGCAAGAAGGGTCCCCTCAAGCTACGCTGAAAGTTTGGGACCTCATTCGACATTTCCCGAATAAAAACGGGCTGAATTTTGCTGAATCCGAATTTTACCCAAAAAATTTTTTTTAACAGCCCTACTGGCCACCAAGATTAAGTTAATTCGTACCATCGTATTCCCTATTACTATGTATGGGTGTGAAAGCTGGACCTTGAAGAAAGCTGAGAGGAAGAAAGTAGATTCCTTGGAAATGTGGTATTGGAGGAGAGTGTTACGGATACTGTGGACTGCCAAAAAAACAAATCAGTGGGTTATAGATCAAATCAAATCTGAACTGACCCTAGAAGCTAAAATGACTAATCTGAGGCTATTGTATGTTGGTCACATCATGAGACGACAAGAGTCACTGGAAAAGACAGTCATGCTAGGAAAAGTTGAGGTCAGCAGGAAAAGAGGAAGACCCAACAAGAGATGGATGGACTCAATAAAGGAAGCCACAGCCCTCAATTTGCAAGATCTGAGCAAGGCTGTCAAAGATAGGACATTTTGGAGGACTTTCATTCATAGGGTCGCCATGAGTCGGAAGCAACTTGATGGCACTTAACACTCACACACACAAGGTCAGAGATGAGGCAGGGAAGGAGGCATGGTATAGCCCAATCTCGTCAGATCTTGGAAGATAAGCAGGGCCGGTACTTGGAAGGGAGACCACCAAGGAAGACCCTGCAGAGGAAGGCAATGGCGAACCACCTCTGCTTCTCACTTGCCTTGAAAGCCGCTTCCTGGGGTCGCCATAAGTGAATTGATGGCACTTTACACACACAAGGTGAGATGATCTCACTTCACCAAGAATCCCGATGCAAATGCACACGAGCCCTTGCTTTTGATTCTCAGTTGTGCTAGAAATACATTATCTTGGTGCCCGTATGCACAAGTCAGTGTGGTATAGTGGTTAGAGCATTGAACTAGGATCTGGGAGACCCAAGCATAAACACATGAAGCTGCCTTATACTGAATCAGACCCTTGGTCCATCAAAGTCAGTACTGTCTACTCAGACCGGCGGCAGCTTCCCAGGGTCTCAGGCAGAGGTCTTTCACATCACCTACTTGCCCAGTCCCTTTAACTGAAGGTGCTGGGTATTGAACCTGGGACCTTCTGCATGCCAAGCAGATCCTCTACCACTGAATCACAGCTTGAATTCCCTCTCCACCATGGAAGCTTGCTGAGTGATAAGTCAGACACACATTCAGTTTCACCTGCCTTTGCAGGTTGTTGCAAAGATAAAATGGAGAAGAGAAGAATGTTCTGAGTTTCTTGGAGTCTGAATTGGGGAGAAACATGGGGTATAAGTGAAGTAAATAGACAAATGTCAGATTTAGACATTTGTCATTTTAGAAAAAAAACGGTGTTGGATTTTGAGGGCTTCGTTATGCCCAAACCCTTGTTAGTTTAGCAGAATGCATAAAGGCTGTTGTCCGCAGAGAAGCCCATCCAAACCTCTACGTGTGCCAGGAACAAAATTGCTTGGAGCCTTTTGTCCATTCGACTAATATCCTTTGTTTATTGTAGGAAATCCATTTCTGGATAGGGTAGAGAAAAATACAGTTCCCTGTCTAACTAGGACGAAGGGAGGCTCAGGTCTTGCATCCTCTTCTCATGGTGGCAAGACGGAGAAGAACACCTGCATGTGTGAGGAGGTGAGGAAGAAGCAGGAAGGAAGTTTCCCTAAGGCCATTTATGCAGGGTATTTAGCTTGAGTTCCCTGCTGGACTGCTTTGAGGCTTCTTTAGCATTATTAGTGGTTTTACCAACCTTTAGAAGTCACTTCGCTCTTGCCTCGTTCTTTCCCCGCAGTTCTAGGATGCTGTTTTATAATGAGTTTAAATTCCACTTTGAGACAAGAGCGAGGCAAATCCCCGTCATTTCCATGTATAGTCCTAACTTCAGATTTCTCTCTTCATGCTCGTTCTGGCTTCTCCCTCTCACATGTCTGTCCCTCCCATCCAACCCCTTCCCTCAAAGCGATGCACAAAAGGGGGAGTGAAACCTTCATGAAATGTGCAGGAAGACACCAACCAAAGAATGGCTGGAAGGCAGCTCCTGTCAGGGAGATGTTGAAGAAAGGAGGGGAGGAATAACCCAGCTTTGCAAAAGCACATGCACAGACAAGGAGCCGTCCCATTAAGAGCTGACCCACCCCCTCCAGGTCCCTCTTCACCACTGGCAGGAGGTTTTTGGGGTGGAGCCTAAGGAAGGCAGGGTTTGGGGAGGGGAGGGACTTCAATGCCATAGAGTCCAGTTGCCAAAGTGGCCATTTTCTCCAGGCGAACTGATCTCTATCGCCTGGAGATCAGTTATAATAGCAGGAGATCTCCAGTTAGTACCTGGAGGTTGGCAACCCTAGCGCTGGAGGAAAGTGCAGTCTGATCCTGGGCAGTTTTTAACTACAAGGAGATGGCCACTGAAGTCTATCTAAGTCCAATATCCTGTTCCCTCTGCATGGCCAGTGATACACTTGCAGCAGCATCTGAAATCCTAACAGTTCAATCCTATGCAGCCTTACTTAGGGGGGGGGGGCTGTATCTCAGTGGTAGAGGATCTGCTTGGCATGCAGAAGGTCCCGGGTTCAATCCCTGGCATTTCCAGTTAAAGGGACCAGGCAGGTAGGTGATGTGAAAGACCCCTGCCTGAGACCCTGGAGAGCCGCTGCTGGTCTGAGTAGACAATACTGACTTTGATGGACCGAGGGTCTCATTTAGTAGAAGGCAGCTTCATGTGTTCATGTGGGAAAACATGACCACTAGTTCGGCCCTTGCTGAGCTGAAAACTCTTTTGAAAATCACTGGCCAAGAATGTCTTGTGATGCTGCAGTGGACATAACTCTCCCCCGTGACTGACATCATTCTGCCTTCCTCCTTTTTATCCCAATTACAACAACCTTGTGAGGTAGGTGAGGCCGAGAATGAAAATGAGCAAGCTTGAGGGCAGAACGGGGGATTCAAACTCCCTGATCCCAGTCTCACATGCTAATTGCTACACCGCGCTGGCTCTTGACAGTTTCCCCCTGAACAAGGAATGCTTATTTCAAAATGCAGTTCGCTCGGTCTAAGCTCCATTCAAATCGCATTTCTTACCTCCCCCCACCCCTGTTTTTATCTGTTGCTTTCTTCTCTGCTGGAAGAAAGCCTTAACCCGGGAGTACCATCTTTAACCCCGTTCTTTCATTAAAATTGAAACTCTGAAGAAATGAAGCGATGAAAAGAGGGGAGAAATTGCGCATTCCTGACACAATGATGTAGTAGCACGGAATTGTTATGAAGATGGAGGGCAGAAAGGTTCATAGGTTTAATATCTTCCAGCGCCATTTGAGCAGAGTTTTAAGAAACCGAGCCGGTTTACTGAGCTCTTTGACATAATTTGAATCATTAGTTGATGAGGCACAAGGTAGGTGTGTGTGTGTGTGTGTGTAGGGGGGGAACAGGACGAAGGTATGGGGAATTATTTTATTGATAATCTGAAAGAGAGGTAGGGCGTTGTATTCCAAGTCATTGCTGGAAATAGATTGGGAAAAATGCCAAACATTTAATCTATCTGGATTTACCAGAAACTTTTACAGCATGATCAATGTCGATGGTCCAGGGTACCTTGGGGTGAAGAGAGAGGTAACATTTTAAGAGTGACAGAATTGGCTCAATAGCCTCATCACTGCCCACAAAATGTGTAACTTTATTTTCTGCTCCAAGGCAAGTGCTGAAAAGCAAATCGCTCTGCAGTGTTTGGGAGTGGTTGAGACGTAATCGGGGACAATCTGATGGAGGATTAGTACCTATTGGCCAGCGTCTGTATCCCCAATGCATTACGAGGGTAATCAGCGGAAGCTGATCCATCCACTCATTAATTTAATGGAGTCAGAGGAAGAGATAATGAAACTTCTTCTTTGGGGCGGGGACTCTTTTTGTCTCTCTCAGCTGCCAAATTTTGCTCTGCTGCAATTAAGATCCGTACGGGAAAGGTAAACACTGGGGCTGGCTAATTTTTATCTGGTAAATTATTGGTTTTAACTGTTTTTAAACTGTGATATTTTTAAACAAGAGAGATCCTAAGTTCTCACAGGTTGTATCTGGTTGTTTTATTCTGGCTTTTGCCGTAAATAAAATCATTCATTCATTCATCCATCCATCCATCCCTCCACATCCATCCTTCACATCTAATGGGTTGGATCCAACTGTCTATCCCACCGCTCACCAGCTGGGGTTAAGCCATTGTCAAGACCTGGTTCAGCCCCAAATGCCCAAAGCATAGACACCCCCCCACTCCTCCACATGAAGCTTGCTGGGTGACCTTGGGCCAGTCATAGTTCTCTCTTAGCCCACCTGGAGGCAGGCAATGGCAAACCACCTCCACACCTTTCATGCCTTAAAAACCCTATGGGGTCGCCATAAGTCAGCTGTGGCTTAACGGCACTTTCCACCACAGTGGAACAGGCTTCCTTGGGAGGTGGTGAACTCTCCTTCCCTGGAGGTTTTTAAGAAGAGGTTAGATGGCCATCTGTCAGCAATGCTGATTCTATGACCCTAAGCAGGTGATGAGAGGCATCTTGGCCATCTTCTGGGCATGGAGTAGGGGTCACTGGGGGTGTGGGAGGGGGAGCTAGTTGTGAATTTCCTGCATTGTGCAGGGGGTTGGATGGACTAGATGAACCTGGTGGTCCCTTCCAACTCTATAGGGGTTACCGCACTTGTATTCCCAGCGATGTATTAAGAGTTTGAAAACGTTATAAAAAATACTGTTCGCACTTTGTTTGGCCCCTTTAGCTGTGAAGGCGTCTTCCAACCATTTATTAGCTGTGGTATCCAAAAACCCTTTTAAAGCGATGTTTTTTATAACATTTTCAAACTCTTAATACATCGCTGGGAATACAAAGTGCGGTAACCCCCAGAGATTCTATCTCTTTAGTCTGGAGATGTTCTGTAATTCCAGGGGATCTCCAGGTCCCACCTGAAAGCTGGCATCCTTACTGTTATGCGAAAGACAGTGCCGGACTATATGGATCACCGGTCTGATCCAGCAGGGCTCTGCTCATGTTTTGATGTCGATCTTCGTATGTTTTCATTGATAATCTTTTTTTAAAAAAAAATGTCTGAGGGATGTAGTTTGATGCTTCTTTCACCAGGTGGCGAAACGGTTCCACTTTCCTCCTCTTTTCTCTTGAGACAGGTGACTGTTAAAACAGCTTCTCTCTCCCCCCTTGGAAGAGTGGCTGACTCCAGAGGGCAAATCAAAGACATAGATGGTTTCCCTGATGATGTTCAGTATAACGGCTGCTTTTTTTTGTGTGTGTGATTGTGGTGCTTTAATGGGTTTTTGTGAATGGATTTTTTAAAAAAGCAGTTTCTACATCAGCGGTCTTACGGGTTTAGTTAAAATGCAAAGGCGGGGCATTTTTAAAAATAAATAAATAAATACATCCCAGATGAAAGCACAGAAGGAAAATGTGAGAGCTTGGCATCCTCTAGGCAGGGCCCAGAGAACTCCTGGATTTTCAACTGATCTCCAGAGCGCAGACATCAGTTCCCTTAGTAGGGTTGCCAACCTCCAGGCACTAGCTGGAGATCTCCTGCTATTACAACTGATATCCAGCTGATAGAGATCAGTTCGCCTGGAGAAGATGGCCGCTTTGGCAATTTGACTCTATGGCACTGGAGTCCCTCCCTTCCCCAAACCCCGCTCTCCTCAGGCTCCACCCCAAAATCTCTAGCTATTTTCCAACCCCGAGCTGGCAACCCTATCCCTTACAGAAAAAGGCAGCTTTGGAGGGTGGATTCTGGGGCATCACATCCCTGCTGAACTCCCCCCCTGAACTCCACCCTCCCCAAGCTCTGCCCACAAAGCTCCCGAAATTTCCTAACCCAGAGTTGGCCACCCTGGGCCCTGATCCTAGGGTTGCCAACCTCCAGGTGGTAGCTGGAGATCTCTCTTTACTACAACTGAGCTCCAGCTGATAGAGATTGGTTCCCCTGGGGAAAATAGCCACTTTGCAATTAAACACAATGGCATGGAGGTCCCTCCCCTCCTCAAACCCCACCCTTTTCAGGCTCCGCCCCCAAAATCTCCAGGTATTTCCCAATCTGGAACTGGCAACCCTAGCTGATCCCCACCTGAAGACATTCAGAATGAAAACTGTAAATGTGGATTCCTCAGTGACACCACTGAGCTCTAAGAGAGCTGTGACTAGTCCAAAATCACCCAGCTGGCTGTGTGTGTAGGAGTGGGGAAACAAAGCTGGCTCACCAGATTAGCCTCCGCCGCTCACGTAGAGGAGTGGGGAATCAAACCGGGTTCTCCAGATCAGAGTCCACTGCTCCAAACCGCCGCTCTTAACCACTACACCATGCAGGCTCTTGACTTGACGGCCCTTTCCAGCACCCTCAGTAGAGTTTTCTTCCTGTGTCTTTCTTCCCAAGAGTTCAAGGCAACAGTCCTTAAGGTTCCAGGGAGAGCGCCATTGTTCAAACCAAGACCAGACTGGCAAGAAGGAGAGATGTTATAAACAGAGGAGAGTTAAAAAAAAAACAATCGAAAGATTATGAGCGGTGGTGGGGATTTGCCTTGCGCTTGGCGATGAATTCTGTGATGAGTTTTCCAAGGAATTCAGCTGCTTTGAGATGGATTCGGCCTTCAAAATTGATGTGTCGCAGAACTCTGACTTTCAAATTAACCATAGATGGGGTGGCTAATTGCCTGGGGGGAAATGCCCTCTCCCTGTAATAGAGGCTTGATGGGGTTTATTGAGCAGGTGATGCTATTTGACTCCATGCCATGGCAAAGGTTCAGCTGACCATTTCCTCACCTTCCACATCTATTAAAGGGGCAGGGCGTTTTTCACTCCAGGTTGTTGGCAGCCTTACCGACAGGGTGGCCTGGAACATTCATAGGCCAGATAAACGTTAAATGTATCCATTAGGCACTAATGCTGCCTGGGAAAGGATTTCTTCTGCCCAAATCAATAATGGCCTTATTGCCCTGGTTGAAATCCTATAGCCACTGTAGGATGGGTCCAGATGTGCAGAGGGAACATGGTTAGCATGCTGGAGTAGAACTTGAGAAGCCTGGGTTCGAATCCTAACTCCGCCTTGGGATAGTTACATCTCTCAGCCTGGTGAGAGCCAGGCAGTTAGGAGCAGCGGACTCTAACGTGGACAACCGGGTTTGATTCCCCCACTCCTCCACATGAGCAGCTCACGCTAATCTGGTGAACCGGGTTGGTTTCCCCACTCCTTCACCCGAAGCCAGCTGGGTGGCCTTGGGCTAGTCACAGCTCTCTTCGAGCTCTCTCAGCCCCACATACCTACCAGGGTGTCTGTTGTAGGGAGGGGAAGGTGATTGTAAGGCAGTTTGATTCTCCTTAAAAGGTAGAGAATGTTGGCATATAAAAACCAATTCTTGTTCTTCTTGTTCTTTTTGTTCTTGTTCTTCTCCCACCTCCCAGTTTGTTCATGTAAAAGGTAAGAACCAGGTATATTGATAAGCAAGTCTAGTGTAGTGTTGGGCTGCTGAAATGGAGCGTTGAGTACCTTCCCATGTTAAAAAAAATCTCCTCCCTGCAAATAGAAAAAAGAAGAGTTGGTTTTATATGCCAACTTTCTCTACCACTTAAGGAAGAATCAAACTGACTTACAATCACCTTCCCTTCCCCTCCCCACAACAGACACCCTGTGAGGTAGGTGAGGCTGAGAGAGCTCTAAGAGAACTGTGACTAGCCCAAGGTCACCCAGTCGGCTTCATGTAAAGGAGTGGGGAAACCAACCCGGTTCACCGGATTAGCATCCACCACTCATATGGAGGAGTGGGGAATCAAACCTGGTTCTCCAGATTAGAGTACACAGGTCCAAACGGCTGCTCTTCACCACTACACCACGCTGGTGTTGGAGCATGAGTGTTGCACAACCCTTGGTAGCCAAATCCACACACTGGCCTGATGTTTCTTAAAATTGCCTCCGCTCGCAGTAAAGGAACAGTTGGAGCATTTCCTGGTCTATGGAACATGGAGAGCGGGTGGGGAAATCACCTGGTGTGTTTTTAGGCTGATGCTAAAGGCTCGGGAGGAGGGCCAGGACAATCGTAGCCACCTTCAGGCCTTGAGCTAGGGAACAGGTACAAACAGCTCCTTCCCTGTGGAGACTTTCTTCCCTGTCCCCGGCTGCGCTGTGAGATCGCGGGGGGGTGTGCCTGTCATGCTGCACCCCCCCTGTGTTCAGGGCACCAGAGCATGGAGCTAGGATGGTATGTCACAAAGGGTGCATTCCAGATCTGTATGTTCTTGTGTCCCCGCCATTGCTTCAGGTGTTCTGGGAACCAGCTCATAATGGCCTGCTTTCAAATAACTCACCTCTTGGGAGAAGAGCAGGGAATACTCTGGGCTGGACCTCAGTGGTAGAGCAGATGGCTTAGTGTACACCACGTCCCTGGTTCAACTCCTGGTGTTTCCAGTTCCTGGCATATAGCTCATGCCTCAGCCTCCCTTTGTCAATGCAAGAGTTGACCTCTCTATGTTTATCAACCTGCCCTTCCTCTAATTAGTTCAGTGCAGCTTACGTTGTTCTCCTCTCCTCTGCTGTATCTTCATGACAACCTAGGGTTGCAACCTCCAGTACTAGCTGGAGATCTCCTGGTATTACAGCTAGATCTCCTGGTATCTCCAGCCAATGGAGATCAGTTCACCTGGAGAAAATGGATGCTTTGGCAATTGGACTCAAGAAGAAGAAGGAGGAGGAGGAGGAGGTTTTTATATGCCGAAAAAAGAGAAAATCGGTATATTAAAAAACCTCCTGTTCTATGTCTGGGGCTCCATTCCGGACATGTCCAGTACCCCAGAATCACCAAGACCACCCCTGCTCTTGCTGTGTGGCCCTCTCCCCTGGTGCTCTTCCAGAGCTCCTAAAGCATGCTCAGTAGTGTTGCCAGCTCCAGGTTGGGAAATACCTGGAGATTTTGAGAGTGGAGCCTAAGGAGGGCAGGGTTCGCTCAAGGGAAGGAATTCAATGGGATATAATGCCAAAGAGTCCTCTTTCCAAAGCTGCCATTTTCTCCAGGTGAAGTGATCTCTGTCGCCTGGAGATCGGTTGGAACAGCGGGAGATCTCCAGACATCACCTGGAGGTTGGCAGCCCTAATGTTCAGCCCCAGCCGTGGTGCCAGGAGCAGACCCTGCTTCCATTCAACTGCAGCTCCACCCCAAGGGGGGGGGGCACGAACAGCAGCCAAAAAGGGCGCTCTTGCCTTTGCTCTGAACGGAGATGAATGAAATGCTCATGCCCATGTGCTTCTATGCACGGGGGACTCTCAGGTCTGCAGGGGAAGGGGGCACATGCGCAGCCCTCGTGTGGAGGAGAGGAGCCGCCATCGTCTCCGGCCATGCCAGGCCTTGGGGGAGGGGAGGCCACTCCACGTGGCCCCGGCGCTATTTATAGCTCACCGCAGCTTGGTGCAAAAGGGATCGTGTGGAGCAGCCGAGCTATTTATAGCAACCAGCTCTCGGCAGCAGCACCCGACTCACATCCTAATCACCCACCGCAGAGAAAACAGAGAGGAGGAGGGGGAGGGGATGCAGCATCCCACCCCGAGCCCAGCCTGGCTGCGGTCTCAGCCGAAGGCTTCTTTTGGACCCCTCCCCAGTCTCTCTGCAAGGAAACATGCTGGGATTCTCCAACATGAATCACCTCTGCCCAAGATTAGATTTCAAAACCAAACGAAACACACAATAATATTTTAAAAATTGGCCATTGTAGAAAGGCTTTGCATAATAGCTCGGGGAGAGGGCAGTGATGTTTATGGCAGCGTGGTGTAGTGGTTAAGAGCGGTGGTTTGGAGCGGTGGAGTCTGATCTGGAGAACCAGGTTTGAGTCCCCACTCCTCCACATGAGCGGCAGAGGCTAATCTGGTGAACTGGATTTGTTTCCCCACTCCTCCACACGAAGCCAGCTGGGTGACCTTGGGCAAGTTACAGCTCTGTTAGAGCTCTCTCAGCCCCATCTACCTCACAGGGTGTCTGTTGTGGAGATGGGAAGGTGATTGTAAGCCGGTTTGAGTCTCCTTTAAGTGGTAGAGAACATCAGCATATAAAAACCAACTGTTCCTCTCCTCCTCCTCCATGTTTGCCTTGAATACCTCTCCATCCATAACAGAGACAGGATGCCTGAGCCATGCTGAATTGTTCTCAATGTCAATTGTCCTCTGTCCAGGGAATTCGGGGAGGAGGGATTATACAAGTGACTTTCATGACACTGTTTGAAACTGCTGATGTTGTGTTTTGTTTTTGCCATCAAGTCACAGCCGACTCATGGCGACCCTGTAGGGTTTTCAAGGCAAGAGACGATCAGAGGTGGTTTGCCATTTCTTGCTTCCACGTCACACCCCTGGTATTCCTTGGAGGCCTCCCATCAAAATACTTGCCAGGGTTGAGGCCAAGAGAGTGTGACTGGCCCAAGGTCACCCAGCAAGTTTCCATGGCAGTGGTGATTCGAACCTGGGGTTTCCAGATCTGGACCCAATACCTTAACCATCCTGGCTCTCATATTTTCTGGGATGCAGGCGTGGTGTAGTGGTTTAGAGTGGTGGACTCTAATCTAGAGAACCGGGTTTGATTCCCCACTTCTCCACATGAATGGCAGACTCTAATCTGGTGAACCAGTTTGGTTTCCCCTCTTCCACATGAAGCCTGCTGGGTGACCTTGGGCTAGTCATAGTTCTCTCAGCCCCACCTACCTCGCAGGTTGTCTGTTGTGGAGAGAGGAAGGGAAGGAGATTGTAAGCCAGTTTGATTCTCCTTAAAAGGTAGAGAAAGTCAGCATATAAAGTCCTGGTCCTCCTCCTCCTCCTTCTTCTCATTTCTTAGATATCGGGTCTGTTACACAGTTGTCTGCCTTTGGAAGGATAACCCTTCCTCCTCCCTCCCTCACCACATCAGATTGTCCCTTGAGTGATTGAAAAGCTGATAGAATCATTCAGGCTAAGGGGCTTGCCAAGGGGGTGTTTTTCAATAAGTCTTGCCTCAAAGTAATTGTTCCTTCCCCTTTATCTATTGTATGATGCTAATGGAGGCTTATAGTGATCATTGATATAATTACATCACAACAGAGATGGTTCTTTGTGTGTGTTAAGTGCCCTCAAGTCGCTTCCTACTCATGGTGACCCTATGAATCAGTGTCCTCCAAAATGGTACTTTACTGAGCAACAAATGTCAACAAAGGATAGGTTCTTGCCCTGAGGAGTTTACAAGCTACAGTTCAGCAGAGGGGGAAACAATATACAGGGGAGAAGAACAGGAGGAAACTGTCCTTAGAAGCTAAAATGACTAAACTGAGGCTATCCTATTTTGGTCACATTATGAGAAGACAAGAGTCACTGGAAAAGACAATCATGCTAGGAAAGGTTGAGGGCAGCAGGAAAAGAGGAAGACCCAACAAGAGATGGATGGACTCAATAAAGGAAGCCACAGCCCTCAATTTGCAAGATCTGAGCAAGGCTGTCAAAGATAGGACATTTTGGAGGACATTGATTCATAGGGTCGCAATGAGTCGGAAGCGACTTGACGGCACTTAACACACACGCAACAGGAGAAAAAGGGCCTAGGTAACAAGAGCCCTGTGATGCAGAGTGGTAAACTGCAGTACTGCAGTCCAAGCTCTTCTCACGACCTGAGTTCTGTCTCATCGGAAGTTGATTTCAGGTAGCCGGCTCAAGGTGGACTCAGCCTTCCATCCTTCCGAGGTCAGTAAAATGAGTACCCAGCTTGCTGGGGGTAAAGGGAAGGTGACTGGGGAAGGCACTGGCAAACTACCCTGTAAACAAAGTCTGCCTTGGAAACATCAGGATGTGACGTCACCCCATGGCTCAGGAATGACCTGGTGCTTGCACAGGGGACCTTTATCCTTTTAACAAGGAATTCCCACTCTGCCATGGAAATGTGCTGGGAGACCTTGGGCCAGTCACACAATCTCAGCCTCGACCCCAGCAAGTATTTGGATGGGAGACCTCCAAGAAATACCAGGGGCGTGACATAGAGGCAGGTAATGGCAAACCACCTCTAAGTGTCTCTTGCCTTGAAAACCCTATGGGGTCTCCATAAGTCAGCTGGGACTTGACTGCAAAACAAAAAACAACAACAATCAAGGAACAGAGCCATGATAAAATGGCTCTCTCTCAGCCCCACCTACCTCACAGGGTGTCTGTTGTGGGGAGGGGAAGGTGATTGTAAGCAGGTTTGTTTCTTCCTTAAGTGGTAGAGGAAGTCGGCATATAAAAAACCCACTCTTCTTTCCTTGATAGTGCCTCAGGTTCTCCACAGCAGCTGTGCCGATCATAGAATCATAGAGTTGGAAGGGACCACCAGGGTCATCTAGTCCAACCCCCTGCACAATGCAGGAAATTCACAACTACCTCCCCCACCCACAGCTCCAGTGACCCCTACTCCATGCCCAGAAGATGGCCAAGATGCCCTCCTTCTCGTGATCTGCCTAAGGTCATAGAATCAGCATTGCTGACAGATGGCCATCTAACCTCTTCTTAAAAACCTCCAGGGAAGGAGAGCTTACCACCTCCTGAGGAAGCCTGTTCCACTGAGGAACCTCTCTAACTGTTAGAAAATTCTTCCTAATGTCTAGATGGAAACTCTTTTGATTTAATTTCAACCCGTTGGTTCTGGTCCAACCTTCTGGGGCAACAGAAAACAACTCAGCACCCTCCTCTATATGACAGCCCTTCAAGTACTTGAAGATGGCTATCATATCACCTCTCTGTCTTCTCCTCTTCAGGATAAACATACGCAGCTCCTTCAACCTTTCCTCATAGTACTTGGTCTCCAGACCCCTCACCATCTTTGTTGCCCTCCTCTGGACATGTTCCAGCTTGTCTATTATCTTTCTTAAATTGTGGTGCCCAAAACTGAACACAGTACTCTAGGTGAGGTCTAACCAGAGCAGAGTAAAGCGCTAACACTGCTGTTGATGCAAGGGCTCACTGAAAACCATTGATCTTGTGCGAACAGAACTGCTAGCACAAGAGGAAGCATGTGCCACAGCAGAGACAATCCTGCGTGGAACTTGTTGATAGGATCCGTGTCAGTAGTTGCTGAATCTTCCTTCCTTTTGATCATGCCTCAGACCCTCTGGCTCCTTTGAAAACCTGACCAAGCCTGCTTAAGGCTTCACTTCCTGCCTTTGGTACCTCATCTGAATTCCCAGAAAACCAGATCACTGCTTGCCTTGACCTCACCTTTGGCCCCTCTCGTGCCTCTATGGAACCTTGCTGCCCTGACGTCACCCAGCATCATGTGACTGACGTACTCAATGGCAGTCAGTTTGTGGGGATGCTCACTACCCTGCTGCTACCCCCTTCCTGTGGCCTGAGGCAAATTTCCCACTTCAGAAGACAACCCACCATAGTATAAATCTTAATCCAGTTTTCTGCCCCAGTTTCTCCCACTTATCATTCTGAATATTACAGAGTAGAGAAACAAGCAAGAAAGAAGAAAAGAGCTCAGGGAGGAACAGTAACAGGACAGAGCTATATGAGAATGAAGGGGTTAACTGGATCAGCTCCAGTCAACTTTCAGTTTCCTCTCCCCTATTTCTTTCCAGGCAATCTGAAAAAAACGCACACATCTGCTTGCACGTGTCCCCTCATATCTTCATAATGAAAAGGGCTAGAGACTTTTTTTTTAAAAAAAGATGAGAGCTAGGAATTTAGGTAGGGAACATGGCATATTTCTAAGGGGACACAGCCTCCATATGCCCCCAGTAGCTATGTGCCTGATAGTGGTTATATTTGGCTTAGACAGGGGAGACCTGAGTTAAAATTCTTGCTTAGCTGCGAAGCTCACAATCTAACCTACCTCACATAACCTAACACTGTTAGAATATAACAGGGCTAATACCCCCCATATACACCACTGTACTCTCAGGGAAAGTCCATAATACAAAAGCAATGAATACTAATAAGCAGCAAGCAGAAATACATTCTCCTCCTTATAGAGGTTGCTAGAAAAATCCAGGTGACTGTTCTATTCTGGCACTATGTTTTCCCTGTGCTTTGCTCTACAGGGATCATTCCAAAAACTTGTTAGTGCCTAGAATTTTAAGGTGTGAGATTCTCAGCAATGCAGCCCAAATAATCTTCAGATAAACATTTTTGTGGACAAGCTGTGCTTTTTGCAGGTGGTATCACTGTATCCCTTTGCTCAACTTGCTTCCTCAGCCACAGGAAGCCACCACCCCCTTTAATTGTCTGCTGTTTTCACCACTGATTCTGGATTAGGTGACAAAGTTCTGTGCATCACATTGGTTGAAGGTGCATGTATGATGAAAATTAAGATGTGCAGCAATTGGTGCATTACTGAAGGTTGATTATGTCCAAGACTGTATTCAGATGATACATGAAACACTGCAGAGTTTCTGAACAGGAACACCCAGGATTAACGGATTTATGTTCTGAATTTATTGTGGATTCATTTTTTCTTGTACACAATTGTACCGAATTCCAGACAGGAAGGAGTCTCCACATCTGTCTTCCATTAGCCCAATTCTTGTTGCCTTTGGTGCAGAACAAAATGCCCCATAGACCGGCCCCATGTCTTCTTTGCAACCAGCTCAGAATGCCCATTGGAAAGCCGAAATGGTTAAACGTGCCTCTCATTCTTCTCTCTATGGGATTTTTGAATGGCTTGATGCTTTAGAATCCCAGCTTTTTATTCCAAAACAACATTTAAACGCTAAAATGAAGTTTCCAGTTCTCATGGTCACAGAACGGGATCGAGGAAGGCCACCGGATTGGGGAAGAGAAAGAACTTAAACAACCAAAAGGATTTCTGATCTTATGCGGTTAGTGTATGTGAATGTACTTTTCCAGTAACAGTATGAATGTCCCCCCCCTCCAGTCAACAGTGTTATAATAAAGATACCTTAGGAATATATGCAATCTGCCCACCAATTGCACTTGGGTATCATCCACAGTCATACACACTGATATGCACATTATGCTAACGGCATGCAAATTAGCTTCAGTCCACTCGCTCCTGGCTCAGCGGTAGAGCATCTGCTTGGCATGCGGAAGGTCCCAGGTTCAATCTCCGGCATCTCCAGTTAAAGGGACTAGGCAAGCAGGTGATTTGAAAGACCTTCGCCTGAGACCCTGGAGAGCCGCTGCCTGCCTGAGTAGACAATACTGACTTTGATGGACCAGGGGTCTGATTTGGTATAAGGCAGCTTCATGTGGCTCAGTGGTAGAGCATCTGCTTGGCATGCAGAAGGTCCCAGGTTCAATCTCCGGCATCTCCAATTAAAGGGAATAGGCAAGCAGGTGATGGGAAAGACCTCCGCCTGAGACCCTGGAGAGCCGCTGCCTGTCTGAGTAGACAATACTGACTTTGATGGACCAGGGGTCTGATTCGGTACAAGGCAGCTTCATGTGGCTCAGCGGTAGAGCATCTGCTTGGCATGCAGAAGGCCCCAGGTTCAATCCCAGGCATCTCCAGTTAAAGGGACCGGGCAATCAGGTGATTTCAAGGACCTCTGCCTGAGACCCTGGAGAGCCGCTGCCGGTCTGAGTAGACAATACTGACTTTGATGGACCAGGGGTCTGATTTGGTATAAGGCAGCTTCATGTGGCTCAGTGGTAGAGTATCTGCTTGGCATGCAGAAGGTCCCAGGTTCAATCTCCGGCATCTCCAATTAAAGGGACTAGGCAAGCAGGTGATGGGAAAGACCTCCGCCTGAGACCCTGGAGAGCCGCTGCCGGTCGGAGTAGACAATACTGACTTCGATGGACCAGGGGCTGATTCAGTATAAGGCAGCTTCATGGGTTCATGTCTATTTCCAGCGCTCCCCTCCAGGTCCCCCTCCCTGCTTGGAGGGGCTGCGACGCGCAGGACCTCAGGGGTCCGCGCCTCCCTTGCCCGCCGCCCGGGCCGCTGTCCCCGGTGCTGAAGGCGCCTCGGCGGCCAAGGGGAGCTGTCCGCGGTGCTGATCGCCCCTCCCGGCGCCACCTGCCGGCCCTCCCTTCGCCAGCGCCGGCTCGCCCTCCCCTCCCCTCCCCTCCCCGCCCTCCCCCCCCGGGCTCCTCTTCCCTCCCCAATCAGCGGCGCTTCGTGACTGCCTGGCAGATGCGTCACGCTCGGGCCCGGAGTTCCCTTCCCCGAGTCGTGACTCGCCTGCCGGAGTCTCGGGCGGGACTCGGCAGCCTCTGCAGCTCCGGGACCCGGACAGAACCCCCCCCCTTCCCTCCCTCTCCCCCAAACCGGCACCTCCTGCCTCCCTACCCTCTGGGCCGCCCCCCACCCCCCCGAAGGCGAAGGTGAGCTTCCCCAGGCAGGACTGTCCAGCGGGGACGAAGGCGAAGGGCGCTTCCAAACCTCATTGGAGTTCTGCCCTTCTAGGGATCGCCGGGCAAGGTTAGGGGGCTGGAAAGTATAGGGCGGGTGGGGGAGAACCGGGGAGGGGGAGGTTAGAAATACGCCCCAGGGGGCCAGAGAGGCTCGGCTAGCGTGGGGACCGGACCGGGCTCTGGAGTTCTGGACCCGGGTTGCAGCCATGAAATGGTACCTGTGTTTATTTTTGAGTATAGGGTTGGTGGTGGTGGGGAGCACTGAAAAGGGGGAGGCTTGAAATACGCCCCAGGAGGCCAGAGAGCTTGGGATAGCGTGGGGATGGGACCGGGCTCTGGAGTTCTGGACCCGGGTTGCAGCCATGAAATGGTTCCTGTGTTTATTTTTGAGTATAGGGTTGTTGGTGGTGGGAGAACTGGGGAGGGGGAGGCTAGAAATACGCCCCAGGGGGCCAGAGAGGCTCGGCTAGCGTGGGGACCGGACCGGGCCTTGGAGTTCTGGACCCGGGTGGCAGCCATGAAATGGTACCTGTGTTTATTTTTGAGTATAGGGTTGGTGGTGGGGGGAGAAGTGGGGAGGGGGAGGCTAGAAATACGCCCCAGGAGGCCAGAGAGACTCGGCTAGCGTGGGGAAGGGACCGGGCTCTGGAGTTCTGGGACTCGGGTTGTAGCCAAGGGATTGTACGTGTGTTTGTTTTTGAGTGCATGCATGTGACACTCATAGGCCATTTATGCCTGGGAGGTTTTGCCTTGGGTTTGCCGCTCTCTAGAAGCACATTTCCCCCATCCGAATTCTCAGAACTCAACAATAAGCCCCCCATGCAGAGTTTGGAGAATTCGGATGGGGGAGATGTGCATCTAGAAAGCCACGAATCCAAGGCAAAACCTCCCATGCATAAATGGCCCTAGAAAAATTGGGGGGGGGGAGTGGATGAAAGAGGAGAAAAATAAAAATGTGTGTCAGAGAGAACAAAGTGTGTTTGTGTTTTGGTTTCCCGTGAGAAGGAGGTGGGAGCAATGGCTGGCTCTGTGGGGTGTGATGTGAAATGCTGGACACATTTCCCTCCACTGTGCATGTTTCCTTCTGTATAGCCCTCTAGCTCCTGTTTACCCCTCTGATCATCTGTTTTGAAGTCTCTTTCTGCATGCACATATTTTATTGCTCTTTCTGTGACTATAGATTGGGTGGGTATGGTGGATGGGGGGCTCACTTCCTTGCCCGGCTGCTGGTAGAGGTGCCCGCACTGTGCATGTCGAGGTACAGGGGTGTGGAATTGTGTACGGATGTTCGCCTATGAGTATCAGACTGAGTATTTGGTCGTATGCGTGTGCGTGCTTGGGCAGAACATGCAAAATCGTGTGCCTGGACTACGACACAGGACCACTTCACGCATGGCAGAGATTCTACACGGAAAGCGCTTGCATGTCAGGAAAAGCACGCAACCCGTGGAGGAGAGATTGCATGCGATGGTCACAGATTCATGGGTTTGATGGCTGGTTGAAAAGCCAGAGTTGGCCCCAGCATCCCAATGGCGTGTACACCGCCGCAGATGTGCCATGTAATTTTCATGCATGATGGTTGACATGCTGTTTGCATACTCATGTTGGGTGTTTTTGTGTGTGCCAGAAATGAGTCTTGTTTGAAGCACTCCCGAGGGTCAAAGAGCGATGTGTGTATTTGTGCACGCGTGAAAGACATGGACTGTGTGTCAAGAGGAGTGTAGGTGAATATGTGCCTTCAAGCGCATGAAGCATTGCGTGTTGTGTGAATGGATATAGGTGCATGTGTCTTGCTTGGTGCATGCCTTGGCCTGCGTGCACATGAAGGAAGGTGTTTGTGTGTGTGCAGAAGGATATATTTGACTCAGGGTGATTGGCTTGTGTCGAACACGAGGGCGTGTTTGGGCTGAGGATACATGTGCATGGGCATGCATGTGCAAAGGACAGAATCGTTTCTGGGCTCCCTGTTGTGCATTTCCTACGGATGCACCACCCTGCCAATCTGTGAATCCTTCCCCTCCAGGGAGAGTCCAGCCTTTCCTGGAAAGTATCAGCGTCTCCAAGGTTGGGGTTCAGGGACGGGCAGAATCTAGACCAACTCCTGTCCTTTCTTGGGTACTTCAGGTGGAGATTCGAAAAACATGCCAGGGTTGAATTGGGCAGAATGAGAATGTGTGTGTGTCGGGTGTGTGTTTGTGTGATGGCTTTAACCAGAGGAAGTCTTTACTACGCCAAAGGAAGGGGGGGAGGCAATGGGAGGGCATCTCGCTCCGTCAGCTGCGAAGGGGTTAATCCAGCCTTTTGGAAAGGGCTTGGCTCCGGGCTTCCGCAGAGGCGTGTGTGGCGGGCTAGGGAGGAGCAGGGCTGGGAATCCTCTTCCCAAGGGGGGGGGGGACTCTGTGGCGAGAGATTCCCCCCACCACCACCTACGGAGAGAGGGTGGCTGGCTGCGTGGGTGGTGCAAGCAGGGAGCTCCCCAGAAGGACGGCAGGGGGGCATCTCCAGGAGAAAGGGGGCGGGGAGCCTCGCCTGCCTGCAGGGAAGAGGGCAGGGCGTGCCAGGCGACCAGAGAGAAGCTTTAAGGAAGAGCTGCGGGCAGCAGCCGGCGGGAGACCCGGTGCCCTTGGGTGCTGAGGCGAGGGGAAGGGGGTGCTGGAAGCCAGGGTTGCAGGTGCTGCAGAGGGAGTCGAAGAGAGGCCGGCGGGAACGAGGGAGACAGCCCAGCTCGGAGCCCCCCCCCCCCCAAGGCTGAAGCGCTGTCCGGATCGCAACAGGTGGGTTGCCGCCGCCGCCATCAGAGCTGAGCCGCCGTTTCCCACCGGAGACCCCCGTGGGGGAGCGAAGAGACGGGTCTTCCCTGGGTCTTTTTGCGGTCTGGGCTTTCTGGGTCTGTCCAACCCCCGTATCAGAAAGCCCTTACCCCAAAAAGCATCCGGGGTTGTACGATGGCATCGCTGGAACGCCGCCAGGGGGCGCCTTTCTCCATCCTCACCTGGTCGGGAGCGGACGGCGAAGGATGGATGCTCCTCTCCCAGCGCTGGAGGAAACCGATCCTCGCCTCCGCCGGCCATCTGGAGGCTGTGTGTGTCACCTATGTGAGCGGGAGACGGAGTGAAGGCGAAGGGGAGCATGGGGCGCGCAACCCTCAGTGGATTCCAGGTTGCCCTCATAGACCTCGGTCCCACTAATTCCAGTGCGGCGAGTTCCCGTCCTCCTTCCTTCCTGGGCAGAGTTGTTCAGTTATCTTCAGACTACCTGGACCCCCTTACCTTAGAGATGGCATGATAGGCGTGCAATGTTGCTCACCTCTGTCGTTCCATTCTGCAGCCCTCGGTCATCTTTGCTTGTGCGAGGCCATCCAGCAAATTCATGCCAGCGTGGTGTAGTGGTTAAGAGCGGTGGTTTGGAGCGGTTTGGACTCTGATCTGGAGAGCCGGGTTTGATTCCCCCCTCCTCCACGAGAGTGGCGGAGGCTGATCTGGTGAACTGGGTTTGTTTCCCCACTCCTCCACATGAAGCCAGCTGGGTGACTTTGGGCTAGTCACAGCTCTCTAAGCCCCACCTACCTCACAAGGTGTCTGTTGTAAGGAGGGGAAGGGAAGGTGACTGTAAGCCGGTTTGAGTCTCCCTTAAGTGGTAGAGATAGTCGGCATATAAAAACCAACAACAACAACAACAACTCCTTCCCCTCCCCCTCCCCCTCTTCTTCTTCTTCTTCCCACAGTGATTTACTTCGTCATTGCTTTTCATGCGTGAGCAGTTATGATGCTAGCAATGAGTTTGCCTATGCCCTTACGAAAGCAGGGTTCTTCTGTAGGCACCGGGGTCATATCTCTGCTGGCAATTAGTTTGTAATCTACGTGTGCCTATGGCCGGTTCCCACAATCCCTCCCTTAAAAAAAGGGGAGGGGAGATGATGGGAGTTGTGTACATGTGATCGTGGATGGGTGGTTCTATGGCCTGGTGAGCCCAGGTTACAGTTGTGCTTAATGGCTCGCTAGTTTGGTAACTGAGAAAACTAGTCCAAGGAAACTTTCTTTATAGGGTTTAGGGCCTCAGCTTGCGGATTGTGTTGACTAAGGAGTGGGAAGGTCTGAATTCAGATATTTATACAGACATAAATTTGCTGGATGGCCTCACACAAGACAATCGCTATCCACCGCGATTAGTGACCTTAGTCACAGGGCTTTCTAGGACGAATGGGATAACGAACGACCTTGGGTTAATCACTCAGTGTCAGCGTGGCCTACCTCATAGGGCTGTTGTGAGGATAAAGTGGTGGGCGGGCACCATCGATGCAGCCCTGAGCATTTTGGAGGTGAGGCAGGCCAAAAAAAAAACACAAAAAAAACAAACAAAAAAAAACAACCCATGAATCAATGAATTATCTTGCAACCCATCTCATAGTCTGTGATCCAGCCAAACAAAGCCATTTTAAGTACTACTGAGCTGGTCGCATGAAGCTGCCATATACATTGGTCTATCAAAGTCTGTAATCTCTTACTCTGACTGGCAGCAGCTCTCCAGGGTTTCTGGCAAAGGTCTTTCCCATCAGCGACTACCTGGTCCTTTTAACTGGAGATGCTGGAGATTAAATCCTGGGCCTTCTGCGTGGAAAGCAGATCCAGTCCCACTGAGCTCCGGCCCCTCCCCCCATGAAGGCAGAAGTGAGCCTGTGATTGATTGATTGATTGATTTTAGAGATATTTGTTCACAAGGCAAATTACAATCAAAGCTAACAAAAATGGTAAATTGTATACTATGGATGAAATTATACTTAACCAATGTAAAAACATGGAAACCTGATTATTATTTTTAAAACCCGCCAAGCTATTAAACAATTATGAAAGTCATGAACTGTCTTCAGCTGAGATTAATGGAACTTCACATTGTTCATTTTTGACTGCATCTTGCCCTCAGTCAGGGTATAAAGTGCAACAGCAGTTCGGAGTGTTAAACCGGCGAGACCTGGGTTCAAACACACACTATTATGAAGCTCACTGGGGAAATCTGGGCCATTAGTTCTCTTTTAGCCTAGCCTACCTTACAGGGTTGTCGTGAGGATAAAACAGAGGAGGGGAGAACCCTTTATGTTGTCCTGAGCTCTCTGGAGGAAGAACTCGATAAAGATTTAACGGATAGGTCAAACACGCCCAGCCCAGAACTCATCCCTGCAAGAAGGAAAACTGGCCTATTTGTTTCCATTAATTAAATGTCTATCCTTGATTTATAAATCCAAGTCCACTCAGAAATGATAGATAGATAGATAAAAATATATCTATCTATCTCTATCTATATCTCTATCGATAGATAGCTAGATAGAGATAGAAAGAGATAGAGATAGATAGAAATATATCTATAGAAATCTGTCTGTCTGTCTGTCTCTCTCTCTCTCTCTAACTATAAATATAAACTCTAGTTCTCTGGCAGCAGATTCAGCACTGGCAATAGGCAATACTTTTTTCTTCAAACTAGGCATAATATATTTAGAAAGGATCAAACCGTTTAGTGGAAGATAGGTCTATGAATGACTACTGGCCATGACTGTTAAATGGAGTCTAGCTCTAAATCTAGCTCTAAATACCAGATGGAGAAGATACAATTCAAAGCATGCCCTTCCGTGTCCTGTTTGAGAGGCTTTTGCTGAATACCTTGGGAAACAGAATGGCGGATTTTTGTCTGAGATGCCAACCAATTCTTGGAACCATCCAAACTGTCAAGGTCTCCAGACGCCTTCCTTTTGAGGAAAAGCTGAAGCACTTGGAACTCTTTAGCGTAGAGGGGGGAAAGATAATTAAGAGGGGCTACAATATGCATGGTATGGACTTAGTGGACTGAGATCCCTTTCTCATAATGCTTAGGGGGGTGTCTGCTCGTGTGTCATTCAATGAAACTGATCCGCCATTATTCAGATCAGCCAAAATGGAGGAATGATTTCACCCGACTCATATGGTTTCGCCTACGCTAGACGGTTAAAGGCTTAGATGGTTCTTAAAAACTAGTTAGACAACTTCATGGAGGATGCATTCCACAGCAGCCATTAGCCATGATAGTAACATTGAACTTCCATGGTCTGAGGAAGTATACTCTTGAGTAACAGATGCTAGGGACGAACAGTGGGAGAAAAACTTTCTTGTTTAGGTTTTCCAGAGACATGTGTTGGCTACTGTGGAAAACAGGAAGATGCAGGACCGGGGATACCCTCAGTCTGAGCCAGCTGGGAGTGTTTTTCATGCTATCTTCATAAAATGATACAAAGATCAATTTAAAAAGATACTCTGAAAACGCTCAAGAACAAGAAGAAGAGTTGGTTTTTATATGCCGACTTCCTCTACCTTTTGTAAGGAGAATCAAACCGGCTTACAATATCCTTTCCTCCCTCTCCCCACAACAGACACCTTGTGAGGTAGGTGGGGCTGAGGGAGTCTGGAAAGCACCGTGACTAGCCCAAGGTCACCCAGCTGGCTTCATGTGGAGGAGTGGGTAAACCAACCTGGTTCACCAGAGTAGAGTCCGCTACTCATGTGGAGGAGAGGGGAATCAAACCTGGTTCTCCAGATTAGAGTCCACCCCTCTTAAGCATCACACCACGCTGGCTCTCAAGGCAAGCACAAATGGCTGCTCATAAAAACATCCCTTGAATGCTGGTTGCAATGACAACTCAGCACAGTTTTCCCTAAAGGTTGCATCCCATAAAGGAGACCATTTCCAGGAGGCTGCCTTCTAGAGACCCAACAAGGACAACCAGGCACTGCAGGCCAAAGATACTTTGCTACCTCAAGCAGTAGCATTGCCAACCTCCAGGTACTAGTTGGAGATCTCCTGCTATTACAACTGATCTCCAGCCGATAGAAATCAGTTCACCTGGAGAAAATGGCTGCTTTGGCAATTGGGCTCTATGGCATTGGAGTCCTTCCCCTCCCCAAACCCCGCCCTCCTCAGGATCCGCCCCAAAAACCTCCCACCATTGGCAAAGAGGGACTTGGCAATCCTATCAAGCAATCATACAATGGGACCTATGAGGATCGTTTTCGGATGCTTTGGGCAATGAGTACCTGTCTCAGATGGTGCACGATCCTGTATCGCACCCCAGAATCCTCTGCATCATTGGATAGGATCTTAGAATGCATCTTGTGGATCCTGGCTCTCTACAAAACATATTGCTAATATGAGTACTGCTACTAATAGTAGTCATCATTATAATAATAAACATCAAAAATAAAAATAATAACAATACCTGAAACTGAATTGGTTCTGCAGCTACAGTACCTTCTTAGGCATTCCTGTTGGCTAATTTAGGGGGCAAAGGAGAAGCAAAGTCTCTGGGAATAAATGGGGCAGGACAGAAATGCTGGAACAATGTGGGCCCTCGTGGGAAGGCAGCTTTGACCCATGGGAAATTAGTTATGCAGCTGTCAGGCTTTGGGGAGGAAATGTCATACTCTTATCCATCTGTCAGAGAAGATGCAGGCCTAGAGTTAGGTCTACCCAACATCTAGCCATGGTGATTTCATCAGCTCTTTTGGATCAACGGTTTCCTGCAACTGGCACTTCATACAGCAGCTCATGAGATCCCACTAGATAAGTTTAGGCCTCCAGAGAGGAATATGGCACATTTTCATCTGGTTCTTGTGAGTCCCTTCCTCAAATGTTTCCTGGTAAGGGTGTGACCCAGTCTTCCTTTTGATCTCAAGATTCCACAAGATTACCACACACAGAGAGACATCCTAAAGCCCTCAAATATTTGCTGCTAGTTTGGTGTGCCCTGGCCTGGGAAGCCCCAGACCAGCCTGATCTTGTCAGATCTCAGCTGCTAAGCAGGGTTGGCAATGGCAAACCACCTCTGAATGTCTCTTGCCCTGAAAACCCTACGGGGTCGCCATAAGTCAGCTGTGACTTGATGGCCAAAAAAAAAAAAAGTTGTGTGCATTGCTGGAATGGCTAGAAAGCAATCTGCCTCTGGGCATGTGCAAAGTGGGCTTTCTCTAGTCAATCAGCTATTGGCATCGGTATTGCATGGGCTTTGAAGCTGGAAATCAAGGCTTTGGATCAAATGCCTCCAGTGAACGTGCTGTGTTGATCTTTGCTTAGCTGTGTCATTAGTTGTCAGGAATTTGAGCCTTGAAGAGCAAATATGGACAATTGAGTTGTCTTTGTAAAACAACTGGGGGGAAAAGGGGGAAGGGAAAGAAACTCAACCTGAGAATCAAAGGAAATGAAAGAGGTTGAGCTAGATGCTACATAAAACATAAGACAATAAATCTATTTTTATTATATTGTTTACCAATATATGTTAAAAACACTGAGCCTACAATGCAGGCTACCTAAAATGCATGGACAAATATCAACAGCACATGCTCAGTTGCTGTCAATACATAAAATTACCAAACTAGGACCAGAAGCGTTTCAGCCTAATATAGGCCTTCCTCAGTGGTCATACATAAGACAATTTTATAATACACATCCTGACATATACATACATGTTATACAAGGTAAAAGAAATATAAAAGCTTTTCGGAAAGAGATGAAAAAGTCAATTAGTATAACCTTAATAAATAATATTGCCTCAACATTATTTTTTTTAAAAATTATTACTGAATTTGCATGGTTACCTTTTAATTTGTGTAGCATTATGTAGTAATGATTAGTCCATGTGTGTTACAACATGGCTTACAGCTCCCACCTGGGTCAATATATATATATATATATATATATATATATATATATATAGAGAGAGAGAGAGAGAGAGAGAGAGAGAGAGAGAGAGAGAGAGAGAGAGAGAGAGAGAGAGAGAGAGAGAGAGAGAGAGAGAGAGAGAGAGAGAGTTATATTATTCATAAAAGAATTTTTTTCTGTAACATCCTCCCTTGCCTTAGAATTATCCCAAATTACCAATTCAAACTGACCTTGTATACATAACACATCTACTCTACTCTACTCTACCTTTCTTCCACTAGGGAACTCAAGGAGGCTTCCATAGGGTTTGCAGGAGGTCTTCCATCCAGGTTTTGGCCAACCCAGACCTGCCTTTCTTCACTGAAGTTTCTCCATCATGCAGGTTTCAAGCAGATAATGGATCCATTCATTTCCCTCCAGTGAACTTATCTGTAGCCAGTACCTCTAAATAAGGGATCAGATAGCTGAACCGGGGCGGCGGGGGGGGGGGGGGAGAGAAATCACAGGATCAGTGAAGAAATACTGTTTATTAAGACCAGGGTTCAAAAGACAGCACGGGGGCAGGTCATTTGATAACATCACCTCTCTGGCTTGTTTTATGTTCAAAGCACTTCCATACCAAGACCACAGTGATCCTTCTAACAACCCTGTATGGTCAACCAGTAGTACAATCTTTATATTGCAGATATAGAGACTTTGCCAATTACCTGGAGGGAAAGAAATCTCCTGCCTGTTTAATGTGTGGAAATGGGCAGGTGAAGCTTTTCATGGTCAATAACATCACCTGGTAAATCACACCCCATTAAGCCTTTATGCCACAGGACACATGAACACATGAAGCTGCCTCCTTATACTGAATCAGACCCTTGGTCCATCCAAGTCAGTATTGTCTACTCAGACAGGCAGTGGCTTTCCAGGGGCTCAGGCAGAGGTCTTCCACATCACCTACTTGCCTGGTCCCTTTAACTGGAGATGCCGGGGATTGAGCCTGGAACCTTCTGCATGCCAAGCAGATGTTCTACCACTGAGCCACAGCCCCAAGGTCATTTCCCCCCAAGTTATTGGCAACACTAATTGTAGAAAACAGGGTTAGAAAATGGTTTGCCTAAGGCTGGAGTACTGTGTCAACTGTGATGTCATACATGGGTTTGTTTCTTCAGGCATAAGCATGGTTGCTGAGTGCTGACGGGCACAAGTCCTTGTTTCCCCTTCTGTGCATATGGCCTTCCATTTGACTGACAACTAGATTTGCTTTGCACTTATGCAGAATTGTTTCCCCATGAACCAATGGGCCTCGGTCAGCCTACATGCAATCCTAACCTGACTTACATTCTTCTAAGTCCATTGAACTCAATAGGCTTAGAATGATGCCCTTCTGATTTAGGATTGCCAGAGTGTGGGGAGAGAGAGTCAGTGTTGTGTGGTGGTTAGGAGCCACGAGACCCAGGATCAAATCCCCACCTACCTCACAGGGTGTCTTTTGTGGGGAGGGGAAGGGAAGGTGATTGTAAGCTGGTTTGATTTTCCCTTAAGTGGTAGAGAAAGTCGGCATATAAAAACCAACTCCTCCTCCTCCTCCTCTTCTTCTTCTTCCTCTTCCTCCTCCTCCTCACTTTCCCTTGTTTTCAGAGGAGACACCTTTGTGTTAGAACAGACAATATGTCAAAAGGGCCATTGGCCCGAGGAAGGAGCATGCCTCTTCTAAGAGGTATTCCTGTATGACAGAAAAGGGGCATGAAGTCCTCCCACCCGAGAGAAGGGTACACCTTTACTCAGCAAAAATGGTTGAAGGCTAGTTTTGGAACGTATTCATGACGTATTCATGAATTCTTATGACTTCTTATTTGTTTTTATCAATAAGAAGAAACTTCAGGCAGAGGTCTTTCGCATCATCTATCTGCCTAGTCCCTTTAATTGGAGATGCTGGGATTGAACCTGGAACCTTCTGCATGCCAAGCAGATGCGCTACAAACTGAGCCACAGCACCTCCCCTAATCCTAAACAGGTCTTCATAGAATCCTTCCCAGGTCTGTCCACTGAGTGGGGCGGGACAGCCATTCAATTCACACAACATCTTCCCTCCAGCTGTGGCATTTCCCAAAACCTCACGGAATGCAACAAGCCCATCTTGTGATATTTCTCCACTGCTTCTCCCAGATCCTAGTCCGACACTCCATCCGCTATACCACACTGGCTATCTATCATTGCTTATGGGCAAAGTCAGAGATAGCTCAGAGGTACACAAGAGTCTGTTCAGTTGTTTGGGGGTCTGTCTTTTTAAAGGAAGCTGCCCTGCTCTGCAAGTAGGGTTGCCAACCTCCAGGTACTAGCTGGAGATCTCCTGGTATTACCACTGTTCTCCAGCCGATAGAGATCAGTTCCCCTGGAGAAAATGGCCACTTTGGCAACTGGACTCCATGGCATTGAAGTCCCTCCCCTCCCCAAACCCTGTCCTTCTCAGGCTCGGTCCCCAAAATCTCCAGGTATTTCCCAACCTTGAGCTGGCAACCCTATTTGCAAGCCCTAGGTGTTTCTCCAGAATTGTCCTGTTTTATCCATTGTTGGTCAAGCTGTGGAAGAGTGGAAGGTGACAATTAGGGTTGCCAGACAGACAGACAGGAGTTACCTTGGGGTTTGGGGGGTGGAGCTTGAGGAGAGTGAGGTTTTGGGAGGGGAGGGACTTCAATGGGGTATAATGTCATGTAGTTTACCTTCCAAAGTGGCCATTTTTCTCCAGGTGAACTGATCTCTGTTGCCTGGAGACCAGTTGTAATTGTTGGAGATCTCCAGCTACCACCTGGAGGTTGGCAACCTTAGTTTTATCCATCGTTAGGCCCAGCTGTGGAAGGTGATGATCTTTAACTCCTCAGGTAGGAGCCATCAGTTGCAAATAGGGTTGCCAGCACTGGGCTGGGAAATACCTCTTTTGGGGGTGCAATAGTTCTGATCTTGCAATTTCCCCAGCTGGGAGGGCAATAGTCCTGATCTTGTAATTACCTCTTTTGGGAGTGCAGAGCCTGAGGAGGGTGGGGTTTGGGGGAGGGGAGGGACTTCAATGCCATAGAGTCCAATTACCAAAGCGGAGCCAGGGGAGGACGGAGCCTGAGGAGCTTGAGGCGGGTGGGGTTTGGAGAGGGGAGGGACTTCAACGCCTTAGAGTCCAATTTCCAAAGCGGCCATTTTCTCCAGGGGAACTGATCTCTATCGGCTGGAGATCAGTTGTAATATGGCCTGATCCAGGAAGGTCAAATTTTACATACTTATATTCTATTTGCTCACATCCGTAGGATGTAAGAATATGATTACTGTGTGGATCAGACCATCTAGCTCAGAATTCCCTTTCAGTCTTCACCAGCCAGGTTCCTCTTGGCACTCACAGTGGAGGCGAGGGCCTTTCCCCCCAGCATGCGGTCCAAGTAGATATGCTGCTCCTGCACGTGGAAGTTCCATTTGGTTATTGATGGACCTATTCTTCCTGAATTCATCTAGTCCATGTAGTAAGTCACATAAGAAGAGTTGGTTTTTATATGCCGACTTTATCTACCACTTAAGGAAGCATAAAACCAGCTTACAATCACCTTCCTTCCCCTCCCCACAACAGACACCCTGTGAGGTAGGTGGGGCTGAGAGAGCTCTAAGAGAGCTGCGACTAGCCCAAGGTTACCACCCAGGTGGCTTCACGTGGAGGAGTGGGGAAACCAACCCGGTACACCAGATTAGTTTATAGCTTTTACTGGTCTGATTGACTGTACTAATAAATTTGATTTGAACCCGGCACACCAGATTAGCCTCCGCCGCTCACGTGTAGGAGTGGGGAATCAAACCCAGTTCTCCAGATTAAAGTCCACCACTCCAAACCACCGCTCTTAACCACTACACCACACTAGCTCTCCAGGTGATGTGAAAGACCCCTGCCTGAGACCCTGGAGAGCTGCTGCCGGTCTGAGTAAACAGTACTGACTTTGATGGACCAAGGGTCTGATTCAGTATAAAGCAGCTTCATGTGTTCAAGATCCAGTTAAAGTCCGCCCTAGATCCTTGGGTCATCCACTGGCAATTCCTAGCTCCAAATATCTGGACTGGACTCTTCCACTGCCTTTAGACTGGTCTGTTTTTGAGGTGGAGGGAGAAAGGGAAGAATGCCATCTCTATAAAGAAGGCTGTTTATGTCAGGTCCCCAGCATTTGCTGCTTGAGGTTCCATCTAGCTATCTTGGCTAAGAGGGATTGGTAGACCCATCCTACACAAAGATGTCTAATCCCTTTAAAAAAAAAAAAAAAGCTATCTGAACGAGTGGCCATCCCCATATCTGGCGGCAGCGTGGAGAATTAAAAGACCCAAGTGGATGCCTGCTGCCTTCCAACGCTCCGGACTGAAGCGAGCTTTATAGTGTCTGCATCACAGCAGTTGGCCAGGCTCAAAAGGCTTTGAGTCTCTTCCTCGGCAGCACCTTCCTTGCATGATCAGAGGCAAGGTATTCTTTGCTCTGCTTGGTTCATTATACAATTCTCGGGCAAGGCCCAGCACAACTGTACAATCTCTCGTCTCACGTAAACGGTTGAGAGGGACAGCCGGGCCCTTCCCGTGGCAGATGTGCGCTCCGGCAGAGTCGAGGCAGAATGCACAACTTCCAAAAGATAACACACACACACACAGGTTGCCAGGTCCCTCTTTGCCACCGGTGGAAGGATTTTGGGGAGGAGCCTGAGGAGGGCAGGGTTTGGGGAGGGGAGGGACTTCAATGTCATCAAGTCCAATTGCCAAAGTGGCCATTTTCTCCAGGGGAACTGATCTTTATCGGCTGGAGATCAGTTGTAATAGCAGGAGATCTCCAGCTAGTACCTGGAGGTTGGCAACCCTAACACACACACACACACACACACACACAATGGTGGGGCAGCCCAGAAATCTGACAGCTTTGATGCTTTCTGGATGAATGCTCCAGCACTGGCTGGCGACCATGGGAAAATGTGGAGACGCCAGTGAGGAAGTTGATAAGGGGAATAATTAGGGTTGCCAACCTCCAGGCACTAGCTGGAGATCTCCCGCTATTACAACTGATCTCCAGCCAATAGAGATCAATTCCCCTGGAGAAAATGGCCGCATTGGCCATTGTGCTCTATGGCATTGAAGTCCCTCCCCAAACCCCGCCCTCCTCAGGCTCTGCCCCCAAAAACCTCCCGCCGGTGGCAAAGGGGGACCTGGCAACCCTAGGAAGAATGTCTTCACTGGCAACGTGGCTGCTGGGACTCACTGGCAGTATCCGAAAAAAGGCAAGGCCACAATGGCAGAGATAGCCAGAGGATTGGTGGGTCAGTTTGGGAGGCCGGGCAGGTCCCACTTGGGCATCAGATGCCTGTTGAAGCAACTGACTCACCAAATCTGCAGCATGCCATTGCACCTCCAGCAGGGGCAACTGCAGGATCCGGACAATGGCACTCCCAACAGGGGCAATTTCAAGACCACGACTATTGCACTCCCAGCTGGGGAAACTCCAAGATCAGGACTATTGCACTCCCAGAAGAAGGTAATTGCAAGATCAGGACTATTGCACTCCCCAAAGAGGTCATTACAAGAGCATAGAATCATACAGCTGGAAGGGAACACCAGGGTCATCTAGTCCAACCCCCGGCACAATGCAGGAAATTCACAACTATCTCCCCCACACACACCCAGTGACTCCTACTCCATGCCCAGAAGATGGCCAAGATGCCCTCCCACTCATGAACTGCCAAAGGTCATAGAATCAGCATTGCCGACAGATGGCCATCTAGCCTCTGCTTAAAAACCTCCAGGGACTATCAGGACTATTATTCTCCCAGCTGGGGAAATTTCAAGATCAGGACTATTGCACTACCAAAAGAGGTAATTACAAGATCAGGACTATTTCACTCCCAGCTGTGGGAATTGCAAGATCAGAACTATTTCACTCCCAGTAGAAGGTAATTACAAGATCAGGACTATTGCACTCCCAGAAGAAGGCAATTACAAGATCAAGACTATTTCACTCCCAGCTGGGGGAATTGCAAGATCAGGACTATTTCACACCCAGAAGAGGTAATTACAAGATCAGTCTGCTGTAGCAAAGGTGGGAAGCAGTCTTTCGCACTTTACAGACCAATTTATTGGGGTGAAGGGACTCCGTCACACCTTGTGGACACACACAAACAACACACAGCACTGAACACAACAGACACAGCTCTTGAACACACATGAAGCTGCCTCCTGAAGAATCAGAACATTGGTCTGTTAAGGCCAGTATTGTCTACTCTGACTGGCAGCAGCACTCCAGGGTCTCAGGCTGAGGTCTTTCATCACCTTTCATCCTTTGAACTGGAGATGCCGGGGATTGGAACTGGGATCTTCTGTATGCTAAGAAGATGCTCTATCTTCCCCTAAACACCATATGAACCTGCCTTCTACTGAGTCAGTCCACTGGTCTATAAAAGTCAGTATTGTCTACTCTGACTGGCAGCTGCTCTCCGGACTCTCAGAGGCATTCGCATCATCTACTTCATGATAACTGGAATTGCTGAGCATTGAACCTGGGACCTTTTGCATGCAAAGCAGATGCTCTACCACTGAGCCACGGCCTCCCTCCAAATGTTAGCACTAGAAGGCGGGGTCATCTGCTGAAGCTGGGGGGTGAGAGATTCAAAACAGATAAAAGGAAGTATTTTTTCACACAATGCATAGTTAAATTGTGGAACTCCCTGCCCCAGGATGTGGTGATGGCTGCCAGCTTGGAAGGCTTTAAGAAGGGAGTGGACATATTCATGGAGGAAAGGGGTATTCATGGCTATTATTTAGAATGGATACTAGTCATGCTGCATACCTATTCTCTCTAGTATCAGAGGAGCATGCCTATTATCTTAGGTGCTGTGGAATACAGGCAGGATGGTGCTGCTGCAGTCGTCTTGTTTGGGGGCTTCCTAGAGGCACCTGGTTGGCCACTGTGTGAACAGACAGCTGGACTTAATGGGCATTGGTCTGATCCAGCAGGGCCTTTCTTATGTTCTTAAGTGTAATTATTTTGGGAGGTAGGGGACGGCGACCCTCCAAGCAAATCAGAAAATATTTCAGACATGCCTCCATTTCCATCTCGCTGCATCCCCCCCTTTTCAAATACAACCATTCACCCAATTTCAGCTTCCAGTTCTGCCTCGTTCCCCAACTCCTCTTTTCCTCTCTCTCTCCTCCTCCTGGCGCTTCTCATTCATGCTTTCTTTGCCTTTCTCCTCCATTCATTCCCCCATCCTCTCTGCATCACGTTTTCATTCATTTCCTTTCGGGCTCTCGGTTCACCCCCTCCTTGAGAGAGAGCAACCGGGGAAAGCTATGGAATGTGCCTGCATAGGAGCAATGAAAGCCAGCCTAGAAATTGGGGAGGGGGGTGGGTGGAAATGTTCCAAGAAGGGGGCTGCAGTGTCATCCGCAAACAATATTTCCTTTAAGGTTTAGGGCAAATGAGGTGCCCATGTGTGTGGGGAGGGGTCCGGAGGGGCTCAGAGGCGCTGGTGTGTGACAGAGGGAAGGAGGAAGGCAGTGGCGGCAGTCAAAACGTGACCATCCTGTATCTGTGGATGAAGTCAGAGCCGCAGGCACCGAGTGGAGACACACGTGGGAGCTAAAAATAAGGCTTCTCAGCCCCCGCTCTTGCTGGCTGGGGAGGGGGGCGCATGGGGAGCTAAAAATACTTCGCACGCCAGGAGAGATGCTGCTCCCTTCTGCACAGGGTGACCCCTGTGGGGCTTCTTCCCCTCTCCTCTTCGTGCAAAAGGTTTCCAGACACGCACCTGGTCTCCCCACACCCAATGCACCACTAGCCCAAACCTCCTTTTATAGCATTTACCGTGTCAGCCAGCACGTTTATAGCCTGTCCTCTCTTGCTCACTGCAGTGTACCTGAGTCGATCACATTTCCCCCTTGCAACCACCTTGTGAGGTAGGGTAGGCTGTAACGCTCCTAAAGGAACCCCTTATGGAGCCAGCGTGGTGTAGCGGTTAAGAGCGGTGGTTTGGAGCGGTGGACTCTGATCTGGAGAAGCAGGTTTGATTCCCCACTCCTCCACATGAGCGGCGGAGGCTAATCTCGTGAACTTGATTTGTTTCCCTGCTCCTCCACATGAAGCCAGCCAGGTGACTTTGGGCTAGTCACACTCTCTCAGCCCCACCGACCTCACAGGGTGTCTGTTGTGGGGAGGGAGAGGGAAGGTGACTGTAAGCTGGTTTGAATCTCCCTTAAGTGGTAGAGAAAGTCGGCATATAAAAACCTCCTTTTCCTCCTTCTCCTCCACCCCCTTATGCCCTGACCTGGATGGCCCAGGCTAGCCCAATCACATCAGATCTCGGAAGCTAAGCAGGGTTGGCCCTGGTTAGTACTTGGATGGGTGACCGCCAAGGAATGCTAGGGTTGCTATGCAGAGGAAGGCACTGGCAAACCACCTATGTCCATCTCTAGCCTTGAAAGCCCTACGAGGTTGCCATAAGCTGGCTGCGACTTGATGGCGCTTTCCACCACCATGCTTGGCACAGTGGTTAAAATCTAGGAGATGTGAGTTCAAGTCCCACAGGATCTTGAAGCTTGCTGGGACTCACTGACCTCATTGGGTTGTTGCCAGGATAAACTGGGGAAGGGAGATCGGCATATGCTACCCTGATCTCCTTGGAAGAACGAGCGGCTAAAAACTTACTTGTGGGAAAGGTCTGTGGCTGAGCAGGGATTCGAATCCAGCCTACAAAGAGGGTTGGACTAGATGACCCTGGTGGTCCCAACTCTGAGATTCTGACCAGAGGTCACCTAGTGAGTTTCCATGGCAGAATGGGGATTCAAACCTGGGTGTACCAGATCTTAGTCCCAACATTCAAAGCACTACTCTACACTGGTTCTATAAAATCATCTGTAAAATTTCCACCTGTAAAGCACTATTGCTCACTAAGAGAGCCAGTGTGGTATAGTGATAAGAGCGGTGGTTTGGAGCGGTGGACTCTGATCTGGAGAACCGGGTTTGATTCCCCACTCCTCCGCTTGAGCGGCAGACGCTAATCTGGTGAACCAGCTTGGTTTCCCCACTCCTCCACATGAAGCCAGCTGGGTGACCTTGGGCTAGTCACAGCTCTCTTAGGGCTCTCTCAGCCCCACGGCCCCCACCTACCTCACAGGGTGTCTGTTGTAGGGAGGGGAAGGGATGGTGATTGTAAGCCAGTGATTGTAAATGAACTAAATAAATGTAAAAGCTTTAACTTCCTATTAAAGGGGCAGGAACATTTGTTTCCTGGTCAGCTGGCAATCTTTGATGAGGCCTGAGTATACTCCAGAAGAGTATTAGGAGATGCTGAGAGTCACTTAAAGGGGAAAAGAAAGGAGATGAAGTGCCCCTCATCAAATCCAGAGAGTTTAAGAAGTTTGGAGGATAGGATTTCCCACCTCCAGGTGGGTCCTAGAGTTCTCCCCAAAATTACCAGCGATCTCCAGACTAGAAAGATGAGTTCCCCTGGAGAAAATGGCAACTTCTGCTGGGGGGGGGGTGTTCTATGGCATCACGTCCCCTCCCCCAACTCCACCTTCCCCAGGCTCCGCCCCCAAATCTCCAGGAATTTCCTAACCGAGAACTGGCAACCCTATGCGGTTCCCTATGTACTTGTATATAACTGATGGTATCTTTCTAGGTTTGCCAACCTCCAGGTGGTGGCTGGAATCTCCTGCTATTACAACTGATCTCCAGGTGACAGGAATCAGTTCCCCTGGAGAAAATGGCTGCTTTGGCCATTGGACTCGATGGCATTGAAGTCCCTCCCCTCTCCAAACCCCGCCTTCCTCAGGCTCCACCCCCAAATCTCCAGGTATTTCCCATCCTGGAGCTGGCAACCTAGGGCTGCCTACCTCCAAGTACTCCTATATACAATGTACAAATACAAGTAACCACACTATAACCAACACATAGTATGTACAAAATATACAATAAAGGAGCAAAAAATCTTTCAAAGGTCTCAGCAGAGTACCAAGTATGTATAAGTTCAAGTTCAATTTTCAGATGAATAAGAAGCCACAATCTTCAATAGAATACACCGTTTCAAATTCACAATAGTGTAGAGTCCTTCTTCAGTCCTTCAGAGAATTGCTTCTAAAGAGTGTATAGTCATACACAGTCATTAGTATAGAGGGGCCTGTTTCTCCCCCAACCTCCAGGAACTAGCTGGAGATCTCCTGCTATTACAACCGATCTCCAGCCGATAGAGCTCAGTTCACCTGGAGAAAATGGCCACTTTGGCAATTGGACTCTACAGTATCGAAGTCCCTCCCCAAACCCCGCCCTCCTCAGGGTCCGTCCCAAAAAACCTCCCGCCGGTGGCAAAGAGGGACCTGGCAACCCTATATCTTTCCTTATTAAAAGATTCCTCTATACCGAGATGGGAGAAGACCACCAGCAAAGGAACTTGAGATTGGTTCTTGTAGGTTATCCGGGCTGTGTGACCGTGGTCTTGGTATTTTCTTTCCTGACGTTTCGCCAGCAGCTGTGGCCGGCATCTTCAGAGGAGTAACACTGAAGGAAAGGCACTGTCCTTCAGTGTTACTCCTCTGAAGATGCTGGCCACAGCTGCTGGCGAAACGTCAGGAAAGAAAATACCAAGACCACGGTCACACAGCCCGGATAACCCACAAGAACCAATGAACTCTGACCGTGAAAGCCTTCGACAACAATATTTTGAACTTGAGATTCTTCAACGTGCTGCAAAGGGCAGGGAGGAGGGCTGCTGCTCCTGCTCCCCACCCCTCCATGTGCTGTGATCAGGCTTGGAAGACTTTAGCTTGGTCTTTCAAAGGCCCAGCTTGTCAGGAGAAATGCAGCCTTTGAAAAAGAGCTGCCTGCGCCCACCCTGCCCGTTTGGCCGGTCTTGGGAAATGCCTGCATGCGATGTCGGAGCTCCTTGCAGAAACAGTCGGAGAGCGGCCTCTGGTGGCTGACATTAGGAACTGCCATTCCATTGCTCTCCCCGCAATCCTAAAACCGACCAGGCTGGGTTTTCTTCCATCAGCTCCACTGCTGTAGGATTGCCAACCTCCAGGCAGTGCGAAGTAAGCAGGCAGCACGTGGCTCAACATTCAATTCAAAACAAAACCAAGGGTTAATTTATTCAAATGAAATCATTCAAAAGTCAACCAACAAACCAAAGTAAAAGGTAAAAGTGTTGACATCACACAATTTGCCTCGCAGCCCCATTGAAACACATTTGAAGTATATAGCCCTTTGCTTGTTCAGAGGTGCTGCCTTAAGCCCTGCGAGGCTGCTGTTTTAAGCCCTGCGAGGCAAATTGTGCGGTGTTAACACTTTTACCTTTTACTTTGGTTTGTTGGTTGATTTTTGAATGATTTTATTTGAATAAATTAACCCTTGGTTTTGTTTTGAATTGAATATTGAGCCACGTGCTGCCTTCTCACTTAGCATTCACTATTTTCAGCATAGGTTCTTTAACCTCCAGGTAGTGGCAAATAAGTAATCAGCCTGCTGTAATGTTACAAACTTATAAACACAGCAGCATAAGACAACAAAACACATAAATCATACTATGCAAAGAGTGCTATATTCTATGTGCAGTAGTCAAATACAATGAGTAACTATATACAGTGATGTCAGCTAAACAAATAGAACTATATAAAAAAAGTTAAGAGTCCAGTAGCACCTTAAAGACTAACAAAAATATTTTCTGGTAGGGTAGGAGCTATGGGGTGGATAAATTACTTTGTTTGCAGAAAGTTGCTGTTTAGTGTTTACTAGCCTAACCTACAGCACGCTAATTTTGTGTTTGCTAAACCTCCAGGTAGTGGCAAATAAGTAATCAGCCTGCTGTAATGTTAGTTACAAACTTATAAACACAGCAGCATAAGACAACAAAACACATAAATCATACTATGCAAAGAGTGCTATATTCTATGTGCAGTAGTCAAATACAGTGAATAAATATATACAATGATGTCAGCTAAACAAATAGAACTATATAAAAAAGTTAAGAGTCCAGTAGCATCTTAAAGACTAACAAAAATATTTTCTGGTAGGGTATGAGCTTTCATGAGCCACAGCTCACTTCTTCAGATACTTCAGGTATCTGAAGAAGTGAGCTGTGGCTCACGAAAGCTCATACCCTACCAGAAAATATTTTTGTTAGTCTTTAAGGTGCTACTGGACTCTTGCCCTTTTCTACTACTGCAGACAGACTAACACGGCTACCCACTGTGAATAAAAAAGTTAAACGTTCTTTTTTAGAACCAGTGTCTTTGGAGTCATTGTCTATAAGTAATCCTTTCAAGGTTGCCACATTTGGGTGCCTTGTTGTTGAAGTGCATCATGGAGTTGTATCCTGTTGATCGCACTGATAATATGAAGTTGGGGTCATACAAATTTCACAGTCCAAGGTGTATTACAGGGGTCCGGATTAATGCCAAGTTTCGACCTGAGGTCTTCATCAGTCCCTCCCCTCCCCAAACCCCGCCCTCCTCAGGCTCCACCCCATAAACCTCCTGCCGGTGGCAAAGAGGGGCCTGGCAACCCTACACTGCTGTGACCCAGAACAGAAATGGTCCAGGAGTAGGGTTGCCAGCCCTGGGTTGGGAAATAACTGGAGGTTTTGGGGGCAGAGCCTGAGGAGGGTGGAGTTTGGAGAGGGGAGGGACTTCAATGCCATAGAGTCCAATTGCCCAAGTGGCCATTTTCTCCAGGGGAACTGATCTCTATCGGCTGGTGATCAATTGTAATAGCAGGAGATCTCCAGCCACCACCTGGAGGTTATGCAAATAAAGGGGGGAAAGAAGCCAATAGTACTACTGTAACAAGAAACTATAATGATACATGTGCGCACAGATAGCAACAAATATATGCACAATCTGCAAATTCCAGCAATATAAAATAAAGGTAAGTACCAAAAAATAACAATATCTCCTAACTACTTTGACATAAAGAAGGAGTGATCTTATTCCAGAGCTGACAGTGTCATAAATCCTCAGCACTGGGATGCAAAAAGGGAATCCAGTACATAAAAGTTCCTTTTCATATAAATCTTCATCAGTCGTGTCTGTGCTTGAGTGGCCACTGTGTTTTTGTTCTTTATTTGCATAATCTCTTTGAGCATCGCCTGGAGGTTGGCAACCCTATCCAGGAGGGTATTATTTGGCCAGGTGCCGAAGACCACGTGGCTGAGCTGCGTTAAGACATGCCAAGACCCCAAAGTTCTAAATTTAAAAGCTTTCCTAGCATTGCCCTCCCACCCCCATGAAATTTAATAAAAAGTTTGCCTTTAGAGCAGGGGTGGGGAACCTTTTTTCCTCCAAGGGCCATTTGGATATTTATAACATCATTCACTGGCCATACAAAATTATCAACTTAAAAATTAGCCAAGCAATATGTTTCTCCGTGGCCCGGGTAGGAAAGGGTTAACACAGTATCTTTGGTGGTCCTAGCAGCTCCATAGCGAACAACTCTTCTGCAAGGAGGGAAAAAGTTCCTTTTCTTGGCAAAACAAACACACATCCGCCTTGAACAGAAGCTATTCCTGTCCGCAGGAGGGGGCGGATCACCAGTCTTAGATCCTTCTGAGCTAGAGATCTGCCAGGACCCACAAAGGGCCAGACCAAATAATTTCTCGGGCCTTAAACGGCCTGACTTTCCCCACCCTTGCTTTAGAGGGTGCTTTTAATCGGAGGGCTTGCGTTGTGGTTTAGCTTGTGCATAAATCCAGCTCTGCCATGCTGGCCATGTGGTTGCCAGCACTGGTAGGCCTTGTAGTACCTTGCCTTGATAGTCTCGGTTTGGAGTATGGTGGGTAGGGTTGCCAATCACCAGGTGGGGCCTGGAGACCTCCTGGAATGACAAATGATCTTATACTACAGAGATCAGCTCCCCTGGAGGAAATGGCTGCTTTGGAGGGTATTCTCCATAACATTACACCCCTCTGAGGTTCTTCCCTCACCAAACCCTGCCCTTCCCCAGGCTCCATCCTCAAACAGGCAGGAATTTCCCAACCTGGAGTCGGCAACCCTAAGGTGGGTGACAACAACAACAAGAAGAGTTGGTTTTTATACCCTGCTTTTTTCTACCTTTAAGGGGTCTCAAAGTGGCTTACAATTGCCTTCCCTCCCCCTCCCCACAACAGATACCCTGTGAGGTAGGTGAGGCTGAGAGAGTTTGGAGAGAACTGTGACTGGCCCAAGGTCACCCAACTAAGTTCATGTGGCGGAGGGGGAAACCACTTCATGCGGAGGTCTGTAAAATAGATAGAGGTCAATAAAAATATGCATGGTATGGAAAGATTGGACAGGGAGAAGCCTTTCTCCCTCTCTCATAATACTATAACGAGGGGTCATCTACTGAAGCTGGAGGGGGGGAGAGTTTCAAAAGAGATAAAAGGAAGTATTTCTTCACACAACACTTAGTTCAATTATGGAACTCCCTGCCCAAAAATGTGGTGATGCCTGCCAACTTGGAAGGCTTTAAGAGGGGAGTGGACTTGTTCATGGAGGAGAGAAAGGGGTATTCACGGCTACTAGTCAAAATGGATAGTAGTCATGATGCATCCTTATTCTCTCCAGGATCAGAGGAGCATGCCTATTATATTAGGTGCTGTGGAACATAGGCAGGATGGTGCTGCTGCTGTTGTCTTCTTTGCGGGCTTCCTAGAGGCACCTGGTTGGCCACTATGTGAACAGACTGCTGGACTTGATGGGCCTTGGTTTGATCCAGCATGGCCTTTCTTATGTTCTTAAATTAGTCAAATGCAGTCCTAAATAAAACTGTCTTCAACTACCTCCTAAAGATGGAAAGTTGCACGCAAAGGAAATGAAGGTGGGAATCAGGTGGTGGAATGCTGAGGGGAAAGACCCAGTGCTGAGAGCCAGGATGGTGTAGTGTTTATGTATAGGACTAGCATTTGGGAGACCCAGGTTGGAAGCCCCATTCTGCCATGGAAGGCTGTTGGATGACCTTGGGCCATTCGCACACTCTCAGCTGAACCTTCCTGGTTGCTGGGAGGGTTAAAATGAAAGAGAGGAAAACAATATTGTAAACTGCTTTGGCCACCCTTGGGGACAAAAGTGGGTTATAAATAACGAGACACATATACACAAATAGAAGTATTGTAACACTTCCATCTGTAGATGGACGGCCACGCTTTGGAACGTTCAGAACTCCCTGCAAATAGAAAACCAGCAGAGAAAGAGAGAAGTTTTCTCCCTCTTTGCCAGCTTTCTGTTTTCAGGGATTATTTCATGCAAGGGGGGGAGGAGGAGGAGAAGAAGAAGAAGTAGAAGAAAGAGTTTTGTCATAATGTGATGTCACCCCATGGGTCAGTAATGAACCGGTGTGACTCTCTCAAAGCTGAAAGCCATCCCCCTGACCTCCAAGGCAGGAGATTCCATTCTTTAGTATGTCTAAACCAGGCCTCAGAGGGGTTTGTTTGACATCACTGCCTCTTCACTTGTGGGCACCTCAAACGGATCAACAGTGCGAGCATTTCCTCTGCAGCAAGTAAGTTTTCCAGCAGGTGGGGCTCTGTCCCCACTGAGGAGACAGCAAACCGGGAAGCAGGTGCTACAGACCCAGATGGATTCTCCCAGCCCTGGGTCTGGGAAAGAGGGGCGCTTCCAGATGCCGCACCTGGGCCCTGGTTTGTCACGGCCTCCTGAGAGCCAGGCCGTAGCTGTGATGCATCAGCAAGTGAATCTGTAGAAATGAACAATTCCCTGCCATACGGAGATTTCCACCAACACCCTCCCAGCCTCCAGCGGAAAAGCTCATGCTGACCATTGCGGTTGAAAAGTTACATTTTTGCATCACAAAATATCCAGATCTCGCCCAGGTCGACAGGAAGGGACAGATCTCTTCTGCGACAGAGTCACATCCTTCTCAGTCCATTGACGAACTTCGAAGGGCAAATCCCAGTTTAGGATGGCACTGTTTGTCGCTAATCTTCCTTCCTAACCCAGAAGGGTCCCAGATTGAACACATGAACACATGAGGCTGCCTTATACTGAATCAGACCCTTGGTCCATCAAAGTCAGTATTGTCTGCTCCGACTGGCAGCGGCTCTCCAGGGTCTCAGGCAGGGGTCTTTCACATCACCTCCTTGTCTAGTCCCTTTAACTGGAGATGCCGGGGATTGAACCTGGGACCTTCTGCATGCCAACAGATGCTCTACCACTGAGCCATGGCCCCTCCCCAGTTAGAGGCCAGATTGTATGTTTCAGCTCTGGAAACCCAGTGTTTTTCGACCTTTCCAGACATATGATCCATTGAGCTCCAAGCACGTGACCGGAAGAGACATGACATCATACTCATGTGACGGGAAGAGGAGGAACCCAAGTTATGACTTTACTGTTGTCAAGGGAAGGGCTATGGGTAGCAGACCAAAAGAGTGGGGGGCAGGAAACAAACTACCATCTCGCTCTTCTGCTGCTCTTGTCAACGTGTGCAAAGAGCATGGCACCCTCATACTCTAAATTGTCATTCCTTCCAAAAGGCAGCTCTATAGGGGCCTACAACCCAGTAGGAAGAATTCTGTGATCCACCTGAGGGCCCTGAGCCATGAGCTGAAGACTGCTGCTCTAAACCCTCCTCCCTATTTCCTTTGCTGGAGGAGAAATTATAGTTCTTTTTGTCCGTAGACCCTAGATGTTTCTTCCCATCCCCACCAGGCTTCTGAGTGTCAACATTTTGGGGCTGTTCTTTCTCCCCCCCCCCTTCTAAGTTAGAATGTTTGTGAACATTCTTTGACAGCAACCTGGCAGATCCCAAACAGAGACTTACAAATGACAGTCAACTGGTTTCTACTCTGTCTTATTGGCTTATTGAACTGCATAAGTACTCTGTGGTTCTTACAAACAAAACACATCATATCAGTGTTCCTACCGTCTTCAAATATTGGGTAGGATCCAGCCGGCTTTTCTGCTGATGAAAAAAGGGAGGAGAGGGGCTCTTAGGGCCACAAAAAAGAGGCCATGCTGGGGATCTCGGGACCTGCTTGAACAAAATCCACATATGATGGGAGCTTCAATAAAGACAGGAATTGGGCAAGATTTGGCAACAAAGCTGGTTGGATCCAACCCTTTAACACAAATTCCAGCAAATAAACTCTTGAATCATTCAATCAACACATATATGAACATACATGAAGCTGCCTTCTACTGAATCAGACCCTTGGTCCATCAAAGTCAGCATTGTCTACTCCGACCGGCAGCGGTTCTCCAGGGTCTCAGGTGGAGGTCTTTCCCATCACCTACTTGCCTAGTCCCTTTAACTGGAGATTGAACTTGGGACCTTCTGCATGCCAAGCAGGTGCTCTACAAACTGAGTCATGGCCTGTCCCCAACTTTTCTCTTTTTCTTCAGACACCTGCTGTCCCTCCCAGTACCGTGGAGGTGTATTGTTTCCATCATTTCACTTAGGTGAACACTTACGGGAACTAGTTCACTTTGGTGGGTACCTATTGGATAGTACCCATGCTGTCTTTCCCATTCCCCTTCTTTGAAATGGTGCAACACACTCATCTGATTCCCATATAAACCTATCCAAGCATTAAGATCTTTGGAGGTTCCCCTCCATGTACCTCAGTGGCCTGAGTTCAGGAGGGTGCTGTTCTAACAATGGTGGCCGGAGAATTCTGTCCCCAGGGAAATTTGCCATTTTCCTTCCCCAAAGGCTTTGAAATTAAAGCACTGCTGTTTAGGAAATGTTTTGGGGGAATTAAGTGTTGTTGTCGATCTTTATTTTTTTGTATTGCTTTAGCCTGATCTGGGTGGTTATTTTTCCATGCTTTGCCTTGTTGGGATACAATTCTGGATAATTTGGCTGTTGTATGTAAACTTCCACCTTTTATTGGTTTTGGTTTGATGCTCATTAGCTGCTTCAAGGACTTACCAAGTCAAAAGGTATTATTACTTATTTTATTTACTTGGTTTATAGCCCCACACCTTTCTCCCCAGCAGGGAGCCAATGCGGATGGCGCCCTTCCCCTCACCCCCATCGTATCCTCACAACAACCCTGTGAGGTAGGTTTGGATGAGAAAAAAGTAGGCTAGAGATGTTTGGATGCAAATGTTTGGATGCAATAATAAAAAAAAAAAACCTGCCCAGACTACTAATTTCTGCATCGATGCAGAATTGCTATCAATGCAGCACCAGGTCAGCTGCTGGTTAAGCAGCTTCATCTTGGCACTGACCCGTAGAAAGCTCTTAATGCCAGCAAGGCCTTAGCAGCAGCTGTCAAAAAGAGGGAGAGACAGAGAAAGAGTGCACACAAGGGAAGCAGGAACTATGATCTTTTATGCATGGCTGTTTCCTTTGCCATCACTCCTCTGATGACTTCGGGTGTTTGTGTTGATTATGCATGCCATTTCCAACCATCAGAGTTCGCCTTGCTTCCCCGCTGCATTTCCCCACGTTTTGCCCGTGTTTTCAAATTTGAGATCAAACATGTCTCTCCGAGCCTGAAAATTACCGTATTACCAATTTGTGCGTGATAATGTCACAGAGCCTCTAAGCTTGACATAGCTTAGGATCTAATGTCTTCCTCTGTCCTAGGGATTCTCTGATCTCACATGAAGTCATCCGAGTCATTCTGATCATGAGTGAAATGACAAATAAAAAATTAAAACTGGCCTTTCCCCTGTTCCCTTCATGGTAAGATCTGCCCCCCCTCCAAATCTGGCCACCAGCTTGACCCCAGGTAATACTGGGGTGGGAAACTGTCCAGCCAGAAACCCTGATCATAGAGGGAAAGAGCACATTTATCACCTCTGAGTGGCAGCTTTCAATTTCTGTTTGTGCAGAACCGGCAGGAATTGAGAGTGCAGCTTTGTGAAATGGGAGGAGGGAAGCTAACGAAACCAATACCAGAAAGAAACTAAAATGTAATCCCACCCCCCTTAGGGATCAATTTATTGCCTTGTTACACTCCAGAGAGCAAAGAAAACAGTCTGTACATTTTCTTTATTCATGTGTCGTAAAGTGAAAGGCAGAAGGGGGGGTAGGTTAGAAGATACATTTTTCCCTATGGAAAATGTTTGCAGTGCCCCATCCCAAGTACACATGAACACATGAATACATGATTACACATGAAGCTGCCTTCTACTGAATCAGACCCATGGTCCAACAAAATCAGTATTGTCTACTCAGACTGGCAGAGGCTCTCCAGGGTGTCAGGCAGAGGTCTTTCCCATCACCTACCTGCCCAGTCCCTTTAACTGGAGATGTAGGGATTGAATCTGGGACCTTCTGCATGCCAAGCAGATGCTGTAGCACTGAGCCACAGCCCCTCCCAAAGTCAGTATTGGCTACTCAAACTGGCAGCGGCTCTCCAGGGTGTCAGGCGGGGGTCTTTCACATCACCTTCATGCCTAGTCCCTTTAACTGGTGATGACAGGGATTGAACCTGGGACCTTCTGCATGCCAAGAAGATGCTCTACCACTGAGCCACGGCCCCTCCCCTACATGTCTGTGTCTTTGCCATGATCCAAGAATGATGTCCTAGAACCCTCTGGGGCATTGCACAGGGTCCTGGGAGTATACCTCATATGAGGCTGTATCTACAGCTTTAAAAATATTCTCATCTCAAGGGATCAACTGAGCCGCCCATCTAGTCGGGTCAGCCCTGAGTCAGAAACTTCACCACTACAACGGTTCCTACTTCTGACACATTCTCACACAAAACTCTCCGAATCAATTCAGAATATCAATTCCCCTCTGGGTCGGTTCTCAGAAGGCCAGTCAAATGAATGTTTGAGTCCTTTGATTGTTACAGCTGGTCAACACAAGTGTACATGTTCAAAAGGAAATAAAAGGTCACCGAGCCAGTGAAGCCTAACAAAAATTGCATTTGTAACTAAATTTGCTTGCTGTAAGGAGGGATTTTTTTGGGTATTACCCTGTGAAGGTTACTGTGTGACTCGATATCCTGCGTAATCTTTCAGCAACAGATTCTGCTGCAATATACTTGACACTTCTGCTGCTAGGGGAGGGGGTGTGGCTCAGTTTGTAGAGCCTCTGCTTGGCATACAGAAGGTCCCAGGTTCAACCCCCGGCATCTCCAGTTAAAGGGACTAGGCAGGTAGGTGATGAGAAAGACCCCTGCCTGAGACCTTGGAGAGCCGTTGCCAGTCTGAATAGACAGTATTGACTTTGATGGACCAGGGGTCTGATTCAGTATAAGGCAGCTTCATGTGTGTTCTTTTAGGGGAGGAGCCATGGTTCAGTGGTAGAGCATCTTCTTGGCATGCAGAAGGTCCCAGGTTCAATCCCCGGCATCTCCAGTTAAAGGGACTAGGCAAGTAGGTGATGAGAAAGACCCCTGCCTGACACCCTGGAGAGCCACTGCCGGTCTGAGTAGACAATACTGACTTTGATTGGCCACGGGTCTGATTCAGTAGAAGGCAGCTTCATGTGTTCATGTATAGGGTTGCCAAGAGGCCAAGGGAAAAGAAGTCCTATCCCTTTAATACAGGCTTAGTGTCTAGAAATGAACTACCGAAGCCTTTCATGGCATGGAGGTGGATAACCTCACCGGGTAAAGTTCATCTCGTTAAGCCTCGCGTCACAGAGTGGTAAGCTGCCATACTGCAGTCATCGAATCATCGAATCATAGAGTTGGAAGGGATCACCATGGCCATCAAGTCCAACCCCCTGCACAATGCAGGAAATTCACAACTACCTCCCCTCTCCACACCCTTAGTGACCAGAAGATGGCCAAGATGCCCTTCCTCTCATCATCTGCCTAAGGTCACAGAATCAGCATTGCTGACAGATGGCCATCTAGTCCAAGCTCTGCTCATAACCTGAGTTCGATCGTGACAGAAGTCAATTTCAGGTAGCCAGCTCCAGGTTGACTCAGCCTTCCATCCTTCCGAGGTGGGTAAAATGAGTACCCAGCTTGCTGGAGTAAAGGGAAGATGACTGCGGAAGGCGATGGCAAACCCACTCCCTTCCTAACCCAGAAGGGTCCCAGATAGGTTTCCCAGGCCCCTCTTTGCCACCGGCGGGATATTTTTGGGGCAGAGCCTGCGAAGGGCAGGGTTTGGGGAGGGGAGGGGCTTCAATGCCATAGAGTCCAATTGCCAAAGCGGCCATTTTTCTCCAGGGGAACTGATCTCTATCTGCTGGAGATCAGTTGAATTAGCAGGAGATCTCCTGCTACTACCTGGCAGTTGGCAACCCTAGTCCCAGATCACATGGTTAGAGGCTATATTTTATGTTTCAGCTCCCTAAAGAGGGATATAGCAACCCTAATCCAAAGTGAACCAGCCCGTTCCAGCTCTTTGTTCTGCTGTAAATTTACCCTTCAGGAAATGGCTGGAGGACACTGTATTTCCCTTCCTCTCCTGGCTCAGTTTTTGGACCTCCGCTCGTGCCAGCGAGATTAAAGTGTCGCCAAGTCGTGGAGAAAGCGCCCGTACTTCTCTTTCTCTCCCTCCCCTGAATGGTCACCTCCTCGCACCGGACCATGCCACAGGGCGGGCGCTCTCGGAGATCTTGGTCCTTCCCCCTCCCATGAGGATTCTCACCCACTGGGCAACACGGCCTATTTTAGACTACCAGGTCACTCTGGCTGGCCAGAGGCTCCTCACATTCCCTGCGAAAGTTAGCCAGGAGAGCGCTGCTGGCAAGCCGGTCCGTTTCTACTGTGGCATCACAGGAAGAACGTGTTCCCTCCGCAAACTTGCGAGCATCCTGCCTGGCTGGGCCTGGTTCCTGCCAAGCCTCTTCCCCTGGACCCAATTCTCTGGGACTAGCTCCCACCCATCTGCCCCACAACCTGGGCTTCTTGGCATCGGCCTTGATAAATTCTTCAGGCTGGCCCTGATCCCAGTGTTCAGAACGTGGCGGCCACTGAGGGTAGGGTTACCAGCTCCGGGTTGGGAAATACATATGGTTGCCAACCTCCAGGTACAAGCTGGAGATCTCCTGCTATTACAACTGATCTCCAGCCGATAGAGATCAGTTCCCCTGGAGAAAATGGCCGCTTTGGCCATTGGACTCTATGGCATTGAAGTCCCTCCCTCCCCAAACCCTGTCCTCCTCAGGCTTCACCCCAAAAGCCTTCCGCCAGTTTCAAAGAGGTCCCTGGCAACCCTATACTTGGACATTTAATAACATAGAACATAAGAAAGGCCCTGCTGGATCAGACCAAGGCCCATCAAGTCCAGCAGTCTGTTCACACAGTGGCCAACCAGGTGCCTTTAGGAAGCCACAAATAAGACGAGTGCAGCAGCACCATCCTGCCTGTGTTCCACAGCACCCAAAATAATAGGCATGCTCCTCTGAAACTAGAGAGAATAGGTATGCAGCATGACCAGTATCCATTCTAACTAATAACCATGAATACCCTTCTCCTCCATGAATATGTCCACTCCCCTCTTAAAGCCCTCCAAGCTGGCAGCCATCACCACATCCTGGGGCAGGGAGTTCCACAATTTAACTATGCGTTGTGTGAAAAAATATTTCCTTTTATCTGTTTTGAATCTCTCGCTCTCCAGCTTTAGCAGATGACCCCGTGTTCTAGTATTATGGGAGAGGGAGAAAAACGTCTCCCTGTCCACTCTCTCCAAACCATGCATAATTTTATAGACCTCTATCATGTCTCCCCTTAGCCGCCTTCTTTCCAAGCTAAACAGCCCTAAGCGTCCTAACCGCTCCCCATAGGACAGTTGCTCTAATCCCGTAATCATTTTGGTTGCTCTTTTCTGCACCTTCTCAAGCTCTGTAATATCCTTTTTTAGGTGTGGTGACCAGAACTGTACATAGTATTCCAAGTGTGGTCTCACCATAGATTTGTACAAGGGCAGTATGATATCAGCAGTTTTATTCTCTATTCCTTGTCTAATTATGGCCAGCATGGAATTTGCCTTTTTTACAGCAGCTGCACACTGGGTTGACATCTTCATTGAGCTATCCACTACCACCCCAAGATCCCTTTCTTGGTCTGTCGCTGCCAGCACAGATCCCATCAGTGTATATGTGAAGTTAGGATTTTTTGCCCCAATATGCATCACTTTACACTTGCTCACATTGAATCTCATTTGCCATTTTAATGCCCATTCTTCCAGTACGCAGAGATCCTTCTGGAGCTCTTCACAGTCCGATTTTGTTTTAACCACCCTAAATAATTTGGTGTCATCTGCAAACTTGGCTACTTCACTGTTTGGGGGGTTGAGCTTGAGGAGGGCAGGGTTTAAGGAGGGGAGAGACTTCAATGGGGCATAATTAGGGTTGCCAGGTTCCTCTCTACCACCAATGGGAGGTTTTTGGGGCAGAGCCTGAGGAGGGTGGAGTTTGGGGAGGGGAGGGGCTTCAATGCCATAGAGTCCAATTGCCAAAGTGGCCATTTTCTCCAGGGGAAGTGATCTCTATCAGCTGGAGATCAGTTGTAATTAGCAGGAGATCTCCAGCTAGTACCTAGAGGTTGGCAACCCTAGATATCATGCCATAGCGTCCACCTTCCCAAACGGCCATTTTCTCCAGGGGAACTGATCTTTGTCTCCTGGAAATCAGATGTAATAGCAGGAAATCTCCAGCTACCACCTGGAGGTTGGCAACCCTAACTGAGGGTAGGGTTGCTAGCTCCATGTTGGGAAATACCTGGAGCTTTTGGGGGTGGAGCCTGAGGCAGGCAGGGTTTGGAGTGGGGAGGGACTTCAATGCCATAGGGTCCAATTGCCCAAGTGGCCATTTTCTCCAGGGGAACTGATCTCTGTTTCCTGGAGATGAGTTGTATAGGGTTGCCAGGTTCCTCTTTGCCACCGGCAGGATGTTTTTGGGGCGGAGCCTGAGGAGGGCAGGGTTCGGGGAGGGACTTTAATACCATAGAGTCCAATTGCCAAAGGGGCCATTTTTTTCCAGGTGAACCGATCTCTATCGGCTGGAGAGCAGTTGTAATAGCGGGAGATCTCCAGCCACCACCTGGATGGCTACATTTGTGAATGTTACCCTTCGTGGGTACTAACCTGTATCCAGCACTTTGAAATTCATTATTATTACTATTAAGATGTGCAATATAAGAGGAACATGCTCGAAGGACTGATGAAGAATTCAATTACAAAGAATTTGAAACGGCCGTATCCTCCATGAAGTTATTCCTCCCTGAATATTAAGTATCTGTTATATCTACTCACCTACCTGCATGAGATGTATACAAAATACAGAAGATTGATGTGTATACTTTGAGAGACATTGCACTTTTGAATTGAACTGTTCCTTGTTATCACCATCCCTGGGATGGTTTTGTATGTTTGTGCTTGATATGATTGTATGTGTTGTTCACCTTGTGTATTTATGAGTCTGTATTATATTAGACACAGTAGCATATAAACAGTCTTTGCACCTATATGTGTTTTTCGCTCCTGTACTGACTTCCTAATCTCCCGATACTAGTACAGTGGTGTCTATTTTCTCCCCCACCACCTGGAGGTTGGCAACCATAACAGAGGGGTATGTCGGTCACTGAGAAGAGACTTGGCCAGCCTATCCACAGCCCCTTGGAAACGTAAAGGAGGAAGAAGAACAATTCTCGACATGGCGACACTCCCAAATAATTATCCCACAGCGGGGGGACCCTAATTGGAGTGGCGCTCCAGTCGCCTCCTTCACAGTCCAGCCAATCCTCAAGGAAAAGGAACCGAGCGTTTTCTGTCGCCCCGATACTCCTGAACCTTTCAAAGCAGTCTGACGTACACAAATTAAGCAGGAAGATCACGTCCTCGCCAGGCCGAGGAAAACTTCCCCTGCTATGCGTCTGCATACCAGCCTGCTATTCGAGACACGGGAACAGGGCCGATAAAATTGGCACGCCTGCAGTCCTGATTTCTAATTCACGCTGTCCATTTTGGATGGTTTTTATCCCATTTTTTCCAAGGAGCTCAGGGCCGCGTACACGATTTTCTCTTCCCTGTTTACCCTCACAACGACCCTGTCAGGTAGGTTAGACTGAGGGCCTCACTACGCATTACAATGATTATGGGTCTGCCCCATGTCCTGTCAAGGAGGACGTGTGCTGGGAGTTTCGTGTTCAAGGGCTTATGTATTTATTTCATTTCTACACTGGGCATGGTGTAGCTGCCAAAGCGGCCTTTTTCTCCAGGTAGAGTTGCCAACCTCCAGGTACTAGCTGGAGATCTCCTGCTATTACAACTGATCTCCAGCCAATAGAGATCAGTTCACCTGGAGATAGGGTTGCCAGGTCCGTCTTTGTCATTGGCAGGAGGTTTTGGGGGCAGAGCCCGAGGAGAGGTTTGGAGACGGGAGGGACTTCAGTTCCATAGGAGATCTCCAGCTAGTACCTGGAGGTTGGCAACTCTACCTGGAGAAAATGGCCGCTTTGGCAACTGGACTTGATGGCATTGAAGTCCCTCCCCAAACCCCACCCTCCTCAGGCTCCGCCCCAAAAATCTCCAGGTATTTCCCAACTCAGAGCTAGCATCCCTACATGGAGTGGACATAGGGTTGCCAACCTCCAGATGAGGTTAATGTCTGGATTTGTTTTTGTGAAATCACACATTGTTTATTCCACTATTGGATTGTTTAAGAAATCTTTATTGGTTTGTATATCGAGCCCTCCTGCTGGCTGTTCTCTTTAACCTCCAGATGGTGGCTGGAGATCTCCTGCTATTACATTTTATCTCCAGCCGATAGAGATCAGTTCAACTGGCGAAAATGGCTGCTTTGGAAGGTGGACTGTATGGCATTATGTCCCATTGAAGTTCCTCTCCTCCCCAAACCCCACCTTCCTCAGGCTCCGCCCCAAAAATCTCCAGGTATTTCCCAACCTGGAGCTGGCAACCCTAGGTGGACATGGGCAGACCTGTAAGAACCTTCACACGTAGTGAGAATCACTGGCCTATGGTCGTAGAAGAGTGTGGATTGAAGCCCGCATCCTAGGCTGACACCCTAACCTTTACACCGGCTGTCTAATTCTACCCGTCTGGAACATCAAGTGATCTAAAATATTTGGTCAGCTGCCCAGGGCACTCAGTATGCATGGAGGTGCACACCTTACTGTATGAAAAGATCTGGGAGCATCACCTCTGCGTGTGCACTTGCGTGCGATGATCTAAAACGTGAGCACCCGGCGCATGGCTGCATCTGTTCATTTTCTTCTGATGGGAAGATGCACCTGGGGGCGCGGGGGGAAGCCTGCTCAATATGTCTGCCCGCTACAGCAAAGGCAGCTCTGTTTATTGCATATGTGCGTGTGTGTTTGCACATTTTGTGTGATATTAATGAATGTGTGGATGTGTAGGAGCCAAGAGCGACAATCCTATTAGTATAGCACAGAGATTGAGAGTTTCATTCCAACATCCTTGTAAGTGCATTGGTTTCAATGGATTTAGAAGGGTGTAACTGTTTAGGATTGCATTGTAACACAATGAACTGGGGGAGGGGCTGTGGCTCAAAGGTAGAGCATCTGGTTAGCATGCAGAAGGTCCCAGGCTTAATCCCTGGCATCCCCAGTTAAAGGGCATAGGCAAGTAGGTGATGTGAAAGACCTCTGCCTGAGAACCTGGAGAGCCGCTGCCAGTCTGAGTAGACAATACTGATCAGACGGATCAAGGGTCTGATTCAGTAGAAGGCAGCTTCATGTGTTCATGTGGAGAAACAGGACACCCCTGATTTCAGTCTCACGTCTGCTGTGAACTCACTAGATGGCCTGAGGGAAGTCATGTTTTCTGAGCTTCCTTCCTTCAGTAAGGCCTAATGCAACTGACCTACCTTGTTGTCAGACAGTAAGATGAGTTCGTTGGTTCTTGTAGGTTATCCGGGCTGTGTAACCGTGGTCTTGGAATTTTCTTTCCTGACGTTTCGCCAGCAGCTGTGGCAGGCATCTTCAGATGGCTCCTACACATCCACACATTCATTAATATCACACAAAATGTGCAAACACACACACACATATGCAATAAACTGAGCTGCCTTTGCGGTAGCGGGCAGACATATTGACTCCTCTGAAGATGCCTGCCACAGCTGCTGGCGAAACGTCAGGAAAGAAAATTCCAAGGCCACGGTCACACAGCCCGGATAACCTACAAGAACCAATGAACTCTGACCGTGAAAGCCCTCGACAATATAATAGTAAGATGAGTGTTTTGATCAAAAGTGCCATAAATGCTAAGTATCATCATCATCATCATCATCATCATCATCATCATCATCATCATCATCATCATCATCATCGAGTGATTCCCATTGAAGTAGGGTTGCCAACCTCCAGGTAGTAACTGGAGATCTCCTGCTATTACAACTGATCTCCAGCCGATAGAGATCAGTTCACCTGGAGAGAATGGCCGCTTTAGCCATTGGGCTCTATGGCATTGAAGTCCCTTCTCACTCTCCCCAAACCCCACCCTCCTCAGACTCTGCCTCCAAAATCTACAGGTATTTCTCAACCCGGAGCTGGCAACCCTACACTGAAGTTAGTGAAGATTACGTCAGAGTAAATAGGCTTGCGCTACACAACTCACGGAAGGTGGGGTGGGGTTAGGGTTGACAGCTCTAGGTTGGTAAATACCTGTAGATGGGGGGGGGTAGGAGCCTGGGGAGGGCAAGGCTAGGGGAGGGGAGGGACCTCCTCAGGGTATAATGCCATCGAGCAGTCATTTGTTCCAGGGGAACTGATCGTGGTGGTCTGGAGATCAATTGTAATTGCAGGAGATCTTCAGGTGCCACCTGGAGGTTGGCAACCCTAGATGAGGTGGGTAGGGTTAAATAGTTTAAAACAACAGAATGGGAGATTTGCCTATAGCAAATCTACTTCCAAGGAAGCAAGAACAGACGGGGGTGTCAAACGGTGAGTTGTTTTGCGATGTTCCTTTCATGTATGGACTTCAGACATGTCATTCTGCAACCAGAAAACCCCAGTTCAGAGACCAGAATACATACTATAATTTGAATTCATTTGCATCTGCTTTGCATATTTGACTTTTGGTTGCACGGAGCTTGTTTCTGTGCATAGGTCCTAGCACATAGCAAACTGGAAACCCACCACGAATCTCTCTAGTTCCTAAACATTTATTTGCCACTCCCCTCGAGATTGCTCATTTGAATTCTGCGGTATAATCCCTGTATCCAAGATATAATCTACACACTAAGTAACGAAATAGCTAATCTGCAGAAAATCAATCTTCTTTATATGGGATAAGCCGAAACGAAGTGTCATCCTGGTGCCAAATCATTTACATTGATATTTTGTATATATATTTAACATTCTCAAACCTAATAATGACCATCTCCCCCAAAATGATTCATCTTCCCTTGTGCTTCATGAACCGTGACTATATACATTAACTTTTATCGTTCCGAGAGTTTTCAACGATTCATCAACGGAAAGCGGCTCAGACCTTTCCCGCCCGCGAGCAGCTTCAATGCTCGGCACAGTCCCTGGATTTAAAATTAATTCCGTGTCCTGTCTTTTCCTCCTGTCTTCTAACTACTCCAATAGAATTATTCAGGGGTCTGGGGAAATTAAATATCCCATTGTCTCTTTGATTACCTTTATTACTTCTTCCTGATATATTCTAATTTTAGCGTAAAACCACCCTAGGTGGAGAATATCTGTAGGATTTCATAGAGACTTTTCCCATTCCTTCCCTTTGCGACACTGAGGATTAGAAACTTGCCGCACACTTTTAAAGAAAAGGTGCTAGACCCCCAAATTCCCAGTATCTGCCCACTTGTTTGCATCTGAGAACAATGTCTGTGCTGTATGGTGCTAGGGGGGAGGAAAGGCGACATGGTAGAGCTTTGGGTTGACAGCTCTGGTTTGGGAAATACCTGGAGATTTTGGGGGTGGAGCCTGAGGAGGGCAGGGTTTGGAGAGGGGAGGGACTTCAATGCCATAGAGTCCAATTGCCAAAGCGGTCATTTTCTTTAGGGGAACTGATCTCTGTCGCCTGGAGATCAGTTATAATAGCAGGAGATCTCCAGCCACCACCTGGAGGCTGGCATCCCTAGCATAGCCCGATCTCGTCAGATCTCAGAAGCTAAGCAGGGTCAGTATTTGGAAGAAAGTCCACCAAGGAAGACTCTGCAGAGGAAGGCAATGGCCAGCCACCTTTGCTTCCCTTGAAAGCCCCTTGCTGCTGGGGGCCGCCTTAAGTCGGCTGCGGCTTGCCGGCACTTGACATGCATGGTGCCAAGGGCAGTTCTAAGTTCTGGGGAAGCATGGGTAAGATGTTATCCAGAGGGCCCCCCTCCCTGAGTTTATGATTATTGATACCCAGCAGTTCCAGGCTAAATGAAGTGGACAGGAACAGGTTTTCCTGCCCACAGTAAGTTACAGTGCAATTAGGTTTGCCAGCTCTGGATTGGGAAATGCCTGGAGATTTTGAGGGTGGAGCCTGAGGTGGGTGGGGTTTGGGGAGGGAAGGGACTTCAGTGGCTACAATGCCATAGAGTAGACTCCACCTTCTCAAGTGGCCATTTTCTCCAGGTAGAATCCAGGAGATCTCCAGCCACCACCTGGAGGTTAGTTAGAAAAAAACCAGTACTCAGCTCTATATGCAAAAGTATTAAACAGTGTTACAAAACAGTGAAGACAACTGTGAAGTGCAAACAGAATCTTACATAGAAAACTAAACACTAATTATATACACATATATAAATAACTCTTCTATGGAGTCAAAAAAGACTTCAAAAGGTTGTTCTTGCGAGAAACTTAAACAGTGTCCGTTAAGACTAAACAACATCTTGGTGCTTATTTTTCAAAAACAAGGAGAAAATCCCGTTTTCTTGGGAGAACAGATGTGATGAATAATAGGAATGAAAGAAAACGTCTTCTGGAATTTCCAAACGTTTTTCACAGAGTTATGCTTCTTCAGCCTATAATAATGAAATTCACTTGGAAAGAAAAGAAGCAGCCCAATATATGGCACCAAGAACAACCTTTTGAAGTCTTTTTTGACTCCATAGAAGAGTTATTTATATATGTGTATATAATTAGTGTTTAGTTTTGTATGTAAGTTTCTGTTTGCACTTCACAGTTGTCTTCACTGTTTTGTAATACACTGTTTAATACTTTTGCATATAGAGCTGAGTACTGGTTTTTTTCTAATTATATACTGTACAGTACAGGTGATTTATTGTGTTTGACTATCACCTGGAGGTTGGCAACCCTAAGTGCAATGGTACCCCCCCCCCTGCAGTCACCATAGGGCTGGAGGAGTCCTGATGCTGGGAGCTGTAACATCTCTAGGGTTGCCAGCTCTGGGTTGGGAAATATCTGGAGATTTTTGGGATGTAGCCTGGGAAGAGCAGGTTTGAAGGTGGTCTCTATGGCATTATAGCACATTGAAGTCCCTCCCCTCCCTAAACTCTGCGCTCCTCCAGGTATTTCCCAACCCAGAGCAGGCAACCCTATTCTAGATGTTGGCTTCACTCAGTACCTGACTCCACTCTGGGGACTCCAGAAAGTTGGTAAAGCCATGCTGGACCTACCTCAGCAAGGCTTGTTCTTCTATATTTCCCCCCATGTTTTGCTTTAGTTATGCTTTCTGCCAATGAACTGAGACTAGGCTGATGGGGAAGTAGTTTCCTGGATCCTCCTTGGATCCCCTTCCCGTTTTGGAGACACCGATTATATTGGCTACCTGCGATGAGGAGGAGAGGCTGATTTTCCTGACGATACATATTTCAGTTGAAAGACCAGCCATTTCACATATGACATTTCCCGTTTTCAATTTCACACTTCACTCGCTATGCTTTCCTGAGTTGGGAAGTAGGCAGATCAATCGGAAAGAGTGAGAGAGCTGGAGGGTCGGGTCAGGCGGGCCCAGAAGTGTGCATGAAGCCGAAGGGTTCTCCTGGCCGTGAATACCATCAGCGAAGGCCATATGCCACTGCCACATACTCTGCAGTTAAGCAAGAAGTTGGGAAATAATTGGTCTGCTGTCAGATGATCAAGATGCACTCAGTCACTGGTAGGATTGACAAACTCCAGGTGGTGGCTGGAGATCTCCTGCTATTACAACTGATGTACAGGAGATAGAGATCAGTTCCCCTGGAGAAAATGGCCACTTTGGCTATTGGACTCTGTGGCATTGAAGTCCCTTCTCCCTCTCCCCAAACCCCACCCTCCTCAGACTCTGCCTCCAAAATCTCCAAATATTTCCCAACCTGGAGCTGACAGCCCTAGCCACTGGACTGCCTGAAGAATCTGACCTGGGAGTAGGGTTGCCAGGTCCCTCTTCACCACTTCACCCCATGGGTCAGTTATGACCCAGTGCTAAGGTCCCTCTTCGCCACTGGCAGGAGGTTTTTGGGGCAGAGCCTGAGGAGGGCGGGGTTTGGGGAGGGGAGGGACTTCAATGCCATAGAGTCCAATTGCCAAAGTGGCCATTTTCTCTAGGTGAACTGATCTCTATCGGCTGGAGATCAGTTGTAATAGCAGGAGATCTCCAGCTAGTACCTGGAGGATGGCAATCTTACATGGGAGGCGGGTCCAACTAGGGTTGCCAGCTCCAGATTAGGAAATAGCTGGAGATTTTGGGGGTGGAGCCTTAGGAGTTTGGGGAGGGATGTCAAGGGGGTATAATAAGTTTGCCCGGTCCCTCTTCACCACAAGTGGGAGGTTTTTGGGGTGGAATCTGAGGAGGGCAGGGTTTCGGGAGGGGAAGGACTTCAATGCCACAGAGCCAATGGCCAAAGCAGCCATTCTCTCCAGGTGAACTGATCTCTATAGGCTGGAGATCAGTTGTAATAGCAGGAGATCTCCAGCTAGTACCTGGAGGTTGGCAACCCTAGGGTATAACACCATAGTGTCCACCTCCCGAAGCTGCCATTTTCTCCAGGTGAAATTACCTTTGTTGCCTAGGGTTGCCAGCTTCCAGAAGGGGCATGAGGATCACTCGGAATTACAGCTTCTTTCCCGACTACAGAGATCAGTTTTCCTGGAGATAATGGATGCTCTGGAGGGTGGACTAACTGCTAGGCTGTTACCGCACTTGTATTCCCAGTGATGCATTAAGAGTTTGAAAACATTATAAAAAATACTGTCTGCATTTTGTTTGGCCCCTTTAGCTGTGAAGACGTCTTCCAACCATTTATAAGCCGTGGTATCCAAAAAACCCTTTAAAGCGATGTTTTTTACAACATTTTCAAACTCTTAATACATCGCTGGGAATACAAAGTGTGGTAACCCCCCCACTGAGGTCCTTGTCCTCCTTAAGCTCCATTCCCAAGCCTCTAGGTGTTTACCCAGCCTGGATCTAGCAACCCTACTGTCGGCTGGAGATTAGTTGTAATCCCAGGAGACTTCCAGCCGCCGCCACTGTAGGTCCAACACAGAGTGGGCTCCAGATCTGGATAGGAAGATGCACTCCAATGTCCTCCCCCCATGTCCTCGGTTTCCCATCATGTGCTTATTAGGGTTGCCAAACTCCAGGTGGTGGCAGCCAGGAGCTCTCCTGCTATTACAACTGATCTCCAGCCGATAGAGATTGGTTTACCTGGAGAATATGGCCGCTTTGGCCATTGGACTCTATGGCATTGAAGCCCATCCCCTCTCCAAACCCTGCCCTCCTCAGGCTCCCCCTCAAAACCTCCTGCCGGTGGTGAAGAACCCTAGTGCACGTACAGGCACACACCTTCCTGGAGGAGAAATCTGAGCTTTTTCATTTTTTTCATTTTTCCCCCCAAAATGTAATGCAACATTTATAACAGCAGATCTTTTTCATGCTCTTTTAAGCCTTGTGGGAGCTGGCAAATCTAAGAGGAGGGTTTAAAGTGTTTTGCTCCTTTTCTCCAGATGCCTCTGTCAACATGAGACAGTGGGCACGGCACATGCTTCACTGTGCCAACCCTCAGCACTAGTTCTAGGACATAGCCAGGATTGTCAGAACTCGGTACAGATGTGTGGTGGAGACATGGGGTTGCCAGCTCCAGGTTGGGAAATACCTGGAGATTTTGGGGGCGGAACTTGAGGACACAGTTTGGGGAGGGACTTCAATGTCATAGAGTCCAATTGCCAAAGTGGCCATTTTCTCCAGGGGGACTGATCTCTCTCGGCTGGAGATCAGTAGTAATCGCGGGAGATCTCCGGCTAGTACCAGGAGGTTGGCAACCCTGTGGAGACAGCATGATGTAGGACAGAGATGCCCCAAACCGTTTTGAGCCTGTGGGCACCTTTGGCAATTTGAAAGGGGGTGGTGAGCGTCACCCCAAAACGGCTGCTGCAGGAGGTAGGGTTGCCAACTGCTGGGTACTAGCTGGAGATCTCCTGCTATTACAACTGATCTCCAGCTGATAGAGATCAGTTCACCTGGAGAAAATGGCCGCTTTGGCCATTGGACTCTATGGCATTGAAATCCCTCCCCTTCCCAAACCCCTCCCTCTTCAGGCTCCACCCCAAAAATCTCCCGCCGGTGGCGAAGAGGGACCTGGCAACCCTAGCAGGAGGTGGAGCCAAATCCAAAATGGCTGCTGCAGGAGGCGGAACTAAATGCAATGCCTTTCTCCTCACTTTGCAAAGGAATTACTACAGAAGGGAATAAAAAGGAATGAGGGAAAGCCAGGAGGATGGAGAAGAGAGGAAGATGAGGGGGAATAAAAAGGAGGGAAGGCTGAAGGGGGAACGCAATGAAACACTGTATAAGGAAAGCCAAAGGGGTGGCTTAGGGGTTTTCCTGACCCTTCCGTGTGGCTCCTACTGAAGCCCTGAAAAACTCTCATTTGCATGGGGGCAGCTAATAATAAATCCTGCCACATGTTAAGGTTGCCAGTAGGGTTGTCAGGTCCCTCTTCGTCAGTGGCGGGAGGTTTTGGGGTCAGAGCCTGAGGAGGGGTTTAGGGTGGGAGGGACTTCAATGCCACATAGTCCAATGGCCAAAGTGGCCATTTTCTCCAGCGGAACTGATCTCTATCGGCTGGATCTCTATCAGTTTTAACAGCAGGAAATCTCCTGCTAGTACCTGGATGTTAGTAAGCCAACATAGATACCTCTGTGTATAAATGTAGTTACTCCAAATCTAACACAGGCCAAACATACCGTGAATGGTATCCTGAGAAGGAACCTGTTGGAAGACTGTTAAGAAATAAAATTGTTGGTATCCTGGGAAGGAACCTTATGAAGGATTCTTGGATATGGATTCTTTAATATGAAATAAGAGACGGGATATAGAAGGATGGTGAAGTGGAACTGATGAAGAACTGAAACGGCCGTCTTCCTCTTCACTTTTGATGCCCTGCTTTGGGACTGAGTGATACGTACCTGGAATCCACACCTGAAAGAAGAAGAAAACCTTGAATTGGTACCTGTTGAACTTTTTGTCTGTCTTTAGAATAGCGAGTTTTGGAAACCTTGGAATATTGTGACTTTGTGTCTTTATGCTTAAGAAATAGGACTTGTATGTGCTTGTCAATGTTATTGTATAATACAGTCTGTTGTTTAGCTATACTTTGCATGGTTGATCTGTGTTAGATTTGGAGTAACCGCCTGCAGGTTGATTCTGTGAGATATGGGAGTAGAGCCTGAAAAAGCGGGGTTTGAGGGGAGGGACCTCAGTGTGGCGTAATGCCATAGAGTCCACCCTCTAAATTAGCCATTTTTTCCCCAGGGGAACTGACTTCTGAAGAATGGAGATCAGTTGTCATTCCGGGATATCTCCAGGCCCCACCAGGCTCTGAAATATATTATTCCTGCTAGTGCCCCCCCCCCCCATCCACCCAAGGGATCGCCTGCACTTCCATAGGGGAGTCTGCCTCTCTCTTGAAGAACGATGGGAATGCAGCGATGCCTCCTGAAAACCGGGCTTGGCAACTCTCCATCTTTCTGGAGATGATGGATTTGCAGTGCCCCTTTGAGTGAAAACAAAGATGACTCCCCACAGTCTGGGCAGTGATACGGAGACTTCCACCGGCACGGCATCCGAAATCCCCCTTTGACCTCCCAGGCAGAAACCAGATGAAATGCAGCCGCCGATACACCTGCAGCCGACTTAATTTGCAGAAGTTGGCTGGTCGGCTTTCCGAAAGGATGTTATGGAGTGGGAAAAGGTGCCAAGAAGGGCAACCAAGATGATCAGGGAAAGGCTAAAGATTTTGTGGCATGTCAGTGTTTTAAACAGACAAGCAATGGAGTGAACTTGATAGACATTTATGAACTTATGCACTGCACAAAGAAAGGGAGTAGAGAGAATTATTTCTTCCTCTTCTGACTACTAAGTCATGGAGGTACTGGGGTGCTCGACTTCCAACTGGGGCCTTGAAGGGGCTGTGGAGGGGAGGGGTTGTGGCTCCGTGGTAGAGCATCTGCTTGGCATGCAGAAGGTCCCAGGTTCAATCCCTGGCATCTCCAGTAAAAGGGACTAGGCAAGTAGAAGAAGAAGAGTTGGTTTTTATATGCTGACTTTATCTACCACTTAAGGAAGAATCAAACCGGCTTACAATCACCTTCCCCTCCCCACCACACAACAGACACCCTGTGAGGTAGGTGGGGCTGAGAGAGCTCTAACAGAGCTATAACTTGCCCAAAGTCACCCAGCTGGCTTCGTGTGTAGGAGTGGGGGAAACAAATCCAGTTCACCAGATTAGCCTCCGCCGCTCACGTGGAGGAGTGGGGAATCAAACCCGGTTCTCCACCACTCCAAACCACCGCTCTTAACCACTACACCTGGCTCTCCAGGTGATGTAAAAGACCTCTGCCTGAAACCCTGGAGAGCCGCTGCCAATCTTAGACAATAATGACTTTGAAAAACCAAGAGTCTGATTCAGTATAAGGCTGCTTATTGTGTCCATGTGTCCCCCCAGAATTCCAACTGATCTCTAGACTATGGAGATCAGTTCCTTTGGCAGCTTTGGAGGGTGGACTCTATGGTATCACATCCTCATTTTGCTCCCTTCCCCACACTCCCCAGGTACCACCCCTAAATCTCCTGTAAATTTCCCAAGCTGGAATTGGCAACCTTATGGGGTACCCCAAGAAACCTGATGGGCAGTACATAAGAAGAGCCCTGCTGGATCAGACGAGGGTCCATCTAGTCCAGCATCCTGTTTCACTCAGCAGCCAACTTGTTCCCCCAGAGAGCCCATAAACAGAGCATAGAGATCCAGATGTTTCTCTGACGTTGCCTCCTAGCACTGGTATCTTCAGATTCAGTATATTGCAGGATATTCCAATAGGGTACAGTAGATTCAGGGCAGACAGAAAGGAAACACTGTTCCACATACTATATAGTTATAAAGGTAGCACTGGGTCATTCCTGACCAATGGGGTGATGTCACATCACGGGGTCGTAGGGTTGCCAGCTCCCGGTTGGGAAATACCTGGAGATTTTGGGGGCAGAGCCTGGGGAGGGCAGGGTTTGGAGAGGGGAGGGACTTCAATGCCATAGAGACCAATGGCCAAAGTGGCCATTTTCTCCAGGGGAACTGATCTCTGTGAGGGGATATGATAACTGTCTTCAAATACTTGAAAGGCTGTCATATAGAGGATGGTGCCAGATTTTCTGTTGCCCCTGAAGGGACCAGAATCAAAGTGTTGAAATTAAATCAAAAGAGTTTCCATCTAGACATGAGGAAGAATTTTCTAACAGTTAGAGCTGTTCCTCCGTGGAACAGGCTTCCTCGGAAGGTGGTAAGCGCTCCTTCCCTGGAGGTTTTTAAGCAGAGGCTAGAAGGCCATCTGTCAGCAATGCTGATTCTATGTCCTTAGGCAGTTCATGAGAGGGAGGGCACCTTGGCCATCTTTTGGGCATGGAGTAGGGGTCACTGGAGATGTGGAAGGGGAGGTAGCTGTGAGATTCCTGCATTGTGCAGGGGGTTGGATTAGATGACCCTGGTGGTCCCTTCCAACTCTATTATTCTTATTGGCTGGAGATCAGTTGTAATAGCGGGAGATCTCCAGCCGCCACCTGGAAGTTGGCAACAGTAAAAATACACAACGGATGCTGCAAGACTTACAGTAAAGGGGAAAAAAATGATTTCCTAAGGCTGTTAGTTAATGCTGCGAACTCCAGGGTAAATGTTTCATGTATATACATCTCCTTTTAATGGATACAGTCTGAACGGAGGTTGCTAGACAAAACGACTGAATACCGGGGTATCGTCTTCAGCTTGCAGCCTTCATCTTCAACTCCATCTTCAATCTTCAATCAGTGTTGTTTCAACCGGTGTTTTATCATGAACATTAGACTTGAAATAGACTGCTTATATGTATGAAGAACTTATGGAGTGCTCTATGTGGCTTTGAATGGCTTCTGTATTGTTATCCTTAGTAGTGTGTTTGCAGAGCTGTGTATGTGCATTTTGCAATTGCATTATAAAATCATAAAATGGTAGTTTAGGATCTCTCTCTCTATAGTGGCCCTGTGGTGCTGTTTTTTCTTTACCACCTGGAGGTTGGCAAATAAGTCAGCTGCAAGTGGACAGTACTTGATACACATAGTGCCAAGGGCAGTTCTAAGTTCTGGGGAAGCATGGGCAAGATATTATCCAGAGAGACCCCTCCCTGAGTTTATGATTATTGAAACCCTACACTTCCATGCTAAATGAAGTGGACAGGAACAGGTTTTCCTGCCCACAGTGCAATTAGTAAGTTACAGTGCAATTAGGTTTTCCAGCTCCAGATTGGGAAATACCTGGAGATTTTGGGGGTGGAGCCTTAGGAGAGCGGGGTTTGGGGAGGGGAGGGACGTCAGTGGCTATAATTCCATAGACTCCACCTTCCAAAGTGGCCTTTTTCTCCAGGTGAACGGATCTCTGTCACCTGGAGATCAGTTGTAATCCCAGGAGATGTCCAGCCGCCAACTGGGGGTTAGCGAAAGCGTAGCACTGTGGCTAAATAAAGGTTAGTATCACAATGTTCCAATACATATATGTCACAACACATCAAAGAATCCACAAAACAGTGAATATCCTATGGCACTATATCGTTGCAAATAATCCTTTTAAGGTTGCTGTAACATGCCACCATTGCATAACTTACAGGTTGTATTGCATAACATTTAATTTATACATGCCAATATCCAGTATGCATATATACAGAAAGGTGCCTCAATAATAATAATAAAAAAAACTGCCACACAACGCTAGAACTCAAATAGAGACTGCGATTGGTGAGACAGGCATTGTCATAGAATAGGGGTGGGGAACATCAGGCCCGGGGGCTGTTTAAGGCCGGCAAAATCATTTGGTCTGGCCCTTTGTGGGTCCTGGCAGATCTCTAGCTCAGAAGGATCTAAGACTGGCGATCCGCCCCCTCCCGCGGACAGGAATAGCCTCTATTCAAGGCGGATGTGAGTTGGTTTTGCCGAGAAATGGAACCTTTCCCCCCCTTGCAGAGGAGTCGTTAGCTATGGAGCTGCTAGGACTGCCCAAGAAACTGTGTTAACCCTTTCCCACCAGGGTCAGGAGAAATGTATTCCCTCTGTAATACAAGAGGGCTGGGGGCGGAAGTGGAGAGAATGGAGGGGTTAAAGGGGGCAGGGCCAGAATGCGTGGGGGGGGGGTAGTTAAGTTGATTGTTTTCTATGGCCCGTGAATGATGTTGTAAATATCCAAATGGCACTTGGTGGAAAAAAGGTTCCCCACCCCTGCCATAGAATATTCACTATTTGTGGATTCTCTGATGTGTAATGACATATATGCATTGGAACATTATGATACTTACCTTTATTTAGCCACAGTGCTACACATTTGCTAATTCTATCTATTTTTAGCACGAGGTCTTTCTTTTGTACTACCTGGAGGTTGGCAACCCTAACTGCAATGGTACCCCATCTGCAGTCACCATGGGGCTGGAGGAGTCTTGATGCTGGGAGATGTAACATCTCTAGGGTTGCCAGTTCTGGGAAAATACCTGCAGATTTTGGGGGTGGAGCCTGAGGAGTGTGGGATTTGGGGTTTGAGGGTGGACTCTATGGCATGATAGTAGGAATTACTGGGGGCTTTTCCAATGGTTGTATCTGGCAGCCATACAGCTGATCCCAAAGAGCTAAAAAGCACATTACACGTATCACATCCCAACACCCTAAGGTGGGTCTTTTAGCACCTCTTGGCTGGCAGAACAGCTTTCCTCTAACGCGAAGGGTGCCTCCGCTTCATCCCTTCCTCCACAGTCTAACTCCGTCCTCTAAACTCAATAGTGTGTTGCACTGCTCAGAGGTGATTTCTGGAAAGTGTGAAGGCATGGAAGAATGTGCGTATGCATGCATAGTTAATCTGGGAGAAACGAAGCACATAATTTTTTTTGGGGGGGGAGGGAAATGAAATGTGGGGAGGCATGAAACATTATCCAGAATATTTAGCAGGCAGTCAGCACCAGGTTGTTGCTGGTGGGGGGACTTGGGTGGTTTGGATCCTGACCCATTTATCTTTGGCCTTAGTCGAGGGTGCTAATTTATGCCATACGTAAGGAGCAGCAGTTGCTGTTCACACCTTGCGACGCGTGGGCGACAGATTTGCAGCTGGTGTGTGGAGGTGGTTATATTGAGCGCAGCCAAGAGATGGGTGACGCCAAAAGACCAGGGCCTGGCATGGTGGTCATTGCTCCGAGGCCCCGGGCAACATAATGGGGCCAGGGAAGTGGGCTGCACATTCCGATGTGCATTTCGCAGGACACATCAGAGCATCATTCATAAGAGCCAACTTGAAGGTCCTGTGCCAATCAGTATGGCTGTGAAATGGGACCCTCTGTAAATCTGGCAGGAGATTCTGTACATTCAGGGGGCTAAATGGATAACTGGAAAAACAGAAAGGCGAATCCCCCCAAAAAAACACCCCAGCAATGTTCATCCCCCCTCCCAGCAACAAAGGATTCAGGAGAGCATCAGGTTTTTGGGGGGGAGTGGACAGAATGTGGTGGAGGAGGAGTTGACTTGGGTGAGTCCTTCACAGTTTATAGTATTCTGAAAACAGAGCCAGTGTGGTGTGGTGGTTAAGAGCGGTGGGTTGGAGCTGTCTGATCTGGAGAACCAGGTTTATTCCCCACTCCTCCACAGGAGTGATGGACGCTAATCCGATGAACCAGATTTGTTTCCCCATTCCTACACATAAAGCCGACTGGGTGACCTTGGGCTAGTCACAACTCTCTTCGAGATCTCTCAGCCCCACCTACCTCACAGGGTGTCTGTTGTGGGGAGGGGAAGGGAAGGCGATTGTAAGGCGGTTTGATTCTTCCTTAAGTGGTAGAGAAAGTTGGCATATAAAAACCAACTCTTCTTCTTCTTCTTCTGCTCTAGTTAGGGATGCCAACCTCCAGGTACTTGGAAATCAAACAAAATCACTAGTGCCTTACAAGGAAGTTAAGCAAAGCAAGAGTAGGCACTTATGGCACAAAAAGCACTACAAAAGAATGCTGAACAACATGTTTGTAATGACAAATTAAACAAACAATACAACCAAGAACAAAAGGAAATTCCTGTTACATGTGTAGAAAAGTCACCACGTTCCTGTAGTGTAGACAGGTAAGTGAAGTGACTAAATATCAAAGTCCTGGAATGCCATGAGTAGAGAGAAAATAGGCTTCTGGTCCTATTTCACTGGTGCTTTGTCAATTCAAGCAATCCTGTGACGTTCCGTCAAGATTCCACAGAACATATGTTCCGGACAAGAAGGCATATAGTCTGACAGTACTAAACTCCACCCTCCTCAGGCTCCACCCCCAAAACCTCATAAGAACATAAGAAAGGCCCTGCTGGATCAGACCAAGGCCCATCAAGTCCAGCAGTCTGCTCACACAGTGGCCAACCACGTGCCTCTAGGAAGCCACAAACAAGACGACTGCAGCAGCACCATCCTGCCTGTGGCAAAGAAGGACCTGGCAACCCTAACTATAGTCCACTAGCTCAGAGGCCTTGGCTATTGTAAGGGTCTCTGACTTATGGCTGCAGAGCCTAATGGGGCGCAGTGTGGAGCCAAATACGGCTGTTCTGAAAAGAAAATGAAATCTTTGTTCGGGTGTATTGGAGGGGCAAGCAGGGTGCTCTGTGAAAGGAAGGGCAGGCAAAGGTTTTTACGGGATGAAGAGCTTTTTAGAGATGCTTTTCTGAAAGGGAAATAATACCATGCACTGATTTATGCCAGTGGAGTGAAACAATTGTGCAGTGTACATTTATTGCTTATTGTGAGGCCTCTTGTGTGCCACTTCCTAAGAAAGGACTTGTAATAACCAGTCTTTGGGCTGTGGAAACAATATGGATTATTAATTCATTTGTCAATTAATAGGAATGTTAAATTGTATAGTTTCAGTTTTACAAATGGACTTTCTTATACTGGCTCTTTGTTGATTTCTTGCTTTGAATCTGAATGTAGGTTGGCTCTAATTATACAAGGCTGCTGACCCCATGCTTTTATGTTATGGGGAGGGGTAATTTTCATATTTTCTCCTTCTCCCAATAATCCCCCCCAGCCCCAACAAGTAGGGTTGCCAACCTCCAGGTACTAGCTGGAGATCTCCTGCTGTTACAACTAATCTCCAGCCGATAAAGATCAGTTCACCTGGAGAAAAATGGCCACTTTGGCAATTGGACTCTATGGCATTGAAGTCCCTCCCCAAACTCTGCCCTCCTCAGGCTCCACCCCTAAAACCTTCTGCTGGTGGTGAAGAGGGACCTGGCAATCCTACGCCATGCTTTTATGTTATGGGGAGGGGTAATTTTCATATTTTTTCCTTGTCCCAATATTTTTTCCCCAGCCGCAACTAGTAGGGTTGCCAACCTCAAGGTACTAGCTAGAAATCTCCTGCTGTTACAACTAATCTCCAGCCAATAGAGATCAGTTCCCCTGGAGAAAAATGGCCACTTGGCAATTGGACTCTATGGCATAGAAGTCCCTCCCCTCCCCAAACCCCACCCTCCTCAGGCGCCACCCCTAAAATCTCCCTCCGGTGGCAAAGAGGGACCTGGCAACCCTACTCCAGGCTTTTATGTTATGGGGAGGTGTAATTTTCATATTTTCTCCTTCTCCCAATATTTTTTTTGCCAGCCCCAACTAGGGTTCCTAAGAAGCCTAGAGGGAAAAAAACGTCCCGTGTCCCTTTAAAAGAGGCTCAATGTGTAGAAATGGGCAGCATAAGCTTCTCATGGGGTAGAGGCCAATAACAACATCTGATGCATAATATCCTTTTAAGCCTCTGTTAAAGCAACAGGCCGTTTTTGTGCCAGGCCTGTTGGCAACCCTAGTCCCAACTTGTTTCGTACAGATTAGTTACCTATAGTTATTTCGTGGGATTATGTGTGCTCAAGCCTCAGTGCCCTGCATAGGCACAGAAAGAAATGGGCATGAACACATACATGCTTGATAACTTCTTCAGCTGTGTGAGTAACAGTTGTTTGTGTAAAGTGCCATCCAGTCGCAGCTGATTTATGGTGACCCGGCTAGGGGTTTTCAAGGCAAGTGAGAAGCAGAGGTGGTTTGCCATTGCCTTCCTTTGCAGAGCCTTCCTTGGTGTAATGGGTAAGAGATGCGGACTGTAATCTGGTGAACCGGGTTGGACCAGAACCAACGGGTTGAAATTAAAAGAGTTTCCTTCTAAACATTAGGAAGAACTTTCTAACAGTTAGAGCGGTTCCTCAGTGGAACAGGCTTCCTTGGGAGGTGGTGAGCTCTCCTTCCCTGGAGGTTTTTAAGCAGAGGCTAGATGGCCATCTGTCAGCAATGCTGATTCTATGACTTTAGGCAGATTGTGAGAGGGAGGGCACCTTGGACATCTTCTGGGCATGGAGTAGGGGTCACTGGGGGTGTGGAGGGGGGTAGTTGTGAATTTCCTGCATTGTGCAGGGGGTTGGACTAGATGACCCTGGTGATACCTTCTGACTCTATGATTCTGTGACTGCAGAAGGCTGTTGGAGAACCAGCATGCCCCAGACTAGAATCTGAGAGACTCAAGTTCAGATCTGCACTCTGGCCTTTTTTGCAGGGACATTTCCCCACAGTCACCCTGCCGGCTTCCTTTTGATTATGCGTGCCTTTTCCCGCCCGTCAGAGGTCACCTCGCTCTCCCTGTGCGTTTTGCCCGTGTTTTCCAAGTGCTGCTTTAGCCAGAATCTGGAAAATGTGCACGGGGAGAGCGAGGCGACCTCTGACAAGCGGAAAAGGCATGCACAATCAAAAGGAAGCCCCGAAGCAGTCAGCGAGGGTGATTGCGGGGCACCGTCTCTGCATAAAAGGCCTCTGTCTTGGAAACTCACCGGTGACCTCTCGCTGGTCATTCTCTCTCAGGCTGACCTATCTCACAGGGTTGTTGTGAGGATACAATGGAAGAGGGGAGAATGTTGTAAGCTTCTTTTGGGTCCCCACTGGGGAGAAAAGCCAGCTATAAAGAAATAATCACTAAATTGCCAAACACTGAACTGTTTTCCCTGCTATCATTTCTGAAGCTCTTCTCTGCATTGTGTTCGTGTATAAAGTGCTGTCAAGTCACAGCCGACTTATGGCAACCCCTTATGGGTTTTCAAGGCAAGAGACTAAGAGAGGTGGTTTACCATCATCTTCCTCTACATAGCGACCCTGGTATTCCTTGGTGGTCTCCCATCCAAATACTAACCAGGGTGACCCTGCTTAGCTTCCGAGATCAGGCTACACCATGCGGCCTTCCCTCCCCTTTTCTGCATTACAAATATATAAATGGGCCCCACAGTATTTGCGTGTGTGTTAAGTGTTGTCAAGTCGCTTCAGAGTCATGGCGACCCTATGAATCCATGTCCTCCAAAATGTCCTGTCTTTGACAGCCTAGCTCAGATCTTGCCAATTGAAGGCTGTGGCTTCCTTTATCGAGTCAATCCATCTCTTGTTGGGTCTTCCTCTTTCCCTGCTGCCCTCAACTTTTCCTAGCATGACTGTCTTTTCCAGTGACTCTTGTCGTCTCATGATGTGACCAATATACGATAGCCTCAGTTTAGTCATTTTAGCTTCTAGGGTCAACTCAGGCTTGATTTGATCTATAACCCACTGATTTGTTTTTTGGGCAGCCTACGGTATCCGTAACACTCTCCCCCAATACCACATTTCAAAGGGTTCTACTTTCTTCCTGTCAGCTTTCTTCATTGTCCAGCTTTCACACCCATACATAGTAATAGGAAATACAATGGCAAGAATTAACTTAATCTTGGTGGCCAGTGACACATCCTTACACTTCAGAATCCTTTCTGGCTCCTTCATGGCTGCCCTTCCCAGTCTCAATCTCCTTCTGATTTCTTGGCTGCAGTCTCCCTTTCGGTTGATGATGGAGCCAAGGGAAGGGATAGAAAGTCATCAACAATTTCAATTTCCTCATTGTACCATGCTGCCTTCCCTCCCCTTTTCTGCATTACAAATATACGAATGGGCCCCACATATCTGGCACAATACAGTTGGGGAGTAACAACCTTATGTGTAAAGACATGTGCAAAAAGGCGACCACACAACGTAGCTCTGTGTAATTTTTTTTTAAATGCCATGTAGAATTACAACTCAATAACTTTATTTGAACATGGATTATGCTCAGTTGTGCTCCAGGCTCATGAGGCATGCTGTTGTTACCAGTAATGACGTTCCAAAGCCATAAACTCCAGGGGTTAATCATTATCGCAAAGGTTAGTTGTTTATACACAGTTGCACTCTAATGCGTTTATAAGACATTTTGTTGTTGTTGTCGTTGTGCTTCTATGCAAAAAGGATTTTTGCTTGTTTGTTTAAGAACTATACATGCTAACAATAAGAGGAAACACACTGCAGTGGTATAGGTGGTTAATGCAACTCCAAAGCAGGAAGGCATAGGGGAGAAGACACCATTGCACATCATGGAATATGTATCTGCAGGAGGCGAGAAAATAGAGCAAAAGCCATCCTGCTCATGTGCTGAAGTTCTGTCCAAAATGCACAAAACATCAGACTTCTGATGGTTCTAATCTTGATGTCTTTCAAATAGTTACAATGGTAAAAAAACAGCAGACACTTGAAGATCTAGCCGACAGTATCGCCACAAATAAGCATTTCGAAAAAGGGGAAGGATGACAGGGAAAATGGGAATGCAATATTTTGGGAGCGACATTACTCGGAATACGGAGAGACTCGAGTGAGCGGACGGCTTCAGTTCTGGAGAAAGCAGTTACGTGTTGGAGCGCTCTTAGAATGAAGCATTCAGATTGGGCAACAGGAATGACTCTGAAGTACCCCCACTATGCCACTACTCTGGACTCTGAATTGGTGACCAAGGCCATTTATGCTTGGTAATTTGCAGTGCATTCCAGGCTGAATTGCCCCGCATATTTTTTTGAGTTTTTCACGCTGAGCCGTCATTCAGGAAGTGACTGTGAAGCCGGCGCATTCCTGCTTCACATTTCTTAAGAGCCCCGTTAACGCAACCTTTTGTGTTTGCTCCGCCCCCGCTGCGAAGAATCCCCTCCAGGAACCATGCAAAATTACAGCCACACGTTAGCTATGCCCACGGCAGTTGCTAATGACTATGCAAACAGGAACGAAGGAGCAGGCGAGTGGGGGGGTGGAATTTCTCCTTTTGCAACGGGACCGTGAATAGGCATTTTAAAGGTCGCATTTTTAAAAAGAGCTTTGAGCAAGCATCAAAATTGACCCTGCATAAATGGCCTAACAGTGCCATCTTAAGGGAGTCCACTCAGAATGCTACTCAGGCCTACTCACTGGAGCTTACTTCCAGGGAACTGTTCTTCGGATGGCATTGTAACAGTGCCGACCTAAGGAGAGTTAAGCCTTTCTAAGTCCACTGACGTCCATGGGATTAGAAGGGTGTCTGTTTAGGGGTGCACTGTCGGGATCTGTACTCTTTTTTTTTTTTAGTTTTCGTTCATTGTCGGCATTTAAAAACAAACCAGCAAAAGCATCAATTACAGCTACACTGCAAGAACATGGTAGACATTTTGCATCGCCTCCCGTTTGATCTTCATATTTTTCTCAGGGCTTCCTTTCTGTCTCCAGACTTCTCACCTTCTTCCACCACTATGTTAATCCCCAAGCAAACTCTCGAATACTACTTGATGGAAACCTGATACCCCCCAAAATTCACACATTTCACAGTGGAGCTGGAATCTGATTGACTTTGTTCCATTTGTCGAATTCCAGTTTGCAGCCCGCCGTTCTAGTCCCTGGAATGAAAACCTTTCACTCCGAAGGGCGACCACACCGAAGGGAGAGTTTTCTTTCTTTCTTGAATTGTCTCGAGCTGCAGAAGAAACTCAGGCTCTTCCCTTATTTTGTCATTTATATTTAGACCCCACTTTTGTCCTTGATTGGAACCCGAAGCGTCTTATCGCATCACTCTCCCTTTCTCCACCTAACCCTCACGACAGCCTTATGAGGTAAGTCAGGCTGAGAGATTGCGACGTGCACGGCCAGCTTGCACGGCAGAGCGGGGATTCAAACTCGGGCCGTCCCCGGTCCTAGTCTGACCCTATAACCGCCGCACCAGCTCCCCACACATTAGGCAGAAGACCTGGCCTTTCTATGTGTCTGGTCACCCTACATTTCACCAATTAGCTGCAGGCCCCAAGATCGAGAAACCACGACAGGCTCTACCTACTCCAGGTTTCCTGATCGTTTTGCTCTCCTGAACAAGACTTCCTGATCGTTTCACTCTACTGCACAAGGCTTCCTGATTGTTTCGCTCTCCTGCCCAAGGCTTCCTGATTGTTTCTCGCTCTTGCGCAAGGCTTCCTGATTGTTTTGCTCTCCTGCGCAAGGCTTCCTGATTGTTTAGCTCTGCACAAGGATTCCTGATTGTTTTGCCTGGTTAAAAAAAAAAAGAGAGAAACGAAAAAGAACCCTGGAAAGAAGGCCTTGGCCATCTCCCAGAAAGAAAAGACCTCAAGCGGGCCCAGCATCAGGTGAGCCAGGCCCCCCGCCACAGGGCAGACAATCCTGCACTCGCGCTCCTTAGTCAATCTGAAAGCCACCGCAGGAAGGGAGAGATTTCTTCCCGGGGGTGGGGGGCAGCCTTTTCCTAGACCCAGACCCAGCGGCCAAGCAGCTTCCTCCAGACACAGAGGCCAATTCTAGGGACACCCCCCCCAGACAGATATTCTCCCCCCAAGCCTTCTCTGTACCACCCTCGCCCCCTTTCCTCCAGACACAGAGGCCAATTCTAGGGACATCCCCCCAGATATCCCTCCATGCCTTCCCTGGACCACCCTCACCCCCTTTCCTCCAGACACAGAGGCCAATTCTAGGGACATGCCCCCAGCCAGACATTCTCCCCCCCCCAAGCCTTCTCTGTACCACCCTCACCCCCTTTCCTCCAGACACAGAGGCCAATTCTAGGGACATCCCCCCAGATATCCCTCCATGCCTTCCCTGGACCGCCCTCACCCCCTTTCCTCCAGACACAGAGGCCAATTCTAGGGACATGCCCCCCAGCCAGATATTCTCTTCCCCCCCACAAGCCTTCTCTGTACCACCCTCACCCCCTTTCCTCTCTCTCTCTCTCTCTCTCTCTGTCTCTCTCTCTCTCTCTCGGTCCTCCGCTCTCCCTGCCGGTTGCCGCCGCGTCTTCTCCCCCCCCCCAACCGAGACTCTCCCTCCCCCCCCCGGCTTTCTCTCCCCTCCTCCTCCTCGCTTCCTCCCAGCCCCCCCCTCCACTATTAGTATTCCGCTCCCGTCCCCGCTCCTCGCAGGAGCGCCTTTGCTGCAGCGCGGCCGGCGTCGGTGGTTGGCTGGCTGGCTGGCTGGCAGGCAGCCGGGTCCGGGTGCGGGTGGCAGGCAGGACGAAGCGGTGGGCTCCCCTCCGGCTCGGGTCCGACGCCCGCTTCCCCCCGGCCACCCCCTCCCCTCCCCTCCCCGGGCCAGGCCTCCGGCGGGGGCCCCGACGCCGGCTCGGACCCGGGACCTGCATGGAGCCCCAGCGCTGAGGGGGGAGCCGGGGGGAGCCTGCGCAGCCGCCCTCCCCCTTTGCGCCCCCCCGTCCCCGACCGGGCCCGCGGAGGGAGGGAGAGAGGGAGGGAGGGAGGGGCCAGCAGCTGCGCCAGCCGAGGGGGTCGGGGGGATGCTGCCTCCGCGACGACCCCCGCTTTGGTGAGTGGGGAGGGGGCGGGCGGGCGGGGGGGGTCTTTTTCTGCCGGGGGGGCTGGCTAGAGGGAAGGAGCTCTGGAGGGCTCGGGGGGGGGCTGGGATGGGGGCATCGCGGGGATGGAGGGAGGGGGCTTTGGGACCGTCGGATCCGGTGGGGGGATCAGGGGCAGGAGTCGAGCAATGGATGGGGAGGGGGATGGAGGGGGCAGGAGTCGAGCAATGGAGGGGGATGGAGGGGGCAGGAGTCGAGCAATGGATGGGGAGGGGGATGGAGGGGGCAGGAGTCGAGCAATGGAGGGGGATGGAGGGGGCAGGAGTCGAGCAATGGATGGGGAGGGGGATGGAGGGAGGCAGGTTGCTGGGGGAACGGCAGCAGCTGCCCCCCCCCCGTGCCTGGAAAATACCGCTCTGCCCTCAGCCCCATGGGCCTCTGATCCCAACCCCCTTCCCCCCCCCCCCGTGTACTCAGTCCTCCCAAGTCCCCACTACTCCTAACATTCCTCCCCGCAGGTCCCCACAAGCCATAATTTGCCACCCCCCTGCCCACTGATGAGCCTCCCCCCCCCCAAGTCGGCTGAGCCCCCTTTCAATCGCCCGCTCCCATAGCAACACCGTTTGCTTCCCCCATCGAGCCCTGCTGGTTTCTCAGGTCCAAAGCCACACCCCCACAACGAGGGGGGGGTCTTCTGTCGATGAACCCCACCTCACCTCCATCTGAGCCCCCCTTCCCCCAGAAACGCACCTTTCCGACCACCCCTAGCCCCCTCTCCGTTTCTCCCTAACCGACCCACCCCTTCCAAGGACACCAGTCCTATAACCCCCAAGCCCCCCCCCCCCCAAGAAATATTCGATCTCAAGAAAGGATTACTCTTCAATGAACCTCACCGTCTCCACTCCAGAGATCTCTGTGCCTGGTATTTCTCCCTCGTTCTTGCATTCTCCATTTTCCAAATGTATATGTAAGACACACCAAATGAAGCGTGTCTTACTCCCCATTCCAAGGGGGCTAAGCCCCCGCCATTACTGCCCAGCTTTTCTCCACCACCCACTCCTAGGTCCTGCCACAGGCCCTAGAGAACCCTGTCTTCCTCTGTCTCTTTAGGGACTTCACAATTTCTCCCTAGCCATTTGCACTGAAAAGGGCTTTCTTCCCACCCTTGGCCTTAACGGGTCCCACCTCCCCAATAATCGGACCTCCCTCTTTGGGACACTTTCCTCTTGCTCCCTTAAGATTCCCATTGTACCCCGTTGACTCCTCCGTAGCCCAACGCCGTGGGGCACATTGACGCATAAATCCAGCCAGCTCCGCTCTTTGAATTTCATCCCCCCCCCCTGGTCTTCCCTTTTCCCCTTCCCTCGCTGTAGAGTTCCTTCTTTTTCTCCCACCCCAAAGTCTTTTCCCTGTCCGGCACCAGCCTGTTATCAATTCTCACAACGTTCCCCCTTATGCCCCACAACCTGTGCACTCTCCGCTCTAGACGTTGCTCCCCTATTCCCACCCTTTCACCCCGCCCCCACAACAATTCGGGGCTTCCCTAAGCATGGTGCTTCACAGTGGGGGAGACTAGCCCCTCCAGAAATAAGGCCTGGTCCTTTAGAAACAGCAGATATAAAGTGGTAAAACTTGGTTCTGGATTGTATCACTTCAGACTGCAGGGCATGGCTAGCACAGTTAAATGCTGCTCTATTTCCACCCCCCCCCCATAGAAAACTAGATGTCAGGGAGCAGGGTTGTTATCTAGCTGGCTTTCTGTCTGCAGGGAATGGTAGGGATGAGGTGAACAATCCCAATGTGGTACAGCCCCAGCACAGGCCTACCTCTTTATCTACTGTTTGCAAACACTAGGTCAACGTGTACAGATTTAGGGTAGGATGTTGGCATAAGGGAATTGGGGACTTGGCTTTTAGACTGACAAATTTGTGCCAGAATTGGGGTGTGTGTGTTTCATTCTTATAGATTGTTTTTTGGGAAGCTGGGTGGATGCATGGACTGGGGAACCGATATGAAGGAACCTCTCTGGGGCCGAGACTGGCAGTATGTGTGTTATGGGGGAGACATGGATGCTGGGACTTGTGGAATGCATTTGGGGGATTTGTAGGGAATAGCTGTCAGTGGAGGATTGCCTTTATATACCTGTTCAGCTGCTGCATTTCAGGTCAAGCTGTGGATTTCAGGTACTAAGTGGAGAATCTGGGGGTCTGATTCTGCAGCTGTGTATTGGGCCGGGGTGGGTGAGGGGGGGAGTCGGGGGTTGCAACTTTGCAATGGCAGAATGGGATGAAATGCGGAGAAGAACTTTTGTATGCCGGGAGGGCGTTTTTGTGGCCCCATGGAGAAAAGAAGCGGGCTGGTGCTGAATCCGACCCTTGGTCCCTCTAGGCCGGCCTCGCCTAAGGCAGAGGGCCATCAGCTCTCCAAAAGTCTCCGCTTCCTCCGACCCCTGGGATTGAGACTGGGGTTTTTTGTTATCGCCCAAGCATTTGACCGCCCCAAGCAACCCCCCCTTCCCCCTCCACGGAGGAGTGTCAGCAATTCGCCCCTCTGAGACAGGAAGGGTGGTTGGATATCTTCGTGTGCGTCCGTTGCGGTGGTAGCATGTTGTGATGAAGGAAGTGGTTGTCACGGGGCACATTGATCTGTGTGTATCGGGTGCCTACATGGTTGCTGCTGAAGTGGGGAGGGGGAAAGCTGGTGGCGGCAGATGCGGCGACTTCTTAATTTGGAGTGCAACATAAACAGGAGCATGTTATGGATGGAATTTGCGGTGGGGGGGGTCATCTGCATAGCATAAACAGCCGGGGCCGTTGTCGTGAACTTACATGAAGAGCACAGGGCCGTATGTGTCCGTGGCAGTTCTGTTCTTGAGCGTATTTTTGCACAAATATTCAAAATAGTATTAAGGAGTCCAAAAATGGTACATGGATACAGCTGCCAGGGGAAGAAGAAGAAAAAAAAGGTAGCCAGGAGGATGTGCTAGAAACAGTTGCCATGGCGATAGGAACCAAAAGAATGGGGATGGAAATGGAGAGGACAAAAAAGACCGCTTTTAGTTTTCCACCCTAAGAGAGCGTCACTTTCCCCCTCCTCCCCAAACATTGTGACCCCCATAGAAAAGCCATTCTGTCTGTCTCCATGGTTGGAGGTGAGCAGGTGGGTGCAAAAGAGAGGGGGCGCCTGAATTTTTCAGGCAGAAGATGTGGGCTTTGGCATCTCTTGCGTGGACGTGTGAACAGGGTGGATGCGGAAGGCTCTATCTTGCGCTAGGTGCGGTGACAGGAAGTGGGTGTGGCATGGGGGGGGCGAGGAGAAGTTGCAGGACCAGCCGTGGAAGATGGGGAGAGCCCCTTGCCCGGCCTTGCTCCACCATTTGCCTCCCTTGTTCGTGATAATAAAGTATCGTTAACCAGTGATACCCAGCGGTAATTATGATGAATGATAATTATTGAGATGGACTGAATGAAGATACCCAAAAGTTTAGAGACTTGTTCCCAAGCAGAGCTGGGAATTCGAAGCGTTATTTTCCAGGTCTGGTTGTTACGATCATCCTTCTTGGGTTCATCTTTGCGGCAGTGTAGGTAAGTAATTACAGCGGCAAGTTGCGCTACAGTATAAATTACCAGCTAGGGGCTGAATGAACAGAGACCTCAGATACCTGCTCTTGCCTGGGTGCTGAGGACCCATAAGAACATAAGAAAAGCCCTGCTGGATCAGACCAAGGCCCATCAAGTCCAGCAGTCTGTTCACACAGTGGCCAACCAGGTGCTTCTAGGAAGCCACAAACAAGACGACTGCAGCACCACCACCATCCTGCCTGTGTTCCACAGCACCTAATATAATAGGCATGTTCCTCTGATCCTGGAGAGAATAGGTATGCAGCATGACTAGTATCCATTTTAACTAATAGCCATGAATACCCCTTTCCTCCATGAATATGTCCACTCCCCTCTTAAAGCCTTCCAAGTTGGCAGCCATCACCACATCCTGGGGCATGTAGTTCCACAATTTAAATATGCGTTGTGTGAAAAAATACTTCCTTTTATTTGTTTTGAATCTCACCCTCCAGCTTCAACAGATGACCTCGCGTTCCAGTATTATGGGAGAGGGAGAAAAACGTCGCCCTGTCCACTCTCTCCGAACCATGCATAATTTTATAGACCTCTATTATGTCTCCCCTTAGCTGCCTTCTTTCCAAGCTAAACAGCCCTAAGCGTCTTAACCGCTCCCCATAGGACAGTATTCATTTTGACTAGTAGCCATGGATAGCTCTCTCCTCCATGAACATGTCCATTCCCCTCTTCAAGCCTTCCAAGTTGACAGCCATCACCACATCCTGGGGCAGGGAGTTCCACAGTTGACCTGTGCTTCCTATGAGATCTTCCCACCCTAGCCTACTCAAGGACAGGACTCAAAATGTTGGCCTTTTTGTAGATTGCCAGTTCTGTCTACAGCTGGTGGTTTTGAAGTGCATGGAGATCCGTGTGCGCACTCTGAAAGAAGCACCTGATCACAGATGACACCCAAGGGCCACCGAAACGCACTAGCTCCTTCTGAATGGCTATAGGAATACACAGTGTTTCTGAATTCCCAAAGAAAGGCATTACACTAAGAGCTATTCATTAGAACCATCCCCAAATGGACATGAAGTTGTCTTCAGCAAATGTCCTCTCCCCACAAAGAACACAGGAACTCCCCATGAAGAACTTGGGGGGGCTTATATCTCACACGACATCATCAAGCAGGCATCTTGGCCATCTTCTGGGCATGGAGTAGGGGTCACCAGGGGTGTGTGTGTGTGTGTGGGGGAGGTAGTTGTGAATTTCCTGCATTGTTCAGGGGGTTGGACTAGATGATTCTGCTGGTCCCTTCCAACTCTATGATTCTGTGAACACCGTAATTGTTAGGATTCCTCTAATGCTCATTTGCAATGTTCACGTACATTTCTGGAAGGTTGATTACTGAGCTCATGTCTGCCAATATTTTTTCCCAAGTTCCAGAGATAGGGTGCAGAAGCGGAAACATTTATTTATACTTAGAAAAAGAAGAAGAGTTGGTTTTTATATGCCAACTTTCTCTACCGCTTAAGGAAGAATCAAACCGCCTTACAATTGCCTTCCCTTCCCCACAACAGACACCCTGTGAGGTAGGTGGGGCTGAGAGAGCTCTAAGGGAGCTGTAACTTGCCCAAGGTCACCCAGCCGGCTTCGTGTGTAGGAGTGGGGAAACAAATCCAGTTCCCCAGCCTCTGCCGCTCATGTGAGCCGTGGGGAATTAAACCCGGTTCTCCAGATCAGAGTCCACCGCTCCAAACCACCCCTCTTAACCACTACACCATGCTGGCTCCATACTTAGACATTTATACCCTTCTTTTCTCCCCAGTGTGGACCCAAAGCTGTTTACAACATCATTTGCCCCTCCTTTGTTTCACTCTTGCAGCAACAACAACCCTGAGAGGTAAATTTGGCTGAGAGTGTGTGACTGGCCCAAGGTCACCCAGCAAGCTTCCATGGCAGGGTTGGGATTCGAACCTGGGTCTCCCAGATTCTAGTCTGACACTTTAACCATGACAGCTGGCTGAAGCTGGTGTTGCTCTTCTTCAAGAGAACTTTTGAACTCAGAAGGGGGAGTAGGAGATGCCGCTGTGCAAAGCACAGAAGGGACCAGTGTTTTGTGTGTGTGGGTAGATTTTTGGTTTGGTATTAAGGGTTTTTCTGTCTGTTGGTTTTAATCTTGTTTCCCGCCCCCCCCCCCCTAAGTATTTGACTTCAGGGTCTTCTCCCTGTGCAGTCTTATTGTACTGGAGTGTGGGCAAGAGAAGTTTTTGTGTCAAATGGGATATATACATATGAATCCATGGTTGGTTGAAGCAGGACTCGAAGCTATATCTTTCAGACTCTGAGACAATGTTTGCATGGCAGACATCTTGTCACTGAAGTGGATGATGCCAGGGACCACAGCAAGGGTGGCAGAACTGGAGAAAAACTCCTGTATGGAGTTAGGCTAAGGCAGAAGGAATGTCAATAAACTGGAGGTTGTGTGTGGGAGATGGGCAGTTACTGACAGACACGTTTTAGGTGAGACCCTACACGGTCCCGAATTCAAATCCATCCTTAATCACATCATGGTCTCTCGGGCCAATCCCACTCTTTTTTTAAAAAAAAATATATTATAAAGTTTTAGGATACAGAAAAAAGGAGGATGGCGAAAGGAATCGATTAGAACAAATTGTCTTTTCCAAGCCTTAACAAAGATAATATTAATAAAGGAAAATAACAAATTTATCAAAATCTTACTCTGGAACTTAAATTGTCTTAGAACTCTTTCTGAGAACTTGAACATATACTCTTAATGCTTTTAAAAAAATAGTCATTCAGTAGTCATTCAAAAAATAATCATTAGAACGCCTTACTACTCTTTCAGATAAACCTAACATACCTTACTCTTGATACATCAGTACATATTCTCAGTAGAAATATCATCTGCTATTCTAAAGATTTTATGGGCAAATCCCACTCTTATGCCCTCGTCTGTCTGTAAAATGGGTATAACAGCAAGCTGCTGCCTCGAAGAGCTGGGTTTGATACTGGAGGGCACATCTGCTCCTGCCTGGAACAGAAAAGAAGCAGCCTTGTGACCTGGCAGAAGTGTTGGGTGACGTTTTATGGGTTGGCAGGTATGTAAAAAAGGTGCAGCATTGAAAGTAAAATTTGTAGCCTTAGGAAGTTTGGAGAATTTGTAGCTGAAATTTTGAGTTTTTAAAATGCAAGCTCGGGAGATGCGTTCGCTATTTGGCACCCTTGAGAAACCCAATCCCAACAGCATCTTAAACTGAGAATGTTATAAAAACTAAATTGAAGAGCGTACATTTATATTTTTTCACCCAGTTGAGCTGAAAGATTTTCTCCCTCTAAGCCGTTTTGCAGCTCCAGAGAAGAGGTGCGGGGGTGGTGTGTGCTGGAACTGAGGAGGAGGAAGTTTTATGGATGAATGGGGGGTTATTTTATTTATTTACTTACCACGTTTATAGCCTGCTGTTCTCCACAATGAGGACCCAAAGAGGCTTACGTCATTCCCCTATCCTCCATTCTACCCTCACAACAACCTTGCGAGGTTGGCCGGGAGTGTGCGACTGGCCCAAGCTTACCCAGTAAGCACACAAGAACACATGAACACATGAAGCTGCCTTATACTGAATCAGACCCTCGGTCCATCAAAGTCAGTATTGTCTACTCTGACTGGCAGCTGCTCTCCAGGGTCTCAGGCAGAAGTCTTTCACATCACCTACTTGCCTGGTCCCTTTAACTGGAGATGCCGGGGATTGAACCTGGGACCTTCTGCATGCCAAGCAGATGCTCTGCCACTGAGCCACAGCACCTACAGCTGAATGGGGATTCGAGCCTGGGTCTCCCAGATCCTAGTCTGAACATCCACACTGGTTCTCTCATCTCTAAATGATGAGAGAAGTAGGAAGTGAGCCTGTGAAAAGAATGTTGGTAAATGCTATAGAAATTGGGTTTGATGGAGGAAGATGACATAGATGGGGTACCACCCCAGTGGGAGGGGTTGTAACTTAGTGATCGAGCGTATGCCTTGACTCAGGTTCAGTCAAAGCCAGCATGGGGAAGGGCTGAGGCTCAGTGGTAGAGCATCTGCTGGGCATGCAGAAGCTCCCAGGTTCAATCCCCAGCCTCTCAAAGGGACTAGGCAAGTAGGTGATGTGAAAGACCCCTGCCTGAGACCCTGGAGAGCCGCTGCCGGTCTGAGTAGACAATACTGACTTTGATGGACCAAGGGTCTGATTCAGTATAAGGCAGCTTCATGTGTAATCATGTGTTCATGGTATAGTGGCTAGATCTGGACTAGGATCTGGGAGACCCAGACTCGAATCCCAGCTCTGTCATGGCGGCTAGCTGGGTGACCTTGGGCCAGTCACGTTCTGTCAACCTAAACGTCTTCACAGGATTGCTGTCGCAAGGATGAAATAGAGGGGAGAGGAATGTTGTAAGCTGCTTTGGGTCTCCACTGGAGAGGAAAATGGGGCATTGATATCTAATAAATGAGGTCAGATTCTCCAGTTGGACCTTAGATAGCAGGGCGGGAGAAGACCTGCTTCCCCCGGAGATCTAGGAATGCCACTGTCAGTCAGAAGAGACAATAATAGGTTAGATGGGCCAAGATATATATGTGGGTGGGTATGAATATATGAGAGTGAGTGATGCTTTATGAGAAACAAAATTGGTAGTTGAGAGGGGAGGGAAGTCACAATTTGTTTTGGTTCAGGTAGATGCTTGTGCACAGTACTGCTTGCCTTGTGGAGCTTATTTTAAAGCTTAACTGAGGGGAAAACCCCCAGACTTTTTCATGCTTGGTAGGGATTCCAAGTCCACTTCTTCCTATTTGCCAGGTGAGTTGACTGTTTACAAGCCTGGTTCATGGGGGCTGAATGGGAGAGAAGGGAGCTCATGGGCTACAGTGGGGCATGGAGTGGTGGAATAAAGACTGGTGATTCTACGGGCAATCAGCAGTGCTGAAATGAACCCCCCCCCCGCCTCTTTGAAAAACCGCTGTTGGGTCATTCGGTTTCAGAATGAACCGCTCTGCCATATATGTCTTTGTAAGGTCGCAATCAGGCACTGCCCTCAAACTCATTTTCTCTGGCATCTCAGGTCTGGTCTCATTTTAAGAACATAAGAACATAAGTAAAGCCATGCTGGATCAGACCAAGGCCCATCAAGTCCAGCAGTCTGTTCGCACAGTGGCCAACCAGGTGCCTCTAGGAAGCCCGCAAGCAAGACGACTGCAGCAGCACCATCCTGCCTGTGTTCCACAGCACCTAATATAGAATCATACAGTTGGAAGGGACCACGAGGGTCATCTAGTCCAACCCCCTGCACAATGCAGGAAATTCTGAACTACCTCCCCCCCATACCCCCAGTGACCCATACTTCATGCCCAGAAGATGGCCAATGTGCCCTCCCTCTCGTGATCTGCCTAAGGTTGTAGAATCAGCATTGTTGACAGATGGCCATCTAGCCTCTTCTTAAAAACCTCCAGGGGAGGAGAGCTTACCACCTCCCGAGGAAGCCTGTTCCACTGAGGAACCTCTCTACATGTTAGAAAATTCTTCCTAATATAATATAATAGGCACGCTCCTCTGATGCTAAGAGAATAGGTATGCATTATGACTAGTATCCATTTTTACTAGTAGCCATGAATAGCCCTCTCCTCCATGAACATGTCCCCTCCCCTCTTAAAGCCTTCCAGGTTGGCAGCCATCACCACCATCCTGGGGCAGGGAGTTCCACAATTTAACTATGCATTGTTATAGAGAGGAGAGATCCATACACAAGCACAAAACATGAGTAGACGGTCACAATGGCTACACCAGTGTAAATGTTGTCCCTCTCGCAAGCACTGGAAAGCCAATTTTTGATGAGCTGATCGCCATTAAAGCATACGCCTACATGGCCATTTTGATACTGCTTTATGCACAATTGGAGGTTTTGCTTCCAGGGCCCGTTGCCCCATAGCCTGGAATGTACTTAGTTCACCATAAGCCCAATGATTACATTTTTGTGCAATTACCTTTTTATAAGAAGGTTGTTATGGCACACAGCTGTCACACAATTACTTGGAAAGATGAAAGGGCCATTGGGTTCAGTGTTCTTTTGTCCCATACTGGCTAGTCAGATGCTCCTGGCCTGAGGGCCTCTCCCTTGTTATTTGTCCCTGGCATCTGACATTTCGGAGATATACTGCCTCTGAACCTGGAGGTTCCATTTAGTGATGCAAGCTATTGGTGAAGCTCTACAAATTTGTATAATTGTATTTATTAGATATTTGTGCCCCACATTTCTCCCCAATGGGGATCCAAAGTAGTTTGCAGCATAATTCTCCCCTCCTCCAGTTTATCCTGACAACAGCCCTATAAGGGAAGATAGGCTGAGCGTGTATGCCTGGCCTTAGGTCACCCAGTGAGCTTCCATTGCAGAGTGGACATTCGAACCTGTGTTTTTATGAGCCTAGGTTGACACTCTAACCACTACACAACACTGCCAATGTTTGGCTTTCATCATAGTGGTTAAGAGCATGGTGTAGTGGTTAAGAGCAGTGGTTTGGAGCGGTGGACTCTGATCTGGAGAACCGGGTTTGATTCCCCATTCCTCCACATGAACGGCGGAGGCTAATCTGGTGAACTGGATTTATTTCCCCACTCCTACAAACGAAGCCAGCTGGGTGACCTAGGGCTAGTCACAGCTCTCTCACCCCCACCTACCTCACAGGGTGTCTGTTGTGGGGAGGGGAAAGGAAGGTGATTGTAAGGCGGTTTGATTCTTCCTTAAGTGGTAGAGAAAGTCGGCATATAAAAACCAACTCTTCTTCCTCTTCTTCAATACTGCCAATGTTTGGCCTTCATCGTAGTGATGAATTCTCAAAGTCAGTGATACCTTATTGAGAAACAGTTCTTCCTTGGATTGGTACTGGTCTATTATTTGTCCCCTTCATTGGGTGAAACCCCCCCCCCCCACAATGCCTTCCGAGTTCAAGTCTGACTAGAGGAGGAAAAAAACGTCTTTCTATCCACGCTCCTGTGATTTGTGTTGACAGCGAACAAATCTGGCCATCTGTTCGTCATGAGCCTGGTATGATTTGGGCCAAGTCGAAAAGCTCCCGGCCACAAGCGGCATGGTGGTGCGGGGTGGATTGGCAATTCTGGCTGGAAATGTGGCGCGCGGTCGAGCCCACTCACCCTGCTGGAGCTGCGCTGGAATGTGTCAGTTTGGGTTGCGAGCGGTCGTGCCCGTGCCGAGCAGCTTAGCGGCGGCTTTGCAACGCCTGGGAGGGCTTACATGGACGCAGCTCAAACTTCTTGGCCTAGGCGGAGGTCTCTTTAAGCCCACGCTAGCTCCTTTAGTTAACAACTGCAGCACACAACATCCCGAGGTGGATATGTTGAGATTCTGTCAGTGAGTAATTTCCATCGACGCTGATGTGTTGCACTGCCAGGTTAAGTTTTTTTCCAGGGTGTTAATTATAAGCGGCGATTTGGCAGGAAGGCAATTGTGATGTAGCTTAGAATTAAAGAATCCTAGAGTTGGAAAGGACCACCTGGGTCATCTAGGTCTCCCTGCACAATGCAGGAAATTCACAACTACCTCCCCCACACACCCCCAGTGACTCCTACTCCATGCCCAGAAGATGGCCAAGATGCCCTCCCTCTCATCATCTGCCTAAGGTCATAGAATCAGCATTGCTGACAGATGGCCATCTAGCCTCCAGGGAAGGAAAGCTTACCACCTCCCGAGAAAGCCTGCTCCACTGAGGAACCACCCTAACTGTGAGAAAATTCTTCCTAATGTCTAGATAGAAACTCTTTTGATTTAATATCAACTTGTTGGTTCTGGTCCGACCTTCTGGGGCAACAGAAAACAACTCGGCACCATCATCTGTATGACAGCCCTTCAAGTACTTGAAGATGGTTATCATATCACCTCTCAGTCTTCTTCTCTCTAAGCTCAACATGCCCAGCTCCTTCAACCTTTCCTCATAGGACCTGGTCTCCAGACCCCTCACCATCTTTGTTGCCCTCCTCTGGACACGTTCCAGCTTGTCTACATCCTACAGCTTTGGCCACAGCTCCAAGGAGCTCTGGCGGGGTGACCATGAGGCTGATATGCAAACGTGTGTGTGTAAATCTGGTTTAGATGACATTGTCTAAAGAGCCATTTCTCGCTTTGGGGCTAATGGGCAGGAGACGAATCCCAAAGAAATCCCTTTCTCCCAAAGGGCAAGAGGTGTGAAAACGGTGGGTGGTGTTTAGGACATAGTGCCTGTGAAGAACGGAGGAATTGTGGGAAAGAGATTTGAGCGAGACCAACATTGCTCATGTGCGTGGCTCTGGCGCTTGCGAGAGAGCGGAGCAGACCTGAAGAATTAACTTAGACAAGGGCAGGGAAACAAATAAGGGGTCTCTGATGGTTTCCGTAGTGGAGAAAGTTAGGAAGATCAGGTGTTTGTACCACTGAAAACTAATGAGAGAGGATAGGGAGATTATATTGGGGGTGGTAAACTGGTTTGCGTGGCATAAGCGGCATCATTTATTATGATGGATAGATTGATTTGGGCAGGAATTGGAACATTTGATAGGGAAAGTTGAAGAAAGGCGGACAGGGACAGGAAACTGTGGTCCAGGACTACTGGAAGGTGACTTCAAGTAGACATGTCCTGCATTTTTTTCCAGCATTCTCTTTGCAACCATAAGGCCTAGAAACTTGCCTAAATTAAAAGGAAGAATCTGGTGAACTGGATTTGTTTCCCCACTCCTACACATGAAGCCAGCTGGCTGACCTTGGGACAGTCACGCTCTCTCAGCCCCACCTACCTCACAGGGTGTCTGTTGTGGGGAGGGGAAGGGAAGGTGATTGTAAGCCGGTTTGATTCTTCCTTAAGTGGTAGAGAAAGTCGGCATATAAAAACCAGCTTTTTCTTTTATGTTGCCTGTTTCCCTGATGGTCACCCTTCTGACAACTTCGGGTCTTTGTTTTGATTATGCATGCCATTTCTGACTGTCAGAGGTGGCTTCGCTCTCCCCCCCCCCCCCCCGGCATTGTCCCGCGTTTTGCCCGCGTTTTGAAATTTGAGATAAAACAGGTCCCTGAAAACGTGGGGAAAGGCAGGGGGGGAGAGCGAGGCGACCTCTGACGGTCGGAAACGGTATGCATAATCAACACAAAACCCCGAAGTCATTGGAGGGGTGACCGTGAGGGAAACAGCCATGCATCAATGGCCAAAGTTCACTGAAAGTGCCTTCTCCAACAAATGCGCAAGCATCCTTATGCAACAAGTTTAGAAACACCGCTCTTCAGCACACAAAGGGTGATGGCCCTGTGGAACTCATTGCCTTGGGATTCATGGAAGGTTAGTAGCATAAAATGAGAATGGAAGTGTAACTGATTCTCGAGATCTAACTGATTGTGACAAATTGAAGTACGCAGACATTTTTCCAGCCGGTCAAATGGATTGACTACTGCTCACGAGTGTTTTGCTGAGCTCGGTTTGATTGCCTGGCTTTCAGGCGCTTGGTGTGATACCGGGCATCTTGCTGGCACCTTTTCTCCTCCCTCGGCAACGAGGAGCTCATGCCTCTGGGGTCTTGCCAGGGGGGTGAGAAGTTGGACCGGTACCTTACGGCAAGATTCTATTGCTGTAAAAAAGCGGCATTAGTCACAGTTATATAAGTTAGCGCCATTAGTAGCTATTATCCCGAATGCTCCCAAATGCAATCTACATCTCTACGGGGGGAAAGGAACCCCTAACCAAGCAGAGCAATCATCTAGACCATAACTGAAGTTCAAATTGCCAGACAAACAATTAAAACGACTTAGCTGTACGCAAAAAGCTTCGGAAACACAAATCAAAGCCGGCGACCTCTCGGACAGCAACAGATTGCTTCCCCGGTCTAGTTCTCTAGTGGGCCACCTTGTGTTAGTGAATTAGGTAAAACTAAGGCAGGCCCTCTCCCATTATACAACGATAAGGTCAGTGGGAAGCAAACAGGTACTTTATCTGGGCGGGGATATCTAGAGAGGTCTCCGCCGTTCATCGCTTCCTTTGCGGGTTTGCAATTTGCTTCCCATAATACTTCACACTGTGTGTGTGTTAGGTGTCGTCAAGTCGCTTCCGACTCATGGCGACCCTATGAATCAACGTCCTCCAAATTAACTTTAACAGCCTTGCTCAGTCTTGCAAATTGAGGGCCCTGGCTTCCTTTATAGAGTCAATCCATCTCTTGTTGGGTCTTCCTCTTTTCCTGCTGCCCTCAACGTTTCCTAGCATGATTGTCTTTTCCAGTGACTTCACACTAGTTGGGTTCCCCCCCCCCCCAATAAGTGCTGAGGATGGCGGTGTGAAAAGTTTAGTTTATCAGACCCTGTGAACTTAGGCAGATCACGAGAGGGAGGGCAGGAAGGGTTGCATCAGTGTTTGACTCTCGTGGCCCTTTCTGACATGCCCAGGGTAATGCCGATTGCCACTTTGGGGTCAGGAAGCGATTTTCCTCTGGGCCAGATTGGTCAGGGATCCTGGAGGGTTTTTGTTGCCATCTTCTGGGCATGGAGTAGGGGTCACTGGGTGTGTGTGTGTGTGGGGGGGAAGGTAGTTGTGAATTTCCTGCATTGTGCAGGGGGTTGGACTAGATGACCCTGGTGGTCCCTTCCAACTATATGAATCTGTGACTTATACCCCGTCCTCCCCTGGTAAGGCTATAGTTTGAAGCTATAGATTCTTTTCCTCCCCTTTCCTGTATGGAAGGTATACTGCGGAAGAGCCCTGCTCCACTGGACTCTGCCCCTACTTATCCACATTTTTTGTATAGATGCAACAAGGATTGCCCCAGATATTAGCCAGTTCTGGTTTCTTGGGTTGAAACGGGTGATTTCAATGGAGTATAAATTTATCTGTGGGGGGGGGAGGTGGAGAGACACAGGCACAACGAATATTGTGTGAATACTGACCTATTTTTGATCACATTCACAGCCATTGGCTGTCCTGTCTGCGGTTTCTTCCTCTTTTTCGAATTACTCACAGGGATGATTTTATCTGATCATGGATCACATAGCGAACAGAATGGAGTCAGTATAAGTGAAATCACAGCAAAACAGACAGGACTATGGGCCGACATCCTCGAAGGCCCCGAGCAGCAAGGGCAAGTGACGGCAACCCGAACAAATAATGTCCTCGCAAGGAGTACCCTTCCGGAAAAAAAAAAAAAACCGTTGGGTTGAATCCCGAAAAGGAGAGAGGGGCCCCTTCTGACCACCGAAAAGGTCATGGGGCTTGCACGGGCAAATGCTCTGTGTGACCAGAGGCTGCCATAAGGGCGGAGACTGGGCAAGATTTAGCGAACGAGCAAGCTGGATTCGACCGACTGAAAGGAGAGGTGTTTTTTCGTCAGAAATGTTTATCAGAAAAGTCGCGTTGGCTCTGTGTCCTAGTTGTAGTGAAAAGAGGACTCCCAATTAGCTTATCTTGCCTACTGAAGGGGGAAGGGGGGGTTCTTTTTTCTTAGTACAGTGGTGAGGAGCTATGATGCGCTAACCCCTCCCTTTCCGAAGCCAAGCACGATTTCAGAACTGTGTGGTTGCTGTCATAATACGATTTCATGTTTTTTAATGTGACTTGGTAATTCGGCCCAAAAAAACCCCAGACCCCAAAAATAACCCTGTCTATTTGGTGTCGTTATACTTGTAATGTTTCATTTTTGGACACTGGTTTGCGTCGTGTTCTGTCCTTAAGTGCTTTTTGTATGTTCTAAGGCAGGGGTGGGGAACCTTTTTTCCGCCGAGGGCCATTTGGATATTTATAACATCATTTGCGGGCCATAGAAATTATCAACTTAAAAATTAGCCAACCAAGCCCCAAGCAGGCAGCTGCCCCAGATGACCCCCCCGGCGCGGGCAAGCAGACAAGCATCCAACCGGTGGCGCACTCGCCCACCTGGTGGCACAGGATGGTCTGTTGCGCCAGCTGGGCGTAGCCATCCAGCCGCACACCGGAGTTGCTCCTGCTCCGCGTGGAGCTCCTGCTAAGAACTCGGCCCTCCCCCCGTGCATTCTGGCCCTGCCCCCTTTAACCCCTTCATTGTCGCCACTTCCGCCCCCAGCCCTCTTGTAGTACAGAGGGATTACGTTTCTCCACGGCCTGGGTGGGAAAGGGTTAATACAGTTTCTTGGGTGGTCCTAGCAGCTCCATAGCTAATGACTCTTCTGCAAGGGGGGAAAAAGGTCCCTTTTCTCGGCAAAACAAACTCACATCCGCCTTGAATAGAGGCTATTCCTCTCCACGGGAGGGAGCAGATCGCCAGCCTTAGATCCGTCTGAGCTAGAGATCTGCCAAGACCCATGAAGGGCCTTAAACGGCCTCCGGGCCTGAACTTCTCCACCCTGTTCTAAGCACAAGAAAGCTAAGCAGGGTTGGCCCTGGCTAGTATCTGGAATGGGAAGCCTCCAGGGAATACCAGGGTTGTGGCAGGGAGGCAGGAAATGGCAAAGTACCTCTGAACATCTCTTGCCTTGAAAACCCTACGGGGTCGCCGTTAAGTCAGCTGTGACTTGACGGTGCTTTCCACCACCACCAAGGACATGTAGAGTCTATGAGCAGGATCCAGCCAGCTTTTCCGCTGGTGGGAAAAGGAAGGAATGGTCTCCACTGACCCCTCAAGAAAGCTGTGGCGGGGATCAGAAAGCAGACAAAAGCCATAGGCGATGGAGGCTGTAGTAAAGAACTGGGTGGGAGTGAGTGAAAAACCTGGCTGGCTCCAACCCTGTATGTATGTCCCAGTGAATTGGGGAGGGGCCGTGACACAGTGGTAGAGCATCTGCTTGGCATGCAGAAGGCCCCAGGTTCAATCCCCGGCATCTCCAGTTCAAGGGACTAGGCGGGTAGGTGATGTGAAAGACCTCTGCCTGAGCCCCTGGAGAGCCGCTGCCGGTCTGAGTAGACGATACTGACTTTGATGGACCGAGGGTCTGATTCAGTAGAAGGCAGCTTCATGTGTTCAATACATTTTGGTCAAGAAAAGAACTGGTCTCCAGCATCCTTCTCCCTCCCACTCGTGTTCATTCCGCCTCCTCACCAAGTATGAAAAGGGCTCTTGATTTGTTAAATTGCAATGTTTTCTGACATGTTTCCTTTTATATTGTTTTAACTGTGGGATGCTGCTCTGGTTTTGCAGAGAAAGGTGGATTCTGCTCGTTTTAAATGTGCAATGCAAAGTTTGGGTGTAAAATGGAGGCGCATGTGCGCATGTGGTATGTGCATGCACAAAATCAGAGGAACCCCAAAAAGCTTAAGAACTGAAAACGAGTGCAAATAGGTCTGAGCAGACATTTGAACCCAGATCTCTGTCCTCAGACCACATCTCCCTTATTGTTGCGGCAAATGCCATACCATGTGGTTGTAGAAGCCACCATACTTGCTCATTGTAACCCAGCCGCTGAGCAGCCTGAATAGCCCAGCTTAGCCCAGGCTCATCAGAGCTTCAGAGCTAAGCAGGGTTGGCCGTGGTTACTGGTTAGATGGGAGACCACCAAGGAAGTCCAGGGTTGCTGTACGGAGGAAAGCAATAGCAAACCACCTCTTCTTGTCTCTTGTTTGGAATGCCCCATGGATGGGTTGAGTAATGAGTTGGTTAGGACTCAATGGTGTCTTCTTCTTCTCCGCCTCCTTCTCCTCCGCCTCCTTCTCCTCCTCCTCCTCCTCCTCCTTTTCCTTCTCCTTCTTCTCCTCATCCTTCTCCTCATCCTTCTCCATCTCCGTCTCCTCCTCCTTCACTTTCTTCTTCTTCTCCTCTTCCTCTTCCTCCTTCTCCTTCTTCTCCTCCTCCTCCTCCCCCTCCCAACCACTGAACCAGATCTAACCAGCTTCTCCACTGGTGGGAGAGGGGGTCCCCATGGATCACCACAAAAGGATATGCTGGGGATCATGGAACCTGCATGGACAAAAGCCGTGGGGCATGGAGTCTGTATAAGGTATAAGGCTGGAGGTCTCCCACTATTACAATTAATCTCCAGGCGACAGAGATCAGTTCACCTGGAGAAAATGGCTGCTTTGCAGTTGGACTCTGTGGCATTATACCCCTTTGGAGTCCCTCCCCTTCCCAAACCCCTCCTTCCTCAGGCTCCACCCACAAAACCTCCAGGTATTTCCCAACATGGAACTGGCGACCCTAAAAAGGTCTTTCCCAGTTCTGCTGCATGCAGTCCTTCTATGTGCTGGTGCCTGAACCTGGGATCTTTTGCATGCGTTCTGCCTGTTCCTGTCTCTCATGTCTCTGGGCTGTGCGTTCCAGCACCAGGCAGAGGACACAAGCATCATTATGCGAATGTGAACACAGTGGGAAGGGAAAGGTGGTCAAGCATGTGCTATGAGGGCATTATGCTCTGCACAAGACGTCAATTGCAGAGGAGGGGGGAAGTGGGACCAGTTTCGGTCCTAGAGGTCTGGGATCCTCAGCTTGGCTTTTGAAGCAGACTTCTTGAAACGAGCGTAAAAGGAACGGGGAGGGGGCAGTTCCCTGGTCCAAAAGGCCTGGCTTGCAAATGCTTTCCTGTCCCCATTTGGATCTTGGATTTCATCCTCAGCCGCATGAGCAGTACGATTTTTGCCTCGAAGAGGGAAGGGGGATTGAGGCCGGCTTGATCGAGTGGTGGGGGAAAAGGGTGGTTAAGCAGGAGCCGGAAGGCAATACAGGGAAGTTGCTGGTCCAGTGAAGGGTTTGTACAAAATAAAACACCTCATTTTCGAGAGCCGGCTTGCCAGAAAGAGAGGCGACAACGGCAGCTCCGGGCATACATTTAATGCTCTGTTTGATACCTTTAAACATATCCGAGAAATTGGATTCTTTCCCCCCTCCCTCTAAGGGGGAAAATGTTTTTTTTTGGGGGGGGTTAAGAAATAAACAGGTGTTCTGCTTGGGAGGAAAGATGCACGACCAGGGAGGGAGGTGTGCCCCAGTCCCCCCAAACTCCCTTTCCATCCTCTGAAGAGGTCCCTGTCCCTGGCTTCTCCCCCTCCCGAACCCTCTGCCTGCCTCTGTGCCCCACTGCTCCCATATGGTGGAGGAGAGGCGCAGTCCCTCGCCCCCATCCCTAAATCTCTTCTCTCGCGTGCGTTGTGGGGGGCCAGGGGACGTGGGGAGAATGCCAGCAGGGAAGAGTGCCTCCTAGCCGGCAGCTCTGCCCCCTTCCCCCCCCTCCTCCTCCTCTTCCCCCTCCTCCCGGCCTCTCTCTCTTTCTCTGCTCAGCTGGTGGGGCCTGACCAGGCCTCTGCGGTGGGCTCCTCCTTTGCATCAGTTCATTGCCATGCACCTCACATCCCGGCTTGCCCAGCCCAGCCAGCAGCCGCCAGTCGTTGGATGCCTCCAGCCACTGACATTGAGACTGGGATGCAGAGTTGTAGCTGGGGGAGGGGGTGTGGAGGGGGTTGCATGTCAGGAGGACTCATCACAGGGGCTGGGGAGAGCAGGACCGAGCCCCCACCCCGGGTCATCTGGAAAGGGTTTCGCTGGGGCCGAGGCTGGGCTTTTGAGGAATCGGTCGCGCGGGAAGGCATGGAATACAAAGGAATAAATAAAGGGGAGTGCCTCTGAGCTGGTGCAGAGAGTTTCCCCCTTTGCCTCCCTCTCCTCATCCCAGATGGCTGGGATGGGAAAGGTGAGCGTCAAGGTCAGAGGGCGGCTTAGACTCATAGAATCATAGAGTTGGAAGGGACCCCCAGGGTCATCGAGTCCAACCCCCTGCACAATGCAGGAAACTCACAAGTACCTCCCCCACACACACCCAGTGACCCCTGCTCCATGCCCAGAAGATGGCCAAGATGCCCTCCCTCCCATGAACTGCCTAAGGTCATAGAATCAGCATTGCTGACAGATGGCCATCTAGCCTCTGCTTAAAAACCTCCATGGAAGGAGCCCTTATCACCTCTCTTCCACTATTTCATTCACTGCTCTCAAATCATTCACCGGCCTAACTTTTCCATCCTTCTTGAGAACTCCAATAGTGGGTGTATTGAAAGGTGACTCACAGCCCATTCCTGAGCTGACGGCATATGCAGACGGCGAGGAAGAGGCGCAGCTGCACCGCCTCCTATGCCGTTTCGCGTACGCCGTTAAACAAAACCAAAAAAAAGCCGTTTTGCAGCTTTTTTTGTTTAACCGGGGCCTTTTGCCCCATAGGGAGGCTGCGCCTGCTAAAAGGCGCAGCACCACCATTCCTGGCGCTGGCGTACCGGGCTAAACCGGGATAGGAAGCCACCTAACCAGTGGCTCCTCCCCCGGCCTGCCCCCGGAACGCCCCCCTGCGCCGGCGCAGCCACTCTATGCCGTGTCCTGCGCCACGGGGAGGCCGTGCCGGCGGAGGGGCAAGGCGTGGTCCCGCTGTGCTCGGCTGCCAGCAGGACTGGCCTCGCAGCCAGCGTAAGTGCGTGTAAATCTGTGATTACTCGCACTTACGCTGGCGGGGAGGTCACGCCGCCTCCTATGAGGTTTCAGCCGAAATCTCAGGAATGGGCTGTCAGTCTCTTTTAGCAACCCATATTGCGAGAAATTGTCAATTAAGCCCATGTACTTCAATGGGTGCGACGGTGCTTAGGAGAGCACAGTGAATCGTGGGTCGAGACATAGAATTATAGAATCATAGAGTTGGAAGGGACCTCCAGGGTCATCTAGTCCAACCCCCTGCACACTACAGGAAATTCACAACTATCTCCCCCCTACCTCCAGTGCCCCTGCTCCATGTCCATAAAATTGAGAATGGAGTCAATAGAATGGGCGGCTCCACTTCAGAATGTAAGTGAGGGGCTTAGCTTTTTCAAAGTTTTCCTGCGGTCATAGTTCCCCGTAAGTGGAAAACTAGCATAGCAATGTGAAGGGCTAGAACATCTCCCTGGAGTGCTCAATGTCTATTTACAGAGAGGTTTTTTAAAAAAAACACGAGGAGCATTAACAATGCAGTTTCCCCCGCTTGCAGCCTGAAATGGTCTTGCCCATCCTACCACTTAAGACTTCCACCACTTCATTTTTGCTGTAGGTAAAGACCAGGCCGTGAGAGTCGACCTACATGTTATGTACAATGACATGGTAAATTCCAGATTGTACGCCTTCTTTATGTTGCAACTGGGGAAGTGGTGCAAGTTCCATTTTTTAATTAAAATGCTCCCGTAGATTAAAAAAAAAATCTCCCCGCATGAAGTAAGCTAGAGCATCAGGGCAAGGTTCATGCTAAACTCGTTTCTCCACTCTTGTTTGTTTAACAAGTTGACTACTTCCAACAACGCCAAACAGTGACAGCCTGGCATAGAACCATCGACTCAATCCACCGCCTCATTCTGTATAATGTGCATGTTGGCACAGGCCCAAACTAGACATGATGATCTCACTCTCTGTATGTGAATCTTTTAAACTGCGGCCACGTGGGGTCCTGACTCGGATCAGGGCCATGGTGTAGTGGGAGTAGGACGTAACCCTTTACTCTTGCAGTGTTTTCACAATCTGAAGTCCTGTCCTTGGGGGTGGGGAGTTGCTCTTTGCCCCATAAGGGTAAAAAAACAAACTCAGCACCCCTTCACGCACCATAAGGCAAATAGTTGCTGTGATTCTGGTTCCCCAAAAGTGCAGTAGGAAGGGTTAGATCCTTCTCTTGCTTTTCACAGCCCTGATCTGAACTGAAGAATAAGATTAGGAATTGGTTTTTATATGCCGGATTTTCTCTGCCTTTTTAAGGAGTCTCAAACCGGCTTACAATCTCCTTCCCTTCCTCTCCCCGCAACAGACACCTTGTGAGGTAGGTGGGGCTGAGAGACTTCAGAGAGAACTGTGACTAGCCCAAGGTCACCCAGCAGGCTTCAAGTGGAGGAGTGGGGAAACCAACCTGGTTCACCAGATTAGAGTCTTCCGCTCATGTGGAGCAGCGGGGAATCAAACCCGGTTCTCCAGATCAGAGTCCACCGCTCTTGGCCACTATACCATGCTGTGGCCTACATGGCTATAATTTAACATGCAAGAAACAGTAAGAGATGTCCTACTGTCGCCTGCAGATTGGCTTTCAGAAATGGAGGGAATTCTCAAGACTCCTGTGTTTTCTGATCAGGGCATTGGTGTCCTTTGGGTTTAGGGTGACCACCGGAGTTCTCCCAGAATTACAACCGATCTCCAGTCTACAGAGACCAGTTCTCCTGGAGGGAGTGGTAGCTGTGGAGAACTCTAGGATACACCACAGAGTTTGGGAGAAATGGAAGTCCCAGAGTGACCTCACATACATGCTGAGCTCCCTCCCCAGGCGCCACCCCCAAAACTCCTAGAATTTCCTAAACTGGTGTTGCCAACCCTATTTGGGTTGGATTAAGAGGCTATCGTACTTTGGTCACATTATGAAAAGACAAAGAGTCACTGAAAAAGACAGTAATGCTAGGAAAAGTTGGAGGCAGCAGGAAAGTGGAAGACCCAACATGAGATGGATGGACTCTATAAAGGAAGACCATGTTCCTCAGTTTGCAAGACCTGAGCAAGGCTGTTAACGTGGAGGACATGGATTCATAGGGTCGCCATGAGTTGGAAGTGACTTGACGGCACTTAACACTCACACAAGAGTCAGACAACTTGCAAAGGTTTGCTGAAAAGCTAAGGGGATGTGGATTAGGGTTGCCAGGTCCTTCTTTGCCACCGGCGGGAGGTTTTTGGGGCGGAGCCTGAGGAGGGCGGGGTTTGGGGAGGGGAGGGGACTTCAATGCCATAGAGCCCAATTGCCACAGCGGCCATTTTCTCCAGGTGGACTGATCTCTGACCCCTGGAGATCAGTCATAATAGCAGGAGATCTCCAGCTACTACCTGGAGGTATCGCTTCTCGGCCTTTGAGCTAAGATCAAGTGTAGTGTAGTACCTGGAGGTTGGCAACCCTGATGTGGATGGGTGTAGAATAAGAAATAGGAGCAAAACAAAGCATTCGGAAGAGAGGGACCAGGAAGGAAAGATGGCTTTCTGGATCTTCTCAGTAGGAAACATTCACTATCAAGGCATGGAGTGGTTGATCATGTTCTGTAGGATGGCAATAATTCCAGTGGATTGGAATGACATTGCTAAATGCTGATTTTGTCTTTGCCCCCTCTCTGCAGTGAAAGGCATCCCACCCCTCCCCCCTTCCCCTACCCTTTCCTCCCAAAGGTGCTGCTGTGTATCTGGCAGGAATTAGTGCTGACGAGAAGGCGAGATTGGAAATTGATTCCTGGGGCTGGATTCATCTTCTCTCCCCGACCCCTATCGATGGCCTGTCACCCCCTTGCCCTTCCTGTCTCCCTCGGAATCTTTTTACCTGCTAGAAATGAGGAATGCAATAAACGACCTCTGCCTCCCCCCCCCTCGCAATCCCATCCTCTGCAGTGCACAAATTTGCTTATAGCTGATATGAAGGGCGCAGTGGTTTCCTTTGCAAAGGGGAAAGTGAGGCACAAGGCTTAGAAACTAAATGCAATAAGTTGGGTTCTTCCCCTTCATGCAATCCACCAGGCTCTGCTCGCTTGCGTGGAAATTTAGCTCTCTCTTCTGTCTGCCCTGTCCTGGGGAGGGGCCGTGGCTCAGTGGCAGAGCATCTGCTTGGCATGCAGAAGGTCCCAGGTTCAATCCCCGGCATCTCCAGTTAAAGGGACTAGACAAGCAGGTGATGTGAAAGACCTCTGCCTGAGACCCTGGAGAGCTGCTGCTGGTCTGAGTAGACAATACTGACTTTGATGGACCAAAGGTCTGATTCAGTAGAAGGCAGCTTCATGTGTTCATGCGTGTTGTTTACACTGGGCAGTACAGCGTGTCTTGGAGAAAGGCAAGCACTATTTCCTCTGGGTTACTCTCCTGCAGATTTTACCTGCCTTCCCCTTTTCCCTGCTGGTTGCAAAGATCAGCAGGGTATAATCAGTCGTGGGCTGAACAGGATCTCCTCCCACTTCCCAATTGGAGGACTGCCAGCATAGCAGTGTTCCCCAGTGGCTCTGGTTCCCCAAACTGGCGTGTAGGGTTGCCAACCTCCAGGTGGTGGCTGGAGATCTCCTGATATGACAATTGATCTCCAGCCGATAGAGATCAGTTCCCCTGGAGAAAACGGCCGCTTTGGCGATTGGACTCTGTGGCATTGAAGTCCCTCCCCTCCCTAAACCCCACCCTCCTCAAGTTCTGCCCCAAAAACCTCCCACTGGTGGCAAAGAGGGACCTGGCAACCCTACTGGTGTGCCATCCAGGTGTGGCCCGCAGACGTCACTAGTCCATCTCTCCAGAGAACCAGTCATGTGGCCTGAGTAGGAGTTCATGTATTTTCAGTTCATAAAATTTCTTTCTATGTATTCCATGTTATTTTGATGGAGCCATTTTAACATTTGAGCTCCTCCCCATACTCTGTCCTCTTCCCATTTATTTGTTTTCAGTGTATGGATTTTTATTAAAATAAAGTTAAAAGAAGTCACTAGTCCACAAACAGGTTCAGCAGCCCATGGTGAGCCTAAGTACACAATGGGTGGGATCCAGCCACTTTTTCTGTTGGTGAAAAAGGGAGGGCCTTCTTTAAGCGACCAAAAAAGCTTTGCTGTAGATCATGGGTCCATTATCGAAAACAACAAAAACCTAAGCTGACACAACAAAATTGCTATACAAAATAACATAACGCTGGCTGCAAGAAATAATCATATATTAATGTTCACACCAATATATACAACATAATATAACTCCTGGACTTTCTAACTACCTAAATAATCTTATAACTATAATATACAAAACAGAAACAAAACGTAGAATTTCCACAAGTGGGCTCTATAAGAATCCAACCCGTATACAGAAAAACGCTTGTCCCAGCCAACAAAAAGAATTCAGTTCAACAGGTAGAGTTGGCCACACAGAGACTAGTTCAATAGGTAGAGTTGGCCATTCAAAGTCCACAGAAGTAGGACAAGGCACTGCCTCCATTCATCACCAAATATGACTGATAGTTGGTTCCATGTGAATTCCAGCCGTAGATCACGGGTCCGGCATGGCACGTGGGATGGGGAGCTTAGTAAAGAGGGGGACTGAGTGGCTAGAATCCAACCCGGTACGCTATCCCCAGGCCTAGTCATGGAAATCATGCAAATTCTCTTCTGAACCACGGCTGAAAAAGTCCACTATCCTCCCATCCTCCGCCCATCACTCTCAAGGAAAGCAGGTTTTCCTCTCTTACGTCACCCTAGAGAGCCTTAACAGCTGTTCAGCCATGCCCGGCATACTAAGTCTTGCTTTCCTCTCAGAGAATCCAGGTGTCTTGGTTCTACCCACTTACTTACTTTAATGATACTGTTCATATGGCCAATTCGGCCCTGAACCGTGTCACACTAAAATCAAAATTAAAAAGGATATAGATAAGTGCCGTCAAGTCACTTCCGACTCATGGTGACCCTATGAATGAAAGTCCTCCAAAATTTCCTGTCTTTGACAGCCTTGCTCAGATCTTGCAAATTGAAGGCTGTGGCTTCCTTTATTGAGTCAATCCATCACTTGTTGGGTCTTCCTCTTTTCCTGCTGCCCTCAACTTTTCCTAGCATGACTGTCTTTTCCAGTGACTCTTGTCGTCTCATGACGTGTCCAAAATACGATAGCCTCAGTTTAGTCATTTTAGCTTCTAGGGTCAGTTCAGGCTTGATTTGATCTATAACCCACTGATTTGTTTTTTTTTTTTTTGGCAGTCTTGGTGGCCAGTGACACATCCTTACACTTCAAAATATTTTCTAGCTCCTTCATGGGTGCCCTTCCCAGTCTCAATCTCCTTCTGATTTCTTGGCTGCAGTCTCCCTTTTGGCTGATGGTGGGGCCAAGGAATAGAAAGTCTTGAACAATTTCAATTTCCTCATTGTCAACCTTAAAGTTGACACACATACATACATCACACTAAATCAAAATTAAAAAGGATACACATACACATATACATACATACAGATATCTAGATAAATAAGGAAATTCGTATTTTTTAATCTTGATTGAGATAAAAACTGACAACTGCCAATATAATATTAAAATCCACTCATGTTAAAAAAAAACACACTCAAATCATACTAAGTCTTGCTTTCCTCTCAGAGAATACAGGTGTCTTGGTCTTACTTACTTACTTTAATGATACTGTTCATATGGCCAATTTGGCCCTGAACCGTGTCACACTAAAATCAAAATTAAAAAGGATATATATAGAGAGAGACAGACATCTAGATAAACAATAAGGAAATTAGTATTTTTAATCTTGATTGACTGAGATAAAAATTTGGCAGCTGCCGATATAATATTAAAATCCACCCATGCTAAAAGAACCATCAAGTCATCCAATTCACCAACAGAATCCCAGGCAAAGGGTTCTATCCATCTGTCTCTAGCTTCATTGAGCAGGTCACAGCTAAACAAGGAATGCTGAAGGGTGTCCATTTGGCCAGAAGGTATCTTGGTCCAAGGTTCACACAACAAGTTCAGTGCCTCTTTGGGATTTCCTGCAGGGAAGGAGCCCACTTTCAAAGCCCCCTCATTTTACCCTGATTCTCACCCCATGTCCCTGCCCTTTTTCGATATGTCTGTCAAAGTTACCGGCCAGGGGAGCACACGTCTTAGTTCTGTGGCTTTCCTTCTAAAGATCTAATGTAGTGATACAGAGTATGGGGTGATTGGGATGCAGGATCTGCAACCCCAAATGGGCTTTGGTACCAATAGGAGAAGAGGCTCCAGGTGTATCCGTCTTCACTGCTGGGGAGAACCAGAAAGGAATCCTCCAGGGTATAATGGGGTGGGGGGAGGCTGCGGTCCTCCCCCCCCCCCCACTTCTCCAAGCCTCTCAACACAAGATCCAACAGCCGGATGCAAGCCCTGGACCAGTTCCAATTTGTATAAAGCATAAATTTTGTTAACAGTGAAGGGTGATTAACTGTCAGGTCAAAAAAGCTGAGAGAGGCAGGCAGACTCTCCGTCGGAGAAAGGCAGGGTGCCCTTCGGAAAAGGGACCACGTGCCTGTAGAATCAATTTAGCAACAACCGAAGGGAATTCGGTGCCTTGACTCCAGGATCCCAGCGGACTCGGTTGACTTCTAAAAATCCGTGGGCTGTGCAGGGAAAGGGGAGGAGCAGGTCGGATGTAGGACCGGTTCTGGGTGGCGTAACTTGCAACAACCTTGTAGCTGCCTGCGAAGGAGGGTGTCCCAGGTTCGAGTGTTCCCTTTGCTGTGAACTCAGTAGTAGTAGTAGAAGAAGAGTTGTTTTTTATATGCCGATTTTCTCTACCATTTAAGGAAGAATCAAACCGGCTTACAATCCCCTCCCCCTCCCCACAAGACACCCTGTGAGGTAGGTGAGGCTGAGAGAGTGTGACTAGCCCAAGGTCACCCAGCAGGCTTCATGTGTTGGAGTGGGGAAACAAATCCAGTTCACCAGATTAGCCTCCGCCGCTCATGTGGAGGAGTGGGGAATCAAACCCGGTTCTCCAGATCAGAGTCCACTGTTCCAAACCACTGCTCTTAACCACTACACCATGCTAGCATTCCATAGTGCATTTCCTTAGGAAGTAGATTTCCTTAGGAAGATCACTGACTGTCAGTTGTCTGGGATCAGGGTCCTCTCTGGAGTCGACCTGTGTCCTGGACTCCATGACCACTTGGCATGAGAGATGGGCACGCCCATCCCAACGAGAAGGCTGCAGTTCGGGTCCTTTATGGCCCTGTTGCTACTGCTACATTTGGCTGATGCTGGTTCAAGGCTGAGGAAGAAGAGGCAGGGCTGGGGAAAGCTGTCTGTCTGATCAGCCTTCCTCCTGGCCTCCTCTGCCCTCATGAGAAGCTGAAAGAAGAAAAAGAGTTGGTTTTGATATGCCGACTTTCTCTACCACTTAAGGGAGAATCAAACCGGCTTACAATCGCCTTCTCTTCCCCTCCCCACAACAGACACCCTGTGAGGTAGGCGAGGCTGAGAGAGCTCGAAGAGAGCGGTAACTAGCCCAAGGTCACCCAGCAGGCTTCGTGTGGAGGAGTGGGGAAATCAATCTGGTTCACCAGATTAGCGTCTGCCGCTCATGTGGAGGAGTGGGGAATCAAACCTGGTTCTCCAGGTTAGAGTCCACCACTCCAAACCACCGCTCTTAACCACTACACCACGCTGGGAGGACCAATTGGGCACATGTTGCTCACTGCACCAGCACTCATAAGAGGGCAGCTTGTGGGTCACCGAGGGTGCAGTAAAGACTCTCTGCAGGCTGCAGGAGAAAGATTGAAAAGAGAGGAGGAATAAAGAGAGAACCCTCTCCATCTCTGCCCTGTCAGCCCCAGTGGGTCTCAGGCTAGGGGTGATGGAAGGTGATTTGCCTGAAGTGGGAAATCCTGAAACCCCACAACGATAACAGTCATGCAAGGAGCTGACCTGGATAGCCCAGGCTACCCACGCTCGTCAGCTCTTGGAAGCTAAGCAGGGTCAGTCCTAGCTAGTGTCTGGATGGGAGACCTCCAAGGAATACCAGGGTGGTGACATGAAGGCAGGCAATGGCAAACCACCTCTGAAACCACCTCTGATCAGTTGTAATAGCCGCCACCACCTGGAGGTTGACCTCCAGCCACCCCCTGGAGGTTATGTACAAGAAAACAACAGGAAGACAAAGTCACAAGTAGTATGCAAAAGTGTGAACGTTGTTGTAAGAGTATCAAGAACTATGTCAAATACAAAGTGCAATAATATATAAAAAAGTACAGCAGGTATACAAAATGTAGGAATGTCCAAGAAAGAAAGTCCTTTTAGGTCATAGAATAAACTTTGTAGGAGTTTACTTCAAGGCAGTAAATCAGCTTGCTTTATAGCATGCAATCTTGGACAATGATGCTGTTGCTGAGTTCCCCTGACCTGTATCAAGAGTGTTGGCAACAGGGATCAGGTAATCTTCCTGTTTCGATGATTAATCTTCCTCAGATAAGGACATGGACCGCTCAGTGGCTGGCTCACATGTCATAATGAGAGAAATTCCCCTGGAGGTTGGCAACCCTAGGAGGGAGCCGTAAATAAAACCTTGGATATAACAGATCCAGACTTTGTTACCCTCCAACTGTTTTTGAAAAGATGGACTTCCAGATGTTGCAGCGTGTTCGTTGTGAGCTACGCGGTGCTTAGCTGGTTGCAAAGTGTGTAGGCCTGAAACGATTATGCCTGCTAAGGGATGCATCTGGATGTTGAACGGTATGAGGACGTCATCATAAAAATGTAGCTTTCGAGCGCAGCATCGTATGGCAGTTTTGAGTCATCTCGAGAATCGGCTTTCATTCCCCCCCCCTCCGATGTCACAACCCAACTGTCTTGCGCTGACAGTAGCGGCAGAAAGCCTTACAAACATGTTGGCAGGCGCTCCAGAACTGGAGAGTGGGGGGGGAGGGGAGGGAGCTTCCACTTGTCAGAGGGAACATCTTCTGGCATCCTTCCCATGCTACAAACATTGGAGCATTTGAAATTAGGTTCGGAGAGGCTTTCCCCACCGACCTGGCAGCACCGTACAGATTCCCGGATAAAAGCTCCATTTTGGGACTCGCCAGGTGTCTGCAACAATGGACAAAAATCTCAATGGGCAGCTGCCAAGTGGCAACTTGGTGTTTTTGGGGGGTGGGGCGAGAAGGGGCACGGGTAGTGCATCTCTGAGTGGGAACTCCGCCTATGTGGCATGATGTGGTTGAGTCACACATGCACATGGGAGGAATGTTACCCCAGACTGGGTTGGCTTCTGCGGAAAGTTCTTTCCTTCTTTCCACACCCAAAAGAAATATGAGAACCTCAGAAGGCTAACAGGAGAAGAGCTATGGATGCAGGACATAAGAACATAAGAAAGGCCAGGCTGGATCAGACCAAGGCCCATCAAGTCCAGCAGTCTGTTCACACAGTGGCCAACCAGGTGCCTCTAGGAAGCCCGCAAACAGGACAACTGTAGCAGCACCATCCTGCCTCTGTTCCAAAGCACCTAATATAATAGGCATGCTCATCTGATGCTGGAGGGAATAGGTATGCATCATGACTAGTATCCATTTTTACTAGCCATGAATAGCCCTCTCCTCCATGAACATGTCCATGTCCATGTGCCATCACCACATCCTGGGGCAGGGAGTTCCACAATTTAACTAGGATTTACATTGTGGCATCAGTTCTTGTATTTGGCGCTGCCAGTCCCCCGCCCCCCCAGTCGGGCGCCTGTGTCTTTGACAGCTACCCAAGAGGCTGGCACTCAAAAAGTGAGAGTTTCCTGGCATGGAGAGGGACTGCAGCTTAACCTGTTGGTTTTTTGCCTGCTATGCTACCATCAAAGGTAGAGGAGTCTTGTCAGGAAAAAGGAAGTCTCTTCTGTGCCTGTGGACAATAGTTTATTTTGTATTTGGCATCTAAGACTTTGATATACTTCCAGTTTTTATGAGATTGGAATTGCCACAGAGTCTGGAATTAGATGGAAAATGATCAAGGGGTTGGAGAACCTTCTCGTCAAGAAAGTTCTGAAGAGGGCGAGACCTTTTAGATTACAAAGAAGAGGCATAAAGGGGCATAATCCAAGTTTTTAAAAGTATAAATGGCAAAAATGAATAAAAAGGGAAAAAAGTTTCCCTCTGTTTTAGAATTTGAGGCCATATAAAGAAATGGATTATCAACAGGATAAGGATGAAAAAAATTTAATACTGTTTTAAGAAATATTTTTAAATGGTTTCATTTTCATTGTTAGCTATCTTGAGAAGATCTCTGAAGAGGCTGCATACAAATATCCTAAATACAAATATCCTAAAATGAATAACAGAATGCATTATTACTTACATGACTTGCGACCACAATAGCCATTAGGTTTCTTAAAGGATTAGAGGGCAAATTCATGGGGGGCAGCTCTATTGGTGGCTATCAGCCAGGGCAGACACAGAGAGCCTCCATGTTCAGAGGCAGCATACCCATACCAGATGCTTAGGGTTGCCACCTCCCAGTTGGGAAATACCTGGAGATTTTGGGGGCGGAGCCTGAGAAGGGCGGGGTTTGGGGAGGGGAGGGACTTCAATGCCATAGAGTCCAATTGCCAAAGTGGCCATTTTCTCCAGGGGAACTGATTTCCGTCGCCTGGAGATCATTTGTAGTAGCAGCAGGACATTTCCAGATATGGGACACCCTACAGATGCTGGGATGATAGGATCGGAGATAGTTGTCTCAATTAGGAGATAGATGTCTCTTTGGGAGTTTATGGAAGAATGTTAAACTTCTGTAGAATCCAGCACGGCCTAAGTTCCTTTGGAGCGCCCTTCACGGGCCAAACATGCCCTGAAAGACGAAAGGAAATAAACCCTTGCAATTAATTAAGCTGTGCCAATGACGGTTGGTATTTTCCTCCCCATCAACTGCAAAATCTAGAATCTTGCTTTTCTTTCTTTCTTTTTTAAATACAGCTGTGGCTCTCGGCTTGCCAAAGTAAGGCAGATGGCAGATTCCCTGATTTTGCAGTGAGACTGTGGGTGTGTGGATTACACTTTAAAAAAACCCGCAGGCATGCATTCTGGGGGTGGCTTTTGGGGAAAGGGGGACCGGAGCTCACATCCCGCCCACATTGTTAACCTTCCGATGGGGACCAGATATTTTCAGGCGAGGCCTTGCTTGCCCAAAATTGGTACTCTGCACTGCTGGGTCAAGAGGTGTATGCTGGCTTATTTTTGACAATGTGATGCTAGTTTTGTTGGTTTAGCAATTAACATTTTCGCAGCACACACAGATCTGTACGCAGGTACAGCATAACCTGATTTGGGGCAAATGGCCTAGAAAATAGGATGTAAAGAAGGGCAAGGCTTCTGTCCCTTTAGGGGTTGTGTAGAAAAGGCACTTCTAGCTGGGTAGGGCTGCCAGCTCTGGGTTGGGAAATACCTGGAGATTTGGAGGTGGAGCCTGAGGAGGGCAGGGTTTGGAAAGGGGAGGGACCTCAATGGGATATAATGCAGTAGAATCCACCTTTCAAAGCTGCCATTTTCTCCAGGGGAACTGATCCCTGTCGCCTGGAGATCAGTTGTAATAGTGTGGGAGATCTCCAGACACCACCTGGGGGTTGGCAACCCTATAGCTAGGGCACCCTGACGAGTAAGAGAAGCTGCATCTCTGGAAATTCCCCCTTCTCTGCAACAGCTAAAGAGGCAAAAGCCCCAATCCTCCTTCACATCTGGTCTCGCTACTTGAAAGCACCCCAGAACTAGAGTCACTCACAGGCCACTGGCCTGCAGAAATCTGTTTATTTTTTAGTATCCGTTCCTGTTTCTTCTCCCCATTAAGAATAACAAAATCTAGGTAATTCGGACCAGCCAAATTGACACAAAACATTGCACAAGTTATTGAGCTCAACAGAACTCTTCCTCAGGCTGGGCGTTGCAAAATTTAAAAAGATGGGAAGCAGATTGCTCAGGCCCTGATGTTATGACCTGATCTTACTTGCATCTTCCTTGACATGCAGGCAGGCACCAAGATAGTTCAATTGCGAAACTCCCTGCCCCAGGATGTGGTGATGGCTGCCAACTTGGAAGGCTTTAAGAGGGGAGTGGACATGTTCATGGAGGAGAGGGCTATTCATGGCTACTAGTCAAAATGAATACTAGTCATGATGCATGCCTATTCCCTCCAGGATCAGAGGAGCATGCCAAATATATTAGGCACTGTGGAACACAGGCAGGATGGTGCTGCTGCAGTTGTCTTGTTTGGGGGCTTCCTAGAGGCACCTGGTTGGCAACCATGTTAACAGATTGCAGGACTTTATGGGCCTTGGTCTGATCCAGCCTGGCTTTTCTTATGTTCTTAAATCAGCTGGCATAGCTTTGTAGCCCATGGCTGCAAATTCTGTGTACCATCTCCTTTTACAAATATATCTCATTCAGCCAAGTGGTATGGAGTTCCAACTCAACATGCCTAAGGTGAGGGCTGTAGGCTGCAATCCAACCCTGGTCTGATCTAGCATGGCTTTTCTTATGGGAAGTGGGGAGATGCTTCAGGTCGTGGTGAAGAACCATCTAGATCACAGTATACAGAGTTTTAAAGTGGAGCAGCAAATGGGTTTGATATGTTAGGTGAAAAATATGTTTTGTGATACTTTGGCTAGCCCTGTTAATGCTGCTGCAGTCGTCCTATTTGTGGGCTTCCTAGAGGCACCTGGTTGGCCACTGTGAACAGACTGCTGGACTTGATGGGCCTTGGTCTGATCCAGCATGGCCTTTATTATGTTCGTATATTCTTAAGATTAACTGTATTTCTGTGTTAGGATACAACACATTCTCTCATCTGATGGTGTCTGATCTTTGTCCAGGGGTGCCCACTGCCTGTGCTCCCCACAGCCTGTCCCAACGCCTGCATTCCTGCAGACTTTGAGGTTATGACCCAACCAGAAGGATTATGGTTTTGTTAGGTGAGATCATGACCCAGATGATAACTGATACTATTTTGTGTATTTTTGTTGATGGTTTAGGTCTTGGCAGTGTTACTGTGGTTCCAGAATGGAGGGTCACCGTCCTAGACAAGGAAGTCTGTGTTGTGTTTTCAGTCCTGGTAGATGCAAAAAGGGGGCACGTTGTGGCCTCGGCCAACACAGATACAGGGTTGTACTCTGCAAGAGAGGGTATGCAAACTCAGCTTCATGAACAGTTACTTTCCATGGCAAGCTCATAGGTCTTTTATGCACAGCTTTTTCACTCGCCGTCACCCCTCCAACAACTTTGGGTGTTTGTTTGGGTTGTGCATGCTGTTTCCGGCCATCAGAGGTCGCCTCGCTCTCCCCCTGCGTTTCCCCACATTTTGCCCCCGTTTTGAGGGACCTGTTTTATCTCGAATTTGAAAACGCGGGCAAAACGCGGGAAAACTCAGGGGGAGAGCGGGGCGACCTCTGACTGTTGGGGGAAAAAAGGTCCCCTGACCCATGGGGTGACATCACATCCCGACGTTTCCTAGGCAGACTTTGTTTACGGGGTGGTTTGCCAGTGCCTTCCCCAGTCATCTTCCCCTTACCCCCAGCAAGCTGGGTACTCATTTGACCGACCTCGGAAGGATGGAAGGCTGAGCCAACCATGAGCCAGCGACCTGAAACCGACTTCTGTCGGGATCGAACTCAGGTCGTGAGCGGAGTTTTTGACTGCAGTACTGCAGCTTACCACTCTGTGCCATGGGGCTCCTCTGATGGTCGGAAATGGCACAGAGGGGTAACCGCGAGTGAAACAGCCATGCATAAAAGACCATAGACAGGGTTACCAAGTAGCAACCTGTGTATCTACACAATAACTTTACATTATGAAGCCAGAGAGGAGCTGGTCTCTTCGTTTCTCCCACTTCTTCCTCCCTGGTTGTCCGCCTTCCTCCTCTTTCTGATCCAACGAGCAAGACTCCGGGTGTGAGTCATCAAGCCTTGAGTAACCAAGGGCTGTGCTGTACATGCATGTGTAGGAACCAGCCCCTGAAGGTCATGAAATGAATCGATGACAGTGCAGGTCTGAAGATGTTGCAGCTGCTTTGTGCTGAGGCAAGCCATGGCTCTGCTCTGGCTGGCAGCGAGTCTCCAGGGACGTTTGAATAATGGGAGGAAGGTGGGTGGGAGAAGACACAGCCGCCTTGGTACGAAGAGGGGGGATTTATAGGTGCAAAAAGGGTTTCTGGCTCTCACCCGGTGACTTCAGACTTAGATGCCCCAGGCTAGCTGCTCTGAGAGAGAGACAGATTGACTAGCACAAGGTCACCCGGTAGGCTTGCCAGCTCCGGGTTGGGAAATACCTGGAGATTTTGGGGGTGGGGCCTGAGGAGGCCGGGGTTTGGGGAGGGGAGGGGCTTCAGTGCCATAGAGATCAATGGCCAAAGTGGCCAATATCTCCAGGAAAACTGATCTCTGTTGCCTGGAGAACAGTTACAATAGCAGGAGATCTCCAGCTAGTACCTGGAGGTTGGCAACCCTACTTATGAGGTAGGTGGGGCTGAGCGAGTTCAGAAAGAACTGTGACTAACCCAAGGTCATCCAGAAGGCTTCGTGTGTATAGTTGCCAGCTCCAGGTTGAGAAATACCTGGAGATTTTGGGGGTGGGGCCTGAGGAGGGCAGGGTTTGAGGAGGGCAGGGTTTGGAGAGGGGAGGGGCTTCAATGCCATAGCGTCCAATGGCCAAAGCTGCCATCTTCCCCAGGGGAACGGATCCCTATCGCCTGGAGGTCAGTTGTAATAACGGGAGATCTCCAGCCACCAGCTGGAGATTATGAATAATATATAAGAATATATTCCTGCACTTTATTGTTGATACATTTGTTGTTAGTTTGATAACAATGCTCACCTTAGGCATACTATTTGTGGTTTTGCCCTTCTGTTGTTTATTATTCATTACCTACATGACAACAGGCTAACTTTGTATTGATTCCTCCACCACCTGGAGGTTGGCAACCCTATCACCCAGTGATCTTCTGCAGCAGAGTGAGGTTTTGAACCTGGCTTTCCCAGATTGTAGTCTAAGAACATAAGAAAAGCCCTGCTGGATCAGACCAAGGCCCATCAAGGCCAGCAGTCTGTTCACACAGTGGCCAGCCAGGTGCCTCTAGGAAGCCCCCAAACAAGGCGAGTGCAGCAGCACCATCCTACCTGTGTTCCACCGCACCTAAGATAACAGGCATGCTCCTCTGATCCTGGAGAGAATCGGTATGCATCATGACTAGTATCCATTTTAACTAGTAGCCATGAATACCCCTTTCCTCCATGAACATATCCACATACTAACCAGTACACCACACTGGCTCATGATAGAATGGCATCCAGATGAGTTGTCTGCAGTCCTGCCCCTAAGCCTGTCCTCCATTTCCATGCCATCGAACCTCATCCATATCCATGCCATTAATTTCCCACCCATATAACCTCGTCCTTGCCATCCATTTCCACGCCACATGACTTTTCCTGCTCTGTCGCCGTACAGTCTTTCATGACAGCGGCTATTACAGTCTTTTAGAAATATTTTCCTTCGTTCTATTCAGTCCTGCTTTTAGTCAGCTTTCTTTAAAAACATTTGGGGGGGCACTTAAGGGAGGCTGTTGAGGGAATGCACATTCTAGATCAAAGCAACGCGCTTTGTATGCTAGTTCTTCGGCAAGGTAATTGTACTTTCCTTCAGCCTGGCAAAATAAGTCCCGTGCAAGACTTCAGCTATGAGCCCCGTGGCACAGAGGGGTAAGCTGCAGCACCGCAGTCCAAGCTCTGCTCACGACCTGAGTTCGATCCCGACGGAAGTTGGTTTCAGGTAGCCGGCTCAAGGTTGACTCAGCCTTCCATCCTTCCGAGGTCGGTCAAACGAGTACCCAGCTTGCTGGGGGTAAAGGGAAGACGACTGGGGAAGGCACTGGCAAACCACCCCATAAACAAAGTCTGCCTAGTTAACGTCAGGATGTGATGTCACCCCATGGGTCAGGAATGACCCGGTGCTTGCACAGGGGGACCCTTTACCTTTTTAAGACTTCAGCTCCTTTGCAAATGAATTAAAATAAACTTTGCTAAATCAGATGGGCTAGGTTTCTCAGAACTATGATTTGACAAGCAGACCTTCGGTCTTCTGCCAACAAGTTCAGCAGACGGCGTCTAAATCAAAATTTTCCAAGCTGGTTGCAATCGTAAAGACTTCCATTTTCCCTTTTGGCTGTAATACATCATTTTATAAAGCATCTTAATGTTTTCCCTTTGAACATTCATTGGGGAATGAATACACATATCAAAATACCCGTTCTGGTTTCCCTCTCATCATGGGTCAAGTAGTGGCAGGGAGGGGCGAGATGAGAATTTCAATGTGCATCTCTGCCTCTCTCATGCTTTCACGGCTTGGCAGAGCCGCTGGGCATGCTGCTGCCAGTGCAGGGGTGAGATGGCACCTTGTGGCATTAGTGTGGTGCCTGAAGGTGTGAGGTTGTGCTAACACTGCACCCTGTGATTCCACCTCCACACCCACCTGCACACTGAAGTCCAGTTGGCGCGGTGGAGGCTAATCTGGTGAACTGGATTTGTTTCTCCACTCCTACACATGGAGCCAGCTGGGTGACCTTGGGCTAGTCACATTCTCTCAGCCCCACCCACCTCACAGGGTGTCTGTTGTGGGGAGGGGAAGGGAAGGTAATTGTAAGCTGGTTTGAGTCTCCCTTAAGTGGTAGAGAAAGTCGGCATATAAAAACCAACTCTTCCTCTTCCTCTTCCTCTTCCTCTTCCTCTTCCTCTTCCTCTTCCTCTTCCTCTTCCTCTTCCTCTTCCTCTTCCTCTTCTTCTTCTTCTTCCCCCCACCACAACACCTCCCTCGGGACCGCTTTCCACCTTTTCCTGCCAAAACTCCTTCCCCATGACTGCTTCTACCTGCTTTTCCTTCACAACTCCCCATTGCTGTTTCCCCCCTTTCTCCACAACTCCTCCACTAGGGCCATTTATGCACGGGTTTTTCCTCGCCGTCACCCCACCGACTACTTTTGGGCTTTGCCTTGATAATGCAGGCATTTTCTGACCATCAGAGGTCGCCTCGCTCTCCCCACGCATTTCTGCGCATTTTGCCCATGTCTTCGGGATCCGTGTTTAGCCAGCATCCAGAAAACCCGCCCAAAATGCGCGGAAACGCGCGGGGAGCGTGAGGCGACCTCTGACGGTCAGGAAAGGCATGCATAATCAAGGCAAAGCCCTGAAGTAGTCAGTGGGGTGACCGCGAGGAAACCGCCATGCACAAATGGCCTAGGACTGCTTCCTCCTTTTCTCTTCACGACTCTTAACCCCTGACTGCTTTCCCCCTTTTTCTTCACACCTTCCTCCCCCACATCTGCTTCCCACTGTCCCCTCACTGTTCCCCATAGCCGCTTCTCCCTGATTTCTCCTTACAGCTTCTCCCCATTCCTATCCCCTTCCCACCTTCTACCTTGGCTGTTCCCCTCATCCAGGTTCAACGTGAGCATTACTAAAGCAAACACCGGTGTAGGAACCCCATGTTTGCCTCGTGATGTCTTGTCTCTGGCCAGAATTTGCTCTTCTTTACAAGCACAACAGATGATAGGATCTTGTGTCTGTAGATCATGGCTCCCTTATGTCTGGAGAGGAACAGGAAGAGAGAGAGAGAGACAATGTGCCACTGTGACATTCTCTCCAGAACGGGGCGGGGGGAAATACTTAGTCCCTATGACTTCCTATAAAACCTCTGGGGCTGCACATTTAATGCCGTTGGTACGCTGAGGATACCGCCCTCTGATGATCTCTAATGAGCCTGCGGTACAGATGGCATTCAGTGGGAGAACGTGGCGCAGCTGGCATGTGCTGGGATTTGGATGGTGGCATAAATCAGGGCTGGAGCTGCTCCGTGCGTCGGGAACTTTTCACCAGCCAACCAAAGGGACTGGCAGGTAATCGGCGCATTTCAGCAAATGGCGCTTAAATTCTTTATTTTGCGTCTTTTTGCAGCTTGATGCCATTGGGGCTCGACCAGCTCGACCATGTCTGGAGTGGGAAGCCCTCTCCTCCTCCTCCAACGCTATCTATGGCTTCCTCTTTCCACTTCTCCCTACCCTTACTTTTCCCTCTCTGAACTCTCTCAGTCCCACCTACCTCACAAGATGCCTGTTGAGGCAATTGTAAGCTGGTTTGATTCTCCTTAAAGAAAGGCAGAGAAAATCAGCACATAAAAAGCAACTCTTCTTCCTCCACATACAGTAGCCTTATACCACGTCAAATCATTGGTCTGTCAGGGTCATTCTTGTCATCTCTGACAGGCAGCAGCTCTCTGATGTCGTCAGACTTTCACATCACTTCTTACCTGATCCTTTCAACTGGAAATACTGGGGATTGAACCTGGGACCTTCTAGATACCAAGCAGGTGCTCTTCCACTGAGCCCACAACCCTTCCCTTAAAAGTCACCAAATCTGCCTTCTACTGAGTCAGACCATTGGTCTATCAAGGTCAGTGTTATCTAGGTCTTTGATGCATGGGCACTTTGAGTTACTTTCTCCGCTGGTCCGACTCAGTTTTTCGTTGGGGTTTTTCATCCCTTAGCGATGACCTCGCGCCCAGCCGGCGCAATGTCCGAGGCTTCCCGATCCGGTTGTAACACGATGCTTCGATCTCCCCTGGGATCAGCCTGGGTCAAACAATCCCCATTTCCATGCATAAGCCAAAGCGTGGGGGAGGGGAGCTTGTGGGGGGTATGTTTTTTCTTACAGTAAGCACTACAGGCAATTACAAAGCAGCATTTTCAAGGGGCGGGGACACAGACGCTTCTGGATTTCTGCTGGTGATTCTGCAGTACTCTGAAAACCCGAGGACTTTCTCCAGGGCAAGCAACAACATGCATAGCATTTTTTTTGGATTCGGAACAGAAAAGTGTGGGTCAAGAGAGCCTCGAACCCCAGGTAAAACTCCCTTGCATAAAAGAGACTATTTTCCCATCACCTCCTATTTGATCCTTTCAACTGGAGATGCCAAGGATTGAACTCGGGACCTTCTGCACGCAAAGCAGATGCTGTACCACTGAGCCCCCGGTCCATTTCGTTTGGGCTTATTGTTGCACTTTGGCCATGGTAGCAAGTTTTATCGCACAATGGAAGTGGAAAAGGAAGCACTTTCCAGATGCCAAGCTTCCTAGCAGGGCTGAGAAGCATCATCACGGATAGCAATCCAGCAATGTTTCCCCCTCGCCTAGAACCAGGAAAACGTCCAGCTAGCTTCAGAGTGTGGAAGTTCAGGCCAATTTGCCCTGGGCATCTGTTCCCCCTTTTGTATGGACGAGCTGGGTATTAAACTTGATGCCAAGCCTCAGGTGCTCGACTGGTTCCACTTAATTTGAAATATTCTTGTTCTGGATCCAAAAAAGGCAAAGGAAATTAGATATCCATCCGAGATCGCAAGTTCAGGGGAAATAAAATGGAATTTGCCTTTCTTCTCTTTTGCCGTCGGACTTCCAAAGCCTTTGGCGTGGATTGCCAATACATTTTCAAGCTTATCTCCGCAACAACAAGGACCTCGAAATGTAGCCGCCTTAAAAACGAAAGCGGAGAATCTCACAGGAGTTTGCAGAGAGCTGCCTCGGGGCTACATGAAGCCGCAGGGCTGCTGCAGCCCACCTGCCGTGAAGATGCCAGCAATTCCTGGGTTTAATATTATCTGGAAATTAAAACGGAGATAACGGTAATTATGGATAATCACAGTTGGAAGGCCAACACCCACATTTACAGGGGATGTCTTCGGAAGGAATTGCCATGCTGATAACGTTCCCCAGAGGGAGGTTTTTTAAAAGTCTGCTCAGGTATTAAAGCGGATGGATTTTCTTTTGCGGATAGGATAACGATGTTTCAAATCTCGATCTGATCCTGTCCAAAATTGGAAGGATATTTTCGAGGGGCCGGTAGGCAGAAATGATGTAGAAACCATCCCTCCCCGTTCCTGGCAAAGGTCTTCAGCCTTGCCGTCAGTGGGACATATACTCAGGCGTTGGGCCATGGCGGGATTCTTTGGTTGGCTTAGATAAGTCCATTCAGTTGTCTGCTGGTGTGGGGTTAGCCAGTGATCACAGGCAGGATGGCCAACAGGAATTTCTGTATCCCGGAAAACAGTCCACAATAGGCAAACGCTGACGATAGCTTGGAGGCAGGAAATGGAGGGGCTGTGGCTCAATGGTAGAGCATCTTCTTGGCATGCAGGAGTTCCCAGGTTCAATCCCTGGCATCTCCAGTTAAAGGGACTAGGCAAGTGGGTGATGTGAAAGACCTCTCGCCTGAGACTCTGGAGAGCCACTGCCGGTCTGAGTAGACAACATTGACTTTGATGGACTAAGGCTCTGATTCAGTAGAAGGCAGCTTCCTCTGTTCATGTGTGAGGCTTGGGAAACGAATGCCCAGCTGGAGCAAAAGGAAAGGGACTCCTGCGGTAAATGCAGCCAAGAGGCAGTTTAGACAAACTGAGCTCCTGTGATTACCCCCCCCCCAAAAAAACAACAACAACACCTGGACTAAACTATTTCACACTGCAGTTGGAGGATCCTATGACTGAACTCTTATCCCCATATTTAAAACAAAAGCCCTGTGCACAGAAAGTTAAATGTCTTGTCAGGGGGTCAAAGCAGTGCCCTTCCCAACAGGCAACTGTTGCAAGGAGAGAGTTGTACCCCACCACCCTCCATGGCCGGGTGAGACAATTGGGCTGACTGACTAGGGTTGCCAACCTCCAGGTACTAGCTGGAGATCTCCTGCTATTTCAACGGATCTCCAGCCGACAGAGATCAATTCCCCTGGAGAAAATGGCCGCTTTGGCCATTGGATTCTATGGCATTGATGTCCCTCCCCTCCCCAAACTCTGCCTTCCTCAGGCTCCACCCCAAAATCTCCCGCCGATGGCAAAGAGGGACCTGGCAACCCTACGACTGACTAGCCTAGGGTTGCCGACTTCCAGGTGAGGACTGGAGGGCTCCTGGAATCACAGCTGATTTCCAGACTGCAGAGATGAGTTCCCCTGGAGGAAATAGCTGCTTTGGAGGGTGAATTCTTATGGGTATTATACCCTGATGAGGTCCCTCCTCAAGCTCCACCCTCCACAGGGTCCACCCCAAATCCCCAGGAATTTTCAAACCCACTGCCAGCTGTAGAAGATCAGAGATGAGCATTTGGCTCCCTTCCTGCTTCAAGTATCAAAAAGCCTGGGCATGATCAGAAACACGGGCTTTGTGACACAGGCCAAAGAGATCTTGGCCCTTAGCTTATCGGTTGTGGCTTGGCTTGGATAGACCATCCCTGGAGTGAACTAAATTCTCTTTTCTTTTGCTGGCTATGTAACTGTATTTGTGTTTTTGTTTGTTTTTAATTTATGCTGCTGTGGGGTCTTCGTAGGGAGAAAAGCAGCATATAAATGTTGACATAATTAAAACCTTTCTGCTTTTCAAAGTCTGTCGAGGACCTAAAAGAACTTCCTTGGGCTCAGGCTGGCTTCCGTCCCTCAGCCTTCCGGCAGAACATTCTATTTATTTAATTTCTATTCTACTTTTTCCTGCCATCGTGAAACTGAAAACAACATCCACAGGCCTTCCTGGAGGGTTCCTCATCCAGGCAGCTGTCACATCATCAAAACGGCAGCATCGCTTTACCCCGAGCGTCGTCTCTTTCTGGCCATTGAATGCGGTGTCTTGGCCCTCCTCTCCAACCATAGCTTTGCTCATTATTGATCATGCCCACCAGCCAATCTTCCCCTGGTTATGTAGCTCTCAACAGAACTGATTGGCTGGATAATTAATTTGCTGCTTAATTAACTCGCTTTGGGATGAGATCCCCCCCAGATTGTCTGTGGTTGCGCTTGTGTCTGCCACATAAGGTTAGAAATAATATTTGAAACGCTTAGCTTTGAGCATCCAATATTTAGAAGAAGAAGAAGAGTTGGTTTTTATATGCTGATTTTCTCTGCCTTTTTTTTTAAAGGAGAATCAAACTGGCTTACAATCCCCTTCCTTTCCTCTCCCCACAACAGACACCTTGTGAGGTACATAACATAAGAACATAAGAAAAGCCAGGCTGGATCAGACCAAGGCCCATCAAGTCCAGCAGTCTATTCACACAGTGGCCAACCAGGTGCCTCTAGGAAGCCCCCAAACAAGACATCTGCAGCAGCATTATCCTGCCTGTGTTCCATAGCACCTAATATAATAGGCATGCTCCTCTGATACTGGAGAGAATAGGTATGCATCATGACTAGTATTTATTTTGACTAGTAGCCATGGATAGCCCTGAGTGACATTGAGTGAAAAATTTGGCTGGATACAACCCATTGTCCCTTGTGATACCCCCCTCTGACCTTCTCCTTGCTGACACCCAAGCACAGATTCTCCTCAGAACCATTCATTTCTCATTCAGGGTGGTGTACGTGACTGGGGCTTCTTCCCCATTGGGTGGGATTTAGGAGAGACTGAGCGAAAACACTGTCTGCCTAGGTCAGTGTGGGGATTGGAGCACATGTGTTTAAATGGCCAGATTTCTCACTAAAATACATGGAAGTGCCAGCCGGGAGAGGATTAGGAATGCAAGAATTGGTTTGCTGGATCAGATCCATTGACTCTAAAATTCTTTTTCAAGAGCCGCTGGTCAGATGCCTCTGGAAACTCTTGTGCGGGGCTGAGATGACGGGCTTCTCCTGTGGCTCAGTGGTAGAGCATCTGCTTGGCATGCAGACGGTCCCAGGTTCAATCCCCAGCATCTCCAGTTAAAGGGACTAGGCGAGTAGGTGATGTGAAAGGCCTCTGCCTGAGACCCTGGAGAGCTGCTGCCGGTCTGAGTAGACAATACTGACTTGGATGGACCGAGGGACTGATTCAGTGTAAGGCAGCTTCATGTGTTCCTGTGTTTAATACTTAGAGGGACCTTCCTTCAAACGCTGAGTCCATTATCGTTCTAATAGCCATCCACAGTCTTAACCTCAGTGCTCCTGCTTCTGCACAGTTCACTGAGACGAGTGGAGAATCCAAACACTTGTGCGCCATTCTCACCTGACACACACATTGTGTGTTCGTAGCGGAGCACAATAGAGTAATGGGAGAAGCAGCGTCGCTAACCTCCCCCCTTTCCTTTCACAGGAGATGGTGGGGACTGAATTGGGGAGCTTTTCTCCCAGACGAGAGCGGCACTCCGCCACCAAGGCCTGCCCCACTTGTAGAAGGAGATAATTGCGCAGGCTGATTGCTCCAGCGAGACGTTTTTAGGTACAAAAGAGGCTTGTGGGAGGAACTTGGTGCCTTAAACTCACTGCTTCAGAAGCTCCACTTGGCATTGCCTAGACTTGCAATTTCTTATCCTCCAATGGTTCTCTTTCCCCCCGCCCCGCCTCTCAAAGCCCCACCTCTTAGGCCCCATCTGGAAGGAAAGGAATTGTCTAGTCTGTAGAGAGCAGCTTTAACAATTGGATCTGAGCAGAACTGAGAAGCGCAGAGGCCAGAATGGGAGGGGTTGTGCCCAGAGGAAGAGTGCATGTTTCTCTCACCAAAGGTCTCTCAGGTTCAATCCCTGGTATCTCTAGTTGAAGGATCTCAAACAGGATGGACCTCTTTCTGCCTGACAGTTGCTGCTGAGTCAACCAGACTGGGCTGGATGGGCCGTGGCTCAGTGGTAGACCATCTCCTTGACATGCAGAAGGTCCCAGGTTCAATCCCCAGCATCTCCACTTAAAGGGACTAGGCAAGAAGGTGATGGGAAAGACCTCTGCCTGAGACCCTGGTGAGCTGCTGCCGGTCTGAGCAGACAATACTGACTTCAATGGACCTAGGGTCTGATTCAGTATAAGGCAGCTTCATGTGTTCAGGTGTTCATGCTCTTAAAATATGGGTGTGTGGTCCATGACTCAGTGGTAGACCCTCTGCTTGGCGTGCAGAAGGTCCCAGGTTCAATCCCCGGCATCTCCACTTAAAGGGACTAGGCAAGTAGGTGATGGGAAAGACCTCTGCCTGAGACCCTGGAGAGCCGCTTCCGGTCTGATCAGACAATACTGACTTGGATGGACCTAGGTTCTGATTCACTATAAGGCAGCTTCATGTGTTCATGAGTGTTTTAATGGGTTTGCCATGCTTTAAGTGGTTTTATTTGTTAATAGCTTTATTTTATTATCCTGATTGTAAGCTGTTTAGAGCAGGTCTCTGGAGAAGTGGCACATACATTTTCTAAATAAATAAGTAAATGACCCATAAAGCAAAAGACAGATAGGGAGCAGTACTTGGAAGTAGGTCCCAGTGTGGTTTATTTCCAGGAAAGTGTTCTTAGGATAGCAGGCAGGGTCTGATATATGTTGTCAAATCAACATGTCGAGGCAGAGGTTGGATGAGATGTGCTCAGGACCAAAACAAACCTGAATGGATCTCCATCATTCTATAAAAAGTAAACTGTGTGGAACTGGAGGTTAAGGTATGAATGTGGAGAAATGGGTGGGAAGTGGCAAAAAAGTGTTTCAAAGACATTATCTAAAACACTGCGAACTTTAAAAACAGGTGATGCAGTACATTGTTCCTTAAATTGCCATTTCCCCCCATTTAACATTTTAAAGAAAGGCATGTAAATTGCCCAGCTTCTTAGACCAACTCAAAGAGACCATACTTTCTTAAAAGGAGTACAGTGGCAAAAGTGTGCATAACAAATAACAATGTGTTTCAAGCCTGTCTCCATTAAAATAAAGTTAGAGCGGTTCCTCAGTGGAACAGGCTTCCTCGGGAGATGGTAAGCTCTCCTTCCCTGGAGGTTTTTAAGAAGAGGTTGGATGGCCATCTGTCAGTAATACTAGTTCTATGACCTTAAGCCAGGGGTGGGGAACGTCAGGCCCGGGGGCCATTTAAGGCCCGCAAAATCATTTGGTCTGGCCCTTTGTGGGTTCTGGCAGGGGCAGGAATAGCCTCTATTCAAGTTGGATGTGAGTTTGTTTTGTCAAGAAAAGGAACCTTCTCCCCCCCTTGCAGAAGAATCGTTAGCTATGGAGCTGCTAGGACCGCCCAAGAAACTGTGTTAACCCTTTCCCACCCAGGTCGTGGAGAAACGTATTCCCTCTGTACTACAAGAGGGCTGGGGGCTGAAGTGGTGACAATGAAGGGTTTAAAGGGGGCAGGGCCAGAATGTGCGGGGGGGGGGGTTCTTAGCCAGTGTGTCCTCATTTCACCTTCCGGCGGAGGTAGCAGGAGCTGGCTGTAGAATCTGGCCCCGACCATGCGGAGCAGGCGCAACTCCGGCATGTGGCTGGACGGCTATGCCCCGCTGGTGCACAGACCATCCTGTGCCTGCCTGCTTGCCTGTGTGTGTGTGTGGGGGGGGGGTCATCTGGGGCAGCTGCCTGCTTGGGGCTTGGTTGACTAATTTTTAAGTGCATAATTTTGTATGGCCTGCGAATGATGTTATAAATATCCAAATGGCCCTTGACGGAAAAAAGGTTCCCCACCCCTGCCTTAAGCAGATGATGAGAGGGAAAGCATCTTGGCCATCTTCTGGGCATGGAGTAGGGGTCACTGGGGGTGTGTGGGGGAGGTAGCTGTGAATTTTGTGCATTGTGCAGGGGGTTGGACTGGATGACCCTGGGGTCCCTTCCAACTCTATGATTCTATGATTCTAAAGTTGTTTTATTCTTCTTTATTTCAAGATTTTCAGTACAATCCTAAGCAAAGTTATACCCTTCTAGGCCCATTGACTTCAATGGACATAGAACAGTGTTAATTCAATTTAGGATTGTGCTGTTGCTAACCACTATCAGTTTTGTTGTTCAAAGCCTCTCACACTTTATATTCATAGTACAATAAGTTGGAAGGGGCTGTGGCTCAGTGGCAGAGCATCTGCTTGGCATGCAGAAGGTCCCAGGTTCAATCCCCAGAATCTCCAGTTAAAGGGACTAGGCAGGTTGGTGATGTGAAAGATCCCTGCCTGAGTCCCTGGAGAGCTGCTGCCGGTCTGAGTAGACTATACCTACTTTGATGGACCAAGGGTCTGATTCAGTAGAAGGCAGCTTCATGTGTTCATGTGAAGCCTATTTCTTTTGCCCTTCCTTTTAGAATACATTCACTGTCCTTGTTTACCAGGTACCATGGCTATTTTCTTGTACCTACAATGCCTGGAAAATGCCCTAAGGTTGCTTTTTGTAAATGCCTTGTACAAATTTTGTCAGCACGAGTTGCTTGTGTTGTGATTCTCCAGAGTTCAGTGCTTTCCTCCAGAAAATTAAATCCCTTAGTGGATGGGTGGATGCATCTGGTCCCTAAAGTGCCTGCGTCGGTCAATGTGTGCGCATGAACTCTAAAGCAAAAATGTCACATGCATTCTAAAGGATGTGAAGGTTAGGATTGCAAATCCCTCTTTTCTGCATAGTCGTTTGTCAGTTCAGAGACCTGATCCATGCGCATTTAAAAACCCCTTCCTGATTTCCACAGAAATGGGCAAAAGTGTGTTTGAAAGGGCCATCTTTCACACACGTACACCGAGAGGGATGAAGAGTGCTTTATGTGCCTATAAAGAGAGCTTTCTGCCCTGCCTGCCTGTTTTCCCACGCTGCAATTGCTCAGGTATATCTCGAAAGGTTGATAACATATTGTTGGACAATTAAGTAGAGCCATCGCCTTCCTGGCCTTTAAATCATTGGATGACAGGGCTATTGCAGAATAAATGAATATATAGTGTGCACCAAGCAGAGAAGAATCTTCAACAATGAGTAGCGTGTGTGTATGGGGGGGGGGTTTGAGGCTTCCGAAGGATCCTTAGAAAATGTATAGGGGGATTACATACATCATCTGTGAAATGTTGGAATGTATGGGAGGTGGATTTCTATTACCTTCGCCTTTAAAGTGACTGGTTACAAGACAGCGCAGGGCCCTTGTCCTTGGGAAGGGGCTGTGGCTCAGTGGTAGAGTATCTGCTTCGCATGCAGAAGGTCCCAGGTTCAGTCCCCGGCATCGCCAGTTAAAGGGACTAGGCAAGTAGGTGATGTGAGAGACCCCTGCCTGAGATCCTGGAGAGCTGCTGCCAGTCAGAGTAGACAATACTGACTTCGATGGACCAAGGATCTGATTCAGTAGAAGGCAGCTTCATGTGTTCATGTGTTCTGGATGCTGTGTGAGATCAATAATGGCTGAGGAATGAGCTATACATTAGGACATTCCTTGTTTGAATGCTATGTGTGATCTGAAATCACTAACAGTGCATTCCTAAGGAGAGTTACTCCAGTCTAAGCCCATTGAAAGCACAAGTGAGACATGCGGTCCCTGGTTTATTCCACTGGCTTTGGGTGAGTAGGATTTATGCATATTTAAAATCACAAATGAGTGACCTCCCCTTAATCCTGATGCAAATGTATTAAGGATGGGAAAACAATACAAGTTCTCCTCCCCACCCCCATATTCCTTCAGTGTACATATATAGTTCAAGTGATGGTTTTAATCGTATGAAACCATGGATGGATGTCATTCCAAATTAATTGGTGTGAAGTAGAGAGGTATGGTCTTGCCGGCATGCCTTTGGCAAATGCGCACAGGAGTGGGCTGCCTGTCCAATTAGTCCCACTGTAAAATATAGAAGCTGGGTCCAGTGGCAGTTAGAGGGGTGATCCATATGTACCTGTGTTTGCTTTTTTCAGAGGCTGGAAAATGGAAACTTGTGGGTGGTAGATATTCTGGATTAGGGTTGCCAGGTCCCTCTTTGACCCCAAGCTTAGAGCAGCCTTTATGTCCCTGCCATTTCAAACAATGCCAACGGCTGTATTGTCCGGGCATTATTGCCGAATTCCAAAAGACCAACGTTTTTGCATCTGTGGAACATCTGCTCTAGAGGATTTATACCACTACTTATTTTAATGCCCTCTGTATGTGGAACCCAGGGCTACATTTCTTGCCAGGTTGGTTTCTGGCCTAAACACCTGTCCTAGAGCCGAGAAACTAGTATTTTTGTTAAAAGATACAAATGGGTTTGTCTCTTATAGGACTGCCCTGTATGCTCTGGCAGCAAAGAAAATAAGGGCCAATATGGCTGCTAAGGGAGTAGATCCTCCAAGTTGATTTTAATGGTCGCTAGGTCCCATTGGCCGATTGGGACACAACCACAATTTTTAGCTATTATTTTGTTTTGTATGCATTGATTTAGCAAAGTTTTATTATGTATATTTATTATTAATCCAGTATGTTATTAATCTAATATTTTAATATGTATTTTTGGTATCCTTGATATGTTTGTAATGGCCTATAGCTAAATGCAAATAAAACCATTCATACCAGCCAGGTCCCTCTTTGCCATGGGTGGGAGGTTTTGGGGCGGAGCCTAAGGAGGGTACGGTTTGCAGAGGGACTTCAATGCTCTGTAAATCATCTTAGTTACTCTCATTCAGCCACAGGGGGTGGGGTGTTGTGACAATATATATTGGCCTTAAAAAAAGAAACTATTACAACATGATAATACCCCCCAAAAGGTAAAGGTAGTCCCCTGTGCAAGCACCGGGTCATTACTGACCCATGGGGTGACGTCACATCCTGACGTTTTCTAGGCAGACTCTGTTTATGGGGTGGTTTGCCAGTGTCTTCCCCAGTCGTCTACCCTTTACCCCCAGCAAGGTGGGTACTCATTTTACCGATCTCGGAAGGATGGAGGGCTGAGTCAACCTTGAGCCGGCGACCTGAAACCGACTTCCGTCAGGATCGAATTCAGGTCGTGAGCAGAGCTTTTGACTGCAGTACTGCAGCTGACCACTCTGTGCCACGGGGCTCTTAGAGTACCCCCAAAGTTCTATGTAAATGCAAAATGTATGCAAAGCACACGTGGTACCACTAAGCCAGAGCGCAGGGGACATTACCCTAAAGGAGGGGTGTCAAACAGAAGGCCTGAGGGCCGGATCCGGCCTAGGGTTGCCAGGTCCCTCTTTGCCACTGGTGGGAGGCTTTTGGGGTGGAGCCCGAGGAAAGTAGGGTTTGGGGAGGGGAGGGACTTCAATGCTATAGAGTCCAATTGCCAAAGCGGCCATTTTCTCCAGGGAACTGATATCTATCGGCTGGAGATCAGTTGTAATAGCAGGAGATCTCCAGCCACTACCTGGAGGTTGGCAATCCTACTCCAGCCCCTTGAGAGCTCTTATCTGGTCCCCGAGCCAGCCGAGGCAGCCACTCCCCACTCTTAATCTGGGCTGGCAAGGTATGGCCCGGCCCGACCAAGTGACATTTATGTCATATCCAGCCCTTTTAACAATTGAGTTCCACACCCTTGCCCTAAAGGATTTACAGTGCCATTTTAAACAGAGTCACACTCTTCTAGCCCCATGGACTTCAGTGAACTTAGAGGGGTGTAGGATTCCGCTGTCAAACACGGGAGTTACCCTTAATATCCAGCATGGTGTCGTGGATAAAAGCGATGGTTTGGAGTGGTGGACTCTGACCTGGAGAATCGGGTTTGATTCCCCACTCCTCCACATGAGCAACAGAGGCGAATCTGGTGAACCAGGTTGGTCTCCCCATTCCTATACACGAAGCCATGAGCTGGGTGACCTTGCGCTAGTCACAGCTCTCTTAGAGCTCTCTCAGCCACATCTACCTCACAGGGTGTCTGTTGTGGGGAGGGGAAGGGAAGATGATTGTAAGCCGGTTTGAGTCTCCCTTAAGTGGTAGAGAAAGTTGGCAAATAAAAACCAAGTTGTCGTCGTCTCCTTCTCCTCCTCCTCCTCCTCCTCCTCCTCCTCCTCCTCCTCCTCCTCCTCCTCCTCCTCTTTCTCCTTCTCCCTCCTCCTCCTCCTCCTCCTCCTTCTCCTTCTCTTTCTCCTCCTCCTCCTCCTATTCCTCCTCCTTCATCAGCCCAGCATCGTCAGTCAGGGTAGATAAAGAGTAGATTTCCCCTTGCCCTTTCAGTGGGAATTTGGTCTCTCCAGTCCATAGCTCAGGATCTGAATGGAATAGCTGCATGCAACATAAGTCCCTGTGGTGGGCCGGCAGTTGGAGCTGTGGGGAATAAGCCTGTTACAAACACAAAGAGTTTGGCTTCCTGCCCTCGCCTGGTCAACAGAGCGAGAAATGCCTTCTGGCTGCTGCACCCAGCAGCCACAGGCATGTCACATCCCTAGCCTGGATCGGATAATCAGGCTGGGTTCATACATGCGAGAGCACGAAGTGGCAATGAGCTCCCAGAGACCACCTCAGACTGCAGATGAAGGAGCCCATTTTGGAGCCCTCTCCTTTGTCTTAAAATTCCCTGCAAACCGGAAACTGGCAAGGCAAGAGAGGAGGTGAGAACCTTTTGGTCTGCTGTTCTATTTACGTGGGATTTTTTTTTTAATGTGAGGGAACAGCCAAAGGTTGGAAACCTCCCACCTGTAGTCTGAAGTGGTACATTCCAACCCACCACTTCAGGGCTGTTCCGCCTCAGTCCCATTCCACTCTCCGGCATTGGTGAATAGGGTTGCCAGGTCCCTCTTTGCCACCGGCGGGAGGTTTTTGGGGAGGAGTCTGAGGAGGGCGGGGTTTGGGGAGGGGAGGGACTTCAATGCCATGGAGTCCAATGGCCAAAGCGGCCATTTACTCCAGGTGAACTGATCTCTATTGGCTGGAGATCAGTTGTAATAGCAGGAGATCTCCAGCTAGTACCTGGAGGTTATGCAATAGAATCAGCAGTACGGTAATTGCTAAAAAAAATTTACTATAACAATTTTGTAAAATGAAATATTGGTGATACTATATTTTCATATCACACACACACACCCACATATACGCAACTTTTAGTACATAGACAACTTATAAGAACAGCAGATCCACGGACGGACAACGTTTTGTGCGTATGAGTGCAGTATTACAATGATGGAAAAAACAGCTATATTACTGCTACTCAGCGTATATGATTGTGTGGTTCCAGGCTTCACTTATTGTAGTGAAGTATGACTCTTCTTTACAGAGATCTGGTTGTCACTCTGTTTCGACTAATAAGTCTTCAGGGACCACTATTAAATATATTAATAAGGTATACATCAAAATTTAAATAAAGGCATTAAGTACCTGGAGGTTGGCAACCCTACATTCCACTATCCGGCATTCGTAAACCAGAGCTCAGTTTAGCGCCAGATAGGGTTGCCAACCTCCAGGTACTAGCTGGAGATCTCCTGCTATTACAACTGATCTTCAGCCAATAGAGATCAGTTCACTTGGAGCAAATGGCCACTTTGGCAATTGGACACTATGGCACTGAAGTCCCTCCCCTCCCCAAACCCTGCCCTCCTCAGTCTCCGCCCCCAAAACCTCCCACTGGTGGACCTGGCAACCCTAGCTCCAGATGGGTACCTCTCACATGCCTTGCTCTGTAATGGGGGGCACATCCATTGGGTTGGACCTTATAATGGCCCGTTAAACCAGAAGGTCTCAAGTCTGGGTGATTTCACCCCCCCTTCCGTTGGGGCTGTAGAAAATATAAATACAGTTGTGAGTGTGTGTTAAGTGCCATCAAGTTATTTCCAACTTCACAGAGCCCCAGCTACTGCATTGCAAATCCTTGTCCATGTTTGTATGTTAAGTGCCAAGTCGTTTGTGACTAATGGCGACCCTATGAATTAATGCCCTCCAAAATGTCCTATCATTAACAGCCTTTGGTGAGGTCTTGCAAACTGAGGGCTATGGCTTCCTTTATAGAGTCGATCCATCTCATGTTGGGTCTTCCTCTTTTCCTGCTGCCTTCAACTTTCCCTACCACTATTGTCTCCTCATAATGTGACCAAAATATGATAGCCTCAGTTTAACCATTTTAGCTTCTGGGGAGAGTTCAGGGTTGATTTGATTTTGAAGCGAGTTACTTGTCTTTTTGTGGTGCACAGTATCCGTAGAACTCTCTTCCAACACCACATTTCAAACGAATCAACTTTCTTCCCATCAGCTTTCCTCACTGTACGACTTTCACACCAATACATAGTAATGGGGAACACTATGGTATGAATTATCTTGCTCTCGGTCGCCAGTGACACATCCTTACACTTAATAATCTTTTCTGTCTCCTTCATGGCTGCCCTTCCCAGCCTCTGCCTCCTCCAGATTTCTTGGTTGCCGTCTCCCTTTTGGTTGATGAAGGAGCCAAGGAACAGAAAATCCTGAACCACTTCAGCTTCTTCATTGTCAGCCTTAAAGTCGTGTGATTGCTCAGTAGTCATGACTTTTGTCTTGGTGTTCAGCTGTGATCCTGCTTTGTATACAGTTGTAGGTTAATATTGAACGAGGTAAAGAGCAAATTCTCTTTTTTGGAGGGGAGGGACAGCAGTGAAGACTTGGCCCTCCACCCTGTTGTTTCTCTGTTGTGAACAATCGCCCCCTGACACACACACACCAACAACAATCCCCATTCTTTTCTCTGCAGTATCATACCGTTTGGAATTTCACAGACAATAAGGACACTGTTGCAATAGTACATGCCTTCTTTCACCAAGGATCACTATCTGAGTCTCTACCCCTCTACTGTTATAAATGGTGGAATGCTCTTGAACACACATGAAGATGTGAAGTAGCCTTATACTGAACCAGACCATTGGAGGAGGAGGAGGAGGAAGGAAGAGGAAGAAGAAGAGGAGGAGGAGAGTTGGTTTTTATACCCCCCCTTTTTTCTACCGAAAGTAGTTTCAAAACGGCTTACAATCACCTTCTCCCCCCCTCCCCCCCCACAACAGGCACCTTGTGAAGTAGGTGGGGCTGAGAGATTTCGGAGAGAACTGTGACCAGCCCATGGTCACCCATCAGGCTTCATGTGGGGAATTTAATCTGGTTCTCCAGACTAGAATCTGCCGTTCATGTGGAGGAGCAGGGAATCAAGTCCGTTTCTCCAGATTAGAGTCCGCCACTCTTAACCCCTGCACCACGCTGGCCCAAGGTCAGTATTGTCTACTCAGACAGGCATTGGCTCTCTAGGGTCTCAGGGAGAGGTCTTGCGCCTCACCTGCTTACCCGATCCCTTGAACTGGAGATGCCAGAGATTGACCTAGGGACCTTCTGCGTGCCAAGCAGATGCTCTACCACTGATCCATAGCCCCTCTCCCTCTTTTCTAGCTGACATATGCTGTATACCTGTATTCTCAAACAGCGTGTCCAGCACTGATTTAAAAGCAAAGTGGGAGTCTGTAAATTTAGTCAGATATGGTAGCAACACATAGCTATCCAAAAACGCGTTATCCGAAGTTCAAAATGAACCTCATTAAGCTGTAGTGTGTGAAATGGCAGGCTGTGCTCTACATGGTGACCGAGCATTCATGCGCCCCCATAGACAGGCGTGGAATAGAGGTCCTTGAGCCACAAAGAAAAAGGAAGGATATAAATATTTTAATAAGTAAATTCATCTTCTAGAAAGCCAAGGGAAAGCGCTGCAATCCGAAGAATGGCAACGCTTGCAGCCCATACAAGCAACATTTAAAAAGACTTCCTTACAATATCCCCCAAAGGTGAAACAGGGATAAAATGGGGACAGTGATTTACCATGCTGTAGGAAATCTGTCCCTGGTGGAGCATAGCAATTTTATTTTATTTATTTGGACATCATTTACACCCTGCTTTTCTCCCAGATAAGGTCCTCAGCTGCTGAACACATTGTCCTCTCCTCTGCCATTTTATCCTCACAACGACAAGCTTGTGAAGTAGGCTAGGTCAAGGAAGTGTGACTGGCCCGTGGATCATCTAGTGAGCATCAGTGGAAGTGTGGGATTCAAACCTTGGTCTCGCAGATCCTAGTTCAGCACTCAGACCACCAGACATTGCTGGCCCTTGCATATTCAGGTGGGGTACCTCCCCTTTTCTCCCCATCATCCCCAGCCTCTCCCGAAACCCTTGGCATTTCCTTCCATTTGAGTCTTGCAGATCACCAGGTTTGGCAACTGCCTGTTCTCTTACCAGGGAGGAGCCTAGGGTTGCCAACCTCCAGGTACTCCAAACAAAAAGGCACCCCTGTGCCTATACCGTGTAGGTTAGGAAATCAGCACAGGAAATAGGATACAAATTTGCAAAAATCTTATTGGTGATTATGACACAAATGATGTATTACAAAACAATGTGCATATCACTAAACATAGATCAATGTGCTATCCTACTATATACATATATACAAAACATGTATGATGCAACTTCTGTGCAACGCACAAAATATGTGTTCTTCTGGGTGATTGAAGAGTACAATTCTTGCTGAATATCCAAATAATGGTATATTCCAAAAGAATATGATGGGGGACAGCCGTTTCACAGTCTTTTCTTCAGCCCCATATTTAATCTTACAAAATTCTGTCAATCACTTAATATAGTTATCCTTCTTAGTTCCATGTAACATTGCATCAGAATAGTTCACCAGTTCCTCAAAGGATACTTGCAAGTGTGGCCAGGTACTAGCTGGCGATTTCCTGGTATTACAATTGATCTCCAGCCGATAGAGACAAGTTCACTTGGAGAAAATGGCCGCTTTGGCAATGGGACTCTGTGGCATTGAAGTCCCTTCCCAAACCCCACCCTCTTCAGGCTCTGCCCCAAAAACCTCCTGCTGGTGGGAAAGAGGGACCTGGCAATCCTACACATGGCCCAAAAGTCCTTCTGCATCCTTTTCTGGATCCGGCTGTCATGGATCACACCTAGGGTTGCCAGCTCTGGCTTGGGAAATACCTGGAGATTTTAGGGTCGGAGCCGGAGAAAGGTGGGGGTTTGGAGAGGGGAGGGACTTAAATGCCAATTGCTAAAGTGGCCATTTTCCTGCAGGGGAAGTGATCTCTGCCAACCTGGCGATTGGCAACGCTAATCACACTGGTTTGGGCAAAGTCCACGATTCTGCCCCTGAAATGCAGTTTGACAAATCCCTCCTTTTCCAGATGTATTCCTTTATGATGTGTGTTCAATATGGATTTATTAAATTTATATAGTGCCTTCCCTCCCTAGAAAGCAATTTGGATTGGAATGACAATAAAAGCAACACTATGCACCATAAATAGAGTAATAGGCAGCAGATAAGGTCATTACAACTGCAGCAATCTCCATCATAATACGTTATTATTATTAATATGTTTTATCAACTGTCTTGGTTTTAATACACTCTCTCATTTTATGTTTTTGATGGTGAACTGCCTTGAGCATTGGAAAGGTGGCATAGTAATGTGTTAGACAGAAAGAATGAAAGACAGTGTGGTGTGGTGGTTAGAGTGTTGGCCTAGGATCTGGGAGACCTGGGTTAGATCTCCCCTCTGCCATGGAAATGCAATGGGTGACAATCTCCCTCCCTCGCTCCCTCCCCCCCCTCTCTCTCTCTCTCAAGTCTGGAGATCAGTTGCAATTCTGGAAGAACATCAGGCCCCATCTGGAGGTTGGCAACCCTAAGTGGATAGGGTTACCGACCTCCAGGTGGTGGCTGGAAATCTCCCGCTATTACAACTGATCTCCAGCCGATAGAGATCAGTTCCCCTGCAGAAAATGGCCACTTTGGCAATTGGACTCTATGGCATTGAAGTCCCTCCTCTCTCCAAAGCCTGCCTTCCTCAGACTCCACCCCCAAAATCTCCAGGTATTTCCCAACCCGGAGCTGGAAACCCTATGCATGGAAGTGTTGAATCTCCCTTCCTCCCCTGAAATCTCCCTCCCACTTATGTTTGAATTCCACATTATCTCTAAATAATGGAATTTTAGCCATGCATAAACCACGTGGTATTATATTAGCTGGGTCTTCATAAGATGTGTTTATTACAAGAGGACTTGATATTGTTTATGTTATTACATTCATTCACAGCTCTTTGGGATTGTTGTATCTTGACTCTGTGTACTTACCTGTGAGTTCTCATTTGAGAACACTTACCTGTGATTTTGAGATGTTCCATGTGCACATATACTGTAATTGGTGTTACTATACATCATTAGTTCACCATACATTGTGGCCTGTCTATATTATTTTGTTTTCCTGCCATTACAGTTTAACATGGGGAGGGGCTGTGGCTCAGTGGTAGAGCATCTGCTTGGCATGCAGAAGGTCCCAGGTTCAATCCTCGGCATCTCCAGTTAAAGGGATTAGGCAAGGAGGTGATGTGAAAGACCTCAGTCCGAGATCCCAGAGAGCCGCTGCCGGTCTGAGTGGACAATACTGACTTTGATGGACCAAGGGTCTGATTCAGGATAAAGCAGCTTCATGTGTTCAAATGCTTCTTTTTACCCATAAAATTTAATGCCAGGTGCTAGAGATGCAAACTTTATAGAAGACACAAGCAAAGCCAATTAATGATATACTTTTTCACTTAAAATACGAACATGCTTATAACGGTAATACTCTTACTGTGTTTTCTTTTATTTAAAAGTCTTTGATAATTGGCACCTCAGGATCAGGGGGGTTGCTGCCCTGGGTGACGAGCCCACAGCGGGCTTGTCAGCCCAGATCAGAATGGGGGGTGGCTGGCTCGGCTGGTTCGCGAGCCGGATAAGAGCTCTCTTATGTTTGACACCCCTGGTCTAGGGAGAGAAAATGCACAAACAGAGAAGCAGGATCTAACCTGCTGCCCTCTCTTACGCCTTTTGGCTATAACTTGTACATGAGAACACTATACATCTACCCGTGTATGTGTGTTGGTCTTGTATACCTTTTTGGGACTTTGCATTTGCCAGGGCTCCTAATTGCCCACAAGGAAACTGCTTAGGGGAAGGGTCCTAGGGCACAAATCTATACCCCGCTCATACCCGTTTGCTTCCCCCAGACTGTAACTTATTTAGTTATTATTTAAATTTAATACCCCACTCTCCCCGGCCAAGACCGGGCTCAGAGCGACTTACAAGGAACATAAGGTAAAAGTAAAGGTCTCCTGTGCAAGCACCGAGTCATTCCTGACCCATGGGGTGATGTCACATCCTGACGTTTACTAGGCAGACTTTGTTTACAGGGTAGTTTGCCAGTGCCTTCCCCAGTCATCTTCCCTTTACCCCCAGCAAGGTGGGTACTCATTTGACAGACCTCGGAAGGATGGAAGGCTGAGTCAACCTTGAGCTGGCTACCTGAAACCGACGTCCGCCGGGATCGAACTCAGGTCATGAGCAGAGCTTGGACTGCAGTACTGCAGCTTACCACTCTGCGCCACGGGGCTCTTTACAAGGAACATAGCATCCCATTTAATCAATAAAAAGCATTAAATCAGCATTTAAAAATAGCCCTGTAAAAAGTTATAGAAAACAAATGTCTTGAATTCATTAAGGCGCCTCTAAAGTGTAAAACATGAAATCACAACTGGGTGGGCAGATGGAACTCAGATCCGAGTTCGATATAGGGAAAGTATAACTGCAGTGAGGGTTAGGGAGGCCAGTGTTCATATATAGGGAACCGTAGCTGGCCTCGACCGTAGTCCTGGCGGAATAGCTCTGCTTTACAGGCCCTGAGGAACTCTCCAAGGTCCTGCAAGGCCCTGGTCTCACTAGAGAGGCTGTTCCACAAGGCAGGGGCCAGGGCAGAAAAAGCCCTGGCCCTGGCTGAGGCCAGCTGGACACTCCTCGGGCCGGGGACCACAAAAAGGTTGGTATTAGTTGAATGAAGAGTCCTCCGGGGAACTTACGAACCATCCTTTGGCAACTCTACTTATAGTATGTTGGAGTTTGTTAGTGTGTATTTTTTCTCTCTTGGTGTTCAGGTATGTTTTTGTGTGCTCATGTTTTGTGCGGCTGCGTGGGTTTAATATAGTTATTTCCCCCATTACCTTTTTTGGGGGGAGGGGTCTGTGGCGCAGTGTGGTCAGCTGCAGTACTGCAGTCAAAAGCTCTGCTCACGACCCGAGTTCGATCCCGACGGAAGTCGGTTTCAGGTCGCCGGCTCAAGGTTGACTCAGCCTTCCATCCTTCCGAGGTCGTTCAAATAAGTACCCAGCTTGCTGGGGATAAAGTGTAGACGACTGAGGAAGGCCATGGCAAACCACCCTGTAAACAGAGTCTGCCTAGTAAACGTCAGGATGTGACATCACCCCATGGGTCAGTTATGGCCCGGTGCTCGCACAGGGGGACTGCCTTTACCTTTTACCTGTGATGGTGGTTTACTGTTTAAAAGATGTTCCAGTAAAGAGCAGATTCCACGTTGTTGTCAAAATGGGAGCGGTGAGATCTTGTCTGGAGCAACTTTGGCTGGCAAAAAGAGATCATGAGCATTCAGTGGCAAAGAACTGGGCGAATCGCTCTGCCAAGCAAATTCCAGCATCGGGCCTCAGACACACTGAGACCCTCACTATGGTGTTGCTGTGTCCCAGTCAATCTTAGCAAGAAGGCATGGTTGGTGCCAATCCATGGGGAGGGACAACCTGCTGCATTTGTAATCTTTTGATTCATGTCCACACACTGATGATTCCTCGTTTTGCACTGGTTGCCTCTGCAAATGAAGGGGCTTCTTCAGCAGCGGCACAGTGTCCACACAGCAATAATCTACATAAGAACATAAGAAAAGCCCTGCTGGACCAGACCAAGGCCCGTCAAGTCCAGCAATCTGTTCACACAGTGGCCAACCAGGTGCCTCTAGGAAGCCCCCGAACAAGGCAACTGCAGCAGCATTGTCCTGCCTAATAGAATAGGCATGCTCCTCTGATCCTGGAGAGAATAGGTATGCATCATGACTAGAAATGTGGTGACTAGAAATGACTTTGAAATGACTTTGAAATGTGGTGTTGGAGGAGAGTGTTACGGATACTGTGGACTGCCAAAAAAATAAAATAAATCAGTGGGTCATAGATCAAATCAAGCCTGAACTGACCCTAGAAGCTAAAATGACTAAACTGAGGCTATAGTATTTTGATCACATTATGAGAAGACATGAGTCACTGGAAAAGACCATATTGCTAGGAAAAGTTGAGGGCAGCAGGAAAAGAGGAAGACCCAACAAGAGATGGGTTGACTCAATAAAGGAAGCCACATCCCTCAATTTGCAAGATCTGAGCAAGGCTGTCAAAGATAGGACATTTTGGAGGACTTTGATTCATAGGGTTGCCATGAGTAAGAAGTGACTTGACGGCACTTAACACACACATGACTAGTATCCATTTTGACTAGTCACCATGAATAGCCCTCTCCTCTATGAACATGTCCACTCCCTTCTTAAAGCCTTCCAAGTTGGCAGCCGTCTCCACATCCTGGGGCAGGAAGTCTCCATGCTTTCCCTCCATTTCCTGCACACACACGCACCCACACACCCCACTGCCAGCAAAATTCCCCCCCCGCCAACTTTAAAAAAAATCAATATTAATATAGTCTCATGCCATGAAAACCCCAAAAAGGGGTCGCCATAAGTTGGCTGTGACTTGACGGCACTTTACGCACAAAGACTGGCCCAGGATGGCCCGGGCCATGAAATACTAGGATTGTTGTTTTTCAGGGGCTAGCTTCCTCCCCAAGATCTCTAGAAATTAGTTCTCTGAGTGGGGTGCATATCTCTAGTACAAATGCAGGTGAGTCGATGCAACGTACATGAACACTAAGGCTCTTGGTGCGCAGGCGAGCATTTTGCATGCTTCAGCTGCTGAGGGACATTGTGGACCGCCGGTAACCTAAGGTCCTGGCAGATCTTTAACCCAAAGAACGAACACTCTCTTGGCTGTTACATTACTGGAGGACGGGTGGTTGCAGAACAAATGAATGCAGCATACAGCTGGGCAGTGAAAGGCCTTCAATAATGGATCATAGCGGAGGGGATGCTATGAGGATAGGAATGTTCCAAGAATGTCCCTGTTCTCACCTGTGAAATGTAGGAGGCTATGATATCACCAGCTCAGATTTTGCTGAACGGGAGGTCGTAATGATGTGCTGGTACCCACAGGATCCTACCGACGTGATTCAGTCTTCCAAATGTTATGAGACCGGCAGAGAAAACACAGGAAAGAGGCACTCACGTGGGCTGATTTAGTAGCATCGGCATTTGGCCGCTGTGAATCGCCTTTCCCCTCTTCTCTGCTGTTGTAATGTCGGCTGCTAGTTACTTGGGGCTGTTTTTTTGGGGTGTTTTGTTTTGTTTGGCTGATTAAAACTCAGGCGCGAGTAGCATGCTGGAGCAGTATTCATACCGAGGACCTCACCTATAGTATTGTGTTCAGTTTTGGGCACTGCAATTTAAGAAAGATGTGGACAAGCTGGAACAGGTCCAGAGGAGGGCAACAAAGATGGTGAGGGGTCTGGAGACCAAGTTCTATGAGGAAAGGTTGAAGGATCTGGGGATGTTTAGCCTGAAGAGGAGAAGACTGAGAGGGATATGATAACCATCTTCAAGTACTTGAAGGGCTGTCATATAGAGGAGGGTGCCGAGTTGTTTTCTGTTGCTCCAGAAGGTCGGACCAGAACCAACGGGTTGAAATTAAATCAAAAGAGTTTCCGTCTAGACATTAGGAAGAATTTTCTAGCAGAGCAGTTCCTCAGGGGAACAGGCTTCCTCGGGAGGTGGTAAGCTCTCCTTCCCTGGAGGTTTTTAAGCAGAGGCGCTAGATGGCCATCTGTCAGCAATGCTGATTCTATAACCTCAGGCAGATCATGAGAGGAAGGGCATCTCAGCCATCTTCTGGGCCTGGAGTAGGGGTCACTGGGGGTGTGGGGGGGAGGTAGTTGTGAAATTCCTGCATTGTGCAGGGGGTTGGACTAGATGACCCTGGTGGTCTCTTACAACTCTATGATTCTATAATAATTAATAATGGGTGGCGCTTTCCAGTGTGGAGAGGGTGTCCACCCTTTCCAGGAGGTTTTGGGGGTGGAGTCCTTGGTAGGAGGTTTTGGGGGTGGAGTCTGATGAGGGTGGGGTTTGGGGAGGGACTTCAATGCCATAGTGTTCAATTGCCAAAGTGGCCATTTTCTCTAGGTGAACTGATATCTATCGGCTGGAGATCAGTTATAATAGCAGGAGATCGCCAGCTACTACCTGGAGGTTGGTAACCCTACTCTTCGATGACATTTGCTTTGTAGCTTTAGGTCGGTCCACTCTCTTTCAGCCCTGCTTTGAAGCCCAATGAGGTGGCTACCTCAGGTGGGCAGATTATAGGTGCCAGTACAGGGAGACAATTTGGGCACTTTCACACATGCCAAATAATGCACTTTCAATCCACTTTCAATGCACTTTAACAATCATTTGCAAGTGGATTTTGCCAGTTCACACAGTAAAATCTAGTTTCAAAGGGCATTGAAAGTGGATTGAAAGTGCATTACTGGGCATGTGTGAAAATGCTAAATGTGTCAGCTATTGAACTGATTTTTTATTTTATTTTCATGGGAAGCGCCACTTGGGATCTTCCACCTCAGATATCTTCAGCCTGTCCTGCTCGGCTCTTCCTTATGTACCTCCAGGTCCATCTTGACTTCACCACAACTCAGCTCAGAGCGCTAAATATATATATATATATTATCATATAAGTGTTCCTTCCTTCCTCTTTCTCTCACACTCCTTTCCCTCTGATATCTAGTCTAATCCTAGCAGGGAAGGAAATTATCTGGTTTGAGCATAAGAAGTGATAGACAAATTAGCGCAAGGTATCTGCCAGAAGATTAACCTCTCTCCAATCCTCTCCTTTTAGCTGTCCATCATCAGATCCCTTTGGATATTTACTAATTAGGCACCATATTTTAATTGCTGGATTACTATTTTTAAAATTTTCTATAAATCCAGACTCTCCCCCCCAACCCTCCGTGAGGTAGATTGTGTTGAAGATGTAGGGCAGATTCCCATAGTGGTGTGCTTTCTCTGTGACTGGATCGTGTGCTGCTCTACTGTAAATATAGGCCGGCGATGTTGTTGTTTTCCCACGTTGGCATCACTGTTCTCTAGAGAGGGGCTGTGGTTCAGTGGTAGAGCATCTGCTTGGTGTGCAGAAGGTCCCAGGTTCATTCCCCGGCACCTCCAGTTAAAGGGACCAGGCAAGTAGGTGTGCTTGATTTGGTTCTGGAATGTTCTGGCGGCATGGAGAATGGATTCTTTTGCTTTCACCCAGACTCTGGAATGGATTGTGGCATCAGGACAGGAAGATCCTGTCACCAAACCATCCCACCATCCATTCCATTCATACATAAAGGGTTCTATAGTGGCATACTTCTTTTGGCATGCCCCACATCCTTTGTTGCAATTGAGGGATGTCCCTACCATTCTTTCAGTGCAGTGGAGATTTCCAGGCATTGAGGTGGGAACCTCGGGTGGAATGAGAATGGCTCCAGACATTTCCTAGGCTTAGAGGAAGGGCTGTGGCTCAGTGGTAGAGCCTCTGCTTGGCAAGCAGAAGGTCCCAGGTTCAGTCCCCGGCATCTCCAGTTAAAGGGACTAGGCAAGTAGGTGATATGAAAGACCTCTGCCTGAGATCCTGGAGAGCCGCTGCCAGTCTGAGTAGACAATACTGACTTTGATGGACCAAGGATCTGATTCAGTATAAGACAGCTTCATGTGTTCATGTGTCCTGGAGGATTTTTTTTTTCATCTTCTGGGCATGGAGTAGGGTACACTAGGGGCATGTGAGGGGAGGTAGTTGTGAATTTTCTGCATTGTGCAGGGGGTTGGACTAGATGACCTTGGTGGTCTCTTCCAACTCTATGATTCTATATGTTGAGAATCAACCTTAGTGCAACTTGATAGGCCCTGCGCCAGTTCCAGAAAAACCTGAGTCTCAAGGAGAAGTTGGACAAGGATTGGGTAATTGAATTCTCCATCCGTAGTTACCATGGAACAGTTTGGGATGCACATATGAGGAAGCAGCAGTCATGTCTCCAGTAAACTTCATAACGTCAATTAGATTTATTGTAAAAATTAAAAAAAAACAACAACCCTGGAAGGGGATTAAATTATGAGTAGCTTGTTGGATGAAGGTTTCTTATGACCAGTCTTCTTCTTCTTCTTCTTCTTCTTCTTCTTCTTCTTCTTCTTCTTCTTCTTCTTCTTCTTCTTCTTCTTCTTCTTCTTCTTCTTCTTCTCCTCCTCCTCCTCCTCCTCCTCCTCCTCCTCCTCCTCCTCCTCCTCCTCCTCCTCCTCCTTCTATAACCCTGAGTTAAGTAAGGGTGAGAATTTCCAAGGTGGAAGATGTGATGCCTTGGCGGGAAGTCGGATCTGTTTGTTTTTAAAGAAATTAGCCATTGAATCTCATGTAACACTGCAATTGAAAAATAATTTATGGGGATATTGTAGATACCATACCCATTTTATTCTGGATACCTCTTATTATCTGGGATTGCCCCAAACATGTCTACACCACAGACTAAAGCTGGTTTGATAGTCATTCTGTCTCCCCAAGGAACTGGATTTCTATGAGGGTTCTCAGGATTTCTGATAGAACCTTCGGTTGTTCCCTCAGCAAATTACAGTTCCTGGTATTCTTGGGAGGGGGGAAATAACAATTAAATTTGTATGACAGATATAAATTTGTAGTGGAGATTTGCTTTTAAATTAGAGGGAGCCTTGAATCAGAAAATGGTAAGGGAACCATGAGAAATTAATTGCTCGGCATCTACATAAATATTCTAGAAAGGAAAATAATTCGCAGGAAGCTTGATAAACCTTGTTTTTATGGACATATTTTTGGAAGATGAATGTCCAGCGAGCTTTTTTTTAAAGGCCTTCTCCACGTTACCCTGGAAGTAATTAAGTTTGGGCTGATGTGGAAGGTTTTCTTGACTTTTCATTCCAGAAGGGGTAAGCGTGTTAGTCCGTTGTATCAGAATGAAACAGGAGTCCATTCAAAGCAGCAAATGACATTTTTTGGGTGGGATCCAGCCAGGTTACCCACTCAAGCGGATCCAGTTCTCCTGCTTAATTCACCCCTGGCCCACATGTCTTTTGTCCATGCAAGTCCCATGATCTCCAAGCTACCTAGCCCTTTTGTGTGATCCAAGAGAACCCCTTTGCCCTTTTTCATGAGCAGAAACTCTGGTTAGATACAACTCATTGTCCTTCTCCCAACTGTGAGTTTTTAATGACTCCCAACTGGGAGTTTAAAACAGTGTAAGGCAATTCCCCATGTTTCCTTTGGCCCATGTTAACTTGTGTGGAGTGGGTTTGAACACACATGAACACACATGAAGCTGCCTTATACTGAATTAGACCCTTGGTCCATCAAAGTCAGTACTGTCTGCTCAGACCAGCAGCGGCTCTCCAGGGTCTCAGGCGGAGGTCTTTCACATCACCTACTTGCTTAGTCCCTTTAACTGGAGATGCCAGGGACTGAACCTGGGACCTTCTGCATGCCAAGCAGATGCTGTACCACTGAGCCACAGCCCCTTCCCTAATCTGAATCTAACCTTCTAACCTGAATCTAACCTTCTGCAAGTAAAGAATGCACATTTGCAAAGAATTTGGATTAGTGAATCTGGAATAAGAATGGCGATTGCTCTCTCATTTGGATCTTGTGACAGCAGGTGGCCGAATCTGGCATTTTAGGACAAGTGTCGGAGAAGACCGATGCCTTCAGAAACTCACACCGGGAGACGTTTATTACATATAAGGTGTCACAGTCGGGACTATCTTTTTTTTGCTAAAACAAGATGAAAACAGCTGCTCCTTTGGCAGGTGACCAGAGAATGAACGGAAGGGGGGTGGGTGGTGAGAGGGTTGGCTGGGAAGAAGAGCGGAGGCTTTGTGCGTGGAGAAAGAAAGATGGGAGAGAGGAGGGAATCAATCAGTTTATTAACGTGGAAGACAGGAGGAGGTGGGAAGGAATGGAGCGAACTAAAGAAGGATTCCAATGTAGGGAATTGCTGTATCTCCGTGTGTAAGAAGAGTAGGTCGGGTATTGATATTAGAAGTTGTTTCTACTAGAAGGGCAGATTCGGGGTGGGCGAATGTGGCAGGGGTAACATGAGAAGGGGGGCAGTGGATGGGAGAGACAATGGGGGAAGGGGATATGGGGCATGGATTGTTGGGATGGCAGATTTAAGGCAGACCCCCCCCCCAGGGCACTTGTTCTGACTTTGGGTCTTCAGCTAAGCTCTTCTGTGCCATTCAATGGGTGATGGAGGGAGAGCTGCATCCCTTGTCTTGTATTTCCATATGCAAATAAGCATCTGCAGGGTTTTCTCATTTGGGGGGGTGAGGGTGGGACACAGTGAGGATGGGGTGCCCTGCTGGGGGCAGGATGAGGGGCTAGGGGTCGGCAAGTTCTCGTTGTGGGGAGAGAGGAATTGGGGGAGGGAGAAGGGAGGTGTAGAATACACTGGTGGGGGGGGTCGCCATGCGGCTGGAAGATGCATAGAAGGAAAAAGGGGGAGAGGAAGGAGGGAAGGCGGAAGGAGAATTGGAGGAGAGCAAGGGAGGGAGGTGGGAAGGCTTGGGGGGAGGAGGAAAGCAAAGGAAGGAGAAGCCCACCCTCCCCTCATATCCCCTCCCCTGGCTGCGCTGCCGCTGGGAGGATGCGCCGTGCTTCCATCTCAGCCTCCCCCCCCCCCAATCTCCATCCATCTATCCATCCGCGGCAGCTCTTGCGTGCCAAGCCCCTTCCCCTCGCAGCTCCGCTCGGCGGGGGGGAGAGGGCCGATTTTCTCTTCCCCCCCTTCCCCTTTACACTGCCGCTGCGAAAGAGACTGGTGGGGGGGGGAGCTCGACGGCCTGGCGAAGGAGGAAAGGCAAAGGGAGGAGATGGTGAGCAGTTGCCATGGGGATGCGGCGCGGATGGAGGAAGGGGGGGAGTTGGGGACCAGGGATGCAGGAACGGATGGACCGAGGATGGGGAGGATGCAGCAGGACCAATGAGGGAGGAGAGGAGGGGAGGTTTAGGCTTGCTTCTTCGCCCAACACTTTCTTTGCCTCTCCATGCCATCCCCATTTCCACTCTGACATTCTTGCTGTATCCCCAGTTTGGGAGGGGGGTGTCTTTCTTGCCTCTTTCTCTCCATCTGACTTCCTTCGGTATTCCTAGGGTATCCCCTCAAAACTCCCAAACCTAGTGGGGGTATCTGGAGCTTTCTTTCTCCTTGAACCTCTGACATTATGTTTTTCATACACACATGTGCCTTTTATGTCTCTTCTCCCAAGTTTCCTTCCCTCTTCACCCACCTGAGGCCTAGTCGTCTTTCAACCCACCATTCCTATTTCCTTCTCGTGTACATCTCCATATTCCTAATCAGCCCTACCCCTACCCCTATCTCCCCCCAACCCGCTCCTGCCTCTGCCCCACCACGTTCCAAAGACTCGCATGGCACATAACATTTTTCTTAATGAAATTCATTGGCTGGGTTTTGCTCACCGCTCGGTTCTGGCGGATTGTCTTCGGAGTTGGCGAAGAATCTCCCCCTTCTCCCCCACCGTTGAACTGACTGAAGTGGGAGGGTTGTATTCACTCCTAGTGTGTGGCTTGGCTGACTTCCTCCTTCCAGGTATCATGCACATCAGCACTGTCAATGTCCCATGGCACTTTGAAAGGCTGGGGCTGCGATCGGACGCAGGCTTCCTGGGACCTGAGCCCCATTGAACTCTGTGAGACTTGAACTTGTAAGAAAATTGAGCTGCGTCGTGTATTGTGGCTGGTGGTTTCATAGGCGAGAACCTGCTTCACTGGATACAGATGCAGTAATCTCCACAGAAAAAACTTACCTGCAGTTGGTCTCTTTTCTGCTTGCTGATAGCCCATTTATGTGGTCTGGATTGCATGGGCTGGGTCTTTAGAAAAATACTTGTATGTGCTCTTTGGAAAAACACGTGTATCTGCATAGTTAAATGGTGGAACTCCCTGCCCCAGGATGTGGTGATGGCTGCCAACTTGGAAGGCTTGAAGAGGGGTGTGGGCGTGTTCATGGAGGAGAGGGCTATTCATGGCTACTAGTCAAAATGGATACTAGTCATGATGCATACCTATTCTCCCCAGGATCAGAGGCCTATTATATTAGGTGCTTTGGAACACAGGCAGGTTAATGCTGCTGCTGTTGTCTAGTTTGTGGGCTTCTGGAGGCACCTGGTTGGCCGCTGTGTGACCAGACTGCTGGACTTGATGGACCTTGGTCTGATCCTGCAGGGCCTTTCTTATGTTCTTAAGTAGCATGCCTATTGTATTAGGTGCTGTGGAACACAGGCAGGATGGTGCTGCTGCGGTCGTCTTGTTTGTGGGCTTCCTAGAGGCACCTGGTTGGCCACTGTGTGAACAGGCTGCTGGACTAGATGGACCTCGGTCTGGTTCAGCATGGCCTTTCTTATGTTTTTATGCTTTGGACAGTAGTTAGGGAGGTGTTTGGACTAGATAGCTTATGGATCCTTTCTACCCATCGGAGACCAAGGTGCCTGGCAGTCTTCCCAAACCATCTTTTCATCTTCCCCTCTGCTTCCATCTGTTTTCCCCTCCCTTCTTTCAGTTTAACAATAGCATCATGTGTATGGTGCCTTTTGAACATTCCAAGAAGAACATTCCAATGTTTTGTTTTGTTCCTTACAACAACTCTGCCAGGTAGGTCTGTGTTATTATGTCCGTGTTGCAGAGGATGGAGGTGGGGCTGAGGCTGTGAGACTGGGGCTTGCCTAAACTCAATAAGGTTTTTTATGCAGGGACGTTTTCCTGTGGACACCCCCACCGACTGCTTCAGGGCTTCCTTTTGATTATGCGTGCCTTTTCCGCCCGTCAGAGGTCGCCTCGTTCTTCCTGCGTGTTTTGCCCACGTTTTCCAGATTCTGGCTAAAACAGCATCTGGAAAACACGGGCAACGTGCGCAGGGAAAGCCAGGTGACCTCTGATGGGCAGAAAAGGCATACATAATCAAAAGGAAGCCCCGAAGCAGTCGGCGAAGGTGACTGTGGGGAAACATTCCTGCATAAAAGGCCCTAGTTAACTCAGGGCAGAGTTTAAGACTCTATTCATCCATCTCATCCATTTACTTTTAATCCCATCTTTCTTCCAAGGAGATCAGGGCTCTCTCTTCCTTCGTTTTATCCTCACAACAACCCTGCGAGGTAGGTTAGCTGAGGGAGAAAGACTGGTGCACCATCACTGGGTGGGCTTCAGGGCTGTAGGGAGGACTCATAGGTCGAGGTTCCTCTTAGCACTTATTCTTCAGGAACCTGATTACTTCACCGTTTAATCACTTGTCTGCACCCCCCCTTTCCTTTCAGCCTCTTCTCCACTAAAAAGCACATCTGGTCTGATATTGAGCTCCCAAACAACAGGCTTTGATGTTAAAATGAGCTGTAGGAAGGCGCTGTAGGAAGGTCAGGAAGGTGTACGAGATTATTTCCCTCTCCTGACATTTCGCATTGGAGAGGGGCCGTGGCTTAGTGGTAGAGCATCTGCTTGGCATGCAGAAGGTCCCAGGTTCAATCCCCGGCATCTCCAGTTAAAGGAACTAGGCAGGCAGGTGATGTGAAAGACTGCCTGAGATCCTGGAGAGCCAATGCTGGTCTGAGTAGACGATACTGACTTTGATGGCCCAAGGGTTTGATTCCGTATAAGGCAGCTTCATGTGTTCATGTGTACCCTGGGTTGGATCCAGACAAAATTTTCAGCTAATGGAAGGGTTTGGGCAATTTCCACCAATCCCCCACTCCTTCCTGTTGCAGATCCCTAGTTTGCCTCTTGGAGCAGCATTTTGGGGAGATCAGTGAGCTGCAGTGGTGGGGGAGGGAGGACTGTTCTGTTCCACTGACAAAGGTGCCTTGTGTGAATGGAAAACTGAATCTGGATTCAACTCCCCCGAGAGATAGTTTAGACTGCAAGAGAATTACTGCCTACCTACGCTCTCTAATATCAGAGGAGCATGCCTATTATATTAGGTGCCATGGAACACAGGCAGGACAATGCTGCTGCAGTCGTCCTCTTTGCGGGCTTCCTAAAGGCACCTGGTTGGACACTGTGTGAACAGACTGCTGGACTTGATGGGCCCAAGGACTCTATGAAGAAACAGAGATAAGAATTCCTGTTTTCCATCAGGACTCACTTTTATAGTGATTTAGCATTTTTCTTGTATGTTTTGTAGTGTCAATGTTACCACATATGTGTCTACAGTGTTGTAACTCTGATATTATTTAAGTTCTCACAATATAGTTGTTTGCATACTTTGATTGTTTATTCTTTGAGCCAAGTACTATAATTGTCACAACTATCCAGTTAGTACATGTGCATATATTTCCCTCAACCTCCAGGTACTAGCTGGAGATCTCCTGCTATTACAGCTGATCTCCAGCCGATAGAGATCAGTTCACCTGGAGAAAATGGCCTCTTTGGTCGTTGGACTATGGCATTGAAGTCCCTTCCCTCCCCAAACCCCGCCCTCCTCAGACTCTGCTCCAAAAACCTCCCACTGGTGGCAAAGAGGGACCTGGCAACCCTATTCCACCCTCAAAACCTCCAGGTATTTCCCAAATGGAGCTGACAACCCCACTTTAAAGGGGATTAGTACCAAGGCCAATGGCAGCACAGGAAACACAGATGTGCATTGCAGCATGCAAGGGGCCATGGATTTGTGGCGGGTCGGTCCATCAGTGCTGGCTACTAGCTATTGGTTAGTGAAAGGGGAACCTCCATATTCATATTTAAAGGCACCAAATCTCTAGGAGTCCTAGGATGCAACCTCAGGGTAGGCCTTGGCCTAGGCTTACCAGGTCCCTCTTCTTCTTCGGCGGGAGGTTTTTGGAGTGCAGGTGGGGGGGGGGGGTGTCGCGCGCTCCCGGAAGTGCTGCATTGCAAAGGGCCGGTTTCTACTCAAACTCCAGTTTGAGTGGTAAAGGCCTGTTGCGATGCGGCACTTCCGGGTGTAAAATGCACCACAAGGGGTCGTTTTCCACTCAAACGGCCCCTCGTGAGGCATTTTACACCTGGAAGTGCCGCATCGCAACAGGCCTTTACCACTCAAACTGGGAGTTTGAGCGGAGACCGGCCCTTTGCAATGCAGCCCTTCCTGGTGTGAACCGGAGGTGACCTGTCCCTGCCTGCACAGATTGCCCGCCGACCCTCATCTGGTCAGCGGGCAGCCAGGTGGATTGGCGGGGGTTTGCCCGCCGCCACCTGGCACTTGGCAACCCTACCTTGGCCTCTACGCCCTGTTTGTTGGCTATCCGTGGCAACTGGTTGGCCACTGTGTGAAACAGTACGCTGGCCTAGGTGGGTGTCTGCTCTGATCCAGCTGGGCTCTTCTTACGTCCTTTAGCTGAGTTTGCAGTGAGCCTGAAATGATCATTCTCAAGCAAGGAAGGAGAAATGCTGTATTAGCATTTCCCTGAGGGTTGGTTGTTTCTTTCCTAGGCTTTGCATTTGGCGTGCCGTAGTGCAAAATACATATGCACCGCGTATCATTTGTGAACGGTGCATGTGTATTTCAGTGCCTTGTTTCCCCCTGCGATACAGGGAAAGCGTTTGGGGAAAAGGCTCTTTCCAACAGACCCCATAAGGCAGCCTGGGTCAGCAGCTGTCTCTCAGCTTAGCCCACCTCACATGACTGTTGGGAGGGGAAATGGGGTAATCTTATTTATGACATACTGAACTCCTTAGCGGAAGGATAGGAGAGAAATGTGATGGGTTAGCAGTGGCCTACTTTGGGACCGGTGTACCACATTGTCCACTTTATGAGATGGTGCCACCGGTGTCATACGAGCATGCTAGATGGCTTTGGCCATAGCTAAGTGGTACTGTTTGGCGTGCAGAAGATCCCAGGTTTAATCCCCAGCGCTTTCAGTTAAATTCAGGTGATGCAAAAGACCTATGCCAGAGATGTTGGAGAGCTGCTGCCAGTCTTAGACAATACTCATATCTTGATGGACCGAAGGACTGATTAACTATAAGGCAGCTTCATATGTTCATATGAGCCCCATGTTGTGAAGAAGCAGACGGGGGTGCCTCAGACCCCCAGCTTCTTTGGTATGCTGTGGGTCACCTATGGGTCAAAGAAACATTGTAGGGACACCCAAGCATTTACATGTGTGTATATGTACCCCATACCCTTTTGTACCCCATACCAAACTGCCTTATGGTGACTATGGGTTGGATCTAGCCAGCTTTTTCAGTCAGTCTTGCCTAATTCTCTGCCTCACTACATTTGTCATCCCACATGAGCCCATACAGGCTTCGCGATCCCCGAAACAGGCTTTTGGATGTTCAGAGGGGACCTTTTCCTCCCCTTTTTACTACTGAAAAAGTTGGCTGGGTTTAACCCCATTGGTAGGGTTGCCAAGCTCCAGGTACTAGCTGGAGATCTCCTGCTATTACAGCTGATCTCCAGCCGATAGAGATCAGTTCACCTGGAGAAAATGGCCACTTTGGCAACTGGACTCTATGGCATTGAAGTCCCTCCCCACCCAAACCCCGCCCTCCTCAAGCTCCACCCCAAAAATCTCCCGCCAGTGGTGAAGAGGGACCTGGCAACCCTACCCGTTGGTCCACATAACTGAACATTGGCTGCTCTGTGATTGGCAAGTGTTATCAAGGCAGAGAGGGGGTCGTTCCCAGCATCAGGAGAGGATTGAATCTGGGACCTTCTGCAAAGCAGTCGGGTCGCCCTGAGTCATGCTGCCCTAGCCAGCTACAAAAAGCAAAAAATGTGAATCAGAGCACACACACACCACAGATTTGAATGGATTTATTCTGTCTTCCCAAGGAATTGTGGAAAGTCCAGTTCTGTGAGGGGAGTCTAAGGATCTCGTGTTGAATTCTCAGCTCCCTTCCAGAAATACCCAGGAGTCTGTGTGGGAAGCCCTGATGGTAACTCAAGTAAGCTGCTCTAAGTATATAGCACGGCTGTGCCCTGGGTCTACAGCAATCCTAAAACAATATTTAGGGGGCAATTGGCCTTCCGAATGGATAGAAATAATGGTGTTTAAAGCAACCCTAAAACTGTAGAACAATTGAAAGGGAAGAGAATGAAAAGGAGCATGTGTGTGTGTGTGTGTTTTTTCCTGGCAGCATTTTAAAAATGTGAAAAACATCATGGTCTTGAAATTTTTGAGGGGGAAACGGTCACTGTTCCTCATTTTTGCGGCTTTAATGGTTTATTTTCAGGGCAGTCTGAGAAACAAAATAACATAGTTTCTGTATCGCAGGCACTGGAGAGGAAAGAAGTAATCCCTTTTTTTTGTGTGTGTGTGTGTGTGTGTGTTTTCCCTTGGGACTTTTCTTAGAATGAATTTGGGCAAAATCCACCCAACTCTGTTGAGGGTTCCCCTGGGAGGAAGCAGGAGACATTGCTGCAAAACCCCTACAACACATAAGAAAAGCCATGCTGGATCAGACCAAGGCCCATCAAGTCCAGCAGTCTGTTCACTCAGTGGCCAACCAGGTGCTACTAGGAAACCCACAAACAAGATGACTGCAGCAGCACCATCCTGCCTGTGTCCCACAGCACCTCATATAATAGGAATGCTCCTCTGATCCTGGAGAGAATAGGTATGCATCATGACTAGCATCCATTTTGACATGGGTAGCCCTCTCCTCCATGAACATGTCCACTACCCTCTTAAAGCCTTCCAAGTTAGCAGCCATCACCCCATCCTGGGGCAGGGAGTTCCACCATTTAACTATGCATTGTGTGAAGAAATACTTCCTTTTATCAGTTTGGACTCCAGCTAAGGGACTCCAGCTGAGCTGGCTGTGGGTAGCAGGTAGAGAACATGCTTTGTGTGGAGATGGTCCTGGGTTCAATCCCACCCATGGTATCTCCAGGTGAAGGAACTTGGGGAAAGGCCTTTCTCTTCCTGAGGCCTGGGGAGAGCTGCTTCCAATCAGGACATAAGAACATAAGATAGGCCATGCTCGATCAGACCAGGGTCCATCAAGTCCAGCCGTCTGTTCACACGGTGGCCAACCAGGTGCCTCTAGGAAGCCCGCAAACAGGACAACTGTAGCAGCATTATCCTGCCTGTGTTCACAGCACCTAATATAATAGGCATGCTTCTCTGATCCTGGAGAGAATAGGTATGCATCATGACTAGTATCCATTTTGACTAGTAGCCATGGATAACCCTCTCCTCCATAAACATGTCCACTCCCTTCTTAAAGCCTTCCAAGTTGGCAGCCATCACCCCATCCTGGGGCAGGGAGTTCCACCATTTAACGATTCGTTGTGTGAAGAAATATTTCCATTTATCAGCTTGGCAGCCACAGAAACTCATCATGACACTGCTCCCAAGCATAGGCAATCCTTCATTATGGGAGTGATCACACTAAAAATCTGCTGTGTGAATCCCTCATTTTGACAACAGGTCCGAGCTGAGGCACGTTGTCATCCTAAGCGGAGTTACAGCCTTCTAAGCCCATTGACTTTGGTGGATTCAGAAGTGTATAGCTTTGCTTCGGAGGGCACGATAAGGCTGCCAGGGGGGGCTTGTGCATGAATGCCAAGCCAAGAAGCTGCCGTGTTTGTGGGAGAATCAAACCCTTAGTTCGTTTTTCATGTGTATGTGTGTGTGAAGTGCCTTCAAGTCCAGCCGACTTATGGCGACCCCTTTTGGGGTTTTCATGGCAAGAGACTAACAGAGGTGGTTTGCCAGTGCCTTCCTCTGCACAGCGGATTATACCACGGATTATTATTCTTGAAGACCGCCTATACGTCTCTGACTAGCTCACTGGCTTTTATACATCAAGGGAACTATTTGTTATAAACAATTAAATGGGCTTACGCGCCAGGTAGTCATGCCAGAGGCAGAAATCCCTTGACTGTTGACCTGTGGTGGTAACATTATTCTAGCAGTGATGAGATATTTTTTTAAAAGAGAGAGAAAGGGAGTGCAAAGATGTGTTCTTAACACAGGCAGCTTTTTCCAGATGTAGCTGCATTTATTCATTAGATTTTTGTCTTGCCTTTCTTCCAAGAAATCATGCATCCCCTCCCCAGGTAGTATATCCTTAGGCTAACCAGTGCAGGTAAGTTAAGAGGAGGGGAATTGGTCCAAGAGCGATCTATTTTTATCCCGCCCTTCCACCAAGCAATTCAGTGCTGTATACGTGGTGCTCCCTTGCCCATTTTATCCTCGGAACAACACTACAAGTGGAGTTGCTAGGTCCCTCTTCGCCTCTGGTGGGAGGTTTTTGGTGCAGAGCTGAGGAGGGTGGGGTTTGAGGATGGGAGGGACTTCAACGACATAGAGGTCAATGGCCAAAGTGGCCATTTTCTCCAGGTGGACTGATCTCTATCGGCTGGAGATCAGTTGTAATAGCAGGAGATCTCCAGCTAGTACCTGGAGGTTGGTGACCCTAACTACAAAGCAGGATAGGTGGAGAGTACTGAATTGGCTCGGGGTCACTGAGTATATATCTATCATCTCTCTCTCTCTCTCTCAATCTATCTATCTAGATTATATATGATTATATCTATCATCTATCTATCACCTATCTATCTATCATCAATCTATCAATCTAAATCAGTGGTTCCCAACCTTTTTTTGACCAGGGACCACTAGGACTCTTTTGTTCGGTGCAGGGACCCCAAGGTTCAAAATAAAAATTCCGAGAATTCGAAAATAAACTTTAATCATAACTGTTAGTTAAACATTAAACTTAGAATAATATTTGAATATATATTTTTATAATAGAGAACTTTTAATTGAAAATATTAATTTATTATGGGTTTATAATTTTGTTTCGCGGACCTTAATTTAGTTCTTGGGGACCCCTGGGGGTCCACGAACCCCTAGTTGGGAACCAGTGATCTAAATAGATTGATTGATTGATTGATTGATTGATTGATTGATAGTAGTGATAGGATTAAATTCTTTAGTGGTAATGTTGCAATTTGTGGTGTTATATGATATATAACATATTCTTCTTCTGTTGAGCTGTCGTGCAGTTGTTTTGATTTAACCACTCGGTACTAGCTGGAGATCTCCTGCTATTACAGCTGATCTCCAGCCGATAGAGATCAGTTCACCTGGAGAAAAACTGCCGCTTTGGCAATCGGACTCTGTGACATTGAAGTCCCTCCCCTTCCCAAACCCCGCCCTCCTCAGGCTCCACTCCAAAAACCTCCCTCCGGTGGCGAAGAGGGACCTGGCAGCCCTAGAGGACACTGATGTACGCTACCCTGAGCTCCCTGGAGGAAGGGCAGGATAAAAATGAACTAAATAAATGCAAACGTACCAAATGAAATGCCTACCAATTTTTGTACGTTTCCCCCAGCGGGGCAATTAGTTTCGTGGGGGTGGGGGGCTCATTTAGATCAGGAAAACCCTACAGAGGCGGAGGCTGAACCTCCCCCGGCAGCGCCGCTCTGATCAAAACAGGAGTTCCCCCCTTTTAAGTAGAAATAGAGATGTCAGGCGAGCCATTCCCGAAGCTCTGGTATCTTGCGTCGTCGATGGTTCCAGAGCGGCAGGCCTTCAACAAGAGACGGCGGCCTTGAATACGCCTTCCCTTGGAGACCAGCTCTTCGCCGAGTCTCGACTGCTCGTCTCCAAAGCGCTGGTCGTGACCGAGCCCTGGTTCCCGTTGCCTTTTGTCTGCCTGGCTCCCAGCTCGGCATGGGTCCCCCGTCTCAGACCCGCCGTCCGTGAAAAACCGAGAGGCGGCTAGGCTTGGGATGAGCGGCCTTCGAGGCAGATGATGCCTCGCAGATGCTCGCGACTACCTTGGTTTTAACTTTAATCTGATTTCGCTAAACCGTCAGAAAAGCCGCGCGTGGCAGCGCAATCCATTTAGCGGGGGGACGGGGGGGATTCGTATCGCTCTCGCTAGCATTGGTTGAGATTAAAAACTGATACCACAACAAGGTTATAAATCCGATTACGGCACGCCCGGCCTGGATATTGTCGCCAGCCCTGTGCTAGCTTGAGGGTTGTTGTGCCATCTCTCTCTGTCTCGCTCTCCTAAAAGCTTCTAGCCAACTCTGCACCTTTCAGCTTGCAGAGAGTCAAATGGAAATAGGGAAATGGTTTTTAAGATAAATAAATAAATAAATAAATAAATATACACACACACACACACACCCTAAATACACACATACCCATATGCACACTCTAATTAGGGTTTAGAGTGCTGGGCGCTCCATGGTCTGCAGAGAAGGTAGATGGAAACTGAGACAGAACACCTCACTCCAAGATGAAACCTCTCCCGAAGTCTGAAATCCTTGAGCCATGATAGAGACATGATAGAGGTCTGTAAAATTATGCATGGTATGGGGAGAGTGGACAGGGAGAAACTTTTCTCCCTCTCTCATAATACTAGAACGCGGGGTCATCTGCTGAAGCTGGAGGGGGAGAGATTCAAAACGGATGAAAGGAAGTATTTCTTCACACAACACATAGTTGAATTGTGGAACTCCCTGCCCCAGGATGTGGCGATGGCTGCCAACTGGGAAGCCTTTAAGAGGGGAGTGGACATGTTCATGGAGGAGAGGGCTATCCATGGCTACTAGTCAAAATAGATACTAGTCATGATGCATCCCTATTATCTCCAGGATCAGAGGAGCATGCCTATTAGGTGCTTTGGAACACAGGCAGGATGGTGCTGCTGCAGTTGTGTTGTTGGTGGGCTTCCCAGAGGCACCTGGTTGGCCACTTGGTCTGGAGACCAAGTCCTATGAGGAAAGGTTGAAGGAGCTGGGTATGTTTAGCCTGAAGAGGAGAAGACTGAGAGGGGATATGATAACCATCCTTCAAGTACTTGAAGGGCTGTCATATAGAGGATGGTGCTGAGTTGTTTTCTGTTGCCCCAGAAGGTCAGACCAGAACCAATGGGTTGAAATTAAATTGAAAAGAGTATCCATCCGGACATTAGGAAGCATTTTCTAACAGTTAGAGCGGTTCCTCAGTGGAACAGGCTTCCTCTGGAAGTGGTAAGCTCTCCTTCCCTGGAGGTTTTTAAGCAGAGGTTAGATGGCCATCTGTCAGCAGTGCTGATGATGAGGGCATCTTGTCCATCTTCTGGGCATGGAGTAGGAGTCACTGGGGGTATGGAGGGGAAGGTAGTTGTGAATTTCCTGCATTGTGCAGGGGGTTGGACTAGATGACCTGGTGGTTCCTTCCAGCTCTGTGATTCTAAGCATGTTTTGTGTGATCTTTTAATTTTGGAAGGCCAGAATGTGGTGTGAGAAAGGCCAAGAAGAAAACTTTGTCTGGAGGACCATGGAGGCTCTTGGTGGCCCTACATATGTTCTTGGAGAGGTATATGTGGAACTAACTTCTGATCTTACCTCTGTTCTTGGCTCTCTTGCTTTCTGTGGGAACCTGGCCTCATTTAGGACGCCTCTCTGACTATTGAGAGAACTACCCTTGCCTTCGAGCTTCTCTTTGCCAATGGATGATCTCAGCTTAGCCCGCAGCACTCTGCAGGTTCTCTAGGGTTGCCAACCTCCAGGTAGCACCTGGAGATCTCCCACTATTACCGTTGATCTCCAGATGACCAAGGTCAGTCCCCCTGCAGAAAATGGCTGCTTTGGAGGGTGGACTCTATGGCATTATACCCTGCTGAGGTCCCTCCCCTCTCCAAACTCCATCCTCCCCAAGCTCCACCCCACCCCCCAAATCTGCAGGTACTTCCCATCCCAGAGCTGGCAAACCTAGTTCTGACCCAACCGCTGGACAATGTTACAGACTTGCGCTACTTAGAAGATTTTGCCTGCTTGATACGGCAGCAGAGGATAAAAACCAAATGTGCACATTAACTCATGGTGGTATCATAACACTGTTGTCAAGGTCTTATGTAGATATCGATAGCTACAGTCTTCAGACACCCAGCAGCGTTCAGATTGCCACCTTCTGCTTGTTCCCTCATTAAAGGCAGTCCACCTGGCATCGACCAGGGCCCGTGCTTTTTCTGTCATTGCTCCCACTCTGTGGAACAGGAATGGAAGAACTGAGGGGACTGCTGTCCTTGGGAACTCATAAAATCATAGAATCATAGTGTTGGAAGGGACCACCAGGGTCATCTAGTCCAACCCCCTGCACAATGCAGGAAGTTCACAACTACCTCCCCCCACATCCCCAGTGACCCCAACCCTCCCCCCACCATGCAGGATCCCACAATCAAAGCACTCCCAACAGATGGCTATCATGTCTCCCCTCAACCTTGTCTTCTCCAAACTAAACCAACCCAACTCCCTAAGTCTCTCCTCATAGGGCATAGATTCCAGACCTTTGACCATTCTGGTCGCCCTCCTCTGGACACTCTCCAGTGAGGTCTGACCAATGCAGAATACAGTGGTAGTATTACTTCCCTTGGTCTAGACACAATACTCCTATTGCTGCAGCCCAGAATTGCATTGGCCTTCTTAACCGCCATATCACACTGTTACCTCATGTTCAGTTTGTGGTCCACTAAGACTCCCAAATCTCTTTCACATGTATTGTTGTCAAGCCAACTATCTCCCATCCTGTACCTGTGCCTTATGTTGTTTCTGCCTAGGTGAAGTACTTTTACACTTCTCCCTATTGAAATCCATTTTATTGATTATGGCCCAGCTCTCCAGTCTATCGAGGTCATTCTGAACTCTGACCCTACCTCTTAGGAGAAGCTGTAAGTTTGGTTTATTCACCATCACTTTTACTAGTGTAGATTGCATGCATTTTATTAGATTTGGGGGAAGGTGTTCGGGATTGTAACGTTTTAATGATATATATTGAAAGTCACCTCACATGAACGCATGAAGCTGCCTTATACTGAATCAGATCCTTGGTCCATCAAAGTCAGTATCGTCTACTCAGACAGGCAGCGGCTCTCCAGGGTCTCAGGTGGAGGTCTTTCACATCACCTACTTGCCTAGTCCCCTTAACTGGAGATGCCAGGGATTGAACCTGGGACCTTTTGCATGCCGAGCAGATACTCTACCACTGAGCCACGGCCCCTCAAGCCATTAGAAAAGGTGAAATATAAATTGTTTAACAAATCCACAAAAACACTTAATTCCATGATTTTCCAAGGAAACATACAGATCTGATGAAGTGAGCTGTGGCTCACGAAAGCTGATACCCTGCCAGAAATTTTGTTAGTCTTTAAGATGCTACTGGACTCTTGCTCTTTTCTACTGCTAGTGACAGACTAACACGGCTACCCATCGTGATCTAAACTGATTTGGGTCCCCCTTAGGGAGAAAAGCAGGACATGAACAACAACAACAACAAAAGGTCTTTGCCCACTCTAAATGATGCCTCTGCAAAGCCCACATGCTTATAGTAACATCACTGTATCAAAAATGCCTAATGGGATTGGTCATTGGTGGATACTGCAAGGCTGATTCTGTGAACTTAGGCAGATCATGAGAGGGAGGGCAGGAAGGAATAAGTCAATGCTTGGCTCTTGTGGCCCCTTCTTACATGCCCAGGGTAATGCCAATCTCCCCTTTGGGATCAGGAAGCAATTTTCCTCCAGGCCAGAGATCCTGGAGGGTTTCTGCCATCCTATGGGAATAGAGCAGGGGTCACTGGGGGAGTGGGGAGGAAGGTAGTTGTGAATTTCCTGAGCTGTGCAGGGGGTTGGACTAGATGAACCTTGAGGTACCTTCCAGCTCTGTGTTTCTAGTCTCGTGCTTTTTATGCTTTTTTTGGGAAGCCCAGATGCCGGGAGGGTTTGGGAAGACAAGTGCAGCTGAGAGACAAGCTAATTCTGGAATATATGGTTATTATTACTACTATGACTACTGTTATTATTGGCATTATCCGTCGGGTTGTTATTCCAAAAGGGTTCCAATGCAGATCTAGTTCGATTGAAGAGGATATGAGATATAGATTCAGTTCCGAAATTACATTAGCTGTAGTGAAGGGAGACGATACAGACCAATTTGTTGAGAATTGACGTCTTTCAATAATAGGGATGCGCATCCTTTGGCAAATTTGCAGAGGCGTTGGCATGACAGTTATTAAAGGAGAATTAGTTAGACACTTGCATCCAGCAGACTGAGATCGGCAATGCCAAAGAAGTGCTCAGCATAGTGCTGAGGCTAAATGAATGTGCTGTGTTGTAGTCAGTCACTGGCTGCACAGTCAGCTCAGCCACAGCCTCTGTAGGTGGGCTTAGACAAGTCACTCTCAGGTCTTAGGAGCCAGCGTGGTGTAGTGGTTAAGAGCGGTGGTTTGGAGCGGTGGAGTCTGATCTGGAGAACCGGGTTTGATTCCCCTCTCCTCTACATGAGCGGCGGAGGCTAATCTGGTGAACTGGGTTTGTTTCCCCACTCTTACACATGAAGCCAGCTGGGTTACCTTGGGCTAGTCACAGCTCTTTTAGAGCTCTCTCAGCCTCACCTACCTTACAGGGTGTCTGTTGTGTGGAGGGGAGGGGAAGGTGATTGTAAGCTGGTTTGATTTTCCTTAAGTGGTAGAGAAAGTCGGCATATAAAAGCCAACTCTTCTTCTTCTTCTTCTTCTTCTTCTTCTTCTTCTTCTTCTTCTTCTTCTTCTTCTTCTTCTGTTTCTTCTTCTTCTGTTTCTTCTTCTATTTCTTCTCCTTCTCCTTCTTCTTCTGTGCATGTCTGTTTCACCCACCATCACCCCTCCGACGACTTGGGGTCTGTGTTTGGATTATGCATGCCATTTCCGGCCATCAGAGGTCGCCTCGCTCTCCCCCTGCATTTCCCTGCGTTTCCCCAGTGTTTTGAGCGACCTGTTTTATATTGAATTTGAAAACGCGGGCAAAAGGAGGAGAAAGGCGGGGGAGAGCGAGGTGACCTCTGACCTCCTCAGGCTCCGCCCCCAAAATCTCCAGGTATTTCCCAAGCTGAAGCTGGTAGCCCTACCGTTTCCACACATTTGCGCTCTTTGAAAGAAAAGTCTTTCCCCCTCCAAGACTGCTGGCAGCCCTGGTTCACAATATCATCCTTGTTGGGGCAAACAACCTATGAGTGAGTGTCCCAGGGTGGGGCTTCTGTCACTTTAAGAAGGGAGGCAACATGCACCATTGTCTGGAGAGCCGATGCGCTATTATTTTCAACAGGTGTAAGTTGTTCAGCATGCTCAATCGTTTTCAGAAGCCAAATGTGATGTCATGTGTGTGTGTGTGTTAAGTGCCGTCAAGTCGCCTCCGACTCATGGCGACCCTATGAATGAAAGTCCTCCAAAATGTCCTATCCTTGACAGCCTTGCTCAGATCTTGCAAATTGAGGGCTGTGGCTTCCTTTATTGAGTCAATCCATCTCCTGTTGGGTCTTCCTCTTTTCCTGCTGCCCTCAACTTTTCCTAGCATGATTGTCTTTTCCAGTGACTCTTGTCGTTTCATGACGTGACCAAAATACGATAGCCTCAGTTTAGTCATTTTAGCTTCTAGGGTCAGTTCAGGCTTTTGATCTATAACCCACTGATTTATTTTTTTGGCAGTCCATGGAACCTGTAACACTCTCCTCCAACACCACATTTCAAAGGAATCTATTTTCTTCCTATCAGCTTTCTTCACTGGCCAGCTTTCACAGCCATGCATAGTAATAGGGAAAACGATGGCATGAATTAAGCTAGTCTTGGTGGCCAGTGACACATCCTTACACTTCAAAATATTTTCTAGCTCCTTCATGGCTGCCCTTCCCAGTCTCAATCTCCTTCTGATTTCTTGGCTGCAGTCTCCCTTTTGGCTGATGGTGGAGCCAAGGAATAGAAAGAAAGTCATGGGACTGGCAATTCCTGGTGTATGTGTGGGTGTTTCTGGGCAAAAATGCTTTTTTGTGCCTGCTACTTCCTGGGTCTGGAGTAGGCTTACCAGGTCCTGTTGGTCCATGGGTGGGAGGTTTCTTGGAGCGTGCGGTGCACGCACGCGCCTGGCATGATGATCCCGCGCGTCTATGTCACTTCCAGTTTACTTGGAAGTTATGCGGATGCTCTATCAATCTCGGCCGAATCTCTATGGAAACCATAGAGTTTTGGACGAAGTTGCTAGAGCGTCCATGTCGCTTCTGGGTAAACCCTGAAGCGACGTAGGCTCGTTGTGCGTGCGCGCGTGCCCGCGGTGCCCGCCTGCCTTCAGCTGGTCAGGAGGAAGCCCGGTGGATTGGCGGGGTTTTACCCGCCGCCACTGGGCATTTGGTAACCCTAGTCTGGAGGTTTGTTTCAATCCCCAAATTTCCTACCTTTGCCTGGAGGAATTGCTTCATCTTCTCCTCTGGGTGAATGAGTATACATAGTGGAGATGTGCAGACATTTGGGATGAATATTTACTACGAATGGTACTAAGCAGAATAAATCATGGTTAAAGTGGATTAGGCATGTTCACATGGGTTACTGGAAAAGAGAAACTAAATCATTTCAGGCCTTGACAATACCGAGTGATAAATCCAGATTCAATTAAGGACATCTTGGTGTGTTCGCCACGTTAAACTGGTATCAGTGCTGGAGTAATCGATTCTGAGAGGCAGTATCTCTCAGCCAACTCCAGATCAAAATTGAACTGACACTTCATTTGTTCGTTGAATCAGGATGATCTAGCAATTGTTACTCTAGAGTAACTGCAGGGATCTGAGCAAGAATTGTTTGTGCTGCCAGTTGTGAGAAGGAGGGCCACCAGATCTTGTATGACAGGTAAGTAGGCATTGGTATACCTGGAGTCCCATTGGCAGGGCCAGATTAGCGGGGGGCACCTGCCCTGGGTGACACACAGAGGGGGGCAGCGGCAGCAGCAGATTATATGAAGAAAACATATTCATACATGGGGGGAATCAATTTGTTGGAGGGGCTGTGGCTCAGTGGTAGAGCATCTGCTTGGCATGCAGAAGGTCCCAGGTTCAATCCCCGCCATCTTCAATTAAAGGGACTGGGCAAGTAGGTGATGTGAAAGACTGAGACCCCGGAGAGCCGCTGCCGGTCTGAGTAGACAATACTGATTTTGATGGACCTGGTTGGCCACTGTGTGCTGGACTTGATGGACTTTGGTCTGATCCAGCATGGCTTTTCTTATGGGAGGGGCTGTAGCTCAGTGGCAGAGCATCTGCTTGGCATGCAGAAGGACCCAGGTTCAATCCCTGGCATCTCCAGTTAAAGGGACTAGGCAAGCAGGTGATGTGAAAGACCTCCGCCTGAGACCCTGGAAAGCCGCATCCAGTCTGAGTAGGCAATACTGACTTGGATGGACCAAGGGTCTGAATCAGTATAAGGCAGCTTCATGTGTACTTTTGCCCTCCTTCGGTAGATCTGGTCCTGCCCACTGGAAGCAATGATTGCATTGCATGATCTCAGAGGGGTACATGAAAAGAGATTCATCTTGCCATATGTGAGAGAGAATGAAATGTGTTAGGGTTGCCAGATACAGGTTGGGAAACTCTTGGAGATTTGGGGGTGGAGCCTGGGGAGGACAGGAACTTCAGTGGGGTACAATGCCATAGAGTCCACCCTTCAAGGCATCCATTTCCTCCAGGAAAACTTATATCAGTAGCCTGGAGATGAGCTGCAATTCTGGGGGATCCCCCAGGTCCCACCTGGAGGCTGGCATCTATAAATTGAGGCCTTGGTTAGGATCAAGCTGAAAAGCTGCTTTCCTTTGGCTAGTTTGTTTCCCATTTACTCTTAACTGCAGCTCCGCTCCTAGTCACACTTTCCTTAGCCCTGTTGATTTAAGCAGGGTTTACTTTTGAGTAGACCTGCCCAGACTTGTTCTCTTGTTCACTTGCACTCCAGTCCCTCTTGTTTGCTCAGAAGTAATTTCTTCCGACCTTAATGGGACTTTCTTGCAAGCAAATATGCTTTAGGAATTGCAGTCTGACTTTAATTTACATTAAATCAAGGCAAACAAACCCTGCCAAGGGTCTTCAGGTAGGGAACGTCGTGCTGGGTTAAAGCAGGGTGGGCCTGCAGTGCTTGACTGAGGGACTCCAGCTGAGCTGGCTGTGGGTAGCAGGAGAGAACATGCTTTGTGTGAGACAGGCGTGGGTTCAATCCCACCCATGGTATCTCCAGGTGAAAGAGTTTGGGGAAAGGCCTTTTCTTTTTCTTCTTTCTCTTCCTGAGGCCTGGGGAGAGCTGCTTTTAATCAGGACATAAGAACATAAGAAAGGCCATGCTGGATCAGACCAAGGTCCATCAAGTCTAGTAGTCTGTTCACATGGTGGCCAACCAGGTGCCTCTAGGAAGCCCGCAAACAGGACAACTGCAACAGCATTCTCCTGCCTGTGTCCCTCAGTACCTAATATAATAGGCATGCTCCTATGCTCCTGGAGAGAATAGGTGTGCATCATGACTAGTATCCATTTTTGCTAGTAGCCATGGATAGCCCTTTCCTCCACTCCCGTGTCCACTCCCCTCTTAAAGCCTTCCAAGTTGGCAGCCATCATCACATCCTGGGGCAGAGAGTCCCACAATTTAACTATGCATTCTGTGAAGAAATACTTCCTTTTATCTGTTTTGAATCTCTCACCCTCAAGCTTCAGCAGATGATCCCACATTCTAGTATTATGAGAGAGGGAGAAAAGCTTCTCCCTGTCCACTCACTCCATAGCATAAATAATTTTATAGACCTCTATCATGTCTCCCCTTAACCTCCTTCTTTCCAAGCTAAACAGCCCTAAGCATTTTAACCGCTTTTCACAGAGCAGTTGCTCTAGTCCCTGATCATTTTGCTTGCTCTTTTTTGCACCTTCTCAAGCTCTTCAATTAAATAAATAAATAAGGCAGCCTCAGCTTTTGAGGCTAAAGGCAGAAGCCAATCAGCTTTTCTGCTGGTGAAAAGGGAAGGAATGGTCCCCTTGTGTGTGTGTTAAGTGCCGTCAAGTCGCTTCCAACTCATGGCGACCCTATGAATCATTGTCCTCCAAAGTGTCCTATCTTTGACAGCCTTGCTCAGGTCTTGCAAACTGAGGGACATGGCTTCCTTTATAGAGTCCATCCATCTCATGTTGGGTTTTTCTCTTTTCCTGCTGCCTTCAACTTTTCCTAGCATTATTGAGAGCCAGCATGGTGTCGTGGTTACCACCTTAAGTGGTAGAGAAAGTCGGCATATAAAAACCAACTCTTCTTGTTGTGGTGGTGACTTAGTACACAGACTAGATGAATTCAGGAGTAAGTCTTGTTTTCCCATAATGTGACCAAAGTATGATAGACTCAGTTTAGTCGTTTTAGCTTCTAGGGACAGTTCAGGCTTGATTTGATCTAGAACCCACTTAGTTGTCTTTTTGGCAGTCCATGGTATAACTCTCCTCCAACACCACATTTCAAAGGAATCTACTTCCTTCCTGACAGCTTTCTTCATTACCCAATTTTCACACCCATACATAGTAATAGGGAATACTATGGCATGAATTAACAGGGTCTTGGTAGCCAGTGACACATCCTTACACTTCAGAATCTTTTCTAGCTCCTTCATGGCTGCCCTTCCCAGTCTCAATCTCCTTCTGATTTCTTGGTTGCAGTCTCCCTTTTGGTTGATGATGGAGCCAAGGAATAGGCAGTCTTGAACATTTTTAATTTCCTCATTGTCAACCTTAAAGTCTATACTGGAGATTGCAGGACCCCCGAGGACAAAAGTTGAGTGGGTTATGAGCTGTAGTAAGCAGAAGAGTGTAAAAGCTGGATGGATCCAACCCTAAGGTTGCAATGGGGAGCTGTCTATTGAAAGTGGAGCCAGGGTGGTATAATGGTTAGAATGTCCAAGTACAACCAAGGAGACCCGGGTTCAAACCCCCACTCTGCCAGGAAGCTCACTGGCTGACCCTGGGGTAGGCACCCTTTCTTAGTCCCACCAACTCCCTTGTGGAGAGCCAGCGTGGTGTAGTGGTTAAGAGCTGTGGTTTCGAGCGGTGGACTCTGATTTGGAAAATTGGGTTTGATTCCCCACTCCTCCACATGAGCGGAAGAGGCTAATCTGGTGAACTGGATTTGTTCCCCCACTCCTACACACGAAGCCAGCTGGGTGACCCTGGGCTAGTCACACTCTCTCAGCCCCACCCACCTCACAGGGTATCTGTTGTGGGGAGGGGAAGGGAAGGTGATTGTAAGCCGGTTTGATTCTTCCTTAAGTGGTAGAGAAAGTCGGTGTATAAAAACCAACTCTTCTTCTTCTTCTTGTGAGGATCAAATGGGGAGAATAATTTACCCTCAGCTCCTTGAGTTTGGGCAAGAAAACTGAAATAAACAATATAAGAGAGATGTATTTATAATTTTGTGACCTTTCCACTCCTATCATTGCTATGCATTATTCCACATCCCCATTGATATGAATGGCCTAGTTTTATTTCTTTAGCATCTTGAAAGGGCACATCTACAACACAGACATAACCTGGCATTATTATTTCTCCATGGGTGGGGGGAACCCAGAGGATCTGGAAGCTGGAGAGGACTGGGGGGTTTGAACAAACTACAGCTACCAGGAGTATTTGGAGAAAGTCATGACAGCTAAATTGGTATTCAAAAACCCAGTGTTAAGTTTGCAATGCCTGGATTGCCCAGCCACAGAATTCCAGGAAGAGACTCAGTAGTATTCTCGGTGCACAGTACTGTTGGCTAATATCACAGCCTGGTGGGCATATACCTTTTCGCCTTTGCAGGCTTCACAATGCATCTCCATGGTGGTTTGTTTATGGCAACGACCCAGCGTGGTGTAGAGGTTAAGAGCGGCAGACTCTAATCTGGAGAACTAGGTTTGATTCCCCACTCCTCCACATGAGCAGCAGATTTTAATCTGGTGAACCGGGTTTGTTTCCCCACTCCTCTGCATGAAGCCTGCTGGGTGACCTTGGGCTAGTCACAGTTCTCTCTGAACTAGCCTCACCTAGCTTACAAGGAGTCTGTTGTGGGGAGAGTAAGAGTAAGTGATTGTAAGCTGCTTTGAAACTCCTTTAAGGTAGAGAAACTCGCCATATGAAAACCAACTCTTCTTCTTCTTCTTCTTCTTCTTCTTCTTCTCCTCTTCTTCTTCTTCTTCTCCTCCTCCTCCTCCTCCTTCTTCTCATGCAGGTGGAGCCAACCACAAAATGGCAGGCAGTGAAGTTGTGCATAACTCTGACTCTTCAACACTTTAGGCAGGAGCTCTGTTTAATGGAATGCTTTTAAATCTGCACAGCCAATCAGAAGACCTGCTGGGCAAAAGCTCCCACCTGGACCCGCTCACTTTTTAAAGGTGGGCCCAGGAAATGTGTTGGTGGCTCACAGACACCATAGCTCCATGGGAAAATCATTAGAGCATCCAGACATTTTCAGGACATTTCTCCCCCACTCAGTTTTCTGAAGAATGGGGGACTGGTAGGGTTGCCAGATCCCTCTTCGCCACCGGCAAAGGGTGAAGCCTGAGGAGGGCGGGGTTTGGGGAGGGGAAAGACTTCAATGCCATTGAGTCCAATGGCCAAAGCGGCCATTTTCTCCAGGTGAACTGATCTCTGTCGACTGGAGATCTGTTGTAATAGCGGGAGATCTCCAGCTAGCGCCTGGAGGTTGGCAACCCTAGGGACTGGGGCTGAGGGCAGGTGTTTGGCCACTCCGGGCGAGCTGGCAAATGGCAAACCGGTAGGTGTCAATTCGACCTCCCCCTTTTCGCTCCCACCCAAATAATTCCGACACTCTGTAAGGATCTCTTTTTCTGTCCCTGGCATATCAGCCAGATTGCCCTTTGCGCCGTGCCCATACCCCCCTCAGGGGGTATGTAGCTTGGCTGGCTGCCCACCAGCCTGTGATATTAGCCAACATTATTGTGCATTGAGAGCAGGCTGCATCTCTTTCTGGAAACAAGTTTTAGAAGCCAGGCAAGATACGCTGCATTCCCGCCTACCTCTCCACACCTGAATTGCATACTTTCTTGTACATCGTTCCTCTTTATGTTTAACTTTATTTTCTAGATTTTTCATAGCCTACTAATATAATTTTTAAAAATCCAACTTCCTAACCCCTCTTTTTTATTTTCCTTATTTTCCTTTATTCCATCTTTCCTTCCTTTCCCCACGTTTCTTTGCCAGACTCCCTATTTTTTAAAAAAATGGAAGTGCAGAGAGACAGTATGGCGTCATGGTGGGGCTAGGCTCTGGAGGACCAGCTCCAAATTCCTACTCTGTTGGCCGCTCTTTTTCGGCCTAACCTACCTTGCAGGGCTGTTGTGAGGATAAAATGAAGGAGGGGAGAATGATGTTGTAAACACTTTAGGCAGAAACTCTGTTTAATGGAGCCAGCGTGGTGTAGTGGTTAAGAGCCGTGGTTTGGAGCGGTGGACTCTGATCTGGAGAACCGGGTTGGATTCCCCACTCCTCTACGTGAGTGACGGACGCTAATCTGGTGAACTGGATTTGTTTCCCCACTCCATATGAAGCCAGCTGGGAGACCTTGGGCTAGTCACAGCTCTGATAGAGCTTTCTCAGCCCCACCTACCTCACAGGGTTTCTGTTGTGGGGATGGGAAGGTGATTGTAAGCTGGTTTGAGTCTCCCTTAAGTGGTAGAGAAAGTCGGCATATAAAAACTAACTCTTCTTCTTCTTTAAACCGCTTTGGGTCCCCATTGGGGAGAAAAGTGGGGGATAAGTAAGTATATGTAAATGTATAAAGTAAATTACATCATCAGGTTATTGTGGGAATCAGATTGGAGGATGGGTGAACTACGTAAGTCAGCCTGAGTTCCTACAATGTGCTTTATAAATTACTTGCGTAATTTATAAAGCACATTGTGCAGATACTGCAGACTTGGCCAACCTGAGAAATCAGCAGTGGCTGAACATGGACTGACCCAAACAGGACACAGGGTCTTATTCCAAGACACTGAAAGACTGGACAATTCTACCAACTATTTTGTCAGATTGCACAGAGAAGCCATTGAAATTCATAAACATCAGCACAACTTTAACAGAAAAGAGAGTTTAAGAATGACTAAGGCTTGGCTTCCTGTCCTGAAAACCTCCAGATTAACAAAGACTACAGTCAACAATAGCCATTCAGATTAGCTTTGGATTGCACACATTATCAGATCACTTCAGGATACAATGGTTCCATATTAACATACCACTCCCTCATTAGCACATTATCTTGATACTTACAGGACAATGATTAGCACATTACCTTGGATACTTTTTGCAGGACAATGATTCAGCTCAACCCAACCCCTTTCTGACTATATATTACTCTTCCTACACACTTGGCACTGAGAGACACTGTCCTTCCGTGTTACTCCTCTGAAGATGCCGGCCACAGCTGCTGGCGAAATGTCAGGAAAGAAAATACCAAGACCACGGTTACACAGCCCGAATAACCCACAAGAACCAATACTTGCGTTTCATTTTTTGGTTTTCTGTCCCCCTCCTCCTCTCTTGCCTTCCTTGCAGTTTTTTCCCCATTTCCAGTGATCTCTCTGTCCTCTTTTATTAACTTTTAAACTTCCTTTCCCCCTTAGAAGCTCCTTTATTCATAAAAATCTGTTAACCATAATTCTAAATCTATTCTTTAAGAGATATAAGGACTGAGATAAATTTTGCTGCCGCCATTGTAACCTTAGGATCTCTGCCACTTAATAGAGTATTAACTCAGACACAGAGGTATTAGTCCAATCTGTTAGAAAAGGAATAATATAACTCAGTCTGAGAGCCTCATAATAATGATATTACAGAAGCTCTTGTGCTAGAGAATCAATAGAACCAGAAGAACATGGGCAGGTCCTTTCCGAATATGGTAGGTTCAGGTATCTCCCTTGCATAACCATAGAAGGGTTAGCTTTTAGTCTAGAAAGAATAAAGCTCTGAAGAAACAAAGAAGAGTTGGTTTTTATATGCTGACTTTCTCTACCACTTAAGGAAGAATCAAACCAGCTTACAATCACCTTCCCTTCCCCTTCCCACAACAGACACCCTGTGAAGTAGGTGGGGCTGAGAGAGTTGTGACTAGCCCGAGGTCACACAGCTGGCCTTATGTGTAGGAGTGGGGAAACCAACCCGGTTCACCAGATTAGCAATACAGTTCCATCCTGCAGCTCTCATGTCCACAAGTTGTCTCTTCTCAAATGTTCCCAGCCACATTTTCAGATCTCTGGGGTCTGCAAATATTGTTTTTTGACAACATATTATTTCTTTGCTGACAGTCTCCTTCCCCCTTCTTAATGTTCAGTTAGGACAGCAGTAATTTCCAGCCGCAAAGCACCATCTAAAGCCGGGCCCGAGCTTCCTTTGCCATGACATTAGATTATAGTGTGAAGGGTACATTTGCTTCTCTTCCTCGTGGATGTAGGGCACCGCTGAATGGCAGCTGTCTGCCTTTTCAGGTTGATGATCAGAAGCTGCGTCTGCGGAAGAACAGGAAGGGTTCCTCTCCCCGCTTAATTGAGCAATTGCTCGAGCATCGATCCGGCATTGTCATACTGGAGGTGGCAGGAAAACCTGTTTCCCGATTCCCAAATTGCAAGTGCTTCAAACTGGAGTGCTGAAATTGACTTTGGTTCAGTCAATTTCACTCCATACATGTTACTGACCACCTAGTTACAGGCAGGGAAGGATGGATTCTATAACCTTAGGCAGATCATGAGAAAGAGGGCACCTTGGCCATCTTCTGGGCATGGAGTATGGGTCACGGGGGTGTGGGGGGTAGTTTGGAATTTCTTGCATCGTGTAGGGGGTTGGACTAGATAACCTGGGTTCCCTTCCAACTCTATGATTCTGTGAATTCACTTTGGCACTGGGGCACACACAGGTTCCCTTTGGAAACCCCTGTGTAAATGCACCCTTAGGTATTTGCACATCCAACTGCCTTCTTTGTATGGAACATAAAGAGGAGGAGGAGAGTTTTTTTATATACCCTGATTTTCTCTACCTTTAAAGAGTCTCAAAGCAGCTTACAATTACCTTCCCTTCCTCTCCCCACAACAGACAACGTGAGGTAGGTGGGGCTAAGAGAGTTTAGAGAGAACTGTGACTAGTCTAAGGTCACCCAGCAGGCTTCACGTGGAGAAGTGGGAAAACCAACCCTGTTCACCAGATTAGAGTCCACCGCTCATGGGGAGGAGTGGGGAATCCAACCCGGTTCTCCAGATTAGAGTCCACCGCTCTTAACCAGTGCACCATGCTGAATGATGGGTTGAAAGCCTAGTGGTTGTGAGGGCAGAACTAGGGTTGGGGAGGTCTGTTTTCTAATCCCCACTAATCCTGACCCTACAAATGAAACAAAACTGCATTACAAAATTAGAGAATAGGGCATTAAAAACAGGTATACGACATTAAGTCGATACATACATCAAACAATGGGTTGGATCCAGCCAGCTTTTTCATTAGTGGGAAAGGGAGGAGTTGACCCCTTTTGACCCCCGTTTTGACCACTGCTAGGGATCCGGGAACCTGCATGTGCCAAAGCCATGTTGAACAGGGTCTGTAAGAAGAAGAACTGGAGATGATTGAGTGCAAAAGCTGGCTGGATCCAACTCAATGAAACAAAACTGGATTATAAAATTAGAGAAATAGTGCAGCAGGATAACATAGACAATGAACAAAGGAATGCCGCTTCCTGACATGTTACAGTTGTTCGCTGTGACCCCGGGTGAACTGAAGGGAATTTCCCCCCTGCAACATTTCAAAACCCAGCAAATGATCAAATTCTGATTCTGATGCTTGAAACTGATATTGCAGCATTTGCCATTCAGATTTTTTAAATATATATATATATATATATATATATATATATTCAATTTGACATCCAAGCTTGAAATATAACATTCACTAAATTCTGTCGCAAATCAGCTGTCAGGTGCTGATAACGGCTATAAGTCGGCTATGGGTGACTCTCCAAAAGTCATGGCTACGTGTCAGATACAATCAAATACTAACTGGTGCTATATGTTAGCTGTCAAATGCTATCGGCTGCATGTCACCTTCTGTGAAATTCTGTCTGCTTCTACCCCAGGAACGGCGAGGGGAGAGGAGTTGGAGGTCTGTTGTTGGAGGGGGGGAATCTTTGAAAATCTCCCATCTCCAACCAGGGGGAATTTTGCACTGGACCCAACCCCCTGGCTTGGAATCCTTGTGTAGGTCGTGAATTTTGCTGGGTGATCTTGGGGCAGTCGTTCTCTCTCAGACTGGCATACCAGTGAGGTGCAGTGATTGAGAGCGGTGGTTTGGAGCGGTGGACTCTGATCTGGAGAACCGAGTTTGATTCCCCACTCCTCCACATGAGCGGCGGAGGCTAATCTGGTGAACAGGGTTGGTTTCCCCACTCCTACACCCGAAGCCGACTGGGTGACCTTGTGCCAGTCACTCTCTCTCAGCCCACGCCTACCTCACAGGGTGTCTGTTGTGGGGAGGGGAAGGTGATTGTAAGCCAGTTCTGCCTTAAGTGGTAGAGAAAGTCGGCATATAAAAGCCAACTCTTCTTCTTCTTCTACCTCATTGGGCTGCTGACAGAGGGAAAAAACCTTGCCATTTTATATAACTGTAAAGAATGACATACAGTTCTGGACATAGTTGTGGCTTGAAGTCAGAACGTCTCCTTGGCATGTAGAAAGTCCCAGTTTCAATCCCTGGCAACTCCAGTTAGAAAGATCAGGCAGCAGCTGGTAGGAAAGATCTCTACCTGAGGCCCTGCACAGTTGCTGCCAGTCAGAGCAGGCAATACCTTGGAAGACCAAGGTCGTTTATGCATGGGTACTTTCACTCACATTCATTCCCGGTCTGTCTCAGTTGTTCTTTGGAGTTATGCATGAGTTTTCCGTCCATTAGAGATGACCTCGCGGCCAGCCCTTGCAATATCCGGGTCTTCCTATTTCTCTGTTAACCCGACTTTTGCATCTTCCCTGAGCAAAGCCCAGGTGAAATCCCCATACATAAGGCAAGCTGGAGATCAGTTGAAATCCCAGGAGATCTCCATCTACCACCGGGAGGTTGGCAACCCTAAGTGAAGGCAACACCAGCATGCTTAGAGGGCGGTCACTGCGGAGGCCATGTGGCTCCAGGCTCTCCACCTTGTTTCAGAGAATTATCCCAAAGAGGCTCCACGCTTCGAAGAAGAAGATGAAGCGTTGGTTTTTATATGCTGACTTTCTCTCCCTTTGCAGGAGAATCAAATCGGCTTCCAATCTCCTTCCCTTCCTCTCCCCACAACAAACACCCTGTGAGGTTGGTGAGGCTGAGAGAGCTCTGAGAGAGCTGTGACTAGCCCAAGGTCATCCAGCTGGCTTCATGTGGAGGAATGGGGAAACTGATCCGGTTCACCAGATTAGAGTCCACCGCTCATGTGGAGGAGTGGGGAATCAAACCCAGTTCTCCAGCTTAGAGTCTACTGCTTTTAACCACTACACCATGCTCTTTGTTCAGACACAGGCTTTCAACAGCTACACCTCCCCCCCCCAAAAAAAAAAATCCTATGGAGAACAATCAAAGCTGACAAACCACATAATAATCAATTAGCCATCACACCAGTTAAAACAGAATCAAACAGCAAATAAATCATCTATGATCCTTCTTGGTGATACACCTCCCCCCCATACACAGACACACCGGCATTTCATAACTGCCAGCATGCAAATAGCTTCAAGACAGGAGGTAATATATTGACTGTCATTTTCCAACAGCCAATTCTGGATGTCAGCTGGTTTGATAGAATCCCTCTCAACAAGATAAAGAAATCTAAGCCTAACTTTTTCGGTAGGAGAGCAAGGCCTTTTATGCACAGACGTTTCCCCGCGGTCACCCCCACCAACTGCTTCGGGGCTTCCAAAAATGCATGCCTTTTCTGACCCTCAGAGGTCGCCTCCCTCTCCCCGCGTGGTTTGCCTGCATTTTCCAGATTCTGGTTAAAACAGCATGCAGGGAGAGCCAGGCGACCTCTGACAGTCGGGAAAGGCACACGTAATCAAAAGGAAGCCCCGAAGCGGTCGGCGGGGGTGACCGTGGGGAAACGTCCCTGCATAAAAGGCACAAGATTTGACTCCAGTAACACCTTAAAGACCCAACAAGATTTCCAGACTATAAGCTTTCGAGAGTCAGATACTTTGTGGAGGAGTGGTACTTTGTCAGATACTTTTTAGACACAGCGAGGATTCTCTCCTCCACGGTCAGATGCAAATGCACAACTTTTGCATCGGAGAAATTTATTTATTTTTTAAAGCATTTTATTAAATTTATTGTTAACAAAGTTACAATAAACAAAATCAAGAAAGATGAAAAAAAAGAAAAAAAACACTGACGAAAAGATACTTCCATTTTCGTTTGCATCGAATATAAATTTCATTAAGAAATTACAGCCTGTTCTCTAGCTACATATACCAAATTATTTTTTAAATTAGTTCTTGTAGGTCATCCGGGTTGTGTGACCATGGTCTTGGTATTTTCTTTCCTGACGTTTCGCCAGCAGCTGTGGCAGGCATCTTCAGAGGAGTAACACTGAAGGACAGTGTCTCTCAGTGTCAAGTGTGTAGGAAGAGTAATATATATGGTCAGAAGGGGGTTGAGTTTGAGCTGAATCATTGTCCTGTAAAAGTATCAAAGGTAATGTGCTAATCATTGTCCTGTAAGTATCAAGGTAGTGTGCTAATTCGGGTGTGGTATGTTAATGTGGAGCCATTGTATCTTGAAGTGATCTGTTAACATGTGGAATCCAAAGCTAATCTGCATGGCTATTGTGGACTGTAGTCTTTGTTAGTCTGGAGTTTTTCAGGACAGGAAGCCAGGCCTTAGTCATTCTTAAACTCTCTTCTTTTCTGTTAAAGTTGTGCTGATGTTTATGAATTTCAATGGCTTCTCTGTGCAATCTGACAAAATAGTTGGTAGAATTGTCTAGTATTTCAGTGTCTTGGAATAAGACCCTGTTTGGGTCAGTCCATATTCAGCCACTGCTGATTTCTCAGGTTGGCCAAGTCTGCAGTATCTTTCATGTTCTTTTATTCTTGTTTGTATGCTGCGTTGTGTGGTCCCGATGTAAACTTGTCGACAACTGCAAGGTATACGATATACTCCTGCAGAAGTGAGGGGGTCTCTTTTGTCATTTGCTGATCGTAGCATCTGTTGTATTTTCTTGGTGGGTTTAAACACTGTTTGTAGGTTATGTTTTTTTCCAAAAGTTTCTCCATCCTATCAGTGACTCCTTTAATAAATGGCAAGAACACCTTTCCTATGGGAGACTGTTTTTCCTGAGTTTTCTGATTTTTGTTTGGTTTAATGGACCTTCTGATTTCATTTCTGGAATAGCCGTTTGATCACGCACTGCTAGTGTGATCTCCCCCCACCCTGTAATTTCTTTATCTCAAAAAGTCAATTAAAAAAAAAAAAGAATGAATAAGGCTTGGGTTCGTGTCCTGAAAAACTCCAGACTAACAAAGACTACAGTCCACAATAGCCATGCAGATTAGCTTTGGATTCCACATGTTAACAGATCAAGATACAATGGCTCCACATTAACATACCACACCCAAATTAGCACACTACCTTGATACTTACAGGACAATGATTAGCACCTTACCTTTGATACCTTTACAGGACAATGATTCAGCTCAAACTCAACCCCCTTCTGACTTTATATATTACTCTTCCTACACACTTGACACTGAGAGACACTGTCCTTCAGTGTTACTCCTCTGAAGATGCTTGCCACAGCTGCTGGCAAAACAGGAAAGAAAATACCAAGACCACGGTCGTACAACCCAGATAACCTACAAGAACTGATGAACTCTGACCGTGAAAGCCTTCGACAATATTTTTTAAATTATTCTTACAACTAAAAAAAATCAAACTTTTCTCTATGCCTACATTCTTATTCTTCTACTCTTTAAACCCGCAAATCATCAATTCGAACTTTTCCGTATTAAGCCAAAAGTCCACAAATGGTTTCCAATTCTCTACAAACTTAGATAAGTTATTTTCTCTAATCAAAGAAGTGACTTCTTAGATGAATTTTTTTATTAAGACGGACCTGGAAACTTTCGACAGCAGCAGCCGTGTATTGAGTTGTGAGCCGCTGGATGCTAGAAAACCATCCTACTTGTACTGCAGTCTCAGGTAGCAAAAAGATGCTTTTATTGAGCCTGGAGAGACCCTGAGCATTACTGCCAAGCTACATTCAACAGGCAAGGAACGCGAAGAGGTCATGACTCATAAGTTTAGTGGTCATCTGTTTCTGCCTTAACTGTACTGTGTTATTCATATATTATTTTTAAATTAAGGACTCTGGCTGATGAACTGGAGAGCACGGTTGCAGTCTGATGTCATATTAAACCACGCTTTATTTAAATCCTGCTATTAAAAATCTGCTGTGACAAACTCTCGCCGCTCCACAGGGAGCAAATCCTGGTTTGTGCATAAACACTTGTTTGGTGGCTTCTTTTCTCTCTCCCGCGTCCCAGCCAGGAGGAGATGTTGCCATCTATGCGCAAATCCACATGGCTGCAAATACAAAACCTCATACCAGTTCAAAGGGTGGGTTAGGCCAGCTATGAACCCTTATTTGATCCCTGAGTTTCGAGGCTTGTCTGTGTTTGGGCATCAGTGTGGTATAGTGGTTAGGAGTGGTGGACTCTAATCTGGAGAACCGGGTTTGATTCCCGGCTCCTCCACATGAGTGGCGGACTCTAATCTGATGAACGGGGTTGGTTTCCCCACCCCTACACATGAAGCCTGCTGGGTGATCTTGGGCTAGTCATAGTTCTCTATGAACTCTCTCAGCCTTACCTACCTCACAAGGTGTCTGTTGTGGGGAGAGGAAGGGGAAACAATTGTGAGCTGGTTTGAGACTCCTTAAAGCAGGGGTGTCGAACTCAATTGTTACGAGGGCCGGATAGGACATAAATATCACTTGGTCGGGCCATGCCTCACCAGCCCAGATTGAGAGTGGGGTGTCTCGGTGGGGGTGGTAGTTGCCTCGGCTGGCTCATGGGCCAGATAAGAACTCTCAAAGGGCTGGATCCGGCCCGTAGGCTTTATGTTTAACACCCCTGCCTTAAAGGTAGAGAAATAAGAGGAATAAAAACCAACTCTTCTTCTTCTTCCCACTCACCTGGGGTTTGATCAAACCAAAGTTTATGAGGTTTGATCAAACCAAAGCTTCCGCTGTGATGTCCAGATGTAGTTTTCAGTTTGGATCCGGCCAGCTTTTCTGCTGGGGAGAAAGGGAGGAGGGTCTCTCCTCTGAGCACCCAAAAAGATATGCCAGGGATCATGGAACCTTCATGGAGAAAAGCCACGGGGGAGAAGGTCTATAGTTCTGGGCAAGACTGGTAAAAAAACTGGCTGGATCCCACCTGTCTTTCCTGCGTGGAGAACACTTGGACCAGGTTTCCAGATAAGGGGCTGGATCCAGCCAGCTTTTTTGCTTAATGTTGCCCACTTCCCTTCCGTAATGCATCCGCTGCCCGATATGGTCATTGCTAGGGTCGCCAACCTCCAGATACTAGCTGGAGATCTCCTGCTATTACAACTGATCTCCAGCCAGTAGAGATCTGTTCCCCTGGAGAAAATGGCTGCTTTGGCAATTGGACTTTATAGGCATTGAAGTCCCTCCCCTCCCCAAACCCCGCCCTCCTCAGGCTTTGCCCCAAAAATCTCCCACTGGTGGTGAAGGGGAACTTGGCAACCCTAGTCATTGCCCGTGCAGGTCTCATGATCCCCAGCGTAGCCTTTTTGGTAATGGGAAGAAGGAGGAGGAGGAGGGTTGGTTTTTATATGCCGACTTTCTCTACCACTTAAGGGAGAATCAAACCAGCTTACAATCACTTTCCCTTTCCCTCCCCACAACAGACACCCTGTGAGGTAGATGAGGCTGAGAGAGCGTGACTTGCTCAAGGTCACCCAGCTGGCTTCGTGTGGAGGAGTGGGGAAACAAATCCAGTTCACCAGGTTAGCCTCCGCCGCTCGTGTGGAGGAGTGGGGAATCAAACGCGGTTCTCCAGATCAGACTCCACTGCTCCAAACCACTGTTCTTAACCACTACACAACGCTGGCTCCCAGGGACCGCTTTCCCCCTTTTTCACCAGCAGAGAAACTGGCTGGATCCAACTCGATGGCTTTCTTTTGGGTGTCGCCCTTTTTATGAGCGTTTGGAAGGCGCCGGCGATGAACCAGGAAAGTGCCAGTAGGGTTGGGCCAGGGAACGCAAATAAAATGTCGACTCAGTGGGCAGTAGTGGAGGGGAAGGTTATGCGGCCCTCGCTATCCTCATGAAAGAGACTGACAAGAGAATAGCCAGTATTGTCGTGCCCTTGTGCATATAGCTCTGTGCCGCAACTGCATTTGAAAGGCTGCATACAGTTTTGGCCCCTGCATCTCAAAATAGATATCACAGAGCCAGGGGGAAACGCAAGGCGGAGCAACCTCAATGACCAAGGGGCCGGAGCGCCTTCTTTGCAATGAAAAGCTGAAGGAATTGGGGCTTTTCTCCCATTTTAAAAAAATGACGTCCAAGTGAGAAGGAGCCGTATAAAAATAGGTTTGGTGTGAAGAAAGCAGGTAGGTGCACCTTCCACATGGGGATTTTCCTCCACCTGGAACACAACATGCCTTCCCTTTTGGGTAGGGCTGCCAACCTCCTGGTGCTAGCTGGCGATCTCCTGCTATTACAACTGATCTCCAGCCGATAGAGAGCAGCTCACCTGGAGAAAATGGCTGCTTTGGCAATTGGGCTCTTTGGCATTGAAGTCCCTCCCTTCCCCAAACCCCGCCCTCCTCAGGCTCCGCCCAAAAACCTCCAACTGGTAGCGAATACGGACCTGCCAATCCTATGCATCAGTGTCCACTCTTGCCTGGCCCCCGGTAGCCTCCTCTCCCTACTTCACAGAATGGTTGGGTTGCCAGCCTCCAGGGGGTGGCTGAAGATCTCCTGGGATTACCACTGATCTCCAGGCAACAGAGATCAGTTCCCCTGGAGAAAATGGCCGCTTTGGAAGGGGGTCTCTATGGCATTATACTCCACTGAAGTCTCTCCCTTCCTGAAATCCCACCCCCCGGGCGCCACCCCCCCCAACCTTAGGGTTGCCAACCTCCAGGTAATAGGTGGAGATCTCCTGCAATTACAACTGATCTCCAGCCGATAGAGATCAGCTCACCTGGAGAACATGGCTGCCGTGGCAATTGGACTCTATGGCATTGAAGCCCCTCCCAAACCCCGCCCTTCTCAAGCTCCGCCCCAGAAACCTCTCGCCGGTGGTGAAGAGGGACCTGGCAGCCCTACTTGTGGGGTGGGTTTCTACATAGTGCTCTTTCTAAGCATGATGCACAAGGCTCCCACAGCTTTCCCCTTTAAGAGAGGGACAAGCCAAACCTCTTTCCCTCCCACTCATAGGGGAAACGGTAGGGTGGGCTGTGGGTGGATTCTCTATGTTGAAGCTCTTCCTGCAGCCAGTCCAGAGGGGAGAGGAGCTAAGTCCCACCTTCAAAATGGCAGCACTAAGCTCTGTTTTTCTTCCCCCTCTTCGGCCACTGAATGGGCCATTTTTTAAAGTCTCAGCTGAGGCATGGTCCTGCTGAAGAGTTCCCAGCCCCAGGCTGGGAAATACCTGGAGATTTGGTGGTGGAGCCTGAGGAGGGCAGAGTTTGGGGAGAGGAGAGACTTCAGTGGGGTATAATGCCATAGAGTCCACCTCCAAAGTGGCCGCTTTATCTCTGTCACTTGGAGATCAGTGGTAATCCCAGGAGATCTTCAGCCACCACCTGGAGGCTGACAACCCTACCATGCTGTGAAGAAGGGAGAGGAGGCTACTGGGGCCCCGACAAGATTGGTCACTAGGGTTGCCACCTCCAGGTTGGGAAATACCTGGAGTTTTTTGGGGTGAAGCCTGAGGAGGGTGGGGTTTGGAGAGGGGAGGGACTTCAATGCCATAGAGTCCAATTGCCAAAGTGGCTATTTTCTCCAGGGGAACTGATTTCTATCGCCTGGAGATCAGTTGTAATAGCGGGCGATCTCCAGTCACCACCTGGAGGTTGGCAACCCTGATGGACACTGAGGCAGCCAGAGCCAGGGCGTGCAAATGCACTCCATGTATAGGTTTCCCAGCCTCCAGGAGGTAGCTGATTTCCTGGAATTACATGGGATCTCCAGGCAACAGAGAGCAGTTCCCCTGGAGAAAATGCCCCCTTTGGAAGGTAGACTCTATAGCATTATACCCCACTGAATTCCCTCCCCTCCCCAACCCCCCCCCCCCACTCCTCCCCCTAAATCTCCAGGAATTTCCCAACCCGGAGCTGGCAACCCTTCTCCGTGTGCCTCCTCCCTCCACTAATGGCTGCTTCTGCGGCAGCTTTTCCCACCCCGTGTCAAAAGAGCCGGAGGGAAATTTTCCTCCCTCGCCGCGTTCTTGTTCGGCAAGGGTCCACCTGATGAAACCGATCAGCATTAGATGCAGGAGAGATGAAAAGGAAGCACTCTTGCGCACAATGCGATGGAATAAATCCATAATGTTTGCAATTCATGCTCCGATCCAGCGAGGCTCTTCTTGTGTTCTCGATTGGGCCGTTTCCCCCCACCTCCTCGGCTGCTGCGTTCCAAATGCAGGTGGCGTTCGTCGCCTTTATGCAAGAGCTTGTGACATTTATGGTCCGATCCTAGGCATCTTTATTCGGGAGCCTGCTCCATTGTGTTCAGCGGGGGCCTACTTCCCCGCCCGTGCGCGGCCTCCGTCTTGCTGCCAATAATAAAAAGGAAATTAATTTTTCATGGTGTTTAAAAACATGAATTCTTTACTGAGACACAAAGTAAATATCCAAGAGGTTTCTGTGGGAATCCGGCATTGTGTAATGCCGCGGATGTCTTTGGATGTGGTTTCCAAGAATCGTTTAATTGCTGGTCAGGGGTTCAACACTTTACTAAGATTTTTTTATCGCAGCCTGTTCCAGGGCTCAAATAATTTAAAATAAATGCTATCGAGGACAATATGGCAAGGAAGTCTCCCATGCAACATCCCCACCGAAATAAATGGGAGGCACGAAAGAGCACGGCAGCGCTCATGAGGGAACTGGCAAATAATGCACATAAAGTACAGAGAAATAAAATGCATTCATTTGAAAGGGACTTCTACTATCCATTTTTTTTAAATGCCAGCGCGCACTGAACAATCTCACGTTGCTGTTTGAGGCTTCTCGGGCTAAGGCCTTCGAGAACCTCCTTGAGCATTTTGCAATAATTTATGAGCCCTTTTCCAGAAAACCTGTATTTTTGTCCCACCCTTCTTCTAAGGAGCTCAAATTGACACCCAGCCAACCCCTCCATTTATTTTCACGAGAACCCTGCAAAGTAAGTGACCCTGAGAGAGGATACCAGGGCAAGGTCACCATGTATGCTTCGTGGTCAAGGCAGGATTTGAACCCAGATCTTTTCAATCCAAGATGCTAGCCTTTACACCAAGCTGGCTTTACAGTGGTTGCCAGAATAAAAAACGGCCACAGAAGAATATCACTGCTGCCATCATGGTCTAAAAAAGGGGGTTACATAGATTCATAGACAGCCAGCTTGGTGTAGTGGTTAAGAGTGGTGGTTTGGAGCAGTGGACTTTGATCTGGAGAACCGGGTTTGATTCCCCACTCCTATGCATGAGCGGTGGATGCTAATCTGGTGAGCTGGATTTGTTTCCCCACTCCTACACATGAAGCCAACTGGGTGACCTTGGGCTAGTCACAGCTCTCTTAGAGCTCTCTCAGCCCCACCTACCTTACATGGTGTCTGTTGTGGGGAGAGGAAGGTGATTGTAAGCCGGTTTGATTCTCCTCAAAAGGTAAAGAACGTTGGCATATAAAAACCAACTCTTCTTCTTCCTCCTCCTCCTCCTCCTCCTCCTCTTCTTCTTCCACCAGGAGCCAGCACAGTGTAGTGGTTAAGAGCAGTGGCTTGGAGCGGTGGATTCTGATCTGGAGAACCGGGTTTGATTCCCCCACTACTCCACATGAGCGGTGGATGCTGATTTAGTGAACTACATTTGATTCCCCACTCCTCCACGTGAGTGGCAGACACTAATTTGGTGAACCGGGTTTGTTTCCCCACTCCTCCACATGAAGCCAGCTGGGTGACGTTGGGCTAGTCACAGTTCTCTTCAAGCTCTCTCAGCCCCACCTACCTCACAGGGTGTCTGTTATGGGGAGAGGAAGGGAAGGAGATTGTAAACTGGTTTGATTTTCCATAAAAGGTACAGCAAGTCGGCATATAAAAACCAACTCTTCTTCTTTCTCCTCTTCTTCCTCTTCTTCTACACAACACTGGCTGTTCTGATCTCCACAGAGGAAGAGCGGGCCTGAAAAAAATAAAATATTCGGCAGTGGAAGGAAGCTGCTGTCAATACCCAAATTGCCATAAGGACGTCTGGTGGGCCATATGGTCCCCTTCCCTCTGACGGCTGTAGCAAGGAGCACACCACTAGGGGCTTCTCTGGCTGGCCAAGGGCAGCCAGGTCATTCCACCATCCTCCTAGCCAGAGCACCAGTGAGGTCTGTGAACACTCGCTTTGCTCTGATACAGTCCGGCTGGTCTCCCTCTGCTGTTTCCTTCCTCTCCCTTCCCTTCTGTGCCTCGCCTTTTCTGATTGTGAAAATGAAGGCGGGGCTCGGGTCTGCTTTTCTTGCAAGCACAGTGCCCGCCGGCAGTGATAAGGGTTGGATTTCAGTCGCTGCGCTGCCCTGGGAGACCGTGGGCTTCTGAAAAGGAGCCTCGAAATATCATGGAAAAGGTGCATTAAAAAATATATATAGGAAAGCCTTAGCCTGTCTGTCAAATTTGTATCTTTGGTCTTACTCCACGGAGCTCAGGGAAGCATACAGGGTTCTCCCTGACCCTGTGGTGCATCTTTCCAGCAATCCTGCAAGTAGGGTTGCCAACCGCCTGGTAGTAGCTGGAGATCTCCTGCTATTACAACTGATCTCCAGCCGATAGAGATCTGTTCTCCTGGAGAAAAGGGCCATTTGGGCAATTGGGAGTCTACGGCATTGAAGTCCCTCCCCTCCCCAAACCCCGCCCTCCTCAGGCTCCACCCCAAAAACCTCCCACCGGTGGCAAAGAGGGACCTGGCAACCCTACCTGCGAGGTAGGCTAGGCTGGAAAAGAGTGATCGGACCCAAGGCCACCCAAGTAATTTGGGGGCTGAACAGGGAAGCCGACTGCTTAGCTACTAAAAGAGGCTCAAACTCAGGGGTGTAGAACTCAATTGTTACGAGGGCCAGATGTGACATAACTGTCACTGGGTTGGGCCCAGCTATGCCTTCCCAGCCCAGATCGAGAGTGGGGTGGCTGCTTCAGGAGGACCAGATCCAGCCCCCCAGGCCTGATGTTTGACACCCCTGCTCTCTGCTGGATACTAGTTCACAGTGGGCTGCTGCCCCTGAGATCCACTGGCTACCAGGAACCCTCTCAGACCCTCCAGTGCAGGCAATGCCCCAGGACGCTTGGTATGCGCCCGAGCCGTAGCAACCATCACAACTGGTGTAGGCTTACCCATATGGGTGAACATACATCAGCTTGTACTGTGTCCCAAGCAAAGTGGCGCCTCTTGAGCTACTAGTAGGGTTGGGGTGGGGGGAGAGACAAGGAGGCTGTTGGCAGGCAATGGTGTGATGTCACTTCCGGGGAAACCCAGGCAATGACATCATACCTCTGTAGGAATTGCTGGAAACTCTGTGGTTCCCCCCCCCCCGAAAGTGTTATCATAACATCACCTGGCAGAGGTATATATTTTTTTCTGCCACTAGCTGTCGGAGTGCCAGTGAGCAGTGGGGGCTGGAGGGATCCCCCACCTCTTGCGGAAACTTGGCAGCCCTAGCTCCTAGGCTTAGCTTGCTCCAGCGTGGTTTTAATGCCCCAAGCTGCTTTGGCTGTAGAGGAAGGCGTGTGGTTTATTTATTTAAAGAACTTCTAGGCCAATTTCCCTTAAAAATAAAATCACACCCAAGGAAGCTTAACTCGTCTTCCATAGTTGGAGCCAGTACAGGGAAGGACTTTTGGCCCAGTGATTCAAACATGGGTCTCTATAAAATTAAGGAGCTCCTCTTAAAGTTGGGTACCCAAGGTTGGGTGAAAAGACAATATATATAAGTCTATGTATAAATCCTGAAAGTATAATTTATTAGAAGCGCTATGTAAAATTTAAAATTATTTAAAAGCATTAAAATAGCGCAATGGCATATCCTGAGGTTGATAACTGTAACCACATACCAAACGCGTTTTGGCCTATGGGGCCTTCATCAGTGGTTAATTAAAACCCTTTCTTAAGCCTGCACACATTTACAGAAATACATTAATGAATACAAATACAAACAGTTCACACCCAACCAGGCATGTGTATATGTTGTAAATTCTATTCCCAATTACTCAAACATCTGGTATAATAGGTTCTTGTGTGATACTGGTTAGTATAAGTCTTTCATATACTATGTGTGCAGGTGTCAACCTAGTAAAGCAGGTTGGGTTTTATTCCCCTCCTTTTTTTCTTCCGCTCCTCTTAAAGTTGCCACAGGTCGCGACCTGGAGATTTCCCCCTTCGTCTTTAAATCTGCCACCGAAAAGGGAGACAAAGCCATCTGGGCTCCCCCCCCCCCGTTTTTCTCCCCATCAGCCCAGCGATTCAGAGTTGTGTCTCATAACTGTGGGGAGGGGCCGTGGCTCAGTGGTAGAGCATCTGCTTGGCATGCAGAAGGTCCCAGGCTCAATCCTTGGCATCTCCAGTTAAAGGGACCAGGCAAGTAGGTGATGTGAAAGACCTCAGCCTGAGACCCTGGAGAGCCGCTGCCGGTGTGAGTAGACAGTACTGACTTGGATGGACCAAGGGTCTGATTCAGTAGAAGGCAGCTGCATGTGTCTCCTTTGACAGTCTGGTACAAGGTCAGCTCTTCTTAAAGGCCACAACCCAGAGTTTCTCTTTAAATCTTCCCCTGAACCATCTCCCACCTGTTTTCCTACGCTCTGCCTCTTCTTCTGCCAGTGGTAGCAATTCTGTGTTCGTTCATCTTACAGCTCGTGAGAGGGGTAGGTGTCTGGAAAACCAGGTGGGGGGATTGGGCAGAAAGAACTGGAGCGCCCTGGCCCTCCATTGCAGCAGAGGGAAGGAGAATCTCTGGGTTGCAAGCTGGCGGCTGTGTTTCCTGTTCCCAAATATATGGGGTTGCCGTCCTCCAGGTACTAGCTGGAGATCTGGTTTTACAAATGATCTCCAGCTGACAGGGATCAGTTCCCCTGGAGAAAATGGCCCCTTTGGCAATTGGACTCTATGGCATTGAAGTCCCTCCCCTCCCCAAAACCAGCCCTCCTCAGGCTCTGCCCAAAAAACCTCCTGCCAGTGGTGAAGAGGGACCAGGTAAAGGTAGTCCCCTGTGCAAACACTGGGTCATTACTGACCCATGGGGTGATGTCACATCCCAACGTTTACTAGGCAGACTGTGTTTACAGGGTGGTTTGCCATTGCCTTCCCCAGTCAACTACACTTTACCCCCAGCAAGCTGGGTACTCATTTTACCGACCTCAGAAGGACAGAAGGCTGAGTCGACCTTGGGCCGGCGACCTGAAACCGACTTCCGTCGGGATCGAACTCAGGTCGTGAGCAGAGCTTTTGACTGCAGTACTGCAGCTTACCACTCTGCGCTACGGGGCTCCTGAAGAGGGACCTGGCAACCCTACAAATAGAGCCTCTGCCCTCCCGTGCTTGGTGGTGAACCTTTTTCCAGCCCCCCCCCCCAGCATTTCCGTTTGAACACACCTTTCTGGTTCCATCCCGTCTTTCTCAAAGGCAAGTGGGTGGAGATGCCGCTTCTCATAGAATGAGTCGAGAGGTAGGAACGTTACCACAATCCAATGCACTGGCATTTAATTTGCTCATTAAAATTAACGTGCCAAAGTTAGCTAATAGCATGTTAGCTCTAAGAACTTAAATGCTTCCAGTGTATTAAAAAACTGCTGTAGAGGGATCATGTGTCACTGAGCGATATTCCCCCCTCCCCGTGCTTCCGAAATTGGCTAATGGATGCTCGCACACCAAGTGTTCTTGGCAGCGTTGCTGTTCTGCCTGGGTATTCGCACATGGCTCTGTGTGTGTGTATGCGTGTAAGTGGCAGGGGCCGGTTATTCTCTTCTTCTTTCCTGCTGTCTCTAATGTGGCACCCACCTGGTCTGTTGCTATCCACGGATGGAAAAATACCATCTTAGGCAGCGCAATAAGAGTCGCCGTGAGCACAGGGGTTGGTCAGGGGCTTTTCTCCAGACGCCAAGGCCAAAAAGTACATCTCGGTGCCAGGGAAATGTGGAGGAAAGATGTAAAGGGAGATTAAGAACATAAGGACATAAGAAAGGGCCTGCTGGATCAGACCAAGGCCCATCAAGTCCAGCAGTCTGTTCACACAGTGGCCAACCAGGTGCATCTCGGAAGACCACAAACAAGACAACTGCAGCAGCATTAACTTGCCTGTGTTCCACAGCACCTAATATAATGAGTATGCTTCTCTGATAGTTTAAATAATAGGTCTGCATCATGAAGAAGAGTTTGTTTTTATATGCCGACTTTCTTCACCACTTAAGGCAGAATCAGCTTACAATCACCTTCCCCTCCCCACAACAGACACCCTGTGAGGTAGGTGGGGCTGAGAGCATGACTAGCCCAAGGTCACCCAGCTGGCTTTGTGTGTAGGAGTGGGGAAACAAATCCAGTTCACCAGATTAGCATCTGCCGCTCATGTGGAGGAGTGGGGAATCAAACCCTGTTCTCCAGATCAGACTCCACCGCTCCAAACCACTGCTCTTAACCACTACACCACGCTGGCTCTCTACATGACTAGTATTCATTTTGACTAGTAGCCCTAGATTGCCCTATCCCATCACCACATCCTGGGGCAGGGAGTTCCACAATTTAACTATGCGATTAACAGATGCTTCTGAATTCCGGCATGGATTCCATTGGCGTCGCCCTCAAAGGGGGGGGGGATGCTGAGCCTCTAACCAGGAAACATCGAACAGAGTCAGACCTTGCTGCATAGGATGCCTTGCTGATGCCTTGCTGGATCAGACCAGTGGCCCATCTAATCCAGCATCCTGTCTCACACAGTGGCCAGCCAGTTGCCCTGGAGGGCCAACAAACATGGGAATAGAGAGGAAGGCCTAGAGATGTTGCCTCCCAGCGCTGGCTGTATATACTTGAAGAGCCAACCTGTTACCACCTAGAGAGCAGATGGTACATAAGAACATAAGAAAGGCCCTGCTGGATCAGATGGAGGCCCATCAAGACAAGCAGTCTGTTCACACAGGGGCCAACCACTAGGAAGCCCACAAACAAGACGACTGACTGTAGCAGCATTATCCTGCCTATGTTCCACAGCACCTACTATAATTCATGTTCCTCTGATACTGGAGATGCATCATGACTAGTATTCATTTTGACTAGTAGCCATGGATAGCCCTATCCTCCATGAACATGGGCACTCCGTTCTTAAAGCCTTCCAAGTTGGTAATTGGTTTTGCCATGGCTGTGGTCAGTTATGGGGCTCAGGCACATGCTGAACAATGCACTTTCACTCCACTTTCAATGCACTTTCACGATCGCTTGCAAGTGGATCTCACCATTTCACACAGTAAAATCTAGCTGCAAAGTGCATTGAAGGTGGATTGGAAGTACATTATTCGCCATGTGTAAAAGTGCCTTACGTGATTCGCGGTGGGACTTCCGAGGGCCTCAGCAGCTGCCCGATGGTGCCGACTTTGCTTAGATGGTGTCCCACAGGTGGAATCCCCACCTGATGTGATCCACATTCCAGCGCTGCTTTGAGTGCCGCCACCGAACAGCTTGGGATGGAAGCCCAAATGCACACGGAGCCGAATGCGCAGTCACATTTACGCTCGGCTGGTGATGATACAAGATTGCGCATCTTGAGAGGATAGTTGCCTGAGCAGCCCTTGCGGATGACCTCTTCTGCATTTCCCCTGGTCCTTCTGTAGCAGAAGGCGAGTCTGTGCGGGCTCTCTATCTCCCTTCCCCTTGCCTCCACGTGGCTGTTTGGGGCAGTGAGACCCAGGGGAGAGAGTCTGCTTCGACCTCGGATATATTGTCGCGAGCAAAGTAATCTGCTTTCAACTCTCCCGGCCATGCACTTAGGCCTACTTTATCTTCGACCGTAGCAGTGGTGTTGTGCAAAATTATTCCCGCGTGGTTCACATCAATTTTAAGCATTCCACGCAGCCACTTCCTCACCACGGATAATGAGAGACTTTCCTAGGAATGAAGAGAGATGTATGTATATTAAACATTTGTCATTGTGGATGCGCTTTGAGCGCTGTGTTTAATGTACATGTGGCTTTCGCATGTCGGTGAAACGAAGGCTGATTTGTAACAGCCACACATCCTCATGGCCCAGCTAAGGATGTGAAGGCTGGGGGGGCGGGGAACGACCGGAAAAAAGGTGGGTTTCCCCATTTATTTTTTTCATGAGGACTTCTTTCCTATTTACCCAGTGGAAAATTAGGAAATTTTAGAAAGCACTGGGTGGGGGGAACCTCCTGTAATTCCCCCTTCCTTTGGAATGAGCTAAATCCTTTTCAAGAATATGTTTTACACAAAATGGATAGCATGAAAAACTACAAAGTCTTTTTTTTTGGATGAACAAATTGGGAAACTCGGCGGGGGGGATTAAAAAGCTCCTTACTACAATGTTTGTCTTGTAAATTTAATTTTTTTTCCCCTGCTTCTTTGATGGCAAAATTTAAGAGACATGTGCTAAGGCAGCATCGGAGGCAGCAGGTTACACCTCTCTCTCAGTTGTTGGGTATGTTTGCTGTTTTGCTTGTAGAAAAGCGTTTATGCTTTTAACTTTCATGAAGATGCCGGTTTCTACAATTTACTGGATCCTTGAGCTGGGAGGTGGTTGCATTGAGAGGCAGGTGACCCAGAAGAGAAAGGAAGCAACCAAATGTTTTTTGGCACCAGGTCTTTGCTGGACAGCTGAAAGCAGGCTGGGTTGGAGCAGACTCTTGCAGGGCAGAGGAGACTTGCACCTTTTGGAAGCCCATGGACTTCTATGGATTTAGAGGGGTGTAAGGAGCCCCTTTGCACCGAGTGGTCAGCTGCAGTACTGCAGACCAAGCTCTGCTCACAACCTGAGTTTGATCCCGACAGAAGACAGTTCCAGGTAGCCGGCTCAAGGTTGACACAGCCTTCCATCCTTCCGAGGTCGGTCAAATGAGTACCCAGCTCTCTGGGGGTAAAGGGAAGATGACTGGGGAAGGACTGGCAAACAAAGTAAACGTCGGGATGTGACATCACCCCATGGGTCAAGAATGACCCAGTGCTTGCACAGGGGACCCTTTACCTTTTTAAAGGTCTTTTATGCATGGCTGTTTCCCTCGCGGTCACCCCTCCGATGACTTCAGGTCTTTGTTTGGATTATGCATGCCGTTTCTGACCGTCAGAGGTCGCCTCGTTTCTCCCCCTGCCTTTCCCCGTGTTTTCAGAGACCTGTTTTATCTCGAATTTGACAATGCGGGCAAAGCACGGGGAAAGGCAGGGGGAGAGCGAGGCGACCTCTGACGGTCGGAAATGGCATGCACAATCAACACAAAAGACCTGAAGTCTTTGCAGGGGGGACGGCAAATGACACAGCCATGCATGAAAAACCTAAGCCTGCTAAGGATGGGGCTGTTGCATATGAGCAGGGTAGCGGGGCCTGTGCTGCAGGGAGCTGTCCAGCATCTGTGGGAGAACGGCTGAGCCAACGAGGGCTAGAGCTCAACTGACGGTTAACATAGGGAATAGATAACCTCGCCGCTTCCCAATAGCCAGAACTGTATCCTCGAGCCTGCGAAGATCTAAAGAATGGTGCTGTCCTCCTGCATGAGGCTGGGCTGTGGGATGCTTGGAGCTTCTGGGCATACTGTCCTTTACCTTGCCCAAGCTTCGGCTCTGGCTCTCCACCTTCTTTGGTCTTGACGGAGACTCCGGGGTTACTGGAGGTGGACGGGATCCACTTGGGTACGTGGGGAGTCTTCATCTGCTTATTGCAGCGGCTATTGAACAGGAACCTACTGCAGTAGCAAAGGCAAAGGATCATCCCTGGAGGGTCTAGGGCACAGAGAGCCTCAGGTACGGTGGTGCTGGGACAGCCAGCGTGGTGTAGTGGTTAAGAGCAGCGGACTCTGATCTGGAGAACCGGATTTGATTCCCCACTTCTCCACATGAGTGGCGGAGGCTAATCTGGTGAGCCAGGTTGGTTTCCCCACTCCTCCACATGAAGTGGAGGTGACTTTGGGCTAGTCACAGCTCTCTTAGAGCTCTCTCAGCCCCACCTACTTCACAGGGTGTCTGTTGTGGGGAAGGGAAGATGATTGTAAGCCAATTTGATTCTCCCTTAAGTGGTAGAGAAAGTCGGCATATAAAAACCAACTCTTCTTCTAGTATTAGAACATTATCCCGCTGGGAGAAATGTGGCAGTGGCATATCAGTGTACGATTGGTTGATATGCTGCTGGGGCATGTACATGAAAAAGAGTGCTTTAAGCACATTCACAGTGCTGGGAACCTCTTTTTTTAAATGTGTATCTGTCTTCACACTACTGTGGTTCACTCTCACAGTGCTGATAATGAGTCAGATCACATACACGGCAAACTGCTTAGAGCAATACCCACTCGGTTTGGGTTCATGTGCTCCAGTTGTCCTGATTTACCAAGGACAGTCTCTTCCGGTCTTTCAGGGATTCCTTCTCAAACTGTTATAAGTGGGAGTTGTTCGAGTTGTCGTCCTTTCGAATTCTGCGTCCCCTCCCAAGATTCTTCATGAAGTAAGGGCGAAAACGCACGATCACTTTAGCCTCCTTTATTCTCTGTTTCAGCCAGGATTAAGCCAGGATGGGACGCATGTTCGGCAAAAACGCATGCATTCAATCCTGGCTGAATCCTGGCTGAAACAGGGAATAAAGGAGGCTAAAGCGACCATGCGTTTTCGCCCTTAAATCTCAGAGTGGCGAGTGAATACATCCTGATTCTAATTCACATGCGTGTCCTTGAACATGAAGATATTAGCCCTCTTCAGCTGTTTTGCTCAACTGTGTATATGGGATGAATGTGCTAAGCATGATCCTCCAGATGTACATAAGTGCCATTTCTTCTGCTGAAAGGGGCGGCAAATGGATTTTCAGCCTCAGAGCACACTCCCAGACCCCAGAGGTGTCGCACTTTCATTCCATACGTGTGGTCACAGTGCGAGGGACATAATACTGTAAAGGAGCCATGGCTCTGTGGTAGAACATTTGCTTTGCGTGCAGAAGGTCCCAGGTTCAATCCCTGGCATCTCCAATTAAAGGATCTGGCAGTAGGTGATGTGAAAGACCTCCCCCGGAGACCCTGGAAAGCCGCTGCTAGTCTGAATGGAGAAGGCTGACCTTGATGGACTAAGGGTCTCATTCCATCTGAGGGAGCTTCATGTGTTCAAGGGCTATTGTAATGTTCACCCTGCAGCTGCTGAAGTATTTCTTATACCATTGATAACCAACGGTAGGACATGATTTTTTTCTTGAATGTCCTGAATCTAGAATACAAAGGCTGCTTTGTCCTTAGAATCAGTACAGGACTGGCTATTGCAGAGTATATGAATATACAGCAGCCGATTCACACATTAGAGAGTATATGGATTGAGTCCAGTGTCCCCATCCTATGTAATAGTCAGATGTGAGTACAGGGTAGGGTTGCCAACCACCAGGTACTAGCTGGAGATCTCCTGCTGTTACAATGGATCTCCAGCCGATAGAGATCAGTTCCCCTGGAGAAAATGGTCGCTTTGGCCATTGGACTCTATGGCGTTGAATTCCCCTTCCTGAACCCTGCCTTCCTCAGGCTCTGCCCCCAAAACCTCCCACTGGTGGCCAAGAGGGACTCCAGACCCCAAAAGCCAGAGACCCAACCCATGTCATACCTTTATTACAACCCAGTGACACATAACAGTGTGCAAGCTTATGAGTGCCCCGAAACTCTTCATCGGGCCATGTGTTGCAAAATAAAAAAGAGGACGGAACAGCGGATTTGAAGCACAATTTTCAGGTCATGGCGGCGAGAAAGCCCCCTCATGCCAGCAAACGGTAAATTTTGAGACAGGCAACGCAGATTTCGGTTTCAGGTTGCTGCAGGCCATAAAAGCAACAGGTAACAACGCAATTCTGCGCCATAGCAACAATTCCCCCCCAAAGCCTCCAACCAATGAGACCTCGACTCCCTCTTCAAGGAAAAGTAGCAGAATGCGCCGGGAAGTCATTATGTTCAGGAGGTGAATGTATCATGTCGCGAGGTGCTCAAGCCAAATTAGGTCGTCGTTGCCGCGCATCGTATTTTTGCATTCACGGGCCCGACCGTTTTTGCCGGTAATGTGTGACTCGGCCCTTCTGAGGATAATATTTTGCAGCGTCTCAAAACGGAAGGAGGCCGAGGCGGACGGGAGATGGGATTGGCAATCACACGATCAGGGTAATGGGCCTTAAGAACCCTGGGTTATCATCACAGGATTAAGTTCCTCTTCATCAGCGGCTCTCCGGAGATGACTCCTGGCAGTGAAAATGGTGCTTTTTTTAAAAAAAAAAAAGGAACTGAATCTCCCTCCCCACTTTCCCTTGTCATAGCGAGGCCGGTGAAGCCGGAAAGCCCGTCACGTAACTGAACCGGAGAGCTCAGAAACAAAAACGAAGGGACATTAATTCCGGATGAACACTAGCTTAGGGGGTGAAATCGGCCAGGAAAGGTTGGAAGAACCGGGCGGGTTAGCCTGTGAGAAAGGCTCACCCATGGAGGATGGTGTGATAACAACCCTCCGGCGTGTTAAAAAAAAGGAAAAAAATATTCAGTGCATCACCGCCAAAGATGAAGGAACGAGCCGGTGTCTGATTTTACAGAAGGGATTATTCAGGCTGCATCTTAGGGAAAGCTCTCTCACTCCCCCGGTGCGTTCAGAGAAATAATACCATAAATGCTTTTAAAATCATACACTGCAGCATGCTGAGACGGAAGGTCCTCTGGGTGGGGGTTTGGTTTTCTCAAGTGACATGCCTTCATATCGCCGTTATCATGTAGGGGGGAAATCGTCGCAGGATATAGCATTATGAATGTAACTATTCAATCCCCCAAGAACAGAGGCACTAATCGCCATTTCTCTTTAACGGTGAAATACACGGCCTGTTTTATGGACCTCTCTGAATTCAGATCAACATCTGAGAACAGGATTGGTAGGTCCTCAGCATCCCAAACCCTGAGACATTATAGAGGTCTATAAAATTATGCATGGTTTGGAGAGAGTGGGCAGGGAGAAGTTTTTCTCCCTCTTCCGTAATACTAGAACACGGGGTCATCTGCTAAAGCTGGAGGGGGAGAGATTCAAAACAGATAAAAGGAAGTATTTTTTCACACAACACATAGTTAAATTGTGGAACTCCCTGCCCCAGGATGTGGTGATGGCTGCCAGCTTGGAGGGCTTTAAGAGGGGAGTGGACATATTCATGGAGGAGAGGGGTATTCATGGCTATTAGTTAGAATGGATACTAGTCATGCTGCGTACCTATTCTCTCTAGTATCAGAGGAGAATGCCTATTGTTTTAGGTCCGGTGGAACACAGGCAGGATGGTGGTGCTGCAGTCGTCTTGTTTGTGGCTTCCTAGAGGCACCTGGTTGGCCACTGTGTGAACAGACTGCTGGACTTGATGGGCCTTGGTCTGATCCAGCAGGGCCTTTCTTATGTTCTTATGAGATTCGTGGGCCATTTATGCAGTAGGCACCGGAGCAGTAGGCGATCAGTTGTAATAGCAGGAAATCTCCAGCTAGTACTTGGAGGTTGGCAACTCTAAGACTCTCCAAGTCTTCAACCCATAGGCCAGGGCTCTCAGGTGAGTCACAGAGCCCCATCTCCTGGGTTGCAAATCCCTTGTCTGTGTTTGTGTGTTGTGCCAAGCCATTTCTGACTTACCAGTGTAGTGTAGTGGTTAAGAGCGGTGGTTTGGCGTGACAGAGTCTGATCTGGAGAACCGGGTTTGATTCCCCATTCCTCCACTCTCTCAGCCCCACGTACCTCACAGGGTGTCTGTTGTGGGGAGGGGAAGGGAAGGTGATTGTAAGCTGGTTTGAGTCTCCCTTAAGTGGCAGAGAAAGTTGGCATATAAAAACCAACTCTTCTTCTTCTTCTTCTTACAGTGACCCAATGAATGTATGACCTCTAAAACATCCTATCGTTAAAGTCTTGCACAGTTTTGCAAACTGAGGGCCATGGCCTCCTTTACAGAGTTTGTTTGTTTGTTTGTTTGTTTGTTTATACCCCGCCCTCACAGCCGAAGGCCAGGCTCAGAGCGGCTTTCTATTCCTTGGCTCCATCATCAGCCAATCCATCTCTTGTTGGGTCTTCCTCTTTTCCCGCCGCCTCCGACTTTTCCTAGCATTATTATCTTTTCAAATGACTCTTGTCTTCTCATAATGTGACCAAAGTATGACAGCCTCAGTTTAGTCACTATAGCTTCTTGGGAGAGTTCAGGCTGGATTTGATCTACAGCCCAGTTACTTGTCTTTTTGACAGTCCGCGGTATCCATAACACTCTCCTCCAACACCACATTTCAAAGGAATCTACTTTCTTCCCGTCAGCTTTCTTCACTGTCCAACTTTCACGCCCATACATAGTAATGGGGATACTATGATATGAATTATCTTGAGCTTGGGGGCCAGTGCCACATCCTTACACTTAAGAGTGTTTTCTAGCTCCTTCATGACTGCCTTCCCAGTCTCAGACTCCTTCTGATTCCTTGGTTGCAGTCTCCCTTTTGGTTGATGATGGAGCCAAGGAATAGTAAATCTTGAACCATTTAAATTTCTTCATCGTCACCCTTAAAGCTGTATAATTCCCCAGTAGTCATTACTTTTGTCTTCTTGATGTTCTGCTGTAATCCTGCTTTGGCACATTCTGCTTTACCCTTCATCAGTAGTCATTTCAAGTCTTCTCTATTTTCTGCCAGTAATGTGGTGTCGTCTGCATATCTCAAATTGTTAATGTTCCTTCCATCAATTTTCACTCCGTCTTCATCTAAATCTAATCCAGTTTCCCTTATGACATGTTCTGTGTAGTTGCTGATTTTAAGCTGGAAGAACTGGCTACCAGAACACATGTGTAGAGAATAAGGACACCATGCCTCCTGTCTGTCTTTGCACGCATGCTGAGAAGAACAGTGGACGAGGTCAATCCATGGTAGAGAAGATTTTTCCATGGCTCTGACCTTCAGCTTGATCCTCAATTTCCTATATCTCAGTTTGTGATTCCTGTCCCTGGCTCTCTTGGTCTGCTGCCCGCAGTCCAAGCCTTGACACTAGTAAGATCATTAATCCACCCACCCTCTTCTTATTGTACGACTCTGATGTCAGCTGGCTTGGTGTAGTGGTTAGGAGCAGTAGCCTCTAATCTGGAGAACCAGGTTTGATTCCCCACTCCTTCACATGAAGCCAGCTGGGTGACCTTGGGCCAGTCACAGTTCTCTTAAAGCTCTCTCAGCCTCATCTGCCTCACAAGATGTTTGTTGTGGGGAGAAGAAGGAAGGAGATTGTAATCCAGTTTGCTTTTCCTTAAAGGGTAGAGAAGATCAGCATATTAAAACCAACTCTTCTTCTTCTTCTATCATATGGTTGCAACTCAGCTAAATTCTGAGTAGGGTTGCCAGGTCCCTTCTGGCAATCGGCGAGAGGTTTTAGGAGGAGGTATGGGCGGTGGCGGTGATCCGTGTCCCATGTGATGATGTCGTTTCTGGTGTGATGTGGAAGCACTGGCATTGCACTGGGGACGTTCTAGCCCTTGCCCCCAAACTCTATGGTTTCCATAGAATTTTGGGGAGAGAGATAGAGCGTCCCACCCGATGTGATGCCGGCGCTTTTGCGTTGTGCCAGAAGTGACATCATCTCTCAGGAACGCGAATCATTCCACCCCTTTCCACCGGCCTGCTTCCACCCGCTGACCAGCTAAGTGTCATGGAGAGCAGTTAGGGTTGCCAGGTCCCTCTTCTCAACCGGCGGGAGATTTTGGGGGTGGAGCCTGAGGAGGGCAGGGTTTGGGGAGGGGAGGGACTTCAATGCCATAGAGTTCAATTGCCAAAGTGGCCATTTTTCTCCAGGTGATCTGATCTCTATTGGCTGGAGATCAGTTGAATTAGGAGGAGATCTCCTGCTACTACCTGGCAGTTGGCAACCCTAGGAGCAGCAGGAAGTGGTGGGCAATTGCCCACTATTAGCAGGCAACTGGGAACCCTAGTTCTGGGTCTGGATTTGTTGAAGACCATTGCACCAGGGTGGTGAGATGCAAAAAGCTAGCATGGTATAGACATTAGAGGAGGGGTGTCAAACGTGCAGCCTATGGGCCGCATGCAGCCGGTGAGGGCTTTCCTCTAGCCGGTGGAGCCAAGGCAGCCAGCCCCGTCTCCTCTGCCCTTTTCTGGGCCTCCCAGGGCCACTCGGGCCCTGCGAGCCCAACCAGGGCAGCTACACACACACATCCAGATCTGGGCTGGCGAGCCCGCTGCGACCTTGCCAGCCAAGGCAGCCACCACCGCCCCAGTCCAGATCTGGGCTGGCGAGCCTACCGTGAGCTCCAGATCAGGGCATGCCAGGAGTGGGTGGTGGGGGTTTCAGCTTTCCACCCCTGCATAGTCTTGCCCATCAAATCTGCCACTTCCATAACCCTTGGAAGGAAAGGAAGGGCAAGCTAATCGAAGCATGGGGGCCGCTTTGATACACAAAAGCATGTCGGAGTGGGACCTTCTTTCACCTCCCTGGTTGGTTCCCGTTGAAACCAGGTCCTCGCACACCTAAAAAGTAGCTTTCAGTGCCACTAGAAAACCTGTGATCATCTTCTCGAGTCTGACCCCGAGTGGCCACTTTCTCTTGGCCGTAGTCCTCCAAATGCATTATGGGCATAATAATGCTGACATACCTGACAGGGTAATTGTGAAGATTACTCAGCGTATGCGCAGCTCTGTTTAAACGCTGGTGTTGGTTGTTAATTAAATAATTTGACTCTAAAAGCCCTGTCAAAATGATTCCCTGTTCCTTAGGGAATTCTTTTTTTGCCCCCTTCGTTGAGAAGGGTGACTTTCTCAGTGGCTCTAGAGAGACAGTTCTGATGAAGAAGAAGCACCCCCCTAGCCAGAGAGAAGCAGCCCGCCCGCCCAAAAGAGTGTGCAAGGTTTTTAGAAGGTAATTCGCTCGCTCTGGGCCACCTTTTCTGTTCCCTGTGGAATTCTAATGGCCTAGTGTCTAATTTAGATTCTGGACAGGGGGTCATGCTCTTTTTTACTCGATTTTTATTGACAATACCATTAACCTTCCCAGAGCCGTTATGGTATGCAGGGCAATAAATGAAAAGGAAACTGCTAAATGAAACCACATCCTAAAGACCTGCTGGATAGTTTGCGCCTCTCCTGCAGATTCTGGCTTCTTGGCCTCTCCGTGTTCATTAGGAGGCACAGAACCCTTCTGCGTTTCGCCTCTCCCTCTCACATTTCTGCCCTCTCGGTTATCCAGTTGCAGACCTTCTTATCCTCATGCCATTTTTCTGCCACCTAAGGAGACCTTCCACTTCCCTCACAGCATTATGATTTTCAGTACTCTTGGAAACTAACAGGATTGGTCCTTAGATGGGGGACTGCCAAGGAAGGCTCTGCAACGGAAGGCAACGGTGAACCACCTCTGCTTCTCACGTGCCTTGAAAGCCGTTGCTGGGATCGCCATAAGTCAGTTGCGATTTGATATCACTTTACACACATGACTAAACTGCGATGTCTCAGCAGCTCAGCCATTGGCTAGAGGACACTGGGAAAGAAATTTCTAGTTTAGGTCGGGTTCTCAGTGGAACAGCCTTCCTCGGGAGGGGGTAAGCGCTCCTTCCCTGGAGGTTTTTAAGCAGAGGCTAGATGGCCATCTGTCAGCAATGCTGATTTTATGACCGTAGGCAAAGTTCATAATAGGGAGGGCATCTTGGCCATCTTCTGGGCATGGAGTAGGGGTCACTGGGGGTATGTGGGAGAGGTAGTTGTGAAATTCCTGCATTGTGCAGAGGGTTGGACTAGATGACCGTGGTGGTCCCTTCCAACTCTATGATTCGATGATTCCTTGTGGTACTGCCTTCTCAGGCTCTTGAGGGCCAAAATTGACTGGGAGTTCCATGAATGAGCTTCCAAGTTGTTATTTTCTCCCCTTTCAAATCTCATTGAAGTGTGGGACCCATTTTTAAACTTGCTGACAGTGTGGGCCAGTGTGGTGTAGTGGTTAGGAACAGTGGACTCTCGTCTGGAGAACCGGGTTTGATTCCCCGCTCCTCCACATGAGCGGCAGACTCTAATCTGGTGAACTGGGTTGGTTTCCCCACTCCTCCACATGAAGCCAGCTGGGTGACCTTGGGCCAGTCACAGTTCTTTCCGAACTCTCTCAGCCCCACCTACCTCACAAGGTGTCTGTTGTGAGGAGAGGAAAGGAAGGTGATTGTAAGCCAATTTGCTTCTCCTTAAAAGGTAGAGAAAGTCGGCATATAAAAACCAACTTCTTCTTCTTCTCCTCCTCCTCCTCCACTGGTAAAGCAGCTCCACCCTACTTTCCCCCTCCCCAACATAAAACACAGGCATTTGACACTAGTTAACACTGAACAAATTTCTACGCTATTTTTCAAGCTTCATGTTCACAAATACGTTTCATGACTAAGCGACAGGCTGCATTTCATGGCCGTTTCCCCGCATTATGCAGAGGCAAATCCAGATATGCCCTGAAGCTTCCCCGAGCCTCCTCTCCCAGGTCCCGGAGTTCTTCCTCCTCTCTCCCGACAGTGTGACCCACCTGCAAGGGGGTCAAGATCCACTGTTGGGTCCCAGCTCGCATTTTGCGAACCTTTATATTAGAAAACAGGCACACTGGACTTTCATGCGTAGCGAGACCATGGCAGGGTGTGTGTGTCGCACACCAGCTTTTCGACAGAAAAATAACTTGGGAGCTCATTCATGGATCTCCCTGGATTGCATCTTTTCATTTCTTTTTGCCCTTATACTAGCTCATTGTCTCCTGTTTTTGTTTCCACAAGCCTTTGTTTTCACAACCCTACCTTCTGTTGCTCTCGTGCTTCTGTTTGCTTCCTCTTTACCTGCAAGAGTCCAAGCAAGAACGCGCTCTATTTTTTTTAAAAGTTATTTATTTTCCAAATGGATATGACAAGGCATACAAACATAGAAACATACACATCAAATTCTTACCAGCTACAGGGGTTAAGAGCGGTGGTGGGCTCTGATCTGGAGAACCGGGTTTGATTCCCCACTCCTCCACATGAGCGGCGGAGGCTAATCTGGTGAACTGGATTTGTTTCCCCACTCCTACACACAAAGCCAGCTGGGTGACCTTGGGCAAGTTACTCTCTCTCAGCCCCACCTGCCTCACAGGGTGTCTATTGTGGAGAGGGGAAGGGAAGGTGATTGTAAGCAGTTTGCTTCTCCTTAAAAGGTAGTGAAAGTCAGCATTTAAAAACTAACTCTTCTTCTTCTTCTTCCATGATCATGGAACTTACTCTATAACTTCTGTTATACCTTCTTTGAATGTTATAATTGCATATTCAACGGCGTATTTCTTACTTACATTTTAACGTTCTATTTTTATCAGTTAACTATGTTCTCAAGAAATGCTTTTCATTTTTCATAAAAATCAGAGGTTGATCTATTGTTCACAAAAGACGTTATCTTAGCCATAGTTGCATATTCTGCTACTTTATTTGTCCATTCAGTTACATTTGAGTAGTCTTCTGCTTTCCACTTTCTTCCATACTCCACTCTTGCTGCTGTCAGCATGTATTTAAAGAATTCATTATATATTTTTGGCATATTGTCTGGCAAAAATTTTAACTGCATTTTTTTGAATCTATGACAAAATTGATTTTCAGTATATTTTGCATTTCGCCATGTTATCATTTTGCAACATTTTCTTGCTGTTTTTGCAAGACCACCACATATGATAAAATGTTTGCATCTATGCTTTGACATTTCCAATACTTTCCATCGAATCCTGGAGTGTGCTCTGTTTGGCCTGTTGGTTAAACCCATGTCTATTCCAGGACATGTGTGTATTCCCCAAATAGCACCCATTCCAGTGTGTTTCAAGTAGGAAAAATGGCAAAGGGGGGAAGGCTTCCCATTTACCCACCTGGGGCAGGGAATTACCCACCATCAATTTCCAACCCCCAAGAACTTAAGGAGCAGGAGAAAAAAATGCCCTCCACATAGTGGGACTATAGGGATTTCCCCATACAGCCTAGGGAAGGCAGCCTAGACCAGGGGTGTCAAACACAAGGCCCGGGGGCCGGATCAGGCCCCTTGAGAGCTCTCATCCGGCCCAAGAGCCAGCCGAGGCAGCCACCCCTCCATTCTCAATCTGGGCTGGCGAGGTATGGCCTGGCCCGACCAAGTGAGATTTTTGTCATATCTGGCCCTCGTAACAATTGAGTCTGACACCCCTGGCCTAGACCGTCACCAGGAAGTGACATCACATCCTCCCCAAACTGTGCTGTCCCCAGCCCCCAGCCCCCACATCTTCCTGCATTTGCTAGCGCAGTATTGGGAATGCTAGCCGCAGGGTGGAGACCAAGTGGAGACCATCTCCAGCTGAGAAATACCAGGAGATTCGGGGGTAGAGCCTGAGGAGGTCAGGGTTTGGGGAAGGGAGGGCCCTCAGCAGGGTATAATGCCGTAGAGTCGGCCTTCCAAAGCGGCCATTTTCTCCAGGTGTACCTGTTGCCTGGAGATCAGTTCTAATCCCGGGAGATTTCCAGCCACCACCTGGACGTTGCCAACCCTATGGGGACCCCAGATCTCCCCTATGTTCTTCTGTGTTAACAGTTCTCTTCCCTGCCCCTTTCTGACCTCCTTGTCCCCTTCACACTTCATTCTTCAGCCATCTGGCTTCGAAGCCCTTGGTAGGGTTGCCAACCTCCAGTTACTAGCTGGAGATCTCCTGCTATTACAGCTGATCTCCTGCCAATAGAGATCAGTTCCCCTGGAGAAAATGGCCGCTTTGGCAATTGGACTCCAGGGCATTGAAGTCCCTCCCCTCCCCAAACCCCGCCCTCCTCAGGCTCCGTCCCAAAAACCTCCCGCCGGTGGTGAAGAGGGACCTGGCAACCCTAGCCCTTGGTGAGATCTATTATAGCTGCTTCATGGCTTGGCTGACCTCTGTTTTTGTATGTGAGACTTCTCATTAGCCAAGCAGCAACCAGATACTGCAGTGGCGAACACCATGTTGGATATTCCACCAGCACATCTGTAGAGAAACACTGCAAGCGTTAGGGAGGGCCATGGCTCAGTGGTAGAGCCTCTGCTTGGCATGCGGAAGGTCCCAGGTTCAATCCCTGGCATCTCCAGTTAAAGGAAGTAGGCAGGTAGGTGATGTGAAAGACCTCAGTCTGAGACCCTGGAGAGCCGCTGTCAGTCTGAGCAGACAATACTGACTTTGATGGACCAAGGGGCTGATTCAGTAGAAGGCAGCTTCATGTGTTCATGTGTTCAAGTGCTTATGTCATGAAGACACTCAGTGGAATTTTATACACATACAAGCTCGGCCCCTTCTTACTGCTAATCTGTAATCCCCGTTCCTTTGCTCATCCCAGTTAAGTGTCTGAACATGCTGCAGATTTCTGATCCTATTTCAACCATTATAATCCCATCAGTGCTGGGGGGCGGGGGAATAATCTGGGCTGCATCTGCTTCCCGTTAACCGCATGGCCCAGGGATGTGATGTAGGTTGTATCAAATCACTTGCAATGATTTTTCATTGTTACGTTGTGCTGTGTCCAGGAACTGACCCATGGGGTGACGTCACATCCCAGCATTTACTAGGCAGACTATGTTGACGGGGATGTTTGCCATTGCCTTCCCCAGACATCTACACTTTACCCCCAGCAAGCTGGGTACTCATTTGACCAACCTCAGAAGGGTGGAAGGCTGAGTCAACCTTGAGCTGGCTACCTGGAACCGACTTCTGTCGGGATTGAACTCAGGTTGTGAGCAGAGCTTTTGACTGCAGTACTGCAGCTGACCACTCTGACTGAAGCCATGATCTTCTACTCCTTGATATTTTGGACACACACACCCCGACCACCACAAGGGCTTTAAATCAGATGGGTGCTGCGCGTTCAGTCCTCAGACCTCGATTCCTTAGCCTGGGCAAAAGCAGTTTAGACCTGGCCTTTTCCATTGAGAAAATGTTCATAGAATCATAGAGTTAGAAGGGACCACAAGGGTCATCGTCCAACCCCCTGCACAATGCAGGAATTTCACAACTACCTCCCCCCCACCCCCAGCTACACCTCACGATCTGCCTAAGGTCATAGAATCAGCATTGCTGGCAGATGGCCATCTAGCCTCTGCTTAGAAAACCTCCATGGAAGGAGCACTTACCACCTCCCGAGGAAGCCTGTTCCACTGAGGAACCGCTCTAGCTGTTAGAAAATTCTTCCTAATCTAGATGGAAACTCTTCTGATTTAATTTCAACCCATTGGTTCTGGTCCAACCTTCTGGGGCAACAGAAAACCTCCTCTACATGACACCTCTTCAAATACTTGAAGATGGGAGAAGGAAAGGCTCAATATTCCCCTTTCTTCCCCCCTCCTTGACGAAGCAATCCCAAAGGCTGCATTTGCAAAAAAAAAAAAAAAAAAGCCCCATTTTTAACCGCAGAATCAACCCGTGCATGTAGATAAGACGCCTTGTTTGAGCTAGCTTTTCATGTCTAGTGTGAGGGTTTCTAATCACATAATATGCAGTAATAGGCGCAAGTTATTAATTTACTATTCTTTTCTGCTCGGCTCGAAAGCAATCCTTAACAATGTAAACTCCCCCTTTGGAGTCTGAAATGCACCCTTTTGGTGTATTTTCTTTCTTTTTTTATGTAAGCTGCTGCCTGTGCTCACAGCCCTGGGTGTAGAGCAGGAACTCATTAAGCAGGCAAACACGTCAATCAGTCATGTCCACGATTTTACCCATGAGGTAGGTGGAATCTAGAGATTTCCCTCAAAGTCATAACGGCCCGAGAACTGCTTGCAATCTTGGACGAGGGTGAGCCATTTAAACCCACGGAAATCTTTGGTCCTTGGGCCTAATTTGATGAGATACCAGGAGATCTGTGATTTTGTGGTTCAGTTTTTTCCCAAACCAAAAACAACACACACACACCCCTGCAGAAATATCAGGCCTCATGAGGCTCCATATTGGAGCCATGCAGGGAAGGGAAAGAGGATTTATTTCTTCCACACCCACAAGGATTTCCCTACTGACACCACTTTTATTAGGGGGAAAAGACGAGTGCATGCGGTTACCAGGGGGGGAAAGACAGGCGATTTTCCTTTCAGAGCTAATAACTTTGTGGGGTGGGATGCCGTTTCGACAGGCAAAATCATGCAGGGTGGATTTAATCCCCACCCTTTTCCTGGGTTGCCAACCTCCAGATGGTGGCTGGAGATTTCCTGGATTACAAGTGATCTCCAGGTGAAAGGAAATGGAGGCAATGGGTAGGGTTGCCAACCTCCAGGTAATAGCAGAAGATCTCCTGCTATTACAACTGATCTCCAGGTGATAGAGATCAGTTCACCTGGAGAAAATGGCCGCTTGGGCAATTGGACTCCATGGCATTGAAATCCCTCCCCTCCCCAAGCACCGCCCTCCTCAGGCTCCACCCCAAAAACCTCCCGCCAATGGCAAAGAGGGACCTGGCAACCCTAGCAATGGAGGAAATGGCCGCTTTGGAAGGGGGACTGCATGGCATTATCCCCCACTGAAGTCCCGCCTCTCCCCAAACACCACCTTCCTCAAGCTCCACCCACAAAATCTCCAGGTATTTCCCAACCCAGAGCTGGGAACCCTACCTTCCCCCCATAGACCTAGATCCAAAACGGGATTAGGGTTGTGAACAAGGAACCAGTTTTTCAACAGACTCTTTGTTTGTCTACCCATTCATGACTGTTCAACAGTTTGCTTCATCGTATTCCTTCCTAACAGTGCAGTACAGTGCAGTTGGCTTACCACATGTCATAAATAGATGCTGTTTTTTTCATGACTCCTCCCGTTCAGTGTTCATCTGCGCAGTCCTAAGTGACATTAATGGCTGTTGGTCCGTTTGGATCAGCAGTGTTGTTGCACATGCGCAGTTGTGAAAGAACCTCACACCAACCTGTTTGGCAGGCATCTGAGTTGTTCAGTGTGAACCGAACAACTCCTAAGTGATCAGTTTATGTCTGTCTCAGTTGAACAAGATAAATTTGATTCTCAAACATGTGCATAGTGAAATTTATGGCTTGCCATTGCCTTCCTCTGCAGAGTCTTCCTTGGTGGTCTCCCATCCAAGTACTGACCCCGCTTAGCTTCAGAGATCAGACAAGATTTTGGGGGCGGAGCCTGAGGAGGGCAGGGTTTGGGGAGGGACTTCAATGCCACCAAGTCCAATTGCCAAAGTGGCCATTTTCTCCAGATGACTGATCTTTTTTAGCTGCATATCAGTTGTAATAGCAGGAGATCTCCAGGTAGTACCTGGAGGTTGTCAACCCAACCTTTAGGCTACCCCAAAAGACTATGCTGGAGATCATGGGACAAAAGCCATGTGGGACGGTGGCTGTAGAAAGAAAGGGAATTAGGTGGGATTGAATGAAAAAACTGATTGGATACAGTCCCGTTTTCCCCAGTGAGAAAACTTGCAGCTCCAGCTGAGAGAAAGGTCCTAAAAATCTTTTTTTTGGGGGGGGGGAGAATTTGAAACTCACCAGCATTTTTGATTTCTCTGTTCAAGTTCTGGATGAGGCTTGACTGGGCATCTTTATCATCATCCTCAAATTAGCTTATTTGCTTCCGCCATCGGCCATAACAAAATTACCAAACAATATAACCGCCTTTGAAAGGCAATAAACGGCTACCCGGCCGTAAACATAAAACATAATCTAAAATCCGAGCTGAGCAAGACTTCATCAAAGGCTCATTAGACAGGCTCCCTTTGATCCAAAGGACAATCAAACGCAAGGGTGTCAACAGTGTTTAATTGCATCCATTGTCTTTTAGCCAGGGTTTAAGCAAAAATCTCAGCCTGCTGGGGGGATCCTCTCTAGCAATCTGTTTTTGTGAAATCTAGCTTCTATCATTTGATCCCGTTTTGGATGACAGAATTTCAAATTTTCAGTCTTTGGCCTCAAAAATTCGAGACCTTTTTTCGCATTGGCATTCCTTCTTTGCTTAGTGTCATCTGTGTGAAGCAATCTAGCAGGCTGCCAGCAGTCAATTGCTAAAGATTAGTGAATGTCAGAGACCAAACTGTGAGTTGAATGCCATCAGGTTTGGTGCTAGGGTTGCCAGCCTCCAGGTAGTAGCTGGAGGTCTCCCTCTATTACAACTAATCTCCAGGCGATTGGGAAATACCTGGAGATTTTGCGGGCGGAGCCTGAGGATGCTGGGGTTTGGAGAGGGGAGGAACTTCAATGTCATAGATTACAATTGCCAGAGTGGCCATTTTCTCCAGGTGAACTGATCTCTTATCGGCTGGAGATCAGTTGTAATAGCGGGAGATCTCCAGCATCCACCTGGAGGTTGGCTACCCTAATTGGATTGTATGGCATTGAAGTCCCTCCCCTCTTCAAACCCCACCCTCCTCAGGCTCCAACCCCAAAATCTCCAGGTATTTCCCAACCTGGAGCTGGCAACTCTATTTGGTGCTGGTGAGAAAAGAAGGAAGGGTCCCCTTTGATCATCCAGCAAAGGCTATGCTGTGGCTCACAGGCTCCACATGCACAAAAACCATATGGAACGGGGGGGGCAGTCAGTAGGAGAATTGGACGAGATTGAGTGAGAAACCAGGCTGGCTCCAACCTGGTGTCAAAATATTAAATGCCAGCTACCAAACAGTGTCAAATCTCAGACATTCAATATTGAAAACAAAATGTCAAACGTCAGCTATACCCATTGCCGAAATCAAATATCGGTTGGACGTCGGAGAATATCTGGTGAATATCCAAAGGACAATTGAGATGAGAATTCTCGGGGACAGAATTGAGGTCTGCCTCTGTTTTCGGCTTAATGCCCCTCTTTATCCGGGGCCACAGAATACTCTGGGCCTCTTTGAGCCGGAGACTGAATGCCGGCCTTCCGTGATCTCTCTCTGGCACCCCAATGCCCTTTACAGAAAACGGCCACCGGTTTTCCTGTCGCCTTTCAGCAAGGCTGTGTCCCCTAAGCGCATAATTGCCTGGCACACACACCCCACTCCTCCCTCCCCTTTCATTCATCCAAAGATCCCACTTGCTTTTCTTCAAGATCCTGACCTCGCTATGGCTTCCTGTTTGTGTTCCAGGTCTCGTTAACAAAAGATGTATTCTCCGCGCATGAATGTTTCAACTTTGCCCTCTCCCTCTCCTTGTCTCCAATGCCCAACGGCGTCCAGGAATGTAATTGCCTGAGCAAATCCTCCCGGCTAGACTGCAGAGCATTTCTGAGGGAGGCCGGAGCGCAGCCTGGATTTAACCCCATTCCAGCCTCTCCAGATGATATCCAGCTGTTTTTCATGTTCCGGGCAACATCCAGTTCTTCAATAAGGAACTCCCTGGAATCCTCTAGCTCAGTGGTTCCCAAACGTTTCGGGCCACCGCCCCCTTGGTTCCACAAACTCAACCCCAGCGCCCCCTACCCTATCCAACAACACAGTTGAAGGGGCCCATCTCTAGCGGCCCCCTGCTGCCCCCTTGCCTCTTAGTGCCCCCCTAGGTAATCCCACTGCCCCTCCCCGGGTGGTACCGCCCACTTTGGGAACCACTGGTCTAGCTCATGGCGCAATTAACAAGGTCTGTGAGCTCCAGTTTCAGGGCCCGCACCGGATTTGGGTGGGTCCTCAGCAAGAGACCCTCTGATCTGTCCCTCCCCCCAGCAGCAGCCCCTCAACACTTCCCTCTTGGCAACAGATGTTCCTTAGCGCCATCAAACATCACAGAGCCAGAAAAGTGGCAAAAGAGGGAATCCTCATATGTAGGGGTGCCAGGTCCTTCTTCGCCACCGGCGGGAGGTTTTTGGGGCAGAGCCTGAGGAGGGCAGGGTTTGGGGAGGGGAGGGACTTCAATGCCGCAGAGTCCAGTTGCCAAAGCGGCCATTTTCTCCAGGTGAACTGATTTCTGTCGGCTGGAGATCAGTTGCAATAGTATAGAAATTGGGCATAAAGAATTTTTTCTCCCTCTCCCTCAACACTAGGACTTGAAGCACACAGTGAAGCCGATGGACAGTTGATTCATGAACACATGAGTATATTCAGTTGAAGGCAGATTCGTGAGACATGTATAGGGTTGCCAACCTCCAGGTACTAGCTGGAGGTCTCGTGCTATTACAACTGACCTCCAGCTAATAGGGATCAGTTCCCCTGGAGAAAATGGCTGCTTTGGCAATGATTTTATGGCATTGAAGTCCCTCATCTCCCCAAACCCCACACTCCTCAGGCTCCGCCCCAAAAACCTCTTGCCGGTGGCGAAGAGAGACCTGGGAACCCAAGACATTTAGGGGAGGAGCTGTGGCTCAGTGGTAGAGTACTTGCTTTGCACAAAGAAGGCCCCAGGTTCAATCCCTGGCATCTCCAGTGAAAAGGATCAGGTAATAGAGGACGTGAAAGCCCTCTGCCTGAGATCCTGAAGAAGGGGATATGATAACCATCTTCAAGTACTTGAAGGGCTGTCATATAGAGGAGGGTGACGAGTTGTTTTCTGTTGCCCCAGGAGGTCAGACCCGAACTAATGGGTTGAAATTAAATCTGAAGAGTTTCCATGTAGACATTAGGAAGAATTTTCTAACAGTTAGAGCGGTTCTTCAGTGGAACAGGCTTCCTCGGGAGGTGGTGAGCTCTCCTTCCCTGGAGGGTTTTAAGCAGAGGCTAGATGGCCATCTGTCAGCAATGCTGATTCTATGAACTTAGGCAGTTCATGAAAGGGAGGGCATCTTGGCCATCTTCTGGGCACTGTGTGTGTGGGGGGGAGAGGTAGTTGTGAGTTTCCTGCATTGTGCAGGGGGTTGGACTAGATGACCCTGGTGGTCCCTTTTGACTCTATGATTCTATGATTCTAAGTGCTTCCAGTCAGAGTGGACAATACTGAGCGTGGCAGGCCAAGGGTCAAACTCAGTAGAAAGCATACAGGATAAAATGGAGAAGGGGAGACTCTCTTATGCCATTCTGAGCTCCCTGGAGGAAGGATGCGAGAGAACTAATGCGCTCATGGATTCCTCAGGGGGAACCAGTGTTTTAATCTGTGAATGCAATTTAAATCGGTGAGGCCAAAAAGTGAAAAGCACACTGGGTTATTGTTATTGCTGTTTTCATTCTGGTGTGTTCCTGTAACAGGGAATTAAAAATATATTACAGATGGTTTGCCTTCTGACAGTGAGCAGCGAGCTTTGTTTGTTAAGTTATAAATGATCTGGCACCTCCTTTGATATCTCAAAATGGCACCCGCAGTGGTAATACATGGATTTATTTCCATTCAATTGATTAATTAAACTGTGACTTGGTTAACTGGCAGCTGGTGATTGAAGTACAAATGTTTAATGGGTTGATGTTGCTGCTTTTCGCCAGTAGACTTACTTTGCTGGAGCGGCGAGGCCTTGATACCCAAGATAGGGTTGCCAACCTCCAGGCGGTGGCTGGAGATCTCCCACTATTACAACTGATCTCCAGGTGATAGAGGTCAGTTCCCCTGGAGAAAATGGCCACTTTGGCCATTAGACTCTATGGCATTGAAGTCCCCCCCCTCTCCAAACTCCACCCTCCTCAGATTACACCCCCCCCCCAAATCTCCAGGTAATTCCCAACCCAGAGCTAGCAGCCCTAACCCAAGATTAGTTGAATTACCAAGGGTTTTGTTTGAGAGAGAGTATTTGGGAGTCTGGGTGAGAATAGTTTAAAAAGCTGCTAAGAGTAGAATGTTGTACATGGACAAGAGGTTCATATGGGAGATCTCTCACCACCTTGTTGGATTGATTAGAGGCCCGTAGCCTAGGTAGCCTACCTCGAAGGGTTGTTGTGGAGATGAACGAGTGAAAGGCAGGCAACCATTGCTATCTGAATGCTCCCTTTCAAAATGGATGTTGGCAATCTGGAAAGAAGGGGAACAGAGATGAATTCAAACTGTATGAAGGAAGGCTGAGGGCGCTGGGTATGTACATCCAAGGAAAAAAGAGATGGAGTGAATTGTTCTGGATGAATAGGGTTGCCAGGTCCCTCTTCACCACCGGTGGGATGTTTTTGGGACGGAGCCTGAGGAAGGAGGGGTTTGAATAGGGGAGGGGCTTCAATGCCATCGACTCCAGTTGCCAAAGCATCCATTTTCTCCAGGTGAACTGATCTCTATCGGCTGGAGCTCAGTTGTAATAGCAGGAGATCTCTAGCTGGTACCTGGAGGCTGGCAACCCTATGGATGAGAAAGACTGGGTTTAAATCCTACCCACTCCCTTGTGACCTGGAGAAAGCCACCGTACCTCAGCTTACCACACCTCAGAGGATACGGTCAGGGTTATGGTTGCCAACTGCCTGGAGGGAGGGCGATGTCCCTTTCCTTTAACAGAGGCTTAATAGAATGTCATTAATTTGCCATGAAAAGCTTTGGCTGCCCATTTCCACACATTAAGCTTTACTAATCAGACAGGACCTTTTTTTTCTTCTCCTGGCCCATTGGAAACCCTATTCAGCATAAGGCCACACGAACTGCCCTGAGCTGCCCGGAGGAAGGTTGAGATACCAGTGTGGTAATTTTAAAAACAACAGCAACATAGATTTGGCGTGCAGCATCGAGTAACAGTGACAGGGCTATATTAAGCGATGCCTGCGTTCTCAGAATAAGCCCAGAGCTGTAAGTGTGAACTTAAAGGGGACAGTGCCCCAGCTTATAGGAGCAGGCAAGCCACCGAGTGACCATCCTTGAAAGTAGGGCCATTGCCAAGCTGGGATCAGTCAGTATTTGCCTCACCTGAAAATGTGGAAGGCCCACCTAGTGAGGAAGACTTGGCTAATAGCCATGCTTGGAGGTCTTCAGGGCAATTTCGGACAGGTCTCCTACTGCCCCCAGGACTTGGAATTAAACTCGGTGGCACGCAGTGCGGTCTAGCGGTTAGAGCAGGGGTGTCTGACTCAATTGTTACGAGGGCTGGGTATAAAATAATTGCCACTTGGTCGGGTCAGGCCGGGCCATGCCTCGCCAGCCCAGATTGTGAGTGGGGGGGTGGCTTCCTTGGCTGGCTTGCGGGCTGGATAAGAGCTCTCAACACCCCTTGGTTAGGGTATTAGATGTAGGGTTGCCAACCTCCAGGTACTAGCTGGAGATCTCCTGCTGTCACAACTGATCTCCAGTGGATAGAGATCAGTTCCCCTGGAGAAAATGGCCACTTTGGCCATTGGACTCTATGGCATTGAAGTCCCTCCCCTCCCCAAATCCCGCCCTCCTCAGGCTCCACCCCCAAAACCTCCTGCTGGTGGCAAAGAGGGACCTGGCAACCCTAATTAGATGGGAGGGGTGCCGGGGAGTCACAGGCCATTTATGTACAGGAGGTTTTGCCTTGGATTTGCCGCTCTCATTTTCCTCATCTGAATTCTCGAAACTCAGCTCAGGGGCTTATTGTTGAGTTTTGATCATTTGGATGGGAAAAATGTGCATCTAAAGAGTGGCAAACCCAAAGCAAAATCTCCCATGCATAAATTGCCACAATTTCAAATCCCCATTTGCCTATTAAGCTCACTGGATGACCTTGGCCTAGGGAACTCTCATCCTAACAGGACTGTTGTTTTGAGGATAAAATGGAAGGGGAGAACCATGAATACCACCTTTGGAGAAAGATCAGGTGAAACATGCGCTAGACAGGATAGCTACGATTTCGACTGACAGTTCTCTGTAGCTTTCAGTCATGTTTTTTTTTTTAAACACACATAAGGACTCCCCTAGTCTGCCCTTTTTCCTATTGCCTCCTCATCTTGGCCTGCAGATTGCTCATTTTAGCCAAGGGTCTTTGGCGGCCAATAAAACGACGGCAGGCAGAACAGCCAAGCAGGAAACAATGCAGACTGGTTCATACGAGCCGGATGTCACAATGACCGTGTTTAAATACCGGCAACATGTCTTTGCAGCTGGGAACGGCCCGCAGAGCATATACATCTATTTATTTAGACGTATACTTTACCCTTTTGCAATGGCTCCAGATGAGTAACTGTAAATTTGTTGTATAAACATAGATCTCTGTTATTTTCCTAAGCTAGTCACACTGTAAAAAAAAAAAAAAAACACTGAAAGAAAACTGAGAATCCACTGCTTGAGATAATGGGCGGATTGCTATATTTTTGGGCAACCGTATTTATGCTTCCTTGCATTAAGTAAGGAAATAGGAAGGGCTCTGGATTTTAAAAAAATGCAATTATCCGTGTGTTTCTGCCCAGAAGAGCGCTGGAGACTTCTTGTCCGCACTGTCCTTTTAAAGCTGGTTCGTCTGAACAACTCGGATGTCTTCGCAGGCTCACCCAGCCGCAATGAAGTCCAAGCGGCGGCTTGATCCTCCGCAGATCTGTTCAGAAACAAGTCCCTTCTGAGTTCAAAGGACTCACTTCTTGGAAACTAGGCTTCCAAATCTGCGTGTGTCTGAAGTATCAGAAGGGAAGTGTAGAATCGTAGAGTGACAAGTTCTGGAATAGATGCAAATTCTGGATGACCCAGTTCAGTTCAGTCATTCGGAAGCTGTAATACTTGAGAAGTGTGCGAGGTGGAAAGAACTGCAGAATTAAATGCTGTACTGTATTTAAAAAAAAAATCCCTCCCCCCTAAAAAAAACAACAGCCTAGCATGTCAGCATTTTTTGCTTAGAATCAGAATCATAGAGTAGGAAGGGACCACCAGGGCCATCTAGTCCAACCCCCTGCACAATGCAGGTAATTCACAACTATCTCCCCACACACACACACACACCCCTAGTGACCCCTACTCCATACCCAGAAGATGGCAAAAAAAAAAAAAACCCTCCAGGATCCCTGGCCAATTTGGCCTGGAGAAAAATTGCTTCCTGACCCCAAAGTAGTGATCAGCATGTAAGAAAAGATCTCCTTTTGCCCCAGAAAGCCGGACCAGAACCAACGGGTTAAAATTTAATCAGAAGAGTTTCCATCTAGACATTAGGAAGAATTTTCTAACTGTTAGAGCGGTTCCTCAGTGGAACAGGTTTCTTTGGGAGGTGGTAAGTGCTCTTTCCCTTGGAGGTTTTCAAGCAAATTCAATGCTGATTGTATGAACTTAGGCAGTTCATGAGAGGGAGGGCATCTTGACCATCTTCTGGGCATGGAGTAGGGGTCACTGGGGGTGTGTGGGGGAGGTAGTTGTGAATTTCCTGCATTGTGCAGGGGGTTGGACTAGATGACCCTGGTGGTCCCTTCCAACTCTATGATCCTTTTCTCCTTGACGGGTTGGTTTTTCATCTGCAGGCAGTTTTGTGATATGAGGAAACATTCAGTTGCACAGCCTCTCTTGTGTACATTTGGAAATGGCCTAGTCCTGGATGTCCTGGATTCTCACATGCCCTCTAGGCTCATATGGGGCAACCAGCTTTATAAGAGTGCCCCATACTCTAAAGGTGCACAATTAAAACATGCCCCAGAATATTTTCCAATGCAGAAGGATTTTGGGATGGGTGCAGAGGATGCTCCTTTGCCGACAGATCCACGTGGAAAGGGTCCCCTCTGGGTAGCAAGTATGACCACCACCCTCTTAGAAGTATCAATTAGAAAGGATGTAGTAGACCCATGGCGCAGAGTGGTAAGCTGCAGTACTGCAGTCCAAGCTCTGCTCACGACCTGAGTTCGATCCCGACGAAAGTTGGTTTCAGGTAGCCAGCTCCAGGTTGACTCAGCCTTCCATCCTTCCGAGGTCGGTCAAATGAGGACCCAGATTGCTGGGGGTAAAGGGAAGATGACTGGGGAAGGCACTGGCAACCACCCCGTCAACAAAGTCTGCCTAGTAAACGTTGGGATGTGACGTCACCCCCATGGGTCAGGAATGACTTGGTGCGTGCACAGGGGACCTTTACCTTTAGTAGATCACATGGCTGAATATGCATCCTTCAGAGTCCACGGGAAGCCAGGGGACTGCTTGGTCACATGAGAATGCAGGTCTTTTCTTGCTGGGCCACCCCAAACGTGCACCCCACTATGAGCACAACAGCAGCATTGGCCTTGAGGACGTAAAAGTGGTGCGCTTCCTCTGCTGCTGTTCCTCTGCATCCTCAGGTATAGTGCCTCTGAGCAAGCAGGTTCCGTTTATCATAGCGGAGAACAGTTAGCAGGAATGCCTTTTGTTCATTTTTTAAAAGCCATTTAGGAACACCCCCCTCTTGTAGTAACGAATGGCACAGATGAAGGGAACGATCATCTTTCTTGGGGTTGGATTCAGCCAGCTTCTCACTAGGCCTTGCTCAGTTTCCCCTCTTTATAAAAGCTCCCATCTCACGTGGGTTTTGTCCATGCAGGCCCCATGATCCCCAGCATATCATAAGAACATAAGAAAAGCCACACTGGACCAGGCCAAGGCCCATCGAGTCCAGCAGTCTGTTCACACAATGGCCAACCAGGTGTTTCTAGAAAGCCCACATACAAGACGACAGCAGTAGCATTGTCCTGTCTGTGTTCCACAGCACCTAATAGAATAGGCATGCTCCTCTGATACTGTAGAGCAGTGGTTCCCAAACTGTGCTCCACAGAGCACTTGGTTCTCCGCAAAACTTCTAGTGCTCAGTGAAGAGATTGGAAAGGAAAATACTACTGTCGTTCAGTTTAGTATGTAGGTTCTAGGTGAAAATTAGTGCTCTGTGATTAATTTCTCTCCTGAAAAGTGCTCCATGACTCAAAAAAGCTTGGGAACCACTGCTGTAGAGAATAGGCATGCATCATGACTAGTATCCATTTTGACTAGTAGCCATGGTTAGCCCTATCCTCCATGAACATGTCCCCTCCCCTCTTAAAACCTTCCAAGTCGGCATACATCATCACATCCTGGGGCAGGGAGTTCCACAGTTTAACTATCCTTTGTGGGTGGCCTGAGGGGATGTCTCCTCCCTTTTGTAACAGTGGAAACCTGGGATGGACCCCACCCTTTTTCTTGCACCTACGACCAATCACTTTCATTCAGGTGACCCTAGAGCCTCCGATTGTTGCCGCGTTTCTAAGACCTGATACCAGGCTTTGTCTTATTTCTCCCTCTCTCTTTTTCTTTGTCATCCCCAGTTTCTGAAGACCTGAGCACCCACCCTCCTGCTCACCGAAGCATGACCATTGGGCATGGCCACCCCCCGCTGCACTCGGAAGCCGTTGCTGGCACCCGGCGTCTCTAGAATGGTTTGGAAGCATCTGGTCCTCTTCTTCCTTTGGCTGCCGTCGCTCGTCTGGGGCGGAGCCTCCCCCACCTCCTGCCCGGCGGCCTGTTCCTGCAGCAACCAAGCCAGCCGGGTCATCTGTACGCGCCGGGAGTTGGTGGAGGTGCCCGAGAGCATTTCAATCAACACGCGGTACCTCAACCTGCAGGAGAACAACATCCAGGTTATAAAGACGGACACTTTCAAGCACCTTCGTCATCTCGAGATCTTGCAGCTCAGCAAGAACCTCATCCGTAAGATCGAGGTTGGCGCCTTCAATGGTTTGCCCAACCTCAACACGCTGGAGCTCTTTGACAACCGGCTGACCACTGTCCCCACTCAGGCCTTTGAGTATCTCTCCAAATTGAGGGAGCTGTGGCTGAGGAATAACCCCATCGAAAGCATCCCTTCCTATGCCTTCAACCGAGTCCCTTCCTTGCGCCGCCTGGACCTTGGGGAACTCAAGAAGCTGGAGTACATCTCAGAGGCCGCTTTCGAAGGCTTGGTCAACTTGCGCTACCTGAACCTGGGCATGTGCAACCTCAAGGACATCCCGAACTTGACGGCCTTAGTGAGGCTGGAGGAACTGGAGCTCTCTGGGAATCGCCTGGATATGATTCGACCGGGCTCTTTCCAAGGGCTGACCAGCCTGCGCAAGCTGTGGTTGATGCATGCTCAGGTGGCCACCATTGAACGCAATGCCTTCGACGACCTCAAGTCCTTGGAGGAGCTCAACCTCTCCCACAATAACTTGATGTCCTTGCCGCACGATCTCTTCACCCCCTTGCATCGCCTGGAGCGTGTCCATCTCAATCACAACCCGTGGCACTGCAACTGCGACGTGTTGTGGCTCAGCTGGTGGCTCAAAGAGACAGTGCCCAACAACACCACCTGCTGTGCCCGCTGCCACGCTCCGCCAAACCTCAAAGGGCGGTATATCGGAGAGCTGGATCAAAGCCATTTCACATGCTATGCCCCTGTTATCGTCGAGCCTCCCACTGACCTTAATGTAACCGAGGGGATGGCGGCTGAGCTGAAATGCCGGACGGGGACGTCCATGACTTCAGTCAACTGGCTGACGCCCAATGGGACGCTGATGACACATGGGTCCTACCGAGTGCGCATCTCAGTCCTCCATGATGGCACACTCAACTTCACCAATGTGACTGTCCAGGACACTGGGCAGTACACCTGCATGGTGACCAATTCGGCCGGCAACACCACTGCATCGGCTACGCTCAACGTCTCAGCTGTAGACCCAGCCACCACGGGTTACACCTACTTCACAACGGTGACGGTGGAGACCATGGACTCAGGCCAAGATGAAGCCACCCCAGCGAAGAAGGATCCCGGTCCGACCCCCTCGCAAGGCTGGGGCATGACTTACTCCACCACCTCGCTGACACCGCGCAGCACCCGCAGCACCGAGAAGCCGTTCACCATCCCGATCACCGACGTGACGGAGAGCGGCATGAAGGACCTGGACGACGTCATGAAGACCACCAAGATCATCATCGGCTGCTTCGTGGCCATTACCTTCATGGCCGCCGTCATGCTCATTGTCTTCTATAAGCTGCGCAAGCAGCACCAGCTCCATAAGCACCACGGGCCCACTCGCACCATCGAGATCATCAACGTCGAAGATGAGCTGCCCGCGGCGGCCGGGGGCCCCGGCGACAGCCACCTGGCCCTCCCCGCCATCGAGCACGACCACCTCAACCACTACGCGGCTTTCAAGGCTCACTACAACAACAACAGCGGCGGCGGACCCCTCACCTGCGGCTCCAAGAACCCCATGCTCAATTCCATCCACGAACCTCTCTTGTTCAAGAGCAGCTCGAAAGAGAACGTCCAAGAGACACAGATATGACGGCCAACGGACCCAGGCAACAGGGGATAGTTGCGTGGCGGGAGGGTGGCAGTGTATTCGTACATGTCGTGGGGGGAATGTTGAGGAACAGATCCTCCTCCCCGCAAAATTAAAAAAAAACACAGGTCTTTCCACCGCCGTGGCAGATCTTGGATGCTAAGCCCCCCCAGCGGACACCGGTTTTCACCAACTTAGCCTTTTATGTTCTCTTCTTTTTTCCCGTTCGCAGAACAAGGTACTATTCTCACCTTTCGCCTGACCTTCTTTCTTTTTCTCCCCCCTTTTTTTCTACCGTTCTCCCTTTACATTGGAGAGGTTTTTTTATACAGATGGGGCTCTTTCTGTATCCAACTACCTGCTGTATTACTTTCAAGAGAGAGAGAGAGAGAGAGAGAAGAAAAACAACGAAACAGAACAAATAAGGAAGGAAGGATTACTCTGATTTGTTTTTCTTTTGGTGTCACGGGAATAAACTTTAGGAAGAAAAAGAAACCCAAGCGAAAAGGGAGCAAGGGGGGAAAAAGAAGTCTTATTTTGAACCGCTTTCCGTCAAAATTCTATTTTCATCCGAATGGGATATACAAAATAAATAAATTAAATAAAGAGGCGGAAGGTCTTGGTGGTGCCAGGGTCCTCCCCCCACACCCCACCCCTTTGGAGCACGTGGGGATGCCAGGCGCACAGGGTTTGGGGGATTTTTTTATGACTAGTATTATTACTATGGGATGGCAGGCATGGCCGGTGTGCCCCCCAGAGACACAGGGGCGTGGAGGTATTTTTTAATTTGTAATAATCTGGGGGTGGGACTGTGGGGTTTGGCGGGGACTGCACTTCCGGCCTCTCAAAGGTCTGTTGATTTCCCTTGGCATTTTGGGGGTCTGGTCTGAGTTTCCTATTTTAATAAAATCCATAAAGATGTTTCCAACCCTCCCTAGGGTGGTTCTTTTGGGGGCAAGGCAGTCACTGGGGGTGGATGCTCAAGTTGTACAAGGGGGTGCTACAGTGTGATAATCAGGCACGGCACATGCAGGGTTATGCACATGAAGGTCAGGACAACACGCAATGTTGGAATTCTCTGTTTGGATCTCCCAAACTGTGTATGATAGCCAGCACGGTATAGTGGTTAAGGGCAGCGGAGTCTAATCTGGAGAACTGGGTTTGATTTCCCATTCGTTCACATGAGTGGCGGACTCTAATCTGGAGAACCGAGTTTGATTCCCTGGTCCTCTGGATGCAGCCTGCTGGGTGACCTCGGGCTAGTCGCAATCCTCTCAGAACTCTCTCAGCCTCACCTACCTCACAAGTAGGGTTGCCAGGTTGCTTGGATTGGCGGGTAATTGACTGCCGATCCATCGGCCGTCTTGGAGCAGGGATCGCACGCATGGGATTGTCATCTCAGCCCCGCCCCAAAAACCTCCCGCTGGAGGACAGGGGGCACCTGGCAATCCTACTCACAAGGTGCCTGTTGTGGGGGGGAGGTGATTGTAAGCTGCTTTGAGACTCCTTTTGGTAGACAAAAGCGGGGTAGAAAAATCAGTTCTTCTTCTATGTGTGGGGTGGGGTTTGTCACTGAAAAACAGCTGTAGGGTAAGGATTGGGGGTTAACTGCTCCTTCTAACAACTCATTTACCTGATTGAAAATGGCCCTCCAGGGATCCGTATCATCCCAGCTTTCATTCTTTACCAGGGCTAAAAGCAGCCTAGCGCAGTTTGAATCAGGGGAATAGCACAGGGGGAAAGGGGTGACCCCTTTCCTCCCTCCCATTCCCTGTGCCACAGCTTGGGTTGCCAGGTGCCCGGTGGTGGTGGGCAAACCCCCGGCCATTTGCCCCTCTGCCTGCCGACCGGCTGAGGGTCAGCGGGCAAACACGCATGCGCATGCATGCCGCAACACAGAACTTGGGTGGGGCCAAGGAAGTGCAGGAGGATGGTGCAGGTGCGGCAGAGCCCTGCCCCAGCCCCCGCACATGTTGGACGCCATTACCCACCGCTGCAGGAAAGGACAGGTGCCACAGTGGCTTCCCTGCCGCCCCAGGATGCTCCCGCCATGGCACCCAGCCGCCCCGATGCTCAGCTGGCCATCCCTGCCCCGCTCACCACCCGGGCCACCAAATCAGCTCCCCAGGTGAGTGGAGGTCCGCACTTCCGGCTGTAAACATGTTGGGCTTTACCAGTGTTGTCCGTCTTTTGTCTTCTGGTTTCTGCCTTCTGACCCTTGGACCCCTTGAGATGGCTGAGGGCCAAACTGGACGTTATGGCAGCCACAGGTCCACCCTATGACCGCCAATGCCATTTCAGAGGAAAATGCAACCGTCTAAAAACTGTCACGAGGTCCCAATCCTGATCAGGCCCACTCTGCAAAAGCACCATTTGGTCTTGTGTCCCCCCACCCCCAACAACTTTTCAGTTGTCAAAACAGTCCCTTGTAACTTGTTGTTTGGATCTTAGAAGTAACTCAAAAGACACTAGCAACCAGAAAATAAACTAATTCAAAGTCAGAACCAGCAGGATCACTAGCAGCATCAACAAATCAAACCAGTGTTTAGTTGAAACCATCAATGGAAGGCAGCAACAACCATTCTTAGAGGCTGTTGAAAGCCCGGAGAGATAAAATATTTCAAGCTCCGCAGTTAGAAGTTCCAGGTGGCTGTGGGGCAGGGAGAATGGTGTACAAACGAGGTGCCACTACAGAGAAGGCCCTGTGAGCAGAGATTCTAAAACCTGGGTAGGATTGTGTGGGGTCAGTGGTCATTGAGATGCCCTCATCCGTGACCATTTAGGGCCTTAAAGGTAAGAACTAGCACTTCAGGGCCTTAAAGGTAAGAACCAGGAGATATGTATTTATCCCTCCAACACCAAACATGCAGTGCAAACAACTAGAGGGGTCAGACCTGCAATCTTAGAGCTGTGGATCTGGGGAGTGTAGAATATGACCTCTGTTGCCAAATCTGCTAGCTGACATTGGTCATTTGTGCATGCATACTTGGACTCACGTTCACCCCCTGTCTGACTTGATTGTTCCTTGGAGTTCTCCATGAGTTTTCCGTCCATTAGAAATGACCTCGCTGCCAGCCCTCGCAATGTCCGGGTCTTCCCATTCCTCTGTTAACCCGACTTTTCCCTCTCCCCTGAGCTCAGCCCGGCTGAAATCTCTGTGCAGAAGGCAAAGTACGGGACACAGAAGCTTGCTTTCTCTTGCAGCCAATCACAAAGCAGCGCGTAAAGAGGCAGGGATTCAAATACGTCCTGGGAGCTCTTTCTGAGCAAAAGAAAGGCTTTTTAAAACCAAGGCTTGGATTTCTCCTCCCCCCTTCCTTTCAGATTGCTCCATTTTTTGTTTGTTTTTTTTGTTCTTAAAATGCTTTTTTAATGTGGCAGTTGGGTTTGGGGGGGGTTCTCTCACATTGAGCACTGAGAAGTAAGACAATTACAAAGCAGCATTTAAAGGGGCGGGGACTTGATTTGAGCTTGGAGACGGCTGATGCAGAGATTCCCAACTGGAAAGTGTGGGTCCAGCGAGCAACGGACCTCAAGTTAAACTCCCTTGCATAAATGACCGTGGGATCCCCAGAACAGAATCTTCTTTCTTTGAAACTCATGCTTCTAGCCCTCCTGTTCCTGAGAAAACAAAGCCTTGAGAATCTGTACGATGTTGCAGGGAAGTACAGAGCTTCCTGATTGGTTTCTCGTCCTTCCGCGAGAGATAGCCACGTGCAAATGTGTACATACTCTTTCCTCCCTTTCCTCCCACTCCCCTGAGCCGTTTAAAGTAGCCTTTCCATTTGAAGTCAGATGCATTTGGAGAAGAGAACAAAGGGTCTAATAAGCAGATTGACAAATGCACCGGTCGAACGAGCGAGCACACTGAGTGCAGAGGAGCAAGCCCGCAGGCTGTACCAGGTTCACAGCAATATCAGTCCTGCTTCCCCTCCCCCCATCCCAAAAATCCACATTGAAACAGCTCCAAAGACAGGGTGAGCGTGAGAGCCAGATTGGTGCCACCCATATAGGTGGGTGTGCTTTTTATCCTCGGCGCTTGGAACAAAGAATCACCACGTTGTCTCCTCGCCAAGCACTAATTGTTTAGCGTCTAATAGACAATTGCACACTTTGCACCCCCAAAAAAATAAAGCCGCTGGCAATCGCAATTCTAGGTTTAAACCCTGACTCCAGCCAAGCCACAGTTAGGGATGCCAGCCTCCAGGTGGGGGCTGGAGAGAGGGCTGCCAACCTCCAGGTGCTTGCTGGAGATCACCTGCTATTGCAATTGATCTCCAGCCACTAGAGATCAGTTCGCCTGGAGAAAATGGCCACTTTGGCAAATGGCATTAAGTCCCTCGCCAAACCCCACCATCCTCAGGCTCCACCCCAAAAACCTCCCACCGGTGGCGAAGAGGGACCTGGCAACCCTAGCTGGAGGTCTGGGATTACAACTGATCTCCAGTCGACAGAGACCAGTTCCCCTGGAGAAAATGGCCGCTGTGGAGGGTGGACTCTGTGCCGTTATGCCCCACTCCATCCCCAAAATCTCCAGATATTTCCCAAGTGGGACTTGGCAACCATAGGGTTGTCTGAGCAGAGGGGCCTAGAGGAGAGCAGCCATCCTACCATAAATACCAGCATGGTGTAGCAGTTGGAGTGTTGGACTAGGCTCGGGGAGGCCCAGGTTCCAATCCCTGCTCTGCCATATCCATGCAAAACAGTGGACAGGTCATACCTGGAGAAGAATTCACCTCTTCCCCTCCCATAACCATTAGGATATCAACTAATCACAAATTAATTAAAAACAGCCTATTCTTTAATATTGTTACCACAACTCATCTGGCTCAATGGCTCAGCCCACATTTCGCCTGGCTTTAGTACAGACTGATGCCTGGATTCCATCCTCAGCCTAGCCTTTTATTGGTGGTCAAAGGGGACCCCTCTTCCTTTATTCACTAGTGGAAAAGATGCTTGGGTCCGACACAAAATATTGAAAATTGGGACTATTCAGGAAAAAAAGCTGTGAATCTTTTTAAACGTCTGGTAGTTTGCCAAGGGTAATGGGTGAAGAAAATTAGTCAGAATGTAATGTAAATGACAGGGACATTTCCCACCCAACAGAGGTAAGATGCCTTGCCACAGAAGAGAATTGCAATGCTAGGTTTCTGTTCACAGCATTTTGGCCAATCACTGCCTCAGTGGCACGCAAGGGCTTTCTGAAGTGTGTATAAGCAAGTGCAGCACTGCCGTTTCCCTGTATCTGTGCCAGGTGCCTCCTTATTGACATACTATTGACAGGTTTCTTCTGCTGCTTGCTTTTAACAATTACTTATGTGTAACTGAGTTGCCATGTTGTGTGAGAGAGGATTTGCTACAGCTGATGTTTAAGGTTAATGTCCTCATTCCTTTTTCTCTGGAGAGCCAGCGTGGTGTAGTGGTTAAGATTGGTGGTTTGGAATGGTGGATTCTGATCTGGAGAACCGGGTTTGATTCCCCACTCCTCCACATGAGGGGCAGAGGCTAATCTGGTGAACTGGATTTGTTTCCCCCACTCCTACACACAGCTGGGTGACCTTGGGCTAGTCACACACTCTCAGCCCCACCCACCTCACAGGGTGTGTGTGGGGAAGGGAAGGGAAGGTGGTTGTTGTAAGCTGATTTGAGTCTCCCTTAAGTGGTAGAGAAAGTGGGCATATAAAAACCAACTCTTCTTCTTTAGTGGCACTGTGTGCATGCCTTGCAGTGCACGCCACAAATTCTAATTATGAGTTCTTGGTGTAATACACAAAATGCACACACATTACTAATGCCCCTGTGAGTGAGAGAGGTGCACTGTATTGTGCACTCATTTCAAGATTATTTCCCCAAACATTATCATTTCAGTGTTTGCTTTCCTCTGAACATTCGCACTAAGTGCCTGAACAATGCATGCTTCTCTGCCTGCCCTAAAATGGCATTACACCAGCGTGGTATAGTGGTTAAGAGTGGTAGTTTGGAGTGGTGGACTCTGATCTGGAAAACCAGGTTCGATTCCCTGCTCCTCCACATGAGCGGCAGAGGATAATCTAGTGAACTGGATTTGTTTCCCTCCTCCTCCACATGAAGCCTGCTGGGTGACCTTAGGCTAGTCACACTCTCTCAGCCCCACCTACCTCACAGGGTGTCTGTTGTGGGGAGGGGGAGGGGAGGTGATTGTAAGCCAGTTTGGATTTTCCTTAAGTGGTAGAGAAAGTTGGTATATAAAAACCAACTCTGCTTCCTCTTTTTCCTCCTTCTCTTAGAATCATAGAGTTGGAAGGGACCACCAGGGTCATCTAGTCCAACCCCCTGCACAATGCAGGAAATTTACAACTACCTCTCCCCCACACCCCCAGTGACCCCCACTATGTGCCCAGAAGATGACCAAGATCCATTCCCTCTCATCATCTGCTTAAGGTTATAGAATCAGCATTGCTGACAGATGGCCATCTAACCTCTCCTTAAAAACCTCCAGGGAAGGAGAGCTCACCACCTCCTGAGGAAGCCTGTTCCACTGAGGAACCGCTCTGTTAGAAAATTCTTCCTAATGTCTCCACGGAAACTCTTTTGATTTAATTTCAACCCGTTGGTTCTGGTCCGACCTTCTGGGGCAACAGAAAACAACTAGGCACCCTCCTCTTTGTGACAGCCCTTCAAGTACTTGAAGATGGTTATCATATCCCCTCTCAGTCTTCTCCTCTTCAGGCTAAACATACCCAGCTCCTTCAACCTTTCCTCATATGATTTGGTCTCCAGACCTCTCACCATCTTTGTTGCCCTCCTCTGGACATGTTCCAGCTTGTCTACATCTTTCTTCTTCTTCTTCTTCTTCTTCTTTCTCTTCCTCTTCCTCTTCCTCTTCCTCGCCGTGCCAAAGGCCCCCCTCTTCCATCTCTGTCCTTTTGCCTCCTCTGTGGAGTTGCAAAATGCCTTCCTGTGCTTGCTGTATAAGCAAGCATATTATTTCTCTACAAAACTGAGGTTTCTCAGCCTCCCTGCCTGAAATTTGGCAGGGGGGGTCCCACAGGTGAGGGGCACCATCTGTGAAAGCTTTATCACAATTGGAGGGCAGCCAGGAGTGTCTTCAGCATTAAATTGTGCGTACAATTGGGATCCTTTTTCTTATCTGGCTTTTTGGCAGACAAGATTCCATAGGCACGATACAGTCCCTGAAAATCCCACCCCAAATCCCATCAAACAAAATCAGTTATAGCAAGAAAATGTGTTTCCCGCTGAAACCAAGAGAAGGGGGGGAAATGAATATTATCATGAAATCCAACACGGGTAATAAGGAAAGTCAAGTAAACCGATACACATTTTCAAAACCAAAACGTGTGTGCACACTTTTAATTACAATTGTACCCATACTTTTTTTTGGGGGGGGGGAGGGGGGAATGGCTGCTCATAACAGAGGTTTATAAAAGCGTGCATAGGTGGAGAAAGTGGATAGAGAGAACTTTTTCTCCTTCTCCCATAATATTAAATCTTGGGCACCCAAACAAGAGGATGGGCAATAAATTCAGGATGGACAGAAGGAAGTACTTCAAGTAATCAAATTGTAGAATTCGCTGCCGTGGACTTAGGTTTTTATGCATGTTGTTTCCCTTGCCGTCACCCCTCCGACGACTTTGGGTCTTTGTCCACCAGAGGTCCCCTTGCTCTCCCCCTGCATTTTCCCCGCAGTTTGCCCGTGTTTGCAGGGATCGGGTTGCCAACCTCCTGGTACTAGCTGGAGATTTCCTGCTGTTGTAATTGAACTCCAGCTGACAGTTCAGCTGGAGAAAATGGCTGCTTTGGCAATTGGACTGTATGGCGTTGGGAGTCCCTTTCCTCCCGAAACCCCACCCTCCTCAGGCTCTGCCCCAAAACCTCCCGCCAGTGGCAAAGAGGAACCTGGTAACCCTATTCAGGGACCTGTTATATTTCAAATTTGAAAAAGCAGTGAAACTCAGGGGGAGATTGAGGTAACTCCTGATGGTCGGAAACGGCATGCATAATCAAACCAACGACCTGAAGTCATCAGAGGGATGACCATGAGGGAAGCAGCCATGCATAAAAGGCCTTAGTGATGGCTACAAGCATAGCTTGCTTTAAAAAGGGATTTGACAGATTCATAGAGGACAGGTCCACCAATGGTTACCAGCCATGGTGACTACAGGGAAGCTTCATATTCAGAGACAGCAAACCTCTGCAAACAAGTGCTAGGAGGCAACGTCAGGAGAAGGCCTTAGCCTCCAGGGCAACTGGTTGGCCACTGTGTCAGACAGGATGCTGGACTAGCTGGGACCACTGGTCTGGTCCAGCAGGTTTCTTCTCATGATGGCTGTTGAAATTAGAGCATCAGCAAGTACAATGAACGCAAGGAGCAAGGGAAGCGGATAACTTCAGGGCAGTAGATCAGGGTTGGGCCTGGCCTACAATTCAGTTTAATTGAAACAATGCTTCTGTAGATTCTCCATCCCTATCAGTCAAGCATTCAAGCTCCAAGGCCCTCAGACTTCAGACGTCAACTTAAGTCTTTTATGCACGGTTGTTCCCCTTGCCATCACCCCTCCAACGACTTTGGGTCTATGTGGGGAGGGGCTGTGGCTCAGTGGTAGAGTATCTGCTTGGCATTCAGAAGGTCCCAGGTTCAATCCCCGGCATCTCCAGTTAAAGGGGCTAGACAAGTAGGTGATGTGAAAGACCTCCGCCTGAGACCCTGGAGAGCCACTGCCAGTCAGAGTAGACAATACTGACTTTGATGGACCAAGGGTGTGATTCAGTATAAGGCAGCTTCATGTGTTCATGTGTACATGGCCTTCTGCCAATTTGGTATTCCAGCTATGCTCATCCTATGACAAAATCAATTCTGCAGCAGGGATCTGCTTGTGAGACACCCTTTCGGCTTGCCTTTTGAGTCACTTTGGAGTGGTTCTGGAAATGATCGATCCAGATTTTGAATCTGAAATGAAAGGACTGTTCAAATGCATATGGAGGGGAGGGGGGATTTCAAATTCTTCTTTATCTGGAAAGAGTTTGTATGCATTAAAAAAAACCAACTCACAAATGTGAGATAGGGAAGGAGCAGCTTTTCTTTCAAATTCGATGGGTTTCCAGTGGATAACAAATTGGACATGAATCAAAGGAGGGTTGCTCTGAGGCCAATGGAATTTTAAGCCACATCAAGAGGATCATTGTTTCCAAGACATGGGAAGTAATACTGCCATGGTACTCAGCATTAATAAGACCTAGTTTGGTGTACTGTGTTCTGTTCTGGGCGCCACCAATGTTCCAAACAGAACTTGGCAATCGAGATGCCGTGAATATTTGCAATCTGCTGATGGCCCAGGAATACATGGCACATTGGAGAAAGTTATTGACATTGTCATTTGAAAAACAAAGACAAATCTGGATATGAAAACTCACAGCAACAATCGGGAGATGGTAGGAGGATGCAGGTCCTCTCCCACGCAATCCCAATACTAAATTTTAGATCCTATACTATACATCCATGTTCCTCCAAAGAAATTTCTTTTTTTTTAATTTATTGTCTCAAACAGAACAGAATTCACAAAAAATACAACATACACTCTATATTCATGAACACAGCTACATATTTAAAATGTATCTAAAACAAGATCTTCACCCCCACCCCCCCTCTGTATGATTGAATCCCCCTCATACAAAGTTGACTGTATAAAGCTTGACTTATAATACTTAATAACATATACTACATCATCTACTATAATTTCCAACAAGTGAATATTTATATAAATTTAATACTCTTGTGCATTGTCTCTACTTTCCCCCTTGGGAGCTACAATTGATTAATTAACATTTTTATCTAATAACAAAAGAACTCCTTTCTAAGAGCTTATTTCATGGAAGTTGATTTGCCACCTATTCATAGTAAAGTTTCCAGTTCTCATGAAATTCTTCCACTGGTTTTTTATTGGCAGCTTTCGTCAGTTTGGCCGTCGCTGCATATTCCACTAACTTTTGAGATGTGTATTTCAATCCATCATGCGCCATTAAGCCAATGGTAAAATGCAAATTAATTAATATGGTCAATGACCAGCTAGCAAAATACAACATATAACCTAAACCTAAAAATTACAAATTACGGTATATAATTTGAGCGGTGGTTTGGATCGTTGGAGTCTGATCTGGAGAAACGGGTTTGATTCCCCACTCCTCCACATGAGCGGCGGAGGCTAATCTGGTGAACTGGATTGGTTTCCCTCTCCTTCACATGAAGCCAGCTGGGTGAACTTGGGCTAGTCACAGTTCTCTCAGCCTCACCTACCTCACAGGGTGTCTGTTGTGGGAAGGGGAAGGGAAGGTGATTGTAAGCCGGCTTGATTCTGCCTTAAGTGGTAGAGAAAGTCAGCATATAAAAGATTCTGACTTAAGTGGTAGAGAAAGTCGGCATATAAAAACCAACTCTTCTTCTTCTTCTTCTTCTTCTTCTTCTTCTTCTTCTTCTTCTACTACTACTACTACTACTACTACTACTACTACTACATGAATGGAGTTTGTACATGTTACTGCAATTACAGCTTTAAAAAAAACATTCAAACTATACATGTTCAATTATGATTTGAATCAGCATGCTTGAAAGCTGAATGACCACGAAAACAAAGGCTTGGACCCTAGGCTTATTTCTATTGTATCCCCTCTTGATCCCTTGTGGAGGTGGTTCTCCATTGCTAGGCATTTTTCAGCTCACGGAATGACTTTGGGACGGATCCAACCAGCTTTTCTGCTGGTGAAAAAGGGGAGGACAGAGTCTCCCTTTGACCACCACAAACGGCTATGCTGGACATCATGGGACTTCGTTGATCAAAGCCATGTGGGATGGGGGATTCTGCAAGGAAGGGAAATGGGTGAGACTGAGTGAAAAAGATGACTCAGTTCAACTCACTGGCCTTCCTCACTCTGGAAGAGTGACCTCCGCAAAGGTGAATTGTCCTTGCAAGAGAAAAGAGATATGCACAAATGAAAACAAGACTTAGGACCCAAGCCAGCAAGAAAGCCAATTTTGCACATCTCTGCTCAGCAAGTTGGGAAGGATTCCAAAGAAAACCACAGAAATGATGGAGGAACTAGAAGCCACGTTCTGGCAAGAAAGATTAAGCATCGGGGGTCTGTATAACCTGGAGAAAAGGAACATTAAGAGGAGAAAGTGCTGGCATTAAAAAAAAAAACCTTAGAATGCAATATTAATTCACTCTGCCTACTTAGGATAAAACAGTGGTGTTAAGTGGCAGAGGAATAATGTGCAGGGTAAATCCTTGAGAAAATATAATCCTGGATATACTTCAACGAGAGCAAACATCATTGAACCCACTAGAACTGGTTCAACGTGCATGCGCGCTCTTGTGTGTAAAGTGCAGTCAAGCCGCAGCTGACTTATGGCGACCCCGTACAGTTTTCAAGGCAAGTGACTAACAGAGGTGGTTTGCCATAGCCTTCCTCTACATAGTGACCTTGGTATTCCATGGTGGTCTCCCCTCAATTACTAACCAGGGCTGACCCTCCTTAGCATCTGAGATCTGATGAGATTAGGCTAGCCTGGGCCAGCTGTATCTACAGTGGAGTGAGATACCAAAAGAGTGTCCTCCCATGATTTTCAGAAGAATGTTGGGCAGGCATCATTCAGAAATCCTTCTCTTAGGCCAGAACTGTTTCTTGGCCATCTTCTGGGTATGGAGTAGGGGTCACTGGGTGTGTGGTGGGGGGAGGTAGTTGTGAATTTCCTGCACTGTGCAGGGGGTTGGACTAGATGACCCTGGAGGTTCCTTCCAACTCTATGATTCTATGAATTTTATGACCTTGCATGAACTGCACATATGAGAAATTTGAGAATCTATATATTTCATAAGAACACCAACAGTTTTTTTTTTTTTTTACATCATGCCCAATTAAGTTTAGAATGCAGTTAAGCAGGTGGGGTTGGGAGTGAAAATGACATGAAATTGTGGAGATTGAAATCGGCCAGCACTTTGTCTAACCACTCTGCTCACCCCCACCAAATAAATGTGTCGAGCTCTGCTTTGTATGAAAAGGCAGCGCAATCCGGCGAACTCAGTTTATGCATCCAAGGCAGGCTTGCAGAAGCGTAGCGGCTAAATCCGAGCTAGCGTGAGCTAAAAAAATGTAGATTGACAATCACTTCAGCCTGGCCCTTGGCCATAAATCAGCACACTAGAAAATTACCTACAGCCAGATCACATTGATTCAGTCCCTCATGTGTATGCAGAAACACAACCGCACTGGAAAAGATGAGTGAGAATTAAATAGGCACATGATGTGCCTGCAGAATATACTCATTGGCCTTTTATGCATGGCTGTTTCCCTTGCGGACACCCGTCTGATGACTTCCGGTCTTTGTTTGGATTATGTGTGCCGTTTCCGACTGTCAGAGGTTGCCTCGTTCTCCCCCTGCTTCGTTTGTGCTTTATTATTACAGCCCACAATGAGTGGGTACGTAAAGTAGGTACATAAATGAAACATTATATATAGAAAGAATAAAATTTATATACAAATGATCTTGATAGACTAGGGCTGCCAACCTCCAGGTACTAGCTGGAGAACTCCTGCTATTACAACTGATCTCCAGCTGATAGAGATCAGTTCACCTGGAGAAAATCGCCGCTTTGGCAATTGGACTCTATGGCATGGAGGTCCCTCCCCTCCCCAAACCCCGCCCTCCTCAGTCTTTGCCCCAAAAACCTCCCGCCAGTGGCAAAGAGGGACCTGGCAACCCTATGATAGACACAGGATAGTCCTAATAGACACACCAGCTAAAACTGCACATATTTGTCAACAATTTAACGCTTCAACATTCTCCCTTTGCATTTCAGCACATTTTGCCCACATTTTAAAATTTGTAATCAAACAGGCCCCTGAAAACAGGGGCAAAATGTGCGGAAACAAGCGGGGAGAGCGAGGTGACCTCTGATGGTTGGATCAATGACCCGAAGTCATCAGAGGAGTGACAGTGAGGGAAACAGCCATGCATAAAAGGCCGTGGCTGATTAGGGGAAATGGGTGTTCTAGATGAAGAAATGGTTGCTGGAATCTTCTCCAGAAGGTCACGTTCCTCTTGGCCTTGTAACCACATCCCTTCCATTACCCGAGTCCATTGAGCACCACCTTATGTTATCTTTGACCACACCCCTTCTTCAAAGAAATAGGAAGTAATAGAGAACCCAGAAGCCACTGAGCATGTAGCCACTTCGGGCAGATTCTGGAATGTGTGGGAGGTAATAACGTACAAAATGTAGGGTTGCCAACCTCCAGGTACTAGCTGGAGATCTCCTGCTATTACAACTGATCTCCAGCCGATAGAGATCAGTTCCCCTGGAGAAAATGGCCGCGTTGGCAATTGGACTCTATGGCGTTGAAGTCCCTCCCCAAACCCCGCCCTCCTCAGGCTTCATCCCCAAACTCTCCCGCCAGTTGCAAAGGGGGACCTGGAAACCCTAACAAGATGCCTTTTCCTACTAGCTTAGTGCTTGGAGTATCCCACTGGGGATACCCAGGTTCAAATCACCACTCAATCATAATGCTGTCTGGGAGACCTTAGACCAGTCACTTTCTTCCTATCTTGCAAGGTTGTTGTGAGGACAGAAAAGGGGGAAGGAAAACATGTATGCCATGATGAGCTCCTCTGAGGAAGTGTGGGATCAAACTGAAACAGGAATCACCGCACAACCGCGGTCTGTTCCCAGTACAATGTGCCTGATGGAGAGCCAACGCGGTGTGGCGGTTAAGAGCAGTGGACTCTAATCTGGAGAACCAGGTTCGATTCCCCACTCCTACATATGAAGCCAGCTGGGTGACCTTGGGCTAGCCACAGTTCTCTCTGAACACTCTCAGCCCCACCTACCTCACAGCCCCACCTACCTCTGTTGTGGGGACGGGAAGGGAAGGTGATTGTAAGCTGGTTTTAGACTCCTTAAAGGTAGAGAAAATCGGGGTATAAAAACCAACTCCTCCTTCTTCCTTGGTACCTGAGTCCCAGTAAAGGAAAAATCGTTCATCCCATTTTTCGCAGCGCTCTCAGAACAGTCTAAAAACCTCTCTAAAATATTTCGGTGTTACCTTACCGCAGCACTCCCATGTCCCCACTAAACATTTTGCTGATATCAGAGTGTACCTGCCTCTTTTCATCCTCGGCTGGTTCCCATTATGTTTTCTCCCCATGGGCCGTGTATTTGCATATACAAACTATCAGAGGAACCAACCTTTCCATGTTTCTGCTGCTCTCATTCTTTCAGGCCTGCGATCTGCAAGAAAATGCAGACTTGCATCATTCCAAGTGGGTAGCCATGTTCCTCTCTTGCAGCAAAATGAACTGGGAGTCTGATGGCAACTTCAAGACTAACTGGATTTACTCCAGTGTAGCCTTCTGTGGCCCTGACCTGGATGGCCCAGGCTAGCCTGCCTGATCTTGTCAGATCTCAGAAGCTAAGCAGGGTCAGCCCTGGTTAGTATTTGGATGGTAGACCACCAAGGAAGTCCAGGGTTGCTGTGCAGAGGAAGGCACTGGCAAACCACCTCTGTTAGTCTCTTGCCTTGAAAACCCCAAAGGGGTCGCCATAAGTTGGCTGTGACTTGACGGCACTTTACACACAGTACTTGGATGGGAGAGCCAGTGTGGTGTAGTGGTTAAGAGCAGTGGTTTAGAGCAGTGGACTCTGATCTGGAGAACCGGGTTTGATTCCCCATTCCTCCACATGAGCGGCAGAGGCTAATCAGGTGAACAGGGTTAGTTTCCCCACTCCTACACATGAAGCCAGCTGGGTGACCTTGGGCAAAGTCACAGCTCGAGCTCTCTCAGCCTCATCTACCTCATAAGAACATAAGGAAAGCCCTGCTGGATCAGACCAAGGCCCATGAAGTCCAGCAGTCTGCTCACACAGTGACCAACCAGGTGCCTCTAGGAAGCCCCCAAACAAGACAACTGCAGCAGCACCCTCCTGCCTGTGTTCCACAGCTTTTTTATGCGGCGATTGGGTTTCAGAGGAGGGGACATTTCTCTCACTGCAGCCAATTGCGAAGCAGCATTTCAAGGGGCGGGGACTCAAATCCTTCCCAGTTTGAGCTTGGAGACTGCTGGTGCATAGACTCCCAACAGGAAAGTGTGGGTCCAGCGAGCAATGAATCTCAGGTAAAACTGCCATGCATAAACCTCTGAAATGCTTATGCTGGGATAAATTAGTCTGTAAGATGCCGCTGGACTCCTGTTTTATTCCCCACACACGCACACACACACACACAGGGGTCTCCAACATTTTTGAGCCTGTGGGCACTTTTAAATTTCTGACACAGGGCGGCGGGCACAGCCACCAAATGGCTCCCGCAGGAGGCAGAACCACATAGGGGTAATTTAAAAATTCCCTAGGAAAGAGGGGTAAGAGAGAATAAGACAAACACTGTTGCAGCAGCTGCCACTGCAACAGTATTATTTTAATCTGTATAGCCGATCAGATCTTCAGTGGCCAATCAGAACCATGCTGGGCAAGAGCCCCACCCTGCCCCACTAGGGTTGCCAACCTCCAGGTACTAGCTGGAGATCTCCTGCTATTACAACTGATCTCTTTGGCAAGTACAACTGGCTGCTTTGGCAATTGGACTGTATGGCATTGAAGTCCCTCCCCTCCCCAAACCCCACCCTCCTCAGGCTCCGCCCCAAAAACCTCCTACCAGTGGCGAAGAGGGACCTGGCAATCCTATGCCCCACCAATTGTCTAAAAATACTTGGCAGGCACCAAGAAAGATGTTGGCACCATGTTGGGGACCCCCGGTCTGGACTGTAGCAGTTCAGACTCCAAGAGGGAGCATAAAGAGGAATAGTACTCTGTAGTCTCCACACACACACAGTCCATGCACATTGAACACTGTTATCTCAGGGGAAGGTAGGGAGATAGATATAGATATAGATATAGATATCTGGGGAGAATTCAGTCCCACGAGCCTCCCCCCGCTGTCTGCAGGGGCCCAGCCCAGAAGCACATGCTGCCCACTCCAACGAGTCCTGAATCTTCCCCTCCTGGAACTGTCGTTGGTTGGCAGACTTCCATGTGCAGCGGCACTGTTTTCCGCTCCCGTTCCAAGGGCTGGCGTGCGCAGACACCCTTCCGCTCCCATTTGCTTCATCGGCTTGTGGCGCGTTGCCTGACCTTGAGCGCGACGATTGTGGCGGACCGCGCGGGCTGGGCTGACAGCGATGCCGCGGAAAGTGTCGGTGCTCGTGAAAGGCGCGTTAAATCTCTGGGCCCTGGAAGGTGGAACGGCCACCCACCTTCCGGTGGCAAGCAGAGAGGTCCCACAAGGCTACGGGGGGGGGGGGGGGAAACAACAGTCGTGACTCCAGTAGAACAGCATCAACACACACACAACATAAACACACTGCTACCTATGAAGAGCTATTTTTGACGCAACAAAGGACATCCGCTTATCTATCCACACGTATATCAAGCCTTTCAGAAGGCCTTCTCTGCCATGGTACCAAAATTATGGAACTCTCTCTCCAGGAAGATTTGCCGCTCCTCCTCTACCACTGTCTACCACCAGCGGTAGGGTTGCCAACCTCCAGGTGGTGGCTGGAGATCGCCTGCTATTATAACTGATCTCCAGATAGGGTTGCCAACCTCCAGGTACTCGCTGGAGATCTCCTGCTATTACAACTCATCTCCAGCCGATAGAGATCCGTTGCCCTGGAGGAAATGGCCGCTTTGGCAATTGGACTTTATGGCACTTAAGTCCTTTCCCTCCCCAACCCCCGCCCTCCTCAGGCTCCACCCCCAAAACCTCCCGCTGGTAGCGAAGAAGGACCTGGCAACCCTATCTCCAGACTATATAGAGACCAGGTCCCCTGGAGAAAATGGCCGCTTTGGCAATTGGACTCTATGGCATTGGAGTCCCTCCCCTCTCCAAACCCCACCCTCCTCAAGCTCCTCCCCAAAATCTCCTCGGATTTCCCAGCCCAGAGCTGGCACCCTAACCAGCGGGTGAGGACTTTTTTTGTTTTGTCTGGCGTTCCCTCAATGATCCCTCCTTCCTGCCTTATGCTTTAATTTGCTTTCATGTGTTCGATATATGTCTTTTTAGCTCAGGTTTTTCATTGGTTTTATGATGTATTTTTATGACGCTTGTTTTAATTGGCAGCTGCCTTGATGGCCCTGACTGGGCAGAAAGGTGGGATATAAATGTTGTAAATAAATAAATAATCAAAGTAGGGGTGAGGATGGGAGAATGCCTGAGTCATAGGGTTGCCAGCTCCGGGTTGGGAAATACCTGGAGATTTTTGAGGCAGATTCTGAGGAGGGCGGGGTTTGGGGAGGGGAGGGACTTCAATGCCCTAGAGTCCAATTGTCAAAGCGGCCATTTTCTCCAGGTGACCTGATCTCTATCAGCTGGAGATCAGTTGTAACAGCAGGAGATCTTCAGCTAGTACCTGGAGGTTGGCAACCCCAGGTAGGGAAGGGATGGAAAGGGATAACCGAGGAGGGTGTGCAGAGAGAGTTGGGGCAGAGCAGAGAGAGGAGAGAATGCTGTTGGATGCAAAAGTCCTATAGGATGTGTGGGGGGGAGAGAGAGGAAATTGCTAAAATAACACAGATCTGGTGATAGAATATGGAGGAAAGGAAAATGATGTGAGACACTTTGGTTCTTTGTTGGGGAGAAAGGTGGGTTGTAAAGTGAATAAGTAAGTAAGTAAATAAATACATACATAAAATAGAAAGAAAGTGCCCTATAGGGATGACCAGAAAAATGGCAGAACTCTATGGGAACCAAAGCTATTTTGGCCATTATTCCAAAATTTGTAATATTCTAACAGTGGGTTTTTTAAAATGTGTGTGTGTAAAGTGCCATCAAGACACAGCTGATTTAGGGCAACCCAGTAGGGATTTGAAGGGGTAAGATTTACAGAGGTGGTCTGCCATTGTCTGCCTCTGTATAGCAACCCTGGTATTCCTTGGTGGTCTCCCATCCAACATCTAGTCAGGAATAATTCTGCTTAGCTTCCAAGATCTGGAAAGATTAGGCTAGCCTGGGCCATTCAGGTTGGGGCTTTCAAAAATTTTTTTTACAGACTCCTTATAATCTGAGGCCCTAGCCTGTAATTTGTTAGTTGGTGCGTGAACGCGGCTCTGATGGTCACAGGCAGAACGTGGGAAACCGGGCGAAAAGGAAAGCCATCTGTCAAAACGTTAACAAAAATTTTTCCGGCTGTTAAGAAACCCTCTTGAGTGAGCAAAAAATATATGCAAAAGCAGCCCTCGGATTGACTCGAGACGTTCCCGCCCCTGTCCTAAATTAAGGATCAAGTCAGAAGCGCTTTCTCTTTAATTTCGGCCTGTCAAATATCCGTGCTTCAACAGACTCGTGCGGATCTCCCAGAACAACGGCCAGGTCGCTGGGGTGTCTCCAGTTATTAAGATTTCTTCGAGAGAGAAAACAATTGACAACCTTAACTCCTAGGCTCGAAAGGAATGTGCAGTTTTGTTGGCCCGTGGGTCATCAAGGACGGAGCCTGCGAAGGGGGGAATTTTTTTTCTGGGGGAGATTGGCCTTGGCGGAGGGAGTTGGTGTCCATGAACGAGCAACGTACATTTCTATCTCCTCCTCTGCTTCCTGGCCCCTCTTCCATTCCCAGGGCTGCCGGATCCCTGCAGGCAACATTAAAGCGATTAGGGACAATCCTGTCAAACTGACACCTCTAGACACCGGAAGGCAGCAGGGGGACTGAGATGAACCGCAGCTGGTCCCGTCAGCGGCAACTGGGGAAAAGACAGACCCAAGCAGAAGAGAGACAGGCAGACATGAGGGGCAGATTAGGGATCGGGGTTGCCAGGTCCCGCCTGGCCGCCGGTGGGGGATGAGCGGGTAGGGTGGCCAGATCCAGGTTGGGAAACTCCTGGAGATTTAGGGATGGAACCTGGGGCGGACAGAGATCTCAGTGTGGTATAGGGTTGCCAGCTCCGGGTTGGGAAATACCTGGAGATTTGGGGGGCGGAGCCTAAAGAGGGCAGGGTTTGGGGAAGGGCTTCAATGCCATAGAGTCCAATGGCCAAAGCGGCCATTTTCTCCAGAGGAACTGATCTCTGTCGGCTGGAGATTAGTTGTAATATCAGGCGATCTCCAGCCACCACCTGGAGGTTATGAGCATTGTGGAAATATAAAATTTTTAACTAGCATTAGTGTGGTCTGCATTACTGAAGAAATGTTTCCCTTTGGGGTCTGCTATATATTTCCTTCTTTCAGTACACCCTATTTTGCTTGTACCACCTGGAGGTTGGCAACCCTAGTGGGGTACAATTAGGGTTGCCAGGTCCTCCTTCGCCACTGGCGGGAGGTTTTTGGGGAGAAGTCTGAGGAGGGCAGGGCTTGGGGAGGGACTTCAATGCCATAGAGTCCAATTGCCAAAGCGGCCATTGTCTCCAGGTGAACTGATCTCTATCAGCTGGAGATCAGTTGTAATCGCAGGAGATCTCCAGCTAGTACTGAAGTGCCCTGGTTGTCTTATAGAGTCCAATGAAGACAACTAGGAGGAGGTTAAAATAAGCAACAGTTGTTTATTTAGCTAAACAGAGACCCTGGGGTGAAATAACCCACAAATAAGTTGCAGAGTTACTCACCGGAGAAACAAAGGAAAGTCAGTATCATTTATGCATTCACATGGGGCAGGCCCATGGCTGCTGACAAGCAGATTGATACACAAAAGCACCAATGCACATTAAGTGTCTACTTCACTCTAATTAGCATAGCCATAGATATTGGCCGAAGGCTGTCTCTAAGCAAATTCTAGGTCTTGTGATCTTAGTAACTAGAAACCACATACCTAAAGATGAAGGTAATTCAGAGCTCTCTACTGGTGAAAGGCCGTACCAAGCACAGAGAGCATGATTTGTTGGTTCATGGCTCCCGGATGCCAATGTTCCCAAAGCTTCCATGTGTGTGCGTATGAATACATAGTGTTCTAAACCAGCCCTTATATCTGGGCATTACAGTACCTGGAAGTCGGCAAAACTAGGTACAATGCCATAATCTACCCTCCAAAGCATCCATTTTCTGCAAGGGAACTGATCTCTGTAGTCTGGAGATGAGCTGAATTCCAGGGGGTCCCCAGGCCCCACCAGGAGGCTGGTATCCCTGTTAGGGTAGGGATTGGGCCTGGATTTCACAAAGACAGCTTCAGGGTTTGTTTGTTTGTTTGTTTTTTGCATGTCCCCATGAAAACACCTTTGACTCTCCCTCTCCCTGGGTTGTGCAGCCTGTGAATTAACTGAAAGCAGGTGAGCCAGCATGGTGTAGTGGCTAAGAGCGGTGGACTCTGATCTGGAGAAACGGGTTTGATTCCCCACTCCTCCACATGAGCAGCGGACTCTAATCTGGAGAACCGGGTTGGTTTTCCCACTCCTCCACATGAAGCCAGCTGGGTGAACTTGGGCTAGTCACAGTTCTTTCCGAACTCTCTCAGCGCCACCTACCTCACAAGGTGTCTTGTGGGGAGAGGAAGGGAAAGAGATTGTAAACCGGTTTGAGTCTCCTTAAAAGGTAAAGAAAATTGGCATATAAAAACCAACTTCTTCTTCTTCTTCTTTTTCTTCTTCTTTCCATGTCCCCCATGAGAGGAGCATTCCTGACTAAGCAGATTGGGGAATGTCTTCCCCCAAGCTGGAGACATCTAAGCCTTGCAGAAGGAGAGGCTATATCATATGAACAGATAATACGAGTCAGCAAAGATAGCTGGCGGATCATTAAGCAACGGGCGTTTTGTATTTCACGCGCCCGTGCTCCCTGGATGGAATCTGAGCTGTCAGTCTATTTCCATCATCCCTTCTCTCCCCACTTTCCCACCCCGTCCATCTTAACGCTCTCTCTTTCCCTCCAAGGTTCAGCTGTCAAGGACCCAGATGTTGCCGCTGCTGCTTGGAAATTCTTTACTTCACTCCGAGCTGTGTATTGTAGTCAGGCAGAGGCACTGCGCCATCGCTACGGAGAGCTCGGTTGCTATGGTGAATCCTCTCCCTGCATCTCCCTCCATCCCCTCACCTCTCTGGACCCTGTTTGGCACAGAGCAACAGATAGCGACGCTGGGTCCGGCAACACAGGGCAGTGAAAGAGTGGAGAGCGGTTGACCCAGAGGCTCGGGGCCAATTTGTGGAAGGCAGGCTGATTCAACTTAGCATTTTGCGGGTGAAACCAGCGACCGTTGCTGGTTGGATTGCTTGCGACACCTGTAAATGTGTAGGGGCTGAAACCTGTCATTTGGAATGCAGCTCTTAGGGCCCTGGCACAAGGGGGCCAGCACATGGGTCATCATGAGGATTGCCAGCCTCCAGTAGAAGCTGGAAATCTCCTGCTATTACAACTGATCTCCAGCCGATAGCAATCAGTTCCCCTGAAGAAAATGGCCGCTTTGGCAATTGGACTCTATGGCGTTGAAGTCATAAGAACATAAGAAAAGCCCTGCTGGATCAGACCAAGGGCCATCAAGTCCAGCAGTCTGTTCACACAGTGGCCAACCAGAGGGGGACAAGACTAGTGAGTCAGAGAGATAGAGAGGACAAGACACTGGGGCATCCTTTCTCTACTGCTCTGACCTATCCCTTTGATATGTAGATTGCTACTCTTAGGGAAACTTCCTTCCTGTTTCTTCCCCACCTCCTCACACACACTGGCACTCTTCTCCATCTTGCCACCATGAGGGAAGGACGCATGTCCTGGATCTCCCTCCGTCCTAGTTAGTTAGAATCGATAGGCAACTATACTTTATCCTATCCAGAAATGGATTTCCTACAATAAATGAAGTATATTAGTTAAATAGACAAAAGGCTCCTAGCAATTTTGTTCCTGGCACACACAGAGGTTTGGATGGGCTTCTCTGCGCACAACAGCCCTTGTGCACTCTGCTAATTTAACAGGGATTTGGGCATAACAAAGCTCTCACAATCCAACATAGGAAGCCCCCAAAAAAGACGGCTGCAGCAGCACCATCCTGCCTGTGTTCCACAGCACCTAAGATAATAGGCATGCTCCTCTGATCCTGGAGAGAATAGGTATGCATCATGACTAGTATCCATTTTAACTAGTAGCCATGAATACCCCCTCCTCCATGAACATGTCCACGCCCCTCTTAAAGCCTTCCAAGTTGGCAGCCATCCCCTCCCCAAACCCCGCCCTCCTCAGGCTCCGCCCCAAAAACCTCCGCTGATGGCAAAGAGGGACCTGGCAACCCTAGTCATTGGGTCTGGGGCAGAGCTTACCTGGAATCTGGTGGGTCCGCGGCACGAGCTAAGGCAGAATCTCCTGCATTGTAAACTGGGCCTGGCAAATTCTGGAGCTGACTGTTGTTGTTGTTTTCCATTCCCAAATAAATGTTACTTAAGATAACTGTTTTACTGTTTGGACCAGTAAAATACTGTTTGGTAACCTTGCCTGTCATCTGTAAGCGTAGGGGCATGAAATCCCCAGACAATAAGAACAGCCTTAGTGGAGCAAAGCATGGTACATTTAATCCTTTTTTCTGTTTCCAGTAGCAGCCAATCTTAAGACCCTGGAAGCTCACAAGTACAGCATGAAGATGCGGGCCTTCTCCTGTTGCTGGCCCCCTGATATTCATCAAAGGTATACTGCCCCTCTATGTGGAAGTTCCATTTAGCAGTTATGGCTAACCATTTTCAGTATATCTAAACATATTAATTGGTGCAGTAGCCACAATGTTGTATCGGTGAATTTCAAATTAATCGTGCTTTATCTCATGGTTGGTTCTCTTAATTGGGTGCCTCCTTTTGTAAGAAGAAGGAAGAACTTTTCTTTACTCCCTCCATATTTTTAAGCATGGTGTAGTGATTAAGAGCGGTGGACTCTGATCTGGCGAACCGGGTTTGATTCCCCACTCCTCCACATGAGCGGCGGACTCTAATCTGGTGAACCGGGTTGGTTTCCCCACTCCTACACATGAAGCCTGCTGGGTGACCTTGGGCTAGTCACAGTTCTCTCCAAACTCTCTCAGCCCCACCTACCTCACAAGGTGTTTGTTGTGGGGAGGGGAAGGGAAGGTGATTGTAAGCCGATTTGAAAGTCCTTAAAGGAAGAGAAAATCGGGGCATAAAAACCAACTCTGATTAAGTCAAATGAATTGGTAATATTGTGTACAGTTTCTGGTCATTCCTTATCAAAAAGGAGATCCTACAGTGCAATCCTAAAGAGAGCAACTGAAGTCTAAGACAAGTCATTTCAATGAGCTTGGACCGGAGTAATTCTCTTTAGGATTGCACTGTTAATGCTCAAAAAGGCATTTATCCAGTGAAACTGACAACAGGAGAGCGATATTAGTTCTGTCAGTGTCTTGTCTGTTTGGTTTTTTTTTTAAAAAAAATATTGTTAATGTACGACTGCGTGCACTAAAGCCCTTTGAAGGAAAAAAACACACACACGCTTTTCACAGCAGACGCAGCCTTGGAAGCAAAGAAAAGGGGTGACTGCCTCCGCGGAACTTTTCACAGATTTGCAGGGAGGGAGTCGAAGAAACAGCAGCCAGGAAACTGATGTGTTTTGTGAACATGACACAGTCGGGGGAAGTTTTGTCAATTCCACCCAGGCCTCTTTATTCCACTGTTAGTCAAAGAATCTGCAAGAAATATTTGATCGTGTCAGTTTCCCTGGATAGTAGGGATGGTAAACCATAGAATCATAGAGTTGGAAGGGACCGCCAGGGTCATCTAGTCCAACCCCCTGCACAATGCAGGAAACTCACAACTACCTCCCCCCACACACCCCCAGTGACCCCTACTCCATGCCCAGACGATGGCCTCCCTCTCATGAACTGCCTATCTGCCAATCTGTGTCACCACTGCTAAACAACCCCTGCCTCCCCTTGGTTTGCCAGCTTTAAACTAGTCCCTGCAGCTGTCCTTTCCATATCAGTTTGATATGCAGCAATTATCAGGTGGTTTTTTTTTTTAGCTCCGTGACATGAGAAACTTCAATCGCCCATTTCTGCAGCCAGCGTGGTGTAATGGTTAAGAGCAATGGTTTGGAGCAGTGGACTCTGATCTGGAGAACCGGGTTTGATTCCCCACTCTTCCACATGAACGGCGGAGGCTAATCTGGTGAACTGGATTTGTTTCCCCACTCCTACACAAGAAGCCAGTTGGGTGACCTTGGGCAAGTCACAGCTCTCTTGGAGCTCTCGCAGCCTCACCTGCCTCACAGGGTGTCACATGAAGCCTGCTGGGTGACCTTGGGCTAGTCACAGTTCTCTCCGAACTCTCTCAGCCTCACCTACCTCACAAGGTGTTTGTTGTGGAGAGGGGAAGGGAAGGTGATTGTAAGCCAGTTTGAGTCTCCCTTAAGTGGTAGAGAAAATCGGCATATAAAAACCAACTCTTCTTCTTCTTAAACCTCTATTAAAGGGACAGGACCCTCCCCCCCCCCCCCCGCTGCCGCCAGATGGTCACTTTATCCTCCATGCTAAGGGTGCCAACAGGCCTGCAGAAACATGTCTTTTTAATGGAGGCTTAGTGTGTGGGAAAGCACAGTTGAAGCTTTTCATGGCATGGAGTCAAATAGCAACACCTGATAAATCACATCCTATTAAGCCTCTGTTCAAGGGACAGGACATTTTTCTTCCCCTCCAGGCAGTTGGCAATGTTACTCCACACAACAAACATTTCACATATGGGAGAGAATTCAAAGGTGAAAAGAAACTATTCCCCGTGGTATAATTTTATTTGTAGAAATCCCTCTGGGAGAAACAAAAATGTCCTCCAGATCGAACACACCTGCTCGCAAGTGTGAATGCAGAAAGGTTGGAACTAGATTTTCAATTCACACGTGACACAGAGCAAAAGCTGCAGTACTGCAGTCATGACCTGAGTTCGATCTCGACGGAAGTCGGTTTCAGGTAGCCGCCTCAAAGTTGACTCAGCCTTCCATCCTTCCGAAGTCAGTAAAATGAGTACCCAGCTTGCTCGCGGTAAAGTGTAGATGACTGGGGAAGGCAATGGCAAACCACCCGATAAACAAAGTGTGCCTAGTAAACATCACACATACACGAACACACATGAAGCTGCCTTATACCAAATCAGACACGTGGTCCATCAAAGTCAGTATTTTCTACTCAGACCGGCAGCGGTCTTCAGGGTCTCAGGCTGAGGTCTTTCACATCACTTACCTGCCTAGTCCGTTTAACTGGAGATGCCAGAGATTGAACCTGGGACCTTCTGCATGCCAAGCAGATGCTCTATCACTGAACCACAGCCCCTCCATCATGATGTGATGTCATCCTATGGGTCAGTAATGACCCAGTGCTTGCACAGGGGACTAACTTTACCTTTTCTTTTCTTGCATGGCCACTGATCACTTGAGATACCTCACAGAGGAGAATTTAATATGGCCTCTCCTCTCTTTCACGCATGCACACCGACTGTGTGAGAGAAGCTTGAAAGCACTTCAGGGGATAATGGGCAGACTCTGTCTAAGTACCCCTGTCTTCTTAAGTGCCTTCCAGGAAGCATCCTGTAACAGAGAGGAGGAGAAGTACAATAGGCTGAGTAGAAAAGGGCATGGAGGGTGGACACGGAGGAGCACTTGAAGCAGCAGGAATGAAACTGGTAGCACAGGGCTGTACAGGGCAGTGAAAGCTGGGATGCAGGTGTTTTCAAACTTTTCCTTGCCTCGCGAGGGATGGATCAGGGGTTTCCAGCAGGCAACTAAGCTTCTGAGCTATCGGTAGTTCACCGGCTATTGCAGAGTTGCTCTTACAACCCTGAGAAGATCCAAGAAGAGGTCACCCGAAGATCTGCTGCATGCTTTTTAAAAAGCTTCTACATCCCAGAAACATAGAGTTGGAAGGGAGCTCCAGGGTCATCTAGTCCAACCCCTTGCCCAATGCAGGAAAGTTCCCCTCCCCCAAAGCCCAATTGCTGCATATAAAAGCATTTTAAGAACACAAAACAAAAACCGGAGCAATCTGAAAGGGGGGGGGAGAAATCCAAGCTTCGGTTTTCTACTCAGAAAGAGCTCTGAGTAAGCAGGAAGCCTTTGAATCCCCACCTCTTGATACACTGCTTTGTAACTGGCTGTGAGAGAAACCAAGCTTGCGTGTCACACACTTTGCCTTATGCACGGGGATTTCACTCAGGCTGAGCTCAGGGGAGAGGGAAGAATCGGGTTAACAGAGGAACGGGAAGTCACGGGATTTGTGAGGGCTGGCAGCGCGGTCATCTCTAATGGACAGAAAACTCATGCATAACTCCAAGGAACAACCGAGACAGACCAGGGGCAAACGTGAGTAAAAGTACCCATGCATAAACGACTATTGTCTGCAGCATTTCCCTGATCCAGCAAGGTCACAGTGCTGCTTAGTCTGTATAGCTTCCTCTCTGGCACTCTTCCTAATCCTAGGACCAAACAACCTGTCCTAGGTAACATTTGTGTGTACGTGGAGGGGCGTAACTCAAGATTTTTTTTATTACTCAGAAGTAATGAAAAAGCTGGTGACCTCTGGGCTAGGTAACAAAAGAAAACAAATTAAATGGGGGGAGGAGCGTTCTGTATGATTCTCTATTGCAAAACTTTGCTATGGTTATAATATAATAATAATTTATTAATACGGTCACTGACCAGCAAAAACAACCAAACAACAACAGCCACACTAGATAATATGAAAACCACAACTGCAGCTACTACTGCTACTACAAATAATCTAAGCCTAAAAATTACATATTACGTGTATGAATAAAGTTTATATAAACATCGTATAACTTGGTGTGACCCCCTTAATATTTTGAGCAATAAAGCATTTCTGTTACTCTTATCCTGTCAGGGTACAACGTATTTTAATAGCTGCAGCGCAGAATTTAGCAGTCAAGAGCGTAAACTGGGTTTTCATCAGTTCAGAGCTTCTTAGCCAAAAACTCATCTGGTTGGTCAGGGCAAGGGTTAAGCAAAGGGGAAAGAAACTTTGTTCTTGGTAGAATGGGCAGCGGATCAAGACATGTTCCGAAGTTTCTATATCCCCTGACCCACAAGGGCAAAGCCTTTCTGCCATAGGGACCTTCTTATATCTTCCCTCAAATACCGCCGAAGGTAAGACCTGGCATCGAGCGAGGGTGAAAGCTTTCCTATGATTGATAAGTTCTAATTGGGAAAGATATGCTGCGGGGGAGACGATGTACCTAGATTTGCTATGGTTATAGTATGCAGAGCGCTGGCATGTTTTTAAGCCCTTGGGTTTTTGCGGGAAAGATCGAGTAGATCCTCCCTTGTTCTTGTGGGCCTATAAAGACACACACCCCAATGGGGCAGAGGCAGGGGGAATCATGCATTCCTTTGCAAGTTCCCCGCACACACCTGTCTGCTGAGCTCTACTGCTTTCTACGTTGCAATGATTCCCCATTGCAAATCTTTGTTAACGGTTATCGTATGCAGAGAGCCAGCATGTTTTGGGCCGACATGTTTTTAAGCCCTTGTTTTTTTGTGTGTGTGTTTTTTGCGGGGAAAGACCCGAGTAGATCCTCCCTTGTCCTTGTGGGCACACAAGATGCACACACCAACGGGGCAGAGGGAGGGGGAATCATGCATTCCTTTGCAAGTTCCCTGCACGCACCTTTTTGCTGAGCTGAACTGCTTTCTACATTGCTTTTTTTGTCCGGCGTCTCTTGCTACACACATTGCTTTTGACTTGGCATTCCCTAGAGATAGGCCTGGCCTATTCCGTCAGTGGCTCCTGCCTATCACACACACACACACACACACACACACACACACACACACAAACACACACACCTTAGAGATTCACAGGCAAGGTGGGGAGACCCTGATGATGATGCCTGCCTTCTCTCCCAAGCGCCCCACCCTCTCGGGTCCCAATCGGCTGCTGTGAAGCCCGGTCGCCATGGCAACTCTGCAGCCACACTGTGGCTCCCTTGTTGCCATGGCGATTCCGACACTGCTGCGGATTCCCAGTTGCCATAGCAACTCTGCAGGCTCCAGGTGGCGGCAGCAACAGTGCAGCCGGGGTGGGGTGGGGGAGGCAAGTGAGGGGAGGGGATCGGAGGAGGGGGGGGCTCTTAAAGATGCCCCTGCCTCCCAAGAAGCATCGAATGGACCCGAGATTCCTGGGCATCCAGCATCAACTCTGCAGGGTTGGTTTACACTGAGACGGGCTTCATCATTCACGAGCAGGGGTCATAAATTGAGCATATGCAGAATATTTTTGGGGCAGGGATCACTAATCCAAATGTGTTTAGGATTAGGCAAGAAATGTCTTGTTCTTTGCCCCCTCATCTCTCTGTCTCTCTCTCTCTTTCTCTCTCTCTGCTGTTTTATTCTGTTGAGACCGTAGTGATTTTTATTGGCCGTGGCTGTAAACTGGGATAGTTTTATCGCTGCTTATTTTTTATTTGGATTTCTATCCTTAAATGTTTTACGTTTTACTGTCAGCTGTCTTCAGCAGGTGTTTGGAAAGGGGCCTACAAATGTCCCAAATAAATAAATAAATAACTGTTTCCAGGTCAAAGGCCTGAGTTGATCTGGGTTTGAGCCTCACATTAAAAAAAAAACTTGCAATGTCATCTTAAGTGGATCTACTCAGAATCCAACAGGTCTGTTCAATGGGGTTTACTCCCTGGAAAGTGTTCTGAGGATTGGAGAGTAAGCAGCGCCGCTCTGTCATCCCTTCCAATCTCAGCTTCCTCTTCCTCTCTCCTCTGCCTTCCATCCTGTGAATTTGTGCTTAGACTCATTATGTGTAAGTCTCAGACTCATTAAAAAAAAACTTCTCCTTTCTTTATTAAATGTTCATATTCAGCCTTTCTTCTTGGAGACACAGAAGAGCAGATTTGAGGGTGAGATCGAGCGTGGTGTAGCGGTTAGGGAGTCTGGTTTAAGATTTGGGTGACCCAGATTTGAACCCCACCTATGGTAGGGGATGCTATGTGAACTGACGCCAAAAGTCACACACTCTCCGCCTAACTTACCTCACAGAGGGGGTGTTGTGAGGATAAAATGGAGAACAACGTAAGCTGCTTTTGGTCCCCGTGGGGGTGGGGGAGGTAGGGTATATGTGATGTAAATAAGTAAATAGATGTAAAAAGTTCCATTTGGACTCTGACCTGGAGAACCGGGTTTGATTCCCCCCTCCTCCACGTGAGCGGCGGAGGCTAATCTGGTGAACTGGATTTGTTTCCCCGCTCTTACACACAAAGCCAGCCGGGTGACCTTGGGCAAGTCACTGTCTCTCAGCCCCACCTACCTCACAGGGTGTCTGTTGTGGGGAGGGGAAGGGAAGGTGCTCGTAAGCCGGTTTGAGTCTCCTTTAAGTGCTAGAGAAAGTCAGCATATAAAAACCAACTCTTCTTCTTATCTCCTTCTTCATTTTACCACTAAGAGCCAGCGTAGTGTAGTGGTTAAGAGCAGTGGTTTGGAGCAGTGGACTCTACTCTGGAGAACCGGGTTTGATCCCCCACTTGTCCACATGAGCGGCGGATGCTAATCTGGTGAACCGGGTTGCTTTCCCCCCTCCTACGCATGAAGCCAGCTGGCTGACCTTGGGCTAGTCACAGCTCTCTTACGGCTCTCTCAGCCTCCCCTCCCTCACAGGGTGTTGTGGGGAGGAGATGGCTTTAAAAAAGGTGGCTGGACAGATTCTTGGAGGATGGGTCCATCGATGGTTACTAGTCGTAGTGATTCAACAGACAACACCGGCCTGTTCCTTCCCTGCTTGCACTCTTCGGTCCATTGGCATGACTTCTTTGCAGTCCCACCTGGGTCTGCGTAACCACAGACCCACTGCGGTAGAACGATTTCCAAAGCTTTCCAGAAGTTTCGGGCGTTTAGGAACGCTCCCCCCTCCCCTCCATCCCGTGCCGGAGTTGCCTTCTTCCTTCAGTTCTCTCTTTGCTGCCAGGAGGAGAGGGCTTTTTTTTCCCTGACGCTTTCTAGTGAACGTCTCAGGGACAGGATTTTTTAATTCAGAACTTTGAAGCTGTATGTCTGATGGCTTTATTTAAGAAGTGTAAAGAATGCGGAACAAAGATGGCCCAGAATGATGACCGTGACTCTTGTCTGCTTTGCTTGGGGAAGGGGTCTGTTGCACATGCTGTTTGTTCACCTCGAAGGCCCGCCATGAAAGAGCGGTGTGACTAAAAGCAGCCTTCTAAGAAAAAAACTTTGGGGTCTTCCAATGCTCGGTGAAGCATATGCCTCCAACATCGCCTTGACATCGATCGCTAGGGTTGCCAGCCTCCAGGTAGTAGCTGGAGATCTCCTGCTATTACATCTGATCTCCACCCGATAGAGATCAGTTCACCTGGAGAAAATGGCCGCTTTGGCAATTGGACTCTGGCATTGAAGGCCCTCCCCAAACCCCGCCCTCCTCAGGCTCCACCCCAAAAACCTCCCGCCGTTGTCTAAGAGGGACCTGAAAACCCTATTGTTCGCCCTCTCCTTGATGCTGACAAACACCATCGCCTTGGCACCGACTAATACCCTTACTTCGACATCAACTGTCTCTGTCTCAAAGCCAAATAGGAGTAACCTCTTCGGCATCGACAGTCAGGCTCACCTCGAGTTCAACAGTCATCTTCCCCTCAGAGCTGGACAGACTCACCTCCAAAGTGGCCATTTTTCTCCAGCTGAACTGATCTCTGTCGGCTGGAGACCGGTTGTAGTAGCAGGAGATCTCCGGCCACCACCTGGAGGTTGGCAACCCTGCTCTGAGGGTGGACAGAACCCTGAAGTCTCCTCAGAGGTTCTGAGTTGGGAACCCGCATGATGTCAAGGTTTTTTCTGATACCTGTCTGGGTGACTGGAGAACACACTGTGGTCCTTTTCAAGCCAAAGGCAGATGGTCAGAGGGGGAGTCGAAATCACACGTTAATCTACTAGAAAAAAAGGCCAATCGGGTATGCTCTTGCCTCTTTTACAGCTCTTCTCGTTGGGAAAAGAGTATTGCTGGCCACCAGCAACACAACAAAGTTCTACTTGAACATGCAAAGGGGGACACAGGTTCCCGAACTCTATGCAAAGAAGTATCTCGCATTTGGCGGTTCCCATCCAAAAAAAAGTATCCTTGGCCATTTATGCATGGGAGTTTTACCTGAGGTTCATTGCTTGCTGGACCTCTACTTTCCTGTTGGGAGTTTATGCACCAGCAGTCTCCAAGCTCAAATCAGGAAGCATTTGAATCCCCGCCCTTTGAAATGCTGCTTTGTAATTGGTTGTAGTGTGAGAAAAGTACCCTCCCCCCAAAGAAACCCAATTGCCGCATAAAAAAGCATTTTAATACTTCTTACTGGGTATTATTCCACCTCAAATCCCACCTAATCAGAGAGAGCTGTATCAATATGCTACAACCACAGTGAGACTGTCATTGGCGCAAAAATGGAAAGATGAGATACCAGATTTAAACATGTGGATTACAAAAATGCATGAATATGCGATGTCAAAACTCTCTACCTTGCTACATCATGAAATGTATGAGGAGCATAAACAGAAATGGCAATCCTTTTATGATAAATATGACAGTTCATAAGTACATATTTCAGAAGACATTATTATGACACAAGTGATTGTTTTTCGTAACTGATCAAAAGGTAATATTAGAGATATCAAATATAATATTAGAGAATTGCTATATGAATGTTTCCATAGTAAAAGAAGAGAAAGTAAGACTATGATAGAGATAATGACCCAGAATGTTTGTACGCCGGCGCAATAGAAACGTAATATGAACAAAGATTGATTATCCCTTTCCCTGTTTTCCTTTTCCCATGTCTTGTAATAAAAACAATTTTTTTAAAAAAAAAAGCATTTTAAGAACAAAAAACAAAACATGGAGCAATCTGAAAAGAAGGGGGAGAAATCCAAGCTCAGTTTTAACAAGCCTTTCTTCTGCTCAGAAAGAGCTCAGAGGAAGCAGGAAGCATTTGAATCCCCGCCTCTTTACACGGTGCTTTGTAATTGGCTGTGAGCGAAACTAAGCTTGTGTGTCCCGCACTTTGCCTCATGCACGGGGATTTCACCCAGGCTGAGCTCAAGGGAGAGGGGAGAATTGGGTTAACAGAGGAACGGGAAGGTCCAGGATTTGTGTGACAGCTGGGAGCGGGGTCATCTCTAAAGGAGGGGAAACTCATGCATAACTCCAAGGAACCACCAAGACAGACAGGGGTGAACGTGAGTGAAAGTACCCATACATAAATGACCCTTATCAGGTATTCATGTAGCAGGCCAGCACAATACCATGGCAGACCCGCTCAGCAGGGATGCAAGAGCAGACCGCGAGTGGTCTATATATGATCAATATTTAATGCCCATCTTCCAGGAATGGGGTCAACCCACTATAGATCTCTTCGCTTCCAGGGAAAACACCAAGGGTTCCCCATTTTGCTCTCAGGCAGCATTCAACAAAGATTCCATCGGAGATACATTCCAGTTCAGGTGAAAAGGGGGTCTGTTCTGTGCTTTCCCCCCCCCCCGCTTCAGTATACGGTAATTCACAAAGTTATTGCCAAATTGAAGACAGACAAACCTGTATGCATCCTAATTGCCCCATACTGGCCCAAGAGGGTGTGGTTCCCAACCCTCTGGACTCTCACTCGAAGGGGGGTACACAGAACGTCTTCTAGCAGACAGAGAAAAAGAATGTGCAAAGCACCAGAGGTTACAAGGCATTCACCTAATAGCTTGTAGCTACTCCAAAGTTTTACAAAATAGTAGTACAACAAAGGTTCAAATACATTGCAAAACATGTGTTACAATATACAAATAATGAGCAATCACAAAAGCCAAAAGTGTTGATAATATAACATCAAACCACAACAGTGACAGGTCTCCTGGCTAGTATCCCATTTCGATATCCTTCTTTGGACTGTAACCTTGAAATTCAACAACAAACAAAAGTATAACTAATACAAATATCACACAATAATTACATACAGCTTATTTACAACAGGTTACGTGGCGAAGGGAGAACAGAGGGGAAAGCATTCTCCCTGTCTCTGTCATGAGCTTGTTTGGACTAGGGTTGCCAGGTCCCTCTTCGCCACTAGCGAGAGGTTTTTGGGGCAGAGCCTAAGGGGGGCAGGGTTTGGAGAGGGGAGGGACTTCAGTGGCATAGAGTCCAATTGCCGAAGCAACCATTTTCTCCAGGTGAACTGATCTCTATCAGACACGTTCCACCAGTAAGGAAGGGGAGAAAAGAAAAGAAAAGAACTTTACACATGGACATGTCTGGAAAAAACAACAGTAGATATGAACACTTACCTTGAGAAGTAATAGTGATATGGTTCATGGACTTCACTTTTTGCATATGGAGACTGTACCCTTTGACCTCAAGATTTTGTACGATGACTGATCTATTATGTGGTATTTGTATTGCATATATGTGGGAGATTTTGTGTTTATAACATTGAGTTGGTTCATGTTTAGCATTACAGTTGTAGTAAGAGCACATAGCGTAGGAATATCATCATTAAATGTGCAACCTTGATATGAAAACCTGGTAAAGATTATAATAGATTGTTTTTGTTATAATACAAGCCCTGGAGGTTGGCAACCACAGAATTTCAGTCTAGAGAAGCCCTGGAGATTGGCTAACACTCTTTCCTCCAGGCCATTCCTGGAGAGTGCAATACAATAAACAAAAAGTGCTGTACAATTGAGTAGTCAATAAGAAATAACAGCACTAGCTCCAAGATTAGGAAATTGCAAAAATTATATTCTAAACTAAGTGCAGGCAACACACTACCACAAAAGTACAAATATACCAATATTCGGTATCGAGGATGTGCAGACAAGTAATCTAGAGAACACGTCCATAAATTACTCTCCCCGGCATCAAGGACAATCACAGACCCACAGACAACTATCAAGTTTTTTTCTGCTACTTCAATCTTTCATTATTTTTTCAAAAGAACCGCATCATTTTCTTTTCCAGCGTTCTACCATTGCGCATGCCCATTGTTTTTCCAGCTCGGACTTGCCTTCTGAAGAACCAGTGTGCATGACTCAACCTGCTTTGCCTGTGCGCATGTCCATTCCGCGCCTCTCCAGCTGCACTTTTCTACCTTTGATTTACAACTTGGAACTTGTATGATTTGCCCTTTCATTCCAGTTAGTTGTCGTTTACATTACTTGTCTGTACATCCTCGATACCGAATATTGGTATATTTGTACTTTTGTGGTAGTGTGTTGTCTGCACTTAGTCTAGAATACGATTTTTGCAATTTCCTAATCTTGGAGCTAGTGCTGTTATTTCTCATTCCTGGAGGGTGGCAACAGAGAATTTTTTTCTCCAGGCCAGTCCTGGAGGTTGGGAACTGAGGTTTTTCCCTCCTTAGGTTCGTCCAGGAGGGTAGTAACAACAAAACTTGCAACTTAGATTTTGCAACTTGATTTACACTATAATAGATTGTTTTTGCTAGAACACCTCCTGGAGGCTGGAAACACTAGTTTGGACTCTAATCTGGAACCGGGTTTGAGTCCCCCCCCCTCCTCCACATGAGCGGCTGACGTTAATCTGATGAACCAGGTTGGTTTCCCCACTCCTCCACATGAAGCCAGCTGGGTGACCTTGGGCTAGTCACAGCTTTCTTCGAGCTCTCTCAGCCCCACCTACCTCACAGGGTGTCTGTTGTGGGGAGGGGAAGGAAGAGCCAGCGTGGTGTAGTGGTTAAGAGAGGTGGACTCTAATCTGGAGAATCGGGTTCGATTCCCCACTACTCCACATGAGTGGCAGACGCTAATCTGGTGAACCACATTTGTTTCCCCACTCCTACACATGAAGCCAGCTGGGTGACCTTTGGCTAGTCACAGCTCTCTTTGAGCTCTCTCAGCCCCACCTACCTCACAGGGTGCCTGTTGTGGGGAGGGGAAGGGAAGGTGATTGTAAGCCGGCTTGATTCTTCCTTAAGTGGTAGAGAAAGTCAGCATATAAAAACTAACTCTTCTCCTTCTCCTTCTTCTTCTTCTTCTTCTTCCCATTTGGGCTGGAAATTCTTGCTCAAGACGGAGGGAAGAGGGGAGTGCTCCTAGACTCACAAATCTTCTAGAGAAAGCTTTGGTAAGTGTTCTCCCACGGCAGCCCTGCAGTTGAGCCGCAGACCATTGTGGGACCACACAGAAGACCACTCGATGAACAACAGTTTCAGGTGAGTGCCACACTGTTTTCTGAAGGGGTCTTACCTTGGTCACAGGTTCCCATCCTCCCCCCCACTCCCCCCCCCCACATACACTTTGCTCTTGCCTACAAGCTCTGGCTGTTTTCCCCCTTGCCTTTCTCTGGACTGAGCAGAAAAACAGCAGAAGCCCCGAGGCGGTTTTAAGGTCAAAGTAATTCAACTGTACCAAGGCTAGACAGAGCCGCTGACCCAGACGCTGCCTCAGAGATCTTTCCCAGTGGGCGGCAAACAGTCAGCCCTCTCTTCCCACCAGGCCTCCGAACCGAGGCGAGCAGCAAGTTTTATTCTTCCCTGGTCTTGGGCTGCTGATAGGCACTGCTTCAGCTGTCCGAAGGAGGCCGGGAGAGGTCCGTGCACACCCCATTCGTCTGATGACAAAGCCATAGGGTTGCCAACCTCCAGGTACTGTTGTAATAACAAACAGTAGTCGGCTCTGCAAACAATAATAATAGTGTAATGAAACACCAAAAGGTCAAAATGACAATGTAACAAGAACACAGTGGAAAGGTGATACAATGAATGACAATTACAAATGTGTACACAAATGACAAAAACAAGCAACAATGTTCATAGAATAAGCGAAAATAGTGCAAGCAAGCGAACACAACAGCAAACCATCACAATCCTTTGATAATGTTCAAATCTGGAAACAATGTCCAATAAAGTCGACTTGGCTTGTTGCTAGACGCTAACAATGAAAGAGCAGCCCAACTCGAGAGCAGAAAAATTAAATGTATAAGCTACATTGCATATTTGAAGAAGCCACTTTTGTGGCGAAAGCGCTGTTGTATATCCGGAAAGGCGTTTCCTCCGTATTGCCTGACCACGCAAGCGTTGCTTGTTTTTGTCATTTGTGTACACATTTGTAATTGTCATTCATTGTATCACCTTCCCTCTGTGTTCTTGTTACATTGTCATTTTGACCTTTTGGTGTTTCATTACACTATTATTATTGTTTGCAGAGCTGACTACTGTTTGTTATTACAGCTTAACTGTACAGTTTTAAGTGAGTCTTTTGTACCACAACCTCCAGGTACTAGCTGGAGATCTCCTGCTATTACAACTGACCTCCAGCCGGTAGAGATCAGTTCACCTGGAGAAAGTGGCCGCTTTGACCATTGGACTCTTGGGCATTGAAGTCCCTCCCCTCCCCAAACCCTAGGCTTGCCAGGCCCCATAGTTCCACCTGCAGGAGTTTTCTGGGGCCGTGGCTGTAGCGCGCACCCCGCGAGACGCGCCCACGTCACTTTCGGGTTTAACCGGAAGCGATGTGGGTGCTCTAGCGATCTCGGGCAAAACTCTATGGTTTCCCAAAAGTGACGTGTGCGAGCGTGTACTCACAGTGCCCGCCAGACATCAGATGACCGGCGGGCAGCCCGGTGGATTGGCATGATTTTACCCACCACCACCAGGCACTTGGCAACCTTACCAAACCCCACTGTATCAAAGTCCTTGTGCCCCTCTGGTGTCAGGTTAGGGTTGCTAACCTCCAGGTACTAGCTGGAGATCTGCTATTACAACTGACCTCCCGCCGATAGAGATCAGTTCACCTGGAGAAAATGGCCGCTTTGGCCATTGGACTCTATGGCATTGAAGTCCCTCCTCTCCCCAAACCCCGCTCTTCTCAGGCTCCACCCCAAAAACCAACCGCTAGAGGCGAAGAGGGACCTGGCAACCCTACTGGCCAATCTGGCCTGGAGTAAAATTGCATGATATCTGAATGGGACCTCCTGGTTCAAGGCAGAATGCTTGTTTGTTAGATGCTGGGTTGGGGGAGTGTAGTCAAGGGAGGACTACTGTCTTGCTTCTGGGCTCGCCCACGGCATCTGTCAGTCCACTGCTGGAAACTGGATGCCAGACATGGTTTGATCTAGAACAGCTGCTCCGGCATTCCAGTCCTGAGACCCCTCCATTACCCTCCCAAAACCCCACCCTCATAGTTTCATAGATTCATAGAATCATATTGTTGGAAGGGACCACCAAGGTCATCTAGTCCAACCCCCTGCACAATGCAGGAAATTCCCAACTTCCTCCCCCCCCCACAGCTCCAGTGACCCCTACTCCATGCCCAGAAAATGCCCAAGATGCTCTCCCTCTCATCATCTGCTTAATGTCTAGATGGAAACTCTTTTGATTTAATTTCAACCCGTTGGTTCTGGTCCTACCTTCTGGGGCAACAGAAAACAACTTGGCACCCTCCTCTATATGACAACCCTTAAAGTAATAGAAGATGGTTATCATATCCCCTCTTAGTCTTCTCCTTTTCAGGCTAAACATACCCAGCTCCTTCAACCTTTCCTCATAGGACTTGGTCTCCAGACCCCTCACCATCTTTGATGCCCTCCTCTGGACATGTTCAAGCTTGTCTACATCTTTCTTAAATTGTGGTGCCCACCCTCCTCAGGCTCCGCCCCAAAAACCTCCCGCCGTTGGCCAAGAGGGACCTGGAAACCCTAGCAGGGAGCAAGGTGAAGCGGCTGATCCAGGCAGTGTTATAAAACTCAGACAGTCCGGTGGCTCCCCTGCTTCTGGGTCCTGCGCCGCACGCCTCCAATGTCTTCTTTTGCCTCAAGCGCCTGCCGGTGCAGATGTCAGCAGAAACCACAGCTGCCTCCACAGACAGGTGATGTGAGACGCTGGCCTGCTAGCCGCCGGCGCTGGCTGGACCCGACGGCTGTCTCCTGCCTGCTTGCCTTGCGCTCAGTCTGGCCTTCGCGTCTGGAGGTGGGAGCAAGTGCTGGAGTCCAGACTCCCCAGAGCCGGGATTAGAGACGGATGCTGTGATGGAAAGACACCTCTAATGCCTTGGGGAAGGAGACGACAGGAGCTAGTGGAGAGGGAAGTGAAACCCGAATTCATCTCACCATCTCTTTTTCCAGGGTGGATTGTGTTCCTTTCTGGCAGGTGGAGGTTGGAGGGTTGCCAGGTCCCTCTCTGCCACCGGCGGGAGGTGTTTGGGGTGGAGCCTGAGGAGACCTTACCTTGAGTGCTGTGTTCAGTTTTGGGCACAGCAATTTAAGAAAGATGTAGACAAGCTGGAACATGTCCAGAGGAGGGCAACAAAGATGGTGAGGGGTCTGTAGACCAAGTCCTATGAGGAAAGGAGCTGGGGATGTTTAGCCTGAAGAGGAGAAGACTGAGAGGAGATATGATAACCATCTTCAAGTACTTGAAGGGCAGTCATATAGAGGAGGGTGCCGAGTTGTTTTCTGTTGCCCCAGAAGGTTAGATCAGAACCAACCGGTTGAAATTAAATCAAAAGAGTTTCCATCTCGACATTAGGAAGAATTTTCTAACAGTTAGAGCGGTTCCTCAGTGGAACTGGCTTCTTCAGGAGGTGGTGAGCTCTCCTTCCCTGGAGGTTTTAAAGAACAGATTAGATGGCCATCTGTCAGCAATTCTGATTCTATGACCTTAAGCAGATGATGAGAGGGGGGGCATCTTCTGGGCAGGAAGTAGGGGTCACTGGGGCTGTTGGGGGGAGGTAATTGTGAATTTCCTGCATTGTGCAGGGGGTTGGACTAGATGACCCTGGTGGTACCTTCCAACAATATGATTCTATGAATCTATGAGGGTGGAGTTTCAGGAGGGGAGGGACTTCATTATCCTAATATTATCCATGGGCGATGGAGATGTCCCAGCCTCCCAGGACTAGAACACTGTAGCAGCTGTTCTAGATCAGACCAAGTCTGGCATCCAGTTTCCAGCAGTGGACTGACAGATGCCGTTGGGGAGCCCAGAAGCAAGACAGTAGCCCTCCCCTGACTACCCTCCCCCAACCCATCATCTGACAAACAAGCATTCTGCCTTGAACCAGGAGGTCCCATTCAGATAACATGCAATTTTCCTCCAGGCCAGATCGGTCAGTAGTGTTGTCAGGTCCCTCTTTGCCAACGGCGGGATGTTTTTGGGGCAGAGCCTGAGGAGGGTGGAGTTTGGGGAGGGGAGGGACTTCAATGCCATAGAGTCCAATGGCCAAAGTGGCCATTTTCTCCAGGAGAACTGATCTCTATCAACTGGAGATCAGTTGCAATAGCAGGAGAGCTCCAACTACTACCTGGAGGTTGGCAACCCTAGCTGGAAGTGATTGGCAGCAGTGGCTTTATCCTGTCCCCCTCCCCTCCTTCAGCAGAGTGCAGTCTGCATGAAAACAGTTTCAAATCTTCTCTCGGGAACCACCACCTGCAAATCAAAATAGATCGGTTTCCATTGCAGAGACTCGGGTGCTTCAGCCATTTAACAGGCATGGTCCCGATTTTCTTGTATCTGTCCCTAGTGAAACAAGGGGTTGGATCCAGCCATCTTTCGTGCCAGTGGAAAAGGAAGGGGGATCCCCCTTTGACCCCCTGCCCCCAAAGGCTGTGCTGGAACGACACTGTGGCGTATTGGCTACACTGTTCATGGCAGACTAGGGTCTTTTATGCATGGCTGTTCCCCTCGCGGTCACCCCTCCAACGACTTCAGGTCTTTGCGTCGATTATGTGTGCCGTTTCCAACCGTCAGAGGTCACCTCACTCTCCCTCCTGCCTTTCCCCTTGTTTTGTCCATGTTTTCAAATTCAAGATAAAACGGGTCCCTGAAAATGCAGGCAAAACGAAGGGAAAGGCAGGGGGAAAGTGAGGCAACCTCTGATGGTCGGAAACGGCATGCATAATCATCACAAAGACCCAAATTTGTCATAGGGGTGACAGCTAGTGAAACAGCCATGCATAAAAGAAGCAGGATCCGGGAGACCCAGGTTCCAATCCCCACTTGTGCCATAGAAACTGGGAAATTGGGGAGGGGCTGTGGCTCAGTGGTAGAGCATCTGCAGAAGGTCCCAGGTTCAATCTCCGGCATCTCCACTTAAAGGGACTAGGTAAGTAGGTGATGTGAAAGACCTCTGCCTGAGACCCTGGAGAGCCGCTGCCGGTCTGAGTGGACAATAACGACTTTGATGGACCAAGAGTCTGATTCAGTAGAAGGCAGCTTGATGTGTTCATGTGTTGTGTTCAAACTTGCTAAGTGACTTCAGGCCAGTCACCCACTTTCAGCCTAGCGTCCCTCACAGGGTTGTAGTGAGGATGGGAGAGAGGAGAGTTATGTGAGCCACTTTGGGTCCCCGAGGGGGAAGAAAGGCTGAATATCAAATGAAGTAAGCAAGTAAATCAATAAATCAGGGAACCTGCATGGAGAAAAGCTGTGTGGGAAGGAGGATGTAGCAAGGAAGAGAAGTGGGTGAGATTTCGTGAAAAAGCTGGCTAGATCCAACCCACTATTTTTCCTTTAGGGAGGATGTCATGGATTTTTTTAGGGAGGGGGCGGTCTACACATGCACTAGAGGTCTCCAGCTTTCAGTCCAGTTTCTAAGAGGAGGAAGGACGGGAGGGGATAGTTGCAACTTGACTCTGATGCACATTAATGCACATACATGGATGCACTCGCCTTACACATTGCTTATCCAGACAGTAAATATTGCTGAATGTGTAAGAACTGCCGCTCTTCTATAATAAGCACAACCAGATCTGCTGTGAGGGTAAACATTCTATTAAACATTTTAAAAAGAAAAGAAAGAAAACAGTTACGGGTTCCTTCCATGTGGAAATTTTTCTCCACCATAGAATCATAGAGTTGGAAGGAACCACCAGGGTCATCTAGTCTAGCCCCCTGTTCAATGCAGGAAATTCACAACTACCTCCCCCCCACATCCCCAGTGACCCCTACTCCATGCCCAGAAGATGGCCAAGATGCCCTCCCTCTCATGATCATAGAATTATAGAGTTGGAAGGAACCACCAGGGTCATCTAGTCTAGCCCCCTGTTCAATGCAGGAAATTCACAACTACCTCCCCCCCATGTTGGATGTAAATATACACTCTCCTCTGTGACCAGATTTATTATCACAAAGTAGAGACGACACCAGGTTTAAGAAGCAAAGGGAGAAAAAAGCTTTTTTTATTTTGCCAGGCAAAAGAGGAAGACATTTCAGCCCTTTTCGGGTTCAAAAGTGAAAGTCTCCTAACAGACTCCGCCTAGTTCTCATATTTATACTTTTCCAGAGTTCTTTGTTCTAAGAGGATTTGAATATCTCCTCCTCTCAAATCCACCCTAACTCTGATCTCATTTTGTGGTCACATGTATATGATCTCATCTGTTATTTGGTGATATCCTGTACCAGATACGAAAGATCACCTGCTTTGTTCAGTTTAAGTTAGACAGGACTATTTTCTACTGACTTATATAAATAACCACAGCTTACAAATATAATAGAAAAATAACATTTTTCCAATATGCTAGAATTAAATTAATTAAAATCTTACACATCCCACAGTCCCCCCTCATGATCAAAATCAAAATTATTTTGAATCTTGATCATTCTATTATATTAACTTGCAATTTTAAAACAATAATGTAGACACAATGTTTCCCTAGCCACTTTTTCTTAACCCAAAGGACCAAATAATACATCAAAATGGCTTTCTAAAAGAGTCTCAAACATCTACTCTTGTTCTTTAGCTAACAATTGTGCTCTGGTTTCCAAGTTTTCAATCATAAGTCTTGTTGATTTCTGAATAAAAAATTAAGTTCGCCTGCAGGTTCGACCAACCACTTCGAGCCTCTTGCACTTGAGCTCTCTCTCCAGTTGCAGTGGCTTTGGCTGCCACGACGTCATCTACTGCCCTTCTGATCTCGGCCTCACACGGTGGTAGCACTTTCTTGCATCTGGATTAATGGACCCAGCCTTCCTTTCCATTTACCTTCACTGCGACATCTGTGGTGAAAAGAATTTGGAACGGACCCGTCTACCTGAGCTGGAGAGTAGTATGCTTTTAAGATTTTACAAACACCCAGTCTCCTATTAAAAAAAGAATGGACAACAGAGTTTAGGGGGAGAGGTTGTACAACACAAGCCAGTTTTTGGGTTTCCTTCAAAGCTGCGCTTAAAGTTTTTATATAGTTTTTCATATGTTTCCAACCTCTTTATTGGGTGTTCCCTGATTCTAAAAATGCTAAAAGAGACATTCATACAGAGCCTCAAAGGGCAACAACTTGTGTGGCCCCCGGGCTAATATACGGATGCGTGTCAGTGTGATAGGCAATACATCTGACCATTTTAAATTAGTTTTTTTTACACAAATTTTAATTAACATTTCTTTTTAGGGTCTGATTCATTTTTTTTACTGTCCCTGGTAACTGGGATCGCCAAGCCATGTAAAAACTATATTTTATTTTCATTTTTTTTTTAAAACTGTTCTATAACTTCCCTAACAAATAACCCCCTCTGTCTACATATACCCTTTGATATGTTACATGCTTTTGCTATGTGTTTTGTTTTCTGATAGATGCCCTTTCCATTGTATGACTGCAAGAATATTTCTGTTAACCCTGTTCCCCAGATGACTATTCTAGTGTAATTGTGTGAGGATGTGTGTGATGTGTACCCTTAGGCTTTTTTCAACCACCCCCCTCTTGTTTCTGTAGTCCCTACTTTTGCCATCCAGTTCCTTTTCTTCTTCAGTGCAGGGCCCTGTAGGTGGTAGTGTAAAAACTGGGGTTAAAGTCATTACCATATCACAGGATGTTGATTTTGCTGTAGTCACTTTTGCCATTTCATCAGCTCTGCAATTTCCTTTGGCCTCCTTGGTATGTCCAGTTTGATGTTATTGTCACCTGTAACTAAATATTGTCCAAAACCTGTAAAATCAAATTTCCATGCTTTACAGCTTCCCACTAGCTGTCAGGACTCTTTGTTCTTTTCAGATGTATTTATATGCTTGTACAACTCCAAAAGCATCTTTGCTGTCAGTATAAATGTTCACAGTCTTACCTGCTGCTTTAAGTAAGGCCTGGTTCAATGCATATAATTCGGCTGCTTGTGCTGAAAATGACGCTGGTAATGGCTTTGCTTCAAGCACTTTGCACTCAGTCACCAGGCTGTATCCACTCTGCCTTTTTCCACTCACCACTCGAGAAGATCCATCAATCGAGATCTGCGTTGTGGATAGGCTCATCTACCCGTGCCATGGTGCACATATCTACAGTCTGTAGACAGTCAGTTGTTACAGGCAGCAGACTAGCAGGATTTTTTGTAAGTCATTTGGCTCCTTTCCGTTGTAACAAAATAGTCACTGCATGAGGGCAAAACACTCTGATTGGATGTTCAATAGTCAATTTTTTGCTTCCTTCACAGCCAGGGCAGTTGCAGCTACTGCCCTCAAGCATGGAGGCCACTTTTGTGCCACTGGATCCAGCTGTTTTGATAAATAAGCTACAGGTCTTTCAGTTAGCCAACAAGTTTGTGTGAGGACCCCCGCCATGCAACCCTCCTTTTGCAGGTCAGGGATACCCAGAGCTGGTGCTGTCATCAAAGCTTGCTTCAGCTTTTTTTACTTATGTGCATTTTCAGGTTCCCACTACAATACTTCTGGTTCCTCATCATGGCATATTTTTATAAAGTCTCTGGTTAGTTTACTATACTCTTTTATCCACTCATGACAAAATTTCAATATTTCCAAGAAGGACCTTAGCTGTTTCTTAGTTTGAGGGAGTGGCATGCGATAAATAGTCTTCCCTGTGTTATTTTGTGTCCCAAATAAATTACTTCCCTTTGGGCTACTTGGAGTTTTTCTTTTGAGACCCTATATTTTTTTCTGTCTTAAGAAATTCAGCAATGAGATCGCTCCCTCTAACACCAGCTTCTCTGTTTTTGCAGAGATTATCTGGATTCTTTCACCTCAGGAGAAACAGGTCCTTAGAGTTGGCATCCAGTGGAATGCTAAAAAGGCATTTTTCAAATTTGTCACACTAAACCATACATGGTGTCCTGATGGGATGTACAGGAAAGTGTGAGGATCTGACACCATTGGATGCCCATGTTGAACAATCTCATTAATTTCCTTTAAATCCTCAACTATCCTCTTCTCTTTCCTTTTCTACCTGGCTTTGGCAATGCCAGAATAGGGATGTTGTCTCCCATTTGTCAGCAACTGCTGTACTACTGGTAATTTTAACTGGCATTTACACTCCCAGTCAAAGGTTACCTGTATGGGTGAAATGTTTAACTGGCCTGCATTGTCATCTTGCACTTACAGCATTCGTTTACAAATAATATATATACCCTTTTTTTTTTAATTAATGATGCCACTTTTATGTTATAACAACATAAAAACAAAAAAACATAAAATAAAAAGACACTGTCCTTCAGTGTTACTCCTCTGAAGATGCCGGCCACAGCCGCTGGCGAAACGTCAGGAAAGAAAATTCCAAGACCACGGTTACACAGCCCGGATAACCTATGAGAACCAATGAACTTTGACCGTGAAAGCCTTCAATAATACCCTGGCTTTAATTTGACTGTGTTTTAAAACACTTAATATATTAACATGATTTCTCCGTCCCTGGAGAAAACAGGCACCCAGCATCACCAATATCCATCTCATTGAATAACCATAACTATCCTCTTTCTTTATAAACCCTTCTGCTTTCCTCTTTTAAAGTCTTTCCCAACCATACATAACACCTTTCCTCAGCCCTCTTAAGCCACAACACTTGCCCCTTCACAACACACCTAAAACATGCTCTAACTTTCTCATAACTTACTTATTCCCTCATATTAATACACATTGCCTTTCCACCTTGTAAGCATTTCCAGTCTGTTTCTTTTCTTATAAAGTTTTATACAGTTCACAAGACTCTGCTTTCCAAATTCCAAACACTTTTGACTTGACCCCTCCTCCTGCGTTCAGCAAGAGGGCTGGTTCAGTCAGAGTTAACTTAAAATTCCTTTTTTTTTTTAATTTTGTTTCACATTTTAAACTTCAGAGAAAGAAAGGATCTTCTGTTAACAAAACAGTATTTCTGCCTTGATTTACGACCAGTCTGAGAGAGAGAAGAAGAACAGAAACACTTTGAAGCGGAGAAAGGAGGGGCATGGGGGATTTTTTTCTCTTCCAGTCTCTTCCTCAGAAAGAAGACAACCAGATTACTTTTCTCCCAGCAAAGAACAGATTTTCAACAGAAAACAACAACAACACACACAACAAAACCAGACTACTCAAACAATTTGATTTCCTTTCGGCAACACAGTTTGAAGGGAGGAGGGAAATTCCTTTTGGCTGACGCCGTCCAGTATCCCAGGCTGGCCCCATAAAAAAATAAACACGTTAACATTTGTCAAATAATCACATAACCCTTAATAAAATACTTCACAGAAAGAGGGAACATAAATCACGCTGGACAAGACAAGACACTACGTTCCCTTTTCTAGGCATTTACCTCTTCCAATGCCCTGGAGGCAACTGGAAAAATTCCGGATCAGCACAGGATTCCACAATCCCTGCTCTTGCTTTTCACACTGACAATAAAATACCATTGGCTGAACCCTCTGTTACAGCCCCCGTTACCATTCCAACTCAGTGGCGTCCCACTGAGCCCCTTATCCATGGTGGCGTTGCTTCTGCCTTCTCCTCTTAGAAGGGCTTACCTCTAAGATCTGCCCCACCATTAAGGTCCCGTAATTCCTTTCCGCGGTTCCTTACCTCCAGCCCGTTGCTTCTCCTGGGTCGGTTTAAAAGTGGGACTCTGCAATTGCACTCACCCCCAGATGCTGTGTCTGCCAAGCTTGAGGACCAGCGAAATCGCCGGGTGCACCTGTCCTACAAAACTTCGACACCCGTCATCTGTGAGCAATTGACAACCAGATGTCCCCTGGGGTGCCATAAATCTGTTGGATGTAAATATACACTCTCCTCTGTGACCAGATTTATTATCACAAAGTAGAGACGACACCAGGTTTAAGAAGCAAAGGGAGAAAAAAGCTTTTTTTATTTTGCCAGGCAAAAGAGGAAGACATTTCAGCCCTTTTCGGGTTCAAAAGTGAAAGTCTCCTAACAGACTCCGCCTAGTTCTCATATTTATACTTTTCCAGAGTTCTTTGTTCTAAGAGGATTTGAATATCTCCTCCTCTCAAATCCACCCTAACTCTGATCTCATTTTGTGGTCACATGTATATGATCTCATCTGTTATTTGGTGATATCCTGTACCAGATACGAAAGATCACCTGCTTTGTTCAGTTTAAGTTAGACAGGACTATTTTCTACTGACTTATATAAATAACCACAGCTTACAAATATAATAGAAAAATAACATTTTTCCAATATGCTAGAATTAAATTAATTAAAATCTTACACATCCCACACCCACACCCCCAGTGACCCCTACTTCATGCCCAGAAGATGGCCAAGATGCCTCTCATGATTTGCCTAAGGTCATAGAATCAGCATTGCTGACAGATGGCCATCTAGCCTCTGCTTACAAACCTCCAGGGAAGGAGAGCTCACCTCCTCCAGAGGAAGCCTGTTCCACTGAGGAGCAGCTCAAACTGTCAGAAAGTTCTTCCTAATGTCTAGATGAACATTTGCTTCCGAACTCGAGCACTTTGGAGCATCCCGACCCCCTCTACTCATCCACTTCTCAGGTTTTCCCAGCCTCTGGCGCAATGTTCTTCCTGAAACCTGCTTTACTACAAAAGAAACAAAATCAGTGTTGTTCAAATAGTTGATGCACCCAAACAAATACAACACTAGACTACTACCAAAGAATGCAACCCAAGCATGATAACACACTGTGTCGACGGGAAGGTGGCCGTGGGGAGGTTGCAGTGGCTCAGTGGTAAGAGCATCTGCTTGACATGCAGAAAACCCCAGGTTCAATCCCCGGCATCTCCAGTTAAAGGGACTAGGCAAGTAGGTGATGTGAAAGACCTCTGCCTGAGACCCTGGGGAGCCGTTGCCAGTCTGAGTAGACAATACTGACTTTGATGGACCAAGGGTCTGATTCATTATAAGGCAACTTCATGTGTTTATTAGGGCAGGGGCTGTGGCTCAGTGGTAGAGCATCTGCTTGACATACAAAAAGCCCCAGGTTCAATCCCCGGCATCTCCAGTTAAAGGGACTAGGCAAGTAGGTGATGTGAAAGACCTCTGCCTGAGACCCTGGAGAGCTGCTGCTGGTCTGAGTAGACCAGTGGTGGCGAACCTTTTAGAGACCGAGTGCCCAAACTGCAACCAAAAACCCACTTATTTATCGCCGAGTGCCAATGTGGCAATTTAACCTGAATACCACCCCCAGAGGGGGCCCAGAGGGAGAGGCTAGGGTTGCCAAGTTCCTCTTCGCCATGAGTGGGAGGTTTTTGGGGTGGCGCCTGAGGAGGGCGGGGTTTGGGGAAGGACTTCAGTGCCATAGAGTCCAATTGCCAAAGTGGCAATTTTTTCCAGGGGAACTGATCTCTATTGGTTGGAGATCACCTGTAATAGCAGATCTCCAGCTAGTTCCTGGAGATTGGCAACCAGTTCCTTAGTGTTTTCTCTCTACATATCAAGACAAATGGAAAGGTGTTTGGAGGATAGCTTGTGGGCACTTCAAAGGTGGAATAGGACTACACACCCCTCCGCCCGCACAGACCCAGAGGGTGCCGGAGAAGCCGCTGGAGGGAAAGAAGGAAGGAAGGAAGGAAAGAAGGGAAGGGAGGGGGAAAGGGAAGGAAGGGAGGGAGAGAAAGAAAGAAAGAAAGAAAAAGAGAGAGAAAGGGAGAAAGAAATGGAGCAAGGGAGAGAAAGAAAAGGACAGAGGGAGACAGAAAAAGAAAGAGGCCATTTATGCATGGGAGGTTTTGCCTTGGATTTGCCACTCGGTGGGGCTCGGCGGCAGGCTTGTGAGAGGCGAGCAGGGTGGGGCAGAGGGCTCCTCCTTCGCACCCACCGACCAGCCATGCCCCTCCGCCCGCACAGGCCCAGAGGGCGCCGGAGAAGCCGCCGGCCATGCCGAGTGTGAGCGCTCGGCTTCTGTTCCCCGCTCTCCCACCCGCCTGGCTGGCCGCGCACGCTCCAGCGGCGGCAATGACGGCAGCTTCTGTGGGAGAGTCCGGGGGCCACAGCCAATGATGTCAGAGGTTCCCCACCCCTGGGCTACAGCCTCCCCCATCCGGGGTGGGGCAGAGCCGGAAAGGCCAGCGGCTTGGAGGAACAGTGCGTGCCGGCAGAAAGGGCTACGCGTGCCGGAAGTGGCACCCGTGCCATAGGTTCGCCAACATGGGAGTAGACAATACTGACTTGGGGAGGGGCTGTGGCTCAGTGGTAGAGCATCTGCTTGGCATGCAGAAGGTCCCAAGTTCAATCCCCGGCATCTCCAGTTAAAGGGACCAGGCAAGTAGGTGATGTGAAAGACCTCTGCCTGAGACCCTGAAGAGCCACTGCCGGACTGAGTAGACAATACTGACTTCAATGGACGAAGGGTCTGACTCAGTATAAGGCAGCTTCATGTGTTCATGTGACCACTGTTGTAGGTGATGGAAATCTTGTTCAGAGGTGGGGCAGTGGTAAAGAGCCTGCAGAAGGTAAGGTTGCCAACTGTCTGGAGTGGGGGAAAGGCATGTCCTTTTAAATAAAGGTTTAATGGGCTGTTATTTTACAGGTGATGTTGTTTACCTATTACTATGAAAAGTTTCCACTGCCAGGTTTTGACAAACTTTGATTTTAAAAGAAAAATTAAAGAAAATAATGTGCTGGTAATTTTCCCTGCTGAGCAGCAATCTTAAAAAAAGAAAAAGAATGAATTACGGTTTGCAAGCCAGGCTTTGAAATGAGTAGCGTTCTTGCTGAAGGTATCCAAAAGAGCAACTCAGGACTCCCGTTTTGTACAAGCTTTCTTCCCAAGATGACCTTTAGAGCTCAGTGGGGCAAATGAGGGAATCAGAATTTGGTGATGAAGAAAGAAAACCGTACAACCTTCGAGGCAGTTTCCCCACGTGTTCCAGGAGTCAACCCTTGACATTCAAAACAGAATCTGAGGCCGAGACCGGGCAAATTTGTGAATTAAGCTCTGCCTCTTCTCCCAACGCCGTGATTCTTATTCATCCCCTGCTTTGCCCCCCCCCCCCAAGTCACAGTTTGAAAACATGAAGATTTCAAGCAGATGCATATGAAGTCGCCTTATACCAAGTCAGGCCATTGGTTAGGGTTGCCAACCTCCAGGTACTTAGCAAAAAATAGACACTGCTGTACAAATGTTAGTTACAACCCAAAAAATACAGTCACAACTTAATATAGATGCAAATTTGGTTACAAAAATTGTCAACACACCCATATAAACTATGCAATCCACCAACTAGTGTACACATACAAAGTATCAAAAAGGTACAAGATCTTTCTTATATCAGATAAGTATAATAAATATGACGGCCGTTTCTTTCTTCTTCAGTTCCTCTTCAGACCCTTAAGTTTACCAGTTGGTATATTCCTTCATTTTTACATAAGTTCTTTCCTTTATTCAAAAGCTCCCCATGGGTAGTTCAAAAACAAATTCTCCGTTCCTTCAGCCTAGTCAGGTTCCATAGATTCCTCTTTGGGATATCAGATGGGATATCAGCGAGTCAGAAGGGTAATTTATGAGCCAGACCATATCGTCTCTCTCCTTGACTCTCACCGCCCTGGAATTGCTTCGCTTCTGGAGGCCCCTTAACGCGCAAAAGGGTTAGCCGAGAGATATTAGCCCGAAGCTCAAAAGAAGCCCTTTCCTCCTCTGGGACCCTGTGGTGGGCTGGAGTGTTTGTTTAGATGGTTTAATTGACTGTAAAGGAAGCGTCGGGGAGGTACGTTAAAATGGTGGTAAAAGGCTTTTGGCTCATAAATGCTGAGCGGGGAGTCGTTAGGAGGGCCCCAAGAGACTAATAAAGGAAACCACTCATCTCACTGCCAGGAGGGGGCAATGAGGAGCCAATGAGGAGGGAGGGATTAGACATTTACATCCCGTTATCCTTCAAAGTGCAGCTTGAGTTAACTTGATCTAGGTGGAAGTGCCCTCTTCACGCAGGTTTCCTTTTTCTTCCTCCTCCTCCTCCTGGGCTTTTAAGAGTTCTACAGGAGGCAGGAATTCAACCATCAAAGTTCAGTTTAGAAAAGAGGTGACTAAGACGGGGGGACATGATAGTGGTTGGTAAAATTATGCGCGAGGCAGAGAGGGTGGGCGGAGAGAACCTTTTCTCCCTCTCCCAAAATACTAGGACACAGGGGCATCTCTCATAATACCAGAACGCGGGGTCATCTGCCGAAGCTGGAGGGTGAGGAAGTATTTCTTCACACAACGCGTAGTTCACTTGTGGGACTCCCTGCCCCAGGATGTAGTGATGGCTGCCAACTTGGAAGGCTTTAAGAGGGGAGTGGACATGTTCATGGAGGAAAGGGGTATTCATGGCTACTAGTTAAAATGGCTACTAGTCATGATGCATACCTATTCTCTCCAGGATCAGAGGACCATGCCGAATATATTAGGTGCTGTGGAACACAGGCAGAATAATGCTGATGCAGTCGTCTTGTTTGTGGGCTGACCCAACAGGGCTCTTCTTAGTACCTCTGCCTCTTCATGTTAAGAACTGATGTCCCTATTGAATTTCTTCTTGTGCAGTTGCAAAAAAAAGAAGAAAATTACGGCAACCATATACCCAAGATAGTGTGTAAAATTCATATTTATCTTTTATTGTGTTCTTTTCCAGGCTTAGGGTGATTTTGCAACACACAACGTATTGTATTGTTATGTATACTTTCCCAAGTGGTAAGAAGCCCTTGGTCAGTTTCTTTGCCATTCAAGAGAACACTGGGGACTTACATTGCCTTCGTCATATCTGTTTGTCATTGCACAAGCAGGACACATTGGAAGCAAGCAACTCTCGCAATAGGCAGTGCAACAGCCAACCCTGCATCAGATTTGCAGAACAGCTGTGTGAAAAAGATCCCACCACTAAAGCTCCTTCCAAGCTAGCTAAACAGACCAGACAGAGAGCTGAAATTCCTTCCTTGCTTCCTTCCAAACTGCAAGTGCTCTCTGTAATGATCCCACCTCTACAGACTCACTCAGGCAGTGTGGTGTAGGGGTTAAAGTGTTGGAGCAGTAGAGGAGGGGCTGTGGCTCAGCGGTAGAGCATCTGCTTGGCATGCAGAAGGTCCCAGGTTCAATCCCCGGCATCTCCACTTAAAGGGACTAGGCAAGTAGGTGACGTGAAAGATCTCAGCCTGAGACCCTGGAGAGCCGCTGCCGTTCTGAGCAAACAGTACTGACTTTGATGGACCAAGGGTCTGGTGCAGTATAAGGCAGGTTCATGTGTTCATAAGACCCTGGCACAGATCCCCACACTGTCATAATGGATTACATCATGGTAAATGTAATCATGGAGAGCCAGCATGGTGTAGTGGTTAACAGCCTACCTCACAGGGTGTCTGATGTGGAGAGGGGAAGAGGAGGCGATTGTAAGCCGGTTTGAGTCTCCCTTAAGTGGTAGAGAAAGTCAGCATATAAAAACCAACTCTTTTTCTTCTTCTTCTAGATCTATCCATCTTGTTTTCACAGGTTCTGTAAGTGATAGAGAAATGTTGTATCCTGAAAATAGGATAAATGATGGGGAGCCGCTGCGATCATGTCCATGCTCACTATAAGTTTATAATAATATGGCATCGAGAACCCTTTCTGTCTCCCCCATACACTCAGACTGTAAGTCTCAGGGGAGGGCCTTGTATCTGTGCATCTATTTTTGTAATGTTCTGCTGATTTTAGTTATATTAAAAATCTCTGGGATACTGTGAGAGCCGGTATGACCGAGCACCTTGAGTGCTGGATAGGTTCCAGTCTCTAGGCAGCCTCAAAATAACACCCTCTTGGGATTTACCTCACCAGATGGTAAGAAAAGCCAAGGTTCACCCAAAACTGTTCAGCACCTGAGGCAGAAATTGCTCCCTCGTCCTTAAAAACATTAAATAACTGGCAATTTACTGCCCTCTTGTATCCCAAAGGTCAGCAGGCTGAGGGAGTCGGCTTACTTTGCCTCATAACAGAGCAAGCCCTGAGAATAAAACTGCCTCTATCGTTGGTGGGAGGTTTGCTGTGTTTAATTCTGGTCCCTTCAGGTTTTCTTTTTGTTTTACTTCAGGGCAATAGGGAACGCTCTCAAACTAGGGGGAACTCTTAGTGTAAGTAAAGTAAAGGTCCCCTGTGCAAGCACCGGGTCATTCCTGACCCATGGGGTGACGTCACATCCCGACATTTACTAGGCAGACTTTGTTTTTACGGGGTGGTTTGCCAGTGCCTTCCCCAGTCACCTTCCCTTTACCCCCAGCAAGCTGGGCACTCATTTGACCGACCTCGGAAGGATGGAAGGCTGAGTCAACCTTGAGTTGGCTACCTAGAACCAACTTCCGTCGGGATCGAACTCAGGTCGTGAGCAGAGCTTGGACTGCAGTACTGCAGCTGACCACTCTGCGCCACGGGGCTCCTTACCCTTAATGACTGCCCACCAAAGTCTGTTAAAAAAGCAAGTTTCCCCCTTCAGCAGGAGACCTGCTGGCCTCTCACTTTGCTGCCTGCCATCACTGGGGCAGCAGGAGAAAAAAAAATTGCCAGGAAGTGACCCCGCGGCATCAATGGGATGCTCTGGGATTCGGACAAAACTCTGTTTTACCACAGAGCTTGGGCAAATCCTAGAGAGTCACGTTGATGGCGTGATGTCACTTCTGTGTATTAGTGGGAAGAGATGTTGTGCTGTTGCTGTGATGCCATTTTCCCCACCCTCTCCTCCTCCTGCTGGTTACCAGCTGGTAACCCTAACCCTCTTAGTGGGATCCCTAGCTCCTTCAAGAATTGTGCCTTGATTGTAGGGTTGCCAAGTCCCTCTTCGCCACCAGCAGGAGGTTTTGGGGAATGAGCCTGAGTAGGGCGGGGTTTGGGGAGGGGAGGGACTTCAATGCCATAGAGCCCAATTGCCAAAGCAGCCATTTTCTCCAGGGGAACGGATCTCTGTCGCCTGGAGATCTGTTGTAATATCAGGAGATCTCCAGCTAGTACCTGGAGGTTGTAATCTATTAGCAAGCCTACTTGGTTGTAATCTATTAGCAGTTCTAAAGATGGCCTCCTCTGTGACTGGTCCTATATTCTTGTCCTCAGCGTTGCTTCCTTGATGAGTCGCTGTGGTTCCATCATGCCACTATCCTTGGCAAGTTGGGGTATCTGGAAGAGCCAGCGTGGTGTAGTGGTTACAAGCGGCAGACTGTGAACCGGGTTAGTTTCCCCGCTTCTTCACATGAAACCTGCGGGGTGATCTTGGGCCAGTCACAGTTCTCTCAGAACTCTCTCAGCCACCTCTACCTCACAAGTAGGGTTACCAACCTCCAGGTACTAGCTGGAGATCTCCTGTTATCCCAACCGATCTCCAGCCGACAGAGATCAGTTCGCCTGGAGAAAATGGCCGCTTCGGCAATTGGACTCTATGGCATTGAAGTTCCTCCCCTCCCCCAACCCCGCCCTCCTCAGGCTCTGCCCCCAAACCCTCCCACTGGTGGCAAAGAGGGACCTGGCAACCCTACTCGCAAGGTGGCTGTTGTGGGGAGAGGAAGGGAAGGCAATTGTAAGCCAGTTTGAGACTCCTTAAAGGTAGAGAAAATCGGGCTATAAAAACCAACTCCTCCTCTTCTTCTTCTTCTTCTTCCTCCTCCTCCTCCTCCTTCTGCTGCCAGGGGAGAATGGCAACCTTAGTAGTTGCTAGGCAGTTCCTCAGAGGATGACCAGGGTCTGAGACTCCTTAAAGGTAGGATTTCAGAATACACATACTGAGTGGTATGTTGTGGCTAGGGTTGCCAGGTGCCTCTTCACCACCGGCGGGAGGTTTTTGGGGCGGAGCCTGAGGAGGGCAGGGTTTGGGGAGGGGAGGGACTTCAATGCCATAGAGTCCAATTGCCAAAGCGGCCATTTTCTCCAGGCGAACTGATCTCTGTCGGCTGGAGATCAATTGTAATAGCAGGAGATCTCCAGCTAGTACCGGGAAGTTGGCACGGGAAGAAATCAGTACAATGATACAAAATATGTATATTGTGTTTCAAAACATTTCAACAAGTACAATGGACTACAACAAGTGACAATAAACAATATATACAAAATATACAAAACGTGTTTGATGCAGTCTATGAATAGTAGTCTATAAATAATACAATCTTCTTAGTATATAGAAAAGTGTTTTAAAAGGTCCATCAGGTACATGAAAACAAGCTAAGCTGTTGCCTACACTTGGGAGTATCCTACGGGAACTGGTGAATTGACTTCATGATGATATATAGAATTTAATTAAGCTTGGATACTTGATTGGAAATGGGGCTGAAGAAATATTCTTGAAACAGCCGTCCCCCACCCATCATGCTTAATGAAGACTTTGTGATCATTTATACATGTACCTGATGGACCTTTTAAAACACTTTTCTATATACTAAGAAGATTGTATTATTTATAGACTACTATTCATAGACTGCATCAAACACGTTTTGTATATTTTGTATATATTGTTTATTGTCACTTGTTGTAGTCCATTGTACTTGTTGAAATATTTTGAAACACAATATACATATTTTGTATCATTGTACTGATTTCTTCCCGTGCCAGTTTCCAAACCTGACGGTATTAGCACGGAGGTGCTCTTTTCTTGTTTTGCTAAGTACCGGGAAGTTGGCAACCCTAGTTGTGGCTCTTGTCCCCGAAAACAGCTGCCTTGGGGGGGGGGGTGTTAGGAAGAAGCAATGGCGGAGTCTGCAATACCCTCTAAAGCGTGAGCGAGTATGGCACGTTTACCACTCGGCCGATGTGCGGGTCAGCATGTGACTCAGTTCGCCAGTGCCGTTTTCTCCTTCCCGAGGCCACCGCCGTCTTTGAGAGTTACAGTCAGGATGATTCTTGGCAAGCGTGTCACGGGCTGTGTTTATCGCCTGGAGAGTTCAACCATGGCACGTAATATTGAGCGCGAGAAAGGGAGAGGGAAGCAAGGGGGGGAAATCTCCCCAGCCCCTCCCCTGCGTCGCGCAACCTTTTCTCGAACAAAACGGAGTGACCGAGGTGCTTATTATATCTTCACATCAACGCGCTTTATTTATTTATTTTTTCTTAAATAGATGCTTTTCTTCTTCTTGCTCGCGCAAGCCCACAAATTACCACTTCGAGCGCTTGTGCCATCTTCTTGGATGGGAGAAGGCGAATGCTCCTTCTCGCCCCGCACGACAGGAGCCTGCCAGCTCAATTTGCCTTCCTCCTTGCAACTCGGGCAAACCGTCGTCGTTTCGGAGGCCCCCAATGGACGGCTAATCTCCTCTTTGGGGCCGGGCAATGGTGCCCTGTGGGGGAAGAAATCAGCCAGCGACCCAGCTGCTGGAAGGCCTTCGCTTTGTCGGTGACGATGGCCGCTCCCCCTCACAACACCCTTGCGAGGAAGCAAAACGTTTGGGAGAATGTGTGCTTTCTCCCGGGGAGCGGAGGAGCCATCTGAGAAAGCAGCGGGCTCCGTGGCGGCGGTGGCGGAATACGGTGCCACGGACGTTGAGGGGAAACCAGTACTGCCGCAGAGGGATGGAGAGTGGGCCTCCTCCAGGAGTAGAAAAGGGCAGGCCTGCCTCTCCCACGCTAGCCGCATTAGGAGAACCACCTCCTCCCTTCACGTTCGGTCCCAGCCGGCAGAACCGGTCCAGCCTGTCCTGTTGCCGGTGCGGCGGTGGCAAATCATTTCCTTCTCTCGTTTCCTTCATGCTGTTAAGTGACAGCTAAAGATGAGTCGTGCGTAGTTTGTCTGGAAACAAGGACAATTCTGCACGTCCATGAGGACTGGAAACCTCTGAGCAAGGATGAAAAAAGCTGCCATCTTCCCCAGGGGAACTGATCTCTATCGGCTGGAGATCAGTTGTAATAGCGGGAGATCTCCAGTGAGTACCTGGAGGTTGGCAGCCCTATGTACCACTAGGGTTGCCACCTTCCTGGTTAGCGGCTGGAGAGCCAGCGTGGTGCAGTGGTTAAGAGCAGTGGTTTGGAGCTATGGACTCTGATCTGGAGAACCGGGTTTGATTCCCCACTCCTTCACATGAGTGGCGGAGGCTAATCTGGTGAACTGGATTTTTTCCCCCATTCCTACACATGAAACCAGCTGGGTGACAGTGGGCTAGTCACACTCTCTCAGCCTCACCTACCTCACAGGGGATGTAAAGGGAAGGGAAGGTGATTGTAAGCCGGTTCGGGTCTCCCTTAAGTGGTAGAGAAAGTGGGCATATAAAAACCAACTCTTCTTCTTCTTCTTCTTCTTCCTCTTCCTCTTCCTCTTCCTTTTCCTCTTCTTCTTCTTCTTCTTCTTCTTCTTCTATTACAACTGATCTCCAGCCACTAGAGATCAGTTCACCTGGAGAAAATGGCCACTTTGGCAATTGGACTCTATGGCATTGAAGTCCCTCCCCTCCCCAAACCCCACCCTCCTAAGGCTCTGCCCCAAAAACCTCCCGCCAGTGGCAAAGAGGGACCTGGCAACCCTATGTACCACAGAGCTAGTGATCCAGAGAGAAACTGCCTTTTCTCTGCACGATCACGTTCCAGCATGTCTGAGCATGTTTTGCTCAGGAAAGAACGTCACAGGGTTTTAAAAAGAAATCGAGGAGATCATCGGAGCTCTGGAAGGGGGAGCGGCTGGTTGACAGGAAACAGAGCCGCCTTTCTGGCCTTGACCAATTGCTACAAGCGGACAGCCCGTGGGTTGCTCTGGGCCTATGCATGATTCCAGAGAGAATCCCCTTCTGTCCTCCCCAGTAATTAAAACTAGCAGCCAGTAATTTGCCTCTGACACTCAGGGTGGTAGATGAGCATTCAAACCTCAAGAGGGTTGGTTCACAACAGCCTGCTGGGAGGGGCCATGCATGCAAAATGGAGGGGGCTCTGCAGAAGCAAAGCTCTGAAGCCACAGAAAAGACGGGAGAAAGTTGTTTGAATCCTGGAGGATGCCAGCAAAATAAAACAATCATGAACTGGTAAGGGTTTGGTACATGCGCACCTGAACCCTGATTATTCCAGTGGTCCATTTACACATGCAAATATGCATGTTGTCTCTGTGTGGGCCCCGTAAGCTGCAGTACCGCAGCCCAAGCGCTGCTCACGTCCTGAGTTCGATCCCAACGGAAGTCGGTTTCGGGCAGCTGGCTCAAGGTTGACTCAGCCTTCCATCCTTCCGAGGTTGGTAAAATGAGTACCCAGCTTGCTGGGGGTAAAGGGAAGATGACTGGGGAAGGCACTGACAAATCACCCCATAAACAAAATCTGCCTAGAAAATGTCGGCAAAACGCTCAAGAGTGTAAAACACCTTGGAAGTAGATGAGGATGAAAAAGATACTCTAGAGATCACCTTGGTTTCTGTAGTCTGTATGTGCATGCAAAATGCAAGCATTGCCCCTATTCATACCACAAGTAGCAGGATCATTACGGGTGGCACACCCTGCCGATATGTGCCCAGTATACGTGGCTGTAAGGTGAGATGGCTGTAAGGTGAGAAAAGGACTCTTGTGGGGTCGTTTGCAAGACACCACCTTTCTCTGGTCAAGTTCATCGTTCCCTACTTGGTCAGAACAATCCTGGTTGCGCCCAAGGGAGAAGAGATGAGTTGCCAGGTCCCTCTTTGCCACTGGTGGGAGCCTGAAGAGGGCGGGGGTTGGGGAAGAGAGGGGATTCAATGCCATAGAGTCTAACTGCCACAGCGGCCATTTTCTCCAGGGAACAGTTGGAACCCTCGGAGGTCTGAACAAATTTGTTTCATATATGAGACAATTTTTTGTACCGTTGCATCTTATAACGGACAGCTGAAGAAGATTATCGAAACACAGGAGAATATCTAGAATCTGTGTCCGTCCTTTTTGGAAGGGATCCGTGTTGCGGACCTGGGACTTGTTCCGTTGAACTTTGCACCCGCATGTTACTTCGGGGCTGTTGTTACTAACCGGATACTTCCAGCATATTTACGCAATTTATGAATGTATTATTTGTATGTGTATGTTGAGTATGGATTGTAGAGCATGTATGTTTGTTTGAATTACTCCACCTTCACTTTTGTATCTGGTATATATAGGATTTGATTGCGTGTTTAATATAAGTGTTTAGTTAGGTATGAGAGGCTGCGTGCTGCCTTAGTTTTGTTGTTAGTACCTGGAGGTTGGCAACCCTAAGAAGAGAGTTGAGGCAAGAGGCCCCGATCCTTCATCTTCTATCCATCTCATAATACATCCCTGAAATGTGGAAGCGAGTCTGGTGTTGACATGACTACAGGGGTTGCTTTCCCAGGGTCAAGGTGTCCATTATCCGAACAGAAGCCTGTTCTCAGATGACTCCACTCTGCAATCTCTTGCTGGCTGATCTTAATTTTGGAGAGTTTATTTTGGAGAGTTTCTTGCTGTCAATCCACTTGGTAATACTCTCCAAGTGAGCTTCTAGTGGCTCTTTACCTTGCTGCATCACCTGTTAATTCCCTGCCTTGTTAAAATAAGGACTCCCAGCCTTTTGCTTCCGCTGTCTGCCTTGCAAGAGGTTTCTGTGTTTCAGGTGATGCCGGGGAGACGTCTGATTAACAGCTGGCTTTTATAGGGTCCGGCAGACCTCTTACGGGTTCGCTTCTCTGGCCCATTAGCCGTCGTCGGTGCATTTGGAGACCGGTGATTGTACCGGCCCCACCTTTCCCGATTAGGTTTGCGACATAATCCCGTCTTCCAGTGAAAGACTCCCTGTGCTGTATAGGGTTGCCAGGTCCCTCTCTGCCACTGGTGGGAGGTGTTGGGGTGGAGCCTGGGGAGGGTGGGGCTTGGGGAGGGGAGGGACTTCAATGCCATAGAGTCCAATTGCCAAAGCAGCCAGTTTCTCCAGGTGAACTGATCTCTGTCAGCTGGAGATCAGTTGCAATGGCAGGAGATCTCCAGCTAGAGGTTATATACAAATCGCAGCCTCTGTGGCCAAAAATCCTTAAACAACTTATATACAAAAACCTTTGTATATACAAAAAACCCAGCTGCAGACTGGGGGGCTTCTCCACCCTGGCCATAAACAACCTCTCTTCTCTCTCCCCCTTCTTGGCTTAAAAGCAAATCAGCTGCCTAATGAAGACTTCTGGGCAAACTGGAAAGCTTGCTATTTGGGGGCTCTTTTGCTTCGCGCAAAATTCTGTTCTGCGGTCATGGCTTGTGCCGTTTTTGTTTCCCTGGCCACTGTGGGTACCTACAATCTGGGCGGATTGGATGCCTTTGTATCTAGGCTCTGTGGATCCTCTTTGGTAATCTGTTCATGCCTCTATGTGTGAAGGCCAGGGCAGTGCGAGGGCGGGGGGGATACCACTAAGCAGCATCTGGTTGTACAGGCAGTGTACAAAACCCGATGTTCAGTTTCTCCAGAGAACCTGGGGGAGGAGGGAATTTCCATCTGGATGTGTGTATGTTTGTGTATGGGGGGGGCAGTTCATATGAACCACCCTCCTCTCCCTTACCAGGTGCCCCCTCCAGGAAAGTGGGGGTTGAGACTACATTCTGCGACGCTTTGAAAATCGCTGCATCTCTCCATCTGACCATCCCTCCCTCCGCTGCATCGCTGCTGCGGAGCCCTGCTTTTCACTGCCTGCCAGCGTGGCTATGGCAACTGGCTGGCATGGCAACCTCAGGGTAGGGAGGCAAGCGAAAGGAAGGGAAGGGGCTGTTAGGGGAAAAGAGAGAGATGAAGATGGGGGGCTGAGGAATGGGGCGGAAGCACGGTTGCCGTGCTTGGGTTGCCGAGATGGACCAATTCGTCAAAGGAAAAGGGCGGGATGTGGGGCCCAGAGCCCTATTGGGGAGGACTGAAATGTGTGGATTGGATGTGCTTTCACATGAACACATGAACCTGCCTTATATTGAATCAGACCCTTGGTCCATCAAAGTCAGTATTGTCTACTCAGACCGGCAGCAGCTCTCCAGGGTCTCAGGCAGGGGTCTTTCACATCACCTCCTTGCCTAGTCCCTTTAACTGGAGATGCTGGGGATTGAACCTGGGACCTTCTGCATGCAAAGCACAGGCTCTACCACTGAGCCACAGCCCCTCCCCAATTTCATATCAGTCTCTTTCTGGACAGACAGATGGACAGAAAAATGTCATGAGCATGTGTCCACTTCTCCTTGTCTAGTGTAAGTGCATTTGTGCATGCCTACATGAGCTTTGAGCTTGTGGATCCCTAAGTGTACATATCTGCACATGCTGTGTCTTCCATCTCTATAGATGGATATCTAGGGGGTTACCGCACTTTGTATTCCCAGTGATGTATTAAGAGTTTGAAAATGTTATAAAAAACATCGCTTTAAAAGGGTTTTTGGATACTATGGCTTATAAATGGTTGGAAAACGTCTTCACAGCTAAAGGGGCCAAACAAAGTGCGAACAGTATTTTTTATAACGTTTTCAAACTCTTAATACATCGCTGGGAATACAAGTGCGGTAACCCCCCTAATCTGGGTATGTTTTGCATGTGTCTATGTACCTGTCCATGGCTGGAACAGATAGAGGCCCTTGTAGTGGTTCAGAGTGGTGTAATGGTCATGAGCGGAGGTTAGGAGCGGTGGACTCTAATCTGGAGAACTGGGTTTGATTCTCCACTCCTCCACATAAGCGGCAGACACTAATCTGGTGAACCGGGTTTGTTTCCCCACTCCTACACATTTTTCTGTGTACCTGTCCATGGCTGGAACCGATAGAGGACGTTGAAGTGGTTAATAGTGGTGGTTTGGAGCTGTGGACTCTAATCTAGAGCAGGGCTTCTTAACCTTTTTCCACTCGCCACCCCTTTTCGCCTGAGAAATTTTTATGCGACCCCAGGTATATAGGTATATAAAATAGGTATACAAACCAAACATTTACTGATAATAAATCATAAAGAAACCTTTTACTGTTGCCAAGTTTTTCACGACTCCCACATTCAGTTACGCGACCCCATATGGGGTCACGACCCACAGTTTAAGAAGCTTTGATCTAGAGAATTGGGTTTCGTTTCCCCACTTCTCCACTTGAGCGGCGGACACTAATCTGGTGAACCGGGTTGGTTTCCCCACTCCTCCACATGAAGGCAACTGGGTGACCTTGGGCTAGTCACAGCTCCCTGTGAATTCTCTCAGCCGCACCTACCTCACAGGGTGTCTGTTGTGGGGAGGGGAAGGGAAGGTGATTGTAAACCGGTTTGATTCTGCCTTAAGCGGTAGAGAAAGTCGGCATATAAAAACCAATTCTTCTTCTTCTTCGTCTTCGTCTTCTTTCTTCGTCTTCTTCTTCGTCTTCTTCTTTTCACAAGCATATATGAATGTGTGTAGCTGACTACCACCCACCCACCCACGCACTTCTGGACAGTACCTTCTTCTACTTCATAGAGCCCTGCTCCAGTGACACCCTGACCTCTGGGGTAGTATTGGGGAAGCTGCCACCTGAAGGGGGAGCCATAAAGTTCCCATGTGGAATGCTGTGCATGGGACGTCCATCTGTTTTATGTGCTATGCAAATCTACCTGTCTGAAGAGTGTGAGCTTTTTGGCACCTTTATAAGTTCAATTTACAATAGGATGTGAGAATTCATCGCTGTTGGCAATTATTCATGTTGATTGCAGGGGATAATTACTAATTAAGGCATTGAGACAATAGAGGGCTTGTTTTAGCTTACTGTTGTTTTTCATATATATAGGTGTGTGTTTTTTCTTTTCATTAGGGGTTTTTAACATGTTACTCGACCTCAGATGCCAGAATTAGGTGGCATGCAAATTTATATCGGTGAATGAAATACTGTCTATGTATGCACTTTAGGTAGGGTTGCCAACCACTAGGTACTAGCTGGAGATCTCCCGCTATTACAACTGATCTCCAGCCGATAGAGATCAGTTCACCTGGAGAAAATGGCCACTTGGGCAATTGGACTCTATGGCACTGAAGCCCCTCCCCTCCCCAAACCCCACCCTCCTCAGGCTCCACCCAAAAAACCTCCCCACCCCCGGTGGCAAAGAGAAACCTGGCAACCCCAGTTGCCAGCTATGGGTTGGGAAATACCTGGAGCTTTTTGGAGCTGAGCCTGAGGAGGGTGGGGTTTGGAGAGGAGCGGGGAATCAAACCCAGTTCTCCAGAATAGAGTCCACAGCTCCAAACCACCGCTTAACCACCACACGTCATTCATTTGGTGGTTATGCCTGTCAATGTAAGCGTGCCATAAACCGAACCAGCGTGGTGTAGTGGTTAGAGAGTAAAATAGGACTGAGTACACTTGGGTTCGAATGCTCACTTCTGCCATGACCCTTGCAGAACCAGTCGCTATCTCTCAGGCAAGGCAACCTCATAGGTTTAGCGTGTGTGGCGGGGGGGGGGTGGAAATGAAGGGAACTGTGAATGCCATCTCGAGTAGAATAAAATACCACAATAAATAATGAATAGCTGCTTGTGTGTGTGCGCGTGTAATTGTCGGCGCTACAGAATTTGCATGCAGGTTCTGAGGACAGCGCTTCTAACCACAGGTTTTCAGCAGAATTCTAGGTAGTTCTAAAAAAATTATTCATTTTTTTTGTTTACAAGGGGCTGTGTGGGAGATGCGCTCTGTCAGTTGAATTTCATCCCCGAGAAACTGTTGTGGCTCTGAAACCGAATTCCAGTTGTTGGGAAAACTTAAAGGTTTTAGAAGATCAATCAAATCTGTTTGATGGATGCAACCCGTTGGTGGCAAAATGATGCGCGGGGGGTGGGGTGGGGAGAGTGACTTCTTTCACACAGGAAAAAAGAGGCTTTTTGGAAGCCGTTTTCTAATCTCTGCTACAAACACAAAAGTACCTGGGCTTGCTTTCAGAACTGTATATCCTTAGATTACCTGCAATTTCACTCAAGGGGTGCAAACGTTTGTGAAGTTAGTTGAAGAGAAACTGGGCATCCTATTGCAAGTTTTGGCAGTTGTGGCTAGGGTTGCCACGTCCCCCCTGGCCCCTGGAATAGAGGGTGTAGGGTTGTCAGAGCTAGGTTGGGAAACTCTTGGAGATTTGGGGATGGAGCCTGGGGAGGACAGGGACCTCAGGGGGGTACAATGCCATAGAGTCCACCCTCTAAAGCATCTGTTTTCTCCAGGGAGAGTTAACGTGGGGTAGGGGTTAAGAGCGTTGGTTTGGGGCCGGTGAAGTCTGATCTGGAGAACCAGGTCCCCACTACTCCACATGAATGACGGAGGCTAATCTGGTGGACTGGATTTGTTTCCCCACTCCTACTCACAAAGCCAGCTGGGTAACCCTGGGCTAGTCACCGCTCTCTTAGAGCTCTCTCAGCCCCACCTACCTCACAGGGTGTCTGTTGTGGGGAGGGGAAGGGAAGGTGATTGTAAGCCGGTTTGATCCTCCCGTATGTGGCAGAGAAAGTTGGCATATTAAAACCAACGCTTCTTCTTCTTCAGTCTGGAGAGGAGCTGTAATTCCAGGGGACCCCCAAGTCCCAGTTTGAGGCAGGCATCCCTGTTGTGGCTCACCAAAGAGAGGAATCCTGGAGTAAGAAAGGATTAATAGACTGACATTAATTGACTGATTCTGCCACATTAATTGACTGATTCTGCCACATAAACTCTCCTGAAACATTAAATTCGGCCAAAAGGCCTAGTTCACAAATTCTTTTTGGCTCTCGTTTTCAAAACTGAGGGTCAATGCAGGCGAAATAATCTCTGCAAGGCTCTTCAACGAGCCCGCAGCCAAACTGGGATTTGAACTCAAGACACCCAGCTCAGCAGTTAACTGACATCTCATCTGCTGGGCCAAGGTTAGGCCCTATACGAGCCAGTTGTTGACAGGAACCAGCTATGAGGCTCCCAGGGCAGAGTGATGGTGGGAAGAGAGAGGGATTTTTCTACGATAAGGCAAAAATTATCTTGTCCTCCAAGGAAAAAGGAAGCCAAAGGAAAAAGATGCAGAGATCACATTTAACTGTGAAGCCGCCCGCCAGCTATCAGAGCAGAGAAAGGACAAGGAGGTGCAGTTGTAAGAGTATCTTCCCTCGTGCATTGTAGGGTTGCCAACTCTGGGTTCGGAAATTCCTGGAGAGTTTGATGGTGGTGCCTGTAGAGTAGGCTTACCAGCTCCGCATTGGGAAACGTGTGTTATGTGTTAAGTGCCGTCAAGACGCTTCCGACTCATGGCGACCGTATGAATCAATGTCCTCCGAAACATCCTATCTTTAACACCCTTGCTCAGGTCTTGCAAACTGAGGGCCGTGGCTTCCTTTATAGAGTCAATCCATCTCTTGTCGGGTCTTCTTCTTTTCCTGCTGCCCTCAACCTTCCCCAGCATGATTATCTTTTCCAGTGACTCTTGTCTTCTCATAACGTGACCGAAGTACGATAGCCTCAGTTTAGTCATTTTAGCTTCTAGGGTTGGTTCAGGCTTGATTTGATCTATAACTAGGGTTGCCAGGTCCCTCTTCACAACCTGCAGGAGCTTTTGGGGGAGGGTGGGGTTTGGGGAGGGGAGGGACTTCAATGCCCTAGAGCCCAATGGCCAAAGCGGCCATTTGCTCCAGGTGAACTGATCTCTATCGGCTGGAGATCGGTTGTAATAGCAGATCTCCAGCTAGGACCCGGAGGCTGGCAGCCCTATCTATAACCCACTGATTTGTTGGGGGGGGGGGGTTAGCATTGGGAAATACCTGGAGATTTTGAGGGTGGAGCCTGAGGAGGGTGGGTTTGGGGAGAGGAGGGACATCAGTAGGCTACAACCCCACAGAACCCGTTTTCCAAAGCAGCCGTTTTCTCCAGGCGCGCTGATCTCGGCCGCCTGGGGACCAGATGTAATAGCGGGAGATCTCCAGCCATTTGCAGTATATAGGGTGATTGGTGGATTTTTTTACCACATACTGTGAATTGCATAGCTACAAAATATTTGGCAATGTTAACAGCTATTTTCCTGTACTGATTTTCTCATCCTTTTGATATATGTACAGAGGTGTCTGTTTTCTCCTTCATTGTCTGGAGGTTGGCAACCCTACATGGCGGAGCAAAAGCCTATCCCGTGTGGAACCAGCCCGGGTTGCAGCTTGTTATATCGCCTGCGTTTCTATAGCTTAATTAGACAATCTCCTGCAGGGCTGGGGAAGGCACAGGGAGTTGATCTCAGCTGTCTTTGGAAGGGACAGCGAACAAAAACATACAGTTCTCAGCATTTGGAGCGAAAGGACAACTCCTGTAAGCACAGCAGCACCATCCGAAACTCCATCTGTTTGTCATTTTCTGCCTGTTTAAGCTAATGAGATCACTCTTCTCTCTCTCTCTCTCTCTCTCTCTCTCTCTCTCTCTCTCTCTCTCTCTCTCTCTCTCTCTCTCTCTCTCTCTCTCTCTTTCTTTTTGGTGAGGCTTGGAGCCGCAGCAAACAACTTTGGGAGCCCCGAGCGGGGCATGTAGGCAGGATCTCTGAGCGCCACCTGGGGGCCCTGTGACCTGCCTTCTAGCATTGCTGTGGGAATGCAAGCCAACAGCTGGAGCCAGTTGTGTGCATGCTCTGGAACATGGTGTGTGTCTTGGGGGGGGAGGTGGAGTTGACGCTCCCCCTGGTGGCAGGAGGGCATTCAACAAGGATAGCTGCGAGAGAAAGGGTTGCCTGCTCGAGGTCGGGAAATTCCTGGAGATTTGGGGGTGGGGTGCGGTTTGGGAAGGGGAGGGTTTGTGGAAAGGGGGAGGAGGAGGAGGAGGAGTTGGTTTTTATATGCCGACTTTCTCTACCACTTAGAATCAAACCAGTTTACAAAATATTGTCGAAGGCTTTCACGGTCAGAGTTCATTGGTTCTTGTAGGTTATCCGGGCTGTGTAACCGTGGCCTTGGAATTTTCTTTCCTGACGTTTCGCCAGCAACTGTGGCAGGCATCTTCAGAGGAGTAACACTGAAGGACACTGTCCTTCAGTGTTACTACTCTGAAGATGCCTGCCACAGTTGCTGGCAAAACGTCAGGAAAGAAAATTCCAAGGCCACGGTTACACAGCCCGGATAACCTACAAGAACCAAAAAACCAGTTTACGACTGCCTTCTTTTCCCCTCCCCACAACAGACCCACTGTAAAGTAGGTGGGGCTGGAGAGAGCTTCAAGAGAACTGTGACTAGCCCAAGGTCACCCAGCTGGCTTCATGTGGAAGAGCGGGGAAACCAACCCGGTTCTCCAGATTAGTGTCTGCCGCTCATGTGGAGGACTGGGGAATCAAACCCGGTGCTCCAGATTAAAGTCCGCCGCTCCAAACCACCGCTCTTAACCACTGCACCATGCAGGCTCTCACTGGAAGGGAGCTCAACGTAGCACAATGCCATACAGTCCACCTTCTAAAGCAGCCGTTTTCTCCAGGGGAACTGATCTCTGTCATCTGGAGATCGGTTGTAATTTTTGGAGCTCTCCAGGCCGAGCCTGGCGAGTGACAACTTTATGCAAGGCTTGGGTTGCCAGCTCCAGGTTCGGAAATATTTGAAGATGGTGCCTGAGTGAGTGGGGTTTGGGGAGGGGACCTTGGTAAGTAGGGTTGCCAACCTCCAGGTACTGGAGAATAAGTTTACAAGAATAGCAAAAATCTTATTGCGTGCTTAGACATTAATGACAAAACAATGATGGAATACATAAACATGAACTACTATTCTGCTAATATATACAATATATACAAAGCATGTATGATGCCGTCTCTATGCAACAGAATAGTCTTCTTGGTGTATGTTCTTCTTGATAATGAAAGATAAATTCTCAAAATAATCCAATAAATGGTATACAGTCAGAGTAATCCCAATAATGCAAATAATCTTTCCCCAGGCAGGGGTCTTTCACACCTACTTGCCTAATCTCTTTAACTGGAGATGCTGGGGATTGAACCTGGGACCTTCTGCATGCCAAGCAGATGCTCTTCCACTGAGCCACAGCCATTTGCCCCCACGCCATTTGCTGCTCTCTTAGCCAGAGTAAAAGCACTGTAGCACTTAGATCTGCCAAGGGAAAGGGAGCTCGGCGAGGCGTATGTCTGGGCGAGCTGATTCTGGGCATCTTTGCGGTTCCTGGCACCGCCAAAGAAGTTTAACATCAACGTCTCTTTCTGGGCCGCCGCTGACAAAACGCTTCATTTTATAGGTATAGATTATTTCGTTCTGTCAAGCGTTTTTATCCTGCAGCTCTGGCCCAAATTAGTTCCCGAGGCATCTCGCCACAAAACAAGATATGGTACTTTAAAACAAGAAAAATATTAAGCCTTAGAAAAGACGGCTTTATAAAAAGCTGGAAATCTTGCTGACGTCTTTAAGCGGCTCACGGCGCGGTCTTCAGCTGAGTTACCACCCTTCGAAGCCCTTGGGTGGGGGGGAATTCTGTTGAGGATTGCTCTGCTAAAAAAAGCAAAGGAAGGGGGGAACAGGAAGCACAAAACATTTCGCTGTAATAAGCATGCAGAATTGTATCTGCTTATCTGGTTTCATTCCTCACCAGATTTAGTGTTACCAACCTCCAGGTGGGACCTGGAGTTCTCCTGGAATTTCAACGTATTTCCAGATTATAGAGATCAGTTCCCTGGGAGAAAATGGCAGCTTTGGAAGGCAGGCTCTATGGTATACTATAGTTTTGGGGTGATGGCCTCCCCATATTCCTCCCTCCATAGGCACCCTCACCGCCAAATCTCCAGGAATTTCCAACACTGGCATTGACAGCCGTTTTTTTTTTTTTCTCTTTTTATTTCCCTTAAAAAAACCAGAAAAATTTTTAGAAAAATATACATAAAGTAAAGACAAAAATATAATAACAGTGGTGGCTGATCTAGACATTTGTGTGTGTGTGTTCCGTCAAGTCACAGCTGACTTATGGCGACCTCGTGGGTTTTCAAGGCAAGGGACATTCGGAGGTGGTTTGCCATTGCCTACCACCATGTGGGCTGAGAGAGCTCTGAAAGAACTGTGTCTGGTCCGAGGTCACCCAGCAGGCTTCACGTGGAGGAGTGGGGAATTGAACCCGGTTCTTCAGATTAAAGTCCGACGCTCTTAACCACTACACCACGCTGTCTCTCAGGATCTAGACATAAGTTTCTGTCAGTGGTTTCCAAATATAGAAAATATCTACAAACAATGGAGTCGACAACCATTATAGATTTCATGTCACTCCTACTTTTCTTATCTGACAACAATTGGGAGTATCACACACACACTCTAAGCAGATGGCATCTTTTAATTGGCTCCTGATGTATACCAGCCTCTCTTTGGTCATTTATGCTTGGGTACTTTCACGTTCGCCCCCAGTCTGTCTCGTTGTTCCTTGGAGTTATGCATGACTTTTCCGTCCATTAGAGATGACCGCGCTGCCAACCCTCACAAATCCCGGGTCTTCCGGTTCCTCTATTAACCTGATTCTTCCCTCTCCCCTGAGCTCAGCCCAGCTGAAATCCCCGTGCATGAGGCAAAGCATGGGACACACAAGCTTGGTTTCCCTCACAGCCAATTACAAAGCAGCATATAAAGAGGCGAGATTCAAATGCTTCCTGCTTCCTCTGAGCTCTTTCTGAGTAGAAGGCTTTTTAAAACCGAGGCTTGGATTTCTCCCCCTCTTTCTTTCAGATTGCTCCGTTTTTTGTTTTGTTCTTAAAATACTTTTTAATGCGGCAATTGGGTTTTTTGGGGGAGGGGCTTTTCTCTCACAGTAAGCACTACAAAGTAAGTCAATTACAAAGCAGCATTTAAAGGGGCGGGGACTCGATTTTAGCTTGGAGACTGCTGTTGCGTAGATTCCCAACAGGAAAAATGTGTGTCCAGCCAGCAATGAACCTCAGGCAAAACTCCCATGCATAAATGATTTTTGCAACATGACACGCACACACCTTTCTGTGGTGAATCTAAATGCACTGACCTTAGGAATGTACACTCCAAAGCATCAGATGAAGTGAGCTTCACTCATGAAAGATTATGCCAGAATAAATTCTTTTAGACACTCAGGTGCCACTGGACTCTCAGCTTTGTCTGGCTGCTAAAGACTAACACAGCCACCCGTCTGGAGCGATTCAGGAACAGAGTTGGCGACAGCCTCCTGCCATGACAGCACTGCCTGTCCACAAGCTTTTGGCATCACCCTGTGCCCAGGCCCCAGTATTACACCCGTTCTCCATAGACAATCTGCTGATTTTCTGCTGGGTTCTTTAAGCGGAAATCTGGAAGCTTCATGATCCCATCTCAAGCGTCTTCCTTTTGGAGGCACACCTTTTTCCCCCCTGCATGTGATTCATGTACAGGTCTGTGGCTACAGTGGTGGGCACCCATCATTAGGGGAGGCAGGGGGGTGGGGGTGGAGACCTGGGTCTTCTATGCGTGGCTGTTTCCCTCACTGTCACCCCTCTGATGACTTTGGGTCTTTGTTGTGATTGCGCATGCCGTTTCTGACCACCAGGGGTCGCCTCGCTCTCCCCCTGCCTTTCCCCGCATTTTGCCCGCGTTTTCAGGGACCGGTTTTATCTCGAATTTGAAAATGCGGGGAAAGGCAGGGGGAGAGCGAGGCGATCTCTGACGGCGAGAAGTGGCATGCGCAATCGCAACAATGACCCAAAGTCATTGGAGGGGTAACTGCAAGGGAAACAGCCATGCATAAAAGGCCTTGGAAAAGTGAAGGAAAAAGAATAGCTTGAATTGAAATATGTGGAGATTTATATATCAGGACACGGGGAACAACTGTGCGAGTTCGGATGCAGTAGGATACAGCTTCAGCTTGCCAAAGGTGCAGATTGTCCAATAAGCAGGTCCTTGATGCTGGGATGAGGAATGGCAACATGTGCCTGAAAGAGAAGGAAAGTGGGGAGATGCCTTGGCTCAATGATAGAGCATCTGCTTGGCATACAGAAGGTCCCAGAACCCATCTCTGAAAGCCTTGTCACGTCAGGTTTTTCTCCCCACGCCCATTCTCACTTCTCCCTCCCACAGGTCTGTCCCCCTCTATCATCCCCTCCCCTCAAAGCCATTATGGAGTGCACTAGTGAGAGAATAATGCTGGAATACGTGAGGCTGCTTATTTGGTCAGTTTCACAGTGAATGTGGGACAGTTTCAGTTCTCGGAAGGATGGAACAGAGCCGAGCTGATTTGCCATCCTCCCCTTATACCTGTCCTCTTATAGGCATGAAAGCCTGTTTGTTTGTTTGTTGTTTTGTTTGTTTGTGAGTGGAAGACTATCGATGGAATGATGAACATCACAAATGATCTTGCAAGTGTTTTTACGTTCGTATGACTCCCGCATTGAATTATGCAGAAACAAATTGTGGGGGGGGGGGTTGTCCGGACCCTTCTCTGCTTTAGCTGTTCAGATCAAATGAAAGAATCCCACTGTGGGGCTGGCGGAGGCTGGTGACATATTTTTTAAAAAATACACCGCAGTCAATTACAAAGCAGTGTTTTCAGGGGGGAGGGACTCTCGCGTGGTTCAGAAGCTCTGCATTTTCGCTGGGGATGCATAATTGATCCCAAGGGACTCCCGGAATGTCTTCAGTGCAAATAGCCCCTGTGCGTAGTGTTTTGAGAATTCGACAGCAAATACTGTGCAGTTAGAGAGCAGCAGAACCAGCAGAAACAGACCGTGCAAAAAAGGCCTCTTCTCCTGGCATTTCCACTTGTGCAAGACCAATGATTTTCAATGAGCCCTTGCACAAATGGAAGTGCTAGGGGAAGAAGAGGTGAGCTCCCGAGGAGAGGCTGTCCGGCGCACACGGAACTTGTCTATAGCTTCCCCGCCTCTTTTACTCACGTCTTGATGACTAGGGTTGAATGAACATCTGGAATGAGAGAGCTCCAATTCTTACATCTGTTAAAAAGGTAAAGGTCCCCTGTGCAAGCGCCGGGTCATTCCTGACCCATGGGGTGACATCACATCCCAGCGTTTACGAGGCAGACTATGGGGGTTACCGCACTTGTATTCCCAGCGATGTATTAATAGTTTGAAAACGTTATAAAAAATACTGTTCGCACTTTCTATGTATTCCCACCAATGTATTAAGAGTTTGAAAATGCTATAAAAAATACTGTTTGCACTTTGGCCCCTTTAGCTGTGAAGATGTCTTCCAACCATTTATAAGCCGTGGTATCCAAAAACCCTTTTAAAGCGATGTTTTTTATAACATTTTCAAACTCTTAATACATTGTTGGGAATACAAAGTGTGGTAACCCCCTTTGTTTACAGGGTGGTTTGCCAGTGCCTTCCCTAGTCATCTTTCCTTTACCCCCAGCAAACTGGGTACTCATTTTACCGACCTCGGAAGGATGGGAGGCTGAACCAACCTTGAGCCGGCTGCCTGAAACTGACTTCTGTTGGGATGGAACTCAGGTCGTGAGGAGAGCTTGGACTGCAGTACTGCAGCTGACCACTCTATGCCACGGGGCTCTACATCTGTTACATCTGTTAGGGTAAGGAAAATGAATGGTGAAAGCAATGAATGGCATTCATTCCATCCTTACTGCTGAGCAAAAGTCATTCCATCAACGGCTGCTGTCTTGGTGAGCAGCCTGGGGCCACTGTGATGGCAGCTATGGCTAGGGGCAGGGCTGTGGCTCCGTGGCAGAGAATCTGCTTGGCAAGCAGAAGGTCCCGGGTTCAATCCCCAGCATCAACAGTCAAAAGGATCAGACAGCAGGTAATGTGAAGGGCCTCTGCCTGGAGAGCTGCTGCCAGTCAGAGTAGACAATACTGACCCAGACAAGCAACAGCCTGACTCAGCAAAAGCGGCTACCTAGGTAGGGTTGCCAGGTCCCTCTTCGCCACCAGTGGGAGATTTCTGAGGCATAGGCTGTGGGGGGTGGGGTTTGGGGAGGGGAGGGACTTCAATGCCATAGAGTCCAATTGCCAAAGCAGCCATTTTATCCAGGTGAACTGATCTCTTTCGGCTGGAGATCAGTTGTAATAAGAATGTAAGAAAGGCCATGCTGGATCAGACCAAGGCCCATCAAGTCCAGTAATCTGTTCACACAGCGGCCAACCAGGTGTCTCTAGGAAGCCCACAAACAAGACGACTACAGCAGCACCATCCTGCCTGTGTTCCACGGGACCTAATGTAATAGGCCTGCTCCTCTGATCCTGGAGAGAATAGGTATGCATCATGACTAGTATCCATTTTGACAAGTAGCCATGGATATCCCTCTCCTCCATGAACGTGTCCACTCCCCCTCTTAAAGCCTTCCAAGTTGGCAGCCATCACCACATCCTGGGGCAGGGAGTTCCACAATTTAACTATGCGTTATGTGAAGAAATACTTAATAGCAGGAGATCTCCAGCTAGTACCTGGCAATTGGCAACCCTATACATGGTTTGTGTTCCGCCCCTCCTGACGGAGGAGGCAGCGGCGTCTGGGCCATTTCCACAAGCCGATGGCAACAAAACCGAAATGCAGGATGAAAATGCAAGCAACCATAAACGGAACGGAGGGAAAGCACTCCCTTAGTGAGGCTTCTCCACCAAATGTGTAAACTGCCTATCGAAAAAGGGTTGCTTTTGAGCTGCCAGGGGGCGAGGGGTGAGGAGAGGATATGAGAGTTCAGCTGACGGTAATTAATCTCCGATGGCTTCTTCACACATGCAAGTCACTCCTCCATGCAGTGGCCAACTAATCACCCGGCTGCCTTGGGGAGGGGATTCTGCTAGCCCCTGTCTGCCACCTGCCTGAGGACAGCTCATTCCCTGAAGGATTAGAGGCCCCGGGCTAATCATTGACGTCTCTCAGGGATCAATCGACCAAAGGGCACCCAGGCAAATGATTCGCCTGCCTCTCATTGCTATTCTGGAGGAGGCAGAATAGGCAGAGAAGTAGCACGGCAAGCCCGGGTGAGTCAGTCCGCAAAGGGATAGGGGGATATGGACCCACAGCGAGGGGAGGGAGTGGAAGAGTGTGGGGAAAGGGAAGTAAAGTGAGGCTAGACAGCTAGCGACAAGGACAAATGGCTAGAGAGAAGAAGAAGAGTTGGTTTTTATATGCCGACTTTCTCTCCCACTTAAGGGAGACTCAAACCAGCTTAAAATCACCTTCCCCTCCCCACAACAGACACCCTGTGAGGTAGGCGAGGCTGAGAGAGCGTGACTTGCCCAAGGTCACCCAGCTGGCTTTATGTGTAGGAGTGGGGAAACAAATCCAGTTCACCAGATTAGCGTCTGCCGCTCATGTGGAAGAGAGGGGACTCAAACCAGGTTCTCCAGATCAGAATCCACCGCTCCAAACTACTGCCCTTAACCACTACACCATGCTTAACCACTACACCATGCTGGGGTAGATGGCTGTTGCTGATAGGAAGAATGAGGGATTTTAGGCTACATTGATAGCAGCTTCGTACCCAAATCATGAAAAGTCATTTTTCTACTTACCTCAGCATAAGTCACGCCTCACTTGGAATATTGTGTCCAGTTTTGGGTGCTGCACTTTAAGAAAGAGGTAGGCAAATTGGAACGGGTACAGAAGAGGGCAACGTAGATGGATACGGAGTCTGAGGAAAACAAGTCCGAGGAAAGATGGGTGGAGAAGAGGAGGTGAAAGGGAGACATGGGTCATTTATGCATGGGTACTTTCACTCTCTTTCGCCCCCAGTCAGTCTCAGTTGTTCCTTGGAGTTATGCATGAGTTTCCCGTCCATTAGAGATGACCTCGCTGCCAGCACTCACAAATCCCTGGTCCTCCCGTTTCTCTGTTATCCCGATTCTTCCCTCTTCCCTGAGCTCAGCCTGGGTGAAATCCCCATTCATAAGGCAAAGCGCAGGACACTCAAGCTTGGTTTCTCTCACAGCCAATTACAAAGCAGTGTGTCAAAAGGCGGGGATTCAAATACTCCCTGCTTCCTGGGAGCTCTTTCTGAGCAAAAGAAAGTCTTTTAAAAGCCGAGGCTTGGATTTCTCCCACCCCCTTTCAGATTGCTCTGTTTTTTGTTCTTAAAATGCTTTTTATGCAGCATTCGGGTTTGGGGGAGGGAATTTTCTCTCACAGTAAGCACTACAAGTTAGCCAATTACAAAGCAGCATTTAAAGGGGCAGGGACTTGTTTTGAGCTAGGAGTCTGCTGGTGCATAGATTCCCAACAGGAAAGTGTGAGTCCAGCGAGCAACGAACCTCAGGTCAAACTCCCATGTGTAAATGACCATGGTCACCCTCTTCAAATATGTGAAGGGCTGTCAATGTAGAAGCGGGCAAGATTGTGGTCGGATAATATGGAAAATAAATTCTGAGGAAGCCTACGAAACAAGATAAAACCAGAGTCTTGTCAAGTTGGGGCATTTGCCCAGGTTATTATCAAATCAGGGCATTTGCCCGAGGCATTATTATAAGGAATATTGCAATAGTTTTGGAAACACGGAGCTGGAAAGCGAAGATTTCAAAGAGCTGTAGTTTGATTGACTAAGGCTAACCAGCTGACTCGGAAGCAAGTGCATCTTCCTCGCGGTGTAGGATCCATGCAGCAGTAGTGAGTCTACTGTTTGGAACACTTTGACAAGTTTTCTTACAATATAGTTGAAACCAATTATGGGATATTTTGTTCCACTGGACAAGACGGGACTGTAAGAGTATAATCTATCACTGGAGTAAATTTTCCGTGCGTTTGCATTATCCTGTAATTTTGTACAACGGTTTTTTCATAATATTGTTTGACATACATTATAAGAATGTTTCTTACACAATTGTATGGTGGTTTACCTTGCACCGCATGTATATGTTAAGGTTTTTCCTCAAAAGTAGTAAAGTATATTTGAATTAAGTGTATTGGTGGCTGCGTACTGAATAATTCCTTAACCGGTGTTGCATAACTTCCAGGTACTAGCTGGAGATCTCCTGCTATTACAACTGATCTCAAACCGACAGAGATCAGTTCCCCTGGAGAAAATGGCCCCTTTGGCAATCGGACTCTGTGGCATTGAGGTCCCTCCCCTCCCCAAACCCCACCCTTCTTAGGCTCTGCCCCCCAAATCTCCACCTAAGAGCTCTCAAGGGGTCAGATCTGGCCCATGGGCCTTCAGTTTGACACCGCTGCCCTACCCACTACACCATGCAACAGAAATAAGTGTCTTCCTCTGGGCCAGAAGTGTGACCCCACTGAGCAGTGTCAGACTCCGGCAGTTAACGCATCTACGGGTTGCGGGAAGTGCAGGGAAGTGTAAAGCTCTTTATCAAGTGCAGGGGAAATTACGGCCTTCCTTGTCAGACAAGAGCATTTAGCACACCGTCGGAAGCAGAGACCTGTCAACTTCCTTTGTTGTCCTCTTCGGGAAGAAGTGATACTTATCGGAGTTAATTAAACCATGCTTGAAAAGGTAGTCTGGTGGGTTATGCTTGGGTCACCCTACATGATAACTCCTTAACAGGGAAAGAAAAAGCGAATATGTATGTGTGTGTGTTTCCACACAGATACGTTAAAAATGGCAATTACTGGAAATCAGGATGAAACAAAGCAACAGTTTCTATAGCTAAAGTTCATTGGTGTTTTGTTTTTAGAAGAAGAAGAGTTGGTTTTTAGATGCTGACTTTCTCTACCTTTTAAGGAGCCGCAAACCGGCTTACAATCTCCTTCTTCATAACAGACACTGTGTGAGGTAGGTGGGTAGAGTTGCCAACCTCCAGGTACTAGCTGGAGACCTCCTGCTATTGCAGCTGATCTCCAGCCGCTAGAGGAAATGGCCGCATTGGCAATTGGACTCGATGACATTGAAGTCCCTCCTCTCCCCAAATGCCACCCTCCTCAGGCTCCGCCCCAAAAACCTCCTGCCAGTGGCAAAGAGGTACCTGGCAACCTTATAGGTGGGGCTGAGAAAACTGTGACTGGCCCAAGCTCACCCAGCAGGCTTCATGTGGAGGAGTGGGGAAACCAACCCAGTTCACCAGATTAGAGTCCGCTGCTCATGTGGAGGCGTGGGGGATCAAACCTGGTTCTCTGGATTAGAGTCCGCCACTCTTAACCGCTACACCACACTGGCTCTCTTTTATTACTTTATTAAAACAAACCAAATAAAAACAATGGTCTAAAACAAAAATTACTAAATACACTGACAACAAAATATACAAGCTCAAACTAACTGCACATTCTGGACGAAAAGACATTCCATGTTTTCAGACTTTTCAGACTTTTGGCCGTGTAATAGACAGGTAATTTACTCAAACGAACGCACTCTGTCGGCTTCTCCAACCACTAGGGTTGCCTGGTTGGTGGTTTCGGCAGGCAATTGCCCGCCAATCCACCCAGCTGCTCAAGAGTGGTGATGCGATAACGTCACTTCCGGGTTTACTCCCGGATGCACCGCGTTGCTGTGGCCACTTTGGCACTCAAACCCCCAAAACGCCAGCACGTGACGTGATCATGTCCCTTCTGGGTTTACCCCCAGAAGCGTTTCTGGCACTCAAATTCCCAAAACACTCTCTCTGTGTGTGTGTGTGTGTGTTAAGTGCCGTCAAGTCGCGACCCTATGAATGAAAGTCCTCCAAAATGTCCTTTCTTGCTCAGATCTTGCAAACTGAAGGCTGTGGCTTCCTTTATTGAGTCAATCCATCTCTTGTTGGGTCTTCCTCTTTTCCTGCTGCCCTCAACTTTTCCTAGTATGACTGTCTTTTCCAGTGACTCTTGTCGTCTCATGATGTGGCCAAAATACGATAGCCTCAGTTTAGTCATTTTAGCTACTAGGGTCATTTCAGGCTTGATTTGATCTATAACCCATGATTTGTTTTTTTTGGCAGTCCACGGAACCCGTAACACTCTCCTCCAACACCACATTTCAAAGGAATCTATTTTCTTCCTATCAGCTTTCTTCACTGTCCAGCTTTCACACCCATACATAGTAATAGGGCATACGATGGCATGAATTAAGCTAGTCTTGGTGGCCAGTGACATATCCTTACACTTCAAAATATTTTCTAGCTCCTTCATGGCTGCCCTTCCCAGTCTCAATCTCCTTCTGGTTTCTTGGCTGCAGTCTCCCTTTTGGTTGATGGTGGAGCCAATGAATAGAAAGTCTTGAACAATTTCAATTTCCTCATTGTCAACCTTAAAGTTGTGTAATTCTCCTGTAGTCATTACTTTTGCTTTCTTGATGTTCAGCTGTAGTCCTATTTTGGCACTTTCTCTTTTTACTTTCAGCAGTAATCGCCAAAACACTGTGCATGCATGCAATTGCCCAAGCCCCACCCCACAAGACCTCCCCTGATGGATAGGGTTGCCAAATGCCCGGTGGTGGTGGGCAAACCCCCGCCAATCCACCCCACTGCCCAATCCACCAACCAGCTGAGGGTTGGTGGGCAAACGTGCATGCGCACCTGCACACTGCAGCACGTCACTTCCAGTTTACACCCAGAAGTGCCGCATTGCGAGGGGCCTTTTGAGTTTGAGTGGTAAAAGGCCCCTCGCGATGCAGCACTTCTGGGTGTAAACTGGAAGTGACTTGCTTGCGTTGGTGCGGCCGCATGCGCGATCCCCTCAGCTCTGCCCCCAAAACCTCCTGCCGGAGGAGAGTGGGGACCTGGCAACCCTACCACCCCCCTCCTTCTTTGGGATTATGTTTTTCTTCCAGTTTGGGGCAAGTATTAATCTTGCCAATGTTACTGCATTAAGCATGAATTGATGGACTCCTTTTGGAAGGAAATTTTGATTGTTTGCAAACCCTTCAACGTTTTTACAGATGAAAATATGAACCCTTTTCATGTCCTTGTTCTCACACCAAGGATCACTTCAGCTGGGCCCTCCCTCCACTGTTCCACAGGCCCAACTTCTCCTGCTGCTTTCCTTCCCTCTGCAATTGCACGCTCTCTATGGTTTTAAAAGCAAGACACAACGGCGGCGGTTGTTAAAGGCAGACTGGAAAAAAGTAAAATTGCCTTGTAGAATGTTAGAAGTTCAAACTCTGCCGCAGCACGAGAAACGGCACGCTGAGTGCAGTGCCTCAAAAGTCATGCACGCGCATTCGCAGGCGTGTGTGCTAGAGAGAAGATGTGTCCACCTCTCACCTGGTGATTTAGCTCCTAGAGAACCCCAAAGAAAGAGCTGAGCACAAGGGCAGTAATTCATCCTTTGAAAACAAGGCATCCTCAAAGGCCAAATTAAAGAGGGAGGATTAGGGAGCTTGCTGCGCTGAAAAAAGTTGCAAGAAATGGGACTGTCCTTGGTCAATAGCAACAACTTCAGCGTACGTAATAGAGGGATGAGAAACCAAGTGATGGACATGCATGTGTGAACTAGCCCTTAGGATTTGGGTTGCCAGGTTGATGTTTTCAGGGGTAAACCCGGAAGCTAACATTTTGAGGGTATGAGTGCTAAAATGTCTCTTTGCAATGTGGCACTTCCAGGTTTAGAAGAAGAGTTGGTTTTTATATGCTGACTTTCTCTGCCACTTAAGGAAAAATCAAACCAGCTTGCAATCACCTTCCCTTCCCCTCCCCACAACAGACACTCTGTGAGGTAGGTGGGGCTGAGAGAGCTCTAAGAGAACTGTGACTAGCCCAAGGTCACCCAGCTGGCTTCATGTGGAGGAGTGGGGAAACAAATCCAGTTCACCAGATTAGCATCGGCCGTTCATATGGAGGATTGGGGAATCAAACCCGGTTCTCCAGATCAGACTCCACCGCTCCAAACCACGGCTCAGTAGACAATACTGACTGCGATGGACCAAGGGTCTGATTCAGTATAAGGCAGCTGCGTGTGTTCATGCGTTCATGACTCATGAAGTTCACAGGTTGTGTCCAGGATCTCTCACATCTCAAACCCTGTCACAGTTTTTTTCCACTTTTGGAGTAGGGACAATATATATAGTACTAAACTCTTTCTCTTCCTCCCTCTGTCTATTTTATATGTACATAAGTAAATTTTACTGCATTAGCTCATGAAGCATAGCAAACATTACAACAAACATTAATTAAAGTTAGCGAGAATACAACAAACATTATATGCAACAAATATTAATTAAAAATAACGAGGAGAGAATAAAATCAACATCTAATATATAAAATTAAACAGCCAAATCATTAAAATGTAGTCAATCAAACATCTTTCCTCCCAACTCTATTAATATATTAGTGTCACTAAGCGTAGAATTAATGTTATGGTATACATATTGAGTAAGTTCTCACATGCTTAAACAGAGGAAATGCAATTGAATATGCAGCTGGTTTTTATATATTTGCTTGCTGTTACTATGCTGTTTTTCTACTGGGCCTCTCAAAGCTGGTTCACACATGCAAACAAACAAGGTAGCGCAGAGAACCTTAATCGCCGTTGTGATAGTTTCCCATTTGCATGCAGTCTTTAATGTCAAGGAACAGTCAAAGCTTCAATCCACCCCCTCCCATCTCAAGTGGTGGTGTCCATTTTTACCACCTCAGCATCCTTTCCGCCCCGGGCACCTGAGGGTTGAACCAGACCTAAGCAGGATAAACCACTGGGTATGATTCCCAGGGATGCATTAAACCCTGTGGCCTAAATACAAGACCCGCACGTAGGGTTGCCTGGTCTGGCTTGGGAAATGCCTGGAGATTTGGGGGCGGAGCCTGAGGAGGGCGGGGTTTGGGGAGGGGAGGGACTTCGTTAGGGTAGAGTGCCATAGAGTTCACCTACCAAAGTGGCCGTTTTCTCCAGGTGAACTGATCTCTGTGGCCTGGAGATCAGTTGTAATCCCAAGAGATCTCCAGCCACCATCTGGAAGTTAAGCCCGGGGGCTCATTCAATAACATCAGCAACTTCCAGTGTATTCAGTTTTATATTTTCCTTAAACAGAATAAATCACAACAAATATTCTTTTGCCTGACTATCTAACTATATGGTAACATAAAAATTGATACAGCTCAAAATTGATACACACGTTCCAAAAGATTGATACAAACGTTATAAGATAATATAAACGAGTTCTGCATCTCCAGCCTAGGAGGTTTCCTTCTTGACCATATGGGCAACGGCTGATTCGCACTGAATTGTTTTCTCCAGCCCGGGACTTTCATTTTTGCTGCACTTGCATGCAGAACTCGTTTATATTATCTTATAACGTTTGTATCAATCTTTGGAACGTGTGTATCAATTTTGAGCTGTATCAATTTTGAGCTGTATCAGTTTTGATGTTACCATATAGTTAAGTTAGATAGGCAATAGAATATTTGTTGCAATTTATTCTGTTTAAGAAAAATATAAAACTGAATACACTGGAAGGTGTTGATGTTATTGAATGAGCCCACGTGCTTACATATTTTTGATAACCACCTAGAAGCTGGCAACCCTACCCATACAATTTGAAACAATTGAGACAATTGAAATGTCAGACCCATTCTCCTCTATGGTGAAAATATTGCTTACGTATATTATCTGTTTTTCTCGTCATACTAGGATCTACGGCAGGCAGAATGTCTGGGGACCAATGCAGGAGGCGAGTTGGTATTGTGGGCTACGGACATTTAGGTAAGTGGCATTTCCTGGCCATCACACTTCTAAGATGGGACTTGCCACTCTTATGTCATCTGTGGCTAGGGTTGTCAACCTCCAGGTTGTGGCTGGAGATCTCCTGCTATTACAACTGATCTCCAGGCGACAGAGATCAGTTCACCTGGAGAAAATGGCCACGTTGGAAGGTGGATTCTGTGGCATTATACCTCATTGAAGTCCCTCCCCTCCTCAAACTCTGCCCTCCTCATACTCTACCCCCAAAAAACCACAGGTGTTTCCCAACCCGGAGCTGGCAACCCTATCTGTGGCTCAGCGGTAGATCTGCTTGGCTTCCAGAGGGTCCCAGGTTCAATCTTCAGCACATGCAGTTAAAAGAATAAGGTAGTAGGTGATGGGAAAGAGCTTGATAGGAGACCTTGGAGAGCAGCTGCCAGTCAGAGTAGACAATACAGGCCCTGACACATCAGTGGTCTGACTCAGCATAAGGCAATTTCATGTGTTCGTCCAACTCCCTAGCTTCATCAGTAAACCAAGCAATTCTTTACAGAGTATATGTGGGTAGGATTGGTAAATGTTCCATGCCAACAAGGATATCTCTTCAATCAAAAGGACCATTCTTGTTTAAATATGCCTTGAAGAATATCTTAGAATCTCCCATTTGGGGGGGAAAGTCATAGCTTCCGGAGCACTTGTTACGATGCTACTTTCATCCAGTAATTAAGGATCTATCCAGTGCCCCAGGATGCAGAGTGGTAAGCTGCAGTACTGCAGTCCAAGCTCTGCTCACGACCTGAGTTTGATCCCAACAGAAGTCAGTTTCAGGTAGCTGGCTCAAGGTTGACCCAGCCTTCCATCCTTCCGAGGTTGGTAAAATGAGTACCCAGCTTGCTGGGGGTAAAGTGTACACAATTGGGGAAGGCAACGGCAAACCACCCTGTAAACATAGTCTGTAAACCACCCTAGTAAACATCGGGATGTGACATCACCCCATGGGTCAGTAATGACCTGGTGCTTGGACAGGGGGCTACCTTTACCTTTTTACCAGTGCACTAACTTGGTGGTACTACATCCTCTGTTGTATTTTGTTTGGTCCTTTAAAGGTAAAGGTAGTCCCCTGTGCAAGCACCAGGTCATTCCTGACCCATGGGATGATGTCACATCCCGATGTTTACTAGGCAGACTTTGTTTTTACAGGGTGGTTTGCCAGTGCCTTCCCCAGTCATCTTCCCTTTACCCCCACCAAGCCGGGCACTTGGAAGGATGGAAGGCTGAGTCAACCTTGAGCCGGTTACCTGAACCCGACTTCCATTGGGATCGAACTCAGGTCGTGAGAAGAGCTTTTGACTGCAGTACTGCAGCTTACCACTCTGTGCCATGGGTCCTTTACCTTCATAAATACACAGTTTTCAAGAGTACTATATGTTGGGATTTTATTTATAACAGGTGGCTCTTTTCCTTTGCCATTTTGCCTTCTCTCCATGCTTCAGCGTGACGGCTGACGCAGCTGGTAAAAATAACCATTTCGGCTGACGGATGGGAAAGTGTGCTGGAAAGTCCCTAAGCTATCTCAAGCTCATCAGAGTGATAAACAGGAAAGGCCGTTTGAGTGAGCCACCTACTGATTGAGATCAAGTGGGGTTATGTGACAAAGAGGGGGATTTTCAAGAGTTAGTGGAACGATTCCCTAAATAAGAAGATGAGATGTTTTGGGACTGGATGAAGGGGGGATTTCCAACCAGTGGAACTGTTGTAGATCATGCATTTGCCTTGCGAACTGCGAGAGGGATGAGGAGGTTGCTATAATGTCGTGGGATGGCATGAATCCATGGATAGTCCCCGATTTGAATTGGTAGCGTCCAAAACAGTCCATCTTAATAAGGAGATATAAGAACATAAGAACATAAGAAAAACCATGCTGGGTCAGACCAAGGCCCATCAAGTCCAGCAGTCTGTTCACACAGTGGCCAGCCAGGTGTCTCGCAGAAGCCCACAAACAAGACAAACTGCAGCAGCATTGTCCTGCCTGTGTTCCACAGCACCTAATATAATAGGCATGCTCATCTGAACCTGGAGAGAATAGGTATGCATCATGAACAGTATCCATTTTAACTAGTAGCCATGAATACCCCTCTCCTCCATGAATATGTCCACTCCCCTCTTAAAGCCTTCCAAGGTGGCAGCCTTGTTGGGGCAGGGAGTTCCACAATTTAACTATGCATTGTGTGAAGAAATACTTCCTTTTATGTGTTTTGACAGTCATGCTAGGAAAAGTTGAGCGCAGCAGGAAAAGAGGAAGACCCAACAAGAGATGGACTGACTCAATAAAGGAAGCCGCAGCCCTCAATTTGCAAGATCTGAGCAAGGCTGTCAAAGATAGGACATATTGGAGGACTTTCATTCATGGGGTTGCCATGAGTCGGAAGCGACTTGACAGCACTTAACACACACACACACACGTGTGTTTTGAATCTCTCACCCTCCAGCTTTAGCAGATGACCCCGCATTCAAGTATTATGAGATATTTCTTACTTGATTAGATAGGGGGTTATAGTGTGACTTAAAATGAACTGGGTACTCGTTGAGGGATATAAATGATGGGACACACCTGAAAGAGAGGCTTTTCTCCTTCCTTCTCTTTCAAGTTGAATTTCTATCTGTCACTTCCTGGCCCTTACCCTTTCTTCTGAGGGGGTCAGAGATTGCTTCTAGGAACTTCTTGGCTTTAACCGCTGCGAACAAGCTAGAAAAGGCCTCCTAGCTTTGTTTGCCATATGGCTCTTGGAAGTTGGGAAGATCATTAATTTTGCTCTTGGGTTACGCAGAGCTAATCTTCTGGTGAGATTTAGCAATAGACAAGTTCAGGAACGACAAGGAAGTCAGTGTACGTGCCTCGATGCCTTCAGTCATCATTTATGCGAAACACAGAACGCATTGCTCATTATGTACATCATAATAGAGTGGTTAATTGGTTGAGAATGCCTAACAGTTGTTTCTCAAGTAGGCTTTGTTTCTCTCATTGCGAGGAATGAAAGATTGCCTGAAATTAATCCGAGTTCTGGAGCTCAGATGAAAAACTCTGCCGTTCACACATCCGCAGCAGCAAGGCCGGATCTCACATGAACACATGAAGCTGACTTACACTCAATCAGACCCTTTGTCCATCAAAGTCAGTATTGCCCACTCAGACTGGCAGCGGCTCTCCAGGGTCTCAGGCAGAGGTCTTTCACCTCACCTACTTGCCTAGTCCCTTTAACTAGAGATGCTAGGGATTGAACCTGGGACCTTCTGCATGCCAAGCAGATGCTCTACCACTGAGCCACGGCCTGTCCCCTATGGGGGGCAAGGGGGGACAGCTGCTCTGGGCATGGGCAGAGGGGCCACCACCATGGCACGGGCGCGGCTGCCTGTCCAGCTGCTGCGCGCGCCGCACTCAGGGAGCTTGTGAGGGTGATGGCGCCGTGACGGCAGTCAGTTGGTAGTTCTCACTGGGCCATTCTCTTTAACAGTACTAGAAGGGAGACTGAAATCCATGATGGGGACTTTCCCTGAGGGCTTGCTAGAGGAATCTTCCCCAAAACACACACACCTGTTCTAAGACCAGAGTATTTGATCTGGAGGCAGCGTGCCAAGTCGCCCTGATTCTTTGATTTGCGCCTTTGTACCTCTAACTGCCCCTTTGATAAGTACTGAGGACCAATGGAACAATTCTCTACTCTCTGGCATGTCTAATAACACCTTGTGGAATGAAAACCGGCTCCGCATCTGGTCTATTGTTTTGTTTCCAACTATGTGCTTGCGTTGGCTCCTTCCCCAGGTAGGGTGGCCAGCCTTCAGGCGGGGCATGGAGTTCTCCTGCAATTACGACTGATCTTCGGACCACCAGGAACAGTTCCTCTGGAGGAAATGGCAGTTTCGACGGGTGGACTGTATGGCATCACATCCTTGTGGTGTAGTGGTGAAGAGTGGTGGTTCGGAGCGGCGGACTCTAATCTGGAGAACTGGGTTTGATTCCCCCACTCCTCCACATGAGCGGCGGAGGCTGATCTGGTGAACCGCGTTTGTTTCCCCACTCCTACACATGAAGCCAGCTGGGTGACCTTGGGCTAGTCGCAGCTCTCTTAGAGCTCTCTCAGCCTCACCTATCTCACAGGGTATCTGTTGTGGGGAGGAGAAGGGAAGGTGATTGTAAGCTTCCCTTAGGTGGTTGTAAGCTACCCTTAAGTGGTAGAAAAGGCGGCATATAAAAACCAACTCTTCTGCTGCTGCTGCTGCTGTTGCTGCTTCTTGATTTCACTTGTTGATTTCACTCCCCTCCCCAAACTCTGCCTTTCCTACGCTCCATCCCCAAATCTCCAGGAACCCCCCAAGCTGGAGTTGGCAGCCTTTCTGTCAGGGGTTCCGAAAGATGCCACCCAAAGATAAAAGATGCCACCGCCTCTTGAGAAAAGCCTTTAATTTTTCTTACATTTGAGTAACCAAAGCTGTGGATACAGTATGAGAACGCCAGGTAAATGTGCCAGGATTCCTTAGATCACCTTCATGTCTCTGTAGGACTATTAGAAAAAGAGAAAGGTCCAGAAGAGCAACTGCCCTATGAGGAGCAGTTAAAACACTTAGGGCTGTTTAGCCTGGAAAGAAGGCGGTTAAGGGAGACAGGACAGAGGTCTCTAAAATTATGCACGGTTTGGAGAGAGTGGACAGGGAGAAGCTTTTCTCCCTCTCTCATAATACTAGAACATGGGGTCATCTGTTGAAGCTGGAGGGTGAGAGATTCAAAACTGATAAAAGGAAATATTTCTTTACACAATGTGTAGTTCAGTTGTGGAACTCCCTGCCCCAGGTTGTGGTGATGGCTGCCAGCTTGGAGGGCTTTAAGAGGAGAGTGGACATGTTCATGCAAGAGAGGAGTATTCATGGCTGCTAGTAAAAATGGATACTAGTCATGATGCATGCCTATTCTCTCCAGGATCAGAGGAGCATGCTGAATATATTAGGTGCTGTGAAACACAGGCAGGATAATGCTGCTGCAGTCAGTCGTCTTGTCTGTGGGCTTCCTAAAGGCACCTGGTTGGTCACTGTGTGAACAGACTGCTGGACTTGATGGGCCTTGGTCTGATCCGGCATGCCTTTTCTTATGTTCTTATGTTCTCATCTGTGATGCATTTCTGTACCCAGGTCAGTATCTTGTGCAACGACTCCGGGATGACGGCCTTCGACATGGCTTGGAGCTGGCCTTTGTTTGGAACCGGGATGCCGACAAATTGAAGGGGATGGTGCCAGCGGAGCTGCGGTTGGGGAAGCTGACCGATTTCTTGGAGCGGTGAGCTGGCAGACCTGGCCAAGGGCTCTTTTGGCATGGCCAGGATGGGCAGAATGGCATGCCAGAGACCTACGGGCAGGCGTGTCCCAATGTACACTTGTAATTGCTACAAATAAACAATGGGTTGGATCCAGTGATGCAGAAAGGAAAACACACTTAGCGTGGTTTCACTTGCGCAAGCCGCAGTGTGATGGCTGCGGCAATCTTTAACAAAATAACAATGTGGTGTCTGGAGCATTGGGATGTAAAACAAGCAATTTGCATGATTTTATATCATTCGTGTCTGAAATTGTATCACAAAAAATACCTGTTGCACATGTGGAAATCCAACCCACTCTGTGTTCCCAATGCGCACACTTCAAGGTTAGGGTTCCCAACACTGCCTAGGGAAATTCTGGGAGATATGGGGGGGCTGTGCTTGGGGAGGGTAGATTTTCACTTCTAGGTGAGACCCAGAAATTTCCATTAATCTCTATGGTTAAAGACCATAGGTGTTAGGGGAAATTCCTAGAACATCCCAATGGAAGCCATTTTTTCTCCTGCTTCTCTATTTCTCAAGGCTGGAGACATGGGCTGGGGACGGGAAATTTCCCACTGGGCCTGGAAAACTGAGAAGCCTATTCAGGACCAACTTGCGGGACCACCTCTCCTGGAATTAAGCATTAAAATCTTTGGATACAAATTTGCTGGTGGTCCCTGGCCCAAAGAGTGTCCGTCTGGCCTTGACCAGGGCCAGGGCTTTCACCGCCCTAGCCCATGTCTGGTGGAATAGCCTCTCAGGTGAGACCAGGGTCCTCAGGGATTTCCACAGGGCCTGCAAGACAGAGCTATTCCACCAGGCCTATGGTTAAGGCCAGCTACGGTTGGTTTCCATCAATGCTGGCCTCCCTACCCTGCTTACCCTCTCCCCCCCGGAATCACCTTATTTGTGGGGGATGTGGAATGCAACAGGTTTTTGCTGTGGTCGAATTTCACATTAGCGTAGGGTTGCCCACCTCCTGGTACTAGCTGGAGATCTGCTATTACAACTGATCTCCAGCTGATAGAGATCAGTTCACCTGGAGAAAATTGCCGCTGTGGCAAATGGACTCTATGGCATTGAAGTCCCTCCCCTCCCCAAACCCCCTCCTCCTCAGGCTCCGCCCCTAAAACTTCCCACCGGTGGCGAAGAGGGACCTGGCAACCCTACATTAGCGGCACCTTTTGGATGTTACGTTAGTGTCTGTATGGGCTGGTTTTTAACTCTGGTTTTAATTTGTTTAACATGTTTTTATCTTATAATCTATTTTATGTGAGTCACCCTGAGCCCAGTCTTGGCTAGGGAGGGCGGATTATAAATGAGATAAATAAATAAATAACTTGCATAACTATAATTTTCCCCCAATTTATGCAGAATTTTTGGGGGGCTGCTTTCATAGAATGATTGCCTGCCTTAAGCCCAAGGTTCATCACTACATTCTTGTACCCTTGTTGGTTGTCATCCTCATCTAGGCCACTGTTAATGTAATGGCTAATCCCGTCTTTTCCCACGTTTGCTCTCTCCCAAGCCATGCTGATATCATTGTTGAAGTGGCTCATCCCTGCATTGCCCAGGCCTATGGGGAGTCCTTTCTCAGAACTGCAGATTTCATGGTGAGGGTTCCAAGTGAATTAAAACAAATATACCTTCCAGGAGGAGGTTATGGGCCTTTTTGGATTTGGGTCAGTTTCAGTTTATTCCCACCTTCACTCCTCTTCTGACATACACATCTGTCTTCCTGTCTGGCATGGATTTTCATCCCTTTTCTCATACTTCCAAAAGGGTTTTTTTTAACCCTTCCTAGGCACCATGTAAACATCTGTCCATGAACATGTGTATTCTGTGTTTTTAAGCCACATTACTCTGGGCAAGGGGCAGGAGGGGTGGCTTTGGGATCCCCACCAGCCAATCAGCCTCCTGCATAATCAGATGGGGAAGGTGAATTGGGCTTTCGGGAAGGGGATTTGGCTTGGCGGAAGAGCATCAGAGCATCTGCATGGCATGCAGAAGGTCCCAGGTTCAATCCCCGCCATTCTGACAGTACTGACCTTGATGGACTCATTCATTATGAGGCAGCTTAGTGTTCAACCACCTGTTTGGGCAATGACTGTGGCTCAGTGGTGGAGGATCCCAGGTTCAATCCACATAATTTCTCATGAAAAAGATCATGTAATAGGTGATGCGAAAGACTTCTGCCTTAGACCCTGGAGAGCTGCTGCCAAACCGAGCAGGCAAGACTGACATTGAGAGACCATGGTTGTTTACACATGGGAGTTCGACCCATGCTTGACCCACACTTTTCTGTTGCGAATCCAAAAATAGCTATGCACCAGCAAAGCAACCAAGCTCAAATCAAGAAGCATTTGAGTCCCCACCCCTTGAAACGCTGCTTTGTCATTGGCTGTAGTGCTTACTCTGAAAAAAACCTCGAGTTCCCCTCTCCCCCTGGCGGAAACCCAAGTGCCGTTTTAATAACCAATGGAGCTCTTTAAAAGGAACGGGGTGGGGGGGGAAGAAACCCAATGGTTGTTTTAAAACCCATTTTTATGTGACAGTGTCTGCTCAGAAAATAGAACTCCATGTGGTAGAAAAAAAGCAAGAAGCATTTGATTCCCCGCCCCTTGAACGCTGCTTTGTCATTCGCTGTAGTGCTTACCGAGAGAAAAATGTCACACACACCCCCGCCCAGCTCCCCTGTCCTGCGCTTTGGCTTATGCATGGTGATTTCACCCGGGCTGATCTCAAGGGAAATCGAAGAATCAGGTTCTTACAAGAACGGGAAGACCTGGGATTCGGGGGGCTGGGCGCAAGGTTATATCTAATGGATGGAAAACTCATGCATAACTGCAAGGAACAACCGAGTCAGTCCAGGGGTGAATGTGAGTGAAAGTTCCCATGCATAAGGGGCCCATGGGTCTTGATTCAGTATAAGGTAGCTTCATCATGTGTTCTTGCTTGCTTGTCCTCCTGGCGTTTCTCAACTGTCTCTACTCACCTCTCCACATCTTGTCCTGTACATCTAATGCAATTATTTGGCACTAAATCAATATCAAGGGAGAGGACAGCGTGTGCTTCTGGCTGCAGCAGTGCTCCCTCGGGCTTCCACCGTCAGCCACTGACAACATGTCTTTGCCCATTAGGTAGGGTCTCCAACAGCCTTGGCAGGTTTAGAGACAGAGCTGAAATTGCGCGCAGTTGCACAGCAATCTGGGCACACCCTCTATATCCCCAGCGGAGCTCTCTGGGGTGGGCAAGACATCCAGAGGATGGACGAAGGAGGGATGCTTCAGGTGAGGTCCCAGAGAGGGATGAGGGATGGAGAGTGGAAGGGATGGTAGGAAAGGAGGTGATGGTTGGCCTTGCTAGTGGTTGGGAACAAGGGAGAGAAGAACGATATGTCGTGTGTCCCCCTCTGTCTGAATTATCTTCCTTACCCCAATAACAAGGGCCATCCACACAGCAGTATAGTATTTCAGTGGGGCCAGATTCAATTTGTATAGGCTCAGTTTGTGTGAGCTTCAGAGCCAGCATGGTGTAGTGGTTAAGAGCGGTGGTTTGGAGCGATGGACTCTGATCTGGAGAGCTGGGTTCGATTCCCCACTCCGCTGCATGAGCGGTGGATGCTGATCTGGTGAACCAGATTGGTTTCCTCACTCCTCCACATGAAGCCAGCTGGGTGACCTTGGGCTAGTGACAGCTCTCTTAGAGCTCTCTCAGCCCTACCTACCTCAAAAGTTTGTCTGTTGTGGGGAGGGGAAGGGAAGGCGATTGTAAGCCGGTTTGATTCTGCCTTAAGTGGTAGAGCAAGTCAGACTCGCCAAATAAAACCAACTCTTCTTCCCCAAAAAATAATCCAAGAATCAGCCATGCAATTTGAATCTGAGTTTCCCACATTCAAATCAGACCCCTTCTTCAAAGGCTGACTGCTCTTGAAGAAGAAGAAAAATTGGTTTTTAAAACCCGCTTTTCTCTACTGTAAGGAGTCTCAAAGCGGGTTACAATTGCCTCCCCCCCACAACAGGCACCTTGTGAAGTAGGTGGGGCTGAGAGAGTTCTGAGAGGACTGTGACTAGCTTAAGGTCACCCACCAGTCTCCATGTGGAGGAGTACGGAATCAAACCCAATTCACCAGGTCAGAGTCCACCGCTCATGCATAGGAGTGGGGAATCAAACCAGGTTCTCCAGATTAGAGTCTGCCGCTCCAGATTAGAGTCTGCCGCTCCAGATTAGAGTCTGCTACACCACACTGGCTCTTGGATGGGTTGCATGTGTTATTATCATTGTTGTTATTCTTTCTAAAGTATTATCAATTTACAAGTTGCTTGACTGAGGAATGTGTGCAATAAAACACAGGCCCTGGGCCATTCCCCATCTGAATGGCAGGGATGGAAGTCTTAAGCTCTGTGAGTTTTCTGACTCCCTGTTTTCCCTATTCTAGGCATTGACAGTCACCATGGTGAAACACCCTGACAGCTTCCGCCTGGGTGGGCATCTAGGAGAGCTTGCGCGGCATGCGCGACAGGAGCGCACAGTGCTGTATGATGGCCCCGTTCGAGGACTCTGCCCCCTAGCCCCAAACAACGTCAACACCATGGCAGCAGCCTGTATGGCTGCCTCCAGTCTGGGCTTTGACGGTGTGAAAGGGTGCCTCGTAGCCGACCCCGCGTGAGTCGCACACCTTCCTGCCCGGTAGGTGGGGGTGTCGGCCCAAGCTGCTGATCCGGTGCTGTTTTTCCTTCAGTCAAACCGATTGCGGTTCTGTGTTGCAGCCTTCCAGACTACCACGTGGTGGAGACGGAGGCAACTGGGCCAGGCGGCTTCTCTGTCCACACCAGGCGCAAGAACCCAGCTGCTTGCGGGGCCGTCACGGGGTCAGCCACCTTTGCTGCTTTCTGGAGCAGCCTGTTGGGTGAGCACGAAACCCCGAACTCTCCTTCCGGATGGCGTGACGGCTCTAATTGTGAATCTGACCCAAACCTTGGTCTTTTATGCATGGCTGTTTCAATCACCATCACCCCTCTGACAGATTCAGGTCTTTGTTTGGATTATGAGTGCTGTTTATGACTGTCAGAGGTTGCCTCGCTCTCCCCCTGCATTTCCCCGCATTTTGACTGTGTTTTCAGAGACCTGTTTTATCTCGAATTTGAAAACGCTGGCAAAACACGGAAACATAGGGGGAGAGAGAGGAGACCTCTGATGGTAGGAAACGGCATGCATAATCAACACAAAAACCCAAAGTCATCAGAGGGGTGATGGCAAGTGAAACAGCCATGAATAAAAGAACCATGTCTCGAAACCTTTGCTATGGCTTCTTAAAAAGCAGTGTGGGGCTGGAGCTAGCCAGCTTTTCTTCTCAATCTTGCCCAATTCCTTGCCTTATGTAGGGGTGCCGTTTGCTGCTTTTGGCAGGCAAACCCCAGGCGACGCACCCTTGTTCCTCACCATAGCTCATATGAGCAGTGGTAGAAAATTGGGGGGGAGGGTTGGAGGGACGTCACTGATGTTACTTCTGGCTAAAACCCAGTAGTGACATCACCACTTCAGGATTTTGCCAATATCTGCAAAATCGTAGAACATCAGTGACATCACTTCCAGGTTTTAGCCGGAAATGATGTTGATGTGTTGATGATGACCTTTCCCCATGCCCCTCCTCCCAAAATCTCCCAGGGGTTCCAGTCATGCGTCTGGCAACCCTAACCAGCATCTCCATGGCTTCTGTCCATGCAGGTCCCACTGCTAAAGACAGCTTTGAAGATCAATTCCAGCCTTAGGAACCTGGATGTCTAAAGCTATTCTTTTGGGGGGTGAATGAGGTGGGAAAGTTATCCAGACTTTGACTGTCTCTTTTGCTGTCCTCTGAACAGTATGTCGAGGCCACGGAGGGCGGGTCTATCTCTGCTGAGCTGTGGTGCATCCATCTCAAGATCCACAGAAGATACCCATTGGTGCTGGAGATGCAGTTATGTGGATGGGGGAAATTTTCCCCATTTTTTGCTATCAGCCTTTTATCCATCAAGTGTAGAAGCATTGATTAGCAACCCAGCCATCTATTTCCCTAAAAGATAGTCTTTCCCCTTCACCCACACCCCTCTTTCTTATTGCATCCAGCCAACTAACCTCTTCTCCACCCTTGGAAAGAAAAAACTTAGGGACAAGAGATCCCTTCTTCTAATACGAACATATACAAAAATACCAAGACCACGCACGGTCTCACAGCCCGGATAACCTACAAGAACTGAGAAACATAGGTGTTTTATGCATGGCTGTTTCCTTTGCGGTCACCCCTCCGACGCATAAGCAGCAGCATTTTTTAAGATATGTGGGTTGATTTGGGCAGGAATGGGAACAATTGATAGGGAAAGTTGAAGAAATGAGGACAGGGACTGGAAACTGTGGCCCAGGATTACTGGAAGATGACTTCGAATAGATATATCCTGCATTGTTTCCCCAGTATTCTCTTTGCAACCATGAGGCCTAGAAACTCACCTAAATAAAAAAAGGAAGAATCGACCTGGACAGCAATCAAAATGCAGTGCAGATTCTAAAATGCTTGTGAGGTCACACACAGAACTGTGGTTCACACACATCGAATACTGCCACACAGGAAAATCCCGTTACATACCATTGCTAAAGTGGGTAGATATATACTGCAGATTGTACTATGCCAATAAAGGTATTTGAAATTTGAAATTTGAATTTGAAAGTGGGTAGAAAGGCCTTTTATGTTTCCCTCATGGTCACCCCTCTGACAACTTTGGACCTTTGTTTTGATTATCCATGCCGTTTCCGACTGTCAGAGGGTGCCTCGCCCTCCCCCTGCGTCTCCCCACATTTTGCCCGTGTTTTCAGGGACCTGTTTTATCTCAAATTCGAAAATGCGGGGAAATGCAAGGGGAGAGCGAGGCAACCTGGTCATTGGAAGGGTGACCGCGAGGGAAACAGCCATGCGTAAAAAGCCAAGCTTAACCTTGCAGGGTGTTTCAGCAAATTTGGCCCCAAACGCTACTATAATCTAAGCAGCACTTTGGGCAAAATCTGCTGCAACACAATTTTGTTTAAGCTTAAACATTAGGAAGTTAAGCATCCTCTAGAGCAGTAGTTCTCAACCTTTCGTATCTTATATCCCACCAATCACTCACCTGGGTCCCGCCGTGATAGAAATAAAAAGCCCGCTTTTCCCAAGAAGGACATTTATATTTCAACAGGCATTCTGTTGTTATATTTATTATTTATGGTTAAGTTTTAAGAACATAAAAAAAAATTGCAGAAGCATCATAGATAATCCTTGGCAGGTAGGATCGGGAGGAAGCAGCGCATCAAAGACACTCGCTGGTGGGAAGAAAGGAACAAAACATCAGGGCTGTTCGAGGTTACCATTAGCACACTGAAAGTTCACAGATCGAAAATCCGCAGAAGTTAGAGGCAGTAGGAGATGTCACGTCACATGCGCAGGTGGACATGGGGAGGGAGGGAGAGCGCATTCTTATGCCTTTTAGGCAGGGAAATTACAGGGAAATTAACAGAAGAGATATTCATTGACTTCCGGTCTTTGTTTAGATGATGCATGCAGTTTCCAGCCATCGGAAGTCGCCTCGCTCTCCCCCTGCGTTTCCCCTTTTTTTGCCCGCATTTTCAAATTCAAGAGAAAACGAGGGCAAAATGTGGGGAAACACAGGGGGTCAGCGAGGTGACCTCCGACAGTCAGAAACAGCATGCATAATCCAAACAAAGACCCAAAGTCGTTGGAGGGGTGACAATGAGTGAAACAGCCATGCATAAAAGACCTTAGTGATTTGCCAAATTTTTCACGACCCCCACATTCAGTTACGCGACCCTATATGGGGTCCCGCAACCCACAGCTTAAGAAGCTTTGGTCCAGACGGCAATTGGACGCTATGGCATTGAAGTCCTTCCCCTCCCCTCCCCAAACCCTGCCCTCCTCAGGCTCCAGAAACCTCCCGCCGGTGGCAAAGAGGGACCCGGCAACCCTAGCCAGGAGGGATCTAACAACACTGTCCGTATCCCTTTTTTCCCAGAGTAAAAAGCTAATCCTGCCTTTCTTCCACTGCCTTGGAGCAGGAGGTGCTTAAGAAGAGCATAGGAGGCATCACATTTGAGTCTGCAAGGAACTCCCCTTTGGAAACCGCTGCCTCCATCGTAAGAGGCATTTAGTTTAGAGTCTCCCAGCATTTTGGGACAGGCCTCTGCACGCATGAAGCTGCCTTATGCTGAATCAGACCCTCGGTCCATCAAAGTCGGTATTGTCTACTCAGACCGGCAGCGGCTCTCCAGGGTCTCAGCCTTTCACATCACCTACGACCTGATTCTTTTAACCAGAGATGCCAGGGGTTGAACCTGGGACCTTCAGCAGGCCAAGCGGATGCTCTACCACGGAGCCACAGCTCCTTTCACCCTGGCATCCATTTTGCGGTTGGCTGTACCTCCCTGGCAGCCATTTCGTGGTGGTGCCCGTAGGTTCAACAAGGTTGGGGACCCCTGCTCTAGGGAAAGAGGAATGGACAGAAATCTTTGTTATTCACTGAGAGAGACCAGGATGCAAATCCAATATGCCTCCCTGAACACGGACGTCCCTGAAGTCCCCGGAAGAACCTCAGAATTACTCTGCTCCTTTTCTTTTCTTTCTCTCTTCCCTCCTCTTCTTTTTAAAGCTCATTATACTCTAAACTGCATTTGTATTTCTCGCCTTGACGCGGTATTTTGATCGGGGCTGTCATCCGATTAAAGACATCGTGAGTTGATCAAAAGGCTTTTTAATTGATTAATTTAACTGATTGAACACCGCAGCCCCGATTTTATTTTTAATCTCCGGGGTTTGTAAGGCAGGTGAGGGACGTCAAGAAGTGTTGTGATTGTTTGTTGATTGCAAGGGGGGGGGACCCTAAAAATCTGATCTCTGCAGGCGCTGCTTTTAGTGGTGGGTACATGGTGGGAGCAAGCCTGAGTGGCAGGGCTACTCGGAAGTAGGCCCTGATCTTAGGAGCGCAGCCTGCAACTTGCACTGTGCAATTTAGCATCTGTGATAGGGTTTCTGTAAGGCACAGCGGTTCTCTTGTACTGGTAATGTGCACGTAGGTTGCCAGCAATACGTCAATACAGTCGTGCCTTATAAATTAAAACAAATCACAGTCCCGCAAAACATAATAGATGTCTCCTATTTCAAACACTGCAGAGTACGGGGAGTGATACCTACAGGGAGTCTACTACAAAGACGTGGGGAGATTAGGAAAAAATTTTTGCTCAATTCTTACCAGATTGCTGGCGCTAAAGAAGCGTTGAGTTCGTAATGAGGTTGTCAAACGGTAAAGGATGCTGCTTCCCCCCCTACAACATTTTCCAGCTCCTTGGTCCTGGGGGCACCCCACTTGGGAGCAGCTGGCACAAGAACCAGACTTTGGACCAGGACCCAGCATGCCCCCTCTCGGAGGGAACAGTCCCCTGAAGGTGGTGGTGTATGATATGTGGTGGTCCAATCCTTATTTTGCGGTGCAGAGCTTTTAAATTGTCCTCAGCATCATCCAGGGACTAGGAAATGTGAATAAGGAACTGGGAATAGGGAGCTCCTCTTAAAGGTGGCCCCTGCTTCTCTCGCCAGCAGGTCTGACATTAACAGCTGCTGGGCAGGCAGAAATTCAACAGAGGCAGCTTCTGCTTGCCTGGAGATGCAATAATAAAGTTGCACCTGCCGCAACTGCATGCGCCATATACTTTTTGATAGTTTTAACCCTCTCACCAGTGTGATATAATGGACAGAATGTCAGGTTAGGAGTTCCACTATCTCACTCCATCCTGCATTAGATTTGATGGGTTAGATCCAGTCATCTTTTTCAGCCTCACCTAGTTCTCTTCCTTACCACAGTTGCTGTGGGGTTTTTGTAGGGTTGCCAGCTACAGTCAGAAAATACCTGGGGGTGGAGCCCCCAAATACCTTGGGGCTGGAGCCTGAGGAGGGTGGGGTTTGGGGAGGGGAGGGACCTTAGCAGGGTATAATGCTATAGAGTCAGCCCTCCAAAGCAACCATTGTCTTCAGGGGAACTGATCCTGGTCATCTGGAGATCAATTGTAATAGCAGGAGATCCACAGGCACCACCTGGAGGTTGGCAACCGTAGCTGGCAACCCTAGTCCTTCATGAGTGCACTATACCTCAGGGTGACAGCCTCCAGATAGGGTAAGGTTGCCCACTATGGGTTGGGAATTCCTGGAGATTTGAGGACACAGCCTGGAGATTACAGAAGGTATGTTAAACACAAGACAGAAAACGTACCTCGAAGATGCCAGTGGCCCTTCATCAAACACCTGCGAGATGACATAATTTCCATAGTCTTCCCTTTCTCACTCCTCCCATATAGCGCTGTAGAAGTTAAAAATGTAGGACTCGGATCTAAGAGAACCAGGTTCCTATCCCCCTCTGCTAAGGAACCTCTCTGGGCGACAGTGTATCACTCAGCCTGACCTACCTCACAGGATTGTTGTGAGGATCAAGTCAAGAAGGGAAGGACAACGTTGCAAGCAGCGTTGTCTCCCTGGGGAAAGAAAAATGAGGTATACATTTTAAAAAATGGAAAAGGAAGTGTAGTCTATGCTATTGCTTAATGCTTTCAGGAATACTGAACCTATTACTCTTGTAACTGGGCTCATTCAAAATACTACATCGCCGTGCATTTGCTGAAGCCTGACACTGGCACATCACTCTAGGTCAAAACAATCAATACTTGGGCTGTATTAAGAAGTCATTCAAATATAAACAGCCACTATGGCAAAAAATAAAATATAGACTATTGTATGATGTTTTAAATATAATATATTGTAATCCAAAATACCTTGTTACCTTACAAGGATATGTTGTAACCTTGTTACTTCACAAAGGTTCCAGTAAACAAAAAAATATTAGGTCATTTGAACATTTGTTCAATATTTCTATCCATTTACCTTTAAATGCCTCATCAAATTTAAGGGGGGGGGGCTTTTTGAATTCTAAGACCCCGGGGAATTATTTATTCCTTAACATATTCTGCTAAGGAAGTGGCATGCATGCCATATCTTACACTTTTTTTACCTTTGAAAAGCAAATGCCTGTCTTGTTATGGTTGTTTAACTGAATAACTGTTTGATTTCTATTTTGGTGTTTCATATACATACTATTGTATGTATACATACATGTATACATACTATTGTGTGTGTGTGTGTATTGTTTACTGGAACCTCATACAATAGTCTATATTTTATTTTTTGCCATAGTGGCTGTTTATATTTGAATGACACATCACTCTAGGCATCAAGCAGGGAGCTTAAAAGCAATCATTGGGTGTACAGAGCCAGATGTGATTACTCTGGATTACCAAACTTCAGATATGCGCCTTCTCTCTGTCTCCCTTTGCACTGAAATACTTCGGAGGAAGCAGACTGTGGCTGACAGAAGCTTATGCCATAATGTATTTCTTGGTCTTCTAGATACCCCAAGACTCTGTTGCTTGCATTTCACCTGACTGACAACGTTACCCCCTCCGGCACACATCTTGCTGGGCACCTGAGCCTTTGCGTGCTAGAATCTGGAGGCTGCTTGGTTTATTGCGGCTTTTTAGGTACGCTGGCAAATTCAGCTCTCGCTCTTTTTCTGTGTGCATATTGAGAGGGGGTGCTTTGTCCTATAAAAAAAAAAAGGTAAAGGTCCCCTGTGCAAGCACCGGGTCATTCCTGACCCACGGGGTGATGTCACATCCCGAAGTTTCCATGGCAGACTTTGTTTACAGGGTGGTTTGCCAATGCCTTCCCCAATCATCTTCCCTTTACCCCCAGCAAGCTGAGTACTCATTTGATCGACCTCGGAAGGATGGAAGGCTGAGTCAACCTTGAGCCAGCTACCCGAAACCAACTTCCGTCAGGATCAAACTCAGGTCGTGAGCAGAGCTTTTGACTGCAGTACTGCAGCTTACCACTCTGCACCATGGGGCTCCTGCTTTGTCCTACACATAGCTAAAAAAAGTACAAAACAGAAGCACAAAACAGTAAATAGCATTGAAAAAAATAAGGGAGGGGAGGGGAAGAGCAAGTTCTATTTCTATGGCTTCACCCAAAGAAAAATGCTATTCTATAAATTTCAGATTTATTATTAATACAGCATTAAGCCAGTAAAAGGAGCCCCGTGGCGCAGAGTGTTAAGCTGCAGTACTGCAGTCAAAAGCTCTGCTCACGACCTGAGTTCGATCCCGACGGAAGTCGGTTTCAGGTAGCCGGCTCAAGGTCGACTCAGCCTTCCATCCTTCCGAGGTCGGTCAAATGAGTACCCAGCTTGCTGGGGGTAAAGGGAAAGATGACTGGGGAAGGCACTGGCAAAACACCCCGTAAACAAAGTCTGCCTTGGAAACGTCAGGATGTGACGTCACCCCATGGGTCAGGAATGACCCGGTGCTTGCACCGGGGACCTTTACCTTTTTTAAGCCAGTAAAACACATGTGTCATTTATAGAAAAGGTAAAAAAAATTAAAGCAGTTCAACCACAAACATTTCTTGTTAAAATTTCCAAATAATTGATAATAGACTGAAATCGACCAGATTATGATTTAATCAAATTGCAATTGCCCAGCATTAGGGGTCGAACTTATGCTATGGCACAAAATCTGGCGACCTGTTTTGCCATCTGGGCATTCCCGGCTATTCTATAGGTTTGCCTCCCCCCACCCCCCCATCCCGTTCCTTTCCTGTGTTGCATCAACACCCACCCACAGCGCACCCTGAATTAAACAAGAGCCCAGGAACATTTTAAAGATTTAACAACAACAAAAACTATTCCGTGGCAGTAGAAAAGAGCAAGAGTCCAGTAGCACCTTAAAGACTTTTGTTAGATGTATATGAGGATGGCCAAATTAACAGAATTCTTACATGAGAATGATACGGAAGAATTCAAAAAAACTTGGGCAAAGGCCATCACATATTGGGATAAAATGGCAAAAATGGATTTTACTATTTTAGTTAGTGAGTTATAGAAACAAGTTCACTTACTTTTCTATTATTACTATTAACAATTTTCAAAACTGTTTAGACACTTCGGCGGAAGTCAGGTGAAGGGTCCCTTTTTAAGGTGGGTGGAGGGTCAAAAGGGTATTTTTGCTTTGTTGAATTTTAGAACTTTGTATAATTATAATTGAGACTCTTATAATTGATACCCTTTTGTATTTTCTTTTTATTTATTTTTTGTTATTATTGTATTTGTTTATTTTGTTTTATATTACAAAAATAAAAATTCAAAAAAAAAAGACTTTTGTTCGTCTTTAAGGTGCTACTGGACTTTTGCTCTTTTGTGGGTGGAGGGTCAAAAGGGTATTTTTGCTTTGTTGAATTTTAGAACTTTGTATAATTATAATTGATACTCATAAGTGATAACTCTTTTGTATTTTCTTTTTATTTTTGTTATTATTGTATTTGTTTATTTTGTTTTATACTACAAAAATAAAAAAATAAAAATTCAAAAAAAAAAGACTTTTGTTCATCTTTAACCTGGATGGCCCAGGCTAGCCTGATCTTGTCAGATCTCAGAAGCTAAGCAGGGTCAGCCCTGGTTAGTATTGGGATGGGAGACCACCAAGGAATACCAGGATTGCTGTGTAGAGGAAGGCACTGGCAAACCACCTCTGTTAGTCTCTTGCCATAAAAACCCCAAAAAGGGGTCGCCATAAGTCGGCTGCGACTTGAGGGCACTTTACACACACACACACAAGGTGCTACTGGACTCTTGCTCTTTTGTGGGTGGAGGGTCAAAAGGGTATTTCTGCTTTGTTGAATTTTAGAACTTTGTATAATTATAATTGATAATCTTATAAGTGATAACTCTTTTGTATTTTCTTTTTACTTTTTGTTATTATTGTATTCGTTTATTTTGTTTTATATTACAAAAATAAAAAATAAAAATTCAAAAAAAAAAAAAAGACTTTTGTTCGACTTTAAGGTGCTCCTGGACTCTTGCTCTTTTCTACGACTGCAGACAGACTAACACGGCTGCCCACTGTGAATTCTTTTCCGTGGCATGCCGGGAACTGTAGTATTCCCTGAGCCCCGAGAGACGCTGAGGTCCTGAGACGGCGGTTCCCCTGTGGTGGTGCTGGGAGTTGTAGTTCAACCCTGGTTTTTTTTTTTCTTTCCCCCCCACCCGGGCCTTCCAGCAGTGCATGCTGGGAAATGTAGTCCCGCCGCCGCCCCGAGCGTTTCCTGGGTATCGTAGTCCCGCCGCCTCTGCACTGTCAGCCTGGGCATCGCAGCCGTTGCTGGCGGGGGGGAGAAACAGGATGGTGGTGCGGAGTTGCAGCATCTTTAAGGTAAGTTTGGACAGTGGGAAGGATCGGGGGGTGTTTTGCTCCTCCTCGGCCCCTCTCCACCCTAAAAAGACTCGGGAAAGGGCTTTAGGGTGTTGCCCCCCAGGCTGGCACTTGAGCGGGTGGTTCGGCTGGTTGTTGGAGGAAGAGATGCAGAGCCAAGAGAGAGCTGGGCAGGGCAGGTGCAACTCCTCGCGAGTAGCAGTACTTTATTTATTTATTTTGTGAATTTTTATTACTTTCATAATAAGAAAAAAAAACAAATTATAAAAAAACACGAAGAAAACGATCACCTAAAAAAATACAAAAATGCAAAAAAAAAAAAGAGCACTTATGCATCAGTACTTTAGAGCAAAGGAGCAGTACTTCAGAGCAAAGCTTCTTCAACTGTGGGTCGCGACCCCTTGTCAAAATTTGGCAATGGCGAAAGGTTTCTCTATGATTTATTATCAGGAAATGTTGGATTGGTGCACCTACCTGGGGTTTCACAAACAGTTCTTGGGCGGAAAAGTGGGAAAAGTTTAAGAGGCCTTGCTTTAGAGCGCGTACAGAGCGCCCTCTCCTCCTTTCCCTGACCCTCGAGCCTCAAAAGTCCCAAATAGTACTTAACTTCTCCCAAACAGACATATCCAGGACACCAGCTTCGAATTGCCACCAGGAAAGCCTTCCCCCCTGATGGCAATTCGAAGCTGGTGTCCTGGACATGTCTGTTTGGGAGAAGTTAAGCACTATTTGGGACTTTTGAGGCTCGGTTGGATTCTTGCTCTCCTTAACACCACCTGGACAGGTAGACGGGGAGTTTCTCATTTGGGAAGGTAGGTGTGCGTTTAGCAATAGTGAAATGAGTTATCCCCTTCCCCCCTCCCCCCCGTAATACTTTCTTCATTGTAGCGATTGGGAAATAACAGCCATTCCCCACTGAGTGCTTCTCCGGCCTTTTTCATTCTTTGCTTGTTTAAAAGGGACCAGTTGGGGTTGTGGAGGAAATGTTTTGGACAGAAGGCTTTCGGGGGTTTCCGGCCATCGGTTCATACCCATTCGCCATGCGCTGTTCTGGAATCTTGGCCACTGTCGGTCCCTTTTCCGTGAAGGAGGATCTCGATCCCACCCGTCAATGTAAAACAGTAGTCCGAGGACACCTTAAAAGACTAACTCAATTGATCCCTGGGTAAGCTTTTGTGACTCAGAGCTCCCTTCACCGGATCCGTGAAGTCAGTCCTGACTCATGAAAACGTGTGCTGGAATAAATTTGCAGCAAAATTAAAAAAAAAAAAAAAGATGACCAACGGCACCTACTAGACTAATACGGCTTCCCTCTGTGACCTGTGTGTGTGTGTGTGTGTGTGTGTGAAGTGCCGTCAAGTTGCTTCCGACTCATGGCGACCCTATGAATGAAAGTCCTCCAAAATGTCCTATCTTTGACAGCCTTGCTCAGGTCTTGCAAACTGAAGATTAAAAAGAGTATATAGCTCTTTTTAAAAAATCTTCTCCAATGAGATTGTATTGGCCAGTTTGTGGCAGTGTGGAATGTTTTATTCTGGGTTACTCCTTCTTGTCCCCCCTTCTCGCCCAGATTTGAGGGGTACGTTGGATTTGGGAAGAGGGGAGATTGATGAAGTCCGAGGAGGTGTTCAGGGCCAGTTTGTTATTGATGATGAAGGGGGCTTGTGTGGGTGATAACGGAGGCCGCTGTCATTGGCTGAGCTGCTGAAATCCTAGAGAGGGGGCACGGTGGGCAGGAGGGCTTGAGAAAGTGGAAAGGAAGGCAAGGGGCACAGAAGGTGCTTGGACGGACAAGGGACGTTTAGGGGGATTGCCACTGGTGTAGAACAAAGCTTCTTAAACTGGGGGTCTCGACCCCATTTGGGGTCGCGTAACTGAATGTGGGGATTGCGAAAAATTTGGAAACAGTAAATGGTAAAATTATATGTATACCAAAGAATTGTTTTAAAATAAATTTCTTTATGTTTTAGTATCAGTAAACGTTTGATTTGTATACCTGTTTTATATAGCTATATACCTGGAGTCGCGTAAAAATTTCTCAGCGAAAAGGGATCACAAGTAGAAAAAGTTTTAAGAAGCCCTGGTGTAGAAGAATGAGGGAGAAAAGAGATGGCTATAGGAAGGAGTCTGAGAGGGGAAGGAAAAGCATAGGTCTTTTATGCATGGCTGTTGTCTCCACACGAAACCTGCTGGGTGACCTTGGGCCAGTCACAGGTCTTTCCGGACTCTCTCGGCTCACGCGGAGGCAGGCAATGGCAAACCACCTCCGAACGCCTCTTGCCTTGAAAACCCTACGGGGGCCGCCGTAAGTCAGCTGGGACTTGACGGCACTTTCCACCACGAAAGGGACCAAAGTGAAGACAGTTTGGCCTTTCATGCATGGCTGTTTCCCTCGCGGTCACCCCTCTGACGACTTCGGGTCTTTGGGTTGATTATGCATGCCGTTTCCGACAGTTAGAGGTCGCCTCGCTCTCCTCCTGCCTTTCCCCGCGTGTTGTCCATGTTTTCAAATTCGAGATAAAGCAGGTCTCTGAAAACTCGAGCAAAATGCAGGGGGAGAGCGAGGCGACCTCTGACAGTGGGAAATGGCATGCATAATCAACACAAAGACCCAAAGTTGTCGGAGGGGTGACGGCGAGGGAAGCAGCCTTGAATAAAAGACCTTAGTCAACTTGGGGTAGTGGTTAAAGCATCAGACTAGGAGCCAAACTAGACATTAAAACTTTGCGGAAGCAGCATGCATAATGAACACAAAAACCCGAAGTCATCGGAGGAGTGACGGCGAGTGAAACAGGCATGTGTAAAAGACCATAGCAGAATGGGCAATTCGAAGAGGTGTGTATTGCTAGGAGGTACAGAGATGAGAGGGGCCGGTGAATGTTCCGTGTGATGACATGACCAGCCACATCTGTGTGTTATCCATCTTTCCTCCAAGGAGCTCAGCGCGGTGTGCATCTCTCTCCCCTCCTCTGTTATTTTACCTTCACAACAACCCTGTGAGGTAGATCAGGCGGTGAGAGAGTGACTGCTTATGGGCACTTAGCGGTTGAGTGAGCTCTGGTCTCCCTAATCTGACAGTCTAACTACCACGCCGAGTCTCACGTCTCCGAAACAGCCCTCTGATGCAAATGGCAGTTTGTCCACCTTCTCTAACCGTGTGATGCTTGGGTTTTCTTTCTAGGGGTGACCTCATGGAGGAGGAACTTTTGGGGCCTGCGTGGATACGATGTCGGGGAGCTCAGGGCGAAGTGAGGCGTCCGGGCTCTACCACGAGCGGCAGCGCCTAGAACTGTGTGCCGTCCATGCCCTCAACAACGTCCTCCAGGAGCGACTCTTCACCCAAGAGGCGGCTGATGAGATCTGCAAGAGGTGTGGAACAGGCGCTTCCTGTACTCGGTTTCTCTTGTGTATCTCTTTGTACGGACTGTCTTCCAATATTTTCAGCCTACTCCCAGGTTTACCAGTTTTTCCTCTGGAAAGGTTGGTGGGGAAAAGGTCTTTGTCTCCTTTAGCATTTCACTCATTCCAGGAAAGGGGGGGGGGGGTTCGTAGCAGGGTTTTTTCAATACTCCCCAAAATTTTCCATTTTTTTCCATCAGTAAAATTGGAAAACAGTCTTGGGGGGAGATGTGTTTTTTTCTGTTTTTTTTTCTCTCTCCCTCTGAGCCTTTACATCTCTACTTTTGGAGCGGCGGACTCTGATCTGGAGAGCCGGGTTTGATTTCCCACTCCTCCACATGAGCGGCGGAGGCTAATCTGGTGAACTGGATTTGTTTCCCCACTCCTACACACGAAGCCCACTGGGTGACCTTGGGCAAGTTACAGCTCTCTTAGAGCTCTCTCAGCTCCACCTACCTCACAGGGTGTCTGTTGTGGGGAGGGGAAGGGAAGGTGGTTGTAAGCCAGTTTGAGTCTCCCTTAAGTGGTGGAGAAAGTCACCATATAAAAACCAACTCTTCTACTTCTTCCCCCTGGCCCTTCAAGCTATGTAAACTGCTCTGCTTCATGAGTGACACCAGTGTTTAGTGCAAAAGAAATAGAGCAAATGATTCACAAAGTTTCTTAGATTGTTAAGGATTGTGATCAATACTACTGTGTTTAGCTGGCTAAAACTGGCGTCCTGCTATGCAATTTTTGCATAATTTAATGTATGATGTAGCCCGCAATGGCTTTCAGTCTTACACCACCAAGTGACCCCCCCTTGAAATGCATTTTCCCCTTCTCCAATGCTTTGCTTCAGTTCCGTTTTTAGATTTTGGATTGGTTCTACAACCCTTATCCTATTGTATTGTTTATTGAATACCCCACCCTGTCGATTGTATCCACCCGCTCTGTGTAATCCGCCTCGAGTCCAAGTGAGAAGGGCAGACTATCAATGACATAAATAAATAAGGAAATAAATGATGTGAAGGTCTAGCCCCTTGGCTGAAAATCAACTGTGCAATCGTGTTAACGCCAACAGGACAACTGTTATATCGAGAGACTTGGATTCAGATGCTGTAGTTTGAACCTCATCCTTTCAGAGGGTGCAAAATGTATTTGTTTTATAATGTACTTGGTTTATAGCCCTCCTTACACCAGGCTCCTCTACCCCATTTTATCCTCACGACAACTCTGCAAGGTAGGTTAGGCCGAGCGTGAGGCTTGGAAAATGAATGGTGGCAGAAAGGCGCTCTGGGATTTGATGGGTGAAGGAGGCTGCAGGTACAGTTTGAACTGGCATCCGAGGGGGCCCGTGTACACACTAGGCTGCCTTGTGAAAGTAGACAGGTTCCGATGGCGGGCAAATTATATTACCCACCTGCAGGTAATTTGCTCTCATCGGCTGGTTTCTACTGGACCCGTAGGATTGCCAGGTCCCTCTTCGCCATCGGCGGAAGGTTTTTGGGGCAGAGCCTGAGGAGGGTGGGGTTTGGGGAGGGACTTCAGTGCCATACAGTCCAGTTGCCAAAGCGGCCATTTTCTCCAGGTGAACTGACCTCTATTGGCTGGAGATCAGTTATAATAGCAGGAGATCTCCAACTAGTACCTGGAGGTTGGCAACCCTATGGACTCGGTATGTGGAAGGAAAAGAGAGGAGGAATCAGGACTGCCTGCATTGCAGTTTCCATGGAGGTTTTGGGTGACCTGGAAGACGCATGTGCTTCCTGTGACTTTTATCTGTCTCCACAATCTTGAGGACTGGAAGCTTGGCTGACTGTTATCTTGTTGTTGCTTGGAGAGAGAGAGAAAAAAACGGAAAGGTGAGGCAATCCAAATTGAGTGTACGTGTTGCATTGCCAAAGAGAAATGCGTGTTCCTACAGGGCAGGAGACAGCTTTGCCACCACAACCAAACTTCCACACCCTTTTTTTTTTGCCAGCTCATCTACAGGCTTGGTTGTGTCGATAGTACTATGGGCCTTGACAGAACCTGCCCATTTGCCTTAAACTGGTTGTTTTTAAAGGTCACCAGCTGAACACCGCACCTCTTTTCCTGCTTAGCTCATACCTGCTGCTCTTTGAGAGATGCAGATCTCGCGAAGCTGGGCAGGAGCTTTCTCAGGCCTTTTATGCGGGGACGTTTCCCCTTTGGTCACCCTACCGACTAGGGTTGCCAGGTTCCTCTTCACCACTGGCGGGAGGTTTTGGGGTGGAGCCTGAGGAGGGTGGGGTTTGGGGAGGGGAGGGACTTCAAGGCCATAGAGTCCAATTGCCAAAGCTGCCATTTTATCCAGGCGAACTGACCTCTATCGGCTGGAGATCAGTTGTAATAGCAGGAGATCTCCAGCTATTACCTGGAGGTTGCCAACCCTACTGCCGGCTGCTTCGGGGCTTCCCTTTGATTATTCATGCCTTTTGTGCCCGTCAGAGGTCCCCTCGCTCTCCCCGCACGTTTTGCCTACATTTTCCAGATTCGGGCTAAAACACCATCTGGAAAATGCGGGCAAAATGCGCGGGGAGAGCGAGGCGACCTCTGAAGGGCAGAAAAGGCACAGATAATCACAGGGAAACCCCGAAGCAGGGTGACCTCGGGGAAACGTCCCTGCAAAAAAGACCTCAGGCTCCCAACCAATACAAATGCCCCCTTGATGATGGACAGTTGGGACGGGCGCCTCCCAACGTGTCTTAGGTGAGATGTGCCCACAAGAGGAAGTTTATGCTTTGTGATCCCACAGCATAATAGGCGCCTTCCTGTTTCCAGCTGTTTCAGCCCTCATTAACTCATTGGTTCTGTTTCATTCATTTGTTTAAAGCCATTGGGATGGCACGCCCGCTTTTAATGAGCACAGCCCTGATGGTATCTGGCGTTCGACAGCCATTTTACTGGAGCAGAGTAAGCTGTTTGGGTGAGCGTTGTGCCACCCTACCGATCAGTAGCAGTAGAAAAGAGGAGTCCAGTAGCATCTTAAAGGTAAAGGTCCCCTGTGCAAGCACCGGGTAATTCCTGACCCATGGGGTGATGTCACATCCTGATGTTTACTAGGCAGACTTTGTTTTACGGGGTGGTATGCCATTGCCTTCCCCAGTCATCTTCCCTTTACCCCCAGCAAGCTGGGTACTCATTTTACCAACCTTGGAGGGATGGAAGGCTGAGTCAACCTCGAGCCAGCTACCTGAAACCGACTTCCGTCGGGATCAAACTCAGGTTGTGAGCAGAGCTTTTGACTGCAGTACTGCAGCTTACCACTCTGTGCCACGGGGCTCCCCAGAGTAGCACCTTAAAGACTAACAAAAGTTCTGGTGGGGTATGAACTTCCGTGAGCCGCAGCTCACTTCTTCAGGTACAGCTAGAATCTGTGTCTAATTCACTCGTCTCTACCCAAGGAAAGATGGAATCACATTCTAGCTGTATCGAGCTGTGGCTCACGAAAGCTCATACCCTGCTTGAAATTTTGTTAGTCTTTAAGGTGCTACTGGACTCCTTTTTTCTACTGCTAGTGACACGGCTACCCATCATGATCTACCGATCAGTAGGTTCATTGTTCACTTATGCGATCCTGATCCAGTAGGAGCCTTGTAAGATCTGGTGACCCTTTAATTCACTCGGTGGAGGAAAACGAAGAAGATGTCTGCTGCATTCAAAGGCGCCTGGATATTCTTTTTATTATTCCTGATGCGTTTCAAGGGTGACGCTCTGTGGTGTAAAACCGATTGCCACTGTGGGCTACGTATATGAAGCTTCCTTCTTCTGAGAGACCCTTGATCAGTAGCATGGTCTACTCTGACTGGCAGCGGTTCTCCAGGGTCTCAGGCGGAGGTCTTCCACATCACCTCTTGTTTGCTCCCTTTAACTAGAGAAGCCAGGGATTGAACCTGGGACATCCTGTGTGCCAAGCAGTTGTTCTACCGCTGAACCACAGCTGCTCTCCTGTGGCTCATTCCCCTCCCTAATTATTAAGCCTCTGGGTGACCTTGTGCCAATCCTGTGATTTCAGCATGATTTACGTAGAGTGGTTTGGAGGAATGAACTTGGAGAGGGAGCCAGGATCAAATGTAATGTCATGTGATTTTTACAGATTTGAAATACCATTTATTTATTTATACCTCACACACACACACACACACTTTTATCTCAAATGGGGACCCGAAGCAGCTTACAACATTGTTCTTCTCTTCCATTTTGTCCTTGTGACCACCTCGCTGTGAGATGGGTGAGGCTGAGAAAGATTGACTGGCCCAAGAAGAAAAGAAGGAGAGTTGGGTTTTGTTATGCTGATTTTCTCTATCTTTAAGGGGTCTCAGAGCAGCTTACAACCAGCTTCCCTCCCTCTCCCCACAACAGACACCTTGTGAGGTGGGGGGACTGAGAGAGTTCAAAGAGAACTGTGACTAGTCCAAGATCACCCAGCAGGTTTCATGTGTAGGAGTGGGGAAACCAACCCAGTTCACCAGATTAGAGTCCGCCACTCATGTGGAGGAGTGGGGAATCAAACCCAGTTCTCCAGATCAGAGTCCACCGCTCTTAACCACTACACCATGCCCGCTCACCCAGCTACCTTTTATGTCCCACATGCAGAAGGCCTCAGGTTCCTAATCACAGCCTCAGCATCCCAGTTAGCAGGCCTTGGAGCCCCCCCCCCCCACCAAGGCCCTGAAGAGCCACTGCCAGGCAGAATAGGCAGTAAAGGCCTTGGGAGATGAAGGATCTGACCTTGAGCAAGCCTGTATATTATTTTCATTATTCCTGATGCATTTCAAGGGTGGCGCTCTATGGTGTAAGACCGAGAGCTGTCGTGAGCTACGTATATGAAGCTGCCTTCTACGGAGGGGCCGTGGCTCAGTGGTAGAGTTCAGTCCCCGGCATCTCCAGTTAAAGGCAGTAGGCAAGTAGGTGGTGTGAAAGACCTCAGCCTGAGACCCTGGAGAGCCGCTGCTGGTCTGAGAAGACAATACTGACTTGGATGGACCAAGGGTCTGATTCAGTATAAGGCAGCTTCATGTGTTCATGTGAGTCAGACCCTTGATCTGTCAAGGTCTGCATGGTCTACTCTGACTGGCGGCTATGCCAGCTTAGCTATGCCCAGCGCCTCTCTGTGTGTCACAGGCCCCTGGAGCAGCTATCCCCGGCAGGGCTCCTTGGCGTCCTCATGTAGCGAGCCCCTCCTTTTCTTTCTCCAACAGGCTGGCTCCGGACGCCAGGTGGAATCCCCACCGCAGCTTTCTGGGCACGGGTAACTATGACGTCAACGTCATCATGGCGGCCCTGCAGAGCGTCGGGCTGGTAGCCATCTGGTGGGACAAGCGCAGGTGAGTTGCAGGTGAAGGGGAGCCCACCACCTGGGAAGGCATGGACATTCAGAAGGTCCGAACCTTGGTTTTAATACCAGGTCCTAGTCTGACACTTTAACTGCTGTGATGGATGTTCAGATCAGTCAGTCATTTATTTCTATGGCACATAGCCAGTCACATACAAAAGAATAAAATCGTCAACAGCTGACTGAAATCCCCTCGATATTAAAAGCAGAAATTCCAAATATAAAAATATAAAATACATAAATACAAGTATAAAAGGATGTACAGATCTAGAATCCCCTTGGTGCACCTTTGTTTGGGGACAGCAAGCAACTGATGTGTGTGTGTAAAGGGCCGTCAAGTCACAACCGACTTATGGCGACCCCTTTTTGGGGTTTTCATGGCAAGAGACTAACAGAGGTGGTTTGCCAGTGCCTTCCTCTGCACAGCAACCCTGGTATTCCTTGGTGGTCTCCCATCCAAATACTAACCAGGGCTGACGCTGCTTAGCTTCTGAGATCTGACGAGATCAGGCTAGCCTGGGCCATCCAGGTCAGGGCAAGCAACTGATAGGCACCTTTTAAAATGACGATCCAGTCGGTCAGTCCACTCTGCGCTACGGGACTCCTAAACAACTCCAAGCCTTCTACATACCTATGTAGAAGGCTTAGAGTGGCTTAGGAGTCCTGTGGCGCAGAGTGGCAAGCTGCAGTACTGCAGTTGAAAGCTCTGCTTGCAACCCGAGTTCAATCCCGACGGAAGTCGGTTTCCGGGTAGCCGGCTCAAGGCGGACTCAGCCTTCCATCCCTCCGAGGTCAGTAAAATGAGTACCCAGCTTGCTGGGGGTAAAGCGTCGACGACTGGGGAAGGCGATGACAAACCACCCTGTAAACAGTCTGCCTAGTAAATGTCAGGGTAAGACGTCACCGCATGGGTCAGTAATGACCCGGTGCTTGCACAGGGGGACTACCTTTACCTTTTACCTCGAATGGTTGATGTGGGGCTTCCAAGGAGTCTTCCGTCCAGGTTGAGACTTGCTTAGCTTGAGCAGAGTGGTTTTTGCCTTCGGGCCAGAAGCAGGACTCTCTCCCGAACCGTCCCGATGCCCGGCGTCTCTTTGTGTGTCCCAGGCCCCTGGAGCAGCTGTCCCTGGCAGGGGTCCTTGGCTTCATCGTCAACGTCCCGTCCAATGTCTCCCTGGGCTTCCTGTCTCTCCCCATGAGGCGGCGGCACTGGATCGCCGTGCGCCAGCTGGACGGCACCTACTACAACCTGGATTCCAAGCTGAAGGCTCCCATGCCGATCGGAGGGGAAGCTGAGCTCAGGTACTGGTGGCGCGATGGCTGTTTTCGGCTCCTGTCCTGAGATAAATTAAGGGGAATGGAGGGAGCTAAAGGGTGAAGCCTGCTTTGGGGAAATGCTGGCTAGAATCATAAAGTTGGAAGGGACCACTAGGGTCATCTAGTCCAGCCCCTTGCACAATGCAGGAAATTCATAACTACCTCCACCCACACCCCCAGTGACCCCTACTCCATCCCCAGAGGATGGCCAAGATGCCCTCCCTCTCATCACATGAACCCATGAAGCTGCCTTATACTGAATCAGACCCTTGGTCCATCAAAGTCAGTATTGTCTACTCAGACTAGCAGCGGCTCTCCAGGGTCTCAGGTAGAGGTCTTTCACATCACCTACTTGCCTAGTCCCTTTAACTAGAGATGCTGGGGATTGAACCTGGGACCTTTTCCATGCCAAGCAGAGGCTCTACCACTGAGCCACAGCCCCTCCCCCATCTGCTTAAGGTCATAGAATCAGCATTGCTGACAGATGGCCATCCAACCTCTTCTTTAAAACCTCCAGGGAAGGAGAGTTTACCACTTCCCAAGAAAGCCTGTTCCACCTAGGAACTTCTCTGTTAGAAAATTCTTCCTAATGTCTAGATGGAAATCTCTTTTGGGTATCTGTCAATGGATCCCTGCACAAGATTGTATTTGATGGTTGTTGCTTTTTTGCCATCATGTCACAGCTGACTAATGGCGTTTTCAAGGCAAGAGACATTCAGGGATAGTTTGCCATTGCCCGCCTCCCCGGTGTGCCCTGGTATCCCTGGTATCCCCCATCCAAATACTAGCCAGGGTCAGGGCTGAGAATGTGTGCCTGGCCCGAGGTCACCCAGCAAGTTTCCATGGCAGAGTTGGGATTCGAACCTGGGTTTCCCAGATTCTAACTTGGTGTAGTCATTAAAAGTGGTGGTTTGGAGCAGTGGACTCTGATGTGGAGAGCCTGACCATTCACGCCTTACCTTTCCATGGAAAACATACCAATTCAGAGAGCATTGGGTTATTGCGGTCACAGGCGAGAACCAATTTCATGGGCTAGGAAAGATGGTAGGAAAGCGGGGGACGCATCCTGGCGTATGCCAGCCAAGACACAAATGCCAAACGTGATCCCAGGGGACAATTGGAAGGCACCGCAACTTTGCTAAAGGTCAGTTTTCCTTGGTGGTCTCCCATCCAATTTGAAATTTTTATTGTACTAGGCCAGCCTTACACAAGCACTCACGTTCTTGGATTGCAAACTGTAGAAATCTTGCCACCAATTCAATTTTTATTGGGTCCTGAGTGGTCATGAAAGATGCCTTAATTTTGGTGGGTAACCATTCCCTGTCCACAAATAACGGGTCCATAAATTGAGAACAACCCCTAGAATAAAACGAACAGTTAAGAAGGACATGAGGAACTGATTCTATTACGCCCTCCCCGCAAGGACAGGCCCTGTCTGTATATCTTCCATAGAGCAGGGCGGAAGGAAGGGCATTAAATCTAGCACTCATGTAAGCCTTCTCTGTTGGGGGTTGGTTAAGCATGTGAGGTAATATGCCAAGGACTGATTGTATTGCCAGGGCTCCCAATTATAGGGGAGCATCTACTGCATGCTGCTCTTCTAAGCTCCTGCAGATCTATGTCAAAAGTCTGTTCTTAATCAGCTCAAAAGCTGATTTCTCTGTAAGACAGAGCAGAGAGTCCAAAGGGATTCCAATTGATCTAATTTTGCTTTTGATATAGTTTGTCTAACTAGCTCGTTCAAATTCGGTTAGCATATGTTGGGCAAAGCTATTGAACTCTGATTTGAAATGCCAGCGTAACCAGAATTTGGTTGTCATGAGCCAGGCTCTGGTTTCCAAACGTATTTGGTTTGTTTCTAGACAGCGCGATGCGTAAGGGACACAGGATGGTAAACTCAAGGTCAGTGTGCCACCTTGAGTTCTGTGGCAGAAGATTGTAAGCTGGTTTGATTCTCCTTAAAAGATAGAGAAAGTCGGCCTATAAAAAAACTTCTTCTTTTAAGAGGTGCCGTTCCTTGATCCTCTTTCTTTTTCCTCACAGATTATTCCTCCAGGAGGTGCTCTCTCAGGGCCCCTGCGAGTTGCTACTGGTCGTGCCCCATGAGGCAGAAGAAGCCGGGAGCTGGCTAAGCACCGTCAAGTGAATCATGGCACCAAAGAAGCCCGCCTGTGCCCGGAGCCACCTGCCGCATCCCTCTCCTCGCGATGGCTGCATGTGGCGTGGGGAGGAGGGGGCAGCGCGCCCCCGTGACGCTGCCAGTCTCGGAGCTGACCTCCTGAAAGCTGCCTCCCCTCTCCTCCGGGATATAAGCCCCCTCCCCGGCTTTCCCCTTGCTTTCAAAAGACTCGGCCTGTCCTGGGATAGTGTGGAATAAAGGTTGCGGTACAAAACGGTGGAGGGTGGTCTTCTGCTGGCACAGTGAGCTAGGCCATAAGAATAGCCACGCTGGGTCTTCCAAGAGTGACCTATCTGGGGCAAGGAGGGGTTTGTAAGCAGGGCGTGGGGGCGATAACCCAGCCCTGTTGATCTCCAGAGTGTGCCGGTCTGTTGTATCAATGTGTGTCTGAATGCAGAGGTTGTGTTTCTAGCTGTGAAAGCTAGTCCTCCCCGGCGGACCTCTTCTCTGTATATTTATGTGATTCTTTTGGAACAGCTGTTTCTGCTAATGCATGAAGTTCCATGGCCTAAGCAAGAACTTCCCTTTTCTTTCTTTGTTTGCCCTAACAAACCCAGCCAGCGTGGTGTGTTGGTTAAGAGCGGTGGTTCAGAGCAGTGGAGTCTGATCTGGAGAACTGGGTTTGATTCCCCGCTCCTCCACATGAGCGGCGGAGGCTAATCTGGTGAACTGGATTTGTTTCCCCACTCTTACATATGAAGCCAGCTGGGTGACCTTGGGCTGGTCACACTCTCTCAGCCCCACCTACCTCACAGGGTGTCTGATGTGGGGAGGGTAAAGGAAGGTGATTGTAAGCTGGTTTGATTTTTCCTGAAGTGGTGGAGAAAGTCGGCATATAAAAACCAACTCTTCTAAACCTGCTGCCTGCTCCTTTCAGGGTCGACACTCAAAGCGCATCTGGAGATTTCGAGAGAGGCTGGTCTGAACGAGTCAGGGGAATGCTGCAGCCCTACGAGTCGGCCAGACATCTTTGGGCTTATAATGGTGGAGGGTGCTTTAACAGTCAAGGGGCAAAGGGGGAGGCACGGGAGAGCGAGATCCACGTTCTCGAGAAACTCGCCAATTATCCCGGCACATCATGGCATTTGAAAGGGACGTTCTCCAGCTGATTGCAGAGAAAATGGGATCGAGAAGAGATGTGGAGAAGTTACAAGTGGAGCGCGAGAAAGAATAGAAGGAGATGTTTTTATTGTTCTGGGATGGGGAAGGAAGAAGCCAGCTGATAAGGTGTGAGCGCAAGGTGGAAGGGTAATGGGTCATGGAGAGCGGGGAATTGGGAGACTACTGACCCTGTCTCCAAGTGGTGGAACTCAGATCCGCAAATCCTAAGCAGGGCATTAATGGTCAGGTTATTGGAAATTCAACAGGCAAAGCCTCTGTGGAGCAAAGCTGCGTGAGTTGAATTTTTATCAGTTGTGCAGCTGTTTTTTTTTTAAGTACAAAAGCCCCCAAAGGGTTAAAAATAAATTGGTTAACTACTCAAGAGGCTCTGGTGCTTCATCCCCCATAAGTAAAGCACGATTGTAGTCCTCACGAGGAGGGAACTCAGCATGAGAGCCAGCCTGGTGTAGTGGTTAGGAGCGGTGGACTCTAATCTGGAGAACCGGGTTCGATTCCCCACTCCACACAAAGCCAGCTGGGTGACCCTGGGCTAGTCACAGCTCTCTCTGAACTCTCCCAGACCCACCTACCTCTCAAGGTGTCTGTTGTGGGGAGAGGGAGGGAAGGCGATTGTAAGCCAGTTTGAGTCTCCTGAAAAGGTAGAGAACATCGGGGTGTAAAAACCAGTTCTTCGTGGAAATAGGAAAGGGGGTATCTTGTGAACGGCCTGAAAAAACGTGGAGGCTGGGCCCGGCTTCTCTGGTGCGGCCAGGCAGTGGGGCTGTGATTTCTGTGTCTTTTGGCCACCTGCACTCCCCTGCTGCACGCCTCCTTCCTGGAAAAGAACCAAACCTGAAGCTCTTCGCATAGCTGACATGCAACGCCAAATAAAATGTGTGCCAGCATTCTGTGGCTCATTGTCTCGTGGAATTTGTATGTGGGGGGGAGGTCTACCTTTAAGTCTCTTTCATGAGAAGTGTCGGTAGGGCAGCATTAACATGACTATTGGGGTTACTGCATTATGTATTCCCACCAATGTATTAAGAGTTTGAAAATGTTATAAAAAACATCGCTTTAAAAGGGTTTTTGGATGCTACGGCTAAAAAATGGTTGGAAGATGTCTTCACAGCTAAAGGGGCCAAACAAAGTGCGAACAGTATTTTTTACAACATTTTCAAACTCTTAATACATCGGTCGGAATACATAGAAAGTGCGAACAGTATTTTTTATAACGTTTTCAAACTCTTAATACGTCGCGGGGAATACATAATGCGGTAACCCCCTATAAGTGTGGGGGATGAGGGTTTGCCTCAAAGTCGTGCTGGGGTGGTGATTGGGGATATCATGGCAGGTATAAGGAGCTGGGGGAAACCAGGCGGGTAATTAGCAGTGCCTGCCAAAGCAGAACGACAACCCTCCAAGGCCACTGAACTCAGTGGTCTCAGAAGGGTATGCCTCTATTCAGGATTACACTATGAATGCCTGGGTATAAAGATTTTTTAAAGAGCCCCGTGGCGCAGAGTAGTAAGAGTGGCAGCCATCACCACATCCTGGAGCAGGGAGTTCCACAATTTAACTGCGTTGTGTGAAGAAATACTTCTATCTGTTTTGAATCTCTCACCCTCCAGCTTCAGCAGATGACCCCGCTTTCTAGTATTATGAGAGAGGGAGAAAAGCTTCTCCCTGCTCACTCTCTCCATACCATCCATAATTTTATAGACCTCTGTCATGTCTCCCCTTTTCCCCAAGCTAAACAGCCCTAAGCGCTTTAACCGCTCCTCATAGGGCAGTTGCTCTAGCCCCCTGATCATTTTGGTTGCTCTTTTCCTGCACCTTCTCAAGCTCTGCCATATCCTTTTTTAGGTGTGGTGACCAGAACTGTACACAGTATCCCAAGTGTGGTCTCACCTTAGATTTGTACAAGGGCAGTCAGTATGACAGCAGCAGTTTTATTCTCTATTCCTGCCCATCTTGTCACATATTTTATTTCTTCAGTACATTTTAATCCCACCTTTCCTGCAAGGAGCTCAGGGTGGCATGCATCGATCTCCCCTCTACCAACTCCTTCCTCACAACAATGTGAAGTAGATGAGGCTGAGAGGGAGAGAGGGAGTAGCCCAGGGTTCCCCAGAGAGCTTCAGGACTGCAGTAGGGGTTTGAACCCGGGTCTCAGAGATCCTCCTTTGAAATGTGGAGTTGGAAAAGAGCGTTACGGATACGCTGGACTGCCAAAAAAACAAATCAGTCGGTTATAGATCAAATCAAGCCTGAACTGACCCTAGAAGCTGAAATGACTAAACCGAGGGTGTCGTACTTTGGTCACATTATAAGAAGACAAGAGTCACCGCAAAAGACAATCATGCTAGGAAAAGTTGAAGGCAGCAGAAAAGAGGAAGACCCAACAAGAGATGGATGGACTCTTATCAAGGAAGCCACGGCCCTCAATTTGCAAGACCTGATCAAGGCTGTTAAAGATAGGATATTTTGGAGGACACTGATTCATAGGGTCGCCATGAGTCAGAAGCAACTTGACAGCACTTAACACATGAACACACATGAAGCTGCCTTATACTGAATCAGACCCTTGGTCCATCAAAGTCACTATTCTCTACTCAGACTGGCAGCAGCTCTCCAGCGTCTCAGGCAGGGGTCTTTCACATCATCTACTTGCCTAGTGCCTTTAACTGGAAATGCCAAGGGTACTGATTCATAGGGTCGCCATGAGTCGGAAGCGACTTGCCAGTACTTAACACACACACTCCCAGATCCTAGTCCAACGCTTTAACCACAATGCCAAGCTGGCTGTACACATAAGTGCCCCTCAAGGCAAAAGGAAGACTAGCCAAACAAGCTTTTCCTGCTTTGCTTCCTGGAGGAAATGGGCCTAAGGTACTGCCCAAGTGGTATGCAAGGCTTGCAAAGGGGGCCTTTGCTAGGGTTGCCAACTTCCAGGTACTAGCTGGAGATCTGCTGCTTTTACAACTGGCCTCCAGCCGATAGAGATCAGTTCACCTGGAGAAAATGGTCACTTTGGCAGTGGGGCTCTATGACATTGAAGTCCCTCCTCTCCCCAAACCCCACCCTCCTCAGGCTCCAAAAACCTCCTGCCAGTGGCGAAGAGGCACCTGGCAACCCTAGTACAACATTGCCCTTCATTTTCATGCCCGTCTCTTCCTTCATCCCTCCAGAGAGAGATGAGCAACCTCAGCCAGGCAAGAACAACTATAAAAAAGCAGTACTTAAGACCCATTGATTTGACTTCCTCACAAAGCTGGATGTGTGCAGTTTATAAGGTCTTTTAAAAAATCTTTATACATTATTTTTTCCCCCAGTGCAATGTCTGCTGTGTCGTACTTTATGGCACATGCCTTGCCTTTGTAGTGTGGTTTAAATTTATAACCCAAACCTGGGCAGAGTTGTGTCACCCTTGGGCCCTCGAAATGGCTCATGCACGCCCTATTTTGCATAGGATTGGAGTGTAAGGAAGGGCTCCTGGAATGTGTGGAATGTCTTGCCATTTTGATGGTTTTGAGAGCCAGCGTGGTGTAGTGATTGAGAGCAGTGGTTTGGAGAGGTGGACTCTGATCTAGAGGACCGGGTTTGATTTCCCACTCTTCCACATGATCGATGGACGCTAATCTGGTGAACTGGAAACCTCCACATGAAGCCAGCTGGGTGACCTTGGGCTAGTCACACTCTCAGCCCCACCTACCTCACAGGGTGTCTGTTGTGGGAAGGGAAGGTGATTTTAAGCCGGTTTGAGTCTCCTTTAAGTGGTGGAGAAAGTCGCCGTATAAAAACCAACTCTTCTTCTTCTTCTGATGTTCCTTGTGACCCTGTCATGATAGCATCCAACAATTGCCCTATCTGTCTTGTACATTTCACCCTGCCTTTCCCTTAAGGAGCGCAGACTGGTGTACAGTTACCCTCCGGTTTATCACAACAGCCCTGTAAGGTAGGTTGAACTGAGTGGGATGGGCCCGAGTTCATGAGGATCTATTTGGAGAGCCCTCCATTTGCCATCCCTGTTGCTGGCAGAGGGGATGCCAACTACTTCAGCGGATTGCACGGGCTGTTTTCATCTCTGCCAAGCTCTGAGTACTTTGGGGCTTAGTTTTCATTATGCATGTATTTTCCGACCTTTAGAAATCGCTTCACTCTCCCCTCACGTTTCCCCCACATTTTGTAGACGCTGCTTTACCCCGAGTTTAATGGCTGCCTTGATCTTCAATCGAAAGCTCGTCCTGTGTATACTTGTCGTTTGGGGTTCCCCCCCCCCAAGCCCGTTCTCGCTTCTCCCTCCCACTTGTCTCCCCCCTCATTTAGGGTTGCCAACCTCCAGGTACCAGCTGGAGATCTCCTGCTATTACAGCTGATCTCCAGCCCATAGAGATCAGTTCACCTGGAGAAAATGGCTGCTTTGGCAATTGGACTCTATGGCATTGAAGTCCCTCCCCTCCCCAAACCCTGCCCTCCTCAGCTTCCACCCCCAAAATCTCCTGCCAGTGGAAAGAGGGACCTGGCAGCCTTACCCTCATTCAACCCTCCCCGGAATACTATGAGGCTGCTTATTGGTCAGTTTCACAGCAAGCTGGTCAGTTTCAGACCTCAGCCTGATCCACCAAGTTTTTTTGTTTGCATCTAGCCAGTAAGCTGAAATAATCACAAATTACCTATGTGGCTGCTTATTTGGTCAGTTTCACAGCGAGTATTGGTCAGTTTCAGACCCCTGTGCAAAGTGATTTGAGAATTCGACTGCAAATACTGTGCATTGAGAACAGCATATCCAGTGGAATCAACCCACGCATGAAAGGCCAGGTATTGAAGCCTGGGGGAGGCCAAGGAATCAAGCTTTTTGGCATGAGCTGAAGGGCCAGAACCAGTGTTCCTAGCCCTTGGCTCTTAGTCCATGGCTTGGCAGCCTGTGGCTTTGACTGAGCTGGCCCAGTGCATCCATTGTATTCTTTGAGGGCTTTCTTTATTCAATTATTTATTCCTTCTGGGTTTTATACCTTCATTTATTTATTTAAAACATTTTTAGGCCACCTTTCCCCCAATTAAGCAAGCCATTTACAACACTGATCTCCTCTCCTTCATTTTATCTTCACAAAAACAGCTCTGTGCGGTAGGTCAGGATAAGTGAACAAATGACTAGGCCAGGGTCACCCACTAAGCTTCATTCACAGAGTGGGGATTTGAACCTGGGCCTCTCAGATCCTAGTCCAACACTACACCACACTGACTCTCCAATTAATTTTTTTTTTTGGTAAGCCATTTGAATTGAAACTGAAAAGTGGGAAATAAAAATACCTAAATAAATAAGAAAGAGCCCCATAGTGCAGAGTGGTAAGCTGCAGTACTGCAATCAAAAACTCTGCTCATGATCTGAGTTCGATCCCCACGGAAGTTGGTTTCAGGTAGCCGGTTCAAGGTTGACTCAGCCTTCCATCCTTCCGAGGTCGGTAAAACAAGTACCCCGCTTGCTGGGGGTAAAGTGTAGACGACTGGGGAAGGCAATGGCAAACCACCCCGAAGAAGAAGAAGAAGGGTTGGTTTTTATATGGCGGCTTTCTCTACCACTTAAGGGAGTATCAAACCAGCTTACAATCACTTTCCCTTCCCCTCCCCACAACAGACACACTCTGAGGTAGGTGGGGCTGAGAGAGCTCTAACAGAGCTGTAATTTGCCCAAGGTCACCCAGCTGGCTTCGTGTGTAGGAATGGGGAAACAAATCCAGTTCACCAGATTAACCTCCGTCTCTCATGTGGAGGAGTGGGGTTCTCCAGATCAGACTCCACCGCTCCAAACCACAGCTCTCAACCACTACACCACGCTGGCTCTTGTAATAGAGGGATGAGAAACCAAGTGATGGACATGCATGTGTGAACCAGCCATTAGTACTTGGGTTGCAAGGTTGGTGTTTACCTCCAGAAGTGACGTAATCGCGTGGCACACAGCCACACGCGCGATGGTGAGGGGATGGCAGTAAACCTGTGGAAACCGTCACATTTCTCTGTGCGAATACTTCGACGTTTGCTTTGTCGCACATTATGTGTCCCCTGGTGAGCCCCCATCCCCGTGCAGATGCTCTCGCCTAGGCGGCTTGTGACAGGCGCTTGTGTTCTCAGCAGCTGTTGGCGTCTTTCAATGGCACCGTCCCATCTGCCACTCAACGCTCCCTCAGCTGGTGCCAAAAGCTGCTCGGGCAGAGGGGTGCGCGACTCCTTTTGGGACTGGGTGGTCGGCCCCGGCCTTGATTATGTGCCATGCTGTCTCCTCCGGCTGTGGTTCTGCACCCCTACAGCCTGCCCGTCTACCCGCCGGCACCCCAATGTTACTCCGGGCTGGTTCAGGTACGTCGATTTGTGTGGGTGGGGGAGTGCGCGCGCCAGGCGTGATCGCCATGTCATTGACAAGGCCCAGCTGCGTCCGGCTGGTGGTCTTGAGGGGGACAGCTGATAACGCCAACCCCCGCAGATAATTCCCTTCGTTCCTGAGTTATTTTTACAGAATCCCTCTCTGAGAGAGAAAGTCTCTTCCTTGTAAGGGGAGAGGTATTTACAGCTCCTGCGGGAACGGAGAGAGCGGTCCGGTTTTTTTGACCTGGTTCTGTGAATTCTCTGCGGTGCCGAGCCAGATAGACTCCGTTACAGGACAGTCGCGGACGAAGATTGCATTAAGCACCGCTCAGAAGGTTAAAACGGAGAGGCCACATAGAAATTCCCAACTTATTATTAACTATTGCAATGGTAGCAGTGAAGCAAGATTTCTTTCTGTTGTTACCACCATCTCATAGGTCTTCCAATGAAACCCACCAAAGGGAGAAGGGATTGAAGGGAGTACGAATTACTCGGATTCTGTAGACTGACTCCATCTTGGGGCTTTGCTGGGCTCCTGGGCCAGGTTTCTAGGGTTGCCAAACCCCCCCCCCCCCCAGCAACTGGCGGGGAGGGGGTAGGGTTGCCAGCTCCAGGTTGGGAAATTCCTGGAGATTTGGGGGTGGAGCCTGGGGAGGCCAGGGACCCCAGTAGGGTGCAGTGCCATAGAGTCCACCCTCCAAAGCATACATGTTCTCCAGGGGAACTGAGCTCTGTAGTCTGGAGATGAACTGTAATACCAGGGGATACCCAGGCCCCACCTGGAGGCTGGCATCACTCAGTAACACCATGCTGCCTCCGATATTTTATGTCGTTGCAAATGGCTTGGGCAGTTGCTTACACTCTGAAGACAGACATTACTCCCTGTCATATTGCCTCCTCTTGTGTTGTTTTGATTTTCAGCGGCAATCTGTGGATTGGTGAATGCACATTAATGGTTTACAGGTACACCCAAAATGGTCTCTATATAAGGAGGAGTGATTCATTCTCTTTGTACAGATTTAGCGGTTTTCTCTTCTAGCAAATCCCCTAGATCAGGAAGGGGAAATCAAGGTTTATCTTCATCCACAGACTTTTTTCACCCACCCCTCACAATCCATTCATGCCATACCCATCACCTTTTCCTCCTACCCTTCCCCCAAGGAGCACAGAAAGAAACCTGTGTTTTATCCTCACGACAACCCTGTGAGGTGGGCGAGGCAGAGAGCATGAGACGGATCTAAGCTCACCCGACGAGTTTCACGGCAGCATGAGGATTTGTACCCAGGTCTCTCGAATCCTTGTCCAACATTCGAACCACTCTCATATTATGCTGAGGCACCTTGATATATGAATTGATTTCGAAAATTTGTATGCCACTTCTCCAGGCCTGCTAATACCAATAAAACAAAACCAAGCAAATGATGGAGACAAATCATACCAATAAAACAATCCAAGTCAATAAAAAAAAAAAAACATGCCAATAAAAGCAAGCTGGGGCATAAAAGCACATAAAATGTAGCAGTCTAAGATGATATTGATAAAACAGTCCTCAGGCTAGGAACAGAGCATAAAAAAAAATAAACAAAGATGCCCTAAGTTAAAAGCCTGGGTCAATAAATGGTTCATGGAAGCCTTAATATGCTGTATTGAATGGTGTAGGGTGCCAACCAGGCACCAGGCCTCACTGCTGGTAGAGCTAGGGTTGCCAGCGGGAGTAGGGTTGCCAAGTCCCTCTTCGCCACTGGTGGGAGGTTTTTGGGGTGGAGTCTGAGTAGGGTGGGTTTTGGGGAGGGGAGGGACTCAATGCCATAGTTAGGGTTCCCAACGTCCAGGTGGTGGCTGGAGATGTCCTTGCCATTACAACTGATCCCCAGCCGATAGAGATCAGTTCACCTGGAGAAAATGGCCGCTTTGGCAATTGGACTCTATGGCGTTGAAGTCCCTCCGCTCCCCAAACCCCTCTCCTCAGGCTCCACCCAAAAAACCTCCTGCCAGTGGCGAAGAGGGACCTGGCAACCCTACATAGAGTCCTATTGCCAGTCCTATCGGCTGGAGAGCAGTTGTAACAGCAGGAGATCTCCAGCTGGTACCTGGAGGTTGGCAACCCTAGGCGGGAGGTGGGAGGTAGGATTTGGGAGGGGCAGGATTTGAGGGGAGTGACTACAGTGGTGTATAATGCCATAGAGTCCACCCTCCAAAGCAGCCATTTGCCAGGTCCCTCCTTGCAACCTGTGGGAGGTTTAGGGAGGTGGGGTTGGGGGCAGTGATCGGCGTCATCGGTAGGGCTGCCAACCTCCAGGTACTAGTACATCAAGCAAAATAAAGGCATCACCGTGCCTATACCTTGTAGGTTTGGAAATCAGCACATTCAAGGCACAAAATTACAAAATATTATTGGTGATTAGGACAAATTACAAAAAGTGCAACACAACGACATATACTATCCTACTACTATATTACATATATACAAGATCTTCTTAATGTCAGCCATACAAGGTGTACAAATATTCTTAGTGCAAATTATGCAATTGTGCAGTTATTCTTATGGTATGGTTGAAAAGTCCAGTTCAAGTAGGATATCCAAAGAATGGTATAATCCAAAAAGAATGAGATGGGGGACGGCCGTTTCAAGATGTTTTCTTCAGCCCCATGTTCAATCAAAATCCTGTTATAAAATCCAAATCATGGTAATTTCCCTTCAATATTCAATCCAACATTGCTTCAAGTTAAGTCCACAGGAGGTCTCCTGCTATTACAGCTGATCTCCAGCCGATAGAGATCAGTTCCCCTGTAGGAAATGGCTGCTTTCACAATTGGACTCTATGACACTGAAGTCCCTCCCCTCCCCAAACCCCGCCTTCCTAAGGCTCCGCCCCAAAAACCTCCCGCCGGTGGCAAAGAGGGACCTGGCAACCCTAGTCATCGGTTTATGCGGAAGTGCCCCTCACACTGAGGGGACTCTCTATAGATTAGTTCCAGGAGAGCTCCAGATCTCACCTGGAGGTTGGCAACCCTAACACAGCCTTTTTTTTTTGAGGGGGGGGGAGTTGTCAAACAGGACCTCCTCCTCCCTTTTTCACCACCAGAAAATCTGGTTGGATCCAGCCCATGTTGTGTTAACACAGGAAGCAGGCCTCAAGAATAATCTTTCGAGGGCTATCAGCCGGCTGAAAAGGATTGCTTCTTAGCCGATAAACTCGCTTGCCTTGATCCGACGGTGAGCAGTTTAATGACTGACATACAATACATTTCCAGCAAGATAAAAATGTAATATCTGAAAGCAGGTGATTGTTTTGTTCCAGCTGAGAACTGATAGGGCCATCAGTGCCACATCCCTTCCCTGTGGCTGGGCACACACTCTCTAAAATAAGAGTTCCCCAAGCATTTGACAAGTAGGGTTGCCAGGTCCCTCTTCGCCACCAGCGGGAGGTTTTTGGGGTGGAGCCTGAGGAGGGCGGGGTTTGGGAGGGGAAGGACTTCAATGCCATAGAGTCCAATTGCCAAAGCGGCCACTTTCTCCAGGTGAACTGATCTCTATGGGCTAGAGATCAGTTGTAATAACAGGAGGTCTCCAGCTAGTACCAGGAGGTTGGCAACCGTATTGACAAGGCAACCTCCCTTGGACCCAGAACAATTGGTAAGGAGTGCCCTCCCCCAATACTCTCTGAACTAGGCTTGCCAACATCTAGGTGAGACCTGGAGATCTTCTGGAATTACAACTGATCTCCAGACGACAGAGATAAGTTCGCCGGGAGAAAATGGCTGTTTTGCAGGGTGAACTGTATAGCATTACAAGCATATCTTGGGGATACGGTTGCCAACCTCCAGGTGTTGGCTGGAGATTGCCTGCTATTACAACTGATTTCCAGGTAGGGGTGCCAATTGGACTCTATGGCATTGAAGTCCTTCCCAAACCTTGCCCTCCTCAGGCTCCGCCCCAAAACCTCCCACCAATGGCCAAGAGGGACCTGGCAACCCTACCCTGGCAGGACAGCATAAAAGCACTGTTGGATGCCTTGCACAACTCCTCCCTGTACAAAGCCATCTAATAGATAAGCATATATGCAATGCATCTCGCTAGTGATTTGAAATACGTTCAGATTGCAATGGTCACGCTTGCGCAGGTTTGGAAGGAAGGAAACGTGACACAGTGGAGATCTCAAGCTGGCGTCTTCACAAGATCAAATTCACATGGGCAAATCCACTGCAATGGTCCACTATTTTAAAAAGAAAATCAGGTCTCTTTTGACTAGGGGCCCCAGCGCTGGTTTTTAAAGTCCTAGGGAGTTCCTGTTGGATGTGGGAGATCCTTCCCCACAATCCAGCTCAGTTTTTGTGGTCTATTAAGCTCGGAAACGGCAACAAAATTTCTGCTGCTCAGAAAAGCGGAAAGAGCAAAACAGTTTCATTCTGATGCCCAATAAACTAGATGGCACACGAAAATTGGAAACGGTTTATTTTTTTTATTCTTTGGCTATGACATTAGGCTGAAGTGTTATAGATCTCGGTGTGGTTTTCAATTTGTTGGGTTCGTTTTCCCAGTGCAAAGGGTCTGGAGAGAGGAAGAAAAAGAAGACCTTGGGTCGGATTAGGGTTGCCAGGTCCCTCTTCACTACTGGTGGGAGGATTTTGGGGTGGGAGCCTGAGGAGGGCGGGGTTTGGGGAGGGACTTCAATGCCATAGAGTCCAATTGCCAAAGCGGCCATTTTCCCCAGGTGACTGATCTATATTGGCTGGGGATCAGTTGTAATAGCAGGAGATCTCCAGCTAGCACGTGGAGGTTGGCAACCCTAGGTCGGATCCAGGCAGTTTTTCTATGGAGGGGAGTAGGAAGGAGCAGAAATTTGAATGATCTCAGTTCAATGAGGTGTTCAGGGGAATATATTGATTGTTATAGTTTTAAGGATGTTTAGTAACTATGCTTAGTAATTATATTTTACTGTGTTTTGACCTTAAGTACATGTTCATTATTGTAAATTGATTATTTGCTGTTGTATTATGTATTATTGTCATGGTTAAGCAAGACCTTTGGTCAAAGGAGCTAGTAAATAAATGGAAATGGCAAGGAGCGGAATTGGGCAAGATGAAATGAAAAAGCCGGCTGGATCCAGCCTCTTAAGTGGAGCTGATCTGGCTTTCTGCTCAAAGCACCTCGTCAGTTCCTGGGTCTGAGAGAGACCCCCTGGGACCGAGGGCATAGTCTATTTGTGTCTGCCCACCCCTCCTCCGGGCCCCTCTCAAGCGGTGAGTGACAAGATAGCGCCGCAGTAAAGTGGCGCTATTTATAAAAACAGAAAGCGGAGCCAACCTTGATAAGAAATGGCTTCCGAGGAGTCCTTTGCCAACTGCCCCAGATATGTGTGTTTCTCCTGCCGACGAGACAGCGGAGCAGCCAGAAAGCCCTGGGAACAGGATGCAAGGCTGGAACATTTCAACTGCCTGCCGACCCCCTTTGTTTCTTGAAGGAGCAAACGGCTTTATAGGAACAGGTGGCCCTCCAAAGTCTCTGACTGTCCATCCCAGAGGAATCTGTTCCCTAAATCGGAAGTCCCTTTTGGTGGTCCCGCTCCTCAGTAGGGCTGCCAACCTCCCGGTACTGCAGCAAGTGAAATACAGCAGTAGCAAACAACATATAGGGGCACAAAACATAGAAAGAAGATTGTCAGAGTCGCTATACCCCGTATCAAAATATTATGTAATATACCAAAATGTCACAACAATATAAAAGTGCATGTGAAACGAATATTACCAATATTACAGGGGGAAATACACAGCAAAACAATGCAAAGCTAAAGTCCAGCAAGTGTTAAAAAAAATCCTTGAGATCTCCAAATATTCCAGAAGTATGATCTCCCCGGAGTGAACAAATATCATAGAATCATAGAGTTGGAAGGGACCACCAGGGCCATCAAGTCCAACCCCCTGCACAATGCAGGAAATTCACAACTACCTCCCCCCTCCACACCCCTAGTGACCAGAAGATGGCCAAGATGCCCTCCCTCTCATCATCTGCCTAAGGTCACAGAATCAGCAATGCTGACAAATGGCCATCTAACCTCTTCTTAAAAACCTCCAGGGAAGGAGAGCTTACCACCTCCCGAGGAAGCCTGTTCCACTGAGGAACCGCTCTAACTGTTAGGTGCTGGGCTTAAGTCCGTGGTTCAATGACCCATCAGTGGACTTTCCTCAGTGGCAATGTGGTTTCTGTGAACCCGTCATGACAGGGATCCGGTACTCTCCTGTTTCGATGGATTTCTTCATCAGGATTCAACATGGACTGCACCTGAGCTAGTTCTTATGCTGAATCAACCTCCAGGTACTAGCTGGAGACCTCCCGCTATTCCAACTGATCTCCAGCCAATAGAGATCAGTCCACCTGGAGCAAATGGCTGCTTTGGCAATTGGACTCTATGGCACTGAAGTCCCTCCCCATCCCAAATCCTGCCCTCCTCAGGCTCCGCACCAAAAACCTCCCGCCGGTGGCGAAAAGGGACCTGGCAACCCTACTCTTCAGACTTCAGCAATGTCAAGATCAAAACTGCTAGTTCCAAAATCAAGAGTGATTTTGCATCGAGCTTTTCACCTGCTTTCAACTCTCTATTTAGTTGAAAATATCTGGACCCAAGCTGTCTCAAAACAATGGCTAGCAGCTTCCTAATTTGTGGGTAGCGCACCTTCTGATGTTTCTCAGAGGAAAATCACTGCCGGCGCCACCCCCGCTCTTCACTATGACCCATGGCTGTCTGTTTTGTTTACCCTGCCTTAGCACTGTGCAGATTTAAATGCTAAGATGATGTTTAGACTTTTAAAAAAGGATAATTGTCCTGTGATACGTTATCCAAAATATACCTCGACAGCTGCAGCGTGCAAAACAGCCGACTGTGCCTTAGTGTTCATACACACTGATGGATTTACGTACATGTGGCGCCTGAGACAGGATCAATCCACCACCCACTCACAGATTTAGCTTCTAGGGGTTCTGGGCGGGGAGCTAAACCCCGAGGAATGACAGCCTGATTCACTTGGATGGCTTTTTAACAAGGCATCCACAAAATGAAAGAACAGGGACAACGAATCTGCAAGGCCAGGGCCTGGGTGAGCAAGTGGTTCAAATTGGCTCTGGGGGGTCTTCAAAAAGCCATAATGCCTTCCTTTATCCACAATATGGAGGTAATACTACTGACCTAATTGATAGGCAGGGGTGAGATTCAGGGTGGCCCAATTAATTTTTTTTACTTGTGTTAGGTTAACAGAAAGCAGTAGAAGTGTTAATATTTAAACTTGGCTGACTTTATGTTTTAATCAATATATTTTATGCAACTTCGTATCCACAAACATTATTAAATGGAGTAGAAATATGTGCGGAGCCAATGGTCTGTAATCTGTTTAATGGCATGTGTGTGTGTGTGTGTGTACAGCCGAGATGGAATTCTAACTCGGGACCAAAAGAGATGCTACTAGGCCACTGCTATCCATTATTGGTCTGTAATGGCCAGTGTTGCCTTTGCTGGCCGGCTGGAGCTCTCCAAGTCTCAAGTCCACATCACCCTCTATGTGATCTTTTTAGCCGGAGATGGTAGGGATTGAACCTGAGACATTCCACACAAAGCAGTTGTTCTACCACTGAGTCACGCTAGGGTTGCCAGCCTCCGGGTGCGGCCTGGAGATCTCCTGGAATTACAACATCTCCAGATGACAGAGATCAAATCCCCTGGAGAAAATAGTTGCTTGGAGGGTGGACGTGCAGCATTTATACCCTGCTGAGGTCCCTCTTCAGCGTCCAACACCAAATCTCCAGGAATTTTCCAGTCTGGAATTGGCAACCCTAACACAGTCTGTGTTGGATTCCCATTTTTGTGAGTTCCAACTGTGCTTGCAGGCTTGTGGTAAGGACAAAAATATAGAAGCTCCCATGTTTACAAATGCTGTATTAAGTTTTATTTTCCTTGTCAAAATGAAAATGAATGAAGACAACTTTAACTCTCAAGCTCCCCGCCCCCCATTAATCAACTATCTACTGCATTTTCATTCTGTCTTTCTTCCGAGGAGCTCATGGTAGCCCACGAGGTTCTCTTTTCCATTTCCAGTTTGACAGAGGAGACAGATTCGGATCTGGGAGACTTGGGTTCGAATTCCCCCCTCTTCCGTTTGGGCCAATCACACTCTCTTTCAGCCTAAGGTACCCCACAAGGTTGTTGTGCACAAAAAATAGAGGGGATAAACGGTCCTGTGAGCCACTTTGGGTTCCCATTTTGTTGACTGTACTCGACTCACTCTGTGTAATCCACCTTCAGTCCCCTTGAGAAAGGTGGACAATAAATAAACAAACAAACAAATAAATAAATAAATAAATAAAAGCAGGATATATATAAACACAGCAAGAACCCCGTGGTGCAGAGTGGTCAGCTGCAGTACTGCAGTCCAAGCTCTGCTCACGACCCGAGTTCGATCCCAACGGAAGTTGTTTTCAGGTAGCCGGCTCAAGGTTGACTCAGCCTCCCATCCTTTCGAGGTCAGTAAAATGAGTACCCTGCTTGTTGGGGGTAAAGGGAAGATGACTGGGGAAGGCACTGGCAAACCACCCCGTAAACAAAAGTCTGCCTACGAAATGTCGGGATGTGACGTCACCCCATGGGTCAGGAATGACCCAGTGCTTGCACAGGGGACCTTTACCTTTTTATATATAAATACAAATACATGACAAATGCATGTCATCGCAACAACCCTGTGAGGCAGGTGAGGCTGCACCCTAGGGTTGCCAAGTCCCAACTGGGAAATACCTGGAAATGTGTGGGGAGAAAGGGCAGGGTTTGGAGAAAGGAGAGACCTCAGTGGGTCCACTTCGAGGATCACATCAGCAGAAGAGAACAGGCAGTTCCAATGGGGATGGGGGCAAAGGAATCCTTGAAGGTCAGCTGCTCGGCAGCTGTAGTAGTGGAAGGTGACACTGGCGGAGGATCTTCCGTAGACAACGGCAGTGCCACTGCAGCTAACCCTGGTTAGTGCTGGCAGAACAAGGCAACGGTAAACCATTTCTGACCAACCCTTACCTTGAAAACCCTACAATGAGACAAACCAAAATGAAAAAAAGGATATAGTGCTGGAAGATGAGTCCCCCAGGTCGGATGGCACTCAATCAGTTACTGGGGAAGAGCGGGAGGAAAGGGGCTGTGGCTCAGTGGTAGAGCATCTGCTTGGCATGCAGAAGGTGCCAGGTTCAATCCCGGGCGTCTCCAGTTAAAGGGACCAGGCAGGTAGGTGATGTGAAAGACCCCTGCCTGAGACCCTGGAGAGCCACTGCCAGTCTAAGTAGACAATACTGACTTTGATGGACCAGGGGTCTGATCCAGTATAAGGCAATTTCATGGGTTCATGTGACAAGTATGAGTAGCGCTGTTCTTAATGGCGCAATTGGACTAAAGTCAAAAGGACATTCAGTGGTTGATGTGAATGGATGCAACAGGAAAGCCCAAAGCTGTTCGATGCGTACAGTAGGAACATAGAATGTGAGAAGCATGAACTAAGGTATGAGAAGACTCACTGGAAAAGACAATCATGCTAGGAAAAGTTGAGGGCAGCAGGAAAAGAAGAAGATCCAACAAGAGATGGATTGACTATAAAGGAAGCCACAGCCCTCAGTTTGCAAGACCTGAGCAAGGCTGTTAAGCATAGGACATTTTGGAGGACATTGATTCAAAGGGTCGCCATGAGTCAGACTTGATGGCACTTAACACATGCACACAGTGGGTCCACCCTCCAAAGCAGCCATTTTCTCCAGGGGAACTGATCTCTGTCATCTGCAGATCAACTGAAATCCCAGGAGATCTTCATCTTCAAGTACTTGAAGGGCTGTCATATGGAGGATGATGCCAAGTTTTCTGTTGCCCCAGAAGGTCAGATCAGAACCAATGGGTTGAAATTAAATCAAGAGTTTCCGTCTAGACAAATTAGGAAGAATTTTCTAACAGTTAGAGCGGTTCCTCAGTGGAACAGGCTTCCTCGAGAGGTGGTAAGTGCTCCTTCCCTGGAGGTTTTTAAGCAGAGGCTAGATGGCCATCTGTCAGCAATGCCGATTCTATGACCTTAGGCAGTTCATGAGAGGGAGGGCATCTTGGCCATCTTCTCGCATGGAGTAAGGGTCACCGGGGGGGGGTGCGGGGGGAGGTAGTTGTGGATTTCCTGCATTGTGCAGGGGGTTGGAGTGGATGACCCTGGTGGGCCCTTCCAGCTCTATGATTCTGAGATCTCCAGCCCCGGCCTGGGGATTGGCAACCCTTGCTAACAGCAAGCTTCCGTCTAGCAATCTAGCAAGCATCCTGGAGGAGGCTTAACTTTTCTTAACGTTCCCCCCCGCAATGCCCAGACATATATCTCTTTCCTGCGGTTAATTCACAATGGGTAGCCGTGTTAGTCTGTCTGCAGTAGTAGAAAAGGGCAAGAGTCCAGTAGCACCTTAAAGACTAACAAAAATATTTTCTGGTAGGGTATGAGCTTTCGTGAGCCACAGCTCACTTCTTCAGATACAGCTAGAATGTGAATCCATCTGTCTTTAAGTAGAGGAGAGTGAATTCAGACAAGCATTAGTATGTAAATGTTAACAGTATGTAAATGTGAATAGCAGGCGTGATGGGATTAGGTGTGGTGTGCAGAAGAGTCTGTGATGTCCAGGGGAGAGATGGGTGTGGAGAAATCAGCATTGGTTATGAGCCATGAATGCAAGGTCTTTATTCAGCCCAGGTAAATGCATTGACTTTAGTTTGAATATCAACTGTAATTCAGCAGTTTCTCTTTCCAATCTCCCTTTGAAATTCCTTTGTAAGAGAACTGCTACTCTTAAATCTGCAACAGAATGTCCTGGAAGGTTGAAATGTCCTCCCACTGGTTTTTGAATATTGTGGTTTCTGATGTCAGACTTATGCCCATTTAATCTTTATCTAAGAGGCTGACCTGTTTGTCCAATGTAGATTGTGGAAGGGCATTGCTGGCATAAATCACATTAGAAGATGAGCAGGAGCATAAACCCGAGATAGTATGGCTGACATTGGTGAGTCCAGAGAAGACGTGAGCTGTGAAGAAGTGAGCTGTGGCTCACGAAAGCTCAGACCCTACCAGAAAATATTTTTGTTCGTCTTTAAGGTGCTACTGGACTCTTGCCCTTTTCTTTCCTGCGGTTGTCTTTTATGGGACTGGATCCAGTTCCTTCCAGGACGAAGGGCCCCCTGGCTCCCGTTAATCCCTCTCCCCGCCCTGGGGGCAGGTGGGGCAGGTGTGTGGGCCGCAGGGCCGAGCCTTTTCGGGGGGGCAGGCGAATTCCAGGGGAAGCTGCAGCTGTTTCTCCCCCCTGCGCCGCTTGCAAAGCCCCGAACAGCTGCAAGACAAAAGAGACCCGAGAAGCGCACAGAGGTGGTCCGGGGAGGCGGGGGAGAGGCGAGGGGACGGGAGCCAATCGGAGTCGCCGCGTGCGTTCGGGGGCCGCCCATTGGCGGAGGCGCAGCACAAGGGATGCCTTTATAGTCGGGGACTGCGGGGCGAGGAGGGTGCATTTTTGTCCGGGGAGGATCCTGGTGCAGGGTGGCCGAGCTGGCCAGGGATGGGGCCCGTTGGTGTAGGTGGGTGCATTTCACGGGAGGTGGGGTGTTAGGAGCCGGGGCTGCAAGGCAGGGCTTCTGGGTGCCTTGTCAGGAGGAGGGGGGGCTCAAGGCAGAGGACTGGAAGCCTTTCTTTGTTTCTTTGCAAAAAAAGCCCCAAAATTTAACAGCTTGGTTAGTTATGGTGGGGTAGCCGTGTTAGTCTGTCTGCAGTAGTAGAAAAGGGCAAGAGTCCAGTAGCACCTTCAAGACTAACACGAATATTTTCTGGTAGGGTACCTGAAGAAGTGAGCTGTGGCTCACGAAAGCTCATACCCTGCCAGAAAATATTTGTGTTAGTCTTGAAGGTGCTACTGGACTCTTGCCCTTTTCTACTATTGGTTAGTTATGGCTGCAGGATGTTGGACTCGAAAGAGGCGACGCGATAGGGAGGGCTGAACGGGGAAGGGAGAGGCTCGGGTTCCCTTCACGGCTCCTCTGCGCTCGTTCTCCGGTCGGCCGCTTTCTTTTCGCCTGGCCTATCTCGCAGGGTTGTTGTGTGGATTAACAATCTGGGAGGGGAGGCCCCACGCCTGCTGTTGGGAAGGAAGGGGGAGGAAAGTCTATGGGGGGGGGCTTTTTCTGCGAGCAAGGAGTTGGGGGGAGCGAAATTTCTTCAGACAGATTTATTACTATGGCAAAGCAATTAAAATATTCATATCAATTACAAGACAGAATTAAAAGATACAATATCTAAAACGATGCGATATATAATCCTTAAATAAGTTTATCAAATTACTATTAGCTAAGTTTTTGGATCTGAGACTTGAAGGTAAGGAAATGCCCCGTTCAGCTGTTCCTGGATGCTCTAAAAGAGCTGCTTCTTCTCAGGTCTGTAACATGGAGGCCACCCCTACCTTGCAGGGGTGTTGTAAGGGTCCTGGCCGTGAAACATACGTTTGGGGGAAATGCTGCCTAATATTATTAGCTGTTCTCTTTAGGGCCAGGGATTCTTGTAGTCTGCCCAACTCTCTGGAAAAGCGTGTGTTAGAAAGAAGATGGCCTAGGGATCCCTGGGGGAGTCTGTCCAATGAGAGGTGGTCTGACCTGCTTGAAAAGAAGCTGTTCATCTTTCTAGTCTCTTGTTACAGGGCCTGGTTTCACGGTCTTCCTCTTCCTCCTTCCCTGTTTTTGCAGGGTAGCCCAGATGCTGCGGTACCGCCGGCCGAGGCCATGACACAGACGTTCCCGGCCCAGTACCCTCCACCCCCTCCCCAGCCTCGCCTGCCTCCGCAGTACCACCTCCACAGCACCCCTCCAGAGTACCCGTCGCCAACAGCACCGGATCATGGCCTGCGCCTCTTCCCCGAGCAAGGAACGGCTGCCCCGGAACCGTTGCCTCCACCCCCTGCGGTAAGTGATGGCGTGCCTCACTTTGTCAATTATTGGGGACCTCACTGGGAGAGGATGTCCCCTAGGGGCTAGAGAGGCTGAGGATCTGGGCCTTCTGTCTGGCATCAATAAGAGAAAAGGTGACTGATGTTTACTTCAGGGAGAGCCAGTGTGGTATAGTGGTTAAGAGCGGTGGACTCTGACCTGGAGAACCAGGTTTGATTCCCCGCTCCTCTACATGAGCGGCAGACTCTAATCTGGAGAACAAGGTTCGATTCTCCAACCCTCCACATGAAGCCAGCTGGGTGACCTTGGGCCAGTCACAGTTCTCTCTGAACTGTCTCAGCCCCACCTACCTCACAAGGTGTCTGTTGTGGGGAGAGGAAGGGAAGGAGATCGTAAGCCGGTTTGATTCTCCTTAAAAGGTAGAGAAAGTTGGCATATAAAAACCAACTCTCCTTCTTATCTTTCTGCTTATCCTTCTTCTTATTCTTCTCCTCCTCCTCCTCCCCCATCCCCAGTTAGGTGTTGGGTGGTGCTGATTCCTATTGTGCAAGACGTTTTGGGAGGACTGGAATGTGCTCTTCCTACAGTTTTACAACTATGAATTAGTGGTGTGGCTGACCACGATCTGTATCGAAAATTCAGGCCTCTGCTCTGTTCTGGGTTCCTGTTGATCTTTTTGGGTCTCTTAACCTAGAGCCATCAAGACTTTCAACTCATGCCCGTACCACAAACTGACTGATTTCCTTTAGAGCCCCTCTTACAGTGGCCTAGATGCCTCTTACCTTTAAGCCAGTTTAGGTCTCTCCTCACCAGGCAAAGGGCTTGCCCGTCCACAGAAGTTCCTTGTGTCCTCCTTCTCCTCCCATCCCAAACCACAAGGAGAAAAGGGTTCTTTGCCTGAGGTTTCACTTGTGCTAGGGCTCAGGGCCAGTGAACCCTGCCATTGGTTACCAGGAGCGTGGCCAAATTGGAAACATAAGGGGAGGTGCCTCTGAGTATGTGCAGAATCCTTACTTTGTAACATTTCCCCCCCTCCCTTATTATCTGTCAGTTAGAGAGGAGCAGAGCAGCTTTGCTGAGGCAGTAGATTTAAAAATGGCACACCCTGATGCGTACTTTTCTTCTCTTTTCCCTTCCCTCCCCAGTTGGAGGACTGTGGCTCTCTCTTCCTCTTTGATGAACGTGATGTTCATGGCAAGCTTGGAGCTGGCATAGCAGTCATAAGACCACTGGGGTCTTCAGTGGGTTCCATTCCCTATAAGTCCTTAGTGTGTATGTGTGTGTGTGCATGCGTGCGCACATGAGAGATGTTTATGGTTGCCAACCTCCAGGTGGCACCTGGAGATCTCCCCCTATTACAGTTGATCTCCAGACGACCGCCATCAGCTCCCCTGGAGAAAATGCCTGCCTCTGAGGGTGGACTCTATGGCATGATACCCCTCTGAGGTCCCTCCCTTGCACTGCCCAAGCTCCACCCCCAGAATCTCCTGGTATTTCCCAACTCAGAGCTGGCAGCCCTAGAGATGTTCCAGCTCCCAGCATCCGGACTCCTCCAGCCCCATGGTGACTGCAGATGGGGGTACTATTGCGCTGCGGGCAGGAAAACCTGTTCTTGTACACTTTGGCCATTTACGCATGGCTGTTTCCTCGCGGTCCCCCCGCTGACTTCTTCGGGGCTCTGCTTTGATTATGCTTGCATTTTCTGTCAGAGGTCGCCTCGCTCTCCCTCTGCATTTCCCCTTGTTTTGACCATTTTCAAATTTGTGTTTAGCCACCGTCCAGAAAACGCTGGCAAAACGCTGGTCGGAAAATGCACGCATAATCAAAGCAAAGCATTGAAGAAGTCGGCGGGGGGACCGTGAGGAAACGGCCATGCATAAATGGCCTTCATTTAGCATGGAAGTGCCAAACTTGGACTGGAGGGAGCTCCCATAAAATACTTCCTAAAGATGGTAGAAGAGCCCTGTGGCACAGAGGGGTAAGCTGCAGTGCTGCAGTCCAAGCTCTGCTCACGACCTGAGTTCGATCCTGACGGAAGTCGGTTCCAGGTAGCCGGCTCAAGGGTGACTCGGCCTTCCATCCTTCCGAGGTGGGTAAAATGAATACCCAGCTTGCTGGGGGTAAATTGTAGATAACTGGGGAAGGCAATGGCAAGCCACCCCGTAATCATAGAAGAGTTGGTTTTTATATGCTGACTTTCTCTACCACTTAAGGGAGACTCAAACTGGCTTACAATCACCTTCCCTTCCCCTCCCCACAACAGACACCCTGTGAGGTAGGTGAGGCTGAGAAAGCTCTAAGAGAGCTGTGACTAACCCAAGGTCACCCAGCTGACTTCATGTGTAGGAGTGGGGAAACAAATCCAGTTCACCAGATTCGCCTCTGCCGCTCATGTGGAGGAGTGGGGGAATCAAACCCTGTTCTCCAGATCAGAGTCCACCACTCCAAACCACCACTCTTAACCACTGCACCACGCTGGCTCCCCAGAAATACCTTACTGCATACCTGGAGAGTATCCAGAGTGCACGGATATCTCTGCTGTGTTGGATTGGTCACTTCCTGCCGCTAGGCATAGCAGCATTGAGTTTCTTCCTGGAATGAATGAGGGAGGGGAAGAGAACTGGATTATGCCTTCATCTTTAAGCGGTCACCTCCGCCACACAGGGAGATGCCCCTAATGCCAGAAGCAGCTGACAGATCCCGGCTCCCTTTCTCCTTCTGACATAACTGGTTCCCTGCGGGAATTAAGTACTGCATCCCTTAATATTCTGCAATGTTTAAAGGAGGATCCTAATTCAGGGCAAGAGTTTAGTTAATTCTTTGCATTAGCTCTGCCAGGGGGTGAGCACAACGGGGTTTATGCCAGTTCTGTTGTGGGCAGCTCCCTGCTCAACTGAGTGTGCCCAGAATCCTTTGTAGTGCTGTGTGGAATTCTGGGATACTCACTCTGTTCATAGTAGGGTGCCCCTGCCCTACATATGATGGAGGAGACTCTTGAATCTTTTTGTCTTTAACGTTACTGCCAACATTTGTTACCTTTATCTGACATTGCCTCCCAGATTCATAACTCTCATGGTTTTTGCATATTGCAAGCTGCATTGAACCAAGAGGAAAGGCAGGATATAAATGTTTTAATAAAAAAGTGAAATATACAGCCAAATCCTGAAAAACTCAAATCAAAATCTTTCATTGCACATATCAAACAGGGATTTTAGTGTTTAAGAGTGGTGGACTCTAATCTGGAGAACCAGGTTTGATCCCCCTCTCCTCCATGTGAGCAGCGGACTCTAATCTGGTGAACCTGGCTGGTTTCCCTACTCCTCCACATGAAGCCTGCTGGGTGACCTTGGGCCATTCACAGTTCTCGCCGAACTCTCCCAGCCCCACCTACTTCATAAGGTGTCTGTTGTGGGGAGGGGAAGTGAAGGTGATTGTAAGCAGCTTTGAGACTCCTTAAAGGTAGAGAAAAGGCAGGATATAAAACCTTCTTCTTCATCATCATCTCATCAGATCTGAGAAGCTAAGCAGGGTCGGCCCTAGTTAGTATTTGGATGGGCGACCACCAAGGAACACCAGGGTTGTGACGTGGAACCACCTCCAAATGCCTTTTGCCTTGAAAACCCTGTGGGGTCACCATAAGTCTGCTTTGACTTGACGGCACACACACACAAAAACTCCAACTTCTGCCCATCACTAGAGATTGTACCGCATGTTCTGTGTGAATGTATGTAGTCACAATCTCATGCCGTGGAGAAGATGGGGTATTCACCACACTAGAAAAACAACATGGGAGTTATGGGTTGGATCCAGCCAGGTTTTTTTTCACTCTCTCACCCAATTCCCCACTTAACTTCAGCCCCTGACAAACATGGCTTTTGTCCCTGCTGGTCCCAGCATAGCCTCTTCGGGTGGTCAAAGGGGTCTCCCTCCTCCTGTTTTCACCAGCAAAAAACCTGGTGGGATCTGATAGGATAAACACAGAATGTGCCTAGTGCCAGATTATTGCCTCCCCTCTCCAATTAACTTGTGCAGTGCTAATTGCAAATAGACATGCACAGAGGTCATCAAAGAAACCCACCAGCATGTGAGCTGAGCAGACGGCCCTGCAAATGAGCCCCAAAACCATAGCCTTGGGACCGGAGTCCGAGCTCTGGGAAAACAAGCATCTACACATACCAGACCTGTTCACACGTTACAATGAACATGCAGTTCATCTTGCATATATCTTGTTGTGAGAACGTGCTTATTCATGTTCACGCTACAGATGAAGCAGAGGAGCAGTATCTGGATTAGGGTTGCCAATTTCCAGGTGGTTCTATTATTATAACACTAATAAACTGAAGTATAACAGGAAAAAAGATATATAAATCCTTAATGCTGTGGCATGAGTATAATGGCCTAGGCATGAGTATAATGCCAATAAGTTAGAAATTATATATTAAAATTTAGGCATGAGTGTAATGCCACAGAATTAAGGATTTATATATCGTTTTTTCCCCGTTATACTTCAGCTTATTAGTGTTATAATAATAGAGCCTTCGTGCTGTTTGTTTTCTCCAGGCGATACTAGTTCAGCACAGGTGGTTACATTTACCATAACTTCCAGGTGGTGGCTGGAGATCTCCTGCTATTACAACTGATCTCCAGCCAATCGAGATCAGTTCACCTGGAGAAAATGGCAATTGGACTCTATGGCATTGAAGTCCCTCCCCTCCCCAAACCCTGCCCTCCTCAGGCTCCACCCCAAAAATATCCCACCGGAGGCAATCTCGATAAATGTGTTTGAAATTTGAGTCATACATTGAACTGTGTCGAACGAAACCTGAGAATGATTCAACACATGTACGAAGAAAAATCAAGTGTACGGCGGCTTGTACATGCCTTCACTGTGACTTGAGACCTGGGCTACCTTTTGGCTAAAATAACCAAGGGGCGGGGTGCCACCCATCTCTGGAAGGGTTCTTTTCCTGGAGCATATTCTTGATTGCTGCAGCCGATCGGCCAAATCCCCGTTGACAGTTCTGTATTCTATCACCTTTCTCTCTCTCAAGCCGCCGCAGCCTAGAAAACAGATTACGTCTATTAGAGGGCATAGTCAGAAGGCTCCGAATTGGGATTTTTGGGCTCCAGAGGAGGCAGCTGCTAATTCTTTGGTCGGAAAAAAGCAAATGCGTCTCCCTCCCTCCTGCCCCCTCCTGCAAGGCCTTCTCCTCAGCCAGTGACTCTTAGGAGCAGGTTTCTGTGTCCATATTGGGTAACGCTTTTTTTCTCTCCAGCAGAGACAGCTGCGTCCCTATCAGATTCCCTGTTCCCCTTCTCAACCACTCCATCTTCCCTGGCAGCTGTTTATCTCCACCCGGGGACAAGTGGTGTGTTGCTGAATCTTGTATCTGAAGGGCACCGTGTCCTTCGAGAAGCAAAAACAGGCACGGCTGAGAGGTTTCGGTGCGCATGAGGCAGAAAATCAAAAAAGACAGCCCCTCCGGTGATTAAAAAAATAATTATAATAGAAGGCTGAGGGCTGGGGTGGTGCTAGGCTTGCCAACCTCCAGGTAATAGTAGATCTCCTGCTATTACAACTGATCTCCAGCCAATAGAGATCAGATCACCTGGCGAAAAAGTCCACTTTGGCCATTGGACTCTATGGCATTGAAGTCCCTTTCCTCCCCAAACACCACTCTTCTCAGGCTCCGCCCCCAAAAAACCCCACCGGTGGCAAAGAGAACCTGGCAACCCTAGGTGGTGTAGTAGCTAGAATGTTGGATAAGGACCTGGGACAACCAGGTTTCAGACCCCTGCTCCATCATGGATAGGGTTGCCAACCTCCAGGTACTAGCTGGAGATCTACTATTACAACTGATCTCCAGCCGACAAGAGATCAGTTCACCTGGAGAAAATGGCCGCTTTGGCCATTGGAATCTATAGCACTGAAGTCCCTCCCCAAACCCTGCCCTCTTTCGGCTCCGTCCCCAAAACCTCCCGCTGGTGGCAAAGAGGAACCTGGCAACCCCAGCCATGGAAGCCTGCTAGGTGACCCTTGGGCATGCCACAGTCTCTCAGCCTAACCTACCCTCACAAGGTTGTCGTTGTAAGGATGAAGTGGAGGAGGAGGGAACCACGTGAGAAGCCGCTTCGAGTCCCCGATCAGGGAAAATCGAGAGATTAATTAAAAAGAAACCATTGACAGCTTGCTACCCTTTGGTGGTTGGTTTCCCCACTCCTACACATGAAGCCACCTGAGTGACCTTGGGCTAGTCACAGCTCTCCTTGAGCTCTCTCAGCCTCACCTACTTCACAGGGTGTCTGTTGTGGGCAGGGGAAGGTGGTTGTAAGCCGGTTTGATTCTTCCTTAAGTGGTGGAGAAAGTCGGCATATAAAAAACCAACTCTTCTTCTTCGACCTGATTTTCAACGGGAGGTACTGGGGATTAAACCAGGACTTCCTCCATAGGAGGCATGTTCCCTGCCGCTGAACCGCAGCACTTCCACAAAAAGATGGCCCCGCGCGATTGACTCAAAAGCGGGTCTTGTATTGCCGCCAGAGCTCTGAAAACGTTGAAGATGACTGCTCAAGCTAATCTAGTGCTTGTCAGCTCTACACCCAGGCAGTCTCTCGTCTTCGCTTTCCTTGTGTACGAACCGGCATACAAAATGCCTCAAACGAAATGGCTCTCGGCCGGATTAGCCGATGGTCTCCAGCTCCCCTCGGCTATGGGCCTTTGTTGCCATCTTTTATCCTAGCCCCGCTCCTCTTCCTTTAACAGCAGCGGGCTATTCTGTCCCATAGCAGAGGAAGATTTTCCTAACTCGGCCTCCGTATCAAGAAACGCGTGCCTTCCTCGTGGCTGCGCATCAGGCAGCTGTTAAAGATGCCGGCGCAGAGCAGGGGGAAAAGTGGCAATCCCTTATTTTCCTTTTGGTACTTCTACTGCAGTTGTGTCTCATTTATTTGTTTAGAATATTGCTAATCTGCCTCTTCAGAGCCCCGCTTGAGATTGCTTACAATTAAAAAAAACCACAATATTAAAACACAAGCCATTAAAAAACATGAGCCGTTAGACATAAGCCACATAAAAATTACCCATAGAACACGGCAGACCATTAAAAAGCCGAGCAAACCCCCCTAATCTTCATTCACCCGTGTAAACACTGATCCCTCCACGCTTACCATTTAGATTTATTCTCCCGGAATAACTCCCAAGCTTGATTTTTTGCAATCGTTAATGCAGATTAGAGCCGTTATTCCGGACCAGGGGGAGAAATCCATTCTCCGGTCACGCTTTAACCACTATGATTTATGAATTTTAAAAGTGGTTGAAGTTCAAGAGGGAGCTGCTCCGCCTTCAGCTGCCTTGAAAGAGCAGCATCTTTGGATTCCCACTGAGCCCAAGACCCCAGCCTGCCAAATGCATAGGGTTGCCAACCTCCAGGTGGTGGCTGGAGATTCCCTATCTTATTCCCACCCTTTAATCGACGCTCAGCTTCCTGTGCTTCCTGGGCCGTATTTAGGGTTGCCAGGTCGCTCTTAGCCACCGGCGGGAGGTTTTCGGGGCAAAGCCTGAGGAGGGCGGGGTTTGGGGAGGGACTTCAATGCCATAGAGTCCAATTGCCAAAGCAGCCAATTTCTCCAGGTGATCTCTATCGGCGGGAGATCAGTTGTAATAGCAGGAGATCTCCAGCTAGTACCTGGAGGTTGGGAACCCTAGGCGTATTTGGTCTGCATTACACCATTATTGGATCCCTCCTTTTGATTAACTTAAATCCATATTTTTCTGCCTATTTGGAGAGTCCCCTGACTCTAGAAACCCCTTCCTTGTCGGTGGGTCACCAGGTTTTGTTGCGCTGATGAATAGCATGAGCTGCCCAGATGCTATTCGATACAGTCATAATATTGATGATCGTGTCTTGAGCCATTTTCTCCTGCTTTCTCCTGGCTCCGGGAGAAGTCCTGCAAGGCTTTGCCTCAGTGCTAGAGGTTGGTCCAGCTAGCTTTTTTCAATCAGCCTTGCTCAATTTTAAATCTTACGACAGCCGGTCTTCTGATTCCCATGATGGTCAAAGCGGGGAGGGGGAGCTTCCTATTTCACCACCAGATAGGGTTGCCAGGTCCCTCTTCGCCAAGGGTGGGAGATTTTGAGAGTGGAGCCTAAGGAGGGTGAGGTTTAGGGAGGAGAGGGACTTCAATGCCATAGAGTCCAATGGCCAAAGCGGCCATTTTCTCCAGGGGAACTGATCTCTGTCGGCGGGAGATCAGTTGTAATAGCAGGAGATCTCCAGCTAGTACCTGGAGATTGACAACCCTACCACCAGAAAATCTTGTTATATCATTCATTCATTCATAAACCTTTAATGGCATATAAAGATCTTGTTAGATCTAATCCCAGGGTTCCCTTCTAACCATGGTTTGCATTGTAGAGTTTCTGAAAACTTGGGTTGTCAGGTCCTTCATCACCACCGGTGGGAGGTTTTGGGGACGGAGCCTGAAGGGGGTGGGGTTTGGGGAGGGACTTCCATGCCATAGAGTCCAGTTGCCAAAGCAGCCGTTTTCTCCAGGTGAACTGATCTCTATCCGCTGGTGATCAGTTGTAATAGCGGGAGTTCTCCAACTAGTACATGGAGGTTGGCAGCCCTACCGAAAACCTGCTGCTAGGGTTCCCTGTAAGCAGGCCTGGTTTTGGTCGCATTTTCTTACCCCACTGTTTTTCTTCTCCAGCTATCTCCAGTTGCCTTCATGGGCTAAACAAAGTTTTCGGGGACCGACGGTGTGTCTGTAATTGGTGTGTCCTTCCCCCCCCCCTTCTCCCTCTGGAAAGCTGTTGCCGAGGACCAGCCGCACAAGAGTTCCTATTTTGTGGCATAACCCCCCAACGACTGTCTTTTTCCTGGACTAGGGCCTTCCCCGGGTGTTAAGAGCGGCGTTCGTGGACCACCCGTCGAGCGCAGGTTTTTCTCCCAGGCATCTTGGACTCCACCACGTTTCTCTTGTTCCAGTCTCCTTAATACGCGACTAGTTAACCCCTTACTCACCATGCAACCGCACCTGCCTGTCTTCTGAGCCTGATACCACCTTCCACCCACCGCCCCATGCATTTAGTCCTCCCTGGTGGTGGTGGGGAGTTTAATCTCTGTTGAACTTGTCTTGACCAGCCGAGAGTCTGTAGCACTTAAGTGATGCATCCCGGAGGGTTTTTCTTTTGTGGTGGTGGTGGGGGGGCAACGGCATATTATGGGGAGGCGTGACGGGACAAGGGAGGCCGAGGTGGAAAGATAGAGGGGGATCTGCCTGGTGGTTTGTTTGCGCTTGCGAGTGGCTGGATTTGTGTGTTGTGTTAATAGCAACATTTCGGGGCTCCTTGCGGCCGGCACGGGCACCTTGCACAGTCTTCAAGCCTGCGCATAGACGCTTGTTTACCCGGAGAGCGTTGATTGTCCTAGATCCTGAAACAGCCCCAGAGGTAGGCTTACCAGGACTGTAGCTCCATCGGCGGGAGCTTTTCAGCAGCGCGGGACACACACGCGCAACTGGCGCGATCTGCGCGCACGTCCCACACGATGCATGTGCGCGTCCCGCGCGACGTGCCTACGTCACTTTCAGGTTTACTTGGAAGCGACGCGGACTCTCTATCAATCTCTGCCGAAACTCTATGGTTTCCATAGTGTTTCGGCAGAGGTTGCTAGAGTGACCACGTCACTGATGGGTAAACCCGGAAGTGAAGTAGGCGTGTCACACAGGCGTGTGTTGCCCACCGGCCCTCAGCCGGTCGGCGGGCAGCCCGGTGGATTGGCGGGATTTTACCCGCCACCACCGGGCACTTGGCAACCCTACCCAGAGGGGGGCTGTTGGGGAAACCTAAGTATATCTCTGGGTCTGTTTCAGGTTGGAAAAATTGCGTGTGTGGGGTGGGGGTGGAGGCTGACGCCCCCTCTCCACATGCACCTCTATTCTGATTGGAATCGGGCACCCCACGGCCAGGAATTGGGGAGAACCCACACCTTCTGTGTGATCGTGTGGCGTCTGACACAGGGTGGGGGCGGTCCCCCTGTCTGTACACTCTAATGTAGGAAGAGGCCCTGAAGTATCACTGAGAAAGGCTGTAGCTTAGGGTTGCCAGATACCAGGTCATGGCGGGAAATTGCCCTCTAATTAAGGGGCTGCCCGCCGTTCCTCAGCTGGCCAGCGGGGAAAGCAGGCCAGCTGAAGGGGGCGATTGACGTCACTTCCAGAGTAAACTGGAAGTGACGGGGAAGCTCTAGCACATTCCTCTAAAAACTCTATGGAAATCATAGAGTTTTTGGAGGACTGTTCTAGAGCGTCCCCGTCACTTCCAGGTTTACTTTATAAGTGACGTTATTGCGCCGATCACCCACCCCCCATCCCCACCACAATGAATCTCCCACTGGTGTCGAGGGAGGACCTGGCAACCGTACTGGCTGGTATTGGCTCTCCAGAGTCCCAGGGAGAGGTCTTGCACGTTGCCCACAATCTGATTCTTCTACCTGGAGAGGCCGGGGATCGAAGTTGGGACCTTCTGTGTACCAAGCAGATGCTCTACCGCCGAGCCGCAGTCCCTGCCTGCCAGTATTCTAATGCCGTGAGCTTATTGTGTGGTGGTAGCTGCAGCTTCGGCGGATCACACGGCATTGCTGCAGTGAAACTCGTGGCATAGTGGTTAAGAGCGGTGGTTTGGAGCGGCGGACTCTGACCTGGTGAACTGGGATTGATTCCCCACTCCTCCACGTGAGCGGCGGAGGCTAATCTGGTGAGCTGGATTTGTTTCGCCACTCCTACACACGAAGCCAGCTGGGTGACCTTGGGCAAGCCACAATTCTATTAAGAGCGCTCTCAGCCCCACCTACCTCACAGGGTGTCTGTTGTGGGGAGGGGAAGGGAAGGCGATTGTAAGCTGGCTTGAGTCTCCCTTAAGTGGTAGAGAAAGTCGGCGCATGAAAACCAACTCTTCTTCTCCTCCTCCTAACAGACTTGCACAAGCCGTTCTGTTCCTTCCTCTTGTCCGCTGTCCCCATCCGTATGTGCTCACACATCTCCCGGCTCCTCGTTGCTCAGCCGCCGTAGGGATTTCAAAGACAAGTTCAACTTGCCCCCACCCCCTGCCTTACGGGATTAACTGATCCCCAGGTTCTTCCCGGTTCCTCCCCCTTAGCACTCCAGACACTGCAAGAGAGGCCGACCGCACCTTGCTGATGCCCTTGGAATATTGCATCTTGGTGTTTGCATTGTGAGCCGAGGTGGGCCATCTGCATGGAGAGGAGTGAGGATCCACCTGGGGCGCGGGGCGCAGGGGGGTGATTCGTTGTGCCTCTTGGTCTTTGATCTTCTCCACAGCATTCCCAGAAGTTGCCCCACCCCACACCCTGTGTCGTGCTTCTCTTCACTAACGTTGTTGTGCGTGCTAGTGTACATTGGTCCGGTTTATTAACTTGAGACAAAATGTTTGTTTGGTGTACTGTGATGCCTACCTTCGGTTGGGAAACGGTGGGAACGAAGAAGAAAGACTGAGTCGTCCTCAAATAGGCAGCGGATGTCATTTTGGTAACTGGTGGAAACAAAGAAGGGTCTTGGTTCTTGGGTCTTCTCTCGTTGGAGCCTGCACATCTATTGAGGAAATCAGCCCGGTTGCAGAAAGAGCGTCTGGGGAAAGATTCAGCTCAGTACTTCGGGAGCCACCTGTGGTTTTTGCGCCGCCTGTGGCTCTTCTGAGCCCCATTCCCCAATGTGGTGCCTGCCCCATGCTTCAGGAAAGTGGGCAAGGCTCTTGTCTAGTGGAGCTTGTGGTTGGTGGCTGGTTCCCACCTTGAAACTGCCACCAGGGGTGGAAATAGGTAAGCTGAGAGCCAGCGTGGTTGTAGTGGATAAGAGCGGCGGACTCTAATCTGGGGAACCGGGTTGGTTTCCCCACTCCTCCACATGACGCCTGCTGGGTGACCTGGGGCCAGTCACTGTTCTGTCCGAATTCTCTCAGCCCCACCTACCTTACAAGGTGTCTGTTGTGGGGAGGGGAAGGGAAGGTGATTGTAAGCCACTTCGAGACTCCTTAACGGTAGAGAAAAAGTGGGGTATAAAACCAACTTCTTCTTCATCATCATCATCTCATCAGATCTCAGAAGCCAAGCAGGGTCGGCCCTGGTTAGTATTTGGATGGGCGACCACCAAGGAACACCAGGGTCGTGACGTGGAGGCAGGCAATGGCAAACCACCTCCTAATGTCTTCTGCCTTGAAAAACCTACGGAGTCACCATAAGTCAGCTGTGGCCTCATGCTAGGGATGGTAGTAAATGGTGGCTCTTTTGGCTCAGGGTACTTGTGAATGTGGCTCAGCAGGAGCAGCGAAGCGAGTACCACTGCTTTAGCTTGATGGTATCGCTTGGGAGGGCATGTTCCAAATGCCCCTTTGTGTAAGGAAGTCTTCAGGAAGGCTGTTAGGCCTCGGTCGCTCGGGACTGTGGTTCCCCCCACTCTCCTTGCTTCTCAAAATAACTTGTCTTTTGTGGTTTGCCCATATCGGGTCAGAACCTTCATGGCTTGACTCTATAAACGAATGGCAGGACAGTTGTCTTCACAAAGCGTCCCCCGTAATATCTCAGGGTGACTCTGGGGGCGAAAACGCATGGTCGCTTTATCCTCCTTTAATCCCTGTTTTAGCCAGGATCGAATGCACATAAGGCGAAACACATGCGTTCGATCCAGCCTGAATCCTGGCTGAAACAGGGATTAAAGGAGGATAAAGCGACCATGCGTTTTCGCCCTGGGTGTGTGTGTTATTCCCCCTTGGGCAAACTAAAATTTGCTAGGTAAGAGCAGGTTGAATCTGACTAGCTATTCAGGTAGCAAATAGAGAGAGAGCCACCGTGGTGTAGTGGCTAAGAGCAGTGGTTTTGGAGCGGTGGACTCTGATCTGGAGAACCGGGTTTGATTCCCCCACTCCTCCACATGAGCGGCGGAGGCTAATCTGGTGAACTGGATTTGTTTCCCCACTCCTCCACACGAAGCCAGCTGGGTGACCTTGGGCTAGTCACAGCTCTCTTCGAGCTCTCTCAGCCCCACCTACCTCACAGGGTGTCTGTTGTGGGGAGGGGAGGGGAAGGGAGAGCCAACGTGGTATAGTGGTTAAGAGTGGTGGATTCTAATCTGGAGTACCGGGTTCGATTCCCCACTACTCCACATGAGCGGCAGACGCTAATCTGGTGAACCACATTTGTTTCCCCACTCCTACAGGCTGTCTGTTATGGGGAAGGGAAGGTGCTTGTAACCCGGTTTGAGTCTCCCTTAAGTGGTAGAGAAAGTCGGCATATAAAAACCAACTCTTCTTCTTCTTGTTGTTCTTTCCCTGTTCACATGTGGTAAAGATCCAAAGGGCAACAATGGCTTCAAATGCCCGATGGTTGTGTGCCAGTTGCATGGACCTACATAAAAACTCTGCACCTGCGGATCCATCTCAGCATATAGAAAACAATGGTCGTGTAGGTTGGTTGCCACACAGAGAGGCTGAGCTGGACGTTCGGTTGGATCCAGCCGGTTTTTTCGCTGGATCCCACTTCCCCTCCTTCCTGCAGTCTCCGTTCCGCGTGGCTTTTATCCATCAGGCTTGCCAACCTCCAGGTGGTGGCTGGAGATCTCCCGCTATGACAGCTGATCTCCAGGCGACAGAGATCAGTTCCCCTGGAGAAAATGGCCGCTTTGGAAGGTGGACTGTATGGCATTATAGCCTGCTGAGGTCCCTCCCCTCACCAAACCCCGCCCTCCTCTGGCTCCGCTCCCAAAATCCCCAGGTGTTTCCCAACCCAGAGCTGGAAACCCTATTGTCCATGCAGGTCCCATTGTCTACGGCATATCTTTTCTGGGTGGTCAAAGGGGACCCTTTTTCACCAGCCGAAAAATCTGGTTGGATCCAACCCGTAAATTTATCCAACTTCTCTGAGTCCTATGCCTTTTGTAACAGATAAGTTCCTTCTTTCCTTGGGATTTTCCAAGGATGCCTAGCAAACGGCACAAAGGTGAGCGGAGGTCTTGTTCAGGGGTGTCCGTTGTCCCAGCCCGGCTCTCTGTTTCCTCCTTACTCTGCCAGTCTGTGAAAGGGACTCGATCCGGCTCTGATGTCCCTTGTATCTGGGGCTGAGGTTGGGTTCATCTCCCACTGCCTAAAGGTCTTGCTTGCAGGGGGCTGGTGTATGTGTACAGCCCAGCAAAGAGGTAAGGGTAGACCGTGCCACTTCGAACTGCAGCTTGGGGGAGGTATGATTTTGCAAAGCTTCCCTTGTGCTTAAAGAAGCCAGCCATCCCTGAAAGTAAGAAGCCAGCATCTTGGGAAGAGAATGCGCTGTGCTATTTTTCCGCTTGCAGGGAGAAGGTGCCTCCTGCCACAGGGGATCATGCAAAAACGCGATCCCCCTCCCCTGTCTGCAGCCTGAAGTGGTGTAGTCCATTCCACCGACTGACCGTTCCATCCCCTTGTTCCACTGCCCGTGTACACCAGGCCTCTGGCCCATAGCCAGGAGGAAGAGTCCGGTTGCTATGGGGATGCTGCTGGAAAATGGCCACCCCATGGTAATGGGTCTCCTCTCCACCCAGGTGTGTTTGGGCCCTGTAGGTTGGAGGCAGCCTGCCGGGAATGTCCGTACCCTCCTTCAAGACCTCCTAGAGCAGAGATGTCGAACTCATTTGTTAACACGGGCCAAATAGGACATAAATGTCATTGAATTGGTCCGGGCCATGTGTGCCAGCCCAGATCGGCCATGTGCCCCAGCCCGCAGCGGGCTCACCAGCCCAGATCAGGAACAAGGGGGGTGGCTGCCTCGTCTGTCGAACCAGTGTGTACATTGCCCTCCCCGGCAGCCCCCGACTTTGGGGGCCACAGTGGATGGCGATCCAAGCGCCGGGCTGGAGCCCCCGCCTTCCGATCCCCACTGCCTGTAGGCTTGGACCGCCACGTGGAGGTCCAACCCGGCATGTGCCGTGAATCGGAATGCCCTTGCGACCCAGAATCAGGAGCAGGGGGCTGCCTCGGCTCACGGGCCGGATAACAGCCCTCAAAGGGCCCGATCCAGCCCACGGGCCTTATCTTTGACACCCTTGTCCTAGAGCATGGACTGGATGATACCCACTTTGGAGAATCCCCTAATTTGGCCTGTCTTATGCTCGTGGCTGAACAGGGACTTCTCAGCCCCCAGAACTCTACCCGTTACACCGCATGGCCTTTCTGTAGGGATGCCAGGCGGGGGTGGCCTTAGTGGCGTGTGTGGTTTGATCCTGCTTTGTTTTCCCTTCTGCCCTTTCCCCCAGCAGCCGGAAGAAGTCCCCGCGCCTGAGCTCTCCCCTGAGGTGGAGGATGCCGAGAACGGAGAGAACAAATCCCAACCCAAACGCCTCCATGTCTCCAATATCCCCTTCCGTTTCCGCGATCCAGACCTGCGGCAGATGTTTGGGGTGAGCCTTAAGACATTTGGGTCAGGAAATGGTGCCCCGTCTCTTGTAGAAGCAGGTGCCTAAAGCATTTGGGAGGAGGAAAATGATGTCTGATGTGGAGAAAGCAGATAAAAGGCAATGCGCAGTAAGATGTGAAAGCACCATTGATTTGTAAGGGCCACTGACCTCAAATCTTGCATGGCCTCTGGGGTGGCAGGGGGTGGCTCGTTGCTTGGGTAAATGACCAGACTCCCCCTCCCTCTTTCCCTAGCAATTTGGGAAAATCCTGGACGTGGAGATCATCTTCAACGAGCGTGGCTCTAAGGTATGGAGTGGCCAGGAAGGTTAGACAGGAGGAAGAGAGCTTCCATAGCTGGACTGTGTGTTCATGTGATCCAATTGTGGGAGTGTGGGATCTGGTGTTGGTTGTACTGTACACACAATCCAAAAAAATGGACATATGAAGCTGCCTTATATGAGCCCCGTGGTGCAGAGTAGTAAGCCGCAGTACTGCAGTCCAAGCTCTGTTCATGACCTGAGTTCAATCCCGACGGAAGTTGGTTTCAGGTATCCGGCTCAAGGTTTACTCAGCCTTCCATCCTTCCGGGGTCGGTAAAATGAGTGCCCAGCTTGCTGGGGGTAAAAGGAAGATGACTGGGGAAGGCACTGGCAAACCACCCCATAAAACAAAGTCTGCCTAGAACACGTCGGGATGTGACGTTGCCCCATGGGTCAGGACCTTTACCTTTTATGCTGAATCAGACCAATGGTCCATCAAGGTCAGTATTGTCTACTCAGACTGGCAGCGGCTCTCCAGGGTTTCAGGCAGAGTTCTTTCACACTACCTTCTACCTCATCCTTTAAACTGGAGATGCCAGGGATTTAACTTGGGACCTTCTGCTTGCCAAGCAGATGCTCTTCCACTAAGCCATGGTCCCCTCCCCACAGTGTTCTTATGAGTACTTGAGGCCACAGTGTTCTTACGAGTTGCCTCTAAAGCAATGCCCCAGCGTCGTCTATAACATTGGAAGGGATTCTGGGGCACATCTCTTGAAGCATAAGGTGTGGATTTTGTGAGCTGCAAGATGTCCCAAGAGGCTCCTGGCTACCAAGGACCAAATTCAGCATCCTGAGAGCTTATGTCTTTTATGCATGGCTGTTTCACTCGCCGTCACCCCTCTGATGACTTCGGGTCTTTGTGTTGATTAGGCGTGCCGTTTCTGACCGTCCGAGGTCGCCTCGCTCTCACCTTTGCCTTTCTCCGCGTTTTGTCCGCATTTAAAACTTCGAGATGAAACAGGTCTCTGAAAAAGTGGGCAAAAGATGGGGAAATGCGGGGGGAGAGCAAGATGACCTCTGACGGCCGGAATCAGCATGGTTGGTGCAGTGGTGGACTCTGATCTGGAGAACCGGGTTTGATTCCCCACTCCTCCACCTGACTGGCAGAGGCTAATCTGGTGAACCAGGTTGGTTTCCCCACTTCGACACATGAAGCCAGCTGGATGACCTTGGGCTAGTCACAACTCTCTCAACCCCACCTACCTCACTGGGTATCTGTTGTGGGGAGGTGATTGTAAGCCGGGTTGATTCTTCCTTAAGCGGTAGAGAAAGTCAGTATATAAAAACCAACTCTTCTTATACTCGGTCAGGACAACAGGGATTGGAGGGGGCTGTTTATTGAGCTGGTTGGCTATTTCCGTTTTCTGGTTGGTTTTTAAATGGTTTTATTTATTTATTTTGTTACCCGGCTTGACTGCCGTTTATTGCAGGGGAAGGCGGGCCTGTAAATATTTTTTAAAAGAATGGCAGCATCCCTGGCTTCCAATTTAACAAAGGACTTTTCCCTTCAGGGCTTCGGCTTTGTCACTTTTGAAAACAGCCAGGATGCCGACCAGGCGCGGGAGAAGCTGAACAGTAGCATTGTGGAAGGGAGGAAAATTGAGGTAAGAATTTCCTTGGATTCTCATGTGTGTAGGTTCCAGGTGTGGGGTAGGGTTGCCAGCCTCCAGGTGGGCCTGGAGACCTCTGGGAATTGCAGCTAGTCTCCAGATGACAGAGATCAGCTCCCCTGGAGAAAAGGGCTGCTTTGGAGGATGGATTCTCTGGCAGTATACCTTGCTGAGCTATAAACCCCACTCTTCCCAGTCTCCCCCCCCCCAAATCTCCAGGCATTTCCCAACCCAAAGTTGGCACCCCTTTGGCAGTGTCCCTATTTAGTGCACAGAGGCAATTAAATAAAACAAAGTTTATTTTAGGAAGTAACGTTGCTGCATGGAAAGGGAGAGAGATAGGAAAGGGACCTAACTACCTGTCTGGCAGGAAGTGAGGAGAGACGAAAACCGCTGAGAGGTATTCAGTGCCCTCTGGTGTATTGGCCGTGCCAGAGTATTGAAAAGAGTTTTATATGGTCCAAGACCAGTATAAAAACATACCAGATATTCTTACATAACATAACACATATAAAAGAGTATCAAGTGCATATAAAAGAGTATCAAGTGCAAGTGCCAGAGAAGGTAATACTGAAATGGGGCAATCCTTAGAAGAAGACGTGTCCCTTTCCACCCTGAAAGCTGCAGCTTTTAATGTACATCCTGCTCACTGGGGCCAATCCCGCATGTCCCTTCATATACCCTCTTTCTGTTCCCAACCCAGGTCAACAACGCCACGGCCCGTTTAGTCACCAAGAAACCCCCAGCGACACCTGTGGTGAATGGTATGTGGCCAAGGGAGAGCAAAACTCCGTTCCTTATATTGTTTTTAAAAGAGAGGTGCCGGGGCTCAAATACCAGTGTGTGCCACCGCCCTCTGATCTTGCACATGGGGTGGGGGATTAAGTCTTCCCACCCCTCCGTGCCATTCTCCTGACCTGAAATGGTCCTGGGGGATACTGTAGCCCGCTAGAAGGAGCCAACCATGTGACTTGGAGGGGAAGCCCTTCTTGATCATCAACATGACTTGTAAAGTCACATGCATACTGTGAATACACAGGAAAGGTTGAAGGAGCTGGGCATGTTTAGCCTGAAGAGGAGAAGACTGAGAGGTGATATGATAACCATCTTCAAATACTTGAAGGGCTGTCACATAGAGTAGGGTGCCGAGTTGTTTTCTGTTGCCCCAGAAGGTTAGACCAGAACCAACGGGTTGAAATTAAATCAAAAGAGTTTCCATCTAAACATTAGGAAGAATTTTCTAACAGAGCGGTTCCTCCATGGAACAGGCTTCCTCGGGAGGTGGTGAGCTCTCCTTCCCTGGAGGTTTTTAAGTAGAGGCTAAATGGCCATCTGTCAGCAATGCTGATTCTATGACCTTAAGCAGATGATGAGAGGGAGGGCATCTTGGCTATCTTCTGGGCATGGAGTAGGGGTCACTGGGGGTGTGGGTGGGGAGGTTGTTGTGAATTTTCTGCATTGTGCAGGGGGTTAGACTAGATGACCCTTGTGGTCCCTTCCAATTCTATTATTCTATGGATGGGTGGGCAGGATATTAATGAGGGTGGTGTCTTCTCTGACCTCTCCTTTTGTCTGGTGGTGTTTAGGATGGAAGATTAATCCTGTTATGGGTGCTGTGTATGCCCCTGACCTGTACACAGGTGAGTCGCCTATCCCTGTGATAATTTTATCCCCTCCTTCCCCTCTGTGAAAATTCAACCTGCTGGGATTCTGCTCTTATTCTCCCCCTTTCTATGCCACTCTAGCTGTCCCTGTTTAGGGCGCAGTTGATCCATTGTTAAAATCTACCTCAAGGCAGACCCATTTTGGGCTAGTGACCTGTGCTGAGGCAGAGTAAGACTTTCGCCATGGATACTAGTCATGATGCATATCTGTTCTCTCCAGGATCAGATGAGGAGCCGTGACTCAGTTTGTAGGGCATCTGCTTGGCATGCAGAAGGTCCCAGGTTCAATCCCCGGCATCTCTAATTAAAGGGACTAGGCAAGTAGGTGATGTGAAAGACCTCTGCCTGAGACCCTGGGGAGCCGCTGCCAATCTGAGTAGACAAGACTGACTTTGATGGACCAAGGGTCTGATTCAGTATAAGGCAGCTTCCTGTGTTCATGACCATGCCTATTCTGTTAGGTGCTGTGGAACACAGACAGGATGCTGCTGCGGTCGTCTTGTTTGGGGGCTTCCTAGAGGCACCTGATTGGCCACTGTGTGGACGGACTTCTGGACTTAATGGACCGCGGTCTGATCCAGCAGGGCCTTATGTTCTTACGCCATGCTGAAAAGGTGGCAATAAATTTTCACAATGTGCTCTGGGTATGACCTTTTCAGAAGAGGCTCTGACTTTTAAAAAGTAAAGATAGTCCCCTGTGCAAGCAGCGGGTCATTCCTGACCCATGGGGTGACATCACATCCCAACGTTTACTAGGCAGACAGTGCTTACGGGGTGGTTTGCCATTGCCTTCCCCAGGCGTCTACACTTTACTCCCAGCAAGCTGGGTACTCATTTGACCAAACTTGGAAAGATGGAAAGCTGAGTCAACCTTGAGACGGCTACCTGAAAGCGACTCCCGCCGGGATAGAACTCACGTCATGAGCAGAGCTTTTGACTGCAGCACTGCAGCTTACCCCTCTGCGCCACAGGGCTCCTTGTCTGGCATTTGGCCAGGTACACATGAACTCAGGAAGCTGCCTCATACTGAATCAGACCCTGGGTCCATCAAAATCAGTATTGTCCACTCAGACTGGCAGCAGCTCTCCAGGGTCTCAGGCAGAGGCCTTTCACATCACCTACCTGCCTAGTTCCTTTAACTGGAAATGCTGGAGATTGAACCTGGGACCTTCTGCATGCCAAGCAGATGCTCTACCACTGAGCTACAGCCCCTCCAGCCAGTTAGTCCAGGTCTGAAGGCCAGAGATGGCATCTCTGCTACTGGCTTCTCAGAATATTCCTTGCCAAAGGGAGATTTCTCACTCAGATTTCAAAGAGCTAGCCCAATTCTAATAAGGTAAGAGATGGAAGATGCCTTGGCCCCATTGCCTGGCTTTTGGGTACGGTACTTCTGCTGCCGAGGACATCTCTGGGGAGGCTTTTCAGCATAGGCGGAATTGCCTGTGGTGCTAGGCTTATGAAAGAGCCCAGGTATGTCCCCATTCAGATGGGACTACTGCGGCGGTTTGGGGAAGGGCTTTAGGAGAGGTACTCATTCCAGTGTTTTGAGAGCATGCTGAAGTGAACCTGTTCTGGGCGGAGAACTTCCGCTCAGTGACGTCTCGGAGTCCCGCATTGCTGCACCCGAGTGATGGCGCCTGCCATTGGCCCTCCCCCACGTATGCAGTATTATCTGATCCCCTCCCGCATTCACATGAAATTAGGCTATGGAAACTGCACTCCTGACAAGGCTTTATTTATGTAGCTACACAGTGTTTATTATAGGGTGCAGAGGCATGCGCTCATGGCCACCAGCCAACTGATTAATGTTAGCTCGGATTCATATTTGCTGTGTGCTGCATTTTTAAGGCTTTGGTGGAGGAGGAGGAGAAGAAGAGTTGGTTTTTATATGCTGACTTTCTCTACCTTTTAAGGAGAATCAAACAGGCTTACAATCACCTTCCCCTCCCCACAGCAGACACCTTGTGAGGGAGGTGGGGCCGAAAGAGTTCTGAGAGAACTGTGACTGGCCTGAGGTAACCCAGCAGGCTTCATGTGTAGGTGCGGGTTGGACTAGATGACCCTGCTGGTCCCTTCCAACTCTATGATTCTGTGATTCAATCAATCTTTATTTTACGGTCATTTCACCAAAAATAGAACACATCTATTAAATATGTAATAAAACAGTATCAGTCAATCGAAAAGTCCACAAAATAAAATATATCAATAAAATCCCATATCTAAAAAGGTAAGCAAGCTAGCTTCTAAAACGTTTATCTATCAAATTGTATCTATTTGTACATTACATCCTTTCGGGCCTTATATATAGCAGCACAAAATTTGGCCACACATCTCGAAGTTTGTGTGTTACTATCTTCTAGTAGTCGTTAAGTCTGTGATTCTGTGACTGTATGCCTCACCTCGTTTTTGTTCACGTTCGTCTTCCCCGTTTCTACCTCCTAATGGAATTTTCTCTCTCTTTTTTGGGTCCCAGTGGCTAGCATCCCTTACCCCATGATGGCCCCGGCTGCCCTGGCCTATCGCGGGGCTCTCCGGGGACGTGGCCGAGCCGCTATCTACAATCCCATTCGAGCAGCCCCTGCCCCCTCGCCGGTTCCAGCCTACGGCAGGTGAGCATCCACAAGGCAAGGAGGGGGGCGGCCTGTTTTATGAGAAGCGGGTTACCTTTTATTCGCTTTTAGGAGGTGCGTGAATGTCATGAAGTGTTGGGGGGGTTATTCCCCCAAAGAACACCCCCCCCCCCGCAATCTTCAGTTCAGTTCAGATACCTTTATTGGCATATCCAACATTCATCCAAGTAAGGACATAACATAACTTATTAAAAGGAAGAGCGAATTGCCATCACACCAACAAAAAAATTAGCCACAATTTCTATGATTTTAGGGTCCTGGTTATTAAGAAGGGTGAGAACCTTTGAACAGTTAGAAAACCCCTCCAACTGAATCAGACTAGTATTTAAGAGTTTTAATCGTAATCTGTGATACGGAGGGCACCGAAGAAGAACCTGTTGAATAGTTTCCGTCTCTTCCATAGAGCAAGGACACAGTCTATCGGGAAGGGGGCACCAGTATAACGGCCAGTTAGTAAGGCTGATGGTAATACATTAAGTCTGGCTAGAGAAAAAGCCCTGCACCTTTCTGGAGTATACAGTTGATATAAATACGTGGCAGTTTCACCAGATTTAGGGAATATTCCATGGTGGAGAGGTGAGCATGTCTTAGTAGCAGACTCATATAATAAATGGAGCTCATGTTGAAGATGTGCAGACTTTCTCTACCACTTAAGGAAGACTCGAACCAGCGTACAATCACCTTCCCTTCCCCTCCCCGCAACAGACACCCTGTGAGGTAGGTGGGGCTGAGAGAGCTCTAACAGAGCTGTGACTAGCCCAAGGTCACCCAGCTGGCTTCGTGTGTAGGAGTGGGGAAACAAATCCAGTTCACCAGGTTAGCCTCCGCCACTCATGTGGAGGAGTGGGGAATCAAACCCAGTTCTCCAGATCAGAGTCCACCGCTCCAAACCACCACTCTTAACCACTACACCGCACTGGCTCTCTGAGATTGGAATGCTGGGGAAACCATGGGATGTTGTGACAGGCGCTGGCCTAGCAGGGCTTTAAAAGGTTAGAGCTATTATCCACAACAATTAAATAGAACCCCCAAGCTCAGGAGCAGTGTACCTCTGAATACCAGTTGCTGGGAGACAAGCAGTGGCAACAGGCTATGGCTTGCTCGTGTGCTTCCTAGAAGCATCTGGGTGCCCTCTGCTGGACACAGGATACTGGTTGACGTAAACCCAGGGCTTTTTCTTATATTCTTGTGCAGAGAGAGTCAGGCTAGGGCTGAAACCTGCCCCCAAGTTCCAGCTTGATTTTTAAAAGTCTTACCCGTTATCCCACATGAATGGTGGCTCTCTGCGGGTACTAGGGTTGCCAACCTCCAGGTACTAGCTGGAGATCTCCTGCTATTACAGCTGATCTCCAGCCGATAGAGATCTGTTCACTTGGAGAACATGGCCGCTTTGGCAATTGGACTCTATGGCATTGAAGCCCCTCCCCAAACCCTGCCATTTCGGGGTCCGCCCCAAAAACCTCCCGCCGGTGGCGAAGAGGGACCTGGCAACCCTAGCAGGTACTGAATGGTGAGAGAAAGGCAATCTGTAGATGCTCTGCAGAAAATCATTGCTCTGAGGACTGAGTGGAGATTGGTAATGGGATGACTAAGATGGGTGGTGTATGGGGGAAAGGACGCAAAGAAAAGGGGTGACCGTCGGCACTGACTTCTTTCTCCCCGCTTTTCCATCTAGCGTGCTGTATCCGGATGGTCTCTACAGTTCTGACCTCTATGTAAGTCTTTGTCTGGGCATCCTCGGGGTTTAGGGTCCAAGGGTTCCATGCGTTTCCTGGTGCCAATTGTCTGAAGGTGGAGGGGACTGGGTCTTCTATTGCAAAGAAAATGCCCCAAGAGAGAGCTCTGGGGCAGCACTCGAGCGATGCGTTTGTTGTGAAGATTGGTGGCCGTGTGCTATTGGGAGGGGCGATGGGATGGTCTGGAGGAACCTCAAGATGGTGTAGGTGAGACAGCTGGAGTCTCCTGAGGGTGGCGACTAAGGAGGAACCCGTGGGTTCAGTTTCAGTACCTTTATTGGCATACCAAGGACAATCAAAAACAGTAAACCTAGCCACTATACATCATTTTACCTCACCTCTTAATTACATCACCAAGAAATTTGGCTACAGATTCAATAATCTCAGAACTTCGGAAGGATAACAAGTTAATCTTACTATTGTCGGCTTGATTAGCATAGTTTGGTAGAAAAGGATCTAAAAGGGCAGCACAAATTTTGCAATAAAATGGACGGAACCCGTGGGTTTGAGCCTTGGAATAAAGGTCTAGGGCAGGAGTATTGAACTCATTTGTTACAAGGGCCGGATATGACATAAATGTCACTTGGCCGGGCCATGTGTACCATAAAATTTAATTCCAGGTACCGGAGATACAAGCTTTATAGAAGACACAGGCAAAGACCATTAATGATATTATTTTTACTTAATGTTTTACTTAAAAGACAAACATGCTTAAAACGATAACACACTTACAGTATTTTCTTTTATTTAACAGTCTGATAATTGACCCCTTAGGAGCTGTGGGGGGGCTGCCTTGTGGGCTGGATAAGAGCTCTCAAAGGGCCCGATCCAGCCCCTGGGCCTTAAGAACATAAGAAAGGTTATGCTGGATCAGACCAAGGTCCATCATTTCCAGTAGTCTGTTCACAAAGGGGCCAACCGGGTGCTTCTAGGAAGCTCGCAAACAAGAAACTGCAGCAGCGTTATCCTGCCTGTGTTCCACAGCACCTGATATAATAGGCATGCTCCTCTGATCCTGGAGATAATGGGTATGCATCATGGCTAGTGCCCATTTGGACTAGTAGCCATGAATAACCCTCTCTTCCATGAACATGTCCACCTTATGTTTGACACCCCTGGTGGTGTAAAAGCTGTCAATAAAATACAATACAATACCTTTATTGACATCTTGAAATAATAAAATACTCAGAACAGCTGGCAAAAATAGGTTAAAATCATTCTTATTATTCATTCGTAATGATAATTTATCAATTAAAATTGAAGCTTATAACATACTTAAGCTCTCTTAAACCAGATGATATCTGGAGATTCTCTCAGTGAGGGCTGTAGCCAGAAAGGAGGCTACTAAAGCAGTGAGGTTACCTGATCTGCTAAAAGGAGGCGAATGTAAAAGCTGTCCTCGTGTGAGCATGGAAATTGTTGTCCCCTCCTGGTCGGCGAGCGAACAGCCTGGCAGGATCCTGCCCAACGTCTGCCTTGGCTGTCGTTCAGAAAGGGGTCCGAAGTTGTCTAGAGGAAGTCCATGTGGAGGATTGTGAGCGGGTGTGCCGTGGATGTTCGTGCATTACGGAATCTTGGCCTGATTTTCTCCATTTTCTGCCCTGCAGGGCTACCCTGCAGCTTACCGAGTGGCCCAGACCCCTGCAGCAGCTGCAGCAACGGCAGCCGCCTATAGCGACGGGTAAGTCTGAACCAGGAGGGTCCGTAGGGCATCTGTTCCAGCGGCCTTCCACCATGTCATCTGTGGCCTCTTGGGTCTTGCCCTCCTTTGGGGAGGGGCTGTGGCTCAGTGGTTGAGCATCTGCTTGGCATGCAGAAGGTCCCAGGTTCAATCCCAGGCATCTCCAGTTAAAGGAACCAGGCAGGTAGGTGATGTGAAAGACACCTGCCTAAGCCCCTGGAGAGCCGCTGCCGGTCTGAGTAGACAATACTGACTTTGATGGACCAAGGGCCTGATTCAGGAATAACACACATGAAGCTGCCTTATACTGAATCAGACCCTTGGTCCATCAAAGTCAGTATTGTCTACTCAGACCGGCAGCGGCTCTCCAGGGTCTCAGGCAGGTGTCTTTCACATCATTTACCTGCCTAGTCCTTTAGCCGGGGATTGAACCTGGGACCTTCTGCATGCCAAGCAGATGCTCTACCGCTGAGCCACAGCCTCTCCCCGATATAAGTATAAGGCAGCTTCATGTGTTCTTGTGTGTTCCTATAGGTATGGACGGGTCTACACTACTGCTGAGCCTTATCATCATGCGATGACCCCCGCCTATGGAGTCAGTGCCATGGTGAGCCATTGCATCAGTGGGCAGGGCATCTTGCGCATCGATGGTTGAGTCACAAGAATTGGGTGGGCCCAGAAGTGTTCTCCTGGCCTGCCCCACGTTGACCTGGCCCAGTCCTTTTTTCCACTCAGCCTAACCTACCATGCAGGGCTGTTGTGAGGGTTTAAAAAAATCGAAGGACCCGTGTTTTCTCTTCCTGGCAGGCCAGTTTGTACCGCGGAGGATGCAACCGCTTCACTCCGTACTGAGGGACCAAACGATGACGGCTGAGAGGAGGTTGGGAGCTGCCGATCAGCGTGGCAGGACCCTGCTCTGAGACCCTTCTGTGTGAAAAAGAAAGGCAGGCAGACGTTTGGGGCTGTCTCTTCTCACCTAGTGTACAGAGATGCTGGGGACGCCCATATCAACATCTCTGGACTTCTCCGCCCACCCCATAATGACCTTCACTCTGAATTCTGATTTCTCCTGTGTGTTACTGTGGGGTAGAGAGGTTGCGGGGCAAACCAAATTCAAATGCAGGACAGCTTTTGCAAGGTGTGATCACAGCTCCTAGGGGTACACCTCTTGCGATCAGCAAAGCCCCCAGGGTAAAAGGACACCAAGGGAAAGTCGAGATGGTCTAGGGTTACCTGGCCTCCCGGTGTGGCAGGAGACATCCTGCTGGCAACCCTTTTTGCCTGCTGTCACTCCGAGCAGCATGGGGGGGGGGAAACCCCAAAATTATGTCGTCATGTGTAGCATGATGTCACTTCCAGGGGAAACCCAAAGTGAGTCATGTCACTCTAGGAGTTGCCGGAAACTGTATGGTATTTCCATAGTTTCTGGCAGTTCCTAAAGTGACATGACGTCCGTTCCGGTTTTCCCTGGAAGTGACATCAGGACACACACAACGCTGGCGTTCCCATGTCCTTACCCACCCCCCGCCCCTCGCAAGCTCCCACCAGTTACCAGGCATGGGCTGGCAACCCTAGCTGTCACCTAGCATACTTATGGAAATGAGGTAGGCTTCTCTAATGGAAACTCCCCGCACCTGCCCGGAATTACCGTTCTTGGGGAGAATTTGTGAAGGGGGGGAGGGCAAGACAATCCAGTTTGGGTTTTGATTTGTAGCAGACTCGGGGCCACGGTGCTTCTGGCTGGCACGGGGAGGTTTTTTAAAAAACCAGCAAAGCCACCCCAGAATAAGCCCAGTTTTGGATATAACGAAGTTATGCTCGGTGTAATGGCTGATTTAATTTTTTTAGCCTTAGCAGAAAATAGGAGGTTGAGCCGTTTGGGATTTTGGTGCTTCCAGGGGCACGCCGGTGCTGCAGTTTGATTGGTCTAGCTTTTCCCTGAGAGTCTTGGGAACTGTAGTTCAAAGATGCTGAGGATTCTGTCCAAGACCCCTTTCCCGTCCCCTTCTCTCCAGACTCGGCTTCCTGAAGATATCTGGAGAGTGGGAATGGCTGTTGTACCAGTTAACATCTGTGGTCTACAGCAGTCATTTGCAGACATTGCCTTCCTTCTCTCATTGCCTGTCCTTTTCCTTCTCTTGATCTTTTTCCCCCCCTTCATGCTGTGTGCCTCCCACTTTTAATCACTGTGTGCTTTCCCCATTTCAGATCTGCTTTGGGTATCAGCTCAGGAAAAGGCAGCGGCTGAAGGCAGCCTCTTATTTTTCTGTGAAAACACTCAGAATGTGTGTGTTTTTAAATTATTATTATTATTATTTGTAAAGAATTGAGAAGATCATAAATGTCTGTAGAGTCTACTCCCCCCCATTTTAAAAGAATTACTTAGTGAAACATCTCCTCCAAAATTGAGATTGCTCAGATGAGTTTCACGTGGAAGCGTTTGACACACAGAAGCTGTGTTTGCATAGCTCCCCTGTGCACGCCGTGTTGTACGACTGCTTGTGCAGGAGGTATGCGCGTCTTTGCGTGAAGCACGCGCACTTCTCTGTGTGCGCTGGTATACGCGCAGAAGCGTGCAATCTTCTGGGTAGCAGTTAGCACTGCATTAAGCCTTTTCAAAATGCATGATAAAAGCTTAGAATACAATCTAAGCCCCACTGGTTTCCACGTGCTAAACACTCTCCCATGTCAACCAATGGGATTAAACAGTATTTTTGACTTGGCTACATTCTTCCCTTAAAACCCGCAAGAGGTTTCCTTTTTTGTTTTAATGCTGACAATTTATAACTTGGGGGGGAGCGCGGTAATTTAGTTTTAACTATGAACATGGCCTCCCGTTTCTGGGACCTGCGCATTAGTCGCAACAACTTCTTCAGATATTCATATTTTGCAACGTTTCATTCACTCCCTCGCAGACGGTCCCAGTGAAGGAAATTGGCATAGGTTGCGTGTGACTTAGCGCAAGCCTGCTGCTTGTGGCTTTTTAATAGCAATAAAGGTCTATAAATGAATAAAGTGTCTTGTCCCCCCATTGGGCTTCACTTTCATCCTTTGGATGCTGACCCCAAAGCAGAAGCCATTCTCTGTTTCTAGTATTCTGTTTCTGCTCTGTCTGGGCTGGAATGTGTGGCCGCTCCTGCCCAAGGTCACGTTACAATATCTCAGGGAAAACCCCTTCTGAATTGCTGCTTGTTCCTCTCTCCACTGTTTCCTTTTTGTTGTAATAAAATCCTGGATTCTGGCTAATTTCTGCTCCTCTGCCTCTTTTTCTGCCTTCCTTCCTCCTTCCTCTCTGTTGCTCCTTCCGTCCTCATTTCCTTGTCAGGATCACTTGCTTGCTTCTAGCTCTCTGTTGGCTTGCAGGGCCAGGGGGACAACCTGAGATGGAGACAGGTGTCCCCTCCCCGGAGCTGAAGGTGGCTTCAGTGGGGGGTTGCTGCTTGTGGAGGGGGGGTGGAATCAACAGTGCTGCTTCCACATGGCTGGGTTTCTCCACTTTGGCTCCCGAACAAGATCGGTCTTTTCTTCGCGCGTCCGCACATCATCATCTTTCATTTGTGGGCTCTTTGACCTCCCACGCTGGAGAGCCAGCATGGTGGTGTGGTTAAGAGCGGTGGTTTGGAGCGGTGGGCTCTGATCTGGAGAACTGGGTTCAATTCCCCACTCCTCCACATGAACGGCAGATGCTAATCTGGTGAACTGGGTTGGTTTCCTCATTCCTCCACCTGAAGCCAGCTGGGTGACCTTGGGCTAGTCACAGCTCTCTTAGAGCTCTCTCAGCCCCACCTACCTTACAGGGTGTCTGTTATGGGGAGGGGAAGGGAAGGTGATTGTAAGCTGGTTTGATTCTGCCTTATGTGGTGGAGAAAGTCGGCATATAAAAGCCAACTCTTCTTCTTCTGCTTTGCCCTGAGGTGCAGAGTGGTAAGCTGCAGTACTGCAGTCAAAAGCTCTGCTCACGACCTGAGTTCAGTCCTGACATAAGCCAGTTTCAGGTAGCCGGCTCAAGGCTGACTCAACCTTCCATCCTTCCGAGGTGGGTAAAATGAGTACCCAGCTTGCTGCGGGGTAAAGTGTAGACCACTGGGGCAGGCACTGGCAAACCACCCCGTAAACACAGTCTGCCTAGTAAACGTTGTGATATGGTGTCTCCCCATGGGTCAGGAATGACCCGGTGCTTGCACAGGGGACTACCTTTACCTTTCACCTGCTTTGCTGCGATCTTTCCAAGCCTGCTTGTCTGTGATCTTTTCAGAAACATCACAGTCAAAGAAGGTCAGCACACCATAGGGATGGGAAGGTACTGGTTTATTTTTTTTCAAGCCTCCTGTCCAGATCAGTGGTATTCGACATGCCATTCTTTCATGGCCACCCCACCCCCACTGGAAGGATTTTTTAAAATATCGGTAGCTTGCTACAACGTTAGAACATTTGCAGGAGCAATGAATATACAATGGAGAATCGTTGCCATGTGGAAACAGCCCAGATCTGGCAAGTTTTTATATTGGAAAGAAACCTAAACTGGTTTGAAACGGAGGGGAAAAGAGAGTTTAAAAGGGGTGGTGTATCCACAACAGTGGATACCACTTTCAGCTGTTTAAACATAATATTGCCCATCTCTAGCCTTGGAGTAGTTGAGTTCATCTGTTCCTGAGGCAAAGGGTGGACATCTAAGCACGGGGTGGGGGGGTCATAGCTCAGTGGGAATGGGCACTGTGCGTGGCATGCATAAGGTCCCAGATTCAATGCCCTTTGTCGGATCTCACGGAAGAAGGCTGGGGGAGATCTCTGCCTGAGGACCAAACAAGAAGTGATGTTTTTAAATAAGTTGGGTCCAGGTTCCCCGCAGCTCCGGAACGGGGTAAATAATGCCCCTTTGCATCAGGAAAATGGTGCAGGAGGAAGAAGAAGCCCCTCCTCCCTCCGCACAGGGGTCCCAATCTGAATCGGGCCCCTGTGGGGCTTTAAAAATTAGTTCCCATGGGGTGCCCAGACCCAACTTGTTTTAAAACGTCCCATCTAGTTTTAAAACTTGACCTGTCTGAGACTCAGGACAAGTGTTCCTGAACACATGAAGCTGCCTTATCCTCAATCAGACCCTTGGTCCATCAAAGTCGGTATTGTCTACTCAGACTGGCAGCAGTGGTCTCAGGCAGGGGTCTTTCACATCACCTACTTGCCTAGTCCCTTCAACTGGAGATGCCGGGGATTGAACCTGGGACCTTCTGCACGGCAAGCAGATGCTCTACCACTGAGCCACAGCCCGTCCCCTAGTCCTGGCCAGAGTAGGTTATGCTAGGCTAGATGGGTCAGTGGTATAAGGCAGCTGGCTATGATTCCAGGGCCCTCCTGAAAAGACATCTTGATTTGTCCAGCCCCCCTGATGAAATGGTCTGAACTTTTCCCCACATCCCACTACCATGGACTGTCGGTGTAGGGCCTGGGTTCTGTTACAACGAATGAACGGGGTGAAGTGCTATGCAAGTGTTGAAGGTAGCGGCCGGCTGTCAGTTCAGCCAACCTGAGAATGTTCTTGTTCTTCTAAAAAGAGAGCTTCTAGGCTCTGTGGCTGTGAAAGATTGGAAGCAGTTGGGCAATGCCAGCTGAAATCGTGAAAGCCAAACAGGAGGATGAATAGAACACCCCAAAGATCAACGGTGGGGCTCTGCTCTGCACTTCGTTGCATGATTTGAATCTCCCTGGTGGTCACCTGTAAAGACAATATGATCTGGTCACCACACCTAAAAAAGGATATTGCAGAGCTTGAGAAGGTGCAGAAAAGAGCAACCATTATGATCGGGGATAGAGCCAACTGCCCTATGAGAAGGGGTTAGAACGCTTAGGGTTGTTCAGCTTGGAAAGAAGGCGGTTACGGGGAGACATGATAGAGGTCTATAAAATTATGTATGGTATGGAGAGAGTGGACAGGGAGAAGCTTTTCTCCCTCATAATACTAGAATGCAGGGTCATCTGCTGACGCTGGAGGGCAAGAGATTCAAAAAGGGGTAAAAAGGAAGTATTTTTTCACACAACACATAGTTAAATTGTGGAACTCCCTGCCCCAGGATGTGGTGATGGCTGCCAACTTGGAAGGCTTGAAGAGGGGAGTGGACATGTTCATGGGGCTATCCATGACTACTAGTCAAAATAAATACTAGTCATGATGCTTACCTATTCTCTGTAATATCAGAGGAGCATGCCTATTATATTAGGTGTTTTGGAACACAGGCAGGATGGTGCTGCAGTTGTCTTGTTGGTGGGCTTCCTAGAGGCACCTGGTTAGCCACCGTGTGAACAGACTGCTGGACTTGATGGGCCTTGGTCTGATCCAGCAAGGCTTTTCTTAGGTAATTATCTTATATCTGAGGATAAGCCTGACTTTGGCAGAGCAGAGAATGGTTGGCCTTAATTAAAACTGATTTGATTTCATAGGGAAGCCCAATTTATGGTGTAGATGCCCCTTTTTGTCTCTTGGAGGAAGGCAACAGCATCCTGTTGGGGCAGTTTAGGGTTGGGCCATGAGACGTGTTTGGTGGGGGAGGGGGGTAAGTGCCTTCATACCACTTGCTCGTCCCCTTCTCATTCCCCCCCACCTCCCCCCAGTGTAGGCTACTTCCAGGGACGCTCCCCCTGTTCCTCTCACTCCTATTTCAGACCGGGAAGTAAGACTGGGGAGGCTAGGGCTGCAAACTGTGTTGCCAAATCCAGCTTAGGACATTCCACAAGATTTGGGGGGGGGTACCTGAGGAGGGCTGAGTTTGGAGGGTGGAGGAAGTTCGGCCCGGGTGCAACACCACAGAGTCCGCCTTCCAAAGGCGCCATTTCCTCCAGGGCATCTTGATCTCTGTAGTCTGGAGACCAGTTGCAATAAACCAAGGATAGAAAAGGGCAAGAGTCCAGTAGCACCTTAAAGACTAACAAGATTTCTGGCAGGGTATGAGCTTTCTCAAGAAATGAGCTGTGGCTCACAAAAGCTCACACCCTGCCAGTGCTACTGGACACTTGCTCTTTTTTACCGCTAGTGACAGTCTATCACAGCTACCCATCGTCATAAACCAAGAAAGCACCAGGCCCCACCTGGAGGTTGGCATCCCTGGCTGCGACAAAAAAAGGCTGGCAAAATAAAACTTGGTGCTGCCTAGGAAATAACCCCTGTGGAACTCTGAGGAGAATATCTACAAGTAACCAGGCAGGCCCATGACTTCGTACCATCGCTTACTCCAAGGCGGTGCGTGGTTTGGAGCGGTGGACTCTGATCTGGAGAACCGGGTTTGATTCCCCACTCTTCCGCCTGAGCGGCGGAAGCTAATCTGGTGAACCGGGTGGTTTTCCGCAATCCTATGCATGAAGCCAGCTGGGCGACCTTGGGCTAGTCACAGTTCGCTCCGAACTCTCTCAGCCCCACTACCGTACGAGGTGCTTGTTGTGAGAGGGAAAGGGAAGGTAATTGTAAGATGCTTTGAGACTCCTTGCGGTAGAGAAAAGCGTGGTATAAAAAACAGTTATTCTTCGTAAGGGTACTTTTGATATTACGCTTCATCCATTCTCCTCCGCGGTAAACGCAACCTGTCCTTTTGCGACTTGTCGCTGCTTGGTGATTCTGATCTGGGCTGGCTCGTGCGCGACTTCCTTGCAACGCTGGTGCTTCTTTTGAGACGTGGGGTGAGCTGAGATCTTGTGAAGGGCTTAGGATTGAGCTCGGCTTCATGATAGCAGGTAGCAATCGACTTGAATCTAACCCAGAAGGAACAGGCGGATGGGAGGCAGATTAGAGTAGAAAGGGTGGGCATGTTTTGCACCTCATTGAAATAGAGGACAGGGCTGCACTTGCCTTCTAGCGACCCTTGCTCTCTCCGTGGCTTGCCTCCGCACTTTCTCGTCTTTGCTTCTCTGCTCTTGCATGCGCCTGCTTGCTCGCGCATTCCTTTCCCTGGCTCTCCTTTCTCGCTTCCTCTGCTTCTCGCGATTCTCCTGCTGCGCCTGTGTTTCCCCCCACACACACACACACACTTGCTTTCGGACTTGCATGCCTGCTCGCTTTCTAGTCTTTCCTTTGCTTCCTTTGCTTCCATCCTCCTCTTCTTCGTATATCTGCTTTGTTGGGAATTGCCGAGATGTCCCGTAATCATGTCTTTCCCTCTCAGCAATGCCACCCGTTCCTTTCCACTGGGGTCTAAAGCAGATGTGACAAGCCACACACATGTATCCCCCCCACCACCACTAAGATTTTTGTTTTGTTTTGAAGGCTGGAGGGAGGCCTGTGAGTTTAAGTGGAGAATCAGCAGGGAAGAGGGACTGCTTGATCCTTTTTCCTCTGGCTCCTTTTCTGTTAACCTCTTCCACCCCTGGTCTTTCCCCCTTATGGAAGATATCCTTTCCCCATAGAAAGCAATTGAAGGGTAGACTTTGAGTGTGTGTGTGTGTGGGGGGGCTAGCCCAGGAGAAAGGTTTAGCAGCCCCTCCCCTACAGCCGCTTGTCCACTTAAACTCACAATCTTCCCCAGCCTGCTTCTTAGCTGAAAGAAGGAAGGGGGAGTCCGTAAATTTGTGTCACATCTAGTTTGACCCTCGGCCTCTTGCTGGTTTCATTTTCTTGTGTTTGCTCCCTTTCTCTGCTTTCCCTCTCTCTGGCTTTCCACACTGGCTCACTTTCTGCCTTGACTCTTGCTTGCTTCTCTCCCTGTTTGCTTCTTGTGTTTTTTGTCTTTCTGCCTGCTTTTATTTATTTATTTATCTGTCTCTCTCTCTTTCTTTTTTTCCCTGTCGTCTTGTTTGGCTTGTGGTCTCGCTTTATTCTTCGTTTTTCCTTCTTTCTTTCTTTCTTTCTTTCTTTCTTTCTTTCTTTCTTTCTTTCTTTCTTTCTTTCTTTCTTTCTTTCTTTCCTTCCTTCCTTCCTTCCTTCCTTCCTTCCTTCCTTCCTTCCTTCCTTCCTTCCTTCCTTCCTTCCTTCTCCCCTACCATCCTGATTGCCTGTGTTACATTCACGCTTGGCTTGTGGTGTAGCCTTATTCTTCTTTTCTTCCCTTTTTTCCTTCTTCTTTCCTTCTTGCTTTCCTCCTTTCTTTCTTTCCTTCCTTTCTTCTTACCATCCTGATTGCCTGTGTTACATTCACACTTGGCTTGTGATTTAGCCTTATTCCTCATTTTTTTCCCCTTCTTTCCTTCTGTCTTTCTTTCCTTCCTTTTCCCCTACCACCCTGATTGCCTGTGTTACATTCACGCTTGGCTTGTGGTTTAGCCTTATTCTTCATTTTTTCTTCCCTTCTTTCCTTCTTGCTTTCCTCCTTTCTTTCTTTCCTTCCTTCCTTTTCCCCTACCATCCTGATTGCCTGTGTTACATTCACGCTTGGCTAGTGTTCTCAGCATGTTCTTCACTTACTTCTTACTGTCTCTCCTGCCTTCGCCTCTTTTCTTCCTCTTTTATTCAGGCTTTCCCTCTATTTCTTGACCTGTTTGGCTTCTCCTTTGCCCTCTCGTGTGTTCCTTTTGTCCTTTCCTCCGCACTTGGCATTTCTGCCTCTGTAGGCTCATCTGTTGCTTCTTTTCTCTGCTCCTTCTCCTCCAACGCAGACACCTGCTTCCTCTACGCTGCACCACCAATTGTAGCTGTGCTGACCGTGCAACTTCTTTAGCCCCTGGTCCCCACAGGTCTACGATGAAGCCAGGGATCGGCTTTTTCTTTCAGCCCATCTCCTGTTGGGAAGTGGAGAGATTGCCCCTATGTTGGAGGAGCATCTGGGGCAATATCCCCATTTCGCAGTAGGAGAAGAGCCCGGTGGTCTGATCCAGCATGGCTTTTCTTATGCACATTTCTTGTCCTTCTCTTCCTTTTTCACACTACTTCTTGGTTCCTTATTGCTCTTGGTTCCCTATTGCTCTTGGTTCCTTCTATTTTGCCTGCGGTGCTTTCACTTTCCCCAAGCAACCTTCATGTCTCATCTAGCATCCTTCACTGCTCTTTCTCACATCCTGTGATCTTGCACATGTGATCTTGCACATTTTCTTTCACTTACTTTCAGTGATGTTGCTCTTTTCTTGGGCCCCTTGGGTCCCATTCGCACTCTCTGTCTCTGAATAGTTCTCTAAAGCTGTGGCTGATTGGCTTGTTTGCTTTCTCTCTTTTTCTCTCTTTTCTTTCTCTCCTCTTTTATTTCTTTTTTCTCTTTTCTCTCTTTTTTTGTCTCCTCTCTTTTTCTTTATATTTTTCTTTTTCTCTGTCTCTTTTTCTTTCTTTCATCTCTTTTTTCTTTTTCTTTCTCTCCTCTTTCTCTTTCTCTTTTTCTTTCTCTTTCTCTCCTCTTTCTCTTTTTCTTTCTCTTTCTCTCCTCTTTCTTTCTCTTTTTCTTTCTCTCTTTCTCTTTCTCTTTCTATTTTTCTCTTTCTCTTTCTTTCTCTTTCTCTCCTCTTTCTCTTTCTCTCTCTTTTTCTTTCTATTTTTCTCTTTTTCTCTTTCTCTCTCTCTTTCTCTTTTTCTTCCTTCCTTCAGAAGTTGATTGGACCAGCAGCTGCTTGGAAACTGGTCAGTTCCAGTGCACCATCACTTTGTATGAGACCGGGGAAGCAAGGACAATTAAGAGTTAAGGAACTGTCCCTCAGCAAGGTTTTCCCCCTCCTCCCTGCACAAGGTTGGTAGCCAACATCAAGCCACCAGTGCTGACTGCCCTGTACTAGTATCCTGGTAGAGATTTGTAAGTGGGAAATGGCTACCGTTCTTCAAAACGATCCTCTGTACACAAACTGTCCCTTTCTCTCTCTCGCTCCTTTTTCTTCCTTCTCTTCCTTGTGCTGTAACGTGCTTCCTTGGCCCCTGGTTTCTTTAAGTCTTTCCAGAAGCAGGACGTAAATACGAACTGGCTAGGCTGCATCCAACAATGTCTGAACGAGGCTTTCTATTGAGATTTCTGAACGAGACGATTTCTGAACTAGGCTCGCTGGTTAGATTTCTGAACTGGGATTTCCGGCTAGGTTGCCTAGATGATTTCTGAACACATTGCCTCGCTCATATGTGACACTCCAAAAAGAGGGGCTGGGATGCATCACTTGGAGGGGCACATATGCAAATGCCCTCGCTTGGCTGGCTCTTGGTTTGACTCTGCCCGTCTCGGCTTTCTCTCCCTTGCATACCTCTCTCTTCTTTCTGACCTGGCCCATGCCTTTTCTCTTCCTTCTGCTTTTGCATTCTCCTCTTTTCTCCCCGCTGCTTTCTGAATGTTGTTGTGCTCTCTCTCTCTCAAAGTACATCCTGAAAAATGTACTTTGAGTCACTTTCAATGCACTTTAATGATCATTTGCAAGTGGGTTTTGTCGTTTTGCACAGTAAAATCCAGCTGTAAAGTGCATTGAAAGTGGATTGAAAGTGCATTATTCAGTATGTGTGAAAGCACCCAGAGGGCAAAAATGCATGGGAGGTTTTGCCTTGGATTTGCCGCTCTCTAAATGCACATTTTCCCCAGCCAAATTCTCAAAACTCAAAAATAAGCCCCCATGCAGAGTTTTGAAAATTCAGATGGGGAAAATGTGCATTTAGAGAGCGGCAAATCCAAGGCAAAACCTCCCATGTGTTTTCGCCCTTAAATCTCCCCCCTTCACATGCTCACCTGCCTCTTCTCATGCGTTTGGCCCCTCTTTGAATCTCCTTTCTTCTCTTTCCTGCTGCCTTGCCTGCCCTTCCTTCTTCCATTCTTTTTACATGGCCTTTTCTGGAGTCCCTGTTTCAGGATTGCCTGTGCATGCATCCTCTCCTCTTCGTCGGTTTTTCAATCCCACTTACATGTATGCTTCTCACTGTTTTTTTCCCTTCTCAGCACTTGTGGGTGGGGGGCGACCACAGTAATCTTGTTTGAAATAGCAGCCATAAAGTGGATGAAGAGCATTGCTTCTCCCCCCCACATGCCACAGTCAATGCTCCTCAGTGTAGGTGCCTAGTGCTATATGTGGCCAACTCAGCACAAAGCAGTAAAGACAGTGTATGTGGCACATTGCCACAATGGTTGCCTGAAAATGGCTTCTCTTCTTTTTCTCTTCTCTCCCTCTCTTCTTTCTCTTTCTCTCGTCTTTCTCTTTCTTTCCTCTTCCTCTCTTTCTTCTTCCTCTTTCTATCTTCTTTCTCTTTCTCTTCCTCTTTCTTTCCTCTTCCTCTCTTCTTCCTCTTTATTTCGTCTTTCTGTTCCTCCTTCTTTCCTCTTCCTCTCTTTCTTCTTCCTCTTTCTCTTTCGTCTTTCTCTTCCTCCTTCTTTCCTCTTCCTCTCTTTCTTCTTCCTCTTTCTCTTTCGTCTTCTCTTCCTTTTTCTTTCCTCTTTCTCTTTCTTCTTCCTCTTCCTCTTTCCTCTTCCTCCTCTTCCTCTTTCTTCTGCTTCCTCTCTTCCTCTTTCTTCTTCCTCTTTCTCTCTTCTTTCCTCTTCCTCTTCTTCCTCTTCCTCTTTCATCTTTCTCTTCCTTTTTCTTTCCTCTTTCTCTTTTTCCTCTTCCTCTTTCTTCTACTTCCTCTCTTCCTCTTTCCTCTTCCTGTTTCTTCTTCCTCTTCCTCTTTCATCTTTCTCTTCCTTTTTCTTTCCTATTTCTCTTTCTTCTTCCTCTTCCTCTCCTTCATCTTTTTTCTTTCTTTTCCTTTCTTTTTCCTCTTCCTCTTTCCTCTTCCTCCTCTTCCTCTTCCTCTTTCCTCTTCCTTCTACTTCCTCTCTTCCTCGTTCTTTCTCTCTTTTTTCCCTATTCTTCCCTCCCTTTTCTCTCTCTTTAAAATTCACTTGCTTTACCTCTGCCCGATTTCCTTCATCAGGGCTACTCCACTGAAAGGATGGTTATCAACTAATAAGGGGCAGATATTTCATGTAATAAAAAAGCAGTGCCTGTGATGGCTGGGTATTTAGATGAAGCAGTGTGAAGCATGGCAAAAATCTCATTTGTTGCCGCTTGTCCCTTACCTTTGAATTGTGCCCGTTTTGAGCTGTCCAAAGCCACTGTGAGAGCTTCACGGGTGACAGGAATTTGAACTCAAGTCCCTCTGGTCAGAATCCAGCAATCTAACCACTAGAGCACATGGTTCACCTGCACCTGTATTTGCAACTTCTAACGTACCGTATGCATGAGAGAACTTGGAGTTCCTTATGCATTTTGGTTTTCTTTCTCCAAATGAAGTATTTGTGTTGTAAGGTCACTGTTGTGTTTCTGACCGAAAAGCACCTCAAAGTTGTATTCATCAGGAGAACGCAAAATCCTAAGTCCGGAGACAACCCCCCAACCCCACTCTGATTATCAAATTGGAGCACTGAAATAACCCAAAGGTATCTAATACTGAAGCCTGCCGTGGAATATAATTCACAGTTCTTGGTTTTCACTTCAGGGTCTATTCATTTGATTTGATTTTCAATCTGTGTGTGATGATATTGTATTTCCTAATAAAACAGAAATGCATTTTGTTGATGTTCAAAATGTTTCTCTCCCCCCCCCCCCCCCCCGGCAATATTGATACTGTTCTGGATGACTCCGGTCAGGCCGGACTTAGATATAGGTGTGCATTTAAGAAACCCTAGGCATCCAGTTAAGAGCCCCGTGGCGCAGAGTGGTAAGCTGCAGTACTGCAGTCCAAGTTCTGCGTATGACCTGAGTTCGATCCCGACGGAAGTCGGTTTCAGGTAGCCGGCTCAAGGTTGACTCAGCCTTCCATCCTTTCGAGGTCGGTAAAATGAGGACCCAGCTTGCTGGGGGTAAAGGGAAGATGACTGGGGAAGGCACTGGCAAACCACCCAGTAAACAAAGTCTACCTAGGAAACGTCGGGATGTGCTGTCACCCCATGGGTCAGGAATGACCCGGTGCTTGCACAGGGGACCTTTACCTTTTAGGTATCCAGTTAGCTTTCCTATGTCAGATCATTTAATTCCTGGTGAGAAGTATACTTTAAGGTTTAGTTACATGGATAATTAGAGGAGAGCAATTGCATGAGTCTATAAAAGTATCTTACCTCAAAGATAAGCAGGTCACAAGCAAGGAACCCCTTCTGAAAGCAGCAATGTTAGTCTCTTGTTTTGAAAACCCAACTGGGTTGCCATAAGTCCGCTGCGCCTTGTACGGTTACTGTTATTCCGTGGAGATGACACTGTGCAAATTTTAGGCATGGTGTGGCAAAACTTAAGTGCTTAATTAGATTGGTATAAATTAATGTTCTTTATCTATACCAGTGGTTCCCAACTTTTTGGGCCACCGCCCCCTTGGTTCCACAAACTCAACCCCAGCGCCCCTTACCCTATCCAACAACACAGTTGAAGGGGCCCACCTTTAGCACCCCCCTGCTGCCCCCTTGCCAGCATGGTGGTGTGGATAAGAGCCGTGGTGTGGAGCAGTGTAGTCTGATCTGGAGAACTGGGTTTGATTCCCCGCTCCTCCACATCAGCAGTGGAAGCTAATCTGGTGAACTGGATTTGTTTCCCCACTCCTACACACGAAGCCAGATGGGTGACCTTAGGCTAGTCACAGCTCTCTCAGCCTCACTTACCTCAAAGAGTGTTGTGGGGAGGGGAAGGGAAGGTGATTGTAAGCCGGTTAGATTCTCACTTAAGTGGCAGAGAAAGTCAGCATATAAAAACCAACTCTTCTCCTTCTCCTCCTCTTAGTGCCCCCCTAGGTAATCACACTGCCCCCCAGGGGGTGGTACTGCCCACTTTGGGAACCACTGATCTACACCATTGATTTCAGTGGGAAACAAGTACATTTTTAGCTGGACCATGTCTTTTATTTTTAGTATTTGTGCTTTTAAAAAATGTGCACAAGTATTATACAGCAATGGTGTGTCAGTCAAGTGTCCTTTCCTCTTAGTGGCTACCTGAAGAATGGAAGGAGGTGTCTAGTGGACAAAACAGAGGGGGAAATGACACAACCTCGACACAACCTCAAAACAAAATTGGGCACCCAAAGGGTGGGTGAAATAAAGTTCAATTAAACAATGAAATATATTTATTGCAAAGTGCTCATGCATATATTAAAAACAAGCCCTTATGGCAGCAGTGAACCAATGCAGAATGAGGTAATCCCAGCAGAAGCGTAGGTGAAGAGGCAAGCCCAACACAACAAATGTACCGCCAGAGAATCCAAGCCAATGGCAAACCAGAGAATCCTTTAAGGCAAACCTATTAAAAGGCTGTTGCCAAGCCCAACAAATGTAAAAATCAGAGAATCCAACCCAATGTGCAACTCAGAATCTAATGCAATGTCAAAACAGAGAATCCAACACCAATGACACACCAATTTGCACAAAGAACACAATGTTGCAAGAGCCACAGAACTAATTTCAAAGCACAGAATCTAAGCCAAATTAACCTGGCAAACTGAAACCAAGCCCTGGAAAGGGGACAGAGGGAGACAGAAACATTCAAGGTTGTTGAACATTCAAGACAGCAACAAACAAATCCTGGAAGCCTTAAAATGCTCTTTCTGGATATTCCTGATTACTCCCAAACATTTCCAGGATTTTTCAGGATCCATTTCCCAGTATCTTGGAAAATCCTGGATACCATTCAGAGAGCCAAATATATCCAGAAAATACCAATAAGGTATTTTTTATATATATATTTGGACCAGATATATCCAAATGCATATCCCTCGTGATGGCCACAGGCATAGACAGGTTTAAAAGGGGATTAAACAAATTCATGGAGAATAGGTGTATCAGTGGCTACTAGCCATGGTGACTAAACATCCAGTGCCAGGAGGGAACATAAGGGGAAGGGCTCTGCCTCTATGCCCTGTTGTTGGACCTCCGAAGGAACTGGTTGGCCATTGTGAGAGACAGGATGCTGAACTAGATGAGCCACTGATCCAGCAAGGCTCTTCTTATGTTCAGTACAATGCTAACATCCATTTCCTCCTACCAGATCCTCGGGTGCAGGTGGGCAAAGGATCAGGATTGTTAACCACAAATTCTAGAAATCCATGTTATTCAGTTCAAAACAAACTCAGGACTGTGAAATGGTCAGCCATGTGACACAAAGCACCTTGATGGTCATGAATACTTTATTAGAGGCAGGATGCATTCAAGCTGAGGTGAGTGGCTGAACCTGGAAAAAGGGCAATCACAGAATTTTACTAAGGCTTCCCAAGAGGACTTAACAGGAATAGTGATTACCTTGTGTAGGTAACACAATAATAAAAATTGCCCATATTAAATAGGAACAATCAGTATTTTCTAGGGTGATGGAAATGTACGTTTATTTACTTCTTTTAAAGGCCGAGGGATGATATTTATTAATTTCATATTGTTTTATGGCATCTGTGCTCATCCCGTTCAACCACGGTCATAATAAAACCCTGGCTTGCTAATGAATTCGTCCGTTTAGTACAGAACAGCTACTGACAGGAGCCCCGTGGCACAGAGTGGTAAGCTGCGGTACTGCAGTCCAAGCTCTGCTCACGACCTTAGTTTGATCCCGAAGGAAGTTGGTTTCAGGTAGCCGACTCAAGGTTGACTCAACCTTCCTTCCTTCCGAGGTTGGTCAAATGAGGACCCAGCTTGCTGGGGGTAAAGGGAAGATGACTGGGGAAGGCACTGGCAAACCACCCCGCAAACAAAAGTCTGCCTTGGAAACGTCAGGATGTGACATCACCCCATGGGTCAGGAATGACGTGGTGCTTGCACAGGGGACCTTTATCTTTATACTGACAGGAAAACAGCCATTTCTCTAATTTTCTACACTGGCAGGCTCAAGCACGCCTTCCAACTATTTGCCTTTGAGCAAAGCTTGTGATTGGCTGAGGGCCACGAGCATGTGACCTCAAGAGTGGCCATTGGCTGCAACTAATTTATATTAGAGCCAGGATGGTGTAGTGATTAAAGTGTCAGACTAGGATATTGGAAACCCAGGTTCAAATCCCCACTCTGACATGGGAACGTACTGGGTGACCTTGGGCCAGTCACACACCCTCAGCCTCGACCCTGGCAAGTATTTGGATGAGAGATCTCCAAGGAATGCCAGGGTCGTGACGTGGAGGCAAGCAATGGCAAACCACCTCTGAACGTCTCTTGCCTTGAAAACCCTATGGGTAGGGTTGCCAACCTCCAGGTATTAGCTGGAGATCTCCAGCTAATATCTCCAGCTGATAGAGATCAGTTCACCTGGAGAAAATTGCCACTTTGGCCATTGGACTCTATGGCACTGCAGTCCCTCACCAAATCCCACCCTCATCAGGCTCCGCCCCAACAATCTCCAGGTATTTCCCAACCCAGAGCTGGCAACCCTACCTATGGGGTCGCCATAAGTCAGCTGTGACTTTTTTTAAATAATTTTTTTAATTATTTTCTTCATTTAATATACAACATAACATCAACATCTAATTACTAAAAAATTAATAAAGTGGTAAAAAACAACGAAAATAATAGTTTAAACTTAAAACTTAAAAGGACTTCCCCCTCACGCTTTTCCATCTAAAAATAAATTGCATATACTTTTGCTAACAAAATTAATCCACAAATTGTTTAATTAAAATATACTTGTCTTATCTTGTTAAAATCTGTAATTTCAGTACCTTAATATAGCCATCATACAAAGTATAAAAAAGGGATTAAACCAAAGAATATCCTTTAAACGGTCCCATTAAAAATTGATTTTCACAGTAAATTCTCCACGCCTCCCATTCCCCCAAAAACAATTCAGCTGTGACTTGATGGCAAAAAAAAAAAAAAACCAAAGAGGACAAGGGGGAGCTGCTTCATGGAGGTAGGTAAAACACTCATATGACAAGCAGCCTAGACTTCCGGTCTTAAACGGAAAGCCTCTCCGATGATTCATTGCAGGGAACCGGAAGTAGCGTCGCTCTAAGCGTCAGGTCTCTATGGTCACCCTCTTATGTTTGTGTGTGTGTGTTAAGTGCCGTCAAGTCGCTTCCGACTCATGGCGACCCTATGAATGAAAGTCCTCCAAAATGTCCTTTCTTTGACAGCCTTGCTCAGATCTTGCAAACTGAAGGCTGTGGCTTCCTTTATTGAGTCCATCCATCTCTTATGTTAAACGAGTTAAAAAGGGAAGTTAAAAGAGTGGACCGTTGGGTTGTAGATCAGAGGTTGGGAGAGCACGTCATGTTAGCCTGTCTTTAATCCCAAAAACACCGGAGATGATGCCGTTAAGTATGATACCAGAACATATTTCGACACAAAGATCTTTTTTTTATATATGCCACCACTGCTGCAAGATTGGTCTATGCAGCTAAATGGAAAATGTCTGAGATACCAGACAAGAATGACTGGATAAATAAAATGTTTGAACTAGCAGAAATGGCTAAACTTACTGCTTTGTGTGTGTGTGTGTTAAGTGCCGTCAAGTCGCTTCCGACTCATGGCGACCCTATGAATGAAAGTCCTCCAAAATATCCAATCTTTGACAGCCTTGCTCAGATCTTGCAACTTGAGGGCCATGGCTTCCTTTATTGAGTCAATCCATCTCCTGTTGGGTCTTCCTCTTTTCCTGCTGCCCTCAACTTTTCCTAGCATGACTGTCTTTTCCAGTGACTCTTGTCGTCTCATGGCGTGACCAAAAGACGACAGCCTCAGTTTAGTCATTTTAGCTTCTAGGGTCAGTTCAGGCTTGATTTGATCTATAACCCACTGATTTGTTTTTTTGGCAGTCCATGGTATCCGTAACCCTCTCCTCCAACACATTTCAAAGGAATCTGTTTTCTTCCTACTGCTTTAGTAAATCAAAAAGACAATGAAGAATATGTGAGAGAACGGGAGGCATGGATAACATATTTTGAAAACGAATTAAATATGGGAATTGTTAAAGGCGATGATTTAATCTAATTCAGCTGATCAATGTTGAAAGAATGAAGTATTCAATAATTAAAGTATATAGGATGATTATATGTAGTTTATAGAAATGATATAATGAATTGGAAAACAAATACAGAGGGGATTATATAGTTATTAATTTGATAAGAGGAGGGGAGAGGGGAAGGAGGGGATTATATAGTTATTAATTTGATAGAGGAGGTGAGAGGAAGGAGGGGATTATATAGTTATTAATTTGATAAGAGGAGGGGAAGTCAGAAAAGTCAATACTGATTAGGCTGATTAGTTTGGAATGGTTTTATTTTATGTAACTTTGAAGATGACAATGTTGAAATTGAATGTGACTTAATAAGAAAAAAAAATTAAAAAAAGAGCCTCTCTTTAAAAAAAAAAAACAGTGATTTGAGGTTGTGTCAATCAACGTCCAACCATCGCAATAAAACCGTCATCATCACACGCGTGGGAAGGGGCCGGAGATCGGTCCGGGCTGCCGGTCTCGCGAGAGCAGGGAAACATCGCGCGTGCGCCGGGGGGCCCGCCCGCACTTCTCGCGAGAGGAGCAGGCGAGATTTCCTTTTTCCCCTCACCCCAGGCAGTCCCGGAAGCCGCGTCGGCGGGGCTCGCTGAGCGATGGGAGCGGGGAGGTGAGCGGGGGGTCCCCGGGAGCCGCTTCCCCGTCCGGCGCGGAGCCCCCTCGGCCGCGGAGCCGGCCCCTCCGCCTTCCCCTCGCGGGGCCGGGAGGGAGCCGCCGCGGTCGTCGCTCCGCCCCCCCCCTCGCGCGCTGAGCAGCGCCCTCCCCACCCCCGGGGTCTTTTTGCAACCCAGTCCCGAACCTTTGGAAGCTAGGCCCTTGAACTGGCGGTGCCGGGGATTGAACCTGGGATCTTCTGCATGCCAAGCAGAGGCTCTACCACTGAGCCACGGCCTCTCCCCTAAAAGAACACACATGAACACATGCAGCTGCCTTATGCTGAGTCAGCCCCTGGGTCCATCGAAGTCAGTATTGTCTACTCAGACTGGCACCGGCTCTCCAGGGTCTCAGCCTAGAGGTCTTTCACATCACCTCCTTGCCTAGTCCCTTTAACCGGAGATGCCGGGGATTAACCTGGGACCTTCCGCATGCCAAGCAGACCCTTGGTCCATCAGAGTCAGTATTGTCTTCTCTGACTGGTAGTTGGCTCTCCAGGGTCTCAGGCAGGGGTCTTTCACACCACCTACTTGCTTGGTCCCTTTAACTGGAGTTGCCAGGGATTGAACCTGGGACCTTCTGCAGGCCAAGCAGACCCTTAATCCATCAAAGTCGGTATTGTCTACTGTGACGGGCAGCTGCTCTCCAGGGTCCCAGGCAGAGGTCTTTCACATCACCTCCTTGCCTAGTCCCTTTAACTGGAGATGCCGGGGATTGAACCTGGGACCTTCTGCATGCCAAGCAGACCCTTAATCCATCAAAGTCAGTATTGTCTTCTCTGACTGGTAGTTGGCTCTCCAGGGTCTCAGGCAGGGGTCTTTCACATCACCCACTTGCTTGTTCCCTTTAGCTGGAGATGCTGGCAGTTGAACTTGGTGCTCTCCAGGGTCTCAGGCAGAGGTCTTTCCCATCACCTACTTGCCTAGTCCCTTTAACTGGAGATGCTGGGGATTGAACCTGGGACCTTCTGCAGGCCGAGCAGATGCTCTAACACTGAGCCACAGCCCCTCCCCAAGTCAGCATTGGCTACTCAGACTGGCAGTGGCTCTCCAGGGTCTCAGGCAGAGGTCTTTCACATCACCTACTTGCTTGGTGCCTTTTAACTGGAGATGCCGGGGATTGCACCTGGGACCTTCTGCATGCCAAGCAGAGGCTCTGCCACTGAGCCACAGCCCCTCTCTGGTCCGGTCAGGTCCTGCCAGACAGTCGCATCCTCTTGCACTCCTGGGCAAGGGAAACTTCCCACAATCTGATTCCTACTGGGGTTGATCCTGTGGGTTTATGCGTGTGTGACAAGTTTGTCACATTTATCTGAAGATGGGCCTGCTCTGGCTGGCAGTGGTTCTCCAGGGTCTCGGGTAGAGAGGTCTTTCCCACCACCAGCTACTTGGGAGGCTTTGAGATGCTCAAGGTTAGACCTAGGAGCTTGTACATGCCTATTGTAAGTATTTGGTGTATTAAAATAATAATAATCCTGCCTTTTCTCCCAAGGAGCTCAGTGCAGCAGATGGGGGCTGCTGCTTTTCTGTTCTACCCTCATAATAGTCCTGTTAGGAGCGGTGGACTCTAATCTGGAGAACCCGGTTTGATTTTCCACTCCTCCATGTCAGCGGCGGACTCTGGTGACCTGGGTTGGTTCCCCCACTCCTCCGCATGAAGCCAGCTGGGTGACCTTGGGCTAGTCACAGTTCTCTCAGACCCACCTACCTCACAGGGTGTCTGTTGTGGGGAAGGGAATGTGATTATAAGCCGGTTTGATTCTTTCTTAAGTGGTGGAGTATGTTGGCATATACAAACCAACTCTTTTTCTGTGAGGTAGGTGAGGCTGAGAGATAGTGACTGTCTTCAGGTAATCCAGTGGACTTCTGAAAAAGTTGAGAGTTGAACCTGGAGCCAGTATTGTGTAGTGGTTAGAGTGCCGAACTCGGATCTGAGAGACCCAGGGTCACATCTACACTCTTCCATGAAGCTCTCTAGGTGACCTTGGGCCAGTCACACATTCTCAGTCTAACTAATCTCATAAGGTTATTGTTCTTAGGATAAAATGGAGGCAAGGAGAACAATGTCAGCTGCTTTGGGGAGGAAAGTGGTGTATAAATGAAGTAAATAAATAAAGTTCATGTGGAGGAGCGCGGAACTGAACCCGGTTCGGCAGATTAGAGTCCGCCATTCTTAACCGCTATGTCACGCTGGCTCTCGGATCTGTTCCATAAAACTCACTGGGTGACTTTGGGCCAGTGGTGAAGCCTAAGCTACACACAAAACTGTGTGGGGCAGAGAGGGGGTAAATAGGCAATTGAAAATATGCTTCTGGGAGTCTTGGGGTAGAACTCCACAGTAGCTCGTACTGTTGCAGAATCTATGCTAATTGTGCAACATGTTGGGGCTGTCTTAGCGCAAAGAACCCACAACCCTTGGCCTTTCCCCATACCTGACTTGTGTTTTTTTTTCTTCAGGTAAAGTGGTAACTGCTTCTGTAACTTAACCTGAATCCTTGGGACAGTGTGTGCTGTCAAGTCATAACTAACTTAACATAGTACACTTCAGCATATAATCATAAATTGTCTTCTGCATGATGGCCCTCGTAAGAAAACAATATTACCCTTGATTGATAAAATGAAATCTAGACAAGAAACTGCTGTATGTCGGTTTTTAATGAATTACTCTATTCCTGAAGTCACATTAACGGTGGCGGGATTTTTGATGGAAGTTGTCAAGACTAGGATCAAAGTTTAAATCATATTTATATGGGAAATTTATGGATTGAGGATTCTTGTGTACTGTCTATGCTATATTTCTGAGAATATGGCAATAAAGGTCAATTGATTGGTCATAACTATGGCAACCCTGTAGGGTTTTCAAGGCAAGAGGTGGTTTGCTATGGCCTGCCTCCGCGTGGGCTGAGAGAGTTCTGAGAGGACTGTGACTGGCCCAAGGTTACCCACCAGGTTTCGTGTGGAGGAGCAGGGAATCGAACCCGGTTCTCCAGATTAGAGTCCGCCCCTCTTAACCTCTACACCTCGCAGGCTGTTCCTTGGGATTGACCGCATGATAAATGCCCTGCTTTTTCTTGCAGATGCCCCGTCACTGCTCCGCCACTGGCTGCTGCACCCGTGACACTCCCGAGACCCGCAACCGTGGCATTTCCTTCCATCGGTGAGTGTCAGCATCATCCTCCACTTTCCCAGTCAGAATTCTGATTAGTCGAACTTGTTGGATGGGACTAGACGGTAGAGAGCTCCGCATCTCAAATTATCCACATTATTCCACACCTCTGTCCTAATTTTGATGTGATCTGATTGTCAAACTTAGACCCGCCAGCGTGGTGTAGTGGTTAAGAGCAGTGGTTTGGAGCAGTGGACTCTGACCTGGAGAACCGGGTTTGATTCCCCACTCCTCTACATGAGCGGCGGAGGCTAATCTGGTGAACTGGATTTGTTTCTCTCTTCAGCACAACCCCCAGCATGGTGTAGTAGTTAAGAGCGGCTCACTCTAATCTGGAGAACCGGGATGGTTTCCCCACTCTTCCGATGGGGAGGCCAGCGATGATGGAAAATCAAGGCTGTCCTCAACCGTAGGCCTGGTGGAACAATGACGTTTTGCAGACCCTGCGGAAAGCTTTAAGGAGTCTCAAAGCGGCTTATAATCTCCTTCCCCTCCCCACAACAGACACCTTGTGAGGTAGGTGGGGCTGAGAGAGTTCAGAGAGAACTGTGACTGGCCCAAGGTCACCCAGCTGGCTTCATGTGGAGGAGTGGGGAAACCAACCCGGTTCACCAGATTAGAATCCGCCACTCATGTGGAAGAGTGGGGAAGCCAGCCCAGTTTGCCAGGTTACAATCCGCTGCTCATGTGGAGGAGTGGGGAATCAAACCCAGTTCTCCAGATTAGATTCCGCCACTCTTAACCTCTATGTAATGCTGGCTTGCTCTCAGTACCATGAGGGAATGATATGGGGGATGGGTTGGACAGATTGAAATTGTCACTAGTCTGCTTGTGGGAAGACTTTCCAGGCAAACGTTCTTGTGGGAAGAGTTTCTAGGCAAACGTGCTTGAGGCCGAGGGCATCCATCGTCTTGCCCGTTGTGTCGTACCTTTACCAGAATAATTGTGATTCCCATCAGGTGTGTTCTCTCTCACAGACTGCCGAAGGACAACCCCCGGCGGGCCACATGGCTGGAGAACTGTCGCCGGAAGGACATGAGCGGCCAAGGTCTTTGGGACCCTGCCTCCAAGTATGTTTACTTTTGCTCCAAGCACTTTGAGAAGACTTGCTTTGAACTGGTGGGCACCAGGTAGGTAATTGGTGTCTGACAGGGCCTGGTTCAAAAAATATATATATCGTGGTTGTCTATGGCAGGGATGGGGAACGTCAGGCCATATAAGGCCCGCAAAATAATTTGGTCTGGCCCTTCGTGGGTCCTGGCAGATCTCTAGCTCACAAGGATCTACGACTGGCGATCCGCCCCCTCCCGTGGCCAGGAATAGCCTCTATTCAAGGCGGATGTGAGTTTGTTTTGCCGAGAAAAGGAACCTTCTTTCCCCCTTGCAGAAGAGTCGTTAGCTATAGAGCTGCTAGGACCGCCCAAGAAACTATGTTAACCCTTTTCCACCTGGGCTGTGGAGAAACGTATTTCCTCTGTATTACAAGAGGGCTGGGGGCGGAAGCGGCAAAAATGGAGGGGTTAAAAGGGGCAGGGCCAGAATGTGTGGCCCGCGAATGATGTTATAAATATCCAAATGGCCCTTGGCAGAAAAAAGGTTCCCCACCCCTAGTCTACAGTCACAACTTGGCATTGGTGAACTGGAAAATCAGGCCCAGCTGCAGACTTTATCTTTTTAAAGAGCTTTCACTGAGAGCCTTAAAAATGTATGTGTGTATGTATTTGTTTGTTTGAATTTATAACCCACCCTCCCCGGCCAAAACCAGGCTTAGGGCAGGCAACAACATTAAAATCACAAATATATATATATATTAACAATAAAACATCTAAAACCATAAAATTCAGTCTCCTGAATTGTTCAAACAGATGACGTACCAATTAATGCTGTGCCCGCTGCAGCATAATAAGTGCCTGAGTCAAGTAGGCAGGTTGCCCCCCTGTAATGTAAGTTGTAAAAGAAAGAAAAGGGGAGGGAGCGTAGGGAGGCCAGCATTAATACCACCTGCAGCTGCCCTCAATTGTAGGCCTGGTGGAATAGCTCTGTCTTACAGGCCCTGCGGAACTCTTTCAGGTCCCGCGGTGCCCTGGTGTTACTAGGCAGAGCATTCCACCAGGCCGGAGCCAGGGCCGAAAAGGGTCCCGGAGCTCACACAAAACCTCGCCCCCCTGTACTTCGGTCCACGTTTCAGAAAGTGCTGGCTCGTAACAGCCTCTGTATGTCGATGCTTCCTTCCTAGTGGCTACCATCGGCTCAAGGAAGGCGCTGTCCCCACTATATTCGAGCTCCATGCCAAGCCGCGACGGAAATCGAAGCTGGGCAGCTCCAAGCTGGCAAGGCGTCGGCAGAAGCAGAGGTGAGCTGTTGCCGTTCTCTGTCTTCCATGGCCCCGTTTCCTCCCTTTGTAGTTTCTCGGCCACACGTGTCGGCAGGCTTGGGATAGAGGACTGGCCGCCGGGGACAATCATAGGTGAACCTGACAGCGCCTGAGGCTAGGCGCAGAGGGGAAAAAGAGGAGGAGGGAGGGAAATCGCTGACATAGTACATATCGCTTAATACCCAGAAATTGAATTGTAGTGCAGGAGGGGTGGCAGTGGGGTAAATTACATTCCAGACCCATTCCGTAGGTGCAAGAAAAGTGGCAGTAAATCATCTCATTTCATCCTCACACCAGCCTTGCAAGGCTGTGAGAATTTATTTGGCCAGCCTGGTGTAGTGGTTAAGAGTAGTGGTTAAGAATGGTGGACTCTATTCTGGAGAACCGAGTTTGACTCCCCACTCCTCCACATGAGCGGCAGACTCTAATCTGGTGAACCCGGTTGGTTTCCCCACATGAAGCCTGCTGGGTGACCTTAAGTTCTCTGAACTCTCTCAGCCACACCTACCTCACAAAGTGTCTGTTGTGGGAAGAGGAAGGGAAGGAGATTGTAAGCCGGTTTGATTCTTCCTTAAGTGGTAGAAAAATTCGGCATATAAAAACCAACTCTTCTTCTTCTTCAAGACCACCCAAAGTTTCCTGTGTCCATGCCCGGTTCTGTTTCCACTGCTCCGTGCTGGCAGACTGCCATCTTGGGGGAAGCCATCTGGCCTTTGGCATCAGCCTAGTTTTTCTTGGTTCTCTTCTTGGTCCGCACGCATCGCTGCTTTTCTGCGTGGAGCAAATCGCCCCCTCTGCCTTCCCGCCTGACCCTGGTTGTATTCTCCGAGAGCCAGCATGGTGTTGTGGTTTAGAGCGGTGGTTTGGAGTGGTGGACTCTGATCTGGAGAACCGAGTTTGATTCCCCGCTCCTCCGCATGAGCGGCGGAGGCTAATCTGGTGAACTGGATTTGTTTCCCTGCTCCTAGACACGAAGCCAGCTGGGTGACCTTGGGCCAGTCACAACTCTCTCAGCCCCACCTACTTCACAGGGTGTCTGTTGCGGGTTGGGGAGAGTGATTGTAAGCTGGTTTGAATTTCCTTTTAAGTGGTGGAGAAAGTCGGAATACGAAAACCAACTCTTCTCCTTCTTCCCTTCCTTGCAGCTGCGGCCCTTGCCCTGAGGAGGACCCGACCCCGTTGCCCATGGACATCTCGTGCTTCCCCACGCAAGAGCTCCCGAGCCCTGTGGCGGCACCCACCAGCAGGGAACCCCGAAGCCAGCCCGTCCTTCCCGGGCCGGAGCCGGAAAGCCTGGCCCCCCTCTCAGACATTTCCCCAGACCAGTCGCCAGCCGCCACGGGCCAAGAGGAAGCCTCTCCCTCTCCGGCGCTCCCCGAACCCGTGGGGCACCCCGCCCACCCCGACTCCCTCTCCCTCTACATGCTGCGCCTCCCTCCCCCGGCCGGGGCCTACATCCAGAACGAGCACAGCTACCAGGTGGGCAGCGCCCTGCTGTGGAAGCGGCGCGCAGAGGCGGCCCTCGACGCGCTGGGCAAAGCCCAGAGGCAGCTGCAGGCCTGCCGGCGCCGAGAGCAGCGGCTCCGCCTGCGCATCTGCGAGTTGCAGCGCGACCAGCAGCCACAAGGGGCCGACGCCCACCGGCGGCTGAAGGAACACCTGCAGGTCTTCGAGCTGCAGCTACTCGACGACATAGAGTGACTCTGGATGGGGGGGCTAGCCCCCCTTCCCCCCCTCCCCCATTGGGAGCCGTCTCAGCCGCTGGCTACACGACGGTTTCCCTCGGCCAAACGGCGTGCTGGGCGGCTTTGAGGCCCTCCAAGCCCGCCCGCTGCTTGGCACCCGCCCTCCTCTTCCCCCGTCACCATTTCTGTTTCTTTGGTGTCTGTAAATAAAGATTGTTTTGTATGACTGGCTGCTCTCGGCCCAGGAGGAAAGACCGTTTCGGTTGCTGATGAATCCAGGTTAGCTGTGATGGGCAGACTGTGGGCAAGAAAGCCACGGTGCTTCGAGCCTATCTACGTGCATGGTATGGAAAGGGGACAGGGAGAAGCTTTTCTCCCTCTGTCATAATTCCAGAACGTGGGGTCAACTGCTGGAGCTAGAGGGTGAGAGATTCAAAACAGATGAAGTATCTCTTTACACAACACATAGTTCAGTTGTGGAACTCCCTGCCCCAGGATGTGATGATGGCTGCCAACTTGGAAGGCTTTAAGAGGGGAGTGGACATTTTCATGGATGAGATGGCTATTCATGGCTACTAGTAAAAATAGATATTAGTCTTGATGCATTCCTATTCTCTCCAGGATCAGAAGAGCATGCCTATTATCTTGGGTGCTGTGGAACACAGGCAGGATGATGATGCTGCAGTCTTGTTTGTGGGCTTCCTAGAGGCATGTGGTTGGCCACCGTGTGAATAGACTGCTGGACTTGGTGGACCTTGGTCTGATCCAGCATGGCCTTATGTTCTATGTGTTACATTTGCCGTGTGTGAGCAGCTCCAGCATCCTCAGCCTGGTGAGACTTCTGAAGGGTCTTCCATCAAGGGGGATGGAAATCACAGGTGTCCGGTGCCAAAGAAGCAGCTGGCTGCCTTGCTGTATCTGTTCCCTTTCTCTTTTTAGCAGATCATTTTTGTCCTTCCTTTTCCCTCCTAATTTTGCAAGGAAACTGGTTGCCAAAGCAAGCAAGGGGGAGAGAGAAGCAGCCAGCAGGTCCTTTTCCCTGGGCCTGTAGTTCCTGTCCTCTGCCTCTTAATTCCAGCTGCTCAACCTTATCTGTAAGGGCCTGAAAAGAACCTTCCTTTTGCGACAGAGGCTCTATGAAGCCACTTCCTTCTCGGAGATCCTCTTCCCCATACGAAGACGCATCCATAGAACGCCGGTGAACACTGGCTCCTCGATCTGCGTCATCCAGACGGGCTGGGCAAGAGCAGAGGTGCCTGAGAGGTGGCAGTGCCCTCTGGCAAGCAGTCTCAGTAAATCAGGTCAGGCGGTTTTAAGCGACAAAGCTGTAAGCCGTGCTTAAATGGAATTGGTGGTGAAGCAAAATGTACTCCATGGAGGGAGTCAGGCCTGGGCGTTCCTAGGGAAGAGCGAGGAGGCAAAATTCAGCTGGGTGACATGTTGTGGGGAGGGGAAGGGAAGGTGATTGTAATCCGATCTGATCCTTAAGTGGTAAAGTCAGCACATAAAAACCAACTCCTCTTTGGGTCTCCATTGTGCAGATAGGTGGAGTACAAATAATAAATGAAAATATTTAAATTACATAAGTGAAGATACACACAGCGCACCTTCTATATGTTTGTGATACATAAGAACTTTAACATAATAAGAATCCCCCTCAGACCAATGGTCCACCTAAGCCAGCACCAACCAAATACCTGTTAACAAGCAGGGCACAGATGCCAAAACTTTCCTATTCTTTCAACCCCCTGCCCCCAGAAACTGGCATTCCAAGGTACACTGCCTCTGAACATGGAGGTTGCATTTCATCATTGATGTGCCTAATCTCTACTTAGGACTGCCAACAAGCCTGGAGAAAAATGTCCTGTCCCTTTAACAGAGGCTTAATGTGTGGAAGTTTGCAGCTGAAGCTTTTCAGGGCATGGAGGTACATAGCATCACCAGGTACATAACTTCCATCAAGCCTCTATTAAAGAGACTGGACATATTTCCCCTCCCTCCAGGCAGTTAACCAGCCTATTCATGATGGAAATTCAGGTTGCCAGCTGGTGTGTGTGTGTGGGAGGGGCTGTGGCTCAGTGTTAGAGCATCTGCTCGGCATGCAGAAGGTCCCAGGTTCAATCCCCGGCATCTCCAGTTAAAGGGACTAGGAAAGTAGGTGGTGTGAAAAACCTCCACCTGAGACCCAGGAAAGCTGCTGCCAGTCTGACTAGACAATACTGACTTTGATGGACCAAGGGTCTGATTCAGTAGAAGGCAGCTTCATGTGTTCATGTGAGGAGCGACAGGATTCCAGTGCCTTTCAGAACTACCTGGTGTGCGGATAATTTAGTGTGCGGATAACTTTTCCTGGCACAGAGGAGAAACAATGGGAAAGCAGCTACATTTCTGCCTGCTGGGCAGCTCTTCAAGGACCAGAAACTCCGTCCACCCCAGATGACTGGCAGCCTTAATAGCAAATAATGGAATCGAAAAACCAACGAAAGAGCCTAAACATAATGACAAGAAATACCCACGAGAGGGCAACATAACATAGGAAATGGGAAAGGGAGGCTTGGCTTACGTTGATAGTGTTTTGGGCAATCCAGAAGTGTAAGGCGAGGCCTGTGCCTTTGTTCAGTCAATCCGTGAAGCGGGATTGTGTGTACTAGTACTGATGGTGGCGAGGTGGGGTACGGTAAATACTGACAAGGCGAGCCAGAAACGGACGAGAACGGGGAAAGCAGAACTCTTTTCAGAAGGCACAGAAGTTGCTTCTCTAGCAATAGATTTCCTGAGTTTTAATTGTTCTTTTAGACCAGGACGTTTAGGGGTATGCAAAGTAATGGAATGATGGCAAGAAAAGGCATTTGAAATGGCAGCAGCTATATTAATTACGAACACTTTGCTAATATGAGGGGTTCAATTTATGGGGACAGGCTGCCAACACAAGTGAAAAAAGATTGGCATCCACTGTATTAGAGAATCCAGATAAGGCTGCGATGGGGTTCTTGCTACGAAACAGCCTGGCTTCCTCCCATAGCCTCCTGACTCCTCTGTTCCCTTGGCCACAGCATAGCAGCAAAAAAAAAAGAGAAAAAACAATGGGTTCCTACTTGAGCTACAAACAACCGGGCAGCAATCCTCACTGGTGACCCCCTCTGCATAGCCTACCTCACAGGGTTATTGTTAGTTCAAACGAAAGAGAGGAGAATTATGTTGTAAGCTGTTTTGGGGTCTCACTGAGGGTAAAGGGCAGGATATATCTATATCGGGGGGGGGGGACTTTCCTGAAAGTAAAGGTATTTGAATAAATTGGGGCTTCTGAGAAGCCCTGCTTAGGTCCCAGAAGACCTAAGCCTTTAAGGTCCCATGGGACCACTTGTTTTCACTATCCAAAGGCAGTTGATCCAAAGGACAGATTAGGGGAATAAAACCAATGCCCCAGTAATGGGGCCTGGGGTACAGCTAATAATCATGATAATGTTATTTGTATCCTGCCATCCCTTGGTGAGCTGGCCTCGGGGCAGTCAACTTCATGTAAAATACACATAATTACAAAATTATAATACATTAGAATTTAAACAGTCTAAAATTAGAACTAAATATCAATCCCACTCCAATGGCTCCTAATTACTCCACATTAAAAAAGGTAAAGGTCCCCTGTGCAAGCACCGGGTCATTCCTGACCCATGGGGTGACATCACATCATGACGTTTCCTAGGCAGACTTTGTTTGCGGGGTGGTTTGCCAGTGCCTTCCCCAGTCATCTTCCCTTTACCCCCAGCAAGCCGGGTACTCATTTGACCGACCTCGGAAAGATGGAAGGCTGAGTCAACCTTGAGCCGGCTACTCCACATTAGGGGGGATGTTATTTGCAGGTGTCTGTGCACCCATGCCTCTTATCATGCCTTACAATCCTTGAGAGGATGGAAGCAGAAAAGACATTAAAACGAGGCGATGTCACACAAGGAAGGGGAAAGAGGGGAAGGAAGGAAACGTCAGGGAAGGAATTTAAGGAAAGGGCTAGGGGGAAGGGAAGGAGGGAGGCCGGCTCTTCATGTATTCCCGTCACTGCCTTTAAAGGGTATATGACCCAGGTCCCTTTACTGTTAACAATTCTTGGATGGATGGGATTTAACCTATGTGACCACCCAATGCGCTTGCTATGTGCAGTGCTTTGAACACCCAAACCATGCTGGGGGTGCAAAGTAGACAAGGCTGGAGAGAGGGTGTGTGTGTTTTTTGAAGCTTTTTTTTTTCTTTTTTGTTCCACTCTCAGGGGCCAGGAGACCCAGGTTTGAATCTCCGCTCGGCTACGGAAGCCTGCTGGGTGACCTTGGCCAGTCACACACTCTCCGCCTAACCTACCTCACAGGGTTGTTGTGTGGGTAACAAGGCAAAGGGAGGAACTTTGTAAGGCCCTTTGGGTCTCCACTGGGGAGAAAAGCAGAGGGGAGGAGAAGAAGAAGGGTTGGTTTTTATATGCCGACTTTCTCTACCACTTAGGGGAGACTCAAACCGGCTTACAACCCCCTTCCCTTCCCCTCCCTACAACAGACACCCTGTGAGGTAGGTGGGGCTGAGAGAGCTCTAAGAGAGCTGTGACTAGCCCAAGATCACCCAGCGGGCTTCATGTGGAGGAGTGGGAAACCAACCCAGTAACCAAATTATAGTCCACTGCTCCAAACTACTGCTCTTAACCACTACACCATGCGATCGATCCATTCCACCGTTTCCCTTGAGACTTTCATTGATTTAATGGCATCTTTTCTGGTGTTTCAGTGGAGCCCAGTCAAGCCGATTAGGCGTTCCGAGCTGTTAGTCCGTCCAAAGGGAGTGCCATTATTTGCAAAGGTCATTTTTTTTTTCTCTTTCACTTTTCAAGTGCATACCATTTTGAAGAACCGGTAGGAAACGGTTTGCTTGCGGTGTGTAACATTCACCCCCCCCCAAAAAAAAACAACAACCCCGAGTTTTCTGTGGATGTTAAGATCAGGACCTGAACCCTTTTCAACACCCCTTCCTTTTCACATCAAAAGCTTACATCCTGTTTTGTGTTCTTTCGGTTGGTCCTAACAAAAAGACCTCTTCTGGGTTTTTTGTTTGTTTGTTTGTTTTAATTTTCTTTGGACAGACACAACTCTTTGCAACCTCTACCAACATCCTGTACGGTGAGGAATTGGCAGAGCTGCCCCCCTCCACTAATCTGTCAACTGCTTTCACTTCTGTGCGATAAAGATATTCTGCTTTCAGTCTCTCGCTTGGCAAGGAAGGCGGGGGGGGGGGGGAAGAGAAAGCGATTCCCTCCTCCCTCCCTTTTCCAGTTCATGGGAATTTCACTTTCACTCTCTGAGCGCAGCCGAGGGAGAAGGACAGCACTAAGGGAGCGGTGAGTGTCCCCCAAATCCCAGACTTTCCCCAGGCTTCTTCCAAACTTGGGCTGGAGAGCATTTTAAAAGAGGGGGGCCCTGGTTCAGTGGCGGAACATCTGCTTGGCGTGCAGAAGATTCCCCAAGTTCAATGCCCAGCATGTCCAGTTTGTGGGGATCTAGGAGCCCCGTGGCGCAGAGTGGTCAGCTGCAGTGCTGCAGTCCAGGCTCTGCTCACGACCTGAGTTCGATCCCAACGGAAGTCAGTTTCAGGTAGCCGGCTCAAGGTCGACTCAGCCTTCCATCCTTCCGAGGTCGGTCAAATGAGTACCCAGCTTGCTGGGGGTAAAGGGAAGATGACTGGGGAAGGCACTGGCAAACCATCCTGTAAAACAAAGTCTGCCTAGGAAACATCGTGATGTGACATCACCCCATGGGTCAGGAATGACCCGGTGCTTGCACAGGGGACCTTTACCTTTATAAGGATCAGGAGCCCCATGGCGCAGAGTGGTCAGCTGCAATACTGCAGTCCAAACTCTGCTCACGACCTGAGTTCGATCCTGACGGAAGTCGGTTCCAGGTAGCCGGCTCAAGGTTGACTCAGGCTCCCATCCTTCCGACGTCAGTAAAATGAGTACCCAGCTCACTGGGGGTAATACTGGGTTTAAATTGCGGGAGGAATAATGTGCTGCTGTTGAAATTCGCAATAATGGGTTTAAATTGCGGACAGAAAGGTACCAGCTGGATATTAGGGAAAAAATTTTTTTACAGTAAGGGTTGTTCGATAGTGGAATCAGCTACCTAGGGAAGTGGGGAGCTCCTGCTCACCGGTGGTCCTCAAGCAGAGGCTGGACAAACACTTGTCAGGGATGCTTTAGGCTGATCCTGCATTAAGCTTTGAGACTCCTTAAAGGTAGAGAAAAGCTGGGTATAAAAACCAAGTCTTCTTCTTCCTCCTCTAAAGATATTTTTAGTGTAGTCACAGTTCTCTCCAAACTCTCTCAGACGTATTTACCAAGGTGTCTGTTGCAAGGAGGGGAGGAGAAGGCGATTGTAAGCCGCTTTGAGACCCCTTCAAGGTAGAGAAAAGCGGGATATAAAAACACTCTTCTACCTTTAAAGTTATTTTTAGTGTAGTCACAGTTCTCTCTGAACTCTCTCAGCCCCACCTACCTCTCAAGGTGTCTGTTGCGAGGAGGGGAAGGCGACTGTAAGCTGCTTTGAGACTCCTTAAAGGTAGAGGAAAGCAGGGTATAAAAACCAATGCTGCTTTTTTATGAACTCAGCCATGCTTGGTGGATGTGGGTGGATTCTCACATCCTGTGGGTGGATTTCTCACATCTTCTCTGTTCACATATACAATGGGCGGTGGGACATCTCTTTAGGGCGTGAAAAGGAGTGCATGGGGGAGGGGGGCGAAAGCTTCCTTCCTCCCACACTCACTAGGAGACTCCCTTGTTTGACGCTCTTGTCTGCCAAGAAGAAGAAGAAGAGTTGATTTTTATATGCCGACTTTCTCTACCACTTAAGGCAGAATCGAACTGGCTTACAATCACCTTCCCTTCTCCTCCCCACAACAGACTCCCTGTGAGGTAGGTGGGGCTGAGAGAGCTGTGACTAGCCCAAGGTCACCCAGCTAGCTTCATGTGTAGGAGTGGGGAAACAAATCCAGTTCACCAGATTAGCCGCCGCCGCTCATATGGAGGAGTGGGGAATCAAACCCGGTTCTCCAGATCAGAGTCCACCGCTCCAAACCCTCACTCTTAAACACTACACCTTGCTGGCTCTCTCTCACAAAGGGGTTTTTTATAACCTGGTTTTCTCTGCTTTTAAGGAGTCTCAAAGCAATTTACAGTCAACTTCCCTTCCTCTCCCCACAACAGACACCTTGGGAGGTAAGTGGGGCTGAGAGAGTTCGGAGAAAACTGCGACTGGCCTAAGGGCACCCAGCAGGCTGCATGGGGAGGAGTGGGGAAACCAACCCGGTTCACCAGATTAGAGTCCGCTGCTCATGTAAAGGAGAGGAAAATCAAGCCCGGTTCTCTAGAACAGGGCTTCTTAAACTTTTTCCACTCGCGACCCACTTGCGCCCAAGAAATTTGTATGCAACCCCGGGTTGCATTTTATATTTTATAGGTATATAAAATAGGTATACAAATCAAACATTTACTGATACTAAATCATAAAGAAATGTATACTGTTGCCAAATTTAACATCCAGTTACGCGACCCCATAAGGGGTCATGACCCACAGTTTAAGAAGCTTTGGTCTAGATTAGAGTCCTCCGTCCGCTCTTAACCACTACACCATGCTGGCTCTCTAGCAGTAGTTTATGCCCAAGCAGTATCCCCCTTTGACTCTCAGACTATGGTAAAACCCTTCCAGCTTTGTACACACCAACCCCCTGCTCCACTTTAGCACTTCACAGAAACTCTCCTGTTTATCTTATTGACATCCCAGCATTCTCACTGAGATTCATGACAAATTACACAATTTTAAAACAACACAACCAGACGGCATAAGGCATCCAATGCACGAAGCAATTGGATGAGGATTACAAACTGGGGGGGGGGGATGAAAACGAAAACTGCATAAGACATAAGAAACAGGAAACACTGGGGGAAATGGTATCACAAAAATAGAAAACAATGCGGTAAGAACCGTACATTCACTGAACAATGGAATAGACCAGGGGTCCCCAATTTGACACCCATGGGTGCCATGGTGCCTGCCAACATCTTTCTTGGGGCTAGGGTTGCCAACCTCCAGCTACTAGCTGGAGATCTCCCGCTATTACCACTGATCTCCAGCCGATAGAGATCAGTTCCCCTGGAGAAAAGGGCCGCTTTGGCCATTGGACTCTATGGCATCGAAGTCCCTCCCCTCCCCAAACCCTGCCCTCCTCAGGCCCTGCCCCAAAAACCTCCCGCTGGTGGCAAAGAGGGAACCTGGCAACCCTAATTGGGGCCCGCCAAGTGCTTTGAGAAAGTGGGTGGGGCTAGATGGGGCTTCTGATCGGCTGTGCAGATCCTTTGCTAAAGAAATACTCGGGAGAATCTGACAAAACCAAATTGGACCACCTGTTAGAAGGCAATAATCCCTAGATCTCGAAATATGTTGCTAGATACTGCATGGTAATAAGTAGGGCTTGGAAATCACAGCAACAATTTTTAACTTATCTATTTTATTAACTGTCATATTTTATTCTAATAGCGTTACCTGGTTTGTCCTTAAATCTGCCTTGTTTTTGTTGATAGGGCTTATGGTATGCATTGCTGTATTTTTATAAGATAAAGGTCCCCTGTGCAAGCACTGGGTCTTTCCTGACCCATGGGGTAACGTCAGATCCCGATGTTTCCTAGGCAGACTTTGTTTTACAAGGTGTTTTGCCAGTGCCTTCCTCAGTCATCTTCCCTTTACCCCCAGCAAGCTGGGTACTCATTTCACCGACCTCGGAAGGATGGAAGGCTGAGTCGACCTTGAGCCAGCTACCTGAAACCGACTTCCATCGGGATCGAACTCAGGTCGTGAGCAGAGCTTTGGACTGCAATACTGCAGCTTACCACTCTGCGCCACGGGGCTCCTTAGTGTATTTTTATAATGCTGGTCAAATGACCGTAATAAATGAAATGAATGGTCAGCTGTGCAGATTAAAAGGCATCCTGTTAAACAGAGCTTCTGCCTGAAATGCTGAAGAGGTATTATTAGAGTTTTATATACATTTTTAAAAGCAAAAAAAAAAAAAGGCTTGAGGGGCTTCCTGCCATTCATGCAGAGGGGGGATGTGGAAGCAGCCCTAGCCCTGCAAATTAACCATCATTACAATTGACCCTGTGAGTTTGGGGTACTCATTCTTTTGTTCTTGCCCCCAAGGACGACTCCAACAATGAGGTAGCAGGCATTCCTCTAAAAACATTTCCCAGTATCACTGAATCCAGTTTTTTGGAGCACTCATTGGTGCCTTTCTCCATTCCAGAAGCATCTGCCAGGGCCCAAGATGGCAGACAGCATTTGCTGCAAACTGGTGGACTACTTGGAAGAACTGATGGAGGAGGAATTCAAGAAATTTAAGATGCACCTTGAAGAATATCCGCTCGATGAAGGCTACAAGCCCATACGGCGCTGTAAGACCGAGCAGGCTGATGCCATCGAGATTGCCCGGCTCATGGTCAGAGCGTATGAGGAGGCCATGGCCTTGCAGATGACAGTCAAAATCTTGGACAGGATAAACAAGAAGGATCTGTCAGCGAAAATCAAACAGGAGATGCCAGCACGTAAGTAGAAGGAGCCCGGTCGCTAGGGTTGCCAGGTGGGTGCCCGCCAATCCACCAGGCTGTTCTGAAGTGGGTATCGCATGCCCAGGTGCGCGCGGCACGATTACGTCACTTCTGGGTTTACCCCAGGAAGCTCCGCATCACCATGGCCACTGTAGCACTCAAACTTCCAAAGCGCCAGCGTTTATATTTTTATATTATTTGTATATTGTTAGGGTTGCCAGGTCCCTCTTCACCACTGGCAGGAGGTTTTTGGGGTGGAGCCTGAGGAAGGCGGGTTTGGGGAGGGGAGGGACTTCAATGCCATAATGTCCGATTGCCAAAGCAGCCATTTTCTCGAGGGGAACTGATCTTTATCGGCTGGAGATCAGTTGTAACAGCAGGAGATCTCCAGTTAGTACCTGGAGGTTGGCAACCCTATGTATTATATTTATTGCATTAACAAGCACAGCCATTTGTTTCTGACAGGTTTCTTCCAGCCTGCAAAACCAGTGCCTTTGACCAAGGAAGAAAAACAAAAACAGAAAGAGAAGATAGAGTCAGATATGTACAACCGGTTCTTTGGAACTTCAAAGAAAGGTCTGTTTCCAGGGGGAAATTCAGATGCTTCTAGGTGGAGGTCTGCTGGCCACTGTGGGAAGGCTACAGGCAGCTTGTCCTTCCAAATGCACCGCTGTTAGCCATCCATTATGAGAATCAGATAGCCCGATCTCATCAGATCTTGGAAGCTAAGCAAGGTTGGTATTTGGATGGGAGACCATCAAGGAAGGCTCTGCAGAAGAAGGCAGTGGCAAGCTATCTCTACTTCTCACTTGCCTTGAAAGCCCCTTGCTGAGGTCACCCGAAGTCAGCTACGACTTGCATGCACTTTACACACACAATCCGAATCTCATGGTGGAGCTGAGAAAAAGACAGGTTGCTGGACATCTTGCTGAAGCATTTAGCAACAGTAAAAAAAAAAAAAAAAATCAAGCAGTAAAACCACAAAGCAGAACCAGTGAAAGCCAGAAGCAGAGCCAGCCAGACATACAGGAACATTACGAAGAAGAGTTGGTTTTTATATGACGACTTTCTCTACCACTTAAGGAAGAATCAAACTGACTTACAGTCACCTTCCCTTCCCCTCCACACAACAGACACCCTGTGAGGTAGGTGGGGCTGAGAGAGCCCTACGAAAGCTGGGACTAGCCCAAGGTCACCCAGCTGGCTTCATGTGTAGGAGTAGGGAATCAAACCCGGTTCTCTAGATTAGAGTCCACCAGTCCAAACCACCACTCTGAACCACTACACCACACTGGCTCTCAAGTAAAGTTGAATTTAGCAACAGTAAAAAAAAAATCAAGCAGTAAAACCACAAAGCAGAACCAGTGAAAGCCAGAAGCAGAGTCAGCCAGACATACAAGAACATTAAGGCCTGGGAAAAGAAGATTGATGGTGTTTGGCACCTAAAACAGCAGTGGGGGTCTCAGGTGTATAATGGTGGGAAGAGTGCTGCCACCATAGAAAAGCCCCCGTTCCATACAAGCACAATGCCTCCAAGCAAGCAACAAAGAAAAACAAATGTTTTCCCTCCAAAATGGCCAGCATTTAAAATGCTTCAGTATGTGAGGAAGAACATTTTTTTAAAGGTGCATAAAGTTGCAACCAACTCATGGCGACCCCAGGACTATGGGGTTTTTAAGGCAAGAGATGAGCAGAGGTGGGGCTTGCCATTACCTTCCTCTGCAAGGCAACCCCATTCTTCCTCAGTGGCCTCCTATCCAAGTACTAAACATGGCTAACCCTGTGTAAGCTTCCAACTTCTGACGAGATTGCGCTACTCAGGGCTATTCACACTGCTAAAAGGTGCATATATACATTTATGCAAATATACATTCCTCCTCCACCTTACAAGAAGATTTTTTTAAACATCTGCTTCATGGAGCGGGGAGTGCGTGTGAGGGCTAGTGATGGCACTGACGCTAGCCAAGTAATGCTCATTATGTCCACTCTACAAACGACAACGGAGGTGTCCATTTTCCCCAGGTCCCTTTTGAAACCATGCCAATCCTCCATACAACAAGCTTTTTTTAAGGCTTCCTCCAGAAAGAGAGAAAGGCCTTTTCTGAATGGCTGTTTCCCTCGCAGTCACCCCGCCAACGACTTCGGGTCTTCATTTTGATTATGCATGCCGTTTCCTACTGTCAAGAGGTCAAAATGTGTTCTAGGTATGACCTGACCCTGTTCAGAAGAGGCTCTGAATGTAAAGGTAAAGGTAGTCCCCTGTGTAAGCACCAGGTAAAGGTAGTCCCCTGTGCAAGCACCAGGTCATTACTGACCCATGGGGTGACATCACATCCCAATGTTTACTAGGTAGACTATGGCCTTTTATGCACGGTTGTTTCCCTCGCGGTCACCCATCTGACAACTCTGGGTCTTTGTTTTGTTTATGCATGCCATTTCTGACCACCAGAGATCGCCTCACTCTTTCCCTGCGTTCCCCCGCGTTTTGCCCGCGTTTTCAAATTCGAGATAAAACAGGTCCATTTTGAAACCATGCCAGTCCTCCATAGAGCAAAACAGGCCTCTGAAAATGCAGGCAAAACACGGGGAAACGCAGGGGAAGAGCGAGGCGATCTCTGACAGTCGGAAACGGCATGCATAATCGACACAAAGACCCAAAGTCGTCGGAGGGGTGATGGCGAGGGAAACAGCCGTGCTTAAAAAGACAAAGTGTTTTGAAGATAGCCTTGAAGATGGTATTTGAAGATATGTTTTGAAGATAACATTGGCATTATCAAACACCTCCACCACTCTTAAAATAGTACATTTGTCTCCTGGTCTGAGTTGAAAATGTGTGAACAATAGTTTCTTCAGCTAATGACCATGGAAACCTGAGACCCTGGAGAGCCGCTTCCAGTCTGAGTAGACAATACTGACTTTGATGGACCAACGGTATATAGTATATAAGGCAGTATAAGGCAGTATAAGGCAGCTTCATGTGTTCATGTGTGTTCAAACACTGTCTTTTCCCCCGTCTCTTCAGTGGAGGTAACGCTGGATCCCAAAACAGCCTTCCCCACGCTTATCCTTTCCGAAGACCGGAAGAGTGTCCATCTGGGAGAAAGGGCCCAGCCTCTGCCTGATAACCCTGAGCGATTCAATTTTTCACCGTGCGTTCTGGGAGCGGAAGGCATCACCTCCGGGACTCTGGAATGGGTGGTGAACGTGGGCAAGGCCAAGAGCTGGTCCATCGGCGCTGTCCGGGAATCAATTGACAGAAAATGGTACCTCTACATAACAGCTGAACAGGGGTTTTGGGTACTACGGCTGACGGAAGGAGAGTACAGGGTCTCGACGACCCCTTTCACCAACCTTTTCCTGTGGAAGTCACCCCAGAAAATCAGAGTGTGCCTGAACTATGACCGTGGCATCCTCTCCTTTTACGACGGTGACTCCATGGAGCACCTCTTTAGCTTCAACCATCCGTTTTCCGAGAGGATTTTCCCCTTTTTTGAGGTCTGGGATACAGAGATCCCCTTGCAGATCTGCTCCAGTGATTCCTAGGGACGACATACTCAAGATAATTTATCTTCCCCTTTCCCTTAGCTAGGTGAGCCCCATGGTGCAGAGTGGTCAGCTGCAGTACTGCAGTCAAAAGCTCTGCTCACAACCTGAGTTCAATCCCGACGGAAGTCAGTTCTGGGTAGCCGGCTCATGGTTGACTCAGCCTTCCATCCTTCCGAGGTCGGTAAAATGAGTACCCAGCTTGCTGGGGGTAAAGTGTAGATGACTGCGGAAGGCGATGGCAAACCACCCCATCAATGTAGTCTGCCTAGTAAACGTCAGGATGTGATGTCACCCTATGGGTCAGTAATGACCTGGTGCTTGCCTTTTCCCCCCCTTAGCTATCCCGTCATATGTTAACTTAGGGTGGCTTTTGTTTTTTTGTGCCGTCAAGGCACAGCTGACTTAGGGTGGCCCCGTAGGGTTTTCAAGGCAAGAGACATTTGGAGGTGGTTTGCCATTGCCTGCCTCTGCGCCACCACCCTGGTATTCCTTAGAGGTCTCCCATCCAAATTCTAACCAAGGCCGACCCTGCTTAGCTTCTGAGAACTGACAAGATCAGGCTAGCCTGGGGCTATCTAGGTCAGGGCTAGGGTGGCTTAAGAACGGTAAATTCCCCTCCATGCCCTTTAATAAATGTTTATGAGTGAGCTGAAGGTTTTAAGGGCCTCCGTGATAATTCCTACCCACGCACTTCCAGTATTTATATATTTAGGCAGTTGTATGGGATCTTGCCCTGGAGAATAGGGTTGCCGACCTCCAGGTACTATAGAGATTAAAGAACCTATGCTGAAAATAGTGGCAACTGTATAGAGAGGCAGCATGTGGCTCAAAATATAATAATAAAGTACAATAATATTAAAAACAAAAGTGTCTTGGTATAAGAATTATATTCATTCCAAACCAACCAAAAACGTAATAGCCTCGCAGGGCTTAAGACCAAGCCGTAAGAGGCTCAAGAATAGTTCATTGGCCAACCGGCTCCAACAAATACAATGCCTTTACAAATACAATGCCTCCAGGTACTAGCTGGAGATCTTCTGCTATTACAACCAATCTCCAGCCGATAGAGATCAGTTCACCTGGAGAAAATAGCCACTTCAGCAATTGGACTCCATGGCACTGAAGTCCCTCCCTTCCCCAAATCCCACCCTCCTCAGGCTCCGCCCAAAAAACCTCCCACGAAGAGGGAGGCGAAGAGGGACCTGGCAACCCTACTGGAGAACTATGACATTAGCACTCTGGAGAACAGGGCACTATGGGTATAAAGTCAGCAAGTAATAGGTTACCCTGAATTAATTAATATGAAATTCATCTGAAATACAAAGCATAGAGTACCTACAGGCCTCCCAATCTCATGATCCCACTTAGAGCTGTTGTGTAGACTCAGAGTTTGTCTTCTTTTGATATAGACATTCTGGGCCAACAAGACATGGACATTCTGGGCCAACAAGACAGTGGGGAGAAGTAGTACATCATTTCATTAGTGTGCCCGCTGTGGAGGTTCTCTGTCTGCATACATTCAGTCTTCTGCAGTTCCCGATTGGTGTTCTTTTGGTTTAGGGCTGTTCTTTCGGTTTAGTGCAGAAACCGGACTTGCACAATACTCATTGGCCAGTCCTTACGCCATTCCTAAATCCACTTCCCCATACATTTCAAAGATTGGCTTTTGTGTTTTGTTTTTAAAGCTGGATTCATTTCTATGCTGCCTCACAATTGTACAGTTCTCGAGGTGGCATGCAAAAAATTTACAGATTCACAATCAATAAAGCCAAAGGAGCTAACAACAGCCTGTATGAAAACAATGGGTTACGGGGACCATATCACTCCAGTCTTGGCTCATCTGCTCTGGATCCTAATTTGCTTCCAGGCACAATTCAAGGTGCTGGTACTGACCTTTAAAGCCCTATACAGCTTGGGGCCAGCTTACCTGAAGGACCGCCATAAACCCAGCCAACCACTACAATCATCTTCAGAGGCCCTGCTTCAGGTGCCCCCGCCTTCTGAGGTTAAGTGGGTGGCAAGGCAACCCAGCTGAGGGCCTTCTCTATCGTGGCACCAAAACTCTGGAACTGTCTCCCCTGGGAGACTTGTCTGCCCCCTCCTATTGCCATCTTCTGCCCGTGGGTGAAGACTTCCTTTTGTTTCGTTGGGCATTCCCTCAGTGATTCCCGCTTCCTGACCAACGTTTTAATTAATCGATTTTATGTCTGTATCTATTCTAGCTCTGTTTTGAATTGTTTTAGAGGCTGGGGTTAGTTTTATTGGTTTTAAAATGTGATTTTGCTATATATGTTTTAATTTCTTGGCCACTTTGGTGGCCCTTGTCAGGGAGAGAGTAGGGCAGAAAGGTGGGATATAAATAATGGTATTAAAAAAAAAACCTGGGGTAAAAGAGTATAAATAAACAGACTCACATTTGTGTGTGTTAAGTGCCATCAAGTAGCTTCCGACTCATGGCAACCCTCTGAATCAGTGTCCTCCAAAACATCCTATCTTTAACAGCCTTGCTCAGATCTTGCATATTGAGGGCTGTGGCTTTCTTTATTGAGTCAACCCATCTCTTGTTGGGTCTTCCTCTTTTCCTGCTGCCCTCAACTTTTCCTAGCATGATCATCTTTTCCAGTGACTCTTGTCTTCTCATAATGTGACCAAAGTAGGATAGCCTCAGTTTAGTCATTTTAGCGTCTAGGGTCACATTTAGCAACAGTAAAAAAAAGCCATAGTACCACAAAGCAGAACCAGTGAAAACCAGAACCACAGCTAGGAAGACTTTTTTTTTTTTTTTTTTGCTGTCAAGTCAGCTAGACATACAGGCATATAAGGCTTGGGAAGAGAAGATTGATTGTGTTTTGAGGCCACTGACATCAGCAGGCTTAGAAGGGTAACCCTCTGTTTAGGATGACACCAACCGACTCTCCCAAAATCAGTATGTCCCCTTTGCCACCCAGTCACAGTGATACGAAAGCACAGGTGGATCATTGCCTTTCACTGCCTTCCATTGCCTCTCACTGCCTTCCATTGCCTTTCATTGCCGCTTCCTTCTGACTTTTGACAAGGCTCCTTTGACTTCCTTGTTCCGTAGGCTGTAAATGATGGGGTTGAGCATGGGCGTCACCACTGCGTAGAAGAAAGCAAGCATCTTGTCCTGGTTAGGCGCAGAGTTGTCTTTGGGACTCAGGTAAGCGAAGATGGCTGTGCCGTAGCAGAGGGTGACCACGGTCAGGTGAGAGGTGCACGTGGAGAAGGCTCGGTGCCGGCCTTCCGATGAGCGGATGCGCAAGATGGCGCTGATGATGTACACGTAGGAAAGCACGACTAGAATGCAGGGGATCAACAGCACAAGGACGCCAGCCACCATCAGTGAAATGTCATTGACAAAAGTGTCCGAGCATGACAGCTTGACCACAGCCAGGACTTCGCATGCAAAGTGATTGATGGTGTAGAGGTTGCAGAAGTGAAGGCACATGGTGAACGCCGTCTGCACCCCCGCGTTGAGGAAGCCGACGGACCAGGAAGCCACCGCCAGCTGGGCGCACACTCTCGGGCTCATGACGACCTTGTAATGCAAGGGGTGGCAAACGGCGACGTACCTGTCATAGGCCATGGCCGCCAACAGGATGAACTCTGTGCTGCCCAGGAACAGAGAGATGTAGAGCTGAGCCATGCATCGGTCAAAGGAGATGGTCTTGTGGATAGTCAGGAAGTGGGCCAGCAACTGGGGCACCACGCTCGTGGTGTAGCAGATGTCCAGGAAGGAGAGGTTGCTCAGGAAGAAGTACATGGGGCCGTTGAGCCGGGGGTCGATGCGGATGACTGTAATGATGAGCACGTTGCCTGTCAGGGTGATGAGGTACATGGAGAAGACCACGGCAAAGAGCCACAGGTTGGTCCCTCGCACTCGGGAGAATCCCAGAAACACAAACTCTCGGACACTTGTCTGATTGGAGGGTCTCATCACAGAGCTTAACGAAAGAGAAGAAGAGAAGACTTGGTTTTTTACATGCCAACTTTCTCCACCACTTAAGGAAGACTCAAACCAGCTTACAATCACCTTCCCCTCCCCACAACAGACACTCTGTGAGGTAGGTGGGGCTGAGAAAGTGTGACTAGCCCAAGGTCAGCCAGCTGGCTTCATGTGGAGGAGTGGGGAACCCACCCGGTTCACCAGATTACCCTCCGCCGCTCATGTGGAGGAGTGGGGAATCAAACCCAGTTCTCCAGATCAGAGTCCACTGCTCCAAACCACCGCTCTTAATCACTACACCATGCTGGCTCTCAAAGGAAGCAGAATGGAAGTGTAAGGCGTGGCTTGTACCTTGTGACTTGAGGAGGGTCGCCAACCTTCAGGTGGGGCCTGGAAATCTCCTGGAATTACAAATGATCTTCAAATGACAGCAGCCTTTTATGCCTGGCTGTTTCCCTCGCTGTCACCCCTCCAACGACTTAGGGTCTTTGTTCTGATTAGGCCTGCCGTTTCCGAGCGTCAGAGGTGTCCTCGCTCTCCCCCTGCATTTCCCCACGTTTTGCCTGCATTTTTCAAGTTCAGAATAAAACAGGTCCCTGAAAACGCAGACAAAACGCGGGGAAACGCAGTGGGGGGAGCGAGGCGACCTCTGACGGTCGGAAATGGCATGCATAATCAGAACAAAGACACAAAGTCGTCAGAGGGGTGACAGCGAGGGAAACAGCCATCCATAAAAGACCAGTGATCAGCTCCCTTGGAGAAAATGGATAATAAACAACAGAAGGGCAAAACGACAAAAAGTATGCCAAAAATGAGCGTGGTTATCAGACTTATCAACAAGTATATCAACAATAAAGTGCAGGATTATAAGAAAGAAAGTACAGCTTATATACAAAGTACAAAAGTTGTACAGCTTATATGCAAAGTACAAAAGTGTCCAAGGTAAACAGTCCTTTTAGGTAATAATTTGTTTTGTATAATTTGTTTGCCTTCAGAGCAATCCACCAGCTTGCTATGTAGCCTGCGTCCTTGGACATATGATGTTGTTTTTGGGTTCCTTTGACCTGTATCAAGAGTGGAGGCAAACAGGGATCCGTTAATCTTCCTGGAGAAAATGGCAGCTTTGGAGGGTGGACTTTATGGCATTATACCCCACTGAAGTCTCTCCCCTACCCAAACCTCACCCTCACCAAGCTCTACCCCCCGAATCTCCAGGACTTTCCCAACCCGGAACTGGCAACCGTAGACTTGAACGGTAAGCCACTCTTTGCTGCTTGTCTAGCATCTGTGGAAGAAAGTAAATGATTCCCTTTAAGGATGGAGATTACATCATGATTTAATCACATCATGATTAAATATCTAGTAACAGCGGCAAGAATAGTAATAGCGACAACTTGGAAATCTGATTGTATCCCAGACACTACAACCTGGCTGGAAAAATCGAGTGAATATGCAAATATGGCGAGATTCACCAATCTTCTAAAAGACTGAACATACGAATACCATCAAAAACATTGGGAACCCTTTTATATATTCCTGAAAGGTTGTGAACAATGAAACGATAAACCCTTGATATATAATATTACGCAGAAACCAGAGAGGATAAGGGAGAACAAGGGAATAAAAAAGAGTAAGAAAAACTCATAAGTAACTATAGGAGGGGGGGAGTTCTTGAACAACACAAAACTGGTTTAATGGGGAATAAATGTTAATTAAATCAATGTTTGATGGAGGTTAACCTTAAACTCAAGCAAATATGTATGCATAAATGTATTTAGATTAACTATGACCAGAAAAAGGGAATATATCTGTAACTCAATTAGGATGTTAGAAAAAGTGGGGGTATCCCTTCCCCCTTACCCTTCCCCCTTTTTTATTTTTTATTTTTTTTATTTTTTTGTCGTCTTTTTTTCTTTGTATTACCGTTTATATGTAGAATTAATAAAACTTGTTTAAAAAAAGAGAGATGCGATGTGAAAAAGAGGCTCGCTGCCCTGCTGATGGACTTTGAGGTCTCCTTTTTACACACGGGGGCCTGCAGCAGATCCACGCAGTTAGCTAATTTTGGACTCTGGACTGATGGTGTTATGGGGGCCTCGCTTTAGATGGTAATTTAGACTTAACGTGCAAAACTCCAGCCTAATCCCAGCCCATGAGCAGAGGCCCGGTCCTTCCACTCCCCCAATCCAGCCTTGACAGCACCACTCAGCAGATCAGTTAATAAATTCAATTTATTACGATCATTGACCAGCAAAGCAAATATTCAAGGAATTAACACTGATTAAAAAGGTAAAATGTAACAATATATGTGTCGTAAGATATTCAAAGAAGAAGTAGAAGCAGAAGAAAAAGCAGAAGAAAAAGAAGAGTTGGTTTTTATATGCCAACTTTCTCTACCACTTAAGGAAGAATCAAACCGGCTTACAATCTCCTTCCCTCCCCCTCCCCACAACAGACACCCTGTGAGGTTGGTGGGGCTGAGAGAGCTCTAAGAGAGCTGTGAATAGCCCAAGGTGGCTGGCTTCATGTGTAGGAGTGGGGAAACAAATCCAGTTCACCAGATTAGCCTCCGCCGCTCACATGGAGGAGTGGGGAATCAAACCCGGTTCTCCAGATCAGAGTCCACCACTCTTAACCACTACACCACCAAGGGATTAACACTGATTAAAAGGTGAAAACATAACAACATATCTGTATGTAAAACATCAATTAGAATAAAATGTTTGCAATAAAATTAAATATTTACATTAATATTACCCATTCAGAGGTATATTCCATTTCCATTATCAGAGTTGACCAAGTACTCCTGAACTTAATTCCTAACCTTGCATATTTGGCAACTTTATGAATTGTCTCAGTATTCCTGGCTGAAAGTATTATCTTTATTTGGGTGGATCTTTGACTAGTTGGAAGGCCAGCCAAAATGGGTAGTATCAGTTCTTGCCAAATTGGATTGTAAATCCTGCAATCAAATATCTCATGTTCTATTGTCTCTACACTACCATCCTGGCAAATGCACCCAAGTTCCTGAAAAGGGATCTTTTTATATTTGCCTTCTATCAGTGCCAATGAATCAATGCCGGTGTATGCTACAGATGCTAGAAGACTGGGATACATGGGTCCTCTGTAAGGCAGAAGGAAGAGGAGGGGCCGTGGCTCAGTGGTAGAGCATCTGTTTGGCATGCAGAAGGTCCCAGGTTCAATCCCCAGCATCTCCAGTTAAAGGGACTAGGTGAGTAGGTGATGTGAAAGACCCCTGCCTGAGACCCTGGAGAGCCGCTGCCGGTCTGAGTAGACAATACTGACTTTGATGGACCAAGAGTCAGTAGAAGACAGCTTCATGTGTTCAAAGAAATGGAGATGTAGGGTGATGGGACTTTGGTTATGGGGGTTATAGGCTCTCTGGGAACTAGGTAATGCTACCCAGATTGGCTTTTCTTCTTACCTGGTGCATATAAAATCAACCTCCAGTTCTGCAAATAAAAAGAAATATATAGCATTTATATGGCACTTTTAGTGTTCACTTTACACACCTTATCTTGTTTCAGTATTTATGTATAAGAGAGGCAAATAATATTAGAAATTAGGAGGCTTGGAATTTTTTAAAAAGAAAACCTTGCCTAAGATCACCCAGCAAGTTTGTAACAGAGGTAACATTTGAACCTGGGACCTCCTGGATTATAGCTCAGTCAGCCGCTTATTCAGTACTACACCAGCTCAGGAGTGTCACCGTTTTCTTTGTCTCCTCTCCGCTTTTTGAAGGATTCATATGGTCGATTAGGTGCTGGAGACAGATCTGAAGTACTGCTGGGTTTTATATTTCTCAAAGGAAGCCATCATTTCTTGCTTCTCTGTCCCTATCAGGCCTTGGTGCAACCTAAAATCTATTTTGCACCCAGCAGCATCTAATCTAATGAAATCTGCATCACCTCCCTCTTCAAACTGTTACAGAGTTTGAGGGCTTTTCCATCCTCTCTCTCCCCCTTTATGCTTCATATCTAAGCTGTATAATAGTTCTGAGGACCACAGCATTTGCTCACAATTTGTGAGATTTTTAATTTAAATTTTATTATTCAGTTACGCATAATCACGTTAACCAAAGGGAAAAGATAAACCCCCCAAAAAACGCCAGCGCAAAACAAAATCATTAAACAGAGAGAAACGAAAGAACAAAAATTAAACATTTACAGTTACTGCAATGCATTTTGTTTTAGAGTTATGGAAGATGTTTTTACAACTTAATTGCCTATGCCTGGATTCTTTATTAGATCACATCTTTCTATAAATTCCTAGTATTAAATGGAAGATGAAGAGTTTGTGGAGTGTTGGCTGGCAAAAGATATAAATAGATTCCAAACAGTGTAAAAAGCATCTGCAGTCACTTGGTTTTTCTTGCTAATCTAATCTGATAATTTGTCCAACATATTCCACACGCATTTCTGCTGATGCCTTCGGTCCCCCTCCCCCATAGACCATCACAGCTACTTGCAATTTGGGGGAAGACATTGAGTAAAAGCCTAATCTACTCAGAAGTAAATTCCATTGCATTCCACAGGATTTACTCCCAGGTGAGTAGGCAGAAAATTGCAGCCTTGTAAGCAGATAATTAATCCAACAGTTAGTTTGGAGGAATCTAGGAAGGGAAGGCAATTGTGAGCCAGTCTGAGAAAAGTAGAGTATAAAAATCAACTCTTCTTCCTCTTCTCTCTAGCTCACAGTTGTTGTGGTGAGCATAAAATGGAGGAGGAGATAATGCTGTTGTGAGCTGCTTGGGTTCCCCACTGGGGAGAAAAGAAGGGTGTCAATATTGAAATAAGTTGGAAATCCACAGATCAACACCTTGCATAGATGGAAGTGTCCTCTGCTCTGGCAAAGACAGCTTTCTATTCAACCAATTTATCTTTGCAAAAAACAATGGGCCCCAGCTATGATCGATGTGGGAAAGGGATACTAGTAACCCAGTTTGCTGAAGCAAGTGTGGTGTGCTTCTTTTCTTCTGATCAGCCACCCCCCAAGAGCATCCTTTCCTCTCCAAAACTGTCGGTCAAAATTCATTGCAATGCTAATTAAACAGTTTTTCAAAACCACACCTCAGGTGACTCTTACGAGCACAATCGCTGCAAACCCAGTCAGAATCATGACTACAACCGATACTTTCTTCCATATGGGGCATGGGGTTCATATGCACCTGTTCTGTCAACTGACAGGTGTGGCCGTCAGCCACAACTTCTGCAGGGAGTCCTCCTTCAATTCTGTGCTGGCTGTACTGTTAGATCGGTTTAATCCCTGTTGAGTTGGAATGCAGACAGTGTGGAGCCAGAATACTCCACTGCTGGAGTCTCCTACAGCTCTTTAGGTTGGATCCAACCAACCTTTCTTGGGGTGAAAAAAACAGGAGGGTGTCCACTTGACCTTCCCCACCCCCACCCCCCACAAAATGCTATGCTGGGAATCATGAGAACTGCATGCACAAAAGAAGAAAGAGTTGGTTTTTATATACCGACTTTCTCTACCTTTTAAGGAGAATCAAGTTGGCTTGCAATCTCCTTCCCTTCCTCTCCCCACAACAGATACCTTGTGAGGTAGGTGAGGCTGAGAGAGCTTGAAGAGAACTGTGACTGGCCCAAGGTCATCCAGCTGGCTTCGTGTGTAGGAGCGGGGAAACCAACCTGGTTCACCAGAATAGAGTCTGCCACATGTGGGACAGGATTGTAGTAAGGAGGACTGGGTAGGACTGAGTAAAAGATCTGGCTGGATCCAACCCATAGTTTCATATGCCCCACAAGAGAATCTTTATCATTGCCCTGCTGCCAAGAATTAGGAAGGAAGCAAGAAGTTTTCTTGAAAAATCACAAGGATGATGTTTCTTCAGCTGGATTCCAACTCCCCCTCCTAGCTTACCTTGATTGGTATGCAAGCAAAAAGGTTTCATCACAGATAACATTCAAGGACATTCGAGTTCCCACCAATATACATATTATGTTTAGAAGACAATTGGACAAAGTTGCAGCTCCTATTCTCCAGTGGGCAATTAACTATGAAGTGTCTTGGGTTTTAAAATGTAGCACCAAAATATTGTCGAAGGCTTTCACCGTCAGAGTTCATTGGTTCTCGTAGGTTATCCGGGCTGTGTAACCGTGGTCTTGGTATTTTCTTTCCTGACTTTTCGCCAGCAGCTGTGGCCGGCATCTTCAGAGGAGTAACACTGAAGGAGAGACAGTGTTACTCCTCTGAAGATGCCGGCCACAGCTGCTGGCGAAACGTCAGGAAAGAAAATACCAAGACCACGGTTACACAGCCCGGATAACCTACGAGAACCGTAGCACCAAAAGTTTTTGAAGTCAATTCAGATTTGTGCCAAAGGTCCAGTTCAATGGATTAGATCAAACTGGGCTGCATCCTACAACTCGGTTCTGCTAAACTGCATCCTAAGGTTGCTTTTAAACCAAGCCTTTGTCCAATGGCTTTTTTGCATTAGTGAAAGATTTCCTTGGATGGAAGAATTTTTTTATTAGGGGAGACTTGGGAGAGCGTCGTCTTTTTTGGGTGGTCAAAGGGGATCCATCCTCCTTTTCTTAAAAGCATAAATTTTGTAAGTCTTTAAGCTACTGGACTCATGTTCTTTTCTACTGCTACAGACAGATTAACACGGCTACCCATCGTGATCTATCTCCATGAAGTCCACTGTGTGTGTGAAAGCAACTTCTGCCCACTTACAGAGGAAAGCACATATGCTGAAGAAACATCAGCGCAATGTACTGAAACATTAACTTTTCAGCAGGGTTGCAATATATATATATGTCTTTGTGACGTGTGAATTCATATAATCTACAAGCTCGAACCAAACTCCACATTAGGGTCAGGAAGTAATTTTTCCTCCAGGCCAGATATGCCAGGGATCCTGGAGGGTTGTTGTTGTTGTTGTTGTTTTTGGCCATCTTCTGGGTGTGGAGTAGGGGTCACTGGAGGTGTGGGGGGGTAGTTGTGAGTTTCCTGCATTGTGCAGGGGGTTAGACTAGATGTCCCTGATGGCCCCTTCCAACTCTATGATTCTATGCGTGGTACCCCTATGCAAATGACATGGCGACTGTGGGTATTATTGAGAGCATTGTAATTTGTGTGTGTGTGTGATATGTGCAGTTGCCAAGCTCTGCATACACGCAGATATAATATCTGAAAAGAACAACTGTCAGATGTCTCCTGATTTATTCCTCAAGTGATATATTTAGGTGGGACCTGGAGATCTTCCAGAATTACAGCTGATCTTCATACTACAGAAATCAGTTCCCCCAGAGAAAATGGATCCTTTGGAGGGTGGTCTTTATGGTATTCTAGCCCACTGAGGTCCCTCCTCAACCCTGCCCTCCTCAGGCTCCACCCCAAAGTCTCCAGCAATTTCCAACCTAGAGTTGGCAACCCTCAATACAGGCATACCTCAGAACTTCCGGTTGGGCAAGATGGCGGAGTGACTGCACCTTCAGGAGCGGGAGCGAAAATTGCCTGTTCTGTGGCTAAAAACTGGACTCTTTAGCCCTGAGTGAGAAGATTTCTTCCAAAACTCAACTCTCAATGAGAGGAGGAACGTCGCGACCCAAAAAAAAGGGGTTCTGGACGCACCAGCAGGCGAATTTCAGGCAAGTCCTATAAAGCTCCGACCTTCCAACCGACTACCCCCCCCAACCTCTCCCCCTTCCTTTCCTTCCTTTCCTAATATTACCCCCTTTGCCTTAGGTAATAAGAAATTAATACAAATAGGATATTAAAACGATAAGAACTTCACTAACTTTTTTTCCCTTTTCTTTCTTTTCCGGTTACCCCCTGACGGCGCGAGTAAGAGCGGTGGCGTGGGCCCCCGGGGAGGGCGAGGCGCAAGAATTGGGCGGCGAGACCAGCTGCAGCGGCGGCGAGACCGGTGGAGGCGGCGGCGACGCTGACCGATAAGGGAAGACAGGCTGCGAAAGGCGGGCGGGCCGGCACAGAACCGCGAGGAGAAGACAAGGGCCCCGGTATCTGGCGAGTGAAAACAGCGGAGCGACTAACAAAGAACCCCCCCAAGACTGGTGGGGTAGGAGCAGGCCCCCGAAGAAGAATAAGAGTCCCGAGGGCTGTTTGCGTGCTAGCGGGACGGCGCTGACTCGCGAGGAGTGCGTACAGGACCGCGGAATGTAAGAGGCGCCGGCGCCGACTCCTGAGGAGGCAGCACCTTGCAGTGACGGGCAGGACTAGCTGCCGGCAATTCTGGTGACGTTAACCTGTTTTACATAAGACTACAAGTCCCAGGATACTTTGCGACCAGCCCTAACTAATCTAAGCCAGGGGGGAAGAAGAACTTCAACCATTATTAATTGAGGATACTTGTGGGATATATATTAATGTCATAGAGGGGGTGTGATAAATAATCAAGTGCTCCTGTGACAACAAGGATATGTATTGAATTTATTATTTATTGAATTTACTGAATTTAAGTAAGTTTAATTTATTTAAATAATTAAAAAAACTGCTTTTTTTGTGAAGAAATTAATGTGCCTCTACTAAATTGATTACTATATCTACTATAAGGAATTTGATTTAAATATCTAATTAAGACTTTACTGAATTAATTGTTGTGCCTAATATGACTGATCTGATTTAAATATCTAATTAAGACTGACCAATATTTAAACAAACAAACAAACAAAAACTACTTACTCTTACGTTTTATAACCGTGCATGTCTGGCACTTATACAGAGTTACAAACAAGAAGGAAAATATATAGATATAATTTAATGAAAAAAATAGAAAAACAGATAAAGCTAGTATTTTGACTTTAAATAAAAATCTGGAAGAAGAGGAGAAAGAAGAAGAAGAAGCAGACAGTGCAGTAGAATCTACAAGCTATCAACTTCAACAAAAAAGACCTAGTAAAGTACAATCTAATATGGAGAAGGCGCTGGAGAAATTGGCTGCCCAACTGACGGCACTAACAACCCAATTAACAGGAACAGAACAAAGATTAGAAGCAAAAGTAGATCAAATAAACAGTAAGATGGATAAGGTAAACAAAGACCTAGAAAGGTTGACCAAAGAATGTAACTCGGTCAGAACAGATGTACAAACGGTACAGATGGAAGTAAAGACAGTTAAACAGGAATTGGTGACTGGACTCCAGGACATTAAACAAAAAATAGAGGAAAACGCTAAGGACATACTGGATAATAGAGAAGATATTAAGAAACTTAAAACAAGACAAACGGAGACAGAGCGAATACAATCTGAACACAAAGCTTGGACAGAAGAAGCGGAAAACAGACTTGCCACAACGGAAATGCAAGTAAGAGAGAATAACTTGCGTTTCCAAAAAGTGTCAGAAGATATGCCCCAAGAAAGCCTAGGAGAAAATATGACACAGCTGCTCGCTTCTTATCTTGATATTGACGAAGAAGCTGTTGATATCAGGGAAATTTATAGACTTAACTCCAAATACGCGACTTCAAAAAAACTCCAAAGAGAAATCTTAATAAAATTTGTGGACAAACGAATAAAAGAGGACATACTGAATAAACAAAGAGAGGACCCACTAGTATATAAAGGAAAATAAATACAGATCTTCCCGGACCTACCATTAAGTAAGGAAAAAAAGGCGTGAATTTGACTCCCTACGTAAGTTACTACGTGATCGGGAGATAAGATATAGATGGGTGGGACCGTACTTCTTAAGTGTTCAACTCTCCCCTGGCAGAATCTTAATACGAACAATAGAAGAAGCTTATGACTTAGAAGAAGAAATTAAAATAAAGACCAAAGGAAAAGACACTAGAACTGGTGGATCAGGCTCACCACGAAACAAAAATAAGAATTCGGTGACAAACCAATAAGGTCTAATGGATGAGGCGGCAGCCTTCAAGTAAAAAACAACATGACGGATGGCCTAGAAATATTATCTATCAACATAAATGGCTTGAACATACCACAAAAAAGAAATAAAATATTTAATGCGCTTTCCAAATACAAAGCGAATATAATATGTCTGCAAGAAACGCATATAAAAAGAAAATACAATTATTTACTAAATAACAAACGACTTGGCACAGTATACACATCTTCAGCGTTGGAAAAAAAGAGGGGCATAGCAATATATATTAGAGATCCTACCATCAAAGTTTTGGATAGTATAAAGGACGCCAAAGGCAGGAAACTAACGCTTAAGTTACAACTTTCAACAGGAGAAATAAAAATATTAACATCTATATATGCACCACTGACATCAAAGGAAAAATTTTTCACAGAGCTCTTTACAACACTTGAAGAACAATTGGAATATGAGATCATCGTCATTGGGGATATGAATGGAGTTTTGGATGCCAAATTGGACAGATCTAAAAATCAAAAAAGCGGTAAACTTCCAAAAAAGGTAAAATTAGACATGCAGTGTCTCAACCTGTTGGACATCTGGAGAACCAAAAATCCTAATACCAAAGATTATACATTCTATTCGGATAGACATAGGACCTTTTCAAGAATTGATATGTGTTGGACCTCGAATACCTTAGTGAAAAACCTAGAATACATCAAAATACTACCTCGGACTCTGTCAGATCACAATCCGTTAGTAATAAAATGGCACAATCAGAAGAAGAAAATATTCAGATGGAGACTAAACGATGCATTACTCAATAAGGAAAAAGATCTCAACACAGGCCGTGAAGAACTTAAGGAATTCTTACTGAGAAATGAAACACAAGGAATGAGTCAAGCAACAATCTGGGACTGTTCGAAGGCCTACATGAGAGGCATCTTTATTTCACTAAACTCAAAAAACAAAAAAGATCGGGGAAAACGTTTGACAGATCTTCAAACCAACCTGGCACAGTTAGAAAAAACTCATCAACGAACAAATAGCAAAAAAGCCCTGAAAGAGCTCAAAAAGGCTAGACATGAAATTGACCTATTCTATACAGATGAAATGACAAAAAAGCTAAAATTTATAAAACAGAGACACTTTGCATACGCAAACAAGCCGGGCAAGTACTTGGCATCGATGATTAAAACAGAAAAACAGAAAAGAACAATATTCGCAACAAAAATAAAAGGGCAGATAACACATAAAGAAGATGAAATAACACAGTGTTTCCTAGAATATTTCGATGATTTGTACAAAAAGAAAAAACAAAATGAATCAACGGAGGAGATAAAAACCTATATTCAACAGAATCATCTGAACTATCTTTCCAAAGAAGATATAACTTGTTTAAACCAAGAAATCACTACTGAAGAAGTAAAACAAGCAATTAAGAAATTAAAGAGTGGGAAGACGCCAGGGCCAGATGGTTTTACAGCCATATATTATAAATCGTTTATGGAAGAAGTGGCCCCAACGTTAGTGAAAGTGATGAATGAAATATATAAGAAAAAGAAGGTGCCAGATTCTTGGAAAGAAGCATATATAACGCTTATTCCTAAAGAAGGAACAGATCTAACGCTACCCTCCTCATATAGGCCAATATCCTTGCTTAACACAGATTATAAAATATTCACAACAATAATTGCACAAAGATTGTTAGCTCATGTAGAAACACTAATTAATCCAGATCAGACAGGCTTTATTCCCAAACGTCAAATGGCAGACAATATTAGGTTCCTGATCAACGCGCGAGAGCTTGTAAAATACAGAAAAGAAAAAATAGCCTTTATTTTTGTGGATGCGGAAAAAGCCTTCGACAACATTTCATGGAATTTTATAAAACAGGTGGTCTACAGTATAAGCAATGACGGCAACTTATTTCAGTGGATATCTAGTATATATACGGATCAGCAAGCGAAACTTTTAATAAATGGCACCCTGACTAAAGATATCATTATTGAAAAAGGAACCAGACAAGGTTGCCCTTTATCACCTTTGTTATTCAACCTAACACTAGAAGTATTGGCAAATAAAATTAGATCAAACCAGAGAATAATGGGCCTAAGTGTACAAGGAGAAGAATTTAAAATCAGAGCATATGCCGATGATGTTTTGTTAACAATTTCACAACCAAAGTCTAGCATTAAAGAACTCATGAATGACATTCAGCTCTATGGACAACTGGCGGGTTATAAACTTAATAAAACCAAAACGAAAATCTTTCTAGAACATCTAACAAAAGAAGAGGAATTAGAAGTAACAAATATCTCAGGATTCACAATATCAACTAAACCAATAAAATATCTGGGAATAACTTTTTAAAGAGGACTGCTGGATTCGGGGAGTTCTAAAAGGTAAAACAGATTTTGAACAGTTGATAAGCAAGCCAACAGATCATCTTTTAGGTAAAATTTATCGGCTGCTGTTGACATACGATACGGAAGATGAACAAATAAAATCATGCCAAATCAAATGGATGGAAAATCTCAACGAGATCATAACAACGGACGAATGGGAACAGCTATTTCGTGGTAATCTCAAATTTACTCTATGTCAAGGAATTCAAGAAAATTGGCTGAAAATGTTGCACAGGTGGTACATTACGCCAAGCGATATCCAGAACATGAACAGCTCGACATCTGGCTTGTGTTGGAAGTGTGGTAAAGCCAGAGGCACTTTCTATCACTGTTGGTGGACATGTACACTAGTCCAAAAATTCTGGAAGAATATTCATAGGAACATAGAAACTATAGTCGGTCAATCTATTACATACGACCCCAAACTTTTTCTCCTGAGTAAAACACCAGACGCATGTACTAAAGACCAACAGATCATACTAAAATATCTAATAACAGCAGCAAGAATAGTCCTAGCTTCACTGTGGAAAACAGAAAAAATACCTAAAATTGAACTCTGGATTGATAAAGCATATGAATTCATATCAATGGCACACCTAACAGAACTATTACAAACAGACACTCAAAATTCAAAAAAAGACAAATGGCACACCTTCTATGAATTTATTAAAACCAAAAAGCAACAATAAATTTGATAATTGTAATGAAACTAAAGTTGATGAAGTAACATAACATGTTAAAAACTGATGACAATTGTAACCTTGTTAAGGGGGTAAAATATGACTGTTTCTTTTGTTTATGTTTTCCCCTACCCTTTTTCCTTTCCTGTATTCCCATTCAATACTAGAAATTAATAAAAATAATTATAAAAAAAAATACAGGCATACCTTGGAGATATTGCAGGTTCGGTTCTAGACCACTGCAATAAAGCAAATGTCGCAATAAAGAGAGTCACACAATTTTTTTTGTTTCCCAGTGCATATTAAAGTCATGGGTTTACACCATACTCTAGTCTGTTACAGTACAGCCAGCACAGTTTAGTGGCTAAGAGCGGCGGACTCTAATCTGGAGAATCGGATTGTTTCCTCACTCCTCCACATGAAATTTGCTGAGTGACCTTGGGCTAGTCACAGTTCTCTCAGAACTCTCTCAGCCCCACTTACCTCACAAGGTGTTTGTAGTGGCGAGAGGAAGGGATTGTGATTGTAAGCCGTTTTGAGACTCCTTATGGTAGAGAAAAGTGGAGTATAAAATCCAATTCTTCATCTCATGATGATGATGAAGTTTAAAAAAATCAATGTACATCCCTTAATTTAAAAAAAAAAACTTTATTGCTAAAAATGGTACACAGAGACACGAAGTGAGCACCAATAGACTTGCCCAACGCATGGTTGCCAAATACCTTTAATTTGTTTTTTAAAAAAATGCAATATCTGTGAAGCACAATAAAGCGAAGCACAATAAAACAAGTTATACCTGTATATTTGAGGCACTCAGCCTATGACACGAGCAAGCTTTCAAGACTTTAAGGAATTCGGCTCATACTCGGAGCTAGAGAGATGGTGGTTTTTTGGGACCGAGCACGCGTTTGAGAGCCTCCTTCATCTCTTTGTTCCTCAGGCAATAGATGATGGGGTTCAGCATCGGGGTCACCACATTGTAAATCACGGAGGCTAAAGTATCTACATATGCAGGGTAACTGGAGCCAGGCCGGTTATAATTAAACATGCTGCTAGTGAAGAACAAGGTGACCACCGTGAGGTGAGAAGCACAGGTGGAGAAGGCTTTGCGGCGGCCCTGGGAGGTGCGGATCCTCAAGACCGCCGAGACAATATGGACGTAGGAAACCACGATGCAGAGAAAAGGGCTAACGCCAAGCAGCATCGTTACCGCCAGCAATGTGACTTGGTTGGGGAAAGTGTCCGCGCAAGAGAGCTTGAGCAACTGGGGGACGTCGCAGAACAAGTGGTCCAGCTTGTGAGAGGCACAGAAAGGCACGAGAGAGGTCATGGCTGTGTGGAGGACCGAGTTGAGGAGGCCGCCAGCCCACGAGGCCGCCACCATCTGGGCGCATAATGTCCGGTTCATGAGGAGGGCGTACGTGAGGGGGCGGCAGATGGCGACGTATCGGTCGTAGGCCATCACGGCCAGCAAGAGGCACTCGACTCCCACGAAGGCCACCAGGAAGTAAAGCTGGACCAGGCAGGCCGGGAAGGAGATGGCCTTCGACTCGGCCAACAGGTTTTTCAGCACGTGGGGCAGAGTGACTGAGGTGTAGCACATGTCCAGGAAGGAGAGATGCCGAATGAAGTAGTACATGGGCGTGTGGAGGCTGGAATCCAGAAAAGCTGTGCCCAGGATGAGGCCGTTTCCCAACAAGGTGGTGATGTACATGGTCAGGAACAAGATGAAGAACAGAGAATGGGGCTTGGGGAAATGGGAGAAGCCCAGGAAGACAAATTCTCTGGTTGCTGTTTGATTGGCCATCTGCTCCTGCAAGGATCACATCTTGCACCTGAAATAGGGAAGAGGTTTAGAAAACCAAGGCCAATTTGTAGGGTTGCCAACCTCCAGGTACTAGCTGGAGATCTCCTGCTATTACAACTGATCTCCAGCCCTTAGAAATCACCTGGAGAAATTGGCTGCTTTGGCAATTGGACTTTGTGGCATTGAAGTCCCTCCCTTCCCCAAACCCCCCCTCCTCAGGCTCCACCCACAAAACCTCCCACTGGTGGAGAAGAGGGACCTGGCAACCCTACCAATTTGTGCTTCCTTTATGTCATTTGTGGGGGTTTCTTCCCCCCGTCTGCCTGCATTAAGTAAGCTAAGTCAACTATAAACCAAAGAGTTAAAGATATTGAGCGACAAGTAGATCTAGCAAGCGTGCCCCTATTTATGGCTCCCACCCCCCTCCAAATATATCCTTGCACCGGCAGCCTACCTCCGTTACTTAGAGCTAAACAAATATAGGAGGGCTTTTACCTTGGCTAGATGCGCAGCCTTACCCTCTGCTATGTTAGAGGGGAAATTCAAGAAGATACCCAGGGCGGAGAGACTTGGCCCCTGCAAATCTGGGGATTTAGAAACCACTGAACATGTTCTCCTGAACTGTAACTATTACACTATACCCCGTTCTAAGTTTCTTGAGCCCCTCATACTGAGAATGGGACCCGACAGGGAAAAAGAAAAGCTAGAAAAGCTCCTACAAGGAGATAATCCCTCCATCGCCTCTCAAGTAGCAAAATTTTGTACGGCTGCAATGAAAATTCGTTGCCGCAGAGTAGTCTCTTAGTCCAAATGGCAAATGTAACTCGGATGTTATTTATTTTATTTATTTTATTTTTTTAAGTGACTTAAGACTCGGACTGTAAACCTTTGTCGGTAAGACCATTTTAGTCCATGTATCTTGTTTTATCTGGCCAAGGGCTGCAAATAAACTATCTAATTAATTTGTGTGATGTCATTGGTATACGAATCAGATATCCGCCCACAATTCTCCAGCCAGCACACAACCTGTGATACCAATTTTAACTATCAAAAGTGATTCAAATGAATAATGTTCTGAGAGGATAGAGAGTCGGGATGCCAGCCTCCAGGTGGGACCTGGGGATCCCCTGGAATTACAGCTCATCTCCAGGCTATAGAGATCATTTCCACTGGAGAAAAGGGATGCTTTGGAGGGTGGACTCTATGGCATCGTACCCCGCTGAGGTCCCTGTCCTCCCCAGGCTCACATCCAAATCTCCAGAAGATGTCCAACCTGGATCTGGCAACCCTACCCCCCATCCCCCACTGGTGACCAGGGGGAGCACCCCTAATACTGAGGATGTAATCTGCATAACATTTCAGCCAGCTGTAATCCCTAACATTTCAACCAGACATTCTGGCTGGATCCAGTTACCTTTCTTGCTAAATCTCTCCAGGCTCCCCTCTAGGCTTTTCTGCCTTGAGTTTTTGCTTCAGTTTGGCTTCATACTGCATCCATTTTTCCTCTTCTTCTGGTCTGAAAAAGCATAAGGAAAACCCAAAGGAAATCCAGAAGAGCAAGAGAGGGGGGGGGAACGATGCTGTTAAGAAGCTGAGCTGGGGCAAAAACTCAGTGTAGAAAGCCCTTCACGTTTGTCCATGCCTGCCCCACGACCCTCAGCATAATCTTCTTGTTTGTCAAAGGGGATTTGCTCCTTCATCAGTGGAAAAGTTGGCTGGATCCGCCCCACTGGCATGTGAATTGTCTACCAACAAAAATTCTCCAACAAGCACACGAGAAGTTACATGAGCAAGATTTGAATCCAATAGAACCTTAATGGCCAACAAGATTTCCAGGGTATCAACTTTTAAGAGTGGTGTAGTGGTTAAGAGCGGTGGTTTGGAGTGGTGGAGTTTGATCTGGAGAACCTGGTTTGATTCCCCACTCCTCCACATGAGCAGCAGAGGCTAATCTGGTGAACTGGATTTGTTCCCCAGTCCTACACGTGAAGCCAGCTGGGTGACCTTGGGCAAGTCACACTCTCTCAGCCCCACCTATCTCACAGGGTGTCTGTTGTGGGGAGGGGAAGGGAAGGTGATTGTAAGCTGGTTTGAGTCTCCCTTAAGTAGTAGAGAAAGTCGGTATATAAAAACCAACTCTTCTTCTTCTTCCTTACTGCATCCCCCACCCCACCTAGCTTTTGTCCATGCAGGTCCCATGATCCACACAGCATAGCCCTTTTGGGCAGTCAAAGGAGACCTGCTCCTCCCTTTTCCACCAACTAAAAAACTGGTTGGATCCAACCCACATTCTTGTTGCTGCAATGACAGCACACTTTGTGCATCAATTGATGTTGAGACCTTTTATTCTAAATTAAGATGACAAAATAATGCAATCTGAGAGGGGGGGTAGGATGGCAGAGGGGAAATTCCAAGATATAAATATATTTACCAGAGAATCTCACAAAGATAAGGTGTCCATAGTGAATTTTCCACATGATGCAGCCTCTGCCTCAGATGAATAAATCCATGTATATTTCAGTTGTTGTTTTGTATCTGGATCGTCCTACAACTTTTAAAAATAGTGAGAGCGACACTATATGAACCTGTCTTGGCACCACTGGGATCATTAAGTAATTCCCCATGTAGTAGCAGGGTTGTTTTCATTTTCTTGGGAGGTGGGAATGAAATTCCTTGATTTGGACCCAGAAGGTTTCCTTGTTAGCTCAACTAAACCCAACAAATTTCAGTTCAGAAACTGAAAAAACTATTTTCTTGTTATCAGACACTCATTTACATGTGTTTTATAGAATGTCACCATTTGCCCCAGCTGCAAAGAAGATTAGAGCTAATGAGGTTTTAAAGAGAGTAACTTCTTAGGAAATTTTAGGGAGGATATTTTTTCGTTTAAATGGACTTATATTGTATGGTTATCCTAGGTTAATTGTTGTGTTTGACTTTTATCTTGTATTTCATTTTTAACTTTGATTTCACAAATGTCTGTATAACTGTAAGGACACTTTGCAATGGCCTATGGCTATACAAACAAACTTATTCATTTATTCATTCAACTAAGCCCAACATGGCATGGTCTTCCATAACATGAGAACACCATGCATTAGGTTTGCCAACCTCCAGGTACTGTAGGAAATACTCACAATGCCAATAACAAAAAGCTAAAGGAAAAAAAACTAGCACAACTCACTATATTCAACAATTCATTAACAACATGCTAACGGTGGGGGGGGAAAACCACAAGGTGTACAAATATATATACAATATTTACAATAATAATCATAAGCTTAATAGGAAAGTCCAATAATCAGTCCAAGGCAAGTAATCTTCTAATCCAAACGTGGTCAAAAATATCAATTAGTTGGCACGAAGTCCAAAAAGAATCCAAAGAAGGAGAAAACACTATTCCGGATATTCTGTAGCGCTTTCACCAAAGCATAGCTTCATCAGCCTCTCAATGTGTTGAAAACATACAGTAGATATACTTGGATATAGAAGGTTCTGCAGCCCTTTTATTGGGGGGAGCTAAAAATTGCAAAAAGGAAAGAGAAACAAAAAAAATAATATTGAAGAAATTATTTGTTAAAAAAAGCTTAGAGATTTTTTCCCCTTTGTGTATGTATTTCGGACTTCGTGCCAACTAATTGATATTTTTGACCACGTTTGGATTAGAAGATTACTTGCCTTGGACTGATTATTGGACTTTGCTATTAGGCTTGTGATTATTATTGTAAATATTGTATATATATTTGTACACCTTGTGGTTTTTTTCACTGTTAGCATGTTGTTAATGAATTGTTGAATATAGTGAGTTATGCTAGACTTTTTTCCTTTAACCTCCAGGTACTAGCTGGAGGTCGCCTGGTATTACAACTGATCTCCAGCCAGTAGAGATCAGTTTCCCTGGAGAAAATGGCCACTTTGGCTATTGGACTCTATGGCATTGAAGTCCCTCCCCTCCTCAAACCCCGCCTTCCTCCACCTCCGCCCCAAAAACCTCCTGCCAGTGGCAAAGAGGGACCTGGCAACCCTACCATACATTGATATAACATTCAAGCATCAATTCTTCCCAATAATTTTTCTGAGTAATGCTTATAGGAGTCACCAGGAACCCTATAATAAAATGGGAAGACACGGTTGCTGTTGAGAGGTCTCCCACCATAACGGGGCATCTGGCAACCCGCGCTGTGTCCACAGTTTTATGCTGTGCCCAAATTTTGTCGGACCTACAAGTCCTAAGAGATCCCAAACTAGAGTTTCATTTCAGTTCAAAGAGGCTAAAGCAGCAAGCAGCACAGATGGAGGAATGAAAAAAAGAGAGGATATTTATTTACTTATTTAAAATATTGCTGCCTTCCCACCTGATTTAGGGTTCCCCTAGGTGACAAACATTAAACTATTAAAATATTTCAAACATTAAAACACTGAAGGCATTCAAAACCATTTTAAGAACAAATATATATGACATTGTTAAAAAAAACAAATAAAATACAATTTAAAGACATTAATATAAACACATGCATAACCCTTTCTTTCTGCTAGCTGCCTCTTCTTGCTTCTGCTTTACTTCCATGAGTGCAAAATGTGCTCTCAGCATCTCTCTCCATCCTAGCTTAGATAGATCATTAGAATGCCTACTCTGCCTTCCCCGACGTAGTATGAAGTTCCTTAACAATACAGGGCAATGAGGGCATCCACTGCTGTCCTAAAGCCTTGTGTGGAATGTATTCCTAAAACTGCCTTCCCCCTTCTGCTGAGCCAAAAACCAAGCCACTGTTAGAAAGGGTTTTACATTTAGAAAGTAAATCTAAAACTGCAGCAGTCATGAAAATGACATTCTCAGGTATTTCTTGCACTTGGTTCCCAATATACATTGTATCTATTGATATGAATTGTACTATTTCTAATCTACTTAGAGACCATATTAATCTGTAGCTTCCTTCTTAAGTAGATGCCTATATCTGAATCATGCCTGATCAGAGTTATCCAGAGTTATCCAGAACAGTTTGAATATATATATTTCTGTAATTGCCTGTCATTTTCTTTGGTATAAGTCCCAGAGAGTACCCGAAGAATACATATAAGTAGAGGCGGACTCTAATCAGGAGAACTGGGTGTGATTCCCCACTCCTCCCCATGAAGCCTGCTGGGTGACCTTGGGCCAGTCACAGTTCTCTCTGAACTCTCTCAGCCCACGCAGAGGGAGGCAATGGCAAACCACCTCGTCTCTTGCCCTGAAAACCCTACAAGGTCACCATAAGTCAACTGTGACTTGACTGCACTTTCCACCCCACCACATAAAACACGATTAGATTGGCCTGAGAGTTTCCTAAAATGAAAAATGCTACTCAGAAAAAAAAATTAACTGCAAGGGCTAATGCTATCATTAAATCACACAGTGTCCATATTTATTGCATTATGGAAGACCATACTAAGCTGGGTTTAGTTGAGCAAACTGAAATCTTCTGGGTCCAAATCAAGAAACTTCATTTATCAGGAAAAAGAAAACAGCTTACTGAGCTGGGAATTTTGTAACTATCCCTGGGTGAATCTATCCCAGTGGTCCCAAGATATGTTTATATAGTCTGTCTCTCACTTCCGCAACACAGACATGGGAATATTTTTTCAGATCTTTATGGCAATCTGAATACAAAATAACAGTTGAAACATACATGGATTTATTTCATTTGGTATGAAGCAGAATGCAGGAAACATTGGACAGAAAATACAAAATGGACACTGCCTCATTGTGAGATTATTTGGTAATATATTTATGTAGTGCAATTTCTTCTGTACCATCCTGTCTGCCCATCTCTGTTTCTCTCTATTATGCATTATTTTGTCATTTCCGTTTAGAATGAAGGACCCCCACATCAATGTATGCACAAAATCTGCTGTCATTGCAACTACAAGACAGTGGGTTGGATCCAACCAGTTTTTCTGTTGGGAAAAAAGGCAGCAGGGGGGGGGTCTGCTTTGGCCAACCAAAAAGGTTATGATCTACAGTGCATGGGACCTGCATGGGCAAAAGCCAGGTGGGATGGGGGAAAGAAGAAAGAAAGGGAATTGGGTGAGTTTGAGTAAAACGGTTCAATGAATCCAACCCAGTATTGCAGAGGATGAGCCGGCAGAAATGTTGATGATTCGAGCATAATTTTGAGTTTTGTGCATATTGGTTGGATCCTACCAGTTTTTCTGCTTGATGTTTCCTAAAAAAAAAACCTTTTCTTGCATTCCTGGTCCTGTGTGCCTTTTGTCTTCATAGTTTCCACAATTTCCTTCAAAGCTTTGGCAGGGGTCAAAAGAGGTCTTTCCTCCCTTGGCCGCTCGGGGAAGAGCTGGCGGGATCCATCCCTTTCAGATATCCTGATGAACCCCTCATTTGTTTGTGACAAGAATGAGAAAGGATGGGAGGGGCTGTGGCTCAGTGGTAGAGCCTCTGCTTGGCATGCAGAAGGTCCCAGGTTCAATCCCTGGCATCTCCAGCTAAAGGGACTAGGCAAGTAGGTGATGTGAAAGACCTCCACCTGAGACCCTGGAGAGCCGCTGCTGGCCTGTGTAGACAATACTGACTTTGATGGACCAAGGGTGTGATTCAGTATAAGGCAGCTTCATGTGTTCATGTGTTCATGAAGTCTGCTGACATAATACAGGAGTGAATGGCCTTTTATGCATGGCTGTTTCCCTCGTGGTCACCCCTCCGATGACTTTGGGTCCTTGTTTAGATTACATATGCCATTTCCGACAGTCAGAGGTCACCTCGCTCTCCCCCTGCCTTTCCCCGTGTTTTGCCTGCATTTTCAAATTCACACACAAGCAAAATGCAGGGAAACAAAGGGGAAAAGTGAGGCAACCTCTCATGCCCGGAAACGCCACTCATAATCAAAACAACAACCCAAAGTCATTGGAGGGGTGACTGCAATGGAAACAGCCATGCATAAAACACCATAGTCTGTTAGCAGCCCAAGGTTTTCTTGTGGAGCTGTCCACTGGGTGCAGGTGCTGAACTTCTCCATTTGCCTCCCCCCCCCCCCCCAGCTTCCTCACTTTCTGGATTTCTCCATGGGTTGTCTTTCCTTGTTTTCTTCCTTGGTTTGAGATAGTCCAGAGGATCAATGAGGAAAACACACAAAGACAACAAACGGAAAACGATATCAAGAAGCTTGGAGAGAAACTACTGCAGTTCAGCACCCAAACTGCAGGAAAACGTCAAGAGACACTGTCTCATAGGGGTGACCCAGGCTAACTCTGCCTAATATTATACTGCCTATGCCTTGAGCAAGCCACAATTGCCTCAATTTCTTCCACATCCCCTAACATTTATATAGAAATAATAATGGCTACCAACATTACAGGGTTGTTGTAACAATGGCTGAGGCAAAGCATTCAGATTACTGCTACTGCTACCATTATTACTACTTCCAGAAGAATACATGGTTGAAATGCTGTGCGGTTTTTGTCCTCAGTATCCCTGCAAGATGTTATTCATTTGCATTGCATTTTGGTAGATGAAATTCATATCCCTTGTTGTGCACTTGCTGGAGAATTGTGTGTTGGTGGCCGATTCACCAACACTGGGTTGGATCCAGCCAGTTTTTTCCATTGATGAAAAAGGAGGGGTGGGGGGGAGTCACCATTGACCAGCCAAAAAGACTATGCTGAGGATCACGGGACCTGCATGGAAAAAAGCAATATGGGATGGGGAACTAGGCAAGAGGGGAACTAGGCAAGATTTAGTGGGAAATCTATCTGAATCCAACACAGTATCATCACTGCAGGCAGGCAAGGGTAGAAAAAAAATTCCCAAAGAGCATAAGGTAAGTCCCAGGTGTAGTTGTACAAATAGTCCTGTTTTTATCATCACTTTTATTATGCATCCAGCAGGCCTTTCATTAAAACAAACAATAGCTTTTTAAATGTTTGGTTAACAGAGTTCTTTCAACATCTATGATCTAAGTCACAAGGGCTGTATTTTAAAAGGGAGCCACTCTTCCCATAAAACGTACATTCTCTTCAAAAAAAGTAAGCAGCTCTTCTGCTGAACAGCCAAGAGTGACCCCCTTACAAAATTGTTCTCTTTTGTTTTCTAACCCTCTTTTCCCCCCTTTCAGGTGCAAGATGTGATCCTTGCAGGAGCAGATGGCCAATCAAACAGCAACCAGAGAATTTGTCTTCCTGGGCTTCTCCCATTTCCCTAAGCCCCATTCTCTGTTCTTCATCTTGTTCCTGACCATGTACATCACCACCTTGTTGGGAAACGGCCTCATCCTGGGCACAGCTTTTCTGGATTCCAGCCTCCACACGCCCATGTACTACTTCATTCGGCATCTCTCCTTCCTGGACATGTGCTACACCTCAGTCACTCTGCCCCACGTGCTGAAAAACCTGTTGGCCGAGTCGAAGGCCATCTCCTTCCCGGCCTGCCTGGTCCAGCTTTACTTCCTGGTGGCCTTCGTGGGAGTCGAGTGCCTCTTGCTGGCCGTGATGGCCTACGACCGATACGTCGCCATCTGCCGCCCCCTCACGTACGCCCTCCTCATGAACCGGACATTATGTGCCCAGCTGGTGGCGGCCTCGTGGGCCTGCGGCCTCCTCAACTCGGTCCTCCACACAGCCATGACCTCTCTCGTGCCTTTCTGTGCCTCTCACAAGCTGGACCACTTGTTCTGCGACGTCCCCCAGTTGCTCAAGCTCTCTTGCGCGGACACTTTCCCCAACCAAGTCACGTTGCTGGCGGTAACGATGCTTCTGGGTGTCAGTCCTTTCTTCTGCATCGTGGTTTCCTACATCCATATTGTCTTGGCAGTCTTGAGGATCCGCACCTCCCAGGGCCGCCACAAAGCCTTCTCCACCTGTGCTTCCCACCTCACGGTGGTCACCTTGTTCTACACCACCTGCATGTTTAATTATAACCGGCCCAGTTCAAGCCATCCTGAGTATATAGACACTCTGGCTTCTGTGCTTTACAATGTGGTGACCCCGATGCTGAACCCCATTATCTACTGCCTGAGGAACAAAGAAATGAAAGAGGCTCTCAAACGAGTGCTCGGTCCCAAAAAGTCACTAAAAATGCCCCACTGTCCCTGTAGTTCCAATAGTTGACCAAATTTCTAAAATCTTCCTGCTGGAGAATATTGTAAGCTTGTTACTGATGCATGCTAAGGAGAGGGCCTTAGCATACTCCGAGATACCCTATTAATGTTCTCAGGCTGTATGAGTTTTCCTCCTACCTGGCCTGTTTTCTGATCTCTAACGCATATCAAATCTGGTCATACGTTCCTTCCCCTTATACTATTAAGCTATTTTATCCATTATGCCTTCACACTGATGAAGGAAATTTTTTTGCCGCAACAGAGGTTGCAAGGCATTTATATAACAAATTGTGCACACCAGTTAGTAGGCAAACAATTGGTGTGTATTTATTTTTTAATTTTATTTATTATTTCAATTTATAGCCTGCCCGCCCTCCCTGGCCAGGACCAGGATCAGGGCGTGTAACAACCATAAAATCAACATAAATTCAATATAACGATATCAATAAAACAATAAAATCATGTCATAACAATTTCTGACTTTTAAAACCATAGATGGCACATAATACTGTAGTATGCTCACTTTGCCCTGATCTGGATGGCCCAGGCTAGCCTGATCTTGTCAGATCTCAGAAGCTAAGAAGGGTCAGCCCTGGTTAGTATTTGGATGGGAGACCACCGAGAAATACCAGGGTTGTGGAGAGGAAGGCACTGGCAAACCACCTCTGTTAGTCTCTTGCCATGAAAACCCCAAAAGGGGTCACCATAAGTCGGCTGCGACTTGACAGCACTTCACACACACACACACACACACATCTGCTCATTGTATTTATTTTTTATTTATTTAATCTACATTCATTCATTCGTTTAATTTATTACAGACTTGTATTTCATAAAGGACAATTTCTTCAGTTTGGAGGATAGCTTCAGTAAATTCTATGCAACCTGGTTGTAAATCAGCAATATGTATATATGTGATGGCTACTTGTTATACTTTTGCTGGTGGTAGAATCACAAGGTCACAGTCCAAAGAAGAGATATCGAAACTGGACATTAGCCGGCATACCGTCACTGTTGTGGTTTTGTGTAATGCAATCAATGCTACCGCTTTGTTCATTATAATTGTAATGAAATATATAATTCACAATTTCTTTGACCTTTTGTAACAACCATTTTGTAGGTTTCTGAAGTAGTTCCCATTTGTTATATGAGTACCTTGCAGCCCCTGGTGCTGCGTCGTTTTTTTCTTCTTCTGTCAGAGGTTTCTCCTAACTTTTCCCCTCCTTCACACTAATGACCCCCCCACGCACACACTAATGTTCTTGTTGTAATCTAAGGATTAAACAGTATGAGATGGCAGGACCTACCTATATTTACTCACATGTAGGGTAGGGATCTCTTAGCCAGCATGGCGTAGTGGTTAAGAGTGGTGGTTTGGAGAGGTGGACTCTGATCTGGAGAACCGGGTTTGATTCCCCTCTCCTCCACATGAGTGGCGGAGGCTAATCTGGCTAACTGGGATTTGTGTCCCCACTCCTACACATGAAGCCAGCTGGGTGACCTTGGGCTAGTCACACTCTCTCAGCCTCACCTATCTCACAGGGTGTCTGTTGTGGGCAGGCTGGATTTAGTTTTGATGAGGCCCTAAGTTATTGAAGGTAATGGGGCCCTTTATATGTCTAGATAACAGGTACAACAGCTTGACCTACATTCAACTGTGCTGCACTGCATTCTGCAGCTGCATGCTACATGTTGCCTTGCAACCAGTCCATGCAGAATGTAGGCTCCCTATATATAGAAATGAGCAAACCGGTGATATTTTAGGGAGCAGTTAGCAGGCGGGGACCATTACTTGCATCATAGGAGCCTACACAACACAAAACACTGTTGCTGTATGTAGGTTTTATTTTATTTGTTTTTTATCTTATATTTTGGAAATGTACATCCAGTTGTTTTATTCCTTTAAATTTTTGGAGGGGCCCAAGAGAGTGGGGCCCTAAGCTATAGCTTGTTTAGCTTATACTTAAATCCGGCACTGGTTGTGGGTAGGGGAAGAGAAGGTGCCCATTTGATTCTGCCTTAAGTGGTATATAAAAACCAACTCTTCTTCTCTTCTTATACAGAAGATGCAAGGCAGGCGAGATGAAGTTAGTTAATTAGTTTTGTCTTGTGTATCTTGTTTTTTTTAAGTAACCCTGACTTGTGTACGGTTCTATTGTTTCTGTTCTTTCCACTTGCTCTGTTTATTAATTCCCCTTTATTACTTAAAAGTACTTGTACTCCAATAAAATATTTTTGAGGTAGCTCATGATTCCACAGAAACCATGCTATCCTATTAGATCAATACAGTACTATTTTAGACAACTGTTCGTTTAGCTGCAGGTTAGACTGGATTTACTGTGGCTTGTTTTACAGATTGGGATTTTGTCATCCCGGCACAAATCAGATTTGAAGGTGCAGCAAATCTCCGTGAAGAATTCCCCTCCCAGACCTGAAAAGGGCCTTATGGGTCCAACCTACTAGTCCCTTTATCCCCAGAACACCTCCAGGTACCCTTGCCATGTCCTTCATAGAATCATATAGAATCACAGAGTTGGAAGGGACCTCAAGCTGTCGTTTCCTCCAGTGGAACAGACCTCTGCAATCTGGACATCAGTTGGCATTCCAAAAGAACTCCAGGCACCACCTGGAGGTTGGCAACCTTGCCTCTTTCCCAGGCTAGCCATTTTGTGGTTAGCTGAATCCCTTCTTGGCAGCTGTTTTGTGGTGGTGCCCACGACAGGAAAGTGTTTTTAGGATTGCAGCTGAAGATATCCCAAGAATTAGCAAGTGGCTTTTTTCATCTAAGGCTGTGATACAAAGGGGGTTACCGCACTTTGTATTCCCAGGGATGTATTAAGAGTTTGAAAATTTTATAAAAAAAACATCGCTTTAAAAGGGTTTTTGGATACCACGGCTTATAAATGGTTGGAAGACGTCTTCACAGCTAAAGGGGCCAAACAAAGTGCGAACAGTATTTTTTATAACGTTTTCAAACTCTTAATACATCGCTGGGAATACAAGTGTGGTAACCCCCAAAATCTCTTTTCTGTCTAACAACTTAGGGTGCCTAACAGACAGATACAACATCACAGCATAAGCTCTTTGTGATCAATAGAGGTCTTTTATGTGCTTTTAAGATGTATTTTAGTATCATTTTATTATTTTGAGCTCCCCCCACAATGCTTACTGGATATTTTGTGTTTTTCTATATCCTCCTAAAGAATAAATGCAATTGGGTTTCCAATACTTTGTGTGAAGTATTTTCCTTCACACTTTTTGGGTTTCCACCTGGGTCTTGTTCTCCATTGGGTGCAACCCTTTTCAAGATTCCCTGGGCCACACTTGGTCAGACCCTTGCAGTGATATAATCATTAGGGAGAAATATAAATACACAAGTTAACCGACAATAGGAGTGGCTTAGTCAATCATCTGCTTTGAATGCAAAACGTTGCAGGTTCAGTTATCTCCATTTCCAGTTAAAAGGATCAGGTAGTAACCAGCTGATGCCAAAGACCACCAAAGACCCTGGAGGGGCACACCCAGAAGTAGTAGACAATACTGACCTTGATAGATCAATGGTCTTACTTCAGTTTAAGTGTGTATGGTCCAAATCATAAGCGCACCTTATGGTGGTAAGTTCTCCTTCCCTGTTTGGGAGAAAAGTGGAGTACAAATATCTATGTAAATAAAAATCACAGCAGTCACCACCTGCAGGCAAAATGGGTCAAAGCACGGGGTGTTCCAGAGCTAGGGCTGTTTAGCTTGGAAAGAAGGCAGTTAAGGGGAGACCTGATAGAGGTCTACAAAATTATGCATGGTTTGGAGAGAGTGGGCAGGGAGCTTTTCTCCCTCTCTCATAATACTAGAACGTGGGGTCATCTGCTGAAGCTGGCAGGGGAGAGATTCAAAATTGATAAAAGGAAGCATTTCTTCACACAACGCATAGTTAAATTGTGGAACTCCCTGCCCCAGGATGTGGTGATGGCTGCCATCTTGGAAGGCTTTAAGAGGGGAGTGGACATGTTCATGGAGGAGAGGGGTATTCATGGCTACTAGTAAAAACGGATACTAGTCATACTAAAAATGGATACTAGGGGAGGGGCTGTGGCTCAGTGGTAGAGCCTCTGCTTGGCATGCAGAAGGTCCCAGGTTCAATCCCCGGCATCTCCAGTTAAAGGGACTAGGCATGTAGGTGATGTGACAGACCTCTCTGCCTGTGACCCTGGAGAGCCGCTGTTGGTCTGAGTAGACAATACTGACTTTGATGGACCAAGGGTCTGATTCAGTATAAGGCAGCTTCATGTATTCATGTGTTCATGATGCAAACCTATTCTCTCCAGGATCAGAGGAACATGCCGAATATATTAGGTGCTGAGGAACACAAGCAGGATAATGCTGTTGCAGTCATCTTGCTTGTGGGCTTCCTAGAGGCACCTAGAGGCACCTCGTTGGCCACTGTGTGAACACATTGCTGGACTTGTTGGACCTTGGCCTGATCCAGCATGGCCTTTCTTATGTTATGTTCACTTCTTATAGTCTTGTCTTCTGGAGATGCAGGAAGGCGCTTTGACCCAAACCGCCTCACCCTAAACACACAGCACTATCTCGGTAAGTACCATAGAGTGCTGCAGTTAGAGTAAGCTTTTAGGGAATTTCTTGGCATGGAGGGGGGAGAATCTTCATGTCCTGCTGATCTTGCTCTGATGGAGAAACTTCTGCCCTGCCCCTTTCCCTAGGTTTTTCCCCCAGAAAACAGGATTAACATTTGTCCTGACATGAGGGAAACAGAATAAAAACAGAGACACCCCTCACTTTTTTAATTTTAATTTTATTAAAAATTACAAATATACAATATTAAAAAACTTTGAATAAATGAAACTCAATCAGTACTTATACAACTAATAAAACCTATAAAACATATACTTTCTAAATGAACACTCTCTTTTATGAACCACCAGCAACAGAATCTAAACTTTTAAGCGTGTTCTCCATCCTGGATATAGTGGGTTTCCATATTCTATCCAATTCTTCTATGTTTTTTGTTATTTTGATAGTAAGTTAATTTAATCAGCACATAGATCTCTCTTACTTTGTCGAACCAAGTATTTAAGCTTGGAGAATTTGCTCCTTTCCAATATCTGGCAAAATTTATTCTTGCTAAAGTTAACATATGTAGGCATACATCAAGGAGTTTCTTATTCATAGCTGGTAAACAGTTTAACAGGATTATTTCTGGATTCAAAGGTATTTCTATTTACCCTTCACTTCTTTTAGTGGATCAGGACACGGCAGATGTCGCCTCTGAATCCATGCCTCAACATTAGCAGGCACCATTAGCAAATACATGGCGCATGGGCCTTTGAGGCGACAGGGCAGGGAGGTCATTGAGGCGAAGGGGCAGGGAAAGCTCAGAGAAGCAGTGAGAAGCCTGTTGCCAACAAACATGGAAGCCTATCCAGTCCTTCAGCTGTTCACAAACAAACCTCTTTCCCCCAAAAGCTTTACCACACAAATCCGTCCACATTTTCTTAGCAACACATTCAGAGTGCTTCAGCACTGATGTTGTTCTCTAGCCCCCACCGACCCACCCCCAAATACAGCCAGGATCAGAAGCGCATAGGGTTGCCAGCTCCAGGTTGGGAAATACCTGGAGATTTTTGAGGCAGAGCCTGAGAAGAGTGAGGTTTGGGGAGGGGAGGGACTTCAATGCCATATAGTCCAATTGCCACAGCGGCCCTTTTCTCCAGGGGAACTGATCGGTCCCCTAGAGGGGGACCTCCTAGCAGGAGGGGGACCTCCTAGCAGGAGATCTCCAGCTAGTAACTGGAGACTGGCAACCCTAGAAGAGCCGGTTCAGCCATTCCAAACTGAAGAATGTCCACACCTCAGATTCTTTCAGTGACAGGAGAGGTTTTCATGCAAATGGCAGGAGTCATTGGGTTGGATCCAAACAGCTTTTCCACTGGAGAAAAAGAGACACAGTCCCTAAAAGGCTATGTTGGGGATCTTGGGACCAGCAAAGACAAAACCCAGGTGGGACAAGAGCTGGAGTAAGGAAGCAAATTAGGTGAGACAGAGTAAAAATGCTGGCCATTGTTTCACTAAGGCTAGGAAGTACCTTTCTGCTAAGCGAAGGGTTCCTCGTGCTTTTTCCTCACAGGAAATAGCAGCCATACAAGTCCACTTTCCCTCATGCAATATGGAAAGTGGAGTTTGGTTGGCCAATACATCCTGCAAGTGTGTGGAGGATCCAAACACCCTTCTATTTCAGAACTGATTTCTCTTCAGGGAACGTAGATCTCGGAGGCAGCATTGACCTGTTGTCTTGCAAGCGTTTGGGGGGCAGTTCTGGAACACATTTCTCTCAACAGGCATTTTCCTTTAAACATTTCTCGAAATATTGGCTGGCATTATCTCCCCAAAAGCCCCATTCTAAACAGCAGCACTTTCTTTAACAAATCACAGGGAGTGCTACGGTTAGAATGGGACTTTCCAGGAATGTCTTGGTGTGTTTGAGAAAAGCTAGGATTTCATCTTTTTTCTTTCTTTCCAAAAGATCCACAGAATACCTGTTAACAGGACTGGGTTGGGCCCAGCCAGTTTTTCCACTGGAGGGTTTCCCCTTTAGCCACTAAAAAGGGTATGCAGGGGACCTACTTGAACAAAAACCTAGGGAGATAAAGTGAAGCAAGGTTTAGTGAAAGATGTGGCTGTATTCAATGAGTTTTTAAAAAATTGCCATGCATGGGCAACCTTGAGCAAGTCACTCTTTCTCAGTCTAACCTATCTCACAGGTGGGGTAGCCATATTAGTTCGTCACTAGCAATAGAAAAGAGCAAGAGTCCAGTAACCCCTTGTGTGTGTGTGTGTGTGTGTAAGTGCCATCAAGTTGCTTCCGACTCATAGCGACCCTGCCATCGTATTCCCTATTACTATGTATGAGTGTGAAAGCTGGACAGTGAAGAAAGCTGATAGGAAGAAAACAGATTCCTTTGAAATGTGGTGTTGGAGGAGAGTGTTACGGATTCCGTGGACTGCCAAAAAAGCAAATCAGTGGGTTCTAGATCAAATCAAGCCTGAACTGACCCTAGAAGCTAAAATGACTAAACTGAGGCTATCGTATTTTGGTCACATCATGAGACGACAAGAGTCACTGGAAAAGACAGTCATGCTAGGAAAAGTTGAGGGCAGCAGGAAAAGAGGAAGACCCAACAAGAGATGGATTGACTCAATAAAGGAAGCCACAGCCTTCAATTTGCAGGATCTGAGCAAGGCTGTCAAAGATAGGACATTTTGAAGGACTTTCATTCATAGGGTCGCCATGAGTCGGAAGCGACTTGACGGCACTTGATACACACACACAGTGACTATGATGTAAGCAGAGCAGGGTGCTTACAGTGGGTTGCAAAGCAGAAGATGATAAACTCCCTTCAGCCTGGGAGGGTCGGATTCTCCCCATGAGCTGCATGATGCAAAATGGATGCCATGGAACTTTTTGCAATGGCGCCAGGAGGAAAGGCCAAGAGAAGGAGTCAGGGCTGGGGGAGGCTGGGAAAGAAGCTTGACAGAGCGGCTGGCAAAAGTCAGCTTCTCTCAAGCTTCGTTCCCTCTGTGGGTTGGCACCCTCCTTAGATGAAGTGGGCATGGACCAGATGCCACCATTTGGGATCCCCTCCTTAGACCACTTTACTTAAGTTACCCCAATCCCTTCTAAGTACCATGCCAGTAAAGTTGCCAGCTCCAAGTTGGGAATTACATGGCGATTTTGGGGGTGGAGCCTGAGGAGTGCAGGATGTGGAGAAGGAAGAGGAGGAGTAGGAGGAGTTGGTTTTATATGCCGCTTAAGGAAGAATCAAACCGGCTTACCATCACTTTCCCTTCCCCTCCCCACAACAGATACCCTGTGAGGTAGGTGGGGCTGAGAGAGTGTGACTAGCCCAAGATCACCCAGCTGGCTTCATGAGTAGGAGTGGGGAAACCAACCCAGTTCACCAGATTAGAGTCTGCCGTTCATGTGGAGGAGTGGGGAATCAAGCCCGGTTCTGCAGTTCAGACTCCACCACTCCAAACCACCACTCTTAACCACTACACCACACTGAAGAGAGGAGGGATTTCAATACCATAGAGTCCAATGGCCAAAGCGGCCCTTTTCTCCAGAGGAACTGATCTCTATCATCTGAAGATAGGGTTGCCAACCTCCAGGTACTAGCTGGTGATCTCCTGCTATTACAACTGATCTCCACCCAATAGAGATCAGTTCCCCTGGTGAAAATGGGCCACTTTGCCAATTGGACTCTATGGCATTGAAGTCCCTCCCCAAACCCCGCCCTCCTCAGGCTCTGCCCCCAAAATCTCCAGATATTTCCCAACCCAGAGCTGGCAACCCTACCTGGAGATCAGTTGGAATGGCAGGAGATCTCCAGCCACTACCTGGAGGTTGGCAACCCTAAGTGCCAGAGTGTCTGATGGTGCCATCTTATGCAGAATCACTCCAGCCTTGAGGTTAAATGGCTTAGACTGGCGTAACTCTGCAGAGGATTGCACTGTCAAAGACAATTAACAAAACAAAACAAAAATCCATGTTCACCCAAAGATTCTGCCAATACAAACAAGAATACCAGTCATTTAGTTCAAGGCAGATGTAATGAATTATCCATGACACTTGATCTTTGTACATTCAGGGCACATTCACACATCGGGTTGCCAACCTCAAAGTAGTAGCTGGAGATCTCCTGCTATTACAACTGATCTCCAGCCGATAGAGATCAGTTCCCCTGGAGAAAAATGGCCGCTTTGGCAATTGGACTCTATGGCACTGACGTCCCTCCCCTCCCCAAACCCTGCCCTCATCAGGCTCCACCCCAAAAATTGCCAGGTCTTTCCCAACCTGGAGCTGGCAACCCTATTCACACATGCTGAACAATGCACTTTCAATCCACTTTCAATGCACTTCAGTGATCGTTTGCAAGTGGATTTTGCACAGTAAAATCCAGCTGCAAAGTGCATTCAAAGTGAATTGAAAGTGCATTGCTCAGCATGTGTGAAAGAGCCCTCGGTGTTGGCCTCTGTGGAGAAGAAGGTAAACAACCCGGTGGCTTTGGTGGAAGGGGTCAAGGGAGAGGTCTCCCCATGGCCTGAGCCTCAACGTGAGCATACACCAGTCACAGATACAAGGAGTATGGGTCAGCTGGGGTGAAAGGCCAAGGAAGGTCTTCGGAGAAGCGAGAGAAAGCGTGAAACTCCCCCGGGGGAAGAGGCAAACAAAGGCGATCTTGTGGCTTTTAGCAAGGGCAATGGTATCCACACAAGCAGCACTATCCCAGTTGTAACACGGAAAGTGAAGCTTGTTTGGGCGCCATTATCACCTTCTGGAATCGTTCCTCTTTCCGCTGGCACGTTCCCTCCGAGCTCCCTAAAAGCATGGCGGTTTGTCCTAAGCAGCCCGGTCCCAAACCGATAGCACTATCTCAAGATACCAGAGAGGGCTACAGTTTAGGGCAGGTCTGTCAGGAACTTCTGGGCGCCGTTGAGGAAAATGAGACCATCCTCCCTCAACCTTCTAAAAGCACAAGTTCTAGAGATCCCCCACCCCCCAAAAAAACCCTCTTACCAAGAGAAATGAGGCTTCTGTGCGATGAGGCCTTTTCTGGAGATGTCCCTTTAGGGTCTGCTGAGTTCCTTTATGAGGTGCAAATTCAGTCTCCCTTTGCTCCTGCCTGTTGGATCTCCTTGGCCTTTCTTTTATGGGCTGGCTGCTGGGTGTGTCACCAAACACACCCTCCCTAATCCTTTCACTTTGATTGCATCACTTTAGGGTCAGCAATCTTTTCAGGATGCAAATTACTGGTTCAAACCCTCTTGGAATGAGAAGGACCAGCTGAAATCTGCCAGCGAGAAAAATGTCCCCATGCAGAGGCAGCAGATACAGCGTGGTGTAGTGGTTAGGAGCTAGGGTTGCCAACTGCCAGGTAGTTAGTCAAGCTTATGTAGTCACTACGGCTAAAAATTATTTTCTTACATAGACTTAAAGCCAACAACAAAAATTCATTTTCCAAGTGTATGGTATTATTTTTGAATACTTTCTGGTTTTGTTACTTCACAAACACCTTATATTCAATATATATATATTTTTCTATACACTTTATCTTATATGAACAACAAATAGTACAAAACATGTATAACCAAAAATAATTAGCCATAGTGACTACATAAGCTTGACTAACTGCCAGGTAGTAGCTGGAGATCTCCTGCTATTCCAACTGATCTCCAGCCGACAGAGATCAGTTCCCCTGGAGAGAATGGCCGCTTTGGCAATTGAACACTATGGCATCGAAGTCCCTCCCCTCTCCAAACCCTGCCCTTTTTAGGATCCACCTCAAAAATCTCCTGCCGGTGGCGAAGAGGGACTTGGCAACCCTATTAGGAGTGGTGGACTCTAATCTAGAGAACCGGGTTTGATTCCCAGCTCGTCCACATGAGCGGTGAACTCTAATCTGGTGAACTGAGTTGGTTCCCCTGCTCCTCCACATGAAGCCTGCTGGGTGACGAGGGTTGCCAACCTCCAGGTACTAGCTGGAGATCTCCTACTATTACAACTCCAGCCAATAGAGATCAGTTCCCCTGGATAAAATGGCCTCTTTGGCTATTGGAGTCGATGGCACTGAAGTCCCTCCCTTCCCCAAACCCTGCCCTCCTCAGGCTCTGCCCCAAAAACCTCCTGCCAGTGGTGAAGAGGGACCTAACAACCCTATGGGTGACCTTGGGTTAGTCACAGTTCTTTTCGAACTCTCTCAGCCCCACCTACCTCACAAGGTGTCAGTTGTGGGGAGAGGAAGGGAAGGCAATTGTAAGCCAGTTTGATTCTTCTTAAAAGGTAGTCAACATTGGCATATAAAAACCTACTCTTCTTCTAGGGACATTAGCTGGTTATAAGCATCTATGGCACGAGAGAGAGAGAGAGAGAGAGAGAGAGAGAGAGAGAGAGAGAGAGAGAGAGAGAGAGAGGAGAGAGGGAGAGAGAGAGAGAGAGAGAGAGAGAGGCAAGCTCCCTTGAGTAAGAGAAACAAAGGCAAAGCCATTGGTGGAAGCGAGCCTGGACATTTCGTTTTCACCTGCAAAGATTTGGCAGATGGACAAGATTGTCTCATGGTCTGTTTGATGCAATTTACTTCAAGAGGGGAATGATTCATTTCCCTTCTTTTCAAAACTCTTTTTTTCTTTGGATTAGATCAGCAGGTGATTCAACAGCACAAAGGTGTCAGAAACGGTCCATGCAAGGCACAGGAATTAAAGAGGTGCAGGGAGATGCTTCCCAGTCGTTAGAATCTCCTCTTCTTGGAAATATCACCATTCTAATTTAAGTCATGTTCCTAAATTGTCTTAAGCCTGTTGAAGCTGTCATTACCAATCAACAGCTCAGGATAACTCCAAAAGTGTTCCACCTCCAACCAGTATGAGTAGATCCATCCATACTCAGCCCTTAGGGTTGCCAATCTCCAGGTACCAGAGACTTCAATTGCACAGAGTCCAATTGCCAAAGTGGCCATTTTCTCCAGGTGAACTGATCGCTGTCGGCTAGAGATCAGTTGTAATAGCAGGAGGTTTCCAGGTAGTACCTGGCAGTTGGCAACCCTATATATAGAGAAGGGACTCTGTTGCTGATCTCAAAAGCCAGGTGGGTTCTTGCAGGGGCAAAATCTGTGAACTTGAGTCCCATTTCTTCAAAGCACTCTCTACACAGATTCACATTTTAAATATCCATTTTTACAGTCAGGTAATCGGTTTCCTTGGGGGGGAAGGTTTTGCCCTGAAGAACATCAGCCACAGAAATAAACAACAAGGAATGTCTACAGGGGCCTCTGCAAGGGATTATATCTTCTCTTGCTTGACCGGGGCACCAGTTTTACTTCCGAACTGGATGAGAAAAGAATTCCTTCCGTATATCAGGTACATTATGGTCGTAACTAGATGATCTAAAGGGGAGCACATCTGATTCTGTCTAACGAGGATTTGTACAATTGATTTCTCTTTCTTTACAACTGCCGAATGTTACAAATGGCGGGTTTGTGGAGCTGAAAATGGCTAGTAGTGTAACTCTGTGCAGGTTTACTCATACGTTAGTCCCACTATGTAGAATGGAGAAACTACACCCAGACACTTTGGACAGGACTACAACCTGGAGAATGTACCTTGAGTCTGCCAAAAAGGGCCAATGGGGTACACAATTCTGGGGACCTGGGGAACCAAGAAAGCTTCCTCTGGAAGATACCTGCAACCCCATCTTCTAATAATAAAGCATCTTGTAAATGTTCTCAATGTAGGGGGACAAGGACCTATTTATCTGGGGTACATGTTGGTTCTTGGAAGCCTCAATGTGGCAATTAGGTGGCAGAACACTGATGGGGTCAAATGGACCGCACCCCTTCAAAACTCCCTGCAAATAGGGTTATATCGTTCTCTCTGCCATTTTATCCTCACATCAACAACCCTACGAGGTAGATTAGGTAGAGAGAGGGAGTGCCTGTCCCAAGGTCACCCAGCAAGCTTCCATGGCAGAGCAGGGATTCAAACCCGAGACTCCCAGATGTACACATGTCCAAGACTAAAACTACTTCACCACACTGGCTCTCAACTGGGGAGGGGCCGTGGCTCAGTGGCAGAGTATCTGCATGGCATGCTTGGCATGCAGAAGGTCCCAGGTTCAATCCCCGGCATCTCCAATTAAAGGGACTAGGCAATTAGGTGATGTGAAAGACCCCTGCCTGAGACCCTGGAGAGCCGCTGCTGGTCTGAGTAGACAATACTGACTTTGATGCACCGAGGGTCTGATTCAGTATAAAGCAGCTTCATGTGTTCATGTGTTCAACATGCACATGGGGGCCACTGGTTTGAGGAGGCAACAGGAACACCTCTGGATGCTGAACCTGTTCAAGGATTTAGAGGAAATGCCAACAACCATTTTCTCCAGCACTGACATTTCCATGTGTACATTTTCCAAACGTACAACTGACAATCTGTTATGTTAAGGTTCCTCACTGATTCATAGTCAACCAGAGATCCTGCACAGATTCTCCTCACCACTTTATGAGACTGGTTTACCAGCTGTTTGTCGGTCTTGGCAAGAGACCCCTTTATCTGTATTCGGCCTCAGCCCTGACTTAACAGGTAACAGGAGAAATGCTCCAGTCCAAGCTTGCTTAGACGCAGAAATTCCACCTTCAGAGATCTCCCTTTTCAAAGCTAGAATGAGCGAGAAGCTGTTTGTGGCTTGTCAGAAGCAAGGCCAAGACATTTGCCACGTATTCATCATGAGCCAGCATGGTGTAGTGGTTAAGAGCAGTGGTTCGGAGCGGTGGACTCTGATCTGGAGAACCAGGTTTGATTCCCCACTCCTCCATATGAGCAGTGGAGGCTAATCTGGCGAACTGGATTTGTTTCCCCACTCCTAAACATGAAGCCAGCTGGGTGACCTTGGGCTAGTCACACACTCTCAGCCCCACCTACCTCATAGGGTGTCTGTTGTGGGGAGGGGAAGGGAAGGTGATTGTAAGCCAGTTTGGTTCTTCCTTAAGTGGTAGAGAAAGTCGGCATTTAAAAACCAACTCTTCTTTTTCTACATCAGAGGCACCATTGTGATTTCTCAGGTACCAATAAAACAGGATAAACACACATGGAGTCACCTTTCAAGGAAGGATGTAGTTCCAGCAGAGGAGGAGTAAGGAATTTTGCATTGTTGTAGAGAAACAAATGCCATGGTTGTGTGTGTGTATTAAGTACCGTCAAGTCGCTTCTGACTCATGGCGACCCTATGAATCAAAGTCCTCCAAAATGTCTTTTCTTTGACAGCCTTGCTCAGATCTTGCAAATTGAGGGCTGTGGCTTCCTTTATTGAGTCAATCCATATCTTGTTGGGTCTTCCTCTTTTCCTGCTGCCCTCAACTTTTCCCAGCATGACTGCCTTTTCCAGTTAGGGGTTATGGGTTACCAACTACCTGGAAGAAAAAATGTTCTGTCCCTTTAACAGAGGCTTAATGGGATGTTATTTGGTGGTAGAAAATGCCATCAAGTTGCAGTCCATTTATAGTGACCCTGTAAAGTTTTCAAGGCAAGAGACATTCAGAGGTGGTTTGCCATTCCCTGCCAATTGTGGACTTCTTTGGTGGTCTCCCATCCAAATACTAACCAGGGCTGATCCTGCTTAGCTTCCAAGACCTTATGAGATTGGGCCAGCCTGGGCCATCCAAGTCAGGGTGGGATGTTATTTACTACTAGATGTTAGTCCCCCTCCATGCAGTGACAAGCTTCAGTTGCCTGTTTCTACAGATGAAACGTCTACTAGAGAGGGAGAAGACATTTTTTCCCTGGTATGTTGGCAACCCAAGCTGCGGTAATAAATTTGATTAAGACCAACCAAAATACCACTTCTCCAGAACCCTTGGGGAGGGGCTGTGGCTCAGTGGTAGAGCATCCACTTGGCATGCAGAAGGTCCCAGGTTCAATCCCCAGCATCTCCAATTAAAGGGACTAGGCAGGTAGGTGATGTGAAAGACCCCTGCCTGAGACCCTGGAGAGCTGCTGCCGGTCTGAGTAGACAATACTGACTTTGATGGACCAAGGGGCTGGTTCCATATAAGGCAGCTTCATATATTCATGTGTTTATGTGCTCTAGTTTATTTATTTGTTTGTTTGTTTATTGTTTCAATTTGATATCCCGCTCTCCCTGGCCGAAACCGGGCTCAGAGCGGCTTACAAGAGAGTTACAGAGCAATCAAGATTAACCAGATTGGGTTTAATGCAATGAAGGGAAGATAAGATTAGACCCAAAGGTATGGAGAAGATCATCCTTTCCAAATGGACCAAGGGGCTGATTCAGTATAAGGCAGCTTCATGTGTTCATTTGTTCAAGTTAAAAAGCAATCAAGATTAATGAGATTGGGTATGATGCAATGAAGGAAAGATAAGATTAGACCCAAAGGTATGGAAAAGATCATCCTTTCCAGAGAAAGAAAAACATCTCATTCTGAAGCAGACAAACTAACAGGGCTACCCATTGTGATCTATCTCATTCTGAAGACACATTTGTGAACATTTCCTGCTATCTCTTGACCAATATAATTGATGTGATAAAACAATCACTTTGCTTATGGATCCACTGCCCAGGGAGATTCACTCGCTCAATTTTTCCTATTTCCCTTTGTCGCTTTCATTAACTAAACTCATCAGGAGAAACCTAAGTGCACAACCTCTGTGATGCAAATGCCAGGGCAAGTCTCTCTTTGGGAGTAGATTTGCAATCCTACAGGAGAGAAAATGCCCATTTGCGGGAGAGAAATTTCTCAAGGGTTTAACTCTGTTTAAGATGGCACTGTTAGAGCCCAGGGTTTATTTATGAATTCATTTCAGCATCCATTTATGGACCAGATTCAAGTCCAGTACCACCTTAGACGGTGAAGAAAGCTGATAGGAAGAAAATAGATTCTTTGAAATGTGGTGTTGGAGGAGAGGGTTACGGATTCCGTGGACTGCCAAAAAAACAAATCAGTGGGTTATAGATCAAATCAAGCCTGAACTGACCCTAGAAGCTAAAATGACTAAACTGAGGCTATCGTATTTTGGTCACATCATGAGACAACTAGAGTCACTGGAAAAGACAGTCAGGCTAGGAAAAGTTGAGGGCAGCAGGAAAAGAGGAAGACCCAACAATTGATGGATTGACTCAATAAAGGAAGCCACAGCCTTCAATTTGCAAGATCTGAGCAAGGCTGTCAAAGATAGGACATTTTGGAGGACTTTCATTCATAGGGTCGCCATGAGTCTGAAGCGACTTGACGGCACTTAACACACACACCACCTTAGAGACCAACCAGATTTCCAGGATATAAGCTTTCGAGATTCAAAGGGAGCCTGGGGAAGGTGGGCTTTGGGGAGGGGAGCGACTTCAATGGGGTATAATACCATAGAGTCCACCTTCCAAAGGCATTTTCTCCAGGTGAACTGACCTCTGTCACCTGCAGATCAGTTGTGACAGTGGGAGATCTCCAGCCACCACCTGGCGGTTTCTTCAAAAGCATATAATGCCAAAAAAATCAACAGCAGTTTTATCAGTCCTTCTTTTTGTGTAGTTACAAAGAGTGTACTTATTTCTTTTTTTGTTGGTTGGTTATGTCCTTAGATGGGCAGGGAACAAGAAAGGATTCTTGTCAGGTCCATACCTCACAAGTTGCTGTGTTTGATATTATAAGATTTGAGAAGCGTTCTGAGATAAAATACAATCCAGACGCTTATGGGCTCTATGTCCCTTGGGGTGGCTGAAGAAGACTGGAAACAGGCTAAGTTACCGGCATCCTGTTCTACCCTGCACATCTAAGGACATAACCAACCAACAAAAAAAGAAATAAGTACACGCTTTGTAACTACACAAAAAGAAGGACTGATAAAACTGCTGTTGATTTTTTTGGCATTATATGCTTTTGAAGAGACTTTATTTTATTGCAATTGTGCCTTGTTGCTATATGGAATACAATTGTATACTGTGGCTATATGAAGAAATATAGTTATATAACAGTTTGAAGTTTGTTCCTATTTGGAGCATTATTTTGTAGTTTCATAGTATTATAGTATTAATAAGTAGCCAACAACTGTGTTTTTTTGACTACTATTATATTACAGTTGGATTTACTATCTTGAATACCATCTGGAGGTTGGCAGCCCTACCCCCACCCCCTGCCTGTGGCCAGGGGGGACTTGACAACCCTAAGGTGAAGGGGGGTCTGACTCACCAAAACTTATGATGCAATAAATTTCATCAGTCTTCAGGGTGCCACTGGATCCCAGTTCTCTCCTTGTTCAGCGCTATAACCACTGCATGGCACTGTCCCGTCCTGCTAATTGAACGGGTGCTTCTCTTGATTTGCCTGTTGGCTTTTTAAAAGCCATTTTCCAGTTTTCCATATGAACGGATCACCCCTTTTGGTTTTCCTAGGCCAGAATAAGAGCAGCGATGGGAGCAGCCAACGAGAGCGGGGTAACTGAGTTTGAATTAGTTGGATTCTGGGACCTACAGCCGTTTCACACTCCCCTCTTTGTCTCCTTACTCCTCACTTACTTGCTCATCCTCACGGGCAACTCCGTCATCCTAGCTCTCGTTCAGAGCAGTCCCCGCTTCCACGTCCCCATGTACCGCTTCATCGCCGTGCTGGCTACCCTCGAGATGTGCTACACCACAGTCACCATCCCCAAGATGCTGGTGGATCTTCTGGAGGGGCAGAACCGCATCTCCTTCAGCGGCTGCCTCCTGCAGATCTATTTCTTCCATGCCCTGGGCATCACGGAAGCCTGCTTGCTCACGGTGATGGCTTACGACCGCTACTTAGCCATCTGCACCCCTTTGACCTATCCGGCCACTATGACCACCAAGTTCTGCTTGCTGCTCGTGGTGGGATGCTGCACTTGTGGCTTTGCGTGTCCTCTGCCGGAAATCATCCTCATTTCCTCACTGCCATTCTGCGGGCCCAATCGCATCGAGCATATCTTCTGCGATTTCCCTCCATTGTTCCGTCTCCCTTGCGCTGACGTGTCCGGTATCATCATGACGGACTTCGTCATCCATGCCTCGGTCATCCTGGGTCCTGTCTTCCTGATTGTCTTCTCCTACATGAAGATATTGACAGTCGTAGCCAAAACCCAGAGCCCTGAAGGCCGCCAGAAGGCATTGTCTACCTGTGCTTCTCACCTCATTGTGGTCTTTGCCTTTTTCGGGACAACGGGGTTTATGTACATCCGTTTGACTCAATCCAGATCCTTGCAGTACGAGAGAGTCATTGCCGTGATCTATGCGGTCCTCACCCCTCTCTTCAACCCAGTTGTCTATAGCCTGAGAAACAAAGAGATTCAGGAAGAGATCAGAAAAATTACTAAGTTTCCAAATCTATCATTCAAGACCTGGCGGCATGGTTCATGCTGATACATTGGTGGGGTGACCACGAGGAAACAGCCATGCATAAACACTCTCTCTCTCTCTCTCTCTCTCTCTCTCTCTCTCTCTCTCTCTCTCTCTCTCTCTCTCTCTCTCTCTCTCTCTCTCTCTGTCTCTCAACCTGACCTACTTCACAGGGTTGTTGCAGATAAAATGGAGGAACAGAGAACTATGTAGGGTGCTCTGTGCTTCTCGGAGACAGGGCAAGGATATAAATGTGATCACCCAATCTTCACATAACTTTCAGGGGTGAATTGTTTTCCCTGTACAATTTTGTTTTTAAGTGCACCGGAAGTAAACACAGTTGACAATTGTCTGCCTATCCCCAAATATCTCAGGAGAGCATACAGAGGGTTGCCTAGATTTGTCCCCACAACAACCCTGAGAGGTAGGTTAACGAAAGAGAGTGACTGGCTCAAGATGGGCCCATGAGCTTCATCCCTGCACCAAGTCACATTGGCATTTGAATCCCTCATCACCAGAATAAACGATTATATTATTTATTAGTTTTTTTTATCATGCACATCTTTCCAGAAGCTGAGGACAGCATGCATTATCTTTTCCCCCTATTTTATCCTCGCAACAACCACCTGGTGAGGTAGGTTAGGCTGAGAGTGAGCTTCAGGGCCCAAGTGGGCTTCAGGGCTGAGTGGGGATTTGAACTTGGATCTTCTTCATGATAGTCTAACACTCAAACCGCTACACCACACAGACTGTCATGAAGCTCAGACAGTATAAACAGCATGAGAAATTTCACATGGTCCATCATGTGTAGGGTTGCCAGGCCTGGGTTGGGAAATACCTGGAGATTTTTGAGGTGGAGCCTGAGGAGGGAAGGGTTTGGAGAAGGGAGGAACTTCAATGCCATAGAGTCCAATTGCCAAACCGGCCATTTTCTCCAGGTGAACTGACCTCTATAAGCTGGAGATCAGTTGTAATAGTGGGAGATCTCCAGCTACTACCTGGAGGCTGGCAACCCTAATCATGTGCAACTGGCCATGTTTTCAGTACATCGGGACGGGTAGGGTTACCGGGTCCCTCTTCGGAACCGGTGGGAGGTTTAGGGATTCGGGGTTGGGGGCGGCGATCGGCATCTTCTATGTGATGGCATCACTTCCGGTTTATGTGGAAGTGCTGGCACCGTGCTGGGGGGCACTCTAGCACTCACGAAAAACTCTATGGCTTTTTCACGAGGGCTAGAGCATCCCTGCAGTGCGACGCCGGCACTTCCGCATAAAAAGGAAATGGCATCATCGTGTTGATGAATCCGATTGCTCCCCCTCTCTTCCCCAGTCCTGCTTCCTCCCGCTGACCACCTGAGGGTCAGCGGGCAGCCCGGCTAATTGGCGAGCCATTGCCCGCCATAACCAAGCATGGGAACCCTAGGGATGGGGGTGGGGACAAGCCTTATGGGTTTTCTTTTAAGATCAAATACTGGTTGTGTGGATGGAGTCTGAGACAATCCTTGTGATGTTGTGTGTGTGAGTGTTTTGCCGTCGGGTTACAACTGACGTATGGTGACCCCGCAGGGTTTTCAAGACAAGAGACGTTCTGGCCAAAATTACAAACTTCCTACAAGGAAGAGCTATGGATGAGTTTAAAAAAACATGGATAAAGGCCGCCACATATTGGGACAAACTGGCAAAAATGGATTTTAATAATTTAATTAGTGAGTTATAGATATAAGATTTAATATCTTTATATTTTAAGGTAAATGTTTTTTACTTTCAAAACTGTCAGACACTTCTACGGAAGTCGGGTGATGGATCTCTTTTTTTGGTGGGTGAAGGGTTGAGGGGGTATCGTTTTGGTTTGTTATAATTATAAAATTATGAATGTTGCAACTGGTACAAAATGATACTCTTTTGTATTTTCTTTTTTTATTTTTTCTTTGTTGTTTGTTTTTATATGTTTTATACGTTTGTTTTTTATGTTAAAAAAATCAATAAAAAATTAAAAAAAAAAGACAAGAGACGTTCAGAGGTGGCTTGCCATTGCCTGCTTCTGCAGGATACTTGGAGGTCCCCCATCCAAATTCTTGGAGGTCCCCCATCCAAATACTTGCTGGGGTCGAGGCTGAGAGTGTGTGACTGGCCCAAGGTCACCCAGCAAGTTTCCATGGCAAAGTGGGGATTCGAACCTGGGTGTCCTAGTCCGACACCTTAACCACTACACCACGCTGGCTCTCATAGCCTCAATTTATTCACATACAATAGCCATCAATTTGGCTTCAAGGGATTAGAACAGGGGTGTCGAACTCAATTGTTACGAGGGCCAGATATGACATAAATGCCACTTGGTCAGACCGGGCCAAGCCTCACCAGCCCAGATCAAGACTGAAGGGGGTGGTTTCCTTAGCTGGCTCATGGGCTGGATAAAAGCTCTCCAGAGGCCGGATCCAAGCTCCTGGGCTTATGTTTGATACCCCTGGATTAGAAAGACAAAATAGGTAATGCACTACCTTCAAGGGAGGGGCAGGTCAAGGGAGGCAGGTGCTTCTGAGTTCCTCAGAATGCTTTGTCTCCTCTTTTTCCAATCCATTGTAGAAGTTCCTCCATTTCCAAACCAACTGAGATCCTCTTCTTCCTGGAGATGTGCCACAGACACGTTTACAACCACCTCCCACCACCCACTTCCACCTAGTAAAAACAGTCTTGCTTTTTCCTTGAGATGAACTCCCATGGGTGAATGACAATCATGGCAATAATGATGTCCCCATGGAATGGCTGTTGGGAAAGGCTTTATTTCACCCTCTTTGTTGAAAGCTTTCAATCTACATGATTTATCTTCTGAAGAAGAAGAAGCCTCCTCTCAGTCCCAGTTGCCAAGTGCCATTTTTACATAGTGTTTGGAGTATGGTTGTTAACTCCTTTCCTCTGCGTTCAGATTCTGTTAAATGGGAAGATTCGAGAAGGTGGGGAGACTGTTGGTTTCTACCTGAGAGTCAGTGTGGTGTAGTGGTTAAGAGTGGTGGTTTGGAACTGTGGAGTCTGAGCTGGAGAACTGGGTTTGATTCCCCACTCCTCCACATGAGTGGCGGAGGCTAATCTGGTGAACTGGGTTGGTTTCCCCACTCCTACACACGAAGCCAGCTGGGTGACCTTGGGCTAGTCACAGCTCTCTTTGAAGCCACATTTTTTGAAATGGAAGCATCTCTCTAGTTATCAGAGGAGCATGCCAATTATATGAGGTGCTGTGGAACACAGGCAGGATGGTGCTGCTGCAGTCGTCTTGTTTGTGGGCTTCCTAGAGGCACCTGGTTGGCCACGGTGTGAACAGACTGCTGGACTTGATGGACCTCAGTCTGATCCAGCCTGGCTTTTCTTATGTTATCAGTTCCCCTGGAGCAAATGATGGCTTTGGAAGGTGGACTCCATGGCATCACATCTCCAGTGAGCATCCACGTACCCCTAATGTAGCTGTCCCCAGGCATACCTCCCATCTCAAGGATTTCCCAAGTGGGAGCTGGCAACCTTACTTTCTGTACATGACCAATAAAGAAGTGGGAAGGGGAGTGGACAAAAAGTGTTGCGAAATGCTGCCTCAAAGACTAGCATGCTTCTTCCCTATGAGCTTCATTAGCCAGTACATATAGCAAAAGAACAACAAAGAGGTTGGTGCCTGCGAGTGGTAGCTGTGTGTGTGTTAAGTGGTGTCAAGTTGCTTCCAACTCATGGTGGCCCTATGAATCAATGTCCTCCAAAACATCCTTGCTTAACAGCCTTGCTCACGTCTTGCACGTCTTCCTTTATAGAGTCAATCCATCTCTCGTTGGGTCTTCCTCTTTTCCTGCTGCCTTCAACTTCTCCTAGCATTATTGTCTTTTCCAGTGACTCTTATCTTCTCATAATGTGACCAAAGTACGATAGCCTCAGTGTAGTCATTTTAGCTTCTAGGGTCAGTTCAGGCTTGATTTGATCTATAACCCACTGATTTGTTGTTGTTTTGTGGCAGTCCATGGTCTCCTTAACACAATGGTAGTTAACTCACTAGATTAAAAATAAAACAGGCTGAAAGCAATGAAAGGCATCTTTATGTAAACCAATCAACTGAAGTATGCAAGATTCAAGGAGTTCAGAAGCCTATGAATGGAGAAAGGTGGAAACACCCAGACTCACCCTACATATGCAAAGTGGTCACTGATTGGTTTATTGGGCATCAGCAGTTGCATTCCTGGCCTCTACTCTATTTACAGCTGTATTTTCCCAAAAGAAGATGACCCTGAATGTAAGATCCTGAATGCAAGACAATGGGCCTTTAAAAAAGGCTATAAACAAAAGTATTTTTAATGACAATACACAGCTCTGACTGTTCCCTGAGGGCATTTCCTTTAAATCTCCTTGTTTTAGCAGAGGGAGAGAGGTGGATCTGATCTGATATCGGTCCGAAACAGGATTAGGGCTTGACCTCAGGAATGTTAGAACTCTGGTCTAGAAAACATGAAGGGAAAATGGCATTTATTGCGATATTCACGCCCCAGTTTTCTTCCCAATGGGGACCCAAAGCTCACAACATCCCTCTCCTATCCTGCATTTTATGTTCATGATGACAATAAGAACCCTGTGGGGTAGAACCATAGAGTCATAGAGTTGGAAGGGGCCACACAGGCCGAGGTTTGCTGCCTCTCTGGATATGGAGGCTCTTCCCGGGTCCTTGGTTGCCCACGGGACGTTCCCAGCAGAGGTCTGCTGAGGTTAACCGATTATGCCTGGACTGTTCTTCTGCACTTTCCCTGTCCCAGTTCCATGTGCCGATTATCCCACCACACCACCAGGGGGCGTTGGACGGTTTTTAAATTGTTGATTGGCATATCGATATAGCAGCATATTGATGTGTCAATTACTAATTTTTTTCAAAACCCTAAAGAAGCCCCCCTGATGGCATGGAGGGGCACAGAAGTGGGGAAAATGCAGGGAAACCCACTCTGTGGAAGAGCCAGCAGCAGCAGCCACAAAAAAACAGGGTAACCACAGCCAAGGATTTCTGTATGGAAAAGACTACAGTCTGGTGGATATGTTTCGCATCTCACGTGGACAAGCAACCTGGCACGACAATGCTCAAAGAACATAAAGCAAAAATAGCATTTTTTTAAAAAATCCCCAGATTAACTCATTGTTCAGCATTTTCAAATTCACACATGCACACAAAACACCTCCGGTTTGGTCCCAGGTTAGAAATGAATTTGAGACCATCTCTCCCCTCCCAGTCAGTAGTCACAAAGTTCAGAACTGTAGTTTTCTCAGGGTTGACTGCGGAGGACACCGTCGTCTGAGGTGCCTGGAAGCTCTCTTCACAACCTCCGCCTCTTCTCTGCGATGGAGTTATAGATCTCCTGAGTCATAGGCACGTAGTGTTTCTCGGCCACATCCAGGAAGAAGAGGGGGTCACGAATGGCTGCAGGATCGAACCCTTCCTTTACTAGTTGGCCTTTGACGTGTTTGAAAGTTCCTGTGATCTCCAGGGCTTTCTGAACGTGAAACAAAAAGGCAGTGAATACGAACAATCCCAAAACAGTCCTCCCCAACATAAGAGTTAAGAGCAGGCCAAGGGACTGGTGTTGAGGATTAGATAGCGAGCATCGTTACATGTCAGACAGACAAGGGTTAAAATTGATTTTATTGATGCTGACCAGTTCAAGAAGGTGAAGTAATCTCCAATGTGTCAATTAGCTATTGGTCAGTGAGGATCAGTTGTAAACATGCTTGTGGTCACGTAGCCACAATCTGCATATTACTGCTTTCTTCCTTTGTTTAGAAGAGAAAGCAGTACCCAGTTACTTTATGGATCTCAACCAGAGAGGATGGGGCAACTCTGTATTTTGGAGATGCCATGTGCGTAAGCTTAGAAACTGCCAGATCTTTTCTGGCACGTATAGGAAATTAGAGATGTAGTAAGGATTTCTTGTTTTAACCTCAAGTATACCCTACCCTATTTTATAGTGAGTAAAGTTTGTTTTTGCTAAGACAAAGGACTTTGTCTATTCATTGTGTGCGTGCGCTTTATTTGACTTTCACCAGCCACAAACATACGATCCATAACCTCTGATAAAAGAATTTTCCTAACAACTGGGGGTGGGGGAAGTGGCATGGTATAGTCAGATCTCAGAAACTAAACTAGGGTTGGTAATTGGATAGGAGACCATCGAGGAAGGCTCTGCAGAGGAAGGCAATGGCAGATCACCGCTGCTTCTCACTTGCCTTGGAAATAGGGTTGCCAGGTCCCTCTTCACCACCGGCAGGAGGTTTTGGGGGCAGAGCCTAAGGAGGGCGGGGTTTGGGGAGGGGACGAACTTCAATGCAATAGAGTCCAACTGCCAAAGCAGCAATTTTCTCTGGGGAAACTGATTTCTATTGGCTGGAGATCAGTTGTAATAGCAGATCTCCAGCTAGTACCTGGAGGTTGGCAACCCTATGTGGAATCCCGTACTGGGCTCGCCATATGTTAGGGTTGCCAACCTCCAGGTGTTCTGAATATAAGTAGAGTTGCCAGCTTTGGGCTGGGAAATACCTGGAGGTTTGGGGGTGGAGCCTGGGGAGGGAGGGGCTTGTGGAAGGAAGGGGCTTCAATGGGGTACAGTGTCATAGAATCCACCTTCCAAAGCAGCCGTTTTCTCCAGGTGAACTGATCTCTGTCGCCTGGAGATCAGTTGTAATAGCAGGAGGACTCCAGCCCCCACCTGGAGGATGGCAACCCAAAATATAAGGGTGGAGGGGTGAGGGAATCTTTGCGGTTTGAACTTCTGGTCGCTCTGTTATATCACACTTGAGACTACAGTCAACTCTGGTTGAATTGCATTTATTTGTGACAACGCCTATTTTTGTTTCTAGTTGGAACATTGTTAAGAAAAGGACTGAACTCGGAATTTCACATTGTATGATTTAATGCAATGGAATTTATGCAAGGTTTCTTTTGTGTAGATTAGTAACATGAACATTACTGAAGTGTAAATCATATTTGGCATTATTACTATTGATTAATTAGAGCCTACTTTGTCAATTAACCACCTGGAGGATGGCAACCCGAAATATAAGGGCGGAGGGGTGAGGGAATCTTTGTCTGGGGAGGCCACTGGGGAGTGTCTCTTGGCAGTGGTGATTTCTTTGGGCAGAGCTGGGTATTGATACCCAATATTGTCATGTACGTAGGGTTGCCAACCTCCAGTTACTAGCTGGAGATCTCCCGCTATTACAACTGATCTCCAGCCGATAGAGATCAGTTCCCCCTGGAGAAATTGGGCGCTTTGGCAATTGGACTCTATGGCATTGAAGTCCCTCCCCTCCCCAAGCCCTGCCCTCCTCAGGCTCCACCCCCAAACACCTTCTGCTGGCAACCTTACATACACGACATTTTGTGGGCCACAGCAAAAGAGCAATGCAACGGAGAGGTGCCTCACCTGGATGCGGATGAAGTGTGGGATGGCGTAGTTTGGCAGGTAATCCTTGGCATGTCTGTACATCTCCTCTTCATCAAAAGGCAGCCCCTCCTTTAGCTGGATTGCTGCCATTCCGATCTTTCCTTCATGGCCTGCAGCAAACCAGAAAGAAGTGAGGGGGACGGGACTGATCATAATATAAGAAGAGCTCTGCCAAATCAGACCAGCATTCTGTTTCACGTAGTGGCCAAACAAGTCGCCCTTGTGGGCTAACAAACAGGGCACAGAGGTCAAAGCTTTTTCCAGGCTGATATTGCCTCCTAGCTAGGTTTGCCAGCTCCGGGTTGGGAAATACCTGGAGATATTGGGGGGCGGGGCCTGAGGAAGGCAAGGTTTGGAGAGGGGAGGGACTTTGATGCCACAGAGTCCAATTGCCAAAGCGGCTGTTTTCTCCAGGGGAACTGATTTCTATCACCTGGAGATCTGTCGTAATAGCAAGAGATCTCCAGCCAGCCACCCCACCCCCCAAGGCTGGCAACCCTACTCCAAGCACAGGTATTCAAAGGATTACTGCCTCTGCATATGAAGGTTCCCCTTAGTCCCCCAAGCTTAATACACACACACAAGTTTTTTCTCAGCTCGGGATAAATCAGAAACCCCACTTGACTGAAGGATTTCAACATTTCCAAGCTGGCCAGATGTTACAAAAAGGGAAGTAGTCTAATAAGAGCTTTAAAACCAAGGGAGGGGCTGTGGCTCAGTGGTAGAGCATCTTCTTGGCATGCAGAAGGTCCCAGGTTCAATCCCTGGCATCTCCAATTAAAGGGACTAGGCAGGTAGGTGATGTGAAAGACCTCCGCCTGAGACCCTGGAGAGCCACTGCTGGTCTGAGTAGACAATACTGACTTTGATGGACCCAGGGTCTGATTCAGTAGAAGGCAGCTTCATGTGTTCATGTGTGTGTTCCAGGCTGCGGCTATATTCCACCTGAATTGCTTAAACTTGATCCAGTTTGGTGGGCTTCCTTTTTGGCACCTTTATTTACTGAGATGAATCAGACCGAGAGTTGGAAATTAGCCATGATAGTGTCATTTTTTAAAAAAGGAACAAAAAAATGATCCAGCTAATTATTGTCGTATAAGCTTACTCTCTGACACAGGCAAACTTTATGCTAGCCACCTAGCTAGTAGGCTGAAAGCGTGGACTGAGGACTCAAACATCTTAAGCAATGCCCAATTTGGATTTAGGGGAACAAACAAGTACAAATTAACCCTGCAAGTACAAATTAAACTGACAAGTGGCACGCGAGGAAAATCAGATCTCCTGACTTAATTGGATATATGAGCTTTAATGCAAATTATGTTTTCACATAAGAAGAAGAGTTGTTTTTTATATGCCGACTTTCTCTACCACTTAAGGGAGACTCAAACTGGCTTACAATTACCTTCCCTTCTCCTCCCCACAACAGACATCCTGTGAGGTAGCTGGGGCTGAGAGAGCTCTAAGAGAACTGTGACTTGCCCAAGGTCCCCCAGCTGGCTTCATGTGTAGGAGTGGGGAAACAAGTCCAGTTCACCAGATTAACGTCCGCCGCTCATGTGGAGGAGTGGGGAAATCAAACCCAGTTCTCTAGATTAAGTCCACTGCTCCAAACCACTACTCTTAACCACTACACCACGCTGGCTCTCGAAATGCTTTAGGAAACTTTGGAAGCCCAATACACACAAACACACACAGAGAGAAATCTCACCTAGATCTTTTTGACAGTCCTTTCACAGAGCTCGGATCAACTCTCTGTGTGACATTTTTTATAGATAAGGTGTCAGCCACTAACACCCCACCTCACCTACCTCACAGAGTCGTTAATGTGAGGATAAAATGGGGAAGGGGAGAATGATGTTGTAAGTTGCTTAGAGGCTCCTTTGGAGAGAAATGTGGGTTATAAATATCTAAAGAATGCATCATAATAACAGGAGAATGACGCTGTCGATGCCCTTTCTTTGGACACCATGTGGTAGAAAAAGACTTTAAAAAAAGACAATTTAGACCCACCTGGCACCGGCACACCATATACGTTGACTTCTTGAATAAACTTCAGTGTTATCAGGATTTTCTCAACCTCTGTAGTGGCTACGTTTTCCCCTTTCCAGCTGCAGTGAGAAAGGAACCATCACCACTGGGTTCATTGTTGATATTTGATTTTATAGAGGTGGACATCCATTAATTTTCTCTACATCTAGGAAAACTATGCAGTTCAATAGCAGTCAGGTTCCTGAGTGGACATCCTATCTATCCTATGTATCAGAGTTTTAAATTCTGATTAGTGCAGATGAGTCTATCTTACATGGCAAAAGGAATGGGAAGAAGAAGAAGAAGAAGAAGAAGAAGAAGAAGAAGAAGAAGAAGAAGAAGAAGAAGAAGAAAAGAAGAAGAGGAGGAGGAGGAGGAGGAGGAGGAGTTGGTTTTTATATGCCAACTTTCTCTACCAAGGATGTCCAGCAGGCTTCACGTGGAACAGTGAGGAATCGAACACGGTGCTCCAGATTAGAGTCCACCGCTCTTAACCACTACACCATGCTGGCTCTCTGACCTGTAGTTAGCCCTAATTTAGGTCTCTCCCAGGGGGACAAACAACTCATCCCCACCCATGCAATGTGAAGAGTCTCACCGAAAAGTATCTCCCACCCGATCCTGGAAATACACAAAGCCTTCACGGTCTATCATCAGGAGGTCTCCACTGTTGAAATAACAGTCCCCTTTCTTCCGGACATCCCGGAGAATCTTCTTCTCTGTCTTCTGGAGGTCCCCCGCGTAGCCAACAAATTGGTTGGTGTTTGTAATCTTGCCCACCAGCAAACCCGTCTCACCTGGGAAATGAAAAGAGAATCGAGTGGAGTCAACTGAGCCATCCCTCCACCCAGCAAAGAGCCAAGGGCAGGGCTGCTATCTCGGGTGTTTCAAATGAGAGGAGGAGGAGGAGGAGAGTTGGTTTTTATATGCCGACTTTCTCTGCCACTTAAGGAAGAATATACCGGCTTACAATCACCTTCCCTTCCCCACAATAGACACCCTGTGAGGTAGGTGGGTCTGAGAGAGCTCTATGAGAGCTGTGACTAGCCCAAGGTCACCACCCAGCAGGCTTCATGTGGAGGAGTGGGGAAACCAGCCCGGATCACCAGATTAGTGTCTGCCACTCATGTGGAGGAGTGGCCCGGTCCTCCAGATCAGAGTCTACTGCTCCAAACCACCGCTCCTAACCACTATACCACGCTGGCTCTCTCATGAAGACCACGATCAATGTTACAAATGAATTTATATTTGCAACTACTTCTCCCAGGTCTGTTCATAGCAATGGAATGGTGAAACTGACCGGACCAGACCAGTTGATTCTGGTCTAGTCAATTTCCCTCTAAAAGAGAAGGAATAACTATTCTTGAATGGCAGAGCACTGAACAGATTAACAGGTATCCTTGGGTTTCTTTTTCAAAGGTATGCATGCATCAAATGAGGACAGGATGCATGAAACACAGCTCACTCATGGGACGTGGATATTAAGCGGCATGAGGGGAGCATTTTGTGTTTGGAGAGGAGGCCCCTTGTCATAGTGGAAAACTCAGATAGAAACTTCTCTGGTTTGATTGATTTTCTGAGGTATGACCTGGATGCCCCAGGCTAGCCTGATCTCATCATATCTAGAAAACTAAGCAGGGTTGGCCATAGTTAGTACTTAAATGGGAGACCAGCATGGTGTAGTGGTTAAGAGCAGTGGTTTGGAGCGGTGGACTCTGATCTGGAGAATCGGGTTTGATTCCGCACTCCCCCACAGGAGCGGCGGAGGCTAATCTGGTGAACTGGATTCGTTTCCCCGCTCCTACACATGAAGCCAGCTGGGTGACCTTGGGCTAGTCACAGCTCTCTTAGAGCTCTTTCAGCTCCACCTACCTCACAGGGTGTCTGTTGTGGGGAAGAAAAGGTGATTGTAAGCCAGTTTGATACTTCCTTAAGAGGTAGAGAAAGTTGGCATATAAAAACCAACCCTTCCTTACCACCAAGGAAGTCCAGGGTTGCTATGCAGAGGCAGACAACAGCAATCCACCACTGAACATCTCTTGCCTTGAAAACTCTACAGGGTCGCCATGCTTGACCGCAAAAAACAAACAAACAAAAACCCTCAGAAGACTAGGGTCTTATATGCATGGCTGTTTTCCTTGCAGTCACCCATCCAATGACTTCAGGGCTTTGTTTTGATTATGCGTGCCGTTTCGGGCCATCAGATCATATAAAATAAAGCTGTGACAGGCTCAAGATCACCCAGCAGGCTTCATGGGGAAGAATGAGGAATTGAACCCAGTTCTCTAGATTAGAGTCTGCCACTCTTAACTACCACACCACGCTGGCTCACGTACATTAAGACTTTATTAAAAGGGACAGAACCTTTTCTCTCCAGGCCTGTTGGTAGGGTTGCCAACCTCCAGGTACTAGCTGAAGATCTGCTGCTATTCCAACTGATCTCCAGCTGATAGAGATCAGTTCACCTGGAGAAAATGGCCGCTTTGGCCATTGGACTCTATGGCATCGAAGTCCCTCCCCTCCTCAGGTTCTGCCCCAAAAAACTCTCGCTGGTGGACCCCCATAATTTTCCACCATCCCCTGTAAAAATAGAAGGATGCTTCTCTCGCTGGTGATGAAGAGGGGCATGGCAACCCTACTGCCTCTCTTAACCACTACACTGTGGTGGCTCTCTGACCTGATGTTATCCCTAATTTAGGTCACTCCCAGGTGGACAAACCACTCATCCCCACCCATACAATGTGGGGAGAAACCAGAACTCTGACTACGCCAAGCCCAGTCCATATCTGAATGCTCCTTATGTTCCCTTACCTGGGGCTACGGGGATGCAGTAGCCTTTCTCGTCCCTCACAGGCTCACCTGTGTCAGGGTCATACTGAACAAGTTCAAAAGGAGTGATTTTCTGAAAGGGAATAAAATGGAGGGTGGAAACATGAGCCCAAAGAAGACAGAGGTTCGTTGTGGCTGCTATTGTATTTCACCTGTGCCTCCCCCCTGCCAGTTTCTGTCTAGGAACTGCAGCACACCGTTGCAACCTTTACACGCTTGTATTGCAGCCTCTTTTAGCAAGACTATTCAACCCCTTTGCATTTGCCCCTGTTCACTGGAAACGCCAGTAATTTGTAGTGCAAGAGCTAAAACTACATGCAACACTGGAATTAGGGTTGCCAACTTCCAGGTAATTGCAGGAAAAAAACAGTATTAAGACTCAACGATTTGAATAATAATATAAATGTATTAAAGCACAAAGTACAAACTATCACCAAAGTGCAAAACTAAACACAATACCCCTTACACAATACAGACTATGTACAAAAACAAGTAACAATTCTCACAGTTCATGGAATTACAGTAAAAGAACATCCAGAGTGGTGTCCATCAATGTCATACAAAAAGTCAAAATTGTATACTGCCTATTTTATAGGCTTGGAAGGACACCATTCAGAAGACCGTCTGCAGTAGCCTTTTCGTACATATGTTTTTGTACATAGTCTGTAAGGTGTAGGGGGTACTGTGTTTAGTATTGCACTTCGGTGATAGTTTGTACTTTGTGCTTTAATACATTTATATTATTATTCGAATCGTTGAGCCTTAATACTGTTTTTTCCTGCAAACAACTTTACAGTATTGGTGATTTCTTTCTTAACTTCCAGGTAATAGCAGAAGTTCTCCTGCTATTACAACTGATCTCCTGCTGATAGAGATCAATTCACCTTGAGAGAATGGCCACTTTGGCCGTTGGACACTATGGCATTGAAGTCCCTCCCCTCCCCAAACCCTGCCCTCAGGCTCTGCCCCCAAAATCTCCCGCCGATGGCAAAGAGGGACCTGGAATTCTGTGAATGGGCCTCCAAACATGGGACGTGGCTCTTTAAAGCAGCACAAGTGGGTTCCGATCTGGAGTGGGATCCGATCCGGAGTGGAGAAAAGCGAGCTAAAAGTTGCTCCAGGGAAAAAAGACTGGCACAATAAGAGTACCTGTCTTTTTACTTGGCGAGGATTTCAATCAGGCTGGAAGAGGGTGCCGTTTTAATCTGGAAACTGGCATGGAGGGGGAGAATTATCCCACCCCTCTCCAGCACCATAGCCTTAATCCAGATTGAGTATTCCCATGGCTAGTCCCTGGAGGTTGGCAGCCCTATGCCCTGCCTCTGTGTGGGCTGAGAGAGTTTGGAGAGAGGCGCTCGAAGGTGCCACAGACGCAGGACGACCTGTTCCCAGGGGTGATCCTGCCATATCGGGCTGGAGCAGGCCAGGTTCCTTCCCTTCCCTGGATTTTCCTTTGGCTCTACTCCCTGAGGATGGTTACTAGATTATTTTTGGCTCTCTGCCCACGACTGTGATGAGTCTACCTCACCTTTAGGAAATATTTAATGTTACAGCAGTTGCAAAATCAGACGGCCATCTTTTAATCTTATTGTATATGTTTTTAATTCTGTGTTTTAATTTATATTTTAATTATATTATATTGAATTATATATACCAACTGTTGGAAGCTGCCCTGAGCCCGATCTGGCTGGGAAATGACGTAATGGAATAAAATAAAATAAAATAAAACTGTGACAGGCCCAAGATCACCCAGCAGGCTTTATTTGGAAGAAAGAAGAACTGAACCCGGTTCTCTAGCTTAGAATCTGCCATTCTTAACCACCACACCACTCTGGCTCATGTACATTAAGCCTTTATTAAAAGGGACAGAAACTGTTTTCTCCAGGCCTGTTGGCAGGGTTGCCAACCTCCAGGTACTAGCTGGAGATCTCCTGCTATTCCAACTGATCTCCAGCCGACAGAGATCAGTTCCCCTGGAGAGAATGGCCGCTTTGGCAATTGGACTCTATGGCATTGAAATCCCTCCCCTCTCCAAACCCTGCCCTCCCCAGGCTCCGCCCCAAAGTCCTTGGAGTGATTATTAAACCAGTCCAAATGTACAATCTGTGCTCTCTTTTTTGTTCACAAATCAACCAAAACCAGTTCAGCAAAGTTCGTCTCTGAGTAAACATGCCCAGAATCTGGTTGCATTTCATTTGCGTAGAAGAACCTCACGAGAGAGAGAGGACTTTGCTCTCTGGCAACATTCTACTCGTTGGCCGTGGCAACGAACCATTATCTAATTTTCGACTCAAATTAATTCAAAGTTCGAACCCACCTGACCCCTGTGCACCCACTCCACCCCGGTCAATACTTGCGCTGCCTTTTCGAGCAATGCCCCCTGGACAGAGGGTGTCAAACGGGGCTGAGTTAGTTGCGTTGCAAGTTTAAAACCTGATTTTTAAAATCAAGCCACTTCCAAGCAGGGGTGCAAAAAGGTGCCCTAAGGTGGCCGGCTCTGGGTTGGGAAGTACCTGGAGATTTTGGGGGTGGAGCAAGAGGAGGGCAGAGTTAGGGGAAGGACTTTGATGGGTAGGGTTGCCAGGTGGGTATTTTTGGTGGGCAATTGCCTGACAATCCACCGGGCTGCTTCGGAGCGAGGATCGCACGCGGCTGATTACATCACTTCTGGGTTTGAGTACTAAAGTGGCCACGGCAATGTGGAGCTTCCAGGGGTAAATCCAGAAGTGATGTAACAGCATTGCACACAGCCACTCAATCGCCCCAGCCCAAAAGCCTTCCACCGATTGAGAAGAAGGACCTGGCAACCCTATCTCCGGGGTATCATCCCATACAGTCCATCTTCCCAAGCAGCCATTTTCTTCAGGTGAACTGATCTCATTCACCTAGAGATCAGTTGAAATCTCAGGAGATCTCCAGCTACCACCTGGAGACTGGTAACCCTTCCAGTTAAAACCATCAACCCTTTTTCCTGTGTCACCAAGGAAACAGACAAGCAACCTGTCTTCCACTTCAGGGTCTAATAGCAGTACCAGAGTGGGATAAAAGAATAATACTATTGGGAAAGGTGAATAAAAGAAGCCCCGTGGCGCAGAGTGGTAAGCTGCAGAACTGCAGTCAAAGCTCTGCTCACGACCTGAGTTCGATTCCGATGGACATTGGTTCAGGTAGCTGGCTCAAGGTTGACTCAGCCTTCCAAGGTTGGTAAAATGGGTACCTAGCTTGCTGTGGGTAAAGCATAGTGGACTGGGGAAGGCAATGGCAAACCACCCCGTAAATAAAGTCTGCCGAGTAAACATTGGGATATGACATCACCCTATGGGTCAGTAATGACCCAGTGCTTGCCCAGGGGACTACCTTTACCTTTTCCTTTTAAGGTGAATAAAAGTCACCAGCTGCCTTTCCTGCAATAAGAGTTCATTTCTGACTTCCTTCCAAGGAATCCATACGGTTCTTCCAGCAGAAGCGAGGATGGGGAACAGAGGCCTTTTACGCAGAGACGTTTTCCCGCGGTCACCCCTGCTGACTGCTTCGGGGCTTCTTTTTGATTATGCAGGCCTTTGCTGCCCGACAGAGGTTGCCTCACTCCCCCTTAGGGTTGCCAGGTAGTACCTGGAGACCTCCTGCTATTACAACTGATCTCCAGCCAATAAAGATCAGTACACCTGGAGAAAATGGCCGCTTTGGCAATTGGATTCTATGGCATTCAAGTCCCTCCCCTTCTCAAACCCTGCCCTCCTCAGGCTCCACCCCAAAAACTTCCCGTCAGTGGCTAAGAGGGACCTGGCAACCCTACTCTCCCTGCACCTTTTGCCTGCATTTTCCGGATTCTGGCTAAAAGAGCATCTGGAAAACACGGGCAAAACACATGGGGAGAGCAAGGTGACCTCTGACAGGCGGAAAAGGTCTGGATAATTGAAAGGAAACCCCAAAGCAATCGGCGGGGATGATGGCAGGGAAATGTCCCTGCATGAAAGGCCAGAGTCTTTCAAAAGAAGAAGAAGAGTTGGTTTTTATATGCCGACTTTCTCTACCACTTAAGGGAGACTCAAACCGGCTTACAATCACCTTCCCTTCCCCTCCCCACAACAGACACCCTGTGAGGTAGGTGAAACTGAGAGAGAGTGACTTGCCCAAGTTCACCCAGCTGGCTTCGTATGCAGGAGTGGGAAAACAAATCCAGTTCACCAGATTAGCCTCCGCCACTCATGTGGAAAAGTGGGGAATCAAACCCGGTTCTCCAGGAGACGTTCCCTTCATGGCAAGGAGTGGCAGAACCGATTTCAACTTCAAAGCAGAGCTTTGCAAAGGATTTGGGAACAGGTCTGACCCATCCCAGTAGCAGAGATGGCAAGGGCACGCCTTAATTATTATTAAAACACCCTGACTGCTCTCACAGCGGCTTTATCAGTCCAGGCAGCTTCTGCCTGTGTGGGTGGAGCAGATTTCATCATTACACAGAATGCTCACAACCCTTGACAAGGAGCACGCCTAAGTAAGTGATTATTTTTTAAAAAAGGAATCCCAGCCCAGTCCACCAGCAACAGTCTCTGCTCTCCGGCAAGTCGTTCCAATCACTATTACCCTGTGCAAACCAGCAGCATCAAATCATTGAGGGCCATTTATGCAGGGTCAGTTTTGATGCTCGCTCAAAGCTCTTTTTTGAAATGCGACCTTTAAAAAGCTTATTCACCGTCCCAACGCATAAGGAGAAATTCCACCCCCACTCGCCTGCTCCTTCTCATGGTGACCAAGGTTCAACACTGAGACTTTGCAACATGCGAATCAGCCACAGTTGTAGCGCATGAATCTTCCAGTTGAGCGCTCATTACCTTGATTAAGAAGTTGTCCCTTCCCACGGCTCCAACTTTCCCTGTGTAATTAATGAATCCAACGTTTGCCTCTGTGGCTCCATAGACCTCACAGATCTGGACGGGTCCAAATCGGCGTAGGAACTCCTTCCAGACCTCCACCCGTATGCCATTGCCCAGTGCTTTCTGTACACCATGCTCACGGTCGTTCGGCTTCTGCAAAGCAACACATGAACACATGAACACATGAAGCTGCCTTCTGCTGAATCAGACCCTCGGTCCATCAAAGTCAGTATTGTCTATTCAGACCGGCAGCGGCTCTCCAGGGTCTCAGGCAGAGGTCTTTCACGTCACCTACTTGCCTGGTCCCTTTAACTGGAGATGCCGGGGATTGAACCTGGGACCTTCTGAATGCCAAGCAGATGCTCTACCACTGAACTAGGGCCCTTCCCCAGAGGTCTGCAGCTGTGCTCATGACTCCTTAGAAACAGCCACTGGCTTGCCCACTTACCCTCCAAGAGACTCAGTAGGGAAAACCTGATTAAAATGGGCTCATTCTCTTCTTTCTTATGAACTACAAATGACTAATATGGCAGAAAAGGCTCCATTGGGTTTTGTGGGAAAGACATTGAGGGAAAGACACAAGCCTGTTACTGAGCTATAGCCTCTCTCCTCTACTGAAAACATTGGGTTGGATCTAGTCAGCTTTTCCATTGGTGAAAAAGAGAGGCGGGAATCCCCTTTGGTTACCCAAAAGGCTACAATGGGAATCCTAGGACTGGTATGAATAAAAGCCATGTGGTATGGGGGCTGTAACCAGGAGTGGAATTGGGCAAGATTGATTGACAAAACTGCATGGTACAGTACATAAGCAAACATATTAGAACTCCATGGTCTGGTCTTGGCCCTGTTGTCAGTGTACATTTATTCAGGATCAATTTTGATGCTCGCTCAAAGCTCTTTTTTTAATTGTGACCTTTAAAATGCATATTCACGGTCCCAATGCAAAAGGAGAAATTACACACACACACACGCCTGCTCCTTCGCTCCTTCATTTGCATAGGCATTGGCAATGGTCGTTTACATAGCTAAGCCGCTTTTGTGATTTTTCATGGTTCTTTCAGTAAATGCTTAGGTGTGACCTTTAAAATGCCTATTCACCGTCCCTACGCAAAAAGAGAAATTCCACCCTTCCATTCGCCTGCTCCTTCGTTCCTTCCATTAGCAACCTCAATTTCCGTAGCTAACACGTGGCTGTGATTTTGCATGCTTCCTTGAGGGGATTCTTCAATGCGGGGGCGGAACAAACACAAGGGCTCTTAAGAAATGCGAAGCAGGTCTGCGCTGGCTTCGCAGTCACTTCCTGAATGACAGTTCAGCATGAAAAACCCAAAAAAATATGCACTTCAGCCTGGAACACGCTGCTAATTACCAAGCATAAATGGCCAGTGATTTCCAAAGTCTGTATCACTTGGTCTTGCCTATAGGAGATCTGAACTCTTTGCAACGTTCTGTGCTCCTGAAGCTGACCTCTGTCAGCACAAGCGACATGTTAACTAACCTCTGGTGCATGACACAGGTAGCGCATTATTTCTCCCACGTACTGGATCACAGAGACACGGTATTGCCTGCAGTCATCCCAGAACTGGGAAACAGAGAACTTGGACTTCAAAACACACGTGCAGCCTTATGGGAACAGAGAGACAGAAAAGGTTACTGCTTAGGAATTCACAGACCGATGGATTCACATTCTAGCTGTATCTGAAGAAGTGAGCTGTGGCTCACGAAAGCTCCTACCCTACCAGAAAATATTTTTGTTAGTCTTTAAGGTGCTACTGGACTCTTGCCTTTTTTGACTACTGCTTAGGAATTGTGATCCTGCAACCACAGGAGGATGAAATAGGGTTGCCAACCTCCAGGTACTAGCTGGAGATCTCCTGCTATTACAACTGTTCTCCAGCCAATAGAGATTCGTTCACCTGGAGAAAATGGCCACTTTGGCAATTGGACTTTATACCTTGTGCAAGACTTTCAATTTATCTCCTGTCAATGTGAATGAGCCCCATGGCGCAGAGTGGTAAGCTGCACCCCCAAAATCTCCAAGCATTTCACAACCTGGAGCTGGCAGTCTTATGGGTGATACAGTTTCACAGATATAGACTTATCAGGAGAGTGGTTCGGGAGGGAAGGCGACATGGTATAGCCCAATCTTGTCAGATCTCAGAAGCTAAGCAGGGTCGGTACTTGGATGAGAGACCACCAAGGAAGACTCTGCAGAGGAAGGCAATGGAAAACCACCTCTGCTTCTCACTTGCCTTGAAAGCTCCTGCTGGGGTTGCCCTAAGTCAGTAACTTACTTTACAAACACAACTTTACAAACACAAAAAAGAGAGTGGTTCATCTTGAGATGAGCTTTCTCACAGTGGAAGAAAGGAGGGAATCTCCCAATGACCTCCCTTCCTGCCCTCCCCTCTGCAAATTCTTAAAAAGATAAAGGTAAAGGTCCCCTGTACCAGCACTGGGTCATTCCTGACCCATGGGGTGACGTCACATCCCGATGTTTACAAGGCAGACTTTGTTGACGGGGGGGGGGGGGTTGCCAGTGCCTTCCCCAGTCATCTTCCTTTTACCCCCAGCAGGCTGGGTACTCATTTGACCGACCTCAGAAGGAGGGAAGGCTGAGTCAACCTTGAGCCGGCTACCTGAAACCAACTTCCATCGGGATCGAACTCAGGTCGTGAGCAGAGCTTGGACTGCAGTACTGCAGCTGACCACTCTGCGCCATGGGCTCCTCTGCAAATGCTTAAGGGCCTCTAATTAGTATTCCTTTCCTTTATCCCTCAGAAGCTCCTTGATCCACTGATCTTGAGCAGCATAATTTTAAATCTAATGTTTGAGGGATATAAGGACTGAAATAAATCTTGCCACTGACAATGTAGCCCTGAGATCCCTGTCACTTAATAAAAAAGGCATTATGTCAGACACAGAGGCATTAGATTTATATGTTAAAAGGGGAGAGATATAACGTGGAGTTCCTCATAAAAGCGGCATTCCAAGAGGGCAGGAGCTAATGAATCAATAGATTCCATTATTTGTGAGCCTCGTGCTGTATTTTCTCTTGTTCAATGAATCAATAGAGCCAAAAGAGCAAGGACAGGTCCTGTCTGGGTATGGTATATTCAAAATTCTGCCTTGCGTAACCATAGAGGGGTTAGCATTCAGTCTAGCTAAACAGAAGGCTCTAGAAAGACGAGGAGTTGTCAAATAAGAAGTATAAGCGGGCAAACAGCGTGGTGGTAGTATTCCGAAAAACTGAGATTAACAGACGCGGCGAGAGTATTCCTGTGTATTTCACCTATCAGTGCCGATCAAACACACTTCGAGCGAATGTGTATTTAGACCTCCATGGAGACGCTGTACATACCAACCTCCAAGCACCCTCCGATCCCAACGAGAAGCCCGGCTGTGTGGTACAACGGGAGTGCGGTGTAGACAATGTCCTTGGAAGAGATCCCACACAGGTGAAAGACGCTGGACATACGCACCAGCCTTCTGTGGTTGATGATGGCAGCTTTGGGAAGCCCTGGAGGCAGGCAGAGAAAGGAAAGAGGAGGTGCCCTTAGCAATCTTGAGAAACTCCCCTAAGCAAAAATACAGGGGGTTGCCAACCCATCTGGAGATCTCCTGCTGTTACAACTGATCTCCAGCCGATAGAGATCAGTTCACCTGGAGAAAACTCTGCTTTGGCAATTGGACTCTATGGCACTTAGCAATCTTGAGAGACTCCCCTAAGCAAAAAAACAGGAGGGTTCTTTCCTTTTCTTCCCATGTAGCAATTCCTGTGCGCTAGGGTTGCCAGGTTCTACCTTGGTTCCGGCAGGCGCCTAATCCATGCGGCCATGAGGTGCAGTTTACCCCAGAAGTGCCGCAGGCATACAGGACACTTTACCAATTCCCCTCCAAAAACTCTATGGAAACTATAGAGTTTGGGGAGAAGATTGCTAGAGTGTGGTCAGCACATCCGAAATAACCCGAAAGTGCTGGTGGTGCAGCACACGCGCGCATGTGTATCACCGCCTTCCCTCCCAGCTGGCCTATTTCTGCCTGCCAGCCAGCAGAGGATTGGCAGGCAGCCCAGTGAGTTGGCGGGCAAGTGCCCAGCATTACCGGGCAATTGGGAAACCTACTGTGTGCCCACTGTGGTAGTGTTGTGCCTAGAAAAACGCACAACAGTAGCCCTCCCTGGATAGTTAAGAGCAGACACAATAGATCTGAGCAATTCCTTTTCTGCTGCGGATCAGCTTTCTGTAGGTGGCAGAGAGCTAGAAACACAGCATTAGGGTTACCCATTAGGGTTACCAGCCCTGGCTAGCACACCAGCGGGAGGATTCAGGGCAGATGGACAAGTGATTAAGGTCCTGTCAATGGGCAATTGCAATGGGCAATAACCCAGCTTGCTGGGGGTACAGGGAAGATGACTGGGGAAGGCACTGGCAAACCACCCCGTAAACAAAGTCTGCCTAGTAAACGTTGGGATGTGACGTCACCCCAATGACCCGGTGCTTGCACAGGGGACCTTTACCTTTTACCTTTAATGGGCAATGTCACTTCCGGCACAAAACCAGAACTGACATCATCGCATCGGGGTGATGCTCTAGGCTTCACCCAGAACTATGGTTAAACCCTAGAGAAAATGGCAGCTTTGGCGGGTGGACTCTACGGCATTACATCCCTGCGGCACTCCTTCCCAAACTCCGCCCTTTCCAGGCTCTGCCCCCAAATCTCCAGGAATTTCCCTATAGGGAGTGAGCAAACTTTCCGAAGAGCTCATCTCCTTGTGCGCCATGATTTTCCGAAGAATCGGGTCCCTACACACTTGAAAATTAAATTCTGAACAGAGAACTCCCAGAAGATGTCTGGTTGACAGGTCCTATTGTGGTCGTATGGGGGACTCGAGAACTTTATAATGTGTGCTTTGGCCCTTCCTTAAATGCATACCTGTCCCCCATCAAAACAGCCCAGGGGTAGGGGAGGGAGAGCTGGAGAAAGATCAAGGCACAGCATGAACTTCAGTTAGCCCCCCCCCCACCCCCTCATAATTATTCCTCCTTACCTGTGGTACCAGAGGTGAAAATATACATGGCTGCAGATTTGGAGGTGTCGCCCTCTCGGAAGGAAAGCGGCACGGGCTCAGCGGAGCTGGATTTTATCTGTCCCAGCAAGGCTTCCACGCCCTCAGTGGGGGAGTCGTCGCTCAGATAGAAAACCTGTACCCCTTCCTTCCTGAGGCTGGGCAGGACATCCATAATGGCCGTTTTGAAGTCTTAAAAGGAGGGAAAGAAAAGAGAAAAGAGTCGATGGCACCATGTTTTGTTATTTTGGCAAACCCCTCGCAACACTGAAAGGAAAGCCCTAAATTCTATGAACAGGAAAGTTAGCACAGGGGTGTCGAACTCACATGAACACATGAAGATGCCTTCTACTGAATCAGATCCTTGATCCATCAAAGTCAGTATTGTCTACTCAGACCAGCAGCGGCTCTCCAGGCTGAGGTCTTTCACATCACCTCCTTGCCTAGTCCCTTTAACTGGAGATGCCGGGGATTGAACCTGGGACCTTCTGCATGCCAAGCAGATGCTCTACCACTGAGCCACTAGTCCCTTTAACTGGAGATGCCGGGGATTGAACCTGGGACCTTCTGCATGCCAAGCAGATGATCTACCACTGAGCCACGCCTCCTCCTCATTTGTTACGAGGGCCAGATATGACAGAATGGTTTCCAGTTGGCAAAAGCGTCAGACAAGGATGCATTTTATCTCCCTGTCTCTTCAATCTGTATGCAGAACATATCATAAGGAAATGTGGATTAGATTAAGATGAAAAATAGAGTGAAATTTAGTGGAAGGAACATTAACAATTTCAGATATGCAGATTACACCACATTACTAGGAGAAAATAGTGAAGATTGATTGTTTGACTGATTGATTGATTGGATTTATATTCTGCCCTCATTCCCGGCAAGCTGGGCTCAGAGCGGGTCACAACACAACTACTGATGAAGGTTAAACCGGAAAGTGTCAAAGCAGGATTACAGCTGAACATCAAGAAGACAAAAGTAATGACTACTGGGGAATTACACAACTTTAAAATTGACAATGAAGAAATTGAAATAGTTCAAGATTTTCTATTTCTTGGCTCCTTCATGAACCACAAGGGAGACTGCAACCAAGAATTCAGAAGGAGATTGAGGCAGGGAAGGAGCTAGAAAAGTGTAAGGATGTGTCACTGGCAACCAAGATCAAGATAATACCAGAGTGTTCCCCATTACTATGTATTGGTGTGAAAATTGGACAATGAAGAAAGCTGCCAGGAAGACAGCTGACTCATTTAAAATGTGGTTGGAGGAGAGTTTTAAGAATACTGTGAACTACCAAAAAGACAAATAAGTGAATTCTCGATTAAATCAAGCCTGGACGGTCCCTAGAAGCTAAAATGACTAGCTATCACACTTGGTCACATTATGAGAAGACAAGAGTCACTGGAAAAGACAATAATGCTAGGAAAAGTGGAAGGCAGCAGGAAAAGAGGAAGACCCAACATGAGATGGATGGACTCAACCAAGGAAGCCTCGTCCCTCAGTTCGCAAGACCTGAGCAAGGCTGACAGCGACAGGACGCTTCAGAGGACATTGATTCCTAGGGTCGCCATGAGTCGGAAGTGACTTGATGGCACTTAACACAGGCACAAAGAAGCTCTTGTTCCTTAACCGAAACTGTTGTGCTCATTTCTCTCCTGCTGTTCCATATCAAGGTGGTTGAGAATCCTTGCAGCGATTAAAAAAAAAAAAAAGCTCCCTGATAAAAATCACCATATAGCTGTAAAAGTTCAGCAACCAGCAATAAAATAATAAAAATGGCAGTTAAGAAGCCAATGCAATTAAATTAAATAGCCTGCTTTTGTAATTGATACAAAGTTGATACCTGGGACAAATCAGCTGGGAGTTGACTGCTCTTTATACACACACTCCCAGATCCTAATCTCACCACTACAAAACACTGGCTCACTGATGTTGACTTGAGTGGGGTGCTGTTTGCTGAGGAGCAAAGTGTTTATTTGCCTTGCCTATCATGCCCTGGATTAAAATTCCACCCCCTGGTCCAAGCTGGAACCCATCACCCAGCAGTTGCAAGGGTCATGTTTGAAGCATCCCTGCAAATTTACTTTTGTTCAGGTCAACTTCGTCATCACAAGATGTCCTCTTGGAGGTGAAAGGCCCCTCCCTCTCTTTGGACTGGATGACGTGTCCCTTTAGGGTTGCCAACTCCAGATTGGGAAATTCCTGGAGATTAAGGGAGTGAAGTCAAGGGGAGGCAGCGTTTGGGGAGGGAGCTCAGCAGGGTTCAATGTCATAAAATCTACGCACCAATGAAGCTATTTTTTTTCCAGAGGAGCTGATCTATCTTGTCTGGAGATCAGTTATACTTAGGGTTGCCAGCTCTGGACTGGGAAATACCTGAAGATTTTAGGGCTGGAGCCCGAGGAGGGTATTGGGGCATAATGCCGTAGGGTCCACCTTCCAAAGCCACCATTTTCTCCAGGGGAACTGATCTCTGCTGCCTGGAGATCACTTGTAATAGCAGGAGTTCTTAGGGTTGCCAACCTCCAGGTACTAGCTGGAGATCTCCCGCTATTGCAACTGATCTCCTGCTGACAGAGACCAGTTCACCTGGAGAAAATGGCCTCTTTGGCAATTGGACCCGATGGCAATTGGACCCGATGGCATTGAAGTCCGTACCCTCCCCAACCCCTGCTCTCCTCAGGCTCCGCCCCAAAAACCTCCCGTAGGTGGCAAAGAGGGACCTAGCAACCTTAGGAGATCTCCAGCCACCGCCTAGTAGTTGGCAACCCTAGTTATTCTCCCAGGAGATCTTCAGACCCCACCTGGAGGTTGGCAACCTGACGCTTGAGATTTACTATTCCAAAAGATTTCATGGTTCCCCCCCCCCCAAAGAAATGCATGGTCCTCAGCTGACATGATGTAGGTATGAGTATGAAGAGAAAAAGATGATAAACAGTGGGACCAATAAGACATAAACATGCAATATCTTCAGTATTTCTAAGCAAAGCTTGAACGTCTAGAACAGGGCTCTACAACGTATGGTTGCAGAGCCAAATGTGACAGAACCAAATATTATTTTTCAACAGAAGAAAATTACAATGAATTGGAAAGAGGATGCTAGAAAAACCAGTCTGTGGTAGGAATGGGTGGCAAAGATTTTGTGAGACTAAAGGGTTTTCTAAGAGCTGCTTTACCAAATGGGAAATGACCGAGGTGCACAGTTGTCAGGAATCCAAGCACAAACCATGCACAGATTTATGATTGTACATTAAAGCAATCTCGCAAGGCGCTCATGAGTACCACTTCCTATTTAAGGATTTGTAAAAACTAGTGTCTGGATTGCGGAAATTGTATGGTTCAAGCGGTCCATCATGATAATGTTAAGTTAATAAGTTAATGTTAATAATGTTAAGTTGTACGTTTTCAGGGACACAAACGGGCCTTCTTGTACAGGCTCTCTGTTGATCTTGTGCTATAAATGGTGATTAGGGTTGACAACCTCCAGGTAGCAGCTGGAGATCGCCTGCTATTACAACTCATCTCCAGCCGATAGAGATCAGTTCCCCTGGAGAAAATGGCCACTTTGGCAATTGGACTTTATGGCATTGAACCCTCCCCTCCCCAAACCCCGCCCTCCTCAGGCTCCACCCCAAAAACCTCCCACCGATGGCGAAGAGGGACCTGGCAACCCTAACGGTGATGTAGTTTGGCTCTTTCATAACAAAAGGGAGCAGACCCCTTATATGCAAGGTCTACACACGACCACAATTTTCACAGTTGACATTAACACACATTGCCAAACTTTGCTGAGCTAATTTAGCACCTGCTTATGCCTGGAGTCTGGCTATCTGGAGCATACGGATCAAACTGTCAAGATCGTTTCAAGCACTGGAACTGGTTTCTGATGCAACAGGCATCGGAGCGGAAATTCTGCAAACGTTCCCATCATTGGCAGCTTCCCCCCACCCCCAACATTCAAAACGGAGCTTTGCCATCCAGCTAACTTGTCATGAATTGGAAACGGTGTGTTGGGATGGCTCAGAGGAGAGAGGAATGTGTCAGGATTTCCCCAAGATTCTTCTGCTACCAGTAGCAGAAGCATGACTTTATCTTTGAACACATGAAGCTGCCTTATACTGAATCAGATCCCTGGTCCATCAAAGTCAGTATTGTCTACTCAGACCGGCAGCGGCTCTCCAAGGTCTCAGGCTGAGGTCTTTCACATCACTTACTTGCCTAATCCCTTTAACTGGAGATGCCAGGGATTGAACCTGGGACCTTCTGTTGCCCCAGAAAGTTGGACCAGAACCAACGGGTTGAAATTAAATCTAGAGTTTCCGTCTTGACATTAGGAAGAATTTTCTAACAGATAGAGCGGTTCCTCCGTGGAACAGGCTTCCTCGGAAGGTGGTAAGTGCTCCTTCCCTGGTGGTTTTAAGCAGAGGCTAGATGGCCATCTGTCAGCAATGCTGATTCTATGACCTTGGGCAGTTCATGGGAGGGAGGGCATCTTGGCCATCTTCTGGGCATGGAGTAGGGGTCGCTGGGGGCGTGTGGGGGAGGTAGTTGTGAGTTTCCTGCATTGTGCAGGGGGTTGGACTAGATGACCCTGGTGGTACCTTCCAACTCTATGATTCTGCATGCCAAGCAGATGCTCTACCACTGAGCCACAGCCCCTCCCCACCAAAATCTTTCCATTTTGGACCTCCCGCTTCACACACAGCACACAGTTGTCCTTACCTGGAGTTGTCAGGAGCACCTTGGAGTCACAGGAGCTGAGGGCATGCAACAGAACCTTGGATCGGACATTATAGTTGATACACGCTATGCCACAGCCGATCTTTGCCAGGCCCAGCCAGACCCAGACATAGGCAGGGCTGTTCATCATGAAAACTGCCACCGATTCCCCTCCTTTCAGCCCCACCGGGCCCCGAAAGACTCGGGCCACCTGGTTGCTGAGCCGGTCGATGTCTCGGTAGGTATAGACCTCATCCCCAAAGAGAATCAGGGGCTTTTGAGGGTGTTTCTGGACTTGGGCTAAAAACATGTCCACCATGGTGAAGGGTGGCTTGCGCTGGAGGCGCCTCTCCCACTTGTATCCCTGGTATAAGGTGCGGAAGAACAGCTCCAGGTCCAGCCAAACGTAGGGGAAGAAAAGGTTTCCCAAGAGGGGCAAGAGGATCAGAAGTCCAAGCAGAACAGTGTACAGATCCAGCATGATTGAGATGATCTACCCTCAGGATCACGTCTGAAGGAACGTTCTCCCCTCGCCTTCGGCTTTGTCAAGCACCAGCGTGTTACGGCAAAGGCCACCAATAAAAGGGGGCCCCAATTCTCTCCCCTCCTCTCTGTCGCCGTAGGCTGCTCTGAGGAAATCCTTCCCTCCCAGGAGACTTTAACCCCAGCTGCAGGAACTGCTGAGCTTTCTCCTCTCCATACACCTCCCTCGAGTTGAGCACACGTTGTGCCTGCAGCAAGAAAACACCGAGCAGCCAGTGCGAGCATTTGGGGAATACACCCTGGGAGGAGCTGTTGACATCTCAAAGGAAAAACTTGTCTTTGGCAGAGTTTCTAGGGGCAGGTTTGGGGGAAGCTGAACGACGAATCCGCAAGAACATCCCTGGCATGGTGACAGTTGAGATTTTCGGGGGATAACCCAAGGAGCATTGCTGGGGAAAGGAACAAAGGAATACTTTGAGCGGCCCAAATCCAGAAGTGGACCGACCCTTTAAATGACAGGGAGAGTTCCTGGAGGGCGGACTCTAATCTGAGCCAGCGTGGTCTAGTGGTTAAGAGCGGAGCACGTTGCAGAGTTGAGTCACAGCTCACTCCTTCAGAAAGCTCACGAAAGCTCATACCCTGCCAGAAATGTTGTTAGTCTTTAAGGTACTACTCGACTCTTGCTCCTTTCTACTGCTACAGACAGACTAACATGGCTACCCATCGTGATCTATCTGCTTGGTGTGGTGGTATAGTAGTTAAGAGCGGTGGAGAAAGGTGGGATGTAAATAGGGTTGCCAGCTCTGGGTTGGGAAAAACCTGAAGATTTTGGGGGTGGAGCCATAGGAGGGTTTGGGGAGGGAAGGGGCTTCAAATGGGGCATAATGCCATAGAATCCACCTTCCAAAGATGCCGTTTTCTCCAGGTGTTGCCTGGAGATCAGTAGTACTAGTCGGAGATTTCCAGCCACCACCTGGAGGTTGGCAATCCTGGATGTAAATGAAGTCAATAAATACAATGTCTTGGAAATAACCCATGTTGCTCAAGCTTCCTCAGAATAAAAGATGAAGCAAGAATAGAATCATCCATCTATACCTTATTGAATCCCTTTGGGTGATTCATTGAGGAAGAATTGCTCTGCCATACTTTGTTCCATTTGACATATGAATAAACTGGTTTTGGGGTTGCAAGCCGGGTCAGCAGCAAGGGATATGCAATGAAGCTGTGAGGAAATGAATAAGAATAACTAGTGGAGGGAACTGAAACTGCAGCCATAACCCCGTAAGGCTGTCTGGCAGATGCCTAAGTCATGGCGTGTCCAATCATTTCCAGGAACACTTCCCCAGAAAGTTCAAACACCCAAATATTTCTGCAGTTTGGTCTCCGGTACCGTTGACCTCTCTCCGCAACCCAGGGGATAGGGTTGCCAACCTTCAGGAACTGCTGAGAGAAATATGTACTAGTATTAGCAAAGTCTGGCTGAGGAAACAATAGTACAAGGCTCAAACAATCAATTTGCAAAAACATGTATTGGACAATTACAACAGTGAAAGTGCAAAGAGTGTTGAAAACGAAAACTTATAAACTAAGCTAACAATTATAGTCTTAAAAGTTGATAGGTTCAAGTCAATAAATATGTTCAATTCAGTAGATATATTTCAATATGAAGTCAGGAAGACTCTATAAAAGTTCATGACTAGTATATCTTTCGCTTGCATGGAGGGAACGAAAGTCGGGAGGAGACGCGGAACGCCGTCCGGATGTCTTGCGTTTTCGCCGCCCCCGCGGGCGGCTTCTTCAGCTCTCCGTTCAAACCAAAAACAATACTTCTGCAAATAAAATAAATATACTACAAACGTATCTGGACTTCTACTCTGTTAGTTCCAAATTATACAATTATGCAATATGCCATAAAACAACATAGATACAACGTTCATACCTTCAATGTTCATTCAGCAAGGTTTTACATGCAGGATTCTTACACAGACCTTTCTTGCTCCCAACAGGGTTGCTCAGTGAAAGTGCATGTCAGCAAAAGCACAAGTGTTACTGTGTTTAAAATCAATTCCTCACAGTTGTGATTATAATGTGTTCCCTTCAGTTGAGCTCTTAAAACAGTAACACCTGTGCTTTTGCTGACATGCACTTTCACTGAGCAACCCTGTTGGGAGCAAGAAAGGTCTGTGTAAGAATCCTGCATGTAAAACCTTGCTGAATGAACATTGAAGGTATGAACGTTGTATCTATGTTGTTTTATGGCATATTGCATAATTGTATAATTTGGAACTAACAGAGTAGAAGTCCAGATACGTTTGTAGTATATTTATTTTATTTGCAGAAGTATTGTTTTTGGTTTGAACGGAGAGCTGAAGAAGCCGCCCGCGGGGGCAGCGAAAACGCAAGACATCCGGACGGCGTTCCGCGTCTCCTCCCGACTTTCGTTCCCTCCATGCAAGCGAAAGATATACTAGTCATGAACTTTTATAGAGTCTTCCTGACTTCATACTGAAATATATCTACTGAATTGAACATATTTATTGACTTGAACCTATCAACTTTTAAGACTATAATTGTTAGCTTAGTTTATAAGTTTTCGTTTTCAACACTCTTTGCACTTTCACTGTTGTAATTGTCCAATACATGTTTTTGCAAATTGATTGTTTGAGCCTTGTACTATTGTTTCCTCAACCTTCAGGTACTAGCTGGCCATCTCCTGCCATTACAACCGATCTCCAGCCGATAGAGATTGGTTCACCTGGAGATAATGGCCGCTTTGACAATTGGACTCTATGCCACTGAAGCCCCTCCTCTCCCCAAACCCCACCCTCCCCAGGCTTCACCCCAAAAGCCTCTCGCTGGTGGCAAAGAGGGACCTGGCAACCCTACCAGAGGAACCTTTTTGGCCACTCCCAAGATTCAGTGGTAAGCTCTCCAGCTCACAGAACCTTAGGGTTGCCAATTCCCTCTTCGCAACTGGTGGGAGGTTTTTGGGGCGGAGCCTGAGGAGGGTGGGCTTTAGGGAGGGGAGGGACTTCAATGCCATAGAGTTCAATTGCCAAAGCGCCCATTTTTCTCCAGGTGAACTGATCTCTATTGGCTGGAGATCAGTTGTAATAGCAGGAGATCTTCTATTACCGGGAGGTTGGCAACCCTACAGTGTTTACACTACAAGGAACCATTTCGTCTTTAAAAGTGGGAATCGGAAAGTATTGTTCTTCCAAATAGAGCTGTCTTCTTTGCCCTCCCCCTGTCCTAGGGTTGCCAGCTTTGGGTTGGGAAATCCCTGGAGATTTTTGGGGTGGAGCCTGAGGAGGGCGGGATTTGGGGAGGGGAGGGACTTCAGTGCCACAGAGTCCAATTGTCAATGTGGCCATTTTCTCCAGGTGAACTGATCTCTGTCGGCTGGAAATCAGTTGTAATAGCAGGAGATCTCCAGCTACTACCTGGAGGTTGGCAACCCTACCCTATCCTAAGCAGCAGCCAATGAATTTTCTTTTTGGGTTTCCCAGTAGATCACTCCAGTTCTCTCCCTTGCCAGTTCTCTGAATTTTTCTGGCTTAATTTTCAGATTTCTAATCTGCTTTGGAAGATTTCCTAGTTCAGTTTGTGGAGCTTTCTCAGTCGGGTCTGCTGTTGTCGTTATTTCCGCCCCCTCTGAGAAATTCAGAGATGCAGCTGAGCTAGTATTTGGGGAAGAAGAACACTACTCCTCCCTTCCCTTCCTTTAACTTAAAAGAAGGGTGATGGTGAACTTGGTGACATTTCCTGGTTACAGGCAATACCCAACCCATTCCATTGTCCTCCAGTACTTATTGGTTTAAGACTAACAAAATTGCTGGCAGGGTACGAGCTTTCGTGAGTCACAGCTCACTTCTTCAGAAAGCTCACGAAAGTTCATACCCTACCAGAAATGTTGTTAGTCTTTAAGGTGCTGTTCGACTCTTGCTCCTTTCAATTGCTATAGACAGACTAACATGACTACCCATCATGATGTATCTGCTTGGTATAGTGGTGTAGTGGTTAAGAGTGCTGGTTTGGAGCGGTGGACTCTAATCTGGTGAACCGGGTTGGTTTCCCCACTCTTACACATGAAGCCAGCTGGGTGACTGTGGGCTACTCACAGTTCTCTTAGAGCTCTCGCAGCCCCACCTACCTCACAGGGTGTCTGTTGTGGGGAAGGGAAGGTGATTGTAAGCTGATTTCATTCCCAATGTTTTGCTAGTTTTGTTCCCTATTTTGCTGTCTACGGTACTTTCCTCTCTTCTTCTCTGCCTTCTGCAAACTTTTGTGTACCTTGTGTTGGTAGCTGAGTGAGAACAGGACACATAGATATGTCCAAGCTTGTTACATAAGCTGCATCTGGTGCATTTATTGGCCAGGTGACCTTTGGCTCCACAGGCAGAGCACAGTAGTGGTGTATCTTGTATTCTAATAGTAAAGTTGGCCAAATCTTCAGATACTTAAAATCTAGTGACTGGGGCTGTGAATGGGCAAGACAGATCTTTCTACAAACCTGAAAAGAGCCCCAAGTTTGCCGGAAAATGTGAAATCTTTAAAAGAAAAATAAAAGTACATTGGGGGGTTTAAACCCCCCAAACAGAGGGCCTGTAGCTTTAATCAACAAAATCCCTCAGTGGTCATTGCTAGGCAACCACAGTATTCCAGGCTGGGTTTCTGTGAGTAAAAAGGTGGGGGGGAGGGCAGGTTCCTTTCCAGGCCTATTTTGGCCTTTGAGCAAGGAGTCATTGGGACCAGGCCTGGCTAGGGTTGCCAGCTCCAGGTTGGGAAATTCGAATTTGGTGAAGGACCTTATAATCTGCTGGCCCCAACTGAGTCAAACTAACAACATCCGATTCATCCATCCAGGTTTCGGTCAAGGTCAACCTGTGATTGAGATCTGTGATCTTTGTCATAATTCTTCTGGAGCTGAGTTTACCTTCTTAAGAAGTGTCATGATGGGTCTGATCCAAATTGGCTTAGCCCAGTATTCTTTGCAAGAACCCCAGCAACCAGTATGCACAAGATAGTAGTGGCCCACCAAAAATTGGCCAGTGGTCCACGGTTGGATCACCCCTCTACCTCCCCCCCCCCATTTCTTAATCATTACAGGCAAATGTGCCATTTGACACACTTTTTCCCTTTCCCAGAGTTAAGCAAGTTTTCTCTTGGCTGTATAATGGGCACGTGATAGTAGTGTTTACACCATTCCTTGCTGAACCTTGTTCATCCAGTGAATTAATGTCAAATTTTTAATGAGTTCATTATCAGCATTTAAATTCTAAGATAAGAGATATAATCAGGGCTGGCATCATGGGTGGGAAGCTAGGCAGAGGAACCATTCCCTGCTGAATCAATCTTTCGTCCCCAGTAGGAGAAAGTCCTGGGAGCAGTGGAGGATACAGAGTGAAAAAGTGCTGGTCCATTCTGGGAGTTCCTGATTGCTAGACGGTAGGGTTGCCAACCTCCCGGTGGTTGCAAACAAAACCAGCAGTCACTTAGCCAAAATCTAAAGCCTTGTGGTTGTACTAAACACAAAGAATTAATGTTACAAATTTATATTGAATATTAATGATATTGTATATTCATATCATGTTGTAAAGATTGTTCATTATCATTCCAAACAAAGTTACAAAGCTGCAAATGCAGTAAGCCGTTAACATTCACAGTAAATTACTTGCTTGAGTGCAGTCCTTAATATTACGCGTTGAAATCCCGGGTGATAGTAATGCTCTCAGCGTTGGTAACTTTGTCGTTCCGATCTTCCCCTTGTAGAGTGGTGTAGTGGCAATAGGCGGAAGAATATTGTACGAGGAGTTTTAGGTTGACATGTCACATATCTCTCCATATTCCCTATATGAAAGTATAGTTTTCTGTAATGAATGCTAGTTTCTGTAGTGTTACTTTAAGGGGAGTGTTGTGTTGCCAGATGTACTCACTAGTTGATTAGGCAGTCTATGTTGATTCATGCAGCAGCTGGTGTGCATGATCAGGAAGGCAGGGCTGTGGGCCAGGTGCCCTGAATCAACCCAAAGTACCTGGCCTAAGTGAAAAACCCAAGAAAGGAGAGGAACGTGGGGCTTCTACCCAGATCAGCCTGGATGCTGTGTGACCGGACTGTTGACCCTGGGATCTCTCTGGATGCTGCACACGGAGCCCCCTGCAGCCAAGGAGGAGAGAGAGACTCATGTGAAGTGTTATTACTTTGTATTGTGGGTTATAAGCTGATAAGCTGAATGTTGTGTTACTTTATAAGTAAAGCATTGCCTTTTCTCCACCTACTAGTATTTTCATTGCCTCCAAATCTTAAAGAACCTCTGCCTTGGAAGAACAAGTGGGGTGCGGTTCTTTATCGGGGTCCGGTTATCACCCTGTTTTGACCCTTTAGGCCTTCCTCAGGAACCAATGCTAGCTGTTCAATAACCCTGCGTACAGTTTGCACCTTTTTACCATGCAAACCCCAGTATCGCTGTGGCTGCCTGCTACTATACATTGGCAACAGAGCTTCCACATGGCAGGTTTCTGCACATTTTCCCTGTCCCAGTCCCCACTATGGCTTATAACACTAAGAAGCTTTACCGAGGTTATGTGAAATGACATACTAGTTATTATGGTAGGAAATGACATACTAGTTATTATGGTAGGAAAGAGGCAAATGTGCCTTTCCTTGCTGACTCTCCCTTAGACCAAGGAAAGTACCCCGATAACCCTTGAAGAGGGAGGGCCTGCTTGGGGTGGAATGTCACGCCCTCCACTCCAGCGCTGCTTCTCATTTAGAGTTGCCAGGTCCCTCTTCGCCACCGGCGGGAGCATTTTGGGGTGTGGTTTGGGGAGGGACTTCAGTGCCATAGAGTCCAATGACCAAAGCGGCCCTTTTCTCCAGGGGAACTGATCTCTATCAGCTGGAGATCAGTTGTAATAGCGGGAGATCTCCAGCTACTACCTGGAGGTTAGCAAAAACACAATGACCTATGCTGAAATAACGTAGTTAGCAACAACAACCAGCATGCAGGCTCAAATTAAAATTATCTGGTGAATAGGATTAACACTCTATAATAATGAACACGAACTGTTTACAGGTTAAAGAAAAATAGCGTTATCCCATGGCATGGGAGTTTAATTGAATGGCTGGATAACACCGCCCCGCTCCTTGCTTTTAACATGGCTGTGGAAATTAAAACTGTTGCACAACGTTGCATCCCAGTTATGATGGCACAGGCTACGTTGTCAGATTTCAGAAGCTAAGCGGGGGTTCAGGAGGGGAGAAGTAAAATGGTAACACACTGAGCCCTAGCTGCAATTTACCCAGCAAGGGGAATCGTATAAGCACCATACAAAGCATTTCAAAATGGCATGGGGTTAGGGTTGCCAACCTCCAGGTAATATCTGGAGATCTCCTGCTATTACAACTGATCTCCAGCCAATAGAGATCAGTTCCCCTGGAGAAAATGGCCACTTTGGCAATTGGACTCTCCAGACCCCGCCCTCCTCAGGCTCCATCCCAAAACCCTCCTGTCGGTGGCGAAGAGGGACCTGGCAAGCCTACATGGGGTAGAACCTCCCTCCCATGCAGCTGTACATGGAGTATTCCCAGACTGTGGGGAACCCGGACCTGACTCATTAAAAACACATTGCGTAGTGTGGCCTTCAGAGTACGGTGTTCTGATTCACTCCAAAGTTTCCACCTTCAGATTCTCAGCCTAGTGCACAGCTGCTGTGCTGCACAAAACAAGAACCCTCCATCAGGAATGCAGGTCAGGTGCGCTGTGCAAAACAAAGGGTCTAGTGTGTCTAGCTCAGAATGAATGGGATGGAAACAATCCAGGCAGTTTATTACTTACCACTGTGGACACGGGAAGAATTTATGTGCTGATTCCAGAAGGCTTGGAAACAGGGCTAAGCGAAAGGGTAGCTAATATTGGTTTCTGAACTCGGATAAACTCTTCATTCTCAAAAAAAGAGTTCATAGTCAGAGGGCTAGGGTTCTTCTCTCGACACAGCTGCAAAATATTTTTCTAGGATGTATTTCTAACCAGAAATAATGACTGTTGTTGGCCTTATGGCAGAAGGCAAGCTTTGGCAGACACAATCCAATAATCTTGTTTATGCACCCCACTGACGTTAAGCAGAGAGAAATTTCACAGGCAGCATTTACCTGGGTTGGTTACCTGGGTTGGAGGCAAGCACACTGCACACTATTGTACCATTTGCTTTATGACAAATATACAGGTGGAGGCAAAGAGGAATTCCTACAAGGCAGAAGTTCCACCACCCAGCATTATCTCCTAGAGAGATCCTATATCCTCAAGGTGCTTCAGCCAACTCCCAGCTGTGCCTTGTCTGCTGCGTTGCCCTGTTCGGTCATTATGATTTTTGTACTCCAACAGCACCTAAAACACTATGTGCAATCCTTCAGGTTGCCAACCTCCTGGTACTAGCTGGAGATCTCCTGCTATTACAACTGATCTCCAGCTGATAAAGATCAGTTCCCCTGGAGATAGGGCTGCCAACTGCCAGGTAGCAGCAGGAGATCTCCTGCTAATTCAACTGATCTCCACCCGATAGAGATCAGTTCACCTGGAGAAAAATAAGAATATAAGAAAGATCCTGCTGAATCAGGCTAAAGCCCATCAAGTCCAGCAATCTGCTCACACAGTGGCCAACCAGGTGCCTCTAGGAAGCCACAAAGAAGACGACTGCCGCAGCACCATCCTGCCCGTGTTCCACCGCACCCAAAATAATAGGCATGCTCCTCTGATACTAGAGAGAACAGGTATGCAGCATGACCAGCATCCATTCCAATTAACAGCTATGAATACCCCTTTCCTCCATGAACATGTCCACTCCCCTCCTAAAGCCCTCCAACTGGCAGCCATCACCACATCCTGGGGCAGGGAGTTCCACAATTTAACTATGTGTTGTGTGAAAAAAATACTTTAATCTGTTTTGAATCTCTCACCCTCCAGCTTTAGGAGATGACCCCGTGTTCTAGTATTATGGGAGAGGGAGAAATGGCTACTTTGGCAATTGGACTCTATGGCATTGAAGTCCCTCCCCTCCCTAAACCCCGCCCTCCTTAGGCCCCACCCCAAAAACCTCCTGCTGGTGGCGAAGAGGGACCAGGCAGCCCTAGGATCTATGCATACTCCCGCTGCTGTGTTTTTTACTTCTCGCGCAGCATAAATCTAAACATATGTACTCAGAGGTGAACCCCACAGAGTTTCGGCTTGCAACCCTAACAAACCAAGAGAGATAACCCAGTGGAACCCTATGCATATTCAGTAAAAAAAAACCCACTTTATTCGGTGGCTTTTGCTCGAGGGGAGGCGTGGACCAGGACTGCAGGGTTAATAACACCAGCGTCTTGCAGCATCTTAAATGCAAGGGCTGCAATCCTTGTGCACGCTGACCTGGGAGTAAATCCTATTGAACTGAACGTGGTTTTAATTCTGAGCCCTAACACATGCATTTCATGAAATGCGGCATTGGAGGAGAGTGTTACGGATTCCGTGGACTGCCAAAAAAACAAATCAGTGGGTTATAGATCAAATCAAGCCTGAACTGACCCTAGAGGCTGAAATGACTAAACAGGCTGTCGTATTTTGGTCACATCATGAGACGACAAGAGTCACTGGAAAAGACAGTCATGCTAGGAAAAGTTGAGGGCAGCAGGAAAAGAGGAAGACCCAACAAGAGATGGATGGACTCAATAAAGGAAGCCACATCCTTCAATTTGCAAGATCTGAGCGAGGCTGTCAAAGATAGGACACTTTGGAAGACTTTCATTCATAGGGTTGCCATGAGTCGGAAGCGACTTGACGGCACTTCATACACACGCATTGCAATTAATGCATTTATTAATATATTGTTATAAATATATATTATAATAACTATAATATTATAAATTATAAAATTATAAAATAATTTATTGATAATATTATTAATGAATATATTAGCCTTGAAGGCGTTTCCCAACAACCCTGATACGATTTGGGCTACAACCACCTCTCTGGAATTAGATTCGATGGTCAAACAGGAACCCGGGCGAAGCGCCTTACTCTAGCCTTCCCATCTCTATGGTTTTCCTTTCCCTCACTCTCCCCTCCAGCTTAGAGCCGGTTACCCTGGCAACCACGGTTGAGCTGACGTCATTTGACAGGCCGCTCGAGCAACCGCCGACGTTCCCCTCTCGGGTTCGGCCCCGTCGCCGCCGTTGTTCTGGAAGAAGGTTCCTTCTGGGGGGGGGGGGCATCCTCTCTATGGTTGAGGCGGCCGACCGGGCCTTGGGGCCGCTCCGTACGGAAGTCGCGCCGGAAGCAGCGGACCGGAAGAGGAAACGTGTGCGGGAAAAGGTCACTGGGGCGCCGGAGGCGGAGGGTCACCCTGACGGGAGACCGAGGAGGTAGGGAGAACAGCCCCGCCCCGTCCCGGGCTTGAGCCACGCCCATTCGCCGCTTGCCACGCCCCCTCGGAGGCCAGTTCCCTGGGCTGTTCGGTCGTCACGTGCCCTGGGGGATGGGGAGGGCGCTCGGACTCCTGGGTCCTTTAGGGACGGGGCCAGTGGGAAAGGACCTGGGCGCCTGAAGCTGGGTGGGCGTGGGTAGCAATGAGGTTAATTAACGTGCAGCAATGAGAAAGGGAGAGACCGTCTCTGACCATGCACAGAGTGCATTTCACCACCCAGCTTCATATTTGAGGGTAGGGCTTTTGGAGCGCAAGAGGGGACGTCTGGCCAAGATGGACCCTCGGCATTCCCTATTGTGGGACTTGGGCCTGGTTCGTTCCTGCAGGAGAAAAAGGCGGGAGCGTCTTGAAGCTGTAGAAAGTACTGCAGACTATAGTGGGTAGATTTAAGGTGGTCAACTGGGTGTGTGTGTGTGTGAGTGTGATGCCCTGTCCTTTCAATAGAGGTTTTATAGGTGGAAATCAACAGGTGAAGATACTGTCGAAGGCTTTCACGGTCAGAGTTCATTGGTTCTTGTAGGTCATCCGGGCTGTGTGACCGTGGTCTTGGTATTTTCTTTCCTGACATTTCGCCAGCAGCTGTGGCAGGCATCTTCAGAGGAGTAACACTGAAGGACAGTGTCTCTCTTCAACAGGTGAAGCTTTTCAGGGCATGGACCTAAATGACATCACTACATAGTTGCTGTAGATCACACATGTTAAAGGGGTAGCTACAGTAAACAATCGAAAAGTTAGCCAAGCCTAGCTAGATTCCAGTTCTGACCACACGTTTGCATAACAGATGTGCACATTGAAAACTAGCATTGCAAGAAAGACACTTCTACCCACCCATCCCCAATTTAGTTAACATGTTAAGTAAAGGTAAAGGTCCCCTGTGCAAATACCAGGTCATTCCTGACCCATGGGGTGACGTCACATCCCGACGTTTCCGACCTCGGGAGGATGGAAGGCTGAGTCAACCTTGAGCCGGCTACCTGAACCCAATTTCCGTTGGGATCGAACTCAGGTCGTGAGCAGAGCTTTTGACTGCAGTACTGCAGCTTAACACTGCACCACGGGGCTCCTAGTTAACATGTTATTTGGAGCATTTTAATCTATCCTTCTCTGGAACTGGACTTGAGGAGAATTACAATGATCAACAATAGTGTTGATATATAGCTCACCTGGATCTGTTCCCCTCCCCATCATTTCTGCCTCTTTGTGATCTGTCGATAAGGGGATACTTGACACTTGTGTGTGCTTCTTCCACATTTCAATTCCATAGATTTGCTTTGGGAGAAATTCTGATTTATTTGTTTATTTTGAAGTCATTTTTAATCTAACCCTAGATAAGAGTCCGCGGCTCATGTGGAGGAGAGGGGAATCAAATCCAGTTCTCCAGATTAGAGTCCGTCACTGTTAACCACTACAGACGAGAGGGCTGGTGTTTTGCTTCGGCTATTCAGTTGCCCCTTGCCTGTCTTGAAAAGAAAACCATCAGTCACTCATTGGTGGCATGGCAGAGTGGCTAGAGCTCTTTATGACCACTCCAAGATGGCTGCCAGCGTAGCTGTTCCTGCAGTGCATCATGGTTGTGCTGTGTGTAGTAGGGTCTGCCTAACCTGGCCACAGCTGCAATCATACCCAATTTTGGTGGTTCCCCCATGGTACACAACCCAGTTGAATCACAGAGTGCTGAAACACTGCATGATTTTAAAGGGTGGGTGTCAGACTTGTGCTTGAAGAAAAGTTAATGACTCTACAACATATCCAGAGGAGGGCAATAAAGATGGTGAGGGGGGTCTGGAGACCAAGTCCTATGTGGAAAGGTTGAAGGAGCTGGGTATGTTTAGCCTGAAGAGGAGAAGATTGAGAGGTGATACGAGAACCATCTTCAAGTGTGTGAAGGGCTGTCACACAGAGGATGGTGCTGAGTTGTTTTCTGTTGCCCCAGAAGGTCGGACCAGAACCAATGGGTTGAAATTAAATCAAAAGAGTTTCCGTCTTGACATCAGGAAGAATTTTCTAACAGCAGTTCCTCAATGGATCAGGCTTCTTCAGGAGGTGGTACGCTCTCCTTCCGTGGAGGTTTTTAAGTAGAGGCTGGATGGCCATCTGTCAGCAAAGCTGATTCTATGACCTTAGGCAAATCATGAGGAGGGCATCTTCTGGGCATGGAGTAGGGGTCACTGGGGGTGTGGGGGGAGGTAGTAGTGAATTTCATACATTGTGCAGGGGGTTGATGACCCTGGTGATCCCTTCCATCTCTATGATTCTACAAAGTAAAACATCTTGCATTGTAGCTTTGCTCATTTCCTCCATTGCTTTTGTTTCAGGGTTTTGTGGAAGATAGTTCCTCTCTGGACTACGCCGACCCATAATGCACACCCTCCTTTAGAGGACTCTGGATGCCCCAGGGCGGAAGACGGGACATCATGGCCGAAGCGGTCCATTACATCCATCTTCAGAACTTCAGCAAGTCTCTCCTGGAGACCCTGAATGGGCAGCGTCTGGGCGGACACTTCTGCGATGTGACGGTGCATATCCAGGAGGCCACACTGCGTGCCCACCGGTGCGTGCTGGCTGCTGGCAGCCCCTTCTTCCACGATAAGCTGCTGCTGGGTTACTCTGAGATCGAGGTGCCCCCTGTGGTGCCCAGCCAGGTGGTGCGGCAGCTGGTGGAGTTCATGTACAGCGGCTCGCTGGTGGTGGCCCAGTCGGAAGCTCTGCAGATCCTCACGGCCGCCTCTATCCTGCAGATCAAGACGGTAATCGACGAGTGCACCCAGATCATCTCCCAGAGCCGCAGCCCGAAGCCTCCATCTGCCCCCCAGTCTATACCTCTCTCCCTTCCCAGGGTCCTGCCCGCCAAGCCCCAAGAGCAGCCTCCCAAGGAGGCTATCGCTGGCGTATCCCGGCCTGGGGACCTAGAGGCCGCCCACCTCGAGCCTCCCAAGCTGCTCTGCGCCTCAGAGGTGCGCTACAAGCTGCGCGACCTGCTCTCCTCCCAGCACAGGGAGGCGAGGTCGGCCACCTGCGAGGGGGGCCTGAGCGACGGGGAGGCCGGGGCGCCTTACCTGCATCCCGCCGAGGCCACCACCAGCTGCCACAGCCGCAAGCAGCGCCAGCCGGTGAGGCTGCAGCTCTCCGAGACGATGCCCGTCATCATCAAGGACGAGGAGGAGGGCAGCGGGGAAGGCAGGGAGGGGGTGGCGGCCGAACGGGGAGCCAAGCTGAGCTGCTTCAGCGAGTGCGGCGGGAGCGGCAACTTCCCCACCGGCTACAGTGACGAGGCAGAGGCAAAGGACGCAGGGAGTGCTAGTGGGGCCGGCAGGAAGGAGAGCCTCCACCTGGACTACGCCGCCGCCGCCGAAGGCCAGGATTTCTTTGGGAACCAAGACGTGTTTTCCGAGTCCTTCATCCCGACCTGGCAGGGGGAGGAAAGCAGCGAGGAGGCCGCCCCGGCCGCCGCGCGGGACAGGGAGAAGTTCCACTCTGACTGCAGCTTGGAGGCTTCCAACTTGAGAAGCTTGGCGGGGGAGTTCAAGTCTGACTTGGGCGGCCCCTCCTCGGCCTTCCCACCTCGCAGCAGTAGCGGCGGCAGTGGAGGGCTGACTTTTGTCTCTTCCCTGGGCATCCAACGGGAGATGAAGGCCGAGGCCAGCGGCGCCAACACAGCGACCAGCACCACAAGCATCTTCCAGTTCCACCTGCCCCAGCCTGGCGGCGTCGCCCAGAGCTTTTACAGCATACAGCAGCAGCAGCAGGAGGCGGGCGCCGGCAACCTGGTGCAGCTCAGCCCTGGCGCCATGGTCCCGGGTGCCCTGCACGGCGGAGAGCAGCAGAGCCAACAGCCCGGCCCCTCGCGCTGCTCCGAGCCCTCCTACCAGTGCAGCCATTGCCAGAAGACTTTCAGCTCCCGTAAAAACTATACCAAGCACATGTTCATCCATTCTGGTAACGGCGGCCGGGCAGGCTAACATTTTTGGGAGGGGATGGCAGAGGGGGGGGGGGCGTGGAGGCCCTAGGAAATGACAGTAATAGATCCCTCTTGACGGCTGTCACAACTTTGAGCAAGACGGCTCTCATAATATGCTGGATGTGCTAGATAAACAAGGATTGGATGCGAGGGGTGCACTCGGGAAAAGGAGGGAGGAACAGGTTGAATTCCTATGTTTCTGATGGGCTGAATGTCCCAAAAAGGACAGGGATACGTTCTCACAGTCCGGAGTCCTTCATGCTACTGAAAGCCATACGGGTCCTTCCTTACTCAGGGAGGCGTACAGACAGAGATTTTGAGTTGTTCAGGTAAAATTGTTTGGTTTATTCAAGCAGCTTAAAGCAGGGGTGTTAAACATAAGGCCCCTGGGCCGGATCCGGTCCCTCGAGAGCTCTTCTCCGGCCTGTGAGCCAGCCAAGGCAGCCGCCACCCTTTTCTCGATCTGGGCTGGTGAGGCATGGCCCGGCTAGACCCATTGACATGTCATATCCGGCCCTCGTAACAATTGAGTTTGACACCCCTGGCTTAAAGCCCTATTTTCTCAGGGAAGGGTTTGATTGGCTATTGGCTTTTTGTTGCTCAGAGGGAGAGTGGCTAGTTTATTTTTATTAATTTGTTTGTTAGTTTATGGCTTCTCTGTCTCGGTAGCCCTTGACTTATCTGGGTTTTTTTGTCTGGCACTACATAATCCAACACATCCTGGGTTGGAGCCAACAAGCTTTTCCACTGGAGAAAAAGGGGAGGAGGGGTCCCCTTTGACCACCCAAAAAGGCTATGCTGGAGATCAGGGGGCCTGCACCGGCCAAACCATGTGGGACGGAGGCTGTAAAACAGAGAGGATTTGAGTGAGATTGAGATACCTTTATTTACAGCCATTGGCCAGCATACAAAATTCAATGTGTCGGTTTTAAAGCCCTCCAGAGTCCGGCTTAGGAGGCAGCTGATGAAGACATTAAGAAACAGGTCCTAAAATTACTGGATACCTATTCTGCTTGCCTGTCTTCACTACACCTGCCAGATGTGTGTGTGTGTAAAGTGCCGTCAAGTCGCAGCCGACTTATGGCGACCCCTTTTGGGGTTTTCATGGCAAGAGACTAACAGAGGTGGTTTGCCAGTACCTTCCTCTGCATAGCGACCCTGGTATTCCTTGGTGGTCTCCCATCCAAATACTAACCAGGGCTGACCCTGCTTAGCTTCCAAGATCTGACGAGATCAGGCTATACCATGCTGCCTTCCCTCCCAAAATTCAATATATCCATAATAATAAAAAAGCAGGAAAAGGGGATCAAAGCACTATTAAGTTAATTCAGTAACATTTGCAGACTACATAATCTAGACATTCTAATATTTGTTACAAGATCGGCACCCTACAATTGAGGTTCCGTCCTAAATAATATGCAGTTAATTTGATTTCTCATAAAATGGTTAAACTCCCTTCTTCCTGAGAGTGAGATTGAGTGTAAAAGCTGCCTGGATCTATCCCCTTTTGTTCTGTTTTAAGACTCAATGAACCTCAGATGAGGGCTCCTTCATGTCCCGAAGCTTCTTTTTTCTCTACCCCTCTTTGATTTTTGTGCTGAAAATCCAACTTAATGAAGAATCCTGGAACCCAAAAAGCTTGCATGTGGTTTTGTGATGTTTTGCTTTGTCCAAATAGAAAGTTGTCCTAAAGCAAAGTCAGATCTCAGAAGCTAAGCAGGGCCAGTCCTGGTTAGTACTTGGATGGGAGACCGCCAAAGAATTCCAGGGTCGTTATGCAGAGGAAGGTAATGGCAAACAACCTCTACTAGTCTCTTGCCTTGAAAACCCGATGGGTAAACCATAAGTTGGCTATGACTTGATGGCATTTTACACACATACAATGCAAAGTACCTGGGGATTTTAAAAAATCCTCAGGTACCCTTCTGTTCCAGAGACTTTTAAGATCTCACGGACTTGGCAAAACCTCCAGCATTTCCGTAGGCCTCTCGTCAAGCAGCAAAACTGGAAACAACCGGTTTAGTAAGTGAGATGGATGCCAGGAGGTCATAGGCCATTAATGTCAAACATTGGCTTAGTTGAGACAGCTGCACAAAAGTATAAGGTTCAATCCAGGTTGTTTTTCCATTGATGAAAAGGGGAGGGGCCCTTTGACCAGCCAAAAAGGCCTATTCTGGGGATCATGGAACGTGCATGAACAAAAGCCATGTGAGATAAAGGCCCTGGCTAGACTGATCTTGTCAGATCTCAGAAGCTAAGCAGGGTCAGCCCTGGTTAGTATTTGGATGGGAGACCACCAAGGAATACCAGGGTTGCTGTGCAGAGGAAGGTACTGACAAACCACCTCTGTTAGTCTCTTGCCATGAAAACCCCAAAAGGGGTCGCCATAAGTCGGCTGCGACTTGACGGCACTTTACACACACAAAGAGGAGAAACTGGACAAAGCTGGTTGGATCCAGTCCAGTGGTTTATTTTTAGCTGTGGTCGGTTTTGCGAAACCAGGATTGAGAACACATGATGCTGCCTTAAACTGAATCAGACCCTTGGTCCATCAAAGTCAGTATTGTCTACTCAGACCGGCAGCAGCTCTCCAGGGTCTCAGGCAGAGGTGTTTCACATCACCTGCTTGCCTAGTCCCTTTAACTGGAGATGCCAGGGATTGAACCTGGGACCTTCGGCATGCCAAGCAGACACTCTACCACTGAGCCACAGCCTTTCCCCGAGCTCTGAAATGATTGCTCAAATACTGGTTGGCCTTGAAAAATGGTGATTTGGTCTCCTTTGCTCTGTAGCCAGGCAATGTGCGATGGCGGCCCCAGGAAACAAGCCAGGGATTAAGCCAAGACATCTGTGTCTGTTAACCACAGCTAAAACTAACTGTAGTTAATGAACCAACTTTAATAAAGGGTTTCAGATCCTGGTCTGACTTACTGTAGCTAACCTCAGTGGGCTGACCTCCATTCAGACTAATTAAACAAAATTGAATTAAATCGAATCGACTCAATGGCAGTGTATAGGAAATGAATCATAATATGGATATAGTAAAGGGATGTGAAACCAGGGGTTTAGAACCAACCAGTTTTTCCACTGGAGAAAAAGGGAGAAAGGGTCCCCTTTGCCCTTCCAATGAGGTTGTGTGGGGATCGTGGGATTGACAAAAGTCATGTGGGCCAGGGGGGCTGTAGTAAGGTGGACAATTGGGCAAAAAAAAATGGCTGCATCCAACCCAATGTCTATATTCTTTGGTTGTGTGCAAGCCCATCAGGTTTCAGTTTGTGATTCATAGGGAATTTTATCATATCTAGTATGGATACCCTTTTATGTTCTCAAAGCCGGGATGTTGTTTTTTGGGGCCGAAACTTCTCCAGAGTTTTTGTATTTCCCCACGCTTCGTGCTGACTTTCCGCCTTCCTTCCTCCGGCAGGCGAGAAGCCCCACCAGTGCAGCATCTGCTGGCGCTCGTTCTCGCTGCGGGACTACCTGCTCAAGCACATGGTGACCCACACGGGGGTGCGCGCCTTCCAGTGCTCCATCTGCTGCAAGCGCTTCACCCAGAAGAGCTCCCTGAACGTGCACATGCGCACCCACCGCCCCGAGCGCTTCCAGTGCTGCATTTGCAACAAGTACTTCTCCCACCGCACCCTGCTGGAGCGCCACATGACCACCCACTCCGCCTGGAAAGGCGGGCAGCCCGACGCTCCGGGGGCCATCACCGCTGCCTCCGCCGCCACCGACTGGAAGGACAAGCCGAGCATCGCCGCCGCCTCCACCGAGGGGACCATCGCCGCTGCATGGAAAACAGGAGAGCCGTCTTCCGAGAGCGCCATCACGGCGTGGAAAGCAGGGGACCCGGTTTCGGGGGAAGGCAGCCTGGTGGCCTGGAAGGGGGAGGCGACAGGGGAAGGGCCAGTTGCAGCTTGGAAAGGGGACCCAGCAGCTGAGGTATCCATACAGACTCACCCAGCCTAGAAAATTCTCTTTGGCCACGTTTTGAAGGGACCTTGCCCAGTCCTCACTGTTCAGACAGGCAGCCTCACTGGCCTGTCTTGAGTTGTTGAATAAGAAAGGGCGCCTGGCATCCCACAAATCACAAAGATGTCGAGTACAGGGACAAGAGCCAGCGTGGCGCTGTGGTGCAGAGCGCTGGACTCTAATCTGGAGAACTGGGTTTGATTCCCCAACCCACAAGAGTGGCAGACTCTAATCTGGTGAACTGGGTCAGTTTCCCTGCTCCTCCACACGAAGTCAGCTGAGTGACCTTGGGCTGGTCACAGTTCGCTCTGAACTCTCTCAGCCTCACCTACCTCACAAGGTGTCTGTTGTGGGGAGACTAGATACCCAAAAGGTAAGGAATCAACATGAAATCACGGGCTAATATTGATACAAGTGATTTTGTGAATAATATATAATACATTTAATACAAACACAAAATTAATGTAAATATAAACAACTTGTATGCAGCCTTGTTCTCGCCTCTATGTATCTGTGCTGAACGTGCCAAATAAACACAAAATTACAACAGTGTGACAATGTAACCAAACAATATCACAGCTCAGACCGTATGCATTTCAGCTGTGAAGCCTTCTTCAGTGGTCCGAATAATACAATTCTATGCCATTTTGAAAGTGCTTGAATGTATAAGAGAATTGCAGTCCCTAGACTGAGTAAGCTGACATTTGTAAATTGTAAAGTCTAAAATTTGTTTATGTATATTTCATCCAGAGTTGCCTTTATAATTTTAGGCTTCTGTAGAAATATTCCTTTCACATTACTCAGTCATCAAGATATATTGAAAAAATGGGGAGAGTAGGTTTCATGTGTAGAAGCGGGGAATCAAACCCTGTTCAGCAGATTAGAGCTCATGTGGTGGAGTGGGGAATCAAACCCGATTCTCCAGATTAATGTCCACCGCTCCAAATCACCACTCTTAACCACTACGCCACACTGGCTGTCCTTATCACCTCATTCGCCTTCATATATAAACCAGGCCTCTACGTCATTTCCTGCCTGGGGATCAACCCTGTGATCTGGACAGGGAAAGTGAGCCATCTGAATCCTGTAGCCCGTGGTAGTAAGGGACACAGTTCTGCCAGTTGGCACCACCAACTTCTGGATATTGTTTGACTCGTGGCAGGCCATTGTTTATCCAGGTAATCGGGCTCGCAGCAATGACAGGGATGTGCTTGCGCCTGGCCAACGTTCTAGCTCAGCGAAGCATGTGTAACTTTTTTTAACCTTTGGAATTAAAATAAAATAAAATGACAAACGTACTCCATACCTTTGCCGCTGGCCAAAGGACTTTTGCACCCAGGCAATTTGCCGAAAGATCAGCGCCCTGCCGAAAGTATCTGCGCACGGTTGGAAATGGGCTAAAAGGCAATCTAGGGCTGCATCCCCTCGCAAACAATACTTCCGGTTGCTCTCGTCGCTGCAAAAGCAGGAGGCCTTTGCAGCAATGAAACATCCACAGTTTCCCCTGTGCTTTCTTCCCCTGCCCCCGCCTTGCCATTTTCCCCTGAAGGGCTTTATTTGGCCTTTTAAAAAAGCAATAATTGCTAGGTCATTACTACATAATGGTTAGGGTTGCCAACCTCCAGTTGGCACCTGGAGATCTCCTGCTTAGTAAAATCGATCTCCTGACGACCAAGATCAGTTCCTCTGAAGAAAATGGCTGCTTTGGAAGGTGGACTCTATGGTATTATACCCGGCAGAGGCCCCTCTCCTTCCCAAACTCTGCCTTCTCTAGGCTCCACCCCCAAAATCTCCAGGTATTTCCCATTACGGAGCTGTCAACCCTAATAATGGACTGTAGCAACAGCGCACTAGTTCCTCTGAACCCCCAGCTTTCATTGGAAAAAGTAAGTCCCTAGCCCTCTTTGTTGCAGAGGTAGGCCTTTCCTGCCCACACAAAGAAAAGAGCTAGAGATTTCTTCTTTTTAATGAGAGCTAGATACACTACAATGCCCTGACCTGGATGGCCCAGGCTAGCCTGATCTCGTCAGCTCTCAGAAGCTAAGCAGGGTCAGCCCTGGTTAGTATTTGGATAGGAGACCACCAAGGAAGTCCAGGGTTGCTATACAGAGGAAGACACTGGCAAACCACCTCTGTTAGTCTCTTGCCATGAAAACCCCAAAAAAGGGGTCGCCATAAGTCGGCTGCTACTTGACAGCACTTTACACACACACAGAGATACACTACAATACGCTAGCTTGACTTCTCTTGTTATATCATACCCCATGATGGTGAAATTCATTGGGATTATTTCTCCTTTCTTTCTTTACTTCATTTATAGCTAGGGTTGCCAATCTCTAGGCGGTGGCTGGAGATCTATTACAACTGATCTCCAGGTGACGGAGATCAGTTCACCTGGAGAAAATGGCTACTGAAGTCCCTCCCCTCCCCAAACCCCGCTCTCCTCAGGCTCCCCCCCCCCAAATCTCCAGATATTTCCCAATCCGGAGCTGGCAACTCTATTTATAGTCTGCCTTTCTCCCTACTAGGGACCCAATAGTGGCTTACATCCTTCTGTCCTCCATTTTATCCTCTCAGCAACCCTTTGAGGTAGGTAAGGTGGGGAGTGTGTGACTGGCCCAAGGTCAGCCGGCCAGCTTCCATGGCAAAGAGGGGATTGGAACCTGGATCCTAGTCTAGCACTCTCACCGTTACACCACACTGGCTTATTCAGTTGCTTTAAAAAGGGCACACACACACAAAAAGTGGGCAAGATCTTCATTCCCTTAACTGGATTACAGAGTGAGCAAGCCTAGGCAGACCTACTCAGAGGTAAGTCCCATATTATTCAGGAAAACAGCTCCAGTTTCGACTGCAATTTTAGCCGTGCCGTGACCGTCTCGGAGGAGCTGAATGCTCGCTTGCCCCATAATATGAAATGCCCTGAAAAAAACATTGTTTGCATGTATTAAGCCTGTAGTAATTGCTAGCTGAATGTCCCGAGGGCATCGATTGCCCGCTTGACATTTGAGATCTCTGGTTCTAATGTTTGTTGCTCCCATTGAGGTAGGGTTGCCAGCCTCCAAGTACTAGCTGGAGATTTGCTCTTACAACTGATCTCCAGACAACAGAGACCAGTTCACTTGGAGAAAAGTGGCCCCCAAACCCCACCCTCCTCAGGCTCCACCCCAAAGGGGCCTGGTGGCAAAGAGGGACCTGGCAACCCTACATTGAAGAGACTGGTTGCGTTAGCCCTGCCTCTGTTGAGATCGGGCATACTAGGCCCCCAAGCACTCCACGCCTTGGCAGAGGTGTAACCTTCGTTTTTGCTGAGGCAGAGAATGAAAGGAGGAGACAACGGGTTGGCCAAGGAACAACCTCTAGACACGCCGGCTGCTCCCCCAATCCCCGAGGAGGCTCCTGCCAAAGTAGAACTGTTCTCAAAAAAGTGGAAACTTTTAATAGTTCCCAGCTTGGATTAATTAACCCTCCCTCTCTAGAGAGAGGTGGGCTGGGGAGTTTGAAAGACCTCCCTTAGAGCTTATTTACACTCCAGGATGAGGACGCATCTAGAGACACCTTTTTAATCAATCCCCAAGCAACTTGCTACAATTAGAGCTTCTTCTGGTCAACAATTAGAGCTTGTTCTATTCAGTGATCCCACAGGTTTTTCCTTTTGGGGCAGATGTTTCTACTGGACTAGCCAATGGAGGAGGTTGGGGATGTTACCAGAGTTTATATAACCCAGGTCTACTCTGACAATGGCTCTACGGTGGGCAAGGGAAAAAGGGGCAGTCTTGGTGGTCCATCATGAAGACCAGAAAGTGCCATGGAGGGTGGAGGAGGACAATTTGATGGGGTGGAAAAATGGAGAGCTTAACTTGTCTGTTAGGTCAGGTTTAACTGGTATTGTTTTATGGTAATCATTTCAATCTGAAGAACTCGACTGTTGAAAGCTCTTCCTATGTATTGACTTGGTTCAGGCATAAGACCAAACCGTGGTTTGCTTTAACTATGGTTAGGTTGCGAAACCAAGGTTTGGCTTGCAGAGGATCTCTCAGGTCCTCAGAAAACGCTGGTTTCATCATGTTTGCCCTGCCTGGTAAGTGTGTGAAAGCAGAACCAGGAATCAAGCCGGGATGTCCATCTTCACACATAGTGTGCAAGCCATCATTCTAACTATTACACCACATGGTGTAATAGTTAGAATGTCAGACTAGGATCTGGGATACCTGGTTTTGAAACCCCAGTCATGCCATGGAAGCTTGCCAGAAGACCCTGGACCACTTACAAACTCTCAACCAGACCTACCTCACGGCTTTTGTGAGGACAAAATAGAGAAGAGAACTATGTTAGCTGTGTATTGGTTAAGAGTGGTGGACTCTAATCTGATTCCCCACTCCTCCACATGAGCGGCGGACTCTAATGAACACATGAAGCTGCCTTATACTGAATCACACCCTTGGTCCATCAAAGTCAGTATTATCTACTCAGACTGGCAGACTGACAGCTCTCCGGGGTCTCAGGCTGAGGTCTTTCACATCACCTACTTGCCTAGTCCCTTTAACTGGAGATGCCTGGGATTGAACCTGGGACCTTCTGCACGCCAAGCAGATGCTCTACCACTGAGCCACAGCCCCTGGTGAACTGGGCTGGTTTCCCCACTCCTCCACATGAAGCCACCTGGGTGACCTTGGGCTAGTCACAGTTCTTTCCGGACTCTTTCAGCCCCACCTACCTCACAAAGTGTGTTTTGGGTGGAGGAAGGGAAGGTGATTGTAAGCTGGTTTGATTCTCCTTAAAAAAGGAAAGGCAGCATATAAAAACCAGCTCCTCCCCCACCTCCTCTTTTCCCTCTTCTGTTTAGGGTCCCCATTGGGGAGAAAGATATGGTACAAATGAAGTAAATAAAATAAGACTAACTAGTTAATAAACTTGCTCAAACCGAGGTTTCCGATCCTGGTTGCAGTCCCGAACTCACTGCAGCAGAACGGCTGGCCAATTTTATTTACTTAGTACATTGTTAACCCTCCCTTCCTTCAAGAAGCTCAGGGCAGCATATGCAGGTCTCCCTCCCTTCTGCCATTACAACGCTGTGAAGTAAATTAAGCTGAGAGTGAGTGCCTCACTCAAAGTCACTCAGCAAGCTCCATGGTGGAGTGGGGATTTGAACCTGGGTCTCCTTGATCTTCGTTCATTCATTCGTCTGGCACTCTCAACCACTATGCCTAACTAACCAGAGTCTAATTAATCCATGGATTTGTGCTATATCTGAACTGAGCCTTGTTACCCAAAGCACAAATACATGAAGCCCCTGTAGCTAGCAAAAGTGTGTCCTTCTGCTAACAAGGAGAAAACGCCTGTATTAATTACCAAGACCATAACCCTGTGCACATCGGGTTCAAGGTACAGACCAACACTCAAAAGAAATTAAGGGGAATAAGCTGCTTAAACAAGAAAAGAGTTGTATTGAATTAACAGAAAGAGAAGCAAGTTAAATCAAGTAAATAAAAAAATAGAGTTGTTACATAAAGGAAATAAATGCATATGTGAAGTACAGACACAGTTTAAGCCCTTTCCCTAACAGACGACCAGCTACGAAGGGAGGAAAGAAAAGGGGAGAATTGAAGGCATATGAGCCTGCTTCCTTAAGACCGTGGGGCAGCCCCAGAGAGGGAAATTGACCAGACTGGAGAAGCGCAGCAGAATGGGGTGGGAAAGTAGAGAATCCAGCCATACAGTTGGGGTTGCAGGCTGGGATTCAAAACCAGCTACAAGTTGGATGGACTGAGGAATAATTTTTAATACATTTCTGCTAAGAGTGAGAAGGCGAAAGGGTGTTGGCACTGGAGTATGGGGGTGATGAAAAGTCCCTAATTTGAAAAGGAGGGCAGTTTTCTTCTTTTGCATTACAAGTAAAAATATCAAGGAGATGCGGTCCTTGATGGCTGACTACATTACCTGATGGCACAGAAGGAGAGATATTCATGTCCAATCCTTAAGATAAGGAGGAAATAGCTGGGGCTGGCCCTGTTACTCATTGTCTTGGTTATTTGGGTCGTTCGTTAAGTCCAGATTACCAGGGAGGGAACCCCTTAGGTCCTTCCAGGGGTAAGGCCCTTCCATTGACTCCCACCAGAGATGGCTTTCCCATGGTTAATGGAGGAGCTGTCTTCACATTCTTTACACACCCTCAGCGTGACTCACTGTCATTTTGATATCAGTTTGATCCAGACTCCATTTTTCATTGCTAGAAGAAGAGTTGGTTTTTATTCCCTGCTTTTTTCCTCTATAAGGAGCTTCAAAGCGGTTTGCAATCACCCTCCCTTCCCCTCACCACAACAGACACGATGTGAGGTCGCTGGGACTGAGAGAGTTCAGAGTGAACTAGGACCGGTCCAGATTTCATGTGGCGGAGTGGGGACACAAATCTGGTTCACCAGTAGAAAAGAGCAAGAGTCCAGTAGCACCTTAAAGACTAGCAAAAAAAAAATTTCTGGCAGGTTATGAGCTTTTGTGAGCCACAGCTCCCTTCTTCCGATACCTGGTTCACCAGATTAGAGTCAGCTGCTCATGTGGAGGAGTGGGGAATCAAACCAGATCTCCAGATCAGTCTGCCGCTCTCAACCACCACACCATGCTGGCTAGGCCCATGCAAAGATGTGCATGCGTATAGGGATCAAAACAGGGGTCCCCTGTGTGGGGAAGTCCCAGGGCATCAGCAGTTGTCAGTAATCCTTATGACAGCCCTTCATGTAGGTCAGTATTATTTTCCCGCTACAGCAAATGATGGAGGCGATGGAGGGTAATAGAGAATTGCTGAAAGCTTCTGAGTTAATCATGTTCCTGGTCCATTAAGAATATTATGACTGCAGTTGGGGCCAGCTACAAGGTTTTTTTTTGGGGGGGGGAGGGAGGCCAGATGTTCTCCAGTGTCTCTCCCTACTGGTATACCATCTCTGTCTCCTCCCTGTTTGGAGTCTGCCGAAGGGGAACCAAAAGAGAGTCATTGCCATACTCCTTCCAGTATCCTTCAGACCAGGAAGGGGGAGGTTTTCCAGGGGTTATATCAGGAGCACAGTGCCAGCCAATGGGAATGAAAGGATCACAAAATAATTGCATTCTGCTGTCTTCTGTAGCACTTGTCCAACCAGAGAATGAGGATCACCTAGGGTTGCCAACCTCCAGGTAGTAGCTGGAGACCTCCTGCTATTACAACTGATCTCCAGCCGATAGAGATCAGTTCCTCTGGAGAAAATGGCTGCTTCGGCAATTGGACTCTATGACATTGAAGACCCTTCTCTCCCCAGGCTCCGCCCCAAAAACCTCCCCTCCAGTGGTGAAGAGGGACCTGGCAACCCTAGGATCATCTCAGAGGCACCGGAAGCATTGAAGAGCCTCTGGAGTGATCTCCTGTTTCTTGATAAGAGATGCACCTGGAAAGCGGCATCTGTTTTACAGGGGTATGTTTTGTTTCTTCGCCCAGATGCCCCTTTTATCAGGAAATGGGAGATTGTCCCGGAGTCCCCTGAAATGTGGCAAAGGTTTCTGGGTCAATCTTTTCATTCCCTGGTGAGAACATCTCTGGTCAGCGGAGGGCTGCAAGCCTCGCCAAGGATGCGTGTGTTCCAGCCTTGAATGTCACTCCTGGCTATAGGCATAGCACTATTGCTATACAGCCCTGACTATAGCGTGATGGTGTAATAAGAGGTGACCATTACGGTTGTTATAAACAGGAGTTTAAAGGTTTGCCATTTGGCTGGTACTGGCGGGCAGACTCCTGCCAGTGCTCCTCCCCGCCGGTATTTCCAGCTGGAACCTGTTAGTGATGTTCTAGGAATCTTCCTGGTCTCTGTGCTTTTAACCATAGAGACTGGGTGAAATCCTAGGGTGTTGGTGATGTCACTTCCAAGTTGCATCCAGAAGTGACATCAATGGATTAGGTAAAGGTGCAAGCACAGGGTTGTTATTGACTCATGAGGTGGCATCACAACCCGACGTTTACTAGGAGACTTTGTTTGCCAGCTACTACCTGGAGTTGTCTATGCTTTACCCCCAGCAGGCTGAGTCAACCTTGAGCAGGCTTCCTGAAACCAACTTCCGTTGGGATCAAACTCAGGTCATGAGCAGTACTGCAGCTTAGTGCCATGGGGCTCTTAATGCAATCCTTCGCCGAGGTCCTTTTTCCCATGCACAACCCCCAAAAGTCTCCCGGGGCTTCCAGGCATGCACATGGCAACTGTATTACTGGGGTGCTCACTTGCCACCAAGAATGAAAATAAAAACTCACTATTTAGAGCCAGTTTTGATATTTCCTCGGTAATATTTTATGATGTTGGGCAATTTATTTTCCCAGTCACTGGGGAGCCAGCCAGCGTGGTGTAGTGGTTAAGAGCGGTGGACTCTGATCTGGAGAACCGGGTTTGATTCCCCATTCCTCCACCTGAAGCCAGCTGGGTGACCTTGGGCTAGTCACAGCTCCCTTAGGGCTCTCTCAGCCCCACCTACCTCACAGGGTGTCTGTTGAGGGGAGGGGAAGGTGACCGTAAGCCAGTTTGAGTCTTCCTTAAGTGGTAGAGAAAGTCAGCATATAAAAACCAACTCTTCTTCTTCTTCTTCTTCTTCAACCAACTATATTCCTTTACCTTAATCAGGACGAATCTTGGTCAATAAGTGCTAGGCCGTGTAGGGTTTGTTTTTACATGTTTTTACATGTGCAGAAGAATGGGGAGGGGGGACACCCTGAATGGGCTGCACACCCTTTAAGCCTGGAGGTTGTGAATTTGTGAATGGGACAACATGGTCCTTCAGCCATTGAGACTACCTAGCTCTGTGGTCGCTCTGGACTTGTAACCTTATGTTTCCCCCTGGTGGGTTGAAAAGGAACTCTCACGAAAAGAGAAGCTTGTGAATTTTTGCTGCCCTAGGCAAATTAAAAATTACTCGTTTCACCCCACTCCACCTACATGCACGCTAAGCTCATTTAACACATTAAATGAGCATGGCATGTTGACTGGGATACTGTTTTCTTATATTGCTTCCTCTTTAACATCAGCCACTTCTTTACTCCCTCTTTCAGCAGTATCCTTGGTGCAGTGGTAGCGTTGCCAGGTCCCTCTTCGCCACCGGCGGGAGGGTTTTTGGGCGGAGCCTGAGGAGGGCAGGGTTTGAGGAGGGGAGGGACTTCAATGCCATAGAGTCCGATTGCCAAAGACGCCATTTTCTCCAGGCACACTGATCTCTACGGGCTGGAGATCAGTTGTAATAGCAGATCTCCAGCTAGTTCCTGGAGGTTAGTACAGGATAAGATATATACACAAAGTGCAAATTTTATGAGCTACTGAGATGAAACAAGGACCATATACATAACACATACAAAGCACAAATATATAAAATATATACAATCCGCATAAAGCAGAAATGATTCCAAAGGTCTCAACAGAGTACCAGGTAAGTATTAGTATTGTAATCTTTGTGTATAAAGTCCATATAAAGCCACAATCAACCATTGATGATTGTGGCTTTATATGGACTTTATACACACAGATTACAATTCCATTGATGATTGTGGCTTTATATGGACTTTATACACAAAGATTACAATACTAATACTTACCTGGTACTCTGTATATATTGTATATATTTGTGCTTTGTATGTGTTATGTATATGGTCCTTGTTTCATCTCAGTAGCTCATAAAATTTGCACTTTGTGTATATATATTATCCTGTACTGTTTTCCTAACCTCGTGGTATTAGTACAGAGGTGCCTTTTTTCTCCCCAGTTCCTGGAGGTTGGCAGCCCTATGCAGTGGGGAGCGAAAGGTCCCCGTTTTTGTCCCCCGGAACGGAGGATTTACCAGCCCAGCGGAACAACCTGCAAGGCTGCCTCTGTAGACCTCCTCCAACAATGCATGCAGTATCTCCTGCCTTCAAATATTTACCATAACTGTGGCAGGAACCACTGGGAATTGGGCAGCCAGAAAGTTGCCTAGCTGGCTTCTTGGCTGGGCGAGCCCTGGCCAGAGAACATGCTGTAGCATTTGCTACAACGGGAGGAATTTCCTCCGCTGATTATCTGTGGAGTAGCAGTTGCTGTAGCCCACCCGCCGCTCTTCCCTGTATATTTTACCACCACTTATCTAGCACCACATGCAACAGCAGAACATACAGGCAGATTTCTCTCACGTATGGCATGGTCATAGTCATGGCTATGGTGCTTCCTGTATACCAGTGGTTCCCAACCTTTCTTTGACCAGGGACCACTAGGACTTTTTTGTTCGGTGCAGGGACCCCAAGGTCCAAAATAAAAATTCAGAGAATTTGAAAATAAACTTTAATCATAGCTGTTAGTTAAACATTAAACTTGGAATAATATTTGAATATGTTTTTTAAATAATAGAGAACTTTTAATTGAAAATATTAATTTATTATGGGTTTATAACTTTGTTTTGCGGACCTTAATTTAGTTCTTGCGGACCCCTGCGACCCCCTGTTGGGAACCAGTGCTGTATACCCACAGATGCACCCTGGCTGTACATCCTCTGAAATGGACCACAGGGGCATGGTTGTGCAGGGGGAAAGCTACTGGTCCTCCTCCTCCGGCACAGTGTGGAGGCGCTGATGGCAGGCCAGGTGGGAGCTACGGCTGAAATGTTTGTGACACCGCTGGCCGGCAGGTGTAGGGCCGTTCGCCTGCGTGGGTGCGCTGATGCTCCAGGAGCCGAGCACTGGGTGCAAGCATAAGGCTTCTGGCCAGTATGGAGATGCCAGTGCTGAGCCAGGCTGGAACTCCAGGAGAAGCGCTTGCTCCAGCAGCAGGGGGCACCCGGACCTGGATCCCGCTCAAGAAAAGGAAGGAGGCATGGTGATGATAGGAGGTGGGGCGGGAGGTAGGGGAAAGGATGCCATAGAGACACATGCTGACTAGTCTTGCCACCAGACAGCCGCTCTGGGCCACACGCAAGGACCCGGCAGGCCTGCGGCATGGTTTTAACCCCTTCCTTTCTGACCAGAAAAATCTCCTAGTGCGGTGAACTTCATTTCCTTGTGTGAAGGAAGGGCTCTGCTGTTAGGGTTCGGGTCACTTTTCGGGCTTCACAGCAGGCTGAAAACCAACGTGCATTTTTTCCCCCTATCAGTGCAACTTCCATGATGAGAAGTTGCTATGCTAGTTAAATTAGTTTGAATTAGTTTGGACAGTTGAATTAGTTTGGACAAGGGATACAGGGCCAGTTGGATTAGGGGTGCCCAACCTCCAGGTGGAACCGGGGGATCCCCCGAAATTACAGCTCATCTCCAGACTACAGAGATCAGTTCCCCTGGAGAAAATGGATGCTTTGGAGGTTGGACTCTATGGCATTCTACCCACAGAGGTCCCTGTCCTCTAGGGTTGCCAGCTCTGGGTTGGGAAACACCTGGAGGTTTTTGGGGGTAGACCCTGAGGAGGGCGGGGTTTGAGGAAGGGACTTCAATGCCATAGAGTCTAATGGCCAAAGCAGCCATTTTCTCCAGGGGAACTGATCTCTATTGGTTGGAGATCAGTTGCAATAGCAGAACTCCAGCTACTACCTGGAGGTTGGCAATCCTACTGTCCTCCCCAGGCTCCATCTCCAAATCTCCAGGAGTTCCGAGCCTGAATCTGGCAACCCTACCCCCTCGTCCCCCACTGGTGGTCAGGAGGGACCTGACAACCCTAAGTGGGATGTAGGGGTTAGAGTGGTCAAACTTGATTTGGGAAACCCAGGTTCAAATCTCCAGTCTGCAATCGAAGCTCGCTGGGTGACCTCGGGCCAGTCATATACTCTTTCAGCCCACGCGGAGGGAGGCAAGGGCAGACCACCCCCAAACATCTCTCGCCTTGAAAACCCTACGGGGTCGCCATAAGCCAGCTGTGACTTGGCAGCCCTTCCCACCACCACAGCTCTGCCTAGGAATGCACTGTACAGCTGGGATTAAAGTTGCCGCTCATTCTGCTCGAAGGGCAGTGTGGCTTTGTCCTTTGGAAAGCGTGGGATGGAGAAGAAACACACATTCGTATGGTGGCCTGAATTACAGTCGTGTTCCCGGGGGATATAGTGGACCCCAGAGAATATTTCTATTCCCTACCAATACGCTTACCAGTGTTTGAGGGTCATTCCCACCCAGGCAGCCTTTATCTTTTCTCCCGCCTAGCGTGTTTTTTTCCAGAAGCAAGTAAAGCAATAGCTTCAGCAGTTGCCAGAGCCAACGGGTTGAAATTAAATCAAAAGAGTTTCCGTCTAAATGTTAGGAAGCACTATCTAACAGTTCGAGCGGTTCCTCGGTGGAACAGTCTTCCTTGGGAGGTGGTAAGCTCTCCTTCCCTGGAGGTTTTTAAGCAGAGGCTAGATGGCCATCTGCCCTGACCTGGATGGCCCAGGCTAGCCTGATCTCGTCAGATCTCAGAAGCTAAGCAGGGTCAGCCCTGGTTAGCATTTGGATGGGAAACCACCAAGGAATACCAGGGTTGCTCTATCCAGAGGAAGGCACTGGCAAACCACCTCTGTTAGTCTCTTGCCATGAAAACCCTAAAAAAGGGGGGGTTGCCATAAGTCAGCTGCGACTTGACGGTACTTTACACACAGAGATGGCCATCTGTCAGCAATGCTGATTCTATGACCTTAGGCAGATTATGAGAGGGAGGGCATCTTGGCCATATTCTGGGCGTGGAGTAGGGGTCACTGGGGGTGTATGGGGGAGGTAGTTGTTAATTTCCTGCGTTGTGCAGTGGGTTGGACTAGATGACCCTGGTGGTCCCTTCCAACTCTATGATTCTATGATGAATAACAACCACACAAATAATCCACGCACCTCTTTGAACTTTAATACACTTTGAGTAATAACTTGGAGATTACAGGGGGAGGTTTTAATGAGGGGTGGGTGATGAACTCTAAATGCCTGCTGACCAGAGAAGGTGGGAAGGAAGAACACCTACAATGACTAAGGGCTCCTGTTACTGTGGTAGTGGCCTATCTAAAAGCATCTCTAGACTGCTGAAAACAAACCAGACTCTCCTCTTAGGGCTTGAGCTTGGCTAGCCTAGATCCAGAGGCAGTAACAACAGATACGGTGTCCATCCATAACCAAGCAAAGGGTTGCAGTTCCAACCTGAAGATTCTGCTTAAATGTTCAGAGAGGGACTGCCAGTGCCATCCTAAGCAGAGTTATACCCTTCAAAGTCCACTGAAGTCAGATTTCTATCAGTTCTCTTTTCCCATGGCAGACCCCCCCACACTTCATTCCTCAGGGTCCCCTATACCCCTCAAGTAACATTTAGGGGAGATCTGTGGGCTGCAGTGGAAAGGGAGAGCAGGAGGGAAGGAAAATTCTGTTCCGCTGATGGAAAACGTAGCCTGGCTCCAACCCAATGGGCTTAGTAGGATGTAACTCTGCTGAACCTCACTCATAACCATGGAGGGGAATTTACCCTTCTTAAGCCATCCTACCCTTACATGGATAGCCCCAGGCTAGCCTGATCTCATCAGATCTCAGAAGCTAAGCAGGGTAAGCCCTGGTTAGTATTTGGATGGGCGACCTCCATGGAATACCGGGGTTGCAACATGGAGGCAGGCAATGGCAAACCAACTCTGAACATCTTTTGCCTTGAAAACCTCACCAGGGTCGCCATAAGTCAGCTATGACTTGACGGCATGCATGTGCACACAGACACACAACTCTGTTGAGAACTGCATTGTGCATCTCCGAAACCATTCCTCCAGTAGTCTTTGGATCCATCCTTCTCTCTCACCTGCTGAGGTGAGACTGGACTTACTGTCACAGATGCAGAAGGAGAAAGTAGGCAACGGAACCGATGGAAAAACAGACGATGAAGTGCTAGGGCTGCATCCTCTCCCACTTCCCTGGCACAGACAGGATTTCTGGGATTGCAAGCATGTAACCTTGTGGGAGAAGCCTCACTGTGCAGGAATAGTCTGTTCTCAGTATTTAAAAAAGAGAAAAGCATCATGTCACTCAGCAGAGGACAAAAATGTTATGATTGTGTACTATATTTCTATCCCACGTTCTATCCAAAATCCTGGCCCTTGCAGTGGGTTACAGTCATAAAAAGCTCTAAAATAACCAATGATTACTGTAAAAAATGATTAAAAACAGCAGAACATAACTGAGCAGCAACTAAGCAAAACAAAAAGTGCACAAAATGGCACGGCACAGCTGCAGAGGAGAAAGTGTTGCTGGTATCCCCCACCTTGAGTTACACAAAACGTTCCTCATCGGACCGGTAGGGTGGGGCTGGGGGTCATTCAAAAGCAGAAGGTAAAAAGGAAGTAAAATGCTACCAGTGATGGCATGGACGCTAGCTAATAGGTGTGAAACTTACACAGTGCTCTTTCAAACAGCCCTCCGAATTGCTAGCTTACCAGGACATGTTCCTAGTCACGAGACATTGGGGTTTAATTGCCTGGCAAATGCAATATCCCCAAGCAGGAGTGCTTTCTGGAGAGAACAGGACCAGATCTCATACAACAAGTAAGAATCAACCGTTTCATCCAAAAAGGCCCAACTCCACAGCACAGGGAGAGGTGATGGCATTCCACCATACACACCATACCCCCCCCCCCAAGTTAATGGTGCTCTGAGCCTCCCAGATGTCTCCACCAGGCTCCTAAAAAGCAAAAGGACAGCCACTCCCTTCTGTCTTCAGCTAGAGTCCCTCCACTGAACAGGATGTTTTAAAAGCTGTCAAGCAAAGGCTGGAAGGTCCCAATCCAAGGGTTGGCTTGCCAAGGCACCTTTTGGGGCAAAGAAACCGAGTCCAATGACCGTAACATCCAAGTAAATTTGACCTTTTGACTTTCTTTTTGGAAGTTAACCACGGTGTGCAGGTTTGGTGCCCCTCGTACATCTGCTAATCCCTACCATTCTTAAGAGTCTCTTAAGAATCTCTTTTGCTGGAAAGAAAATAGAGTCCAACAATAATTCCACCTTTCTCACAGCTGCACGACAATAATGTATGCAGATTAAGGCAAAGTCTGCACATTTGCACAAGTCTTTTCTTTTCTTTTTAATTGTGTTTTTTTTTTACAAAATCTGGTTGCTGAACTCTTGTATTTTTCTTAAAACGAAGTCAGTTCCTCCCTCCATGTTGGTTTGCTTTTAATGGCAAAATGGGAACTTGTGACGGGAATCAGTTGGGTGGGTTTGGGAGTCCAATGTTTTTACGGTGGGCACTTGTAAGATCTCTCCAGAGCCACCATATGGACTTTCTGATGCGTGCTGAGGCCGGACCTCTGGCGAAAGCATTTCCCACACTCCATGCAGCGGTACGGCTTCTCCCCGGAGTGGATCCTCTGGTGGATCGTGAGGTGGGAGCTGACACTGAAGGTTTTCCCACACTCGTCGCATTTATAAGGCCTCTCCCCCGTGTGGATTCTCTGGTGCAGGATGAGGGTAGAACTCTGGCTGAACCGTTTCCCACAGATCTGGCACTGGTAAGGCTTCTCTCCTGTGTGGATCCTCTGGTGCTTGGTTAAATGGGAACTCACCGAAAAGCTCTTCCCACAGTCGGTGCACTTGTAGGGTTTCTCCCCTGTGTGGATGCGGCGGTGAAGAACAAGGGTTGAGCTCTGGCTGAACCTTTTCCCGCAGTCGTTGCACGCGTACGGCTTCTCGCCCGTGTGGGTTCTCTTGTGAATGGTGAGGTGGGAGCTCACGGCAAAACTTTTCCCGCAGTCCAAGCATGGGTAGAGCTTATTGCTAGAGCAGTGTGGCCTTTGGGGATGGTTGATGATCTGCTGGGCTTGGCTGAGGCTCTCCTGAGCCCGGTTGAGGCTCTCCTGAGCTTGGTTGAGGCTTTGCTGAGCTTGGCTGAGGCTCTCCCCACACTGGATACACATATTCTGGCTAGGCCCCATGTATACCCTGGGGGGGAGGCCGAGGTTGTCTTTAGGCATGGGGGGAGGGAGAGGTGGCTTGGTCCATCCTTTCCCCGCATCCTCCCCTTGATGCCCAGCTGGGCCCAAGTAAAGGGACCCTTCAGACCGTCCCGGTAACTGCTTTGGCGCCTGCGTGGCCTCGGTGCTTCCAGGTTGAGGATTTGTGGTCATGTTTCCGCTATCTATCAAAGGAAAGAGAGCAAAGCCAGCATAGGGACATGTTTGCTTGATTTTTTAAAAGAGATGTCATCTGATAGTTGAATGGATACTTAACCTGGTTGGTTTGTTGATTTAAGTAGCGCAACCCACCTAACGCTCTTTGGACGGGGTGGGTCAGAAATTGAAAGAAAGCCTGTTCGTTGATGCGCAACTCCAAAAACAGTGTTTCCCTTTGAACGGCTACACTAGGAAAACCAGCCCTGAGGTGTAGTACCAATGGCCATGAGAGGGACCAGGGGACAGTGGCAACTTTTTGACATTTTGTGCATAATTGCAGAGTTCTGTGAGAATTCTGCCAGAGCTATTATACTGGACCACAGCCTCCGAACGTTGTGACCTTTTTGACATGTACAACCGCTGAATACATTGGGACGGGAAATTTGCTCCCCGTCTCTCCAACCTTCTCCACTCCACCTCAAAATAGTACAACCGTAAGGTTTCGGTCTCTGCAAAATTTATAATAAATAGGTGGCCTGATACATTTTGTTGGACAGAGCTCTGCTGGCAAAGGGTGAGAACTTCTAGGATTCACAGGAATGCTTCTTACCCGATCAAGAATTCTGTGGACCCCAAAAGCTCGTACATCCTCAAACTAGCATAAATGGCTGCCGTTATCAGAATGCTGATAATTCTCTGGGATCTCAATACAGCAATAGCTGTCTGAACTACTTTTTGGGAGAGGGAAAAAACAGGAAAAGAAATAAATAAAAAAGAAAAGTCCTTACCTAGCGAGAGCAGGGTCCCGTAATTGTCCTGCACAATGTCCCTGTAGACAGGTCTCTGGCATGGGTCCAGAAGGGCCCACTGAATCTCAGCAAAATACATCAGCCACTTCTGCGGAAAGCCCCTGAAAAAATAAGTGTCCCCTGCTCAAAAATTCAACACCAACCCTGTACGCTGGCTCTTTTTCCTCCTTGCAACGTGGCCCTGCCTTTGCTCACCTGAACTCAAAGGCCTTCGCCCCACAATTCTTCTAACCCCCCCATCTCTGCCCAACAAGGCTTGCTGTGAGCGTTCTCAGTGTGGCGGAAATTCAACAGGTGAAGCTTTTCTCAGCACGATGTGGGGGAGGGAGACAGCTTCGCCCGCTGGGTTTCTGCCCGGAGTGCTGCCTTCAAGAGAGGCACAAGAGTTCTACCGGGAGAAGGATCTTCTCCTTCCCTGGCCATTTATGCACGGGAGGTTTTGCCTTGGCTTTGCCGCTCTATAGATGCGCAGTCATGCTAGGAAAAGTTGAGGGCAGCAGGAAAAGAGGAAGACCCAACAAGAGGGTCAATAAAGGAAGCCACAGCCTTCAATTTGCAAGATCTGAACAAGGCTGTCAAAGATAGGACATTTTGGAGGACTTTCATCCATAGGGTCGCCAGGAGTCGGAAGCGACTTGACGGCACTTCACACACACACACGAATGCACATTTCCCCCATCTGAATTCTCAGAACTCTATACACGAGGGCTTATTTTTGAGTTTTAAGGATTTGGATGGGGGAAACGTGCATCTAGAGAGCGGCAAACCCAAGGCGAAACCTCCCAGGCATAAATGGCCTGAATTCTCCAAACTCGGCATGGGGGCTTATTTTTGAGTTCTGACCACTGGGATGGGGGAAATGTGCATCTAGATCCCTGGTTCCCAACCGGGGGTCCGTGGACCCCCAGGGGTCCGCGAGAACTAAATTAAGGTCCGCGAAACAAAGTCAGAAACCCATAATAAATTAATATTTCCAATTAAAAGTTCCCTATTATAAAAATATATATTCAAATATTATTCTGAGTTTAATGTTTAACTAACAGTTATGATTAAAATTCACAGTGGGAATTTTAAAGGGAGATTGGAAAGAGAAACTGCTGAATTACAGTTGATATTCAAACTAAAGTCAATGCATTTACCTGGGCCGAATAAAGACCTTGCATTCATGGCCCATTACCAATGCTGATTTCTCCACACCCATCTCTCCCCTGGACATCACTGACTCTTCTGCATATCACACCTAATCCCATCAAGCCTGCTATTCACATTTACATACTGTTAACATTTACATACTAATGCTTGTCTGAATTCACTCTCCTCTACTTAAAGCCCGATGGATCCACATTCTAGCTGTATCTGAAGAAGTGAGCTGCGGCTCACGAAAGCTCACACCCTACCAAAAAATATTTTTGTTAGTCTTTAAGGCGCCACTGGACTCTTGCCAGTTCTGATTAAAGTTTTTTTTTCAAATTCTCAGGATTTTTATGTTGAACCTTGGGGTGGGTCCCTGCACCGAACAAAAAAGTCCTAGTGGCCCCTGGTCAAAAAAAGGATGGGAACCACTGATCTAGATCGAGAAACCTCCCAGGCATCAATGGCCACCTTGTGCCTCCCCAGCCCTAGGACACACACACCCCCCCCACACACACACACTCCCTCCATGGAGCAGACGACCCCGGGTTGGAAACCCACAAGGGACCCGGGGGAGGGGAGGGGAAGGACGGGCCTCGGGAAGTTGCCCGGCTGCGCTTCCCCGGACTTTGGCGGACGCCCGGCGCGCCCCGATCCCTGGGATCGCCCTGGGCTCAATCCCTGGGATCTCCAGCAGAGTGACCTGGAGCCAGAGGCGGGGGGGGTGGCGGGGGGGGGGCCGCCCGGGGAGCCGCGCGCGCACTTGCCTCCGAAAGCAACCCCTGCAAGGCTCAGAGCAAGAATGATCGTCGGGGCGGCGGGAGCGCTGCAAACCCCGGACGCCAGGCGGCTGCAAACGCGAGCGGGAGGCGCGGCGTTGCAGGATCTGGGAGGCTGACCTGGGAAGTTCAGCCTCCAAAATCGTCAGCAGCGGGGAAAAGGAGAAGGGGGGAAAAAAAAATATATGCATGCACGGGAACCGACACGGCCTTCTTTCCCTGTCTCTCTTTATTTTGACAATAGCCAGAGCCCTCTAGCGGCATCGCGCTTTGCCTTTTTTTTATTTTTTTGCTTTTTGCCTGCTGCACCAGCGGATGCAATGCCTATAATCTTCATTGCTACACATTGCTACACATCGTGGCTTTATAACGCTAACGTGATTCCCAGTTTCCATGGTGTCTTGCCTCCTAATCGGTGCATCAGGAGGGCAGGCAGCCTGGCGTCACCCGACCCTTGTCAGATTTCAGAAGCCAGGCTGGGTCTGCAACTTGTGCCACCCAGGAAGCCTCTGCAGGGGGAGGCGATGGCAAGCCACTCCTCGCTTGCCTCGAAAGTGAAGGGCCTGTAAACTTCATTTATGGAAAAAACATATATTCTTTCCTATGTAGAAAGGTTCATGAGGTGCTGTGCTCAAAAATAGAGCATGGCATCAGGCAAATGTATTCTGCCCACGCATGGAAACTTTGGGAACGTTGGCATCCATAACTATAAAAGGCCAACGGAACACATTGCCTGGTACAGGCTTTCCCCAGTAGAAAAAAAAACAGTGTCTTACCTTCGCTGTTAGAAATGTGAATCACAAGACCAAGTGCTTGCTTAGAAACAGCTTCTACCAATCTATATGCTATGTTAATTAAAGTAAGGTAGACAACCAATATCTAGTGAGTCAACGTAATTGAAACATCCCTAACCAGAAGTTATAATTGGGGTTGCAATCCTTTGTTCTGTGTGAAAAACTGTCCTGCGCATTTGGGCAGCTTTATCCGGTATGTATATTGGGCCTAATAATTTAGTTGCTTTGAACTATCAACCTCCTACTGTGTTATGTTAATCCAAAATTAATATTATAACACAGGCATTTCAAAAGCCGCTTGCTGTGGTCACCATAAGGCAGTTGCGGCTTGATGGCACTTCATTAGCGCATCACGTATCAATAAATACCACAATATTAAAGCTTACTATCCCCTATATTTTATAATGAACCATATATTTCAAAATTTACAGCAGTTTTAAATTAATTGTTATTGGAAATGTATGCTTTTATACTCAGTCCGCATAACTCACACTTATAAAGATGCTAAGCCCGGGGTATAAGGGTTAGCATCTAGCACAATACCATATTCTGCACATATATATATATATGTGTGTGTGTGTGTGTAATATGGTATTGTGCTAGATGCTAACCCTTAAACCCCGGGCTTAGCATCTTTATAAGTGTGAGTTATGCGGACTGAGTATAAAAGCATACATTTCCAATAACAATTAATTAAAAACTGCTATAAATTTTGAAATATATGGTTCATTATAAAATATAGGGGATAGTAAGCTTTATCATTGTGGTATTTATTGATACGTGACGCGCTAACGAAGTGCCATCAAGCCGCAACTGCCTTATGGTGATCACAGCAAGCGGCTTTCGAGGCAAGCGAGGAGTGGCTTGCCATTGCCTCCCTCTGCAGAGGCTTCCTGGGTGGCACAAGTTACAGACCCAGCCTGGCTTCGGAAATCTGATAGGGTCGGGTTATATATAATGGCAATACCCCATGTATAAGGGGTCAAGTCTTATTCTTTGGTTCCTATTCGCTCCTGCGTGATCACTGAGTTAGCATAAACTGGCATCCACTACAAATCAGGAGCCAGTGAGAGCATCCTTGCAGGCCTGGTACAGCTAGCCTCCCTAATGAAGAGTATAGATTTAGGGGTGTAGGGTGAGAATGTTAAGTTTCGTTTCTCCATTACAGATCACGTAGCCACCTAAACCCATGCCTCAAAACCACACTGATAGGATCTGCTAATCCAAATGTGTCCATTATTAGGTCTTTGTGTCTCTACGCCCTATATTACGTAATTGTAACACCCCTGACCAGAAGTTATAAAGTCGTTGCAATCCTTTGTTCTGCGCATTTGGGGCAGTTCTCACCCGGTGTGTATATTGGGCCTAATAAAGAAACTGCTTTGAACCCTCAACCTCCTACTGTGTTACTGGGTGAAAACGCATGGTCACTTTATCCTCCTTTAATCCCTGTTTCAGCCAGGATTCAGCCAGGATCGAACGCATGCGTTTTGCCTAATGTGCGTTCGATCCTGGCTAAAACAGGGATTAAAGGAGGATAAAGTGACCATGCGTTTTCACCCATTGTCATTGGGAATTAATACAATAATACAGGCATATCACGGATGCCCCGACCGCCCTGGCTGGAGGATTGCGCCGGGGGGTCCCACCCCCAGCTGCCCACAAGGTCCTGTTTTGCACCGCGGAACGGGCGGGCCAGGCAGGTGAAAGGTGAAACCAGGAAAGAAGAGAGAAACCTCTGAATGATGGGCGGGGAGTGCCCAGCAGGAGGGGAGGGTCTGTGGCTCAGTGGCAGAGCCTCTGCATGGCAAGCAGAAGGGCCCAGGTTCAATCCCTGGGATCTCCAGCTCAAGGGGCTAGGCAAGTAGGTGATGGGAAAGACCTCCGCCTGAGACCCTGGAGAGCCCCTGTCAGTCCGGTTCAGTATAAGGCAGCTTCATGTGCTCATGGGTTTTAGGGGAGGTGCTGTGACTCAGTGGTAGAGCCTCTGCATGGCATGCAGAAGGGCGCAGGTTCAATCCCTGGGATCTCCAGCTCAAGGGGCTAGGCAAGTAGGTGATGGGAAAGACCTCCGCCTGAGACCCTGGAGAGCCCCTGCCGGTCTGAATAGACAATACTTACTTGGATGGACCAAGGGTCTGTTTCAGTATAAGGCAGCTTCATGTGCTCATGGGTTTTAGGGGAGGTGCTATGGCTCAGTGGTAGAGCCTCTGCTTGGCATGCAGAAGGTCCCAGGTTCAATCCCCGGCATCTCCAGTTAAAGAGATGAGGCAAGTAGGCGACATGGAAGACCCTGAGACCCTAGAGAGCCACTGCGGGTCTGAGTAGACAGAACTGACTTTGATGGATCAGTAGAAGGCAGTTTCATATGTTCACCAGAGGCTGAAATGCAAAACAGGGCCTTTGTCCTGGTTCTCTACGGCAGCTTAGAGCTCTCTCAGCTCCACCTACCTAACAGGGTGTCTGTTGTGGGGAGGGGAAGGTGATTGTAAGCTGGTTTGATTCTTCCTGAAGTGGTAGAGAAAGTCGGCATATAAAAAACAACTCTTCTTCTTCTAGACCAACACTCTAACCACACCAGACAGGCTTTCTGAGAAATGAGCGTAAAGCCCTCATCTAATACATTTCTAGTGGTCTATGTGAGAAGGAAAAGAGGAAGACCCAACAAGAGATGGACTGACTCAATAAAGGAAGCCAAAGCCTTCAATTTGCAAGATCTGAGCAAGGCTGTCAAAGATAGGACATTTTGGAGGACTTTCATTCATAGGGTCGCCATGAGTCGGAAGCAACTTGAAGGCACTTAACACACACATGTGAGATGTGCCTGCCCATTGCAACTTCCAAATAATCTTGCATGCAAACATAAGAACGTAACATGAGAACAGCCCTGCCAGATCATAGGCCACCTTGTCCAGCATCCTTGTCTAGTGGGCCACCAGTTATTCTAGAGGGCCAACAAGAGGGCACAGGGGCCGAGGCCTTCCCTTGGTGCTTTCTCCAGGCACTGGTATTCAGAGGATTACTGCCTCTGAATGTTGAAGTTCCCTTTCGTCACCATGGCTAATAAACCACCGTAGACCTTTCTTCCATGAACCTCATCCCCCGTTTAAAATCATCTGTGCTTGTGGCCATCACTGCATCCACTGGCAGCAAATTCCCACATTTTAATCACTCGTCAAGTAAAGAATTATTTCCTTTTGTTGGTCTTGACTCTACTGCCCATTAAAATCCTTGGGTGCTCCTGAGTTCTAGTATTTTTAGAGGGGGGGGGAGTTCACTCTCTACCCTGTGCATAAGTTTATAAACCTCTATCTTTTAATTTTATTTTAATGATTTGTATGACAGAGTGTGATGGCCTTTGCCCACACGCAATAAACTTTATCACCACATTATAAACCTCTATCAGCCTTGGCTGTTCATAGGACAGATCGTGTTACAAAAGAGACATCTGAACAAACAAAAAAAAGGTGTTTATTTCATACAGAGCAGAGATAGACACTGTTAGTACAATAGGAAAATAGAGTCAGATACCAAAGGCAATTACCAGGGAAAATAGACGATGGTAAGCCTTTCACAGGAACAGGGACGCGTGCAAAAGGCTGGCTACGCCACTTCTGCAATAGCATTTGTGCCTGTCCTGTTAAGGCATACCCGTTGGCAATAATAATAATAATAAAAACCTATAGAAAATACAAACCAAACAATTCCAGATAAATCCCAACCTATCCCCACCCCCAGACCAATACACAAGCGAAGTAAAGTCAACTTGCCACCTCTCCCGTGGAAGAAAGAGGTTGGCGGGGACAAAACACCAAGCTGAGCCATGGTAAAATCACTATAGCTGAACTAGTCACTGAGCAGGATGGATTGAAGAAACTTCGCTACTCTCAGCACAGAATGAGTAAAAGAGTTTACAAATGCGAACTATCGGTGCAACAGCTTGGATCCTGCCACTCTGCTCAGCTAAAGGTGGAGTCTTCCTCCAGCCGAAGAGGCTCTTCCGACACAGGAAAGCTCCTCGTGATGGAGGAAGGCTCTAGATTTCATTGAGTGGTAAGATCCAGCTCTGCATTATTTCCTCGAGCCAACACTTGAAGAATTAAACGCGCCCCAGGCCAGCTTTAGGGACGATCAAAAGCCTGGATTTTTAGCCTCTTTGACCTTTGCAACTGCAGTTCCTGCTTTGCCAAGATATGTTTCTTTCCAGAAAGGAAGCAAGAAAAGCTCCGTTTGCTGAAGCAAGACGCTGCATCGCTTAGGAGACCAACCATGAAATGGCCTGCCACAGCAAGCACACCCATGATTTAGAGGACTAGTGGTTCTCCCTTGACATTGTATTGGCTTTCCTGCTATAAAATTACAACTGAAAGCTTTTGTTGCAGTGAAGGAATACTGCAGGTGGGCCGTAAGAACATAAGTAGAACCCTACTGAACCGGACCAGTGGTCCATCTAGTCCAGCACCGTTTCACAGTGGCCAACCAGTTGCTTCGGAGGGCCAACTAGCAGGGCACAGAGCCCAAGAGTAATCTAGGCTGGTTATATGACAGGCCAGCCCTGATGTGGATAGCGCATGCTAGCCTGAGCCTGGAAGTGAAGCAGGGTCTGACCTGGGTAGCATTTGGATGGGAGACCACCAAGGGATACCAGGCTCGAGACACGGAGGCAGGCAATGGCAAACCACCTCTGAATGTCTTTTGCCTTGAGAACCCTACAGGGTCGCCTTAAGTCCGCCGTGACACTTGACGGCACTTTTCCACCACGTCTTCTCACTTCCCAACCAACTGCCGGGTGACTTTCCACAGCAGAGGACTCCGTAGTAAAAGGAGTTAGGTGACGCCTAAAGAGTAAAGCAACAGCAGTTACACCGTTTTCTTTCATGTGAAAATGGCTCCTGGAGATGTCTGCCAATTCAGATTCCTAATGTGTAGAGATGAGCTAGCTTTGAAGCGGTTTTCAAAGCTATCAGAGGTCATCCAAATCACTTTCCACATTTCCCCCCATCGTAGTCTTGCGGTAATACTCTGGTGTTGGTGCTGCCATGCTTGTTTTAAACCATATCCTGAGCAACATCTTCAAAGCAGGAGAACCCCTAACATTGAAAGAAAGGTTGTATGTCCACTCGAAGGCACGTTTACAAGAAACCACAGAAGGATGTTGTATGGGGGTGGGGGGGAGATCATCTCAGGGTGACTTCTTGTCACAAGTTATCACAAAAATCTCCCTCCATGTGAATTTACATAAAATAAAATAAAAATTAGACATCAGCTTTTCTCCCATGATCGCATCATCCCTCATATGAGTTGAGTTTTGTTTGGGGCAGAATTGGTGGGAGCAGGTTGCCTTGTTCTCCCCCCCCCTAAAAATTATATATTTTATTTACTGAAGTTTGTTTCTAGTGGATATGCATCTATCCATAACCTACTAAGGAGAAAAAGATGGAAGAAGTGTGTGTTGGTAATCATGCTCGCGTACTAAATACAAATTAAGAAAAACTACCACCCGCGTGCCACTTACAGTGGGGTTGGGTAGGATTTGGGGAGTTCATATTCTGCTTTCAGACACTACTTGAAGCATTATGGGGACTTGATCGGAGGGCATGACTGGAGAGGGAGAAATTATATACTGCCAGCAATTCTATAATATCACTTTTAGAACCTGATGAAATGTTATCAGCTGAATAACGCAACCTCTGAAGACACAAGACTTGCCCGTTTTCGCCTCACAGTTTATGGCACACATCTCTTGTAAGAGCACAATTCGCAGGCAGGGTGAACCTCCATAGTGGATACAACCCAGTGAACGTTAGGCCATTGAAAAATGACTGCATTAAAATCAGAAATCAATGCATTAAACTGATAGTCCTACTGAAACCAATAAGCCTTTGGCGGACCTTTCTCTGGATCACCCCCCCAGTAACACTGGAAGGAAGACCGTATTGCATTAATTTTGAGGCATAGTTCTGTATGTGGTCACAGAATCATGGAGATGGAAGGGACCACCAGGGTCATCTAGTCCAACCACCTAGTCCATATTTCAAAATGGTCCTTGCAAGAGGGGAAATATCTAACAGGAACGTATCTTTGGAACTGCCAATTAAGCACGGCATCAGGGATATTGTTCTTTAGTTTTAGATATCTGCATATCGCCAGCAAAGCCTGCATACCCCCTTTCCTTTTGAGATGACGAAGTCCCAGATATGCTAGTTCTGTACCATTAAAGACTGATGTTGATTCTATTAGACTGCAGCTTTAGACCTGAGCAGACTGCCCCTTTCTACAGTAGTTTGTGCCAGAAAGCTCTTCCCCGCCCAAACATATTTCAAAATGGCAGCCGCTTTGTGACTTCATGATGGCAGACGCAGCACCATTTTGATTTCCTCCACGTGCGTCTGCAACGACGCCGTCAAAACAGCAGGAGTTTTCTACGGTTCTGCGCGCTCCTGACACAGTGGTGGGTCACCTGCTCCTTCTTTTGGGGTTGGCGTGCCCACATTTTGCCAACCAGAAGTAGTTTACTGCTGCCGTTTTTTGGGGGGAACAAGTCAATGCTCTTTGAGATGGTACGTAAGTGTGCAGTCTAGGACACGTCTCTGATTGGTATCAGTAGCTTGGAAAGAAAAATAAACCATAGTTACTGTTCAAAAAGTGGGGGGGGGAGAGTGGCTACATTGGTCTAGAATCGACATGGCAATGAAGGGCTAAAGGCGTTGTAGACTCTGGCTGGATCTCACATAGGGTTGCCAGCTCCGAGTTGGGAAATACCTGGAGATTGGGGGAGGGGTAAAGCCTGAGGAGGGTGGGGGATTTGGGGAAGGAAGGGACTTCAGGTGGGGTATAATGCTGAAGAGTCCACCTTCCAAAGTGGCCATTTTCTCCAAGTGAACTCATCTCTGTGGGCTGGAGATCAGTTGTAATCCTAGAAGATCTCTAGCCACCACCTGGAGGTTAAACAACCACAATAGCACTACTGGCAATAAATACACAATGCTTAATATGCCGTGTGAATGTAATAAGCAAGTCTTATAACAACAAGCGTTCCAACAGTTGTCATAAGTAATGCATGACACAATATACAAAACTATAGTGTCTATAAGTAGAAAGGTTTTTCCAAAAGAAATTCAATCTTTCCAAAATGCAGTATGCCACTCAAGTAAAAAGTTCATAGTAGCCAAGATAATGGCTATCCGGTAAATCTTCCCATTTCGCAGCACCTTCTTCAATAAAGGCAATCCTATGAAAAGTTATTTCATGGAACATGTTCCACACTTAGGTGTCTAATCTCCTGTAGTAAATGGATAGCTAGCTGAGTCTTGTTGTTATAAGACTTGCTTATTACATTCACTTGGCATATTATGCATTGTGTATTTATTGCCAGTAGTGCTATTGTGGTTGTTTAACTATACGTTCGGCACTCGATAATTTGTTTGACTGCTTCACCACTTGGAGGTTGGCAACTCTAATCTCACACCTCTGGAAAATTTCTGCCTCTTGAAAACTCTTTGATATACACTATAAAAGGGTTACAACAGGCTAAGGAGTTTTTAAAAAGAAAGAAAACCCACATCATTAAATACCTTATACTTGACTGAACAGATTTGAAACACTGCCTCTTGCTCCAAGACAAGATGGAGCCCATTCACTATTTTCATTCTTAGGGACACAGCACAATTGTGAGATTCAGGGATAACAAGAGCTATTTTGGGCCTTTGAGCCGTGTGTCTGTAGGCCATGACAGCTCCTTCTCCTCTCTTGCTCCTTTGCTCTCTATTTGCCCGTTTTGTAGCTCCCTTCCTTTCTCCCAACCCGTATCATAGCTCCATCACAGGATGCAATCTCCCTCTTAGGGTATGACTGACAAGGGTACCTGGAAAATACAGGAAAGCATGGTTCTCTTGGATTTTGTTTCCTCTACCTCTGCAGTGTTTCCACCAAAGAGAATACCGGTGGGACCCCTGCTCAGATGGGCAACATAGGGAGGCACCAGCTCATGCCGACCATCTTCCTACTGGTGAGACTGACCACTGAAGAGCAAAGAATTGTCATGTGACTAAGAGTGCTTTCACATATCATGAATAATGCACTTTCAATGCACTTTAATGACTGTTTGCAAGTGGATTTTGCCATTTCACACAGTAAAATCCAGCTGCAAAGTTCATTGAAAGTGCATTATTTGGCATTTGTGAAAGCGACATCAGTCTTAGCACTGCATCCAACCAGCTTTCCCACTCTTGAAATAGGGAGGTGTTGGTCCCCTTTGACCACCGAAAAGGCTATGCTGGGGATCATGGGACCTGCCTGGACAAAACCCATGTGGGACAGATAAAAAGGTAAAGGTAGTCCCCAGTGCAAGCACCGGGTCATTCCTGACCCATGGGGTGACGTCACATCCCGACGTTTACTAGGCAGACTTTGCTTATGGGACAGGGGCTCTGATAAAAAGGAGAATTAGGTGAGATTGAGTGAAAGTCAGCTGGGTAGTCCCCAGTGCAAGCCACTGTGTGTGGCAAGCCACACAAGTGTGGCAAGGTGGTACAAACATTACCAGGGGTATCTTCATTTAGGGAGCTAAAAGTCTGACTTTGGAGAGAATGATTGCTCAGCTATCCTACAATGATTAAAAGACGGAAAAAGCCATGTAGGATCAGGATGAATATCTGAGTATGGCTCTGTCAGTTTTTGAGTCCTGGAAAAGAAATAAAGTCAACAGTCACAGGCTTTACTACAAAGAATACTGCACAGGCAGGATTAGGATTCACAGTCTTAGCACTTCCTCATTGTTCTAGCAAAAAAAATTGGCAGTCTTGGTGTGGTTTTCAATTCATAAGTGACAAACTCATTTTACCGCTGTCTTTTTGCTGGCATGTAAGATCACACAAATAAAGAAAACACATGTTTATACAAGATCATGAAGCAAGTGCAGGTTGACCAGTCATTCTTGGTATTCTTTCCCCCAAAGTTATGATTTTTGTTCTGCAAGCCGAACACGATCACCAAGATCTGGCTGCACAGAAGCTAGGTTCCTCCATTTTGTCCATCCAGGGGAGGGGAAAAATGTACAAGAAAAGACTGGCTGGCCGTATAGCACTGGAGGGTCCCTTTGGGATTAGGTATTTAAGGTTTGTTAAAAAAAAAATAATCTTGTTATTTGGTAAATGGTAAAATTTTAATCAAGTACTTCCTATTCAGTATAACCGATGGGGGATTTGTGGGCCGCGGTCAGTTCTTGGCCATGGTTGCTGTCTCCTTGATTTTACAAGGTTTTTGCTCCTGTTTGGCTGCATTTCCCTGATTCCAAGAAGCCCAAATCGCAACCTGTATCATACCCAAGCATGGCCGGTGCTGCAGCCAAGCATATGATTCAGTCGGCGGCATGGCTGCTGACCCACATAGGAACCTGACGCAAGATCAGTCTCATTCCCTAACACATCTGGAAGCAGATCAAATTAGTTGTGCCCACGAGTATTGGGGCAGCTGGCACAGATCCTTGTGGCAAAATCGTAGAAGCAAGCTAAGCAAGACACCATTGCCTTGGGGCATGTGTGACAAAAACATTTTGGGGACTCCAGTGGTCTCTCGCTGCTGTTATCCCAATGCAATGCACGACAGGCAGATGTCCCCAGTGATAGCTTTTGTCCGTTTACATCAAAGACTCCCCCACTTGTCTCCATCCTTTTTCTCGGCACAGGAAATCAAGCCACGGAGCCAGCAGTTTGTTTTGAGACAGATGACCATCAATTTATCCACCTCATCCCCATTTCAAAATACAGAAAAGACTATCTTTAAAATACTTTTCAAAAAAAAAAAAAAACAATCAACTAAACTGGAGTCTAATTCTGCTCTTCCTAAACAACATTGGAGTAATGCTGTAGAGCTTTATCAGCATAACTACAAAAGCCACGAACAAAAGAAAGCAAGATAGGATTCATTGGAGAAGTTTGAGATATGAAACACACCATGTGCCATCCGAAACCTTGTGTGCCTCAGCAGGATTGGCTGGAAATTTCTGTTCAGCATCATGCAGCGGCTGACCTGGAGAAAAGTCACTGTCTCCGTCTCAGTTTCCCCTCCTGTAAAGTGGTCCGTATGCCGCAGGGCTGCTGTCGAGGCTAAAGATCGGATAGCAGGCGTGTAAAGCGAATTATGCCCTGGAAGCACCAGGTGAGAGAGTGAACTAGTTCTTGATCTAGTTATAGGCCTTCCTGCTAAAATACTCAGGGGCACACAAAACACTCCTATGTTCCAGTACTGTCCTTAGACACTGTAGGCAGGTAAGTGTGATTAACAGTATTTACTTAGTCACAAGGGCTGAAGGTGAAACTCAAGGGTAAGACTGGAGGGGGGGGCGAGAAAACGAAAAGTTATTCTAAACTCATTCCAAGTCAGTCACCCAAAAAATGTCATTTTCCTCCACAGACCATGTTAACATAACTACGTATCCTCGACAATTTCCAGTATCTTTCGCAGGCTCGGAGTTCATTTCCCACGTTTTTTATTTTTGATAGATGTGGCATTCTTTTTGTTTTGTTATTTTACTGACAACCTGGAATTAAGAAGCGGCCTTCATTTGAGGCACTGGAGGAAAAAAGGGAGGGGGAATGTGGGGTCAAGCTGATTTGATACCCGTCCTTCCTTTGTGAACAGTTTGTCAAGTCCGATATCTAGAACAATCTTCTCTGGGAGAAGTTCACATCGTTCTCGGCTCTCGGAAGACCCACATAAACGCTGTTGAATCTGTTATGCTCCGCTCCATCTCAAATTACAGCAGCTGAAGACTTGGGTGTTTTGGAACAGAGAAAACAGGTGGGGAAAAGACCCATTATCAAGACCAAAGTCCATCCAAGACCTCAAGATTGGCCATTTCTACATCCAGGTTTGGGTGGATCTAGGAGCAGTGCCAGCCAGCTACACCTTGTGGGTCCTCTGGTGCCGTACAAGGTGGGAGGCAGCCCCAAACCCTTTCCCGCAGCTGGCGCACTTGAAGGGCTTCTCGCCTGAATGAGTGGCCCGGTGGCGCTCGAGGTGGGCGTTGCGTGTGAACCCCTTCCCGCAGTGGTCACAGGAAAAGGGTTTATCCCCGCTGTGGATGCCCTGGTGACGCTGGAGGTGAGCGCTGCGGGTGAAACGCTTGCCGCAGCGGGCGCAGCGGAATGGCCGCTCTCCCGTGTGCGTGCCCTGGTGGCGGGTGACGTGGGCGCTGCGGGTGAAGGCCTTGCCGCAGACCCCACACTCATAGGGGCGCTCGCCGGTGTGCGTGCTGTGGTGGCGGGTCAGGTGGGAGTTGCGCCCAAAGGCCTTCCCGCAATAGGTGCACTTGTAGGGCCTCTCTCCCGAATGGGTCTCCTGGTGCCGGGCCAGGTGGGCGCTGCGGGCAAAGGACTTCCCGCAATAGTTGCAGTTGTACGGGCGGTCTTCCTCCGGCACCTGCTGCCCGAGGCGTTTCCCACCTAAGGGGTGCTGAAGGCCAGAGTGGGTCGCCAGGTGCCGCGTCAGGTGTGAGCTGCGCCGGAAACCTTTCCCACAGTATGGGCAGGTGTGGGACTTCTCTCCCATGGCTGCCGTTCCTCAGAACGCTATTTTGATGGGAAAGGGAGCCCTTGCGTTGATGCGCCTCTCCTCAGCCTCGCGGTCTGGTCCAGGAGACTTCTTGTCAGCGTTTACCTGCCCCAAATGCTTCTCCTGCTGGGCAATCCTGTAGCCACTTCTCCAGGGTCAGATGTCTGGTTTGAGCTCCGAGCCTTGCTTCCTTCGAAACCTTCTCTCGAAAACTTTTGTACCAGTCTCTGGATCCTCAGTACTTCCTTTACTCCCACCAGCTACTAAGGGGGGAAAAAGAGAGGAAAAAAGAAAGAACGTAAGATATGTGGGTAAAGTTATTTTATATTTCGTTTACTTCATTTATACAACAGGTTGAGTATCTCTTATCTGGACTGCTTGGGACCAGAGGTGGTCAGTATTTTGGATCTTTCCACATTTTGGAATATTGTGGAATTTTTGCATATACATCTTGGGGATGCAAGCCAAGTCTAAACATGAAATTCATTTATTGTTTGTATATGTCTTATATATACTTTATACATATAGCCTGAAAGTAATTTTAAACAATATTTTTAATAATTTTGTGTACATTGAACTTTATTGAGGGCCTGTGAATAATGACTGCATGCCGGCTCAAAACGTCTGGTTTTCGGATCAGTCCGGATATCGGATGCCCGGATAAGGGACACTTAACCTATACATCTTTCTCCCCAATGGGGAGCCAAATGGGCTCACAGCATTCTCCTCTCCTCCATTTTATCATTGCAAACAGCTCTGTGAGGTAGGTTAGGCTGACCGGGACTCATTCACCCAGCAAGCTTCCATGGCAGAGTGGGGAATTTGAACCCAGGTCTCTCAAATCCTAGACAGACACTCTAACCACGACACCACACTGGCTCTTGGGGTGCACGTTCCAATATTTACAGATGAGAATCTTTCCAAGTACCACCTTGAAGTCAATGTGCAGGATACGAACCAAACCAACACACCCTAACTCAGATACTTTAGGTAAGCGGAGTGGACGACATCTGGGGTCAGACTTGTGTGAATGATGGGTGGGAGGGCTCTTTGCAAGCATTGGCAAGATTTTGCTGGTATATTGAGACTTGGATCGTATGAATGAGTTCCACCAGCACATAAACACATGAAGCTGCCTTATACTGAATCAGACCCTTGGTCCATCCAAGTCAGTATTGTCTACTCAGACCGGATGTGGCTCTCCAGGGTCTCGGGCAGGGGTCTTGCACATCACCTACCTGCCTAGTCCCTTTAACTGGAGATGCCAGGGATTGAACCTGGGACCTTCTGCATGCCAAGCAGATGCTCTACCACTGAGCCACAGTCCAGCTTTTGCTGCAGAGGGCCCATCCTCTTCCAGTAGCACTTCGGTTTGCACAAGGGCTCAATGAACACCATTGATCTTGTGTAAACATGAGAGCTAGTGGTAGTAGTAGTAGAGGAAATGTCCTCCGTGGCAAAGGCTGTCAAGCACTTAAGAGTTCGTTCATAGGATCCAGACCTGCACCTTGAGCTGAGTATTTTTGACAAAAGGACACTATTGATGTATTTTCCTTTTATTAGATTTACACCCCGCCCTTTCCCGACTACAGTCGGGCTCAGGGCGGCTACCAACAGAAAACAATTCAGTATAAATACACATTATAAAATTTAAAAACCTTACACATGTTAAAATTCACAAAGGAGCTCCAATTCAAAAAGGCACCCTAACAGGAACTGATGTCAAATTAGCAGTCAACTCAGTTATGACTCTTTCACATTTTGATTGCTCATAAAAGAAGGAAACCTTCCTCAGGTGGACCGGTATTGATTTAGGACATGTTGCCAGCATCATTAAATTTACATTTTGATGTGAATTAAGAAAAGGGAGGCAATTGACAAATGTCTTTCTAAAGCAACTCACTCTTTTCTCTTATACATAGGGATAATATATTATTCATTTCATCGCCCTATTAATAAGGAATCAGCGGCAATTTCCTACCCCCCCCCCCACTTTCCTCTTGTTCATTTCCAATCTGGAAAAACAATTTTTGTCTTTTAAATCAGCAAAGACACAGAGATCAATTACTGATAAAAATTGAGGGGGGTGGGGTTGCTCCCGTAGCAGGAAAACGTTGACAATTTATTTATTTAGATATTTTATACCCCATTTTTTTCTCTAGGATGGTGTTGTGGTTAAGAGCGGTGGAGTCTGATCTGGAGAACCGGGTTTGATTCTCCACTGCTCCACATGAGTGGCGGAGGCTAATCTGGTGAACCAGGTTGGTTTCCCCACTCCTAAACATGAAGCCAGCTGGGTGACCTTGGGCTAGTCACACACTCTCAGCCTCACCTACCTCACAGGGTGTCTGTTGTGGGGAGGGGAAGGGAAAGTGATTGTAAGCCGGTTTGGTTCTTCCTTAAGTGGTAAAGAAAGTCGGCACAGAAAACCCAACTCTTCTTCTTCCAGTGGGTACCCAAAGCAGCTTACATAATTATTTTCCTCTCTTTCACTTCATCCTCACAACCATAGGGCAGAGTCAACATGTGCTAAGTCTCTCTTATTTAAGAGATAGACATGGTGTCTTCTGTCTCTGATCGCTATCTCCATAGTGATACACAGAAAAAAAAGTACATGCATGGAGACAATTTAATTCCCACTTTAGTGCGGGGACTGTTAAAAGGAGGAAAGAGTAATCTAATCTAGACAAGACAAGAGACCTGCAAGAATGACGCCTTGAAGTTATCTAATCTAGACAAGACAGAGACCCGCCGTCTTTGTCTTCTCCTCCCATCCCTATGCTTGCAACAGCCACTCGATTTCTGGTCTCTTTTTTCTTTTCTTGATATCCACTTTAAAAGCCCCCTGCTCAGCACAGAATGTCCTGAATCAACCTAACCTTTACAACGTACTCCTGAAGCAGCCTTCTGCCAAGTCAAATTGTCGGTCCATTAAAGTCAGGATGGTCTACTCAGACTGGCATTGGTTCGCTCCAAGGTATTAGGCAGAGAAAGGTCCTTCGCGTCTCATACTGCCTGATCCTCTGAACTAACCTGGAGCCTTTGGCAAGCCAGCCAGATCCTCTGCCACTGAGCCACAACCTCTCCAGAACCAACGGGTTGAAATTAAATCAAAAGTTTCCATCTAGACATTAGGAAGAATTTTCTAACAATTAGAACAGTTCCTCAGTGGAACAGGCTTCCTCGGGAGGTAGTGAGCTTTCCTTCCCTAGAGGTTTTTAAGCACAGGGTAGATGGCCATCTGTCAGCAATGCTGATTCTATGACCTTAGGCGGATGATGAGAGGGAGGGCACCTTGGCTATCTTCTGGGCATGGAGTAGGGGTCGCTGGGTGTGTGTGTGGGGGGAGGTAGTTGTGAATTTCCTGCGTTGTGCAGGGGGTTGGACTAGATGACCCTGGTGGTCCCTTCCAACTCTAGGAGTCTATGCCTCCCCCAACACCACTCCATCTAATGTCAACCTCTTCCCTTCTCTCCATCTAATCGCAAACACTCTAGACCAGGGATCCCCAACGTGTTGCCTGTGGGTGCCATGGCGCCTGCTTGACACCTTCTCTGGCACCCACCAAGTGTTTTTAGGAAGCAAGTGGGGCCAGGTAGGGCTTTTGCCCAGCAAGGTTTCTGATTGGCAGTGCAGATTTTTTTAAAACGTTGCTTTGGCGGCGACTGTCACCACAGCACAAGGATCTACACTGTGTTACTGGAGTTATTTTGTGGCTGGATCCACCTCCGGCAGTAGCCATTTTGTGGCAGCCATTTTGGTGCTGCGCCCACCATGCTATTTCGGATTTCCGAATGTGCCCGCAGGCTCAAAAAGGTTGGGGACCCCTGGTCCAGGCAGAGACGAAGTCTCTCTGTTCTGTACAGCACTTAGTACGTCCGTAACTAGGCAAGCCTTTATTTTGGATTCTTTATACAGTAGCATCAGCGGGCAAGGTGAGTATCCTCTGTCAGTTCTCTGGAGAGGCAAAAAGTACGTTATCTAAAACAATAAATACTAAAAATGGACAGGTCCCTGCCACAAGGAGCATACAAGCCAATTTCAATCTCAAATGGTTAGGGTTGCCAGCTCCGAGTTGGGAAATACCTGGAGATGGTGGTGGAGCCAAAGGAGGGTGGGGTTTGGGGGAGGGGAGGGACACTGGTGTATAATGCCATAGAGTCCACCTTCCAAAGTGGCCATTTTCTCCAGGTGATCTGATCTCTGTCACCTGGAGATCAGTTGCAGTAACAGATCCCTAGCCACCACCTGGAGGTTAGAAAAACTCTAGTACCAGGCTCACCAAACAAAATAAATAATTACACAAGCAAACTATGCAAACATGTATTGTGAACGTAAACATCTACAAACAAGTGCAAACATCAAAGAGAATATATACAAATGAATCCACAAGGGAGAATTGGAAAGTCTCTTTCAAGGTAGGTCTCTATCAGAGTAAGTGAAAGTCTTATCTCAAGGTAGTTTCTTCAGATAATAACCCCAAGTGGAACAAAGGGGAGAAGGTCCACAGTAACGCCGTCCGGATGTTCACGAGCGTTTTCACTGCGTAATTGCAGCTTCATCAGCTAATATCTTCTTAATATATATCATTTATCTTAGTAGATGCAATAATAGCAGTTTAATACAAGTATTCAGTCTAAATGTGCATTTAGACTGAATACTTGTATTAAACTGCTATTATTGCATCTACTAAGATAAATGATATATATTAAGAAGATATTAGCTGATGAAGCTGCAATTACGCAGTGAAAACGCTCGTGAACATCCGGACGGCGTTACTGTGGACCTTCTCCCCTTTGTTCCACTTGGGGTTATTATCTGAAGAAACTACCTTGAGATAAGACTTTCACTTACTCTGATAGAGACCTACCTTGAAAGAGACTTCCCAATTCTCCCTTGTGGATTCACTTGTATATATTCTCTTTGATGTTTGCACTTGTTTGTAGATGTTTACGTTCACAATACATGTTTGCATAGTTTGCTTGTGTAATTATTTATTTTGGTTGGTGAGCCTGGTACTAGAGTTTTCCTAACTATCCTGTTAGTACTAGTGCATATTTGCCTTATATTATATATACCACCTGGAGGTTGGCAACCCTACAAATGGCCCCCACCAACCGTAAGAACAAAATGAGTCATACAACATCACAGAGGATACATTCGCACATGGCTGGAGATTGCGCCACTGCTGCAGGCTAGGTTTAATTCACTGTATTTTCCTGTGTGGACAAGGCAATCCGGATTAATGATTTGCTACCGTACAAAAATAGCGCAGCAGTCCACAAAGTGCTGGTATAGCCAGCTATCGCTTCGTTATGCATAAGGATAAAGCTGCCGTCTGAAATAAAATAACTCACAATAGTTTTTTTAAAAACACGCCTCCCAACTGGAGCCACGCTTAACTGCCCAAATGGGAGGGAGAGAAAAGGAAAAGCAGGGCAAGGTGTATCTTTTTTTTTTTTTAAAGAAAAAGACAAAAAGAGAAATCGAAGAAGGATATATCTCCTATAATTATAAAATAAAAAAGGATATATATCCTATAATTATTAAATTAAAATAAAAAAACAGAAGGAGGATGTATCTCCTATAATTATTAAATAAAATAAAAAGTAGAAGGATCTATCTCCTATAATTATTACATACAATAAAAAAGAAGGATCTATCTCCTATAATTATTAAATAAAGTAAAAAAGAAGGATATATCTCCTATAATTAATAAATAAAATAAAATTTAAAAAGTAGGATAGCTCCGATAATTATTAAATAAAAAGTAGGATATATCTCTGATAATTATTAAATAAAATAAAAAGGATATATCTCCTATAATTATTACATACAACAAAAAGGATATATCGCCAATAATTATTAAATAAAATAAAATTTAAAAAGTAGAAGGATAGCTCCGATAATTATTAAATTAAAAGTAGAAGGATCTATCTCCTATAATTATTAAATAAAAGAAAAAAGAAAAAGGATCTATCTCCTATAATTATTAAATAAAGTAAAAAAGGATATATCTCCTATAATTATTAAATAAAATAAAATTTAAAAAGTAGAAGGATAGCTCCGATAATTATTAAATAAAAGAAAAAAGAAAAAGGATCTATCTCTTATAATTATTAAATAAAATAAAAAAGGATACATCTCCTATAATTATTAAATAAAATAAAATTTAAAAAGTAGAAGGATAGCTCCGATAATTATTAAATAAAAAGTAGGATATAGCTCCTATAATTATTAAATAAAAGAAAAAAGAAAAAGGATCTACCTCCTATAATTATTAAATAAAGTAAAAAAGAAGGATACATCTCCTTTAATTATTAAATAAAATAAAATTTAAAAAGTAGGATAGCTCCTTTAATTATTAAATAAAAAGTAGAAGGATCTATCTCCTATAATTATTAAATAAAAGAAAAAAAGAAAAAAAAGGATCTATCTCCTATAATTATTAAATAAAAAAACTATATATCTCTTACAATTATTAAATAAAATAAAAAAAGGAAATATCTCCTATAATTATTAAATAAAACAAAATTCTTTAAAAATGAAGGCTATAGCTCCTATAATTATTAAATAAAATGAGGAGGAGGAGGAGGAGGCTCTATCTCCGTTGCAAACTGATCGGGGAGGAATGGAGGGAAATCGCCCTTCGGAGGCATCGCCCAATGGGAGCGGGCGCCTCCACGCGGGGGCCCCCTCCTTGCCCTGCCTCGCCCCCTACGCTGGACGGCCCCCCACCGCCGCGCCAGCCGCTCTCACCGATGCGCCCCAGCCCGGGGGGTCCGAGCAGGGTCGGCGCGCGCCTCGGGCGGCCGCATTCCAGTCTCCGGCCTGGGAGGAGCGGGGGGGGGGGGGAGGAAGAGCCACCTGGAGCGCGCGAGCGGCGGCGGGTTCGGCGCACAGGAAAGGCGGCCCCGTCTGCATCCTGTCCCCTCCCCGCCCCGCCGGCGAGGCGCCTCCAGCTCGGTGGTTTTAACCCTCGCCGTGCCGAGGGGAGCCGAGCCGGCGTTCGAACGGCGGCGCTGGGTGGCAAGGGCAGCCCCTTGCATGCCTGGGGACAAAAGAGGGCGCGAGCGTGCACGCTTGGCGCGTTGCTTTGACCGAGAGGTGTGCGTTCAGGGCCGGCAAGTCGCTTCCCGACTCATGGCGACCCTATTGAATCAAAGTCTTCCAAAATGCCTTGCTCAGGTCTTGCAAACGGAAGGCTGTGGCTTCCTGGATTGAGCCAACCTGTTACCGCGCTTGTATTCCCACCGATGTATTAAGAGTCTGAAAACGTTATAAAAAAAATACCGTTCGCACTTTCTATGCATTCCCACCGATGTATTAAGAGTTTGAAAACGTTATAAAAAAATACTGTTCGCACTTTCTGTGCATTCCCACCGATGTATTAAGAGTTTGAAAACGTTATAAAAAATACTGTTCGCACTTTCTATGCATTCCCACCGATGTATTAAGAGTTTTAAAACGTTATAAAAAAATACTGTTCGCACTTTCTATGCATTCCCACCGATGTATTAAGAGTTTGAAAACGTTATAAAAAATACTGTTCGCACTTTCTGTGCATTCCTACCGATGTATTAAGAGTTTGAAAACGTTATACAAAAATACTGTTCGCACTTTCTATGCATTCCCACCGATGTATTAAGAGTTTGAAAACGTTATAAAAAAATACTGTTCGCGCTTTCTATGCATTCCCACCGATGTCTTAAGAGTTTGAAAACGTTATAAAAAAATACTGTTCGCACTTTCTATGCATTCCCACCGATGTATTAAGAGTTTGAAAACGTTATAAAAAATACTGTTCGCACTTTCTATGCATTCCCACCGATGTATTAAGAGTTTGAAAACGTTATAAAAAAAATACTGTTCGCACTTTCTATGCATTCCCACCGATGTATTAAGAGTTTGAAAACGTTATAAAAAATACTGTTCGCACTTTCTGTGCATTCCTACCGATGTATTAAGAGTTTGAAAACGTTATAAAAATATACTGTTCGCACTTTCTATGCATTCCCACCGATGTATTAAGAGTTTGAAAACGTTATAAAAAAATACTGTTCGCACTTTCTATGCATTCCCACCGATGTATTAAGAGTTTGAAAACGTTATAAAAAAATACTGTTCGCACTTTCTGTGCATTCCCACCGATGTATTAAGAGTTTGAAAACGTTATAAAAAAATACTGTTCGCACTTTCTGTGCATTCCTACCGATGTGTTAAGAGTTTGAAAACGTTATAAAAAAATACTGTTCGCACTTTCTGTGCATTCCCACCGATGTATTAAGAGTTTGAAAACGTTATAAAAAATACTGTTCGCTCTTTCTATGTATTCCCACCGATGTATTAAGAGTTTGAAAACGTTATAAAAAATACTGTTCGCACTTTCTATGTATTCCCACCGATGTATTAAGAGTTTGAAAACGTTATAAAAAAATACTGTCCGCGCTTTCTATGTATTCCCACCGATGTATTAAGAGTTTGAAAACGTTATAAAAAAATACTGTCCGCGCTTTCTATGTATTCCCACCGATGTATTAAGAGTTTGAAAACGTTCTAAAAAATACTGTTCACACTTTGTTTGGCCCCTTTAGTTGCGAAGACGTCTTCCAACCATTTATAAGCCGTGGTATCCAAAATTCCCAGCAATGTATTAAGAGTTTGAAAATGTTGTAAAAAAAATCACTTTAAAAGGGTTTTTGGATACTACGGCTTATAAATGGTTGGAAGACGTCTTCACAGCTAAAGGGGCCAAACAAAGTGCGGACAGTATTTTTTATAACTTTTTCAAACTCTTCATACATCAGTGGGAATACATAGGGGGTTACCGCAGTTTGTATTCCCAGCGATGTATTAAGAGTTTGAAAATGTTGTAAAAAACATCGCTTTAAAAGGTTTTTGGATACCACAGCTTATGGTTGGAAGACGTCTTCACAGCTAAAGAGGCCAAACAAAGTGCGGACAGTATTTTTTATAACATTTTCAAACTCTTAATACATCGCTGGGAATACAAAGTGCGGTAACCCCCCATCTCTTGTTGGGTCTTCCTCTTTTCCTGCTGCCCTCCACTTTTCCTAGCATGACTGTCTTTTCCAGTGACTCTGGCCTTCTCAAAATGTGACCCAAATATGATAGCCTCAGATAGGTGCTTTAAAAAAATCATGTCAATAGGCAACAATTCGAAGCCCGAGTGGGACGGAATGGGCACGGATATGCAACATTATCTGCAATACAGGCCATTTATGCATGGGGAGATTTTGCCTTGGATTTGCTGCTCTCTAGATGCACATTTTCCCCCTTCGAATTCTCAAAACTCTACATGGGGGCTTATTTTTGAGTTTTAAGAATTTGGATGGGGAAAGTGTGCATCTAGAGAGCAGCAAATCCAAGGCAAAACCTCCCATGCATAAGTGTTGTGAAGCTGGGTGGGATCCAACCTGCGCTTCTGCTGGTGAGAGAGGGAGGTGAGCTCCCTTCTGTCCACTCCAAAAGCTACGATGAGGCATGCGTGTGTGCAAAAGCCGCATTGGGAAGGGGCTGCAATAAGCAGTCATGGACAAAAGCTATGTTGGGTGGAGGGGAGTGCAGTACAGAGTAAAAAAAGCTGGCTGAAACTCAGCCACATAGCACATATTTTCCCAGCAAGCAAGGAACAAAGACAGAAAGTGCTAAGATTGAGCTAATTTAACCTTAAACCCCTACATGGCTGTGCTCTGGCCTCTTCACTACAGAAGTGTTGGTGTAAATCACAAGGAGAGGGCAGGGTAGTAGCGTGTGTGTGTTAAGTGCCGTCAAGTCGCTTCCGACTCATGGTGACCCTATGAATGAAAGTCCTCCAAAATGTCCTATCTTTGACAGCCTTGCTCAGTAGTAGTAGAAAGTACTAAAACTCTTCAGCCTGGATGTTCTACAAAATAAATATATAATAGGAAGAATCTGTAAATATAATAGGAAGAAGATGTAAAATCCTGCTATAGTCTGTATCGGGCTATAGATAGTAGTTATAAAGCCCATTAGGTCGGCACAACAGTACCCAGTGACATCCGTCTCTTTTATGAATGGGGGCAATAAAATGGCTACATACCACAGGAAACACAAGCAGAACAGTGAGCCTCTGGGTGTGTGTGTGTGTGTGTGTGTGTGCTGTGCCTCATCCCAGAAAGATCTCACTTTAGGATTGCCAGTTCCAGGTTGGGAAATACCTGGAGATTTTGAGGATGGAGCCTGAGGAGGGCAGGGTTTGGAGAGGGGAGGGACTTCAGTGCCATCGAGTCTAATTGCCAAAGCAGCTATTTTCTCCAGGTGAACTGATCTCTATCGGCTGGAGATCAGTTGTAATAGCGGGAGATCTCGAACCACCACCTGGAGGTTGGCAACCCTATCTCGCTTCCAGTTTTTGTTTGGAATCACAGTGGGTTCCTGCAGCTTTTGAGCTAGGTGAAACAACTGCTGAATTGCCGCCAGCAGGAAAGGAGCCCGTTCAAATACATCCCAGAGAGGCAGCCGTATTTTCAAAACAGCCACGTTTAAGAACTTTAAAATAGGGCATATGGTTTCTTGAACCAGAGCCCACTTTCTCAGATGCATTAAGTGTTACACTGGACTGGCAGGGCAGAGAGGTTTAGACCCAGGGCTATAATCAGCAGAAAGAAAGGGAGGAGAGGGAGCTCAGCTTCCCAGGATAAGTCACAGTGGGTAGCCGTGTTAGTCTGTCTGCAGTAGTAGAAAAGGGCCAGAGTCCAGTAGCACCTTAAAGACTAACATATTTTCTGGGAGGGTATGAGCTTTCCTTGGGAGTTATCTGAAGACGTGAGCTGTGGCTCACGAAAGCTCATACCCTACCAGAAAATATTCGTGTTAGTCTTTAAGGTGCTACTGGACTCTTGCCCTTTTCTACTATCCCAGGATAAGGTGTGCTACATTACATTGCAGAGCCCAGGTAATAAATGAGATCTAATCCAAAGAGTGATTTCAGAGGGTGTGGTCCACTCCCAACTATGGATGAACCTTAAAACAATGGACTTAACCTGTAAAGTGGAACAATTCCTTTTTGTAATGCGCTGCGAAACATCCTAATTTCCCATTGAGTCCAAGTCTGATAGTATCAAATCTGCATGTGAGTGGCAACTGAGCAGCTTCTGGTTGGGAATCTCCCTTTAAAACTTTTTTTTTTCCTGCTGAAAAACTGCATTTTTAAATACCCGGGGAGGTGGAGATGCTCCCCACACAGACCATTTCCATTTTAAGTGCTTGATTTATGAGGCAAGCAGCAGATTCTTCACAATGATTGGATCACATGCACAAGGAGACAGCAGTTTTTTGGGGGAAGGAAGGCCTTTTCTTCTCCTTCACAGGTCCAGGGAGTTGTTCCTTCATCATTTCTCCCCTGCCAGGGAACTGTGAAGGGAAAAGCTGCACTTTGCTTCTTCCCCTTTTCAAATCAGAGCTGGGCAAAGTGTAAAAAGGAGGGTGGTATCTGTATTGAATAGGTGAACAGAAGAAAGCTGTATAAATCAGCGGTAGTCTGGATTTTATCTTCTGGTTCGGCCGGCGTGCCACAAATTAAATCTAGACTGTTAAATGTTAACCACTGCTTTCTGTGTGTGTGTGTGTGTGTGTGCACTCAACCCACCAATGGAGGATAATGCAAAATATGTCTGATTTTTATTGATTTGGATATCTACACCCCACTTTTCTTCCCAATGAGAATGTGGGGTCATCTGCTGAAGCTGGAGGGTGAGAGATTCAAAACAGATAAAAGGAAGTATTTCTTCACACAATGCGTAGTTAAGATGTGGAACTCCCTGCCCCAGGATGAGGTGATGGCTGCCAATTTGGAAGGCTTTAAGAGGGGTGTGGACATGTTCACGGAGGAGAGGGCTATCCACGGCTACTAGTCAAAATGGATACTGGTCATGATTAGGGTTGCCAACCTCCAGGTACTAGCTGGAGATCTCCTGCTATGACAACTGCTCTCCAGCCGATAGAGATCAGTTCACCTGGAGAAAATGGTCGCTTTGGCAATTGGACTTTATACCTTGTGCAAGACTTTCAATTTATCTCCTGTCAATGTGAATGAGCCCCGTGGCGCAGAGTGGTAAGCTGCAGTACTGCAGTCCAAGCTCTGCTCACGACCTGAGTTCAATCCCGACGGAAGTTGGTTTCAGGTAGCCGGCTCAAGGTTGACTCAGCCTTCCATCCTTCCGAGGTCGGTAAAATGAGTACCTGGCTCGCTGGAGGTAAAGGGAAGATGACTGGGGAAGGCACTGGCAAACCACCCCATAAACACAGTCTGCCTAGTAAACGTCAGGATGTGACGTCACCCCATGGGTCAGGAATGACCCGGTGCTTGCACAGGGGACCTTTACCTTTTTACTTTTAATGTTGCAAGTGAAATCTCACTTCCAAAAAGGCATTAAGAGTCTTGCTGTTTTTACAGAGACACCAGAGCCATTTGTCCTAGTTCTATTGCGGTTGAAGAATGATTGATTTATTGCCTCTGCCTTGGAGTAACTTGAAACCAACTGCCCCTGAAACTGCTCTGTGCCTATCACACAATGCAGGCCTCATGGTCTAACACCAACCGCGAACCCCCCTGGAGATTAGTTATCCTAGTTGCTGCACATGCAATGTGGATATTTCTGCAACATTACCGTAACACCTTCCCAGGCTATGGATCTCTAGCAGGCTAACTCGGTAGGGGGGGCAACTTTTAAACTGGTCTCTCTAGCTATCCCTTCAATATCAGTTTGATCTTGAAGCAACTACCCAGCTGTGTTATCCAGCTTCCTGCAATGAAAAGCTTCAGTTGCCCATTCCTACTCATTAAACCTCTATAGAAGAGACAGGAATGAGCACAAAGTCACATGGGTTGCATTCTTTTGTCTCCCCCACCCCAGTGCCAGGTTTTAAATCAGGACCAAGGTCCTTTGAACTGGAGATGTCAGGGACTGAAGCTGAGAATTGCGGCGGGCCAATTGTGTGCTTTAAACCCTGAGCTATACTCCCACCCACCCCCAGTTCAACAAAGTTTGTCCTTATCAAACGTGATCCCTTACATCATACTTCCAAAAGCCTTCGTCCTTAGAAACTAATTATGATATCTAAAAAGCACCAAGATGCTTTCCCATTTGTACAAAACTCAGAGCACTATCTGCAGACTTACAGTCTAAACAGAAACATGAGGGACAGGAAGGAGAGTAGACCTCCTGAACATCTTATCTGATTAGAAAAGACATGTAAAAACATCTTTCTCCAGGAAGGGTAAGAAGGGCAGAGCCCAGGGAATGAATGGAGTTCCAAGATAAGATGCGAACACAGGAAGTAGGAGAAGGGTTTTTGGGCAACAAATGGGAATTTGGGTCGAACCGAAGGGATGGTCTCAGACTAGCCAAGGGCTGTCAGAGGAATATGAGGATATATTAAAGGCAGACATAGCCAAAGGGAAGCATTTCGTCCATTGATGTATTGAAGGGAGGCAGAAAGAGCCTTCTGTAAACACTGTGTTGCTGTTTGCCTATTTTCAACGTGAGCAATGCATTCTCGAACCATGGGAGAAGCACACCATCTCCAAGCAGCGGGGGGCTGAACTTTAAACAAAATGGTGAGGCAGTGGCTTTTCAGTGTAGGGTTGCCAGGTCGCTCTTCACCACCAGCGGGAGGTTTTTGGAGGAGGGCAGGGTTTGGAGAGGGGCTTCAATGCCATAGAGTCCAATTGCCAAAGTGGCCATTTTCTCCAGGGGAACTGATCTCTATCGGCTGGAGATCAGTTGTACTAGCAGGAGATCTCCAGCTAGTAGCTGGAGGTTGGCAACCCTAGTAGCAGTTATTTATCAGAGTTATACACGTTCACTCCATGCATTTGATGAAGTGAGCTCTGATTCATTAAAGCGTCGTCTGGAATCAGTTCGGACAGTCTTTAAGGTGTCTGCTGGACTCCTGTTTTATTTTGTTCCACAGGCTAACCCTTCAGATGCTGCCTGAATATCTCCAGGAACTAAACCTGATCTCCAATTCCTTTGGAGAAAATGGCACCTTTGGAGGATTAACTGTATGGTCTTAAACCCTGCTGAGGTCCCTCTCCTCCCCAAACTCCCATCTTCCCAAGGCTGCACTTCCAAATCTCTAGGAAGGCTATGTGTTGGGTGTTTTAGTTTTTTGTTTTTGACTGCAAGAGCTTTTTCTTTGGAATTGTATCCATCCAGGAGACTCTGGCCATTTATGCACGGGAGGTTTTGCCTTGGATTTGCCACTCTCTAGATGCACATTTTCCCCATCCATATTCTCAAAACTCTGCATGGAGGCTTATTTTTGAGTTTTGAGAATTTGGATGGGGAAAATGTGCATCTAGAGAGCGCAAATCTAAGGCAAAAACTCCCATGCATAAATGGCCACAGTGAACATACTTTCAATTAGTGTAACAATTAAAAGGCAGGCAGGCTCTTCTCCCCAAAGACAAAGTAAATGCCTGGAGCAGTTGAGTTCTTCCTGTTGCTTTACTCCACTAAATTAGCATCCAAATAGCTCCACCTATGCCCTGTAACACCCTGACCTGGATAGCCCCAAGCTACCCTGATCTCATCAGATCTCAGGAGCTAAGCAGGGTCTGCTCAAGCTAGGGATGCCAGCCTCTAGGTGGGACTTGGGGATCCCCCAGAATCACAGCTCCTCCAGACTCCAGTTTCCATGGAGAAAATGGATGCTTTGAAGGGTGGACTCAATGGCATTGTACCTCACTGAGATCCCTGTCCTACCTGGACTCCATCCCCAAATCTCCAGGAGTTTCCCAACCAGGAGCTGGCCACCCTACACTCCACTCAATCCTATTGGTGGCTAGGGGCACTTGGCAAACTTAGCCCTGGCTAGTATTTGGAAGGGAGGCCATTTTCTCCAGGGGAACTGATCTTTGCCACCTGGAGATCAGTTGTAATAGTGGGAGATCTCCAGCCACCACCTGGAGGCTCAATATAAACAAAACAAAAGCACTCCCGTGCCTATACCATATGGTTTGGAAATTAGCACGGGTAAAAGGTACACATATATATTGTACATTGTGTAGTCACTGCTGTTAGTGTACATTGTATAGTCACTACTGTTAGGTCTATTTGTCTCACACTGCTGTCTTTGATGTTTTGCACTTATTAACATTTGCATTTTTGCTACTTGGCTCTGTGCATTTGTGTACCACCTGGAGGCTGGCAACCCAATTTATACCTTGCTATTTTCCCCAGTGGGGATTTAATGTGGCGTACATCATTCACGGCTCCATTTTAGCTTCACAGCAACCCGTTGAGGTAGGTTAAGCTGAGAGTATGCGATGCAAGCTTCCATGGAGGATTTGAACTTGGGCCTCCAATATGCTAGTCCAACACTAACTACTATACCACACTGGCTGTAGATGTTCCTGTTGAATGTTATATTTAAATAAGTTGAATAAAACACACCCGGCAGACTCAATCAAGCAATTCTACACACAATGAGGTATTCTACTGAGAGCACCTTAAAGACTTTATTCTGGTCTAAGATATTTTATGGGCCCACTTCATCAGATGCATAAGAAATACCCAGCTGATCTCAAATCTGGTACAGTGTTATGACTGTTAAGACTTTGAGCATGAACACCTCTGTCCCTCCTGGGAGAGAGGGTTGTTCCATTTTTCCAGTTGTTGTTACAATCAGTGATACTCGGAAACCTTCTGATCTCCAGTTTAAATGTAATGGCCATCTGGTATAAGTGCTTGATAACTCATGGTCCTTTTTGCAAAATTTGGCCTGTGGGTGGTTTGTCACTTGAGCTAGACAAAGAAGAATGACTATGTGTTTAAACGCTTCAAGAGGTAAATAACATGCTTTGTGGGGGATGGGGGGGTAGGGTGGCCATATCCTGGTTGGGAAACTCCTGGAGATGTGAGGACGGAGCCTGGGGAGGACAGGGACCTCAGAGGGGCACAATGCCATAGAGTCCACCCTCCAAAGCATCCATTTTCTCCAGGGGGACTGATCTCTGTAGTCTGGGGATTAACTGTAGTTCCAGAGGATCCCCAGGTCCCACCTGGAAGCCAGCATCCCTATTTTCAGCACCACAAAAATGCACACTTTGCTTTGTTCATCAATGTAATTCAACAGGTGATTTTGTAGAAAGAAGAGTAGAATGACGTGGGTTCAAATGCCTGCTCAGGTATGAAACTGATGGCCAGTCCTAATTCTAAACAGTGCTGTACCCTTCTAGTTTCATAATAACATTGCATTCCTAAGGAGAATTACTCCAGTCCAAGCCCATTTGTTTCAATGGGCTTAGACTGGAGTAACTCTCCTTAGGAAAGCACTGTTATTATGAGATAAACTTTAATGAGCCAGGACTCACTTTGTCAATTGTTTTAGTGTTACATTCCATTACCGGAGAGATTTCCACTCTGGGCTACAACCAAGGGGTGGGGAGAAAGCTATTATGAATACAGGACTGTGGGCACAGTTTCCTAGGACAAGGTATATTCATTTTTATTCAGGCCTATTGGCTACCCTAGGTGCTGGCTCTAGTTCATTTACCATTTAGGTGCTGTGGAACATAGGCAGGATGGTGCTGCAGTCGTCTTGTTTGTGGGCTTTTCAGAGGCACCTAGTTGGCCACTGTGTGAACAGACTGCTGGGTCTTGGTCTGATTCAGCATGGCCTTCCTTATGTTCTTATTATAATTATATTATGTACTGAGGCTGTCGTACTTTGGACATATTAGAGAAGACAAGAGTCACTGGAAAAGACAATCATGCTAGGAAAAGTTGAAGGCAGCAGGAAAAGAGGAAGACCCAACAAGAGATGGATTGACTCTATAAAAGAAGCCACGGTCCTCAGTTTGCAAGATCTGAGCAAGGCTGTTAAGGACAGGACACTTTGGAAGACATTGATTCATAGGGTCGCCATGAAAAGAGCAACCAAAATGATTAGGGGACTAGAGCAACTGTCCTATGGGGAGTGGTTAAGATGCTAGGGCTGTTTAGCTTGGAAAGAAGACGGCTGAGGGGAGACATGATAGAGGTCTATACAATTATGCATGGTTTGGAGAGAGTGGACAGGGAGACGTTTTTCTCCCTCTCCCATAATACTAGAACACGGGGTCATCTGCTAAAGCTGGAGGGTGAGAGATTCAAAACAGATAAAAGGAAGTATTTTTTCACACAACGCATAGTTAACTTGTGGAACTCCCTGCCCCAGGATGTGGTGATGGCTGCCAGCTTGGAGAGCTTTAAGAGGGGAGTGGACATATTCATGGAGGAGAGGGGTATTCATGGCTGTTAGTTAGAATGGATACTAGTCATGCTGCATACCTATTCTCTCTAGTATCAGAGGAGCATGCCTATTGTTTTGGGTGCGGTGGAACACAGGCAGGATGGTGGTGCTGCACTCGTCTTGTTAGTGGCTTCCTAGAGGCACCTGGTTGGCCACTGTGTGAGCAGACTGCTGGACTTGATGGGCCTTGGTCTGATCCAGCATGGCTTTTCTTATGTTCCTTATTATAATTATATGATGTATAATTATATGAGGTGCTGTGGAACACAGGCAGGATGGTGCTGCTGCAGTCGTCTTGTTTGGGGGCTTCCTAAAGGCACCTGGTTGGCCTCTGTGTGAACAGACTGCTGGACTTGATGGGCCTTGGTCTGATCCAGCATGGCCTTTCTGATGTTCCTTATTCAAAAAAGAATTACTCCATGACAGCTGGGCCTGCATGTTTTGCCACAGCCTATCCCACGAAAAACCCTGTCATAAGAACATAAGTAGAAAAGAGCAAGAGTCCAGTAGCACCTTAAAGACTAACACAAATATTTTCTGGCAGGGTATGAGCTTTCGTGAGCCACAGCTCACTTCTTCAGAAAGCTCATACACTGCCAGAAAATATTTTTGTTAGTCTTTAAGGTGCTACTGGACTCTTGCTCTTTTCTACTACTGCAGACAGACTAACACGGCAACCCACTGTGAATAAGGACATAAGAAAGGCCCTGCTGGATCAGACCCAGGCCCATCAAGTCCAGCAGTCTGCTCACACGGTGGCCAACCAGGGGCCTCTAGGAAGCCACAAACAAGACGACTGCAGCAGCACCATCCTGCCTGTGTTCCACCGCACCCAAAATAATAGGCATGCTCCTCTAATCCTAGAAAGAATAGGTATGCATCATAAGGACATAAGAAAGGCCCTGCTGCATCAGACCAAGGCCCATCAAGTCCAGCAGTCTGTTCACACAGTGGCCAACCAGGTGCCTCTCGGAAGACCACAAACAGGACGACCGCAGCAGCATTAACAGGGCTAGCCAAAGGATCACAAAACATATTTTTCACCTAACATATCAAACCCATTTGCTGCTCCACTTTAAAACTCCATATACTGTGATCTAGATGGTTCTTCACCACGACCTGAAGCATCTCCCCACTTCCCATAAGAAAAGCCATGCTAGATCAGACCAGGGTTGGATTGCAGCCTACAGCCCTCACCTCAGGCATGTTGAGTTGGAACTTCATACTGTTGACATGTAAGACTGCACATTGGCAAGCAGATAGAAAAGATCTAAGTGACAGCCAGGTGATTGGTGATGTCACATGACAGCTCAATGACTGAGCAGAAAAACGGGCTTGCACTGGACTGAGCTAGATGGTCCTGGAGACGAGGCAGCCAACAGTTGATTGGCTGGGAGACTACGCCAGTTATGTATATAAGTGTAACATATATGTATTTGGTTGTGGGTTGTGAGAAGTGGAATGCTTTGCGAAGCACTTTGACACTGTGAAATAAAAGAGCACTTTTGTATACGTGCTGACTCTGCAGTATTCACTCGCCTCTGGGGTGTCGGATACTTCTTCCAAACACCAACACATACCCACTTGGCTGAATGAGATATAGTTGTAAAAGGAGATGGTACACAGAATTTGCAGCCATGGGCTACAAAGCTATGCCAGCTGATTTAAGAACATAAGAAAGGCCATTGCTGGATCAGACCCAGGCCCATCAAGCCCAGCAGTCTGTTCACATGGTGGCCAACCAGGTGCCTCTAGGAAGCCCACAAACAAGACGACTGCAGCAGCAGCATCCTGCCTGTGTTCCACAGCACCTAATAGAATAGGCCTGCTCCTCTGATACTAGAGGGAATAGGCCTGCAGCACGACTAGTATCCATTCTAACAGCCAACATGGAGACTTAAAAACCGGGCTGGTGGCAAAACCCTACACGTGAAACAAGGGACGGGCGATAACGATGGCTTCTACCGCCCAACAGGTCCCTTTCCCACGCAAGAAAGCCATTGGCGCGTCTTTCTGCCAATCACCCTCCCAAGACTAAGAGAAGGTTGCCATGGCACCTCATCCTTTAAATATTTTTTCATACGTCCCGCCCCTTCGCTGAGGGCGGGGCGTCGCTCGATGCGCTTTTTCAACCACCTTGATCTATTAGTCTCTCTCTCCCCCCCCGCCTCCCCATTTAAAGGATGGGATACACGACTAGACCGGAGTTTATTGGTCCTTGTAGGTTCTCCGGGCTGTTTGATTGGGCCGGTTTCGTGCCCGTTCTCTTTGAACCACGCCTTTCCTCCCCCCCCCAGCCGGGCGCCCATAGGGTACAGCCGACGTCGGTCCAAGGAGGGCAACGCGAGGATTGGCCCGCCCCTCGAGCATTGTGTCCTCCTCGGGAGCGCCGATTGGGCGGCGGGGTCGGCGGCGGCCCCGCCTCTTCGCGGGAGGCTTATCTGCGGCCTAGGAGGCGCGCGTGGGGTGCGAGTTCCCTCTTCTTGCCCGTCATTCCTCGGGGCCGGGTGGGTGGCGCTTAGGCGAGCCGAGGCCTGCGTGGTGTGTTGGCTGCGCGCGCAGCTCCCCTTGTCTCCTCTCTCTCTCTCTCTCTCTCTCTCTCTCTCTCTCTCTCTCTGTGTCGCGCGCGCTCTTCCCTCTCCGGCGCTGTTCGTGCCAGCCGCGGCGGCCCCCCCCACCCCGGTTTCCCGTGGCGGAGCGTTCCGTCGGCGTCCCAGCCCCTTTTCTTCTCGGGCGGCTCGCGCCGTTTTAGAAAGGCTTTTTGTTGTTGTTTTTTTGGCTCGGCGGACATGTCGGCCTCGGCGACCGCGCCGGCTCCTGCAGAAGCGGGCGGCGGGGACAAGCAGTCCTCCTCCGCCGCCTCGGCCTCGGAAGGCATCGACCTGCTGGAGAAGTGCGGCGTGTGCCGGGAGCGTCTGCGCTCCGAGCGGGACCCGCGCCTCCTGCCCTGCCTCCACACCGTCTGCAAGGAGTGCCTGAAGGCCGAGCCCGCCCCCGCCGCAGGGGGCAACAACAAGGAAGGCCAAGGTGAGGCGGGGGGGCTCCCGGGAGCGTGCAAACTGCGGGGGGAGGGTGCATTTCGCCCTGGGGAGGGTGCATTTCGCCCTGGGGAGGGTGCATTTCGCCCGGGGGGGTGCAGATCGGGGGGGTGGGCTGGCGTGTTGGGGGGGGGAGAAAGGGCGAGCCCAGCAAACAACCCTTGGGAACGGTTGCCGCGCAAACGCGTGGCCTCCCCGACGCGCGTCTCGTGTGAACGGAGCAGTGCTCGAGGGGAGGGCCGTGGGTTCTCGTGCAAAGACCTTGCAAAAGGCGGGGGAGGGTTTTCTTTTTTTGGGGGGAGGGGGAAGAGTCGCTCGTGTAAACGGAGGGGGGGGCGGGGACGATGCATGGGAAGAAAAGGCGGGGAGGCTGCAAGGGGGAGCGTGTTGCTCAGATAGGCATGGTGTGGGGGGGAAGATCCGGGCCGCGCAGCTATTGGGAGGGGGGGGGCGGGGTGGGAGAAAAGGGCGCCTGTGCAGCGAGGGAGGCGTGGCCACGTGCATTCCGACGAGGGGGGCATCGGCGGGGCTGGGAGTCTCGCGAGAAGTGCGGGGCCTGCTCTGTCTCGGGGCTCCTGGGTGGGAGAGGAGGGAGGAAGGCGGGCGGGGGGGGGATGCCTCCAGCTATCTATGGCTTCCTTTTCCCGCCTTCTTGCTCTGCAAGGCGAGCCTATTCGCTGGTCCTCCCCAGTTCCTTGCAAGTCCCTAAGGATGTTGTGCGTGTGCAAAACGAATGTAGTGCGGGAAACATATTTGGGTTCAATTCCCAGTGGGTCGCCGTGTTAGTCTGTCTGCAGTAGTAGAAAAGAGCAAGAGTCCAGTAGCACCTTAAAGACTAACACAAATATTTTCTGGTAGAAAAGGGCAAGAGTCCAGTAGCACCTTAAAGACTAACACAAATATTTTCTGGTAGAAAAGGGCAAGAGTCCAGGAGCACCTTAAAGACTAACAAAAATATTTTCTAGTAGAAAAGGGCAAGAGTCCAGGAGCACCTTAAAGACTAACACAAATATTTTCTGGCAGGTTGTGAGCTTTCGTGCGCCACAGCTCGCTTCTTCAGAAAGCTCACACCCTGCCAGAAAATATTTTTGTTAGTCTTTTAAGGTGCTCCTGGACTCTTGCCCTTTTCTACTACTGCAGACAGACTTAAAAAAAATATTTTGTGGCAGGGTGTGAGCTTTCTGAAGAAGAGAGCTGTGGCTCACGAAAGCTCACAACCTGCCAGAAAATATTTGTGTTAGTCTTTAAGGTGCTCCTGGACTCTTGCCCTTTTCTATGTTTGGGTTTGGTTGATGGTTTAGCAGATTTTGCATTCTCTTCCTCTCTGCCTTTTGAGTTGGAGAGCCAGCGTGGAGTAGTGGTTACTAATCTGGGGCACCGGGTTGGTTTCCCCCCTCCTGCGCATGAAGCCAGCTGGGTGACCACAAGCTAGTCACAGTTCTCTTAGGGCGAAAACGCATGGGTTTTTTTTTTTTGCTTTGGATTTGCCGCTCTAGATGCACATTTTCCCCCATCTGAATCCTCAAAACTTTTGTGGGGGCGAAAATGTGCGTTTTGAGAGTGCCAAATCCAAGGCAAAAACCTTCCATGCCTTTTTGCCCTTAGAGCTCTTGCAGCTCCGCCTACCTCACAGGGTGTCTGTTGTGGGGAAGGGAAGGTGATTGTCAGCCGGTTTGATTCTTTAGTGGCAGAGAAAGTCAGCTTATAAAAACCAATTTTTCTTCTTTAATGGCTCTTTCATCTTGGCTGCTGGTTCCCGATGAATTAGAGGGGGTCCCCTTTGAATGGTGTGAAGGAATTGCAGTAGTTGGATCCCAGAAAAGCTGCTTGTGGGGTGGGCCTTGGGTCAGGAAGCAGAGCTTGCCCTTCCATGTTAAACCTCAGCATTCCTCATGAGAGTTCCCCCCAAAACCGAGTATTTGCCATGTTGGCCCATAACCCAGTCTATTGCAAATAGATCTAGCAGCCTGGTAAAGCACTGGTAATTGAGTTTGGGTTCCCACTGGTAGCCAGGTATTCGGATGCAGCCTTGGAAATATGGGAGGTGGGAGAGCTTACCTGCGTAACCTCAAATTCTGAGAAGTCTTAATTATCTCAGAACTTGAGCTAACACAGGTAAGCTGTTTAAGCCTGAAGTTGGGGAGGAAGTTAAAAAAATGTATGTGCTTTTCTCATCATTTCTCTTGTTCTCTGCTTTTCCTCCCTAATATTCAGTTGCTTGGCTTGATCTGCATGTGCCCCAACTCTTTTAGGCTTCTCACCCTGTTCCAGCTCAAACATTCTTGCAGCTCCTTCTGATAGTTGTCTTGATCCCCTAACTACTCTTCACAACAGCAGATTCAACTTGAATTGTACAGTGAGTGTGTAAAGTACTTAACAGCAAATCTTGTGTGTCTCCCACCCCCCATGTTTCCAAGGTTGCATCCGAATACCTGGCTACCAGTGGGAACTCAAATTCAATTACCACTGCTTTACCAGGCTGCTAGATCTATTTGCAGTACACTGCCATAGTAAAAACCTTTTTATGGGCCATCTTAACTTAAAAGAAACAGTTTTTCGCTGCCTAAGTCAGTTCCGCTGCCTGTAAGCCAGTTCCTCATTTTCTTTCCCTAGGTTTGGAGTTGGCTTTATTAACTGTGTGCGTGGGGAGACTTGAGCAAACAGCCCAGTTTATATAGTCTTGGTTTAGAAAAGTTTTCATTCTCTTGAGAGACTTTCAGTCAAGGAAAGTGTAGTTTCCAGCAGTGTCAAGTCTGTATGCAAGGTTCTACTATATGTGCTGGATCAGTTCCAGATCATTCATGTGTGTGTATCTATATCTATCTCACGATGTTTATTTGACTAAATGCTTTAATGTTCTTGTCTTTGTTCACAATCGAGGTTTGGGCTTGTTTATGCTTTGATCCTATAATACTGTTTATATAGTATATTACATTAAAGGAGCATTCTAAATAGCACAATACTAGCAAAGTTTTTATATTTTCTTCTTCTTTATTAACCTTGGTACAAACAATCTAACACAAACAGCCATTCAGAGCACATTTTAAACCAAGATTGCCAAATCCTTCAAATTCCCAGAAGCCAGTGGCAAAAATTTTCCCAGGTACCAGCTTGCATACATTAAGGAGGCCGTTATTTCTTCCAGGCCTATTGTGAACTTCTCTTGTCATGGATTTCTGGCTTGACTTGCTGGTGCACAGGTGAAAACTTGCTGACTTCAGAGATCTTTTTTCTGCCTCAGAGCAGAATTTCCCTGTCCAGAGGAAACTGAAGTAAGCTTAGCTCTGTTTTAGGAGCACCCTCCCTATCACTGCTGTCATGGAATGGTGTAGGAAGACAGACCTCTGGGGCATGCCTTGTGAGAATTTTTGCAGCAGTCTAGAGCTAAACCTTCCTTTGCTTTCTCTCCCCAGTCTGCTAACGGTTTTATCCGTTGCTTTTCATAAACTACATTTTGCAGACCCTAAAAGCAATAGTGGAAGGATTTTTGAAAGCTAGGCACAATGTGGTGCCTGCCTGGGTTATACAGGGCTGTATGTACACTTAAGACTTATTAAATAGGTACTCAGTCACCTTTTGCGGGCATAGGAAGACAAACCTTTGTCATGCAGAGGTATTCAGCAGCTAATCTGGAAAAGCTGTACTGTACAGTGCCAAGCAGACAAAATAACATTTTAGGCAGTGTTTCTGAGCAGAGTTTCTCTCAGTACTGTTGAGGGCTGACTCTAATGCTTACCATTTGATCAGGAGTATGTTCTGTAGAAGGTATGACGGTATTTTGTGTTCTTCCGTCAGTAGGAGTCAGTGAATGAAGACTTTAGCAGGGTTCTTGTGTGCCAGCAGTTGAACGGAAGTTGCAGTAGTTCTAAAGGCTCCATAACTGATAATTAAATGGACTGATGTTAATCCTGAGCAGAGGTATTCCATCCAACCCGTTGATTTCAGTGGAATAGACTGGAGTTTCTCTGCCTAGGATTGTACTGTTTGGGCTCCGAGTCAAGCTAAAGCTTGTGGCATCTGCATTGCCCAAATACGAAAGCCAGTGTTTTATTAAGCCCATCTGAAATGACATTCAACAGTCAAACTCTTCCATCAGGCTGGAGGTTTAAATAAAAACTCATTATCTTAAGGTCAGCCCCCCCTCCCCAGTTTTTGTAGGCGTCCAGCCTGATGAAGAGTTCTGGAGAAGTCAGAAGGGGCACACTGTTTAGTGGCCATTTTGGGGAGAAGATACTGAAGTTATGTCTGTTTTTTGGGATTTTGCTTTATGGCTGCCTGCAGTACCATACACATGGGAAACCCTAGGGAGTAATTAAAAGGATCTTCAGCATCATTCGCGGGTAGCTGGTGGTATTCTTGCTGTGAGCCCAGAGGAAAGGCATGGTAAAGAAGCACACTTAGATAAGGGACATGCATTTTTTTCTTATTGGATTCAGTAGACATCAAAAAGTTGCAGTGTTTCATGAGCGATGAGGGAGTTTTGGGGTATTGCTTCATAATATGTCCTTAAAGGAAGCGCTGGTTTTAACAGTGGATGTGGATTTTTCATGGTTCTTTCATACAGTGCTGTTGGCAAAATCTCTTGCTCCCATTTCTTCTGGCATTCAGTATTTGCTGAAGGGAAATAACCTCTGAAAGAAACTGTATCTCAACAGGTACTGTACCCAGCTTTGGGAAGGACTGAAATACTGATGCTGGATCCTGGAGCTCTTTGGTCAGTTAGGATGCTTCTTCCAGTCCAGCTAAATAAGAGCTAGTGGACAAATGGGGGAAAGAAGGTTTTTTTTTATATGCCGACTTTCTCTGCTACTTAAGGTACAATCAAACCAACCCGGTTTCCCCACTCCGACACATGAAGCCACCTGGGTGACCTTGGGCTAGTCACAGCTCTCTTAACAGCTCATGTGGAGGAGTGGGGAATCAAACCGGGTTCACCAGATTAGTGTTCATTGCTCTTAACCATTACACCATGCTGGCTCTCTACTTCAGTGTTGGGTACTGCTTCCTGAGCCCTAGATGGAAATTGTTGCTGTAGTGGAGAACCCACAAAAATGTGCTAGAAGCTATAGGGGGTTACTGCACTTTGTATTCCCAGCGATGTATTAAGAGTTTGAAAATGTTATTAAAATACCGCTTTAAAAGGGTTTTTGGATACCACGGCTTATAAATGGTTGGAAGACGTCTTCACAGCTAAAGGGGCCAAACAAAGTGTGAACAGTATTTTTTATAACGTTTTCAAACTCTTAATACATCACTGGGAATACAAGTGCGGTAACCCCCATTGACTTCCTCCTTGAAAACCTGTCCAAATGCAAGGAGAGGTTGTCTTAAAACTGCTCATGATATACTGAGGGTAGACAAAGGCAATGATAATGTGGTTTTAGTTTCTTTCATGGCAGGACAAGGAAAATAATTAAGTTGAAAGTCCATGGACTCTTTTCCATTGTCACAATGCCTTGTGGAAAGCAGGAAATGTTACTGTCCTAAACTAACTTCTGCTTTAAGATATGATTATCTTCTTTACAGCTCAGTTGATTTCAAAAGTTCTTTTTCTAACAAAGTGACAAATACCTTCCTCCTGAGCTTTGTGCTGAGGGAATGTAGTGGGAGTTGGTCTTATCAGCAATCTTATTCTTTCTCCCAAGCTTCCAATGTCTCAAGGGCAAGTTGGTATACCTTCAACTATGCAAACAATTAGCTTTCCTCCCCTCCCCTCCCATTCTGAGAAGGATTTATCTTCTACCTAATGGTTGCAGATTCTTTGCTTTGTAAAGTAAATGAGGACAAGATGGGGGAGAGAATTCTTTTTTGGGAAGGGAATCTTACCATGCTTCACACTATTCATCTTATGCACATGATTTTCACACTTTGCAGTCTTCCATAATTAAGAATTTTTTAGTAATTGGAAAGCTGAGTAGAAGAGTTGAAATTGCTTTGATTAATTTGAATGGAGGACAGTTGCAGAAAAATCACATTTGAGTGCAGTTTTGCACACTTGAGGGAAATAAGTTCTGTCCAGGTTTTGTGCTGAGCTGTCCAGAGGAACTTTAGAGGGTTAGTAATCAGTGGTTGCCACTTCCATTATGTCAGGCTTCATGCAAGGGGAGTAAAGGATTTTTCTAGCACTGGCAGCGTAAAATTATACCAGCGGTGGCTTGCTACTTACAGTGCTTGGCTTTTTTTTTTTTTTGCATACGTCTTTTGAACAAGTCAAATAGCGTTGAATTTAATTTTGCACTAACAGATTCACTGGTTGTGCATATGGCAGTATTAAGCAAAATTCTGGATATGCATTGAGATCTTGGGGGATCCAGGTTTGAGAGTACCTGGTATGCCAGGGAAGCTTGGCGGTTGACATTTGGCCAGTCACTCTTTCTGCTTGACCAACTTTTGCAGGGTGGTTGTGAAGATAAAATGGAGGAGAGGCGATAAAGCGATTTTGGATCCCTGCTGGGGATATAAATAAATAACTCTCCCTCCTGGTGTGCACAGACTGCTAAAAACCTCTCCTGGACATTCTTGCAAGCCAGTGTGGTGTGCTTAAGAGTGGAGGTTTGGAGTGGTGGACTCTGATCTGGAGAACTGGGTTTGATTCCCTACTCCTCCACATGAAGCCAGCTGGGTGACCTTAGGCTGGTCACATCTCTTTTAGAGCTCTCTCAGCCCCACCTGCCCCACATGATTTCCATTGTGGGGAAGGGAAGGTGATTGTAAGCCGGTTTTAATTCTCAAGTGGTAGAGAAAGTCGGCATATTAAAATCCAACTCTTCATCTTTGAGTTGTGAAAATGGTGACCCTGGCAGGGATTAACATCAACTGAACCCTACTATGTAGCATTTCATAGTGACTTCCTAATGTATGCATAGCCCGCCTTAGACGTTCTGGTCACCAATCTGTTGTGCACTGCATATATTGATGAGAGCCAGCGTGGTGTAGTGGTTTAAGAGTGGCTGATGCTAATCTGAAGAACTGGCTTTGATTCTCCACTCCTCCACATGAAGCCTGCTGGGTGACCCTGGGCCAGCCACAGACCTCTGAGAACTCTCAGCCCACCTCCAAACATTTCTTGACTTGAAAACCCCATGAGGTCGCCGCAAGTCAGTTCTGAGTTGCCAGTGCGCATGTGCGCATACACATGAGGCATGCAGTTGCCTGGCATGGAGATGCTTCCTGGTCAGCCCAGTCCAAAAGCAGAAAATAAGGTGCCAAAGCAACTTTTTTGCCTCGCTGGGGGAATGATGTCATGCCTGGCTCAGGGTCATTGTTCAGAAGTGCGGTTTGGCAGGGGTCCTTGGAATCAAAGGAAATGCAGCAAAGCAACCTTCATTTCAGAATAGTGACAATACCCAGGTTTCGCATTATAAATGGAAATTTAAGGCCATTTATGCATGTGAGGTTTTGCCTTGGATTTGCCGCTCTCTAGATGCACATTTTCCCCATCCGAATCCTCAAAACTCAAAAAAAGGCCCCAATGCAGAGTTTTGAGAATTCAGATGGGGGAAATGTGCATATAGAGAGCAGCAAATCCAAGGCAAACCCCCCCCCCCCCATGCACAAGTTGCCTAACAGTCTTGCTGGCATAATGTGAAGGCTCAGGGTGGAATATAACATACAGTCCAGTTAAGTTTTGCAGAGATAAAATGTGGATGGCCTTTTGTCTTGTCTAATTGCTTATAGCTCTTCTAAACTCAGTGCCCTGGATTTCCTGTTGCAGTGGTAGCCCCGGGATACTCTGCATCTCTGAGTATAGGACAGTGGCTGAGTTTCACACAGCTGTCAGGCAGTGCCCTGTTAGGCTTGCACATCTGGCAAAGGTCAGATGGTGGGCTTTTCATTCATACAGTAGCGCCAGTCCTTTGGAATGGCACAGCTGCCTTCACTTTTCTGCATTCATGAAGGCGTATTTCAGAGAGTTCTGGGTGGAAGGTAAACCGTTTGGGCAGATTCAGCTGTATGTGATTTCTCTTCTGTTTTTATCTGGTTGGTGGATTATTAGGTTTATGTTGATGCATTTGCAACTGGCTGTTGCATTGTCAGCTGTCTTGAGTGTCAGGAGTTAAAGCAGGCATACATATTATAAATCAAATGTGCTCCTTTTGGAAGAGTCCTGAGGGCAATAAGCAGCATTGTATGTTGGCTCATGTCTACTCCAGGAGGGATAGTAGAGTACATTGCAGTGGATCAGTTGTAGTAGACCATCTGCGTTTCTGCATACGTTGCACAAATGAATATGCCTACTGCTGCTGTTCAGATTTTGCTAATTCCATTGCCACAGTCTTGTAAATATTGCTGCTGCTGAGATAATAGTTGCAGTGTAGACAAGCACTGTATCTCCTGTTTTTGGTCTCCCTCCCACTTTCCTCCTCCATTGTGGTCACTCCCACCGGTTCAGAACACAAAGCGCCTTGTTGGGTCTGACTCGGGTCAGCCTGGCGTTCTAACAACCAGGTACCTGTAATAAGCTTCCTAATCCTGTTTCTTACATCCCACATTTGCTTCAAGGCGCTTAGGGTAGCTAGCGATCTGCTTTTCTTTTTCAGTGTAGAATCCATTAATCAGAGGTAGACTACCTGTGAACCTGGAGACTCCATTTAACTGGGGGCAGCAAACGAGTCCTATCCAAGCTGTTTCCCATGAAATCTATGCCCTTTCATGTTGCGTGTAAGCCAGTGCAAGCCGTGACAAAATTTTCTTATGAGCCACCCTAAACATTTAGGAGCCAGATGTTTATTTTTCAGCCTTCAGAGGTTTGCGTAATATGCCTGGGAAATAAGGTCACACCAAACCAAAAACAGTTGTGATTTAAACTGAAAAGAAAGGGGTTGATTTCTACGAAAAGAGAGAAATGGCATAGATTCATTCTGTGTGGGGAGAGAGGGCTCTGTTGGCATGAAATAATATTTACTGGTACAAAGAGGAAAGATTACCATTGGTGACTGAAGGAAATTGTTTTCTAGCTTGCTGTAACGATGGAAACAGCCAATAGAGGATAAAGCCAGTTTGTCCACATTGCTGGAAAGGAGAATTTTTTAAAAATGTGCAGGCTCTTGCATCTCTTGCCTGATTGTCTGTTTGATTCATCTTTTTACAGTGGTTGACTGTCCTGTGTGCAAGCACCAATGTTATCTGAAGGACGTAGTGGAGAATTACTTCCTGAGGGACGGTGGGCCAGAGCCTCTTGGGGATGCCAGAGATGCTAACCAGGTATGCAGTCTTCCCTCAGGAGCTCCTCATGTTAATGTGTTTTTGCATAATGCAAACGATCTCGTCAGATCTCAGAAGCGAAGCAGGGTTGGCCCGGGTTAGAATTTGAATGGGAGACCTAAGGACTACCTGGGGTGTGATGCGGAGGCAGGCAATGGCAAACCACCTCCCAACCTCTCTTGCCTTGTAAACCCTATGGAGTCGCTATAAGTCACCTGTGACTTGAATAGCACTCACACACACATCCTCTTGGGATTGGCGGAATGTCAGCGAGGGCATGAAGTCTGACACGGAAGGGGCCTGTCTTGTGTTCTCCTTGGTTAGCTCAACCCCTTCACTTGTCCAAAACAGTGTTGCACCAGTTGTGAAGACAACGCCCCTGCCACCAGCTACTGCGTGGAATGCTCGGAGCCCCTGTGTGAGACGTGCGTGGAAGCTCACCAGAGAGTGAAGTACACCAAGGACCACACTGTCCGGTCCACAGGTAGGCAGCTGCACACAGAAAGGTCCACATGGGCTGTCCCCCCCGTCCCTCCCCCCCCCGCTCATGGGCACTGAAATGTGGTAGGAGGTAAGCTTCCTCCAAGGGGGTTTGCGGACAGCCATGCCTGCTTGCAGGTCTGAGGTTGGGTGGAGGCACCAAAGCCACTAACCCCAGTGGCCAAGGCGTGCACAAATGCGGGGTATATAAAACCTTGGGGATCTGTTTTCATGGCTGAGATAAAAAGTTGAGCTTCATTGGGTTGGAGTCTGTGTTCACTTAAGGGTAGCCGCTTCCTCTAGTGCCTTTCTTCAGAGGAAGGTACTACCCATAATGAAACAAATTGAGACGGTCAGGCCTATTGGGGTTCCACTGGGTTCTGTTCTTTTGCCCATCTCAGTGGGCTAATTTTTGCTTATGAACAATGGCTTTTAAGCCACTGGCTGATGTAATTTCCTTGAGCTCATTGGGGAAAGATCCCTTCTCAAAATTATTGGTAACCCACAGCTCCAAGATGCCCTTCGCCTCGGAAGAGAAGGAGCCCTCACGGTAAGTAGTCAAGGCTCCCTTCTCAAAATTATTGGTATTTTTTGGTAGTAGAATTTAAAAACTTCAACCGAGTCAGAAATTAGACCTGAATGAATCCGATAGACATGGTGAAAAGAGGAGAGGTGATTAATGTAACATGTCAGAATGCTTGAGCACATTTCAGTCAGATGGTATTAAAAGAGATTCTAAAAGATACTTTCGGCAAGGATTACAATCTTTGGTACATGATCACCCAGGCTTTTAATGAACAGGACTTTTGACACCATTTTAGTGTGCATTTAGTTTGCACTTTAAGCTGTGCAGTGGTCTCTGTCATTATGCTGTGGCTGAATTTTCAATGCTGGGAATGTAATTTTTAATGTGTTTTCATTTTTTATTTTGTAAGCGGCCTTGGGGGGCAGTTTCTCTGAAGAGGCAGTATAAAAACTTGCTAAATCTACTCTGTCCCAGAGCCGTGTCCCTCCCTTAGAAACTGATGTCCTGCATTCTAAAACGGTTTCCCTTCTGCATCTTCCAAGTCCAGTTAAAGCTCTGTACCTCTGAAGGAGGACACAGAGCCTTGAGTGGCAGAGAAAGGCTTTAAGTTCTCATAGGGCGAAAATGCACGGTCGCTTTAGCCTCCTTTATTCCCTGTTTCAGCCAGGATTCAGCCCGGATTGAACGCATGTGTTTCGCCAAACATGCGTTTGATCCTGGCTGAATCCTGGCTGATACAGGGAATAAAGGAGGCTAAAGCAACCATGCGTTTTTGCCAATAGTCTCTGGCCGCATGCAAGAAAGCATTCTGGTAAACCTTCAATGGCAGACCCTCGCAGTCTACCAATAGGTTGATGCTTGATCTCCCTAGGCTCCCCCAAGACCCAGGAGAGAGAGAAGACTGTCTACTGCTCTGTCCACAAACACGAGCCACTGGTGCTGTTCTGTGACACGTGTGACACCCTGACCTGCCGGGACTGCCAGCTGAACGCGCACAAGGATCATCAGTAAGCATTCCTGTTGGCCACCATGGTTGAAATATCAGACCATGTCTGGGGAGACCTGTGTTCAGATCCCCTCTCAGCCCTGAAGTTTACTGGAATACATTGGGCCACTCGCTCTATCTCAGCCTAAGCCACCCTGCTGGGTGGGTAAGATAAAAAGGGTTGGGGAGCGCGCCCTCCATGGGGAAAGGGGGGGGTTACAAATGGGGTAGATGGGAGCTTGTGGAATGGTACTTCCTTGAGCGAGAAAGAAAGGCCGGTTAAAAATGTTTCCATGCATAAATGCCACCTGCTGTTTTGTGTGGTCAACCCCAGAGTCAATTTCCCTATGCTGTTCATCTTCTTAAGGTGTAGTCCTTTTTTAAAATACATTTTTATTAAAATTTTAACACTTAACATACAAACAGCATACACTGTATACATTCCCATTCACATACAGATTGGACTTCTTCCAGGGTTAGCGTTTAAAAATTCTTACAATCACGATCCATAGTCATCATGACAATTTGTATAATCATTCTATTCTGTTTGCACTATAATGTATTCTATTTTGACTATTTCTTAGAAGAGGTTACCTTCTCGTCCTACTGTTTTAGCCACCTTCTAGATTCTATATTTAAAATTATAATATCTGTCTATAGTATTTCTGCTTCAGTCTTATTTATATTAACATATTTTCGCTCAAGTTTTACTATATCTTTTTCTTAAGGTGTAGTCTTGTGCGCGCTTGCTTGTAAGTTCTCTTGTAATCACTGGAGTTTACCCTTCAAGACAAAATGATGAACAGGATTGGCTATGCCAAACTTGAACAGGCATCCTGGGCTTGTTTCTCAGTCTCCCCCTCTCCTCCTCCCGTATCCCAATCCTGTTGGGCTTATGGCAAGGGAAAGGAAGCTGCCCCTGTGTGTGTTCATTTAAAGTAAACGTTGGTGATGCCTCAGTATTCTGGAACTGGCAACGTGAAGGTTATGATATGAGTAAGCAGCTGTACGCCTGACTCCCTCCTCCCCCATGTCCAGATAACATGCTGTATGCCTGGAGGAATAATAGCATACTTTCTAGAGGGGCACTGGTTTTATGTGGGACAACTGTTAAAGCGCTATTGCCAGGTACTTGAGGACAGCCTCTCTTCCCGCAGGTACCAGTTCTTGGAGGATGCGGTCAAGAACCAGCGCAAGATGCTGGCCTCCTTGGTCAAGCGCCTCGGCGATAAGCATGCCAATCTCCAGAAGTCAACCAAGGACGTGCGTTCCTCGTAAGTAGCCCAGTCACTGAAGGCCTTATCGGGGAGAAGGTTGAAGAATGGTGCTACGAAGCACCAGGTCACCGGGAAGGGCTGTGGATAATACCTTTGCGTTCTGATCTGGCTTGTGATTTTGGAGGTTTGCAGGAAAAGAATCTGATGGAAACTCTTGCTTGGTGCTTGGTGCTCAGGGGTTCTTTTTAAAAGAAGTTTATTATATATTAACAGATACACAAAACCAAGGAGGCTAGAACACAAATCCAGGGAGGCTAGAATACAGAAATGTAGAGTAAGAGTGCCTTCGGAAAGTAATAGTATTGCTACCAACAAAAAAAGTTATATACAAATCCTCAAGTTAATCCGCTGTTAGGGGAACAAAGGCCTAGGAAATACGAATGTAAAAAGCAACAATTAACCAGGGATAAAGCCTACCAAAGCTACATCCGCTCTGGACTGGCCTTGATACACGTGCAGTACAAGTGATCTTGTAGGGAGACGCTGTGGCTCAGTGTCTGTTTGGCATGCAGAAGGTCCCAGGTTCAATCCCCGGCATCTCCAGTTCAAAGGGACTAGGCAAGTAGGTGATGTGGAAGACCCCTACCTGAGACCCTGGAGAGCCGCTGCCGGTCTGAGCAGGCAATACTGACTCTGATGGACCAAGAGTCTGATTCAGTGTAAGGCAGCTTCATGTGTTCATGCATCTGTGTAACCATTTTACATATAGTTAAGAATTTTAGCAGGCTAGCACAGTTTAAATTGCAGTACTGCCTCTAGGGTAGTAGCAGGGGGTTTGTGCTCCCTGACCTTCACAGGCTGACTAAGGGGCTGTGTCAGCTGGTCCTGAGCTCCTTTGGTAGAAAAACACAAACATTTTTGTTTTGACTTCAGGTTGTGGGGAAAGGTCTGTCATCTCTACTCTGTGACCCAGCTAAGTGATACTTAAACCATCTGAAGAGAGAGCACCGCCCCCTTTTGTAGTGATTGGGCTCACTTCATGAAAAGGGGGCTTTCCCCTCCTGTTTGGGGACCCCCGGTGTCATGTTGTTGCACCTTTGAGTGGCAGGTCTTTATGAAAACTGCTTTAGAGAAAAAGGCTGCACTAAAACTTTTGGGTCATCTTCCCCCCCAACAGGATCCGGCAGGTGGCTGACGTGCAGAAGAGAGTACAGGTAGACGTGAAGATGGCTATTCTGCAGATCATGAAGGAGCTCAATAAGAGGGGCAAGGTCCTGGTCAGCGATGCACAGGTGAGGCAGGTGGCTTGGGCTCCTGTACCTATGTGGCCCAGGGTTTTCTGGGGAAGGGCTCATAAGAAAGGTCCTGCTAGATCAGACTAAGGCCCATCAAGTCCAGCAGTCTGTTCATACAGTGGCCAACCAGGTGCCTCTAGGAAGCCACAAACAAGATGACTGCAGTAGCACCATCCTGGGGGGTTGGGGGGAAAGTAAGCCTCCTCCATTAAGACTTGCCTTCCAAGCTGGAAGCAGTAGGAAACACCCATGTATCTGCAGTTGCCAGCGTGGTGTAGTGATTAGGAGTGGCGGACTCTGATCTGGAGAACCGGGTTTGATTTCCCCACTCCTCCACATAAGTGGCGAACGCTAATCTGGTGAACTGGCTTGGTTTCCCCACTCCACATGAAGCCTGCTGGGTGACCTTGGCCTAGTCACAGTTCTCTCCAAACTCTTAGCCCCACCTACCTCACAAGGTGTCCGTTGTGGGGAGAGGAAGGGAAGGAGATTGTAAGCAGGTTTGATTCTCCTTAAAAAGGTAGAGAAAGTCCACACATAAATACCAACCCTCCTCCTTCTGCTTAGAGCCCAAGTATAATTCTAATGTCTCTTGGGCTAGAACAGGTTTCATGAAAAGCACTACTTGTGGTGGCAGAAAACATTGGGAAACCCAATACCTAGGGCATGAAAACATACTTTCAGATGAAGCAGAAAACAATCTCATTTGTAGCCATTTGCAGGCTTGGTTTGAATTTGAGCTATTTTTGAATCCCGTGGACATACATTTTTGAGGTGAACTAGGTTATTAGGAAGAGCCATATCTTTCAACAACACCTAAAAATGCTTCCTGTTAGCAATGTTTTCTGGGCAAACCTCATGGGGAAGGGTTTTTTTTACTCCAACTTCAGTTTGTTGCCGTCCTTTGGACACGCTCCAGCTTGTCTACATCTTTCTTAAATTGGGGTGCAATCCCCAGTGCATCATTGACAAATCAGCTTTTTAATCTTTGAGTCAATTGGAATGCCAGTATCTACAGTTCACGCGTTGACTTTGTCAGCGGCCAGATTTGGCCTGGATGCACTCAGGCTTCAGATGTACCAGCCCCGTTGTCTTTCTTGACATCTGTAGAATAATTTCCAAAAGCACAGAAATCTTTACATGCTTATTTGAACCCTCATCATAAATCTAAAAACTGTGGGTCGGAATTGAAACATACAACTCGCTACCCAAATTCAGAAAACACGATATGGGAAGAAATATTGGATAATGTTAAAACTTCTTTAAACCTTAGGATACAATTAATTTTTTTAAAAAAAGTTTGTTCTCTGCAATTATTAGGCAGAGTAGATTTCATAAATGGGGCTTTTTCAGACTTAGATGATGGATAGTCCGCATCTCTGTTTGTGGCAGTGCTGGCTCTAATAACGGGCATGAGCTGAAAAACAGCATTGTGTGGCATGTTAGGAGGCTGATGTACAAACAGGGAACATCGTGAGTTTTCTCTTTTCTCCCTCCCAACATTAGAAAATTACTGAAGGGCAGCAGGAGAAGCTGGAGAGACAGCACTGGACCATGACTAAGCTCCAGCGCCACCAGGAGCACATCCTGCGCTTTGCTAACTGGGCCCTAGAGAGTGACAACAACACTGCCCTGCTGCTCTCCAAAAAGTTGGTAAGATGGGCTGGTTTTCTTCAAGCTTTCCATTCTAGGGTTTTTTTTAATTCACGCTTTCCATTTTAGGGTGTTTTTTTAAATCCACGCTTTGCATTTTAGGGTTTTTAATTTTTTTTTAAAAGGTAGTCACTCTGACTTTTTCCCAGGCTTGGGTATTGAATCAGATATTGAGGGCAGCACCTTGACATGGTTGACACCACCTGGGTTTAGGGTTCCTTTTTGGGCAGGTTGGGCGGCATTAGCTTGGTTTTGATCCCTGGGGGGTTAGGGCCACACCCGCATGAGGTGGAGCAGTGAAAACCCAGCAATAACTCAAGTCCGGCAGTCAGCTGGGTCCATCCCAAACCTCCTTAAAGGATTGGAGTTGGCCAGCCACAAATTTCCGCGATGGTGGAAACGCCAGAGGTTTTTTTATAAGCGATACTTCCGGGTGTGATGAAACGGTCTTCTTTTTTCCTGCTTGTAGATCTACTTCCAGCTGCATAGGGCTCTGAAAATGATCGTTGACCCTGTGGAACCCCACGGGGACATGAAATTCCAGTGGGACTTAAATGCCTGGACCAAAAGCGCAGAGACGTTTGGTGAGCGATGATGAAGGGGAATACTGGAATACTGTGTCCAGTTTTGGGCTCCACAATTTAAGAAGGATGTTGACAAGTTGGAGGGTGTCCAGAGGAGGGCGACCAGAATGGTCAGAGGTCTGGAATCCATGCCCTATGAGGAGAGACTTAGGGAGTTGGGTTTGTTTAGTTTGGAGAAGGTTGAGGGGAGACATGATACCATGTTTAAATATTTGAAGGGATGTCATTATGATGAGGGAACTAGCTTGTTCTCTGTTGCTCCAGAGACTAGGACACGGAGTAATGGATTTAAACTAATAGAAAAGCGATTCCACCTAAGCATTAGGAAGAACTTTCTGACGGTGAGGGCTGTTCGAAGGTGGAATGTGCTGCCTCGAAGGGTGGTGGAGGTCTTTAAGCAGAGGCTGGATGGCCATCTGTCGGGAGTGCTTTGATTGTGGGATCCTGCATGGTGGGGGGAGGGTTGGGGTCACTGAGGATGTGGGGGGAGGTAGTTGTTAATTTCCTGCATTGTGCAGGGGGTTGCACTAGATGACCCTGGTGGTCCCTTCCAACTCTATGATTCTATGGTTCCTGCCCACTTGGGGAGAGGAATGGAAGGAACGTTTGATTTGGGAATGGGCACAGTGCCATCCCACCCGCTGCTATACCACCTCGACGGAGCCAGTGTGGTGTAGTGGTTAAGAGTGGTGGATAGGAGCAGGGGGGGGCGGAGTCTAAACTGGTGAACTGGATTGGTTTCCCCACTCCTCCACACAAAGCCTGCTGGGTGACCTTGGGCTGGTCACAGCTCTCTTAGAGCTCTCTCAGCCCCACCTACCTTACAGGGTGTCTGTTGTGGGGACGGGAAGGGAAGGTGATTGTAAGCCGGTTTGATTCTCCCTTGAGTGCTAGAGAAAGTCGGCATATAAAAACCAACTCTTCTTCTAGTAGCTGGACTGTAATTGTGTTTTGATGCACAGATCATAACCAGATCATTCTCCTCCAACCCAGGTCAGATAATCTCGGAACGGAGCGGCGTGCCAGTGGTGCTCAACGCTAATGCCACCTCCGGCGCTGCGCCTGGAGGAGGACCAGTCAGACCGCCCGGTGCCCCACCTGCTCAGGTACTGGCTGCTCGGGCTACCAGTCTCCCCCTGTAAAGCCCTTCGTGGTTGTGAGCCATGTGTTAGCTGGCATGGCAGCCAAATCCCATCGCAGGTGCTCCTTGCGCAAGGGGAGATGCCTCTGCACAGCTTGTGGAGTCTCCACAGAGGAGCTGGTGGTGTGGTGGTTTGGAGCGGTGGAGTCTGATCTGGAGAACCGGGTTTGATTCCCCACTCCTCTGCAGGGACGGTGGAGGCTAATCTGGTGAACTGGATTTGTTTCCTCGCTCCTACACACAAAACCAGCTGGGTGACCTTGGGCTAGTCACGCCCTCTCAGCCTCACCCACCTCACAGGATGTCTATTGTGGGGAAGGGAAGGTGATGGTAAGCCGGTTTGAGTCTCCCTTAAGTGGCGGAGAAAGTCGGCATATAGAAAACTAACTCTTCTTGAGATGCTCAGTCCTTCCAGTTACAGGACTTTCCTCTTCTTTCCTCGAAGGGGGTCCAGCAAATGTCTCTGCAGACGGGCGTGATGAACAAGGGAGCCCTGCTTCAGCCTGTGCTGCCTTCCAACAGCCAGGCTATCCCTGACTGCTACATTAATGATGCCGGCGCCTCTTCTGCAGGGCAGGTGAGCTTTCCTCCAGGACGAGGGAAGTCTGCCTAGATGGCGACCCGTGGCATTATCGCCTGGGTATAGCGGTTACGCAGTGAGAGGGTGGCCGTTTTGTCCTGGGGGGGGGGAAGGGAATTTGGTGTCCAGATTGTCTTGTTCCTGTTTTCCGCTTAAATTGGGGGATCTTCAGCCTGTGGCCCCAGACCCAAACGTGGCTTGGTTCAGGACCAAATATGGCTTTTCAGAGGAAGAAAATAAAACCATTGGAAACGAAAGATACACTGGAACGGCAGGTGCTAGAATAATCAGTATATGAAAGGGGACATTTTAATGGGCTTCTGTGAGCTTGCTTTACAAAAAGGGAAATAATAGAGCTGAGGAATTGCCAGTAATCCAAATGAGAACAACGCACAGACTTCTAGTGCAATAAAATAAACATTTGTGCAGAGTACTTCTGGGTATGTTTATTATTGGGAGTCCTCAGGTGTGCCACGTCCAGGGAAGAACCAGTGCTTGGGCTGCAGAATCTTCTCCCTATCTGGGCTGGTGAGGCATGGCCCGGCCCGACCAAGTGACATTTATGTCCTATCCGGTCCTCATAACAATTGAGTTTGACACCCTTGCTCAGTCCTTATTGGGCAAAGCTTTAGGCCTTCGCTGTTCTTAGGGTTAGCTTACAAAACCGTACTGTATACCTAGGGAGTCCCCTGAGTTTGTGGACCTCTGCCCTATTTGTGGATGACCTAATTTTGCCTAGTTTGAGAGGGGGATGCATATACCTTTTTTGACCTTGCTTTGTTCTTTTACAGCCAATGGACATCAGTGACGGCTTTGGTGAGTAAAATAAGGGGGGTTAGGGAAGGCTGTTAATTGGGGAGCCCTTTTGTTAATGGTGATGGGACGAAGGTGGTGGGTTAATCATGGACCTTCTCACACATCTATCGAGCTCTAAATGTCAAAAATATTATGGCCTTGTAGAATGCTTCCTTTGGACTGAACAGAGTTGACAGAGGCCTAAGTTGTGGGGCAAGTGTTCTTTTATTTAACGTTCTTATATCCTCCCTCCCCCCTACACAGAAGGATCGTATTCTGGTGAAGCAAATGTGTCCGGAATGAAAAGGTATGGCTTCTATTTTTTCCTGTTGCTAGACTTCAGCATCTGCTTTGAGGCTTTTGGGGCAGTTCTGAGTAGCCCTGTAGCCCTTAATTTTCCAACCATCTTTTTTAGGGATATCATATGTGTGTTTGGTATCCGGAGGTTAGTGGACTGTCCTAACACTAAGCACAAACAAATGTGATTTTTAGCTCTTACAGGTGTGTGTAGATGGCAATGCAGACACAGTATATCTGAGTCCTCTAGGTTGTGGGGCTTGTGCCCATCCAATCCATGCCTCCCAAGACATCGCTCCTTTTGAGTGACAGCAATTTTTTCCTCTGTCTGTATCCTTCCCATCCCTGCCATTTTCACATGCCGTGGCTCAAAACAAAAGCAGCGTGTTTTGAATTGTTCCGGGTTTACTTGTAATGGATACAATTGAAAAACATGGGTTGACTTTTTAAAAGTCGTGCAGACGTTGGTAGGAGGGAAGATGTTTGCAAACTTTATTAGCGTAGAGTAGTTGGATCCCACCGATTTCTGTAGAAGATGTTAACATTCACAATAATTTGCCGTATACTGAATGACGATTGGCCTTTAAGTGGTCTTTCACACCACCTATTTCATGTCCCTTTTAACAAGAGATGTCAGAGAGTAAACTTGGGACCATGAGCATTGGCCTCTTCCATACACAGGGAAATAAATAGAATAGTCCATGAAGGTACTGTAGTAAAGACTCCTGAAACCAGACAGCTTACATGTTTAAGCATAAAACAGACATCAGGCAAGTGTAAAAGAAACCATATTTGAGGGGAAGATTCATGGGGACCAAAGCAGGGCTTCTTCAAACATTGAAGAACCAGAAATTGTGCAGGTTTAACCTGCTGGTCGTTGGGGCTCTGTTTGTACTTCTAATGCTCTCTGTCTCAGACCCCGTGGCCAAGATGGAGAATCGGGCGTCATGCGCAAAGTGCCCCGCGTGAGTTTGGAGCGATTGGATGTGGACTTGACATCAGACAGCCAGCCACCTGTCTTCAAAGTCTTTCCAGGCACTTCGACCGAAGACTACAATCTCATTGTCATTGAACGTGGGGCCCAGCAAGCTGCAGCCGCCGCTGCAGCCGCCGCTGCCCAACAAGCAGGACTGCCGACAGCCTCCACTGCAGTGAAGGTAAGCCTCCTTCCTCTTTGAGATTGAGAGGACAGTGTTATGCATTATCTCTTTGGTGCAGGAGGCCCTGTAGTTTATTAAAGGTAAAGGTCCCCTGTACAAGCATCGGGTCGTTCCTGACACATCTCGACATTTACTAGGCAGACTTTGTTTACGGGGTGGTTTGCCAGTGCCTTCCCCAGTATTCTTCCCTTTACCCCCAGCAAGTTGGGTACTCGTTTTACCGAAAGATGGAAGGCTGAGTCAACCTTGACCCGGCTACCTGAAATCAGCTTCCGTCGGGATTGAACTCAGGTCGTGAGCAGAGCTTGGACTGCTGTACTGCAGCTTACCACTTTGCGCCACGGGGCTCCTATAGTTTATTACATGATGTATTATAATTTATTACATGATGTATTAATCCCAAGAGAGCCAGTGTAGTGTAGTGCTTAAGGTGTGGACCTGAGAAACCCAGGTCCAAATCCTGACTCCGCCATGGAAACTTGCTGGGTGACCTTGGGCTAGCCACCCACTCTTTAGAGTTAGAGCGGTTCCTCAGTGGAATAGGCTAACAGTTAGAGCTGTTCCTCAGTGGAACAGGCTTCCTCGAGAGGTGGTAAGCTCTCCTTCCCTGGAGGTTTTAAAGCAGAGGCTAGATGGCCATCTGTCAGCACTGCTGATTCTATGACCTTCAGTAGATCATGAGAGGGATGGCATCTTGGCCATCTTCTGGGCATGGAGTAGGGGGTCACAGGGGGTGTGGGAGGGTGGTAGTTGTGAATTTCCTGCATTGTATAGGGGTTGGACTAGATGACCCTGGTGGTCCCTTCCAACTCCATGATTCTATGAAGATGCCAGCAAGGCCCCTGGGAATTTTCCTGTTGGGGGCTGTCAGAGGCCTCCATGCACTTCCTTGCCCCAACCCCTTTTTAAAACTTGTGCTTGCTCGCAGGAGGAGCAGATGGAGGCAGCCATCGAACACCCTGTGACCACCGAAGGGAAGGACACCAAGCCCGTCGTCCTGCCTCAGGACGTGCCCTTGGCAGAAGGCTCTTCGGCCCCCCGTCTCATCTCTCCCAGCGGCAGCAGCAGCTCCGCCACGGAAATGCAGTCCGTTCTGAGCCACGATGGCACAGCCAATGGGGACGAAGCGGCTTGCTGCCGGGTATGCCTGAAAGCTGGCGCCGTCGTCATGTGTGACGGGTGCAAGAAGTGCTACCACCTGGATTGTCACCTGCCTTCCCTTCAGGACATCCCCAGGTGCGAGCTCCCCCTTCCCAGCTTGCCCCCTACCTTTCCCCTGGAGATGAAAGGAAGGATATGTGGTTGTGGAGGTGTGGACTCAAGATGTGACTGAGGAAGGGGGTGGTGGTGGTGGCAAAAACAACTTGAAGACTTCAGCATTCTCCTTGAGAGTGCCTGGTTTTCTTGTCTTTGCAATTCTGCTTAAGACAAGTATGGTTGGGCTAGGATTCTGGAGACTGAAGATTCAAATGAGAGACCTAGATTCAAATCCATTCTCTCCCCCACATTACCGCTTTTTCCTTTATACCTCATTCATGGGTTTTCCAGGCGACCCAGTTACGTTGGCCATAATCTTGCAAGATTTTTTCAAGCCGTGTGTGCCTGTACACTCGTCGCTTATGTGCTCTGGGGTTTTTTCAAATTCCGCTCCCTGTTCAAATTCAAATTTCACGTTTATTGCATAGAACCAAAGGCCATCATAAGGAGTACACTAAAAACTAAATTTGTATGACAATCTGCTACAACATTTATATTTACATTTTAGTCTCAAATTAGAACTCAAAGAGGAAGAAAGAAGAAATTTATAAAAAGAAACATAAAATGTTTGAAGTCCTCTAAAATCTAACTAACTGAAACCGCGACCGCTCATGAAATTGTGGCTTTTAACACTTGCCTGAATAAAGCTCACTTCTGTGGATGGAAAATCTCACATCTTACCACGTCAACCACTTACAAATGGGATCTTATTGAAATCCTGAGCTTCCCCTGGGTTTGTAGTAACTGCTTCCCCTGTCTGTCCCTGGCCCCAGTGTGTGTATTTTTTTTTTTGAATTTGCAATCTAGAGTCTGATTCTGTGCAAGACAGTGATGAAGAATTTACAGAAAACACTCCCACAGCTCTTGCTTAGCTGACTTCTACAGTATCTATTCTCTCCAGTATCAGAGGAGCATGCCTCTTCTGTGAGATGCTGTGAAACACAGGCAGGATAATGCTGCAATCTTGTTTGTGGGCTTCCTAGAGGCACCTGTTTGGCCACTGTGTGAACAGACTGCTGGACCTGGTGGGCCTTGGTCTGGTACAGCATGGCTTTTCTTACGCTCCTACGTTCTTAACTTTTGCAGTGGTTGAGAGGGAAGACAACTTCTATAAGGTAGAGCCTCACGCTACACTTGTACACCCAACTTGCAGTTAAATTTATAGGTGGCAGCTTTTCAAACAGGCTCTGATCTTTTACTGTGCTCCAACATTGTAAAGGAAACGTAGTTAGCAGCTCACCAGGTTAAATAAGTCAGACTAATCAGCACTGAAATTTCACTGCTGTGTCAGTGTCTGAAGGCTTCTGGGTAATATGCTTGCATGATGCAGTAATACCAACAATAACAAATAAAAAATAGGGTCACTGACCAGCAAAAACAAACAGCCACAATAGATAATAAGAAAACCACCACAACAGCTACTACCTCAACTACAGATAATCTGAGCCTAAAAATTACATACTACGTGTATAAATAAAATTTATATAAACATCATATAACTTGGTGTGACCCCCTTAATATTTTGAGTAATAAAGTATTTCTGTTGCTCTTACCCTGTCAGGGTACGACGTTTTTTAATAGCTGCGGCGCAGAATTTAGCAGTCAAGAGCGTAGGGGCTTCTTTGCTTGCATGATGCTGCTAATAGGCAGCGGGGTTTGCCCCTGATTTGCAGACAACACTTATCAAAATAATGGGAGGGGAAGGGGATGGGACAAGTGATCAAAGACCTGACTGTTTTCTCGCTCCCCCCCCCCCCCCGCAGTCAGGAATGGAAGTGCCTGCTGTGCGAGCAGCCGGCGGCTGCCAGCGAAGAAGGTGGAGCCGCCTTGGCCGCCATCTCCGTCGATGGGGAGCAGAGCATTCTCAGGAATGCCGACCAGCAGGTACGTTGGTGGTGGGTCGGGGCGGACGGTGCTGCGGTTGGAAGGGAGGACGGCATGGTGGGGCTGGTGGATGCGGTGTGCTGAGCAGCTGTTTTCTTTGCGTCGTTTACACCCTCCCGCCTTTCTCCCCAGTGGGGATCCAGAGGGGCTGACATCTTCCTGTCCTCCATTTTATTAATTCAAGCCTTTATTGGCGCAGAGTGGTAAACTGCAGTACTGCAGTCAAAAGCTCTGCTCACAACCTGAGTTCGATCACGACGGAAGTCGGTTTCAGGTAGCTGGCTCGAGGTTGACTCAGCCTTCCATCCTTCCGAGGTCGGTAAAATGAGTACCCAGCTTGCTGGGGTAAAGGGAAGATGACTGGGGAAGGCACTGGCAAGCCACCCCGTAAAACAGTCTGCCTAGGAAACGTTGGGATGTGACGTCACCCCATGTGTCAGGAATGACCCGGTGCTTGCACAGGGGACCTTTACTCAATGGTTAAAATACAATTGGTTCTTGTAGGTTATCTGGGTTGTGTAACCGTGGTCTTGGAATTTTCTTTCCTGACGTTTCGCCAGCAACTGTGGCAGGCATCTTCAGAGTAGTAACACTGAAGGACAGTGTCAGTGTCAAGTGTGTAGGAAGATATAGTCAGAAAGGGGTTGGGTTTGAGCTGAGTCATTGTCCTGCAAAAGTAATGTGCTAATCATTGTCCTGTAAGTATCAAGATGTGCTAATGACGGTGTGGTATGTTAATATGGAACCATTGTATCCTGAAGTGATCTGTTAATGTGTGAAGTCCATTGTACTTACTGGACAATGATTAGCACATTACTTTTGCAGGACAATGACTCAGCTCAAACCCAACCCCTTTCTGACTATATCTTCCTACACACTTGACACTGAGAGACACTGTCCTTCAGTGTTACTACTCTGAAGATGCCTGCCACAGTTGCTGGCGAAACGTCAGGAAAGAAAATTCCAAGACCACGGTTACACAGCCCGGATAACCTACAAGAACCAATGAACTCTGACCGTGAAAGCCTTCGACAATATGTTAAAATACAATCTTTGAACAATAAAATATCAGTAAACCTAGTTAAAATCTATAAATCTTAAGTGCTATATAATCAGTTTGATAGAGTTTAACTGTGTGGAGGAGCTTGGCGCAGCTCTCCTAGGGAGGTTTCCAAGAATCTTGCTACCGTCAATGCGAAGTCACCCTCCGTTTTATCCTCACAACAGCCCCATGAGGATTTGAACAGGGGTGGACCTGAAACCGGTAATGAGATCCGCTTTTAAGCGAAATACCTGCTTGAAAAGGGAATTCACACTGCTTTTCCCTTCACTGATATATAGCGCATCTTTTAACACTAAAAAAAAAGGCTTATCATATAGGTTGTGTATCCCTTATCTCACGGGTGGGGAACCTTTTTTCCGCCAAGGGCTATTTGGATATTTGTAACATCATTTGCGAGCCATACAAAATTATCAACTTAAAAATTAGCCGACCAAGCTCCAAGCAGGCAGCTGCCCCAGATGACTCCCCCATGCGGCAAGCAGGCAGGCATCCAACCGGTTGCCCATCTGGTGGCACAGGATGGTCTGTTGCACCAGCCGGGCATAGCAGTCCAGCAGCATGCCAGAGTTGCTCTGCACCGTCGGGGCCTGATTCTACAGCCGGCTCCTGCTACCTCCACCTGCAGGGATAAAAATGAGGACACACTGGCTAAGAACTCCCCCCCCCCATGCGCATTCTGGCCCTGCCCCCTTTAACCCCTCCATTGTCGCCACTTCCGCCCCCAGCCCTCTTGTAGGACAGAGGGAATATGCTTCTCCATGGCCCGGGTGGGAAAGGGTTAACACAGTTTCTTGGGCAGTCCTAGCAGCTCCATAGCTAATGACTCTTGCAAGGTGGAAAAAAGGTTCCTTTTCTCTGCAAAACAAACATCCGCCTTGAATAGAGGCTATTCCTGTCCGCGGGAAGGGGGCGGGTCGCCAGCCTTAGATCCTTCTGAGCTAGAGATCTGCCAGGACCCATGAAAGGCCAGACCAAATGATTTTGCGGGCCTTCAATGGCCCCCGGGGCTGACATTCCCCACCCCTGCCTTATCCGAAAACGGAAAGTTTTCGAGCCAGTGTGACAACACACATCAAAACACAAACATTACTTGCAGGCATTACTCCCTGGCCTTCAGCAGCACACCAAGCCTCCTGCATCAACAATGCGCTGCCAGCCTCAACAGCAGCCGCCTAAGTTTGCTGGTGGCTGTGTCTTTCCGCTTCTAAAAGGCGCGGGCTGGAAGCATCCTACCCAGCCCTGCAGCACAGGGGAAGGCAAGTCCTTCCGTTTGGAAGACTAGCTCCATTGTAAGGCAAGTCAACTGTCCCCAAACATGGCAGGGGGTGTCCAAATGGGACTTCATTGATTCATCCATGTGACCAGAGTATCCTTAGATGAACAAAGAGTAAATATTAAAACGCTTTCTTGAACCGTTATGCTAGCAACAGAAAGCTAAGTTTGATTTTAGGAACGCTTGTCAGGATGAAGTTGCCCCCTTCAGTGGGGAGGCCAGATCCCTCACACCTCTTATTGTCTCCCAACAGAGATGTGAACGGGTCCTCCTGGAGCTGCTGTGTTATGAGCCCTGCAGGCCTCTTCACCGGCTCTCCAACGCCACGGTGAGTCTGTGTTACAAGGTGGTATGGGCATGTATAGGCCCAAAGAAACGCCACCTTAGTTACAGATATTGACACCTTTCTGGTGGGCGCTGTGCTTTTCCTGCTGCTCCCAAGTGTCAGAGGCTGGCTCTAGTTCGGGGGTCCAGCATCCAGGGGTGTCGTGCTCCTAGGCCGAAGGCTGAAGAGTGAATGGCCTGTAGGCCTCAAGAAAGCCCCTGTTCCACAAAGTTTTGAGGCCTTTGTGTAAATTCTGCAATAGGCTTGTATTTCCCAGGCACTTTCCAAGCTTTTAGAATTGCACTGAGGGGAAATGGAGGGAAGAGAGGCACCAGTTGCTGCCAAGGAGGCAGAGCTCTAACAGATCGTAGAAGGCCCTGCTCAGGGAAGGAGGAAGTAGTGGTGCAGTAGTTCCGAGCGGCAGACTCTTAATTAATCTGGTGGAACTGGGTTGGTTTCCCCACTCCTCCCCATGATGCCAGCTGGGTGACCTTGAGCTAGTCACAGCTCTCTGAACACTCTGCCCCACCTCTATAGGCTTGCCAGCTCCGGGTTGGGAAATACCTGTAGAGTTTGGGGGTGGAGCCTGGGAAAGGCAGGGTTTGGGGAGGGGAGGGACTTCAATGGGGTGTAATGCCAAAGAGTCCCCCTTCCAAAGCAGCTATTTTCTCCAGGTGAACTGATCCCTGCTGCCTGGAGATTAGCTGTAATAGCAGGAGATCTCCAGCCACTACCTGGAGGTTGGCAACCATACCCACTTGCCTCACAAGGTGTCTTGTGAGGAGAGGAAAGGTAGGAGATTGTAAGCCGGTTTGATTCTCCTTCAAAGGTAGAGAAAGTCGGCATATAAAAACCAACTCCTCTTTCTGAAGTTGAGTAGCAATGAGGCTGCTTTTGGAGGGAATTGATCTATCCCCCATGGTATGGTGAATCTGGCCTTCTGGGAGCAGGTAGTGAAACAGTAGGAACCAAATCAGGAAGCTTTGTTTTCTGGCTGGCTTCTTCCTTCGTGAGTTTTGCCCTGTATGAATTCTGCCCCATTTTACTTGCTGCAATATTGCTTCATAAACTAACGTCTTGTTTGCTGTGCCTGGGTTCTTCATGCCTCAGATTTGGCCATACATCCAGGCACTCCCTGACCTGAGGGAGTTGCCTGGGGGCAGGGAGGATGCTCTGGCCCCTGCTAGTAAAGCCCTAGATCCAGAGTAATGGTGGCCAGTTAAGGCCCTTGTCTGCTCCAGGCTTGAAGAGAGCAGGAGGAAAGGCGGATGCGTGCGGGGAGGGGAGAGTCCTGTCTATAGCAAGCCTAAATCACCCTGCGCTGTTATTTGGTGCAAGGCAAGAAATCTCCAAACTTCATTCCCAGCCCTCCCTTTTTGCCATGAGCATTCTTGAGCTCCTCTCCAAAGTTATGAAGCTGGCAAGATGCATGGGCTTGTGGTCTCTGAGCATAAGTGCAGGTCCTCTTCCCTTGTGGTTGCTTGAGGCGAGCTGTAACATTTCCCTTGTTCATCCCGGGGCCCCGTGTCCCTTTTCTTGCGCATCTCCCAGGAGGGGCAGAACACCATTGACTTGACCTTGATCAGAGCCAAGCTGCAGGGGAAGCTCTCGCCACCCTACAACTCTCCCGATCATTTCGCTGACGACGTCTGGAAGATGTTCAGGCAGTTCAACAAGCTGACAGAGGTGAGGCTTTTCCATCCTCGGAAGTGACGGAGCTGACCTGCTCACTGGTGGAGGATTGTAGGACCTGGGAGAATCTGTGCCAGTTTGATAGGATGGGGCCGATGTTCCTCCAGGTTATGTCTGAACAGGCATCTCTGCAGAGCACAGCTGGTCCACAAGAGGCTCAATTGGTGATCCCCAAAGTGGTACCTTTGAGCACCATGGCGCTGGTCAGTGTATGTTCTGACGGCCACTTGTTTGTCTTCCCCAGAGGAAAAGTCCTGGGTTTCCTCTGCTTTCCCTTAGTGGAGGGGGAGGTGCTTTGGAATACCCCTGAGAGGCATTGTATCACCCGTGGCACATCTGTAGGAAGCAGTGCCATTCAGAACCAGTGGCCTCAGTCATTGACTTTAGGCCATTCCTGCACATTTTGTGGTTGCCCCCTTCTCCCATGATGGCCCTTTGGTTGTTGGCCCATTACAATTTGTGGCGGTGCCTCACCGCTTCCTCAAATTCCAAAAGTCTCAGCGAGGTTTGGAGACTCCTTGGGATGGGGCTACCTGGTTGACCCTGCCAGTAATGTATGCTTGGCTCAAAGATTAAGACAAGCTTGTTCACATGGGTACGACCGTGGAACTGTGAATGGCTCATTAAATCAGTTATGGTTCCTTGGACATTGAGAAGGCCCCTGAACCTGTTGGGGGGGGCTGTCACCAGTTTCAGGAGCTCAAAATAACCTTGGCCGTCTGTTTTGCCTGGTTTCTCAGAAGTACTAGTAGAGTACTTTTTATGTTCTCACTCTGAGGGGGAAGGGCATCTGAAGAGACGTGTGATTCCCCTTATTGTGGTCAGGGTAGGCAGGATCAATTTGAACTTCCTGTTCCTGGCCAGAATCGCCCGCCCTCTCCAGCTTCTCTCCTGCCTCGCACGGGGAAGGCAGCGGCAGTGGTTGGCTCTGAGGCGTTGTCCTTTCCCTCCTCTGCCTTTGAGGGGAGGGGGGAAATCACTGCTCTTAGCAGGGCAAGAGGAATTTTTAAACCTCCCCTCCACATTGGCACAGCTGGGATAATGGCGCTTGGGACGGGAACGAGTGCAGATGGCTTCCTCATCGACGAGGACCATGTGGACAGGCTGGTCCCAGCCACTTTTTGTATGTTCCTTGCCTACCAAGAGGGATACTGTGCGGTGTCAGCACTCTGGGATACTGACCTCTTTTCCCCATGGCTGTATTCCCCCCCCTCCCAGGACAAGGAGGATGTCCAGTCCATCATCGTGCTGCAGCGCTTCTTCGAGTCCAAGCTGAGCGCCGCCTTTGGGGACCGCAAGTTCTCTGTGCAGGCGGACCCCATCAACGTGGACGAGCTGCCGAGAGGAGAGAGCAGCCTCTCCCTCCACAGCTCCCCTGCCACCGACCCGGGCGAAGTCGCTTCTTCCAAGCCCGAGGGAAGTGGCGGGGGTGATGGGACGGCAGCATAACAGACCCTGCCTCCCATCTCCTGGGCCAGCATTCCATGGAGGAGAGGCGACGGAGGGAAGCCGCCCTCACCTCTCTCTGCCCCTCCACCCTTTCTGGTCCTTCCTTAAGCAGCCCTCTGTCTCCCCCTTTCTGCACCTCTGCCTTTTTTTGGGAGAGTTATTGTAGAATTTGACTGCTTAGGTAAATGGTTATCAATGGTTTGTCTCTCTTCACACTTCCCCCCCCTCCCTTTTTTTTGCTTGATGAGTTTTATGCCCTTGTTCTGACATTTCGTTTTTTTTTGTATTGAAATTAAAATCAGGACCTTCTCCCTTTGTTTGTCCTCTTGTATTCCTTATTCTTGGGGAAGGGGGAGCAGGCTATTTTTTTTCTTCCATCCTTTTACTGCTCTTTTATTCTTTTTTCCTTGCCCTCCCCAATCCAGAGAAAGCTCTCGTGGGCCCACCACCCAAAGTGGATCTTCTTGTTTCCACTCTCTATGTACTGGCGGTTCTTAGTCTGTCTCGGGTAGATTCCCAACCATACCAAGAGTCGAGGGCACTGTTGCTGTGACAGCAAATCTGGCTTGAGATAAGAGGGGTGACGCTTCTAGACACATAAGAGTTCCTCACACTCGGTTCCTGGTCCCCCTTTTGCCAACTTCAGCGTAGACGTCTGCCGCCCTCTGATCTGACAGGTGCCTCCACTTTGAGCCTTTTTCTGAGGCAATTATTAGTCTCTCGCAGAATTAATTTTGCGCCCCCCCCCAATGTCCCAGAAGGCCGCCTCATTTTTTCATTCTGTTTATTCAAGAGGTGCCCCGCTCCATAGGCGAAAGGTAGTTGTAGTTTTTAAAATCCAGTTTTTTGTCCCCTCTCCGTGTAGCCGTTCTTTCTGGCTGTACGTTTTTTTCAAATGCTTTTTGGGCCTAGTAGTTTTTCCACACTATCTCCCAAGAGCCATTCTCATGGAATTGTACTTTTTTTTTTTTTTGGCTTATGTATATTTTAGAACTTGCTTCTTCCATGTTCAAGAAATAAAATCTTGTTTGTGACTTGGGTTTCGGTTCATGAAGCGGTGTTTTGATTCTGTCGCGGTCTGGGGCCGGGGGAACAGGGTGGATTCACATTACCCTGTAGGCATAATCCAGCACCGTCAAAGGCATGTCTCCTGTGTTTTCAGTTGTCCTTATCTCGCTTGCCATTCTGGCCTGTTGAAGGAAATGGCCTGTTGAAAACCACCATAATCGAAAGGATGTGGGCACCTTGGTGGCACTTTTATTAAAAAAAAAACCTATCCTTTCGAGCAGAAAGATGACATCATCACAAGATGTCGTAGTCCTGCTGTACACTGGGTTCATCAGGCTGCACCTGGAGTATTGTGTGAAGTTCTGGAGGTCTCATCTCAAAAAGGATGTGGACAGAATCGAGCGGGTGCATGGAGAGCGACGAGGATGATCAGGGGCCTGGAGACCAAACCCTATGAAGAAAGCCTGAGGGAGTTGGGAATGTTTAGTCCGGAGAAGAGGTTGCGGGGGGACATGATTGCTCTCTAAGCATTTGAAGGGCTGTCACTTTGAGAAGGGCAGGGAGCTGTTCCTGTTGGCAGCAGAGGATAGGACTTACAATAATGGATTTAAATTGCAGGCAGAGAGGTACCAATTGGATATCAGGGAAACGTTTTTTATACTAAGAGTTGCTTTACAGTGGAATCAGCTACCTAGGGAGGTGGTGAGCTCCCCCTCACTGGCAGTCTTTAAGAAGAGGCTGGATAAACACTTGTCAGGGATGCTCTAGGTAGGATGATCCTGCATTGAGCAGGGGGTTGGACTTGATGGCCTGTGTGGCCCTTCCAACTCTTATGATTCTATGAAAGCTTTAAGAGTAGATTAGGAAGGGGTTACCTAGGCTATTTAATGAGCTTTATGGCTGAGTAGGAATTTCAACCAGTTTCCAGCCAAACATTTCATAATTACAACCGTTCTGGTATGTAGACAAACTGAATTGGGCTTGAGGAAGACATTCCTATCATGAGAGTCTAAAATGCAAAGGGGTCGCCATGTTAGTCTATTTTAGCAAAATAAAAGCCCTGTGGACCTTAGATTGACAACATTAATTAGAATATACGTTTTCATGAGTCACCACTCAGTACTTTAGATATGTGAAATCAAACCTGGGGTTCTACTTAAGGAAGAAATCATGGGGTGGGGGCTTAAGGCAAAGAGGGAATTCAGTCATGAATCTTCCAAGTGTGAATTGTGTGTGTGTTTTTGGCGGGGGGCGGGGAGGTAGAAAAGTTGGGTTTAAATTTCACCATAAAACTTCGAAGTGTGAACTCTGCCTGAAAAATAATGGGTGATGCACCAAGCTTTTACAATTTGCTGTTTTTATCGGAACAGCACCCAAACCCTGCCTGTCCAAAATTAATCTTGGTGGTCAGTGAAACATCCTTACACTTCAGAATCTTTTCTAGCTCCTTCATGGCTGCCCTTCCCAGCCTCAATCTCTTTCTGATTTCTTGGCTGCAGTCTCCCTTTTGGCTGATGATGGAGCCAAGGAATATGTGTGTGTGAAGTGCCGTCAAGTCGCTTCCGACTCATGGCGACCCTATGAATGAAAGTCCTCCAAAATGTCCTATCTTTGACAGCCTTGCTCAGATCGTGCAAACTGAGGGCTGTGGTTTCCTTTATTGAGTCAGTCCACCTCTTGTTGGGTCTTCCTCTTCCTGCTGCCCTCAACTTTTCCTAGCATGATTGTCTTTTCCAGGTACTCTGATCTTCCCAGCAATGTATTAAGAGTTTGAAAATGTTATAAAAAACAATGCTTTAAAAGGGTTTTTGGATACCATGGCTTATAAATGGTTGGAAGACGTCTTCACAGCAAAAGGGGCCAAACAAAGGCTGTTACCGCACTTGTATTCCCAGCGAATACTGTTTGCACTTTGTTTGGCCCCTTTAGCTGTGAAGATGTCTTCCAACCATTTATAAGCCGTGGTATCTAAAAACCCTTTTAAAGCGATGTTAAACGTTTTCAAACTCTTAATGCATCACTGGGAATCCATAGAAAGAGCGAACCGTATTTTTTATAACATTTTCAAACTTAATGCATGGGTGGGAATACATAGTGCGAACGGTATTTTTTATAACGTTTTCAAACTCTTAATGCATGGGTGGGAATCCATAGAAAGTGCGAACGGTATTTTTTATAACGTTTTCAAACTTAATGCATCGGTGGGAATACATTGAAAACGTTATAAAAAATACCGTTTGCACTTTCTAACTCTTAATGCATTGGTGGGAATCCATAGAAAGCGTGAACGGTATTTTTTATAACGTTTTCAAACAACGCATTGGAGGCAATCCATAGAAAGTGCGAACGGTATTTTTTATAACGTTTTCAAACAACGCATTGGAGGCAATCCATAGAAAGTGCGAACGGTATTTTTTATAACGTTTTCAAACAACGCATTGGAGGCAATCCATAGAAAGTGCGAACGGTATTTTTTATAACGTTTTCAAACTCAATACATCGCTGGGAATACAAGCGCGGTAAGAGCCAATGCCACGCCGGCGCCGCCTTTATTCTGGGCAGGCCGCCCCGCACGTGGCCGCCCCCGCTCGGCAACCGGAAGTGTTAGCGGGGCTTCCTAGACGCTCCTTCGTCGACGCCCCTTTGGTCCGCGGAGCCAAAGCCGGAAGCTGCTAACCGGAAGGAGCCGAGGGCCTGTTTTTCTTCCCCCACCTCTTCCCTCCCGAAGAGGAGCCGAGTGCTTCCGGAGACGGCGCGCGAGTGGGCGGGGCCCGCGCGGCGTGAAAGAAAGCGGCGAGGCGGAAGTTGCCGACGGCCTTCCGGGAAGGGCCGAAGGGGCTGTCCGTTGCCGTCCGACACGAAGGAGCCCCGCAGCGGGAGAAGCGGCGGCGGCGGCGCTCTGCGGAGGGGGCGGCCCCGGTTGCTGGTCCCGCGTGGCTCTCTCGCGCCTCCCCTCCCTCCTCCCCTCCCTCTCCCCCCGGCCCTCTCACCTCCCTCACCCTCCCGACCAGGCCAGGCCAGGCTAGGCCGCGGCGACCCCCCCTCCCGCCCCTCTTCCCTCCCCCCCCCCCAAGCCCCGGGCTGGGTAGGCCCGGGCCGCGGTAGGAAGGCGGGAGAGAGGCCGGGGCCGGAAGGGAGGCGCGCGGAGACCGACCCGCCCGCCAGCCCGCTAGCCAGGATGATCAAGCTTTTCTCGCTGAAGCAGCAGAAGAAGGAGGAGGAATCGGCCGGCGGCACCAAAGGCTCCAGCAAGAAAGCCTCCGCCGCGCAGCTCCGCATCCAGAAAGGTAGGTAGGTAGGTGGGTAGGTAGATGGGGGGGGGCGGGGAAGAGAGATGGGGAAGGAGGGGGCCTCCCGGAGAGAAGAGGTATGGAGGGAGGGGGCCTCCCCGCTGCTCTCGTTGCAAGGGAGCGCTTCTGGTCCTCCTCCCTAATTCTGAATTTTTCCAATTTTTAAGAGGGTTTGGGGCTCCCCCCCCCTCTCCTTAGCCAGCCTTTAAGATAAACATAAGAAAGGCCCTACTGGATCAGACCGAGGCCCATCAAGTCCAGCAGTCTGTTCACACAGTGGCCAACCAGGGGCCTCCAGGAAGCCCCCAAACAAGACGACTGCAGCAGCACCATCCAATGCACCTAATTTAATAGGCATGCTCATCTGAACCTGGAGAGAATAGGTATGCATCGTAAGGACACAAGAAAAGCCCTGCTGGATCAGACCGAGGCCCATCAAGTCCAGCAGTCTGCTCACACAGGGGCCAACCAGGTTCCTCCAGGAAGCCCCCAAACAAGACGACTGCAGCAGCACCATCCAATGCACCTAATTTAATAGGCATGCTCATCTGAACCTGGAGAGAATAGGTATGCATCGTAAGGACACAAGAAAAGCCTTGCTGGATCAGACCGAGGCCCATCAAGTCCAGCAGTCTGCTCACACAGGGGCCAACCAGGTGCCTCCAGGAAGCCCACAAACAAGAGGACAGCAGCAGCACCATCCTGTCTGCGTTCCAGTGCACCTAATATATTACACATGCTTGGAGAGAATAGGTATGCATCATAAGGACACAAGAAAGGCCCTGCTGGATCAGACCAAGGCCCATCAAGTCCAGCAGTCTGCTCACACAGGGGCCAACCAGGTGCCTCCAGGAAGCCCACAAACAAGACGACTGCAGCAGCATTGTCCTGCCTGTGCTCCACAGTGCCTAATATATTACACATGCTTGGAGAGCGCCTAATATATTACACATGCTTGGAGAGAATAGGTATGCATCATAAGGACATAAGAAAGGCCCTGCTGGATCAGACCAAGGCCCATCAAGTCCAGCAGTCTGTTCCCACAGGGGCCAACCAGGTGCCTTTAGGAAGCCCACAAACAAGACGACTGCAGCAGCACCATCCTGCCTGTGTTCCACCGCACCAGATATAATAGGCATAAGAACATAAGAAAGGCCCTGCTGGATCAGAGCAAGGCCCATCAAGTCCAGCAGTCTGTTCACACAGGGGCCAGCCAGGTGCCTTTCTTCCAGGTTGTTGTATGTGGCACAATCTCCCTCTCCCTTTCTCCCTGTGTTAACTTCACAACACCCCTGTGAGGCAGGCGAGGCCCAGAAAGGATGAACTGGCACAAGGAGGCGGCCTTTTCTCTTTTAGTAGAAAAAGGGCAAGAGTCCAATAGCCCCTTAAAGACTTGACAAAATTTGTGGCAGGGTAGGAGCCCTATGTTAACTTCATAACACCCCTGTGAGGAAGGCGAGGCCCAGAAAGGATGAACTTGCACAAGGAGGTGGCCTTTTCTCTTTTAGTAGAAAAGAGCAAGAGTACAGCAGCCTCTTAAAGGCTTGACAAAATGTCTGGCAGGGTAGGAGCTTTTGTAAGCCACTGCTCACTTCAGGTTATCTGAAGAAGTGAGCGGTGGCTCACGAAAGCTCACACCCTGCCAGACATTTTGTCAAGTCTTTAAGGGCTACTGGGCTCTTGTTCTCTTCTACTGCGAGTGACGGACTGACATGGCTACCCATGGTGATTTTTCTCTTTTGGTCTTGCAAAAATCTGGTGACGCTTGTAGAGGATGGCGGGCATGAGGTTTTCCCACCACCCGTGAGGCAGATTAACTTGAGACAGAAGCACCTTCCTTCCCCAGTTCCTTCTTGTAACACCCCTGTGAGACAGGAAATTGCAGCTTCCCCCTTCTGCAAGTGCTGTTTCTTTGGAGGAATTCTGTGTGACAGAGTACACTCCACCGTTGCAAGGTCTTCTCCCATTTTCTCTTAGTGACCCTGTGATGTATGTTGAGAGAATAGTTGGTGCAGTGTTATTGTCGAACTTCATGGTAGTATGGATTGCAGTCCAGGTCCACACATTTGTAGTCTGATGTTCTGATCACTCCACTTGGAGACTCCCACATTCTGTATATATCTTGAAGGGTGACCAGGATTGCATGAATGAAGTTAAAAATACTCTGTGTATGCCCCAGGAAGTTTGCAGTTGTTTGAATTTTAGTGCTGAGCCTTTCTGTAACTTGTTTGTCTGCAAAGTGCATTTGAAAAAAACTTCCTTTAGGGATCTCAAGGTAATGTGTGTGTGGGTTGCCCTGACAAAATCCTATAACAGCTTATTAATGTCTGAGTGGAGATATGAATCCAAATTTCCCCATTCAGCGCTAACATTGTATCTGTGTTAGCGCCTTGGTTCTCAAGGGGGTAAATGGGGTGTGTGCTCCATATATCCTGCCTTTCCTCAGGGTAGCTCTGTTGCATATGCTGGGGCTTCTCTATTTTTATTCTTATGACTACTTTGCGGTAACTCGAGCTGTGAGACAGTGTGCATGCCTGTTCTAGGTCATTTTGTGTGGTTGAGCAAGGATTTGAACTCCGGTTCTCCTGTTCAACAGTGTGTCCCCTACAGCACACATTCCCTAAAGAAAGAGATGAGGAAAATAGTCTACCTGACATTAGCACTGCAAGATATTAGATATTGCAATTTTCATTTTTTAAATATCTGTGAAGTATGTGGTATATTTTGAAGGACTCCTTATTTTTTTGCTAAGTAGTCAGTGCTGCTGACTCTGTCATCTATTTTCCAAAGGCTTTAGATGAATAGATGCTGATTTTCACTGAATCATGAAATCAGAAAAGTAACGGGGGTGGGGTCCTGGTGGATATGTGTATAATAGAGGTTTCCTTTCCCATTTGCTGGATTAACAATCTTCTTTTTCTCTGCAAATTAACAATCTCCTCTGTTTTTGCTTCCAGATATTAATGAACTGAATTTGCCGAAAACATGTGAAATAGACTTTTCAGACCAAGACGATCTCCTCAACTTCAAGTTAGTTATCTCCCCTGATGAGGTAAGTGCATGGCAGCCAAAAGCACCGAGCTGGCCGAATGCGGCGTGTTGGGACTTGCCATTCTATTTGTGGCCATAGAAAACCCAGGTGGAGACGGGGCAAGGAACTTGATCCCATAACGGTCCAGCTCTGTAAAGGGATTAGAGCTTAGTTTGAATTGGCTGGCAAGCAATAACACCCATTGTGAGTATGCAGCATCTTTGGATCCCCCCCCCCCAAAATTAGCAGTCTGTGCCCATAGCTGGTTGATTTTCCACTATCCCATGATTCTACTTGTGTGCCTGATTTCCTGTAGAACTTCTGCTTCTTAAAAATGTTTCTAGCCCTTAGGTCTGTGGTGGCATTTGAAATTGTTCATGCAGTGTATTGGAAAGACTCCAGTGATCAGACGCTCTGTCCTATCTTAGCCTGTGGGCTCCTGTCTTGTTTACTGTCTTTGTTATCTTTTGCTTCCCTGCACCCATTTTCTGTTTGTGATACCCTTGAATGCTGCTGTCTACATGCTGATGTGTCTTCTTGCTGCCCTTTTGCCTCTGGGGCAGGAGGGTGAAGGAGTTAAGCCTCCTTGAAAACTCAAGTATTTGCTGTGTATTTGCAGATTGACTTCAATTCCTTGATTTGCGGGGGACACAATTTGTCTTCCCGTCCATCTGTAATACAGATGGCTTTGGCCATACTGGCCCTGATAACGGGGTTTTGTTCCTGAACTGTAATCAGGTGTTACTCTGCAGCCTAAACAGTGAAGAGTTTTGTAGCAACCACTGTGGTTGTGGTAGGGTGAGAGAGGGATGAGAAGGGCTTCCACTGGTATCTGTGCAGCGCTTTTATTTCATAGAATCATATGAAAGGGACCACCAGGGTCATCTAGTCCAACCCCCCCCTGCACAATGCAGGAAATTCGCAACTACCTCCCTCTCACACCCCCAATGACCACTGCTCCATGCCCAGAGGATGGCCAAAGGAAAAAAAAACCCAGGATCCCTGGCCAATCTGGCCTAGGGGAAAATTGCTTCCTGACCCCAAAGTGGCGATCAGCATTACCCTGGGCGTGTAAGAAAGGGCCACAAGCGCCAAACACTACTGCAACTCTTCCTGCCCTCCTTCTCAGTCCTAACAAGGCTGGCTATAAATAACAGTTCAGCAAGCCGTACACAAGATCTTTAGATCTTTTTTTTTTGCCTGTCGCAAAGTATTAACAACAGATGAAAGGGGTAGTTCTCAGCTGTCCGTGTCTTGTGCCCCACCAATTGGGCTGTCATAGAACCTGGGTGCCACCACGATAGAAGCAAAAAGCCCACTTTTTAAAAGGAGGACATTTATACGCTTCTATACATTCTGTTTATCGTTTGTAGTGTGGACATAAAACAGAGTAGTTTTGTTGAGAGCAAATTTTATTGCTGTGGTTTTAAAGCACAAACAAAAATAATACCATTAGCGGCTGAAAACCGACATAATGCTCTTGAGTGTAAATTTTACTGCTACAGTGACTATAAACACACACAGATGATAAATAAGAAATTGCAGTAGTGTTGGGATTGAGGAAGACTGAATTATTTGGGATTGTCATGAGAATCTTGCATCCCACCTACACTGTTTCTGTATCCCACTGGTTGAGAACCACTGGATTAAAGTATCCCTGTATTTTACTTTCTCAGTCCTCTGGAATACACAGACTCCTGCAGTTCAGCTAATTCAGTGCATTCACAGACTCTGTTTTCTTCTAGCCTTCAGCACATCTTTAACACAGAGCTTTCCTAGACTGTGTTGCATGTAACTCACCTCCAGCCACGCTCTTTTCTTGCAGTTCTGTTTCCTCGAGGGCGGTGGTTGACCTGACCATGAGCACGCTGAAACTGATGCTCTCTGCTGTGCCAGGCATCTAATTCTGTCCTGTGGTGGAGAGCTGGTGGCTTAATCCAGACCACAAGACCATGAATGTGTTCAACTCTGGACCGAGTTCAAATAATGGGCATGATGTTTGCAATTGCCATTTGATAACATGAACGCAGGAAGCCTTTGGAATCTGGCCTGATTTTCAGCATATGTTGGCTTTCCAGTGGAATCAGCTACCTAGGGAGGTGGTGAGCTCCCCCTCACTGGCAGTCTTTAAGCAGAGGCCGGACAAACATTTTTCTATGCTCTAGGCTGATCCTGCTTTAAGCAGGGGTTTGACTAGATGGCCTGTATGACCCCTTTCAACTCAATGATTCTATGATTCCATATATTTTGACTGTGCCACCCTGTGGCGAGATGCCAAATGAGCAGCCAGAGGTTGCTGGAGTGGATAAATGCTGACCCTCATCATGTGAAGCACGCATGCAAGGTTAATGTGCCAGTAACAAGGGGGAATTTTCAGTGCCTCAAAACGTGGGCCTGTGAATTCCCTCTTTCTCCATTGTTTTTCATGTGGAGAAATGCCATAAATAAGAGCCAAGCTACAGTGGCACAGTGGAGAGTGACCTGTGATGTCTAGTGTGGGTGCAGTTGCACATGTGAATCATAAAATCATAAGAGTTGGAAGGAACCACCAGGGTCATCTAGTCCAACCCCCTGCACAATGCAGGAATTTCACAACTACCTCCCCCACACACACCCAGTGACTCCTACTCCATGCCCAGAAGATGGCCAAGATGCCCTCCCTCTCATGAACTGCCTAAGGTCATAAAATCAGCATTACTGACAGATGGCCATCTAGCCTCTGCTTAAAAGCCTCCAGGGAAGGAGCACTTACCACCTCCCGAGGAAGCCTGTTCCACCGAGGAACAGCTCAAACTGTTAGAAAATTCTTCCTAATGTCTAGACGGAAACTCTTTTGATTTAATTTCAACCCGTTGGTTCTGGTCCGACCTTCTGGGGCAACAGAAAACAACTCGGCACCATCCTCTATATGACCTTCAAGTACTTGAAGATGGTTATCATATCCCCTCTCAGTCTTCTCCTCTTCAGGCTAAACATACCCAGCTCCTTCAACCTTTCCTCATAGGACTTGGTCTCCAGACCCCTCACCATCTTTGTTAGATGTTAGAAACCCAAGGAGTTGTTTGCATTTTCAGACAGAAAGTTTCTGGTATCCATGATTGCTAGATTGTACTGCCAGGTGGTTTCTTCCCTAAGAAGATTCTGGCCCTTCTCCCATGATTCCAACTCTTTTGTGTTTGTGTCTGTGTGCCTTCCAGTCCTCTGGAATTCCCAGTCTACCAAATTGCAGCAAAGAGTTGGGCTGGGGGTGGGGTAGGGAGTCAGTGGGTTGAATCCAGACTACGTTTTCCAGAATGAAACTTCCCCGCTTTTCATTGCAGCCCTCTAGTCCCCATGAAATGCGGCTCCGAGGGGGCAGAGGACCCTAAGGGATGACATGAGGAGTCTGTCGTGGGAATGGGGAACTTGCTGGCTTAATCCAGATCCAACCTGTTTGTTGAAATTTGGCATTGGCAAGGCGGGGCAACCTACACGGAGTTTGCCACTTTCGCAGACTGTTTTTCCAATTTGACTGCTCTGGTTCACAGATTGGGAAAGTCTTAGTGCAGAGTTCTAACTTCAGCTCGCCTCCTTACTTAATCTTTATGAGTTTTTCTTCTTTTTTTTTGCATGGAGTTCCAAAGTTGGTTATGATTTTTTCCCCTTTTAATTCTTGCTTTACAGGGCTTCTATAAAGGCGGGAAGTTTGTTTTCAGTTTTAAGGTAAGCAGCCTCTCTGTTCTCTTGGTGTTGTCTCTAGCGCGGTTTACATTGGTTGTGAGATCCTGTTTTACTACAAACTGAAGATGACCTGCTATAGGTTACTGCTGTGTGGTATATTTTATTCACCCAATATTGTACTGGCAGCACCTTAGAGATGGATTTAATGAGAGGGGCTGAGCTTGGCTGTAAAGCGTCTGCTTTGCATTCGTAAGGTCCCAAGTTCAATTCCCAGCGCGTCCAGTTAAAACGGTCCGATAATAGGCGATGTGAAAGACCTCTGTCTGAGACCCTGGACAGCCCCTGCCAGTCAGAGTAGACAAAACTATTTTCAAGGATCTGATTCAGTACAAGGGTAGATTCATGTGTCCATGAGAGCCAGCATGGTGTAGTGGTTAAGAGCGGTGGTTTGGAGCGGTGGAGTCTGATCTGGAGAACCAGGTTTGATTCCCCACTCCTCCACGTGAGCGGTGGAGGCTAATCTGGTGAACTGGGTTGGTTTCCCCACTCCTACACAGGAAGCCAGCTGGGTGACCTTGGGCAAGTCACAGCTCTGTTAGAGTTCTCTCAGCCCCACCTACCTCACAGGGTGTCTGTTGTGGGGAGGGGAAAGGAAGGTGATTGTAAGCCGGCTTGAGTCTCCCTTAAGTGGCAGAGAAAGTCGGCATATAAAAACCAACTCTTCTTCTTCTTCTTGAAATAGCACCAGTGTGCTGCAGTGGTGAGAGTGTTGGACTAGGCTCTGGGAGACCCAGGCTCAAGTCCCTGCTCCACCATGGAAGCTTCCTGGGTGACTTGGGGTCAGTCATTGGCCTCGTTCAGGTTACCGTTCTAAACCGGATGTTATGCATTGTTGGCCTGATTCCAAGTAAAGCAATACAGGGACGGGTGTTTCATGCAGCTGGTTGCACTCCATCTATGAGCTGCCTCTAAAGTGCTCTGAAGCTCTCTAGCCATTTCGAACAGTGCCACACTTTTCCTTTCGCCTTTTTTCACGGCATGTTATTTTTTGGCTTTTTTTAAAAAAAGGTTCTAAGGTTAGTACTATAGCGCTATGCCACCGTAGCAATCCAATGCATCTGAATGCTGGTGGTGCAGCACTGAATTACTGTATCACATGAACACATGAAGCTGCCTTGTACTGAATCAGACCCTTGGTCCATCAAAGTCAGTATTGTTTACTCAGACTGGCAGTGGCTCTCCAGGGTCTCAGGCAGGGGTCTTTCACATCACTTACTTGCCTAGTCCCTTTAACTGGAGATGCCATGGATTGAATCTGACCCTTGGTCCATCAAAGTCAGTATTGTCTACTCTGACCGGCAGCAGCTCTCCAGGGTCTCAGGCAGGGGTCTTTCACATCACTTACTTGCCTAGTCCCTTTAACGAGACGCCGGGGATTGAACCTGGGACCCTTCTGCATGCCAAGCAGAGGCTCTACCACTGAGCGGCGGCCCCTCCCCTCCCAGCATTCAGATGCATTGGATTGCTGTGATGGTCTAGCGCTATAGGCCATCTTAGAATGTTACAAAAATCCAAAAAGGCGGCGGCGGCGGAAGCACAGTCCTTTCGGAAGCGCTCCAGACATTTCAAACAACAGACTGCAGCGATTCAGAAGTGCAAGGAAGAACTGAAGACGGGAGCAAGCAGTTTTCATAAGAAATGGCTGAGCGCTGGGATGCCAGCAGGGCACAAGCGGCCTCCACATGAGCGGCAAAGGCTAATCTGGTGAACTGGATTTGTTTCCCCACTCCTGTACACGAAGCCAGCTGGGTGACCTTGGGCTAGTCACAGCTCTCTTAGAGCTTTCTCAGCCCCACCTACCTCACAGGGTGTCTGTTGTGGGGAGGGGAAGGGAAGGTGACTGTAAGCTGGTTTGAGTCTCCTTTAAGTGGTAGAGAAAGTCGGCGCATAAAAACCAACTCTTCTTCTTTGTCTGAAAAAGGTAAAAAAAAAAAAAAAATCCGTTAGCAGCCGGGAGGCAAAACAGTTGTGTTTGAAATGACACCAAAAAAACCCTGCTAGCAACCGGCTGATCAAACGGATAAAAAGGGCTGTTTGGAAATGGGCCATTTTCTCTCAGCCTAAAGTGCTACAGGGTTGTGAGGATAAAATGGAGGAGTGGAGGATGAGGTAAGCCACTTGGAGTGCCAATTGGGTTTAAAGGTGGGAGTGTAAATGGAGTTTAAAAAAAACAAAAAACCCTTGGTTGGCAAACATAAGTGTACATGGTAAGAGGTGTAAACAGCAGGCTCCAGAAGGTCATGAAATACAAGCAGTACAGTGTGTGATGCTGGCAGTTAAAAACTCAGATGTGCTGAAGAGAAACACAGTGACCGTTCACAAGAGCGGTCGTTGGTCTCCAAACATTTGTTATGGAGATAAACACCTGTACTGGGCGAGAAATGCCCTGTCTGATCTGGAGAACCAGGTTTGATTCCCCACTCCTCCACGTGAGCAGCAAAGGCTAATCTGGTGAATTGGGTTGGTTTTCCCCACTCCTACACACAAAGCCAGCTGGGTGACCTTGGGCTAGTCACAGCTGTCTTAGAGCTCTCTTAGCCCCACCTACCTCACTGGGTGTCTGTTGTGGGGAGGGGAAGGGAAGGTGACTGTAAGCCGGTTTGATTCTTAAGTGGTAGAAAAAGTCAGCATATAAAACCAGCTCTCCTCCTTCTCCCCCCCCTATAAATTCCAGTTCAACAATTTCCCTTTAAAGTTCTTTTGTTGAAGAGTGGTGCCTTTTTAAGTCAGCATGTCCTGGGAAATTTATCTATTTCATTTTTCCTGGCCTTTGTCTAAAGAACTCAAGGTGGCTTACATGGTACACTCTTCTCCGTTTTGTCCTCGTGTCAACCCTGAGAGGGTAGGCTGGGCTGCAGAAGAGCGACTGACCCAAGATCAACCAGTGAGTTTCCTGGATGAGCAGAAATTCAAACCTGGGTCTCCCCAGTTCTGGTCTGGTGGTTTAGCCACTGCACCGCCCTGGCTGAAAGACGAAAGCATTTTCCTGCTTCTGTAGCAAAAAAACCCCCCAAACATAATCCAGTCTGTCTGTCTGGAGTTCTGGTTTTACCTTCAGTTAAACTGAAGCTGCCTTGTGCCAAATCTGGATATTTGCCTCCCGAATTGGAGGATGGGTGATAAAACTTTAGATTGTAGCTCCCTTCAGACTTGTTTTCAAGAACAGATGTTACTAGGAAGCACAAATGGGAAGCTTCCAAATGATATCTGCAACTTGACAAGGAAGTTAATGGTAGTGAGCAGCCAGCAGGAATAGTTCCGTATTTGGTTTTTTCATTTGGGTTTGATGTTAGTGCGATTGGAAAACGCCTCGCTTTTCAGGGGACGACTCATCTGCTGTAACAGGACAGATCCCTGTCCACAGAGGACATGTTGCAGCGTTTTTTTAAAGGGTTTTTTGGGGGATTGCTTTCACTTAAGAGAGCCGGTGTGGTGCCATGGTTAGAGTGGTGGTCTAGGATCTGGGAGACTCAGGCTTGAGTCCTCGCTCTGCCAGGGAAGCTTGTGGGGTGACCTTAGGCCAGTCAGGCACATTCAGCCTAACCTACCTCAAAGGGTGATTATGAAGATAAAAATGGATAAATAAAGAAGAGTTGGTTTTTATATGCCCATTTTCTTTACATTTTAAAAGACGAACCAAGCTGGTTTACAATCTCCTTCCCTTCGCCTCCCCACAACAGACACCCTGTGAGGCAGGTGGGACTGAGAGAGCTCTAAAAGAGCTGTGACTAGCCCAAGGTCACCCAGCTGGCTTCATGCGAAGGAGTGGGGAAACTAACCCGGTTCTCCAGATTAGAGTCCGCCGCTCATGTGGTAGAGCGGGGAATCAAACCCGGTTCTCCAGATTAGAGTCCATCGCTCCTAACCACGACACCACGCTGGCAGTGTGTTAGATAATATAACCGTGTCAAGGAACTTAAGAGTGGGAGATGGGGGAAGATGCCCTCAGAAGGTCCTAATCTTTTTTCATCTGGTCACCTAGCGGAGGTTGTGATATGGGGCGTGGGGAGTCATGAAGTTTTGATGATCGTGGGAAGGTTAACCTCTGTCTTTTTGTCTCAAATCTTGGCTGCAGGTGGGGCAAGGCTACCCTCATGACCCACCCAAGGTGAAGTGTGAGACCATGGTTTATCATCCCAACATCGATCTAGAAGGCAACGTCTGCCTAAATATCCTCAGGTACCGAGCAGGATCTGCTGCCCAGTTAGACACCCCGTTATCTTGCTTACTCGACGTAGTGCCTTTTTTTAGTTGTGGGGATAATTGCATGTACTGACTCCCTCAGCGCAGGGGTAATTTATCGTCCGCTCCACCATATCGTTGTGGCCCCTTATTGCTTTCTCTAAGTTGAGTGCCTGAACTTGGCTTGTGTTTTGTTTTGTTTGGACTGGAACACTGCTCTGACCCTCCGTGGGATCATAACCTGGTGGGCTTCTCTGTAACTGCAGTGTCAGAAATGGGGTCTGACTCGATTAATGGCTGGGCATTGCACTTACAAAACGTGCCTTTAGTTGATCTCCAAGCATTCGAAGCTGTTCATCAACATTCTGGGGCAAAATTCCTTGGCAGTTGCGTTGGGTGTTTTTTGGCAGAATGCCCAGAGAAGTGGCTGAATAACATTGTCCTTTTAGAACATTGTCACCTGGACATTAGTAAACAGTGTCCGCAAAGTACAGCTGCTTAAACGGTTCTGGCCCCCCCCCCCTGTAAACCAGTGGTTTCCAAACTTTTTGGGCCTTGGTTCCACAAACTCAACCCCATCACCCCCTACCCTATCCTATAAAAAGCATTATTCAAAATAGGGGTTTGCATGATACACTAAAGAAGATAACAATAAAATTTCAAAACAGTAACAATTAATTGCACATCTATTCAAAATCAAATTAAAACGTTTTAGTTGAAATTTAATCAACAAAACTGATGTACTTGATCTAGTGGTACCAGCTCTTCAAACTGATAGTTTTCACCAAATTTGCCAGCATGGTGTCATAGCTTGATCTATTGTAAATTAGAGAACAACACAGTTGAAGGGGCTCACCTCTAGCACCCCCCTGCTGCCCCCTTGCCACTTAGTGCCCCCCTAGGTAATCCCCCCCAGGGGGTGGTATTGCCCACTTTGAGAACCACTGCTGTAAACAGAAAGCACTGGGGTATAAAACAGCCTCAGAAAAATCAACGGATTCTTGCATTTTGGATAGGCCTGCTTCCTTCAAACAGAAGTTTTTTTTACTCTAGGTAGCATGCATTGGGGTAAGAAAGAATCCAGTGTTTTATTTAGCAGAGATTGATCCAGGGACACAGTGTTAAGCGCTCTGGAGCAATATGGCCCCCTTCCTCTTTCTGCAGAAAGATGACCGCCTAATATTTCGTAGAGCAGTGGGAAAGAAATCTAAACAAAGGGTGTTGGATCCCATCAGCTATTTCTGCTAGGAAAAAAGAGAAGGGGTTGCCTTTGACAACCCAAAAAAGGCTACAGTGGGAATTATGGGACTTGCCTGGGCAAAAGCTACATGGGGTGCAGGAAGAAGAAGAGTCGTACAGGACTGTGGGCAAAACCTGGCTGGAGTCAGGCTGTTCATTTCACCTTATGTGAAAGACTGTATAAAGGTTTTGGCTGTTTAAAACGGGCTCGGGGTTGTGAAACCCACTGACTTTGGCCACCAAAACCCAGATTTTTTTAAAGGGGTTATTTTTGTTCTCCAAGACATGGGTAAGTGTTTTCACTGTGCAAAACACGCTGTCCTGCCCCTTTGCTAAGTGACCGCTTCTTCCTGTGTTTGGTGCTGCGTTGCTGCTTACTGAACTCTGATCCTACGTTGCATCCTTTGGTTGTGTTTTTCCTTTGATTTGGATCACCATTCTTATCTCTCTTCTGTTCTTCTGTCCTGCAGAGAGGACTGGAAGCCTGTACTAACAATAAACTCTATAATTTATGGCCTGCAGTATCTCTTCTTGGTGAGTATATGTGGGAACGGAAGCCTACGAATGGTGGGGAGCATTGGGAAGAATGGTATTGTCCAGAACTCCGCGTCTCCGTTTATTTGTACGGAAGCTGAGTTCAGTGTATATGTGAAAGGGGGAGACAACATAGGAGGTAGGAAGGGATACAGCCCCCACTCCCCATGCTTTGGGTGAATTTGTGTGTGAGGAGGCATGTGTCCTGGAAAGGCAAACAGGAGACTGGTCTTCCCTTTACATGGGAAGTGTTTCTGCTTGGGTGGGAATGTGTGTACTGATGAATGGTGTGCCAACCTGTGAGAAAAAGCTTGGCGAGAGGATTTCCCTTTTGTGCAATACGCTTCGTCAGTATCTTCAGTGCCCGAGACAATTTGGACGGCGGATTCTCTGGCCTTCTTGCTGCGGCCGAGTTTGGCCCTCCCTTGTATTTCCCGTTAACAGGCGTTAACTGACTGCGTTGCCGCACTTCTGACGTTTGAGCTGCTCCGTGTTTTGGAGCCTAAAATAGGGAGGCAGTAGAGCAATTTTTTCAAAATAAGATGAAAAGTGACCGTTGTGATGCCTTGAAACGCTCTGCCCTCGGTTCAGCGCGAGCCCAGGAATCGGAAGCCCTTTGGACGTAAGGGTTGAGGGCCACATGATCCATTTAGATCAGACTTAAGGCCGGTTGGTGGCACAGGCAGGGATCTGATGAATGTAGAAGCTGGCTCTTAGTTTGGCCCCCTTTACTGTGGCTTTTCTAATCGCTTCTCGAGGGCATCGTTTGGAGGGCTGTCTTTCATTTCCTCCGTGGGGAAGAGGACTCGTTTTAGGAAACTGACGAAAATCATGTGCATGTCTTGTAAAGAGAACGTAGAACTAAATCTGCCTCAGCCCAGAGCAAGTTGTGGGGCATGTTTTAAAGCAGACATAGTAATTTTCTCTGTCGATCTGAAAGACCTCTCTGTCTGAAGCTCTGTGAGTGCTGGCTGGACCATGACTTTTCCTGCCACTTGACGTGGGAGACTGAGCAGAGCGGTGACTGAATGAATGAAAGCGTTTGCTTCCTGTACTTCTAACTTGACAAAGCTGTGAGGGTAACACACAATGCAGAGGGGAAAAAACTAAGCAAAAACTGGCAGAGTAGTGCCAGCAAGAGAGTTCCAATCAAATGAACAGTACAAAAGACACAGCATAAAAACAAGCAAAAATCTTGCATGTGCGGATCTGTTCCATGGGATCTGACCCACAGTATATACTTCACAGCAAAAACAGAACGCTAGGTTCTAGAAAGCAATTGGGGCATAAAAACCAGTAAAACCACACAGTCAGCAGAGTCTTTGGCAAATAAAAATTTGTTCATCCGGCACCTTAAACCCAAAAATCTTGGAGGAGAGAGGCTCTGAAGAGTGTCCTGACTGCTTGGCAGACTCCTATGGGAGCCGGTTGGCCCTTAAGAGTACGGAATTTGTACCTTTTGCTGTAGATTTTACCAAATTTTGGGTAATTTGCTGTTTATATTGGACTAACGGAGAAATCTTGTACTTGGGGACAGAATCCGTCAAAGCATGAGTTTTCAAAGTCCTAAGTTTTGAATAGCGTTGGAGAGGAGCTAGCAATAGATCAGGAATGAAGATGGCAGAATTTAACAGTCTGTCTCTCTCCCTATCTCCCCAGGAGCCAAACCCTGAAGACCCCCTGAACAAAGAGGCTGCAGAAGTCCTCCAGAACAACAGACGCCTGTTCGAGCAGAACGTCCAGCGCTCGATGCGGGGCGGCTACATCGGCTCCACTTATTTTGAGCGCTGCCTCAAATAGAACTGACCGGCTCCAGGCCCAAACATGCCCTCCCCCTGCCCCTTCATTTCCCTTCCAGCTCTCCTAAGGGACTCTGCCAACACTGCTGCCTTCGGCCACCAAGGGGGCACAGGAGTCAGGAATTGGCAGGGGCCCCCTTCCCGTCTTCTCCCCCCTCTCCCCCCCCCCAAGCCTGCTCGCCTTCCTACCGCCCGTTGCCAGCCTGGGGCCTCAGCAGCCACTGCCTCACCAAATCCTCGGACCTCCCTCTCCGCGTGTTCCTGTGTGCTGCTGCGGGGTGTGAGGGGGGAGGTGACTGCTGCTTCTCTGCCCCACCCAATGTGTCGGGGTAGCCGCCTGCCCAACAGGGGTGGGTGAGTGTGCAGGACCCCCACGCTGGTGCCCGTCTGCCTTTGGGGGTGGGCGGTGGTTTTGCTGCTAAGATCAGAAAGATTCCTTCTCTGTGCTCTGGCGCCCCCCGCCTGCCATGCAGCACAACTGCCCTGCGCAATCTACGGGCCACTTTGCCTCTTCTTTTCCTCCTCCCCTGCTGGGCACCAAGGCTTCTGAGTTAAATATTTATTACATGGGGAGGTGGGGGGGGAGGCTCTCGAGGGGCTGGATGAGTCTGGAAGGCTGGGGAGGGGCGCTAGGCCCCCTTCCTGCTGCTCCGGGAACTGGGGCTTCGGGGAGGGGCTGGGTCAGTCCTGGGATATTCCTTTTAGACTCCACTCACTCGTGTGTCTGGTTTTTAAGGAAAAAATAAAATAAAAACAACAACCAAACCAACCAGTGCTAATAATAGTAGTAATAAAAAAAATGTAACCAGGGCGGTGCTGTGTCCACCGGGGCCTGCCCAGCAACCAACTCGCTGCCTGATAAGTGACTCCTGCGAGCCCCTGGCCAAAATAAAGCCACTGTACTTCTAGTGTGTCGGGTTATTAAAGGGGAATGTTAAGCGCACTCAAAATTCAAGCCCTCTTGTCTCCTCTTGTTTTCTGCCTCCTTCTGCCCTGGTTGGGGGAGGCTGGGGGAAAGCGAAGGCCGATATTTGTGTGTGTGTGTGTGTGGGGGTAATCTCCTAATCTTCAGTAAGGGCGTGGTGCGTTTCTTACGACACTCAAGATGAAACGAGTGGTTCTGTTGTGCTTAACCTTGGAAGGGTGAGTAACAGCACTACTTTTCGTGCTCGCCGCGCTTGTTTGTCTCAGTTTTTCGGAATACCACCACCACGCGGTTTGCCCGCTTATACTTATTATTTGACGACAACTCGTCTTTCTAGAGCCTTCTGTTTAGCTAGACTGAATGCTAACCCCTCTATGGTCATGCAAGGCATAATTTTGAATATACCTTACCCAGAAAGGACCTGTCCTGGCTCTTCTGGCTCTATTGATTCGTTAGCTCATGCCCTTTCAGAATGCCGCTTTTATGAGGAACTTCGATCATGTTATCTCTCTCCCCTTTTAACATATAAATCTAATGCCCCTCTGTCTCTGACATGCCTTTTTAATTAATTGACAGGGATCCCAAGGCTACATTGTCAGTGGCAAAATTTATTTCAGTCCTTCTATCCCTCAAACATTAGATTTATGCTGCTCAAGATCAATGGATCAAGGAGCTTCTAAGGGATAAAGGAAAAGAAGGGTGAGTAGGAGATGTGTGTAGTAGTGTGTGAGTAGGAGACCGGGTTAGGGGTGGTGGAAATCCTAAAGGCCTTAAAGGCAGTTCCATTCTGGGTAGCGACAACTCCCAAACTGCTGAGAGGGTTCTGTTTTTCTCTGTAGTCATGGAAGGAGTGTAGAAAGAAGCGTTTGCATGTCGCACAGCGAAGCAAAACTTCCTAGCAAAGGTGGAGTCTGCACAGATTTCCCCCTTGTTTCTGTACATTCTGAGTGGTTTGCCCTTACCTTGGTTGCACTGTGGGCTGTGATTTTTGCCATGATTTTACACATGCAGACCGGCTTTCTCGAAGCTGCTGAATCGGTTCCCTGCCTGAGCAATCCAGCATTTTGATCCTGCTTCCTTAGGATTTCCAGTCAGCGGCAGATTTCTCGCCATCTGGCTACTCCTGTTTTCTACCCAGGTTCGCAATGATGTGGCTTTTGGTGTAAGATAAAGAAATCTGCATTTGAAAAGGACCCTCTACTTACTTGTGTATATGGGAATGGCTTAAAAACACCTGAACAGGAGCTGTGACAGCCCTTGGGAATATTTCTTTCCAACTTTAAGCATTCCTGTGGAAAAGTGGATATTGTGGTGGGATAGCTTAGTAAGAAAACCCAGAAGTAGCAACTGCAAGCACAGCCAAAGATAAAGCTCAGTCCTCAAATAAGTCTGTTTTAAGAATTAGGAATTCTCATATCTGCCTTAAAAATACAGCGCCTTGATAGTACCTGTTCCTGCTTACATGACTGGTTAAATGACGGCTTTGTACCGGGACTGTGAATATGGCTACAGACCTTAGTACTGTGATGATGTGCATGGGTTGCATCAGCGTGCCTTTCTATCTGGTTTTTCTATGGCATGCTGAACATCTCCCACCTATTCTCCAACCTTTTCCCTTTTCTTTCAGACACTACCATGAAGTTACTAGTTATCAGATGACTTCCCCCCCCCATTGTCTCACAGAGGGACGGGGAGATGAGAATGTGAGAAGTTGACAAGGAAGACAGAAAGGAAAGGAAAGCTGCTATTAGGGAGGGCTGGCCTGTGACCCATTTGCAGAGGTTTTGAGACCCACAGTTTGGGAAATATTTATTTGTACTATCTACATACATACCACTTTGTTCTTCCTGTTATTTTGTGTGCTATTGGAAAAGATGTGCACATGGTTTGCACTTTATGGAACCATAATGGTTGAGTTTGACTCGTTTCCCTACCTTTGCCCCGGCTGTTGGCTATTTTCAGACTTTTAGGGGTAGGTGGCCTATTCTACTTTTGAGAATCGTGTTTGGAGAGTTAAGAAAAGCGAGAACTGAAAGTAGCAAGGACCTCCACTAGTAAGGACCTTCATGTAGCTCACTATGACTTGAGCTAAACCCAGATTCCTTGTGATCACAAGGTTGGCATCTCTCTGCATCTGAAAAGATATGTATTTGGCGGAGGGGGAAGAGATATAACAAGGCAACATTTACCTGTAATTTGGTTAGTTATTCTAAGGGTCCTGTTTTAGATGTTTGGGAATGATTCCAATGATTCCAGTGTGCAAAAGTCTAAAGTATTCTGAGTTTGGGTTTTCTTACTTTGGCTGTTACATTTTTAATGGACTTTGGTAACTGCCTGCTTTCTCACACACATACCATGTTTTGTTTTTGGGGGGGGGCATCCCTAGTGCCACCTTAAGGCACACATGCAGGTAAGGTGGGATGCTTTGGCTACCATTCCATGCAAGCTCCTCTTTGACTTTTCAAAGCTGCCTCAGACTCGAAAGTACTTTGGCAGGTGACAGGAAAATACTGATTGAGAAACAGCACAAAGCATCAAAGCTGCATTTGAATGTTAGACATTAAAGCCGAGGGGATGTGCTGAGTGGCAGGTCATGCCAAAGATCATATAATCATAGAATTGGAAGGGATCTCAGGGACATCTAGTCTAACCTGCACCATGCAGGAAATTCACCCCCTCCTACACCCACAGTGATCCCTAATCCATGCCCTGAAGATGGAGAAGACAGTTTCAGGCCTGATGGAAAGCCCAGGATCTGCAAGTGGCCGCCTCGAAACAGGCGCTTATACTTGTGGCCGTAAAGAAACGAGCTGCTGGATAAATTTTGCATGTGTTCATTAGGGGAGGGGCCATGGCTCAGTTTGCAGAGCATCTGTGTGTCACGCAGGAGGGTCCCAGGTTCAAACCCGGCATCTCCCGTTAAAGGGACTAGGCAAGTAGGCGATGTGAAAGACCACCTGACACCGTGGAGAGCCGCTGCCGGTCTGAGTAGACGATACTGATTTGATGTAACCAAGGGTCTGACTCAGCATAAGGCGGCTTCATGTCTTCATATGCGGATTCGTGTTGCGAAGAGCAGCTCCCGTTTTGTTTTCCACCGCCCATGTTAAGGAGCTCCCAGAGGCTTCCATGACGTACCTCTTACACACGAACACACGTGAAGCTGCCTTCTACTGAATCAGACCCTTGGTCCATCAAAGTATTGTCTACTCAGACTGGCAGCGGCTCTCCAGGGTCTCAGGCTAGAGGTCTTCCACATCACCTGCTTGCCTAGTCCCTTTAACTAGAGATGCCAGGGATTGAACCTGGGACTTTCTGCATGCCAAGCAGAGGCTTTGCCACTCAACCACAGCCCCTCCCCAAGTCAGTATTGTCTACTCAGACCGGCAGCAGCTCTCCAGACATCTTCCACATCACCTACTTGTCTGGTCCCTTTAACTGGAGATGCAGGGGATTGAACCTGGGGCCTTCTGCGTGCCAAGCAGATGCTCTACCACTGAGCCATGGCCCCTCTCCATGGCACTCAGGCTAGAGGTCTTTCACATCACCTGCTTGCCTGGTCCCTTTAACTGGAGGTGCCGGGGACTGAACCTGGGATCTTCTGCGTGCCAACCAGAGGCTCTACCACTGAGCCACGCCCCCTCCCCATGGCTCTCCAGGGTCTCAGGCAGAGGTCTTTCTCATCACCTACTAGCCTAGACACTTTAATCGACTAGCCACGTTGCGTTTCTCACGCTGTCCCGTGCAGAGAATAAAAGGCTGCAGCGAGACAGAGCCGGAAGTTCCGGTATCAACGGGCGGCCGCTCATTGGCCACGGTTCCCCTGTGCGCTCGTGCCGTGGCGTCGCTCTCTCCCGGACCGTCTCTATGGCGACGCCCTCCTCCTTTGATAGGTTTCCCCCGTTTCCTTCTCCCCCCCCCGAGGTTAATTCCTAGACCGGAAGTGTCCTACAAAGGCGCGTCGCCTCTCTCTCCCGCTCGGTTTCTATGATCCTCCCCCCCACACACACACCCATTTCCACTCAGCCCCAGAAGGGAGGCCTCCGCCTGGTGACGCCTTCCTCCCCTCGTGACCCTGACGCAGGAACGCCGCTCTTGTGACGTCACTGGCCAAGGCGGAAGAAGAGAGGAGAGGAAACAACAGGAAGCCAAAGGGAGGTTGTAGGTTCTTGCTGCTGGGTAAGGACGGGCAGGGGTCGAGAGAGGCGCCCCCTTGGGGTTCCCCTTTTCCTCTGAGTGTGGTGGCATCATCCTCTGGGGTGGTGGTGGGGGGTGGTGGTGGGGGGTGGTGGGGGATCTGAGGAGGGTGCAAGGGGCACATGAAGGGTGAGCAGCTACTCATCCATCCCCCTCTGCCTCTTGTCCTTCGCACCCTCCAGACAATTTCATTCACCCGACTCTTTCCCTTAAGAAATTCAGGGCTGTGTCGATGGGTGCTCTCCTGTCCTTTTATGCTCACAATGACCCTGCGAGGTAGGCGACTGCCCTAAGCCGGCCGAGAGTTCTGAAAGGCGGCTAATAAACGCTTGAAATAATGCAATGAATAAATAGGCTAGGTTGTCTGTGTCTGGCCCCGGGGGTGGGGGGTTGCCAGCTTCCAGACAGGGCTTGGAGGTCTTCTGGATTTACGGCTGATCGCCGGACGACAGAGATCAGTTCCCCTGGAGGAGATGGCAGCTTCGGATGGCAGGCTCCAGGGCATCACACCATACTGAGCTCCCTCCCAAAACTCTGCCCTTCCCAGGCGTTTCTCAACCTGGAGTGGGCAACCCTCAAGGCAGAGCAGGGAACTGAACACTCTTATAGTTGTATCTCTCCCCCCGGTTTCTCCTGCTTTCTGTGAATAGGTCTGGAAAAGAGCCTCAAGTACTTGAGGAGGTGTGTGTGTTAAGTGCTGTCAAATCGCTTCCGACTCATGGCGACCCTATGAATGAAAGTCCTCCAAAATGTCCTATCTTTGACAGCCTTGCTCAGATCTTGCAAATTGAAGGCTGTGGCTTCCTTTATTGAGTCAGTCCATCTCTTGTTGGGTCTTCCTCTTTTCCTGCTGCCCTCAACTTTTCCTAGCATGACTGTCTTTCCTGTGACTCTTGTCGTCTCATGACGTGACCAAAATACAACCGCCTCAGTTTAGTCATTTTAGCTTCTAGGGTCAGTTCAGGCTTGATTTGATCTATAACCCACTGATTTGTTTTTTTGGCAGTCCACGGAATCCGTAACACTCTCCTCCAACTTGAGGAGATGGCCTTGTACAAAAAGGAGAGAGGATAATACATGCTGAAAGCCTCGGCTTGCCTGAGCTTCTGTCTACTTTGCTTGAGTGTGTGGAGGTGCCTGCCACACCCTGTTTTCCATCCTCATAGCTATTACTGTAATGACACCTGTAGACATATATCCTGCTTTTTCAGCTGTAGAATGATTCATCCCTCATCCCCCTTATGAAGAGAGAATTCACTCTGTCGCATGCCTATAAGGAGAATTTCTGGGTGGCCAACTACAGTTGGTATTTTCCTCACTGGTGTTTAAATGGGGTACACTGGTCATAAGCTTGTTATTGATAAGAAGAGTTGGTTTTTGCAGGCCGACTTTCTCTACCACTTAAGGAAGAATCAAACTGGCTTACAATCACCTTCCCTTCCCCTCCCCACAACAGACACCTTGTGAGGTGTAGGTGGGGATGAGAGAGTTCGGAGAGAACTGTGACTGGCCCAAGGTCACCCAGCAGACTTCTTGTTGTAGCAGTGGGGAATCAAACCTGGTTCTCCAGATTAGAGTCCACTGTTCTTAACCACTTCTCTTAGCCACTACATCATGTTGTTGGTGTATCACATGGGTGAGATGCTTTCCCATGCTTGTTTGCACATTCTTTGTCAGTCTGTACACTGAGCAACCCAGGGAACAGTTTCCCTAACACAAACCTCAGTATTTCCCCTCTTTCAGCGCTTGTCCTTCAGTGGGAGCCACCCTCTTTCTGCATTGCCCCACCTCTTCATCTGCACGACCATGGTCTGGGTTTCTTTCCTTTTCATGTGCAAGCATGACTGAGATGGGATGATGACCCTTGCTTTTATGATCTCCAATGTGGTGTCTTCTTCCTTGAAGCATATTTTTCCCCAAGCAAAACAGCAGGTGCTTCAGAAAAGTCCCGAGTCATTACCTTTCTGCCTGCAGGAAGAATGCTTTCGGAGCTGCCTTCACTGCAGGAGGATGCGTGGCTGGTACCTCCCAATATTTTATCATTGCACTCAACCCCTATGACAGCCATTTGGTGGATGACTGTTGAGACTCAGTGATATCAACATTCCAAAAATGCTCCTAAGCTCAACAAGTTGGGGGATCCCTAGGTTAGAATAAAATAGAACCCAATATAGTAAAATGTCTCCTTAGTAACCTTGTATATATTAAAAGAGTGCTTCTTTGATTAATCTTGGTGCTCACGGGGTGGAGTTCGCTTTGGCATGTGAGCTGCATTAAATAACTTCTGCTTTCATGGGGATCACTTTGATACCACCGGCAAACAGTTGATTTAAAGATGCAAATACAGAGAATAATAGGTGATTTAAAGATGCAAATATAGAGAATAATAGAAGGGGTATTTGCTTTCAAACAACAAATGTTCTCCCTGCATTTGCTGGTGGTGGTTTCTAAATGTTTGCTTGTGCAGTACAGCCCTGCAGCTCTATTCTCCCTCCCCCAATCTCTTAGACCCCTCTCTTTGCAGGCATTGTGGTGCCACATAAACTGTGGCTTAATCCTGTCCCTGGTTGATGTTAGTGGCCCGTAATCTATGGCAGAGATGCCGTCTGTTCACAGGCATGCCTCTGCTCTATCCCCAAGGCTGCGGGTCGTTCACAAACCCACCTTTTAAAACGTTTCTGCTTTGCCAGTAATACTGACTGACCTGCTGTGGCCTTGGAGAATTTCCATTCTCTTCTCCCTCCTCCCCATTGCTTTAAAAGGTGCTCTTGTTACATTTGCTTCCATGGCTTTGCTCAGTTCATAAAGGCTGTTTAAAGCGGTCAGAGTGGCATTGAAGGTAGTGAGAGGGGGAAGGTAATAAGTATGGGTTGGATCTACCCAGTGTTTCTGCTGACGAGAGTAAGGGTCCCCTTTGACCTCCCGTAAAGGATGTGTTGGGGATTCTGGGATCTGCATGAACAAAAGTAGTGGGGCAGAGACTGTAGGTAGGGGGGGAGTTGGATGAGCTTGAGGGAAAAGGCTGGCTGAAACCAACCCAACATTTGCAGAATGTTATAGTAAGGAGGTTATTCACCACTGGCAGAACGGTGTGACTCTCGTCTCGACGCTTATACTTGCTTCAGTGTATAAGTCAGTGAGGACCTACTGTGTTAAGCTCTGCTGCAAAGTGACAGCAAAACCAAAAAAGGATCTCTTTGCTGTCTCCAGAAAGATGAGCGGGCCAATTGCTTTTGCGTTTGGCTTGGCAAGGCTTGAATAGTCATTTCAATTCCATCCCTGGTTGTCTTTGCTCATGTCTGCGCCAAGTCAGATTGTATTCATCACTAGGCCTAGATTGCTGCCGCCCTGGTCACTCGCTGTTCTGAGGATCAGTTTAGCGCTTACCCCTAAGGCACTTCCCTGTTATGGGGACAGGTACGGATGTCTATAGAAATTCTGCTCCAAGTTTTACACCGTTATGTTTGGTTTGATTAGTATTTTATCTGTATTGTGTCTTGTTAGCAATTCTTGATATGCAAGTTTTTAGGTTTTGGAAATGTAGCATAGAAATGTAATATATTTTATGGTCTATGACTGCAATAAATTATTATGATTATTATTTCTTTATTTTGTTGACTCAGTTGCAGGTTGACCCATATTCTGCCGCCATGGATCTGCTCTTTGGACGCCGGAAGACCCCGGAAGAGTTGCTCAGGCAAAATCAGCGGGCCTTGAACCGCGCCATGCGAGAGCTGGACCGCGAGCGCCAGAAGCTGGAAGGCCAGGAGAAAAAGATCATTGCTGACATCAAGAAGATGGCGAAGCAGGGGCAGATGGTAAAAAGAAAAGAAGGGCGGATCTGGGTACATGAAGACCACTGGAGGGCATTTGCATTTCCTTCTCTAAATCTGTTTCTTCCACTGCAGGATGCGGTAAAGATCATGGCTAAAGATCTGGTGCGGACGAGGCGTTACGTCAAAAAATTCATCATGATGAGGGCAAACATCCAGGCGGTGTCCCTCAAAATCCAGACCCTCAAGTCAAACAATTCCATGGCTCAGGCAATGAAAGGCGTCACTAAAGCCATGGCCACCATGAACCGACAGGTCAGTTGGCTAAAAGCCTGTTCAGCAAGGGTTGGGATGTGTGCGCTGTAGGGTCGCAAGGAAGACTTCCATCTCTTGGGGCTTAGTTCTGGTTATCCCAAGTTCCCTTTCTTGCAACACGGTGTGCGGGCTGCAGAGTTGGCTTCCTGACAGTTTTCGCAGAAGGGAGCACCTTGCCCTTTAGAGCAAGAGTCAGCAACCTTTTATCATCGGTTGGCCAAACTGCATCCAAATTCATGTCAAAGGTCCAGTGTAATAAAAGCCCATTTCTGCTGAGGGAAGACTTGACCCTTCTCTGTGTCCTGACCCTTAAAATCATGTTCAGCCCTGCTTTACACACTTAGCAGCCTCATATGGAGCCAGATCATTGGTGTCTTTGGCGCTGCAGCTGGCGGCAGCTCTCATAGGCAGAGACTGTGCCCTTCCTAATCATCCTGCAAATTCGTTGGCACACACGAAGCCAGGGTTTGAGCCTGGGACCTGCCACTATGGCCCTGGGCCGTTCTTGAACTCGGGGGGCCTGTGACAGCCTGCCGCTTTGGTCTCTTTCAGCTGAAGCTACCCCAGATCCAGAAGATCATGATGGAGTTCGAGAAGCAGTCGGAAATCATGGACATGAAGGAGGAGATGATGAATGATGCCATTGATGATGCCATGGGGGATGAGGAGGACGAGGAGGAAAGGTGAACGAGGGTGGAGGGGCAGCTACAGTGTAGATTACAGAGATTGGGCAAGGTGTACTCGGCAGTTTTCCCCAGATTGCAGATGGCATGATGCGGAATGATGCGCTATTCCTGAGACCTCTTTCTTATTTTCAGGGAGACGGCCGTTTCTTCACCAGTGTTTCTCTTCCCCTTCTGTGTAACTTGGACACACTGCACTCATGGGTCCAAACAGATTTCAGTCTGTCCATAAAGTGCAAATAGCAAGCGCCCGGAGCCTCAGTGTGCCTTGGTGCATCAAGACAGAGTCCCTTCCTTTTTACCAGTAGAATAACCAAACTGTTCTGGGTGAGGCCAGTGAACTCAAGCCAATGTAGTCATTGGTGGGGGTTCATCTATTTGTCCGGCCCACAGTGGCTACTACGTTTTTATTTTAATGCCATCTGGATTTATACTTATTACAATTGTTGGGTCTTAGTTGATGTTTTATGATTTTATGTTTTTTTAAGGTTGTTACCTGCCCTGAGCCTGGTCGGACTGGGAATGAGGGCGGGTCATAAATATGAATAAATAAATAAAAGCTTCGTTGATAAAAAAAAGTTCAAAAAAGATTAAAATACAAGTTACATAGTCAATAGGCAAGTGGCAATATAAAGCAATAAATCTAGCTGGCTACATGCTACATAATGGAGAGCCAGAGTGGTGTAGTGGTTAAGAGCGGTGGTTTGGAGCGGTGGACTCTAAGCTGGAGAACCAGGTTTGATTCCCCACTCCTCCACATGAGCGGCGGACACTAATCTGGTGAACTGGATTTGTTTCCCCACTGCTACACACATAAAGCTAGCTGGGTGACCTTGGGCTAGTCACTCTTTCAGCCCCACCTACCTCACAGGGTGTCTGTTGTGGGGAGGGGAAGGGAGGGAGATTGTAAGCCGGTTTGATTTTTCCTTAAGTGGTGGAGAAAGTCGGCATATGAAAACCAACTCTTCTTCTTACTAAATAGTTACATGACAGGTGGATCTTAAAAGCTGAAAAGTTGTTGTTCAAAGAGACAGAGTAACATGCTGAAATCAAGGCATAGAGAAAGAGGAAGGCGACTACTGTAAGGCACAGCCAAACTTAAGGAAAACTGAACCCAGGTCAGATGACCTCCAGCTCCCAATCAAAGTGGACTTTTGGGGACAGTCCCTAGATGGTGTTCTCAGAGGAGAAGTGTGATCTCACCTCTCCTATCTTCCCACAGCTGTGTTGGTTCAGCAGCAATGTGCAGGGGGTTGGACTAGATGACCCTGGTAGTTCCTTCCAACTCTATGATTCTATGATTAGAATGGTATGAGCTAGTGACCTCGATAACTTGGGCCATTAACGAAACAGGCTACAGGTGTTGTTTATGAGAATAAAATGAGCTAGGCCTGTGGGAAACCACTGAACGTTGAACTCCAGGTGCACAAAATGAAGAACAGTGAGGTTAGCAAAGAACGAAATGGTTCTTCTGTCTGGACAGAGCAAATGCAGAGAACCGAGAAGCAGGGGTAACCCTACCCAGCTCCCTTCGTTTTCACTTTTCAAAGCGAGTTTCCTCGTGCTGCTGTTAGACATGTCGGGCTCACACTCGCCTTTTCTGTTTGCAGCGATGCTGTGGTCTCTCAGGTGCTGGACGAACTGGGTCTGACGTTGACAGATGAGCTGTCTAGTGAGTATCAGGGAGCTTTAGAAGTGGGGAGATTAATATGGCAGGGCGAGCAGTTGCCTTTCGGGTGACCTTTGAAGCTGCCTTAAGGTCGGATCACTTGTCTGTTTAGCCGAGCGTTGGCTTCTCTGGCTGGTGGCAGCTCTGCAGCGTCTCTAGCAGGGACAAGATTTCCCCTGCTTCGAGAATCTTTAACTGGGAGTGGCAGGGTTGTGACCTGAGATTTTCTGTTTGCTCTGCCACTGATCCACAGCTGCCTATTTTAGGGCCATGGCTCAGTGGTAGAGCATTTTCTTGGCATGCAGAAGGTCCTAGGTTCAATCCCGCGCCTCTCCAGTTAAACAGGGTCATGTAACAGGCTGCCTTCTGCTGAATCAGACCCTTGGTCCATCAAAGTCAGTATTGTCTACTCAGACTGGCAGTGGCTCTCCGGGGTCTTAGGCAGAGGTCTTTCACATCACCTACTTGCCTGGTTCCTTTAACTAGAGATGCCGGGGATTGGACCTGGGACCTTCTGCATGCCAAGCAGATGCTCTATCACTGAGCTACAGCCCCTCCCCACACATGCCTTTGTCTCTCCATCTCTACGCTGGCCAGGTCTCTGCTCTTATGAAGTGTGGCTGATGGGGTTGGAGGAGAAACGAAACATCTCTCTCTTGTTCTCTCTCTTGAACTCGGTTCCTTTCCCTTGCAGACCTGCCTTCAACTGGCGGTTCCTTGAGCGTGGCCGGCGGCAAGAAGGCCGAGGCCTCGGCAGCTCTTGCCGATGCGGACGCCGACCTGGAGGAGCGGTTGAAGAACCTGCGGCGGGACTAGTGGGCACGGAGCTGGGCTCCCCCCTTCCTCCCCAAAGCTGTGGTGTAGCTCTTAAACCCCCCCAAATGTCACACCTGCTTCTACGGCAGGTTGTAGAGCCCCACCGGCTTCTGGGTTGGCCGTGAGCACTGTAGAGGGAGGCAAAGGTGCCAGGACCTCCGTAGCGCTTTTACATCCCCTCTTTCCTTTTTCAAAAGGACTTTTAATGCCCCCTGCTGGACGAGGCTGTGGGGCAACGGGTTTTTCTTTCGTGTAGCTTGCTAAATGTCTCTGTGCCACGTGCCTGAGTGGTTCAGAGGCTCGGAGACGCTCTCTTTTTTGAACCAGAGGGTGTGGGTGACAGAACCCGTTACGATCCCCTGTCCGGTTCTTGGTGTTCTTTTTTTTGGGTGGCGGAGAAGGGGAGCCACAGGCAGCACCTTGGCTGATACCTCCTGCCTCTGGGAAGGTGGCAAGAGGTTTTCCAGCACTTTTCCTGGGCTGAAGCTTTATGTACACTATCCCCCACCCCACCCCCAGGGAGACAGACGGGACTTGCTGTTGGTCTCCCTTGTAATAAAGGTTGTAGATTTGTACTGAAAGTTCCGGGTTCCAGTTTGTCGTCTCCGCCCCCCCCCATCCATTACCCCCCCCACACACACCCGTTGCCCTCCCCACCCATTACCCCCCCCCCCAGAGTTGGGCGATGCAGTCTGCCCTCAGTCTCTGCCTCTCCAGTTGTGTCTTCGATTCAGGATGCGCGCGGTTACGCCAAGCGTGGAGTGCTGGTGATTCCGGCAAGCGAGCTGAACACACGAGGCTGCTGTCTGCTGAGACCAGTGGCTCATCAAGGCCAGTCTTGCCTACTCTGACTGTCAGCGGCACTCCAGGGTCTCAGGCAGAGGGTTTTCCCATCGCTTGCTACCTGATCATTTCAACTGGGGATGCCAGGATCGAACCTGGGACCTTCTGCACGCCAAGCGGATGCTCTACCACTGGGCCACAGCCCTTATTGCTGTCATTCTGCTTGCTGGGCTTATAAAACGTGTGAAGGAGTACATACGGTGATTGCTGTACAAGTGCTAGGTTTGCAGCTAGCCACCCTTCCCCTCTGAGCTGGAAGTCAGTTTCTGCTTAAGCCAGGCTGAAATGCAGTGTTTCAGGCTTATCTCATATGTAAGCCTTTTAGCTGCGGTGTGAGGAGAACATCTAGGACACTAATCTCTCTGCTGCCTGGGCATCACCTGTCATTCTTTGGCTATTGGCAAAGGGTACAGTTGCCAGAAGAGCCAGCATGGTGTAGTTGTTAAGAGCAACACTCTTATCTGGAGAACCAGGTTTGATTCCCCACTCCTCCACATGAAGCCTGGTGGGTGACCTTGGGCTAGTCAAAGTTGTTTCGAAACACTCTCAGCCCCACCTACCTCACAAGGTGCTGTTGTGGGGAGAGGAAGGGAAGGTGATTGTAAGTTGGTTTCAGACTCCTTAAAGCAGGGGTGGGGAACCTTTTTTCCTCCAAGGGCCATTTGGATATTTATAACATCCGCTGGCCATACAAAATTATCAACTTAAAAATTAGCTGACCAAGCCCCAAGCAGGCTGTTCCCCCAGATGACCTACCCGCCCCATGTGCAGGCAGGCAGGCATCCAACTGGTGGCGCACTCATCCACCTGGTGGCACAGGATGGTCTGTTGCACCAGCCGGGCGTAGCGTCCAGCTGCATGCCAGAGTTGCTCCTGCTCCGCATGGTCGGGGCTGGATTCTACAGCCGGCTCCTGCTACCTCCGTCTGCAGGGATGAAATGACACACTGGCTAAAACTCCCCCCCCCGTACATCCTGCCCCCTTCAACCCCCTCATTGTCACCACTTCTGCCCCCAGCCCTCTTGTAGTACAGAGGGAATATGTTTCTCCATGGCCCGGGTGGGAAATGGTCAGCACAGTTTCATGGGCGGTCCTAGCAGCTCCATAGCTAATGACTCTTCAAGGGGGAAAAAAGGTTCCTTTTCTCGGCAAAACAAACTCACATCCGCCTTGAATAGAGGCTATTCCTCTCCACGGAAGGGGGTGGATTGCCTGTCTTAGATCCTTCTGAGCTAGAGATCTGCCAGGACCCACAAAGGGCCAGACCAAATGATTCCACGGGCCTTAAACGCCCCCCGGGCCTGACGTTCCCCACCTTTGCCTTAAAGGTAGAGAAAAGCGGGGTATAAAAACCAACTCTTCGTCTTCTACTGTTCTGCAAGGCATGAGAATTAGGAAGAGGGGAAGGCAGATCTTGACGGTCCTGGAAAGCTTTCTGGAATAGCCTCTGGGGCACAGCCTGCAGCTGGGCCCTGGATCAGACTCACGCCCCTGGACAGCCAGCATGGTGTGGTGGTTAAGAGTGGTGGACACTAATCTGGAGAACCGGGTTTGATTCTTCACTCCTCCACATTAGCGGTGGGCGCTAATCTGGTGAACCGGGTTGATTTCCCTACTCCTGCACATCAAGCCTGCTGGGAGACCTTGGGTCAGTCACAGTTCTCTCAGAACTCTCCGTCTCACCTCACAGGGTGTCTCTTGTGGGGAGGGGAAGGGAAGGTGATAGTAAGCCGGTTTGATTCTCCCTTAAGTGGTAGAGAAAGTCGGCATATAAAAACCAACTCTTCTTCTGTGCACATTCTGTCTGGTGGTGCTGTGGCTGACCTACTAGTACTGGGCTGCATCTAATCAGTTTTACCCCTGGTGAGAAAGGCAGGAAAGCCTTTGGCCACCACTGAAGGCTAACTTGGGGCTCTTGAGACCTGCACAGACTAAAGCCATGTCGAATGGGCACTGGAATCAAGAGTATTGGGTGAAGTTGAGCAAGAAAGCTGGCTGGATCCAGACACAGTCTAGTTTTCTCTCATGCTTGAGAGCTGGCGTGGTGTGGTGGTTAAAAGTATTGGACTGGGACCTGGGACAATTGGGGTTGAATACCTGCTCTGCCGTGGAAACTCACCTGGTGTCCCTGGGCCCCTCACAGTCTCACTCTAACCACCTTCACATGATGGTTGTTGAGAGGATAAGGTAGAGGAAGGGAGAGTGGTGTGATAAGCCGCTTTGGGTTTCAATTAGGGAGAAAAGCAGGATATAAATTAAATTGTCATTTATCCAGATCCTTTGCTAGCCAAATATCAGCATTCTTCCGGGCTGTGGGATGAGAGACACTCTGCAGCTGAATATGAATGCAATTTTAGAAATCTTTTGGCTGCTTTTGAGCAAGAATCTTTCAGTGTTTTGGGTGAGAAACAAGAATCCTCATCCTTTCGTTCTACTGCACGAGGCCCATTGCCAGGTATGCAATCTTGAGATAGTAGTTGTTGGAGAGGTTTTCTCCCCTCTTCTTTTTCATGTGTGTGGGGTGTGTGATGGCGGCGCAAGGTTACATTAGCGAACCAGCTTTTCTTTCTGAGAGCGGGTGTCTAAAAAAAAGAAATCACTCCTAAACCATCTTTGTGATGGTGGTTGGAAAATTAACACTTAAAGGCGCACATTATTTCGAGAAGGGCTCCTTGGCTCACGGCATGCAGTCTGTATTTGCAGTAATTGTCTGCGCTATTGCCTCTTTGAACCCATGGGAGAAGGAATGGATCCCCTCAGGTAAAAGATTTTGGAACTGACAAACCTCAAAATTCTGTTTGTAGTAGATCCAGGTGTGAAAGGACTTGGGCTGCATCCAGACATCGTTGGATATTGTGCTACTTGGATTGTCCTTATGGGAATCCAATTCTGTTTGTAGTAGATCCAGGTGTGAAAGGACTTGGGCTGCATCCAGACATCGTTGGATATTGTGCTACTGGGATTGTCCACATGGGAATCTAGTTGCAGATGGCTACCAGTAGCACAATGCTGCGGTAGTAGCCAGTGATATGCAGCTGCCATCTTGGACAAAGATTTCGGCTGAGCATGTCAGCTTTCCTGGTCTTTACAATGCTTCCGGATTATTGAAAACTCTTAACTATACCAACCTTTCAGAGACTTTTCTTGGCTAAACATAATGCCTCGCCCCTCAACAAATTATTTGGCAGATTCTTAGCCCAATCGAACAGGGAGTCTGCTCATGTGGAAAGGCAAAGACAGAAACACTCATTTTCTATTCAGTTGTGATATGTTCCTCCATAAGATCTTTTATTTCTCCATTGAGTTTCTTTACGTTCACGTGATTATCATCTAATTTATCTACTTTTCTGGTAAAGATAAGGTTGTTACTCTGTCCATAGTTTATTATCTAACAGCTGCCTTGAAGATACGCAGAAAGTTATGACCAAGTTACGCCTAAATGCTCCTATGCGTACAGTCGCTCTTTTTGCACTGGAACTTTACTGGCCTGTTGCTTTTAAGCCCAGTGTTCAGGTTTGCGAGTTGTAATGCGAGTTACCCCTTGTGAGTGCTGGGATTCTGGAAGAGATATGGGGCTGCTGGGAAACCCCCACCCCACCCCAGCGGGACTGGAGCATTAGCCTGGAAATTTTGACAGGGCCGTTCAGGGGGTGGCCCCCAACAGCCAGTTTATTTACGCAACAGTCATAAAGCACTTTGGGAACATTTTAAGGTGCTATAAAATGTTACAGAAGGGAAATGAGTACAGCACAGATGGGATAGGAAGGTCCCGGGGAGTGGGGAGGGTGAAATCGGGCGTGGGGGTGGGATGTTGGAGGCACTGCAATGGGGGGGGGGAGTCAAGGAGCAGCCGCTCAGTAACTGACGCAGGCCCAGCCTGAGTAAAATGCAAGGGCTTTATTGCACTGGGGAGCTCTTGCAACGGGGGCCCTTGGGCGTGTGGCATCCAGCTCTGGGGTATGCCTCCGTTGGTACGGTCACTCTTCGAGGGCCATAAGGTTGTCGTGGGAAGCTTTGGCAGGACGAGACCTTTAGCGACTCGGCGGCTGGAAGAACAAGAACAGAAGTCATCTGAGGATCGGAAGGTGATGGAAACACGGTAGCGTCACCCTTAGAGTTGCCAACTCTGTGTTGAGAAATCCCTGGAGATTTGGGGGTGGAGCCTGGGTAAAGTTTGGGGGAGGGGAGAGACCTCAGTGGGGTACAATGGCATAGAACCCACCCTCCAAAGCAGCCGTTTTCTCCAGGAGTACCAATCACTGTCGTCTGGAGAACAGTAGCAACCCTGGAAGTTGGCAACCCTAAACCTTTTCTGGCTTAATAAGGAGTTAGCCGTGTTTGGCCCATGGCAAAGCTGAAAAACAAAAGCCGTGTAATACCTCTTACTGAGACCAGGCAAAATCAGACACAACACACCACGCAAGCTTTTGAGTTCTCCAAAAATCTATGTCAGATTTAGGGTTGCCAGCTCCAGGTGTGGAATACCTGGAGATTTTGGGGGTGGAGTCTGAGGAGGGCGGGGTTTGGGGAGGGGAGGGACTTCAATGCCATCAAGTCCAATTGCCAAAGCGGCCGTTCTCTCCAGGGGAACTGATTTCTATCGGCTGGAGGTCAGTTGCAATAGCAGGAGATCTCCAGCTAGTACCTGGAGGTTGGCAACCCTAGTCTAAGGGCGCTTTCACACATGCAGAATAATGCACTTTCAATCCACTTTCAAGCTGGATTGTACTGTGTGAAACGGCAAAATCCACTCACAAATGATTGTTAAAGTGCATTGAAAGTGCGTTATTTGTAGGGTTGCCAGGTCCCTTTTCGCAACTGGCGAGAGGTTTTTGGGGCGGAGCCTGAGGAGGGCAGGGTTTGAGGAGGGGGAGGGACTTCAATGCCATAGAGTGCAATGGCCAAAGCGGCCATTTCCTCCAGGTGAACTGATCTCTATCGGCTGGAGATCAGTTATAATAGCAGGAGATCTCCAGCTATTACCTGGTAGTTGGCAACCCTAATTATTCGGCATGTGTGAAAGCGCCCCTTAGCCAAACTCCAGCGGTCATCTTGCTTGAATGACCACCCACTTGCTGACCCTTGTTTGTATTCTGATCGGAGTAACCAGCAATTGTCTACACTGACGCAACCCTGAGGATTGTGACCCAGTGCCCTGCCGACCCAGCCATTCCTTTTATTCTGGTCCTTGCCCTCCCCGAGTTCCCGTAGAGGTCGTCTTACCGTGGCGCTGTTTGCTACCTCTCGGGGGTTGATGCCCAGTGCCCGCAGACATGAGTGATATGCTTCCAATAGCTCCTTGCAGGCCTCTTCCCCGTTCTCTTTAACGCTGCAGAGGTAAATGGAAACAGGGGCAGGATATTACAAAGCCTGGCTTGATCTGGGAGGTTAAGACCTGAAAGAAGTAAGTGCACAAAAAGGGAACCTGCACCCTGTTTAATAGGTATCTTTTCTAAAGATATAAAAAATGCAGATAGAGTCATCTGTCACTATAGTTTTGCTGCAGCCAGAGTAACAATTGCTAAATCTTGGAAAGGAGAAATTAGGCTAAAATTAAAAAACTGGAGAGAAAAACTATGGCATTATATACAGATGGCCAAATTAACCAATAGCCTACAGGGCAAAGATATTGAAGAGTTTAAAAATGTCTGGCAGAAGGCCTTTGTATATTGGAAGAATACAGCAAAGATGGATTTAACTAAGACCGTGAAGGAGCTGTAAAAATGGTTTTTTTCTTTTTTTGTTATTTATAGCAATATAATTGTTAGAAAATATATGATAATTTGAGTGATACTTTTTCTGGAAGTCACACGGGGTGGAGGGTGGGCACTAAATAAGGGGAAGGGAAGTGGGGTCTTTTATTGTTGTAATATATTAAGAAAATTTCCTTAATAAATAATAAATTAAAAAAGAAAAGAAATAGGTGCATGTGATGACAAATAATGGCCAACAACCATAAACCCATTGTTTGTATCTTGCCGAAAAGAACAGTTTAAACATAGGGGTGATATTCCTAGTTGATATGAGTCATATCCATCTTAAATTGGACTGTATTAGAATTACAAGATACAGAGAGCCAGTGTGGTAAAACAGTCAAAGTGTCACAGCCAGCGTGGTGTAGTGGTTAAGAGCAGTGGGCATGCAGCCTTGGGTGACCTTGGGCTAGTCACAGTTCTCTCAGAACTCTCTCAGCCCCACCTACCTCACAAGGTGCCTGTTGTGGGGAGGGGGGAAGGGGAGGTGATTGTAAGCCGCTTCGAGACTCCTTTTGGCAGAGAAAAGCGGGGTATAAAAACCAACTCTTCTTCTTCTACTTACCTAAGCCCAACCATGACTTTTCAACAAGTTTTCCAATATTTAATGGCACCGGTGATGATGCAACCCTGACTGCTCTTATTGCAATGTGACTTCATGTCAAACACAGCAGAGGGTCCCATGCTCAGTGGTGCAGAGTGGTAAGCTGCAGCACTGCAAACCAAGGTCTGCTCACAACTTGAGATCGATCCCAACGGAAGTCGGTTTCAGGTAGCCGGGTCAAGGCTGACTCAACCTTCCATCCTTCTGATGTCGGTACAATGAGTACCTATCTTGCTGGAGGTAAAGTGTAGACAACTGGGGAAGGCAATGGCAAACCACCCCATAAACAAAGCTTGTCTAGAAAATGTCAGGATATGATGTCACCCCATGACCCGGTGCTTGCACAGGGGACTACCTTTTTAAGACACCTAGAATCATAGAATCATAGAGTTGGAAGGGACCACGAGGGTAATCTAGTCCAACCCCCTGCACAATGCAGGAATTTCACAACTGCCTCCCCCCCACACCCCCAGTGACCCCTACTCCATGCCCAGAAGATGGCCAAGACGCCTTCCCTCTCATGAACTGCTTAAGGTCATAGAATCAGCATTGCTGACAGATGGCCATCTAGCCTCTGCTTAAAAACCTCCAGGGAAGGAGCGCTTACCACCTCTTGAGGAAGCCTGTTCCACTGAGGAACCGCTGTAACTGTTAGAAAATTCTTCCTGATGTCTAGACGGAAACTCTTTTGATTTAATTTCAACCCGTTGGTTCTGGCCCGACCTTCTGGGGCAACAGAAAACAACTCGGCACCATCCTCCATATGACAGCCCTTCAAGTACTTGAAGATGGTGATCACATCCCCTCTCAGTCTTCTCCTCTTCAGGCTAAACATACCCAGCTCCTTCAACCTTTCCTCATAGGACTTGGTCCCCACCCTGTTGCCCTCCTCTGGACACGTTCCAGCTTGTTCCACCTGCAACTTTTCATTAGAGGGAATTGAATAAATTAAAGGAACAGCCACTAGATGGTAGCAGAGGACCATAGATAGTAGGAAGCTCCAATCAGGTTGCCTACAAGTCTTGTGAGATAATAATTGCAGGTAGCTAAGCTGATCAGTCTCTGTTAGTCTCTTGCCTTGAAAACCCTATAAAGGGGTTGCCATAAGTCGGCTGCGGCTTGACGGCACTTTACACACACAAGCTGATCAGTAGATGAATTTGAAAAAGAAATGTCGTGTTACACTTTTCATTGTGGCCTATCAAAAGATCACCAAATGGCCCGCAGGCTTTCAAGTTCTGATTGCGTCGCCAACCTCCAGGTGGAGTCTGGTGATCTAGAATTTCAACTGATCTCCAGTTGAAAGAGATCAGTTCCCCTGGAGAAAATGCTTTGGAGGGGGGACTCTATGGCAGCATTCCCTTCTTTCCCCAGGCTCCGCCCCCAAACCTCCAGAAACGTCCCAACCTGGATTTGCCAAACCTAGTTCTCCTGACCTCTCGGATGCACACATTTCAGGAGAACTAGTTCTTTTTTTTTAAATAGATTTTTATTATTTGTTTAATTTAAAAAATCATAATATAAAAAGAAAAACAACAACATAAAAATACAAAATCACAAAAAGAGCACTTTTACAACCAATAAAATTACAATACATAATATAATTTGTAGAATATATAGTGCCCTAATCCACCACCCACCTCAACAGTGTACCCACCACCGTTGGACTTTCAACAGTTTTTAAAAAATCAATTATTATTTCTAATTTATACCAAAAGAACATTAATCTATAATTCATTAAATATACTTATAAAATTGGAGAAGTAGTTCTGAAGAGTGTCTTGCGAGGCCCTTCCCTGTGGTTATCTCGGGGGTGTCTCACCCGCTTCGCTGCTGCCTTTATCTCTGGCCTCCAGGCCTGACTGATACTGGCTGCAGGCTCGGGGCTGGTTGCATTTGTAATCAGTGTGCAGCCTTTGGGGGTGAGCCTGTAAACCCCCCCCCCCAGCGTGATCTAGTGGTTAAGAGCGGTGGACTCTAATCTGGTGAACTGGGTTTGTTTCCCCACTCCTCCACATGAAGCCTGCTGAGTGACCTTGGGCTAGTCACAGCTCTCTTAGAGCTCTCTCAGCCCCACCTACCTCACAGGGTGTCTGTTGTTGAAAGGGGAAGGGGAGGTGATTGTAAACTGGTTCGATTCTTCCTTAAGTGGTAGAGAAAGTCGGCATATAAAAACCAGCTCTTCTTCTTCTTCCCCCAAACAGAGTTGTCTATGCCTAAGAAGCAAATGTATAGCTACTGATGTTTTTCTTTTAGGCCTGCACCTCTTTGCTAGAAAAAGGTTCAGCTTCTGAATATCTACCTGCTGTGTGGTATTTATATGTGTTGTTTTAATGGTAATTGTTTTTATCAAATTGCTTTACTTGCAAGTCAGCCAATCAGCACTCTGCACAGCCAGCTGCTCCTGCTGATGGGAAAAATCGGTTGCTCTTGGCTCTGTTGACGTTGGAAGCAAAATGGGCTCAGCATGAACCTGCCATGGGCTCACTGCTACTGGTCTTTACCTTGATTTTTGAAAAAGCAGTTCCAGGGCAGATCACATCACTTCAGAATTGGTGTTGTGAAATATGTAAGACCTGGAAACTTTCTGGTTCAAATCTCTCTGCCACAAATGCAATGGATGGCCTTAGGCAAGCCTCCCATCTGCAATGTGGAAATAATCAAACTGGCCTACCTTATAGGACTGTTGTTACATATCTTAGTAATCCTCACTTGAATGGAATGTTTGGAAAGTGCTATACAATGTTATGGCTCTAGCGCCACTATGCTTACAACTGAAATCCTGTACATCCCATTTTAGAAAGAAAGCATAGTTTATTGGTCTGGACCTGGAGCACCCTGGGAATTGGCAGCCTGAGCAAGTGGTCAGAGCCAAAAAATGAGATCCTGGTTAGCACCTACATCTTTACTTCACTGTGGATGCAGTTTGCAGTGCAGTGCCAGGAGACAGCACAATCTATGGCCTCTTATGCACAGGTTGTGTCCATTGGATATGCTGCTCTCTGGATGCACAGTATTTGCAGTCGAATTCTCAAATCACTCTGCACAGGGATCTGAAACTGACCAACACTCGCTGTGAAACTGAACAAATAAGCAGCCTCATAGGTCATTTGTGATTATTTCAGCATTCTGGCTAGTCACAAAAAACACAACTGTTGGACCAGGCTGAGGTCTGAAACTGACCAACCCTTGCTGTGAAACTGACCAAATAAGCAGCTGCATAGTATTCCAGCTTCCAGGGGAAGGGTTGGATGAGGGGAAAAGACAAGTGGGAGGACAAAGCAAGAATGGGCGTGGGGTGAAACCCCTGAATTGACAAGTATGCATAGGACCAGCTTTCAATTTGGGATCAAGGCAGACATTAAACTTGGGATAAAACAGCAGCTACAAAATGTGGGGGAAATGCGAGGGGAGAGCGAGTCAACTTCGAAAGGATGGAAGATACATGGATAATGAAAACAAAGCCCTGAAGTACTCAGAGCTTGGCGGCAATGGAAACAACCCATGCATAAAAGGCCTGTATTGTGTGGGAAGATCAAATGTAAATCTCGCTGGGAGCTGGCCGGTCTCCAGAGAAAGTGCAATACCTCAGCACCCTTTGGAGCTAATGGGATTAGCACAGGTGGTTTCACTTTCTCCCTCTCCCATGTGACTGCCCTCCATGCAGCCTGAAGACACTTTCTCTGGTGCCTTGCATGATCCCTTTGACTCAAGAAGCCTCCTTCGAGGTGAGGCCAGCTGCATTCAGAGCTGTCCCCTCTTGATAGTGACTATGAGAAAACCACCAGGTAAAAGTGAGCTCCTTCTTGGAGAGAGCCCTGAGCTTAGGGTTCCCAGGTCCCTCTTTGCCACTGGCAGGAGATTTTCGTGGCAGAGCCTGAGGGGGACAGGGTTTGGGGAGGGGAAGGACTTCAATACCATAGAGTCCAATTGCCAAAGCGGCGATTTCCTCCAGGGGAACTGATCTCTATTGGCTGGAGATCAGTTGCAATAGCAGGAGATCTCCAGCTAGTACCTGGAGGTTGTGTGAAAGGCAATGTAAAACAGAGCGAGAATACATTGCCATCTAGTTTCCTGTTTATTATCTTTAGAAGTTCACTGCAATCAAATTGAATTTGGTTCATGGTGGTCCCTTTAAACTTCTTTGGGTCGGCAAGATGATGAAGATATCCGAAACGCGTTCTTGCCACGGACCCTTGTTTTATCCGTTTTTTCGTGATTCATATGGGATTGAAATTCCTAAGTAATATGTTACCAATATAAAAGCATAAGCCCCAGTTGGCTACTATTGAATTTTCAACTTCCTATTAGTTATTGTTTAATCTGTTTGGTATTTTTCTTGGTTCTGAAGCCCTGCAAGGCACACTGTGTGAATTTGAACACATTACCAGTCAGTGTATTTTGTTTTGGTTTACTTGGTTTTCTAGTCAATTACAAATAGAATTATAATGTTCTATAAGCTTTGTCTTAATTTATTTTTTGATTATATCTGAGCCACGTGCTGCTGCCTTTCACAGTTTCTACTATTTCCAGCATAGGTGTTTATATTTCCTGAGTACATGGAGGTTGGCAAACCCTATTTACAGTGATGACAAAATAGCAACACAGTCTGACATCCTGCCTCCTAATTCTCCTGCATTTGTGGCATGGGCTTCAACCGAGACTGTCTCTCGGGGTGTACGTGGCATGGCCTTCGGCAGCGCAGCCAGAGCGTGCCCTGTTCTGCCATCTTCCATGATGATTCTTCTCATGTTCCCTCTCTCGTTCCAGTCTCTTTCCTGTCTGTGCCTCAGCAGAAAACTTTCCAAGCGGAAAGCAGCGCCTCAGGGTGACAGTCTGGTCCTAGTTTAGTTGGGTATCAAACCCTCGGACATTAACCTTTTCATCCCCATTTCTAAGGAAAGAGGCGCTCGAGCACTGAAGCTAGTTACTGTTTTCAGAGGTCATGAAATGACTGGTTTGTCTGTGATAAAACAAGTCTTTTTAAAAAAAGAATGAAAAGAACATTTTTTTTGGGGGGGTACCATATTAATTTTCTGCGGGAGGGAAGTCAGCATGGTATAGCCTGATCTTGACTGATCTCAGAAGCTAAGCAGGGTCAGTCCTGGTTAGCATTCGGATGGGAGACCACCAAGGAATACCAGTAGGTTTGCCAGGTCCCTCTTCACCATCGGTAGGAGATTTTGGGGGCAGAGCCTGAGGAGGGTGTGGTTTGAGGAGGGGAGGCACTTCAAAGCCATAGAGTCCAATTGCCAAAGTGGCCACTTTCTCCAGGTGAACTGATCTCTATCGGCTGGAGATCAGTTGTAATAGCAGGAGATCTCCAACTAGTACCTGGACATTGGCAACCCTAAATACCAGGGGTGCTGTGCAAAGGAAGGCACTGGCAAACCACCTCTGTTCGTCTCTTGCCTTGAGAACCCACAAGGGGTCGCCATATGTCAGCTGCGACTTGACGGCACTTTACGCCCACACAGACACATTAAGTTTCTGCACAGGATTGTGCCAAGAGGTGCTGAGCCCCACCGACCTTCCCCCCTGCTGTATAGAAGCTAAGGTTCAGTTGAATGCTGCTTAGCACCAAGGGAACACCCTCCTCTCCCCTTGGCCCTCTGCTAAGTGACCAGCTTAGGCAAATTCCCTTCATCAACAGGTACCTCAAGCTACTTACTCAAGCTAGAGCTCGATGGGAGACGAGTAACATATGATGCAAAGCTTCAGCTACCAGGAGTGCCCTGCTGCCTGAAGCTAATACAGCAGTATTAGTTTACAGCTGTGGAGATGGGGCATCGTTTTCATTTGAGGAGGAAGCGGGGAGCTGTTTGCCCATAAAGTATTTTTCTGCAAGTCTACAGGGTCTAGGCCTCTCTGTGCTGTCTGCCCTATAAAATAGCCTTGTTGGTCATCTGCACAGTCAGCCAGGACCACAGCCAGCTACAACCTGGCCCTCAACCACTTATTGCCAATCGGCAATCTCCCCTAGTCATTGGATGGGCTGCTGTGATGTCATGGAATGTTTATTGACATTCCAACTTCTTGGGGGGGCGGGTTAGAGACAAGGCTGTGTTGTGTAGTCTACAGTTAGGAGATAAAGGATAGGGAGGCCCAAGCGGATGAGGGGTGTGGGATGGGGGAGGGAAGAGCAGATTATAATTTATGAAATTGTACTAGTTTGGAGGACTGTGAGGAAGAAGTGAGCTGGAGAAGAAGAGTTGGTCTTTATACCCTGCTTTTCTCTACCGTAAGGAGTCTCAAAGCGGCTTATAGTTGCTATCCCTTCCCCTCCCCACCGCAGGCACCTTGTGTGGTAGGTGGGGCTGAGAGAGTTCTGAGAGCACTGTGACTAGCCCAAGGCCACCCAGCAGGCTTCATGTGGAGGAGCGGGGAATCGAACCCAGTTCTCTAGATGTCCACCACTCTTAACCACTATACCACACCTAGTCAGCTTGAAAATGCTCCGATTTAGCTGACGCCAGGATATTTCCTCAAAGTGGCAGAAACCTAATATCTCCGTGCAACTCTCCCCTTTTTAAATTGCTCTCTGTGTGCTAATAATAATTAGTCAGATCTCTGAAGTGGGAGTTGGGCATTATGCTGACTAGTGGAAGGATCGGTTTTAATGGTGTGAGATGCATATTGTGTGGTTGCAGCAGGGAAGGGGTTATACATGTGGGGGCCAGCCTAGCCCCATTATTGCTGGGTGGCTGCCCACTCTGTCTAGAGCTAACGAAGCTCGTGCTGAGTCAGCACCTATCCTGCTTCCTGCCTACTGGCTTGCTATGCTACTACTTCCTTCTCTTTTCAGTATTGGTTCCCTCTCCGGGTTTGTGTGGAACATGAGGGTGCCTTATAGCAGGGGATGTAATGACAAGAGTCACTGCTGGATCTAGGCAGCTTTTCCTCTCCCTCTTCCTCCATTGTCCTCTTCCTGCAGCCCCGGACCCACATGTAGTGTTGCAGCTCTGGGCTGGAAACATTCCTGGAGATTTGGGGGTGGGGCCCAGGGAATGCGGGGTTTAGGGAGGGGATGAACCTCAGCAGGGCATAATGCCATAGAGTCCACCCTTCAAATCAGCCATTTTCACGTTACTAATTGGCGCATCTACTCATTATTATTCAAGCATGCGTACAGCTTACTCTAGTAACCATTTTCTCCCTGTCGTCTGGAGATCAGCTGTAATTCTGGGAGATCTCCAGGCCCCATCTGGAGGTTGGCAACCCTAAGGGGTCCTACCTTCTTTTCTCTCTCTCTCTCCCCCCCCTCCCCAGGTTTTTGAGAAATTGGAAAAGTGCAGAGATGGTGCAAAGCTTGGGAGATATTTTAGAGCAGTGGGTATATTTAAGAGAGCTCAGAGGAATCCTTCCCTCCCTCCTTGCTAAGCAAACAGGCACTTTAAAATAACGGATGCAGAATAGGACAGGCGTTTTTAGCGGTGGCATTAGTAGATGGACAATCCACCAATGAAACTTCCTCCAAGGAGAAGTGGTGATGGGGGGGTGGACTGACTTTGCTAATCAAACGACATGTCGGCAGACAGTCATCCCACACGGTCTCTCCCGGCATGCTCAGTGCCCATTGCCATGGGAACACAGCAGGAAGAGCCCAAATGTGGGTCAGGGTTGCGCTGCCGGCAGTGGATTAGTCGAGATCCACGTGGCTGAGCAGGTGCCAGCTGTTGGAGACATGTGCCCTACAGAGAGGGGATCTGACCGGCTGCCTCAATGGCCTCCCATCAGCCTCTCCTCAGGCCATGTGACAAGGACTGAAGTTGGTATCCCAGAGCTGAGCATGTGCAAGCATGTTGTAGAAGAGTTGGTTTTTATATGCCGACTTTCTCTACCTTTAAGGAGTCTCAAATGAGCTGACAATCACCTTCTCATCCTCTCCCTACAACAGACGCCTTGAGAGGTAGGTGGGGCCGAGAGAGTTCTGAAAGAACTGTGACTGGCCCAAGGTTACCCAGCTGGCTTCATATGTAGGAGTGGGGAAACCAACCCGGTTCACCAGATTAGAGTCTGCCACTCATGTGGAGGAGAGGGGAATCAAACCCGGTTCTCCAGTTTAGCATCCGCCACTCATGTGGAGGAGCGGGGAATCAAACCCAGTTCACCAGATTAGAGTCCGCTGCTCATGTTGAGGAGTGGGGGATCAAACCCAGTTCTCCAGATTAGGGTCCACCGCTCTTAACCACTTAACCACTACACCACGCGAGCTCTCAATTCTTTCTTTTCTAAGCACAGTACAATTTTAAAAATTTCGTGCATTATAAATACCTTCATTACTTGGTGTGTAGATGCAATCATATATTTATTTTTATTGAGATATTCCCCTTGGGCAGAAAAGGGAGGGGTATAAGACAACTTCCAACGTTGCTCTCCCTGCCTCAGTTTTATCCTCCTAGCAACAACAATGTAAGGCTAAAAGCGTGTGCCAGGCCCAGGGTCACTCAGCAAGCTTCCATGGGGATTTGAACCTGCATATTCCAGATCCTTGTCTCACACTCTAAACATTATGCAGCGCTGGCCTTTTGGATTCTATTAAGAAATAATTCTAGAAAAAGTGTCTATGGGTGGGGAGAAATAGAAGAGAAGGATTAAAAATCAAAATTTTGAGCTGATATCGAATTTTCCCAGCTGCAATGGAGGGACCGAATTTATTTCAAAATACCGCATCTCAAGAGTCAGGCATATTTATATTGCAAGAGAATTAGTTTCTTTATATTTTTCGAAATTAATTCTGAGATCTGAATCTTATTTGAAGCCTCCCGAATTAGAAGCAGGGCTGGAAGTGCGTTCTGCATCCGCTCACAGTTTGGATTTGCTGGTGCCGCTGGGGCGGGGAGTATTTAAAAGAAAAATTCTTCTTTGAGAATGGGACAATCCTGCTTTTCTGCATTTCTTTATCCTCAGGATAGATATCATCACTGTATTTGTGTAACTGATAATGTCAAGAGGCATGTTTAAATGGTACTTAGTTTTACAGAATGCAGCTGCTGAGGTTGTGATGAAAAGACAAAATTGCGTGCATGCGTGTGTGCGCGTGGACTATTAAATGCTTTCTACAGCCTCTTTTTCTTACTGAAAAGTGCTTGCTCCCAGGTATGTTTGGCCTTGTTTTGAGAAAAAATGCTGCTACTTTGCTGCTCTCTTAATGTTTCTATACTTCTGCCCTGCATTCAGTAACATTCCTCAAACAATATTTTAGTAATAGTTACCACAGCCCTATAGGGTTGCCAAGGTCCGGGTTGGGAGATACCTGGAGATTTTGGGGGCGGAGCCTGAGGAGGGCGGGGTTTGGGGAGAGGAGGGACTTCAATGCCATAGAGTCCAATGGCCAAAGCGGCCATTTTCTCCAGGTGAACTGATTTCCATTGGCTGTAGATCAGTTGTAATAGCAGGAGATCTCCAGTAATTATCCCCATGAGACATACGTGCAGGAAGGCTGTGTCTGAGAGGTCTCTTATGAAACCGTTCCCTCCTTTTTTAAAAGTACTTTTGGCAGATTTTTTGCAAGAAGAAGAAGTGGTTGAAGGGATGATTATAACGGCTTACAGAATTAACTATGCTTATGCAACTAAAAATAAAGTACCAAGAGATTGTCTACTTCAACTCTTCTCCAGGAGCCACCGTGATTTAATTCTTAGCCATCACTACACCTCCACTGACAATAGAAGGTACCCCAAATCTGCCTCCTGATGCCACTGCCAAGTGGTTAGGTTGTGGTTGCAACGCATTCCTTTAACTGCTACACCACATTACCTCTTGGTCCAGTTCTGGAGTTGTGGTAGTTGAGGCGCTTAAGGAAGGCCACCAGTTTCACAAGAGCAGCTGTATTTGACAGTTGCATTTGGGTTTTTTGACTGTGATCATGAGACAGAAGCTGATCACCGATATTTCGGCAATGAAAAACTCGAATGCTCACAGGGACAGGTTTGTATTGGGTTATTGCAGAACTGTGTAAAGTGCCGTTGAGTCGCAGCCAACCTATGGTAACCCAGTAGGGTTTTCAAGGCAAGAGACTAACAGAGATGTTTTGCCATTGCCTTCCTCTGCAATGGGCAAAAATGATGGTGATCCAAGGAATTTGGCAGCTATTAATGTCGCTAAGGACTACTTAGCTGAGCACCGAGCAAAAAGATTTTTTTAGAAACACATCGGGTTGGATTCAGCCAGCTTGTTTCACTCTAGCTCTCCCAATTCTCCCCCTAACTCCAGCCACTGTCCCACATGACTTTTGTCCATGTAGGTCCCATGATTAGGGTTGTGGTGGCTGGAGATCTCCTGGGATTGAACACATGAAGCTGCCTTCTACTGAATCCAACCCGTGGTCCATTAAAATCAGTATTGTCTACTCTGACTGGCAGCGGATCTCCAGGGGCTGAGGCAGAGGTCTTTCATATCACCTACTTGCCTAGTCCCTTTAACTCAGTGGTTCCCAACCTTTTTTTGACCAGGGACCACTAGGACTTTTTTTGTTCGGTGCAGGGACCCCAAGGTTCAAAATAAAAATTCTGAGAATTTGAAAATAAACTTTAATCATAACTGTTAGTTAAACATTAAGCTTAGAATAATATTGGAATATATATTTTTCTAATAGAGAACTTTTAATTGAAAATATTACATTATTATGGGTTTATAACTTTGTTTCGCGGACCTTAATTTACTTCTCGCGGACCCCTGGGGGTCCACGGACCCCTGGTTGGGAACCAGTGCTTTAACTGGAGATGCTGGGGATTGAACCTGGGACCTTCTGCATGCCAAGCAGATGCTCTACCACTGAGCTACATTATCTCCAGGTGACTGAGATCAGTTCACCTGGCTGCTTTAGAAGGTGGATTCTGTAGCATTATATCCCACTGAAGCCCCTCCTCTCCCCAAACCCCGCCTTCTCCAGGCCCCACCTCCAAAATCTCAAGGTACTTGCCAACCCAGAGCCGGCAACCCTACCCATGACCCCCAGTATAACCTTTTTGGTGTTCAAAGAGAACTGCTTCCTCCATTGTGTACCGGCAGAAAAGATGGTTGGATCCAGTCCACAGTTCATTTATGCTGGTTTGTATTAATTGTGGCTGATTTATCTGTCTGTGTACACAATTGCCAGCTGGTTGCAGAATGCCATGGCAAGGATGAGGGAAACAGAACTCTACTGGACTGCGTGAGAATGCACGTGCGCGAAAAGCTGATTGCACTGTACGGTATGAAGGAATCCATTGACGCAATCTGCTGAACAGCCATTGAACTAGTGGACGAACGGGGGGAAGGTCTGTCGAAAAACCGGCTACCTGTTTGTGACTGGCAAATGGGGCGTGAGTCAAACAGGCAGGTGGTTTGTGCTTCCCTGGAACAGACGTCTTTTATTTCAAATATCCTGTGAAATTGGGTTGCCAGCTCTGGGTTGGGAAATACCTGGAGATTTTGGGGGTGGAGCTTGGGGAAGGTGAAGTTTGGGGAGGGGAGAGACCTCAACCGGGTATAATTCCATAGAGTCCACCCTGCAAACCAGCCATTTTCTCCAGGGGAACTGATCTTGATCGTCTGGAAATGAACTGTAATAGCGGGAGATCTCCAGGTGTCCCCTGGAGGTTGGCAACCCTACTGTGAAAGGTGATGCTGCGCTCTCTCGTGATGGCTGTTCTCAGAGCCCACACTGGGTGGGAGTCATCATGACTTGGAAGTTCTGTTAGGCCTCATGCCAACCTCCAGGAGGGGGCTGGAGTTCTCCCAGAATTATAGCTGATCTCCAGACTAGAGATCAGTTCCCCTAGAGAAAATCACAGCTTTGGAGGACGGAGTCGATGCCATTGCATTTCTGCTGAGCTCCCTCCCCTCCCCAAACTGCCCTCCTGGACTCTGCACCCAAATCTCCAGGAGTTTTCCAACCGACAGTTGGCAACCCTACCTCCTGCCCCTTATCTGACCATAATGAGAGCCCTGAGGCTTTGTCTCTCAGGTTGGGGCAAGGCTCCGCAAGTATCAATAATGACCCCCCGAGGTCCTGTCCTTTCCCCAGTTATGTAATTAATTGTCCCCGGATGACGAAAAATCCCTGTGGTCTCATTAGCGCAGCCCTGTTCCCCCCCAGGCCTAGCAGATGGCAAATCACAGGGTGTTCCTGTCCGCCTAGATTAACGTTGACGGACAATCCAGAGCTCCCGGGGTTGTGTGGGAGAGAGCGTATTGCAATATTTGTGTCGTTTATTGGAAGGGATTTGCGTTTTCTGGTCCAAACGTAGACTGAGTAAAAACAATGAAACGTTTCGGGCAATCTTACCCCAAGACCTGCTTCAACAAAACCGCTTTAATCGGCTTAGAAGGGTGTGTGCTTAAGGTCTCTGCCAGGTCCTTTTTAGGGAGGGCATTCTACCAGTGGAATGCCATCACTGGAAAAGGTCTGCTCTGTGCCTCTACAGATCCGGCCACCACGGTTGCCAGTCTCCAGGTGGGAGCTGGAGATCTCCCAGGATTACAACTGATCTCCAGATGAAAGGGATCCGTTTCCTCTTTGAAATCTGGTGTTATGGCACTCTGCCTATATGCACCTAGAAATGTAATTATCAGATTGGAAAGCGAAGGCCAGGAGACTCCTGCTTGGACGGGGATTAATCTAACTAACAAGATGCCCAAGGCTTCTCTTATGTCCTGGGTAATTTTGGTGACCATGAAAGGTCTAAGGTTCGTAATCTGAAGAAGTGTGTTTTAAGAGGCAAAACCAGAGAGTTTAGTTACCAAAAGACTTAGACACATCTCTATATGGCTGTCCTTGACCAGGGCCAGGGCTTTTTTGGCTCTGACCCCAGCCTGGTGGAACTCTCTGTTGAATGACACCAGTGACCTACGGGACCTAGCTCAGTTCTGCAGGGCATGTAAGACAGAGGTGTTCCACCGGGCATATAGTTGAGGTAGGGTTGCCAGGTGGCTTGGAATGGCGGGCAATTGCCTGCCGATCCATTGGCCGGCTCACCGCAAGGATTGTGCACGTGTGTGGCTGCGAGCAACCCGATCCCATCATTTCTGGTTTGCTTCCGGAAGCACCACAGTGCAAAAGTACGATTTACCACTCAAACGGGGTGCGGGCAAAATCAGTTTTGCCACACAGATGTGTGAGGGAGGGTTGTGCAGGGTCGAAAGAGTGACACAGCCGTCTCAAGCAGCACCCATTAGTTACCATGATGGATTCAGTCCTATTTTTAAACTAGGGGTGGAGGTACTATTTTCTGTTCTCTGTCTCAGGGCTTTCAATATGTTTCGGGCCAATCCTTCACTTGCATATGAGCTGCAGGAGTACTGAAGGGATCCTCTCAGATTGGATTCCCACCTCAAGTAAGCTGTAATCCCAGGTTGCCCAGCCTACGTCTTTCAAAAACGGCCAGCTTCCGTGCACCAAGATTCCATCAATTGCTTAGATTCCTTCGCGCTCTTCTCCACATCAGCATTTCCCCCCCTCCAGGCATCCGGTGCCATCTTCTACGTGCCACAAGGGATCGTCCGGGGCCGAACCTTCAGCGCGGCACGCCTGACCTGGAATCACTCCACAGTGTGCTTGTGAAAGATGGCAGGGAGTGAGGGGGGGGGATATGCAGCGCGGGGGGGGGGAATCGCTTCCCTACCATGGGCTCCCATGCCCTAAAATGACCTCGCTCGTCGCATGAATGCACTATGTGCCGCAGCACGTTCCTTTCCCCTCTTTGAGTTCTCTGTTTCTGATCCTTACTACTCTCATGCTCATGGGTGTGTGTGTGTCAGTTTTTAAATCACACCTGCCCTGGCACATACCTACTAGTGCGTTCAATGCCCCTTAACCCCACCTCAGCCCGACTTACCATTTCTCTGCAGCGGCTTTTAGCTCGGCGCAGGGGGCTTCCTCCACGGGAGCGCCCGGGGCTTGTCCCTCTGCAGGGGCTTCCTGTTGGCTGGGGCTCTCTGACATGCTGGGTGAGTGGGTGCCTGTGTCTGCACTGATGGAGGGGAGTGACGACTCCGCGGGCTGCAGGCAGCCGGAGCCCTGCCCAGTCAGGCAGGGAGGGGTGGCTGGGTGGATCCTGGGTAGTTGAGATATGCACTTGCGGCAGTGCTGAGGTCAACTGGCAGAAGGCTTAGCTGGGACAGGCAGCCTCCCGTCCCCTGGACCGGGGGACGGTTAACCATCTCGGTCAATTGGGACTCTGACCTGGAAATGGCCACGAGGTAAGGCCAAGGAGGTCAGCCGCGACAGGAGACTGCGAGAAATGTCTGTCTCCTGTCTTCTTTTGTGGCCCGCAATGTAGCCACAGAAAGGGCAAGATTGTCCAAGAAGGCGGACAGCTGCCCAGTTTGGAATCAACCCCAAGTCCCAGGAAGAGGAGGCTGAAATTTGACCGTGGATCAGGAGCAAGAGCCGTCCCCCTGGAAGAGTTGGGCTGGCTTTTTGAAAACTATGGTGGTATGGAATTGTGTGGGGTGAATTTTGGGGGTGTCGGTGGGGTTTGATCTTGGGAAGCCGGCATAGCATGCTTGCATCAGAGATTGTGAGAGGTGCCAAGCATGCTTAGTGTAACTGGAAACCCTGCCTCTTAATTTCAGGTATGGGTGGGCAGGAACGGCACTCTTCACATGTGCAGAAGAATGGTTGGGCTTAAAAGCATAAGCCCCTGCCCTGAAAGATGGGATTAAGCCCTGGCTCAGACGAAGGGTCGGTTTGGTGTACCTTTTAAAATTATTAATTGATTAAAATGTTCACACCCCATCTTTCCTCTTGGCTCAAGGTGATCTTTCCCAATATGCATGTGTGTGTTTGTGCATTCCTTAGCATCGATTCATGGTGTGTTACGATTGTGGGAATCTTTCCTAACTGTGAGGGGTGAGTGAGAGAGAAACGTGAGAATACTTTGAAAGCACGCTGTGGTATTGTTAAAATTCTGACGTGTGAATGTTTCTGTGAGTCAGCCTGGCACGTGAGAAGGGTGGCAGGAAGAGAGACGCTTGTGAAACTTCTAGGTGTGTTTGTAATGGTGGCATGTGTGTTGATGTGCTATTGCATTGCACATTCGACTGGCTAAAGAAAGATGTGGGAAGGTGTTGATCTACCCTATTGCATTTTTAGTGGCACCTGGATAGCATAATTGGGTGCAACCTGGTCTAGACCTAGGGGTACTTAAGCCCCGTAGTTTTCAGTGGGACCAAATTGTGTGTATGGATTGTGGTCAGATTGTGTACAGGACTCTGGCTATCTGTGCATGTAAACAAAGTTAGGCGTGCAATGTGCGTGGATTTGTATGTGACAAGCTAACTTTACTGGGCTGGTGTGCATAAGGTCATTGTCTATTGGCTAGCTTGAGAAGTGGTTTGCTGAGGAAATTTTGGGAGGAGTGCATGTTGTGAGTCCCATGAAGGTGGCGGATCATTTTCACACAACTGTGATTTGTTATTTTATTTAAGATATTTTTAACCTGCCTTTCTCCAGTTATGGATTCAAGATCGCTATTTTGGGATGCAAAGGTGCAATCCATCACATTTTTTAAAAAATCTCGCCCTTCCACCAAGGAGGTCAGAGAGGCACATAGGATTCTCCCTCCTCTATTTTTTTGTCACAACAGACCTGTGAGGTAGGTTAGGCTGAGAGATTGGCCCGTGGGCACCCAGTGAGCTAGACGAGGTTTGTTTCAATCCAAGGAACCGGCATTCAGGATTAAACTCTGATTAAGAAACCCACTTAAAATGAAGGATACCTCAATTTGTGAGACCTAGCATGATGGAGTGTCGGACTGGGATCTGGGAGAACCAGGTTCGAAACTCTGCTCTGTCACTGAAGCTTGCTAGGTAACCTTGGGCCAGTCACATACTCTCAGCCTAGGGTTGCCAACCTCCAGGTAGCAGCTGGAGATCTCCTGCTTTTACAACTGAACTCCAGCTGATAGAGATCAGTTCCCCTGGGGAAAATGGCCGCTTTGGCAATTGAACTCTATGGCATTGAAGCCCTTCCCCTCCCCAAACCCCACCCATCTTAGGCTCTGCCCCAAAAACCTCTCGCCGGTGGTGAAGAGGGACCTGGCAACCCTATCTCAGCCTAACCAGAGTGGATAAAATGGAGGAGAGGTGAATAATGTAAACTGCTTTGGTTCCCCCTTGTGGAGAAACGTGTATAAATTAAGTAAGCATATAAATACTAAATAAAGATGCTCATGCTCATTCATCGAGAGAAGTCAGTTGAAGACTTTGGCCTCAAAACATTGCAGAATGTGAGAAGGGAGGGAATGTACAACTCTGACAATCAACCAGGTTCATGCCTATCAGAAACACTCACCCCATTTGTTGGTTGCTCTAACCTGGATAGCCCCAGGATAGCCAGATCTCATCAGATCTCAGAAGCTAAGCAGGGTCAGCCCTAGCTAGTATCTGGATGATGAAGAAGAGTTTGTTTTTATATGGTGACTTTCTCTACCACTTAAGGGAGAATCATACTGGCTTACAATCACCTTCCCTTCCCCTACCCACAACAGACACCCTGTGAGGTAGGTGAGGCAGAGAGAGCTCTAACAGAGCTGTGATTAGCCCAAGGTCACCCAGATGGTCTTATGTGTGGGGAAACCAACCCAGTTCATCAGATTAGCGTCCGCCGCTCATGTAGAAGAGTAGGGAATCAAACCCGGTTCTCCAGATTAGAGTCCACTGCTCCAAACCACTGCTCTTAACCACTACACCACGCTGGATGGGAGACCTTCAAGGTAATGAGATGGAGGAAGGCAATGACAAACCACCTCTGAACCTCTCTTGCCTCGATAACCCTATGCCATTATTCAGCTGTGACTTGACAGCAAAAAAAAAAAAAATGTTGGTTTTGTCTGACTTACAGAGTGAATGGAAGAAAAAACTAGCCAGGAAAGGGGAAGCAATGAAAATTCATATGAGTAGTCCTCCAGGGTCCTCCAAAGTAGTCCTCCAAAGGTCTTAGACTGGGGGGGGGGAGAATTGCTCTTCTTTCTAGGTCTCCCCTTCACACTACCCAGACCTAGCCAAACAGTATGATATAAATCTCATGACTTGCCCAAATTCTATAGTGAACAGGGCCCCTGGGATTTTGTCCACCCCCTACAGCCTTGGGGTACTTTCGGCTCCTTGCCCCAGCTGAGATGGTCAAGGGAGTTTTTATATGGGATTTCACTGCCCCCTAGTGCTCAGAGGGTTAGAATGCATTGGGAAAATAGATTGCTGCCTTAAACCCTTGCTAGCCTGGATCTCGTCAGATCTCAGAAGCTAAGCAGGGTTGGCCCTGGTTAGTATTTGGATGGGAGACCACCAAGGAATACCAGGGTTGCTGTGCAGAGGAAGGCACTGGCAAACCACCTCTGTTAGTCTCTCTTGCCATGAAAACCCCAAAAGGGGTCGCCATAAGTCAGCTGCGACTTGACAGCACTTTACACACACACTTAAACCCTTTGTAAGGGATTCCCCCCTCCTGCATTTATTATAGTGATTTTGTGATTGCTTTATGGCGCGGTTTTAATTCTAACACTTCCCAAACACTGCTTTATAGAAGGTTATAGGCCAATAACACAGGTTCCTATATGTGTGTGTGTAAAGTGACGTCAAGTCGCAGCCGACTTATGGCGACCCCTTTTTGGGGTTTTCATGGCAAGAGACTAACAGAGGTGGTTTGCCAGTGCTTTCCTCTGCACAGCAACCCTGGTCTTCCTTGGTGGTCTCCCATCCAAATACTAACCAGGGCTGACCCTGCTCAGCTTCTGAGATCTGATGAGATCGGGCTGTACCATGCTGCCTTCCCTCCTCAGGTTCCTATAGGACACATTAAAAAGGTAGTTTAACAGCCGAATATAACACAATTAGCGCTCATGATTAGAATCTGAGGACTTTAATTTTTTAATAGAAATAAATAGAAAACTTTGAGCAGTAAAAGAAAATTATTTCCCCCCCTTTGGAATGAGTGAATGCATTTTATACCCCACCCTCCAAGATATATTTCTATTCTTGAACTGTGTGGATACCCCATTTCTCTTTCGGAAGCATGTTCTGTTGGAAATTGTTCCATCATTAAAACAACAACAACACTTCTTTAAATGTTTCTTAAAGAGGAGAAAGCATACAGGGGCATACTGAAGGGTTACCAACCTCCTGGTGGTAGCTGGAGAGCTCCCACTATTACGACTGATCTCCAGGTGCCAGAAATCAGTTCACTTGGAGAAAATGGCTGCTTTGGAAGGTGGACTCTATGGCATTATAGCCCATTAAAGTCCCTCCCCACCCCAAACCCCGCCCTTCTCAGGCTCCACCCCCAAAATCTCAAGGTATTTCCCAACCTGGAGCTGGCAACCCTGTTTTTAAGACAAGGTTTTGCTGACTCAAAATGTATAACATGAAAAAATATGAGGACTTTTCATTTTTTTAATGGAAAATAGAAATTGGAGCAATAAAAGAAAACCATTCTTTCTGCTTTTAGAAGGAGTGAATGCATTTAATATCCCACCACCCTTGGATACATTTCCATTCTTGTACTGTGTGGATGCTCCACTTCTCTTTTGGAACCATTGTTCCATCATTAAAAACATCAACACTTCTTTAAATATTACTCAAAGAGGAGAAAGCATACAGGAGCATATTCTTGGACATACAACACTATTCTGGTAGAAAAAATCCCAGATAACCACAGGTGCCAGAAAATCACATTTTCTTTATTGTTTTCTAATGCATGTCTAACAAGCAACAGCAGGCTGATTTCACATTGATCTCCTGATGATTTATGAAATACATTAACAACTTAACGAAATCTGGATCCACCCATGGATAAGTGTTTGGAAAGAATGATTCAAACAAGATTCAAACAATTAAATGATTTTTAGCTGACTGTTTTTCTGCTGAGCCAAAGCATTTGGACAGCTGAAACTGGTGAAGAAGACCAAGCTATTAGCAAAAAGCCACCAAAAAATAAGAAGATAGCAGTTACTGGAGCACTCTCAAACATAGCTACTTGGAAGGATGTCCATTTCATGTAAGTGAAGTAAACATGCAGACCTCTCTGGTTGTGATGACATAGAAAAAGCTCTGTGTAGAAACAGGAACATTCCCCTTCCCAATCCATCTGTCTAAAGTAGAAGGATAATGACTATGAACCCTCAGGCTACAAATGAAACCGCTGGGTTAGATCCAGCCAGCTTTTCCATTGCTAAAAAAGGAGGAGGTGATCCACTTTGTTGTTCAAAACTGCTATGCTGGGGATCATGGGACCTGAATGGACAAAAGCCATGTGAGGTAGGGGTTTCAGAAAGGAGGGAAACTGGGTGAAGACTGCTTGAAAAAGCAGGCTGGATCCAACCCACTGTCTCTAAAGTGTCACAACAGCACATTTCTGCCCAGGCTAATGTGGTGAGAGAGTTGGTAGATGCCCCTGACCTACTTACTTACACGGAGTTGCATTTGGGATGGGTTGGCACCGCTTTACGTAGGTATCCACGTGTGCCACAATACTATTTTTACTGACTCCCTGGACTGTGGCGCTTCGTCTCTCCCCATTGCGATATTCACGAGTCGCCGTTGCAGTGAAGGGAATGTTCCCGTTCATTTTTTGGCCTTCCATGGTCACTTCACACGTGTGGTTAGGGGGAACATCGACCTCTACCGTTTCTGAAAATGTGACTGACTCGCTCATTGTAGAACCCGCACTCCAACTGAATGTTTTCTCCATAGTTACGCTCCATCCCACCTCCAGTATCGAAAAGATCCCTGCGCTCATGCTAGTGCTCACACCTATTGAGAGGGAAGTGCTAAAATCCCAGCGGCGTTCATTAGTTACCGTTTTGGATAAGGAGGTGATCTTCTTCACTGTATTACAGTTCTTGTTGGTGATCCTCGTGGAGACTAAGGTAAAGGCCTGATTGTTGTATGACCCCCTTTCCTTCATGTAATGGACATTGTTGATGCGCTGTGAGAGATAATCTTTATAAACCACCAGCGCTTCGTAATGTTTATACCAATATTCCTTACCATTGATCCCTATGAAGAATGCTTTATTATGGGGGTCTACCTTCCCAACGCCGTATTTATTTTTCCCTACATAGGCTCGGTATCCTGGGCAAGAGCTCTTTATAGAATTGGATGGAATACCACCCCAGGAATCCTTTTGCCACTTCAGGGATTCAAAGCTATTTTCATTTACCAAAAGCCAGAAATTAGAATTCTTATGTTCCTTGCCGCCATAAGTATATAAACAGTACGAGCCACGGTTTGGGCTGTAGAAACCGGGTGAGCAGCCTGATTCCTGGCAAATGTATTCCGTCCTCTTGGCATATTTATTCCAGATGGACACAGCACCGTTGGGGACAGACCCTCCGAACCAAACCCATTTCAGAGTGGTACCACTGAAAGCATCGCTGTTCCTGCTAGAATATCGACTGTTTCTATTCATGATCTCGGCTGCCTCGCTGCCATTGCTACAGACTGAAACAACAAAATAAAAGAGAAAAAGAATAGAGAGAAGATTAAAGTGTTGAAAACAGGTGAGGCCCTTGGCCCCTTCTCTCATCTTCATGGTGTAAGAGCACCTTTGCATCTTCAGGACCTCCTGATATACCCCCCACAAAGAACATGGTGTTCTACGAATACCAACTTGTTGGTGGTCCCTGGCCCTAGGAACGTGTGGCTGTCCTCGATAAGGGCCATCTTTTTCAACAAGGGCCCTGATCCTGGCTTGGTGGAACGCCCTTCCTAATGACCTTGAAGAGTTCCGCAGACGTGGGCAGCCACGAGTGCTGGCCTCCCTACCTCCCCCTCTCTCCCCCACGCCTTTGGTTTGATGGTGTGGGTTCTTAAGCTGATTTTGAATTTTCCAGCAACTGTTGATTGAGCCAGTTTTGTACTTAGATTAAATTATTCTTATTGTTTTAATATTCTAATTAAGAGATGATAGATTTTAATCGTTTCATTGTAGTGAACTGTTGTAACCCCCCCTGAGCCCGGCTTTGGTTTGGGACTGAGGACGGGCTAGAAATATTACAACAACAACAACAACAACAATCATCATCTTATGGCATGCCATCTCAGTAATACTGGGATTCCCAATTGTGCAGGAGGACTCTATGATGTGACTTCTTCCATAATGCCAGATGGGGAACCCTTTAAAATGCTGAAGAGGGTGAATAGCATGGGCTGAAATCTGGAAATCAAATGGACACTAAACACAAGATTTAAACAAGAAAACCTAGAATCATAGAATCATAGAGTTGGAAGGGAGCACCAGGGTCATCTAGTCCAACCCCCTGCACAATGCAGGAAATTAACAACTACCTCCCCCCCATCCCCAGTGACCCCAACCCTCCCCCCCGCAATTCAGGATCCCACAATCAAAGCACTCCCGACAGATGGCCATCTAGCCTCTGCTTAAAGACCTCCAAAGAGGGGGACTCCACCACCCTCCGAGGCAGTGCATTCCACCATTGAACAGCCCTCACCGTCAGAAAGTTCTTCCTAATGTTTAGGTGGAATCGCTTATCTATTTGTTTAAATCCATTACTCCGTGTCCTAGTCTCCGGAGCAACAGAGAACAAGCTAGTTCCCTCATCAACATGACATCCCTTCAAATATTTAAACATGGCTATCATGTCTCCACTCAACCTTCTCCAAACTAAACAAACCCAACTCCCTAAGTCTCTCCTCCTAGGGCATGGATTCCAGACCTCTGACCATTCTGAAGAGTTTCTGTTTATTTTTTTAAAAAGTTTCAAACAACTTTGTATGAGCATTTTTATCACTTCTGCTTTAGTTTGGGGGTTGGGTGGGGACCAGACTAGAGGTTCAGGAAACTCCTCACACAAACATCCACACAGAAAGGACAATATTGTGAGCTGCCACCACATTTTGCTAAAAGCTTATTTTTTGAGCTGAATCTATCTAGCTGAAGCTGTGAGCAGTAGTAAGAAAGAAGTTGGATTGCTGAAGTAATTATCTTCATGCATTTAAAAATGTACCTGAGAATGGGACAATGGGTCTGGGTCAAAGACTGAACAATGTGTTTTTTTAATGTTTCTTATTGGTGATGGGAAAATGTCTTAGTAATATATGGATTTGTTAGTTCCTAATCAACTTGCACATTTTTGATTTCTTGTTAATATGACCCGTTAATCCTTTTTCTAGGAAGAGAGTCTGTTAAAACTAGTTGGGAAGATTTGGTCTTATTCAGTGCAATCGTAAGAACAGCTTCTTGCGATTAAGCCACAATGAGTAGACCTGACTTGGACTTGAGGACACCTGATTAGTACTCCTCCCTTTGCAAGGGGAGAGATGTGGAAACTGTGGATCAGTCTATTCTATAGGCTTAAGCCTCAAGTGTAATTGGGGGGGAGGAACTATGACAGAAGAATGGTAATGTTCCTTAACCACCTTAGATGTTTCCTCAATGGGCGTCAATTGGTAGGAAATGGCTCTGGCCAAGCACCTGTCAGGTAAAGAGTGTTGAAGGGGGGGCGGGACAACTGAAGTGATGGTCAGCAAGCAGGATTTACTGTACAGGTGATCAATTGCCAACAGTGGCCTGGGATGAATGAATGTACCCTTGCACATGGTAACTAAGCTAAAGATGACCTGGAGAGGTGGATCATTTCCAGGGAGGTGTTGTCTATTTCCTACCTTGCATTGTTGGAGGACTTTTCTGCACTGTTTTCTTCAAGACCGTGAGGGTGACGTTCATGCTGCTGGCCCATGACTGACCAATGATGAAGAACATAAAGAGCAGGCAGACACACAGATGCATCTATAAATATAAAGTAGGAAGGCATTACTGGGGGAGGAGGTCACATGCTGGAAACAAGATTGCCATGGTTTTAAGTAGGTGAAATATTTTGCTGTTTTTTCCCCCCTCCTGTTCTGTTAGTCAGAACAGGAGTTGCAAATGGGGAAGCAGGTCTCCTGCTACAGTGGAAGACTTCCTGGCCCCTGCTGGGGAAACTGACATCACAGCAATGCTGCGACATCACTTCTGGTGGGAATCCAGAAATGACATCAGCACATTGGTGTGATGCTCTAGGATTCTACTTTAATGTCCCTGTCCCCTAAAACTCCTGCCAGTTGACAGTGCCTGGCTGCCAAACTGGCCAGTTTTTCACTGGCATGCCAGGGTTGCCAACCTCCAGGTAGGACCTGGAAATCTTCCTGAATTACAATTGATCTCTAGATTACATAGATCATTTCCCTTGGAGAAAATAGCTGCTTTGGAGGGCGGACTCTATGGCATTGTGCCTCACCGAGGTCTCTCCCCTCCTAGGTAGGGTTGCCAACCTGCAGGTAGTGAAATAAGGTTATGGAAATCCCTATACAGGAAAATTATTTTTCAGTACACAACCACTAATCACTCTAAATATTCTTTTTCAAACTATATTACACTTTATACATATCAACGTATGATGAATTATTACAGTAAGACATACAATACTGAATGCATAAGATGGACCATAACATATAAGTGTCCATAAACCAAAGCTCATATAACTGATGTTCAAAGTTATATAACAAGCATCCATCCAGAATTGTAATAATGTAATAGTTGGAACACCAGGGAAAAAGGGGGGGGGGAAATTCCACTTATCCGGCAGTATGATCATTCAGTGCCAAAATTGAAAGATGCACTTCTCCCGTGGTCAGCTGATCCTTGCTGGCCAATTCTATGTTGTTCCTTGGATGTATTGCTGCTAAAAAGCTAGCATTGAAAATGCTGCTGGAGAAAACTATGCGCTGTACATGTAATTGTACACGCATGCAATGTATACACACAGGTTGTATACACCTCAAATATGTAGAAAGTAACAAGACCCCGGTTTCATCTTGTTTTGCATTGATATTGTGATAGCTTCTTCAGACATACATTTTGCAGAAGCAGCCAGTATGTAGAGAAATGTTCTTACCTGTTACTTGCTTTGATCTGGTGGCTGTTCAAAAGCCCAGGGAAAAGGGGCTGATTTAAAATCTGGCAAGCCTAGCAATGGGATACATCATTTGAGTCTGACCCTAGCAGGGTCATGTGAGGTCCTTGATCTACCTTGAAACTTTAGGCACACAGCTATATCCCAGCATAACTTGCCTGGTGTAGCTCATTGTGAAAAGCTGCAAGTCATCTATGCAAGCTGAAAAATGGTATGAAAATAGCAAATAAGGAGCAGCTCATAATCTGCTACATAGCAGCTGCTGGTAAAACACCTGTTGGTCACCCAGACGTTATGCATACCTGGTTGCAACTCGGACAAAGGGTTGGACCCTGCACATTCTCATCCTATTCCTATCCCCACTGCAGTTCCTATTCTGGATGGTGTTTGTCCACGTGGGCCCCTTGATCCCCAGCATAATCTTTTTTTTGGTTTGGTGTTCAAAAGGGGCCCTTCTTCTTTCTGTTGCCTGTGAAAAAGCTGATAGGATCCAATCCAGATTATGCACATTTTAACAACTCACCTTAGGATCCATGTCAGCGTCTTGCACGCCAGCCCTGGGTTTTGGTCAAGTCACATCCTTGCCCTAATATTTATAGGGATGGGGAAACGGGAGCTTATCAGAACTATCAGAGAGGGGGTTTGTGTACCCTAGGAGTAGGTGCCTTGTTTGCTTTACAGGAGAGTAGCAAATGTGCCATGAAATGTCTCATTCTGGATACTGCTTTTGCTATCATTAAGGGTCATTTATGCGGAACCCGGCAGGTCAACACTCCAAGCCAAAGTTAATATTTGAACAAAGTTAACATTCTTTAATATTTGAACAAACTATGCAGGTGCCTGATAAGAAGGTGTTTTACGGTATGTTCAGACACATCTTGGCATAACACAAAACTGAAATTGAAACTACAAGCCTGTCCCATTCAGCAAATTTAAGCAAGGCCCACTTTAACCGGACAGAGTGAACCACAGTAAACTGCAGCTCTTAAGGAGGGCTAGGGTTGCCAGATCCCCCCCACTCAATTGGCGGGAGGTTTTAGTGGGCAGGACTGGGGCGGCCGTGTGCATGCACAGCTGCACGCACATGATGAGATCTCTATGATCACTTCCAGATTTACTATGGGAAGTGCTGAACTGCCATGGCCGATTTTGGGGGTCTGAGCGCTAAAGCTGCTGCGGCGATGTGGCCCTTCTGGGAGTAAACCTGGAAGTGATGTCATCACGTGCATGTGACAGCCGCTCCAGACCAGGGAGCAATGGAGTCTCCCCCCCCCCGGGGAATGGCAACCCTAGGTGCCTCAGTAGGGTTGCCAACCTCCAGGGGGTCTAATAAACAGCAGGCAGACTCAAAATCTAAATACAATACTCACAATGCAAAGGAGTGATTATTACAAAAAAACATTAATACATGGTGACCAACTGCCAATGGAAAAACGGGGTGGCTGGAGATTTTGGGGGGTGGAGCCTGAGGAGGGTGGGGTTTAGAGAGGGGAGGGACTTCTATGCCATAGAGTCCAATTGCCAAAGAGGCCATTTTCTCCAGGTGAAGTAGGGTTGCCCGGTCCCTCTTTGCTATCGGCGGGAGATTTTGGGGGCAGAGCTTGAGGAGGGTGGGGTTAGGGAGGGGAGGGACTTAAATGCCATAGAGTCCAATAGAATGTGGGAAAATGCCATGACACAGCAGAAAATCAGCCAATGGCTGCGAGAAGTAGGGTTGCCAGGTCCCTCTTCGTCACCAGCAGGAGGTTTTTGGGGCAGAGCCTGAGGAGGGTGGAGTTTGGGGAGGGGAGGGACTTCAACGCCATAGAGTCCAATTGCCAAAGCGGCCATTTTCTTCAGATGAACTGACCTCTATCGGCTGGAGATCAGCTGTAATAGCAGGAAATCTCCAGCTAGTACCTGGAGGTTGGCAACCCTAGCGACAGGTGGCTGTCTTGTGGTCAAAAGCCAGTATTTGGCTTGTTCCTATCTAATATAGTTGAGCTGTGTCGTCTGTTGATCACTTGGACTGAGGGGACTGGAAAGCATTTTCACAATCTTCCGTGTGCTATGATGAATACTATAAATACAGATAATCATATTTTGCTTCCTGTGGGGAGTAGCCTAGAGGAGGCATCTATAAAACTCAAATGAAGCATCTGGACAATGAAAAGTCTCCCCCATCTTCTTTATGGCTCCTGGAGTCTACCAGCTTGCAGGCCACCTTGGGTGTTCCTTAGACTGATAACTGGACACGAATTGTATTCAGAGCTTATCTTTTCATACACTTTGCAAGAGTTTGGCACTCTTTCCTAGGGTCATTAATACATTAGCATTTATTTGCCGTGTGTGTGTCCCTATAAAAACTTCCCAATGAATACAAAGCCTCTAGAAAAGCCTTTCCTTCCCCTCCCCACAACAGACACTCTGTGAGGTGAGTGAGGCTGAGAGAGCTGTGGCTTGCCCAAGGTCACCCAGTGGCTTCGTGTGTAGGAGTGGGGAAACAAATCCAGTCCACCAGATTAGCGTCCACCGCTCATGTGGAGGAGTGGGGGATCAAACCCGGTTTTCCAGATCAGACTCCACCGCTCCAAACCACCGCTCTTAACCACTACACCATGCTGGTGAGAGGCACCTTAGACTATGCACCCATAGAAAAATCATTGTGTCTCCTTATGTTGCTCATGGGAACGCAGCTGGCTTGGACCCAGCCAACATTTCCACTCACTCTCACCCAACTGTCCACCTTATGTCAGCATTTGTTGGCATATGGCTTTTGTCCATGCAGAACCCATGATCTCCCGCATAGTCCTTTTTTTGGTGCTCAGATGGAATCCCCATCTTCTTTTTTCACCGGAGGGAAGCTGGTTGGATCCATTCCACCGGGTGGGCTCCAGCTAGCTTTTTGCTCAACCTCACCTAATTGTCTTTCTTACCACGTTCCCTGTCCCACATGCTGTTTGTCCATGCAAGTCCTATCATCCCCATCACAGCCTCTTTAAGTTGTTGCAGAGGACCTTTTCTCAACAGGAACAAAGCTGGTTGGATCTTTCCCACTGTTTTCTACTCAATCGATATTTTCAAATCCTTCATACGCTGTTTTATTAAAGGGCGCTGAAGTGTTTTGTTAGGTACAAACAACACAAAAGATGAAAACGGCACTTTTACAACTTGCTCAGGCATTGTTTGTGACTGCTGTGTCACTCGATTTCAAAAGAACCGATGGGCCAGTGCTCTCTGGAGCAAGAATAACACACTGCATCTGAAACAGGAACATACATGAAGCTGCCTTATACTAAATCAGACCCTTGGACCATCAAAGTTAGTATTGTCTACTCAGACTGGCAGCGGCTCCAGGGCCTCAGGCAGAGGTCTTTCGCATCACCTACTGCCAGATCCTTTTAACTGGAGATGCTGGAGATTGAACCCCAGGACCTTCTGCATGCCAGGCAGAAGCTCAACCACTGAGCCGCAGCCCCTTCCACTCAACTAAGTTGAGAACTACCTCCATCTTCCCTCTGCTCTTTGGCTGCCCTCTTTCCCATTGCTTCCCCTGTAGAGGGCAACTACTTCGGAACTGCCCACACTCTGCTTACGTTCTCACATGTAACAAACGGTGTGCTTAACTCCAGAACTTTAACATGCGTGCAGGGCTTGCGTAGTGTGATGGAGTAAAAATATTGGATCCAATCTTAGGCTGAAGGAAGTTCCTTCCGCTTAAGGCAACTTCTCCAGCTTCAATTGCACTTCCAATGGAGGAAAGCTCCTTAGGCTGGAGAGAAGCTTCAAACTTTGCTTACTGGAGTGCTAGGACTGTGGTAGGATTCGCAGCATTGTTTTTCTGGCAACGCAGTTCTGGAGAACAGCTAGGAGGCAAAAACAAAATCAGGCTTTCCCCCCTGGTGAATCAACACAAACGTGTTGTGGGGAGACTTCACAACATGTTTCTCCAGCTCTTTCGAGACCAAAAGCGATCAGATCGGAAGACCTCGGAGAGTGACCTGCCCTGTAGTTAACTAAATCATTGCCATTTTCTTTCCCTTGTGCCAAGGTTTTTAGAGGATGGGATGATTTCTTACTTGACAATTTCCTAAATATGCAAAATCTGCTATAAATATCCCTCTGGAGCATCCGTAACCAAGGGCTGTGTCAGGCTGATAGCTCCTTGGTTGGCTGGGGTCTTGGTTACCTTGGATCTGTTTGTCCGATAGCTCCTTGGATGTGCCATGTGACACATCAGAGCTTTGTTTTTACGTTCTGAGAAATGTTCTGTGGCCAAGCTGGCAGTATCTGAAGGAGAATGTTTGTTTTCCGGATCGTGTTGCTGATGCTGATCTCGATGTCTCGTGCTTTATGTGTGACACAGATTGTTAAATGTGCCACCAACGTTTCCCTCTGGCATCCACATGACTATTATGAACCTGGTGATATCATTGTAGGTGGGATTGCCTCTCAACTCCTTGTGCTTTGGGAATATGAACACTTCACCAGATTTCCCGATAACTGTTTTTTAAAGCACCCTATGTAAGACGTTCCATTTATTTGAATAATGCGTGCTCAAATGGGTATTGATGATCTAGTGGAAGAATCCTAAGCAGGTATACTCAGAAGTGGTAAACGTAAAGGTAGTCCCCTGTGTAAGCACCGGGTCATTCCTGACCCATGAGGTGACGTCACATCCTGACCTTTACTAGGCAGACTATGTTTATGGGGTGGTTTGCAAGTGCCTTCCCCAGTCATCTTCCCTTTACCCCCATCAAGCTGGGTACTCATTTTACCGACCTTGGAAGGCTGTAGCTTTAGTCACCTCTAGTCTCTGTGGTGGATTTCTTTGGAACTTTGCTTCTCAAAAACATGGTTAGTAATGAGGTTGAGATCATCACAGACACCTGCGGTTATGTTTCATTCGAATCGCAATAGACCCACAGACCGCTTGTATGGATTAGGATTTCTGTCTGCTCATATCCATCTGTAAGATTTACACTCTTTCTTGTTTTCTTCCTTGAAATACACCAGCCTCCTTTGTGACCCATTGAGCAAAATACAGCCCCAAAGCTATGCATTACATCAGGCAGATAATAAAAACAGTAAAAGGTAAAGGTAGTTCCCTGTGCAAGCACCGGTTCATTCCTGACCCATGGGGTGACGTCACATCCCAACGTTTACTAGGCAGACTTTGTTTACGGGGTGGTTTGCCAGTGCCTTCCCCAGTCATCTTCCCTTTACCTCCAGCAAACTGGGTACTCATTTTATCGACCTTGGAAGGATGGAAGGCTGAGTCAACCTTGAGGCGGCTACCTGAAACCGACTTCCATCGGGATCGAACTCAGGTTGTGAGCAGAGCTTTGACTGCAGTATTGCAGCTTACCACTCTGTGCCACGGGGCTCTTGATAATAAAAACCATAGTTTTTATTAAACATCTGTTGGGCCTCCATACATACTTGGTGGACTGCAGTTGGCTTGGTCGATCACAAGTTGTGCCAGTCCAACACAGACATTTGCTGCCATGTGGATTCCTGAAAATAAAAGATCCCCATAAAAGATATCCCATAAGAATCCCTTCTCCCTCACTGGGTTTAATCAATCATGTTTGTGCTCAAAATCAGTAGTATAGTAAACTTTATTAGAGGAAATTCCTGCTGGGATGAGATACCCTGGGTTTAGATCCAACCAACTTTTCTACTGGTGAAAAGGGGAGGGGGTCCTTTTTGATCAACAAAATGGACAAAAGCCATGTGGGGTGGAAGGCGGAGAACCGGGTGAGATTGAGCAAAAAGTTGGCTGGATCCAACTTCTGGATTTCAAGTAACAGAGAGGACATTAGTTGTTTCTAAAAAAACAGTTCCCTTTTGGGACCGAAAAGACTGCAACCATATGTTGATAGTAACTCTGACAGCAAATAGCTAGACCATAAAAACTGATCACAGATGAAGGATTGAAAAAGAAAGTAAAACTGCGACAGCGTGTTATTTCGTACACTTACAGCTGCAAGGTTATTGTTTGCCCTTTATTAGTTGGCAGACTGAGAATCCCAGCATTTGAGAATGAACATGGGTTCTTGCGAGTGACTTGTGTTAAGGAAGGTAGATAGCGTTCAAGAACATGCAGTGTAATTTATAAATTATTGGAATTTTAATAAGTTAGATTTATTGTACTGAAAAGGCACTGGAATTCTTTTTGATAATTCATGTGGATATATTAGGTGGGAGCCAATCAGCTTTTCTGATGGTGAAAGAGGACTCGTGGTAATGGGTTTAAATTGCAGGCAGAGAGGTACTGGCTGGATATTAGGAAGATGTTTTTTACAGTAAAAGTTGTTCGACAGTGGAATCAGCTCCTTAGGGAGGTGGTGAGCTCCCCGTCATTGGCAGTCTTTAACCAGAGGCTGGTCAAACATTTACCAGGGATGCTCTAGGCTGACCCTGCATTGAACAGGGGTTGGACTAGATGGCCTGTATGGCCCCTTCCAACTCTATGATTCTATGACCACCCAAAACAGCTTTGCTGGGGAACATGGGACCTACATGGACAAAAGGCATGTGGGGAGGGGTGTTATAGTAAGGAGGGGAATTGGGAGAGATTGAGCTTTATCCAGCCTATTAAGATTTGAAATTGATTCTGTAAATGACAATTGAAATATATTTTAGATGTTGCAGAAATATAGTTTAATTCAAGGCAGAATATTTCTGTGACATAATATGTAACTTCTGTTGCAGTGTGGTGACTAAGCACTATCAGCATGTTTTGGTCTTGGCACTTGCCGTGAATGAGATCAATGACAATCCCAGGCTCTTGCCAAATGTCTCTCTGGGACTGCACGTCTATGATAGCTACTTGGACGCACGGATGACTTATCAGGCCATCCTGAAACTGCTGTCTGCTTGTCACAAAACTGTCCCCAACTACTGGTGCGATGGCCAGAAGTTGATGGCTGTTGTTGGCGGTCTGCATTCAGAAACTTCCATCCAGATAGCAACCATCCTGAGCATCTACATTATTCCACAGGTAGTTCATTGGACATAAAAGTTTCTCATGTCACCCCTTATTCTCTTTTCCATTATTTTTCCAGCAGCGGTCAGGTGTCTCAGAGATGGGGTCACCAATCTCCGGGTGGTGGCTGGAGATCTCCTGCTATTACAACTGATCCCCACTTGACAGAGATCAGTTCACCTGGAGAAAATGGCCGCTTTGGCCATTGGACTCCATGGCATTGAAGTCCCTCTCATCTCCAAACCCCACCCTCCTCAGGCTCCACCCCCAAATCTCCAGGTGTTTCCCAACCCAGAGCTGGCAACCCTATTCAGAGAGTAGAAACCAGGCAAACACACAAGGCCTGACTGATAAGGAGCAAACCCAGGCCAAAGAAGGAATGTCCTTTCTGGGGGTGGGTCAGATGCATTTTCAGAAGGTGCTAACAGTTACTTTCATTTGTATGTCAGGGGAGGACCATTGCTCAGGGATAGCCCACATGCTTTGTAACTACTGGCTTCAGCCCTTGCCATATCGAATCACACATGTCTTAAGCAACAAGGCTGAATCTTGAGAGAACCATTTGCCGACCTGCGTAGAGAATATTGCATTAAGGTCTTATTAAGATGGGTTCTGATTTAATTTAAGGCAGCTTTCTGTGTTCCAGCCAAGTGGAATTGGCCCAGATCTTCACACTGAAGTAAGAATGGCTTTGATTACTGGAAACTGAGGACTTCAGTGGGAGTGGGTGCCTCCCTAATGCTCATGGATCAGTAGGGTTGCCAGGTCCCTCTTCACCACCGCCAGGAGGTTTTTGGGGTGGAGCCTGAGGAGGGCGGGGTTTGGGGAGGGGAGGGACTTCAATGCCATAGAATCCAATTGCCAAAGCGGCTATTTTCTCCAGGTGAACTGATCTCTATTGGCTGGAGATCAGTTGAATTAGCAGGAGATCTCCAGCTAGCACCTGGAGGTTGGCAACCCTATGGATCAGAGTTCTAGCACATACATTGGAACATGGAAAGTGCTACAGGGAAAGGCAGGATCTTCCATAATTAATATGGAAAGTGAACATGTTAAACTTAGGGGGGGAAATCACACATTTCATTGTCAATGTTTACTGCTGCTTTTCTCTGTTAAGGATGCAATCCTAAGAAAGTAAGTCCCATTGAATTTAATGGGACTTACTTCTGAGTATACATGCTTACGATTGCCCTGAAAACGTATGAAGAGATCAAATCCATGATAACTTAACTGCCATGGTGATGCAAAACCTTTGGGATGGTTGAGAAAATATGTAGAGTTTGTACTGTTAGTAGCTTCAATGTATTTGTAAATGGCCTAAATTAGGGGTGTTAAACCTAAGACCCGGGGGCTGGATGCAACCCCTTGAGAGCTCTTATCCGGCCCGTAAACCAGCTGAGGCCCCTCTGCTGATCTGGGCTGTCAAGCCCACAACAGGCTTACCAGCCGAGGCAGCCACCCCCACCTCCAGGGTGTCATTGATCAAAGACTGTTAAATAAAAGAAAAAACTGTAAGAGTATTATTGTGTTAAGCATGTTTGTATTTTAAGTAAAAGAATGAAGTAAAAATTATCATTAATTGGCTTGGCCTGTGTCTTCTGTAAAGTTTGTATCTCTAGTGCCTGGCATTAAATTTTATGGTACACGTGGCCCAGCCCAACTAAGTGACATTTATATCATATCCGGCCCTCATAACAAATGAGTTCGACACCCCTGGCCTAAACCATAAGCCACAACAGGGTGAGGGTGGTATCAGCCGGGTGAAGGCACGGGATGTGTCTGGCTATTGCTTACACATCAGATAGCAAAATACAACCACTAGCTCATTTAGAAATATTTATAAGATGAACCTGCATTTTATTGAAGTAGACTTTAGGGAGCAGTAATTACCAGTCTGGAAATATTCAATTCAGACTCCTAAAAGAAAAAAAATGTGTTTTATTTTAGCTTCTCTATGGATCCTTTGCTGCTGTTCCAAATGGCATGACCCAGTCTGCTCCTTTCTACCAGATGGTTTCCAATGAAGCCCATCAGCATACTGGGATTGTCCATTTGCTTCTGCATTTCAAGTGGACGTGGGTTGGGGTTCTGGCTGTGGATGACGATTATGGGGAGGCGTTCGTGCAGTCTTTGCTGCCAAAGTTTTCCGAGAATGGCATCTGTTTTGCCTTCCTGGAAAGAACGCCCAAAGTGGCTTTTATTCCAGGCGCTTTTGAATTTATAGACCAGCTGAGGAAGGTGTCTTCAGTTTTGATCGGAAGTCAAACCAACGTGACGGTCATCTATGGCGATGTCCAGTCAGCCTTTGGACTACAGCTGATGCTGGCAGAGAATCAGTTCAATACCCGGATCCCCATCGACAAAGTGTGGATTACAACAGACCAGTGGGATTTGTCGTCAAACAACTTTTATAAAATGCTCGACATCCAGCTCTTCCATGGTGCCTTATCCTTCGCGGTTCACACAAACGAAGTGCTCGACTTTCATACGTTTGTTCGGCACAGAAATGTTGACTTGCTTAAGCGAGATGGTTTTATCAGGGAGTTCTGGGAACAGGCTTTTGGATGTCTATTTCCACAGCCTCACATGAACGAGAGGAGCGACAAAATGTGCAGTGGTGAAGAGAAGCTGGAGACCCTTCCAGGGCTGCTTTTTGAAATGAGCATGACGGGCCACAGCTACAGTGTCTACAATGCTGTCTATGCTGTGGCGCACGCTTTGCATGGGGTGTGCTCCCTCAGAGCCAAAGGCAAATCAACAGCGCATGAAGGCGGGATCCCGCTTAAGAATATTCAGCCGTGGCAGGTAAAGCCTCCTCAGAGATGCATCTCTATTAGGCCAGAGTTGTGTATGGAATCAGCATCGGGTTGCCAGGTCCCTCTTTGCCACTGGTGAGAGGTTTTTGGGGTGGAGCCTTACGAAGGCGGTGTTTGGGGAGGGGAGGGACTTCAGTGCCATTGAGTCCAATAGCCAAAGCGGCCTTTTTCTCCAGGGGAACTGATCTCTATCGGCTGGGTATCAGTTGTAATTAGGGTGGCCCTCTTCGCCACCGGTGGGAGATTTTGGGGGCAGAGCCTGAGGAGGGCGGGGTTTGGGGAGGGGAGGGACTTCAATGCCATAGCGGCCATTTTTCTCCAGGTAATCTGATCTCTATCGGCCGGAGATCAGTTGAATTAGCAGGAGGTGTCCTGCTACAACCTGGCAGTTGGCAACCCTAGTTGTAAGAGCAGGAGATCTCCAGCCACCACCTGGAGGTTCAAAGGAACAAAAAGAAACTATGTTGCATCAGCCAAGCTAACAACCACCTGGAGGTTGGAAACCATAAATCAGCAGCACATTCCATAGTTCAACAGTGGCTCCTCAAGTGGAAATTTATTCTGCTTGAGTATTTCCAGTGTTGTTTTCCCTACCTTTCCAGCAATTGAGGTTCTTCAAAGTGGTATCTGTTTGTGGGTTTTCTCTGCAGGGGACTCATGGTAGTGAAGTTCCGGAATGCCTCTTGTTGCTTTGCCTGGGCCAATGGAAGATGATCAGCATTTTATCTTACGGTTATGGCAACACTATCCCACACTAGATTAGCATTTGACTCATTAAAAATATTTTGTACACTGGCTGGTCAAATTTAGGTCAAATGTTCTCTAAGGTGGAACTGCCTCAGAAACCTCTTTTTGATGAGAGGCAGGATATAAATCTTCAAATAGGTTTGATATTTAGATAAATACATATATTTTGTAACTAATATAACCATAGCCCACTTTTCACACTAAAGGGGGCCAAAGCAGCTCACAACATTGTTTTTCTCTCTTCCATTTTATCCTCACCACACCAACTCTGTGAGGTAGCAGTAGAAAAGAGCAAGAGTCCAGTAGCATCTTAAAGACTAACAATTTTTTTGGCAGGGTATGAGCTTTTGTGAACCACAGTTCACTTCTTCAGCTGTGGTAGGTGAGGAGGTTCTTGAGATATGGAAACCACAAATAGAGTTCTCTATTTTGGATGTTATTTACAGTATGAATGTTTCTTTAAAAAATGTGTGTCCCATACCTCAGCCAGGAAACTGATTCTGTCCTTGAGGGAGAGAAAATTATGTTCTTCAAGGCCAGGTGTTTATAAACCTCTCTGTGAAGGGCCTAACACATAAGCTTTTGTTGGTTTTGTCCTAGCTCCACTATTTCCTGAAGAACATCTCCTTTAATAACACCATGGGGGACAGTGTCTTTTTCAGGAATGGAGAATTACAGTTTGGATTCGATATTATAAACTGGGTCACTTTCCCAAACCAGTCCTTCCAGAGAGTGAAAGTGGGAAGGATGGATCCGCTGGCTTCTCCAGGCCAAGAGTTCACTATTGATAAACAGAAGATCACCTGGCATAGCAGGTTCAAGCAGGTGAGATCCTCGGGTCATTTTTGAGCCCTCTGAAAGAAAAGAAAATGGATCCTAATAGCTTTTAAAGAAATTTCATTGGATTGTTCCATTGAGTAGTGGCAGATATCTGTAAAGCAGGGTTTGGTTTTACCAGTGTGAAATCTAATAGCTGTGGCTCGGCGCTGGACGAGACAGTGGTAAAGCATCCGCTTTGCATGCAGAAGGTCGGTAGTTGAATCCCTAACATCTCCAGTCAAAATGGTCAGGTAGCCAGTGAGAAAGACCTCACCCAACAGCCACTTCCAGTCAGAGTAAACAATACCGACCATGATAGACCATTGATCTGTCTCAGTATAAGGCAGTTTCTAGTGTGTTCATAGGCCTGTGTTGTGCATTTTACAGTCGAAATGCTCTCCTCTGTCTCATTGTCCCATAGCAACATGTTGACCACCAGCAAGAGAAATGAAATGTCTGAAAAAATATATATCCCTCAAACACTAGATTTACGCTGCTCAAGATCAATGGATCAAGGAGCTTCTAAGGGATAAAGGAAATGTTTTCCCTACCTTTCCAGCAATTGAGGTTCTTCAAAGTGGTATCTGTTTGTGGGTTTTCTCTGCAGAGGACTTTTGGTGGTGAAGTCCCAGAATGCCTCTTGTTGCTTTGCCTGGGTCAATGGAAGATGATCAGCATTTCATTTTACGGTTATGGGAACACTATCCCACACTGGATTAGCATTCGACTCATTAAAAATATTTTGTACACTGGTCAAATATTGATCAAATATTGGTCTCCTCTGTTTCATTATCCTATAGCAACATGTTGACCACCAGCCAGAGAGATGAAATGTCTGAAAAAAAAATATCCCTCAAACACTAGATTTACACTGCTCAAGATCAATGGATCTAATAGCTGTGGCGCAGTAGTAAAGCATCGGCTTTGCATTCAGAAGGTCTGTAGTTGAATCCCTAACATCTCCAGTTAAAATGGTCAGGCAGCTAGTGAGAAAGACCTCACCGACAACCACTTCCAGTCAGAGTAAACAATACTGACCATGATATACCAATGATCTGACTCAGTATAAGGTAGTTTCTAGTATGTTCATAGGCCTGTGTTGTGCATTTTACAGTCGAAATGCTCTCCTCTGTTCCATTATCCCATAGCAACATGTTGACCACCAGCCAGAGAGATGAAATGTCTGAAAATATATATCCCTCAAACACTAGATTTACGCTAGATTTACACTAGATTTGCTCAAGATCAATGGATCTAATAGCTGATGACCACCAGCCAGTGAGATGAAATGTCTGAAAATATATGTATTTGGATGCAAAACACTCTTGTCATTTTCATTATGGTCAGATGGTGCCCCGTTCTGTGTGTACGAATAGTTGCCATGCTGGTTTTAGCAGAAAAGTGCAGGAAGGGAAGCCGTTTTGCTGTTTTGACTGTGCTCCGTGCTCAGGATGGAAGATTTCTGCTCAGGAAGGTAGGAAACTAATTGCTGGATCCTTTGCACTACAGAGATGTCATGAATGATGGGTTGCAACAATGATATTGAACGTCAAACAGCAATGTAGGATTTCACAGTGATGTAGCAGGATAGCCAGAGGCTAATTATACAAACAACATAATGACCCAATGCATTTACAGAAAGTTATACTAATATTTATTACTTCTGAATACTACCCTTCCTCCAAAGATCTTGGTAGCATACATTCCATTTCCCCCACCCCAGTTTGATCCTCACTACAACCTTGTGAGGCAGCAACATTGGCATTGCTGTTACAAAGGTCCTTTCCCAGGTGAACACATGAAGACCCTGCTGGATCAGACCCATGGTCCATCTAGTCCAGTTTCCCACAGTGGCCAACTTGATGCCCTAGAAGATCACAAACTTCCCCTGTTGTCACCCTCCTAAGCAACTGGTATTTGGAAGATTTCTGCCTCTGAACATGGAGTCCCAGTGGCTGGTAGCTCTGTAGGAAACTGTCCTCCATGGTTTTGCCTCATTCCCTTTGAAACCCATAGTCACCTACAGGATTTCTGCAGAGCATGTGGCACACATTAAAATATATTGGGGAGTCAACAGCCATACCTTATCTTTTCAGACATGAATGATTGTGACGAGTGCCCAGAACATCAGTATCCAAACCAGGACCAAACCCAATGTATCCCCAAAAATCTAAGCTTCCTGTCTTATGAAGAACCACTGGGAACAGTTTTGGTCACTTTGGCCCTTGCCTTTGCTCTGATGACCACGGTGGTACTAGGGATTTTCATAAAGCACCAGGAGACACCTATCGTCAGAGCCAATAATCAGAGTCTCAGCTACACTCTCCTCATCTCTCTCCTGCTCGGCTTCCTCTCCTCCTTGCTCTTCATTGGGCAGCCAGGGAAGGCGGCCTGCATTCTCCGCCAGATGACTTTCAGCCTCGTATTCTCCTTGGCTCTTTCTTGCATCTTGGCAAAAACAATCACTGTCATCCTGGCTTTTGTGGCCACCCAGCCAGGAACCAGGATAAGGAAATGGGTAGGGAGACAAATGGCAAATGGTATTGTTGTCATTGGCTCTTTTATTCAAATTTGCATTTGTGCTGTGTGGCTGGGAATCTTGCCTCCGTTCCCACATCTCGACTTAAGCTCAGTCCCTGGAGAAATGGTAGCCACATGTAACGAAGGGTCTATCCTCATGTTTTGTTCTGCAATGAGTTACATGGGCTTTCTGGCCCTTGTAAGCTTGACTGTGGCTTTCCTAGCCAGGAAGTTGCCCGGCAGCTTCAATGAAGCCAAGCTGATCACTTTCAGCATGGTGGTTTTTTGCAGCGTTTGGGTCTCCTTTGTCCCAACTTACCTGAGCACTAAGGGGAAAAACATGGCGGCTGTGGAGATCTTCTCTATCCTGGCCTCCAGTGGAGGGGTCCTGGTCTGCTTTTTTTCTCCCAAATGCTTCATTATTTTAGTAAGACCTGATCTGAACAATAGGGAGAATCTGATTAAAAAAGGAAATCCCAAAAGAAATGTATAATTTGACCATAATTGTATAATTTGAGAGCCAGCGTGGTGTAGTGGTTGAGAGCTGTAGACTCTAATCTGGAGAACCGGGTTTGATTCCCCACTCCTCCACATGAGCGGTGGACTCTAATCTGGTGAACTGGGTTGGTTTCCCCACTCCTGCACATGAGGCCAGCTGGGTGACTTTGGGCTAGTCACAGTTCATTTTGAACTCTCGCAGCCTCACCTACCTCACAAGGTGTCTGTTGTGGGGAGAGGAAGGGAAGGAGATTGTATGCCACTTTGATTATTCTTAAAAAATAGAGAAAATCGGCATATAAAAACCAACTCTTCTACTTCTTCAGATGGGTAGTTTTTGTTTGTTTGTTTCCTTACTGGAAAAGCATAGTAATTAAAAATACTGTGCTATTATATAGTGTGCTGTAGCATAACCTTATGCCTGTGTTGAAGGACCAAATTGTTCTATACAGCCAGAGTTCTGTACAGTGTGAATTAAGCTTGGCCTGTACTGTAAATGTGGACCTTAGTGAATAAAAGCTGCATTAATTGTAGGAAAGTTGCTAACTACTATCAAAGCACCCTTTGAATTTATTCATTCTTTTTGGACGTACATAAAACTTCTTAGTTGTTTATAAATTAATCCATCTTCAGTGATCTCAATGATCTCCTTGTGCACCACAAAACTTACCTCACAGCAGCTAACCCAAAGACTAAACACTCGCTACCTGTAGAATACCTGGAAACTGAGGGGAAGGTTTATAATTCAATACGAACCTAGATCCCAAAAATCTTAGAAGGCTGTGTGCATCCCCTCAGTAGGAATTAAAAAAAAAAGGCTTGTCACATAAAGATAAAAGAAACATAAAATTGTCTTCTAAGGGCATGGCATTTCTATGTTCATCTTAATTCCTTCTTAGTGTAGTTGGCTGTGGAAGCAGATATGAATATGGGCATGAAAACAAGGACTAAAGTGCCTAACTTGATTTGATTGTATCATTCCTTTAATGGAACTGTTAACTGTACTCAGAAGTAGTTTTCAAACATATCCATGTGTATCTCTATTGACAATGGGCAGGGGGAATCAAGGTTTCGGTTGTGTTTAGATAAACAAGGACTTCTCAGGACCTACTCTGACCCAGTGCTAGAGTTGGATGGAACCTCCTTAAAGGATGACTCTGCCGCACCAGAGAACTGAGGGGTGCTGGTTCCCCCAGAAAGAAGCCCCAAGCCACTAGGAGGAACCTCCTATGGAGGATAGGAACTAAGAGTCCCTGACACTGGCAGTCTTCAAGCAGCGGCTGGACAAACACTTGTCAGGGATGCTGTAGGCTGATCCTGCATTGAGCAGGGGGTTGGACTAGATGGCCTGTATGGCTCCTTCCAACTCTCAGATTCTATAACTGGATCTGCCCACCTCTGAAATTCTCAGAATCACCTCTAGGATCCCATGAACAGAGATAACTAAACAGAGGCCCAGATCTGAAGGCAGAGCATATGTCAGGCGTCCTATCACATGAGTCCACTCTACTCAAGAGGAGACAATTTTGCTCTGAGGCTTTCCAGAATTCAGGTCCTACAGCTGGAACAGTGGGTTGATGAGGAACAATAAGGACATCAGTTGCAGCCAAACCATTGGTGGTACAATGGTTCCCTGAAACTAGTTCTTGTCCCAAGTCTGGGCAGTGCCAGTTATACCTATTTCACCCTAGTTCTGCTTCCCAGCTTTCAGATCCTGTCCCGTCACCAATGCGACTGATCCTTGTGGCCCCACCAGCCAGTAAGTTGCTCCCCGATTGTTGGGGCTCTATGGTATTTCTGGCACAGAAAGGGGATGGAACCCTTCTGTTGGAGGAAAGAACGCTTTCTCCAATGAACTCCTTCTTCCACCAAAAAGAAGTCTTCTTCCAGTGGGAAATTCCTTACTAAGAGCCAAACTAGATGTTGCTTTGTCTCCAGGTTCTCTCTCAGGGTCGTTTTGACATACGCCTGCGCTTGCACGTGCCCTTCAGTTTCCCATGCCCGTTCTCTCCTGTGCTCCTGATGGTCTAGATGTTCCCAGCTGTTTGACTGTACATGTATGTGTTCGGCAAAAGACCATCGACTCTTTATTACAGCCATGTTACGATCTTCGTTTGCTTCTGCTTCGTGGTTTCAAGTCATTTCTTAATGCACGCCACTAGGTAGTGACGATTAGCTTGTTCTCTAAAGCAGAACCCTCCACCCCTCCACACACACACTTCAACAGGTACTGGGGGTGAAGCTTCTGAAGTCTATTATTGCCAGTGCAGTTAAACAAAAAGAGAGAACACCATAGCTGCCCTTCCTCTCTTGCATTAAAAATGCATGTTTTAAAAGTGCATACTGAATCATGCACTTTCAATCCACTTTCAATGCACTTTAACGATCGTTTGTAAGTGGATTTTGTCATTTCGCACAGTAAAATCCAGCTGAAAAGTGCATTGCAAGTGGATTGAAAGTGCATTATTCTCATTAGTTTTTGGTCATATCACTATTAGTTTTTGGTCATATTACTGGTAATGCTAAAATTTTCTCCTGTAAATCAGGTAGCTGCTTTGATTGAACAATCGCATTGAATAGCATGGCAATGTAATCTGATTTGCATTTTATTTTCTGTCCTTTTAAATTGTATTGCTGATATCCCTATTTTCCCCCCTTTTCCTTTTGTATTCCCTTTATACAGAAAAAAATAATAAAAAAAGAAAGTGCATTATTCTGCATGTGTGAAAGCGCCCTGATTCTGCCTATCATTGTATTTCCAGTTATGGCATTCACCATGCTCCCCCTCAAAGGAGGGGTTTGGCAGAGAGCAGGAGGCATTTGAACTTTTCTTCCTTCGCAGTTTTACTGTGCGAATCCCCCTACTTCACAGCTGGTATTGCCCCATTGGAGAATCCCCCAGTGCATAGTCGGGCAAGTGTTCATATGAATATGTATAAAACAGCCTTATCCTGAGTAAGCTGGAATTGTTATTGTCTGCTGTAACTGTCCGTACCGCTTCAGAGTCTCGGGAAAAAACAAAGACTCTTCCCTGCTACCTGATTGGTAGGGTTGCCAGGTCTCTCTTCGCCACCAGCGGGAGATTTTTGGGGCGGAGCCTGAAGAGGGCAGGGTTTGGGGAGGGGAGGGACTTCAATGCCATTGTGTTCAGTTGCCAAAGCGGCCATTTTTCTCCAGGTGATCTGATCTCTATTGGCTGGAGATCAGTTGTATTAGCAGGAGATCTCCTGCTACTACCTGGCAGTTCCAGAAAAAAGGGCTCTGTGCTGTGTAGTACGAAGAAGACAAAAACAGCACAAATTTCCAATGCAATTAAATATATTAAGTGCAAAAGGTGTACAGTGAAAACACATACAACAAACAATACACAAAATACAAAGGATCAAAAAGATAAGGTAAGTACTAAATGTTGCTGCTTATCAATAACTTGACAATTTCTTTTACAGAGTTCAAACTTCCAGGTAAGGTGCAATTGTCCAAAAGTTTTAAGGACATATGAACAACTAGACAGCTGGAAAAGATGAAGATGGAAGTGTCGTCTAGATCGTTATTCATGTTTCGCCAAGGCTTCATCAGCTGATCAATTTCTCAATAAGAATTCTATACAAATATATGACCATAATAGGTGCAATTCCAACTGCCCAAGGGCTTAATGATGAATCAATGTAATGTTACCTGGAGATGCCCATATTAAATGCCAATAACATGGACACCTGAGAGGACATTGAAAACTCTCATGTCTTTCACACAAACATCACAACACACAAGCGAAACTAAAAAGGTATGCAATCCTTCCCTGGAAAAGGTGGAAACGATTTTCCCTCAGCAGTGGGAAAGTGAATTTACTCAGTGGGCCAAACAGAAAATGTTTTGCTCAGAAAACACCACTGTGTGGCCATGGTCAGTCATGGCATGAAACAGTGACCAACAGATGCACCCTTTCAGCCTCAACCCTGGCAAGTATTTGGAAGGGAGTCCTGCACAGAATACCAGGGTTGTGACTCAGAGGCATGCAATGGAAAACCTCCTCTGAACATCTCTTGCCTTGAAAACCTAATGGGGTCATCATAAGTCAGCCGTGACTTGACCTCCGAGGAATACCAGGATCATGACTTGGAGGCAGGCAATGGCAAACCACCTCTGAATATCTCTTGCCTTGAAAACCCTACAGGGTCGCCATAAGTCAGCTGTGACTTGATGGCAAAAAAAACCCAACCTATTTGACAAGAGAGAAAAACAACTACACAAAGATGGCAGAACTGATTTTTAACACAAGGGAGTGTTAAAGAGTGGCCGTGCTCATTTGAGATGGATGTAGTACAGCCAGTTTAGGACTCTACCACCTCATCCCACCTCTTGCTCACCCATTTGGTGGCAACTGAAATTTTTCTGGACTTGCATATGGCGTCCTTCTTGCATCACATATGAAAATCAGGAGTCTAGCAATGCATAAGGAATTTGTTAGGTCCAGGAATTTTTGCAATAAAAACTAGCGCCAAGGGGCCGTGCAGGCTCGCTTGCTTCCAGATGCCTCCCACTGCTAAAAGCCTCGAGCGAACAATGGCATTCAGCTGTCAAGCAATCATGAATCACCTCATGGACATGAGAGTAGGACCTCCTACAGGTCGGAGCCATCAGCTGTCAAGTTAGGAGTCAAGATCTTGGGACTGAGGCTGTTACCGCACTTGTATTCCCAGCAATGTATTAAGAGTTTGAAAATGTTATAAAAAATACTGTTCACACTTTGGCCGCTTTAGCTGTGAAGACGTCTTCCAACCATTTATAAGCCGTGGTATCCAAAAACCCTCTTAAAGCGATGTTTTTTATAACATTTTCAAACTCTTAATACATCACTGGGAATACAAAGTGGGGTAACCCCTTGAGACAAGTTTTGGTGCCCTTTTGAAAAGGTATGCTTTTGAAAAAGGAAACTTTGCAAGAACTGGGGCTGAGTCTCAGTGGTAGAACATCTTGGCATGTAGGAGGACCCAGGTTCAATCCCTGGCATCTCCAGTTAAAGGGACTAGGCAAGCAGGTGATGTGAAAGACCTCAGTCTGAGACCCCGGAAAGCCGCTGCTGGTCTGAGTAGACAATACTGATTTTGATAGACCAAGGGTCTGATTCATTATAAGGCAGCTTCATGTGTACATGTATTCATGTGATCCACAAAGCTGAGGTAGATGCAATGCAAAGTGAGACCAGTTCAAAGTGGAGCATTCAGAGACCAAGAGCTGTACCCAAGTAGCTTGTCAAGATAAAACAGGTCCCTGAAAACGTGGGCAAAACACAGGGAAATGCAGGGGGAGAGCGAGGCAATCTCTGACTGTCGGAAACAGCATGCATAACCCAAACAAAGACCCAAAGTCCTCGAGGAGGGTGACCACGAGTGAAACAGCCATGCATAAAAGGCCCCTGAGTTACCAAGTTAGGCTGTGGTTTAGAAATCTGGATTTGGGGTGTGCCACTGGACAGCGTCCCACAGCCTTCGGTGAGCATATGGAACAATAGCAGTTCTTGTGTGGAAAAACCCGGGTAGGGCAGAGAGAAACAGAATTCCAAATGTCCATTTATCACTTTCACCTGCTGAATGGGGAATCTGGCTGGCTTGGGACATGGTATGTAGGGGCCCAGTTTCTTTTCATTATTATTATTCTGTCCAGTTTCTGAAGAGGTGATATATTAGTTTCTGGTACATCGAGTGACTTGCCTTTTACAAGCAAGAAAGACTTCTCTTTTTACTCCCTTTTTTGTTTTCTGACCTATAAACCAGTGAAGCGGGAAGGCATTGATTTCCCTCACCTTACTCTTGTGGATCGCAAAAACCTCCCGCCAGTGGCAAAGAGGGACCTGGCAACCCTATGCGTAGTGTAGGGTTGCCAACCTCCAGGTACTAGCTTGAGATCTCCTGCTATTATAACTGATCTCCAGCCAAAAGAGATCAGTTCACCTGGAGAAAATGGCCGCTTGGTCAATTGGACTCTAAGAAGGACGTGACATTATATGACTCTCAGCCCTGAATTGTTCCAGGACATGAGAGTGGCTTTGGTGGACCAGACCAGTGGTCCATCTAGTCCTATTTCATCCAATGGCCAACCACTTGCCCCTGGAGGGCCACAAATAGGGTTGCCAGCTCTGGGTTGGGAAATACCTGGAGATTTTTGGGGAGTGGAGCCTGGGGAGGGTGGGGTTTGGGGAGGGGAGGGACCTCAACAGTGTATACTGCCATAGAATCCACCTGCCAAAGCAGCCGTTTTATCCAGTTGAACTGATTCCTGTTACCTGGAGATGGGTTGTAATGGTGGAAGATCTCCAGCCACCACCAGGAGGTTGGCAACCCTAGCCACAAAAGAGGGCATAGAAGCTAAGGCCTTTCCTTGATGTTGCCTTAGAGCATGAGCATTCAGTTTCACTGCATGTGAATGTGGCTAGTAGCCACTGATGGACCTCTCCTCCACAAATCTGTCCAATCCCCTTTTAAAGTAGGGTTGGCAGCTCCAGGTTGGAAAATACCTGGAGATTTTGGAGGTGCAGCCTGAGGAGGGCAGGGTTTGGAGAGGGACTTCAGTGCCATAGAGTCCAGTTGCCAAAGCGGCCATTTTCTCCAGGGGGAACTGATCCCTGTCGCACGGAGATCAGTTGTAATAGTGGGAGATCTTTAGCCATCACCTGGAGGTTGGCAACCCTATTTTAAAGCCATCTAAGATGGGGGGTTTCAGGTAGCCAGCTCAAGCTTGACTCAGCCTTCCATCCTTCCGAGGTCGATGAAATGAGTACCCAGCTTGCTGGAGGTAAAGGGAAGATGACTGGGGAAGGCACTGGCAAACCACTCCGTAAACAAAGTCTGCCTTGGAAACGTCGGGGTGTGACATCACCCCAGGGGTCAGGAATGACCCGGTGCTTGCACAGGGGACCTTTACCTTTTAAGATGGGGGGGGGCATCACTATGTCCACTGGCAGTGAATCCCAGAATTTTGTTCGGTGAAGAAGTTCTTCCTTCTGTCTGTTCTCAGTCCATTGCCTGTTGGCCCATGGCTCATTATGGGAGGTTGTTCTGGGACCTGGCTAGAGAAAGACTTGTAATCGCTTTTATGTGAATTTTGGGATCGCAGTCCATTTCATTATTCCCCCCGTGGTCACCAGTCTGTGGTGACCTGGCAGCATCTGGAGCCCAGGGCAGGGAGCCAGAACAACCTGGCAGGAGAGGAGAGAGAGAAAAGAGATTTCTTTGCTGCTGTTCCTCCAGGAGGTAGCGATGCCCCGTTTGGTTGGCAAGGTAATGAAGGGAGAGGCCAAACGGAGATTATATAGCAAGGGGCAACTGGCATCTTTTCACAGATTTGCCACTCTGCGGAGGAGAGATGCTTACCTTCCAGGCCTTCCTTATATTTGGTTGCTGTCTCCTCCCTTGCCTTGCGGCTGGGAACGGTAACACTGATTTTATCTCTTTATTTAGCTATCCTGTCTTTGGGGCATCCAAGGAATAAGACCAGAAGCGGTGGTTTAAAGGATGGCAAGGGTTGTAGTACTGAAGAAAGTCAGAGCCAGCTTTAAATGATGTTTGGTGGGACAAATTGATATTAGCAGTTTAGAAACTCTTGAGGGGAGGGAGCAGGCAGACGACATTGTATGGATGCTCTCACTACAGTTTGGGAGCTGGGGTGGAGGAGAAGAAGAAGAAGAGTTGTTTTTTAATATGCCGACTTTCTCTACCACTTAAAGAAGAATCAAACCGACTTACAATCACCTTCCCCTCCCCACAACAGACACCCTGTGAGGTAGGGGGGGCTGAGAGAGCTCTAAGAGAGCTGTGACTAGCCCAAGGTCCCCCAGCTGGTTTCATGAGTAGGAGTGGGGAAACAAATCCAGATTAGCCTCCGCCGCTCATCTGGAGGAGTGGGGAATCAAACCCGGTTCTCCAGATCAGACTCCACTGCTCCAAACCACTGCTCCTAACCACTACACCACTCTGGCTCTCAAAGTGGAGCAAATTGTCTCTGTGGAAGCAGTCATAGACGAACAGATAGTCCCCTTTCTCAACCAAATGACTGACTGGCAGAATTCCATCTCCTTTGACCAGCTGCTGGATCTTAGATGAGCTTTTATTGATTTCCTCCTCTCTTTTTAGATACCTCAGCTTGTGTCTTCCCCTTTGTTTTCGATGGGAGACGCTACTCTTCATGCACCATGGACGGAATGATGGATGAGAAGCTGTGGTGTGCCACAACCGGCAATTATGATAAGGACAACAAGTGGAAACACTGTTCTCTTGAAGGTGAGAAAGGCAGAATTGTGCCAGAAAAATCTCTTCTAGACAATGAGTCACCTTGTCATGTAGGGTGAGTTAGCCGATAGATGGAGAGCAATACTGGACCCATTTCATCCACGGCTAGCGTGAGTAGATAGTCACTATCCTTTGCTGATTCTGCAAGCAAGCAGGCTTTCAAAAAAGTTATAAATGCAGTCTTAGGCCATTTATTCTTGGTAATTAGCCACACGTTCCAGGCTGAAGTGGCCTGCATCTTTTTTTGAGTTCTTGAACATGTGAAGCTGCCTTATACTGAACCAGACCCTTGGTCCATCAAAGTCAGTATTGTCTACTCAGCCCGGCAGCAGCCCTCCCGGGTCTCAGGCAGAGGTCTTTCACATCACCTACTCGCCTAGTCCCTTTAACTGGAGATGCTGGGAATTGAACCTGGGACTTTCTGTATGCCAAGCAGATGATCTACCACTGAGCCACAGCCCCTCCCCATTATTCATGATTAATCCTCACTTCAGAAGTCACCTGGAAGCCAGGGCGCACTTGCCTCGCATTTCTAGGGAGCCCTTTTATTGCGACCTTTTAATTTTGTTCCGGCCCTGCCGCGAAGCAGCCAAATCGCCTATCATTTCCCAACCCAGAATTGACAACCCTACCACCTAGTGACCAGTTGCTCACCTATATTTCTCTCCAACATTGTCTCCTCACTGTGGTTCCCCCCGCTCCACGTTTTCAGAATACGGAGGCAATTCCAATGGCAAACCCTGCATTTTCCCCTTTGTGTACAAGAACCGGGTGTTCTTCACATGTACGGATGAGAGCAAAGCAAAGGGAAGATTCTGGTGTTCTACCACAATCAACTTTGACCTGGAGCCTCAGTGGAGCTACTGTGCTGACATCCGTAAGGAAAAAAGTGGGGGCTTGGTGGTGGTGGTTACCTGAAATGTGTTATAAAGACAGGGATGGGAAAAATGTTTCTTCAGGATTAAAAATGTTGCTCGTGCCCCACTTCTCTGAATAGTGGTAAAATCCAGGGGAAAAAAACTACTGGAAGTAGCTCCTGTTGGAAGAAGACAGGGCACCAGGGTTGCCTGCTCTAGGTTGGAAATCACTTGGAGATTTTGGGGGTGGAGCCTGGGGAGAGGGGAGGGACTTCAATGCCATAGAGTCCAATGGCCAAAGCGGCCATTTGCTCCAATTGAACCGATTATCACCTGGAGATCAGTTGTAATAGAGGGAGATCTCCAGCCACTACCTGGAAGTTGGCAACCCTACCAGGCACTGGAAAGGAACTAAAGGTTTCTGTTATTGTGCCAAAAATGGCTACTGACCTCAGCTGCCGGATGTGGTAAATGCCAACAGTGAAGTACCTCTAGTGAGACATCAGTTTGATATATGTCTTGCTTTTAATTACAACGTGAATCAGAGTTTCAGGATAAGAGTGCCAAAATTGTACTAAAAATTAGTATTATGAGTAAAGATACTTGATATTACAACTCTGCAAGCCCATTACTTGTAAATCAGGGAAACGCAACTTTCCAAGGATGTTTTCCACACTTCCGGTTGCAATCTAGAACCTGCCATAGCTTTTGTTTTATTCATTTATATCCCACCTTTCCCCCCAGTGGGGACCCAAAGCAGTCTGCTTAGTTCTCCCTCCTCCTTGTCCATTTTATCCTTCCAACGAGAACCCTGTGAGGGAGATTATGCTGGGAGAGTGTCCCTGTCCCAAGGCCACCTGGTGAGCTTCCATGGAAGAGTGGGGATTCAAACCCGGGTCTCTCAGATTCAAGTCTGACACTCTAACCAACCACTGTTTCCAGGGTTGTAGGAGATGGGACTGAAATCCTGCTCACATGCATGTTCCTTGTCTGACGACTTCAACTTTGATTATGTGTTGATGTTCAGATCAAATAGCATAAAAAGAGCTTTCTTGGTCCATAGTTGCTCTACATTCCAATGGAAACAATTCACTGGTTCAGCTGGTATGCCAAGCCACATTTGGAGTTTGTGACTGGCTAGGCAGGTGTACAGAGTAAATTTAAGCACGGAAGAGGCCAGGCGTGTACATAATTACATTTTGAAGTGACTATGATGCCCTGAAATCCAAGCCCAACTCTCTATCCACTGGGGTACTTTGTTCACCCTACGGATTGTACCAATATTCTCTGAGGAACAGTCTGTCTCTGCCTCTCCATTCTCCGTCCAGGACTAGATGCAAATCCCAAGGGGCCTTGTGTCTTTCCTTTCCGCTACAACGGCACTTCCTACTCCTCATGCACAACAGACGGGATTCCTAACAAGAAGCCGTGGTGTTCTCTCACCAGCAACTATGATGAGGACTTGAAGTGGACATACTGTGAGCCCTCAGGTAGGAAGAATGAGAGGAACAGGAGAAAGCTTGGTGGTGGACAACAGCCGTTCCAGAACCAGCGTAGATTCCTGAGGGACCAAATGTAATGTGGTGGTATTGGTTCCATGTGTTTTAAACAAGTGGTAGGTGCATGATCTGTGGGAAGAGTCCAGTTTTAACAGGAAAGAGGGTGTGTGGGGGGAGAGGCCATGGATTCTCCCTGTACTTACCTCTCCACATCCCCTTTGTTCACGAGTCCTATGTCCAGCTGAGCCATATTTGTGTATTGGAGGTAGACTGAGGAGAAAAGCAAAAAGCGATCAGAGAACATGGCAGAAAGGTTTTGGACTTTCCACCCATGCTTGCTTTTGCTGTTAAAATACCGTTGCTCTCTTTTCCTAGGTGATTGGAGCGATTCAGTGTTTAAATCAGTGGTTCCCAACCTTTTTTTGACCAGGGACCGCTAGGACTTTTTTGTTCGGTGCAGGGACCCCAAGGTTCAAAATAAAAATTCCGAGAATTTGAAAATAAACTTTAATCATAACTGTTAGTTAAACATTAAACTTAGAATAATATTTGAATATATATTTTTATAATAGAGAACTTTTAATTGAAAATATTAATTTATTATGGGTTTATAACTTTGTTTCGCGGACCTTAATTTAGTTCTCGCGGACCCCTGGGGGTCCACGGACCCCCGGTTGGGAACCAGTGGTTTAAATATACAGAACAAGCACTGGCTTACCTAGTCTGGCCGTTAAGACATTTCCAGATAGTTCAAATTTATACAAGGGAGATGCCCGTCAAAAGGAAGAGCCAAGACAGATTGTTATTTTTCCCACTGTTATATATTGTCTGTTATTAGTCTCAGTTCCCCTCACTGCTGTTATCTATTCTTGTTTCTGTTATGATTTATATCTATACACCATTTATACGGGAAAAAAACATAAAAAATGTATTCATTTTAATGGGGAAAATTCAGTGCAGGAAAAGAATAATCTGGTGCAAAAATAAAGATTCACAAGTTCTTTTCACAAAAGAAAGAAGCAAAATCAAAACAGGAATTTACAAAGTGACCATAGAAAGATCGGCCACACTATACACTGGAAATGCAGACCAAGGTCAAGTCACAAGATGTATGAAAAAATTGATATCCAGTCCCCTTTTACGTATTAAATATTTTTATTAGTTATATTTCTAAAAATGTTAGTCTGAAGCATGTTGTAAAAATCCCCATTGTGTTTTGAGAATCTTCCTTCAAGGGGAAGTATTAAAACCAGACAATATATCTTTTCACAAGGAAATGCAAAATTGAAACGGCAATTTTCAAATCAGCTGCAGAAAGAAGGGCCACACGGTGTGTGTGTGTGTAAAGTGCCGGCAAGTCGCAGCCGACTTATGGTGACCCCTTTTGGGGGGTTACCATGTGTGTGTGTGTAAAGTGTGTGTAAAGTGCCGTCAAGTCGCAGCCGACTTATGGTCACCCCTTTTTGGGGTTTTCATGGCAAGAGACTACCAGAGGTGGTTTGCCAGTGCCTTCCTCTGCACAGCAACCCTGGACTTCCTTGGTGGTCTCCCATCCAAATACTAACCAGGGCTGTCCCTGCTTAGCTTTTGAGATCTGGCGAGATCAGGCTAGCCAGGGCCATCCAGGTCAGGGCTGGGGCCACACTAGGCACTGGAAAAATAGACCAAGGTCAAACCACAAAAGAAACAAAAAAATAATATCAAATTCCCTTTTACTTATTAAACATTTCTATGAACTTTATTAAAATAATATTAGCCAGAAGTATATTGTAAAAATCCCCAAAGTTTTTTTAAATCTTCCTCAATAATTATTATTAACATCTCCTTTGATATAAGGGCGAAGCAAAATCGAAACAGGAAGTGTTGAAATAACGACAGAAAGAACGGCCATGCTAGACACTGGAAAAGTAGACCAAGTCACACAAGGTATGAAAAAAAAAACCCAATATCAAATCTCCTTTTATGTATTAAATATTTTTATTAGTGTTATTTCTAAAAAAACAGTGTTAGTCTGTTAGTAAAAATCCCCATTGTGTTTTGAGAATCTTCCTTCAAGAGGCAGTATTAAAACTAGACAATATGTCTTTTTCACACGGCAATGCAAAATTGAAACGGCAATTTTCAACTCAACTACATAAAGAAGGGCCACGCTAGCCACTGGAAAAGTAGACCAAGGTAGCTAAAAAGGCAAATGTGGTCTTGGGCTGCATCAACAGAAGTATAGTGTCTAGATCACGCGAAGTGATGGTATCGCTTTACTCTGCTCTGGTTAGACCTCACCTAGAGTACTGTGTTCAGTTTTGGGCACCACAATTTAAGAAAGATGTAGACAAGCTGGAATGTGTCCAGAGGAGGGCAACAAAGATGGTGAGGGGTCTGGAGACCAAGTCCTATGAGGAAAGGTTGAAGGAGCTGGGTATGTTTAGCCTGAAGAGGAGAAGACTGAGAGGGGATATGATAACCATCTTCAAGTACTTGAGGGGTTGTCATATAGAGGATGGTGCTGAGTTGTTTTCTGTTGCCCAAGAAGGCCGGACCAGAACCAACGGGTTGAAATTAAATCAAAATAGTTTCCATCTAGACATTAGGAAGAATTTTCTAACAGTTAGAGCAGTTCCTCAGTGGAACAGGCTTCCTCAGGAGGTGGTAAGCTCTCCTTCCATGGAGGTTTTTAAGAAGAGGTTAGATGGCCATCTGTCAGCAATGCTGATTCTGTGACCTTAGGCAGATGATGAGAGGGAGGGCAACTTGGGCATCTTCTGGTCAATAGGGGTGTGTGTGTGTGGGGGAGGTAGTTGTGAAATTCCTTCCTTGTTCAGGGGTTTGGACTAGATGACCCTGGTGGTCCCTTCCGACTCTATGATTCTATGATTCAAGCCACAAAAGAAACAAAAAAAATTAATATCAAAACACCTTTTACTTACTCAATATTTCTGCGAACTTTATTAACATAATATAGCCAGAAGTATGTTGTAAAAAACCCCAAAGTGCTTTTGAAAATCTTCCTCAATAATTATTATTAATATCTCCTTTGATATAAGGGAGAAGCAAAATCGAAACGGGAAGTTTTGAAATAACGACAGAAAGAACGGCCACGCTAGACACTGGAAAAGTAGACCAAGTCACACAAGGTATGAAAAAAACAATATCAAATCTCCTTTTATGTATTAAATATTTTTTACTAATTTTGTTTGTTAAAGTAATTTTAGTCAGAAGCATGATATAAAAATCCCCATTGTGTCTTGAAAATCTTCCTCCAAAGGACACTATTAAAATCAGACAATATCTTTTTTCACAAGTGAAAAGAAAAACTGAAACGGGATTTTTCAAACCGACTACAGAAAGAGGGGCCATACCAACCACCGGAAAAGTCGACCAAGGTCAAACCACCAAAGGTTTGGAGAAGTTCATATGAAATACCTGTTTATGTCTTAAATATTTTTCTTAACATCATTTTATTTATTAAAATATTTTTGTCAGAAGCATGTCGTAAAAATCCTCATTGTATTTGAACACCTTCCTCAAGGGACATTATTAGAAATCAGACAATATGTTTTCCTCACAAGGGAGAAGCAGATTGGAAGCATGGATTTTCAAAGTGCTGACAGAACGAGGGTCTACACTAAATGCTGGAAACGTCATCCCATGTCCAGGTATAGCCTGTATGAAAAATGAATATAAAATTCCCTTTTACTTATTAAACATTTCTGTGAACTTTATTAAAATAATATTAGCAGTATGTTGTAAAAAATCCCCAAAGTGTTTTGAAAATCTTCCTCAAGAATCATTAAAATCTGGCCATCCCCTTTTACACTAGGGGGAAGCAAAATCAAACTAGGGATATTCAAATCAACCAGAAGAGCAGCCACACTTAGGGTTTCCAACCTCCAGGTGGTGACTGGAGATGTCCCGCTATTACAGCTGATCTCCAGGTGAAAGAGATCAGTTCACTTGGAGATAATTGGCCGCTTTGGCAATTGGACTCTATGACACTGAAGTCCCTCTTCTCTCCAAACCCCACCTTCTCACGTTCCACCCCCCCCCCAAATCTCCAGGTATTTCCCAACCTGGAGCTGGCAACCCAAGCCACACTAGACACTGAAAAAGTAGACTAAGGTCAAACCACAAAAGGTTTTACTTATTAAATATTTCTGTGAATGTTATTCCCAGTAGTATTGCACATAAGTATGCAAAGTGTTTTTGAAAATCTTCTTCAAGGGCCATTATTAAAATCAGACCATTTCCTTTTACACAAGGGAGAAGCAAAACTGAACTTGAGATTCTTGAATCAACAACAGAAAGAGGGGTCACCCTGGATGCTGGAAAAGTAGACCAAGACCAAACCACAAAAGGTATGAAAAATTTGATATTAAATACCCTTTTATTTATTAAACATTTCAGTTAATTTGATTTATGAAAATATATTTAGTCGGAAGAACATTAAAAAAAAGTTATTTTGGAAAAAGTCTCCTCCAGGGCACATTTGGAGAATCAAACAGTCTCCTTCTTGTACATGACAGGAGGTGTGTCTCCTTGTTTAGGTTTAAAAGAAATAAGCAACCTTCTCAATTTGGTTTCATCCTAGAATCATAGAATCATAGAGTTGGAAGTGGCCACCAGGGTCATCTAGTCCAACTCCCTGCACAATGCAGGAAATTTACAACTACCCCTCCACCCCCAGTGACCCCTAATCCATGCTCAGAAGATGGCAACAAAACCCTCCAGGATCCCTGGCCAATCTGGCCTGGAGGAAAATTGCTTCCTGACCCCAAAGTGGCGATCGGCATTACCCCGGGCATGCAAGAAAGGGCCACGAGAGCCACGCATGGACACAACCCTTCCTGCCCTCCTTCTCAGGACCTGCCTACGTTCACAGAATCCTCATCTGCTTCCTCCCTAGTCTTTGTATAATTACACAAAAATGCTACATGTTACCTTTTTTTCTATGTTTGTTTTATATAACCTTTTTTTAGTTCTGCAGATGAAGCCTCAAGCACTGCTTTATCAAGGAGAAGAAGAGTGCGGGAAGGGGAGGAAACGTTACCTCTTTCTTCCCCTACTGTTGGAAAATGCCACACTTTGGCTGCCTTTCCTTTGACTAGGAAAAGATGTCAGATGCTTTTATTTTCTTTCCTCAGCTGGGATAAAAGCTGCTCAGGGTGGATTTTTCCAGCAGTTAAATAGCAAGAGGTCCTGACCTGGATGGCCCAGGCTAGCCTGATCTCGTCAGATCTCAGAAGCTAAGCAGGGTCAGCCCTGGTTAGTATTTGGATGAGAGACCACCAAGGAAGTCCAGGGTTGCTGTGCAGAGGAAGGCACTGGCAAACCACCTCTGTTAGTCTCTCTTGCCATGAAAACCCCAAAAGGGGTCGCCATAAGTCCGCTGCGACTTGAAGGCACTTTACACACACAAGCCATCCTACCCTTACATGGATAGCCCCAGGCTAGCCTGATCTCATCAGATCTCAGAAGCTAAGCAGGGTCAGCCCTGGTTAGTATTTGGATGAGAGACCACCAAGGAAGTCCAGGGTTGCTGCGCAGAGGAAGGCACTGGCAAACCACCTCTGTTAGTCTCTTGCCATGAAACCCCCCAAAAGGGGTCGCCATAAGTCGGCTGCGACTCAACAGCACTTTACACACACACAAACAGCAAGAGAGGAAAAGGTTTTTAATTTCTCTCCCCACCCCAGCTGTTGTTCTTAGGGTTGCCAACCTCCAGGTACTAGCTGGAGATCTCCTACTATTACAACTGATCTCCAGCTGATAGACAATCAGTTCACCTGGAAAAAATGGCCGCTTTGGCAACTGGACTCTATGGCATTAAAGTCCCTCCCCAAACCCCGCCCTCCTCAGGCTCCGCTCCAAAAACCTCCCGCTGGTTGCGAAGAGGGATCTGGCAACCCTAGCAGTTCTTAATGAAACAATCCCAGGTGCTCCGTTTGCAAAAGTAAGTTACAAACATTTGATCCCTGTGCAGTTCAGAGTGGAACTAGCTCCTGCCACTCCTTGCTTGTTTCTCCCTTCTTTCCAGTGATGTTTCCCTGTCCCCGCTAGCCAGTGAATTGAGGCAGGGGGCAGGGAAACATGTCGTGTGACGATGATATCACATCACGCGATGTGTTGTATTACAGGCTATTTGGACAAAGGATGAAGCTGCTTTCTGTTCCATGTAATGTCCAGAAGGGGAAGATGTAAGCCTCTCTGATAGAGATCCCACTGTGTGTTTCAAAGAAATTCCCAGCTGATTTTTTTTTGCTTCTTTTGCAGCATCTGTTATTTGTTTATGTATTTATAGGGCCCGATGAGAGTATGGACAGTCCACCTTGTGCCTTCCCCTTCATCTACAAGGGCAAGCCTTATTGGAGCTGCACCACAGATGGGTGGGATGATGGGACGTTCTGGTGTGCCACCACTAGAAATTATGATGCTGACAGGAAGTGGAAGTTTTGCCAAGTCTCAGGTAAGGGTGGAGAAAGGGGAGGCTGTGCCTCAGTGGTAGAGTGCCCGCGTTGCAGGCAGAAGGTCTCAGGTTCATTCCCCAGCATCTCCAGTTAAAAAAAAGATCTGTTCATAAGTGATCTGAAAGAACTCTTCTTGAGACCCTGGAGAACAGCTGCCAGTCAGAGTAGGCAATACTGACCCTGATAGATCAAGGGTCTGACTCAGAAGAAGGGGGTTTTGTGTGTGTTCAAAGAGAGGAGATAGAAATGAAGCCCCCGCCCCTCCAGAAGATTCATGCCCTGACATCAGAAAATATATTTTGAGTTAAAATTGGGTTAAAATTACTCCATTGATAAAAGATGGCACAATTACCATCATCTGTCCTTTCTCCTTTGCTGACCTTTATGCCAGGAACTGGCTTCCAGAGCACCTGTGAAATGTTACCTCTTTTAATTCTTTCAAATTGTTTTTCAAAACCCACATTTCCCATGAATCCTTTGGCACAATCCCCTTAATCTCTATCCTCTATTCCTCACCCCCCCCAAAGTACCAATTGGAGAGAAAATGTCTGGGCAGCTCATAACCAGCAAAGTGTCACTTTCCCAAGAAGTTGTGTGGGGTGTTGGTGTCACGCTGTAGAATCCAGGATGATCCCAATACTGGTCTGTGCAGTCCACAAATCCTTGCACCCACACCAGTGTGGTGTAGTGGTTAAGAACGGTGGTTTGGAGCGATGGAGTTTGATCTGGAGAAACAGGTTTGATTCCCCACTCCTCCACATGAGTGGCGGAGGCTAATCTGGTGAACTGGATTTGTTTCCCCACTCCTACACATGAAGCCAGCTGGGTGACCTTGGGCCAGTCACTCTCTCTCAGCCCCACCTACCTCACAGGGTGTCTATTGTGGAGAGGGGAGGGGAAGGTGATTGTAAGCCGGTTTGATTCTCCCTTAAGTGGCAGAGAAAGTCGGCATATAAAAACCAACTCTTCTTCTTCTTCTTTCCAAATTCAGGGCCAGATCCAGATGTAGAAAGTCCATCTTGTACCTTCCCGTTCATCTACAAGGGCAAGTCCTACAGCACTTGTACTGCTGAGGGCATGAGTGATGGGAAACTCTGGTGTGCCACCACCAGAACTTATGATGTGGATAAGAAATGGGTGTATTGTAACGTCACAGGTAAGAGGAGAATGGTGGATGGGTTATGGTGGGTTAGACTAGCAGGTCCATCTGTGAGGAGATCATGTTCCAGGGATGCCATATTTCCAAGCTCTTGCTCATCTAACATTTTGTACCTGTTGTAAACCTTTCTTCAGAATTTTCAGTGTAAGGCTGAGCCAAATCTGAGGATGGGGACATTGCTCCAAAAACCTCATGCCTTGTAAATTGCACCCCTTTTTTCAATAATTATTCAAGAGAGCTTCAAATGGGGGGGGTGAGATTGTTTTAATATACCCCCTTTAATGCTCTGGGATTTTTATGGGCTGGGTTTTTAATGGTTTGTTAATGTTCATGTTTTTATGATCTGGTCTTGTTTTGCGAGCAGGTCTCCGAAGAGGCGGCATGGGGATGTTCTAAATAAATGATCACGTCTGTAATTATTTCTATAAAATGGGTGGGGCTGATGAAAAGGAACAGGGTCCCCAGGGCATGAGGAGCTGCTTGCTATTTAGAATGCTTGTTTCCTACTCCATATTTTAAAAATCCAGGTCCAGATACAAGCAAGGAAGGTCCAGATACAAGCAAGGAAGGTCCTACTTGTGTTTTCCCCTTCATCCACAATGGCCTGAACTACAGCAGCTGCATAGAGGATGGACAGACAGATGGGAAGCTCTGGTGTGCCACCACCAGAAACTACGATGTAGACAAGCAACGGACTTCTTGCACTGTCACAAGTAAGAGCCCAACAGAAGGGAACTCGTGGTTGCCCTCATGAAGCTGCCTCATGCTGAGTCATGTTGTGTGCCATCTCCTTGTATCTTTAGGGAGTATGATGCCACGCCTCCTTTCCCTTGCTCAATGTCTTGCTGCAGACCTCTGACGAACTGATTGTCAAGCTCTTTTCCTCCATAAAATGCTGAAGTGCGCGGCGTGACCGTGCTTTTAGTAGCAGAGTAAAGTCTGAAAGCCATGACTGAATAGTGCCAGAAAATGATGAGAAGGATATGACCCACAGGGACGGATGCCTTGCCGACCTTTGGCTTTGATAATTTCTGGGCTTGTAAGGCACAAGAAGAAGAGTTGGTTTCATGATTTGGTTTCAAACCAACTTTGGGTTGGTTTCATGATTTGTTGTCCTGGGGGATTTGAGTCCCTTAATATGGCAGATGACTTTCTGTATCATCATCATTATAACACTGTAATGATGATACAAATAATCATCTGTCATAATACTGTTTTGAACATTAAGCAATATGTGACACCAGACTTTCCTTGTATGGCTTCAGCACAAAGGGAGATCTCAGTCAAGGCAGGCCAGTGACACGGTTGTGGCAAATTGATGTTCATAGGCCAAGCAAGGATTGGTAAAGAGATTGCATTTGAGCATTTTGGGTGCAGATGGGGGCTCTGCCAGGGCCCGGAATATTCCCTGAAATTCGCCCTGCTCCACAGCGTTTCGCTGTCGTTCTCGGCACAATTTTCCTTTTTGGTTTCATGGCTGCCGGAGCAATGGCAGCTTTTATCTAGGTCCGTGTTGGCGAACCTATGGCAAGAGTGCCAAGTCCGGCACGCCGAGCCCTCTCTGTGGGCACGCGCGGGGGCGGCGGGAGCTTTGAAGGGAACGCGGATCCTTTCAAAGCCCCCCCTTCCCTGGACTCCCCGCCGCCCGGCTTTGAAGGGCTCCGAGCTGCCTGCAGGCAGCATGGAGCCATTCAAAGCCACCCCCCCTTTCCTGGACTCCCCCCTTCCCTGGACTCCCTGCTGGGTCCCCCCTTGCCGAGCTGGGAGGAAACCTCAGTATTCAGGTTAAATTGCCGTGTTGGCACTTTGCGATAAATAAGTGGGTTTTGGGTTGCCGTTTGGGCACTCGGTCTCTAAACGGTTCACCATCACTGATCTAGGTGGTTACAAAGTCAATTCAGAATGAGGGTAGGAAGGATCATATAAAGTTACCTTACTTTGAATCAGACCATTGGTCCATCCAGGTGAGTATTGTCTAAGAGTGGCAATGGCTCTCCAGGGTTCTCAGGTAGAGATTTTTCACATCACCTACCACCTGACTCTCTTTTTTTAGCTGATAGTGCTGGGGGTTGAACCTGGGACTTTCTGCACCACTGAGCCATGGTCCCTCCCATCTTTCCTTCCTGCCCTCATTCTGAATGGATGTTAGGGAGGGAGGAGGACAGCTGCCATGCTTGTACACTTTTGTACTATGGCACGATCAGGAATCTGGGAATTAGTTCTGGGGCGGGGAGCAAGGGATCTATGACAAGGAATTCCAAGAATTCCGCCTGTGATGCCCTGCCAGCATGCCCAGGCCTGGGTGCCGGGCTGCCATGGTATGGGTGGTTCAGGAGTCTCTCTCAGGCCTCAGAATGGGAGGGAAGGAAACTGCGCCACCTTCTTCCTTCTCTTCTTGGCTGATCTCACCCTGTCTCACTCCCAGAGGTGGCTACCAGGGCTGCTTCCGCTCTGACCTGGTCCTCAAGACTCCTTTTTATCCCTCTCTCCCAATAACATCCCCTGTCTTTCCCCAATCCCCATTGTATCCCTCCACCCCGGTACCGGCTTGGGCCCTCTCTGTGCCTGCCACTCAGCCATCTGGCTTCCCCATTGGGTTGGAGGTGTAGGCCCGTAGCCCCACCTCTGGGAATCCTGCCCTAAGTCGCTGCCCTTGCCGTCGAGCCGAGCTTAATGCCAGGCGAGCAGCTCCCTGGTGAGCCATCAGGAACCTTCCCCAACATTGGGGCTGCTTCCCTGCTCTCCAGGGTCTTTCCTTTCCCTGGCTGGCTCCAGGCGCAACGGGATGATATCCACATCTTTCTTCCTCCCCATGGCTGCCGCCGCAGCTCTTGCTGGAGAGGAGGCTCACCTCTCCCTGCCCTCTGGGTAAGTGAGCCTGGCCGACCCCTCTGGAGTTGGGTGGGTGGTCAGCTGTGCCAACTCCAAACGTGGCCCATTCCCCGAACGACTGGAAAGCATCACAGTCCTGCACATTTAAAAGCATTTCAGTGGCATTCTTCCCTCCTTCTCCCTTTTTTTTTGGTTTTCCACCCAGAAACTGGCTGTGTCTTTCCTTTCGTCTATAAGGAGAAAACTTATCAAAGCTGCATCACAGTGGGCCGCAGCGACAGGAAAGCGTGGTGTTCTTCCACCCCTCCAAAGTACAACCTCGGCTTGAAGGGGAGGTTGTGCAACGGTGAGCACGTGGGAAGTGTAAACGGGAAGCAAGAAGCTGGGCATGATCTGCAGGTTGCCAATTTCCAGGTTGTAACAAAAAACAAGATTCTTCCAATGCTGCAAGTGCAGTGCTAAACACAAAGAAGCAGCATGGAGGCTCAAAATACAAATATACTATAATATGATGCAATAAGTTAAACTATACACACGTAATACAACACAAGAAGAAGTCCTACAAATTTCAATCCTAAACATATAACAATGCTGACAACCCAAGAGTCAATCGACCCCAGAGTCAATATATCCATTACAGCGCCACTGATCCAGGATCACTGGATCCTGCAGAGATTTTTCCCTGCTGGTTTTCGACCTTGGATGGTGTTTCTTGCTCAACTGTGTCACGTTTGTGCCTTTCTGGCTGCTACACGCCTGAATCTTGGACTTATGAACTTTTCATTGATTTCCATCTCAGTGGTGCTGTAATGGATATATTGACTCTGGGGTCAATTGACTCTTGGGTTGCCAGCATTGTTATATGTAATGCCTCTGTGACTGACATAATGCCTTTTTTACTAAGCGATAGGGACCCCAAGGCTACATTGTCAGTGGTAAGATTTGTTTCAGTCCTTATATCCCTCCAACACTAGATATATGCTGCTCAAGATCAATTGATCAAGGAGCTTCTAAGGGATAAAAGGAAAGGAAAGCATTGTTATATGTTTAGGATTGTAATTTGTAGGACTTCTTCTTGTGTTGTATTACATGTGCATAGTTTAGCTTATTGCATCTTATTATAGTATATTTGTATTTTGAGCCTCCGTGCTTCTTCTTTGTATTTAACCTCCAGGTGGTGGCTGGAGATCTCCCACTATTACAACTGATCTCCAGGCAACAGAGAATGATTCCCCTGGAGGAAATGGCCACTTTAGCAATTGGACTCTAGGGCATTGAGATCCCTCCCCTCTCCGAACCACCCTCTCCTCAGGCTCCATCCCCCAAATCTCCAGGTATTTCACAACCTGGAGCTGGCGACCCTAATGATATGTGTTTGCTTCGTGCCTTCCAAAGTATCACAGAGAAAAATGTGCATTCCTGCAATGCCCCCTCTCATACCAACAATCACTCATTGAGTTGACTGCCTTTTTCTCGACTGATGGCATGGGGTATCCATGTGTTCTCCATAATAGCCTACGCTGAACGGTCTTCTGAAACAGGGTATGTTAGCAAACTGACCAAATTTGATAGGCAGCTGGGGTGGGGAAGGGATGCTGTTTGTTTGTGTTATAATGTATAACGCTGAAGAACGGATGCATAATGCGGACAATCTGTACGTTCGTACAGGCAAAATTTCGTGCAAGGAAACGAATCAGAGAAACGAATCATTATATGCTTATGGGTTGGCTAGGGTTCCAGTTCACTATATGCATGAAGCTGGGAAAAGGGTGTTTGCGGAGGAATGTCTCTTACGTTTTATTGTTACTGGATTGTTGCCAGGATACACAACTCTGAGTGAAGCAGGGAAGTCCAAGGTGGGCATGCTAAATAAGAAAGTGTGACCGGAGGGCCAGAATTCTTGCCAATCCTGAACAGAGCTGTTTTAGAAGGGGTTTGCTCTGCTTACACTCTTAGGGGCTGGTGGGAGCTCTACATCCAGATTTGCTGACTCTCCCTCACATATTAGAGTGCAGTTGGGCATGCGTATGTTGTGCTTGGCTAGAGTTGCCACCCTCTAGGTGGTGGCTGGAGATCTCTCGCTATTGCAATTGATCTCCAGGCAACAGAGATCAGTTCCCCTGGAGAAAATGGCTGCTTTGACAATTGGACTCTATGGCATTGAAGTCCCTCCCCTCCCCAAACCTCCCCTCCTCAGGCTCCACCCCCAAAACCTCCAGGTATTTCCCAATCCAGAGCTGGCAACCCTACCTCCAGGGTTGGGCCTGGAGATCTCCTGGACTTACAACTAGTCTTTGTGTTACTGAGATCAATTCCCCTGGAGAACATTGCTTCTTTGGAGGGTGGACTCTATGGCATTGTACCTTGCTGGGGACCCTCCACTCCCCAAATCACAAACTCTCCAGGCTCTACCCACCCTCACCAAATCTCCAGGAATTTCCCCACCTGGAATTGGCAAGCCAGGCACAGGCCTGGTTGCAGATCTGTCTCATGACCGAACTGCAAGCTTTCAGCGACTTGATTTTGGGATGGTTCATCAGAAGCTTAGCCCTCTATAGTTCTTGCAAAGGTTGATTTTGGTTCCAGTGAATGACTGCTGAAAGGAAAAGCTGTGTGAAAGCTAATCTGCTTCCTTCCTTGGCTTATTTCCCAACCAGAATCGGACTGTAGCTTCCCCTTCCTCTTCCGTGGCAAGACTTACCACAGCTGCACCACATCTGGGCACCTAGATGGGAAGCTCGGATGCCCCCTCACCAACAACCCTGAAAAAGACAGGATGTGGCTTCTTTGTGCTGACTCGGGTAAGGGACTGTCAAGCAAGGTGGCACTGAGTGAGAGATATGGTGACACTGAGGGCTTTTCCTTCCTTGCAAAACTGGGCTTCTGGGCTCCATGACATTAGATGACACATCTTGTAGCATTACAGAACATAAAACATTTTCCAGGAAGTGGCTTGTGCCAAATCTCAACACCCTCCCCCACTTTTTTGGTCTTTATCACAGGCTGGAGATCTTCCAGTTTTGTCTCTTCTCAGAATACTGCCAATTACCTCCCAGAATCCCAAAGTTCACTTATGCAATCAAAGTCAGTTATATAATTGAAATCCAAAGGTATATTCAGAAGGGGGGGGAATCTACTGCAGAGAATGGAAGGAAAGTCCCTTTGCAAGGAACTTATGAATGAATGGGAGAATCTAGGTGTGGTTGATTATTGATTGATTGATTGATTGCGGCTTATGTCCTGACTCAAGGCAGCCAAAGGAGGCATCGTGCGTGAGCAAAGTGCCGTCAAGTTGCAGTTGACTCATGGTGACCCCCTCAAGGGGCTTTCAAGGCAAGTGAGAAGCAGAGGTGGTTCGCCGTTGCGTCCCCCTGCAGAGCCTCCCTTGGTGGCCTCCCATCCAAGTGCAGACCCTGCTTAGTTTCCGAGACCGGACGAGATCAGGCTATACCATGCTGCGTTCCTTCCTGGTAAGGAGGCATTAGGCTAACATATAAAAACAGTGCTAGAATCCCATAACATACAACCATAGAATACAGAAAACAATAGAGCCATTATAATCACATGATTTACAAACCAACAGGATGGCAGTGATGCACACACGGAATTGGAATGTGCTGTCAAGTTGCGGCTGGCTTTTGGTGGCCACGTTGGGTTTTCAAGGCAAGAGGTGAATGGAGGTGGTTTGCCATGGCCTACCTCTGTGTAGCAACCCTGGACTTCCATGATGGTCTCCCATCCAATTACTAATCAGGGTTGATTCTACTTAGCTTCTGAGAGCTGATGGCAGCAGGCTAGCCTGGGCCACTCAGGTCAACATCCATCCATCCGTACATATACAATGTGTATACCCCCCAAATATTTTGTCTTGGTGTCTCTCACGTTTGGACCCTTTGCAGTGACTCTGAGAAATCTGTTCTACATTCATTTTCATACGACTTTAGCCATGTGGACTCACTGGGCGTCTGTTTTTCTTTCAGATATTGCCCAAAGGGTTGACTAACCACCCTGCTGACTGTCTTGAAATCCGTGGACATCCCTGATTCTAATCAGTTTGAATTATTTGTGGGAGATGGCAGAGCATTCTGGATAAAGCAAACATAAATTAATGGATCCAACCCCTCTGTCTTGTTCTGATTTCTAGGAGTTTCACGGATGGGGGTTGGGGGAAGCTTCTCTGAGTCCACAGTACATGGGGAGTTCTGTGTATGGAGCATCAAGCATTTTTAAACATTTGCTTGCCAGACATGTGGTGGCCCAATTCAGATCAGATTTGTGTTGTATTGTGCTTTTGTTGTGCTTTTAAGCTTTTCCCCTTCCTATTTTCCTGATCAAAAATGACTACTGATAAAGACGCACATTTTCCTAACCAAAAATGCTATTTTCCCCATCATAAAAATGCATGTGCACTTGTAAATTTCCACAGATCTAATATCACAGATAGAGCAGCCCTGCAACGTAAAAGGCCTGGGTGCATGACACATTTTGCTGCCAGTCATCAAGGATGTAGCTGCCAAATTGCATGCATGAACTGGCTCAGAGACCAGCACTAGTGCACAAAAACCGTTCTGCTCAACTTTCCATTGAAAATCTCTGTGCCTGTTTTGAGAACATTTGTCAGGGGCCATTGATGCAGGGCTGTTTCCCCGCGGTCACTCCCTCTGACTGCTCTGGTGCTTCGTGTTGATTATGCATGCCTTTCCTGACTGTCAGAGGTTGCCTGGCTCTCCCTGTGCGTTTCTATGCATTTTCCTTGTGTTTTCTGGATTCTCGCTAAAAAGCATCTGGAAAACACGGGCAAAACACGTGGAAACACATGGGGAGAGCAAGGCGATCTCTAAGGGTCGGGAAAGGCATGCATAATCAACACGAAGCACTGGAGCAGTCGGTGGGGTGACAGCGAGGGAAACAGCCCTGCATAAATGGCCAAGGTTTGCTAACTGGAGTTTTGTTTGATATCTACATTGGTGAAGACCTGAGACCTTAACTCTGGAGCAGGGGTAGGCAATCTTTGGGGCCCAGGTGCTGAGAAATGAATAAATAAAATGAATTGCAATGTCTACTAGGGTTGCCAGTCCTTTGATGGGGATGGAGAATTCTCTGCCTGCACCTCTCGTGTCTCACTACTGGGGTGGGATGAATATTTTAAAATGGAAGTTGGGCTGATGGGGAAACCCCACTCCAGGTTTTTCTGGAAGTGATGTCACACTGCCACCAGTGCCTAGTGGATTCACTTGATAAAAATCTCTCTCTCTCTCTCTCTCTCTCTCTCCCCCTGCCTCTCTCCCTCTCTCTCTCCCTGCCTCTCTCTCTCTCTCCCTGCCTCTCTCTCTCTCTCTCTCTCTCCCTGCCTCTCTCTCTCTCTCTCTCTCTCTCTCCCTGCCTCTCTCTCTCTCTCCCTGCCTCTCTCTCTCTCTCTCTCTCTCCCCCTGCCTCTCTCTCTCTCTCTGCCTGCCTCTCTCTCTCTCTCTCTCTCTCTCTCTCTCTCTCTCTCTCTCTCTCTCTCTCTCTCTCTCTCCATCCATCCATCTATCCATCTATCCATCCATCCACTTAGCATGGTGTATGGTGAGAAGCAGTGGACTCTAAACTGGAGAACCGGGTTTGGTTCCCCATTCCTCCACGTGAAGCCTGCTGGGTGACCTTATTTAATTGTTAGATTTTTAACCCACCTTTTTCCAACCAGGGTCCGGCTCAGGGCGACTTACACCCAAGGCAACAATTCCAATAACATTCTAGTTAAAATATGAACACCAAAACAAGTGATAAATATTATTAAAACCTATAACTCATCATAACAATTCAGCTGACTTAAACACAAAAATCCAATGACGCCTTTCAAATTGGTACTATGGCATCATAGCCAGGTGAAGAGGTGGAATGAAACGGCGTAGAACTGCAAGAAATGGCAGGTGGCACAGAGTCAACCCCCGGATATCCATCTAGCTTGGCTGATTCATTACAGTTTTATCCTACCATTCTTTCAAGGAGCTCAGGATGGTGTACATGGTTGTCCCCCATTTTATCCTCACAACAACCCTGTGAAGTAGGTTAGTTTGAGAGAGAGAGAGAGAGAGAGAGAGAGAGAGTAACTAGTCCAAGGTCACCCAGTGAGCATCATGACTGGGGGATCTGAACCCAGGTCTCCTCAATTCTAATCTGACTCTCTAACCACTATACCACGCTGGGTTTAAAATAATTCCTTTCTTCATTTTTTGTTTGTATTGTGCAGTTTGAGTGTGTGTATAAACAGAAGGAAATGGAGGCTGGAACAGCTCTTTGAGGATTGCCTTGGGGCTTCAGCTCATATTAATATATGTTTTGACATTTGAATGCTTTTAAAACAGTGGTTGGTGTTATGGTTGGATCCTTGAGAGCTCTTACCAGATTTGAATCTTAGAGGATGTAAACATAGATGTTCTGCAAACATAGACAAATCTATCATGTTTTTATCCTCCTGTTCCTCCAAGGGGCTGAGTAGCACACAGCGTTTCTCTCCCCACTTAATTTTCATAACAACCCTGAAAGGATGAATGAGTCTGAGTAAAATGACCGAGTGGAGATTTGAACCAGGGCCTCCCAGTCCTGTGTAACAGTGATAGGGTTGCCAGCCAAGCCCTGGTAGCTGGCAGGAGGCTTGGCCGTAGGGTAGCCAGGTCCCTCTTTGCCACCAGCGGGAGGTTTTTGGGGTGGAGCCTGAGGAGGACAGGGTTTGGGGAGGGCAGGAACTTTAATGCCATAGAGTCCAATTGCCAAAGCGACCATTTTCTCCAGGTGAACTGATCTCTATTGGCTGGAGATCAGTTGTAATAGCGGGAAATCTCCAGTTAGTATCTGGAGGTTGGCAACCCTACTTGGTGGGGATGGATGGGAAAAATGCAAATCAACATTGGTCTGATGGAGTGATGTCACTTCTGGTATGATCATTGAAACAACATCATTGCATTGTGGGGGACACACTAGGATTCCATGAAAACTCTACAGCATCAGCCTGATGCGATGATGTCGCTTCCAGGGTCACACCAGACATGACATTGTGCCATCAGAATGACAACAATTTTCCTGGCATCCCCCCTCCCCCGCCAACCTATCGAGCAGTGGCAGGGGGCAGGGGCTGCCAGTGGAAGACAACTGTGACTAGCCCAAGGTCACCCCGCTGGCTTTGTGTGTAGGGGTGGGGAGACAAATCCAGTTCACCAGATTAGCCTCTGCCACTCATGTGGAGGAGTGGGGGATCAAACCCGGTTTTCCAGATCAGAGTCCACTGCTCCAAACCACCACTCTGCCGCTCTTAACCATTACATCACACTGGTGGAGCCCTCAACCTAAAGGCAAGGGTGAATTCAGTACCTTTGACAGTGGTCTGTCACTGATCCACACTAGATTTGAGAGGATGAGTGGATCACCATTATTGCCGCTACCCCATCTTGATTTGGGAAGGAGGAAATACCAGAGACAGCTGCTGCTCAGCTAAAATATTTGTTTTAGGAAGAGGTCAGATAGATCCCGTTACATTCTCTTCTAACAGCAGGGTTGCATCGGTATCCCAATCTACAGAGTCTCACATGCAGCACCTTCTCCCATGGAACATCAGTGGTGTGGGTTTGGAGAAGGGTGTAAGGAAGTATTTAAAAGGAGCAGGTTGAAAATGATATAACCCAGGAGTTGGATCAAGCCAGCTTTTTCACTAAATGGAGCCAGCGTGGCGTAGATAGCCTGTGTGGTGTAGTGGTTAAGAGCAGTGGTTTGGAGCGGTGGGCTCTGATCTGAAGAGCCAGGTTTGATTCCCCACTCCTCCACATGAGTGGCGGAGGCTAATCTGGTGAACTGGATTTGTTTCCCCACTCCTACACATGAAGCCAGCTAGGTGACTTTAGCTAGTCACACTCTCTCAGCCCCACCAACCTCACAGGGTGTCTGTTGTGGGGAGGGGAAGGGAAAGTGAGTGTAAGCCAGTTTGATTCTTCATTAAGTAGTAGAGCAAGTCGGCTTATAAAAACCAATCTTCTTCTTCTTCTTCCTCCCCCCCCCCCCAATTCCCTTCGCTATTACAAACCCATCCACACAGAGTTTTTGCTCGTGTAGATCCGCAGATCCCCAGCAAAGCCTTCTGGCCTACCTTCCTTTCTTTTGCACCAGTGGAAAAGCAGCAGGGGAAATAAAGGTCAGCTCCATTAGGGCATGTGAGTCAGCCCTGTGATCCACCTGGGGGTCACCCCTAGGGCTACCAGCTTTCAAACTGGTTCCTCTAGCTTTCCTGTTAATAGCAACTTGATTGGCATGCAATGATCAGGAGACGCTGTTTAGCTCCAAGCCCTGAAAAGCTTCAGCTACCCATTTCCGGATTAAAGGAGCAGGACTTCCCCTCCCTGATCATTTGGCAATCACAACCCATGGGTGTGAAGGCCGCTCCATGTAACAGGATCTTGAACAAACACTATCTTTTGTCAGCAGTCTATCCTTTCCTGTTTGCTTTCATGAGCTTGTCTGCCTTCGCATCCTCTTTTCCAGAGATCTACCTGCCAGAGCAAATGTCTAAGCTCCCTAGCTTGGTTGGTCAGATTTGTAGAGATGGCACGTTGCACTGAACCACATCCAGGTGGCTCCCTTGTAAAAGCTGCTTTTGTTCCCTTTGCCAACAGTGATGAAGATGCCCTCAACGCTCCTTCTTAGGCTCATTTCCTTGTGAGAACGTCACTTTTCTCTTCTCGAATGAAATTGCTAGCAATGAGCGAAATGTGGCATCTATGGTGGCATTTTTGGTCTTCCATTTGCCCTCAACTGCTACTGAACACTGGTGGCCAGCTGATAGAGATCAGTTCACAAGGAGACAATGGCCACTTTGCCAATTGAACTTGATGGCATTGAAGTCCCTCCCCTCTCCAAACCCCACCCTTCTCAGGCTCCACCCCAAAATTTCCAGGTATTTCCCAACCTGGAGCTGGCAAGCCTATGGGAGCAGCTGGACAGCCACCATGAATGGCGGGAAGCCTTCTCCAAGGGTCAGCAGTGGATTGAAGGGCTGACAGTATCTGTGACAGCAGCTGCTGGTCACCTGGAAGAGCATGAGGGAGGGACAGGTGCGTGTCGGGAGGCTGCAGGAGGATCTGTCAGTGGTGATTCGGGCCCCTGCACAATGCCCTGGCCTGCCGCTCCCTCCTACTCTACCAGGAGGAATGGCAAGGGGACACCCTAGGTGGCATGGGCGACCTGGTGAGCATTAGGCACCTGCGACTACATGGACCGCCCATGACATCTCCCTAGGGTTGCCAGTTCCCTCTCCACCACCACAGGTGGATTTTGGGGTGAAGCCTGAGGAGGGTGGGGTTTGGAGAGGGAAGGGACTTCAACGCCATAGAGTCCAATCACCAAAGAGGCCATTTTCTCCAGGGGAACTGATCTCTATTGGCTGGAAATCAGTTGTAATAGCAGGAGATCTCCAGCTACTACCTGGAGGTTGGCAACCCTACATCTCCCCTCCCTGTTCTAGAGTTTGTGTGTCTTTTGCTCTGAGTGGACAGGGGGCTGGCTTGGGGTGTTGGTGGCAGGAATGGTCAGGTGCCCAGGGACTTGCCATGGAGAAATGGTATGGGAGAAAAAAAATGACACTCCCCGCACAGCACCCCAGGTCCACTAAACTGGATCCCACCCCCTGCAGCTGAGGCCTGTCTATGGATCTTCCTTCATGTGTAGTTATGCTTGGAGTTTGCCCTGCTGAAGTGAATCTGGGAGTTGTTGACTGCTGTTTGAAAAGGTCAAGGTTAAGCCCATTATTTATTTATTCATTCCTCTCCCAGTGATGGCAGAATCTGACTATTGTTTCTGTAGGAGGAAGATGTGGCCAAGCAGAGTGTATAAAAACAGAAGAGTGGTGTGCTTCACTTCTACCAAGTTCCCTGATTGAAAGAGAGAGGGAGAGAGATGGCTTCTTCCATAGCCCTCCTCGTATATGCTTGTGCTCTCTTGCCACTACTTGCAGCACAAGAAGGTAAGGCCCATTCCATGTCTATCTTCTGGCTCCTTTCAGCGGAGACAGCACATCACACCAGAGAATCCCAATCTAGAGGAATCATTGCCCTAGGATGTTGCGTCAAGAAGAAGGAGAAGAAGAGGAGCAGGAGTAGTAGTTGGTTTTTATATGCCGACTTTCTCTACCACTTAAGGGAGACTCAAACCGGCTTACAATCACCTTCCCTTCCCCTCCCCACAACAGACACCCTGTGAGGTAGGTGCGGCTGAGAGAGCTCTAACAGAGCTGTGACTAGCCCAAGGTCACCCAGCTGGCTTTGTGGATAGGAGTGGGGAAACAAATCCAGTTCACCAGATCAGCCTCCGCCGCTCATGTGGAGGAGTGGGAAATCAAACCCGATTCTCCAGATCAGAGTCCACCGCTCCAAACCACTGCTCTTAACCACTACACCACGTTGTGGTGTAACTATCACAGGGAGCTTTTGAGAAAGTTTCAAGGTCTATAGGAAGGCCTGTCTGTGGCTATTATACAGGAAACCAAAACTGCCATCTCAGAACAAGTGCAGTTTGGCTTACCATGATGTGGGAAATTAATAGCACCTTCTTCTGGCTCAGTGGCAGAGCATCTGCTGTGCATGCAGAAGGTCCTGAGTTCAATCACCAATGTATCTCTGGTGGTATGAAAGACCCCTAACCATTAAGAGATGTATAGAAGTGGGTATTTCAGAAGGTGCCAGAATGGTGTAGTGGTTAAGAGCGGTGGTTTGGAACAGTGGACTCTGATCTGGAGAACCAGGCTGGTTTCCCCACTCCTCCACATGAAGCCAGCTGGGTGACCTTGGGCTAGTCACAGTTCTCTTAGAGCCCTCTGAGCCCCGCCTACCTCACAGGGAGTCTGTTGTGGGGAGGGGAAGGGAAGGTGATTGTAAGCCAGTTTGATTTCTTAAGTGGTAGAGAAAGTCGGCATATAAAAACCAACTCTCCTTTTTTGGGGGGGGGGTAGGGGCAACCAACATCATCTCTTGTTTTACACAGAAGGGAACAAGAGCACTGCCTTCCTTTTCCTCTAGCTACCTGGGACCTCAAAGCAATGGGGGGCCAGCAGCTAGAGCCAGTGGGCCCTCCCTCAGTTTCTTCTTCATGTCACTTCTGTTATAGTCCGTTTCCCCTCTGTTTTCTTTTCAGATAGTTCACCCTGTGTCTTTCCCTTCAAGTACAAGGGGAACTTCTACAAGTCATGCGCTGCAGATGAATCTAACAATGGGCGTCTGTGGTGTGCCACGACTGATAACTATGACAGGGATCACCAATCGAAGTGGTGTACTACTCAAGGTGACAAAATCCCACTTCAATTTCCACTTTATGAGGGAATGGGTTGATTTGCAGAATGTATTTATTCATTTGCATGGTATTCACTCAGTTCCATGGGTTGGGAGGAAACATCAGAGACACTAGAAAAGACAACTTTCTCCCCCAAAACCTGGCCCCAAAAGTTTCTGGAGTAAATTTTGGCATCACTCCACCATATCACGCTTATATAAAGCTGTTCTGTTAGGCTGAAACTGGTGGGAGGGAGCAGGGGGAGAATTTTCACTCCAGGTTGATGAATTTTTTCAGATTTAATGAGTATGACCCTGGACAAAGACATTCCAAAAAGGGTGTTGATACCTCCCTGGATGTAGAGGATCATAGGAATGGAGAATGCATACACAGAATGTAAAACAGCAAGGAGTTTTGGATTTGCTAAAAACGGGGGGTCTTTCCCTTGACAATCCCAAATATATGGAAACAATGAATTAAATGATTCGCCAAAAACGATTGTATGATTAGTTTTTTTAACCTCATGGGACAAATAGGCCAATGAAATAACCTGATTTTAACATTAGGAAAGATTATAAAAAAGCCAAGAACATCCCTTTCCTGAGGGGCATCACAGTTCAATGAGGGGCTTTGCTGTTGATCTATGAAAAAGGGCCCTCGGAGGGAATTTCTGGTGAATCAGATTAGAGTTAGGAACCTTAAAGAAAGGGATGTCTGTTTCAGCCTTCCTTTGCGTTTTCCTTTCAGTAAGATTTGCATTGGAATTTATTGGTCCCTCAAATTAAAGTACCCATTCTAATCCCCATTTTCCCTTCTTGTCTTCAAGCAACTAAATAAACATATTTCCTTCAAAAAAAAAAAAAAAAAAAAAAAAACCACCTGAAACTAATCTGGGTACTGAGATTTTTTTACATCTGTACATGCTCTGATACCTCTCAATAAAGCTATCCTTTAAACAAAACTCTCCCCCACCCCTCTTGTTTTGGAGAACTGCTGCAGTTCCCTTCCCAAGGTTTTGACATAGGACTACACATAAGGTTGCCACCTTTACGATGGGAAATCCCTGGAGAATTGAGGCGGGAGCCTGAAGAGGGAAGGGTTTAAGGAGGGGCGGGACCTCAACAGGGTATAAGTCCATACCGTCCACCCTCCAAAGCAGCCAACTTCTCCGGGGGAGTGGATCCCTGTTATGTGGAGATCAGTTGTAATTCTGGGAGATTTCCAGGCTCAGCCTGGAGGTTGGCAACCCCAGCTACAGGTTGTTTCTGTGATCACCTGCATGTTTTAAAATTTTACTATCTGGGAATAAAATCTTACTATCTGGGAATACTCCGGCTCAAGGACTTAAAGGGGGGGGGGGAACTGATATAAAAGCCTTTACACCCCCTAGATGGAATCAAGGCCTAGATGCAGTGTGTTCTTTTTTCCTGAAAAGGTAGTACAAAAATGAGGGAACCCAATTATGTGTAGTGTGTGCAGTTGGTTTCAGGTAGCCGGTTCATGGTTAACTCATCCTTCCATCCTTCCGAGGTCAGTAAAATGAGTACCCAGCTTGCTTGGGGGCAAAGTGTATGCAACTAGCGAAGGCACTGGCAAACCACCCTGTAAACGTCGTCTGCCTAGTAAATGTCGGGATGTGACGTCACCCCATGGGTCAGGAATGACCCGGTGCTTGTACAGGGGACTACTTTTATCTTTATTCACAACATGCATACGTTCTGCTCTCGTCCTTTGTCTAGAGCATGGAGGTAATTCTGGTGGCAAAAAGTGCACCTTCCCCTTTGTCTACCTCAGAAAGACGTACTACACCTGTACCACTAAATTTTCAAAAAATAAAAGACCCTGGTGCGCCACGACAGGCAACTATGATAAAGACCGGAAATGGAGCTACTGTGCTGACACCAGTAAGTATACTGAGGCGGAATCCAGAACTGTTGCAAGAGATTTGGTTGTAGATTGAGCACAATGAGGGCATTTAAAAACATTTTTAGCTGGAAATGTCCCTTCAGCGAGCTGATGTAGAGAAGCAGCTGGAGCCTTGGGTGAGGTCTGGGGAGACTCAAGTGCTCACCCCCGTTCAGCCATGAAGCTTGCTGGCTGACCACTGACCTGTCAATCTCTCTCACGCAACCTACCTCGTAGGGTTGTTTTAAGGATAAAATGTCAAGGAGGGGCCTGCTGCCCTGAACTTCTCTGGAAGAATAGCAAGGTGATTTTTTTTTAAATGTTTGCTGCATTTTTAATCCTGCTTTTTGACCGAAAATCGACAAACAAAGCAACGTATGAAACATAAAATACAGATGTAAATAAAATACCATGTTTCTGTTCTCTGCACGGTGATTTCCAGGGGATAGTGCTTACCTGGATTGGTTTCCTTTTCAGAGTACCTAAGACTTATGGCATTTTTGTATATTTTTTGTATCTATCTGTAAATATATTTGTAATAGATAGGGTTGCCAAGTGCCTGGTGGTGGTGGGTAAAATCCTGCCAATCCACTGGGCTGCCCACCGACCAGCTGAGGGCCAGTGGCCATTGCGTGCACGCACATGTGTGTCACTTTCGAATTTACCCGTGTGACTTTCGGGTTTTCCCGGGTTTACCCGGAAGCAACGTGGGCGCTCTGGCAACCTTGGCTAAAACTCTATGGAAACCATAGAGTAACATCTCTGCTACTCCCCTGCTGCTCAGGGGGAGAGAGATCCTTCCTGCGCTCCTAGCAGGGCCCGTCTGCTTTTCTCTCTGTCCCTTTCAGGGCCTAAAATTCCGCCGTTCACTCCCTTCCTCCCTCTCTCCTGCTAGATGGGAAGCTCTCCTCCATTTCTAGGGTTGCTAACTTCCAGGTGGTCTAATGGAAAAAGCAGCACGTGGCTCATTTATACAAAATGAAAAAGCAGAATAAGCTATTGGAGTAAAAATTGTATTTTCTTAAGTAATTAATGTATGCAACTCCAAAGGGAAACCAATTATATGAACTGGCGTGTTACTGGACACACCCACCAAAGAACAAAATGGCCTCGCAGGGCTTAAAGCAATGAAAATTAATATGAAATATTTAACTGATAATCACTTCAACCGGGCTTGTAATTCATGAGCTGTCACGCAGGGCTAGGAGCTATAAATAATGGTATTAACTAAGATGCAGGCTCACCAGGCTAACAATGATAATAAAACAAAAGCATAGACATGAAAGAATAACCCCGCATGGACTTTCAATAGACTAAAAAAAGCCTCTTAACAACATGTGCAGCACAAACTGTGCAAACACAAAAAGCACCAAGAACTTGTTTTACAAACAAGTTTTACAAACAGCATTCAGTAGTGAGTTCAATATGTATATCACAGACTGTGCAATCATATTAAACTTTTAAGAGATAAGCAGCATTCTTCAAACAGCAACTGATAGCAAGGTGAGTTCAATATGTATATCACAGACTGTGGAATCATATCAAACTTTTAAGAGATAAGCAGCATCAAACAGCAACTGATAGCAAGTACATGCATGTTTCGGTCAAAGACCTTCATCAGCTTGCCAACAGGACGGGAGGTGCTGTCAGACAGTCATGCAGATAATTCATGAGCATTTCAGCTCCGTAGAAGAGAGACCCGGCAATCCTATCCATTTCTGACACTCAAGGCCCATCATGGAGATATTTGTAGTCATTCAGACATACTCTTCCCTTCGCCATGAAGCCAGACAGACCACACTGATCGGGGGTGAGCTTGCACACGATATCATAGAAGGTGCTCAGGGAAGCAGAAACTTCAGTGAATTCTGATCTAGGCAAGACGAATAGGCTCCTGAGTGCCAACTTTGGGCTGGGAAATTCCTGGGTTGAACCTGTGGAGAGTGGGTTGTCAGGTCCTTCTTTGCCACCGGCAGGAGGTTTTTGGGGCAGAACCTGAGGAAGGTAGGATTTGGGGAAGAGAAGGACTTCAATGCCATAGAGTCCAATAGCCAAAGCGGACATTTTCTCCAGGTGAACTGATCTCTATCGGCTGGAGATCAGTTGTAATAGCAGGAGATCTCCAGCTAATACTTGGAGGTTAGCAACACTAGTGGCCCCGTGGGGCAGAGTGGTAAGCTGCAGTACTGCAGTCCAAGCTCTGCTCATGACCTGAGTTCGATCCCTACGGAAGTTGGTTTCAGGTAGCCGGCTCAAGGTTGACTCAGCCTTCCATCCTTCCGAAGTCGGTAAAATGAGTACCCAGCTTGCTGGGGGTAAAGTGTAGATGACTGCGGAAGGCGATGGCAAACCACCCCATCAATGTAGTCTGCCTAGGAAACGTCAGGATGTGACGTCACCCCATGGGTCAGGAATGACCCAGTGCTCGCACAGGGGACCTTTACCTTTTTTAAAAACACTAGTGGAGAGTGGGCTTTAACTTTTCACCTTTCACGTCGATCCTGGTCAAATCAGACATAGGATGCCCTCTTATGGGGTGCAAGTGCTGGCTCAGGGAAGTGGTAAGAGTTCCCTCTCACCTTTCTCCAGAGGCGGATGTGCTGTGAAACTAATGAAGCTTAAGCTTCAGGGCCCCCAATCCTGGAGGGGCCCCCAAAGCAACTTTTTTTTAAATGAGTGAATTTCTCTACAAAATCGAAGGAGTTTTTTAGTGATAGAATCATAAGCCAATGGGTTGAAGTACTTAATATTGACTTTAGAACATGCTCACATGGCCTCAAAATGTCCCTGTAATTGGTCAAATTTCAAAATTTCCTTGGGGGCTTGCAGTGCTCGAACCCCCAGCTGTAAGGGCTCACTGAGCTCACCAGAATCTATTCATAGCCTACGTTTTGGCAGCTGGATCCTCAGATCCTTTGTTGGTGCACGGCTTAATTATTCTATAGCTCAGCCCTTAGGCTAGAGCCAATCAGAACCATAAAAAGACATCTGAATTCTCAATTCAGGCTGCATTCGTCTCGCTTGTGCATTTTAACACCAAAAGAACAGATTTTCACCTCTTTATCCCTCTGATGACCCCCTCCCTATTATTATCATTTATTAGTTAAATTTGTAGCCCACCCTCATTCCCGGTCAAAGCCAGGCTCAGGGTGGGTGTCATGATCCTAGGCCTCAAGTGCGGCCTACAGGCCCTAGGGAGGCCTACATTAAGGTAGTTACCAGGCCTGCATCTCCCAGGTACCCTCTGGGCCTTGTGATTGGTGGAAGAGGATTCGGAAGAAAGGCTAGAGCCAATCAGGGGTAAGGGAGTGGTGCCTGGGGAGAAGGAATAAAAGGCCTTGCCTGAAAAGGGAGGGTGGTTCACTCCTAGGGAGCAGGGCTGGGGAGAGGCTGCTGCAAACGGAGGGGTCCCTCCTCCAGGAAAGGGTGTTAGCTTGAGGCCTAGTGCCAGGAGAGGGCTAGGGACAGTAAAGATAGATGCGTTCGGGTTTTTATTTGCTTGATCGCCTGCCTTTACTGGTTTTGTCGTCCTATTGTGGCTTGAGTTATCATTATTATTCCTTTTATCCCTTAGAAGCTCCTTGATCAATTGATCTTGAGCAGCATATATCTAGTATTGGAGGGATATAAGGACTGAACAAATCTTGCCACTGACAATGTAGCCTTGGGGTCCCTGTCGCTTAGTAAAAAAGGCATTATGTCAGTCACAGAGGCATTGGATTTGTATATTAAAAGGGGGGAAATATAGTGCGATCGAAGTTCCTCGTAAAAGCGGCATTCCAAAAGGGCATGGGCTAATGTGTCAATAGAGCCAGAAGAGCAAGGGCAGATCCTGTCTGAGTATGGTATATTCAGAATTCTGCCCTGCATTACCATAGAAGGGTTAGCATTCAATCTAGCCAAGCAAAAAGCTCTACAGAGACAAGGAGTTGTCAGATAATATGTATAGGCAGGCAGACCACGTGGAGGGGGTATTCCGAAGAACTGGGAAGGACAGATGCGACAAGCACGAAAAGTAGTGCTGTTATAATCGAGCTCTTTAATGCGCTTTTTAATTTTGGCAAAAGCTTCAGTTTTCCCAAGATCTGATAACATATCCTGCGAGAAGCCCAGCAACGCCAGTTTCTCATCTAAGATTTTTTGCCATGAGGATTTGAAAGGGTCATGCTTCAGAGAAGCTAGGTACCGCTCAGTGCTAAAGCACAGTTTAAGGTGGAATTTAAAGGCGGCCAACCACGCCCTAGCTTCAAGTGACATTTGGCCAAACTCGGAACGAAGAGTAACGCCAGCAACACATCGAGGGGCATTTAGGAGTTTTCGTAAGAACTGAAGCAGTGGACGATCTATAGATTCATTGATGACTGTAATCCAGATGGCAACACCAAAGAGGATAATTGGGGTAATTTTCAGGTTAAAAACCTGAATAGCCCCTGGAATATATTTGCCACCTTTGGTGTGAAAAAAATTGACAATAGCACCAACCCCAGGTTTAATTTTGTTGGACACTGCTTTTTGATGGGCATTCCAATTTAGGTTATGGGAAAACAGAATGCCAAGGTAAACAAACTCCTTGACTTGGTCGACCTCAAAGCCATCTAATACCCAGCGAAAAAGAGGCATTTTTCTCCTCTTAGTGAAGATCATGATCTTAGATTTATGATGGTTTATTTTAAGACCTTCCCTAGAGCAGTACTCAGAAAAAGTTTGCAAAGATCTTTTCAAACCAATTCTTGTGCGGGACAGGAGAACTGCATCGTCAGCATAGAGTAGAATCGGGGTGGAATGGCTTGCAAGCTTTGGGGGGTGGCAAGACTCTGAGAAATTGGTTGCCATATCATTCAGGTATAGATTAAACAAGAGAGGAGCAAGGAGGCAACCTTGTCTAACTCCCTTGGCCAGTTCAAAAGGCTCGGTTAGTTCTCCTTGGTTGCCACAGCGAACCTGAGCTGTGAGGTCAGTATGAAATTGCTGAATAAGCCATAGTAACCTCCTATCCATAGTAGAATGTGATAGTTTCAACCATAGCCTCTCCCTCAGGATGGTATCAAAAGCTCCCTTAAGATCCATAAAACCCGCATAAAGGGTGCCATTTCGGGGGGAGGAATATTTCTCGGCTAGATGGGAGAGCACTAAACAGTGGTCCATGACAGACCAACCCTTTCTGAAGCCAATCTGTTCCCAGCCAAGGATGTCATTACTCTCAACCCAGTCCAACAGCCTCTTTAATAAGTAGGAGGAATACAATTTGCCTAAGCAAGACAAAAGGCTGATTGGACGATAACAGCTTGGGTCAGAGCGCTGACCTTTTTTAAAGATTGAGACGATAATGGTATGTCTCCAAGATTTTGGAATAGCTCCTGATGCATTAATTTGTGTGAATACAGGAGCAAGAATGTTGGCCCACCATTCGCTGTTGACTTTAAAAAGTTCGTAGGGAATTAGATCAGGACCTGGGGCTTTGCCTGAGCGTAGGCGATCAATGAGCGGTTTAATGTCCTTAGGAGATACATCTGGCCAGGAATTCAGCAAAATAGAAGGTGCTACAGGTATAAGATATCATTATTATTAGACTTTTTTAATAAACTGTTTCGTTACTCTGCCCTGGGTCCTCATGCCTCATTTGGTCACCTAGCAAGTATACCCTGTTGGGAGAAGCGGCAGGCAGGGTGCTCTGGGCCTTCTTGAGTTAGGCTCACACCAGAGTGGTGGCAGCTACTGAAGATCCCCATTCCTCTCTCTTACCTGACAGCAGGTAACAACAATCATGATAAACACATATATATCTAGAATTCATAAGTAATCAATAAAATTCATAAAACCATTCAATACAGTTAACAAGATGGTACTCATATAATTACAGGGCTATTGGAGGCCCGGGCCAAGCAGCCAAATCCTCATATCAAAAGCCCCAAGGGAGAGGAGAGGGAGGCCAGTAACGATGACAACCTGTAGTTGCCCTCAATTGTAGGCCTGGTGGAATAGCTCTGTTTTACAGGCCCTGCAGAACTTGTCAAGGTCCCATAGGGCTAGGGTTGCCAGGTCCCTCTTTGCTATCGGTGGGAGGTTTTTGGGGTGGAGCCTGAGGAGGGTGGGGTTTGGGGAGGGGAGGGACTTCCGTGCCATAGAGTCCAATTGCCAAAGCACCCATTTTCTCCAGGTGATCTGATCTCTAACAGCTGGAGATCAGTTGTAATAGCAGGAGATCTCCAGCTACTACCTGTAGGTTTGGTAAACCAAACCATATATGGCCATAAATGTAACTTTGGACACTGTCCACCACTGTATTAGATACTGGTTGTATCTTCATATGCTTTTTGTAGCATAAAGAAGTCTTGTTTGCAGTTTGTTGCTGTTTTCTGTTTGCTAACTACCTGGAGGTTGGCATCCCTACATAGGGCCCTGATGTTACTTGGAAGAACATTCCATCAGGCTGGGGCCAGGGCCTTGTTGGATGTTGCCCTATTGTTGCTGGTTGCGAAAGGGCCCCCATAACAGTTCAAGCTTCAGGGGCCCCAAAATGTAGATCCGCCACTGCCTTTCTCCATCTCTTCCAGGACTAAGTGCTGACCCTATGGGCTCTTGCGTCTTTCCGTTCATCTTCAAAGGGGAGTCTTGGACAACGTGTGTAACAGATGGCTCATTGAAGGGGAAGCCCTGGTGCTCTCTCACCAAAAACTATGATGTGGATCCCAAGAAGGTTCCTTGTGAAGTTTCAGGTAAGAAAAGCGGAAGATAAGATTATTAGTAACTCAGGGAATGCTTAGAATCGTCTACGAGTAGGGGGTCACAAGAAGTATTCAGTGCCTTGGAGTCGAAATTTCTGTTTCTCCCCGAAATGGACTGTTCAGTTACCCTGATCTCTGCAATTGTCTGTCTTTGTGTTCACAATCTTTCTCTTCTATTCTTTTCTCTATTTATTTTAAATAATAACTTTGGAACAGGTTTCCTTGGAAGAATGGACTTCCCACCATTCTATTTGTTTTTAAAATTTGTGGTTTTGATAACCTCCATATCTTTTTGTTTTTCTGTGATTTGTTTTTTTGTAGTCTTTATGGGTTTTATGAACTGTGTGGACTCTGTAAATTTCCTTCCTTCCTTCCTTCCTTCCTTCCTTCCTTCCTTCCTTCCTTCCTTCCTTCCTTCCTTCCAGTTTATAAACATTTTGATAATTATTTACTGTTTGTTTTAAACATTAACCGGCTTTTCTTTTGAAATGGGACCCCAAATCCCAAATAAAACCCAAACATTGCAATAAAATCACATATTACAAGATGAATACAACCAGAAACAGATGAGCAACCACAAACAACATAGTTCTTTACCCTCAAATGCCCTCTACTGAATTGTTGGGTTTTAGAGAGCCTCCTAAAAGCCAGGATGATGGGAGCATGCCTTGGAACCTCTATGTGACAGTGGTAAGATGGGGCCGCTAAGGAATATGTTGAGGGTCTTCTTATGTAACCATAATATAACTTTATTTAAATGAGAGAGAGAGAGAGAGATTGGGGAAGGGAGGGACTTCAATGCCATAGAGTCCAATTGCCAAAGCAGTCATTTTCTCCAGGTGAACTGATCTCTGTGAGCTGGAGATCAGTTGTAATAGCAGGAGATCTCCAGCTGGTACCTGGAGGTTGGCAACACTAGTTGTAATTCTGGGAGAACTCAAGGCCCCAGCTGAAGGTTGCAAACCCTGTGATTTGAGAGAAAGAGAGAGAGGCTTTGGGGCTTTGATTTCATTATGCATGCATTTTCTGACTGTCAGAGGTCGCCTCATGCTCCTTACTCCTTTCCATGCATTTTCCCCATGTTTTCTGGATTCGTGTTTAGCCAGCATCCAGAAAATGAAAGGAAAATGTGCCAAAATGCTAGGGAGAGTGAGGTGACCCCTGCCAGTCGGAAGATGCATGCATAATCAAAGCAAAGCCCCAAAGCAGTCGGTGGGGATGACAGTGAGGAAACAGCCATGCTTAAATGGCCAACGTGTCTATATTTTGGTCAACTTCCATTATGGCTGGCTAGTTTGCACATAAAGTTGCCATCCTCCAGGTGGAGCCTGGAGTTCTCCCAGAATTACAGCTGATCTCCAGATGACAGAGATCAGTTGCCCTGGAGGAAAAGGCAGCTTGGGAGGGCAGTCTATCTGGAATCACATCCCTGCGGAGTTACGTCCCACCATCAAACTCCTCCTTCCCTAGGCACCATCACAAAATCTCCAGGAATTCCCCAAGCCAGAGTTAGCAATCCTGCTCCTGATATTCCTGCAAGCAGAACTCAACAGAACGTGGCCACCTTTCATCCTACTACAGCGAAACCCCTGAATGTTGCCTCTCTTCATGTCATCTTCCCTGTTTTCTTCATCAGACTCCAGCCACTGCACCTTTCCATTCACTTACAAGGGAAAGACTTACTGTTCATGCACCAGTGATGGATCTGCTGATGGACAACAGTGGTGTGCCACAACCTCAAGCTATGACAAAGACGGGAAATGGAAAACATGTGTCCTTCAAGGTAGGGGGGTGCCTGCCAGTGACAAGACTCTGCTTGGGGGAAAACACTTAGGGTTGCCAGTTGGTGGGAGACCGGGGGGCATTGGCATGGGGACCACTGTTGAGTGTGACATCATTTCCATGGCAAACTGGATTTGGTGGACATTCTATGGTTTTAGCGACAGCAGTGTGACATTCTAAAGCTGTGTGACATCACTTCCGGGTTCATTACATCGTTTATGCATGGGTACTTTCACCCACGTTTGCCCCCCTAGTCTGACTTGGTTGTTCTTTGGAGTTATGCATGAGTTCCCCATCCGTTAGAGGTGACCTCGTGCTTAGCCCTTGCAAATCCCAGGCCATCCCATTGCTGTTTTAACCTGAATCTTCGATCTCTCCTGAGATTGGCCTGGGTGAAATCTTCATGCATAAGCCGAAGCGCGGGACACGGAAGCTTGGGTGGGTGACGTTTCTCTCCCAGTAAGCACCACAGCCAATTACAAAGCAGCGTGTCCAGAGGCATGGACTCAAATGCTTCCTCTGAGTTCTTTCTGAGCAGAACAAAGGATTTTTAAAAGGAGGCTTAGGTTTCTTCCCTCTTACTGCCCATTCCTTTTAGAGAGCTCCGTTTTGTTTTGGCATGTAGTGGGGGTCACTGGGGGTGTGGGGGGAGGTAGTTGTGAATTTCCTGCTTTGTGCAGGGGGTTGGACTAGATTACCCTGGTGGTCCCTTCCAACTCTATGATTCTATGAAAATGAAATTCAACATGATACTTGGGTTTCTGGGGTGGGGGGAATTGGATGTTTCTCTCACAGTAAGCACAGTAAGCACCACAGCCAATTACAAAGCAGCATTTTCAAGGGGTGGGGAGTTGCTCCCAGATTTGAGCTTTGCAATTTTTGCATAGCAATTTTGGAATTTGCAAAAGAAAAGTGTGGGTCAAGGGAGCATGGGAACCCCAGGTAAAACTCACACGCATAAATGATCATAAAGTACAGGCTAGGCTTGATAAATAGTGAATATGAGTTAGAGAATGCCGGGGAGATTTGTAGGGGAAAACAAGAAATGGGAGGAGGCAAAGAGCTTTTTGGTTTAGGGGGTGGGATTCAGTGCTGTAGCATGAGTTGGATTTCCAGTCAGTCTCAGTGCTGGAGCTGTTGCTTGGTGGAAGACTGCATGTAGAAGCTTCCCAGTTTATTTCCTGGCATCTCTAGTAAAGGGTTGGATACAAACTAGGGTTGCTACTTACCTGTATCCAGCAGGGGAGCTCCCACTGATCCTTTCTGGTCCCCCACCACTGCTTGAATGAGCAGTGAGAAAAAATGGGAGGGGAAAATGGCAGAGCACACTTGTGTCCCCAAAACAGGAAGGGGCGCTGTAGAAAGCCAACAAATCTGGTTCTGTTCCTAGAGTGCACCGCAGAACGTGGTAATATAACGCCTGGGCTTTTGGGCCAGAAGTGACTGTGTGCATTGTGTGATGCCATTTCGGTCTTCCTGCCCCATCCCCTGGAGGCTGATAATCCTCCCCCTGGTTTCCAGCCAAGTGCTAGCAACCCCTATCCAACCAATAGAAAAGAGCAAGAGTCCAGTCGCACCTTAAAGACTAACACAATTCCTGGCAGGGTATGAGCTTTCGTGAGACACAGCTCACTTTTTCTGATACAGGTATCTGAAGAAGTGAGCTGTGGCTCATGGAGGCTCATACCCTGCCAGAAAATATTTTGGTTAGTCTTTAAGGTGCTACTGGACTCTTGCTCTTTTCTATTGCTAGTGACAGACTAACACGGCTACCCATAATGACCAATCCAGCCAGCTTTTCTGAGGTAAAATAGGGAGGAGGGCCCCCTTTTGACTATTCAATAAAGGCTATGCTGGGGGTCATGGACAAAAAACTATGTACAATGAGGGCAGTAATAAAGAGTGCAATTAGGCAAGACTAAACATAAAAAGCTGGCTGGATCCAGCCCAAAGGATCTCAGGTATGTTTTTTTATAGCGATATGTTAAAAATATGTCAGATTAGTAAAATGTACTAGCCAGGGTAGATACTATTGGCCCAAACTAAAGGAACCAGTAGTATGACTTATATAAGGCAGCTGCACACATGCTTCAAAAAGGGCTTTGCTAGAGAACATTTTAGGGGGAGGTGGGAAAGGACAGGATGTGGCTTACTGAACAGAGAGGGGAAGGTTTTTTCCACAGGTCTCAAAAGCAGAAGACATGACTACATGACTAGGCATCAGTGGGGAAGCACAGGAAATAAGCTTGGGTGGAATGGAAAGTGAGGGAGAAGACATCCTAGGAGGAACAACGAGCACAACGGTTGGATCCAGCCTTTCCCCTCAATCCTACCCAATTACCTTCCTTACGTCAGCTCCCGTCCCACGTGGTGTTTCACCGATGATCCCCAGCACAGCCTTTATGTTGGTCAAAAGGGAGTCCCTGCTCCCCTTTGCACCAGTGGCAAAGCTTGTTGGATCCAGAGGTTGGAACCTGTCAGAGGAGTAGCATGAGGACTTACCATTGGGAGAGTGTTCTGAACAATCTGGAGAAGGAAGCTAAATGATGCCGAAACCCAAGTGCCACCTGCGCTGCCTTTATCCAGTCTTTGAACTAAGTCTGCCAAGTCTGGGTTTGGAAGTTCCTGAAGATTTGGGGGTGGAACAGGGTTTTTCAGCAGGGTTCAAGGAGGGGAGGGACCTCAATGGGGTATAACGCCATAGAGTCCACCCTCCAAAGCAGCCATTTTCTGCAGGGGAACTGATCTCTATAGTGTGGAGATGAACTGTGATCTGTGGAGATCTCTAGGCCCCACCTGGAGGTTAGCAATCCTACTTTCAACCTAGTTTTTTTCCCCTCCCTTCAGTTGGCTGTTTTGGGCAAGTGATGTAATTTCCACCTCTTGCAATTTTTGTCTCCCATCTACAGAATATGGAGGGAACTCTAATACTAAAGGCTGTGTCTTCCCCTTCAAGTACAAGGAAGAGAACTACATTAGCTGCACGACTGCCGATGAGCCTACCGGGAGACCGTGGTGTGCCACTACACCAAGTTATGATGATGATGGGGAATGGACATTCTGCGGTGATGCAGGTAGGAGAATTGGGAGGCCATTTGTTGCTGCTAGCACTGAGGGCCCAAGTGGGCTTGTAGGAAAGAGGCTGGAATCAGAGCAAGGTTGCTTCTATGTGAAGGCAATTCCATGTTGTGGCTTCATTGTTAGGGTTGCCAGGTCTCTCTTCGCCACTGACGGGAGGTTTTCGGGGTGGAGCCTGAGGAGGACGGGGTTTGGGGAGGGGAGGGACTTCAATGCCATAGAGTCCAATTGCCAAAGTGGCCATTTTCTCCAGGTGAACTGATCTCTATTGGCTGGAGATCCGTTGTAATAGCAGGAGATCTCCAGCTGCTACCTGGAGGTTGTGTGTAGGAAAAAGGCATCTCTATGCTAGTACCTGAGGTTTGGAAATCAGCATAGATGTGAAAAGATATAACCAAAGTGCAAAAATTTATATAATGCTACACAATGATACAACACAAAACAACTTATAAAAACAAATATGACATACACAACATAGATATGTGCATCACCAGCAAGCAGTCCAAGACCAACATATGTGGTCCAAAAGTTACACAAACCTTCAAAAGGTAAGTGTTCAGTTATCCCTATAAAGGTAAGTGTACATAGTCAACAATGTTTCCACGAAGTGCTTTGCTAGAGAATATTTTAGGGGTAGGTGGTTTCGTGGAAACCTTCGTGGGACCATTATTGACTATGTATACTTACCTTTATAGGGATTATTGAACACTTACCTTTTGAAGGATTGTGTAACTTTTGGACCACATATGTTGGTCTTGGACTGCTTGCTGGTGATGCACATATCTATGTTGTGTATGTCATATTTGTTTTTATAAGTTGTGTCATTGTGTAGCATTATATAAATTTTTGCACTTTAGTACCTGGAGGTTGGCAAACTTATTCATTGTTGCTGAGAATGCAAAGGCCTCTGCCTCCGCATGGGCAATCCCCACTTCTTTCCCCTTGCGCCTGCCATTTGCCCCACAACTCTGGCAAGCTTTTTGCCATTTTTAAAAAAAACCTTTTAGGAAAGATTTACCAGAAGAGCTTTGAGGAAACTCACTGTGGAGCTGGGGGCGGGGGCGGAAGAGAGATGACTGGTTGACTGGGTCCAAAAGAAGCCCCCAAAATGATTGCTACAGGTTTTGGGGGGTGGGAATGTGGAGGAAAATTGTGTGGGTGCAGCCCAAGTAGAGCACAAGGACTTTGTTGATGCCTTCGTGATTGGAAACCAACATGGCCGAAAGGAGCAATTGAGGGAAAAATCACACACCGTGAAGAGGTGAGGGTGTGAGTTGGATACCCAAGGTTGGGTGGGATGAAAAGAATATATAAATAATTTATTAGACGTGCTGTATAAGCATTAAAATTATTTAAAAACTGTTAAAATAGCACAACGGCATTTCTTAAGGTTGATGTCTGCCACCTATATGGCCTTTCTCAGTGGTCTAGTTAAATCATATAAAAACATGCACACACATTACAAATATATTTACATGTACGGGCAGGCATGCCTGATACAAAGGCCAGGCATGTAATAGGCTGTATATATTACTAATTACTATTACTAATTACTAAGGTTTTTATGCTGGGCTGTATATGTCTCCCGCATAAGTTGTGTGCAGGTATCAACCTATTCAAACACGGTTTGAATATGATTTAACTAGACAACTGAGAAAGGCCATATAGGCCGAAACGCGTTTAGCTTGTGGTGACAGACATCAACCTTAAGAAATGCCACTGTGCTATTTTAACGGTTTTTAAATAATTTTAATGCTTATATAGCGCTTCTAATAAATTATATAGCTCCATTGTTTATATATATTCTTTTCATCCCACCCAGCCTTGGGTATCCAACTTCCGCTTCCCAGGCTGGGTTCTGTTCCCCTCTTTTTTTCTTCTACTGAGGTGAGGGTGTGAGCCAGCCAAGTGGAGGAAGGGTTTGCAGGAGAAGGGTAAAGCTGTGTCTTGATGGCACACGCACATACCTGCCGTTGTGGAAGCAGATTTTTCTTTCTTCATTTAAGGTACTGATATTTGGCCCACTCAACTCAAAACCTGGCTCCCAGCATGCTAAAAATAATAATACCACAAACATTCAAAAAAGCAGGGGGGAAAACCCCAGCTGGTGCAGGAGGACACAGTGGTCCATAGTAATGAAGGCTGCTAAAAGATCCTAGAGGTTGAATGGGGTTGTATGTCCCTTTTCTGCATCTCACTCTTGGTCTCTGTCTTGGGCTGGGTTACCTGGTGTTCCAAAACAAGTCCTTTTACTTGGATTGAAGTGAGTTTGGATAAAAATGTCTGAAGGTATCAAGCTACTACTTGCTTGAGACCCTTGTCTCAAAAGGAGCTCGTGTGGTCTAGTGGTTATAGTATCAAAGTAAGACCAGGGAGACCTGGGTTCAGACCCCCTGTGATGGCTCTTTTCACTTTTCTTTTGAAATGCTTGAGGAGCCCCGTGGCGCAGAGTGGTGAACTGCAGTATTGCATCCAAAGCTTTGCTCACGACCTGAGTTCGATCCCGATGGAAGTCAGTTTCAGGTAGCCAGCTCAAGGTTGACTCAGCCTTCCATCCTTCTGAGATCAGTAAAATGAGGACCCGGCTTGCTGGGGGTAAAGGGATGATGACTGGGGAAGGCACTGGCAAACCACCCCGTAAAAAAGTCTGCCTAGTAAACGTCGGGATGTGACGTCACCCCATGGGTCAGGAATGACCCGGTACTTGCACAGGGGACCTTTACCTTTATTGAAATGCCTACCACCCTCTACAACCATTCTCTCCCTCTCTCTCAGGTTCAGGGTAACAAGTAGGTCAGGCTGTCACACATCACTATTCTTACGTCTTTTCAAATATATAAAATATATTTCACCTCTCAGTTCCTCTCTCTCACTCACAGAGACATCAGTAGATAGGGTAGCCCAGCTCCCTTTAACAAGTTCCTCTCACTCAAACACTGTACAGAGTTGGGAATGGGGACTTGAAGATATGACCACATGAAGCTGCCTTATACTGAATCAGACCCTTGGTCCATCACAGTCAGTATTGTCTACTCCGACCGGCAGCGGCTCTCCAGGCAGGGGTCTTTCACATCACCTACTTACCTAATCCCTTTAACTGGAGATGCTGGGGATTGAACCCGGGACCTTCTGCATGCCAAGCAGATGCTCTACCGCTGAGCCACAGCCCCTCCATTCCATTCATACACACATACCGAGATCTTGACAGGGGGGTTACCGCACTTTGTATTCCCAGTGATGTATTAAGAGTTTGAAAACGTTGAAAAAACATCGCTTTAAAAGGGTTTTTGGATACCACGGCTTATAAATGGTTGGAAGACGTCTTCACAGCTAAAGGGGCCAAACAAAGTGCGAACAGTATTTTTTATAACGTTGTCAAACTCTTAATACATCGGTGGGAATACACAGAAAGTGCGAACAGTATTTTTTATAACATTTTCAAACTCTTAATACATCGCTGGGAATACAAGTGCGCTAACCCCCAGGGTTAAACAACCAAGCAGTTAACTTTTATTTATGGTTTGAACACAGCACTGAAGAAAGACAGGCGGAGGTTACAAAGCTTCTTTCCCATTCCTCTGTTACAAATGGACTTTTTAAAATCCAGCTCTGAGCCTTTCTTTGCCACAGCTTCACATTCATCTCTCTCCAGCTCTCTCCTAACTGCTGCTTTCCAGCTCTCTCTCCCTAACATTCTGCCAGCTCCCATCGGTCGCTCTTAGGAAGAGGCGCAACTTAACCTGTCCGTCACACCCACACCCTGCCATGAAGCTCACCTGGTGACTTTTGGACAGTTACTTTCCTTCTCAGCCTTTGCAGGCTTGTTGTGAGGATAACATGGAATAGGAGAGAACCATGTGTGCCACTCTGAACTCCTCACAGGCCAGCTTCTCCGACCTCCTCTCCCCACCAGTGTCTTTCCCTCACCCTAACCATCTCTGTGTGATAAAAACAGGGGAGGGAAGAACTTTGTTATGTAGCCCTGACCTCCTTGGAGAAACGATGGGGGTAATAAATGGATAACTGGGATATGCACATTTTCTCCAGAGAGATTCTTCTCACGCTTTCTCTCTGTCTTCTTCCCAACCTTTCTAGAACAAGAAACAAATCCTGACGGGACATGCACGTTTCCTTTCAAATACAAAGACGTCTTGTACTCATCCTGTACAAAAGTCGGGTCATTCTGGGGGAAGGCCTGGTGTTCTCTGACCAGCAACTACGATGAGGGCCATCAGTGGAAATACTGTGAAAAATCAGGTGGGAGAAGCTATGGAGATGAAGGGTGGCAAAGTTTATGCGTGTCCTTTGAACAGGCACTGGAAGAGTATAAGAGCGGGAGGTGAATATAGGGTTAGAAAGAGTTTTAATCTCTCCCCCCTCCCACTTATTGGAGAGATGATCCACTTGTGCAGAATTCTGGTTTAGATCCAGCCAGCTTTTCTGAAAAATGGAGGCGGGGGCCACTTTGAATACCCCAAAAAGGCTATGTTGGGGTTTGTGGGACCTGCACGTACGAAAAGGGGCTGCGGTAAGGAGGGGAATTGGATGAGGCAGAATGAAAAAAAAATGGCTGGATCCAACCCCGTTTTTATGTTTATTATTTTTCCCCATTGTTCTTCCTCATTTTCATGTATTTTTTAGAATTTTTAAATTTATTTTAATTTTTCTCCAGATAGGGAAAAAGGGTGTTCACAACAGTCATGAGTGCATATCTCCACTATCTTAATCCGCAAGGTAAGAATTTTGGTATCTCCCCATATTCCTTCTTTTTGTTTGACTTTCTCTATTTAGCACTCAAGGGGCATGGTGTAGTGGTTAAGCATGGTGTAGTGGTTAAGAATGGTGGTTTGGAGCAGTGGACTCTGATCTGGAGAACTGGGTTTGATTCCCCACTTCTCCACATGAGCGACGGATGCTAATGTGGTGAACCGGGTTGGTTTCCCCACTCCTACACATGAAGCCAGCTGGGTGACCTTGGGCTAGTCACAGCTCTCTTAAGAGCTCTCTCAGCCCCACCTACCTCACAGGGTGACTGTTGTGGGGAGGGGAAGGTGATTGTAGGCCGGTTTGATTCTTCCTTAAGTGGTAGAGATGGTCGGCATATAAAAACCAACTCTCCTTTTTCTTCTGCCCCTGCTGGCTCCTCGTAAACCCAGTAGGTCGCAGCACTCACAATATTTAATGGTAATTTGGATACTTAAAGAGAAGTCTTGCCTCCTGCTAAAAGAGTTACCTAATGAAGCAAAAGCAAGAGCGATCATCTTTTGTCGGCGAGCTGTAGGCAAAATTTGATTCATAACAAACATCATACTCTGCCTTTCCTCCGAATGGGGACCCAAAGTGGCTTACTTAGTTCTCCCCAACATTTCCTCCTCACAACAACCCTATGAGAACCTGTGACTGTCCCAAGCACACTCAGCAGGGTTCTGCGGGCCAAGGTGAGATTCAAACCTGGCTGTCCCAGATCCTAGTCTGACACTTTAACCACTGCACCACACTGGCTGAGATAGCTTAGGTAGTTTCTTAGACCCGCTTTGTTTTGTAAAGGAAGGGATGAGTGTCATGCTGCCTGTCTGTGCTGCCTTCTTTACAGCGGGGACCCTCTCATCCATTTTATGCCTCGTTGGACATTACCCTGGAAACGCCAGCATTGTGTGGGGTTTCCCTATGGTTTCCATAGAGTTTTCAGAGGAAATGGCTGGAAAGTTCTGCACGATGCTGGCACTTCCGCGGTAAACCCAGGAGTGACCGTATCACACCAGGAACATGCATGGGCGCAAGAGCACTCTCCCCTTCCTCCTTCTGCCTGCCAGCCATCAGCTGGTCAGCGGGCAGCCTGGTTGATTGGCAGATGATGGCTCGCCACAACCGGGCAATTGGGAATCCTAATGATAATGCTGAAGCTGGTGACCAATTTTGAAACCCCTAACTTTATTTTTGGATGTGTTCTGCCTGCCATAGATGACCATAGCTTCCAATGCAGAAGGGGTGGTGGTGGGTGGGAGGTTCTGGAGTCCATCTAGGACAGAATGTTTGGCACTGCAGCTCCCCCAGTCGTCCTGAAGCAGCCAATTCTGAGGCACCGAGCTTGATGTTCAGAAGAGTTATGCTTGTCCTTCCCCACCCTCTATGGAGTATCTGTGTGTGTGGATCAGCAAAATTGGAGAAATACACCCCCCCCAAGTGTGGTTTTCACACAGGAAAAGGCTTGGGGGGAGAGGCAGAAGTGTTTGGGCTTTCCCTCTTTTTAAGAAGTCATTTCTCTGCAGCTTGACCATCCAGTAAAGGTGGGTTGCTGCAGCTGCAGGAAATGACTTAAAGAGAGAGCCCAAAATAATACCTTAGTATTATTCTTCTGGTATTTAATTATTGCCCTTATAAATATTGCCATGGACAGAGTAACAGAATCATTGATATCCAATAATAGCCACGTCACCTGCACCCACGTACCGCCAGATGCCTCATTGGACATTTCCATATTTTAAAATAAAGGTGTAATTAAACTGGGCCTCGGCTCATTATATATAGGACACTTTATGATCATATGTTCAATGGTTTCAACATTGTCATGTGAGCATCTACATGTTCTACAGTAAGATCCTCACTTCCACTGAGTCTTCCTCCAACAGAGTTCTTTCACCATCAGAATAAGTTTTTCTCCATTAAAGATTTAGCTGAAGAATCCGACATAGTGGAAGGGCATTATAGGATCCAAACTGGCTCTTTCATAGGGCTGCTGTGGAGATAAACGGGGGAGGAAGCCATTTATGACACCTTGAAGGAAATGGAGGAAGTGTGGGGATAAAAAACATAATTAATATATTGAAGTGGCAGACCTCTTTGCATAAAGCTAGATGTCCCTCCCCTGTGAGCCACTCGCTTCATTGATCCATGCTTGTCAGACAGGAGTGACAAATCAATTATTCTTTCTTTTCAGGTTATTGGACCAATTCCCTGGACACTTGTGATTTCAATGAAGCTAATTCACCAATCAGATGTGTCCAGTGTACTTTTATTTCTGTCCTGTCTCCTTCTATGTCACCTATAGGAATAAAACTTTCTCATGTACTGCAAGCTCCTTCTATGTTTTAGCACTTTGAACCATGGGGGAAATCTAGAGCTAGTAATGAACGCAGGTAAAGCACGCGGAAATGCATTGGGAGAGCGAGGCGACCTCTTACGGCCGGCAACTGAGTGCATAATCAAAACAAAGTCCCAAAGTCATTGGAGGGATGACGCTGAAGGAAACAGCCGTGCCTAAAAGGCCCAAGTTTGGGGAAGGCGATGCTGGACAAAGAAGCTCGAATGTGATCCTGTTTTAGCACTTTGAACCATGGGGAAAATCTAGAGCTAGTAATGATACCGCGGTTTAAAGCAGCAACCCAGTGAAGGTGGCAACCCTAACAATAGAACAGTTAGATTCGAGACAGTGGCACCTTAGAGGCCAACACGAGTTTCAGGATAGGAAGAAAAACAAGTATGACCATTAGATCCAACCACATTTCCATTCAGTCTTACCCGGTTACTTTCCTTCTTCCAGATCCTGTCACACGTGTTTTTTTTTGCCAGCGATACCATGATCCCTAGCATCATTTCATTTTGTTTATTTACAGTCATTTGACTAGCAGATAAAAAGCCTTCAAATTAATCAATACAGAACCAAAATTACAATTTTGTTACGTCAACCAGAGATCTCCTCACTCTAGTGACTATATAACAAAACTGCACTGTGCGGGAAATAAGGACATCTTTATCCTCCAGTAAATAATTAACAATAAAATCATTAGAATGTCTAGAAAGTCTGGTCAACAGTGGCAAAATCAGACTATTTCTGACATCCCGATAAAATTTATAGTACAATAAAAGATGGATCATTGTCTCAATGACATCAGAACTATAAAAGCATAACCTGGTCTTCAAAGCTAAATGCTGAAATTTCCCACTAAGCACAGCCGATGGAAAGGCATTAAAACGAGCTGTTGAGAAGGCCCATTGGAATTTAGCAAAAGTAATAGACATTAGATAAGGAGCAGTAGAAAATCCCTCCCAGCTCTTTACTAATTGATATGGTCTTGGAAGAAGGGTCATCTCATTCTGCAACTCGATATCTAGCCTAGCCTTTTTTGTTGGTCAAAGGAAACTCCCTCTCTTTTTCACCACGCCAGTGGAAAAGCTAGTTGGGTCCAACCTGGAGGCTGGAATGAACACATGAAGCTGCCTTATACTGAATCAGCCCCTTGGTCCATCAAAGTCAGTATTGTCTACTCTGACCGGCAGCAGCTCTCCAGGGTCTCAGGCAGAGGTCTTTCACATCACCTTCTTGCCTAGTCCCTTTAACTGGAGATGCTGGGGATTGAACCTGGTATCTTCTGCATGCCAAGCAGATGCTCTACCACTGGGCCAAAGCCTCTCTATGTATCATACATAGCATGAGGACTTACTATTGGGAGAGGGAAGAGGAGATTGTTCTGAACTGGCTGAAGAGGGAAGCTACAGCTAAACCTTTTATAATATTTCATAGCTAGATTATGCCAAAACCAAAGTGCTACCAGCTCTGTAATTATCCAGTCTTTGAACTAAGGTCTGCATGTATTGGGAAAGGTTGCCCCAGGTAAGCAGGGGTTGTGAGATATTGGTGTGATCTATGGAGCATCAAAAGACATTTTATGTCCTGTGCAGCACACTGAGAAACAGACTACATGGACAGAAGACACATTGTGGTCTGCCTTTGTGGCTATTTGCTGTTTAGCCATAAGCGTAAACTATGGGGGGGGGCCTCGGGGGCTTGAGGCCCCCCCCCCAACTTGGCAGGGGAAGGCTGAGCCCCCTCGGGCAACCAGTGCCCATATGTGGGGGCAATTACAATGGCAGTCCTATCCTACGATACACTGTTCCCTGACCTACCAGGGGTAGGGTTGCCAACTGCCAGGTAGTGAAGATAGTGCAGGAATCTCTGGCAATAACAGCTCGCAACACTGACAACGCTAGTGAAATGACAAGGTGTATTAGTGCATTAAAGGATAGCAAGAGGACTAACAAAATATTTACAAATATATATACAAAAGATAATTTCAATAGTCCACGCAGGTACAAAGTTCCAAAAACTGCTGCAATGGCAATGTAGTAAAGGCTTTGATTAAAGTTGAATAGGAAGACGATCGTTTCTTTTTTCTTCTTCAGTTCCGTTCAATGTAATTTTTCAGTGCATGCACGCAAGTACATCCAAATGCGATTCTTTTTCTCCCATTCAGGATGAAAGAGCAACTAGGCAGACTTCAATGAATTAATTCCAATACAGGATTCCTTGTATCAAATACATAGTTGTATTTTTTGGTTTCTACTAGATAAACTGTCCCCAGTGGGATACCCCAAGTCAGTGCAGAGGTGTTTATCTGGGTTGCTCTTGACTGCCAGGTAGTAGCAGGAGATCTCCTGCTAACTCACCTGATCTCCAGCCCATGGAGATCAGACCACCTGGAGAAAAAGGGCCGCTCTGGCCATTGAACTCGATGGCATTGAAGTCCCTCCCCGAAACCCCGCCCTCTTCAGGCCCCGCCCCCAAAACATCTCCCCCCCCCCCGGTTGCGAAGAGGGACCTGGCAACCCTAACCAGGGGACCTCCGCTGCTGCTTCTCGGAGCTTCTTTAAAGCCTTGCTGCCATCTGTTTGCACGCGGATGCACGCCGCCCCCTACCCACGCCGCCCCCTGCCCCCTACCCCCCACGCCCCTACCCCCTACCCCCTACCCCCTGGGGGGGGAGAAAAGCCTCTACCGCTCCCCGCCCGGCTTTCCTTTCCCTTTCTATGACGTCTGCAAGCCTGCGCCTGCGCACAGAGCGCCCCTTGAGAGGTTGGTGCGCGCGCGGCTCTCTCTGGCGGGAGCTGGTCCAATAGGGAGGAGGGGCGGGGGCTGGGAGGAAGGGAGAGCGGGCGGCTGCGCGCGCAACGCCTGGACGGAAGGGCGGCTCGCTCCGGGCGGCTGCGCGACTGGGTGGGAAGGAGCTTTGAGCGTGGAGGGCTTGAAGGGTGGAGTGCGCACGCGCGTGGAGGGAAGGGGCTATACATAGCTATTAGTTGGAGTGGATGTTGCTCAGGCTGCATACCTGTTCTCTCCAGGATCAGAGGAGCATGCCTAATATATTAGGTGCTGTGGAACACAGGCAGGATGGTGCTGCTGCAGTCGTCTTGTTTGTGGGCTTCCTAGAAGCACCTGTTGGACCACTGTGTGAACAGACTGCTGGACTTGATGGACCCTGGTCTGATCCAGCAGGGCCTTTCTGATGTTCTTATGATGCATACCTATTCTCTCCAAGATCAGAGGAGCATGCCAAATATATTGGGTGCGGTGGAACACAGGCAGGATGGTGCTGCTGCAGTCGTCTTGTTTGTGGCTTCCTAGAGGCACCTGTTCGGCCACTGTGTGAACAGACTGCTGGACTTGATGGGCCTGGGTCTGATCCAGCAGGGCCTTTCTGATGTTCCTATGGAGGATGGAGCTACCCATGGCTACTAGTCAAAATGGATACTAGTCATGATGCATACCTATTCTCTCCGGGGTCAGAAGAGCATGCCTATTACATTAGGAGCCATGGAACACAGGCAGGATGGTGCTGCTGCAGTCGTCTTGCTTGTGGGCCTCCTAGAGGCACCTGGTTGGCCACTGTGTGAACAGACTGCTGGACTTGATGGACCCTGGTCTGATCCAGCAGGGCCTTTGTGATGTTCTTATGATGTATACCTAGTCTCTCCAAGATCAGAGGAGCATGCCAAATATATTAGGTGCTGTGGAACACAGGCAGGACGGTGCTGCTGCCGCCGTCTTGTTTGTGGCTTCCTAGAGGCACCTGGTTGGCCACTGTGTGAGCAGACTACTGGACTTGATGGGCCTTGGTCTGATCCAGCAGGGACTTTCTTACATTCTTATGTTGAGCCGGCGGTGTGTGCGCGCCCCGCCCTCCCGCCGCTGCTTTTGCTGGCTCGCGTTGGGTGCCGCGCCTGCCTCCACCCCCGCCTGTTTCCTTTTTTTCATACTCCTCCATACTCCTTAGCTTACAACATAGTGATTCCAACACCAACAAAAATAATAATGGAGACGGGACATCCTTGTCTGGTTCCTCACTTGTTCCTGAAAACCTCTAGGGCGGGAGAGCTCACCACCTCCCGAGGAAGCCTGTTCCACTGAGGAACCGCTCTGTTAGAATAAGAAGAGTTTGGTTTTTATATGCCAACTTTCGCTACCCTTTAAGGAGAAACTTTCCAAGCTAAACAGCTCTAAGGGCAAAAACGCAGGGGAGGTTTTGCCTTGGATTTGCTGCTCTCTAAATGCACATTTCCCCCAGCCAAATTCTCAGAACGCAACAATAAGCCCCCGTGCAGAGTTTGGAGAATTCAGATGGGGGGAAATGTGTATCTAGACGGTGGCAAATCCAAGGCAACACCTCCCCTGCGTTTTTGCCCTACATTAACCGCTCCTCACAGGGCAGTTGCTCCAGTCCCCTGATCATTTTGGTCATAGAATAGAATCATAAGAGTTGGAAAGGACCAACAGGGTCATCTAGTTCAACTCCCTGCACAATGCAGGAAATTCACAACTACCTCCCCCCCACAAACACCCAGAAAGAAGCTGGACAGCAGGCCAGCTCAGCTGCAAACCCCCTTCAGATGAAGAAGAGTTGGTTTTTATATGCTGACTTTCTCTACCACTTAAGGGAGACTCAAACTGGCTTACAATCACCTTCCCCTTCCCACAACTGAGAGCATGACTTGCCCAAGGTCACCCAGCTGGCCTCATGTGGAGAAGTGGGGAAACAAATCTAGTTCACCAGATTAGCCTCCGGCACTCATGTGAAGAAGGGGAATCAAACCTGGTTCCCCAGATCAGACTCCACCGCTCCAAACCACTGCTCTTATCCACTACACCACGCTGGCTCAGTTCGTTGACTTTCCCTCTTCCATCCTTTCTGGCTTCCAGTCCCGCGATCGCTTGCTCTTGGTCCCCGGCCAAAGGCTCCCCCCCTTCCATCCTCACACGTGCAAGGAAAACCCGACGGGGCGGGGAATCAGCCCGGCGTGTCCTGAATCACCGGGTCGTGCGTGAGTAGTCGAGTTTTCCGGGCAGGCGATTGCCCCACCGGACGGTTTAAAAAGCCCCGAGGTGGGATGGAGGCATTCAGAACCCGCTGCGTCCAGAACCCACCATGAATCCCTGCCGTCGAGTCTCCCTGCTTCTCTGCTTCTCCCTGCTGCCAGCGGCCCATTTGCAAAGCCGAGGTGAGTCTGTCTGGAGGTGGCCTTTTTATTCCTCCAAGGAGCTGAGTAGCACATGGCATTTCTCTCCCCACTTAATTTTCGTAAAAACCCTGAAAGGCTGAAAGGGTCCGAGTAGTGCAAAATGACCGAGTGGGGATTTGAACCAGGGCCTCCCAGTCCTGTGTAATAGTGGTAGGGTTGCCAGCCAAGCCCTGGAAGCCAGCAGGAGGCTTGGCGGTAGGGTTGCCAGGTCCCTCTTTGCCACCAGCGGGAGGTTTATGGGGCGGAGCCTGAGGAGGGCAGGGTTTGGGGAGGGGAGGGACTTCAATACCATAGAGTCCAATTGCCAAAGCGGCCATTTTCTCCAGGTGAACTGATCTCTATCAGCTGGAGATCAGTTGTAACAGCAGGAGGTCTCCGGCTAGTACCTGGAGGTCAGTAAACCTACTTGGCGGGGATGGACAGGGAGATGCAAATCACTGTTGGTCTGATAGCGTGAGGTCACTTCTGGTATGATCATTGAACCGACATCATTGCATTGGGGGGACACTCTAGCATTCCATGTTCTGCATGTTTGTTGCTGTTACTGAGGCTGTGTACTTCCCAGATCTACGGTTTATTCAATGGGTAGGATCCAGTCAGCCTTTCTGCGGGGGAAAACAACGATGGCTCTTCTTTGGCCACTCGAAAAAGGCTACGCTGGGGATCATGGGACCTGAATAGACAAAAGCCATGTGGTATGGGGCAGTTGGAAGAAGGGGAGTTAGAAACCTAGAATCAGAGTTGGAAGGGGCCATGCAAGCCATCTAATCCAACCCTAGAGCATCCCTGTCAAGTGTTTGTCCAGCTGCTGCTTAAAGACTGCCAGTGAGGGGGAGCTTACCACCCCCCTAGGTAGCTGATTCCACTGTCGAACAACTCTTACTGTAAAAATTTTCCCCCTAATATCCAGCCGGTACCTTTCCACCTGTAAACCCATTATTGCAAGCCCTAACCTCTGCTGCCAACAGGAAGAGCTCCGTGCCCTCTTCTCAGGTGGGTGAGACTGAGTGAAAAAGCTGGCTGGTTCCAACCCATAGTTTTTATTTTTTAATTTATTTTATTCCATTTCTATCCTGGGCTGAGGGCAGCTAACAATCTGAAAGATTACACAGGCATTGTAGTTAAATCATAAAACATACTTTAAAAACACAAACACAATTTAAAAAAGCTAAAGGCTTGTCTAAGCTTCTTAACAGATAGCGTAGGTGGGGCTGAGAGAGTTGGAAGAGAACTGTGACTAGCCCAAGTTCACCCAGCTGGCATGTGTAGGAGTGGGGAAACCAATCCAGTTCACCAGATTAGCCTCCGCCACTCATGTGCAGAAGTGGGGCATCAAACCTGGTTCTCCAGATCAGAGTCCACCACTCCAAACCGCCACTCTTAACCACTACACCATGCTGGTGGAGCCCTCAACCTAAAGGCAAGGGTGTATTCAGTACCTTTGACAGTGGTCTGTCACTGATCCACACAGGATTTGTGAGGATGAGTGGATCACCAGAATTGCTGCTACCCCATCTTGATTTGGGAGGGAGGAAATAGCAGAAAGAGCTGCTGCTCGGCTGAAATATTTGTTTTAGGAAGGGGTCCGATAGCTCCTGTTACATTCTCTTCTAATAACAGGGTTGGGTTGGTACCCCAATCTACCGAGTCTCACATGCAGCACCTTCTCCCATGGAACATCAGCGGTGTGGATTTGGAGAAGGGTCTAAGTAAAGGAAGTATTAAAAAGGAGCAGGTTGAAAATGATAGAACCCAGGAGTTGGATCCAGCCAGCGTTTTCACTAAATGGAGCCAGCGTGGCATAGAGAGCCAGTGTGGTATGGTGGTTAAGAGGGGTGGTTTGGAGTGCAGGACTTGGATCTGGAGAACCGGGTTTGATATTCCCCACTCCTCCACATGAGCGGCGGAGGCTAATCTGGTGAACTGGATTTGTTTCCCCACTCCTACACATGAAGCCAGCTGGGTGACCTTCGGCTAATCACATTCTGTCAGCCCCACCTACTTCACAGGGTGTCTGTTGTGGGGAGGGGAAGGGAAGGTGATTGTAAGCCGGTTTGATTCTTCCTTAAGTAGTAGAAAAAGTCGGCTTATAAAAACAAACTACTCCTCCTCCTACCATTCCCTTTGTTATTACAAACCCCTGTTATGTGGAGACCAGTTGTAATTCTGGGAGGTTGGCAACCCCATCTACAGGTTGTTTCTGTAATTACCTGCATGTTTTAAAAATCTTACTATCTGGGAAGACTCTAGCTCAAGCACTTAAAGGGAAAAAACTGATATAAAAGCCTTTACACCCCCTAGACGGAATCAAGGCCTAGATGCAGCATGTTCTTTTTTCCTGAAAAGGTAGTACAAAAATAAGGGAACCTAATTATGTGTAGTGTGTGCAGTTGGTTTCAGGTAGCCGGTTCATGGTTAACTCATCCTTCCATCCTTCTGAGGTCAGTAAAATGAGTACCCAGCTTACTTGGGGGCAAAGTGTATACAACTAGGGAAGGTACTGGCAAACCACCCTGTAAACCTAGTCTGCCTAGTAAATGTCGGGATGTGATTTCACCCCATGAGTCAGGAATGACCCGGTGCTTACACAGGGGACTACCTTTATCTTTATTCACAACATGCATAAGTTATGCTCTTGTCCTTTGTCTAGAGGATAGACGTGGCATAAAGTGTACCTTCCCCTTTGTCTTCCACGAAAAGATGTACTACACCTGTACCACTGTATTTTCAATAATAAACAGACCCTGGTGCGCCACGACAAGCGACTATGATAAAGACCGGGAATGGAGATACTGTCCTGACACCGGTAAGTATACTGAGGCTGAATCTAGAACTGTTGCAAGAGATTTGGTTGTGGATTGAGTACAAGGAGGACATTTTAAAACATTTTTAGCTGGAAATGTCCCTTCAGAGAGCTGATGTAGAGAAGCAGCTGGAGCCTTGGGTGAGGTCTGGGGAGACCCAAGTGCTAACCCCCATGAAGCTTGCTGGCTGACCACTGACCTGTCAATCTCTCTCACGCAACCTACCTCGTAGGGTTGTTGTAAGGATAAAATGTCAAGGAGGGGCCTGCTGACCCAAATGCCTCTGGAAGAATAGCAAGGCGATTAATGAAAAATGTGTGCTGCATTTTTGATCCTGCTTTTTGGCCAAAAATCGACAAACAAAGCAATGTATGAAATTTAAAATACAGATGTAAACAAAATATTATGTTTCTGTTCTCTGCACAGTGACTTCCAGGGGATAGTGCTTAACCTGAATTGGTTCCCTTTTAGGGTTGCGAGGTGCCCGCTGGTGGCGGGCAAACCCCTAGCAATTGAATCCTCTGCCCGTCGACAACCTGAGTAGCCAGGTTGCTTGGGGGGTAAAGTGTATACAACTGGGGAAGGCAATGGCAAACCACCCTGTTAACCTAGTCTGCCTAGTAAATGTCGGGATGTGACGTCACCCCATGGGTCAGGAATGACTCGGTGTTTGCACAGGGGACTACCTTTACCTTTATTCACAACATGCATATGTTCTTCTCTTGTCCTTTCTCTAGAGTATGGAGGTGAATATGATGGCATAAAATGCACCTTCCCCTTTGTCTTTCGCGGAAAGATGTATTACACCTGTACCACTGCATTTTCAGTAATAAAGAAACCCTGGTGCGCCACGACAGGCAACTATGATAAAGACCAGCAATGGAAATACTGTCCTGACACCAGTAAGTATACTGAGGCTGAATCTAGAACTGTTGCAAGAGATTTGGTTGTGGATTGAGTACAAGGAGGACATTTAAAACATTTTTAGCTGAATATGTCCCTTCAGAGAGCTGATGTAAAGAAGCAGCTGGAGCCTTGGGTGAGGTCTGGGGAGGCTCAAGTGCTAACCCCCATGAAGCTTGCTGGCTGACCACTGACCTGTCAATCTCTCTCACGCAACCTACCTCGTAGGGTTGTTGTAAGGATAAAATGTCAAGGAGGGGCCTGCTGACCCAAACGCCTCTGGAAGAATAGCAAGGTGATTAATGAAAAATGTTTGCTGCATTTTTGATCCTGCTTTTCGGCCAAAAATCGACAAACAAAGCAACATATGAAATTTAAAATACACATGTAAACAAAATATTATGTTTCTGTTCTCTGCACAGTGACTTCCAGGGGATAGTGCTTAACCTGGATCGGTTCCCTTTTAGGGTTGCCAGGTGCCCGCTGGTGGCGGGCACACCCCCAGCAATTGAATCCTCTGCCCATCGACCACCTGAGGGTCGGCGGGCAAATGTGCACACCGCGCGCGGCACTTGCGGTTTAGAACAACTCCTCTTCTTCCTCCTCTTCTTCTTCCTCTTCTTCTTCCCCATTCCCTTCATTATTACAAACCCCGCCACACATAGTTTTTGTTCATGTAGATCCCCAGATCCCCAGCAAAGCCTTCTGGGCTGCCTTCCTCTCTTTTGCACCAGTGGAAAAGCAGTAGGGGGGAAAGGTCAGCTCCATTAGGGCATGTGAGTCAGCCCTGTGATCCACCTGAGGGTCACCCCTCGGGCTACCAGCTTTCAAACTGCTTCCTCTAGCTTTCCTGTTAATATCAATTTGATTGGCAAGCAATGATCAGGAGACACTGTTTAGCTCCAAGCCCTGAAAAGCTTCACCTACCCATTTCCAGATTAAAGGAGCAGGACTATCCCTCCCTGATCATTTGGCAATCACAGCCCATGGGTGTGAAGGGTGCTCCATGTAACTGGTTCTTGAACAAACACTATTCTTTTGACAGCAGTCTATCCTTTCCTGATTACTTTTGCGAGCTTGTCTGCCTTCGCATCCTCTTTTCCAGAGATCTACCTGCCAGAGCAAATGTCTAAGCTCCCCAGCTTGGTTGGTCAGATTTGTAGAGATGGCAAATTGCACTGAACCACATCCAGGTGGCTCCCTTGTAAAAGTTGCTTTTGTTCACTTTGCCAACAGTGATAAAGATGCCCCCAAAGCTCTTTCTTGGGCTCATTTCCTTGTGAAAACATCACCTTTCTCTTCTTGAATGAAATTGCTAGCAAGGAGTGAAATGTGGCATCTATGGTGGCATTTTTGGAGAAGAAAAAAACCTGTATTCATAAGGTAGGTGAGGCTGAGAGAGCTCTAAGAGAGCTGTGACTACCCCAAGGTCACCCAGATGTCTTCATGTGTAGGAGTGGGGAAACAAACCCAGTTTTCCGGATTACTGCCCGCCGCTCATGCGGAGGAGTGGGGAATCAAACCCGGTTCTCCAGATCAGAGTCCACCACTCCACTACACCACACTGTGGTGTAACTATCACAGGGAGCTTTTGAGAAAAGTTTGATGTCTGTGAAAAAGCCTGTCTTTGGCTATTATGCCAGGAAACGATTAAGTCAAAATCTAGTATGCCATGTCCCCTATCATCAGAATGAGTGCAGTTTGGCTTACCAGGATGTGGGGAATTAATAACACCTTCTTCTGGCTCAGTGGTAGAGCATCTGCTGTGCATGCAGAAGGTTCTGAGTTCAATCTCCAATGTGTATCTGGTGGTGTGAAAGACCCCTGACCATTAAGAGATGTGTAGAAGTGGGTATTTCTGAAGGTGCCAGAATGGTGTAGTGGTTAAGAGTGGTGGTTCGAAGCAGTGGACTCTGATCTGGTGAAACGGTCTGGTTTCCCCACTCCTATATATGAAGCCAGCTGGGTGACCTTGGGCTAGTCACAGTTCTCTTAGAACTCCCTCAGCCCCGCACACCTCAAAGGGTGTCTGTTGTGGGAGGGGAAGGGAAGGCCATTCTAAGCCGGTTTGATTCTTCCTTAGGTGGTAGAGAAAGTCGGCATATAAAAACCAACTCTTCTTCTTTTTTTGGGGTAGGGGCAACCAACATAATCTCTTGCTTTACACAGAAGGGAACAAGAGCACTGCCTTCCTTTTCCTCTAGCTACCTGGGACCTCAAAGCAATGGGGGGCCAGCAGCTAGAGCCAGTGGGCCCTCCCTCAGTTTCTTCTTCATGTCACTTCTCTAATAGCCTGTTTCCCCTCTGTTTTCTTTTCAGATATTTCACACTGTGTCTTTCCCTTCAAGTACAATGGGTACTTGTACAAGTCATGCGCTACATCTTACATGAGTGGGGATCTGTGGTGTGCCACGACTCATAACTATGACAAGGATCACCAATGGAAGTGGTGTACTACTCAAGGTGACAAAATCCCATTTCAATCTCCACTTCACAAGGGAATGGATTGATATGCAGAATGTATTTATTCATTTACATGGTATTCGCTCAGCTCCATGGGCTGGGAGGAAACATCCGAGACACAAGAAAAGACAACTTTCTTCCTCAAAGCCTGGCCCCAAAAGTGTCTGGAGTAAATTTTGGCATCACTCCAGGTTGACAAATTTTTCAGATTTTGTGTGAGCCTGAGAAAAGACATTGTGAAAAGGGCATTAATACCCTGGATGTAGAGGGACATTGGAATGGAGGCTGCATTTGCAAAGAATGTAAAACAGCAAGGAGTTTTAGATTTCCATAAAAACCAGGGGTCTTTCCCTTGACCAGTTCTTTTTAACCTCATGGGACAAATAAGCCAATGAATTCGCCTGATTTTAAGGTTAGGAAAGGTTATTCAAAAAGCCAAGAGCATCCCTTTCCTGAGGGGCATCTCAGTTCAATGAGGAGCTTTGATGTCGATCCATGAAAGAAGACCCCAGGAAGGAAATGCTGGAGAATCAGATTAGAGTTAGGGACCTTAAAGAAAGAGATAACTATTTCAGCCTTCCTTTGTGGTTCCCTTTCAGTAAGATTTGCATTGGAATTTCTTGGGCCCACAAATTAAAGTACCCATTCTAATACTGGACAATTCTACCAAGTATTTTGTCAGATTGCACAGAGAAGCCATTGAAATTCATAAACATCAGTACAACTTTAACAGAAAAGAAGAGAGTTTAAGATTGAATAAGGCTTGGCTTCGTGTCCTGAAAACCTCCAGACTAACAAAGTACAGTCTACAATAGCCATGTGGATTAGCTTTGGATTCCACATGTTAACAGATCACTTCAGGATACAATGGTTCCACATTAACATACCACACCCTCATTAGCACATTATCTTGATACTTACAGGACAATGGTTAGCACATTACCTTCAATACTTTGCAGGACAATGACTCAGCTCAAACCCAACCCCCTTCTGACTATATATTACTCTTCCTACACACTTGACACTGAGAGACACTGTCCTTCAGTGTTACTCCTCTGAAGATGCCTGCCACAGCTGCTGGCGAAACGTCAGGAAAGAAAATACAAGAACCGATACCCATTCTAATGCCCATTATCCCTTCTTCTCTTGAAGCAGCTGAATAAACTTCTTCCCTTAAAAAACAAACACCTTAAACTAATCTTGGTACAGAGATTTTTCTATGTCTGTACATGCACTGATATCTCTTAATAAAGCTGTTCTGTAGACAAAACACTCCCCTCCTCAAGTCAAGTCAAGTTGCCTTTATTGGCATAAGAGGGAAGGGTTTAAGGAGTGGCGGGACCTCAACAGGGTATAATTCCATACCGTCCACCCTCCAAAGCAGCCATTTTCTCCAGGGGAGTGGATCCCTGTTATATGAAGATCAGTTGTAATTCTGGGAGATTTCCAGGCTCAACCTGGAGGTTGGCAACCCCAGCTACAGGTTGTTTCTGTGATCACCTGCATGTTTTAAAATATTACTATCTGGGAAGACTCCGGCTCAAGGACTTAAAGGGGAAAAAACTGATATAAAAGCCTTTACACCCCCTAGACAGAAGCAAGGCCTAGATGCAGTGTGTTCTTTTTTTTCCTGAAAAGGTAGTTCAAAAATGAGGGAACCCAATTATGTGTAGTGTATGCAGTTGGTTTCAGGTAGCCGGTTCATGGTTAACTCAGCCTTCCGTCCTTCCGAGGTCAGTAAAACAAGTAGCCAGCTTGCTTGGGGCTAAAGTGTATACAACTGGGGAAGGCACTGGCAAACTACCCTGTAAACGTAGTCTGCCTAGTAAATGTCAGGATGTGACGTCACCTCATGGGTCAGGAATGACCCGGTGCTTGCACAGGGGACCTTTACCTTTATTCACAACATGCATAAGTTATGCTCTTATCCTTTGTCTAGACCATAAAGGTATTTCTCGTCGCAAAAACTGTACCTTCCCCTTTGTCTTCCGTGGAAAGATGTACTACACCTGTACCACTGCATTTTCAATAATAAAGAAACCCTGGTGCGCCACGACAGGCAACTATGATAAAGACCGGGAATGGAGATACTGTCCTGCTGACACCAGTAAGTATACTGAGGCTGTATCTAGAACTGTTGCAAGACATTTGGTTGTGGATTGAGTACAAGGAGGACATTTTAAAACATTTTTAGCTGGAAATGTCCCTTCAGAGAGCTGATGTAGAGAAGCAGCTGGAGCCTTGGGTGAGGTCTGGGGAGACCCAAGTGCTAACCCCCATGAAGCTTGCTGGCTGACCACTGACCTGTCAATCTCTCTCACGCAACCTACCTCGTAGGGTTGTTGTAAGGATAAAATGTCAAGGAGGGGCCTGCTGACCCAAATGCCTCTGGAAGAATAGCAAGGCGATTAATGAAAAATGTTTGCTGCATTTTTTATCCTGCTTTTCGACCGAAAATTGACAAACAAAGCAACGTATGAAATTTAAAATACAGATGTAAATAAAATATTATGTTTCTGTTCTCTGCACAGTGACTTCCAGGGGATAGTGCTTAACCTGGATCGGTTCCCTTTTAGGGTTGCCAGGTGCCCGCTGGTGGCGGGCAAACCCCCAGCAATTGAATCGTCTGCCAGTCGACCACCTGAGGGTTGGCATGCAAATGTGCACAATGCGCACCGCACTTCCTGTTTAGAACCGGAAGTTCCACATCATGAGGGGCCTTTACCTCTTAGTTTGGGTGGTAAAGGGCCGCTTTATCACTCAAACTAAGAGATAAAGGCCCTTTGCAAGGCGGCACTTCCGGTTCTAAACCGGAAGTGCTGCCGTCACACACTTAAATGCAAAAGTCTCCCGCCAGAGGAGAAGAGGGACCTAGCAGCCCTATTCCCTTTTCAGAGTACCTAAGACTTATGGCATTTTTATATGTTTTTTGTATCTATCTGTAAATATTTTTGTAATAGAGCATATCTACTTGATGTACAAATATACAAGTGGATGCAAAGAGGCACTCCTGGGGGGTAACGTCTCTGCTAGTCCTGCTGCTCAGGGGGAGAGAGATCCTTCCTGCGCTCCTAACAGGGCCTGTCGGCTTTTCTCTCTGTCCCTTTCAGGGCCTAAAACTGTGCTTCCTTTCCACAGACTCCCGTTCACTCCCTTCCTCCCTCTCTCCTGCTAGATGGGAAGCTCTCCTCCATTTTTAAGGTTGCCAACCTCCAGGTGGTGGCTGGAGATCTCCTGCCATTACAACTGGTCTGGAGCTGATAGAGATCAGTTCACCTGGAGTAAATGGCCGCTTTGGCAATTGGACTCTATGGCATTGAAGTCCCTCCCCAAACCCCGTCCTCAGGCTCTGCCCCCAAAACCTCCTGCCAGAGGAGAAGAGGGACCTGGCAGCCCTATCCATTTCTGACACTCAAGGCCCATCAGGGAGATATCTGTAGCCATTCAGACATACTCTTCCCTTCGTCATGAAGCCTTTCAGAGCCACAGTGATCCGGGGTGAGCTTGCACACGATATTATAGAAGGTGCTCAGGGAAGCAGCAACTTCAGTGAATTCTGATCTTGGCATGAGGAAAAGGCTCCTGACTGCCAACTTCGGGCTGGTAAATTCCTGGGGGTTTGTGGGGGGGGGAGGGTTGAGCCTGTGGAGAGTAGAGTTGCCAGGTACCTCTTTGGCACAGGCAGGATGTTTTGGGGGCAGAGCCTGAGGAGGGTGAGGTTTGGGGAAGGGAGGGACTTCAGTGCCATAGAGTCCAATTTCCAAAGCAGCCATTTTCTCCAGGTGAACTGATCTCTATCAGCTGGAGAACTGTTGTAACGGCAGGAGGTCTCCGGCTAGTACCTGGAGGTGAGTAATCCTACTTGGCGGGGATGGATGGGGAGATGCAAATCACTGTTGTCTGATAGTGTGAGGTCACTTCTGGTATGATCATTGAAACGACATCATTGCATTGGGGAGACACTCTAGCATTCCACAAAAATGCTGAGTGTCAGCCTGATGCAATGATGTCCCTTCCAGGGTCACACCAGACATGACATTGTGCCATCAGAATGATAGCAATTTTCCCAGCATTCCCTCTCCCCTGCCACCCTATCAAGCAGTGGTAGGGGTCAGGGATTGCCTCCACCTATAGTGAAAGACTGGACAGCCCTTACCCACTGGTGTTCTGCATGTTTGTTGCTGTTACTGAGGCTGTGTACTTCCCTGATGTAAGGTTTATTCAATGGGTAGGATCCAATCAGCTTTTCTGCGGGAAAAAAAAATGATGGCTCCTCTTTGGCCACTCTTAACTACCACACCATGCTGGTGGAGCCCTCAACCTAAAGGCAAGGGTGAATTCAGTACCTTTGACAGTGGTCTGTCACTGATCCACACAGGATTTGTGAGGATGAGTGGATCACCAGTATTGCTGCTACCCCATCTTGATTTGGGAGGGAGGAAATAGCAGAAAGAGCTGCTCTCGGCTGAAATATTTGTTTTAGGAAGTGGTCCGATAGCTCCTGTTACATTCTCTTCTAATAGCAGGGTTGGATTGGTATCCCAATCTACCGAGTCTCACATGCAGCACCTTCTCCCATGGAACATCAGTGATGTGGATTTGGAGAAGGGTCTAAGTAAAGGAAGTGTTAAAAAGGAGCAGGTTGAAAATGATAGAACCCAGGAGTTGGATCCAGCCAGCGTTTTCACTAAATGGAGCCAGCATGGCATAGAGAGCCAGCGTGGTATAGTGTTTAAGAGGGGTGGTTTGGAGTTCAGGACTCTAATCTGGAGAACCGGGTTTGATTCCCCACTCCTCCACATGAGCGGCAGAGGCTAATCTGGTGAACCAGGTTGGTTTCCCCACTCCTACATATGAAGCCAGCTGGGTGACCTTGGGCTAGTCACTGTTCTCTTAGAACTCCCTCGGCCCCATATACCTCAAAGGGTGTCTGTTGTGGGCAGGGAAGAGAAGGTGATTGTAAGCCAGTTTGATTCTTCCTTAAGTGGTAGAGAAAATCAGCATATAAAAACCAACTCTTCTTTTTTGGGGTAGGGGCAACCAACATCATCTCTTGCTTTACACAGAAGGGAACAAGAGCCCTGCCTTCCTTTTCCTCTAGCTACTTGAGATCTCAAAGCAATGGGGGGCCAGCAGCTAGAGCCAGTGGGCCTCCCTCAGTTTCTTCTTCATGTCACTTCTGTTATAGCCCATTTCCCCTCTGTTTTCTTTTCAGATATTTCACCCTGTGTCTTTCCCTTCAAGTACAATGGGAACTTCTACAAGTCATGCATTGAAGATTACATAGACAGCGGGCGACTGTGGTGTGCCACGACTCATAACTATGACAAGGATCGCCAAAGGAAGTGGTGTACTACTCAAGGTGACAAAATCCCATTTCAATCTCCACTTCACGAGGGAATGGGTTGATATGCAGAATGTATTTATTCATTTACATGGTATTCGCTCAGCTCCATGGGCTGGGAGGAAACATCCAAGACAAGAAAAGACAACTTTCTCCCTCAAAGCCTGGCCCCAAAAGTGTCTGGAGTAAATTTTGGCATCACTCCACCCCATCCCCCATATATAAAGCTGTTCTGTTAGGCTGAAGTGGTGGGGAGGGAGCAGGGAGAGAATTTTCACTCCAGGTTGACGAATTTTTCAGATTTTGTGTGAGCCTGAGAAAAGACATTGTGAAAAGGGCATTAATACCCTGGATGTAGAGGGACATCGGAATGGAGGCTGCATTTGCACAGAATGTAAAACAGCAAGGAGTTTTAGATTTCCATAAAAAACCAGGGGTCTTTCCCTTGACAACCCCAAATATATGGAAACAATTAATTAAATGATTCTTCAAAAACGATTGTATGATTAGTTCTTTTTAACCTCATGGGACAAATAAGCCGATGAATTCACCTGATTTTAAGGTTAGGAAAGGTTATTCAAAAAGCCAAGAGCATCCCTTTCTGAGGGCATCTCAGTTCATTGAGGAGCTTTGATGTCAATCCATGAAAGAGGACCCAGGGGATGAAAATGCTGGAGAATCAGATTAGAGTTAGGGACTATAAAAACAGAGATAACAATTTCAGCCTTCCTTTGTAGTTCCCTTTCAGTAAGATTTGCATTGGAATTTCTTGGGCCCACAAATTAAAGTACCCATTCTGATGCCCATTATCCCTTCTTCTCTTGAAGCAGCCGAATAAACTTCTTCCTTTAAAAAACAAACACCTTAAACTAAAAATATTGTTGAAGGCTTTCACGGTCAGAGTTCATCGGTTCTTGTAGATTATCCGGGTTGTGTGACCGTGGTCTTGGTATTTTCTTTCCTGACATTTTGCCCACAGCTGTGGCAGGCATCTTCAGAGGAGTAACACTGAAGGACAGTGTCTCTCAGTGTCAAGTGTGTAGGAACAGCAATATATAGTCAAAAGGGGGTTGGGTTTGAGCTGAGTCATTGTCCTGCAAAGTATTGAAGGTAATGTACTAATCATTGTCCTGTAAGTATCAAGATAATGTGCTAATGAGGGTGATCAGGAAAGAAAATACCAAGACCACGGTCACACAACCCGGATAATCTACAAGAACCGACCTTAAACTAATCTTGGTACTGAGATTTTTCTTTGTACATGCACTGATATCTCTCAATAAAGCTATCCTTTAGACAAAACATTCCCCCCCCTCTTGTTTTGGAGAACTTCTGCAGTTCCCTTCTGACGGTTTTGACAAACGACTACGCACAAGGTTTCCACCTTTAGGTTGGGAAATCCCTGTGGAATTGAGGCTGGAGCCTGAAGAGGGAAGGGTTTAAGGAGGGGCGGGACCTCAACAGGGTATAAGCCCATACCGTCCACCCTCCAAAGCAGCCATTTTATCCGGGGGAGTGGATCCCTGTTATGTGGAGATCAGTTGTAATTCTGGGAGATTTCCAGGCTCAACCTGGAGGTTACTATAAACTGGAGGTGTACTGATATAAGGTTAGTAAATCCCTAAGGAAATGATCTCAGTACACAGCCACTGTTTTTCTTTACCATATGCACCTTTACTGATATACTACTGCAATATGCACAATATGCTCAACACTATGTAACTAAGTTCTAAATTACAAAGTTCTAAACTACAGAAAGCCTGAAATCATGTTAAATAGGCTTCTATACATTTACACAGTTTTTTTCTTTATGGTACAATCACCCCAGATCATAATACCCCCAGGGGAATATTTCTTACGACCAGCAGCAAGGTCCACAAAGTCTTTAAGATGTATTATGCTTCGCCACGAATCAGGCAATACAAATTCAAAGTGTTCTCATTCGCTGTCAGCTGATCCCGCGTAGACCAATCCGATGATTTTGCTTCCTTAACTGCTGGTTGAGCCGATTTTAAACGCTAGCTTCTGTGGCTATGCGTTTTTGTTATGATATATATGGCACATGAATGATGACAAGTTCCCGGTTATATCTCCTTGTTTCGCATAAAAGTGCAATGTGCTTCCTCAGACTGTGCGATAATATCTCTGACAGCAGACTTGCTGTTCATGAGAATGACCCATAGTCACTTTTTTTTCTCTTCAACCTGGAGGTTGGCAATCCCAGCTACAGGTTGTTTCTGTGATCACCTGCACGTTTTAAAAATCTTACTATCTGGGTAGACTCTAGCTCAAGCACTTAAAGGGAAAAAAACTGATATAAAAGCCTTTACAGCCCCTGGACGGAATCAAGGCCTAGTTGCAGCATGTTATTTATTTTTTTTCCTGAAAAGGTAGTTAAAAAATGAGGGAACCCAATTATGTATAGCGTATGCAGTTGGTTTCAGGTAGCCGGTTCATAGTTAACGCAGCCTTCCATCCTTCCGAGGTCAGTAAAATGACTAGCCAGCTTACTTGGGGGCAAAGTGTATACAACTGGGGAGGGCAATGGCACACCACCCTGTAAACCTAGTCTGCCTAGTAAATGTTGGGATGTGTCGTCACCCCATGGGTCAGGAATGTCCCGGTGCTTGCACAGGGGACTACCTTTATCTTTATTCACAACATGCATACGTTCTGCTCTTGTCCTTTCTTTAGAGTACGGAGGGAATTCTGATGGGAAAAACTGCACCTTCCCCTTTCTCTACCGTGGAATGACGTACTACACCTGTACCGCTAAAATTTTCACCGATGAACAACCCTGGTGCGCCACGACAGGCAGCTATGATAAAGACTGGAAATGGAGCTACTGTGCTGACACCAGTAGGTATACTAAGGCAGAATCCAGAACTGTTGTAAGAGGTTTGGTTGTGGATTGAGCACAATGGGGGCATTTTAAAACATTTTTAGCTGGAAACACCCCTTCAGAGAGCCAATGTAGTGAAGCAGCTGGAGCCTTGGGTGAGGTCTGGGGAGACCCAAGTGCTCTCCCCCCCCCCGTTCAGCCCTGAAGCTTGCTGGCTGACCACTGACCTGTCAATCTCACGCGACCTACCATGTAGGGTTGTTGTAAGGATAAAATGTCAAGGAGGGGCCTGCTGACCCGAACACCTCTGGAAGAATAGCAAGGCGATTAATGAAAAATGTTTGCTGCATTTTTGATCCTGCTTTTCAACCGAAAATGGACAAACAAAGCAATGTATGAAATTTAAAATACAGATGTAAATAAAATATTATGTTTCTGTTCTCTGCACAGTGACTTCCAGGGGATAGGGCTTAATCCTGATTGGTTCCCTTTTAGGGTTGCCAGGTGCCCGCTTTTGGTGGGCAACCCCCCCGGGAATTGACCCCTTTGTCGTCGACCACCTGAGGGTCGGTACGCAAACATGCACATGCATACCGCGCGCAGCATTTCTGGTTTAGAACTGGAAGTTCAACGTCGCGAGGGTCCTTTACCTCTTGGTTTGAGTAGTAAAGGGCCACTTTACCACTCAAACTAAGAGGTAAAGGCCCTTTGCAAGGCCTAAACTGGAAGTGCCATGCTCACGCACTTAAACACAAAAGCCTCCTGCCGGAGGAGAAGAGGGACCTGGCAACCCTATTTCCTTTCCAGAGTACCTACTATTACTTATGGCATTTTTATGTTTTTTGTATCTATCTGTAAATATATTTCACAGTGGGTAGCCATGTTAGTCTGTCTGCAGTAGTAGAAAAGAGCAAGAGTCCAGTCGCACCTTAAAGACTAACCAAAATATTTTCTGGCAGGTTATGAGCTTTCGTGAGCCACAACTCATACCCTGCCAGAAAATATTTTGGTTAGTCTTTAAGGTGCGACTGGACTCTTGTAAATATTTTTGTAATAGAGCATATCTACTTGATGTACAAATATACAAGTGGATGCAAAGAGGCACTCCTGGGGGGGTAACGTCTCTGCTAGTCCTGCTGCTCAGGGGGAGAGAGATCCTTCCTGTGCTCCTAACAGGGCCTGTCGGCTTTTCTCTCTGTCCCTTTCAGGGCCTAAAACTGTGCTTCCTTTCCACAGACTCCCGTTCACTCCCTTCCTCCCTCTCTCCTGCTAGATGGGAAGCTCTCCTCTATTTTTAAGGTTGCCAACCTCCAGGTGGTGGCTGGAGATCTCCTGCCATTACAACTGGTCTGGAGCTGATAGAGATCATTGGTTCTCGTAGGTTATCCGGGCTGTGTAACCGTGGTCTTGGTATTTTCTTTCCTGACGTTTCGCCAGCAGCTGTGGCCGGCATCTTCAGAGGAGTAACACTGAAGGACAGTATCTCTCAGTGTCAAGTGTGTAGGAAGAGTAATTTATAGTCAGAAAGGGGTTGGGTTTGAGCTGAATCATTGTCCTGCAAAAAGTAACAAAGGTAATGTGCTAACCATTGTCCTGTAAGTATCAAGATAATGTGCTAATGAGGGTGTGGTATGTTAATATGGAACCATTGTATCCTGAAGTGATCTGTTAATGTGTGAAATCCAAAGCTAATCTGCATGGCTATTGTTGACTGTTAGTCTGGAGGTTTTCAAGACAGGAAGCCAAGCCTTATTCATTCTTAAACTCTCTTCTTTTCTGTTAAGTTGTGCTGATGTTTATGAATTTCAATGGCTTCTCTGTGCAATCTGACAAAATAGTTGGTAGAATTGTCCAGTCTTTCAGTGTCTTGGAATAAGACCCTGTGTCCTGTTTGTGTCCGTCCATGTTCAGCCACTGCTGATTTCTCAGGTTGGCCAAGTCTGCAGTATCTTTCATGTTCTTTTATCCTTGTTTGTATGCTGCGTTTTGTTGTCCCGATGTAAACTTGTCCACAGCTGCAAGGTATACGATATACTCCTGCAGAGGTGAGGGGGTCTCTTTTGTCTTTTGCTGATCGTAGCATTTGTTGTATTTTCTTGGTGGGTTTAAACACTGTTTGTAGGTTATGTTTTTTCAAAAGTTTCTCCATCCTATCAGTGACTCCTTTAATAAATGGCAAGAATACCTTTCCTATGGGAGACTGTTTTTCCTGAGTTTTCTGATTTTTGTTTGGTTTAATGGCCCTTCTGATTTCATTCTTGGAATAGCCGTTTGCTAGCAGTGTGTGATTCAGATGATTAGTTTCTTCCTTGAGAAACTGTGGTTCACAGATCCGTCTTGCACGGTCCATTAATGTTTCGATTATTCCCCTTTTCTGTCGGGGGTGGTGGTTGGAGTTTTTGTGTAAGTAGCGATCTGTATGTGTTGGTTTCCGGTAGACCTTGTGACCTAACTGAAAGTTTGTTTTAAGCATGACAAGGGTATCAAGAAATGGGAGTTTACCCTCAATTTCCTTTTCCATGGTAAACTGAATGTTTGGATGGATATTATTAAGATGGTTTAGAAAGTCCATTAATTTTTCTTCACCATGGCTCCAAATAGTAAATGTGTCATCTACGAACCTGAACCAGACTGTAGGTTTGTAAGGTGCCGATTCTAATGCTGTCTTTTCAAAATATTCCATGTAAAAGTTTGCTATTACTGGACTGAGTGGACTTCCCATAGCTACTCCATCAATCTCTTCGTAAAATTCTTTATCCCATAGGAAATAACTTGTTCTCAGACAATGGTGAAATAAGGCTGTTATATCTTCTGGAAAAATCTGGTTAATCAGTGAGATTGTGTCTTTCACTGGAACCTTGGTAAAGAGGGATACAACATCAAAACTAATATATCCTGTGGATTGAGTCTCAACGGACTGATTTTGTTGATGAAGTGAGTTGAGTCTTTGATGTAAGAAGTGGTTTTTCCAATGTGGTCCTGTAGGAGGGTGGTCAAATATCTAGCTAATTCATATGTTCCAGCTAATTCTAGCTAATTCATATGATAGAGATCAGTTCACCTGGAGAAAATGGCTGCTTTGGCAATTGGACTCTATGGCATTGAAGTCGTTCCCCTCCCCAAACTCCACCCTCCCCAGGCTTTGTCCCCAAAACCACCTGCCAGTGGAGAAGAGGGACCTGGCAACCCTATCCATTTCTGACACTCAAGGCCCATCAGGGAGATATCTGTAGCCATTCAGACATACTTTTCCCTTTGTCATGAAGCCAGGCAGAGCCACAGTGAGCTTGCACACGATATCATAGGTGCTCAGGGAAGCAGCAACTTCAGTGAATTCTGATTTTGGCATGACGGATAGGCTCCTGACTGCCAACTTCGGGCTGGTAAATTCCTGGGGGTTTGTGGGTGGGGGGAGGGTTGAGCCTGTGGAGAGTAGAGTTGCCAGGTACCTCTTCGCCACAGGCAGGAGGTTTTTGGGGCAGAGCCTGAGGAGGGTGGGGTTTGGGGAGGGGAGGGAGTCCAATTTCCAAAGCGACCATTTTCTTCAGGTGAGCTGATTTCTATCGGCTGGAGATCAGTTGTAATAGCAGGAGATTTCCAGCTGGTACCTGGAGGTTGGCAATACTAGTGGAGAGTGGGCTTTTACCTTTCACCTTGATCCTGGTCAAATCAGTCCTAGGACGCCCTCTTATGGGGTGCAAGTGCAAGATCAAAGAAGTGCTAAGAATTCCCTCTCACCTTTCTTCATCTCTTCCAGGAGTAAGTTCTGACCCAATGGGTTCCTGCGTCTTTCCATTCATCTTCAAAGGGAAGTCTCGGACAACGTGTGTAACAGATGGCTCATTGGAGGGGAAGCCCTGGTGCTCTCTTGCCAAAAACTATGATGTGCAGCCCGAGAAGGTTGCTTGTGAAACTTCAGGTAAGAAAAGCAGAAGATAAGATTATTCATAACTCAGGGAATGCTTAAGATCGTCATCGAGTAGGGGGTCAGTGCCTTGGAGTCGAAATTTCTGTTTCTCTCCGAAATGGACTGCTCAGTTACCTTGATCTCTGCAATAGTCTGCCTTTGCGTTCACAATCTTCCTCTTCTACCTTTTGCCTATTTATATTGAATAATAACTTTGGAACTGCTTTCCTCGGAAGAATGGGCTTCCCACCATTCTATTTGTTTTTAAAATTTGTGGTTTTGATAACCTCCATATCTTTTTGTTTTTCTATGATTTGTTTTTTGTAGCCTTTATGGGTTTTATGAACTGTGTGGTCTCTGTAAATTGCTTTCTTTCTTTCTTTCTTTCTTTCTTTCTTTCTTTCTTTCTTTCTTTCTTTCTTTCTTTCTTTCTTTCTTTCTTTCTTTCTTTCTTTCTTTCTTTCTTTCTGAAAGGCAGTTTATAAACATTGTAATAATTATTTACTGTTTGTTTTAAACATGGCTTTTCTTTTGAAATGGGACCCCAAACCCCAAATAAAACCCAAACATTGCAATAAAACCACATATTACAAGATGAATACAGCCAGAAACGCATGAGCAAGCACAAACAACATAGTTCATTACCCTCAAATACCCTCCACTGAACTGTTGGGTTTTAGAGAGCCTCCTAAAAGCCAAGATGATGGAAGCATGCCTTGGAAGCTCTGTGACAGTGGTAAGATGGGGCCACTAAGGAATATGTTGAGGATCTTCTTGTGTAACCATAACATAACTTTCTCTCTCTCTGGAGAGAGAGAGAAAATCAGGGCTACCAATAGGGTTGCCAGATCCCTCTTCACCACCAGCAGGAGGTTTTTGGGGTGGAGCCTGAGGAGGGCGGTGTATGAGGAGGAAAGGGACTTCAATGCCATAGAGTCTAATTGCCAAAGCGGCCATTTTTTCCAGGTGAACTGATCGCTATCAGCTGGAGATCAGTTGTAATATCAGGAGATCTCCAGCTGGTACCTGGAGGTTGGCAACATTAGTTGTAATTCTGGGAGAACTCAAGGCCCCAGCTGAAGGTTGCAAACCCTGCAGTTTGAGAGAAAGAGAGGCTTTGCTTTCATTATGCATGCATTTTCTGACGGTCAGAGATCACCTTGTTCTCATTGCTCCTTTCTGTGCATTTCCCCCATATTTTCTGGATTCATGTTTAGCCAGCATCCACAAAATGAGGGGAAAATGTGCAGAAATGCTAGGGAGACCCCTGACAGTCGGAAGATGCATGCATAATCAAAGCAAAGTCCTGCAGTAGTCGGCTGGGAAGTCCGTGAAGAAAAAGCCATGCTTAAATGGCCAATGTGTCTATATTTTGGTCAACTTCCATTATGGCTGGCTAGTTTGCACATAAAGTTGCCATCCTCCAGGTGGAGCCTGGAGTTCTCCCAGAATTACAGCTGATCTCCGGATGACAGAGATCAGTTGCCCTGGAGGAAAAGGCAGCTTGGGAGGGCAGTCTCTCTGGAATCACATCCCAGCGGAGCTACATCCCACCATCAGACTCTTCCTTCCCTAGGCACCATCACAAAATCTCCAGAAATTTCCCAAGCCAGAGTTAGCAGTCCTACGCCTGATATTCCTGAAAGCAGAATTCAATTGAACGTGGCCACCTTTCATCCTACTACAGCGAAACCCCTGAACGTTGCCTCTCTTCATGTCATCTTCCCTGTTTTCTTCATCAGACTCCAGCCACTGCACCTTTCCATTCATTTACAAGGAAAAGGCTTTCTGTTCATGCACCAGTGAGGGATCTGCTGATGAACAACTGTGGTGTGCCACAACCTCAAGCTATGACAAAGACGGGAAATGGAAAACATGTGTCCTTAAAGGTAGGGGGGTGCCTGCCAGTGACAAGACTCTGCTTGGGGGGAAAGAAACACCTAGGGTTGCCAGCTGGTGGGAGACTGGGGGCATTGGCCTGGGGGCCACTGTTGAGTGTAACATAATTTCGGCAAACTGGATTTGGTGGACATTCTATGGTTTTAGCGACAGCAGTGTGACATTCTAAAGCTGTGTGACATCACTTCCGGGTTCATCACATTTAGGTTGTTGTTGCATGGGTACTTTCACCCACGTTCGCCCCCAGTCTGACTCAGTTGTTCCTTGGAATTATGCATGAGTTTCCTGTCCATTAGAGGTGACCTTGCGCCCAGCCCTTGGAAATCCCGGGTCTTCCCGTTGCTGTTTTAACCTGATTCTCTGATCTCCCAGTGATCCTTCCCAGGTTTTTTATAGCGATATGCTAAAAATATGTCAAATTAATAAAATGTACTAGGAAGGGGCTGTATCTTTGTGAGAGCCACGGCAACCCAGGGTAGATACTACTGGCTCAAATGAAAGGGACCAGTAGTATGACTTATACAAGGCAGCTTCACACAAGTGTGAAAAAGAACTTTGCTAAAGAACTCCAATTTAGGTGAGATGGGAGAGAAGGATAGGATGTAGCTTATTGAACAGAGAGGGGAAGATTTTCCCCGCAGGTCTCAAAAGCAGAAGATATGACTATGTGACTAGGAATCAGTGGGGAAGCACAGTACATAAACTTGGGTGGAATGGAAAGTGAGGGAGAAGACATCCTAGGAGGAACAACGAGCACAACGGTTGAATCCAGCCTTTTCCCTCAATCCCACCCAATCACCTTCCTTATGTCAGCTCCCGTCCCACGTGGTGTGTTTCACCGATGATCCCCAGCACAGCCTTTTTGTTGGTCAAAAGGGAGTCCCTGCTCCCCTTTGCACCAGTGGCAAAGCTTGTTGGATCCAGAGGTTGGAACCTGTCAGAGGAGTAGCATGAGGACTTACCATTGGGAGAGCGTTCTGAACTGTCTGGAGAAGGAAGCTAAATGATGCCGAAACCCAAGTGCCACCTGCGCTGCCTTTATCCAGTCTTTGAACTAAGTCTGCCAAGTCCGGGTTTGGAAGTTCCTGAAGATTTGGGGGTGGAACAGGGTTTGCAGCAGGGTTCAAGGAAGGGAGGGACCTCAATGGGGTATAACGCCATAGTCCACCCTCCAAAGCAGCCATTTTCTGCAGGGGAACTGATCTCTATAGTGTGGAGATGAACTGTGATTTGTGGAGATCTCTAGACCCCACCTGGAGGTTAGCAATCCTACTTTCAACCTAGGTTTTTCCCCCCCCTCCCTTCACTTGGCTGTTTTGGGCAAGTGATGTAATTTCCACTTCCTGCAATTTGTCTCCTCACATCTACAGAATATGGAGGGAACACTAAAACTAAAGGCTGTGTCTTCCCCTTCACGTACAAGGATAAAAAACACTATAACTGCACCCGTATGGATGAGCCTTCCGGGAGACCGTGGTGTGCCACTACACCAAGTTATGATGAGGATGGGGAATCGGCATTCTGCGGTGATGCAGGTAGGAGAATGGGGAGGCCATTTGTTGCTGCTAGCACTGAGGGCCCAAGTGGGCTTGAAGGAAAGAGGCTGGAATCAGAGCAAGGCTGCTTCTATGTGAAGGCAATTCCACATTTTGGCTTCATTGTTAGGGTTGCCAGGTCCCTCTTCGCCACCGGTGGGAGGTTTTTGGGGTGGAGTCTGAGGAGGGCAGGGTTTGGGGAGCGGAGGGACTTCAACGCCATAGAGTCCAATTGCCAAAGCGGCCGTTTTCTCCAGGTGAACTGATCTCTGTTGGCTGGAGATCAGTTGTAATAGCAGATCTCCAGCTAGTACCTGGAGGTTGAGCAAGCCAAAATAAACACCTCTGCACTGATACCAACGGTAAGGAAGATAGTGCAGGAATTCTTAGGCAATGAAAGCTAGTAGTAAGTAGGAAGACGATCGTTTCTTTCTTCATCAGTTCTGTTCAATTAGCTTCATTCAACATGCACATCAATATATCCAAATAATTTAACTCCTTCCCATTCGGGATAGATTCTCCAACTATATCATGTGCAATAACTGTATTCCATAATGAATTTCATATCTCAAAGATATAGTTGTACAGTTGTACAACTAGTCGTTGTATCCCGTTGGGAACGGTCAACTTTGCAAAGATGTCTGTACACATGAACACATGAAGCTGCCTTATACTGAATCAGACCCTTGGTCCATCACAGTCAGTATTGTCTACTCCGACCAGCAGCAGCTCTCCAGGCAGGGGTCTTTCACATCACCTACTTACCTAGTCCCTTTAACTGGAGATGCCGGGGATTGAACCTGGGACCTTCTGCATGCCAAGCAGATGCTCTACCACTGAGTCACAGCCCCTCCATTCCATTCATACACACATACCGAGATCTTGACAGGGTTAAACAACCAAGAAGTTAGCTTTTATTTATGGTTTGAACATAAGACTGAAGAAAGACAGGTGGAGGTTACAAAGCTTCTTTCCCATTGAACTCTTGAACTGTTTCCCTGTGCTTCTGTTACAAATGGACTTTTTACAATCCAGCTCTGAGCCTTTCTTTGCCACAGCTTCACTCAGCCAGACACACATTCACCTCTCTCCAGCTCTCTCCTAACTTCTGCTTTCCAGCTCTCTCTCTCTAACATTCTGTCAGCTCCCATCGGTCGCTCTTAGGGAGAGGCGCAACTTAACCTGTCTGTCACACCCACACCCTGCCATGAAGCTCACCTGGTGACTTTTAGACAGTTACTTTCCCCCTCAGCCATTGCAGCCTTGTTGTGAGGATAAAATGGAATAGGGGAGAACCATGTGTGCCACTCTGAGCTCCTCACAGGCCAGCTGCTCCGACCTCCTCTCCCCACCAGTGTCTTTCCCTCACCCTAACCATCTCTGTGATAAAAACAGGGGAGGGAAGAACTTTGTTATGTAGCCCTGACCTCCTTAGAGAAACGATCAGGGTAATAAATGGATAATCGGGATATGCACATTTTCTCCAGAGAGAGTCTTTTCACTCTTTCTCTTTGTCTTCCTCCCAACCTTTCTAGAACCTGGAAGAAATCCTAAAGGGACATGCAAGTTTCCTTTCGTATACAAAGACGACACTTACTCATCCTGTACAGTAGTCGGATCATTCTGGCGGAAGGCCTGGTGCTCTCTGACCTGGAACTACGATATGAACCATGAGTGGAAATACTGTGAAAAATCAGGTGGGAGAAGCTATGGAGAAGAAGGGTGGCAAAGTTTATGCGTGTCCTTTGAACAGGCACTGGAAGAGTATAAGAGCGGGAGGTGAATATAGGGTTAGAAAGAGTTTTCATCTCCCCTCCCCCCCCCACCACTTATTGGAGAGATGATCCACTTGTGCAGAATTGTGGTTTAGATCCAGCCAGCTTTTCTGAAAAATGGAGGCGGGGGCCACTTTGAATACCCCAAAAAGACCATGTTGGGGACCTGCACAGACGAAAAGGGGCTGCGGTAAGGAGGGGAATTGGATGAGGCAGAATGAAAAAAAAAATGGCTGGATCCAACCCCGTTTTTATGTTTATTATTTTCCCCCATTGTTCTTCCTCATTTTCATGTGTTTTTTTAGAATTTTTAATTTTTTTTATTTTTCTCCAGATTTGGAAAAACAGTGTTCAGAACAGTTATAAGTGCATATCTCCACTATCTTAAACTGCAAGGTAAGTATTTTGGTATCTCCCCATATTCCTTCTTTTTGTTTGACTCTCTTTATTTAGCACATGAAGGGCATGGTGTAGAGGTGAGGAATGGTGATTTGGAGCTGTGGACTGGATCTGGCGATCCGGGTTGGATTCCCCACTCCTCCACATGAGCAGGGGAGGCTAATCTGGTGAACCGGGTTGGTTTCCTCACTCCTACACACGAAGCCAGCTGGGTGACCTTGGGCTAGTCACTTGGGCTAGTCTCTTAGAGCTCTCTCAGCCTCACCTACCTCACAGGGTGTATGTTCTGGGGAGGGGAAGGGAAGGTGATTGTAAGCCAGTTTGATTCTTCCTTAAGTGGTAGAGAAAGTCGGCATATAAAAACCAACCCTCCTCCTCCTCCTCCGTCGTCGTTGTCTTCTTCTTCGTCGTCTTCTTCTTCGTCGTCGTCTTCGTTCTCGTCGTCGTCTTCTCCCCCCCCCCCCCTTGCTGGCTCCTCTCATAAACCCAGCAGGTCACTACACTTTTTAATGGTAATTTGGCTACTAAAAGACCAGTCTTTTCCTCCTGCTAAAAGAGTTGCTGCAATACCTGATGAAGCAAAAGCAAGAGCAATCAGCTTTCGTCAGCGAGCTGTAGACAAAATTAGATTTATAACAAATGTCATAATCTGCCTTTCCTCCGGATGGGGACCCAAAGTGGCTTACTTCGTTCTCCTCTCCACCATTTCCTCCTCACCACAATCCTGTGAGATGGGTCAGGCTGAGAACGTGTGACTGTCCCGAGTACACTCAGCAAGGGTCTGTGGCCCAAGGTGGGATTCAAACCTGGCTGTCCTAGATCCTAGTCTGACACTCTAACCACTACACCACACTGGCTGCGATAGCTTAAGGAGGTTCTTAGACCATCTTTGTTTTGTAAGGGATGAGTTTCATGCTGCCTGTCTGTGCTGCCTTCTTTACAGCGGGGACCCAAAGGGGCTTATATCATTCTCCTCTCATCCATTGGATTGACACAACCAGTTTGTGCGATAAGTCTGTTAAGAGCCTGTGATTGGCCCAAGGCAATCCATGGCAGACTAGGGATCTGAATGTGGATCTTCTTGATCCTAGTCCAGCATTCTAACCACTATGCCAAACAGACTCTGATAGGTCAGGGAAGTTGTTAAACCTCCTTTGTTATGTCACAGAGGGGATATTGTCCCCCCACACCCTGTCAGTGCTGTTTGCCTTTTCTAGCTTCTTGTGAATAAACCTTTGCTTCATCGCAAATAGCAGAGGGACATTGTGGAGCTATTCGTGGCCAGGAAGTTTCTATCCTTCCATCTTTGCCATTGCATGCCTTATGACCATTAGGGTTGCCAGGTCCCCTCTGCTTACTGGTGGGAGGTTTTTCTGCCAGGTTTTCCCTGGAAATGCCAGCATCACGTGGGGATGCTCTAGCCAATTCTTCCGAATTTCTCTACGGTTTCTGAATTTCTCTATGGTTTCTGAATTTATCTATGGTTCTGAAAAGCTGTCGAATTTGAACTAAGGGTCTTTGTGACACCTTCAGAGTAAATTCCATGAGTTTCCGTATTCCAAATTCCATGGTTTCCATAAAGTTTTTAGAGGAAATGGCTAGAGAGTCCTGCGTGATGCTGGCACTTCCACGGTAAACCCGGAAGTGACTGTATTGCACCGGGAGCGTGTGTGGGGGCAAGAGCACTCTCCCCTTTCTCCTTCTGCTTGCTGGCCTTCAGCTGGTCAGCAGGCAGCGCGGTTGATTGGCAGGAGATTGCCCATCACAACCGGGCAGTTGGGAACCCTAATGATCATTCTGAAGCTGGTAGCCAAATTTGAAACCCATAACTGTATTTTTGGGTGAGTTCTGCCCACCATAGACGACCATAGCTTCCAGTGCAAAAGTGGGGGTGGGGGGGTGGGAGGTTCTGGAGTCCGTCTGGGACAGAATGTTCCGATTCCCTTCATGTTTGGCACTGCAGCTCCCCCAGTCATCCTGAAGCAGCCAATTCTGAGGCACCGAGCTTGAAGTTCAGAAGAGTTATACTTGTCCTTCCCCACCCCCTATGGAGTATCTGTGTGTGTGGATCAACAAAATTGGAGAAATACACCCCCAAGTGTGGTTTTCACACAGGAAAAGGCTTGGGGGGAGAGGCAGAAGTGTTTGGGCTCTTTTTAAGAAGTCGTTCCCTGTAGCTGCAGCAACCCACTTTTGTGCAAACCTACGGTTAGATCTCTCTCTCTCTCTCTTGTACTGCTCATACAGCTATAGCCTTGAGCAAAAAATAAAGCAACAAAGCAATACATTAGTATTATTATTCTGATATTTAATTACTGACCCTATAAATATTGCCATGGACAGGGTAACAGAATAATTGATTCTGTCCACATCACCTGCACCCGCGTACCCCTGGATGCCTCGTTGGACATTTTCATATTTTTTAAATAAAGGTGTAATTAACTGGGCCTCAGCTCATTGAATATAGGACACTTTATGATGGTATGTTCAATAGTTTCAACATTGTCATGTGAGCATCTACATGTTCTATGGTTAGATCCTACAAGCCCTTTCTACTAAATTGGATCCAATGGCTCACTTCCATTGAGTCTTCCTCCAACAGAGTCAGAGCTCTTCTTTCACCATCAGAATAAGTTTTTCTTCATTAAAGCAAGATTTAGCAGAAGAATCCGACATAGTTGAAGGGCATTGTAGAATCCAAACTGGCTCTTTCATAGGGCTGCTGTGGAGATAAACAGGGGAGGAAGCCATTTATGACACCTTGAAAGAAATGGTGGATGTGTGGGGGTAAAAAACATACTTAATACATTTAAGTGGCAGACCTCTTTGCATAAAGCTAGATGTCCCTCCCCTTCTTAGAGTCCTGTGAGCCACTCGTTTCATTGGACCTGATCCATGCTTATCAGACATGAGTGACAAATCAGCTATTCTTTCTTTTCAGGTTATTGGACCAATGCCCTGGACACTTGTGATTCCAATAAAGCTAATTCACCAATCGGATGTGTCCAGTGTTCTTTCATTTCTGTCCTGTCTTTTTCTATGTCACCTATAGAAATAAAACTTTCTCATATACTGCAAGCTCCAGATGACAGTGGGGGTTACTGCACTTTGTATTCCCAGCAATGTATTAAGAGTATGAAAAGGGTTTTTGGATACCACGGCTTATTAATGGTTGGAAGACGTCTTCACAGCTAAAGGGGCCAAACCAAGTGTGAACAGTATTATTTATAATGTTTTCAAACTCTTAATACATCGGTGGGAATACATAGGGGGTTACAGCACTTGTATTCCCAGCAATGTATTAAGAGTTATAAAAAATACTGTTCGCACTTTCTATGTATGGCCCGCAGGGTCGCCTCAGTGTTTGGAGCTCATGCAGCTGTTCCATGCATTATGTGGGGAGTTGGGAGTGCCCCTAGCTCATTAAAAGACCAAGGGCCCATCTACCAAACTAACTTATCTGGGAATCGAATTAGATAGTGGGGCAGCTTTCCAGACTACCGTCCCAAAAGCTTGTCGCACTGAGGGTCTACATGCTTGGTGTTATGAAGGTGAGAAAAGCCACACTGCGCGAGCTCCAGTCATTAGTGGGCCATCTGAATTTTGCTTGCAGGGTAGTTGCATCGGGGCGTGCCTTTGTGTGTCTCCTCTGCCGGGCCATGGCAGGCGTGCGGGCCTCCCACCAAAGGATAAGGATCACTAGCGCCATGAGGCAGGATCTTCACATGGAGAGTTACAATGGGGTATCCTTCTGGAGGGAAGTCCTTTTGTTCGAGGCAGAGTTTCAGGCGCACTTGGATGCAGCTGGGGCCCTCGTATTTGGCGTTTACTTCCGGGGCAGGTGGTGTGCCGAGCGATGGCCAGCAGAATGGAAGCGCTGTGACATTATAAGGGACCTCTCTTTCCTGGAATTCTTCCCAATGGTAGTGGCAGTTTACATCTGGCTGGAGGCTCTAGCAAATAATTCAGTAGGTTTCTGCTGTGATAATAGGGCTGTGGTCCACATTGTTAACACACTGTCCACTCAGTCTTCTAGGGTGATGTCACTGGTGTGGGCTTTTGTGCTACAGTGCCTCAAATATAATATCCTCTTTTCAGCACGCCATGTTCCTGGAATAACAAATAATTGTGCTGATACGCTCTCCCATTTTCAGATAGAGCGCTTTAGGATGCTGGCCCCTCTGGCTCGGGAATCACCAGTGGAGATGCCTGTGGCACTGTGGAGGGGTGAGGCCTGGCGAGCCATAGACAACTCTTTGGCCACGCATACTCGGAGGGGCTATGCCAGGAGTTTCCGGGCTTTTTAATGGGTAAAAGTGGGTTTTCCGTTTTCTTAAAGTTCATTTAGAACTTTACATCTGCTACCATTCAGAGGGATTGGATCGTTCCTCTTGGTCTATTGATAATAAAGCTTGTCACACACACGCACAAAAGACATCAGACGTTTGTCTTGGTAATAAACAATCTTTACTCTAACTCAGGGTAGGGAGAAAGTCACTGGGATACAAAACAATCCTATCTCATGCTATGTTTCCTATACTTGCCAAAAGCCTTTGGCAAGGTACTAAGCTTACTTATGAGTAGGCATCCTTAGCGAAAGGAGAGCCTCTCATCCTGCCTGGCTGGCAGTCGAAGCAAAAGTGTGCAACTGCTTTCTCTTCTAACAAAGAAATCGAAAGCAGTTAAACATGCAAAATAGTTGTATACGTGACCCTTAAGCACGATTGCAATGGCCACCACACTGACCATTTGGTCAGTTACAATATTAACCCTTAACTGTCTGACATGTAACAAAGCTCGCTGTCTATAAAACCCAACACTTTTAAGGAATTTAGGGCGAAGAAGCAGCTGCAGCCAGCCTGGCCTATACCAGTGGACCACCTCGTGCAGTACTGCATCCAGCTGCGCACCTCAGGGTACACAGTTTCCACTATTGCTGGCCGCTTGTCAGCCTTGGCGTTCTACACAAAAGCCGCCAGGAGGGCAGACATGACAGGTGACTTTAGGGTGCGGAGGATGCTGTAGGTGTGGGCCAGGGCAGAGTCACAAAAGCAAAATGCCAGGGTCCCGGTGTCCCCTGAGTTGCTCTCTGGTTTGTCTCTGGCCTTAGAGTCGCACTCTACATCGGCGTTTGAGGTCAGACTGTACTGCGCGGAAGCCCTGCTGGCCTTCTTTGGGGCCCTGCGGATCAGCGAATTACTCATGCGGTCTAAATGGGACCAATCGGGCAGAGCACTGCAGAAGTGGGATGTTACCATCACGGCCATGGGGTTGACAGTCAGTCTACGATCATCTAAGACGGATCAGAAGGGGAGGGGAGAGACATTTCAGCTGTACCCCTGTGCATCAGTTGCCATTTGCCCCACACAGGCCTTGAAGGGCTATGTTGCACTGCAGGGCCAGGGGGTGGGGCCTTTGTTCCAACATGCCGATGGCAGGCTGCTTACCAGGTACCAGTTCTGGGCAGTGGTGAAGAGAGTGTTAACTAGTCTGGGAGCCCCCCCTCACCTTTTTTGGCACTCATTTCGTATCGGGGGAGCCTCCACAGCAGCCACATTAGGACATGGTGATGAAATGGTAAAATCGGTTGGCAGGTGGCGTTCTGCAGCCTTTAGGTCTTATGTCAGGCCCATTGTTTCGGTGGCACAGCTGCAGGAAATAGGGTCAGAGAGGGGACCCTCTGCGGCTACACACTGACATTTTGTCTTTACAGGTGGCCAGCTCGGGAGGAGGCTGGTTCTCATCTGTGGCCACAGCATTGTCTTTTGGGCTAGCTGCAGGGCAGCCACTGGAGGTTTCGGCTCGCAGCTGGGTTTGAGCGAGACAATGCTGATTGCATGGCTGGGCAGGAGGGGCATGCGGTGGGATCAGTTATTGCCAACCCTCCACGACCACCTGAAGGCGTCTCACCCACCTCAAGTAATCGTCATCCACTTGGGCGAGAATGACATGGGAAAGCGGCCTGGGAAGTCTATTGTTTTGCAAGCCCTGGCGGACTTTGAACATCTGAGGGCCCTGGTGGTGGGCGTACGGTTGGTTTGGTCAGACATGCTCCAGCGATGGGTCTGGAGGGGCGCATTGATCCCAGGGTGCCTGGACAGGGCACGGGCGAAGGTGAATGGTGAAATACGGCGTGGGGTGGTTCCCATGGGTGGTCTACATATTGCTCATCCAGAAATCAAGCATTCCTTTCCACAGCTATACAGGCCTGATGGGGTCCACCTTTCAGATGCCGGCTATGACATCTTTTTGGGGGATCTGCAGCGTGGCCTCCTGGCGGCCTTTAAAGGCATGTGGGGGTCTGGAGCAGACCAAGCAATAAGCTGATCCGCCCCCTGTGGCGGGAGCAGTGCGGAAAAAGATGGCTTCATGATTCATGTTACTACTCCGGTGAGCACCCTGAGGCATCAGTTTGGAAGATGGAGGAGTAACCCTCCGATCAGGTCTGGGGCCTCGGGGCCTGGCAGTGACCTGGGATAGTAACTCCTTGAGGGGTGCCGCTATCCTTTACCTATAGACCTTGCGGCTTGGGTGGATTGGACGTCGCACACCTCCCTCGAGTACTAAAGAAGGCTTGGCAAGGAAGAGCATAAGCCGCACCACACGTGACGGCTCAGAGCTCCGAGCCAGGGTGGGTCTCACCCTAAGAGCGGGGATGCACAAAAAGAGGAGACCTGACTCTTCGGCCTCTCCTCCTCCTCCTTTGCTTCCATCACAAATAGCAGAGGGATGTTGCGGAACTAATCTGTGCCAGGAAGTTCATATCTTTTCATCTTTGCCACTGCAGTCCTCATGATCATGCTGACGATGGTGGCCAATTTTGAACCCTAACTTTATTTTCTGGTAAATTCGCCTGCCATAGATGACCAAAGTTTCCAATGCAAAAGCGGTGGGGGAGGCTTTAGAGTCCACCTGGGACAGGATGTTCCGATTCTCTCCATGTTTGGAATGGCAGCTCACAGTCATCTCGAAGCAGCCAATTTTGAGGCACAGGGCTTTATTTTCAGAAGAGCTATGTTTAGGGCTGCGCTCCTTTTGGGGGGTATTTTTCAGGTTCGGGTTTAAGCAACCTGGAAATTTTTCAAAAACACTGAAAAGCCCAATATGATAGATTTGGCTTTTTCAAAAAATTGAAAATGTTCAGGTTTATTAAACCCAAACCCCCAAAATGCATGGCACAGAGTGTGGGTCCATGCTGTTTGATGGCTTGAACCTCCACGTGGAGGTAGGAGCCTGCAAGCAGTGTGGATCTGACTCAGATAAGTAAGGGGGGAGGGGGGAGGAGAGTGGGGAAGGAGGAGGAGGGGGAGGGCAAAAATGGCAGTGGAACCAATCCCACCCCGAATAGTGCTCAAAAATTCAGCATTACTTGGAATCTGCTTTTTCAGCTCCCTTTATTGCTGCAATTTTTTTTTTTTTTACCGGTACTCGTCCCTGAAAAATACCCAAAAGGTACCTTCCCTCCTGAATAAAGATTGGTTCCAGTTATTTTGGGGAGAAATAATCTATTGTGGTCTTGACCCTTCCCCAGATTGCTACATCTTTTCTTCCTTTCCAGGTTATTGGACATATGTCCTGGGCCCTTGTAATTCCAATGATGCTAATTCCCCAATGGGATGTGTCCAGCATTCTTTTAGTTCTGTCCTGTCTCCTTCTATATCACTCATAGGAATAAAAACTTTCTCAAGTCCTGCAAGCTCCAGACTCTGTTCCTTCTTGGACAATGGGTACCATATGGGCCCTGCTCTCTATGGGTCATGGAAACTGAAAAGCAACAGCTCAGAAGAAGCATTTATACCCAGCTAGTACCTGGAGGCCAAGAACATGAACCTCCAGTCCATGGCAAAGAACATGGACCTCCAGTCAAAGATGTCCTCTGGATCTCTTCCCTCACACTATATTGAGCCTCCCTCATAATCAGAACTCACATAAGTGCTTGGTTTGAATAGCAGTGTTGCTACTGTCCCCCACTGATACCTTATCCGGGCCCCCTGGATGACCCAGAACTCCAGAACTCTTGGTCCTGTTCTCTTGGTGGTCCAGGTAGCACTTGAGGACGGGGCGTTCACCACCTCCACGTTGTTTCCCAATGCCCTAAAGTGATTTTCTTTCCCACTGGAAGAAAATATGAATTCCGATATTTTTCTTCTCCAGCATGGAATCTGTGTGTACGAAGGGGGGAAGGGTTAAAAAGCCCATGCTCTAGCCGCATGATAAAAATCAGATCCCTCTCCATGGCTGCTTCAAAACAAAAGGGGTTGGATCCAAGTAGCTTTTCTTGCGGACAGAAAGGAAGGGGGGGGGGTCCCCGCCGACCACCGAAAATGGCTATGCTGGGGATCTTGTGACCTGCATGTAAAGAAGTCTGGTGGGACAGGGGCTGTAGTAATGTGAGGAACTGAGCAAGAGTGAGTGAAAAAGTCGGCTGAGTCCAACCCAGACTCTTGAATGGCAACAGTTTGTCATTTCTTTTGGAGAACTGGTTGCAGTCCACACTGTGTCTGATCGCAGCCTGTTTCCTTCTCTTGCTTTCCTCACTGCATTTTACTTCTCACTTTCAGAGTCTGGAAGTCAAAGGATCAACAGCAGCTTTAGTAAACACCCACACAATTTTGTGGCAGCTTAAAGTTGACCACATTTTTATTCTCACAGAGATTTAGGAGGATTGGAGCCCATTCCCTAGAATAAAAGCATTTTAAAGTCTTTACTGCGCCATAAGATTCTGGTTTGTTTCGACTGCTACAGACTAACAGGAGCGCTCTCTGGGAAGTAGCACAGTCAGTATATCTGGTATGCAGAGGTGGGTGGAGTCCCCAGTGTCTTCAGAATGACCCAACTCAGTAGTTTCCAGATTCCCATCTTTTGCAGTGATAGTTGGCATACATAATATCGGTGCAAATATGCGAAGGCAGTTGGCAAGTGAGGGAGGTTGCTGCTGCTCTCATTTGAGAGGGGGTTAAAACAAAGGCTGATCTGCAACGATTTACTTGGGATGAGCCAGTAAATCCCTAGTTGAGGTGCAATTAGGATTGTCAGTTTTGAAATGCAAGGTTGAATCTTACTACCTGTTCAATGGGGATGCATAATTTGTGCCCTTGCCAGGCCCAGGGTTATTGAAATAAATTTATTTATATAGATCGTTCTATCCCACTCCTCTCCCTAGTTCTATCCCACTTCCCCCTCCAAATGGGAGAGCCGGTGTGGCATCGTGGTTAAGAGTGGTGGACACTGGAGAACTGGGTTGGATTCCCCGCTCCTCCACATGAGCAGCGGACCCTAATCTGGTGAACCGGGTTGGTTTCTGTTGAGGATTAGATAGCGAGCTTCGTTACATGTCAGACAGACAAGGGTTAATATTGATTGTATAGATGCTGACCAGTTCTAGAAGGTGATGTAATCTCCAATGTGTTAATTAGCTATTGGTCAGAAAGGATCAATTGCAAACATGTTTGTCACGTAGGCATAATCTGCATATTACTGCTTTCTTCCTTTGTTTCAAAGAGAAAGCAGTACTCAGTTACCTTTTGAATCTCAACCTGAAAGGATGGAAGGGCAACTCTGTCTCTTAGAGATGCCACGTGTGTAAGCTTAGTAACTGCCAGAACTTAGTTTCTGGCACGGTTAGGAAACTTAGAGATGTAGCAAGGATTTATTGTTTTAACTCCCAAGTATACCTCACCCTATTTTTATAGTGAGTAAAGTTTCTTTTTGCGAAGACAAATGACTTTGTCTGTTCTTGTGTGCGTGTGATTAATCTGACTTTCACGAGCCAAAATCATACGATCCAACTCCTCTGATAAAAGGGAATTATCCCAATAGTTTCCCTACTCCTACACGTGAAGCCGGCTGGGTGAACTTGGGCTAGTCTCAGTTCTCTCCGAACTCTCTTAGCCTCACCTGCCTCCCATGGGGTCTGTTGTGGGGAGAGGAAGGGAAGGTGATTGTAATCTGGTTTGATTCTCCTTAAAAAAAAGGTGGAGAAAATTGGCAGGCTCCATCCCAAAATCACCAGGAGTTTCCCAACCTGGATCTGGCAACCCTAACCCTCATCCCCCACCGGTGGCCAGGGAGAACCTGGCCATCCTAGTGTCCCCAAGGTTGTTGGAGGGTCTGTTTGTAAAAGAAAAGGGAGCCAGCATGGTGTAGTGGTTAAGAGGGGTGGTTTGGAGCGGTAGAGTCTGATCTGGAGAAGCAGGTTTGATTCCCCACTTTTCCACATGAGTGGCAGAGGCTAATCTGGTGAACTGGATTTGTTTCCCCACCCCACACATGAAACCAGCTGGGTGACCTTGGGCCAGTAATGCTCTCTCAGCCCCACCTACCTCACAGGGTGTCAGTTGTGGGGCGGGGAAGGGAAGGTGATTGTAAGCCGGTTTGATTCTTCCTTAAGTGGTAGAGAAAGTTGGCATATAAAAAGCAACTCTTCTTCTTCTTGTTGTTGTTGTTCTTCTCCTCCTCCTCCTCCTCCTTTGCTTCCATCACAAATAGCAGAGGGATGTTGCGGAGCTAATCTGTGTGAGGAAGTTCATATCTTTTCATCTTTGCCACTGCAGTCCTCATGATCATGCTGATGATGGTGGCCAATTTTGAACCCCAAACTCCTAAGTTGGCATATAAAAACCAACTCTTCTTCTTCTCCTTCTCCTTCTCCTTCTCCTTCTCCTTCTCCTTCTCCTTCTCCTTCTCCTTCTCCTCCTTCTCCTTCTCCTTCTCCTCCTCCTCCTCCTCCTCCTCCTCCTCCTCCTTCTCCTCCTCCTCCTCCTCCTCCTCCTCCTCCTCCTCCTCCTCCTCCTCCTCCTTCTCCTCAAAGCAAAATCTATGTCACTGGAATACATTCCGATCAACCTTTTTCTTCTACTTGGCTCACTTCCAGTGTAGGCTAACTCCAAACCCAAAAAAGCAGTAAGATTCAGTTGACCGTCGATGGTTGCTAAACAATTTTGCATGCGTATGTGTGGAGAAAAATGCTGGCTAATTCTTTCTGACACACCAAAGCATCGCTTTCTTGAAGCTTGTATTCACAAGGAAGTGGAAAGGCTGTTTCGAGAAAGCCGTTTCTATTGAACAAGCGCCGATTTTAAAAATAAGAATGTATGTTATTTTTCCAAAACATAAACACATAAACAATACAAATGTAACAAAATCAACATAACAAAGTACAAGGAAAAACATAAAACCTAAACTATAAAAAGCATTCAGATTTTGGGTAAAACGAATATTTCAATAGCCTGCCTTTATTACACCGCTCTAGCTTTTTAACATTAAATAGGCTTCTTCTTGCTTATTCATTCTCTAAAATGTAAATGCTTTACAAATTCATAAAAAAGTCTACCAAGTTCTCCTTTAGATTTGCCTTGATACTAACAAGTTCATATTCATTAATTTCTGTTAATTTTCCAATATGATTTTATATCTAACCATAGAATCATAGAGTTGGAAGGGACCACCAGGGTCATCTAGTCCAACTCATAACATAAGAAAGGCCCTGCTGGATCAGACCAAGGCCCATCAAGTCCAGCAGTCTGTTCACACAGTGGCCAACCAGGTGCCTCTAGGAAGCCCACAAACAAGACAACTGCAGCAGCACTATGCAGGAAATTCTGAACTACCTCCCCCCCCACACCCCCAGTGACCCCCTTCTCCATGCCCAGAAGATGGCCAAGATGCCCTCCCTCTCATGATCTGCCTAAGGTCATAGAATCAGCATTACTTACAGATGGCCATCTAACCTCTTCTTAAAAACCTCCAGGGAAGGAGAGCCCACCACCTCCCGAGGAAGCTTGTTCCACTGAGGAACTGCTCTGTTAGAAAATATCCATGCTTTTTATACATATTACATTTTTACCCATTTCTATGCATCTTTCATGCCTCATATGAATAATACAGATTCCAGTTCTTTTGAAACTCTTGAACCAGTGCAGTTTTTGTTTCCGAAACAAGGAGTCTGGATTTAAAACACATCCCTTTCCATGTGTGTGTGTGTTATTTCATTGTTCGACTTTGGATCAATTGTTATATATTTTCGCCAGCGTCAAGTATGAAGCAACCGTCACAGATTAAATGCCAAAGATGCTTTTCGTGCTGTCTGCTATTAAATTAAATACAGGTTTGTACTCTTCAGTTCCTAGAATGGAAGGATGTTTCACGGTCATTGACTCTATCACTTTCCTTGTGAGGGGAGAGTATCAGAGACACGTGATAAATAAATAAAAGTGGAGGGGGGGGAGGCAGTCATCCAGGAGGACTGTGCTAATTTTGAAAACAGCATCAGTTCGGCAAGGCAACAGCAGAGCCTTGAAACTTTCCCAAGTTTTTTGCTGGCGAGTTCCAAAACCCCAGCCGTGTTTTTCAAGACATGACAAAACTCATGCATCTCCATCAGACTGTACGCGCACAACTGTGATTTGGAAGGGGGAATTTAACCCCTCATTAACCCCCTCCCATTTTCATTAACCTTTTCAAAGGAAAAAAAAAGGATCTATTTTTTGGGGGGAAGGACATCTTGTTTACTTTTTTTAAAAAAAGGTTAGGGTTGCCAACCTCCAGCTTGATCATGTTAAAGACATGAGCTCCACCAGTACTGAATTTCGTTTCCAATTGAGACATTTTTCCAATTGTGGGACTTCTAAGGTCGTTTATGTTATTTCTTGTCCTTGTGGGAAGTTGCACATTGGTAGTACAGTAAGATCCATTAGAATCCAGATAGGTGAACACAGGTCCTGGATTCGAGCCAAAATCATGGACGCCCCCTTGGTGTCCCATTTCACTGAATTGGGTCACAATGAGAATGACCTTAAATGTTTTTGTCTTGTGGGTATTCAGACCTCACCGATACAATGAAAGCAATGTGCAACAAGTATTATTGAGACAGGAAATGAGGTTCATCTATATGTTTAAAACATTTGTTCCTGGATGTTTGAACACTGATTTTGATCTCTCGTGTTTTGTTTAATGATTATTTTGCTGTGCATATTTAGCTACTTTTTGTTACACCTCTGCTATCCAGATATATGGAATGCAGATTGCCTAACACCATACTCTTTAATACATATTCTTTAACATTATATTGCCTTAGTGATTATGGTATCCCTTTAAGAACTTCATTGTGCATGTCTGTTCCAATTATCTGTTGTAACACCTGTTGGCTATTTCAACCTATAGTAGAAGTTGACTAGCAACTCGTGTGAGTGTTTCACAAATCTTCCTTGAGCCTTCGGTGGTCTAATGAATCAAGCTGAATTTTAGGTATGTATTATACATAATGTAATGTTACTATTGATGTTAAAATGCATCATTAAAATATGCAAGGACATAGTTTGTACTTAGGATGTTATTATTATCATTATCGTTATCATCATCATTTATGCACAGGCTGGTGAAGCTATATTGTTAGTGAAAGTGCTAAACTCATTCCGGAAAGAGCGTTTCCTTTCTCCGCTGGGCTCACATCTAGCACCCATGCTTGCTCGGCAGGCTGTGTGCCTGCATTATCTTGCTGAGAACGGAGCCTTTGCTATTGCCGATTTCACTTGAGTCACCCGCCCAGCGCCTCCTCTGTGTGTCGTCGGGGTTCATTGTCCCGGTGGGGATTTCCACGGCTGGTCTTGATTGCTTATACAGCAAGTATTGTAAAAGGGCGCTTGTTCCATTCTACTGATCTATTTGGACATTAGCAACCTATTGTATGGATACTGATCAATCTACACATGGACATTATTTAGGATTTAGGATAAGTATTACTGGTTTTTGAGATTGTAATCGTATTTGTGAACTCATGTATATATTATAGTGATTAATCTTCTACTTGAGCTTTTGTGCTGTTGCATTTATTTTCCAACCTCCAGGTACTAGCAGGAGATCTGCTATTACAACTGATCTCCAGCTGATAGAGATCAGTTCCCCTGGAAAAAATGGTTGCGTTGGCAATTGGACTCTGTGGCATTGAAGTCCCTCCCCTCCCCAAACCCCACCCTCCTCAGGCTCTGCCCCAAAAACCTCCTGCCAGTGGCGAAGAGGAACCTGGCAACCCTACTAATAGTGCAGAGAATCTGGATTAGATGAACCTAATTGAGCAGGGCTTGGAAGGGGGAAATCCCTTCCTCCTGTGGGATATCCAGTCTGATCCATGGCTGCTCATGCATGCAATTACCTTTGACAGACTTATGGATGTCTGTGATTTTTATCTTTTCTGTCTGACCCTTTCGACCGGCAAATGGTTTCCTTCAGCTCCCATCCAAGCAGGCTAGGTATGCAGCAACTAGTAGTGATGATGAACCATCAGAGGCTGTTGCATGTTGAACAAACAACGGGTAGGATCCAGCCAGCTTTTCTGGTTCTGAAAAGTGAGGGAGGATCTTGGACAACCAAAAAAAAAAAAAAAAAGGCTATGCTGGGGATCCTGAGACCTGCATGGACAAAAGCCATGTGGGAAAGGGGCTGTAGTTAGGAAAAAAAATTGGATGAGCCTGAGCAAAGAGGCTGGTTATAAAAGCCTAGAGGTGGTCTAAGCTACTGTAAAAACTTTTTACAGTAAGAGTTGTTCAACAGTGGAATCGGCTACCTAGGGAGGTGGTGAGCTCCCCTTCACTGGCAGTTTTTAAACAGAGGCTGGACAGACACTTGTCAGAGATGCTCTAGGCTGATCCTGCATTAAGCAGGGGGTTGGACTAGATGGCCCATATGGCCCCTTCCAACTCTATGATTCTATGATTGCATGGGCATCACTAGGGGTGTGCATTTGGCTAAAGCTGAACTGATTCCCTCCCCCCACTGAAAATAGGATGAAATTTTATGTGCTAATTTCCAATGAGGAACATCCATTGAGTTGACATTGGAGCCTTGTGGAAGTACACACAAAGATGAAATGTTATTTGCTGACTTCCAATGAGGAACATCCATTTAGTTGACGTTGGAACATTGTGGAAGCATTATGCAATCATGCTGATGTATGGCCAGTTGTTTCTTTGCATAACCTGCAATGCCATCCTCACAATACATATGTACGTGACCAGCACAGAAATTTTGGGGTCATGGTATACTGCGGCAGTGAAAAAGGCAAATTCAAGGTTAGGGTTTAGTCCAGGGATGTCACGCGTAGGGTCCCCGGGCCGGATCCGGCCCCTTGAGAGCTCATATCTGGCCCACAAGTCAGCCAAGGCAGATCCCCACCCCCCAGTCCCAATCTGGGCTGGTGAGGCATGGCCCAGCCCGATGAAGGGACACTTATGTTATATCCAGTGCTCAAAAGGAAAGCTTTCAATGCCTCTGGTTTAGTCATTTGTTTTTCAGGGCACATGTTCCTTGAGTAATTGACGTAAGGAGCAGTCCTTATCTTGATTGAAAATTAGCTCCACTTTTTTATGAGCTGTCCTGGACTGCATTTGCAACCGGATCGTCTGTTTCCCGACAGTTCTCTGCTGCCTTGTTGGTTTGTAGTGCTGTATGCATTGAGGTTGCCAAGTAAAAAAGACTGCTTTGGCTTCTGGTCATATAGATGATGACAAACAATGAGGAATACAACATGAATAAGCAGTTACCATTCAATAACTTTTATGTACAAACCTAGCTTTGTGAGTTCAAGTCACAAGATCATGCTGGCAAACGGCCCTTGATTCATTATGAGTAAGATTAAGACGTTGAGCTGTGAACCAGGAAGCCTTTGATTCAAACCTTGCCTTGGCCATAAGAACACTCACAGTGAAATTCAATGCAGAAATACTTCCGTCTAAGCCCACTGAGTTGGACCTAGCCAGCATAGTGTAGTGATTAAGAGCAGCATACATTAATCTGGAGAACTGAGTTTGATTCTCCCCTCTTCCACGTGAGAGGTGGACTCTAAGCTGGTGAACTGGGTTTGTTTCCCCTCTCCTCCACATGAAGCCTGCTGGGTGACCTTGGGCTAGTCCACAGTTCAGTCAGAACTCTCTCGGCCCCACCTGCCTGACAAGGTGTCTGTTGTGGGGAGGGGAAGGCGATTGTAAGCCACTTTGAGACTCCTTAAAGGTAGAGAAAAGCAGGGTATAAAAACCAACTCTTCTTCTTCTTTCCCACTGGTGAAAAAGGATGGAGGGTTCCTCTTTCACCACCCAAAAAGGCTATGCTGGGGATCATGGGACCTTCTTAGGCAAAAGCCAGGTGGAATTGGGGCTGGAGTGAATAAGAGAATTGGGCGAGATTGAGTAAAAAAGCTGGCTGGATCTCACCCACTATTTGTGCTGTAAGGCAAGCCGCTCCCTTGGCAATATGGGGAGAAATAACACTGCCCAACTTTTGAATTATTGAAATAATGCAGGAAAAGCTGGTTGGATCCAGCCCAGTATATACGACAATATGCTTCTTTATCACCTGTGGCTTGGCTCATAGATGAGGTCTACTTTAAATGTGATGATGGCAGTGGAAGTACTTAATTGTAGAACATGTCAACTGCTCATCTTTCTTCTCACTTAAACTGGGTCTTCATGTACTACATGTGCAAAGTCAATGCATTAGATATTGCAGATGCCGCATGAACATGCGCAGAACTGCATGGCTAAATTTGTGTGTCCTTTCATAGCCATGCTTAAATTTGTCTGGAAAGACAGTGAGGAGCTGAGGTTCTAGGAGAACTCTGCCAAACACTCTGTGTTGCTATTCACACTGAACTCATAAAGCTAGATAGACTCTTATGCCCTCTTTTAAAGGGTAATGTCTGCTTTTTAGGAAAACCCCTTCCCACGGCTCCAATCTCCTTCAACTGAGAAAATGAGAAGCAGGAGAAAAAACGGCCACAAAATGGCCTCTCTAGTGATGCTCTTTACCATAGAGATTAGAGGAAATTCCTAGAGCATCATCCAGAAGTGACATCATGTACCTTCCAAACTCCATCCTCCCTAGGCACTGCCTGCAAAATCTCCAGATCTTTGCCGAGGCTGGCAACCCGATATGCTTCAAAAGTGAAGTACAGACTAAAAATTCAACAAGCTGGTCTTATCCCATCCTACCATAGACTTGGATAAACATACATGGTGTAACTTGATCCTGCACTGTTATGTATCTGGTCTCTTGGAAACAACAGTCTGAAATGCCTCCGAAACCTTGTACCTGGGGGACAGGTAAGGTTGCCAGCTGTGGGTTGGGAAATACCTGGAGATTTTGGGGGTGGAGCCTGAGGAGGGTGGGGTTTGGGGAGTCCCATTGCCAAACCCCATAGAGTCCCATTGCCAAAACGGCCATTTTCTCCAAGTGAACAGATCTTGATCGGCTGGAGATCAGTTGTAATAGCTGGCGATCTCCAGCTGCTACCTGGAGGTTGGCAACCCTAGGGACAGGGAACCCCTAGGAATAGGATCCGGGGGGGGGGTATTTCAGCTGCCATGGGAAGAGAGAAGCAAGGAAGTTGTGCTCCATGAGTTGAAAATTTTCTGCCTGTGGAAAACATTGGGGGATCTAAGCCTCTAGTTGCACAGTGTAGCATAAAAGGAGATCCTTTGAGACCAAGTTGGGGAAGATAGTTGTGAGTTTCCTGCACTGTGCAGGGGGTTGGACTAAATGACCTTGGTGGTCCCTTCCAACTCTATGATTCTATGATTCTGTGATTCTGAGTTTACAGTTAAATAAAATCTCTCTAAGGGCCAGGTTGAGCCCCTAGGAACCAGTTGCCTATCTTGACTCTCGAAGGTACGTCAGAGCAGTCTGAGTAATTATAAGAAAAATCTAACAGGATAGCTTTCGAGTTACTAAACAGGATACAGTTGAAGTGTCATACATTGCCAGTAGCTCAGAGCATTAGCCAGATGGAATCTGGGGCTGTCTCAAAATGTGCAACTTCAGGAAAAAAATTACCCTGGTTAACAAGTATGTACTGGCACGGATTGCAATTGTCCATCTTCATCCATAAATCTTGCAATAACATCAACGTGCCTCATTGGAGGAAAATCCCTATGCAAAATCTAGCTGTTTGCAAACTCAACTGGAGTATTGTGTAAACAACTAGAAATTCCATTGAGTTGAAAAATCCAATTACCTGGCTGGCTTCCCTATCTGTAAAACACATATTGTAAAACATACACAGATCTTAGTCAAAAAACCCAGCTGCAAAAGATGTACATGAAGAAAAAGGTCGCTGTGATAGTGTTTTTCAACCTTGGGTCTGGACATCACTGGGGTCCTTTTTACGAAGAGAAGGTGAGACCCTCCTGTCTTATCCAGCTAACATGAATATGGGGATTCTCCCTGCCTTAGAGAGGGCCAGTATGGTGTAGTGGTTAGAGCGGTTGACCAAACTTCTTCTTCTTCTTCTTCTTCTTCTTCTTCTTCTTCTTCTTCTTCTTCTTCTTCTTCTTCTTCTTCTTCTTCTTCTTCTTCGATGGAATTGGCTTTGCCCCCCTTTGAAGAGCTTGTACATCTGCCACCACCTAAATTTCAGACTACCTCAGATCACTAGCCAGAATATGTGCTGTCTGGTTACTAAGAACCAATCCATCTATTTGGCACCAAAAAGGTACAGTCTTAATACAGTCTTTATTTATTCACTTATTCAAAACATTTATTAGCCACCTTTCTTTCTTACAGAGCTCAAGGCAGCTTACAATGTAAATAAAAATACATAAAATTAAGTACATAAAACCTTTAAAAAATAATTACTATTTAGGATGGCTTTAATCAAATGAAGCCCTAAATAAAACTGTCTTTAACTGGCTCCTCTAGACTGAAAGGGAGGGGGCCATTTGTTTTCACTGCGTTTTCCCTTGCAAAGGATCTTGCCAGAGAGAGAGAGAGAGAGAGAGAGAGAGAGAGAGAGAGAGAGAGAGAGAGAGAGAGAGAGAGAGAGAGAGAGAGAGAGAGAGAGAGAGAGATGCCACCTCTGTTTAGGCTAGGGTTGCCAACCTCCTGATACTAGCTGGAGATCTCCTGCTATTACAACTGATATCCAGCCGATAGAGATCAGGTCACCTGGAGAAAATGGCTGCTATGTCAATTGGACTCTATGGCATTGAAGTCCCTCCCCTCCCCAAACCCTGCCTTCCTCAAGCTCCGCCCCAAAAACCTTCCACTGGTGGCGAAGAGGGACCTGGCAACCCTAGTCATTGGTGGGGTGACCGCGAGGGAAACAACCATGCATAAAAGGTCGATGTATCACTTCACCAAAATCCTAGAGAAACAAAGAAGTACCTGGTGAATAAAGCCAAGCAAACCCGGTGCTAGTTAAGCTGTTGTGGAGAAGGCAGTTGAGGTGTCACCACTGAGGAGGCCCAGTTTTCAGTTAGAGGTATGCCCCAGTGAGGACCTCTGATGTTCAGGCTCCATGGATATCAACGTTCCTTCAATAATCTTGGCCTGAGATCTTCCATTTATTGTTTCTTTATTAACTTCGACCAAGTAGATGCCAACTTTTCATTTCTAAAATGCTGGTGGCAGCACACAATACATACAACAGCCTAACTAGAAACATTACCAGCTGGAAAATTAAAACCCCAGGCGTAACAATTCACATATAATCAAAGGTCTGCTGAAACAAATACATTTGTAATTGGTGCTGTGAGCACGACTCCGGGGGCAGAGAGTTCCACAGGTTAGAGCTGGCAGCCAAGAATATCCTCCCACGGGTCCCTTCGGAACTGACACCTTGAATTGTGCCCAGAAGCAAATTGGCAGCCAATGTAGCTCTTTGAGGACTTGCAAAAAGCGCTGTCTGTAAACCCGTCCGTCAACAACCCTGCGGCCACATTGTGTGCCCATCTGATTTTAGACACACAGGGGGAAACTTACAGGTGACCGGACTGTATTCCTAGCAAGGGTAAAAGCAGCTGGTCAGGATGTGTTTTTCCAGTGAAAATACAGCAGGGAAGGAAAGGGTTGACGTTTCCCTCTTCTCTTCCCCCTTCTCTTTCTTGATGAAGCAATCCTGACAGCTAAATTTGCAAAAGGAAAAAAGTCATAGAATCATAGAGTTGGAGGGGACCACCAGGGTCATCTAGTCCAACCCCCTGCAAAATGCAGGAAATTCCAAACTACCTCCCCCACACACCCCCAGTGACCCCTACTCCATGCCCAGATGATGGACAAGGTGCCCTCCCTCGCATGATCTGCCTAAGGTCATAGAATCAGCATTGCTGACAGATGGCCATCTAGCCTCTTCTTTAAAACCTCCAGGGAAGGAAAGTCCTTTAAAACAAAGGAATACTGATGTGTAGTTAAGCCTAACTACCCACTTCCAGGGGGGGAGGGTTTTTTTTGGGGGGGGGTTGTTGCCATCAACTCATAGCTCACTTACAGCGACCCTGTAGGGTTTTCAAGACAAGAGACGTTCAGAGGTGGTTTGCCATTGCCTTCCTCTGCATAGCAACCCTGGTATTCCATGGAAGTCTCCTATCCAAATACTTGCCAGGGTTGACCCTGCTTAGCTTCTGAGATCTACGAGATCAGGCTAGTCTGGGCCATCCTGGTAGAGGCAGGGTATAATGTGTGTGTGTGTGTGTTAAGTGCCATCAAGTCGCTTCCAACTCATGGCGACCCTATGAACGAAAGTCCTCCAAAATGTCCTATCTTTGACAGCCTTGCTCAGATCTTGCAAATTGAAGGCTGTGGCTTCCTTTATTGAGTCAGTCCATCTCTTGTTGGGTCGATATTCGTTGTCACTTGTGGTACAAAACAGGAAGTGACATCATCATGTCAGGGCACCACTGTAAAATTGGCTCTAGTGTGGTGTAGTGGTTAAGAGCGACGGACTCTAATCTGGAGAATCATGTTTGCTTCCCCACTCCTCCACATAAGAGGTGGACTCTAATCTGGTGAACCGGGTTTGTTTCCCCACTTTTATGCATGAAGCCTGCTGGGTGACCTATAAAAACCAGCTCTTCTTCTTCTTAAACATAGAGTTTTGGGCAAACCCTAGAGCATTCCTCCAACATGATGATGTCACTTTCGGTTTTGCGCCATAAGTGACATTGTGCATTGGTACAATGCTAGCATACGTGTCCCTGCTCCACCATTTCTCTGAGCCTTCTCAAATGCATCTGTTCTGGTGTTTTGTAATCCAGTTGTGTTGCATTATGTTTCCACACTTCTTATTTTTGTCACTTGTTTTCCCCATACTATGAAGTTTTAAAAAAGTTTTCCACATGTGTTCTTCTCCCTCTAGTGGTCGCTTCGATATTGCATCACTGTAACTCTGGCTTATTTCCGTGCACTTTTATGTTTAGGAATAAACTGGTGATACATCAAATGAAATATCAAAGTGACCCCTAGAGGATGCAAAACTCTTGCAGAGAACCCTCCCCTCTCTAACACAATACAGGCACAAAAACAGCAATATAACACATGCGGAAAAGCCCTGTGTCTTTTGCTCACCTTAAAAATAATTGTCATCCTCTTTGGGTCTCAGCAAGAAACAAAAGCAAGAATAAAATCCATCTCACCCCTTTATTGTGTGTGTAAAGTGCCTAATGGCCAACCAAATTGACTCAGAACATTTTGCAAGCTTTTGAACTCTCCAGACCTCTTCATCAGGGTGGATGTTACAAAATGAAAAAAGATAGAGGAGTGGAGGAGCAGTTTTTTTCCAGACCATGATACTACGACCCGATCTTACGAGCACCCTCTGTGAGATTCATGCTGGCAAGTTGCTTAACTTTTTTTGTTCTTGTTGCTGGAGTTAGGTCACATCTGTTCTTTGTCTACACATTGGACAACGGAAGACAGGCAGATGATAAAGCAACCAAGCAAATAAGTAAATAAGCGCTATCCAATCTCCGTTTCACAGCATCAAATATCTGGGTCTTTTCCTTCTTGCATCCTGCGGCCCAAAGCTTCCAGAGATCTCCCCCTCCCTGTAGTTTTCTTTATTAAAAAAAAGTCCATTATTGCTCAATACAAGGAACTAATGAAGCACAAATTGCCCGTCTGATACTACCTGGGCAGTTAATATTGTGATTTCCTTGTAAAGCTTGCTCTCAGGGGAGATTGGAAGCTGGTCACCCAAGAACAATGAACACTCCCTTAATTCACGAGACAAAAGATAAAGGGTCGGGGAGGAAGCCACGTCATACATGCAATCCGCTTGTAATCCTCTGATGGCCACTTTCTCAACTTCCTTTTCCAATGAAGCTAAACATGCACTCATCAGCCTGTCATTCAAAACAAGAGAAGCTGAGAGACAGGGAAACGTTCCTTATTGCACATAACTGTTCCTCGTTGCACGGCTAATGTTGACTGTGCTAAAAATATGTCACTGTGTCACCTTTTTCGATGCCCCAGGCTCGTGGGCAGGGTTTGATTTAATAGCAGCAGGCTTTTAAAAATCTTTAAATGTTGTACAATTGAATGATAAATGAAAGTTGTTTTATAAATATTTGCTGGTTGAAGGTTAACCCAAATCACATCAAGAATTAAATGTATACCTTTAAGACAGATTTAAGCGAAATAGTAAATTACGTATTTAGTTGCAGATATACAGGATATTCTTTTTTAAAAATATCAACGTTTCAACATAGTTAAAGTGCAAAGTGTTAACATGTAATCTGCTTAATTAATTTGAAAGATCTGTTGTGTTGTTTCTCTTTTGTTTTATCCGCAGACGGGCTGTTCCTTTGTTTACCCATTTCCCCTTTTCCCCCTTTTGTACCCTTTATATAATAAAAATAAAAATCTTTAAATGGATGCTTTTCAATGTCTGCCATGCTATCTGCCTCTCTGTACATGTGGTACGCAAATGAGGGAGTCCCATTTTCTCATTTTTGCATTGTTATTTTTGGGACGACAAGTTAGGATTTGTTTCCCCGCTACCTGCTCAGAGGTATTTATTACGGTCCATGACCAGCAAAAACATTAGTAAATTAGTGGGATCGGTTCGTTTTCTTTCTTACTTTCTCCAGATCATGGGCTGGCTGAGCTTTTCCATTTGCTCAGCCTGCTTTCTCTCCCCACACCAGTCTCTCAAGTCCTCAAAAGAAGCTGGAACCGGGAGCTAGGGTTGCCAGGTTCCTCTTGGCAATCCTACCGGGAACTATTTTATTAATTCAAACTGGCAATTGTTTTTTTTTTTTTGTGTGTGTGTGTTTTCGTACAATTTTTTCTAATTGTTTATTGCCTTGTGTGTTCTTTTTAGGCGGAACATGGAGTTAGAAAGAAACAACCCGCTTCCAAATTAATTAACCGATTAATTTATGCCATTCATTAATGAATTCACCTTGGATCCTATGAACATGTTCCACGGGTCCTAGACAGCGTTCTGCTCCAGAGCTCACTTCCTCTTCCTCTAGCACTTCTGTTTGCGCAAGATCCATGGTTTTCAATGCGCACTTGCTCAAGTGGAAGCACTAGGGGAAGAAATGAACTGTGCAGAACAGGCCGTCAAGCACACGGGTAATCGGCGCATAGGACCCAAGCCTTAATCTTTCTGTGGGAACGCCTGTGGGGGCTTCACTCAATACCTTTTGGTTGTTCCGGGTCCTGAGAGGGTACATGCTACTGCTAGCCATTCAAGGGCATCTTCTATGGCTGTGCCCATGGTATGGAAGAGCCTCTTGGAAGAAACAGGAAATCCTCCAGTGGTTTGTGAGAAAGGACGCTGTCTCAAGGTGGTTTCTTCTGTGGGTAGCTTGACTGGCAGCCATGTCTGCTGAAGTTTATTTTTAAAAACACTTCCGCTGGTTTTTTTTAAAACACTTCTGCTGTTGTTTTTAGAACGATGGGGACCTGTGCTGATTTTGCTGTAGTTAACCGACTTTGGGTGCCAGTGTTGTGTAGTGGTTAAGAGTGGTGGTTTGGAGTAGTGGACTCTGATCTGGACAGAACCGGGATTGCTTCCCCACTCCTCCACATGAGTGGCAAAGGCTAATCTGGTGAACTGGATTGGTTTCCCCACTCCTACACATGAAGCCAGCTGGGTGACTTTGGGCTAGTCACAGTTCTATTAAGAGCTCTCTCAGCCCCACCTATCTCACAGGGTGTCTGTTATGGGAGGGGAAGGTGATTGTAAGCCAGTTTGATTCTGCCTTAAGTGGTAGAGAAAGTTGGTATATAAAAACAAACTCCTCCTTCTCCTCCTGCTCCAAGGAGGTCACCTGGTAGGGTTGCCAGGTCCTGCTTTGCCATCAGTGGGAGGATTTTGAGGCGGAGCCTGAGGAGGGCGTAGTGTGGGGAGGGAGGGACTTCAAAGCCATAGAGTCTAATTGCCAAAGCGGCCATTTTCTCCAGGGGAACTGATCTCTGCCGTCTGGATCAGTTGTAATAGCACACAATACATAGTTGCCTGCTGGAGGGCCTACAAATAAAATTACAGCTCATCTCCAGACTACAGAGATCAGTTCCCCTGGAGAAAATGGATGCTTTGGAGGATGGACTCTATGGCATTGTGCCCCACTGAGGTCCCTGTCCTCCCCAGGTTCCACCTCCAAATCTTCAGTAATTTCCCAACCTGGACCTGGCAGCCCTACCAACAAACTGGGCATAGAAACAAGGCCTTAATGTTGCCTCCAAGAACTGGTATTCAGAGGTTTGCTCCCTCTGCATATGGTGGTTCCTTTTCTTCCCAATGTCTAGCGACCCTTAATGAACCTCTTCTCCATGAATCTGCTTAACCTTTGCCATCTATATTTGTGGCCATCGCTCCGCCCTCTGGCAGCAAATCCCACCATTTAATTCCTCATGGAGTAAAAGAAGGGCTTCCTTTTGTCCATCCAGAATCTACTGTCCATTCAGTTTCATACTGCCCATTCAGTTTGAATGAATTAGTAGAATCATGGAATCATAGAGTTGGAAGGGATCACCAGGGTCATCTAGTCCACCCCCCTGCACACTGCAGGAAATTCACAACTACCTCCTCCCCCACACCCCATGTGACCACTACTCCATACCCAGAAGATGGCCAAGATGCACTCCCTCTCATCATCTGCTTAAGGTCATAGATTCAGCATTGCTGACAGATGGCCATCTAACCTCTTCTTAAAAACCTCCAGGGGAGAGCTTACCACCTCCCGAGGAAGCCTGTTCCACCGAGGAACCACTCTTACTGTTAGAAAATTCTTCCTAGTATTATTGTATTAGTATTGTTGGAGAGGGAGGAAAGCTTAAAAAGATATACAGAAGAGGCATGGATAAAATGGTTGCACTGCTACTATCCCTCAGTGTCATTTTTCCTATGGCTGGGAAGAACTAAGTTTGCCATACGCTGGGTCTGGCTGTATTTCATTTCAAAGCAAAGCGAGAGTTAGGCTATGAATATTATCTTGTCATCCATTTATGATGGATGAACCTGGCTGCAACACAGGAAATAGCAGACTTACCATACCGCCTTAATGCGCATGTACTTTTCTAGACAGGTGCAATAGTATGAAAATGCATTAATTCCCCACCCCATCCCCCAAATACAAGAATAGGAACATTTGTTTACCATCTAGTGGCACCTGAATATAAGGGCTGTGGTCAATAAGGGAAGTTATGGTATAGTGTTAAGCCAGTACATGTAGTGGTTAAGAGCAGTGGACTCTAATCTGGAGAACTGGGTTTGATTCCCCACTCCTCCACATGAGTGGCAGTCTCTAATCTGGTGAACCGGGTTGGTTTCCCCACTGCTACAAATGAACAGGGTTGCCAATCTCCGGGAACTGCAGAAACAGCACTGTGGCCAATTCAAACACAATACAAGCAATGTTTAAATCATGCTACCATACTAATGAAACACTCCTAACACATAGACTCTAATACAAGAATGTAACAATTTATACCATACCATATACATGTACATAAATACAATCCCTTGAACGATGCAAACATGTGATCCAAACTACGAGGGAATAACCTATCCTCAAAGGCATGAATTAAGTCTCAACACTTCACAAAGAACACCAATGTGGATGGTGGTAACTTATGACAAACATGTAATGGATGACAAACTGTAGCAGCACCCATTCAAACAGCACATAAATCGACGGTGATCAATTTTAGCACACATTTAAAGCGCGAGATGGCAATCCGGTATCTTTCCCTTTTCAAAAAGGCTTTCGTCAGCCGCAGATCAGTCTGCGCTATGATGAAATTGACCAGTTGCGGAGCTTCTCAATCCTCTATTGATATTCTTGACAGAATCTTCATTGGCACTTAATGCCCCAATCTGATAATATATCATAAAAATCTACAATAATTTACATGCAGTATTACTTGGGCTAGTCACAGTTCTCTCTGAACTCTCTCAGCCCCACCTATCTCACAAGGTGTCTGTTGTGGGGAGAGGAAGGAAAGGAGCCCAGTCATGAAAGATTCTAGAACTCGTGAATATCTAATGAAACTGACAGGCCATCGATTCAGGACAGACCCAAGGAAATACACCTTTACACCCTGCATCCTTGCGGAACTCACTGCCGCTGGATGTGGTGATGGCCACTGGTTTGGGTGGCTTCAGGGGATTAGACAAATTCATGGAGGGTGGAGCTGAACAGCAAGTAGCCACAAAAGTTAAATGGATCATCCATGTTTGGATGCAATTTTCCTCTTCATACTAGGTGTTGGAGGGAGAAGAGCAGAGGGGTGCTTCGGTTGAAGTGCCCATCCTTGTGGGTCTTCCAGTAGCATCTAAGTGAACACGGTGGAAAGGTCTGGTCCAGCAGAGCTTGTCTTAGGTTCTTATGATGCTCTGTGAAAGCCTACTCACAGCTCCTGGTTCAACATTGTTGGTATTTACGAAACACTACAGCTGCGTAACATAGATTAAAAACATAGATCGCAAAATAGAGATTAATCAGTGGTTCACTTCGCTGCAAACCACAATGTGCCTTCTGTCCAAGTAGTATGTTTCTCAGTGAGCTGCACAGGTCATAAACTGTGCAGCAGCTGTCTTTTGATGTTCCATAGATCACTCCAATAGAGCACAACGCCTGCTTACCTGGGGCAAACTTTCCCAATACATGCAGACCTAGTGACCCCAAAGGCCTAAATGCAGATTCCTATCAAGAAGCTGACTGCCGCGGATCAGTAGATGATGTCAAGCGAAGGTCGTGTTAGCAAGAGGTCGACTTTATATTAAGAACATAAGAAAAGCCCGGCTGGATCAGACCAAGGTCCATCAAGTCCAACAGTCTGTTCACACAGTGGCCAACCAGGTGCCTCTAGGAAGGCCACAAACAAGACAACGGCAGCAGCGCCATCCCGCCTGTGTTCCAAAGCACCTAATATATTTGGCATGCTCCTCTGATTCTGGAGAGGATAGGTCTGCATCATGACTAGGATCCATTTTAACTAGTGGCCATGGATAGCCCTCTCCTCCATGAACTTGTCCACTCCCCTTTTCAAGCCTTCCAAGTTGGCAGCCATCACCACATCCTGGGGCAGGGAGTTCCACAGTTTAACTATGCATTGTGTGAAGAAATACTTCCTTTTATCAGTTTTGAATCTCTCCCCGTCCAGCTTCAGCAGATGACACCACATTCTGGTATTATGAGAAAGGGAGAAAAGCTTCTCCCTGCCCACTCTCTCCACACTGTGCATAATTTTATAGACCTCTATCATGTCTCCCCTCAGCCGCCTTCTTTCCAAGCTAAACAGCTCTAAGGGCGAAAACGCATGGGAAATTTTGCCAAATTCTCAAAAATCATAAGCCCCCGTGCCGAGTTTGGAGAATTCAGATGGGGGGAAATGTGTATCTGTGTGTGTGTTAAGTGCTGTCAAGTCGCTTCCGACTCATGGCGACCCTATGAATGAAAGTCCTCCAAAATGTCCTATCTTTGACAGCCTTGCTCAGATCTTGCAAACTGAAGGCTGTGGCTTCCTTTATTGAGTCGATCCATCTCTTGTTGGGTCTTCCTTTTTTCCTACTGCCCTCAACTTTTCCTAGCATGACTGTCTTTTCTTGTCATCTCATGACGTGACCAAAATACGATAGCCTCAGTTTAGTCATTTTAGCTTCTAGGGTCAATTCAGGCTTGATTTGATCTATACAAATCCACGGATTTGTTTTTTTGGCAGTCCACGGAATCCGTAACACTCTCCTCCAACACCACATTTCAAAGGAATCTATTTTCTTCCTATCAGCTTTCTGCACTGTCCAGCTTTCACACCCATACATAGTAACAGGGAATACGATGAATTAAGCTAGTCTTGGTGGCCAGTGACACATCCTTACACTTCAAAATCTTTTCTAGCTCCTTCATGGCTGCCCTTCCCAGCCTCAATCTCCTTCTGGTTTCTTCACTTTCGGTTGATGGTGGAGCCAAGGAATAGAAAGCCTCGAACAATTTCAATTTCCTCCTTGTCGGCCTTAAAGTTGTGTAATTCTCCTGTAGTCATTACTTTTGTTTTCTTGATGTTCAGCTGTAGTCCTGCGTTGGCACTTTATTGTGCATCTAGACGGCGGCAAATCCAAGGCAACCCCTCCCCTACTTTTTCGCCCTACATTAACCGCTCCTCATAGGGCAGTTGCTCCAGTCCCCTGATCCTTTTGACGGCTCGCTCCCATCTGCAAACCCCCGTCACGTGTGAACACACACAAACACATGAAGCTGCCTTCTACTGAATCAAACCCTTGGTCCATCACTGTCAGTATTGTCTACTCAGACCGGCAGCGGCTCTCCGGGGTCTCAGGCAGAGGTCTTTCACATCACCTACTTGCCAAGTCCCTTTAACTGGAGATGCCGGAGATTGAACTTGGGACCTTCTGCATGCCAAGCAGATGCTCTACCACTAAGCCACAGCCCCTCCCCAAGTCAGTATTGTCTACTCAGACCCGCGGCAGCTCTCCAGGATCTCCGGCAGAGGTCTTTCACATCACCTACTTGCCTGGTCCCTGTAACTGGAGATGCCGGGGATTGAACTTGGGACCTTCTGCATGCCAAGCAGATGCTCTACCACTGGGCCACAGCCCCTCCCCAAGTCAGTATTGTCTACTCAGACCGGCAGCAGCTCTCCAGGATCTCCGGCAGAGGTCTTTCACATCACCTACTTGCCTGGTCCCTTGAACTGGAGATGCCGGGGATTGAACTTGGGACCTTCTGCATGCCAAGCAGATGCTCTACCACTGGGCCACAGCCCCTCCCCAAGTCAGTCTTGTCTACTCAGACCAGCAGCAGCTCTCCAAGGTCTCCGGCAGAGGTCTTTCCCATCACCTACTTGCCTGGTCCCTTGAACTGGAGATGCCGGGGATTGAACTTGGGACCTTCTGCATGCCAAGCAGATGCTCTACCACTGAGCCACGGCCCCTCCCCGTGTGAAACGGCCCTCCAGCTCCTCGCCCTTCCCTCTTCCACCCCTTGCGGCTCCCGTGGGTCCCGGCCAAAGGCTCCCCCCCCTCCTTCCATCCTCGCACGTGCAAGGAAAACCCGACGGGGCGGGGAGCCAGCCCCTGACTCACCGGCCGTCGGGTTTCCCGGCTGGGGAATTGCCCCACCGGACGGTTTAAAAAGCCCCGAGGAGGGATGGAGGCATCCAGAACCCGCTGCGACCAGAACCCACCATGGACCCGCGCCGTCGAGTCTCCCTGCTGCTCTGCTTCTCCCTGCTGGCAGCCGCCCTCTTGCAAAGCCGAGGTGAGTCCGCCCCGGGCGGAGATGGAAAGCAACCCTCGCCCTTCTTTCTGCTGTCGGGAGAACGGCGTCGAAGAAGGCTTGCCGGGCTCCTGGAAACCAACCTCCCTGCCAATTCCTCGAGCGCTGGACGGGTTGGGGAGGAAACGCGCTCTGCACGCCCTCAGAGGCGAGGTCTGAGACAGGGTTCTGGTCCTGGAAACTCTGGGAAGGTGCAGAGCGAAGGTCCTGGGAGGACTGGGGCAGAGAAACAGGCTGGGTGGAAGAGCAGGGAGGGGGGGCGGTGGTTCCAGCCTATCTAGAGTTTCAAGTTTGGAATTGACCCCCCACCCACCCCAATCCCCAAGTGCCTGTGCGCAAAGGTTGCTGTGCAGTGTGGCAGGCAAACTCTGCATGTGCTCGGAGACACTGGCCATTTATGCATGGAAGGTTTTGCATTGGATTTGCCACTCTATAGATGCATATTTTCCCCATCCGAATTCTCAAAACTCTGCATGGGGAGGGGGGCTTATTGTTGAGTTTTGAGAATATGGATAGGGAGAAAGTGCATCTAAAGAGGGGCAAATCCAAGGCAAAACCTCCCGTGCATAAATGGCAACTGCCTTTTCTACACGTTCCATATTTTCAGGCGGATTTGGGGCTTCCAATTTTGTTTGGTGTGAATAACCCCCTAGGGAACTTATGGGGGTGGGTGGGGGAAGGCTGACTGATATGCGTGGGAGGGGAGGATATATTTCTTTTAAAAGGATCCTGGATTATTTCCCTATCTGGGACAAGAAGTGGCACCGGAGGGGGGGGTGATTGGGGAAATGGGAAGGAAGGATTCCCTTCATTTCTCTAGCACTGTATCTCTGATCCGGGGGGGGGTGTTGGTGGCAATGTCTCTTTTTTGTAGCATCCCCTCATGTCATGTGTATTTTGCTTCTGAGAATCAGAGACTTCTGAGATCCTTCCAAAGTGAGGTCCTTTTCAGCCCCATTCAAATCAGGTGAATCAAAAGTACATCGTTTTTGTTGCCTGGCGTCCACAAATTTTTGCAGCATCTAATTTTTAAACTCCGTTTAGGAGTTTAGTACGGTCCAAAGACGGAATGATTTAGTAGCGGCAGTCTGAAGGAAAGCGGGATTCTAGCTGCAAAACTTGTTTATGTTCCTTGGAAAGCTTATCGAAGACAGACATTGTTGGGTATGATGAATCCATCATTTTTAGGTGCTTGGTTTTTACACTGTGCACATCTTTCTGGTCATACCTGTAGAATCAGAGATGCAGCTGGTTATCTCTGTACACAACCTAGTACACAAAATCACTATAGCTATTTACGTTTTGATCCTGTTCTTCATCTACCAAGCTCAGGGAGGTATCTATAGTTAGTTTTCCTTTTCCTTATTTTTTTATTCTCACAGCAACCCTGTGAGGTAGGCTAGTCTGAGAGAGACTGACTCACAAGGTCACCCAGTGAGGTGCATGGTTGAGTAGAAATCAACCCAAGTCTTCCAGATACTGTTCTGGCACTGTTATCTACTATAAAACACTTCCTTTTACAAAGTATGCAATGCTTTAAATTATACAGTTGCTTATTGGGGGCTGCTGGAGGGCAAAGATTATTTTCTAAAAAGAACAACACTAAACTTAACCGCAAAGCCCTGTGTTCTGAATTCCAGATTTGGGTGGGCTGGTTGAGGCTGTGCAGTAGTGAGGGAAGTGCGCTTTGTCCATGCTTAGAAGCACAGTGTTCACTAGCCCTTGCGCTTTTAACACCAGGTTCCTGGTGGTTTGTGCTTCAGCTCGCATTAAATTTTTGGAAATGGTTCAATGCACTCTTAAAAGACGAAACCGGAGAAACGCTTGACCTGACTAACAATGTGGCATGCCAAAAGCAGAAGAGATTTACATTCGAGGAATAAGGAAGTCCAAATGCTTGGCGGCGTTCCTGAGCAGAACTGGGAGAGCTGCATTTAAAAAAAGAAAGCTGTCTTTTCTTGATTTTAATTGCAATAGTTGGGAAATTATAACACCGCCTCGGTCCGCAGACAGTTACTTCCTTGGCAGTCTCCTGGGGCTTTTAGCTGTCTCAGCAGGTTCTCAAGGATTTACGTTCTATTCTATAGTATAAATCGGAAGGAGTTTAATATTAAAAAGGTAAAGGTCCCCTGTGCAAGCACCGGGTCATTCCTGACCCATGGGGTGACGTCACATCCCTATGTTTCCAAGGCAGACTTTGTTTGCGAGGTGGTTTGCCAGTGCCTTCCACAGTCATCTTCCCTTTACCCCCAGCAAGCCGGGTACTCATTTTACCGACCTCGGAAGGATGGAAGGCTGAGTCGACCTTGAGCCGGCTACCTGAAACCGACTTCCGTTGGGATCGAACTCAGGTCGTGAGCAGAGCTTTGGGCTGCAATACTGCAGCTTAACACTCTGCGCCACGGGGCTCCTTAGTTAAATATTAGGATAGTATTAAAAGTGTATTTTATAAAGGTAGTTTTGTTTAATATAATAGAATTATAGAAATAGAGAAAACGGTATCTTAATAAGAAAATCAAATATATCCTATTTTAACATGTTAGAGATTAAATTGGGAAAAAGGCAAATTTCCACCCCGTGTATATACTTTTTTTAAAAAATAATTGAACAGTAGATATAATATTGTTGAAGCATTGTTGTAATCTCTAATTTTCCCCTTAACCCCTTTCTTTATTCCTTATTCTTTTGAAAATTAAAATATCTATGTCTATTAGGGTTGCCAACCTCCAGGTACTAGCTGGAGATCTCCTGCTATTACAACTGATCTCCAGCCGATAGAGATCAGTTCCCCTGGAGAAAATGGCCCCTGGAGAAAATGGCATTGAAGTCCCTCCCCAAATCCTACCCTCCTCAGGCTCAGCCCCAAAAACCTCCCGCTGTTGGCGAAGAGGGACCTAGCAACCCTAATGTCTATGACTGTCTATTGATCTATCGATTTATCAATCTGTCAGGATTTACATTCTGGGGAAAAATGGTGGTTTGGCTTCGGCACTCACTGAGGCATCTGTTCTTTTCTTTCACAGCTTCCCCTCTGAACGGGGAACTGCGCTGCCAATGTGTGGAGCTGTTTACCGGCAGGTTCCCCGCAAAACTCATCACTCGGCTAAACCTCTACCCTGCGGGACCTCACTGCGCCAACATTGAAGTCATGTAAGTGAACCCCCGGCCCGTTCCCTTCCCGTTCCCTTGTCACCCTTGGCTGTGTCCGAGCCCTTCGCTCATCCGGCTGTTTTTCTTTGCATTCTCTAACAGAGCCACCACAACAGATGGGAGAGAAGTCTGTCTGGATCCCGAGGCGCCTCGGATCAAGGCGGCTATTGCAAAGCTTCTGGAAAAGGTACGTACAGAAGATGTTGGGGGGAGATGAGTGGGCTTCAGTGTGACCTCAGAGGAAGAACACTTGAAAATGAGAGATTCAAAACAGATAAAAGGAAGTATTTCTTCACACAACGCATAGTTAACTTGTGGAACTCCCTGCCCCAGGATGTGGTGATGGCTGCCAACTTGGAAAGCTTGAAGAGGGGAGTGGACATGTTCATAGAGGAGAGGACTATTCATGGCTACTAGTAAAAATGGATACTAGTCTTGATGCATATCTATTCTCTCCAGGTTCAGAGGAACATACCTATTATATCAGGTGCTGTGGAACACAGGCAGGATAATGCTGCAGTCGTCTTGTTTGTGGGTTTCCTAGTAGTACCTGGTTGGCCACTGTGTGAACAGACTGCTCGACTTGATGGGCCTTGATCTGATCCAGCATGGCCTTTCTTATGTTCTTCTGTCCTTTGGGACTTTAAATTTTGCCCAGTGATGAGGGTGCTTTAAATCTGCGCCTTTATTGAGGAAGGAAAGTCTTGGATCTTGCCATCAAAGTATATTTCTGGATATTTCAATGAATGGCACTGGATAATATATCAGGTTCCTTTAGCGCTAGAGGCATGCCATTGCCATCTATGTGACCAAGGAATGAGCTAACCTGTTTTTCCCTCACAACAACCCTATGAGGTGGGTTAGGCTGAGAGGGTGCGACTGGCCCAGGGTCACCCAGCAAGCTTCCGTGGCAGGGTGGGGATTCGACACTGGGTCTCCCAGATTCTAGTACGACCCTCTAACCCAGACACTATACTAGTACTGCAGAAAGGAGGATTTAAGTCTTGCGACTTGTGTGTGAAAAGGATCTTGGGGTCTTAGTAGACCGAACACTGAACATGAGTCAGCAGTGTGATGCGGTAGCTAAAAAGGCAAATGCGGTCTTGGGCTGCGCATCAACAGAAGTATAGTGTCCAGATCACGCAAAGTGATGGTATCGCTTTACTCTGCTCTGGTTAGACCTCACCTAGAGAACTGTGTTCAGTTTTGGGCACCACAATTTAAGAAAGATGTAGACAAGCTGGAACGTGTCCAGAGGAGGGCAACAAAGATGGTGAGGGGTCTGGAGACCAAGTCCTATGAGGAAAGGTTGAAGGAGCTGGGTATGTTTAGCCTGAAGAGGAGAAGACTGAGAGGGGATATGATAACCATCTTCAAGTACTTGAGGGGTTGTCATATAGAGGATGGTGCTGAGTTGTTTTCTGTTGCCCAAGAAGGTCGGACCAGAACCAATGGGTTGAAATTAAATCAAAAGAGTTTCCGTCTAGACATTAGGAATAATTTTCTAACAGAGCGGTTCCTCAGTGGAACAGGCTTCCTTGGGAGGTGGTAAGCTCTCTTTCCCTGGAGGTTTTTAAGAAGAGGCTAGATGGCCATCTGTTAGCAATGCTGATTCCGTGACCTTAGGCAGATGATGAGAGGGAGGGCATCTTGGCCATCTTCTGGTCACTAGGGGTGTATGTGTGTGTGTGGGAGGTAGTTGTGAATTTCCTGCATTGTGCAGGGGGTTGGACTTGATGACCCTGGTGGTCCCTTCCAACTCTGTGATTCTATGACCCTCCCATACCCCATTTCCTAATTGTGCACAGGCAACTTAAGAGGCAATATAGGTTGCTAGACCAACTGCATAACAAGAACACCTGCTACAGATACCAAGAGATCAATACAAAATTAGTGGCAGCTTTGGATCGAGGCTTGATGAAGTACAAAGTGCATGATGCTGAAAGAGCACGTGTTGGTGGGGCCTGACGGTTTCTAGCACGTTTTTCTCATGTGCCATACTGTATTCTCTTGACTTGCAGAAAAAAGAAAGCAACCAGCTGTGAAGAAAGCTATTGAACATGGATGAATAGAGCAGTTACTGGTGACTTCCAGGAAGGAAGAAATTAACTGGGAGACCATAGAAGGAAGAGCTGGAAAGCAAATCCTGCTTTTCTTGGCTTTGACAGCAGAGCCACTTGTCTGGGACGCTTTCCGCTATTTATTATGGAGCCTGGTTATTATATATTTATTTTATGTATTTATTCCTAAACTCTCAAATGGGTTGGTCTGTTCAGTCCAGCAGCGCTAGGTGCTGCTCTTAATGCACTCTGTGTAATCGGAGGGTGCGGAATGCGAGGCACGGCACCCAGATGCCAGACGGTGAATTCTGACGGGAAGAGGTCTTGCACAATCCCTTTAGAAATCAGTGGGCCCTGCCTCAGAGCACGGTAGCAAGGCTCTTGGTTGCTCCTGCAGCACTTGCCCGGGAGAACTTCTTGCTAGATGGCGCCCAATGTTGTTACTTTACAAGTGGGTAAAGCGAACCTTCCTAGCAATTAAGATCTTCCTTGGTGGCCCAATGCCCTCCCCGTATCAAGTGCGACGGGGTGAGCAAATATGTGAGACGGGGCCTTGTTTACTGTGGCACCCAGAAACCCCTTTTCTCAGGGAAGTTGCTCGTTCCCCAGTGCAGGGCCAAAGAGGTGGCTTTTCTGAAAGCGTTTGGGTTGCTCTGACCGGTATAATTTATAATTATGTAATTATTTATGGCTGGGAGTGTTGCTGTTGACACTTTCTATGATGATTGAGGGGGCTTCTGTTGGTATTATTTCTAGGCTGTATTTGTACTTTTTGGTTTTATGATGTTTTTTAACATATTGCAGGATTTTTTAAATGACCTATTGGCCACTTTCTGGATCTTTGGATCATAACATGGGATAATATTTTAATAAGTTTATTATTAATATATATATGATGGCTTTGGTCATACCTAATGAGTACCCAGCTTGCTGTAGAAGTGTAGAAGACTGGGGAAGCCAATGGCAAACCACCCCATAAACATAGTTTGCTTAGTAAACATCGGGATATCATGTCACCCCATGGGTCAGTAATGACCCAGTGCTTGCACAGGGGACTACCTTTACCTTTTACCCATACCTAAATCCAGATTGGGGGAATGTATTCTTTTAGGGGTTCACTGAAAGAAATTTTTGTCTGGTACAACTGGTGGGGAACAAAATTTTGGGATGGTTAAAGGGGAAAGATTTCAACAGGCTTACACAATGTACATGGCTAATGGCAATATCCAACTGTGGTGAAGTTTAAATAAAATATCACTTGCTTAGCATCTCCTAAGTATTCCAGAGTTCTACTAATAGTTATTGCTAGTTATGCAGAAATGTAAAGAGCGGTAATGTTCTAAATCAACTCATGCATTTTTTTAAAAAATGTCTTCATTGTATGACATACTGTCAAAATAACTTTTCAGAATAATGGTTTGCTGCTCTTTTTTGGATTACCCTGCCCTCTTCAGTGAGTGGACTCCTTGGTACATATCCTTTTGTAATGCCCTTAGGTGTCCCAGCTTAGGCTAAAATGGATGATGCCATGTTTTAATAAATGCTCTGCATTTTCTCGAGCAACATTAGAGTAAAACGTTCAGCTCCTCTTAAAGGACTCTAGCTTTCAGTGTACTTATTTTGTTGCTCATTTTTTAGAGGCTGCGGAGAATAGTCAAAGGGAGGTGTTTTTAGCTATGGGTCTTAAATAGGTTTTATGGTTTTATTGTTCAAGACCTCGGTCTAAGAACAGGGGGTTTGAGTTAAATAGTTAAATAATGAAAAGGCCATGTCTGTGTTGCTGTAACAGTCTTTTTTGGATTAAAGGGAAAAATGCCTCCGTTTTATATAAAAAAAAACCTGTGTACCACATGTCCTAAATGGAAATAAAACGCTTTTCTAAACTCAACGGGTAGAACTATTGTTTTTTGGTGGGGACCAGTGTGCGATTGGGTTTTTTGATTTAGCAATTTGGAATAAACAGGTAACTTTGGTATTTTCGCCCATTTATACTTGTGAGCCCAAAAAGCTCCTCCAGGTGTGTGTGTGAGCATATACACCCACACCTTGGGTTGCCAGGTCGCTCTTCGCCACCGGCGGGAGGTTTTTGGGGCGGAGCCTGAGGAAGGCGGGGTTTGGGAAGGGGAGGGACTTCAATGCCATAGAGTTCAATTGCCAAAGCAGTCATTTTTCTCCAGGTGATGTGATCTCTATTGGCTGGAGATCAGTTGGCAACAATTTAGCAGTTGACAACAATTTAGCCGGGTGAGGCTTTTGTTTCCACCTTTCAATACATTGTATATAAGCCTGGTGAGGCTTGTTTCAACTTTTCTTTACTGTATCCATTTTTTTCAGTTTGTTTGAGTCTTATACATTGTAACTTTGCATACATTGTATCCTTATTCGCCTTGTTTGTAGTTTGAGGTTTCCGTGTGCATTCCAACACAGATTATATGACCTCCCTCAAGCTCCTGTGCATTATTTGATGTTTGCTAATTATTTGATGTTGTTGTATTAATATTGTTTTGGTTTAGAATTAATCACCCTTGCAGTTCTTTTCATACATATATCCCAATTTGGGTTTACTTTAGTTTTACTATTGAGCCACGTGCTGCCTTCTCCAACAGACACTACCTGGCCGTTGGCAACCCTACCCACACACAAATATATACATATAGATATAAAATGGTGAGAGGAAAACAACAACCACCCTGAATAAACAACACAGCAAAAGGAAGAAGAAGAAAAAGAGTTGGTTTTTAGACCCCGCTTTTCTCTGCCTTTTAAGGAGCCTCAGAACGGCTTACAATCACCTTCCTCTCCCAACAGAGATCTCGTGAAATAGGTGGGGTGAGAGAGTTCTGCGGGAAGACTAGGTCAAGGAATGGCAGCAAAAAAGTAAAATTATCTCAGTCAAGTCAGCCCTGGACCCCAAAGACCTCATCAAATGCAAACGGCTTTCCCAGCTTCCTGAAGGCCAACATGTAGATATCTAGGATGGTGTCAGGCCTCAGCAAATCGATGCGTTCCTGGCAATAACTTTCCTCCAGACGATGCAGCGAGTTAAAGGTTTATTTCAGAAGAACAGCGTTTTCAGCAGGTCAAAGACTTAAGGCTAGCATACAGGTATGGGGAATATTGAAACGTATATAGGGTGGATACAATGGGGTTGATTGGATTATTGGAAACAAAGACACAATACCGAAGCAAACTACCGGTAAAGACTTGAGCAAAAGTATTCAGAGTAAAATGTGTGCGTTAAGTGGCTGATCTTCCCGGGCTCCCAGTATTGTTCTGCAGGACCCGGTATCAGATCAGCCATTACCGGAGCGGGTCTCCATTGAGCTGCAGATCTTGGGCAGGAGACCAGGTGCAAACGGGGAGGGACGGAGTGCAAAAGGACCCCATTTTGTCCATTGGGGAAACTATCTTGTTTCTACCCGGGGCCGGCGGAGAGCCTATCTGACAGATAGCTTCTGCAGTGCAGGCCTAGGTTTTACCATGCAGATTTTGGTGGCTTTAGGTGTGTGTGTGTGTGTTAAGTGCCGTCAAGTCGCTTCCGACTCGTGGCGACCCTATGAATCAATGTCCTCCAAAGTGTCCTATCCTTAACAGCCTTGCTCAGATCTTGCAACTGAGGGCCGTGGCTTCCTTTATAGAGTCCATCCATCTGAGGGCCGTGGCTTCCTTTATAGAGTCCATCCATCTCTTGTTGGGTCTTCCTCTTTTCCTGCTGCCTTCAGCTTTTCCTAGCCTGATTTTCTTTTCCAGTAACTCTTGTCTTCTCATAATATGTCCAAAGTATGATAGCCTCAGTTTAGTCATTTTAGCTTCTGGGGTCAGTTCAGGCTTGATTTGATCTAAAACCCACTGATTTGTTTTTTTGGCGGTCCAGGGTATCTGTAACCCTCTCCTCCAACACCACATTTCAAAGGAATCTACTTTCTTCCTATCTGCTTTCTTCATTGTCCAGCTCTTGCACCCATACATAGTAATAGGGAATACGATGGCATGTATTAACCTGATCTTTGTTGCCAGTGACACATCCTTACACTTCAGAATCAAATCAGGCTTTAGGTACAAGCACTTAAATGTGCTCAGACTGTACTTGGGAAGTGCTAGGTGGGTTGGATTGTGTGCCCTATCAAAATTCTTAACACCTGGTTCATACAGGAATGAATATTTCAAGCAACTGTCTACTGAGTTAGAGCCTTGGATGGCCAAGGTCAGTATTGTCTTCTCTTAACTGGGTCTCCAGGGTCTCAGGCGGAGGTCTTTCTCATCACCTCCTATCCGATCTCTTACCTGGTGATGCCTGGGATTGAACCTGGGGCCTTTCGCGTTCAGAGCAGATGCCCCACAACTTAAGAGTGGCTGATTTACATGAACAGTGGAGGAGGAAAGTTGTATCAGATGCCTTGAGAGCCAGCATGGTGTAGTGGTTAAGAGCGGTGGTTTGGAGCGGTGGACTCTGATCTGGAGAATGGGGTTTGATTCTCCACTCTTCCATGTGAGCAGCGGAGGCTAATCTGGTGAATTGGATTTGTTTCCCCACTCCTGCACATGAAGCCAGCTGGGTGACCTTGGGCTAGTCACACTCTCTCAGTCCCATCTACCTCACAGGGTGTTGGGAGGGGAAAGGAAGGTGATTGTAAGCCGGTTAGATTCTCACTTAAGTGGTAGAGAAAGTCAGCATATAAAAACCAACTCTTCTTCTTCTTCTTCTTCTTCTTCTTCTTCTTCTTCTTCTTCTTCTTCTTCTTCTTCTTCTTCTTCTTCTTCTTCTTCTTCGTTTTATAATGAGAAAAAACTACATTTTCTTCTTTGAAGAGAAGCCACCATCTTGGGCAAATTCTGTATATAATAGTTTCTCTCTCTCTGATACTCCAAGGAGCAAAGGGCTGTGCGCACACCTCCCCTATCCTCCCTTTTACCTTAAAAAATAAATTCCTGTGGTGACGGTTTAGTGGGGATTTGAACCCAAGCCTCCTCAGTCTTAATGCAGCACCTCAGTGGTGCCTCTTTTTAATGTGAGTAAAGGGTCACCATAAGTCAGCTATGACTTGATGGCAAAAAAAAAGTACCACTTTTAAATCTTCACCTTCCTACCTGAGGTGCGTGTGTGCGTCTTGGTGTCATGGAACCCAGAGAATTTCCTTCAGTACATACTGATATGCAAAGCTCAAGAACAAATGAGAGGCAGATTCAAAGATTGTAAACAGCCATATTGGGCCATGCAATAAATAAACCAAGAAAAAGAAGGAGGGTGCCTGTTTCATAGGTAGGGTTGCCAGCTCCAGGTTGGGAAATACCTGGAGATTTTGGGGGTGGAGCCTGAGGAGGGCAGGGTTTGGGGAGGGGAGGGACTTAAATAGGGTATAATGCCATAGAGTCCACCTTCCAAAGCGGCCAATTTCACCAGGTTCATATACAGAGGTGGATCTACTGTAAAACTAATGAAGCTGATGCTTCAGGGCCCCTAATCCCAGAGGGGCCCCCTGAAGCAACTTTTTTTAATGAGTGAATTTCTCAACAAAATCGATGAAGTTTTTTAAGTGATAGAATCATAAGCCGATGGGTTGAAGTGCTTCATATTGACTTTAGAATGTGCTCTAATACCCATTTCACATGGCCTCAAAATGTCCGGGTAATTGGTCAAATTTCAAAATTTTCTCGGAGGCTTGCAGAGCCCCAACCCCCCCCCAGCTGTAAGGGCTCACTGAGCTCGCCAGAATCTATTCCCAGCCTACATTTTGGCAGCTGGATCCTCAAATCCTTCGTTGGTGCACGGCTTAATAGTTCTGTAGTTTTATTTCGTCACTGTATGGCCCATTTCCAAGGACTCCACCCCACCCCCTGTTCTCCACCATTTGAGCCTCGAGGTCCTTGCAAGGGCAGCCAGTATTGGGAATAATTCTTATATCAGAGGTTATGGATCATATGATTGTGGCTGGTGGAAGTCAAATAAAGCACACACACACAATGAATAGACAAAGTCCTTTGTCTTAGTAAAAACAAACTTTACTCACTAAAAATTAGGGTAGGGTAAACTGGAGGTTAAAACAATAAATCCTTACTACATCTCTAGTTCCCTATACGTGCCAGAAAAGTTCTGGCAGGATCTAAACTTAAACACATGGCATCTCTAAAATACAGAGTTGCCCCATCCTCTCTGGTTGAGATCCAAAAAGTAACTGGGCTGCTCTTTCTTCTTAGACAAAGAAAGAGCTGTAACATGCAGATTTTGGGTACGTGACCAACAAACATGTTTACAACTGATCCTCTCTGACCAACAGCTAATTGACACATTGGAGATTATATCACCTTCTTGAACTGGTCAGCACCAATACATTCAATTTTAACCCTTGTCTGTCTGACATGTAACGAAGCTCGCTATCTAATCCTCAACAGCCAGGCCCTTTGGGCCTTGGTGGATGTTGCCCTATTGTTGCTGGTTGCGAAGGGGCCCCGATAACAGTTCAAGCTTCAGGGCCCCAAAAATGTAGGTCTGCCACTGTTCATATAATTGCCTAGAGATAGTAGTAACCCCAGGAGATCTCCAGCCATCACCTGGAGGTTGGTAACCCTATTTATACATTACAGAAAGGAAACAAAGAGACAGTGTGAGTCCTGTAGAGGAGAGACAGAAAAGGAAGGAGTCTGAGAAATCTGTGGTACAGAGAGAGAAGAGAGTATACGCTACAGGGTGCAGAGAGAAAAACATTTTAAACAAAAAAATGATTAAAGAAAAGATGCTGCAAACATCATCTAGCGCTCCTTTTTTCAGATACAATACCAAATTTATTTGTTATTATGGCCAGATTTGCCTGGCTGGCAACTAAAATAAGGCAAAACATGCTTAAGGCTCTGGAATAATCAAACTGTGATTAGAATTCTGTACTGTTCTATGTGCATTTTGGAGGATTTTATCTTTTTATCCCAGTTTTAATTTCTACTACATTTTTATCATTTATATTATATTATTATTCCCCAATAATTCGTGTATGTATTTAACTTTGATTTGTTAGGAGACTGGATGGTCTATGACTATGAATAAAGTTGGATCTTGATCTTGAGAAGATGCTGAGCAGCTGAACCACATGGCTTTCTTGAGCTCACATTTCTTTACTAGGTTCCCACCTTGCCCCAGCCCCATCGACTCACAGCAGCTTACAATTACAGTTTACAATCTTGAACTGTTCTAATATTATGTTGCCGTAGAACCAACTTGTAAAAAAAAAAAAAAGTAAAGAAAACAAAAATGGTCCTCAAGAGTCAGTTGAGCTGTTCACCTCTCATAACTTGAAGCACCTGCTGTGAGAGGAGAAGGGGATTTCTGCACAGCTTCTACAGTTTCATGTCACGTGGGATATCACCCATCAACCCCCTTACTTTCCCCCCTTCTCGGATAATTGTTCAAAAATGTGTCAAATCTTTCTTAGTCACATTTACCCTTTCGGGCAATTTCCTGAGCAGTGTGACTAAATTTGTTTCTAAATCTTGTTTTTAGGATTGGCAGGAAGAGAAACTGAGAAAAACCACAAGATTAAATTGTGGTTGTGTGTATGACTCTCCGGAGTGCCTGTGAATGGAGCGTCTGTGTCCGTCAGATCAGTGGAGGGGGTATTTTTGCAATCGGTGGAGTTAACACATATGTCGGGTTGGAGCCTACCAGTTTCTCCACTTAATCTCGTGTGGTTTTCCTCCTTGATACAACCGGACCTATATAGATTCACTCCAGGTGAGTCCCCTGATCCCCAGCACACCCTTTTTTGGTGGTTAAAAGGCCCCCCTCCCTCTTTTGACCATAAAAACAGGCGGTAGGATCCAACACATTGCGTGAGAACTTTTCTGATGTTTGATTTCGGCACTCCAGTTGGTCATAATGGAACCACACACAACGATTGATCCTCCCCATATGAACAGGGGTATTGGTTCAGTAAGCAGAAACCCATTTGCTCAAAAATCTGGGATTCTGTTTGCACGTACTGAAGCTGTATGCATAGGAAAAGATCTGTTTCCCTGCTCAATCCAAACAGTTACTCTGTGCATAATGGGAAGATCATCTGTAGCATGTGCTCTGGTTATACATGGTTGGTGCACAGAAAGCAAATGTCTGAAAAGTGTGCTAATTTGGTCAAAACTCTGTCTAAGTGTGCTTCAGATGTGCAGGAAACAGAATGCAGTCACTTAAGCTGGTATTGGCTTGCATACGCACTCTGATGTGTTAAGTCCCTCCAAGTTTGGACTTTTGTTAGGACTGAGACCATTCTCAAAATGGCTACACTCTAACAGACTCAACAAGACCTAGGGTTGCCAATCTCCTGGAATTACAACTGATCTCCAGACTAGAGAGACCTGTTTCCCTTGGAGGGTGGATTCTATGGCATTACTGAAAGCAGAGCTGAGTCTGTGCACAGTGGAATTCTGTAGTTTGGCTACTTGAGGAATAAGTTCACACACAAGCTTATAGCTTTAGAAAAGAAATAGAAGTTCTTTATTGCAGTTGCCAGGTCCCTCTTCGCAACCGGTGGGAGATTTTGTGGCAGAGCCTGAAGAGGGCAGGATTTGGGGAGGGGAGGGACTTCAGTGCCTTAGAGTTCAATTGCCAAAGCGGCCATTTTTCTCCAGGTGATCTGATCTCTATCGGCTGGAGATCAGTTGAATTAGCAGGAGATCTCCTGCTACTACCTGGCAGTTGGCAACCCTAGACAGCAGTGGGAGTGGTTAAAATGGAAAAAGGTCCTATCTACCCCTATACTCTCTACTGCCCTCCCCTGTAGCTTCAAGGCCTGTGCTAGCATTGAGCGACGTTGCCCAGTCCATTCCTTCCAACAATTATACCCTGCTGAGCTCCCTCCCCTTAACAAACCTCTACCCCCAGATCTTCAAGAATGCCCTCAACCAAATCTGGCAACCCTAACAGGACTCCAGTTGTCCATCTTGACATCAGCAGGGGAATCTATTCAGAATTCCTGATGCTTTGGGATCCATCAAAACCCTCTATTCTGGAGGCTCCCCCAATATAAGTTGCATTAATGCTCAACAGAGCCATTGGCAGGCATGACAGAATGCTGTCGCCATGTCATGGCAACAGAAGAGACGTCTGGGGATTGCCAACATGAAATGTGTCAACATAGTTTGACTCCACTCCTTATTGAGAAACTTTATCAGGGCCCCTAAGTGGTTTACAAACAACAAAATAACCATCCTACCAAACGTTGTGAAGTCAGAGAATGTCCCTTGTCCTGTTTAAAAAACATGGGATCCCGGGTGAGATTTCTGAAGTATTTTTTATTGCAAATGACTCCAATTATTTTTATTGTAGGCTTAGGCTTTTCTTTGCAGGCAAGATTAGCTGGTATTATTATTATTTGGTATTATGACTTGCAAATTTACTTACTTCCAGGGCACTGAGCAGACTCCTCTATCTCACATGAACCACGAAGTCTAATTATTGGCAAAGAAACTGGGATGAAGCGAACAAACCATCCCTAGCATTTTGAAAACCAAAAATAAAAATCTGAAAGGTTTTTATCATTGTATTTCTAACCTCGTTTCACAAGGGTCATTTCATGGACCCGTACTTTGGAACTAGTACTTAAAAGGGGGCACATTTCACAAACATTTCCATCCATTCTGAAAGACACCTTCTTTTTGCTAATTTTCCATTCTCGTGCTTTCAAATTCGAGATCAAAACGTGGTCCCTCAAAACGTGGGCAAAACATGGGGAAATGCAATTTCTTTGCACAAATCAAGCCAGAGCAACCTTCTCAGAGCAGGGGAGAAGGTTGCTCTGGCTTGATTTGTGCATTCACATGGAGAGATGTGTGGCCAGGCAAGCAGAATGGGGGGGGGGAGGCAAAGTGGGTAGGGGGAGAAGTAGGCATGTGCATGGGAGGGCGTAGGAAAACTTGGGTGAGTAGGAGACAGGGACGAGGGGCAGGGAGAAGCCAGAGGATGCAGCAAGAAGGAGGTGGGCAAAATGGAGTTTCCCCACCCGCATGATTCTTGGTAGGTTCCCACTTACAACAGTCCATTCCTGAAAAATGGCCCCAAAGTCCTTAGGAAGCCGACTATGGCCTCCACTGGCGCAGGGCCCCCCACTGCCGGCGCCCGGAAGGAGCACGCTGGTGTGAGTGGCCCCAGCGCTGGCTTGCAGGGCCGGGTGCCGCTCCCTGATCGCCGCTGCCTCCCGCTGGCCTCCGGCCGCTGGCACAGGGCACGGCAGCGAGCCGAGAGGCGTTTCCAGGGTGTAATGGTGCTGGCCGCGGGGCTTCCAAGCACTTTCTGCTCAGTAATGCCCTTTTTTATTTTTGTTAAGATACGCCAGCTGGCGTATCTCCCGTGAAACCCTATGAGGGTTGCATGGGTTTTTGGTGCCGGGCAGAAGTTTCGGCAGTGCCGAAACCTCTTTAGGAGGCAACGCTGCTAGTTTTCCTCCTAAGCCCGGCACAGGCATTCCTTTCAGGAATGCGCTGTTAGAATCATAGAATCATAGAGTTGGAAGGGACCACCAGGGTCATCTAGTCCAACCCCCTGCACAATGCAGGAAACTCACAACTACCTCCCCCACACATACCCAGTGCCCAGAAGATGGCCAAGATGCCCCTCCTCCCATGAACTGCCCAAGTTCATAGAATCAGCATTGATGACAGATGGCCATCTAGCCTCTGCTTAAAAACCTCCAGGGAAGGAGAGCTTACCATCTCCCAAGGAAGCCTGTTCCACTGAGGAACCACTCTAACTGTTAGAAAATTATTCCTAATGTCTAGATGGAAACTCTTCTGATTTAATTTTAACCCGTTGGTTCTGGCCCGACCTTCTGGGACAACAGAAAACAACTCAGCACCATGCTCTATATGACAGCCCTTCAAATACTTGGAGATGGTTATCAGATCCCCTCTCAGTCTTCTCCTTTTCAGGCTAAACATACCCAGCTCCTTCAACCTTTCCTCATAGGACTTGGTCTCCAGACCCCTCACCATCTTTGTTGCCCACATTCCAGCTTATCTACATCTTTCTTAAATTGTGGACTTGTAGTCATCTAACTCATTATTCATTGTGTGTGTGTGGGTGCCATCAAGTCACAGCTGACTTATGGTCACCCCCTAGGGTTTTCAAGGAAAGAGATGTTCAGAGGTGGTTTGCCATTGCCTGCCTCTGTGCCACGACCCTGGTATTCCTTGGAGGTTGCCCACTGAGATACTAACCAGGGTTGACCTTGTTTAGCTTCTGAGATCTGATGAGATCAGTCTAGCCTGGGGCTACCCAAGTCAGGGCTGCATGATTCCTGGGAACTCTCAAACAAGATGACACAAGAGTTTTAGCGGGCATGCCTATGAATTTTCAATGGAACTCATGCCTGAAGGTTCAAATGTTCTACTGAATGTCCAGCCAAAAGGAAAGAAATGAGTTTGACCAGAAAGAGCAATAAGTGTGTGAAAACGTAATCATTTACTAAACAGTTCCTATCCACAGGCCAGAGCCCTGATCAGGCAAAGAGTTCTGGACGTGGAAAAGCAGCATGACCTAAGTAGAATCACAAACATGTGCTACAATTGCAGCACTCTTACCAACGTGGTCCCGATGTCATACCTTTCCCACTTAGATAGTCCAGAATACAGGAGGGCTTTCACCCTGATGCGTTGTAACACACTCCCTTCAGCCATCTTGGAAGGGAGATACAAAAAGATACCATATGCAGGACGATTATGCCCCTGCTCTGATGGGAGTACTGAGACCCTCGAGCACGTTGTGTTTGAATGCAAAATCTACAACAAGATACGAGAAGCCATTCTTTCTGTATTATCGGACCTCCCAGGGCGATCCAGAGCCTTTAGTCTTTCTAACATGCTCTCAGACAAAGATATGGAGATAACTTTTAAAGTGGCCAAATTTGGGTGGCAAGCAATGAGGACCAGGCGTGCATGGGTCGAACTTAATGGTTGAGCGATTTTATATTTATATTTATACTAATTCCAAACATGTAATATTTTTAATTAAGCGCTTAATGGCTTTTATGAGTGAGGGATTGTAAGATGTTATAGGGGCTCACACTTGATGCACTTTTATATGTGTTATGTTATATATGTATATCTAGTATGTTTTTATGCTGGTCTTGGACCGTATTAAACTCTCTTTGCATACTAAACAGTTCATTAAGTACATCACTACAGCATTAAGGACATTGCCAACCGGTAACATATTCTGGGAAACTGAGGGATTAAGGGAAATTTTTTGGCTAACTCACACCAGACACTCTGGACAATTTACTGATTTCAGGGATTTGACGCTTTCTGCAAAATTAATCTGGGCAGAATTAGCCACAGATATGTAACCGAGATAACTATTGCTATAGTGATCTAGCCTCACTTGTCTTTGTTCATTGAGCAGAGACCAGTGACCTCTGAATCACCCTTCTACTGAGCTAGACCATCCATCCATCTAGCTCACAACTATTTCCTCTGGTGGTGACTCTCCAAGGTTTAAGGAGAGAGGTCTTTCCTAACCCTGGTACATGGAAGCATTTTAATTGGAGATGCCGGGAAACGAAGCTGGGATCTTCATTGTGCAAATTACAAGTTCTTCCAGTTGTGCTGTGTAAATATTGTTGAAGTGAAGGATAGATTAACGTCTTCACACGTTGCTTTTCTGCAACGGCAGTAGGAACTGGGAGGGAAGGCGGCATGGCATAGCCCGATCTCATTAGATCTCGGAAGCTAAGTAGGGTCAGCCCTCATTAGTATTTGGATGGGAGATCACCAAGGAATACCAGGATTGCTAGGCAAAGTAAGGCACTGGCAAACCACCTCTGTTAGTCTCTTGCCCTGATAACCCCATAAGGGGTCAACATAAGTCAGCTGCAAATTGACGGTGCCTTACACACAGTAAAAACTGGGTTGGGTCCAGACTAAATTTTCCCCTAGTGGATGGAAAGGTGTAATTTCCACTGACTCCCCCTTTCTACTGCTGACCCTTGATTTGGCCTGAGGTTCCCCTGTCCCCTTGAAGCAGCATTTGGGAGAGAGGGAGGCAGGAAAGTTCTGTTCTGCTGAAGGAAGTGCATTCCATTAGCAGAAAATTTAGACAGGATCCAACCCCCAAGTTCCCTAATTTTGCTTCCCTAACTCTCCATTCCTAAACATATTTAGTTGGAAGCGGATATAGATACACTAAGCTATGGACAGAGGGGGCAAAAGCAGTTTTCTTCATTTGCAAATAACTCTTTCTCACTTGGGTATTTGGTAGCCAACCTTCAGGAACTAGCTGGAGATCTCCCGCTATTACAACGAATCTCCAGTCGATAGAGATCAGTTCACCTGGAGAAAATGGCTGCTTTGGCAATTGGACTCTATGGCATTGACATCCCTCCCCTTTCCAAACCCCGCCCTCCTCAGGCTCCACCCCCAAAATCTCCTGCTGGTGGAGAAGAGGGACCTGGCAACCCTACTGCCCTTCATCCCCAAATCTCCAGGAGTTCCCCGACCTGGATCTGGAAACCCAACTCACTCCAATTGCCCACCAGTGGCCAGGGGGAATCTGGCAACCCTAGTCATAATACAAGTTTGTACTAGCCTGAAAAAACAATACTCAGTCCCTGAACCCATTGTAGGGTTGCCAGCCTCAACTTGGGACTTTTCTGGAAATTTGGAGGTGCTGCCTAGGGAGCGTGGAGTTTAGGGAGGTGAGGGAACTCAGCGAAGATGTGAGGCCATAGAGTCTGATGTCTAAAGCTGCCATTTCTTCTAGGGAAGGGATCCCTGCAGCCTGGAGATCAGTCAGAATTCTGGGGGAGCTCCAGGCCCCACCTGGAGGTTAGTAACACTAAGCCCATTACCTGCAATGGATTTGTGAACCTTTAAGGTGTGGCAGGACTTTTCCTTTGTGCAACAGCAGACTACCCCACTGAGATTTGTTTCCGAGAAAGCCTGTGGCTTTCTTAGCCATGAATCATGCCTATTGCCTGTTGCAGGGAGTACCTGGTGGGGGATTTCAAACGCTGACTGAGGTAGTGCTCATGACAGAAGCTTTATTTTTCTTTCCTGATATGTAGGTAAAGGTCTCAACTTCGTCTTCCTGCTATAAAAAACCCCCAAAGGGTTAGTCCATCGCAGCGAAAATAAGCAGGAACCCAGTGACACCCTTATCGCTAACCAATCTATCATGTGCTTTTGTGTCAGAGGTCACTTCATCAGATGCTTTGGAGTTAGGGGTACCAGGCCTACTGCTTGGGTGGAAGACATCTAGCCAGCAATTCCCGCTTCCACATTGATGCCCTATTGGACAGCAGGAGAAAAATTAATTTTAAAAAATCACCATTGTGCGATGGTGTGATATCACTTCTGGGGAAACTCTAGGTCTCACTGGAAACTCGATGATAATAACCACAGAGTTTGTGTCAGTTCCTAGAGCACTATGATATCACTTCTGGGTTTTCCATGGAAGTGACATCATGCCATGGCTCTGATGGCACCCCCCCTCCATGTTCCTGCCCTATCTCCCTTGAGTGCCAGCCAATGGCTGGCAACCCTACTTGGAGTGTATTTAGACTCATACTTACACACCAACCACACTGTAGATTACTTTAGAAGATGAAGAGCCAGAAGATTGACCTTCAAATGGAGAGCTGTTACATTAAATTCTGGTATTCATAGAATCATAATCATAGAGTTGGAAGAGGCCAGAAAGGCCATCTAGTCCAGTGGTTCTCAACCTTTTCCCGACTGTGGCCCCCTTCTGACCTTGTTTCCTTCCTGTGGCCCCCCAGTCCTACTGGTAGAAAGGTAGCTATTTAAATGTTTTGATTGTAAATAGCCAAGGAATAAAGAAGCATAGTCAGCCCCACAAAATGCACACATGCAGTTCTTATTGGGAAACTGAAATTTACAAAAAAAAACACCCCACAAAAAGGGAATACAACACACACACACCAATAACTGAAGTGATAGAAAATTGAATAAAATATCCTAAAATGGACAAGTTAAAATATATTTGTCAGCATATTAAAATACAAAAGAGAAAAGAGAAAAAAATACAGTATACCATGCTTCACCCATCACTCATCATCTGTTGCATCACAAAAAGTATAGCCCTTTTTATTTTGAGCATTCCTTTTAGTAATGGCCTTCCAACAAAATTTATCTACATCGTAAGATATAGCGGGATTTTTATCCTCGAGCAGAAACTGAATGATTGAACTCTCCTTGGTTATAGATTGATGTAAAAGGCCAAATTGTTGTAACCAAGGGTCGATTATAGTTCTTCTAAATTCCAGGTAAAATTCACAGTGTGCCAGGGATTCTTCCTCTTCTGCATTACAGCGATACAATAATCCACAGTTGCAAGCGATGCATAGAAGTGCAATGAAGAAAGTCATGTGTTAGGTTTTCATGTGTTTCTGTTTTCTTCACTTCTTGCTTCTCTCTGTGGCCCTTTAGTCTCGTGCTGTGGCCCCCCATGTATGCAGTTTTCACCTGTGCCCCCCTTGGAATATCCTGGCCCCCTTGGGGGGCATATGGCCCCAGGTTGAGAACAACTGATCTAGTCCAACCCTCTGCTCAGTTCAGGATGATGGAACAGCTTAAAGCATCCCTCACAAGTGTTCGTACAGCTGCTGTTTGAAGACTGCCAGTGAAACAAAACAAGTGAAACAAAACAATGCAGTCTGTACATGGGATGTGGAGGAGAAGGAAATACATTTGCTTGAGCAAGCCTGTGCCAAAGCATTTGCACATTTCACAGTCACGCATCTATTTGGGGAACAAGGTTGAGCAATCCCCTTAATTGTGGTTGCACAGGGTTGCAAATTAGGGTTTTTTTTTAATTAGGAGTTTTTGCAAAGAGATGCCGTCATGTAGATTGTTTTGTATACCGCTTTGAAAATGAAAACATAAACTGGTTTAATTCAGTTTGGTTAACAATGAATTCCTGGGCGGTTACGGCACACTGCAGATGCTGAAGAGAAATCTCACAGACAAATGAATGTGCAAATCATTTAATTATGTGTCTGGGAGGCTTTTTGCTTAATCTTGCCCTGTTCCCCTCCCTGCTATAGCTAGGGTTGCTAGGTCCCTCTTTGCCACCGGCAGGAGATTTTTGGGGTGGAGCCTAAGGAGGGTGGGGTTTTTGGAGGAGAGGGACTTCAATGCCATAGAGTTCAATTGCCAATGTTGCCATGTTTCTCCACGTGAACTGATCTCTATCGGCTGGAGATCAGTTGAATTAGCAGAAGATCTCCTGCTACTACCTGGCAGTTTGGAATTAAAAAAATAAGCACAAGTACAATGTACCTAACAATAAGGCAATGGAGACACTAATGCTATTTAGAAAATATATTGAGGAGAAGCCTCAAAAGAACAACCACAGTTGTAAGACAAAAGGGACAAAAGTCCGTGATAAGTAATGTTACAAAATCACATAGGCGTATCAAAATAGAGATGCAACACAAGGCGTTCACAATATAAAAGTCTGTATACAAAAATTAATACAAAAAAGCTACAGAGAATAGACATGCGCAATGGGCTTCCGGTAAAAATCCCATTTCATGAAGAATTTTTTCAAGCGTTCAGTCCTTCCATATACTTGAGTCTTCATTCACGGAACAAAGGAGTGTGCCTTCATAATGTTATATGGACGACTGGATAAGATGTCTCTGGTAAAAATCCCATTTCATGAAGAACTTTTTCAAGCGTTTAATCCTTCCATGTGCTTGGGTCTTCATTCTCGGATCAAAGGAGTGTGCCTTCATAATGTTATACGGACAGCTGGATAAGACGTCTTATAGCAATTAACTATGGAGTCTTAGGAGGGTCATAGAAATACTATCCTGTTGAAGATAAATGCTCTTAAACATCAGTTAAACCTGGTAGTTACAGAAGAGATGAATAAGAATTTGAAATTTGCAAAGCAAAGGTATTTTGAACATGCGAATCGACCTGGTAAATTTTTGGCTACTCATTTAAGAGACTCTGTTCAAAAAAAAATTATAGCCAAAATACAAACTATAAAAGGACCAGTTTATACAACAACAGATATACAGAAAGAATTTACATCTTATTACATTCGATTATATCAGAAAGACAATATCTCAGATAAGAAGATGGAATTTTTTTTAAATTCCATAAATATCAAAAAATTATCATTAGCCCAACAAAAGACTATTGATGCACCAATTACTTTAGAAGAACTAGAAGTAGCAATCATTAAACAAAAAATAGACAAAACTCCTGGGCCTGATGGAATAACAGCTCTGTTTTATCGGACATTTACATCAAATTTGTTGAACCCTTTTTTAATGGTCTGCAATACTATATTGGATACAGGTTCATCACCTGAGACATGGTCACATGCTTTTATTTCCTTGATTCATAAAACTGGAAAAGACCCTGAAAAAGTAACTAACTATAGGCCTATTTCACTATTGAATGTGGATTACAAAATCTACGCCTCTGTACTGTCGAATAGAGTTAAAAAATTAATTAAAGACTTAATTCATGAAGATCAAGCAGGCTTTGTTCCGGGAAAACAAATTAAAGCCAATCTTAGAGTTCTTTTGGATGCATTGGAATACTATGAACATAACATTCAACATAAAGCAGCTTTTATTTTCCTTGATGCTGAAAATGCTTTTGATATGGTCTCCTGGGACTTTATGAAGAAAGTTCTAGAGAAAATGAACTTTAATGAAAGATTTCGAAGAGGCATTACAGCTATCTATACTAAACAACAAGCAAAAATACTGGTAAATGAATCAATATCGGACAATTGTAAAATACGAAAAGAGACAAGACAAGGATGTCCGCTTTCCCCTTTACTTTTTATTTTGGTCTTGGAAACTTTGTGTTGTAAGATACGAAAAACAGAAGATATTCATGGCCTAAAGATAAATAAACATGAATTTAAAATGAGAGCATTTGCAGATGATCTCTTGTTAATTCTGAACGATTCGAATCAATCGGCAAATAAACTGTTGGAAATATTGATTACGTATGGCCGTGTTTCAGGTTTTAAAATTAATCAAGACAAAACACAAATAATATTCAAAAATCTTTCTGGAACAGAGCAGAAAGATTTTACAACTACTACAGGATGGGAGAAGACTAATAAAGTAAAGTATTTGGGGATTTGGATTTCTTCTAAGAATAAAGATCTGGTTAATAACAATTATTTTAAACTATGGGAAGCAATTAAAAAAGATATGTCAAACTGGATGAATAAAAAAACTTTCCTTTTTGGGACGTATCTCGACAACTCAAATGAACATATTACCGAGACTATTGTTTTTATTCCAAAATCTACCTATAATCTCTCAAGTAAAATACTTTAATCTTTGGAGAAAAGACTTACTGAATTTCATCTGGCAAGGGAAAAAAAACAAGAATTGCTTACAAATATTTGGTGGATTCGAAAGAAAGAGGTGGCTTTGCACTTCCCAACTTTAAATTGTATGCTGAAGTGTCTGCTCTAGTATGGCTGAAAGATCGGATGGAACTGACTAATACACGACTACTAGATTTAAAAGGTTTTGACAATAGAAGTGGTTGGCACGGATATCTGTGGTATGATAAAATTAAGACACATACATCATTTCAACAACATATGGTTAAATCTTCTTCATTTAAAACCTGGCCAAAATATAAACATCTTTTAGAATCAAAGACACCATTGTGGATTTCATTGCAAGAGATGTTGACATTACAACCATTGAGGCCAGCTCAATTTATTACATATCACGACCTCTTAAAGTGGAATTATAACAAATGTTCACTAAAAGACTATGATGAAGTCAAGGACCACTTGACCTGGTTTCAATATCATCACATAAACTCCGTTTTTGTTCAGGATTTGAAAACAGGATTTCTTAAAAATAAATCAATTTCCCAAAAACTCTTATTGGATACAAATGACCATTTAATATCCAAAATCAGGAGTTCCAGGAGTTGCCAGCTGGGCGGACAAACCCCTAACTTGATCTACTGTTGCACATTTAAACAATAGCAGGAACAGGCAAACGGAAACACAGACTAGATTTAGTGAAGTCAGCGCAAGCTTAATTTACCTGGTTGCCTCATGCGGTGGTTGTTTCTTATGAATCTGCTCCCTCGTGTGGTGACAGATGGTGCGGGCCATATCAGAGGATCCTGGTGGCGCTTTAAGAGATTTATTGTGGGTTAGGAACCACATTATCAGATGCATAAAATGAACCTTCTCTCGGCAGATACACACATAAACAGATATACAGAGAGAAACCAAAAATGGTGGGTTAAAAGGCTGCAAAAAAAAAAAAAAAAAAAAGGCAAAATACACAACCTGTGACATCTGCATGATGTTTCATGTCAGAGGAAAGATTGTAACTGGCATGAAGAAAAGTATAGCATCACTTCATGTTATGGATTGGACTTGAACCTGAAATGCTGCCTTGGGGACGGTGGAAAGACAGGAAACAAACGGTATAAATGAAATGAGCAAACAAACAGATAAGGCATTTCACCTCTAGGAGGGAGATTAACAGAGCAATCCTGAGTGGGGTGGAGGTGGTTGCGTGGCACCCGGGGACAGTGCTTCTGTGCCACCTCCTATGTGGTCTGAAACCCTGCACTGAAGCCACAAACTGCCCTTTTTATAAAAACCCTGGGAAACTGTTCCATTTAGTTTCACGAGCCTGCACCATAGGGTTGCGAGGCCCCTCTTCGCCACCGGTGTGAGGTTTTTGGGGAGGAGGGTGGGGTTTGGGGAGGGGAGGGACTTCAATGCCATAGAGTCCAATTTACATAGAGGCCATTTTTCTCCAGCTGAACCTATCTCTATCGGCTGGAGATCAGTTGTAATAGCAGGAGATCTCCATCTAGTACCTGGCGGTTGGCAACAAATATACAGATTTTAATCTCTTGCTTAAATTTCACTTTTGTGTTCTCTGGAACTTAAATGTATCTTCCAATTTTATGGGGGGAAATGTATATCTGAGACAAGGGAAGTAGTAGTCTGCATTGTTTGTCCTAAGAAAAACCCTTGACAATCTCATACAAATGTATTGATCATTGCCGTTCAAGGCAAACAAAAAGGGCAGCATCTCTTTTTAATGAAAGGCATTTTCACAAGTGATCTAGAATTTTTGTCAGTTTGGAGCACATAGCTTGTGATTTTGCATGGAGGAGCCAACACAGCCTTTATATTATTTCAATTACAATGGGACCAATGTAAGATTCACTTAAAATGAATAACATCCCCTCTTCTCCCCCCCTCTCCCCTCTCTCTTTCCCCTTCCTGTTCCCTTTCCGGTTCTCCATTGGTTCCTTATGCCCTTCCCTTTACTTGATATGTTTCAACTTGTGGTCCACCTTCTCCCCCTCTGATATGATATCGGTTGCTATCACGGTAGGAACATCTCTCCCTGCTGGGAATTTCTCCGGTGGCATAAATTAGATTACTTAGAGTAAATATTCAGCTTTGTTATAATTTTTATTGTCTTATGACCTATTGTATTTTATTGTATTGTATTTTAACGATACAATAAAGTTTATTGTTTGTGGCCGAAGGCCATCACAATCTATCAAACAAATCATTAAGCTAACATTAAACTAACAGAAAATGACATTGAAATAACTTTAAAACAGTCTGACCCCCAAGAAGCTAGTAATTAAATTTGTTAAGTTCCCTGATTAAAAACAGCATTAGCTTGGATTTTCTTGGCTGCTAAAGCAAAGCGTGAAACTTTGTAGGAAACATCAGGATTGGCGTCTTATAGGAGAAAGAGCAGCTTCTCTGGATCTGGAAGATGAATTAGGCCCTTTAGGAATGCTCCGAGAAATTTAGATCTGGGCTCTGTGTAATGTATTGTATTTTAATTATGATGCTAGCCACCCTGAGCCCAGCATAGCCGAGGAAAGGCAGGATAGAAATAAAAGTTTATTATTGTTATTGTTATTATTACATCATCTTGTAGCAACAAATGCCCCAGCTCGCCTCTTCATCCCCCACCTCCCTTCCTCCCCCTCTGCCCCAGGGATGCCTGGGCTTGCCTCCCCTAGGCTTGCCTCCTGCCCGGCCGCACAATCTACTCACTGCGAGAGACCCGCTTCTGCAGCCGCCAGCCTGGAACTTCCGAACAAGGAGAACAAGGAGCACAAGCCCCCCCCAAGAAGCCAACGTGGTGTAGTGGTTAAGAGCGGTGGTTTGGAGCGGCGGACTCTGATCTGGAGAACCGGGTTTGATTCCCCACTCCTCCACATGAGCGGCGGAGGCTCATCTGGTGAACTGGATTTGTTTCCCCACTCCTACCCACGAGGCCAGATGGGTGACCTTAGACTAGGTCTAAGGTCTCTCTCAGCCCCGCCCCACCTCGCAGGGAGTCTGTTGTGGGGAGGGGAAGGCGATTGTAAGCCAGTTTGATTCTTCCTTAAGTGGTAGAGAAAGTCGGCATATAAAAACCAACTCTTCAGGTCTCTGTTAACTTCTAAACCTCTCAAGTGCTGTTTGAGAATAGGAAAGGAGACACTCACGTAATTTCCTCTGAAGGGCAAATACAACGTTAATGTTTGAATTTGGGGTGGAAGTGTGGGGAATGTACAGCTTGTTGATCTGCCTTGGCATCAATTAGTTTGGAAATTCAAAAGTTTATAGCTTCAGGTCTCCATTAGCATTTAAACCTCTCACGTGCTGTTGACCAATGTAAAAGTCAGAGTTCTAGTTGTTATTGTGCACTAGCTAATCCCCAATTGTAAATAGGAAAGGAGATAGTAATATAATTTCCTCTGAAGGGCAAATATAATGATAATGTTTGAGTTTGGGGTGGAAGTGTGGGAATGTACACGTTTTTGACCTGCCTTGGCATAAATTAGTTTGGAGACTGAAAAGTTTATAGCTTCAGGTTACCATTAGCATCTAACCCTCTCAAGTGCTGGTGACCAAGGTAAAGTTCAGCGTTCTCTTTATCAAGCTATTATTGTGCACTAGTGAATCCCTGATTGCAAATAGGAAAGGAGGTACTCATATAATGGCCTACGAAGGGCAAACAACGGTTCTAGAGAAGCTTTCCATGGAAAGGTTCAGTGTGTACACATTATTCTATACAAAGATCAGTTCACCTGGAGAAAATGGAGCCTTGGAGGGTGGACTCTATGGCATTGTACCCCACTGAGGTCCCTGTCCTCCCCAGGCTCCATCCCAAAATCTCCAGGAGTTTCCCAGCCTGGATCTGGCAACCCTACCCTCTCATCCTCTGCTAGTACTAGGGGGGATTTGGGTGGTTTACGTGTGGATAATCGGTCATTCCTTGGAGTTATGCATGAGTTTTCCCTCCATTAGAGATTACCCCACTGCCGGCCCTCACAAATCTTGGACCTTCCTGTTCCTCTGTTAACCTGGTTCTTCCCTCTCCCCTGAGCTCAGCCCGGGTGAAATCCCCATGCATAAGGCAAAGCATGGGACATGCAAGCTTAGTTTTGCACACAGCCAGTTACAAAGCAGCATGTAAAGGGGTGGGGATTCAAATACTGCTTCCTCAGAGCTCTTTCTGAGCAGAAGAAAGGCTTTTTAAAAATGAGCCTTGGATTTCTTCCCCCCTTCTTTTCAGATTGCTCCATTTTTTGTTTTATTTCTTAAAATGCTTTTTTATGCGACAGGTTGGGGGGAGGGAACTTTTCTCTCACTACAACCAATTACGAAGCAGCATTTCAAAGCAGCATTTCAAGGGGTGGGGATTCAAATACTTTCTGATTTGAGCTTGGAGACTGCTGGTGCATAGACTCCCAACAGGAAAGTGTGGGTCCAGTGAGCAATGAACTTCAGGAAAAACTTCCATGCATAAACGATCCTGGCAACCCTAGGAACTGATCTCTGTAGTCTGGAGATGATCTGTAGTTCCAGGGTATCCCCAGGTCCCACCTGGAGGCTGGCAACTATTTCACACAGTGCATAGGACCAGGCCGGGCCAGGCATGTCCTTCCCTATGTGAGGTGAGGGCCACCCAATCACTTGGGACGAGGGTGGCTCCAGTGCCATCGCAACTGATCTCCAGCCGGAGATCAGTTCCCATGGAGAAAATGGCCACTCTGGCAATTGGACTCTATGACATTGAAGTCCCTCCCCAAACCCTCCCCTCCTCAGGCTCCACCCCAAAAATCTCCTGCCGGTGGTGAAGAGGGACCTGGCAACCTTATCAGTGAGACAGATGGACTATGAATTAAATAAGTAATTAAGTAACTGAATAAACAGGTAAGGAATTATTGGAAGGGAAAAAAATTGGAAATCTCCTCTTCCAGGCTTCAATAAACGTTTAAATAGGGTAATTTCCATTCCCCTCTTTTTGGTTTTTATTTCACTGACTCAACTGCTTCAGCCTTCTGTTCCTCCCCAATAGGGTTGCTGGGTCTCTCTTCGCCACAGGTGGGAGGTTTTTGGGGTGGAGCCTGAGGAGGGCGGGGTTTGGGGAAGGGAGGGGCTTCAATGCCATAGACTCCATTTGCCAAAGATGCCATTTTCCCCAGGGGAACTGATCTCTATCAGCTGGAGATCAGTTGTAATAGCAGGAGATCTCCAGTTAGAGCTTATGACTAGGAGTCATTCTTTTGAACTGCAAGGGTGCAGTCAGAATATTAATACATGGTCTGAAGAAGCTAATTGTACACAACGCGAAACAAGAGGCAACCGGGATCTTGTTACATATTTGTATGCTGTATATGAATATTGAATGGATCCACATTCAAAATACACAGCTTTTTACAGCCAAATGAGAAATATCGGCAGGAACGAGATTCCATCATTGTGATTGGACCAGTCCACATCACCTGACCGCGGAAGTGGTGCGGAGCACAGCGATCCCCACAATATTGTCATTATACTGCTTACTTGTGAGCAAGGACATTGCTGCCGGCATTCCGTTGTTCCCGAGGGGTACTCATTTATGTTAAGATTCTGATAAGGTATTAAGTGTAATGAAGTAATTGTATAGTGAAGTTGAACTGTATTGGAACTTATAACCTTGTTGTTGTACAAATTGTCAAGACAAGTTAAGAAACTTTGAAAAGAAAAGAAAGAGAAATATATTTGAAAGGAAAAGTTGTAGCAGTGTACTGAGATTATTTTCTTAGGATTGCATAACCTCCAGGTAATAGCAGAAGATCTCCTGTTATTACAACTGATCTCCTGCAGATAGAGATCAGTTCACCTGGAGAACTTGGCCACTTTGGCCATTGGACTCTATGGTATTGAAGTCCCTCCCCTCCCCAAACCCCTCCCTTCTCAGGCTCCACCCCAAAAACCTCCCACCAATTGCGAAGAGGGACCTGGCAACCCTAAATCCTGGTAATTTTAACAGATAATCTTAATTAAGCCAATAAAAATCACAAAGTGGCCGTTCAATGGTTTTCTGTGGGTTAACAATGATAAACATCGGCTATGCTGTGTTTCGTGAGCCAAGATAATAAAATGTCGGGTAAACTTACAAACCTTTGGGAGGCTTCAAGGGTGTGCACTAAATCGCTAGGGACAAACATAAGGCAAGGCAAACATTAAATAATGGTGCTTCACGAAATATGCAAAGCAAGGCTACAAACATAATCTAGGGTTGATGACTATATGCCTGTCTGGAGATTTGAGGTTACAGCCTTACAGAGCAATCCAAAGGGGGGAGGAAGGGGTTTGGAGGCAGCGTGACCCCTGTGCTGGCTTAAGTGCCACTTGCACCATCCACAGGGGCACAGGGCCATTTACGCTGGTGTTAGGGAGTGGCGTGGCAGCACCATGCATGGGCATAGGCGTAGCCATGGCGGCAGTGTTTCTCCAGTGCAAGGGCCCACACTGAAGCCAAAGGGGGCACTCCTGGGTGCCATTTTGCCTTAGAGCCGGACATGCCGCCTCGCAAGGGGCCCTTTACCACTCCAACTAAGAGGTATAAGGCCCCTCGCGAGGCGGAACGTCCGGTTCTAAACCGGAAGTGACACGCGCGGTATGCGCGCGCGCACGTTTCCCCAGCAACCCTCAGGTGGTCGGTGGGCAGAGGGGTAAATTGCCAGGGGTTTGCCCACCACCAGCGGGCACCTGGCAACCCTACACAGAATGGTCTGTTGCACCAGCAGGGGAAAAGCCACACGCCAGAGTTGCTCCTGCTCCGCATGGTCGGGGCCAGATTCGACAGCCAGCTCCTGCTACCTCCGCCTGCAGGGATGAAATGAGGACACACAGGCTAAGAACTCCCCCCTTTAATGCATTGTCTTGAAAACCAAATTACAATTTGTATAGCAAAATATCAACCATGGACAAAACCACTAGAGCATATTCTGTCCTGAAGGAAAACAAGGAAGAGAGAAAAACTCCCGTATGACCCCCTACTCCCATACCAACCTATTCAACTAGTACAATCATTCTCTAAGGCCCTGTTTTGGGGGTCCCTGCCATATGAGGCTAGACAGGCGGTAACCCAAGAATGGGCCTTCTCGGTCATGGTGCCAAAAATTTGGATCTCCCACCCAGGGAAGTTTGATTGCCTTGCTGTATTGTTGTCTTACACCAGTGTGTAAAAGCTTTTTTGTTCTGTTCGGCATATTCCCAATAACAGTTATTGAACTCCTCTCTGGTTTTGGTGTTATATATATATGTGTGTGTGTGTATGTTTTAATTGAATTATTGTATATATACTTTAATTTAAATGCTTTTTAAGGTTGAAATGTTTTAAGGTTCGATGTTTGACACCTTGGGGACCTCATTTGGATGGAAAGGCAGCATAGATCATTTATGCATGGGAGTTTTACCTAAGGTTCGTTGCTCACTGGACCCACACTTTCCAATTGGGAATCTCTGCACCAGCAGCCTCCAAGCTCAAATCAAGTCCTGCTCCTTTAAATGCTGCTTTGTAATTGGATTACTTCGCAGTGCACACTGTGAGAGAAAATCCCTACCCAAAAACCCAATTGCTGCATAAAAAAGCATTTTAATAACAAATAACAAAAAATGGAGCAATCTGAAAGAGGGGGGGGGAATCCAACCCTCAGTTTTAAAAAGCCTTTCTTCTGCTCAGAAAGAGCTCCAAGGAAGCTGGAAGCATTTGACTCCCCACCTCTTTACACACTGCTTTGTGTTTGGCTGTGAGAGAAACCAAGCTTCTGTGCCCAGTGCTTTGCTTTCTGCACGGAGATTTCAGCCGGGCTGAGCTCAGGGGAGAGTGAGGAGTCGGTTTAACAGAGGAATGGGAAGACCAGGACATTGCAAGGGCTGGCAGTGAGGTCATCTCTAATGGACAGAAAACTCATGCAGAACTTCAAGGAGCAACCGAGTCAGACAGGAGGCGAGCATGAGTCCAAATACCCATGCATAAATGGCCGTAGTAATGTTTTAAATAAAAAATAAAAATGAACAAAATCTTGTGCTTGGAGTGCAGTTCTAAAGCCATATGAGCAACTGGAACATGTTCCTGGAGCTAGTGGACTTGTGAGGAGGAAACATGGTGCTGTCTGCCTTCTACTGAGTCAGACCACTGGTCCATCAAGGTCAGTATTGTCTACTCTGACAAGTGGTGGCTCTCCAGGATCTCAGGTCAAAGTCATTCACATCACCAACTATCTGATCTTTTTAAGCAAGAGATGCCACAGATTGAGCTCGAGACCTTCTGCATGCAATGCAGATGCTCTGTCATGGAGCCCTGCCCCTCCCCCAATGAAAGATCAGATTGTATGGCCAATAACTCTTCCAGCTTCAAGAGTACTGACTCTGGAATATCAAGCATCCTCAAGGATACAAAAACTTGCCATTTGTGATTTAAGGGATCTTCATTACCAACTGTAATTACCAGGAAGCCACTGCCTTCAGTTTGCTAGACCTCTGCAGACTGTCAATGATTGGATGTTTTGGATGTCATTAATTCATAGTGTTGTCATAAGTTAGAAGGGACTTGATGGTGCAAAATATGCACATTACCAGCTGGTGATTTTCACACTTTGGTTAAGTGATATCTGAAAACAGAAGAGGGCCAGAGAATGTGCAATTAGTGATGAACAGGGCAAGCGGTAATATAGTATTGGTATACTGTTTGAGTTTCAAAAACATAACAACACAAGAAGACTCCTGCTAGATCAGACCAGTGGTCCATCTAGTCCAGCATCCTGTCTCACACAGTGGCCAACCAGTTCCTCCAGAGGTCCAAGAAGAAGAAGAGTTGGTTTTTATATGCTGATTTTCTCTACGTTTTTAAGGAGAATCAAACTGTTTTATAATCTTCCCTTCTTCTCCCTACAACAGACACCTTGTGAGGCAGGTTGAGGCTGAGAGAGCTCTAAGAGAACTGTGCCTAGCCCAAGGTCACCCAGCAGGCTTCATGTGGAGGAGTGGGGAAACGAACCAGATTAGAGTCTGCTGCTCATGTGGAGGAGTGGGGAATCAAACCCAGTTCTCCAGATTAGAGTCCACCGCTCTTTAAGCTGGAGGACCTCAAAGAAGAACTGAAGGTCAGGAGTTACAGTCAGACATTATGTTCCTTGTGCTGTGACGGCACGTATGGAATGCAGTTCTCCCAATATGTGCAGTTGCCATTTCTTCTGAAAGGACCAAAGTGTTGATTTTCTACCTTGATAGATGTGTCCCTTGCCCCCCAAAAGGGAAGTGTGAAAAGGGAAATTAGGGTTATGTTATTCTGCTCAGGTTATTCTGTTTTTAAGGCTACTGTTTGCAAAAGTTGATAGTGACCGAATATTTATTCAGGTTCTGTTGACTATGAAAACATCAAAAGTTTGGCTTTGTGGGAGGTGGGAAGGAACGGCCAAGTGAAGCTTATAAAGAGAGTAAGTCAGTCAGTAACGTGTGTATTCCTCACACCGGAGTCCTCCGGAGCAGAGATGGCCTCCATCATGGTGTTCCTCATGTACAGCTGGGTTTTTTTACCTTTGCTTACTGCCGGTGCAGGTAGGAAATATTCTTTACCTTTGATTTCCATGGATCTCTTCTGCCTGAACATAATTGGTGTGGGGTTGTATTTATAATTCTTTTAGAGACACAAATGGACAATTTTAAGGGGATGTGATAGAGATGTGCTAAATCAATAGTGTGACGATACCATATAGCGAACATTATCTAGACCAGTGGTTGCCAACGTAGAGCACACGCCCCACAGGGGGGCAATTTGATTTTTAAGGGGGGCAATTCGAGAATGAGTTATTAACAGTGAATTTTTTGCATTTCTTATGGTTCCAGGGGCCTCATATATGGTATAGAAATATATATTGTGGCATACACGTTTTTAAAATTAAAATCAGAATGTACACAGCGGTCAGCTGGTGACAATGTCACGGGGGAGGGGGCATCCGGATTTTAGAGATGCTTAGGTGGGACATGGCCAAAAAAAGGGTTGGGAACCACTGCTCTAGACCCTTTCAGACAACTAAGATTTGGTGGAGCTGATTCATAGGTAAGTATAGGGAGTGAAAGCTAGAGGAGCGCTTTCTGGCAAACATTTATTATTCATTTATTTAGAGTATTTTGTAAAACCCTGCCCTTTCTCCAAGGAGCTGAGGGCAGTGTGCTTCAGTCTCCTGTCTTCTATGTCACCCTCACAACAATCCTGTGAGGTAAGTAAGGCCGAGAGTAGGTGACTGGCCCAACACCTCCCAGCAAACAACCATGGCAAAGTGTGGACACGAACCTACAACTCCTAGCTCATCCTACATGGATCTTGTTTTTATAACCTTATCGTGTTTCCATTTCAGTCCCCAGTCCCTGTGCCTTGCCATTTATTTACAAGCACACATTCTATTCTTCTTGCACTGGAGATGCAAGGGATTCGAACCTGGGTTTCCCAGATGTTATCCCAACACTTGAACCACTACATCACACTAGCTCTCACTTGGTATGGTGATCTCCTTAAAAATACTGCGGATCTGAAACAAACACGGCTGATCTGAACACCCCCCCCCCTCCAGGGAGTTAAGATCAGCAGGGAGGAACTGAAGATTGGGCTGTCTCTCAGCCGGGAGACAACTACCGTCTTCAGTTTCCATCCCTGCCTCAATCAAGCGCCACATGGGGCTAGGGCAGGGAGGGAGTGAAAATCCCGCTGTCTCCCAGCCAGGAGACAGCTGTGATCTTCAGTTTACCATCCTGTAGGTTTGGGAAGTTCTGGACTTTAGATGGCAATGCTAAACCAAAAATGGCATAATTTAGCGTCGCTGCTTACTCCAAAATCCCAGATTTCCGGAAGCTGCAGCGAGGCCAGAGCAACCAGCCAGCAGCAGGTAATTGAGGCTGCAAGGCCAAAGTGTCCTGAATAATGCCCAATGAATTTGGGCATTAACAATTTGAGTTTCCACTTTTCGGCTCCCATTTATTGCTGCCATTTATTTGCTGGCAAACACCCCACACTCCCCCGAAAAATACCAAAACAGTATTTTTTTTCCTGGTATGGCATATTGACCACAATAGGTTTGTATTTCATTATTTCATTAGAGAATTCATGATGAGAAAACTGATGCTTAGCATTTTCTGCCAGTGATCCTTCCCTGATTTAAATGGTCCCTGTTCCCCTCAGATGGTTGTTAGTCATGTTCCATATGCTGGAGAAGATCCCAAAGTAACCCCATATTTATAAGGAATTATGGCATTTCCTAAATCTTCAGTGTTTAATTTGTATGAATTTATCAAATCATGGGGGAACTATGTTGCAAGCTTTAATAACATGCAGCTTGCATCATACAAATAAATAAATAAATTGTTTATTACGGTCCTGTGGCCAGACATAAAATATTTACAGGTACATTGCCCTACCCAGAGCGACAGTATAAAACAATACATTTTAAACTTGAATCATATATAATCATACACAAAATAAATTGAATTAAGAACCAAAAAGGTTAAAACAATATAAATGTAGGGTCTTTTGTACTTACGCACATTTGTGAGGCTAGTATTTGGGCCAGGGTATATGTTTTTAAGGAATAGTATAATAAATATACATATTTTCCAACATTTGTTTAGATTTATGTTTTTAACTTATAGGCCATACATTTAGATTGTCAAGACTGTATGAACAACTCCTGGTCTGTCCATATGGATAGCTTTCAACCACTTTCCCATCTTGACAAACTGCCACTAAATCCAGCCTCTCCATATTCTGATTTCCACGTAGCTGTAGAGTACGGAGGGAACTCCAATGGGCAGGCCTGCGTCTTCCCCTTTGCCTACAAGAGCCGTACATTCTACACCTGCACCAAGGAAGATACTAAGGAAGGGAAATTCTGGTGTGCCACCACTGGCAGTTATGACAAGGACAAGAAATGGAGCTACTGTGCGGACACAAGTAAGTAAATCTCCAGTGGCCAACCAGAAGCCCTTCAGGATAAAAGCCCCACCAGATCCCACCCACTTTCTAAAATACTTGGCAGATACCAGTAAAGGTGTTGGCAGGAATCCTGGCTAGGCTTACCAGGTCCTGTTGGTCCATGGGTGGGACGTTTCTTGGAGTGTGCGGTGCACACGCGCGCCTGGCAAGTTGCACCCGCACGCCCACGCATCTACGTCACTTCCGGTTTACTTGGAAGTGATGCCGATGCTCTGTCAATCTTGGCTGAAAACCATAGAGTTTCGGCCGAAGTTGCTAGAGCGTCCACGTTGCTTCTGGGTAAACCCTGAAGCGATATAGGCTCGTTGTGCATATGTACGTGCACACGGTGTCCCCCAGCCCTCAGCTGGTTGGTGGGAAGCCCGGTGGATTGGCGGGCTTTTACCCGCCACCACTGGGCACTTGGCAACCCTAACCCTGGCACCCATGGTCACCATATTGGGAACCCCTAAATTACATATTATACTGAAGTAATGCATTTTTTGATAGGGATTCAGTAAGTTTGTATTTCATTAGAGAATTGTTGATGGGAAAATTGAATCTTAGCCTATTCTACCAGTGATTCTTTCCTGATTTAAATGGTCCTTGTTCCCCTGAGATGGTTGTTAGTCCCACCAGGGGTCAGGAAAGAGCTGAGTATCTGTGACAGGATTCTGGAAGCATTGTTTCCAAAAAACTTGAATACATGAAGCTGCATTATGCTGAGTTAGACCATTAATCCTTCAAGGTCAATTTTGTTTAGCAGTATATCTCAGGGGTCTCAGGTAGAGATCTTTCTCAAGATCTGATCCTTCTCAATGGAGATGGTAGGGATGGAGCCTGAGGCCTTCTACATGAAAAACAGATATCTTAAGGGTATTGAAGTATGTCTGTAAAGTTGTTAAAGAGATTAAGACTTGTGTTTAAGAGAACTAGGTTAAATATAGGTAGTTGGACAATAAGAATAGAATAGATAAGTTTAATGTTTATTTTAGCTCTTTACAGATATAGACACAATAACCAGGTTCAAATATTTGATAAGGAGAATATTATTACAGATTTATAATGAGAATTCACAAAATAATAAACATTTTAGTCAGGTGGAGGAGATTAAAAGAATGATTTCAATAAAAGGATAAGAAATAAACTATATTGGTGTTTAAGAGAAGTCTGTGTGAAATATAACCGTGTAATATGTGGTAGATACAAGAGTGTATACCCAGATTAATTTAAGGTGTTAGATTGTAGAATAGTAGTTGTTTATGGTTATTTATTGATATATGTTCAGTGTTTTTTTGTATTGCAAAAGTCTGTAATCATAAAAAATTAAAAATTAAAAAACAACAACAGATGCTATCACAGAACCACATCCTCTTTGCTTGGCACTGACAAGAGTTTTGTATTTCAGGACTCCATAAAAATCATATGGGCCCCTGCGTCTTCCCTTTTCTTTACAAGGGCAAGACCTATTCCTCATGCACAACAGCGGGGGCATCGACTGGGAAGCTCTGGTGCTCTCTTACCAGTAACTACGATAAGGATCCCAGATGGACATACTGCGATCCCTCAGGTATGAAAAAAAGCAAAACAAAGGAAGGGAAAGCTTAGTGGATCTCTAATGAGTTGGGATGATCATGTGTTTTGTGGTTCTGGAGTGCTTTTCCCTGCATACAGGCATATGCAGGTAAAGCGGCATACCTGTGTTCCACTGTGCCAGTGGTTGTTAAACTGCAGCCTTTCGGGGGGCACGTGGAACACAGAGGAAAGGTGAATTTTCAGAGAGGAAAAATATTGAGACGTTTTGTTATTTTTTCAGCAGCAGAGATACAGAATGGCAGACAGGAGGATGGCTTTGCTAACCACAGATACTGCAACTGGTAGAGAAGCAGGAATGTTGGGGATTCAATGCGAGTTCCATTTCTGTCAAGGCAGTTAAAGGGTTAATTTGTGTATATCAACAGCTTAGATAGTCTCAAGATGATGATGAAATAACAGATGTCAGTATTCTATTGGCTAGCAAATCGCCATTGCAAACATGCCTGAAGTCACGGAGTCAGAATTGTCTTTATTGCCCTGTTCCTTTGTTAAAGCAGTAAAAGTTTAGGGCAGGTGTTATTAACAGTTTGAATCTCACAGATGCAAGATGCTTGTTTCAGATCTCTTGAGCTGGAACACAAACAAAGAGAATTAAGCCATAGTACCTGCTAGAGTCTCTAGCAAGTTTTATAGGGAACTAGACAGTAAAGATTGTTATTTGTTATCATCCCATGTAACCTACCCTGTTTAGGAAAGTAAAGGATTTTTGTTTGATTAAGAGAAAGTCTTTGACTCTGTTTATTGGGTGCTCTGACCTGACCCTTTTTAACCACAACCACGATTCCATGGGCCTTAATATCCAACAAGGAAGCTACACAAACCTCTAACCAGAGGAAATCTTCCTTAGTCTCACTCTGTTCTGATTGGATCTGCTTTTAGTAATGTGCTTGGGATGTCTGTTGAAGTCCTCTTCCAACTGGCAGTGACAGATTGTTACTCTGTCCCAATAATCTTTACACAGGCACCGAGCATCTCTGCACAAGACCACCCGATCCTCCTCCTTAGAACAGTACCGCCTTAACTGACTTTTCTCCATGCAGGTCCCATGAATCCCAGCAGAGCATTTTTGGGTGGTTGAGGACCTTGCCTCCCTTTTCCACGAGCAGAAAAGCTTGTTGGATCCAGTCTATTATATGTGCAGTTTATAGGGGACCTGAATTTAAAAAATCTAAGGAACACTGACTGAGGTACATGGAGAATGCTTACCAGAGTGGGAATGGTTCTGTGGCTTAAGTTTGAGAGTTTATTTATATAGATATGGTGCTTGGTCCATAAGGGCAGCTGCGAGGCTAATGACTCCTACTTTTATCAATAAAATGCACTTGATCCTGGCACCACAACCACCAGATCACACTGTTTCCACAGTCCCTATTAATGTAGCTTCTCCTGTTCCTATGCTTCCTCCGCAGAACCCCGCCCGTGCCACTTTCCCTTTATTTTCAACGGGAAATCCTACTCCGCCTGTACCAAGGAGGGAGCTGGGGATGGATAGCTGTGGTGCGCCACAACAGCTAACTATGACAGCAACAGTAAATGGAAGGCATGCTCTCTTCAAGGTAAGGAATGTGGTAGTGGCAAGTAGGGCTGTGCAAAAAAAAGTTTGGTAAATTTTGGGTTTGCATTTATTGGACCCATTTCTTTTTTGGGAAACCTGAAATAAGCCAAATATCCACCTTGGTAAATGGACATTTTGGCTTTATTTCCAGGTTTCCTGGGGGAAAAAAAGGGTCCGCTATAGTATATAGGAATTTTTTTGAGGAGCTCTTGGGGGGGGGCATGTTTTGAGGTAGAGTCACCAAATTTTCAGGATAGCTGCAAGGGACCCTCTTTGCATGAACACCAAAGTTTGGTAATGTGCCCTTGAAAGGGTCACCCCCATTCTCCATAGGAAAGGATTAAAGAGTTTACAATGCTTTCCTAAGGAGAATGGAGATGACCACTTTGGAGGCCATAAAATCTGACCCCCCCTTTCACAAACTTTACCAACCTTTGGGGTTCATGCAAGGAGAGACCATTGCAGCTACCCTGAAAATTTGGTGATACTACCTCAAAAAACACCCCCTCAGAGCGCCTAATAAAATTCAAGTTCGGAAAAGTCCAGGAAAAGCTGAATCTGACAAAAGCCCAGTACCTATTTGGCTTTTTCGGCGATTGGCTAACTGGATTAGGCTTGATTCCCAGTTTTAATATTTGGCTGATATTAAACCTGAAAGAAGACAAAAAGTCCTTTTCCAGGTTTATCTTCAGTTCAGTAAACCAGATATGCACAGCTCTATTGGCAAGTCTCTGTTCTATTCAACCTGGAATCCAGAGCTTAAAAAGAAAGAACATTCTCGAGAAAATGCTAGCTAACACCAACAAAACGTCCGTCTCTTTGGAATTCCAAATTTGATAAGTCAAACCAAAACTACATTGCAAGCTTTATTCAAATACAGGTGCCAAGATTGCATGACAAAAGAAAAAGGAAAGGAAAATAACCCCAAATTAATTGAGTTAAGAACCAAAAAGGTTAAGACAATATAAATGTATGGTCCTTTGTATTTATGCAGATTTAGGAGGCTACTATTTGGGCCAGGATATATGTTTTTAAGGAATATTGTAATAAATATACATCTTTTCCAAAATGTGTTTAGATTTATACTTTACACTTATAGACCATACAGTTTGATTGTCAAGACTGCGTGAACAACGCCTGGTCTGTCGATATGGAGAGCTTTCCCATTATGACCAACTGCCACTAAATCCAGCCTCTCTGTATTCTGATTTCCCCATCGCTGTAGAGTATGAAGGGAGCTCCAAGGGGCAGGCCTGCGTCTTCCCCTTTGTCTACAAGAGCCGTATATTCTACACCTGCACCAAGGAAGGTACTAAGGATGGGAGATTTTGGTGCGCCACCACTGGCAGTTATGACAAGGACAAGACATGGAGCTACTGTGCGGACACAAGTAAGTTCACCTGGTGTGTGGAAGCAGTTACTGCTGAAGCAACTTAAAAAAAAATCTGCACAGTCAATTAAATCTCCAGTGGCCAGTCAGAAGCTCTTCAAGATAAAAGCCCCACCAAATCCTGCCCACTTTCTAAAACACTTGGCAGATACCAGCAAAGGTGTTGGCGGGCACCCTGGCACCCCCGCGCTCCATATTGGCAACCCCTGGACTTCATGTAATACTGAAGTCCTCCATTTTTTTTGGTAGGGATTCAGTAAGTTTGTATTTCATTAGAGCATTGTTGATGAGAAAATTGAATCTTAGCCTTTTCTACCAGTGGTCCTTTCATGATTTAAATGGTCCTTGTTCCCCTGAGCTGGTTGTTAGTCCTACCAGGGGTCAAGGAAGAGCTGACTATCTGTGACAGGATTCTGGAAACTTGAATACATGAATCTGCCTTATGCTGAGTCAGACCACTGATCCCCCAAGGTCAGTTTTATTTAGCAGTATATCTCTGGGGTCTCAGGTGTTGATCTTTCACAAGATCTGATCCTTCTCAATGGAGATGATGGGGATGGAGCCTGGAACCTTCTACATGTAAATCAGATGCTCTACCACAGAACCACATCCTCTTCGCTTGGCACTGACAAGAGTTCTGTATTTCAGGACACCGTGGAAATAGTATGGGCCCCTGCGTCTTCCCTTTTCTTTACAAGGGCAAGACCTATTCCTCGTGCACAACAGCGGGGGCATCGACTGGGAAGCTCTGGTGCTCTCTTACCAGTAACTATGATAAGGATCCCAGATGGACATACTGCGATCCCTCAGGTATGAAGAAAAGCAGAACAAAGGAAGGGAAAGCTTAGTGAATCTCTAATGAGTTGGGATGACCATCTGCTTTGTGACACTGGGGTAGTTTTGCCTTCATATACGTATATACAGGTAAATGAGCATACCAGTGTTCCACTGTCCCTGTGGTTGTTAAACTGCAGCCTTTCTGGGATTGGGGTAGAAATGACAGAGGAAAGGTGAACTTTCAGCAAGGAAAAATATTGAAACAACTTGTTATGGTATTCTTTTAGCAGCAGAGATACAGAATGGCAGACAGGAGGACGGCTTTGCTAACCACAGATACTGCAACTGGTAGAGAAGCAGGAAGCGACAGGAATTTCTAGCCACAGGAAGTCTTCCTAAGTCTCCCTCTGGTCTGATTAGTAATGTCCCTGGGATGCCTGTTGAAGTCGTCTTCTGACGGGCAGTGAAAGATTGTTACTCTGTCTGTCCCAAAAATCTTTACACATGCAGCTAGTGTCTCTGCACAAGATCATCCGATCCTCCTCCTTAGTATAGTCCTGTCCTACCTAGCTTTTCTCCACGCAGGTCCTATGAACCTCAGCGGAGCATTTTGGGTGGCCGAGGAGCTTTCCTCCCTTGCCCATGAGCAGAAAAGCTTGTTGGATCCAGTCCATTATACTTGACCATTTGGGCAGTTTAGAAAGGACTTGAGTTTTAAAAGTCTAAGGAACATTGACTGATGTATATAGAAAATGCTTACAAGAGTAGGATGTTTCTGTGACTTAAGTTTGAGAATTTCGTTATATAGATGTGGTCCTTGGTTCATAAAGGCAGTTGGGAGGCTAATGGCTCCTGCCCTTATCAATAAAATGCACTTGATCTTGGCCCCACAACCACCGAATCACACTGTTTCCTCAGTCCCTATTAATGTAGCTTCTCCTGTTCCTATGCTTCCTCTGCAGAACCCCGCCCATGCCACTTTCCCTTCATTTTCAAGGGGAAATCCTACTCCACCTGTACCAAGGAGGGCGCTGTAGATGGACAGTTGTGGTGTGCCACAACAGCTAACTATGACACAGACGGTAAATGGAAGGCATGTTCTGATCAAGGTAAGGATTATGGTAGAGGTACATCTCTGTTCTGTTTAACCTGGAATTCAGAGCTAAGAAAGAAAGAAAGAAAGAAAGAAAGAAAGAAAGAAAGAAAGAAAGAAAGAAAGAAAGAAAGAAAGAAAGAAAGAAAGAAAGAAAGATTCTTGAGAAAAAGCTAGCTAACACCAACAAAAAGTCAGTCTCTATGGAATTTCACATTTGATAAATCAAACCAAAACTACATTGCAAGCTTTAAGCAAATAGAAGTGTCAGGACCGCATAACAAAATAAAAGAAAGGGAAATGACATAACCCAAAATGAATTGAATTAAGAATCAAAAAGTTTCAGACCATGGTCCTTTGCATTTATGCACATTTACGAGGCTACTATTTGGGCCAGGATTTGTATTTTTAAGGAATATTTTAATAAATATACATATTTAGATTCATGCTTTTAACTTACAGATATTGAGCCCATACACTTATATTGTCAAGACAGCATGAACAACGCCTGGTCTGTCTGTTTGGAGAGCTTGGAAACCATTTTTCCATTATGACCAACTGCCACTAAATTTATCCTCTCCGTATTCTGACTTCCCCATCACTGTAGAGTACGAAGGGAGCTCCAAGGGTCAGGCGTGCATCTTCCCCTTTGTCTACAAGAACCGCACATTCTACACCTGCACCGATGAAGGTACTGAGGACGGGAGATTTTGGTGTGCCACCACTGGCAGTTATGACAAGGACAAGAAATGGAGCTACTGTGCGGACACAAGTAAGTTCACCGGGGGCTGCAATGCTCACAAGCTGTGCTCAGATATTGGGCTATAGAGAAAGAAAAAGGTCAGTTAATTTCAATTAGTCCATTTGTATGCCACCTTTCTGTCTCATTAAGGGGCCCAAATTGGCTAATGACCCATAAAATATAACCATATCTAAGATGATAAAAGGCTATCGTATTTTGGTCACGTCATGAGACGACAAGAGTCACTGGAAAAGACAGTCATGCTAGGAAAAGTTGAGGGCAGCAGGAAAAAAGGAAGACCCAACAAGAGATGGATTGACTCAATAAAGGAAGCCACAGCCTTCAGTTTGCAAGATCTGAGGAAGGCTGTCAAAGATAGGATATTTTGGAAGACTTTCATTCATAGAGTTGCCATGAGTCGGAAGCAACTTGACGGCACTTAACACAAAAAACAAGATGATAAAATGCACAGTTTATGCCATGGGAAGGGTCGATCTTGTAGAAAGGTTTTCTAGAGTCATAAAAAGTTTTAAGCCTGCTCTGAGGAGATAGTGGTGATCTCTATTCCTGGTTCTACATGTCACAGTGATGTCAGTGTACTACCTGCCATAGATGGAAAATGAGAAGAAGAGCTATGCATTGGAGCACAGGAAGTGTGCCCAAAGGCCAAATTATGTATTTGGTAGAGTAGAGCAGTCATTCCTAACCTTGACGGTACGGTGACCCACAACTCCACATTTACTTGGTAGGGCGTTTTGGGTTTTTTTCCATCAAGGTACAGCTGACTCATGGTAACTCCGTAGGTTTTTCAAGGCAAGATACGTTCAGAGATGGTTTGCCATTGCCTGCCTCTGGGTCACGACTCTGGTATTCCTTGAAGGTCTCCCATCCAAATACTTGCCCAGGTCGATACTGATAGTGTGTGATTGGCCCAAGGCCACCCAGCGAGTTTCCAGGGCAGAGTGGGGAATCGAACCTGGGTTTCCCAGATCCTAGTCCAACACTTTAACCACTATGCTATGCTGGTTCTCACTTGGTATGGTGACCCCTTAAAAACACAGTTGTCTTATTTCTCTGTGTGCTTCTTTTTCCAGGGTACCAACAGCAACCCAGTGATGACTATTGTGATTAATTCAGCAATGAAAATAAGCCGTGACGTAGTTCTCTGTGTAGTACAAAAGTTGTCTAACCCACAGGCTAAGATTTGCCTGCTAATCCCTGCCCTCTGTACCTCTACCTTCAGAGACTAGGTGGGTGTTACCCAAAGTCTTATCTACTCTGTTTTAGGCCAAAATGTTTATTTTAACCCAGGCTTTTAATTAACAGCTTGATCTTTGACCAGCAACCGCTTCTAGTCTGAGAAATGTTTTGTGAGGCTCATTTGAAGATGCCCATTGTTTTGATGCTCTGCCTGGGTTTCTAATGCTGGGCTTTTAATAGTTGATTCATTGTTAACAGCTTTTTTGGTATTTTATGTTCTTTGATCATGTTTTACTGTGCAAGATGCCTCAGCCAGGTTGTCTGGAGAGGTGGAATAGCAGTTTTCTAAATAATAAATAAATAAATACAACACAACCTCTCTAATATTCTGCCTCTCTAATAATCTTGGAAATTGACTGTCTTGCATGCCTTCTTAAATGGATTGAGGGAAGGCCCCCTCAGCACCCACTTTGGTTGGCCAATCTGTTACCCAAATATACTATATGTATATATATCTCAACTATAGTAGTGTCTTCCTTTAACATGTCAAGGGTTCATATCCACGTACACTCAGTGCCATTATTATTGGGAGCTTCTGCCAGGTGTATACTGGGGTCCAAGATTAGGTCTAATGCTTCACATGAATAGGACATGATGGGTAGCCGTGTTAGTCTGTCACTAGCAGTAAAAAAGAGTAGGAGTCCAGTAGCATCTTAAAGACTAACAAAATTTCTGGCAGGGTGTGAGCTTTCATGAGACATAGCTCACTTCTTCAGATACAGCTAGAATGTCATTCCATCCACAACTTAAGGATAGATGGAATCACACTCTAACTGTATCTGAAGAAGTGAGCTGTGGCTCATGAAAGCTCATACCCTGCCAGAAATTTTGTTAGTCTTTAAAGTGCTACTGGACTCCTACTTTTCTACTGCTTCATATAAAGTGTGCCGATTCTTTGAAATAAGAATACATAAGTTTAAAGTTTATTGAGAAAACTATTACCATAGGGAATTAGCAAACAGAATACAAGATCGTGCACACAGATGACGAAATCATGCACGTTAACTAACAGTTCTATAAATCCTTACTTCTGCTATAACCTAAGCTCAGCAAAGTAACTAAGGTTGTTTATGCATAGGTACTTTTACTCATGTTCACCCCTGGTCAGCCTCAGTTGTTCCTTGGAGTTATGAATGAGTTTTCCGTCCGTTAAAGATGACCTCACTGCCAGCCCTCACAAATCCCGGGACTTCCCGTTCCTCTGTTAACTCAATTCTTCCCTCTGCCCTGAGCTCAGTCCTGGTGAAATCCCCATGCATAAGACAAAACACAGGACACACGAGCTTGGTTTCTCTCAGCTGGGTGACCTTGGGCTAGTCACAGCTCTCTTAGAGCTCTCTCAGCCCCACCTACCTCACAGGGTGTCTGTTGTGGGGAGGGGAAGGGAAGCCGGTTTGATTCTTCCTTAAGTGGTAGAGAAAGTTGGCATGTAAAAAACCACCTCTTCTTCTTCTTCTTCTTCTTCTTCTTCTTCTTCTTCTTCTTCCTCTTCTTCTTCCTCTTCTTCTTCTTCTTCAGCAGCAGCAGCAGCAGCAGCAGCAGCAGCAGCAGCAGCAGCAGCAGCAGCAGCAGCAGCAGCAGCAGCAGCGTTATAACCTTCTAAGCCCACTGAAGTCAATAGGCTTAGAAGGATATAACTCTCTTTAGGTTTCCCATGTTGGTACAGTTTTGCATTTGCATTCCTCTTCCAGGCTCCCATTAACTCTTACATAGGGTAATTTCTATTTCCCTCTTTTTTTGTTTTCGTGTAATTGACACAACTGCTGTCAGCCTACTGGGCCTCCCGAAGCACATTCAGTTGCTGATATTTTGGGATCCTCATCCTTTTCTTCTAGTTAATTTACAAAGACATTTCCCCCTCCCCCCCTACATATCAGGAAAGTCCTCCAAGTATGTAGAAATCCCCACTCCAAGTATGTAGAAATCCCGCTGTCCGGGCTTTTTACTCTTTTCTTAATGAACACAAATGACAGTGCTGGCAATTATAGCAGATAATATTAATTAAGGCGAGAAGAATCACAAAGCGGCTGTCCCGAGGTTTTCTGTGGGTTAACAAAACTATGCTTTGTTTCCTGTACAATGATGATGTTGGGTAAGCCTACAAACCTTTGGGAGGCTTCGGGTGTGTGTGTACTAAATCACTAGCGAGGAAGATAAAGCAAGGCAAACATTAAGCAATGATGTTTCCTGGAAGATTCAATGGCTATAAAACAGTGACTCATGAAATATGCAAAGTAAGGCTATAAATATAATCTAAGGTTGATGGCTATTTGCCTGTCTGGAGCATTGAGGTTACAGCCTTGTAACCACCAGTCTCTCAAAAGGTGATTTGCTAGGGTTGCCAACCTCCAAGTGGTATTCAAAAATCACAGATGTAGGCTAATGATTCACTTATATCAATATTTATAAATATAATTTCCTCAGATTGCACTATTGCTTCATAGCACCTTTTCAATCAACAAAATTAAATGTACAGTTTTATATATACAACAAGGCAAAATTCATAAAAAATCAAATTCAACAGAAATTAGCAATTGACTTGTGGTGTCTTTCTTTCATGAATTATGCATATATTGTCCATAAATGTCCTTGAGTCCAGTTGGGTAGAACAGGATTCCGGTATCTTTGCCTGTTTCAATATTTCTTCAGCTACCCTGAAGGACATATATTTATGACGTCTGGATCCTCTCTCAGAACGTCCCTTGTATCCTCAGCATTTGTTTGTAATATCAGAATGCTGGTCTGTTGATAAATTATTTAAATAGAACTATAAATTAACATTCTAAGCATTGCAATATTAATTATTTTACACATATATAATATAATTACAATTATACTTACAATCATAAATGAATTTTCATACCCCGCAGAGGACGGAAAACTTAGTTGTAAATCTTTCAGACTATACTCCAACTAATGAGGAACTTCGAGTTTTAAATTTAGGTTTAGGTTTCACTCCCACTCCTAAATATTCTGCTATGCAGACCCGCATTGATATCTTTAAATTGGTTAGACAGCTTAAATTAAGGGATTTTTTTAAGCAGAGCACCCCACAACCCACAGGCTTTAGAATAAAATCAACTTTCATACCTCCAGTGCAAAACCATTTGATATCTACATTTCAAGAATTAGTACTAAAGGATGTAGAAAGAATAGAACAGAAGAAGATTCCATATCAGCAGAACATTACTAAAGAAAAAAGGGAAATTATTAACAAGCTGAAAAAAATTCCCAATCTAATTATCAAACAAGCCGATAAGGGCGGGGCTATTGTCCTGCTTAGGAAAACGGATTATGATTCAGAATGTCATAGGCAACTTAGTAATGAAGAGTTCTATAAAAAATTGCGAGGTGATCCTACTTCCATAGTATTGAATCGTATCAAAACTGTAATTTTTGAAGGTCTCTCATTGGACTATATAACAAAGAAAGAAGCTGATTTTCTATATAATAAGTTTGTTAGAATTCCTATATTCTATGTTTTGCCTAAGATACATAAAGGGAGAATACCCCCTCCAGGACGCCCCATAGTTTCGGGCATAAATGGACCACTTGACCACATCTCCAAATATCTGGAAAGTCATTTGCATAAATTTTCTACAGATACACCATCTTATATTTTGGATTCCACGCATTTTATTAAGGATATTGAAAATCTTCCTAATATGCCTAATATAATAATAGCCACCATGGATGTAAGGGCTCTTTATACTAATGTTCCCTTAGAAGAGACCCGTGAAATTATAGAAAGACTACTCGCGAGTAGAGCAGACCAAACACCTCCGACCCATTATTTAATGGATCTGCTGGACCTACTCCTGGAGAACAATTATTTTAGGTTTGGTGAAGAAATGTATCAGCAGATTAAGGGAGTAGCGATGGGGTCAGCAGCGGCTCCATCGGTGGCAAATATCTTTATGATTTCTTTTGAAAAGAGGTTTATTTTTTGTAATGAGGTATTTAAAAAACATGTTCTATTCTTTCGCCGTTTTGTGGATGATCTGATCATGTTATTTGACAATCAAGAGAATTGTAATGTGTTTTTGGAACAGCTTAACCAATACAATGAGCATATTCAGTTTGATTTTCAGACGGATCATGACAGTCTACCATTTCTTGATGTAATTGTTAATGTTGACTCAGTGGGAAAGCTTTGGGTAGCTCCCTATAAAAAGCCCACAGATAAGGGAGCTCTGTTACATTATAAATCTCATCACCCCTCCTTTATGAGGAACAATTTACCTTATGGCCAGTTTTTAAGGTTAAAAAGGAATGCAACACGCACAGAGGACTATATAAAAGCAGCATCAGAATTGGAAGACACCCTTTTGAGCAGAGGTTATCCACCACATATCATCAATAGTGCACGCCTTCGAGCTGATGGGATAGATAGGTCTACTCTTTTTACTTGCAAGAAACGTGATAAACAGAATTTAACAGCTTCTTTACAATTTACACATTTGGCAACTAAGATAAAACAAATCATTTATAAACACTGGCACATAGTACAGAGCATTGCAGGATGTGCAATACCACCCTTGATTGGTTTTAAAAGAACGGGCTCTTTAAGAGATGCACTAATACATACAGATCTCAATGTAGCACCTCCCACCACAGGGGCTGTTGGACATCATCGCTGTGGATCATGCGCAGTCTGCCGGTTCTCCCTCCCAGTAAAGAGTTTCACAAGGGAAGACACTGGTTTCACATACGTACTGCGTCAATTTACAAATTGCTCCTCTGCAAATGTTATTTATTTAGTCATTTGTATGTGCAAATTAATTTATGTTGGAAAAACCACACGCCCCCTTAAATTAAGAATTGGGGAGCACAGGTCCAGAATAAAAAATCAAGTATTAGAAGCGCCCCTAGTGGAGCATTGGTTGAAGTGCAAACATACAGATAGTGACTTTCAGTTCTTTGCAGTTTGGCAAGCAACACCTAAGAAGTTCCAGAGATCTAACATAGAACGAATTTTAAGTCAGCAGGAAGCACGCTTTGTGCAACTCTTTGACTGCATATCCCCTAAGGGGTTAAATATGGCCAATGATCTTACCTCCTTCTTGTAAATTAACACCTGCACCTGGGATCGATCCTAATGAGTAATGCAGTAAGCATTTAAGTATACTGCCTGTATGGAATTAATTGACTGGAAACAAGAAAGGATTCTTGTCAGGTTGACACCACACAAGTCACTGTGTATGAAAATTCATTTATGATTGTAAGTATAATTGTAATTATATTATATATGTGTAAAATAATTAATATTGCAATGCTTAGAATGTTAATTTATAGTTCTATTTAAATAATTTATCAACAGACCAGCATTCTGATATTACAAACAAATGCTGAGGATACAAGGGACGTTCTGAGAGAGGATCCAGACGTCATAAATATATGTCCTTCAGGGTAGCTGAAGAAATATTGAAACAGGCAAAGATACCGGAATCCTGTTCTACCCAACTGGACTCAAGGACATTTATGGACAATATATGCATAATTCATGAAAGAAAGACACCACAAGTCAATTGCTAATTTCTGTTGAATTTGATTTTTTATGAATTTTGCCTTGTTGTATATATAAAACTGTACATTTAATTTTGTTGATTGAAAAGGTGCTATGAAGCAATAGTGCAATCTGAGGAAATTATATTTATAAATATTGATATAAGTGAATCATTAGCCTACATCTGTGATTTTTGAATACTACCAATTTACAGTTGAATTTACATTTTTTTGAAAAACCTCCAAGTGGTGGCTGGAGATCTCTCGCTATTACAGCCAATCTGAAGGCGACAGAGATCAGTTCACCTGGAGAAAGTGGCTGCTTTGGAAGGTAGACTCTATGGCAGGCATGTCAAACTCAATTGTTCCGAGGGCCGGATATGACATAAATGCCCCTTGGTTGGGCCGGGCCATACCTCGCCAGCCCAGATTGAGAGTGGGAGGGGTTGGCTGCCTCAGCTGCCTTGTGGGCCGGATAAAAGGTCTCAAGGGGCCGCATCCGGCCCCCGGGCCTTATGTTTGACACCCCTGCTCTATGGCATTATACCCCATTAAAGCCCATCATCTCCCCAAACCCCAGCCTTCCCAGGCTCCACTAAGGTTGCCAGGTACCCCCTCTCCTCCAGCAGGAGGAGGTGTTTGGGGCGGAGCTGGGGCAGGGATCGTGTGCGCGCGGCCACACAGACCCAATTGCGTCACTTCCGGTTTACAATTGGAAGCGCTGCATTGCAACGGGCCTCTTACCACTCAAACCCTGGGAGTTGGAGTGGTAAAAGGCCAGTCGAGGTGTGGCGCTTCTGGGTGTAAACTGGAAGTGACACAATCATGTCGGAGCGGATGTGCACACGATCCTTGCTCCTGAGCCGGGCAATGGATTGGCCAATCTAAGCGGCCTGGCAACCCTAGGCTCCACCCTCCAAATCTGCAGGTTTAGCAGACATAGAGTTGCCAGCCTCCACATGGGAGCTGGAGATCTCCTGGGATTACAGCTGGTCTCCAGACCACAGAGGTCAGTTCCCCTGGAGAAAATGGTTGCTTTATAAGGTAGACTGTATGGCAGTATGCTAACGTCCCTCCCCTCCTCAAACCCCACCCTCTCCAGGCTCCACTCTCAAATTTCCACGTATTTCCCAACCCAGAGCAGGCAGCCCTAGTCAATTGCCCTATACTCTTTTGGGAATTTTGGCATATATCATGTGGGAAAGAGGGTGGTACCACCCAGCTACACTTAGCACTTAAGCACCTTATTGCCCAATGATCTCAGAAGTGGGAGAAGGGGCACTGACCCATGTTCTCTTCTCCTCCCAGCCTTGCTCTTTCCAGCATCAAGAGGTAAGGCTCAGTATGTTCTCATCAGCTGGCTTTAGGGTTGCCAAGCCCCCACCAGGTAGGATGGCCAACCTCCATGTACTAGCTGGAGATCTCCTGCTATTATAAATGATCGCCGGCCAATAGAGATCAGTTCACCTGGAGAAAATGGCTGCTTTGGCAATTGGACTCTATGGAATTGAAGTCCCTCCCCAAACCCTGCCCTCCTCAGGTGTGCTAGGCCAGGTTGTCTCGGATTACTGATGGCTACTGGTCTTGAGAGCAGGCTGTTAGTAGTTCAGGAATGCAGGAATCCGGGGGAGGTCCCGCCAGGAGCTGGAAACCAAGATAAAGTTGGCGTGCAGAGGCAAAGTCAAAGGTTCGGTCCACAGGGTCAGAAGTCCGCAAAAGTCAGAGATCCTTTTGCAACAATTACTTTCGCAACGTCTGTCTGTTCCAAGCATGGTTTTAAGCTGTTTCTCTTTGCCTTAGTTCTTATCCACAGACAACTCACAGTCTTGGAGCTGTCTTCTTAGTGTCTGTAGGTGTGCACTTCTCATTTTACTTTGCAACTCCATTCTCCCTTTTTACCTGTGTTGTTGAGTGGCTTCAGGTGAGCTGGGGGGGGGGTCCTGCTTCTGTGGAGTTACAGCTGCATCTGGTTGTGCCGAAGGAGGTGATTCTGTGTTTACTTCCAAATCCTCAGCAGGGCTGGTGTTTACTTTACCCTGCCCTGCATTCTCAGCTGCCTGAGGTGCAATGCCCATTATTTCTCCCTGCTTTGGCTCTTCCTCTGATGATGCTTCGCCTGTTGAAGTCTGGGCCATGACATCAGGCTTTGCTCCGAAAATCTCCAGGTATTTCCCAATCCGGAGCTGGCAACCCGATCACCAGGGGAGGGGAATCTCCCACTCATGGCTCCCGTTTCCCTCCAAGAGAAAATAAAAGGGCTGCACCCTTTACTCAGTTGAAATCCCCCAAATTTGTTTCAGGGGAATCTGTAAAATATAATATGCAAATACATCACCAAGTTCTCGTAAATAATGGTTATTAAAATTCTACAAACAAAGCGTTGTGTTAAAATCAAATTACAATGTATACAGTAAAACTATGTACGAAACCACTAGAGCATATTCTGTCCTTATGATTCCCTGGAAGAAAACAAGGAAGAAACTCCCTATACCTATTAGAGATAAGATAAAGCGGTTTTGGCTCAATCTAAAAAGAATCATTCTTCTGCCTAAATGAATGTTGCAAACCTGTTAGTTGTGCAGTGTTTTCCCAACAAGAGTTCAAGATCAGTAGCGATTACCGCTGAAATGACCCTAGTATAAATGGGTTCAGTTGATGCAATATTTCTCTATTTTGCATAAGCAATTCCAGAGATACATTTAACCCCTTAGGTGTCACGTCTGGAGTCTAACAGTCCAATCGACTTCTTTTTTCAACAGAAGTCTTTCATTTTGACAATGGGTAATGAATAGGGTTGCCAGGTCCCTCTTTGCCTCCAGTGGAAGGTTTTTGGGGTGGAGCCTGAGAAGGGTGGGGTTTGGGAAGGAGAGGGACTTCAATGTCATAGAGTCCAATTGCCAATGCAGCAATTTTCTCCAGGGAAAATGATTTATATCGGCTGGAGATCAGTTGTATTAGCAGGAGATCTCCAGCTAGGTCTAATTTATGGTAAGCATACACTGTATTCTTTGTTTTTGAAGTTTAATAATATTCTTATATCTGTACAGTATGCTGGATGTGTTATGTTATGTTTTTTATAGAGGTCTTTGTACCCAATACCACTGCATGAATAAGGATTACTGTAACAAATGAATAAGACTAACAAATGAATAAGACTACTGCATGGATAAGGATTACCGCAACAAATGCATGAAAATCTCCTCAACTGAAGAAGCATCTTGAATTGTGAAACGATCACTGATCCGGAGGTGCCGTTTTGATTTTGATTTATCGTTCTTGGATGTTGACTTTTGGACTCTTACAGGAAATTGTGACTTTCCCTGACTTTAATTTACCTTTGGACCTATACAGGAATCTTTGGAATTCACACGAGACTGTGTTATTTCTTTTTGGATTCTTTTTGAATTATTTTTGGGAGCTTTTTTTGCCCCTATGAATTTTTTTGCTGATTTGCATTTATGATGGTGATGTAACCATTTATGTGTTAGTTGTATATTTTTACATAGGTGGTGTAACCTAATACAAAATATTCCCATCAGAGTGGGTGATGCTACCTTGATTTCTGTTGCCCTGTGGTAACTCTGTGGTTGGAGTACCTATACAAGTGTTTTCTTCTCACACCAAGTATTCTTTTCATTTGAGCCACTGTGCTGATGTTCTTTTTACTTTGTAAATTACAGCATAGATAGTTTGTTTTCTTAGCAGTACCTGGAGGTTGGCAACCCTAGTAATGAAAGATGAAATCTGAACCAGAGTCTGCAGTTTAGAGAGGAAGTGACTTCAATGTGGTATAATCCCATAGAATCCACCTTCCAAAATGGCCATTTTCGCCAGGTAAACTGATTCCAGTCGCCTGGAGATCAGGGGCGGAGAGAGTTTGGAGAGAACTGTGACTAGCCTAAGGTGACCCAGCAGGCTTCATGTGTAGGAGTGGGGAAGCCAACACGGTTCACCAGATTAGAGCCCACCGCTCATGTGGAGGAGTGGGGAATCAAACCCCCTTTTCCAGATTAGAGTCCACTGCTCTTAACCACTACACCATGCTGGCTGGGTGGAAAAGCAGCATAGAAATGCTTTAAATAAATATATAAAAATGAATAAAAACCTTGTGCTTGCAGAGCTGTATCAAAGCCATATGGGCAACCGGAACGTGTTCCTAGAGCTAATGGACTTGTGAGGATGGACATATGAAGCTGCCTGCCTTCTATTTACTGAGTCAAATCTCTGGTCCATCAAAGTCAGTATTGTCTACTCTGATTGGTGGTGGTTCTCCAGGGTCTCAAGTCAAGGTCATTCACTTCACCAACTACCTGACCTTTTTAAGCAGGAGATGCCACAGATTGAGCTCGAGACCGTCTGCATGCAATGCAGATGCTCTATCATGGAGCTATGCCCCCCCCCCCAGAAAAATATGATTGTATGACCAATGACACTTTCTGCCTCAAGAGCACTGACTCTAGAACATCAGGCATCTCCAAGAATACAAAAACTTGCCATTTGTGATTTAAGGGATCTTTATTACCAGCTGTAATTACCAGGAAGCCACTGCCTTCAGTTTGCTAGACCTGAGCAAGACTGTCAACGACAGGATGATTTGGAGGTCATTAATTCAAGTTGGAAGGAGTTTGATGGTGCATAACATGCACATTATCAGCTGGTGGTTTTCACAGTTTGGCAAGTGATGTCTAAAAACAGAAGAAGACGGAGAATGTGCAACCAGTGCAGAACAGGGCAAGTGGTAATACAGTTTTACTAATATAATACTATATAACATAGTATTAGTAATTTTCGAGTTATAATCACATAAGAACACAAGAAGAGCCCTGCTGGATCAGACCAGTGTGTTAGCCAAAATGCTCGGTTAAGAATTATTATATGGGGGAATTAGCATTCAATAACCGGCACTGGACATAACCTGCAGAATCTAACCTGTGTCTACGGGAGTCCAAACCGTGATTCAAAGAATAAAGAGGAGTCAATGGTTTTAGTTTCAAGGATTTACTTATTACTTGTATGTACACAGACACTCAAATAACATGTACACAACAACACACAGAGGCTAGGAATTAAAGAGAGTAGTATAGAGATGTTTGCCAATGTGGCCGGCCCTCTGAAGACAGGTAATAGTGCACCTGGTCCAGAAGCGGAGACGTCTGGGGTTGTGTGGGCTAAGATACTGGGAAAGCAGGGAGGGGTTCCTGGGACTAGACCAGCGAGGCAGGAGGGGAGAGTGGTCAGGCTGCACAAGACCCAAACCAACAGAGTGACAGCAAGTATGCAAGGGGAAGACCTAAGGTAAGGTATGGACTATGGAGATCCCAGTTATACCCTTTCCTGGGGGCGGGTTGATGAGATTACCCCTTCGTGGTTCCCGTGGTGAAACAAAAGGTGATAATAACACTAATGGTCGGCTGCCGGGGTGGGGCAAAAGGGCAATTGAGACAAACTATTCTATTCCTACTGATTTGCGCAATTCCGGGAGGTCCGGGAGTCGTTCGTAGATGGGATTAATGAGCTGGAACAAAGACGCGTGCAGCTGGGTCCGGGGCCAGTCGCTTTGCATAGCTAGGGAGCGATCCTCCATTACTGCTATCTTGATGCTTTCCGATGGGCCATCAATCGTGCAGATAATGCGGGGAGGGGGGATTGGCGACGATTACGTGCTTGACAATTCCTTGCAAAATGGCTTCTGCTGGAACGGGCGCACAGGAAAATTGATTCCCTCTGGTTCACAGGAGGGATTGACCTGGCCGTGGTTCCTTGGCTGCCTGTTTCGCTGGATGGAATAGGAGCCCATTCAGTGGCGATTTGGGCTGGCGGTCACGTCTGGAAAGGTGGTGTCATGTATCTGTTGGGGTTGCCATGACCAGTCCGGGAGATTGGAAACCTGTTTGCTTACAAGTGGTCCATCTAGTCCAGCATCCTGTCTCACACAGTGACCAACCAGTTCCTCTGGAGGTCCAACCACAGGGCACAAAGGGCGAGGCCTTCCCCTGATGTTGCCTCCTGGCACTGGTATCCAGAGGCTTACTGTCTCTCAATGTGGAGGTTCCCTTTGGTCACCATGGCTAGTAGCCACTAGTAGACCTCTCTTCCTTGAATCTCTCTAATGCCCTTTTAAAGCCATCTATGCCTGTAGCTATCACTACACGCCCTGGCAGTGGCCCTTTTTGCATGGTCAATTTTGATGCTCGCTGAAAGCTCTTTTTAAAAGTCCGGCTTTAAAAATGCCTTTGCATGGTCCCGACGCAAAATGAGAAATTCCACTGCCCCCACTTGCCTGCTCCTTTGGTCCTGCTATTAGCATATGCATAGCTAATCCGCCGCTGTTGTTTTGCATTGTTTTTTTGACAGCGATTCTTCGCAGCAAACAAAAATGTTGTGTTATCTGTGCTCTTTTGTAATGAGAGCAGTCACTTCCGGAATGACGGTTTAGCGTGCAAAATTTTAAAAAATATGTGGAGCAATTCAGCCTGAAATGCGCAGCTAATTACCATGTAAAAAGAGCCAGTGAATTCCACATGTTAATCACATGTCCTGAATCTACTGCCCATCAGCTTCATTTGATACCATCAAGTTCTAGTATTTGGGGGGGAGGAAGAAAAAGTTCTCTCTGCCCACTAGGGTTGCCAGCTCTGGGCTAGGAAATACCTGGAGATTTTTGGGGTGGAGCCTGAGGAGGGCAGGACTTGGGGAGGGGAAGGACTTCAATGCCGTAGAGTCCAATTGCCAAAGCGGCCATTTTCTCCAGGTGAACCGATCTCTATCTGCTGGAGATGCAGGAGATCTCCAGCTACTACCTGGAGCTTGGCAACCCTACTGCCCACTCTCTCTACTCTGTGAAAATTTTAATAAAGTTCTATAATGTGACCGCTTACTCATCTTTTCCCCCCTAAACGGAGAGTACCCATAGTAACAGTTATAATAGGAAAGGGTGAAGGGCCTCAAAGAAGAAGGTCAGGAGTTACATTCAGATGTTATGTTCCTCGAGCTGTGACCACGTGAATGGAATGCAATTATCCCAATATGGGCAGTTGCCATTTCTTCTGAAAGGGCCAAAGTGTTGATTTTCTACCTTGATACACGTGCCCCAGACCCCAGAAAAAGGGAAGTATGAAAAGGAAAGTTTGGGTAATGTTATTCTGTTCAGATTGTTCTGTTCTTAAGGCTACTGTTCGAAAACGTTGGTAGTGACCCAATATTTATTCAGGTTCTGTTGACTGTGAAAACATCAGAAGTTTGGCATTGTGGGAGGTGGGAAGGAACGGCCAAATGAAGCTCATAAAGAGAGTAAGTCAGTCAGTAACGTGTGTATTCATCACACCGGAGTCCTCCGGAGCAGAGATGGCCTCCGTCATGGGGTTCCTCATGTACAGCTGGGTTCTTTTACCTTTCCTTACTGCTGAAGAAGGTAGGAAATATTCTCTGTGTCATTTCTGGTTTGTTTACCTTTGATTTCCATGGATCTCTTCTACCTGAACATAAATGGTGTGGGCTTGTATTTATGATTCGTTTAGAAACACCAAAAGGACAATCTTAAGGGGATATGATAGAGATGTGTTAAATCAATAGTGTGAAGATACCATATAGAGAACATTGATTAGACCCTCTCAGACAGCTAAGATTTGGTGGAGCTGGCTCATAGGTAAGTAAAGGAAGCAGAAGCTAGAGGGGAGCTTTCTAGCAAACATTTATGATTTATTAATTGAGAACATTTTGTAAAATCTTGCCCTTTCTCCAAGGAGCTCAGGTAGGGTCGCCAACTTCCAGGTACTGTACAAAGAGGCAGCACGTGGCTCAAAATAATAAACATCAATATCAAAAAACAACAACAATTGTGTTTATCTTACTGTCAAATGTATTGAAAACAGACCACCAAAACAAATGAAAAGTGTGTCAAAAACAAAATTATGAAAAAACCTTAACATCTTGTAGTATCAGATGGGGTTATACATGTGATGAACTATTCTACTAAGTTCTAATTCCTTCTCTAAAAGTGGTTGGGTCGGCAAACTGAAGAAGATTCGAAACGCGTCTTTGCGACGGACCCACCTTGGACCGCATTTTTGTTTTGTTACTATTGTGTTTGTAATACCACCATTGTTATGTATTGCTTACAACCACCATCATTGTTGTGTACTGCTTACAACCATATCTTTTTTTGTTTATATTCAGCCCGGGAGGCTTTATTTTTGTTTAGCTGTTCGGCTTTCCTATATTTTCAGCCTATTGGCACTGCCTTAAGCCCTGCGAGGCTAGCCCTGCGAGGCTATTGTGTGTGTGTTTTTGACACACTTTTCATTTGTTTTGGTGGTCTATTTTCAATACATTTGACAGTAAGATAAACACAATTGTTGTTGTTTTTTGATATTGATGTTTATTATTTTGAGCCATGTGCTGCCTCTTTGTACAGTTACCGTTATTTTCAGCATAGGTTCCTTCTTTCTCCAACTTCCAGGTACTAGCTGGACATCTCCTGCTATTACAACTGCTCTCAAGCCGGTAGAGATCAGTTCACCTGGAGAAAATGGCCACTTTGGCAATTGGACTCTAAGGCACTGAAGTCCCTCCCCAAATCCCGCCCTCCTCAGGCTTCGCCCCTCAAATCGCCTGCCAGTGGCAAAGATGGACCTGGCAACTCTAAGCTCAGGGCTGCATACTTTAGTCTCCTGTCTTTTGTGTTACCCTCACAACAATCCTGTGAGGTAAGTGAGGCCGAGACTATGTGACTGGCCCATGATCACCCAGCAAACATCCATTGTAGAGTGCAGTTTTCAACCTGGCTCTCCCAGATCTTAGACACATGAACACATGAGCACATGAACACATGAAGCTGCCTTATACTGAATCAGACCCTTGGTCCATCAAAATCACCGGCAGCAGCTCTCCAGGGTCTCAGGCAGAGGTCTTTCACATCACTTTCTTGCCTAGTCCCTGTAACTGGAGATGCCGGGGATTGAACCTGGGACCTTCTGCGTGCCAAGCAGATGCTCTACCACTGAGCCACGGCCCCTCCCCTCCCTACACAGTCCAACACTCTAACCACACTCATTTATATCCAAGTTACAATTTTAGGTCTCATAGGAACTAATAGAGTTACTGGGTGAAAGCACATGTATGACCTTTTATAAGGCCATAGCTTAATGCAGACACAAAACAACACAAAGAATTAGAATTTCCAGCCTCCAGGCGGGACCTGGAGTCCTCCTGGGATTCCAGCTGATTTTCAGACAAAAAGCTCCCATTAAGAAGAGGGCAGCTGCAGAGGGTAGATTCTATAGCATCACATCACCACTGAGCTCCTTCCCCTCCCCAAACTCACCTGGAGGTTGACAACCTTAGCTAGTAGAGTTCATGCTATATAATATGATTTGTTTTCTTCATTTATAACTAGGGTTGCCAGCTCTGGAAATCCCTGGAGATGTTGGGGGGTAGAGTCTGGGTAGGGCAGTGTTTGGGGAGGGGAGGGACTCAGCAGGATGTAATGCCATAGAATCCACCCTCCAGCCATTTCCTTCAGGGGAACTGATCTTGGTCATCTGGAGATGAACTGTAATAGCGGGAGATCTCCAGGTGTCACCTGGAGGTTGGTCACCCTATTTATAACCAACCCTCCTCTCAAAATGGGGACCTAAAGCATCTTACATCATTCTCCGCTCCTCCACTTTATCCTCACAACAACCCTGTGAAGTAGGTTAGGAAGGGTGTCGAACCAGCTCAAGGTCCCTCACCAAGCTTCCATGGCAGAGTGTGGATTTGAACCTGGCTGTCCCGAATCCCTGTCCAACACTACAACCCCTAGATCACTCTACATGAATCTTGTTTTTATAAGTGTATCTTCTGTTTCCATTTCAGTCCCTGCTCCCTGTGCCTTGCCATTCATTTACAACCGCATGGTCTATTCCTCTTGCACTGGCGATGGAAGTGAGAACAAGAAGCTGTGGTGTGCCACCACTGAAAACAATGACAAGAATCCCCAGTGGAAATATTGTGCCCTTACAGGTGAGGCATATGTGTTTATATTACTGATGTTGCAATAGGGTTGCCCGGTCCCCATTAACTATCTGCGGGAGCTTCCTTGTAGTGGTGGTGGGGGAGTGATTCCTCCAAAAACTCTATGGTTTCCATACAGTTTTTTGAGGGGCGTGCTAGAGCATCTCCATCACTTCCGGGGTAAACCTGGAGAGGACAGTATTTCACCACATGCTGCCATGTGCACGGGTGGATCACCTCCCCTTCAGCTGGCCTACTTCCCCGCCCCCTGCCTGCCTGGTGAAGGCTGGTGGGCAGGGCCTTTAATTGGCAGGCAATTGCCTGCCATTAACGGGCAACTGGGAACCCTATGCATGAGCTTAGGATGACTAACAGCTTTCTTGAAACCAACAGATCCTCGCTGCTCTCTGTATAAGTCTGTGAGGAACAAAACACTGAAAAAACATAGTTGCAGAAGTCCTCCCAAAGCACAGAATCATAGAATCATAGAGTTGGAAGGGACTGTTGGGATTTTATATTTGGTTCATATAGCAGAGTTTGCCCAGTCATGGAAGCGAGATATTGAGTGCAATAAATTCAGTCTTCCCAAGAAGTAAATTGCAAAAAAAAGAAAAAAAAAAGTAGAACTTACATTTATTCAGGTTCAGTTTGTTAACATTCTTATTGCAGTTGATAAAAGATAGAAAGCCTCATCTAAAGAATACATGTCCCTATACAAGTGGCTAGCTAATCCAGCGTCATGTGAGTGCGAGTATGATTGTTTGGTTTATGCAGGAGAGACCTGTAGAAACGTATGCCTCCTTTGCAGACCATGTGGAAAGAGCAGAGAGACAAAATGGCTTGCTGAGAAAGGAGAAGGAGGAGTTAGAGTGCAGCCCCCAAGTTCAGCCAAACAGCAACATCTCATTAAAGAAACAGCAACTACAAACTTAAGAGTAACATAGCGCCCCACAATGTCCAGGCATGCTGAGTCGCTCTCACTCCAACAGGGACCACCAGGGTCATCAAATCCAACCTCCTGCACAATGCAGGAAATTCACAACTACCTCCCCCCCACACCTAGTGACCAGAAGATGGCCAAGATGCCCTCCCTCTCATCATCTTAAGGTCACAGAATCAGCATTGCTGACAGATGGCCATCTAACCTCTTCTTAAAAGCCTCCAGGGAAGGAAAGCTTACCACCTCCCAAGGAAGCCTGTTCCACTGAGGAACCGCTCTAACTGTTAGAAAATTCTTCCTACTGGCTAGACGGAAACTATTTTGATTTAATTTCAATCCATTGGTTCTGGTCCGACCTTCTAGGGCAACAGAAAACAACTCAGCACCATCCTCTATATGACATCCCCTCAAGTACTTGAACATAGTTATCATGTCCCCTCTCAGCCTTCTCCTCTTCAGGCTAAACATATTCAGCTCCTTCAACCTTTCCTCATAGGACTTGGTCTCCAGACCCCTCACCATCTTTGTTGCCCTCCTCTGGACACGTTCCAGCTTGTCTACATCTTTTTAGCTATAAAAAATTGTGGTGCCCAAAACTGAACACAGTACTCTAGTTGAGGCCTAACCAGAGTGGAGTAAAGCGATACCATCACTTCGCGTGATATGGACAGCAGCGTCTTCTTGACTAAAGGAGAAGTGGCTTATAGTCCAACCCTGTGCAGGTTTACTTGGAGGCAAATCCCACTGCATTCAATGAGACTTATTCACTGCTAAATATCCTTAGGGTTGTTGCCTGCTGATTTCCCCCTTTATATACCCCCTTTACCCTCACACGATGTTGTAAGGCACGAATGGGCTAGGAATCCTATTTGCCTTGTAATGTGTAGCTCTGCTTTGAGTGTTCTTGAATCATACGCTCATCCTTCTGAAAGACTGTAGAAAATGCAATTCAACAAACCACTGGGTATGTCTCTGTACACATGATCTCTAACTCTTGTCTTTCTGTAGAGTACGGAGGTAATACTGGCGGACAGGCCTGTGTCTTCCCTTTTGACTACAACGGTCGGACATTCTACTCGTGCACCAATGAAGATGAAGAGATGGGAAGGTTCTGGTGTGCCACAACAGGGAGCTATCATAAACATGGGAAATGGAGCTACTGTGCTGATAAAAGTAGGGAAATTGTGGCGGTTCATTAGATGGATGTGTGTGTGGGCCAGGGAAGGCTGTTGGGACAATGAGGAAATAAGTGGTTGGTCTCTTTGAGCTGGTGCAAAGAGAAATACAGAGGAAGCACTATTCAGAATAACAATGAAGTGGTCATTTGCTGTGATAAGTGATAATAAGAGTTGGGTTTTATACCCCACTTTTTACTACTTCAAATCAAATGTATTTAATACAGTCCGAGACCAATAAAAATAGAATCAATTCAATAAGTCAAACTTCCAGAATATCAATTAATTCATGATAACTCACAGAATTATGCAATATCTTATTAAACTTATAGCTAAAAAGCATATATCCTGCTCACCCAATTTTCCTAATCTTGTAGGCTAAAAGTCAAAAAGGGCAAGACTCCAGTAGCACCTTAAAGACTAACAAAAATATTTTCTGGTAGGGTATGAGCTTTCGTGAGCCACAGCTCACTTTTTCAGATACAGCTAGAATATGAATCCATCGGTCTTTAAGTAGAGGAACAGTATGTAAATGTGAATCCCATCAAGCCTGCTATTCACATTTACATACTGTTCCTCTACTTAAAGACCGATGGATTCACATTCTAGCTGTATCTGAAGAAGTGAGCTGTGGCTCACGAAAGCTCATACCCTACCAGAAAATATTTTTGTTAGTCTTTAAGGTGCTACTGGACTCTTGCCCTTTTTGACTACTGCAAACAGACTAACACGGCTACCCACTGTGAATCGCAGGCTAAAAGTTATTGCTAAAAAGCCTATGTATGGTTTACCAGAGATTTCTTAATCTTATAGGCTATCCAACCAAATTTGGCGACCTTAAAAGTGATCTCTCAATTCTTATCTGCTAGCATTAGTGAGAGGAGAGTCCTTCTATTATTACTGGGATGGCGGGAAATTATGGGGGTAATCAGAATTTCCCTGATATGACTATAGATCTTACAATAAAAAAAGGGTCTCGATATTTCCATCTCCACATAAGCATGCACATTCTGTAGATGGTAATCCTCTATATCTACCTTCAAGAATCGCTAAGGGCAGCAAGCATATCATACCTTAATAAGGTGAAATTCCTTCTATGATCAGGGTTATCTAAATGCTTTACATAAGGCATTCTCTACCTTTCAAGGAAAATCAAACTGGCTTACAATCTCCTTCCTTTCCTCTTCTCACAACAGATCCCTTGTGAGGTAGGTGGGGCTGAGAGAGCTCTAAGAGAACTGTGACTCTCCCAAGGTCACCCAGCTGGCTTCATGTGTTGGAGTGAGGAATCAAATCCGGTTCACCAGATTAGTGTCCACTGCTCATGTGGAGGAGTAGGGAATCAAACCCGGTTCTCCAAATTAGAGTCCATAGCTCCAAACCACAGCTCTTAACCACTACGCTATGCTGGCTCATCAATAAGGACTCTCTCAGATGTAAACTTGATTAACACATAAAGCATCATTCTTGGAGGGCTTTAAGAGGGGAGTAGACATATTAATGGAGGAGAGGGGTATTCATGGCTATTAGTTAGAATGGATACTGGTCATGCTGCATACCTATTCTCTCTAGTATCAGAGGAACATGCCTATTATTTTGGGTGTGGTGGAACACAGGCAGGATGGTGCTGCTGCAGTCGTCTTGTTTGTGGCTTCCTAAAGGCACCTGGTTGGCCACTGTGTGAACAGACTGCTGGACTTGATGGGCCTTGGTCTGACCCAGCAGGGCCTTTCTTATGTTCTTATGCCTACACTTTCTCCCTTCTTCCAGGACTGCATGCAAACCAAATGGGATCATGTGTCTTCCCTTTCATGTACAATGACAAATGCTACTCCTCTTGCACAACAGCTGGGTCATCTAGCGGGAAGCTCTGGTGCTCCCTCACCAGCAACTATGATATAGACTCCAAGTGGACATACTGTGCTCCTACAGGTAAGGAGGGAGGGACAAATAAACGGGCATATTTTAATTCACAGTGGCATATTTTAGTTTGAGGTTTAGATGGTATTGTGGAAGTTTTTGCAGAGAGATTAAGGGTAGGAAAGGAATATGATGGTATCCTATTGCGCTTCCCACTCTTTACCCAACAGCGTTTACAACTAATTAATCATCATCTACAAGCCCAAAAAAATTCAGCAGACATGAGTACTAAATTTTTATTAAAGGATAAAGTCCCGGATGTTACTGAGCATATTGCTGAGTATCTTGCTATTGTTAGAGAGAGAGAGAGAGAGAGAGAGAGAATGAATGGTGGTATAGCATAAGAACTGTGACTATCAATATGTACCCGTGTATTTGACATTAAAGGGTTTTGATGGAATTATCTGCTAGTTATATGAGAAGGACACATTTAGCAATTTTATTGAAGCAGCTGGACAGCTCATAATCGAATATGATTTTCATTTTGGTGTTTGTATTACTGCATGTTAAAATGCTGTTATTATGCGAATAAAGGTTTATGTGTGTGTAGGAATATGATGGGCTAGAAAGATATTTGGCTACCATGTTCAGAACCACAGGTTTATGGTAATGAAAACTGAATATTTTTAACACCCAAACAATATGAAAAAGAAAGGCAAATAAACCCAACATTGTGCAAAACCAAGCATAGTTCAGATGTTGCAGTCGCCTAGGCCCTAGAATAATTGAGGCTGAATTTTTGGAGGAAAAAAATAATTCAAGAAAGGACAGAGCAAAGATATTTGGAGAACCGAAACTTTATTGGTTGGACTTGTCCCTCTTTGTTGTCACATGTGTATTTCCCCAAATTTGTAAATCTACTGTCACCCTTTGTCAAATACTGGAATTACTGTAAGATATAATTGTGACATGCAACAAAGGATATTAGAGGTCTTCCATTTGGTGATTTATTAGTAGTTGTATGATGTTGATGAAACATGTTAAAAATAACTCTCTGTGTAAAATTTAGGAAATGGGGTGATTGGTAATAGTTCAGTGAAGTGAAAATTAGCTTATTAGGGTTGCCAACTTCCAACTGGAGATCTCCCGCTATTACAGCTTATCTCCAGGTGATCAACTGGAGAAAATAGCCACTTTGGAGGGTAGACTCAATGGCATTATACTTTGCTGAGATTTCTCCCCTTCCCAAACCCTGCTCTCCTCAGGCTCCACCCCCAAATCTCCAAGTATTTCCCAACCTGGATCTGCTAACTCTATAGTTTATATATATATGAAGTTCCATTTATATTGTGCTTATCTCACTGAACTATGGCTTTATATAGTGTTATGTGGTGTTCTGTAGTCTGCCTAACTCTCTGACTGTTATGTTTGATATGTATCATGCAAAAGAGATTGTTTTATTTTAAAGAAGTAAAATAATAAAAAAACTTCACCCAGCGCTCATCTTGCTAGACTCTTTATTATCATCTCTCTTTAATCCTTGTTTCCCTGCCCTATGTTTCCTTCTCAGAACCCCGCCCGTGCCACTTTCCCTTCATTTTAAAGGGGAAATCCTACTCTAAATGCACCAAGGAGGGAGCTGGGGATGGACAGCTGTGGTGTGCCACAACAGCTAACTATGACACCGACGGTAAATGGAAGGCATGTTCTCATCTAGGTAAGGGATGCGGTAGTTGCAAGTCTCTGTTCTATTCAACCTGGAATCCAGATAGGGTTGCCAGCTCTGGGTTGGGAATTACCTGGAGGTTTGGGGGGGGGCAGAGCCTGGGGAAGGCAGAGTTTGGAGTGGGGAGGGACTTCAATGCCATGGAATCCAATGGTCAAAGTGGCCATTTTCTCCAGGGGGACGGATCTCTGTCACCTGAAGATCAGTTGTAAAAGCGGGAGGTCTCCAGCCACCACCTGGAGGTTGGCAACTCTAAATCCAGAGTTTAAAAAAAGAAAGATTGAGTTACTTAAAAAAAGCTAGCTGATACCAAAGAAAGGTCAGCCGCTATGTAATTTCACATTTGATAAATCAAACCAAAACGACATTGCGAGCCTTAATCAATTATAGGTGTCAGGACAGTATGACAAAAGAAGAAGAAAAGGGAAATAAGTTAACCCCAAATGAATTGAATTACGAACCAAAAAGGTTTAAACAATATAAATGTATGGTCCTTGGTATTCATACACATTTGTGAGGCTACTATTTGGGCCAGGATCTGTGTTTTTAAGGAATATTGTAATGAGTATACATATTTTCCTACGTTTGTTTAGATTTATGCTTTTAACTTATAGATGTTGAGCCCATACATTTATATTGTGAAGACTGCATGAACAACACCTGGTCTGTCCATATGGACAGCTTGGAAACCACTTTTCTATTATGACCAACTGCCACTAAATTTATCCTCTCTGTATTCTGATTTCCCCATCGCTGTAGAGTATGAAGGGAGCTCCAAGGGTCAGCCGTGCGTCTTCCCCTTTGCCTACAAGAACCGCACATTCTACACCTGCACCGATGAAGATACTGAGGACGGGAGATTCTGGTGCGCCACCACTGGCAGTTATGACAAGGATGAGAAATCGAGCTACTGTGCAGACACAAGTAAGTTCACCGGGGTCCGCTTCGCTCACAAGCTGTGCTCAGATATTGGGCTATAGAAAAAGAAAAAGGTCAGTTCATTTCAGTTCGTCAATTTATATGCCACCTTTCTGCCTCATCAAAGGGCCCAAATTGGTTCATGGCCCATAAAATATAACCATCTCTAAAACCACACAGTAAAACCAACTTTTCAACATTTCAGGCAGAAGCTCTGATTAACAGGATGCCTTTTAAAACGAATATATTGGTTCAAATTAGAGGTGTGCATGCTGGTAACCTGAATTTTTAATAATCCCCCCCCAAAATATTTTTCAGGGTTTTTTTTACCAATATGAAATTTTCCGGCAATAAAGGGAACCGATAAAAATGGGTCCTGATTTTGGCCCCACTGCCATTTCCCCCCCTACAGCCCCTGTCTTCCCTCCCCTCTTACTTATCTGCCTTTGACACCAATCCAGCCTCTACCAGAGAAGCAGCACAGGCTGGATTGCTTTCAGATCCAGTCTGCTGGGCTTCTCTGGGGTCTGGAGAAGCCCAAGGAGGGTGGATCTGACACCAGAGTCTGACATCTGACACCAGACTTCTCCAGAGCCCAGAGAAGCAGCACAGGCTGGATTGGTATCAGAGGCAGGTAAGTGGGGGAAGGCAGGGGGAAGGAGAGGATAAAATGGTTGTGGGGCCAAAGGAGAAGGTCAGCAGGGCAGATCTGACAGAAATCCCCCCTGCCATTTCTCCGGGCTCCAGGGAAGCATCAGGGGGTGGATTGCCATTGGATTCACCCCACCGGCCTTCTCTAGACCCCAGAGAAAGCTGACAGGGGAATCTGAAAGAAATCCACCATCCAACACTTCTCCAGACCCCACCAGGGAACATGGAAGATCTGAGTATCTGTGACAGGATTCCAGAAGCATTGTTCCCATAAAACTCAAAAACATGAAGCTGCCTTATACTGAATTAGACCATTGATCCTTCAAGGTCAGTATTGTTTAGAGGTATATCTCTGGGGTCTGAGATGAAGATCTTTCACAAAATCTGATCCTTCTAAATGGAGATGATGGGAATTGAGCCTGGGACCTTCTACATGTAAAACAGATGCTCTACCACAAAGGAACAACCTCTTCTCTTGGCACTGACAAGAGTTCTGTATTTCAGGACAACATGAAAATAATATGGGGCCCTGCGTCTTCCCTTTTATTTACAAGGGCAAGACCTATTCCTCGTGCACAACAGCGGGGGCATCGACTGGGAAGCTCTGGTGCTCTCTTACCAGTAACTATGATAAGGATCCCAGATGGACATACTGCGAACCCTCAGGTATGAAACAAAAGCAGAACAAAGGAAGGGAAAGCTTAGTGGATCTCTAATGAGTTGGGGTGATCTGTTTTGTGGTTCTAGAGTAGTTTTGCCTGCATGCAGGTATGTACAGGCACAGGAGCAGAGCTGTGTTCCCCTGAGACAGTGGTAGTTAGACTGCAGCCTTTCAAGGGGGTGCACATGACACCAGAGAGGAAAAAGATTGAGACGCCTCGTTATTTTTGCAGCAGCGGAGATAGAGAATGGCAGGCAGGAGGACGGCTTTGCTAACCACAGATACTGTAACTTGTAGAGAAGCAGGAAGCTACAGGAATTTCTAACCACAGGAAGTCTTCCTTAGTCTCCTGTTCTGATTGCATCTGCTTTTAGTAAGGTGCTTGGGACACCTGTTGAAGTTGTCTTCCAACGGGCAGTGACAGATTGTTACTCTACTGTCCCCAAAATCTTTACACATGCAGCTAGTGTCACTGTATAAGATCCTCTGATCCTCCTCCTTAGTACTGTCCTGTCCTACCTGGCTTTTCTCCATGCAGGTCCCATGATCCCTAGCTGAGCATTATTGGGTGGTCAAGGGCCTTTCCTCCCTTTCCCATGAGCAGAAAAGCTTGTTGGAGCCAGTCCATTATATGTGACCTTTTGGGCAGTTCATAGAATTATAGAGTTGGAAGGGACCACCGGGGTCATCTAGTTCCACCCCCTGCACAATGCAGGAAATTCACAACTACCTCCCCCCCACATATACCCAGTGACCCCTACTCCATGCACAAAAGATGGCAGAGATGCCCTCCTTCTCATCATCTGCTTAAGGTCATAGAATCAGCATTGCTGACAGATGGCCATTGAAGCTCTTCTTTAAAAGTTCAGGAAGGACCTGATTTTTAAAAGTCTAAGGAACGCTGACTGATGTACATGGAGAATGCTTTCCAGAGGACAATGTATCTGTGGCTTAAGTTTGTGAGTTTCTTTATACAGAAAGGGTGCCCGGTCCATAAGAGCAGCTGGGAGGCTGATGACTCCTGCTCTTGTCAATAAAATGCAATTGATCCTGGCCCCGCAACCACCGGATCACATTGTTTCCACATTGCCTATTAATGTAGCTTCTCTTTTTCTCCTTCCCCTGCCCTATGCTTCCACCTCAGAACTCCGCCCGTGCCACTTTCCCTTTATTTTCAAGGGAAAGTCCTACTCTGCATGCACCAAGGAGGGAGCTGGAGATGGACAGCTGTGGTGCGCTACGACGGCTGACTATGACAGGGATAGTGAATGGCGGGCATGTGCCCTTGAAGGTAAAAGATGCAGTTGCGTAATTACTGAACCCAGGGGACTACCGCGTTATGTATTCCCAGCGATGTATTAAGAGTTTGAAAATGTTATAAAAATATCACTTTAAAAGGGTTTTTGGATGCCACGGCTAAAACTGGTTGGAAGATGTCTTCACAGCTAAAGGGGCCAAACAAAGTGCGAACAGTATTTTTTAGAACATTTTCAAACTCTGAATACATCGCTGGGAATACAGAATGTGGTAACCCCCCAGTTCTTGACTCTTTCAACCTCTCATTGTGTATATAAGTGCTGTCAAGTTGCAACCTAGTAATAGCGACCCCAGCAAGGGGCTTTCAAGGCATGTGAAAAGGTGAGGTGCTTTGCTATTGCTTTCCTCCACAGAGCCATTCTAATACTGACCCTGCAGTGCTTAGCTTACAAGATCTGACAAGATCGGGCTATGCCCTGCTATTTCTCCAACCTCTCTTTAAGAAGAGTTGGGTTTTCTATGCTGATTTTCTCTAGCTTTTTTCAAGGAGAATCAAACCAGTGTATGGTCTCCTTCCCTTCCTCTCCCCACAACAGACACCTTGTGAGTTAGATGAGGCTGAGAGAGTTTGAAGGGGACTGTGACTACTAGCCCAAGGTCACCCAGCTGGCTTCATGTGCAGGAGTGGGGAAACCAACCCAGTTCACCAGAGTAGAGTCCACCGCTCATGTGGAGGAGTGGGGATTCAAACCTGGCTCTTCAGATTAGAGTCCACCACTGTTAACCGCTACACCATGCTGGCTCTTTAAAAGGAAAAGGTAAAGGTAGTCCCCTGTGCAAACACTGGGTCATTACTGACCCATGGGTGACATCACTGCATGACATTTATTAGGCAGACTATGTTTACAGGGTGCTTTGCCATTGCCTTCCCCAGTCATCTACGCTATATCTCCAGCAAGTTGGGTACTCATTTTACTGACTTTGGAAGGATGGAAGTCTGAGTCAATCTTGGGCCAGCTACCTGAAACTGACTTCTGTTGGGATTGAACTCAGGTCATGAGCAGTCTATAGTTCTGCAGTTTAACACTCTGTGTCACCTCTTTACTGTTTAACAAATCTCAACCAAATTCATCCCTGCTTATTTTGGTTGTCTCCCTAACTGTAGAGTATGAGGGTAACAGTCATGGCCAGACCTGTGTTTTCCCCTTCATCTACAAGAACCGGACATTCTACACCTGCTCTGATGAAGATACTAAATCTGGGAGATTCTGGTGTGCCACCACTGGAAATTATGACAAAGATAGGAAGTGGAGCTACTGCGCTGATACAAGTAGGATAATTGGGTCTGCCTCAGGGGACGTTGGGTTTGAACAGTGCAAAAAAAAGGACGTTGGGTTTGAACAGTGCTGAGGGAGAGAGTTCTATTGTATGTTCTGTATCATGCCAATGAAGAAGTATGTCATGGCGGTGAGAGATGTTCTGCCTTGAATAGCCAGTGATCTTTGAATTTGCCAAAAGGCCAACCCTCAAGGCCCCCAGGCCTACTGCTTTTCACAGACTAGTCATGTGATAAAGATTAGAGGGTTTAGTCAGCAGAACAAGCAAAGGCCAGAAGAAGTGTCTTTGTAATAGGATTGTCAGGTGGGTGGGTTCGGTGGGCAATTGCCCACCAATCCACCTGGCTGCTCCGGAGCAGGGATCACGTGCATCACTTCCGGGTTTAGCCAGTGATGTGGTTCTTCCTGGAAGTGACATAATTGTGTCACACACTGATCTGCCCAGCCCCACCCCCTGAAACCTCCCACCAATGGAGAGGGGGGACCTGGCAACCCTAACCCTACCCTACAGTGCCAAGTAGCTAAGGCTAGTTCAAGGAAATCATATGAAACAAGGAAAGGAATGGGAAAAAAATCTACCTATCAAATCTTCCCAAGGATAATATTCTTTTGTTGCAATCCCATGATACCTAGTTGTGCACTGTAGCCATCTGGGATTTCTTGAAGTATAATAGCAGAGAATACAGGTCTTCTGAATGCTGTGTCTGGGTCAGAGAAGCATTGTTGTTCAGAGCTAACCACAAAGACATGGCATTTATCTATTGTCTACTGGAACAGAAACAAACCTAATGAGAAAGTGAAATAGTATATTTTGAGATATATTTGAACAAAAGACTATTAGTAAAAATATTTTAAAAAATTCTACCAGGCAGCAGCAGCAGTAAAATTATGAGTGTATAATTATCAGTAGTATATGTTACAGAGTTTAGGAATAATTTCCCCCTTTAATTGAACTTAGGGATGCAACCTCCAGGTATTAGCTGGAGATCTCCTGCTATTACAACTGATCTCCAGCCAACAGAGAACAGTTCCCCTGGAGAAAATGGCTGCTTTGGCAATTGGACTCTATGGCATTGAAGTCCCTCCCCTCCCCAAACCCCACCCTCCTCAGGCTCTGCCCCAAAAACATCTCACTGGTGGCTAAGAGGGACCTGGCAACCCTAACTGAACTGGATATATGATATATGATGTATGTTATATTCTTTTTATGTTTTTGTTCACTGGTGCATTTAAAATATATTTTTTAAAAGTTAACCAACTCTCAGTCTCTTCCCCACCCCTTCTAGGACTAAATTCAAATCCTTCAGGGCCATGTGTATTCCCTTTCATCTTCAAAGGAAAGACGTATTTATCTTGCACAGCAGAGGAGGAATCTTGTGGGAAACCCTGGTGTTCTCTCACTGGCAACTATGATGAGAATCCCAAAAGGACTTACTGTGAGGCATCAGGTAAAAATCCAGGGGACAGTCAATGCAGGGATAACATGCCATGCAGGCTCCTAAGTGTTGATTGCAGCAGTTGAACTGGCAGAGAGGACAGCTGTGAGAACATCCCATGTGATGGATCAGAAAGGCTCCCCGAAAAGAGCCAGCATGGTTTAGTGATTAAGAACGGTGTTTTGGAGTGGTGGAGCCAGCGTGGTGTAGTGGGTAAGAACAGTGGTTTGGAGGGCTGGACTCTAATCCGGGTTTGATCCCCCACTCCTTTACACGAGAGGCAGACTCTAATCTGGTGAACCGGGTTGGTTTTCCCACTCCAACACATGGAGCCTGCTGGGTGGCCTCGGGCTAGTCACAGTTCTCTCAGAACTCTCTCAGCCCCACCTGCCTCATTAGGTAGCTGTTGTGTGGAGGGGAAGGGAAGGCGATGGTAAGCTGCTTTGAGACTCCTTAAAGGTAGAGAAAAGCAGGGTATAAAAACCAACTCTTCATTTCAGTGTTTGAAGAATAGCTCCTTTATTTATTTAATTCATTTACACCCCACTTTCCTCGCCAATATGAATCTTAAGCAGCTTACATAATTCTACTCTCCATCGTTTTTTTCCTTGTAAGAGGAGGTAGGTGTGTGGGGTGGGTGAGGCTGAGTATGTGTGACTCTCCCAGGGCTATGCAGGGCTCCATGACAGAGTGGGGATTCAAACCTTGGTCTCCCAGATCCTAGCCTAACCACTATACCACACCGAAGCCTGCTGGGTGACCTTAGGCCAGTCACAGTTCTCTCAGAACTCTCTCAGCCTCACCTGCCTCACAAGGTGTCTGTTGTGGGGAGGGGAAGGGAAGGCGATTGTGAGTTGCTTTGAGACTCCTTAAAAGTAGAGCAAAGCAGGGTATTAAAAAAACAACTCTTCTTCTTTTTCTTCTCCCAGGGGACCAACAGCAACCCAGCGATGACCACTGTGATTCATCCACCAATGAAAAGTAGCCATGACCTAGTGTTCATGTGGTTCTATCCTGCTTCCCTTTGTAGTATAAAAGTTGTCTAACCCACAAGTAAGAGTTGCTTGCTAAGCCCTGCCCTCCGTACCTCCGCCTTCAGAGGCTAGGCGGGTGGTGCTCAAAGACCAGTCTTATTCTGTGGTGGCACCACACTTGTGGAATGCTCTTCTTCTTGAGGCTCATCTACTCTCTTTTGGGCCAAAATGTTAATTTTTTTCAATCCAGGCTTTTAATGAACCGCTTGATCTTTTACCAGCATCTGCTTCTAGTCTGAGAACTGTTTCCTGAGGCTCATTTTAAGCTGCTCATTGTTTTGAGGCTCTGCCTGGGTTTCTAATGCTGGGCTTTTAAGAGTTGATTCATTGTTAACAATTTTTATGGCATTTTATGTTTGTTTTGATCAAGCTTTACCGTGCAAGCTGCCCCAACCAGGTTGTCTGGAGAGGTGGTATAGCAGCTTTCTAAACAAATAAATGCATACATACGACAAAACCTCTCTAATAGTCTGCCTCTCTAATAGTCTCAGAAATTGACTGTCATACCTGCCTTCTTAAATTGATCGAGGGAAGGTGCTGAGCCCTCCCCCTGTCTAGAGGACGTTGACTGCAGGATCGTAGTCCTAAACAAGGAACTGGCATTCCCTCATTTTCAGAGTGACTAGAATATTCCTGACAGTCACGACTTTCACTTTCAGTGAAGGGATGCAATGGCAGTAAAAGTGGTTTGGAGCCAGTTTCTTTTTCTCAAATAGATGTGCCATCAATCGAACATGCCTACAATGTACACTTAACTCATTTTTTCACACACTGCCCCTACCCCCAAAACTGTAGTTCTATGTGCAGTGGAGGGATCTTCAGCAGAGATTTCTCATGCCTCTAATCAAAGTTTAACTCCAAGGATTGTTTTGTGAAAGTTATACCAGTTAAGTTGAAATGAATTATGGTAGAAATGTGCAATGAAATTCTGTATCCCAAAGCTGAAGCTAAGACCTGTTGCTGATACAGTGGGGACCTGTTGCTGGTTCAAGGGGAACAACAGCTCAGCTCCAGTGGGGCTGGCCACTAGTGTATCCATGAGGTACACTGGTGTGGGGCTTAACCACTATCCTAGGTTCTTGGGAGACAGGATTGCTTAGCTAATTTCTTCTAAAGGTAAAGGTCCCCAGTGCAAGCACTGGGTCATTCCTGACCCATGGTGTTAGCCAAATTGCTCAGTTATGAATATTTATATGGGGAATTAGCAAATCAGTAACTGGCAAATGATGTAACTAAGCAGGATATAACCTAAAAGTTGCGGCCTCGTTTTCTTAATATTATAGGGTTGCCAACCTCCAGGTGGGACTGGAGCAAAGATACACAAGTACTAATTCCTGACCCATGGTGTTAGCCAAATTGCTCAGTTAAGAATATTTATATGGGGAATTAGCAAATCAGTAACTGGCAAATTACGTAACTAAGCAGGACATAACCTAAAAGTTGTAGCCTCATTTTCTTAATATTATAGGGTTGCCAACCTCCAGGTGGGGCCTGGAGTTCTTCCAGAATTACAACGGATCTCTATACTATCGAGATCAGTTCCCTTGGAGGAAATGGCAACTTTGGAGGGTAAGCTCTATGAGATCAAATTCCCACTGAGGTCCATCCCTTCCACAAGTTCCACCCCCAAATCCCTAGGAGTTTCCCAAGCCAGAGTCGGCAACCCATCATCATCATCATCATCATCATCATCATCATCATCATCATCATCATCATCATCATCATCATCACATCAGGACAATTATTGGGCACTCTCTGTCAGTGCATACAATGTTGATGAATCCTAGGACTTTCAGGTGGTGGAGACCGGCAGATTAGCATGAGAACAGAATTAGCTCAGAGTCTCTGATATGTCCCATTCAGAGAATTGGTTGGCTTTGCAGTTCTGAAGTTTGGACACTAGAGGTCGCTGCCTGCCAAAAAGAGATGAGACTACAGCGGAAAAACTTCTTGTGCCTTCTACCCTAAAATAACAGATGATCCAAATTTAGTTATGGCTAGAGGTAATCTGAAAAGAGCCCCGTGGCGCAGAGTGGTAAACTGCAGTACTGCAGTCCAAGCTCTGTTCATGACCTGAGTTCGATCCCAACAGAAGTCGGTTTCAGGTAGCCGGCTCAAGGCTGACTCAGCCTGCCATCCTTCAGAAGGTCGGTAAAATGAGAACCCAGCTTGCTGGGGGTAAAGGGGAGATGACTGGGGAAGGCACTGGCAAACCACCCCACAAACAAAGTCTGCCTAGGAAACATTGTGATGTGACGTCACCCCATGGGTCAGTAATGACCTGGTGCTTACACAGGAACCTTTACCTTATCTTTAGAGGTAATCTGAGCATCAAGTGCATTGAAAGTTAAAACTGTTGAGATATCTTACGTTTCAGATTTTTTTTTTCAAGTTATCCTCTTTTGTTGTTACTGCAATGTTCAGCAGTTTTACCATCACTTTCTTGTTCTTCCGGATTTGCATGTAACTGCTGGAAAGCGGTGCAGTTCCTGCCAAAGACCTCAAGACATTTTGGATTATCATACACTCTAGGTTATATACACTAGATAGAAAATGTACCTCGTTTCAGAATATTCTTGCTCCAGCAGACAGATATCCTTGGTCTTTACCTTTAAATTCTGGTAGAAAACAGCCTTGTAGCTTTACTACCGAATATTTGATCTACAGAAACACATTTGAGACTGATGAAGTACCTGTTGTGATATAGATCACAATATAGTGATATAGTACCTGTTAGATATAGGCATTAATTCCTCTTATTCTTTTTTCTCTTTTAAAAGAAGGATTTCTCTGTTATTTGTCTTTGTAACCTCTTTGTAATTTCATTTACACACCACAGGGTAGTGTTCTAGCAGGAGGATAGGAAGGTTTGGTAAGACATTGCATACCCCTGAGGATCTAGAGAGTGAGATTCTGAAATTTCACAGAACTTCACTTACCGCCCCTCCTCTATTTGAACTTATTTTTTATCAAAATGGAATTGTTTCGAAAAAAGACTCCAAATTTCTAAAAAGAGGAAAATAACAGGACTGCCAGATTTCAGGGAGGAATTGGGTAAAGAGGAATTGAGAGAATTTCTCTTAATAAATGTAAAATGCATACAGTGTGTTTGCAATTGGTGAACATATAGTCCAGATTAGACATTCTTGCTCTTATTCTATGTATTCAAGATTTCTCTGTTTCAGCTGTGTGAACAACTTAATTTTGTATCTAAAAACTCATGGGTGGGGGAAGTCACCTCAGAGGGACTAAAATAATTAATTACCAGTAACTGACTGTACAATACAGTGTGGTGTAGTGGTCAAGAGCGGTAGACTCTCATGTGGAGAACTGGGTTTGATTCCCCACTCCTCCACATGAGCAGCAGACACTAATCTGGTGAACTGGGTTGGTTTTCCCACTCCTACACATGAAGCCAGCTGGGTGACCTTGGGCTAGTCACTGTTCTCTTACAACTCCCTCAGCCCCACCTACCTCACAAGGTGTCTGTTGTGGGGAGAGGAGGGGAAGGAGATTGTAAGCCGGTTTGATTCTCCTTAAAAGGTAGAGAAATTTGGCATATAAAAACCATCTCCTCCTCCTCCTCCTCTTCTGCTTCTGCTTCTTCACCGAATTACCCCCGTCTAAGCCCAATTTGATAGGCTTAGAAGGGGAGGATAACTCTGCTTAGGACTGCACAGTGAATAACTTGTGTTATTCCAGCTCTTTCTCCTCTAGGGTGGTGCATATGACCCATGTTGTTTCCTTTCCAGAGAGATACTTCACTGCACCAGGAAGCCACGAGGATAGAACCTAACTCTGTTTCTGCCTCAAATCAGTTGGGGGTATTCTTCACTGAGATTTGCTGCTGTTTTGACGCTGATTTGCGTCGGAGTCAAATTTTGGTTATTCACTGGAGATCCGTATTTTCCCCACTGAGCAAAATAAGCCGCATTAAAAGAGAGGCAATCCAAACCACTTTTGAGACGATCTTTCCTGTGGACGTGTGTTTTGTTGCTCGGATGCCCATGAAAAAATGTTTGCTTCGCTCCCTGGGACGTCTCCTTTCTCCTCCCCCAAGAACGGTGATTGGCTGGGGGAGTTTCGTGCTTGGACAAGAATACCGCCCCTTTTGCTGCCTGCTTGCCTGCCTAGAATCCTGGCACTTCTCTCCCTCCGTCCCCGCACGCCTTCCCCGCCCCTCGCCCGGGATGGGCCTTGGAGCTGGGCCCACACCTCCAAGCCCAGGGGGACGTCAGACGGACGGCTCGAGGGGGAGACCGGCAGGGCCACGCCATGAGCTCCTTGCGCGCTGGGAGTGGTGGTGGTGGCAGCTCAGTCTAGGGCAGCTGGACCTGTGGGGGGGATGTTCAAGGGAAGGGGCTGTTGGCCCCTCTACCCCAGTGGGGAGGGGGGATTTTTGAGAATTCGGATGGGAAAAATGTGCATCCTGAGAGCGGAAAACCCAAGGCAAAAACTCCCTAACATCACTCTTCTGAAGAGTGGCGGCCAGCCTAATCTTATCTCCCTCCTCTCTCTCGATGCACTGTGGCCGTATCATGGCCGGCGCGCAATCCAGGGGCCTTCTTTCCTCTCCCGCCCCCGCCATGCACACTGGCTGGATCGGGGCTGGCGCGCAAGCTAGGAGCCCTCCTGTCTCTCACGATGCAATGTGGCCGGATCATGGCCGGCTCGCAATCCAGGGGCCTTCTTTCCTCTCCCCCCCCGCCATGCACACTTTCAGCTAAACACTTCTCTGGGCACATGGATTCCATTCCTTGCCCCCCCAATCCTGTCTATCATTAAAGGGCAATGGGTTCCACACCTATAGAAAATAGAGGGAAGCTTTGAGGAAAGCGCTGCCTTGCCCCCCCCCCCCAATTTGGAATCTGACTGTTCCAAAAGCAGAACAGAGCGAGGCTGGAAGAAAAATGGAGGAGACCAGAGGGACTGGTGCGTGTTTTTTGCGCTGGGGCTGGTGAACCGCGCACGGTAATCTGCTGGGCGGAGTTGGGGCGGAGCTGGGGGCAGGCCTAAACAATGAGCCTGTTGGAAGGGGAGGCATCCTGCAAAAGGGACAGACCAAACCGTTGTCAAATACAGCATACTTTGTTCCCATGAAAAACCAAAACTACAGATAATTGACGGGGATAAATCGCGGCCATGAAAAAAACATTTAAATCGTGTTTTTTTTTTTAGTCCGTGGCAAAACAGAAGCAAAATCTACCGTGAAAAATGCCCCTGGGTGACACTCAGCTTACCTTTGGAGGAACTTAACTTGCATCTCATTGTTCTGAGCAATGACACTGGATTTCCTCTAGGAAAAATGTTGTCATTCCACCCTAGTAGGAATCACAGCAATAGTGACGTGTCTTGGCGGAGCTGGATTTATGCACAAGTTAAGGAAGCTACAGTTTAGGCTGTATGATTATGAGATGCCCCAATACAAAAACAACCCCCCCCCCCAATTTATGATATCACAAGTAATACTGTAGGACCTTTTAAACATGACATAGTTTAGGACCTCGGCATATCCAGCCCAGCATTGCTGATTTTTTAAAGCAATAAACGAGGCAACAGAGAGAGAACAGGTTTTCAGGAACACAATGATTTTATGAGAGTGGCCCTTTCGAAAGGTGCTTTTGAAACCGGGCCAGTGCCTCTGGGGTTTGGTAGCTTGTACTAGACTGCAACTCTTGTACTTGTTTTAGCTCCATAGCTCAAAGGCATTTCGGGAGGGGGGAAAGCCCTGTGTGAAAATTACAGGTAGCTGCCTGTACCTGTCAGAAAATGAGAATGAGAAAATCCCAGTGTTATTTGGTTATGGCCTATCCCACGTGAGACGCTCTGCCTGCTTGGAGCAACCACACCTCATGTGCTTCCTATCCAATGTCTGCGATCTCCCTTTAGTTGGTATGAATGGCATTACTCTTTAATGGGTATGTATGAGTATCTAAGGGTGTGTTTTCATTTTAATGAAGGGAGTGTGGAGGCTGTTCCATCAAGAACACCATAAGGACTGGCAGTCGGCTATACACTTGGGGACGATGGGCTTTTTAACCCAGCTTTTACTTTGTGCCTCTCTGTTACACTTCAGTGCCGCATTTCTAGGTAAGACCTTCCTTTTGCCTCCGCAACATTACGCAAGGAGGACAATCTTCCTTCTCTTCTTATTGACTGTGTTCCCTCTGGACGACCTTCAGAAAAAAATGCTTTTTAGAAGAAGGATGGTCTCCATCAACTGAGTACAATTATGTATAGCAGAGCATAAAAGATGGGTACTAGACAAGGGAGAAAGATGCTCCATTGCTTTGGGGGAAAAGATAGTTGGCGTGGATTGTGTTTGTCGGATATTTTTTTTTCTGATCCAGTAATAGCATGCCTTAGGGTTGCCAATTCCAGCTCGGGAAATTCCAGGAGATTTGGTGGGCAAGTATGGGGATGATGGAGTTTGGGGAGGAGAGGGGGTTCAGCAGGGGTGTAATGCAGTACAGTCTACCCTCCAAAGCAGCCATTTACTCCAGGGGAACTGATCTTTGTAATCTGGAGGTCAGCTGTAATTCCAGGAGATTCTCAGAAACCTCCTGGAGGCTGGCAACCCCAGCACACCTGCTTCACGGCAAGGTCTGAGATGGAACAGAAGAAATGCCGTAGAAGACAAGCTAAAACTACCATTAAGTTCACTTCCTTCTCTTTGGCAGCTGATGGATTCAGATGTTTCATATACAGTGTCTACAGCAATCCATCTAGATTTCTCATCTTCAGTTTGTACAGAATTGGGTTCTAATTAAGATTTTTGTGCGATCCATACCTATCCTCCGGATAGTTTTAAGGACTCCCTGAGTATGGTTTCTCTGACTGTAATAGGTTTTCAAATTACTATCTTCAGCTCAATACAGTTGTTTACTGCTCTGCCATTGCTACTTCCTGGTTGTGGAGAGCTCCAAGCGATCTGCGTCAGCCACAGCCTCTGTGCAAAATGTATTCTGTGCTCCTTGCTCTAAAAGTCATTGGTGTACAAAAATACTTGCTGTCCTGCACCTTTAGCATGAAATGAAAAACTTGTCTTTCAAACATTTCGGGATCATTTACCCCAATCTTTGAAGGGTCAGCGTCCCTCTATGTACACTGTTAGCGATTTAGGAGTCCCCGAGCTCATTTTAAAAATAATGTGTGACTTTTATTTACATGACACCAAAAGCTCAAAGATATCCCACAACATCTTGTGTGTGTTTTTATAGACTACAGAGAAGCGGGAAACAAGATTGTGTGTGCTGCCAAATTTAGATTGCAATGATCTTCATTTCCTGATTTTGTCTTCCCTTTCATTAGATCATTCAGCCTGTACCTTCCCATTTGTTTTCAAAAACAACACATATTCTACATGCACCACGGAGGGATCCAGGATGGACTGGCTGTGGTGTGCCACAACAACCAACTATGACAAAGACCGCAAGTGGAAGCGTTGCTATGAGAAAGGTACAAGCATATAACAATGAGTTTTGAAACCAGGGAGACTGGAAGGCAAATTTTATGGATATTTACTTAGGGTTGCCAGGTCCCCCCCTCCATCGGCGGGAGGTTTTAGAGGGTGGGGCTGAGGCGATTGCATGCGAGGCAGCAATCAATGCAATTATGTCACTTCCGGGTTTATCTCTGGAAGCTCTGCATCGCTGTGGCACTGGGGGTTTGAGGGTTAAAGTGGCCATGGTGATGCGGTGCTTCCGGTGGTAAACCCAGAAGTGCCATAATCTCGTCGCATGCGGCTACACACGCGTGCATTCTCTGCCTTGGAGCAGCTGTGTAGATTGGCGGGCAATTGCTCAATGAAACCACCCCCCTGGCAACCCTATGTTTACTCAATGTGTTGGATCCAACCAGCCCTTCTGTTTGATCTTGCCTGATTCCCCCACTCACTGTACTCCCCAACCTTGATGGCTTTTGTCCATGCAGATCCCACGATCTGTGGTACAGCCAACTTGTCTTTCAAACATTTTGGGATCATTTACCCCAATCTTTGAAGGGCCAGTGTCCCTCTACATACACTGTTAGCGATTCAGGAGTCCCCGAGCTCATTTTAAAAATAATGTGTGACTTTTATTTATATGACACCAAAAGCTCAAAGATATCCCACAACATCTTGTGTGTGTTTTTATAGACTACAGAGAAGCGGGAAACAAGATTGTATGTGCTGCCAAATTTAGATTGCAATGATCTTCATAATAATATAAGGCATAATATAATAGTCCTAAGGATAATGTTCTGCAAATCTCATGGGAATGCCCAGTTATTAACACTGTTGATGATAGATTTGTATAACTAAGATATTACATCACTAATGTACTCTTTAAATCCTCTAATGTACATATTTAAAGTTAGCCATTGAACAAATTCCTCAATTTTATTATTCTAAGGCCCGTTTCAAAACAGCAGCAAAAACCATGATTTAATGCTGTGCCCTTAAACGGATGAATTTCAATAGGTTTTGGGACACTTCTCTATTTTTAGTGCGGCCATGATTTTTACCCCTTGTACCCCTTCTCTTCTCCTACCACCCAACAGAACATGGTGGGAATGCCCATGGAAAGCCTTGTATGTTTCCATTTGTATATCGGAATCGCAAGTTCTACACCTGCACAGACGAGAGGTCCAAACCCAGGTTGTTCTGGTGTGCCACCACAAGAAACTTCGACAAAGACAAAAGATGGACCTACTGTGCTGATACCTGTAAGTCTGCCCATCTTTGTAAGGGTCTGCTGTACACCATATGTAGAGGATTTTATATTTAACTAGAAGATGAATAAAATACCAGATATGGAACTCCTACCTGGCCATACTGGAATAGTACAAAGGAAGGTCAGCCACAGAAGTAGCATTATATACTAGACCATGGTCCAAATAATAAATGGCTATAGACCCCTATAGCCTTTGAAAGACACATTGCCCATTCAAAATCCATTACAATTCTGCATACTCACTGGGAAGTAACTGCTATTGACACCTTGAAAAGGTATCTGAAGAAGGGAGCTGTGGCTCACAAAAACTCATATCCTGCCAGAATTGTTGTTAGTCTTTAAGGTGCTACTGGACTCTTGCTCTTTTCAACTGCTGTTGGCAGACACACTTGATTATCTCCACCACAATAGCCCTGTTTGTCCCAGAGAGTAACGAGAACATGGAAGAGAATCAAGGTAACGTAAGGGACTCATGCTTATTGTCCCCAATCCCTGACCAGAAATGTGCTCTGAGATATTTGCATAGAAGTCTACATGTGATAACGAGCGAGTGTGGTGTTGTGATTTGAGTGTTGGACTGGGACTGGGGAGACCCAGATTTAAATCCTGACTCACCATAATATTCGCCGAGTGATCTTGGGGCAGTCATTTTCCTCCTGCCTGACCTACCTCACAACTTGAGGGGATCAAATGGAGGAAGGAAGATAATTATGTCTGCTGCCCAGGGCAGGATGGAAATGTACTAAAACAAATAAAAATAAAAATTGTACACCTCAATGTACATCGATGCCATCCACATAACATGTAATATGGAAAAATGGATTGTGGGTTGATTCCATTACAAGGGGCATCATGAAACCTTGGGGGTTAGATGTGAAGCCAGTGACTTTGATCTCCCTCAAACTTCCCTTCTTTGGAAGTTTTTAAGCAGAGGCAAGATGGCCATGTGTCAGCAATGCTGATTTTGTGAACTTAGGTGGATCAGTAGAGGAAGGGCAGGATGCGTTGCATCAGTGTTTGGCTCTCGTTGCCCTCTCTTACATGCTCAGGGAAATGCCGATCACCACTTCGGGGCCAGGAAGCAATTTTCCTCCAGGCCAGGTTGGCCAGGGATCCTGAAGGATTTTTTTCACCATCTTCTCGGCATGGAGTAGGGGTCACTGGGGGTATGGGGGAGAAGGTAGTAGTGAATTTCCTGCATTGTGTAGGGGGTTGGAGTAGATGACCCTGGTGGTCCTTTCCAATTCTATGATTCTATATTCATTTCTACCTGGAATAAATGATTCAACAGGACTATGGAGATCATGCATTAACATGGGATTAAGGATGTAAGGAGGTAAATATAGACACGCTCTATAGTTGAGCCGGGTCTGTTAGGTATTATATGTACTAATATGTTGCATACCCCCTTTTTGGGGGGTCAAAGGTGACCCTTTTTCACCATCAGAAAACCTGGTTGTATCAAACCCATTATTTCTTGCTTCATTCCATTTAAAATTACATTTAAGACCAATGGTCTTTGCTTTCAGGACATTTTGATTTTAAAAAAGCCAGCTTTATAAATGTAAAGGGGAAAAAAATTCCAAACAGAATTTGAACAAAAAACTTTAGTCACTTCTGTACGAAACAAGACAATTCAATAATTGACATAACCATTTCCCAGCTCTTATTTGCTGGAAGTTTAGTTAGTTTAGTTTAGTTAGGGTTATTGGATTTATATCCTGTCCTTTCCTGACCACAGTCAGGCTCAGGGCGACTAATTATCAAGTAATACAGTCAATTTAAAGCATACTATAAATATAGACAATAATTAAATCCTTATTAATTTAAAGTCCAGTTGACGCCCTAGAGTAGCAGCTTCTGACACTGCACAAAGTAGCTTTGTGCATAGGAGGAGAAACACTGAAATGCTGCAGTAATCATGGGTAATTATCACCTAATTACAGGGCAAAGCTTATTCTGATCACAGGCTTCAGCGGAGTATTTCTACGCGCTGGGGCATCTAGGTTTCTTCTAACATTGAATTCCCAGGTTACTGCTTAAACGGCTTTAGTTATTGGAGAGATCTCTACTATGATCCACTGCAATCCATTCTGTTTATGCAGGGCTTTCACATAGGGTTTCCAGCTCTGGGTTGGGAAATACCTGGAGATTTTGGGGGTGGAGTCTGAGGAGGGTGGGGCTTGGAGAAGGGAGGGACTTCAATGCCATAGAGTCTAATTGCCAAATCATCCATTTTCTCCAAGGGAACTGATTTCTATCACCTGGAGATCAGTTGTAATAGCAGGAGATCTCCAGCCACCACCCAGAGGTTGAAAATCCTAGTGTCGAAATCAATTATTCAGAGGGCTGGATATGACATAAACGCCACTTGGTCGGGCTGGCCCATGCCTCACCAGCTCAGATCAAGCGTGTGGGGGGAGATGGCTGCCTTGGCTGGCTCACGGGCTGGATAAAAGCTCTCAAGGGGGTGGATCCTGCTCACAGGCCTTATGTTTGACACCCCTGATCTAGATCTTCCTTTTAGTTATTGTATGTGTCATATTGAGTTGGCAAGGGCAACTGCCCTGCACTGATCAATAGGGTTGTCAGGTCTCTCTTCACCACCAGCGGGAGATTTTTGGGGTGAAGCCTGAGGAGGGCGGGGTTTGGGGAGGGGGACTTCAATGCCATAGAATCCAATGGCCAAAGCGGCCATTTTCTCCAGGTGAACTGATCTCTATCAGCTGGAGATCAGTTGTAATAACAGGAGATCTTAAGCTAGTATCTGGAGGTCAGGGAAGAAACACCAATGCTATAAGGTTATAGCTAGTATGAAAAAATAACACTAGGCTCGAAATTATATGCAAATTACAAATTTATGTATATAAACTTAGTTTCACAAACCAACTATAAAAGCGTTTGTGCTTATGTGGAACATATTTTGTAAATATTTGGTTATGGAAATACTCACATGGGTGTTAGCTTATGCACTTTTATAGTTGGTTTGTGAAACTAAGTTTATATACATAAATTTGTAATTTGCATATAATTTCGAGCCTAGTGCTATTTTTTCATACTAGTACCTGGAGGTCGGCAATCCTACTGATCAAAGTTATGGAGATCCCTTGATTAGTTATTTCTTCCTTACTCTTTTAGTATTTTCTGGAAAGCCCAGATCTTAAGTGGATGAAGAAAGGACATATTTTGACTCTTCAGGTAAGAACAAATGGGGGAGGAAGTGAAACACAGAGGACATCTTATGTTTCTTGCTATGTTCTGGATCCAATGTGCTTCTTGTGGGTAGATCTCACACTCAGTTATCATAGGTTATCCAAGCTGTCAGTGTTTCATCTTGCTTCTTGGCTTGGTTGGATATAAATAAACCCAAAGCACATTGCAATTGACCTAGTTTGAGATCACTGGCTTGGAACTAGCCAGCTTTCTTGCTCAATTCCCTCCTTGTTACATCTCCCATCCCATATGGCTTGATGTAGTGGTTAAGAGCGATGGACTCTAATCTGGAGAACAGAGTTCCATTCCTCACTCCTCCACATTCAGCCTGCTGGGTGACCTTAGACCAGACACAGTTCCCTCTGAACCCTCTCAGCCTCACCTACCTCACAAGGTGTCTGCAGTGGGGAGAGGAAGGGAAGGAGATTGTAAACTGGTTTGGGACTCCTAATGGGAGAGAAAAAGCAGGGTATGAAAGCCAACTCTTCTTCTTTTGTCCATGCAGGTCCCATGATCCCCAGCATAACCTTTTTTTGGGTGGTCAAAGGGGAGCCCTTTCTCCCTTTTTCATCAGCAGAAAAGCTGGCTGGATCCAACATATTATGGCCCCTTTCTGTTGGGTCAGTTAATTTGGGTTCTGTGCTTGTGAACTTTTCCAGCGTCACCCTAATTCTTCCCCCGATGGCCACTGCCAACTAGGTGATTGGGATATACACTCAGACATTAACTAACCAAATAACAAAACTAACCAAATAACAAAATACAAAAGCCATAGCATGGTTCATCCATAACCAGGCAATAATAACAATTGATAACATTATATGAAGCAACAGAATACTAAGCTGGGCCATTGTTCTTCTAGGTCAGTACTTTCTACTGTGATTAACAGCTCACTAGAAGACTTAAAAAACAACAACAACTGGTGATGCAAGGGATTGAACCTGAAACCTTATACGTACAATGCAGGGGTTAACCACCAAGCCATAACTCCATCTTTGTATGTCAGGATGTACAAACAAAACATTTGCTTCTCTTTGTCTATTGCAGTAGATGTTATGAAATGTTCAGATCTCATTGCTCTTCTGGGGCCTTACTACACAGTTGCTTAAGACGAAGTCAGTGGGTGGGTGAGTCAGTAGATGGGCAATATACAAGAACTTTATCTATTCAGAAGAGAGATACAAATCTGCCACCAACTGGTTTTTGTCGATTGATCTGTGTGCAGCATTTCTGCCAGTCATGGCACAACCTCAGTGGCTGGGGATTCTATAAAGCCGCAGAATTTGATGCAGCTGCTGAACAGAAGACCAGAGGAGGAGTTTCAGAAAAAAATGCAAATTATATTATGATTGTGTTTAACGGCAATATTGATATTGATTAGTAGACTAACCTGAACATGAATAATAGCTATCGATAGGGTAGGCAATAATAATAAAGGGTAGTTTATATAGTTGGTTTATTAGAACCAGGAATTAGCAATGGGTAATTTGGTCAGCTTTAATGTATAGTAAAGGATGATTAAAAAATAATCAAAGATTTACTGAGTAGTTATGTGATTGTGTAGTTAAGAATGATAATCTTAGATTTAAGGCATACAATTTTTTTCATAAGGAAGGATTCTAATAATGACATGTGATTGTTCGGCTGCTGTTAAGACTGTAAAAATATGGTTCGCTTTGGAAGGCATGACACATTGTATGTATGGGTTTGAAAGTATGTTTTTTTTTCTTTTTTCTTTCTTTCAATAAAATTTTATTGGGGGGGGGGGGGAGCCGCAGAATAAAAAGGGAGTCTCATAGCCCCTTAAATACTATCAGCATTTATTTTCATGAAAACGTATGCTGGAATAAATTCAGCTAACTCCCTCCCCCCCAAAAAAAAACTTCTGGGGTGTAGGTGCAGGCCTAGAGACCCTAGGGTACCCACCAACAAGAAATGAGAGAGTTTCAAAGGCCCCTGTGTCATCACAGGGACCTCTGGAGAGAGATCTCCTACTTACTGTTGGAAGGTGTGCATAAGGGAACCGTGGCGTATGACTCTCTCACATTCAGTTGGTAGACTAACCTGAACATGAATAATAGCTTTGCAGCTGCTGAACAGAAGACCAGAGGAGGAGTTTCAGAAAAAAATGCAAATTATATTATGATTGTGTTTAACGGCAATATTGATATTGATTAGTAGACTAACCTGAACATGAATAATAGCTATCGATAGGGTAGGCAATAATAACGAAGGGTAGTTTATATAATTGGTTTATTAGAACCAGGAATTAGCAATGGGTAATTTGGTCAGCTTTAATGTATGGTAAAGGGTGATTAAAAATAATCAAAGATTTACTGAGCAGTTATGCGATTGTGTAGTTAAGAATAATAATCTTAGATTTAAGGCATGCACTTTTTTCATAAGGTAGAATTCTAATAATGACATGTTATTGCTCGGCTGCTGTTAAGACTGTATGTTGAAAGTATGTTTTTTCTTTTTTCTTTCTTTCAATAAAATTTTATGGGGGGGGAAGTTGCAGAATAAAACGGGAGTCTCATAGCCTCCTAAAGACTATCAACATTTATTGTCATGAAAACTTATGCTGGAATAAATTCAGCTACCCCCCCCCCCCCCCGCCAAAAAAAAACTTCTGGGGTGTAGGTGCAGGCCTGGAGACCCTAGGGTACCCACCAACAAGAAATGAGAGAGTTCCAAAGGCCCCTGTGTCATCACAGGGACCTCTGGAGAGAGATCTCCTACTGACTGTTGGAAGGTTCGCACAAGGGAACCGTGGAGTATGGCTCTCTCACATTCAGTTGGTGAGAATTCAGACTTGGAGATGGAGATAGGTTTGCCAACTGAGATTGCTTTGCCAACTCTGGCTTGGGGAAATTCCTGGAGTTGTGGGTCATCTGAGGAGGGCAGAGATTGGGGAGAGAGCTCAGAGGGGCTGTGATATCCCTCTAGCACTCTAAGATATGCCACACAGCCCCCTCCCAAAGTGCAATTTCCTCCAAGGAATTTGATCTCTGTAGACTGGAGACTGGTTGTAATTCCACCAGATCTCCAGACCTTACCCTGGGATTGGTAATCATGTTCAGAGGCCGGGGGGGGGGGGGCGGGGGCAGCAGGCTTCTTTCTAACTCTGCTGACCCATAATGCACATTGTCGCTCCAATGTGTACGGTTGGAGACAGTCCCCCTTCCTCTACAAACTTATTATTGGAATCAATACCCCAGACACTTACTTTTCTTTGCCTGTATATCCACATTGCCTCATAGCTTGAAGCATTAAAAAGCCAGCCCAGCATAAAAAGACTAACCGATTAAAATAACAGTTTCCAGACTAAAATAATGTTAAAAGATCAACCCCTTAATTAAAAGCCTGGGTGAACAGAAATGTTTTGGCCTGGCGCCTGAAAGAAAGCAACGTAGGTGTCAGGCAAGCCCCAAGGGGAAGGGCATTCCATAAGAGAGATGTCACTGCTGAAAAAAATGCTGTGTCACTGCTGAAAAAATGCTGTGTCTGGTTGCCATCTGCCACACCTCTGAAGGCTTGTGAGAGAGCAGGTCTTGTAGGCAGATCTTAACTGATGTGCTTGACGATATGGGAATAAACTAGGGTTGCCAACCTCCAGGTGGTGGTTGGAGATCTCCTGCTATTACAACTAATTTCCTGGTAGGGTTGCCAGCTCCGGGTTGGGAAATACCTGGAGATTTTTGGGACAGAGCCTGAGGAGGGCTGGAGGTTGGAAACCCTATCTCCAGGTGATAGAGATCAGTTCCCCTGGAGAAAATGGCCACTTTGGACAGTGGACTCCATGGCATTATGCCCCATTGAAGTCTCTCTCCTTCCCAAACCCTGCCCTCTCCAGGCTCTGCCCCCCAAATCCCCTGGTATTTCCCAACCTGGAGCTAGCAGCCCTGGAAGAAATGGTCCTTCAAGTACTCTGGCCCCAATATATCTGTGGCTTTATAGGTTAGAATCAGCACTTTGAATTGGTGCCTAGAAACAATTCTATTCCCTGCTCACTTCACCAGCAATCAATGCTTTTGGTAGCAGGAATCAGCTTGATTCCTCTTGTGTTCAAAATGTCCTTTAACAGATGTATGGATATGGGGTCGCATACCATCTGTCTTCACTCCACCTGGCTTCTTCTTCTCCTCACTACATTCCCTGGCCCACATGACATTTGTCTACTGAAGCTCCAGGATGCCTGGCGTAGTCTTTTGGTGTGGTTAAAGAGGACCCTCTCCTTTATTTCCCAAAGCTATCTGGATCCATCTCATGTATTTTATGTTTCTTTTCATGTTTGTGCATGGTCAGGAACACCATTTTCATAATGCTTCCTTGGTGTGCAAATTTTCCATGTTTGTTTCTTTTGTACATTCTACACCATTTTTTTTGCCATTTAACACCCTTTCATCATGATGTGCAGTTTTTTTGTGTCCTTGATCCACATCTGATGTAAAAAGAAGCACTGATCAGAACTGCAATTTTTGGTTGAATTCTATTAATATGAGAGCTTTGCTGTACAGAGTACAGCTTCTGCTTAGATTCTCAGTCCCATCTTGAGGTTCCATAATATCTATTCATGCAGGAAAGAACAAAGTCATGTATAGGGTTGTGCATATTTATATTCCCGAACCAAAAATAAACCCGAAATTAGCCGTTTCGGCAATATTCAGGTTTCAAGTTTTTTTTAAATATAAATCTTTTTTATTGTTTTTAACTTATATAATGATTACAGAGGGGGGAAAAAGGGTGGGGAAATATACATATGAATAAGTACATTGATATTAAACAGTTTGGTAAATCAATGCAACCACCTTGTAGGGTGAAAAAAAATTTTTTTTAGAGAAAGAAAAAATAGTATTATCTGCATGTCATTATGTTGATAACTATCAGGTTTCAAGTTGACTGAATACCAAAACCTGGGAATCTGCCCAAAGCCAAATAGGTGATTCCCAAAAAAGCCAAATAATTATCACTATTCACTTTTGCTCAGATGCACGGCTCTGTGCTTTCTCCCATTAAATGATTAAAAAAACCAACAACACCTAAAATACCTAAAATACCCCAATTTAAAATCTCAGTTAGGGCTGTCAAAATGTCTAACTAAATTAGTCAAATATAAATGTATTACCAGGGAAATAGCAATTTAGCAACTCACTGCTTCCCTTCCCTGGTCCCCATTTTAAATATGGTGGCAGTCTGTGTGGTACAGAAAATGACCATCAGAATTTATAATAGTAAAGAATTTATTAATAGTAAAAAGTCCACACACATACTCTGCACAAGGAATACAAAAGAAAGGTGCAAATATGCAAATTTCCTGACTGTATACATGTCTTAGCTAGTCCTTCTCTAAGGCAGGCTCTTTATCTTAGAATGTACAATGCTTTAAAAACTTCTCATTACCTTGGAGTCTTTTGTCTAAACTGACTGTACACATGTCTTAGCTAGTCCTTCTCTAAGGCAGGCTCTTTATCTTAGAATGTACAGTGCTTTAAAAACTTCTCATTACCTTGGAGTCTTTGTCTAAACTGCCAGCCCTTTGTCTGCTCCATGTGGCCCTGGCAGTCATCAAGATGGAGCTTAAGTGTAAGAGCTCTTGCTTCCAGATGGAATAAGCCAAAATGGACCCTTTTTCCATGCCAAGGGATTCTGTCTCTTCTGTTTCCTCATGTTTTTGTGGGTCAAAGAATCCTTTCCTGAAATCACCAGGAAGTACAATTTAGCCCCTTGTATCCCCAAGTCTCTCTGTCAACTTCTTGCTGTCAGATTCCAGTTAAGGCATGAGCCAGCCATTTCATTGTCTCCAGTCAGGATGTCCATTAGCATTTCCAAAGCTTTGAAGGTTGGTAGTTGAGCAATGCTTGGGAGCTACTGATTTCCCCCTTCCTGCCTGTCTTCTGCTAGGAGAGAGAAACACTAAGTGTGGGGTTTTTGTCAAGCTCAAAACCTGAAGTAAACATGTATTTCTCCACAGTTGGCAAACTCTCTCCATCTTCCTTTAAGTCTACTTTGTAGAGTCTTCCTCAAGTCCCCACTGAAAACCCCAACCTTTCCTGTTCTTAAATGATGTGGGAAACAGTTTGTTAAAGGCCCCTTTTACTTCCTTATTCCTGAGACTGTACACAATGGGGTTCAGCATTGGTGTGACAACAGTATACACAACAGAGAGCCCTTTATGGAATTCTGGAGACTGACCTGTTTTAGGGATTACATACAAGATAATGATGGTCCCATAATACAGGCTCACCACTGTAAGGTGGGCAGCACATGTTGAAAATGCCTTCTGTCTTCCAGCAGAAGAGGCAATTTTCAAGATGGCTGAGAGGATACATCCATAGGAGATAACGATGAACACAAAAGGAACCAGTGTTACGATGGAACAGGCAACAAAGACAGTCATTTTTGCCCATGTGCTCTTTTTGCACGATAGTTTCATCAGCTCTTCCATGTCACAGACAAATTGGTCCATTTGGTTGGGGCCACAAAAGTATAACTTGGAAATGGTCCCAACTGAAAGTGCAGATGCCAGAATGCCAGAGACCCAGGATGCCACTGCTAGCTGAAGACAAACTCTGAAGTTCATTATGACGGTGTAGTGAAGTGGCTTGCAGATGGCTAGATAACGGTCAAATGCCATGATTGCGAGAAGGAAGCATTCAGCACCAGCCAGGCTAGTGTAAAGGAATAACTGTGAGATACATCCCCCAAAGGAAATACTTCCATCATCTGACAAGCAGTCAAACAATATCCGAGGGGTCACCACTGAGCTGTAGAAAGTCTCCAAGAAGGAAAGATTAGCTAGGAAAAAGTACATGGGGGTGTGAAGGCATTTATCAGTCACAACTAATACTAGAATGAGAATATTACCAGTCACAGTCCCGATGTAAATAATCAGAAACAGCAAGAAAAGTAGAAACTGAAGTTGGTTTAAGTGCCTGAAACTTAAGAGGAAGAAGGTGGTGATGGAAGTTTGATTGGTCCCTGGCATATCATTCATGTATTCTCTGGAACAAAGGAACATACAAAATGACTTTACACGGAGACAGATGCTGGTTTATCTGATTTTGCTCAAACGAGGGTAATCACTGCAGTGAATTCAATACTATCTACAAATTGCATATATTGTTTTCTTACATAACTTTCTTAGACATGCAAATGAATAAAAATTGGACAGAGCGGCCATTCCTTTTGGGAGATGGACAGCGTTATCTTCATTTTAAAGGGTTGTATCTCCCCATGACTCCATTCCATCTTCTTCTTCCAGTGCTTGAAGAGGTCCTCCTGTTCAGAAAGTTTTCCTTTGTTGGAAGAAGACATGGCAGAGGAGGGTTGTAGGATCCAATCCAATGTAATTTTCCTACTGGTCATTTCTCTCTCTCACACACACACACTCACACACACACTGTATAACCATGATGGCATGGAAGAGACAGCCTAAATTACTGAGGTCCTTGACAGTCTCCTTCTCAGCTATCGATTGACTTAGGACCCACATTTCCACCACAAGTAAATACTTGTCAGGAAGTCTGCTTACTTCTGTCAGCCAAAGTGTACAAATTTTTTGGGGTGAGTTGCTTTCCCCATAGCCACACAGCAGCTGTGGGTAATGTTACAAGAACATAAGAAAAGCCATGCTGAATCAGATCAAGGCCCATCAAGTCCAGCAGCCTGTTCACATAGTGGCCAACCAGGTGCCTCTAGGAAGCCCACAAACAAGACAACTGCAGCAGCACCATCCTGCCTGTGTTTCACAGCACCTAATATATTTGGCATGCTCCTCTGATGCTAGTAGGTAGGCTAGGCACCATGACTAGCATTCATTTTGACTAGTAGACATGAACATGTCCAGTCCCCTCTTAAAGCCTTCCAAGTTGGCAGCCATCACCACATGCTGGGGCAGGGAGTTCCATAATTTAACAATGTGTTGTGTGAAGAAATACTTCCTTTTATTGAATCTCTCACCCTCCAGCTTCAGCAGATGATCCTGCATTCCAGTATTATGAGAGAGGGAGAAAAGCTTCCTTTCATGTCATTTTAAAAATGCTCACAATACTCCACATTCAGCTCCAAAGTTGTGCAAATAGCTCCTTTCAGGACCATTTTGATTCAGGAAAATGGCATGGGGGGGGGGAGAGGAGCCTGTTTCCCACCTACTGCAGTTCTGAGCCATATCAGGGTCCTGCTTATTTTTAAAATGACATAACACACAGTTGCAGTGCAGCTGCAGGGAAAGTAAGCCGTGTCTGAAGCCAACTCGCCCCAAAAAGTATTGTGTGGTTTAGACCTATATTGCTGATCATTGAGATAAGGAGTTGTTCAATGTTACAATTGCTTGCTGTTTCAGTTTTCAATAGCCCACCCCCCTTACCTGTTAATTTTGCAGTGGATTTATTAACATCATCTTTGATGGTGACTCTCCCATGGATATTTTTCATGGTGATGTCCTCTTCATTTATAGGAAGATGGATGTAGCTTTTGGTAGCAATGTCTCTAGAACGACTTAAACCAATTATAGAATGTTGTCTACCCATCACCAAGTACATGTTATTTGTTCGGATCCTCCTTTCAACTATCTGAATTCCTACGTGAAAGGATCTAATTAGCCCCTTTGGTAGTATTATACACACATAATCCAGAATATGACACAGAATACCAAAGAGGATATTTGTTTAATTTAAACACTAGGGAGTTGCAGTTGGCCCAGAATATTGTGGTTTGGAGCACTGGCCTTATTCTAAGCTCTTAGAGTCAGAGTGGTAGATATTCTCATTCATAAAAACTGACCATATAAATAGGTCTCTAGGGATAGGGCCCAATTATCAACATTCCTCATTGTATGAAATGAGGGTTGCCAGCTCTTTCTTGGGAACTACCTGGATATTTGGGGGCTGGAGCCTGGTGACGGTGGAGTTTGAGGAGGAGAGGGACTTCAGCAGGGTATAATGCCACAGAATCCACCCTCCAAAGCAGCCATTTTCTCCAAGGGAACTGATCTTGGTCATCTGGAGAGCAATTGTAATAGTGGGAGATCTCCAGGTGCTACCTGGAGCAGGGCAACCCTAGTATGGACTCTCTTTTTAGTGGTACTGAAAGAACCAATGAGGAAACTATACATAGGGTTGCCAGGTCCCTCTTCACCACTGGCAAGAGGTTTTGGGGCGGAGTCTGAGGAGGGCAGGGTTTGGGGAGGGGATGGACTTCAATGCCATAGAGTCCAATTGCCAAAGGTGAACTGATCTCTATCGACTGGAGATCAGTTGTAATAGCAGAAGATCTCCACCTACTACCTGGAAGTTGGCAACCCTAAATATACATCAATGCCAAATTGTCTTTTGAAAAGAGAAAAAAACAAGAGAGAGAAACTGAATATATAAAACAGTACTTTATTGTACTTCCAGGCTCCTTATGATGCATTTTTGTAGACAGAAGAGAATTAAGTCAAAGACCTTTCTCTTCCAGAAGACCTCTGATTGTTGTAGAGTGGAGCCTGCTGATTTTGAAGCTGACATTGTTAATATTGTCTTCTAAACAGTGTGGTCTAAACAGTGTCCCATAGTATTTTTACATGGTGGTATTATGTATAGCTCATGTTTTAGTGTGTTGTAAACTGCCTTGAGGACTGTTTTTAGGTTGAAAGGTGCTCTGAAATTATGCTGAAGTATGCATTTTCAAATATACATTTCAAGGAGAAGGTCATAGGTTTATTTCCGGTTAAACAGATCTCAGAGCAAGTGTTAGGAGAAACCTTCCCCTGCCTGAGTTCCCAGAGAGTCTTCCCCACCATTCAAAGTAAATGCCAAGTTAGATGGACCTGACTTGGACTGATTTGACATGAGAGATGTCTGAATGTTAATCGAGGCGATTTCTTTTGGTTTGTGCTCGAAGATATCATTTGTAATGAATACAACATCCATGTTTAGTGAAAGAAAACAGACTTCTGTGGTTATTTCATATGAAGGCAATTTCACACATTTCAGTGAAGCAAGCGGAGGAGGGGAAGCATAGGCTGTTCTTTCTCTTTTCACCCTTCCAGTGGAAGGTGTTAAAAAAAAAAAGTTATGCAAGCTCCGGATGTGGGACCACTTAATGCCCCTCACCCTTCCAAGTTCTTTTTGGTTCATTATATCAAAAGCATAAAAGAAGGGAGTGCAACATACCTGTGATTTTGGGGTGGAGCCTGAGGAGGGCAGGGTGTGGGGAGGGGAGGGACTTCAATGCCATAGAATCCAATTGCCAAAGCGGCCATTTTCTCCAGGGGAACCGATCTCTATCGGCTGGAGATCAGTTGTAATAGCAGGAGATATCCAGCTAGTACCTGGAGGTTGGCAACCCTACTCCCGGTTCAAATTGTTTATCAGGGAAAACAAATCATAAGGTTTTGGTAATATGCAGGGCCATCCTAAGCACCTGGACACCCTTCAAAGCCCATTGACTTCAATAGATTTAGAAAGGTGGCATCTGCTTAGGATGGCACTGATAGTCTCCTTTAAAATGATGTCACTCGTCCAAGCCGAGAAGTAGTAATACAATTTTGGTTGACTGGCTGCTAAGCAAGGACGTCCAATATAAACACCTGCCTGAGAGGTCTTATAGATGCCCAAGAGAGGTGACATGGAAGTAGTGCTTGTTTCCATGGTGTTTTCTCCCCCACATTTGATAGCCTGTTATATTTATAACTGGGAATTCTCCTTTGTCAAGGGGGGGTGTATCAACATAGGCATAACATTGAAATCACAAGATGGCATAGTCCTGCTGTATACAGCATTGATCAGACCTCACCTTGAGTACTGTGTGAAGTTCTGGAGGCCTCACTTCAAATAGGACTGAACGGTGTGGGTGCAGAAGATGATCAGGGGCCTGGAGACCAAGCCCTATGAGGAAAGGCTGAGGCTTGGGAATGTTCAGTCTGGAGAAGAGGAGGTTGAGAGGGGGCATGATTGCTCTCTTTAAGTATTTTAAGAGCTGTCACTTAGAGGAGGGAAGGGAGCTGTTCCTGTTGGCAGAAGAGGACAGGACTCACAATAATGGGTTTAAATTATGGGTGAAAAAGTACTGGCTGGATAATAGATTTTTTTTTTTTTACATTGGGTGTAGTTTAATTATGAAATCGGCTGCCTAGGGAGGTGCTGAGCTCCCTTTCACTAGCAGACTTCAGCAAGCAGCTGGACAAACACTTGTCAGGGATACTCTAGGCTGATCCTGCATCGAGCTAGGGGGTTGGACTTAGGGTTGCTAACCTCCAGGTAATAGCAGAAGATCTCCTGCTATTATAACTGATCTCCAGCCAATAGAGATCAGTTCACCTGGAGAAAATGGCTGCTTTGGCCATTGGACTATATGGCACTGAAGTCCCTCCCCTCCTCAAACCCCACCCTCCTCAGTTTCCACCCCCAAAATCTCCCGTCGATGGTGAAGAGGGACCTGCCAACCCAAGTTGGACTAGATGGCCTGTATGGCCCCTTTTAACTCTATGGTTCTATGACTTCTATGAGATAAATTTAGCCTGAAAAGGACTCTCCCAAGAGGGCTACATCACTTCAGATCTCTGGGTTACAAAAGGGTATCTCAATGGAACCATAATAATACAGATTTCAGTTTAAAATTGAGCCACCTCTGGCCATAGCACTTTTCATCAGAGAATATGGAAAAACTGAAGGGGCCAAAACACTTGAGAAGCTGATGCTTTGCTTTTCCGGTATTGACTGAAATACAAACTGTGGTTTCATAAAATGGGTGGGAGGTTTTTGAACTTTGCAGAAATGCAGCATTTAAGGGACTGTGGTACCTAATCATTCTCTTTATAGGCCTCATCTCTATGGATGATATTTAGGGACCACCTTCCTGGATTATCGCCTAAATGGGAAGTTACCACAGTCTATATGATTGGAGGGGGGGGAAGTAATTATTTCTCCTATGCACAGATAATCTTTTTAAGGTAAAATATATATATAACAGCCCTCATTTTTAAGAAGGTAGGTTAAAATGAGAAGGATTAGGTTTGCCAGGACCCTCTTTGCCAGTGGTGGGAGGATTTTGGGACAGAGCCTGAGGAGGGCAGGGTTTTGGGAGGGGAGGGACTTCAATGCCATAGAGTCCAATTTCCAAAGTGGCCATTTTCTCCAGGGGAACTGATCTCTATCGGCTGGAGATCAGTTGTAATAGCAGGAGATCTCCAGCTAGTACCTGGAGGTTGGCAACCCTAAGAATGATCGACCCACGATCATTCAATTAGTAGGGATTTGAACTCAGGGCTCCCCTGTCCTTGTCTAGTCATAGTGGGTGGAACATGGGTGATGTCATGTTGTCATGGCAATGCTGTAAAAATTTCCCATTACACCACACAGGCTCATACTCATATGTCCTGTTCCATAAAATTATCTTCCTTGGGGCAAAAACGCATGGTTGCTTTAGCCTCCTTTATTCCCTGTATCAGCCAGGATTCAGCCAGGATCAAACGCACGTTTGGCGAAACGCATGCGTTCAATCCTGGCTGAATCCTGGCTGAAACAGGGAATAAAGGAGGCTAAAGCGACCATGTGTTTTTGCCCTTGGAGTCTTTCCTTCTTTCTTGCTCTCTCCTTTTATATTAAAAGAAAACTTGAGAATGATGTGTAGCATTTGGGGGTTTCTCCCTCTCTTTCCAGTAGGGAGTTTACTTCAGGACTAAGCTGGGAAAGGGGAAAAAAAGAGAAAAGGGCGCTCGGGCTCACTTAAATGTTATTCAGCTCAGCTTCTGTTTATAAATGTGATGTCTCCTCACCTTCATGCCAGGCCTTCAGGATGCAAAAAATAAAATAAAATAAAAGGGCCAAGGATGTTTTGACAGTAAACTTCCACTTGCCTTATTGAACCACCTGCTAAGCCTGAAGTTCAGCAAAACACATTCCCTGTACACAGCTGCGTACATGCTTCTCACAGAGGGTGGAAACCACAGTGGTGAAGAAAACCACAACATTTGAAAATCTTGAGAGATATGCTTGGTGGGTTTTCCACTTTGACGACCCTCATTGCTACATACAACCACCTGAGAATGCTGTACTGGTGGTGTGGATGGAGTCTTCTCTTCACTAAGTCAACGTCTTCTAAAAAGCCTTCAAGGTACTAGATAACAGGAGGTCTCTTTGTAGTTTTAGCACGCTACAGTTTTTTAAAAAAAATCAGGCACCCGTGTCTGCACAGCAACATAAACCTTTAATATAGATATAAGCAAAATAATCATAGTTGAAAAGGCCAAAACAATCATGACCCAAAGAGTTCCATGGTTAGAATTAGGCTGGGTTTATAAAAAAGCTAATGACCTGTCTACTGTATATTTAACCTGCTCACTCTCATTCAGGATGGCGGACTCTCCCTTCTCATAGTCTCCTCAAAGAAAATTTATTCAGATCATATTAATGACATTTAAAAAGTGTTCTTTCTCATACACATGAGTATATAAAGCTATCTTAATATATTCAGGCGCTTGATCTATCAAGGTCACTAATGTCTTCTCTGACTGATAGTGGCTGTCTAGGGCAGGGGCGTCGAACTCATTGATTCTTTGTTACGAACTCCCTGCCCCAGGATGGGGTGATGGCTGCCAACTTGGAAGGCATAAAGAGGGGAGTGGACATGGTCATGGAGGAGAGGGGTATTCATGATCATGTACCAATAGAGCAGGTCAAGTCTTTTAAATATTTGGGCCTCACTTTTAACTACAACTTAACTTGGACAAATCACAGAAATAATGCCATCAACTTAGCTAAATATTCAGCATCACAGATTAAACGTTTTTTTTACTTAAAAGGAAACCAATATGTACCTGCAGCTATTCATGTTTTTACAGTTAAGATATTGACGCAATTTCTGTATGGAATACCTGTCTGGATAGAAGCATTGAATAAAAATTTGGAAGCTGTACAGACTTCCTTCCTCCGGCAAATACTAGGACTTCCTAGTTGCGTCCTGTTCCAATCTATCCTTAGTGAAACGGGAATGATGACTTTAGAGACCAAAGCTTGGCTCTTAACTTTTAAATATTGGATTAATATTCACTTTTCTCCAAATGAAAATCATCTTACTCCCTTCCTACTAAAAGAAGCTGCAGATACAGAATGGTTCACGCTTATCCCACACAAACTGAAAATCTTGTGATTAGATATAGATAATTTATTGATGCAGGATAGACAAAACATTTTCCGAGTTATCAAGCAAAGACTACTTGACCATGAAAGACAAACAATTCTGCCCACAACTCCTTTGTCTTGTTCTCCATCCAAACTGGGTCTTTCTCCCAATTTTGGATCGCTTCAGGGTTACTTTTATTTTTTTAAGTGAGCCCTCCTTCTGCAGGGCTTTTATGTTAGCTAGACTAGACGTCTTCCCATCAGCGGTTTTATTCGGGAGATTTATTGGTACCTCTTTGGAAAAGAGAATTTGTGGCTGTGGCTTGAACCAGATAGACTCCATCTATCACATTTTATTGGAATGCGAAATGCTAGTGGACATACGCACTAAACTTTTAATGCCATTAATTCTGGATAGGAATTTTCCCCTCCACTCCTTGTTTAGACTTTTAATGAATGGGTATGATTCAGAAATTACTGAAATAGTAGCCACGTTTCTGAAGCAAGCTTTAATGATAAAAACTAAACAAAAAAAATAATAGCTGCTCTTTCTGTTACTTGTAGACACTCGTTTTTTATATGTACCTTATATCCACTGTATTCTGGCATACCCCATTTCATTCATGTCTATTGATTAAATTAAATTATCTTAAATTATCACAATTAAATTATCTTAAATTATCACTTTTCCCTTTGCAGCCAAAGTGATGGTGCATGAATTTCTCCTTTTATTTTTCATGATTGTAATTATATCATCATGCACTTGCAAGAACAGTCTTTGTGGATTCAGAACTATTACAGTCCCCTTTCTACAAGCCCCCATCCTGCCAGACTGCTGATTCTTTTCTGCCAGCATCAGATAAAGGTTTTGCTTCACCAAAGCAGGAGCTCCAGTGCCTCAACATGGAAACTGGCATTTTTTTACTATAACCCAAGCTTGCTGATTGAAAAGTGAAAAAAAGATCACTGACAAGAAAATTCATTCAAACTGGGAATTCTTCATGCTTCTTCTTGCTCGTTTCTAGTTCACCATAAAGAGCAAGCTGAGAAACTTCTCTTCCGTTTGGGGGGCTGCTGACACCACATCCTTTCCGCTAAGTAGGTCCTGCTTCCATCAGCCTTCAGATAGCCTTGGTTCTACCTGCCTTTGAAACCGGCTTGCAAAAAGAGAAAATGGCCAGAGGTTTTCTTCTCCTGAGTCTGATTCTATGTGAGTATGGTACCACCATTGTGGGTCTTTTTTCTTTTTTTCGCATCTCTCTCTCTCTCTCTCTCTCTCTCTCTCTCTCTCTCTCTCTCTCTCTCTCTCTCTCTCTCTCTCTCATCTATCTATTTGATCTAATTGAATCTAGCTAATCTATCTATGATGGATCCAGTCAGCTTTTCTACTGGTGAGCAAAAGGGAAGAAGGAGTCCTCTTTGGCCACCACAAAGAATATGCTGGAGAGGATGAGAATGCCATGGTGTAAGCTCTAGCCCTGCGGCAAACCCATAAACAGATTCCAACAGTCGGCAAGTCCACAAAAGCAGTTTTATTGGTTAGAATCGACAGGTTTCAGAAGCCATATTCAGAAGGACACTAGTAAGGGGCAAAGGTAAGATGCAGAGCATATATGGAAAAGCAACAGGAGATAACTGGTAACCCCCTCCCAGAGGCAGGAAGGAGCACTTGGCAATTCCCACAGTATGGGAATTTATGAAGACTAAACACGGGGCATAGACTGGCCTTGGACAGAACAACACAACAGCACCTGGGAATAGCACAATCGCACTACCGCATACCAACCTCATGGCCTGCTCCTGAAACATGGACAGAAGAGAGCAAGTTTGATGTAGCTGTTATAGGGTAGAATCTGGGAGAACCAGGTATGAATCCCCACTGTGCCACGGATGTTTGCTTGGTAACCTTGGACCAGTCATACTCTCTTAGCCTAACATACCTCACAGGGTTGTTGTGAGGATAAAACGGAGGAGAGGAGAAGTATGTTTAAATCATGTGCTAAACAGAAATATTATCAATGTACTGTCTATATTGCTATCCTTATAAAGATAGTTATCTATTCTTATATTTGTAATTTTAAAATAATTTATGAATTCCAAGATTTTAAAGCCATATTGTTTATAATATCTTACAATTCTATGATGTTGTAAATTTTGTTTTTTTCTTATGTATGTTGCGCTCAAGATCTTTGGTTGGATGAGCTTGAAATAAAAGGAAAGGAGAAGTATGTAAGAGGAGAAGTATGTAAGCTTCTGTGATCCCCCTTTGGAGATAAAAGTGGGGTAGAACTGATGTAAATAAAATTAAAATACATGAAAGGCATGAGGGATGAACGGCTGTCATAAGGAGGGGAATTGGCTGATATCTAGGGTGCTTTCACACATGCTGAATAATTCACTTTCAGTCCACTTTCAATCCACTTTACAGCTGGATTGTACTGTGTGAAACGGCCAAAACAACTTGCAAACTATTGCTAAAGTGTAAAGCTGGCTGGATCACAGAAGGCCAAACTAGTGAAAGAGGAAATTATTAATAATTAACCAAGAGACCGAATATGTTAAAAATGGAGTGTGATTTTTTAAAAATGGGCTTCCAAAATAAACCGGACTGAGTTTCCTGGCTTAATGACAACTACTATAGGGCGAAAACGCATGGTCACTTTAGCCTCCTTTAGTCCCTGTTTCAGCTAGGATTGAACACATGCTTTTTTGCGAGACGTGAGTTCAATCCTGGCTGAATCCTGGCTGAAACAGGGAATAAAGGAGGCTAAAGCGACCGTGCGTTTTCGCCCTACTGTAGTTCTATCACATGAACTGCCTATTCAGGAGAGTGGTGCAAGGTGATCTGAAAATGATTTAGAGAGGCATTGCTTGCATTGAAGGTTGGTTGGTTGGTTGATTATCTCACATAGTGGCGGACCTACATTTTTGGGGCCCTGAAGCTTGAACGGTTATGGGGGCCCCTTCGCAACCAGCAACAATAGGGCAACATCCACCAAGGTCCAAAGGGCCTTGCTGCCCTGCAAGGACCTTGAGGCCCAAATAGTGGAGAATAGGGTGGTGGGGTGGAGTCCTTGAAAATGGGCCATACAGTGATGAAATAAAACTATAGAACTATTAAGCCGTACACCAATGAAGGATTTGAGGATCCAGCTGCCAAATATAGGCTCTGGTGAGCTCAGAGAGCCCTTACAACTGGGGGTTCGAGCACTGCAAGCCACCGATAAAATTTTGAAATTTGACCAATTACAGGGACATTTTGAGGACATATGAAATGGGTGTTAGAGCATATTCTAAAGTCAATATTAAGTACTTCAACCCATTCTATCACTAAAAAAATTCCATCGATTTTGTTGAGAAAAATCACTCATTTTTTTTAAATCGCTTTGGGGGGGCCCTCCGGGATTAGGGGCCCTGAAGCTTAAGCTTCATTAGTTTCACAGTAGATCCGCCTCTGATCTCACACCACCAATATGCGTAACGCTTAGAGGAGTAATGAACAAGAAGATAAATGATCTTTCCCCCCACTCTTGCTGTCAGTCAAAGAGTTTGTTCGGGTTTAAAATATTACAACCCCCCAAAAAAAAACCCCACCAAAACCTGTTTGCCTGAGGGGAAATTGGGAAATGTACCCACAGTACAAGTAGTGATCCCTCTTTCAAATGGTTTTTCAACTGTGAAAAAAAAATCTGTGTCTGACTCCAGCTTGTGAGCACAGCTTGGATGTATCTACAACACCAGTGTAATAAGAAAACTTGGTTAGCTGGAACCAAACCTTAGACAGCAATCTGTAAAACAAACTCTTTTTATGTCTCTTCTCTCCCCAGGCTACTGCAGTTCTCAAATTAATTCTATGAAAATTAAGATGATTAGCAAACCTCCTGAAGCCATCGACTCCCGGGTGGAACTGGATTGCGAAGCAGACTTTTCAGAGTCGGGGGTGTACTGGATCCGTCAGAACAACGGCCACAATCCCCACTTCATCTTATATGTAAATTCAAGGTCACAGGTAACATCAAACGATCGCCAAGACTATGAAGTCTCAAAAAGTGGTAACACTTACAAACTGATAGTGAGAAGATTCAAGAAAAAGGATGAGGGCATTTATAACTGCATGATCTTTCGCAACCAATATTTACACTTCAGTTCAGGCCTCTCAGTCTTCCTGCCAGGTAAGCTCTTTCATGAATCTTTAATAGCCACTGTAGGAGATGTGAAAAGTTTCTACTTTAGTGCTATTGTGGTGTAGTGGTTAAGAGCGGTGGACTCTAATCTGGAGAACCGGGTTTGATTCCCCACTCCTCCACATGAGCAGCGGACTCTAATCTGGTGAACCAGGTTGATTTTCCCACTCCAACACATGAAGCCAGCAGGGTGACCTTGGGCTAGTCACAGTTCTCTCAGAACTCTCAGCCTCACCTACCTCACAAGGTGTCTGTTGTGGGAGGGGGAAGGAATGGAAGGAATTTATAAGCTGGTTTGATTCTCCTTAAAAGGTAGAGAAAATTAGCATATAAAAACCAACTCTTCTTCTTCTCTTCTACTTGAGCTTACATCTGAGTGTGTCATTGTGCACATTTATTTAATGCACTTTATTTATAGCCTTCCTTTCTCACTGAGTCTCAGTGAGAAAGGAAGGCTATAAATAAAGTAATTAAATAAAAAGGTGGTGGGACAGGTGCTCAACCACATTGTTCTTTCTCTTCATATCTTGGAATTCCCATGAAGTCCGCTAATTGATTCTGTTTACAGTGAGAACCACACAGGCTCCCACAACCCAACGGCATGCTCCGGAAACACCAAACACCAACAATCATCAATTCACCAATGAACCCAGTAAATGTCCAGATGTCACACTTGCAGGTATGCGAATGCAGCCCCTAAGCTCCTATGTATATGCACTTTATGTGTGTGTGTGTGTGTGTTAAGTGCCATCAAGTCGCTGCCGACTCATGGCAACCCTATGAATCAATGTCCTCCAAAATGTCCTATAGTTAACAGACTTGCTAAGGCCTTGCAAACTGAGAGCTGTGGCTTCCTTTATCAAGTCTATCCATCTCGTGTTGGAGCTTCCTCTTTTCTTGCTGCATTCGACTTTTCTTAGCATGATTGTCTTTTCCAGTGACTCCTGGTGTAGTGGTTAAGAGTGGTGGTTTGGAGCGGTGGACTCTGATCTGGAGAACCGGGTTTGATTCACCACTCCTCCACATGAGCGGCGGAGGCTAACTGGTGAACTGGATTTGTTTCCCCTCTCCTCCACATAAAGCCAGCTGGGTGACCTTGGGCCGGTCATGCTCTATCAGCCTCACCTACCTCACAGGGTGTCTGTTGTGGGGGGGGGGGGAAGGGAAGGGGATTGTAAGCTGGCTTGATTCTTCCTTAAGCGGTAAAGAAAGTTGGCATATAAAAACCAATTCTTGTTCTTCTTGTTCTCATCATGTGACCAAAGTACGATAGCCCCAGTTTAGTAATTTTAGCTTCTAGGGACAGTCCAGGCTTGATTTGATCTAGAACCCACTGATCCCAAAGGCATATTAAAGAACTGTGCAACTGTTTTTTTTGTAACAAGTGCTATGTCATATTCCATGCCTTCTCCTACTGTGTGGGAGTCCATTGCTCTGAGGTGTCTCAGATCTCCCTATATTTGTTTGTGATCACCACATCTAAAAAAAAGAAAGAAGAAAGGACATTGCAGTCTTGAGAAAAAGGACAGAAGAGGGCAACCAAATCGATTAAGGGGTGGGCTTACCTTTCCTATGAAGAAAGGGTGGAGAGTTTGGGACTTTTCTGTTTGGAAAAAAAGAAGGCTGAGGGGAGACACAATAGAGGTTTATAAAATTATGCATGGGGTAGAGAAAATGGACAGAGGGAGTTTTTTTCTCCTTTCCCCATAATACTAGCACTCAGGGATCCGACACTGATGGGCATCTCATGGGATATGTTATCAGATCTTGGAAAAACAGAAGCTTTCACTACAATGAAAAAGCATATCAAAGAGATTGATTATGATAGCACATCTTTTCGCGCTCATCACATTTGCTCATCTCAGTTTTTCGGAATTCCACCACAATGTGGTTTGCCTGCCTATACCTACTTTTTGAAAATTCCTTGACTCTCTAGAGCCTTCTTTCTAGCTAGATTAAACACTAACCCTTCAATGGTTATGCAAGGAAGGATTTTGAATTTACTGGGAAGGACTTGTCCATGCTCTTCTGGTTCCACTGACTCATTAGCTCATGTGCTCTTAGAATGCCATTTCTATGAGGACCTTAGAGCACGATATATCTCTCCTCTTTTAATACATAAATCCAGTGCCTCTGTGTCTGCTATAATGCCTTTTTTATTAAGTGATAGGGATCCCAAGGCTACACTGGCAGTGACAAAATTTATCTCAGTCCTTATATCCCTCAAACTTTCGATTCAAAACTATGCTGCTCAAGATCAATGGATCAAGGGGCTTCTAAGGGATAAAGGAAAGGAAAGGAAAGGAAAGAGAACTCAGGGACACCCAACAAAGCTGATGAAGAATAGGTACAGGATAGACAAAAAGAAAACACTTCTTTACTTAAGAAGTAATTAAATCATAGAATTCACATCCAGTGTATGCAGTTATGGTCATAAGTTTAGATTGCTTCAAAAGTGGGTTAGACAGATTCATGGAGAAGATGTCTATCAATGGTACTAGTCATGAGGTCTCTTTCACCCCAGTATCAGATTAGTTAAGGATTTTGCCAAATCTAGGAGGTTTACATAGTGGATTGGATCCAGCCAGCTCTTCCCCTACAGCTTGCTTAATCCCTCTCTTTATTACAACCCCCCTGGCTTTTTGTTGATGCTGGTCCCAAGATTCCCTGCATAGCCTTTTTGGTGGCCAAAGGAGAGTACCTCCTCTCTTTCCCTCTTGCAGAAAATCTAGATGGATCCAACCCAGTTACTCCAACCAAAGAGAAAGTGGGTCTAGTAGGGACCCAGGTAGAATTAAGGAAAGGAAGAGAGGAATCCCATAGTCAATATGCAAAGTACAACACTCATTCTTGGGAGGAGGATTTTCACTGACTCCCTCTCTTGTGGATCTGTGAAGGCTTCTTCAAGATCAGCAGATCAACTTACCTGGAAGAAGTAGTAAAGAGCAAGAGTCCAGTAGCACCATAAAGGCTAACAAAATCTCGGGCAGGGTATGAGCTTTTGTGAGTCACAAATACCTGATGGTATCTGAAGAAGTGAGCGGTGACTCACAAAAGCTCATACCCTGCAGAAATTTTGTTAGCCTTTAAGGTGCTACTGGACTTTTGCTCTTTCCTACTGCTACAGACAGACTAACAAAGCTACTTATTATTACCTGGGTTTGTCATGCAGCAACTTTGGACTTTACTTTCTTTTTGGATGGTTTGAAAGTATTCCCCCCCCCCCAAAGGGTTGTTCTGCTTTTGATGTTAGCCTCCTTGGTGGCTCTAAAAGGGCAGGAAGTCAGAGCAAGCATTCTGTAAAGAAATTAATAATATATACATCAATGTGTGCTAACTGTAATGGAACCTTGGAGCAAGTCTACCTATGAAAACCCTGTGCTTGTGAAATGTTGCTGCAAGTTCATATCACAAAGGCTAGCAGTTGCTGGAAACAATAGGCTAGGCAAACGTTTGTCCAAGTGATTTGGTGTGTTCTTATGGCAATTTCCCCATGTTGGCATAATTTTCTTGCAGGAAAAAAAGTATGTGAATCATCTGTATACAGTCCTACATGATGATCACTTTGTATCTTGCAATGTATAGAAATCACTGACGCAGATGTATGTATGACAAGTTGGGCCCAGAGATGTGTGTGCAGAAAGGAAAACATACTTAGTGCAGTCTCGCTTGAAGGAGGACTGTGGCAAAACATAGAGTTGGATCTAACCAGCTTTTCTGGTGGTGAAAAAGGGATGAACGGTCCAAACCCAAAAAGGCTATGTTTGAGATTGTGGGACCTTCATGGACAAAAGCCATGTGGAACGAGGGCTGCTGTTGAAAGAAGAAATGGACGAGATTGAGTGAAAATCTGGCTGGATCCAACCCATAGCATTTCAATATAATTTTTAATGAAATAATTATGTGCATATGAAGCAATGCAGTGTAAAATGCTGCTTTTATTTCATCTGGTTTTGAAATTGTATTGGTAGATATACTTTATATGCTGTCTTGCACAAATGGAAAACACAGTGGGGACACACCACTTTCACTTTGTGCATGCAGACTGTAAAGAGTACTTTTAGCTCTTCTGCTTGCACCACTATGGTTGTGCATGTGAAAATCTTCAGGGAGTCCAACCCATGGAATGCAAAAATTGAGACCTCTCTGGCCATTCATGTTTTGACATCCAAAAAGTGACATTTGTATTCTTTGGTTCCAAATGTTGCTTACAAGGATTAGTTTCTATGACAGTGGAACACGAAATGACATTAAGGATGGGAAATACAATGGTAAAACCTTGGGTTGGATCCAACCATCTTTTCTTGTGATTAGAGAGGGAGGAGGGGTTCCCTTTGACCACTCTATGGTTGGGTCCTTTAGACTTACATGAACAAAAGCCATGTGGTAAAGGGACTGTAATAAGGACGGAAATTGGACAAGACTGAGAAAGGTGGCTGGATCCAACTCCATGTATCCTCTTTAAGCTTGAGATCAATTACTTCTTCCTATCCTCTCCTGCAGGCAGATTGAAAGGGTCATGGCTCATTCCTGGGTTTGTTTTTGGATAGCAGCTCTTGCACTAATGCATGTGTGTGTGTGTGTGTGTTAAATGCCATCAAGTCGCTTCTGACCCTATGAATCCATGTCCTCCAAAACATCCTATCGTTAACAGCCTTGCTCACGTCTGGCAAATTGAGGGCTGTGGCTTCCTTTATAGAGTCAATCCATCTCATGTTGGGTCTTCCTCTTGTCCTGCTGCCTTCAACTTTTCCTAACATTATTGTCTTTTTCAGTGACTCTTGTCTTCTCATAATGTGACCAAAGTACAATAGCTTCAGTTTAGTCATTTTCGTTTCTAGGGACAGTTCAGGCTTGATTTGATCTAGAACCCACTTATTTGTTTTTTGGGGCGGTCCAAAGTATCCGTATCTTCCAACACCACATTTCAAAGGAATCTATTTTCTTTCTGTCTGCTTTCTTCATTGTCCAGCTTTCACAACCATAATAGGGAATACTATGGCATGAATTAACTTGATCTTGGTTGCCAGTGACACATCCTTACACTTAAGAATTTGTAGGGGTTATGCCCATTCTTTACACTTCGCGAAAATGGGCAAAACAGATTTGTTTACATGGGTGAACAGTGACATGTGGCTCTGAATGTTGGTTATTTCAAATGTTTGGCAGACAGATTATTTGAGATTGTGCCGTGACAAGTGGTTTTGAGATGCCACTGTTTGTCACCTTGTGGCCTTAATTGGAGAAAGGTAAGCTAAGGAGAGAAAGGTGAGAAAAGTCCTAAATAAATAGCTTCAGACTTCATGTTCAGTCTATTGTTGCCTTGATAGATCCATATGGTGGCCTGGTGGTCCCTTGTAATCCATACATCTGGATTCCTTTGTCTGGTGGCTGCTGTCTCCTATTGATATCCTTAGTGATCACCATGATAGTGTGCTGTGGTAAGTCAACTTCCTTCCAACCCTGGCTAATGGCTGGGGAAGGGGCGGAGCAAGTCCGTAATGTATTTATGAACTTAAAGACTATATCTACATAGATATCTCTCAATATTTTGACATGCGTACTAATAAAGCAATTTGCTATTTTCTTTCTCCAAATTTTAACTGAAGATCCTAGAAGGAGAAGAAGAAGATGCCAATGTAAAAGGTGTGTTTCAAAGGCTGCATTTCATCCAATACAATCCCATTGACTTGTTGGGATCGAAGAACAACTTGCTGTGTCATCCAAAACAGAGTAATACCATCTTACGTCTTCAATGGACTTTGAAGGGGGCAGTTCTGTTGAGAATTGCACATTAAATTTCCCAAACTGTATTTTCTGTTGTCACACCTCAGTGGCTGCCTTGATCTGGATGGCCCAGGTTAGCCTGATCTTGTCAGATCTCAGAAACTAAACAAGGTCAGCCCTGGTTAGTGTTTGGATGGGCAACCTCCAAGGAACACCAGGGTCGTTATTAAGAGGAAGGCTATGGTAAACTTCCTCAGTTAGTCTCTTGCCTTGAAAACCTTACTGCATTGCTAGAAGTCAAACACACACACACACACACACACCCCTCAGTTGCTACTTTGAGAGTAAGACATTACAAAATGAAAATTGGTAGGGTTTCTACAAAAATTGTCAGAAGATGGCACCAAATTGAAATGAGAAGGAAAGGAAGTTCTCATGGGACTCATAATACTTATAGCTTACATTTCTTGCCATTTAATTTGCTGTCACACCCCAGCAGCATGACCCACAAACCACAAAGCTGCCTGCCCCTTGGTCCTAAAATTAGCATTAGCGCATCTGCCTGCAGTACTTGGTAGTACTGATACAACATTACGTTAGATGAACTGGGATCGATATTACCAGAGCAGTTAACAGTGCCCATCCTAAGCAGGGTTAAGCCTTCTTAGCCCTCTGGCTTCAAAAGACATGTGTGTGTCAAGTGCCGTCAAGTCGCTTCCGACTCATGGCGACCCTATGAATGAAAGTCCTCCAAAATGTCCTATCTTTGACAGCCTTGCTCAGATCTTGCAAACTGAAGGCTGTGGCTTCCTTTATTGAGTCAATCCATCTCTTGTTGAGTCTTCCTCTTTTCCTAGCATGACTGTCTTTTCCAGACTGTCTTGTATGTCAATAGACATACAAGGGTCTAAATATGTTTTGGATGACTCCGCAATACATCATAATCACTAGGATTGCCAGGTCACTCTTTGCCACCGGTGGGAGGTTTTGGGGGCAGAGCCTAAGGAGGGTGGGGTTTGGGTAGGGGAGGGACTTCAGTGCCATAGAATCCAATTGCCAAAGCAGCCATTTTCTCCAGGGGAACTGATCTCTATCAGCTGGAGATCAGTTGTAATAGCAGGAGATCTCCAGCTACTACTCGGAGGTTGGCAACCCTAGTAATCACGTTTGTGCTAGTAAAGGGTTATTTGCCCCAGAAAACAAAGTGCTTCTGAGACTCTCTCAAGCAGTCTTTGTTAATGACAGCCTGTAATTCATAGGGGACAGAACCAAAAGAACCTTTTGACCAATGCATTTTCAAAAAGATCAGCAGCTACTCCCACATAATTCAACAAATAAGAATTGCTCTCTTTATTTACAATTACCATGTTGTTTATACCACTCTTTTCTCCCTACTGGAGACCCAAAGCTGTATATAACATCATTCTCCCTTCCTCCATTTTATCCTCACAACAAATCTGTGAGGTAGGCCATGCTGAGAGAAAGAACCTAGGTCACAGTTGTTCAGTGAGCTTTCATGGCAGAGTAGGGATTCAGAGTTGGGTATCCCAGATCCTCGTTTGATATTCTGACTACTACTCCATACTCTGCCATTTTAAATACAGCTTGCTGCTCTGGTCACAGCATAACAGAATTAAACATATCAAAACCCCTGGAATCTATGGGCTTCAGTGAGTTTAAATCTGTATCAGACTATGATCTAAAACATATACATAGAAATCCAGTGGCCTCTGGGTGAAAGAAGGCCCCTCCTCCCCCCAAATAGAGTTGCCACCTCCGAGTTGGGGAATTCCTGGAGATTTGGGAGGTGGAGCCTGAGGAGGGTGGGGTTTGGGGAGGGGAGGGACCTCGATGGGATATAATGCCATAGAGTCCACCTTCCAAAGCAACCATTTTCTCCAGGTGAACTTATCTCTGTCGCCTGGAGATCAGTTGTAATAGCGGGAAGTTGGCAACCCTACCCCACAAGCAAATGCTAGAGTCCACAGAGTCTCAGTAAGAACAGAGCAAAATTCATGTTGTGAGAGTGTGCCTTCATTTTGGGTTTTTCTCTCCTTCCCTAGGCCCTTGAATGGAACCAATGGAAAACCCTCCATACCACGCTAGTATGGAACAGGACTGGATCAATACAAATGGATTTCCCTATGCATTCTCTCTATAACCCAAACAACACATTATACATCACACCATGGTTTTTTTTAATAGATTTTTTATTTTTATGTCAAGCGGCTGCTGGTGCATTTTAACCCTTTCCTTTCAGGCTATTTTCCTGCTGTAAATTGCCCTGCGCATTGAAACCTTTATATTAGATAGTATTTGAAGTGCACTATACAGGTGTGAAAAGCATTTCCCATATATTATCTCAGTAATCAGCTCTGTGAACTAGAACATTTTATTATTATTATCCCACAAACAATAGTGACTTTCTGACTTTATGTTTTGGGGTATCCATTGGTCCACACCTGGAGTGTGTGCTACTTGCGATCCTGTGGTCACCAGTTTATCTGAATAGGGCATAATGCGCAGTGCCCTACTCAGACTAAATGGTACACATGAAAACATGATGCTGCCTTATACTGAATCAGACCCTTGGTCCATTGAAGTCAGTATTGTCTACTCAGACCGGCAGCAGCTCTCCAGGGTATCAGGCAGAGGTCTTTCACATCACCTATTTTCCTAGTCCCTTTAACTGGAGATGCTGGGACCTTCTGCATGCCAAGGAGGTGCTCTACCACTGAGCCACAGCCTCTCCCCATCTAATTACATCTATGAGGAGGATTGCAGGTAGCACCTGTTCCAGGTTTGCACAGATGGCTACTCCGAAATGTAATGTCTGAAAAAGGCTATTACACCTGTTTTTATTATTATCTTTCCAGTTTGTCAGAGGCTTCCAATAGTATACTTAGTATGCAGGCTATTCCTTTGTTGTTCTCTTCAGATTGTTCTTGCGGGGTGGGGAGGCCATAGCTGAGGCAAGATGGTCTACAGTGCACCTAAAAGGAACTCCACTGCTGTTGATACAAGGCTGCATATCAGGTGTATGCCTGGCAGACGTCTGGATACACATGCTAATGGAGCAGATTGCTTAAGGAAGTAAGCCATGCCACTAACTACAACTGAAGTCATAATGGTATGGATTATATAACCTGAGAATTAGTCAACTAAAAACATTTGCACACAGATAGGGACTAGAGACAGAGACGATGTGAGAGACATAAATTCTCTCTCCCCCCCTTTCCAACGGCATGTGAGCACACACAACAGCAGCTCTCACAAGTGCTACACATGCCGCTAATCAGAGGAGCAGTGCTTATTTTACACACACAAATACACAGAAGCTATTTCACTCCCTTGCCTGCTCTCTCCTCCTCCCCTTTCCCCCATATCGATGGGCATCTGAAAACCTGCTTATGTGACCGAAAGTCGCCGTTTCACTTTGCATCCTTGTTTCACTTTGGCCAAAAACACATGGTCCCTTAACCCACTTTATTCCCCATTTCAGCCAGGATTAAATTGACCCAGGCTGGGGGGAAACTGTACCCATTACCTTGAAAAGCTGGGACGAAGCTGTGCGCAAATCTGTCCATGTAAACCAGTGGTTCCCAACCTTTTTTTGACCAGGGACCACTAGGACTTTTTTGTTCGGGGCAGGGACCCCACGGTTCAAAATAAAAATTCCGAGAATTTGAAAATAAACTTTAATCATTACTGTTAGTTAAACATTAAACTTTGAATAATATTTGAATATATGTTTTTATGATAGAGAACTTTTAATTGAAAATATTAATTTATTATGGGTTTATAACTTTGTTTTGCGGACCTTAATTTAGTTCTCACGGACCCCTGGGGGTCCGTGGACCCCCGGTTGGGAACCAGTGATGTAAACAGAAAGTGTGGGAGACGTGCACAGTTCCTATTTAGCTTGCAACAACCCCGCCCCCCAGTGATTGGTCGGTTCCCGTCGAAGGGAAGGCCCTCATTGGTCAATTTGAAACGACCAATCACTGGGGGAGGGGGGTGCCAAACTAAACAGGATCTTCATGTCTCCCGCACTTTCTGTTTACATGGATCAATTGGCACAGTTTCATCCCTTCTTTTCAAGATAATGCGTACAGCTTCCTCCCCAGCCCGGGTAAATTTGATCCTGGCTGAAACGGGGAATAAAATGGGTTAAGGGACCATGCGTTTTTGGCCTTTGTATCCATCTGCTGGGAAGAAATTTGCTAGCACAGAGCACCTGCATGACATGGTTTGCACAACTTACTATGTGGTTGACTTCCAATCAATTCAGGTAGAACCCTTTAACTTGAAATGGGCAGAAGGCATTTTCACAGACTGAAAGGGAGAATCCTGCAATGGTATTTTGACATAATCTAAATTTGCAGAAAGAGAAGTTGAAGCGGTGCTTTGTTATTCCCCCCCCCCAAAGAAGCCGAAGACCTTCTATCATTGCAGTTCAATTCAAACAATTTAAACTATTATAATTCTTCATTAGATTATTCTGACATTTGACCATATTATACATAATAGTTTTAAAATAAACTGAACATACATTAATCATTAATATATAACGCTGAATGCTAGTTGATCTACGTGCCTTAGTGTACTAATATTCAATAAACAATTTACAATTTTCATTTAAAACGTTACATTTGTTATCTTTATTTGATTCTTATAGGATACATATACTTGTACTTTGCTTTCATTACACTCTTCATTGCTTATTTTGAGTTAATAGGATAATCCATCTTGATTTTGCAACGAATAGGGTGCACAGGTGTTACAGAATACTCAAAAAAAAAAGCATCCTTAACTATACATCTGCTCTGGAAGCTGCATAACACAATTGTCACCAAATACTTCACACGAATGGTCAAGTAAGGGAAAGAGGCTACAACATCCTCATGAGGGGCAATCTACACATTACCAAGTCCTGGTGTTTGCTGGGGGATGACACAAGGACTTGTGCACCATTTGTGCAGTGGGAGTTTTGTGCCTCCCATATTCACATCAGCACTTTTCTTCTCACGACTGTGGCGTGTAGGGAGAAACAGCTTCAGCCCCACCCCCATGTTGTCTTCATATCCCCAAACTGCTATTAGTTTTGTTGTGAAATCATGTTACTTCTAGAACCACGCAATTTTGGCAACTGAGCCAGTAGTTGGTTCCACAGGTTCCACAGGGTGGTTCAAGAACACAAACAGTGTGTGTGTGTGGGGGGTCGGTGGTGGTGGTGTTGACAACACTGAAGCTGCTTCTCCCCATTCATCACAGTCAAAAGTTCTCAGGTAGAGGCACATCACCTATTATCCTTTCAATGGGAGATGTGGGGGACCTTCTACATGTAAAGCAGATGTTCCAACACTGAGCCACAGCCTTCCCTGCTCCACATCTGATACAAAAGTCTCATCTCATTCTCCCAACAAATGTAAGAAATTTTGTAACATGTATTTGGGCACCCAGTGTTGATGTAATTATATTACATCTCCGCTTCTGATAGCCCCTCCCTACGGTCAGGTTATTCCACCATGAATGCAGAGGTCAAGTTAGCACTGCATGAATGCAGCACCGTTGTTTGTGTGTGCATGGGCTGTAGATATATGCCATCTTTCTTGGATGTGGCATCAGGTAGAGGGCTGTGTCATGGGTATCTATTAGCCATTGCCAGACCTTTAAGGATGTCACTGTCCCATCAGAAGAAGAAGAAGAGTAGTAGGAGTAGGAGTTGGTTTTTATACCCCACTTTTCTCTATCTTTAAGGAGTCTCAAAGCGGCTTACAATCGCCTTCCCTTCCCCTCCCCACAATAGGCACCTTGTGAGGTAGGTGGGACTCAAAGAGTTCTGAGAGAACTGTGACTAGGTCAGATCACCCAGCAAGCTGCATGTGGAGGACAGGGGAATTGAACCCTGTTCTCCAGATTAGAGTCCACCGCTCTTAACCACTACGCCACACTGGCTCTCACTATGACACACCGCCTAAACATGCTCTCCTACCTTTGCTGTTATACTTTGTTACTCTACATTCTCATTAACAATTCCCTCAGCCAAGCTGACAATCAATGTTTTCCCATAAAAGCTTTTACCAGCGGACTTTGCTAATACCACACAAGGAAACTGCTAACCCAGCTAGCAATTATGGAATATTATGGAAGGTAAAATGGAAACTGTAACTCCCCAGACGTCAGCAGTCAGACTAGTAGTATCAGGGGAGAGGATCTTCATACACAAATACAAGGATCCCCACAATCAAGCCCAAGATCAAAGATGTGGTTACGGAAGGAAGTTTACAAACATTTAGCTGGTTGCCTTTGGATGGTATCTGTTCTATGCATCAAGAGAGTACCGTTACTAATGAACAGATAAAAGGAGGCATATGAACACTAGGTGAGCAACAGATCCTTCTATGATTGCAAAGAGAGTTTCTAAATCTTCAACTGATTTTTGAAAATGGACAGATAGCACGGAGAAGGTTATTTCGATGAATGTTTGACAGCCAATGTGGTGTAGTTGTTAGAGGGTTCGACCAGGATCTGGAAGACCCAGGTTCAAATCCTGCACTCTGCCTTGGAAGCTCACTGGGTGACCTTGACCCAGTCACTCTCTCTCAGCCTCACCTAGCTCATAGAGGGATGTTGATGGGAGGATACAGTGGAAGACAGGAGAACAGGGGGGCTGTACCTTAGTGGTAGATCATCTGCTTGACATGCAGAAGGGCCCAGGTTCAATCTCTGGCATCTCCAGTTAATGGAACCAGGCAAGTAAGTGATGTGAAAGACTTCTACCTGAGACCCTGGAGAGCCGCTGCTGGTCTGAGTAGACAATACTGACTGTGATGGACCAAGGATCTGATTCCGTATAAGGCAGCTTCATGAGTTCAATGATGCTGTAAGCACTTTTGGGTCTTCATTGGGAAGAAAAGCAGGGTTGTCACGACCTTAATAAATATTAGGAGTTGAAAATTAACAACCCACAATTGTAACTACCATGGATTGTTTGGCTCTTGTTACTTTGAAGGATTATAAAATGTGGTGCTTCATACTCCATGGAGCTCTTCTTTCTTGGTGACTAAGGGTGAAAAGATATGCAACACAAAATGAGAAGTGATAGATTTCCCCCTGCGGAGTGAGCAATGCTTCCTCCCGTCTTCACAGTTTGAAAGACAGACATACAGATCAACAAATCATATGCTGGTTCAGTGGTCAGTCTATCTCATCCTTCCATGACTTAGACAATCTATTTGCCTTTAAAATCCAGGTGCTACATTCTCATTTATCTTTTTCTTTATTATGAGGGAAAACACGAATTTGACAGATGCAGGAGATATTATATCAGGTGCTGTGGAACACAGGCAGGAGAATGCTGCTGCAGTCGTCCAGTTTGTGGACTTCCTAGAGGCACCTGATTGGCCACTGTGTGAACAGACTGCCAGACTTGATGGGCCGGTCTGATCCAGCATGGATTTTCTTATGTTCTTATATTTTATTCCAGTGTGTAGATCCCAAGGTGGTTCTGCTGTTCTTCATAAAACTGTCACTAAAACGCCCAAAGTTACACTACATTTACACAAAAATAGTGAGTAAAAAGACAAGACTGTGAAATACAGTAAATCATGAAAGCCAGGTCAGTCAGTAGATATTAACCACCATGACTAGATGGAACCATGTTTGGAGGTAGTTTGAGAGGGTAGCTGTGTTGGTCTACAGTAGAAGAGCCAGATTCCAGTCCAGTGGCAACTTAGAAACCAACAAGATCTTCAGGGCATAAGCTTTTGAGAGCCAAAGCTACCTTCATCAGATCCAAATAGGAATGGAGGTCCCGAGTCCTTATATCCCAGTTGGAAGGTGGGAGGGGTGTTGCAAAGAAAGGAGTCAGGGTGCAAAGGTGCAATACAGAATGTGATCAGCTTGATTAGAGCAGGGGAAGAACATTAGCCTTTGTACTAAGATAAGAATCCCATGTCCCTATTCAACCGTGTGTGTGTGGGAGGCTCCATTGTTCTGAATTTGTGAATGAACTCAAGTCCAGCAATCTCACACTGTAATCTCCCCTTGAAGCTTCTCTGTTTCAGGATTGACACTCTTAGGTCAGCAATGGAATGACCTGGAAGATTAAAATGTTCTCCCACTGTTTTTTTGAGTGTCGTGATTTTTGGTGTGAGATTTATGTCCATTTGCTCTTTTCCACAAGGAATGTCTTGTTTGTCTGATGTAGAGAAGGGAAGGGCATTGCAGACTCTTGATGGCATATATAAAGATGGAAGTGGAGCAAATGGTTGTACCTGAGATGGTATGACAAGTGTCATTAGGTCTGGTGATTGTGCTGTCAGCATGAATATGGGGACAGATATGGCATCTTGGTTTATTGCAAGCCTTGGTCCCAGCATCCATGTTAGGAAGTGTTTTATAGTGGATGAGGAGGCTGTAGGCAAGAAAATTATTTCTCTCCTATTCTTATTAAGCTGATTACATTCTGCTTCCTGACTTCTTTCTTTATAACATTCCTTCCACCTTCTGATTGGTTTATACAAACTCAGGGATCTCCATTCCTTCTTGGATCTGATGGAAGGAGCTTTGAATCTCAAAAGCATCTACCCTGAAAATCTTATTGGTTTCTAAGGTCCTGCTGGACTCTAATCTAGCTCTGATGTTTGGAGGTAATAACTGTTGGAATATTGGTGCCGGGGACTACATCAAAGGGAGATTTTTATCCTTCTTGTCTTGCTTGTGGGTCTTTGGGAGCATCTGGTTGACCACTGTGTGTAACAGGATGCTAGAATAAATGGACCATGGGTCTGGAACATTGCAGAAACACCCCTCCTCCAAAGAGCTTGACTCTGGACATGAAAAACTACCTTTAAACAGTGTACACAGAAGTCACTTGGAAACTCGCACGCCCCCTCCCAAATATTAGCTTAGTCTGAGATTATTAGGAATGGAAAATGTTTGATCTTATGATGATTTATTTCACTTTTATTAGGTGTATTAGAAGCTATGGCCAAGAAAGGACTAGAAAACCAAACAGTCATCCAGGAATTTCTGCTCTTGGGATTTGGTGATCAGCCTGAAACACAATTGGTTCTCTTCCTCTTATTTTTGGTAATCTACATTGTAACAATTGTTGGAAATCTCTTCATCATCACCCTGGTTGTAACCGATCAGCACCTTCACACCCCCATGTACTACTTCCTGGTGAACCTCTCCTGTTTGGAATTCTTCTACAGTTCAACCATCCTTCCCAGAATGTTAGCAACTTTCTTTGCTGGTGGGAAAACCATGTCTGTTAATGAATGTATTGTTCAGTATTATTTTTTTGGTTTCTTGCTGGGTACAGAATGTTACCTCTTAACTGCCATGTCATACGACCGGTACTTAGCAGTATGTAGACCCCTACATTATGGAAGCCTTATGAACCACCGGATTTGCCTTCAGCTAGCTGTTGGTTCCTGGCTCAGTGGCTTCCTGGCTAACAACATAGTGATATATTTTATTTCCCAGCTCTTTTTCTGCGGCCCCAATGAGATCGACCATTTCTTTTGCGACTTCACCCCTATGGTAAAACTATCCTGCAGTGATACCCGTACGACCGAAGTGGTCACCAGCATCCTGGCTGCAGTGTTTACCTTACCTCCCTTCCTGCTGACCTTCTTGTCCTACGTATCTATTGTGGTCACCATCCTGAGAATTCCATCCACCACTGGAAAGCAGAAGGCCTTTTCCACCTGCTCCTCTCACCTCACTGTGGTGACCCTTTTCTATGGTACTGTCATGGCAGTCTACATGCTTCCCAAGAGTGACACACTGAGTGCTCTTAATAAGGTGTTTTCCGTCTTCTACACCGTCTTGACACCCCTGGCCAATCCCCTCATATATAGCCTGAGAAACAAAGAGGTAAAAGAAGCTAGAAAGAGGGCTTTCAATAAATGCATGGCAGCAGCATAAATTTTTATACAAATTGTATGGCATGGTATTGTTTATTTAATGCTCATTGACCAATCAGTCATGAGCATATGGGAAAAGTACATTAATAAACAACATAATAATTAAATATACGGACTCAAGTATTGGAATTACATTTACAGCTTTCATAAAACGTCATTAAGATTATAAATATACATAATTGTACAATTTAAAATTTAAGAGTATTATTTAATGCCATAGACATAAATTTGGCAACTGCCAGAGATATGTTTGGGTCGATGTCTACTAGTAGGTTAACTACAAGTTTCTGTTTTTCCATAAGTCTCCATTTCTGAATATATTTTGAAATCCAAATATATACACAAATGCATTACTGCTGGTGGAACTTAAGTCCAGAATCTTTATTCTCTTAGAAAAGGGGTTTAGTAGGAACGTGGAAATTGTGACGCTGATTATTTGGGGAATTCACATTCATCCCTTCTTACTGTTTCCTTCCTGTTTATTTCGGGGGTGGTGGTGGTGGAGGAGAATTCACCCAGCTTTTCTGCTGGGAGATAGGACCTCTATGGCCACCCAAAAAGACTATACTGAGGATTATGGAACCTATTTGGACACAGGCTATGTGAAATGGGAAGACTAGGAATGAGGACTAGGAGAGACTGAGCAGAAAAGTTGGCTGGATTCCACCACCCATTGTCTCCCAAGCTATTAATATTCAGAGTGACAAACACTACAAAAGTAATACCATTTTTCAGAACCTAAGAAAAGGAATTGCAGTACTTATGTTTCTAAGTTTGCCCTAAGGGACAGACATGGTTGTCTTCAATTCTTTTCACTATTTAGTAAAGAGTACCTTCTAAAGATCTGTGGGGCACCATATAAATAGTGATAATTTAAATCTCGGAGTCAATCCTGGAGGAAAGGTCTATCAGTAGTTACCAGCCATGGTATCTAACGTGGACCTCCACATTCAAAGGCAGTAAACTTCTGCAGATTGCCAGCTCTGGGCTGGGAAATACCTGGAGATTTTAGGAGTGGATCCTGTGGAGGATGGGGTTTGGGGAGAGGAGGGACTTCAATAGGGTATAATGCCATATAGTCCACCTTTCAAAGCAGCCATTTTTCTCCAGGTGAAGTGATCTCTGTCACATGGAGGTCAGTTGTAATAGCAGGAGATCTCCAGACACCACCTGGAGGTTGGCAACCCTATTCTGTATACCAGTGCCAGGAGGCAACACCAGGGGAAGGTCTTGGCCTCTATGCCCTGTTGTTGGACCTCCAGAGGAACTGGTTGGCCACTGTATGAAACAGGATGCTGGACTAGATGGACCACTGGTCTCATCCAGCAGGGCTCTTCTTATGTTCTTACCATGTCTAACCACGTATAAAAATGTGTCTAATCCTCCAAAGCTCAGGTAACAGGAGAACAAGTATGTGGTCTAGACAACACAGTGGGAATTTCTAGTCAACAGAGTGGATGTTGCACAACGAACCAGGCGAGGCTCTGTCCTTGAAAGAATTCCCCCTACTCTATACCCTTACACAATCTTATTAATAACCACCAACTTATTAATAACTTATTAATAACCACCATGGCAGAGTGTTTAGCTGCAGTACTGCAGTCAAAAGCTCTGCTCACGACCTGAGTTCGATCCCAACGGAAGTTGGTTTCAGGTAGCCGGCTCAAGGTTGACTCAGCCTTCCATCCTTCCGAGGTCGGTGAAATGACTACTCAGCTTGCTGGGGGTAAAGGGAAGATGACTGGGGAAGGCACTGGCAAACCACCCCGGAAACAAAGTCTGCCTTGGAAACGTCGGGATCTGATGTCACCCCATGGGTCAGGAGTGACCCGGTGCTTGCAGAGGAGACCTTTACCTTTTACCTTAACTACATCCAAGGGAATATAGAATAACATTACAATCCTAATTAAGCCATAGCCTAACAACTAAATCAAGGATGGGGAATAAAATTCTCAATGTCTGAGGAAAATAGTAATAGAGAATCTCCAAATACCATAAGAGAATCCCTAAAATTTCCAGGATAGCAGCGCTTTAAGCCACCCACCAGCAGCCATAACAGTAGGAAGATATCGTATGGTCTAAAAAATATAGTCCAGCAACAAGACTTCTGAAAAACTAGGATAATGAAAACAGTGCTATGCTGATTTCCCCCTCCTCTTTCCACTTTGCCGAGTGGCTCCTTTCTCCCCCCACCTCGGTCTATTCCCCAGAGGTTAAAATGTATATGGATAGATCATGACCCAGCCTAGGATGCAGAGGAATGGAAAAAACCTTTTGTTGATATATGTCTGAATATGGCACACGTGAGGCTGATATGAATTCACAATACATAAACTGTTTTATTTCACTCCAATGGGGAAATAGTCAAGTCAGACTGTTAGGGAGGTTTTAGCTTTCAACTTGGAAGGTGAAAGTGAAAAGGCAACAGGAATGAGAGAAACTTTGTATAACTATATACACTGGATAGTTTGTCTCAAAACTGAAGCTGTTCTGTTGTATGGGCAAGTATTTGTAACTGTTGAAAGAGGTCACTTTGCTGTCACTATTTAGATAAACATGTACAAACTTAGTTGTCACAAAATTGCGAATGTCTGGGGAGGCAGGAATATACACACAGGTTGCAATTTTCCATCTTTAACATTTGATAAGTGTTCAGCCGCCTTTTCTAGGAGCTATTTCCCTCAGGGAAGGACGACCGGTTCCACTTCCCTATTTCTATTGCGGAACCACCTCCCACATGAAATCTCCCACGACTTGTGTGCGTGTGTAAAGTGCCGTCAAGTCGCAGCCGACTTATGGCGACTCCTTTTGGGGTTTTCATGGCAAGAGACTAGCAGAGGTGGTTTGCCAGTGCCTTCCTCTGCACAGCAACCCTCGACTTCCTTGGTGGTCTCCCATCCAAATACTAACCAGACCTGACCCTGCTTAGCTTCTGAGTTCTGATGAGATCAGGCTAGCCTGGGCCATCCAGGTCAGGGCTCCCACGACTTTTAGCTTGATCAAATTAGGCAAGTCATGAACATTTTTTTTAGATCAGGTTACCTTTTAGATCAGAGACACTGTCCTTCAGTGTTACTACTCTGAAGATGCCTGCCACAGTTGCTGGCAAAACGTCAGGAAAGAAAATTCCAAGACCACGGTTACACAGCCCGGATAACCTACAAGAACCAATACCTTATGACTCTTAAATATGCCGGTTAGTCTGCAACTGAAACATTTGTTGCAGTTGAAACATTTGTTGGATGGGTTCTATTGGTTACTGGGTGTGTGTGCACGCGCCATCAAGTCACAGCTGACTTATGGTGACCCCACAGGGTTTTCAAGGCAAGAGACGTTCAGAGGTGGTTTGCCATTGCCTGCTTCTGAGAGGGCTGAGAGAGTTCTGAGAGAAGTGTGACTGGTGGAGTGTGGACTGGAACCTGCTTCTCCCAGATTAGAGTCCACTGTTCTTAACCACTGCACCACGCTGGCTGTCTAATTGGTTACTATTGTTGCTCATTTATTGATTTTATGGTTATTAGATTGCTGACCTTGTCGTGCTGCAACTTGGGTATATTTTATGGAAAGGGGGCCTCAACTGTATGTATGTATGTATGTATGTATGTATGTATGTATGCATTTGCTTCATTTATACCTCAGCTTTTGCCCCAATGGGACCCAAAACAGCTTACATCATTCTCCTCTCCTCTCCTCCATTTCATCCTTACAGACAGATTTTTAATACGGCATACACCAATAAAACAACAGTACACAGATTTAAAACAAAAGCAATGGACACTTAACTATATCAAAATTAAAACAGTTCCTATCTGAAAATAAAAAGATAGAAAAGCTATCTTTTTTTTAATGTGAAAGCTGGACAGTGAAGAAAGCTGATAGGAAGAAAATAGATTCCTTTGAAATGTGGTGTTGGAGGAGAGGGTTACGGATACCCTGGACTGCCAAAAAACAAATCAGTGGGTTATAGATCAAATCAAGCCTGATCTGACCCTAGAAGCTAAAATGACTAAACTGAGGCTATCGTATTTTGGTCACGTCATGAGACGACAAGGGTCACTGGAAATGACAGTCATGCTAGGAAAAGTTGAGAGCAGCAGGAAAAGAGGAAGACCCAACAAGAGATGGATTGACTCAATAAAGGAAGCCACAGCCTTCAATTTGCAGGATCTGAGCAAGGCTGTCAAAGATAGGACATTTTGGAGGACTTTCATTCATAGGGTCGCCATGAGTCGGAAGCGACTTGACTGCACTTAACACACACACATCTTAAAATCTTAAAATAAAACATTAATTGTGACACTTTAAAATCTGGGGTTCTTAATTGTATTCAACCTTGCAGAGCAGACTTTGATCGCTGTTGAGCAAAATTTGGCTACCTGCTTCAACCTCTGAGAGTTCCCTTCCCATAAAAGGTTCTTAATTCTTTCTTCTTCAGATCTGCCTTCAGCTTTACTAAGGAGGGGGGAAATCAACTTAAGGCGATCCTCCTCATAAAAGGTACGCCTAAACGGGACATGCCCTACAGTCTCAGTTTCTCCTGATTTGCACGGGCACCCCCACTTGGTTCTTGGTAGTTGCATCCTTACAACAACCATGTTGTCAGCAGCTGTGGACCCCTCCCGCTATGGGGTGCAATGATGGCACAGGGGCCAAGGATTGACAGCAAAGCAGGACACTGCTGTCCCACAAAATGGAAGCCGCTCAGAAAGTCTTGGGAGCCATTTTGTGTGTATAACACAGGCAGGAAGGTGTTTGACAGCTGTGCATTTTCCCACGTCCCAAAGGTGTGACAGGCTGGACAAGGGATCTAGTTAATTTCCATTGCCTCGCCTTAAGGTGATTTAATCAGCGCTCTGAGCTGACCACTAAGTACCTTTGCTGCACACAGCCTGGGCAATCCATCAGTATTCAGGAGAATAGACCCTCCTCATCATTGCCTTCTCTTAATGTCTCTTCAGGAACGGTACATACTGCCCATCCCTGAACGATTCCAATTTTGTGAGCTGTGACTCGCAAAAGCTCATACCCTGCCAGAAATTTTGTTAGCCCAGAAGAAGAAGAAGAGGAGGAGGAGGAGGGGGGGTTGGAGGAGTTGGAGGAGTTGGTTTTTATATGCTGACTTTCTCTACCACGAAAGGGAGACTCAAACCGGCTTATGGTCACCTTCCCTTCCCCTCCCCACAACAGACACCCTGGGAGGTAGGTGGAGCTGAGAGAGCTCTAACAGAGCTGTGACTTGCCTAAGGTCAACCAGCTGGCTTTGTGTGTAGGAGTGGGGAAACAAATCCGGTTCACCAGATTAGCCTCCGCCACTCATGTGGAGGAGTGGGGAATCCAACCCGGTTCTCCAGATCAGAATCCACTATTCCATACCATTGCTCTTAACCACCCCACCGTGCTGGCTCTCCAGCTACTTAAGGTGCTACTGAACTCTTGCTCCTTTCTCGTTCTACCACAAAAGAAACCAGTCACTCTAGGAATTCTTCACACATACTAAAAACACAGAAAATATGGGGAGCCAGGATGAGCCACAAAGGAACAGGGAACATCCACCCCCCCCCAAGTAGAAATAATGAACATCGGTTGATTAAATTATGCAAACATTTGAGCGTTGATTTTTTTTTTTGCAGGGGGGTGGGTTAATAGACAATCTCAATTCCCAGGACCATGCTATATCACAGCATTCATTGTCTTCTTGTACAAACTCGAAAGATGTCTGGGATGGTGTCTGAGGGAGCAATCCTAAGTGGGTCTACTTGGAAGTAAATGCCATTTTATTCAGGGGGGTATATTACCAGCAAAGTACACACACATGAACACATGAAGCTGCCTTATACTGAGTGAAACCGTTGGTCTCTCAAGGGCAGTCTACTGTGACTGGAAACAGCTCTCCAGGGTCTCAGGAAGAGGTCTGTGGCTCAGTGATAGAGCATGGCACGCAGAAGGTCCCAGGTTCAATCCCAGGCATCTCCAGTTAAAGGGACTAGTCAAGTACGTGATGTGAAAGACCCCTGCCTGAGACCCTGGAGAGCCGCTGCTGGTCTGAGTTGACAGTACTGACTTTGATGGACCAAGAGTCAGATTCAGTATAAGGCAGCTTGATGTCTTTCACATCACTGATACTTTGAACTGGAAATGCTGGGGATTGAATCGAAGACCTTCTGCGTGCCAAGCAGATGCTTTTTCACTGAGCCCCAGCAAAGTGTTTTGCATCCTGGGTCACTTAATGAGGAAGCATTGCCAAATTTTGAGTCAGCGAACATTTACCGATGACTCTTCTTAAGGATTTGCTGACCTCTTTATTTCTCAGGGTATATATGAGAGGGTTGACTAGAGGTGTCAAGACTGTGTAGAACAGAGAGAAGATTTTGTTCAGCCTGCTCAGCGCCTCAGTGCTTGGAAGCATATACACCACAATTAACGTCCCATAAAATAGAGTAACTACCGTGAGGTGAGAGGAGCAAGTGGAAAAGGCCTTACTTCTTTTGCTGGCAGATGGGATTCTCAAAATGGTGGTGATGATGTAAACATAAGAGGCGAGAGTAAGGAGGAATGGGGGAAATGTCCACACCGCGGTGAAGACGGAACCAAATATTATGAGAATATGGGCCCCTCTACACAAGTGTTGTATCAAAGGCATGAAATCACAAAAGAAATGGTCGATTTCATTGGGGAAGCAGAAGCTGAGCTGTGACATGATCACCGTCATCGTGGTTACCGAAAAAACCCCACTGAGCCAAGATGCCATTGCTAACTGGGCACAGAGACAACGGTTCATAAGAGATGCATAGTGCAGTGGTTTGCAGACCGCAAGATACCGATCATAAGACATCGCTGCCAGGAGATAACATTCTGACGCTACTAAAAAAGCAAACCACCAGAATTGAAGAAGGCATCCCCTAACAGAAATGGATCTGTCCCCAGATAAGAGGCTCACCAGCATTCTTGGCAGAATGGTTGAACTGTAGCAAGTCTCTAAACAGGACAGGTTTCCCAGGAAGAAGTACATGGGAGTGTGAAGGTGCCGGTCAGCCAAAATGAGCCCCAAGATGAGAATGTTCCCAGCCACAGTTACCATGTAGATAACTAGAAAAATGAGAAAAAGAAATAGCTGCAGATCTTGGAGTGCTCCGAATCCGAGGAGAAGGAAATGTCCGATGATCGTTTGGTTTCCGCGCTGGGTGCTATCTTGGATTGCATCTGCGGGTGATCAAACAAAACAGGAAACTGTTTAAATGAATGCAATCAAATGAACGTTGCAAAGACAGAGGGGAGGCATGTGAATTATTCAAACTCTCACAAATGTTTCTGGTTAGGAGGAGGAGGAGAATTGGTATTTATATGCGGTTTTCTCTACCTTTTTTAAAGGAGAATCAAATAGGCTTACAATCTCCTTCCCTTCCCCTCCCCACAACAGACACCTTGTGAGGTAGGTGGGGCCAAGAGAATGCTGAGAGAAGTGAGAGAACTGTGACTAGCCCAGGGTCACCCGGTGGCCTTCATGTTTAGGAGTGGGGGGAAACCAACCCAGCTCACCAGATTAAAGTCAGCCACTCATGTGGAGGAGTGGGAAATCAAACCCGGTTCTCCAGATTATCCACCGCCCCTAACCACCACACCACGCTGGCCAGAAAGGTAGATTATCCAGATAGTGAAAACATTTTACAGTATATTGAAGAAATCAAAGAAAACTACATTTATTTCAGATCAGGCTAGCCTGGGGCCATCCAACCCAGGGAACAGGAAAGCTGGCTGGATGTAAAAGCAGCCATTGTCCTGTAGTTGTTCCCTGCAACTTTTCAGAGGTCGACTGCCAATGAACCCTGAGGATCCATTTTAGCCATCATGATGAACAGCCATTGATAAACTTACCCTCTGCCAAGTATGAGCATATTAGTGAATTCTAAAATCGAATTCCTTGGAATGGATCTTTTTAGGTAGCACATTAGACTAAGGGCTGCATGTTAAATCACTACTCAGACCCACTGTTCTTAGGCTGAGGTTTTGAAAATAAAACCATAAAAACTTAAATAAGACACATATCTAAAAACTACTCCCTTTGACTCTTCTCTGAAGCTTCTAAAAAGCAAACAATAAAATAAGTACATTGAGGGTCAGTCCTCTAACAGGAATTGAACCTTTTGCTCTAAAGTTGCTCGAGAAAACACGGACCATTTATTAAAACATGGCATAATCCATTTTAGCCTAAGTTGGGACACATAAGGGCATTGCAAAAGGATATGCACCAAGGAGACCACTGCCTGAAGAAGGCAGGGACATAGCTGGTCTGAAAAAAGGGATACTTAGCAGACTGTCCAGCAAAACCATTTTAAAAAGGGCAATAAAATCTCAAGTGCATAAAGCATGCTGGCCTTGAAGATGCTTTTGAATCTGAGTTGCAGTCTTGTTTCGAGATGCAGCGTGAAGAGCTCACACACTCCCATCCGTCAAGCGCATAAGCTAAAACATTCCCTATCCTTGTTAATAACTGGGACACTGTTGATGTTAGCATGGCTGCCAGACATCACTCGGGGACAATTATAGAAATGTGGCTTACCTGAGGCCATGAAAGACAACTGACTGGATATCATTATTTATTTCCGCACAAACGACATGTATGTCCCAATGCACAGATGACCGTGATTTCCTCGTTCCAGTTGGTATAGGTGTTGAACTGATATAGGTATAGGTGTTGTTGTAAACAATTATGGTATAGGTGTTGAACTTATATAGGTATAGGTGTTGTTGTAAACAATTATGGAAGATGTATGTTTGCATTTTCCAAGATACACTATTTATGTAGCACGCAGGCTCTTTAATGAGTTTGTTAGAAAAGGCTAGGTTTCCCTATAGACTATGTAATTGTGAAGGGAGATAGCACTTTTGGTGAGAGGGGCAGAAGTTCTAAACAAGGGTGGGTAAATGGCCCTTTGGGAGGGAAGGCAGCAAAGTATAGCTTGATCTCATCAGATCTCAGAAGCTAAGCAGGGCCGGCCCTAGTAGGTATTTGGATGGAAGACCACCAAGGAATACCAGGGTTGCTACGCAGAGAAAGGCACTGGCAAACCACCTCTGTTAGTCTCTTGCCTTGAAAACCCCATAAGGGGCCGCCTTAAGTTGGCTGCGACTTGACGTCACTTTACACACATAGACAAAACAATGGCCCTTTGCTTCTTTTTATATTTCTTTATATTTTTGTCAATGTTTTTATTGGCTTTGCGGATAGTGTATGCATTTGTATGGTTTTTAAATATTATTTTTGCATGCTGTGCATGGAATTAATACATACAATGCATAATTCATACTATATTCATCCATAATATAATATATGTGATGCATTTATCTTATAGTGTACAATGCTGATTTCCTGATACACAAATATGTTTATGTAATTAGTCACTGATAGCTTCCTTTCCTTCCCCAGTGGCAGGAAACCTTGCAAGGTAGCCTTCTCTCTCGAGAGAGAACCACTGACCTTAGGTCACCCACCAAAGTTCCATAACAGAGTATGGATTTGAACCTGGGTCTCCCAGGTTCAAATCCATCAGGTAGCCGGCTCAAGGTTGACTCAGCCTTCCAGCCTTCCGAGGTTGGTAAAATGAGTACCCAGCTTGCTGGGGGTAAAGGGAAGATGACTGGGGAAGGCACTGGCAAACCACCTCGTAAACAAAGTAAACGTCGGGATGTGATGTCACCCCATGGGTCAGGAATGACCCGGTGCTTGCACAGGGGACCTTTACCTTTACCTTACCTCCCAGATCCTAATCTGACACTCTAACCACTGTAAATCTCTATGCTAAAAAATGCACACAGGCTGAGTATCCCTTATCCAGACTGCTTGGGACCCGAAGTGGTCTGTATTTCAGATCTTTCTGTATTTTGAAATATCTGCATATACATAATGAGGTATCTTGAGGATGGGACCCAAGTCTAAACACAAAATTCATTTATGTTTTCTATATGTTTTCTATACCCTTTATACACATAGCCTGAATGTAATTTTAAACAATATTTTTAAATGATTTTGTGTACAGTCTGGGGAGAGCCAGTGTGGTGTAGTGTGGTGAGAGCCAATTTGGTGTAGTTTTAAAGAGTCAAGAATGATATGGGGGGCAAACTGGTTATCTGCCACAGAAAGGGAGGCTGGGTGGAAATGACACCTCTCCTTATTTATTCTGGACCCAACCCAATATACCATCCCATAGTATACAAATTATGCTTTGGCAGTACATATGAGTTGCAGAGATCATTGTTAGAACTGCAGACAATTTCTGTTGTTTTCATGCTCTAAACTATTGCTTTGAGTGCCTTTCTCCCTTGTGTAAATTGAGGCTGTGACTTTTACTTGCATGGTATTTTCTGTTCCTTTGCACCACATTTTCCTCATAAAATATGACTGAATTCCTTCTGCTAGGCTTTGAGGATCTTGGGGATCAGCAGTGGCTTCTGTTTTTGCTCTTCTTAATGATCTATATTGCGACCATGGTGGGGAACATCCTCATTGTGTTGCTGGTGGTGGTTGACTACCACCTTCACATACCCATGTACTTCTTCTTGGGAAACTTGTCCTGCTTGGAAACCTGCTACAGCTCCACTATCCTTCCTATGATGCTGGCTAATCTGTTTCATGGGGGCCAAGGGAGCATTTCTGTCACGGGCTTCATAACACAATATAACTTTTTTGGTTTCTTGGTAATTTCAGAATGTAATCTTCTTGCAGCGATGTCTTATGATAGATATGTAGCGATATGTAAGCCATTGCTTTATACGGTACTTATGAATGGTAAGGTGTGCCTCCAGATAGTAGCTGGATCTTGGGCAACTGGTTCCTTGGCTACTAACATAGCTATATATTTACTGCACCAACTCATCTTCTGTGGTCCCACTAAAATCAACCATTTCTTTTGTGATTTTAATCCAATTGTAAAGCTATCTTGCAGTGATACACATACCATTAAACTTGTATCTGTTTTCCTAACTGCTCTGTTTTCCCTCCTCCCATTTTTGATGACCCTGACATCATATGGCTATATCATATCTGCCATTGTGAGAATCTCATCTACCTCTGGGAGGCAAAAGGCCTTTTCGACCTGCTCTTCTCACCTCATTGTGGTATCCATTTTCTATGGCACCATAATGATTGTTTACATGTTGCCTGAGGCAGAGGCCCTGCAAGACCTCAACAAAATCATCTCTCTTTTCTACACAATCCTGACCCCTTTGTTCAACCCCTTGATATACAGTCTTAGAAACAGGAAGGTAAAAGTAGCTTTCAGAAAGGCTGTAGCTAAGTTTTGTGCATTTGAAATTATATAAGACTTTAGGAGTGTGTTTGCAAACGTAGAGTCCAGTTTCTCTCTTATTCTGTTAAGGATAACCTTTTCATTGGAGTGGGTTGGATCCAACCAGTTTTTCAAGTAAAAAAAGAGGAGGGCATTCCATCACAAAAAAAGGCTGTACTGGACCTGTATACGGTAGGACCTGTATAGGTCCTGTATGGCAAAGACCTGTGGGATGGAGACTGTAATAAAGAGGGCAATAGGGCAGGGCATAGTGAAATCCTTGGCTAGATCCAACACAATAATTAAAAAAAATATTATTCCCACAAATAAGTCTGACATCAGAAATCACAACATTTCAAAAACCATTGAGGGAACATTTTAACCTTCCAGGACATTCAGTTGCTGATTTAACAGTAGCAGTTCCCTTACAAAGGGATTTTAAAGGGAGATTAGAAACAGAGACTGCTGAATTGCAACTAACAATGAAGCTCAAGACAATGCATTCTCCTGGACTGAATAGAGGCCTGTGATTCCTGTCTCATTACCAATGCTGATTTCTCCACGCCTGCTATCCTTCTGCATATCACACCTAATCCAATCACACCTGCTAATGTCATTTATCTGCTATTGACATTAACATGCTATTGCCATTGGGTGTCTGAATTCACTCTTCTCTACTTATGAATAGATGGACTCACATTCTAGCTTTGTCTGAAGAAGCGAGCTGTGACTCACGAAAGCTCATACCCTGCCGAAGATTTTGTCACTCTTTAAGGTGCTCCTGGACGTTTGCTCTTTTCTAATGCTACAGACAGACTAACGCGGCTACCCCGCCCGATGTATTCCCACGAAGTATTTGTTTTTGTTTGCTTGCTTTGTAATGGAGAATCAGCTTTGCCCTGTAATATATTTTGCTTCGTAAATGATTCATTTAACCTATAGGCCAAAAGGTTCTTTGTCTGCTTCTGGTTCTGTGTTGAAATTTATATTTCGAGAGGGGAGAATTTTTCTTTTTTAAAAAAAAAACAATTTTTATTATTTTCCACAATATTATAATCAAACATTTTAACAATTTATACAGTTTATCAATAAAAAAGAAAAAAAACCAGTGTGTTATTGTTGAAAATACATCCTTGTTATTAAATAAAGAGTAAAAACTTCCCCTTCATCTCCCTCCATCTTTTTATAAATCTATTTGCTCTTTTGTATTAAAATTCTAATCCTAATATTGTTTTGTATATTTAAATATAGTTTCTTTGTTCAATATCAGTTCCACTATAATTACAATGTATTCAAACCAGAGATGCTTATTTCATTCTTTTAAACCCAATATATCAATTAAGAATTTTGATTATTAAATTTATACGTAGTAATAAAGAAGTTATTTAAAACTAAAAAACAGAATTAATGCATCATTTTTTTACAACAATATCTTTAGAAAGTGGATTAGATCAATGAGTAACCTTTAAGTTTCCCCATTTGAATTTCAGTTTCACAGTAAACCCTCCATGCCTCCCATTCACCCATAAATTGTGCATTGTCTTTTTGATTTATCAATGCGGTAAGTTTTGCCATTTCCACCATTTCTAACATCTTTTGTATCCAGTCTCTTTTGTCTGGAATTTCCATTGTCTTCCATTTAGCTGAATAAATTAATCTTGCAGCTGTGGTGGCATATATAAAAAATGATCTCTGAGTTAAAATAGAGTCAGGTATCATGCTTAGTAACATCACCTCAGGTGTTTTAGGTACATTATTTTGTATAATTAACCTTATTTCATTGTAGATCATGTCCCAAACGTTTTTTGCTTTATCACAAGTCCACCACATATGATGAAATGAACCTATTTCATTGTTATACTTCCAGCACTTCGGGGACATTGATTTGTAGGTCTTTGCCAGTTTTTTAGGTGCTAGATACCATCTATATATCATTTTGTAGATATTTTCCCTTAGTGATTGAGAAAGTATGAGTTTCATGTCTCGTGACCAAAGTCTTTCCCATTTATTCAATAGTATATCATGGCCTAGCATCTGTGCACAGCTAATCATAGTGGGTTTTATTTGGTCTTGTTCACAATAAAGTTCTAGCAATAACTTGTACATTTTGGATATTAGATGATCATTTGTATCCAGTAAGAGTTTTTGAAAGGTTGATTTATTTTTAAGAAATCCTGTTTTCAAATCCTGAGTAAAGACAGAATTTATCTGATGATATTGAAACCAGGTCAAATGGTCCTTGACTTCATCATAATCTTTTAACAAACATTTATTGTGATCCCACTTTAAAAGGTCATGATATGTAATGAATTGAGCTGGCCAAGAGGGGAGAATTTTTCCATTGTAACTTTTGCTTTTTCATTCTAAGTCCTAGTGACAATGCCTATTGTAATAAAATAAAAGGTTATTGGATACATTTTTGTCAACAGTTTTTCTACAACATTTTTACCAGTCTTCTCTTAGCTAACTTCAGTTGATTTCAGTTGTTACAGAAAGTTAGAGTTAAGGATGTTTCACCCCTCCATCAAAATCAAGGGACATTGAACTATATATATTATAAGTTGAGGGGGATGTGAGTTTGTGTATTCTATGATACATGCTGTTAAAGACTTTTCAGTGTAGCAGTAGAAATGTCCCATTTAGACCAGCAGGCCTGGCTTCACATTCCCACTCTGCTGGGATAATCACTGGGTGACCGCTCTCAAACTGACCTACTGTAGAAAAAAGCAAGAGTCCAGTAGAACCTTAAAGACTAACAAAATCTCTGGTAGGGTATGAGCGAAACCTCATACCCTGCCAGAAATTTCATTAGTCTTTGACAGGATTCTCGCTTTTTTCTACTGCTATAAATCAACATGGCTACAGACTTCTGAATACAAATTGGTGGGAAAGCAATCATAGGGTGAATCTTTGGATTCCATTATCTGTTTGTGGCTCTTATTAAGGAGGGGTTGTTATCTTGTATTTGCCTCTCCTTCGTATGATATTCCCTGGAGCCAGAAGGTATAACTGTTGTTTATCATCTTATAATTGCTTTGCATTACCTCAAAACCCAAACGTATCACTAGAATGTGTACTAGAGAAGCCACTTCAAATCAGACTGTGATCTTTTTTCCTGTGGGAAGGGAGGGAAAAAATGGAGTGGTGAGAGAATCATCCAGATGACTTATATAAGGTGGAAACACAGCTGAAACGAGAACACACTACCAGGAAGAATGGAGGTCCTGATGAGAAAAAAAGAAGGGGACTGTGTCCGGAACAGAAGCATGGAGGCAAGTAAGGAAATCCAGCACTGTGACCACTTCTTAATATGCAGTGAGTAACCAGGAAGGGACAGTAAGGAGACTTATTTTCTTTCAAAGCTGGGCATGAGAGGATTTCCCATGGAGTTTTAACCACAGCAAGGTTCACAAATATTCAGTCAACTCTGGGAGCGTGATTGGATGAAGTTGCTATTTTTTAGCGCTTTTATCATAAACGTGTGATACGTTTTCACCTTTTGTGTCTTAAGTTGTGTGTTTTTTTAAATTGTTGTTTAGTCTGTTATTTGCCTCCTTGGGAATTTAGAATGAAAGGTGGAATATAAATTCAGAATCCTTCATTCATTCTAGGGTTCATTTAAGAATACATTATCATGGTTGGCTAACCTGGACGTTTTGAACAAGTATTGCCAACATTTCCACATCCTGATTATTCAGAAACACTTGGTGGAGATAACTAGCAATCCCCCAGCAAATCCCAGGACATGTGTTACTAGTTATGGATTGAACACAGAAATAAGAACCAGTTAGAACAGAGAAAGGTCCTTTTCAGCATATTGTCGAAGGCTTTCATGGTCAGAGTTCATTGGTTCTTGTAGGTTATCCGGGCTGTGTAACCGTGGTCTTGGTATTTTCTTTCCTGACATTTCGCCAGCAGCTGTGGCAGGCATTTGGTCCTTTTTTGTATCCTACTTTGGTCAATGTAAGATTGTCCATCGCAGGTGTTCATGTTTGTATACATTGAATGTGAAAGTCTTGCCTATGCTAGAGGCCTTATGTTTTTAACTTGAATGTGCACCTTATTAAAATTTATATATTTTAGCATTTTTCAGCTCCAACTCTTCAGTTTGGAATCAGTACTCTGGTTGAGTTCCCTTTTTGTTGGTGTTCCTTTTCAGCATTTGCTGCCTGATGATCATCTGCATAAATGCCACAGGGTTGGATCCAAGCAGGTTCTTTGCTGGCATAAAAGATTTGCCCAAAAGGGGCATTTGAGGCCCAAAAAGGGCCAAGTCTGCCTTGGGTTCATAGGGTGTGCATGAATAAAAACTGTGTGGGTTAGGGTCTGAAGTACGCAGGATAATGAAATGAGGCTGAGTGAAAAAGCGAACTTGATCCAATCCACAATGTCTAAGATTGTGCTATGGTACTTCCTAACATCTGTAATCCTTTATCTGCCACCCTCTCCTTCAGTGCCAGATCTTTACATAAAGTGTTTTTTACCACACTAAAGGGCAATTTTATTTGGCCTTTGCAGGTTTGAGCTGCCACCATGGGAAAAGCAGAAGAAGAAAATGAAACAACTGTCACAGAATTCCTTCTGCTGGGCTTTGGGGATCTTGGGGATCTGCAGTGGCTTCTGTTTCTGCTCTTCTTAGTGATCTACATTGTGACCATGGTGGGGAACATCCTCATTGTGGTGCTGGTAGTGGTTGACTACCACCTTCACACGCCCATGTACTTCTTCTTGGTGAACTTGTCCTGTCTGGAGATCTGCTACAGCTCCACTATCCTTCCGGTGATGCTGGCTAATCTGTTTCATGGGGGTCAAGGAACCATTTCTGTCACTGGTTGCCTGACACAGTATTACTTTTTTGGTTTCTTGGCAGTTTCCGAATTTTATCTCCTAGCAGTGATGTCTTACGATAGGTATCTGGCAATATGTAAACCTTTACTTTATATGGTACTTATGAATGGTAAGGTGTGCCTCCAGCTAGTAGCTGGATCTTGGGTGTGCGGTTCCTTGGCTACTAACATAACTATATATTTACTGCACCAACTGACTTTCTGTGGTCCCACTGAAATCAACCATTTCTTTTGTGATTTTAATCCATTCTTAAATCTTTCTTGCAGTGACACACATACCATTAAACTTTTATCGTTCTTCCTAACTGTTCTGTTCTCCCTCCTCCCATGTTTGTTGACCCTGACATCATATGGCTACATCATATCTGCCATAGTGAGAATCCCATCCACCTCTGGGAGACAGAAGGCCTTTTCGACCTGCTCTTCTCACCTCATTGTGGTGTCCATTTTCTATGGGACCATAATACTGGTTTACATGTTTCCTGAGACAGAGGCCCTGCAAGACTTCAACAAAGTCTTCTCTCTTTTCTACACAATCCTGACCCCTTTGTTCAACCCCTTGATATACAGCCTGAGAAACAGGGAGGTAAAGGTAGCTTTCAGAAAAGCTGTAGCTAGGTTTTGTGCATTTGAAAGAATATAGGGTGCTTTCACACATGCCAAATAATGCATTTTCAATCCACTTTCAATGCACTCTGCAGCTGGATTTTACTGTGTTAAGTGACAAAATCCACTTGCAAACAATTGTTAAAGTGCACTGAAAGTTGATTGAAAGTGCATTATTCAGGATGTGTGAAAGCAGCACTCTAAGTCTGAAGGAGTGTGTTTGCATACTTATAGTCCAATTTCTCTATTATTCTGTTAAGGGTAACCTTTTCATTTGAGTAGGTTGAATCTAAACAACTTTTTTACTAGTAGAAAAGGAGGAGGGCATTCCATCACCAAAAAAGGCTGTACCGGGGGATCATAGGACCAGCATGGTTGAAGACTGGGGGCATTCCCGTGGATGAAGACTGTAATAATGAGGGAAATTGGGCAAGACATAGTGAAATCTTTGGCTGGATCCAAACCATTAGTTTTTAATATACTTATTCCCTCAATATATTTGTTTTGGCTTGCTTGCTTTGTAACGGCAGATCAGCTTTTTACTGTAATGTATTTGCTTCATACATTTTTCATTTGACTTACGGATGAAGAGGGGTTTTTTTTTGTCTTCCTCCAGTTTTGTGTTGAAAATAATATTTTGAGAGGGGAGAATTTATTTATTATAACTTCTGGTTTTTAAACTCAAGTCCTAGACAAAAGTGTCAGTGCTTATTGTAATCAACAACGAAAAAAGGTGTTGGATACATTTGCTTTCTATCTCCAGTTTTTCTACAATATGTTTACCTGTCTTCTCTTACCTTCAGTTGATTTCAGTTGTTTCAAACAGTTAGAATTAAGGATGTTTAACCCTTCTGTCAAAATCAATATACCTTAGAATAGGTATGGGTGCCTGAGTTTGTGTATTCCAGGCAACTTGTTCTTGAAGACTTTTTGGTGAAGCAGTATAAATGTCCAAGTAAAAGCAGATGACTGGTTCACATTCCTATTCTGCTGTGATAATCACTGGGTGACCTATTTTAAACTGATCTACTTCTCAGAGGTTATTGTGAGGAGCAAATGGGTGAGAAGAAAACCAAGTGCACTGCCTTGAGCTCCTTGGGAAGGATACAAATCTAGGTCAATGAAAGGGTGCCCCCTAGCTAAAGTTAAGCACTTAATAGAATAAGATGTGAGCCAGAAGGTCACTGATTCAAGTCTCAGCTAAGTTGTACATGCGCAAAGTGGCCTGTGGCAAGCCACTATAGTCCCCCCGCATGGAAGACAGTCAAAACGAGGGTTAAATGAAAGCTCTGTGGTCAGAGATAACATATGTCTGAATACAAATTGGTGGGAAAGCAATCATAGGGTGAATCTTTGGATTCCATTACATGTTTGTGGCTCTTATTGAGGAGTGGTTGTTACTTTGTTGTTGTCTCATTACTCCTCAAAACACCATCTCCAAAGCCCACATTAAAACTCAAAGCCATCTCATGGGTGGCCGAGTCAACAGGAATGGACGCCGCCGCATCTTCCTCAGAAATTACATGTCCCCTTTGTAGGAGGGGGAAACCAAATATAACAACCAATATATCTATTTTTATTATATATTGTACACAATTGTATTTAAAAACACAGGGCCTAAAATACAGGCTTCCTAAAAAGCACAAACATAGGGCGAAAAGGCATGGTCACTTTAGCCTCCTTTATTCCCTTTTTCAGCCAGGATTCAGCCAGGATTGAATGCATGCGTTTTGCCGAACGTGCATTCAATCCTGGCTAAATCCTGGCTGAAACAGGGAATAAAGGAGGCTAAAACGACCATGCCTTTTCGCCCATAGTTACAAATATTACCAACACATAACAGTTGATGTCAGTACATAAAATGACCAAAATCTGACCGGATGCGTTTCGGCCTTTTGTAGGCCTTCCTCATTGGTCACCTATTTTAACATAAAGCCACACAGAACAAAAGGCTTTGTAACCTTGTACAATGTTTGTGAATATGTCAGGATGTGCATTGTAAAATTGTGTATGTATGACCATAAACTATAATGCCATGGAACCAGAAAAGCAGGTTGACGACACTGTGAAAATAGCAAGAGTTATTGCTGGCCTCCTTATGTTTGTAATTATTTTCTTGGGAGCAATGCTTACCATCAATCCTCTATTCATCTGTGTCTGTATAAGGGGATTCTACCAGCTTTTTCACTTTGTCTCTCCTTATCAAAGAAGGCTTTTGGTTTTTTGGCAGTCAAAGGGGACCCCTTTGTCCTTTTTTGACCAGCAGATTGGATGCACTCCATGGGGTTTTATCAGTTTTGTTTCATTGTTATGCAACGTTGAAACCTGTCTTGTATCTGTGTGTGAAAAGCAAATTAAAAAGTATCACAATTAAACAAATGTTGTTAGATGTGGTATGCTTTCTTACACAAAGCAGGTCACATATCTAGTGCATCCCCCCCCCATTTCAACAACAAGTATGAATTCATTTAATTGCAGGGAGAAAGGCTTCCTGCCATTGGCTTTTCCTTTCTTCTTAGATCATCTGAAGTTCTTTTCCTTCGTATGGTATTCCCTGGAGCCAGAAGGTATAACTGCTGTTTATCACTTTATAAGTGCTGTGTATTACCTCAGAAACAAATTTGTCACTAGAATGTCTACAAGAGAAGCCACTTCAGAAGAGACTGTGGCCTTCTCCTGTGGGAAGGGAGAAGAACATGGGGTGGCAAGAGAATCATCCAGATGAATGATATAAGGTGGAAACAAAGCTGAATGGAGGTCCAGATGAATGGAGGTCTCATCTGAATGGAGGTCCAGATGAGAAAAAGGAAGGGGACTGTGTCCGGAACAGAAGCATGGAGGCAAGTAAGGAAATCCAGCACTGTGACCACTTCTTAATATGCAGTGAGGAAGGGACAGTAAGGAAACTTATTGTATTTCAACTTTGGGTGGGAGAGGATTTCCTATGGTGTTTTAATCAGGGTTCACAAATATTCAGTCAACTGTGGGGAAGAGCTTGGATGGAGCTGCTGTTTTTTAGTGTTTTTATCATAAACATTTAATATAGGTTTTCATCTTTTTGTGCCTTAAATTGTGTGTGTTTTTTAAAATTCTAGTTGAATCTGTTATTGCCACCTTGGGAGGATGAAAGGTGGGTTATAAATTCAAAACCCTTCATTCGTTCAGTGGTTCTTTCAAGAACATATTATTGAGAGTAGTTAAACTGTCTGGATATTGTGAACAGATATTACTCCAACATAGGACTGTGTGGAGAAAAGCTATGTGGGTGGGGTCTGAAGTATGGAGGATAGTTGAATGAGTGAAAGAGCGAGCTGGATCCAATCCACAGTATCTACCTCTGAGCAATGGCACTTCATAAACTCTGTCTTCCTCTGTCTACAACCCTCTCCATCAGCGCCAGGTCCTTACGTACATTGATTTTCACAGTTTATTTGGCCTTTGCAGGTTTGAGCTGCCACCATGGGAAAAGCGGAACAAGAAAATGAAACAACTGTGACTGAATTGCTTCTGCTGGGCTTTGAGGATCTTGGGGATCTGCAGTGGCTTCTGTTTTTGCTCTTCTTAGTGATCTACATTGTGACCATGGTGGGGAACATCCTCATTGTGGTGCTGGTAGTGGTTGACCACCACCTTCACACCCCCATGTACTTCTTCTTGGGCAACCTGTCCTGTTTGGAGACCTGGTACAGCTCCAATATACTTCCTCTGATGCTGGCTAATCTGTTTCAAGGGGGCCAAGGAACCATTTCTGTCACGGGCTGCATGACACAATATTACTTTTTTGGTTTCTTGGCAGCTTCAGAATGTTATCTCCTAGCAGCGATGTCTTATGATAGATATGTGGCAATATGTAAGCCATTGCTTTATGGAGTACTTATGAATGGTAAGGTGTGCCTCCAGCTAGTAGCTGGATCTTGGGTAAGTGGTTCATTGGCTATTAACATAACTATATATTTAATGCATTATCTAACCTTCTGTGGTCCCACTGAAATCCACCATTTCTTTTGTGATTTTAATCCTATCTTAAAGCTTTCCTGCAATGACACACATACCATTAAACTTTTAACTTTCTTTCTAGCTGCTGTGTGTTCCCTCCCCCCATTTTTGTTGACCCTGACATCATACAGCTACATCATATCTGCCATTGTGAGAATCCCATCTACCTCTGGGAGGAAAAAGGCCTTTTCCACCTGCTCTTCTCACCTCATTGTGGTGTCTTTATTTTATGGTACCATAATAATTGTTTACATGTTGCCAAAGACAGAGGCCCTGCAAGACCTCAACAAGGTCTTCTCCCTTTTCTACACAGTCTTGACCCCTTTGTTCAACCCTCTGATATACAGCCTTAGAAACAGGGAGGTAAAGGAAGCTTTAAGAAAAGCTGTAGCTAGGTTTTGTGCATTTGAAAGAATATAAGTCTGTAGGAATATGTTTGCATACTTGGAGTCCAATTTCTCTCTTATTTTGTTAAGGGTAACTTTTTCAATGGAGTGGGTTGGATCCAACCAGCATTTTTACTAGTAAAAAAGGAGGAGCACATTCTATCACACACACACACACAAAAAGAAAAGAAAAGAAAAAAGGTTGTACTGGAGATCATAGGACCTGCATGGACAAAGACCTTTAGGATGGATGCAGCAATAATGAGGGGAATTGGACGTGGCATAGTGAAATTCTTTGCTGGATCCAACCCATTTTCAAATATAATTATTCCCACAAAGTATTTGTTTTTGCTTGCTTGCTTTGTAATGGCAAAGCAGTTTTTAAAAACCCTTTGTATTATTATGTATTTTGCTTAATAAAATATTCATTTAGCGTACAATTGAACAGTTCTTTGTCTGCTTCCAGTTTTAAGAGGGAAGATTTTTAATGGTAACTTTTGCTTTTTAAATCCAAGTCCTAGACAACAATATCAATGTTTATTGCAATAAACAATGACAGTTTATTGAATATATTTGCTTTTTGTCATTCAGTTTTCTACAATATTTCTACCCATCTTCTCTTCACTAGCTTCAATTGATTTCCTTGATCTCGAACAGTTAGAATTAAGGATGTATTATAGCTGGAGGGGGACCTGAGTTTATGTATTCCAGGCCACTTGATCTCAAAGACTTTTCGGTGTAGCAGTGGAAATGTCTGGTTAAGACCAGTTGACCTTGGTTCACATTCCCACACTGCTGTGATAATCACTGTGTGACCTCTCTGAGACTGACCGACTGCTCAGGGGTTATTCCGAGGATCAAATGGCCGAGAAGAGAACCACATGCACTGCCTTGAGCTCCTTGAGGAAGAGGAAAATACAAATGTAGATGAATGAAAAGGGGCTCCTAGTTAAAGTTAAGCCCTTAATAGAATAAGGTGTGAGCCAGAAGGTCACTGATTCAAGTCTCAACTAAGCTGCCCATGCGCAAAGTGGCCTTGGTCAAGCCACTATAATTTTTTTGCATGGAAAACAGTGTAAATGATGGCTAATGGAAAACTCCATGTTCAGGGGTCACATTCCCCTGAATACAAATTGGTGGGGGAGCAACCATAGGGTCAATCTTTGGATTCCATTACCCATTTTGGGGCTATCCAAGGACCTCTTGGTGGTCACTGCTGGAAATAACATGCTGGCCAAGATGGATTTTTGGCCTAAGGGTTTTTCTTATGTGCTTATGTCCCTACCAATTACAGACGTCTTTGACTTTTAATGTGGACCTTGGATATAGTGTTGGGATGAGCCCAGATACAAATACAAGGTAACATGCACTCCTTGGTTTCCAGTTTCATTTGGGAAAGCCATCAACATGTACATAAAGTGCTTTCAACACTGATCTGAATTGCAAGGGTACAATATGGTGGCTTGGGGTGGCCACTTTTTTGATATACACAGTAAAAACTTGGCAGTCCATGGAGAAGGTCATACCATATATTTGCTACACACCTATATGAATGACCACGGGTGGTTCTGGGGGAGAACAGTGCCTGGCATTTTGCTCAGCTCTACCTCCAACCTGGAACCTGTCCTGTCCACATCACATCAGGTAGGTAACTTGGATTGGAACATGCCCAATTATCTTGCTAAAACGCAACACAATATAAAATAGAAGCCACATTTTTTATTCCTCCCTTCACCCTTAAATAAGAATTGTTTTTCTTGTGTTTGAAATAGTTTTATTGTTCTCCTGTGTATAAATATCTAGGGAGATTTTGACTTCCACCAGGAAATTAAAAAGTTAATAACCACAGAAGGGGTTTATGCTCGTTTGAAGATGAATAAAGACTGTAAGGAGTGATGTATTTTGCAACAATGCAGACTGTCCTGAGTGATTTTTGTAGCCTCTAGTATCGCTCCTCATGTTGACTACTTGAGGATTGGGATTCAGATATCAACAGGACATTAGAATCCACATCCTAGACAGCCAGACCAGTTTAATGGTAAGTTAATCTTTTCCACTCAGATTTGTGTAAGGGAAAAAAGAGTCGAGGCTTCAACACAACTAAGTTTTCATGTGATGATTGGCATTTTCACTTTTTAGCCCTTCAGTCTACAATAATGATCAAATTGGAAGATGTACAGGAAGGAGCTATACAACTTGAATCTATATATGCCATGATTCTGAAAATGTGTGTGTAGACATATGCACATAACCCATTTTATATATATTTATTTGCTGTATTTCTAGTCTGCCTTTGTCACCGAGACTCAAAGCACGCTATGTAGCAGATTACACAGAGTTGATGACACTATATGAAGAAATGTCTAATAAATTAAGTGTAGGTCAATATAATCCATATGAGGAGCTATCTAACAAGGAGTATTCTAAGACTAGGATTATCAAAATCTAAATGAATTTAGCATATTTGGCATGATAGCAAGTATGGATAGAATGCAGAAAAATAGTCCTTTGAAATGAATAAGGACATTGTTTGCCATTTTGCATAGATGTAGAATGACAGGGCATCTGATGAAAACAAGACCCACAATTTTAGTGTTAAAAAAGTGCACATCCTGTTTAACTCAATGGGTGGGATCCAGCCAGCTTTTTTTGCTGGTGAAAAAGGGAGCCGGGGTCTGCTTTGAGCATCCAAAAAAAGTGTGCTGGGACCATATGGGACAAAGAGGAAAATTAGTGAAATAGCTGGTTGGATCCAAACAAGTGTGTGTGAATTAAACAGAACAGCACTATGCAAATCCACATGACTGCATTAGCAGATGCCATGAAATAAGAGGGAGGGGCTGTGGCTCAGTGGTAGAGCATCTGTTTGGCATGCAGAAGGCCCCAGGTTCAATTCCTGGCATCTCCAGTTAAAGGGACTAGGCAAGTAGGTGATGTGAAAGACCTCTACCTGAGACCCTGGAGAACCGCTGCTGGTCTGAGTAGACAATACTGACTTTGATGGACCAAGGGTCTGGTTCGGTTTAAGGCAGCTTCATGTGTTCAAGATGACCACGGAATCCATTCCCTTTGAGCACACCAAAGTATACAGATGCTGAAAGCTGAACATTAGTACAGTTGTTCCATATAGAGCCACTGTGGTATAGACTATTGGAGAAGCATAGTCTACAGCCAAATGCTTTCAGGAAGATATAAAAGGAAATAATAAGAGCAGGCATTCTGTGTCTCTGAACACTATCTGATCCACAGCCAGATTCAAAAAGAGTTACTAAACCTACAGTTTGATGCATACTTATTTGAGCGTAAGTCCCTGTGAATGCTGTAGGACTTATTTCTGGGTAAGCATGCCTAGGGTTGAGCGGTAAAGAATCCACTGCATCTGACACGTGGTTGGGCACAAAGATTTCTATTAATGTCAGTAGAGGAAAATGGTTGAGGGGAAATTACCCTGAGTTGGAACAAGTCAGCTTTCACAAATTCTTGCTCAATACCCCTCTTTATTAAAGCCCCCATCACACAAGGCTTTTGACCATGCAGGTCCCCTGATCCAGATGTTAACGGGCAAGGACATGGATGTGGTCAGAGAAGTTTCCCTCTGGGTTTCACATATGATCTGTTTTGCCTGTACATTTTCAGGATCCAGACAGCTTTTCTGCTCCATCTCACCAAATTCTCTTCCTCACATATTCTTCCTGGTGTTCCACAAGCAGATCCTATAATTCCCAACCTCTTTGGGATATTCAAAGATGATCACACCTTCCTTTTTCACCAGCAGAAAAGCTGGTTGGATCCAACCCATTTTATTTTGTACACGGTATGGTATTCAGCTAGCTTTTAAAACTGTGACACCATTTGTTTTAAAGTTTATTTTGCTAAAATCTTGGTGGCAACCAAAATCTTGTGAAAAAATTGTTACCATATTGATACAAAGCTTGCATTACAAAATGAGATCTAAAAAGTAAAAAATAATAATTTACTCAATATGTTTTTCTTCTCCATTGAATTCACCCACCCTTCATTTTCTTTCCCCAGTGTGCTGGATTTAGTCTGCATGCCTCCATGGCAAACACAATTTGGAGGAAATCAAACCAGGATCATGGAATTCATTCTCTTGGGGTTTGGGACAGGCCAGGAGGCCCAGATTCCTCTCCTATTTCTGTTTTTTATTATTTACATAATGACCATCAGTGGGAATGTCCTGATTGTTGTTCTTGTTGTGTCTGATCAGCATCTTCACACCCCGATGTACTACTTCTTGGCCAACCTATCTTGCTTGGAGACCTTCTACAGTTCAGCCATCCTCCCCAGGGTGCTGTATAGTCTCCTCACAGGGGACAGGTCTATTTCATTCATAGGTTGCATTGCCCAGTTCTATTTCTTTGGCACACTCGTCACAACCGAGTGCTTCCTGCTAGCTGCCATGTCTGTCGACCGCTATTTAGCCATCAGCAAGCCGCTGCATTATGCTACTCTCATGAACAACAAAGTATGTGCTCAGCTAGCTACTGGTTCCTGGGTGGGTGGGTGGTTGGCTATCACCATCACCACCTCTTTCATGTCCCAGCTTGTTTATTGTGGTGCCAATGAAATGGACCACTTCTTCTGCGATTTTGCCCCACTGGTCAACCTGTCCTGTAGCAACACCAGGGCAGTGGAGGTCTTGAGTTTCATATTGTCGTCCGTATGTGCTTTCCCACCTTTCTTCTTGACTTTGGCAACCTACGTTTGCATCATCACCTCTATCCTGAGAATCCCATCCACCTCAGGAAGGCGGAAGGTTTTCTCTACCTGCTCCTCTCACCTCCTAGTGGTGATCATTTTTTACGGGACTCTGATCATTGTTTATGTCTTACCAAACTCTAGCATGCTGAGAGACCTAAACAAAGTGTTTTCTCTCCTGTACACCATATTGACTCCTCTTGCTAACCCCCTTATATACAGCCTAAGAAACAAAGAAGTTAAGGAAGCACTGAAGAAAGGGGCCAGAAAACTTTACCAGAATGTAAGAATATGAGGAGCCCTACTGAATACCACCAGGGTTCCATCTAGTCAAGCTTCCTTTTCCTCATAATGGCTTAACAGATCCTTCAGAAGGCTAACAAGGGCACATAAGTCAAAGTTTCACCCCTTATTGCTCCACAAGCAAACTTGTATTCAGTGATATACTGCCTCTGAGCATAGCAATATAGGGAATTAGGATATGGGACTGGTATTCTGACAATAAAATAAAAGGTTAGAGACAAAGTTATATATTTAGTGAAACCCAGCTAACTACTAAACATATTTCCCCTTTCCACTAAGCAAACCCATAACTCTCATGATATGGTGTTGATTGTTTATTTGAAGAATGGCTGGCACAGTTAATAATAGTCCTCCGGAACAAAGACATCTGATTGAAGGGCAGAGACAGAGAAGCTTCCAGCTACCAGTTCACACAATTTTTCCATTTTTAGATCTCCTGTTTATAGAAGGGGGTTCATTTCAGTACGTCTGCATGTCCTTCCTTCCTTCCTTCCTTCCTTCCTTCCTTCCTTCCTTCCTTCCTTCCTTCCTTCCTTCCTTCCTTCCCTCCTTCCTTCCTTCCTTCCTTCCTTCCTTCCTTCCTTCCTTCCTTCCTTCCTTCCTTCCTTCCTTATTCTTCAATGTTTTGTTTTGGTCATGCATGTTTTCTGCAGTTATTTGTACTCATCTGACCACCTGACTGCCTACAGCCCCAATGTGTATACATGGCACTATATTTGAAATGGTCCCTGTGCTGGTGGGTCACCAGAAACATAGAAAAGATCCTTAGTCAGTGGAACTTAGCTTTGCATTTGTTCCACACCCCACTTGGCCACTGCCCAATAGTGGGGAATGGTAGGTGCAATCATGTACACCACACTGTCTTTCTACGTGTGTAGGCAATTGATCTGTAGACAAACAGAACATTTCAAAAGTGATGGTGAATGGACATAAGGTGGTAGTAGGCCAGTGAGCATGAGCAGATACAACCCCATTGTCCCCTAGATGTGAGTAATGTATGTGGTTAATTATAATGTCTGGACTGCCCTACTGTGGTGTGTGTGTGTAAGGAAGTGATAGAATTGGCCCACTTGGCTTTTCGCACATGTGGGTTCTCACACAGCCTGACTGAGGTCTACTACCTCCCCATCCTTGCTGTATAGCTGCTCTACTCAGCAGCCAATTGCTTAGATAGACAATTAGATCACTCACAAAACACAGACTTCAGGTATCAATAAATGTTGTTTCAGTAAAATTCCACCCTTTGGTGCTTGGCTAAGTAGTCCTAAGTGATGCTAATGGATGCTGACCAGTTGGAATCAGAAACCAGGCTCTGTCTACAGATTTAGTCAAGGTATGAGAAATCTGTCTTGGGTAAGTTGGCAACCCTAGAAGCAATTCCACAGACTACCTTCCTTTAAGCCTTTATGAGGAGCTTGTTTCTGGATACACATTCCACACCCAAGAAAGCTTAGGTTTGCCCACCCCAAGGTATTTGAGCAACGCAATAGAGAAAGATTGATAACAAACAAAAAAGTCAGGTTTGCAGGAAGGTTTAAGAAAATAAACTTGGCAGATAACATGACAAAGGACTGTGGAAACTTGAGATCTTTACAAACAATAGATATTTGGTCATCAGGATGCATCTGATGTATTTCACAGGTGTTGATACTTTTGATAAGTACTGAGATATATTTCACTTGGCAGTCCTCATCATCATTCCTTTATTGGCATAAAAACACAATACAGAAGGGTACAAAAGGAATGGAAATATTTAAGAGGGCCCTTTATAGAATAGTTAAAAGACATTTACATCGAATAGCGCTGTTTGTTGATACTGCCGTCTAATTAACTGTTTAGCGGGCTTTTAAAACAAACTTTAAAAACTGTGCCACCATCTCCAATATTTGGAGCGAACGATTGTTCAATAAATAGGAAATGTTAAAAGAATCTGAGACATTCTGTCTATTAACCAACAGGGGGCTTAAAAGTTCGTTACGAGATTCTGTGTAAAAACTACAATAAAATAAGACATGAGCAACCGTTTCAATACAATTGTTGCCACAAGGGCAAAGCCTGTCAGACAGACGGATTTTCCGAAATCTGCCTTCAAGTAGCGTAGATGGCAAAACATTAAATCTGGCCAGAGAAATGGCTCTACGTTGAGAAGGATCACACAGGTGAGATCACTTGGCAGTCACTGCTTAGTTGAATAAACATGAGCTTCTTGAAACAATAGTTTTTAATTTGAAGAAATTAGGAACAAACACAATTTCCCCTAGTTTTCTTCTTTAATACTGGTTAGGGATCGCTTCCTTTACTTTGGAGCTATTTCCCTTAGAACTGAGGAGAGCGGGGTTTGGGGAGAGGAGGGATTTCAATGCTATAGAGTCCAATTGCCAAAGTGGTTATTTTCTCCAGGTGAACTGATCTCTATTAGCTGGAGATCAGTTGTAACAGCAGTAGATCTCCAGCTCATATCTGGAAGTTGGCAACCCTAATCACTAAATTGGCTTTAGAGCCAGTAATGAGAGTCTGATCCTGGATACCAACTTCAACAGAGACTCCCAACACACACTGGATCCCTCCTGCTTCAACTGGTTTCTTCACAAAATCGGGCAGCTAATCTTTGCTCTCCCTCTTGATCCACCTCCCGTCATTTTCCAAACCATACTTGCAAACCTCACTTGCAAGCACTTTGCTCGTCTCTGCTCTGGACACCTCTGTTCCAACCATTTTTTACATTTCCTCTCTCCTTTCCCCCATTTTCCCCACGTAAGCTCAAAGATTAACTCCTGCTCCAAATTGGAGTAGCTCTGCTGAATGTTTGTTTGTTGTTTCTAAAGTAATTGGGATAAGGAATATGTCTGTGCTTTAGTACCTCTAGCATTTGCTTAGGATAAGTGCCCCCCCCCGCAATTCACTATTGTACCAAATCTGTCAATAAACTCTATATGCCTTTTAAATCAGGTCTCTGTCGTCCTTTTCTTACTGAAGATTTGAAGCTCGCAGCCACCTCTTTAGGTAAAAGATCCCAGTTCGCTGCACCCTGCACAAACACACTAGCTAATTCTCCATGTTAACCTGAATACATGTTCCTGTATTTGTGGGGGTGGGAATGTGGTAACAGGTACAATGGTGGTTGGTGGTGACCATTGGTTTCGGTATCCACAGTAAAAACTTGGCATTCCATGGACAATGACATAGCCTATTTTTGCTATACACCTACATGAACAATCATTGGCCGTGGCCAGCGTTCAGCTCTGTGCCACATATATTTTGGGTATGAGTTTAATAAACCCCCAAATTTTAGAATATCCAGAAAAAGCTAATATTGCAATTCAACTTTTTCGGCTGTTTCAAAAATGTTGGGGTCTATTAAACCCAAGCCCAAAAAATAATGAAAAATGCTGCACAGCCCTATGCCAAAAACTATATTTTCTATATATCTATATGAATAATCACTGGTGGTGCTGGGGGAGAATACGGCCAGGCATCTTGGTCAGCTCTGCCCCCAACCTGGAATCTGTCCTGTCCAAATTACATCAAGTAGTTAACTTGGATTGGATCAAGCCCAATTAACGAGCTAATATGTGGCACAATATTAAATAGAAACCACATTGTTTTGATTCCTCCCTTCGCCCTTAAGGAAGCATTGCTTTTCTTGTGTTTAAAATAGTTTTATTGTTCTCCTGTGTGCAAATATCTAGGGAGATGTCTTCCACCAAGAAATAACACAGTTAATAACTACAGAAGGGGTTTATACTCCTTTGGATAAAGACTGTAAGACGGAGTGATGTATTTTGCAATATTTCTGGTTGTTCTGACAGATTTCTGTAGCCTCTAGTATCAGCCCTCATGTTGACTACTTGAGGCTTGAGATTCAGATACCAGTAAGAATTTAGAAACGACATCCTAGACAGCCAGACCTGTTTCTTTGGTAAGACAGTCTTTTTCACTCAGAACTGTATAAGGGAAAAATAGAGTTGAGGCTTCAGCACAACAAAGTTTTCATGTGACAACTGGCATTTTCACTTTTTAGATCTTTAGTCTAAATGATCAAATTTGAAGATGTACAGGAAGGAGCTATACAATTAGAACCTATATATTCCATGCTTCTGCAAATGTACATATTCATTCTATTTGTAGTCTGCCTTTGTCACTGAGATTCAAAGCACATTACACAGCAGATTACAAAGAGCTGATGACCCTTTATATCAAGAAACATCTCATAAGTGCTGGTTAATACAATACATATGTCTAGCCATCTAATGAGCCGCATACTAAGACTAGAGTTTAAAAAGTCTAAATGAGCATAGCATATTTGGCATGATAGTGTGGATATAACGATGAAAGCTATTCCTTCACAATGACTAAGGACATTAAAGTTTTGCATAGATGTAGAACAACAGGGTGTCTGATGAAAATAGGACCCACAATTTTAGTGTTGAAAATGAGTGTATCCTGTTTTACTCAGTGGCTTTTCTGCTGGTGAAAAATGGAGCAGGAGTCTTCTTTGAGCATCCAAAGAGAGGTGTGCTGGAGATTATAGGACCTGCACAGATAGAGACAATATGGGATGGGGACAAGGAGAAAGATTTGTTAAAATTGAGTGAAATAGCTGGTTGGATCCAAACAAGCTTATGTTAATTAAAAAGAACAGAACAGCACTCTGCAAATCCTCGTAAGACTCTAAGAGAAATTGCTATGATATAAGATGACCAAGGTATCCAGTCCCTATGAGCACATCAAAATATACAGATGCTGAATGGTAAAAATTATGAGTGGGGACTGTTGTTTCATATAGAGCCACTATACTGTAGTGTAGACTGTTGGATAAGCGCAGTTGCCTGCCAAATGTTTTCAGGAAAATATGAAAAGAAATAATCAGAGCAGGCATTCTGCATCTCTGAACACCCCAAGACCAAGGGCATGTCATGTTATCTTTTCAGATGTCTGAGCCACAGCCAGATTCAAAAAGAGAAACTAAACCTACAGCCCGATGCATTCTTACTTGAGCATAAGACTCTTTGAATTCTGTAGAACTTAATTCTGGGTAAGCATTGAGCTGTAAAGAATCCACTGCATCTGACACATGGTTGGGCACTTAGATTTCATTTAGTGCAAGTGGAGAAATCACCCTGAGTTGGAACCAGTCAGATTTCACAAATTCTTGCTCAATATCCCTCTTTATTACAGCCCCCGTCATGCATGGCTTTTGTTCATGCATGTCCCGTGATCCCAGATGCTAAAGGGTAAGGAGATGGATGTGGTTATAGAGTTTCCCTTCTGGGGCTCATATATGTTATCTGTTTTGCTTTTATATTTTCAGGATACAGCCAGCTTTTCTGCTCCATCTCACAAATTCTCTTCCTCACATATTCTTCCTGGTATTCCACACGCAGATCCCATAATTCCAAGCCTTTTTTGGGTATTCAATGAAGATCACACATTCTGTTGAAGATGACATTATTGCAATTGGCTCATCTGGGCATTGTGAACAGGTATTGCCTCCCTTGCCATCTCCTGATGCCACCAGTAAGGATGATGGATCCATAAAGTAACACTTGGTGGAGATAACTAGCAGTCCCCCAACAAACCCCAGGACTTGGGTTACTGGCTGTGGATTGATCACAGAAATAAGAACCAGCTAGAACAGACAGAGAAGGGTCTTTTCCAACATTTGCTATCTGATGATCATCTGTAGAAACGGCACAGAGCTGGATTCAAGCAGCTTCACTGCTGGCATAAAAGGATTGCTCAAGAAGGTTATTTGAGTACATAGGACCTGCATGGACAAAAACCATGTAGGTTGGGGTTTGAAGTACGCAGGATCTACCATTGAGCTTAGGCAATCCCTAAACTCTGTAACCCTCTATCTGCCACTCTTTCCTAGAGTGTCTGATTGTTACATAAACTGTTTTTCACCACACTAAAGGGTAATTTTTTGGCCTTTGCAGGTTTGAGCTGCCAGCATGGGAAAAGCAGAACAGAATGAAACAACTGTGACTGAATTCCTTCTGCTGGGCTTTGGGGATCTTGGGGATCTGCAGTGGCTTCTGTTTCTGCTCTTCTTAGTGATCTACATTGTGACCATGGTGGGGAACATCCTCATTGTGGTGCTGGTAGTGGTTGACCACCACCTTCACACACCCATGTACTTCTTCTTGGGCAACCTATCCTGCTTGGAGACCTGCTACAGCTCCAATATCCTTCCTGTGATGCTGGCTAATCTGTTTCATGGGGGCAAAGGGACCATTTCTGTCACGGGGTGCATGACACAATATTACTTTTTTGGTTTCTTGGTAGCTTCAGAATGTTATCTTCTAGCAGCAATGTCTTATGATAGGTATGTGGCAATATGTAAGCCATTGCTTTATATGGTACTTATGAATAGTAAGGTGTGCCTCCAGCTAGTAGCTGGATCTTGGGTAAGTGGCTCCTTGGCTATTAACATAGTTATATACTTACTACACCAACTGACTTTCTGTGGTCCCACTGAAATCAACCATTTCTTTTGTGATTTTAATCCATTCTTAAAGCTTTCTTGCAGTGACACACACAGCATTAAACTTTTATCTTTCTTCCTAGCTGCTGTGTTTTCCCTCCCCCCATTTTTGTTGACTCTGACATCGTACGGTTACATCATATCTGCCATAGTGAGAATCCCATCTACCTCTGGGAGGCAAAAGGCCTTTTCGACCTGCTCCTCCCACCTCATTGTGGTGTCCATTTTCTATGGCTCCTTAATATTTGTTTACATGTTGCCGAAGACAGAGGCCCTGCAAGATCTCAACAAGGTCTTCTCACTTTTCTACACAGTCTTGACCCCTTTGTTCAACCCCCTGATATACAGCCTGAGAAACAGGGAAGTAAAGGTAGCTTTCAGAAAGGCTGTAGGTACGTTTTGTGAATTTGAAAGAATTTAAGCCTGTAGAAATGTGTTTGCATACTTAAAGAGTCCAATTTCTCTCACATTCTTTTAAGGATAACCTTTTCACTGGAGTGGGTTTGATCCAACCAGCTGTTTTACTATCAAAACCGTCTAGGGCATTTCATCACCAGAGAAAAAAAGAAAGAAAAAAACTGAACTGGGGATCATAGGACCTGCAAGAACAAACACCTGTAGGGTGGAGGCTGTAATAAGGAGGGGAATTGGACAGGACATAGTGAAATCCCTGGCTGGATCCAACCCATTAGTTTTTAATAAAATCATTCCCACAAAGTATTTGTTTTTGCCTTCTTCCTATGTTATGGCAAATCAACTTTGTACTATAATGCATTTTGCTTGATAAATGATTCATTTAACCTATAGATGACCCGATTATTTTGTCTCTTTCCAGTTTTGTGTTGAAATTCATATTATGAGAGGGAAGGTTTTTTATTGTAACTTTTGCTTTTTCCATCCAAGTCCTAGACAATAATGTTAGTGCTTATTTTATTAAACAATGGGAAAGGTTATTGGATTCATTTGCTTTTAGACATCCATTTTTTTTACAATACTTCTACCCATCTTCTCTTAGCTAGCTTCAATGGATTTCCTTGATCTCGAACAGCTAGGATTAAGGGTTTGTTTCACCCTTCAGTCAAAATCAATGTGCCTTAGATATAGGTAACGATAGCTGGATGGGTACCTGAGTTTATGTATTCGAGGCGACTTACTTTTAAAGCCTTTTTGGTGTAGCAGTGGAAATGTCTGATTAAGATTGGATGACCTTGGTTCAAATTCCCACTCTGCTGTGATAATCACTGGGTGACCTCTCCCAAACTGACCTACTGCTGAGGGTTATTGCGAGGATCAACTGGGTGACAAGAGATCCACATGCACTGCCTTGAGTTCCTCTGGGAAGGGGAGGAGCCAAATGTAGATCAATGAAAAGGTGGCTCTTAGTTAATGTTAAGCACTTAACAAAATAAGGTCTGAGGTCACTGATTTGTGTCTGACCTGAGTGGTGCATGCGCAAAGTGGCCTTGGGCAAGCCACTATAAATTTTTTTGCAAGGAAGACAGTGTAAATGATGGTTGAAGGAAAGCTCTTTGTTCGGGGATCACATATCTCTGAATACAAGTTGGTGGAAGAGCAACCATAGGGTGACTCTTTAGATTCCATTACTTGTCTGTGGGTTATCCAGGTCCATTGATCACTGCAGAAAATAAAGGTGTTTCTTACGTCCCTTTTGTCTGAAGAGAAGGCTTAGCTTTCCTGTCAAATGGAATATGTAGTTTGTTAGGAGGGAGTACCAGTGACCGCCAAAAATATCTTTCTTTATATCAGTCAGAACTATGGCACAAAAGAAGCTTAATGAAATAAAAACTCAAAAGTGTTTTACAGGCTGAGTATCCCTGATCTGGACTGCTTGGGACCAGAAGTGGTCCATATTTCATATATTTCCGTATTTTGGAAAACTTTGGATTTTTTGAATGTACATAATGAGATATCTTGGGGATGGGACCCAAATTCATTTATGTTTTATATATGTTTAAATATACACTTTACACAAAAAGCCTAAAGGTAATTTTAAACAATATTTTAAATAATTTTGTGTTCATTGAACCATCAGAAAGCAAAGGTGTAACTATCTTACCAGAGTTTGGAGGGGTTGGGTGGTGTGGATGTGAGTCAGCCTTGACAAAAAGCCATCTCTTTTACCCTCCCAACACTGTACCCAAAGCTCACATTAAAATCCAAAGCCATCTCTCTTTGGTGGCTAAGTCAACAGGAATGAACACTGGAACCTCTTCCTCAGAATTTACATGTCCTCTTTGAATGGAGTCCACTCCACCTACCATGCATTAGAAAGGTTTCTGATGCACAGTCAACTTACGAAATGACCCTGCAATCACGCTGACTTAACAACACAGACATTTTCCTTGACCTAGTTGGGAGAAGCTGAGTTGTCAATGCCATGACCGGTGGTAGTGGCATTACTGAGCCAAATCCCAACAATGGCAAAGTAGAACCACTATTGCTGCCAACCCTCTCAATCTATTTGTATGATTCTGTGAATTGAATCAGGGCAATAAACTCAAGAATGAAATACCAGCTATCACCACAGGAGGGCACGTTGAAAAGAAATACTCAAGTATCAGTGAGGTAAAATCATCTCCCACTAACAAGATGTTTTATTTTAATTCAGCACACCTGGCCAATTACCAATATATTGAAAATACGTCAAGTAAGAATTACCTTTAAAGTACAAAACCACATTAGTGAAAATGAAAAAAAAAAACTTAGCAGGACATTATTGAAAGTTAATTCTCATGACATCCACTAGACATATGTGTCTGTATAAGGAGATGTAGCTCAGTGGCAAAGCAGCTGCTTGTGTGAAGGTGGTGGTCTACCACAACCAGCACCAAATTGAGAATACTTCCCACAATTTCGATCACTAAAAAGAGCAAAACTGAAACACTTGTTGACCCCCAAGATCCTCAAAGCCCAGCATAAGCAATCCAGTGACGGTTGTTTCATTTTGTTGTCAACCTTCTTTGTTAAGATGGCGTCCAGGATAAGTAGGTTGGAAGTGGCAAGTCTCCATCACAATTAACACCATCTGTGCGTATCTTTTTCTCCAAGCACTTCATGTGACTTTGGCCGCAGTATGGAATTATGGCAGGAAGAGAAGGCTGTACACTGACAGCTGAATCAATCGAACATCAGTGTTTGCAAATCTGGAGCACACTGTACTCAAGGGGCAAAACATGTGTGCATCTTGTATATTGGACACTGTGGCAGATCTGTTCAGGGAGACCAACCCTGCTGAAGATACTTGTGTGCAGGTGCATTGGCCTAGTGTTGTTATGAAACAGAGCATTTTGCTTTATGACCTGTCTCTGGTGTTATACATTGCCTAAGATTGAAAGGGGAGCTCATATTTCCCTCTCAAAACTATGTTCAAATTATTTAAGCGTGCAAGTCTTTGAAGCTGGTGGTGAAGGAAGTTTAGTACTATTGGGTTACATGAATCTGGGCTTATTACATTCAGGGTGATGGAAAACATATGGATCCCACTAGTTTTGTCATCCAGTCTTGCCTTAGTACAACCCCAGCCCCTAGAGTTGCCAACCTCCAGATGGTGGTAGGAGATGTCCTGGAATTACAACTGATCTCCAGATGACAGGGATAACTTCACCTGGAGAAAATATCTGCTTTGGAAAGTGGACCCTTTAGCATTATACCCTGTTGAAGTCCCTGCAGTCCCCCAACCCTGCCCTCCTCAGTCTTTATCCCCAAATTCTTCAGATATTTCCCAACCCAGAGCTGGCAACACTACCTGTCCAGGAAGTCTTTTTGTCCTTTTTTCACCAGCAGAAAAGCAGGCTGGGTGAAATCCATAGTGTTGGTTTTCTATGCAACATTGTGACCTGTCTGGTATCTATATGTGAAAAGGCAAGTTAAAAAGTATCACAAATAAATATTGTTAGATGTGGTCTGCTTTTGCATATCGAGTGCATATCCCACCCGCTGGGGTTTGCAACTTGTATAAATTCATTTAATTACAGGGGAAAGGGCTTCCTGTTGTTGTCTTTTACTTTCTTCTTACTTCTTCTGGAGGAGTTTGCTTTTGTATGGTATCCCCTGGAGCCAGAAGGTACAACTGCTGTTTACCATCTTATAACTGCTTTGTAGCACTATTGCATAACTAGAATGTCTACCAGAGAAGCCACTTCAAAAGAGACTGTGACCTCCTCCAGTGGGAAGGGAGAAGAACATGAGTGGCAAGATAATCATCTAGATGAATTATATAAGGTGGAAACAAAGCTGAAAACAAAAGACTTCCAGGAAGAACAGAGGTCCTGATGAGAAAACAGAAGGGGGCTGTGGTGGGAACAGAAGCACATAGATAAGTAAGGAAATCCAGCTCTGTGACCACTTCTTAGTATGCAGCGAGTAACAAAGAAGGGACAGTAAGAAGAACATGGGTGGCAAGATAATCATCTAGATGAATTATATAAGGTGGAAACAAAGTTGAAAACAAAACACTTCCAGGAAGAACAGAGGTCCTGATGAGAAAACAGAAGGAGGCTGTGGTTGGGGGTACAGAAGCCCATAGGTAAGTAAGGAAATCCAGCTCTGTGACCACTTCTTAGTATGAAGCTTGTAACAAAGAAGGGACAGTAAGGAGACTTACTGTCTTTCAAAGTGGGGTGTGGGAGGATTTTCCATGGTGCTTTAATCACATCACGGTTCACAAATATTCTGTCAACTCTGGGGAAGAGACTGGATGGAGCTGCTGTTTTTTTAGAGCCCTTATCAGGAAAGTTTAATATTTGTTTTAATCTTTTTGTGCCTTATTTTTTTTAATTCTTGTTTAATCTGTTATTTGGAGTATAGAAAGAAAGACAGGATATAAATTCAGACTCGTTCGTTCATTCAGTGGTTCATTTAAGAACACATGGTTGGCTAACCTGAATATCATGAACAGATATGGCCTCCATTGCCATTTCTTGATGCCACCAGCAAGGGTGCTGGATCCCCTTGGCCTTTCAGTAACACTTGGTGGAGAGAACTAGCAGCCTTCCGGAAAACCCCAGGACTTGTGTAACTAGATATGGATTAATATCAGAAGTAAGAACCAGTTAGAACACACAGCGAAGGGCCTTTCCCAACTTTTGCTACCTGATGATCATCTGCAGAAATGCCACAGGGTTAGATTCAAGCAGCTTCTCTGCTGGCAAAAAAGGATTGCCTCAAAAGGGATATTTGAAGACCAAAAAAGGCCAAGCCTCCCTCAGGATCATACAACTTGCATGGACAAAAACTATGTGGTTTGGGGCCTGAAATATGCAGGATAATTGAATAAGGATGAGTGAAAAAGTGAGCTTGATCCAATCCACAATATCTACCACTGAGCTATGGCAATTTGTAAGCTATGTCTTCCTCTGCCTACAACCCTCTACTTCAGTGCCTGGTCCTTATGTACATTGCTTTCCACCACACTAAGGTACAGTTTTTCCCTCCTTTGCAGGTTTGAGCTGCCAGCATGGAAAGAACAGAACAAGAAAATGAAACAACCGTCACTGAATTCCTTCTGCTGGGCTTTGGGGATATTGGGGATCTGCAGTGGCTTCTGTTTTTGCTCTTCTTAGTGATCTACATTGTGACCTTGGTGGGGAACATCCTCATTGGGGTGGTGGTGGTGGCTGACCACCGCCTTCACACGCCCATGTACTTCTTCTTGGTCAACTTGTCCTGCCTGGAGATCTGCTACAGCTCCAGTATCCTTCCGGTGATGCTGGCTAATCTGTTTCATGGGGGCCAAGGAACCATTTCTCTCACGGGCTGCATGACACAATATTACTTCATTGCTTTCTTAGGAGCTTCAGAATGTTATCTCCTAGCAGCGATGTCTTACGATAGGTATGTGGCAATATGTAAGCCGTTGCTTTATATGGTACTTATGAATGGTAAGGTGTGCATCCAGCTAGTAGCTGGATCTTGGGGGAGTGGTTCCTTTGCTGTTAACATAGTTATATACTTATTATACCAATTGAATTTCTGTGGTCCCACTGAAATCAACCATTTCTTTTGTGATTTTAAACCATTCTTCAAGCTTTCTTGCAGTGACACACGTCATTGAACTTGTAACTTTCTTTCTAGCTGCTCTGTTTTCCCTCCCCCCGTTTTTGTTGACCTTGACATCATATGGCTACATCATATCTGCTATTGTGAGAATCCCATCTGTCTCTGGGAGGCAAAAGGCCTTTTCGACCTGCTCTTCCCACCTCGTTGTGGTGTCCATTTTCTATGGCTCCTTAATAATTGATAACATGTTGCTCAAAACAGAGGCCCTGCAAGATCTCAACAAGGTCTTCTCGCTTTTCTACACAGTCTTGACCCCTTTGTTCAATCCCCTTATATACAGCCTGAGAAACAGAGAAGTAAAGGTAGCTTTCAGAAAGGCTTTAGTGAAGTTTTGTGCATTTGAAATAATATAAGTTCAATTTCTCTCTTATTCTTTTAAGGATAACTTTTCATTATAGTGGGTTGGATCCAACCAGTCTTTATACTATCAAAAAAGAGGAGGACATTCTATCACCAAAAAAGGCTTTACTGGGGATCATAGGACCGGCATGGACAATGACCTGTGGGATGGAGGCTGTAACCCAGGGGAACTGGGCAGGACATAGTGAAATCCCTTTCTGGATCCAACCCATTAGTTTTTAATAAAATTATTCCCACAAAGTACTGTTTTTGCCTTCTTGCTATGTAACGGCATATCATCTTTGTACTATAATGCATTTTGCTTCATAAGTGATTCATTTAACCTACGGATGACCATATTATTTTGCCTCTTTCCAGTTTTGTCTTGAAATCTATATTATGTGAAGAAATTTTTTTTTAAATTGCAACGTATACTTTTTAAATCCGAGTCCTAACAATAATGTTAATGCTTATTGTAATAAACAACAAAAAAGGTTATTGGATACATTTGCTTTTTCTCATTTATTTTTTTCTACAACATTTCATCCCATCTTTTCTTAGGTAGCTTCATACAATTTCCTTGATTTTGAACATCTAGAATTAAGGATGTGTTTCACCCTTCCGTCAAAGGCAATATACCTTAGTAATAGGTAATTATAGCTGGATGAGGACCTGCGTTTGCGTATTCTAGGCTAGGTAAAGGTAAAGGTTCCCTGTGCAAGCATCGGATCTTCATATCTTGTAAAAATACAGATTGTAGTTGATGATATTGAAACCAAGTAATGTATTCCTTCAATTCTTCATATTCCTTTAGGGCACATTTATTGTCATTCCATACCAATAAATCTTGGTATAAGATTAGCTATAAGAACTAACCTTTCTGCTGTAAGAAGAAGAAGAAGAGTTGGTTTTTATACCCTGCTTTTCTCTACCTTTAAGGAGTCTCAAAGCAGCTTACAATCACCTTCCCTTCTCCTCCACACAACAGGCACCTTGTGAGGTAGGTGAGTCTGAGAGAGCTCTACAAGAACTGTGATTAGCCCAAGGTCACCCAGCAAGCTTCATGTGGAGGAGTAGGGAATCAAACCCAGTTCTCTGCTTCTGTTAACCAACACACCACACTGGCTCTAGTAAGTTAGTTTTGCTTTGTTATATTTCTATGCATTTGACTGCCACTGGACTATATGAATCATTTTATTACTGGGGGGTGACCTGAACCAAACCCAGGTTAAGCTTGGTTACATTTCAAATACCAAGGCAGGCTCGGCCTTGACAAAATGCCATCTCTTTTATCCTCCCATCACCATATCCAAAGCCCACATTAAAAACCAAAGCCATCTCTCATTGGTGGCTAAGTCAACAGGAATGGGCACTGAGACTTCTTCCTCTGAACTGACATGTCACCTTTGAAGGGGGTCCACCTACAATTCATTAGAAAGGTTTCTGGTGCACTGGGAACTTATGAAATCACCCTACACTCATGCTCACTTATCAACACGGACCTTTTTCTTGACCTAGTTGGGAGAGGGCTGAGTTGTTAATGCCATGACAGGTAGTAGTGGCATTACTGGGCCAAATCCCAATAATGGCAAAGTGCAATCGCTAATGCTGCCTGCCCTCTCAATCTGCTTGTATGATTCTGGGCTTGAAGGCTGCTTGATCTTTTGCCTTGATGGGTTATGCAAATTGAATCAAAACAATAAGCTTGAGCATGAAATACCAGCTATCTCCACAGGAGGGCACACTGAAAATAAATATTCAATTATGAATGAAGTAAAATCATCTCCCAGTAACAAGATGTTTTATTTTAATTCAGCACACCCAGGAAATTACCAACATATTGAGAATAAGCACAAGTAAGTATTGTCTTTAAAGTACAACCCACATCAGTGAAGACAGAAAAAAAAAACAATTAGCAGGACATGATTGAAAGTTAATTCTCATGATATCCTCTAGTAGGATTGACAACCTTCAGCTACTAGTTGGAGATCTCCTGCTAGTACAATTGATCTCCTACCGATGGAGATCAGTTCACCTGGAGAAAAATGGCCGCTTTGGCAATTGAACTCTACGGCATTGAAGTCCTTCCTCTCCCCTAACCCCACCCTCCTCAGGCTCTGCCCCAAAAACCTCCTGCTGGTGGCAAAGAGGGACCTGGCAACCCTATCCTCTAGACATATGTGTCTGTCTAAGGGGATGTAGCTCAGTGGCAAAGCAGCTGCTTCTGTGAAAGTGGTGCTCAACCACAACTAGCACCACAATGAGAATACTGTCCACAATGTTGATCACTAAGAAGAGCAAAACAGAAACAACGGTTCACCCCGAAATTCCCAAAGCCCAGCAGAAGAAATCCAGTGATAGTTGTTTCATTTTGTTGTCAGCCATCTTCGTTCAGTTGGTATTCAGATTAAGTAGGTTGGAATAAGTCTCCTTCACAATTAACACCAGGATGCACATAACTTTTCTCCAAGTGTTTCATGCAACTTTGACCCCAGTATCACAAATAAACATTGTTAGATGTGGTCTTCTTTCACATATCTAGTGCATCTCCCCCATTTCTGCAAGTCATATTAATTCATTTAATTGCAGGGGAAAGGGCTTCCTGTTGTTGGCTTTTCCTTTCTTCTTGCATCCTCTGAAGGTCTTTGCTGTCACATGGTATTCCCTGGAGACAGAAAGTATAAGTGCTGTTTATCATCTTATAGTCGTCGTGCATTACCTCAGAATCCAAATGCATCACTAGAATGTCTACTAGAGAACTCACTCCAAAAGAGACTGTGACCTTCTCCTGTGGGAAGGGAGAAGAACATGGTGTGGTGAGAGAATCATCCAGATGAATTATATAAGGTGGCGACAAAGCTGAAACAAACAAACAAAAAACCCTTCCAGGAAGAATGGAGGTCCGGAATAGAAAAAAAGGGGGGACTGTGTCCGAAATGCAACCATGGAGGCAAGTAAGGAAATCCAGCACTGCGACCACTTCTTAATATGCAGCGAATAATAAGGAAGCGACAGTAAGGAGACTTATTGTCTTCAAAGGTGGGCGTGAGAGGATTTTCCATGGTGTTTTAATCGTATCAAGGGTTCACAAATATTCTGTCAACTCTGGGGAAGAGACTGGATGAAGCTGCTGGTTTTTTAGTGCTTTTATCATAAATGTTTAATATTTCTTTTCATCTTTTTGTGCCTTACATAGTTTTCTTTTACATTCTTTTTAAATCTGTTATTGGGGGTTTGGAATGAAAGATTTGGACTCCTTCATTCATTCAATGCTTCACTTAAGAACACATTATCACGGTTGGCTAACCTGGATATTGTGAACAGATATGGCCTCCATTTTCATTTCCCGATGCTACCGGCAAGGGTGCTGGATCTCCCTGGCCATTCAGTAACACTTGGTGGAGAGACATAGCAGCCCCCCAGAAAACCCAGGGACTAGTGTAACTAGCTATGGATTTAAATCAGAAGGAAGAACCAGTTAGAACACACAAAGAAGGGTCTTTCCCAACATTTGCTACGTGATGATCATCTGCAGAAATGCCATACAGTTGGATTCAAGCAGCTTCTCTGCTGGCATAAAAGAACTGCCCCAAAAGGGGCTATTTGAGTACCAAAAAAAGGCCACGCCTGACTCGGGATCTTAGAACCTGTCTGGACAAAAGCCATGTGGGTTGGGGCCTGAAGTATACAGGATAATTGAATGAGGCTGAGTGAAAAAGCGAGCTTGATGAAATACACATTATCAACCACTGAGCTATGCCACTTTGTAATCTCTGTCTTCCTCTGTCTGCAACCCTCTCCAATAGTGCCTGGCCCTTAAGTAGATTGATTTTCACCACAATGTACAAGTTTTTTTTTTTTTTTTTTTTTTTTGCAGGTCTGAGATGCCAGCATGAGAAAAGCAGAACAAGAAAATGAAACAACCATCACAGAATTCCTTCTGCTGGGCTTTGGGGATCTTGGGGATCTGCAGTGGCTTCTGTTTTTGTTCTTCTTAGTGATCTACATTGTGACCATGGTGGGGAACATCCTCATTGGGGTGCTGGTGGTGGCTGACCACCACCTTCACACACCCATGTACTTCTTCTTGGTGAACTTGTCATGCTTGGAGATCTGCTACAGCTCCAGTATCCTTCCGGTGATGCTGGCTAATCTGATTCATGGGGGCCGAGGGACCATTTCTGTCACGGGCTGCATAACTCAATATTATTTTTTTGCTTTTTTAGGAGCTTCAGAATGTTATCTCCTAGCAGCGATGTCTTACGATAGGTATGTGGCAATATGTAAGCCGTTGCTTTATATGGTACTTATGAATGGTAAGGTGTGCATCCAGCTAGTAGCTGGATCTTGGGTAAGTGGTTCCTTGGCTGTTAACATAGTTATATACTTACTACACCAATTGACTTTCTGTGGTCCCACTGAAATCAACCATTTCTTTTGTGATTTTAATCCATTCTTAAAGCTTTCTTGCAATGACACACATACCATTGAACTTGTAACTTTCTTTCTAGCTGCTCTGATTTCCCTCCCCCCATTTTTGTTGACCCTGACATCTTATGGTTACATCATATCTGCCATTGTGAGAATCCCATCTACCTCTGGGAGGCAAAAGGCCTTTTCCACCTGCTCCTCCCACCTTGTTCTGGTGTCCATTTTCTATGGCTCTATAATAATTGATAACATGTTGCTCAAAACAGAGGCCCTGCAAGACCTCAACAAAGTCTTCTCGCTTTTCTACACAGTCTTGACTCCTTTGTTCAACCCCCTGATATACAGCCTGAGAAACAGGGAGGTAAAGGTAGCTTTCAGAGTGGCTGTAGCGAAGTTTTGTGTTTTTGAAAGAATTTAAGTTCAATTTCTTTCATATTCTTTTAAGGATAACTTTTCATTGGAGTGGGTTGGATCAAACCAGCCCATATACTATAAAAAAAGAGGAGGACATCTACCTCCAGGAGGCAAAAGGCCTTTTCCACCTGCTCCTCCCACCTCATTGTGGTTTCTGTTTACTATGGCGCCATAATAATTGATAACATGTTACTCAAAACAGAGGCCCTGCAAGACCTCAGCAAAGTCTTCTTCCTTGTCTACACAGTCTTGACCCCTTTGTTCAACCCACTGATATATAGTCTGAGAAATAGGGAAGTAAAGGTAGCTTTCAGAAAGGCTGTAGCAAAGTTTTATGCATTTGAAATAATTTATGTTCAATTTCTCTCCTTTTAAGTATAACTTTTCATTGGAGTGGGTTGGATCCAACCAGCCGTTTTACTAACAAAAGAAGGAGGACATTCCATCACTAAAAAGAGGCTTTACTGGGGATCATAGGACCTGTAAGGACAAAGACCTGTGGGATGGAGGCTGTAATGAGGGGAATTGGGCAGGACATAGTCAAATCCCTGGCTGGATCCTACCCATTAGTGTTTAATAAAATTATTCCCACAAAGTATTTGTTTTTGCCTTCTTGCTGTGTCACGGTAAATCATCTTTGTACTATAATGCATTTTGCTTCATGATGCATTTAACCTATAGATGACCCGATTATTTTCTCTCTTTCCAGTTTTGTCTTGAAATTTATATTATGTGAGGAAATATTTTTTAAAAATTGTAACGAATGTGTTTTAAATCTGAGTCCTAAACAATAGTGTTAATGCTTATTGTAATAAACAATAAAAAAGGTTATTGGATACATTTGCTTTTTCTCATTCATTTTTTCTACAACATTTCTACCCATCTTCTCTTAGAACCACTAGTGCTGCCTGCCCTCTCAATCAGCTTGTATGATTCTCGGCTTGGAGGTTGTTTGATCTTTTGCCTTGATGGGCTATGTTAATTGAATCAAAACAATAAGCTTGAGCATGAAATACCAGCCATCTCAGCTATACCAGATGCAAAGATACCAGATGTGGCTGAGTGGACTAACAAACTATTTGACTTTGCTTGGATGTCAAAAATGACATGTTTGATGAGAAGGAACTTAATCGATGAATACAAGTTGAGATGGCAGCCCTTATATGAAAGATATTCATCAGATCTTAATTCTTTGGTCTTTTAGAGAAAAGAGACATAACTTGACAAATTAAAAACCATAATGTTTAGAATTGAATATAGATAGAAGAAATATTCAGAGTATGTAAAGTACAATAGTATAATGACTAATAGAGGGTGTGATAGAGAACTTAAAAATGATAAAGTAATGTCTTCGTGGGGCAGATGTAAGATGCCTGCATATAATGTTCTAAACCACTAAGACACAGATATCAAATGCTATTATGATTTCCCCCTCCTTTTCCCTAATTTTCTTTCTGTACTCTTATAAGAAAAATAAAATAATTACAATATATATCTCCACAAGAGGGCACATTGAAAAGAAATACTCAATTATGAATGAGGTAAAATCTTCTCCCAGTAACAAGATGTTTTATTTTAATTCAGCACACCCAGGAAATTACCAGTATATTGAAAATACACACAAGTATTATCTTTAAAGTACAACACACATCAGTAAAGACAGAAAAAAAACACAATTAGCAGGACACGATTGAAAGTTAATTCTCATGACATCCTCTAGTAGGATTGCCAACCTTCAGGTACTAGCTGGAGATCTCCTGCTATTACAACTGATCTCCAGCAGATGGAGATCAGTTCACCTGAAGAAAATGGCCACTTTGGCAATTGGACTCTATGGCATTGAAGTCCCTCCCCTCCCCAAACCCAACTCTCCTCAGGCTCTGCCCCAAAAACCTCCCACCAATGGCAAACAGGGACCTGGCAACCCTATCCTCTAGACGAGGGGTGGGGAACCTTTTTTCTGCCAAGGGCCATATGGATATTTATAACATCATTCGCGGGCCATACAAAATGATCAATTTCAAAATTAGCCTGCTATATTTGGTCAAACATTTAGCCAAAAGGCACGACCAGAGACTGCTCTGAGTGTCTGCCACGTAGAATGACTTGCTTTTGAGCTCTGCCCCCCAGCTGGGCCCAAACAATTCAGGCAGGGCAGCAAACACAAGATGGAGTGAGCGACAAGCCACTCGGGGCTTGAAGGCAAAGGAGCCTGGTCCAGTAACGCCCCAATCTGGCATTTTCCACCCTACCCATCTTTTGCAGGACTTAAATGGGAAAGAACCAGAAGGGAGAGGGGGTACCAGCCAAGTTCCAAGCAGGCAGCTGCCCAGATGACCCCCCCCACACATGGGCAAACAGGCAGGCATCCAACCATTGGCACAGGATGGTCTGTTGCACCAGCCGGGCGTAGCCTTCCAGCCGCATGCTGGAGTTGCTCCTGCTCCACATGGTTGGGGCTGGATTCTACAGCTGGCTCCTGCTATCCCCACCTGCAGGGATGAAATGAGGACACAATGGCTAAGAACTTGCCCCCCCCACGCATTCTGGCCCTGCCCCCTTTAACCCCTCCATTATTGCCACTTCTGCCCCCAGCCCTCTTGTAGTACAGAGGGAATACGTTTCTCCACCGCCCGGGTGGAAAGGGTTAACACAGTTTCTTGGGCAGTCCTAGCAGCTCCATAGCTAATGACTCTTTTGTTCCTTTTCTCGGCAAAACAAACTCACATCCACTTTGAATAGAGGCTATTCCTTTCTGCGGGAGGGGGCGGATCGCCAGTCTGAGCTAGAGATCTTCCAGGACCCATGAAGAGCCAGACCAAATGAATTTGCGGGCCATATACAGCTTCTGGGCCTGACATTCCCCATCCCTGCTCTAGACATATGTGTCTGTATAAGGGGATGTAGCTCAGTGGCAAAGCAGCTGCTTGTGTGAAAGTGGTGCTCAACCACAACTAGCGCCACAATGAGAATACTTCCTACAAGTATGATCACTAAGAAGAGAAAAACAGAAACAACGGTTGACCCCCAAGATCCCCAAAGCCCACCAGTTAGAACAGACATAGAAGGGTCTTTCCCAACATTTGCTACATGATGATCATCTGCAGAAATGCCATACAGTTGGATTCAAGCAGCTTCTCTGCTGGCATAAAAGGACTGCCCCAAAAGGGGCTATTTGAGTACTGAAAAAACTCCAAGCCTGACTCAGGATCTTAGAACATGTCTGGACAAAAGCCATGTGGGTTGGAGCCTGAAGTATGCAGGATAATTGAATGAGGCTGAGTGAAAAGGTGAGCTCGATCCAATCCACAAGTTCAATATCTACCACTCTGGCAATTTGCAAACTCTGTCTTCTTCTGCCTACAACCCTCTACTTCAGTGCCTGGCCCTTAAGTAGATTGATTTTCACCACGCTAAGGTACAGTTCCCGCACCCCCCCCCCCCCGCTTTGCAGGTTTGAGCTGCCAGCATGGAAAGAGCAGAACAAGAAAATGAAACAACCATCACGGAATTCCTTCTGCTGGGCTTTGGGGATCTTGGGGATCTGCAGTGGCTTCTGTTTTTGCTCTTCTTAATAATCTACATTGTGACCATGGTGGGGAACATCCTCATTGTGGTGCTGGTAGTGGTTGACCACCACCTTCACACGCCCATGTACTTCTTCTTGGTCAACTTGTCCTGCTTGGAGATCTGCTACAGCTCCAATATCCTTCCTGTGATGCTGGCGAATCTGTTTCATGGGGGTCAAGGAAACATTTCTGTCATGGGCTGCATAACTCAATATTATTTTTTTGCTTTCTTAGGAGGGTCAGAAAGTTATCTCCTGGCAGCGATGTCTTACGATAGGTATGTGGCAATATGTAAACCTTTGCATTATATGGAACTTATGAATGGTGAGGTGTGCCTCCAACTAGTAGCTGGATGTTGGGGAAGTGGTTCCTTGGCTGCCAATATAATTATATACTTAATACACCAATTGACTTTCTGTGGTCCCAATGTGATCAACCATTTCTTTTGTAATTTTAATCCATTCTTAAAGCTTTCTTGCAATGACACACATACCATTGAACTTGTAACTTTCTTTCTAGCTGCTCTGTTTTCCTTCCCCCCATTTTTGTTGACCTTGACATCATATGGCTACATTATATCTGCCATTGTTAGAATCCCATCTACCTCTGGGAGGCAAAAGGCCTTTTCAACCTGCTCCTCCCACCTCGTTGTGGTGTCCATTTTCTATGGCTCCATAATAATTGATAACATGTTGCTCAAAACAGAAGCCCTGCAAGACCTCAACAAAGTCTTCTCACTCTTCTACACAGTCTTGACCCCTTTGTTCAACCCCCTGATATACAGCCTGAGAAACAGGGAAGTAAAGGTCGCTTTCAGAAAGGCTGTAGCTGTGTTTTGTGCATTTGAAAGAATATAAGTCTGAAGAAGAAGAGTTGGTTTTTATATGCCGACTTTCTCTACCACGTAAGGGAGAATCAAACTGGTTTCCAATCACCTTCCCTTCCCCTCCCTCCAACAGATACTTTGTGAGGTAGGTGGGGCTGACAGAGCGTGACTCTCCCAAGGTCACTCAGCTGGCTTCGTGTGTAGGAGTGGGGAAACAAAGCCAGTTCACCAGATTAGCCTCTGCTGCTCATGTGGAGGAGTGGGGAATCAAACCCGGTTCTCCAGATCAGACTCCACCACTCCAAACCACCACTCTTAACCACTACGCCATGCTGGCTCTGTAGGCGTGTGTTTGCATACTTAGGCTGCAATCCTAAGAATATTTTTTAGGGAGTAAGCCATGTTTCATAAAATGGGACTGACTTCTGTGTAGACCTGCTTAGGATTGTTCTGTTAGAGTTCAATTTCTCTCTTATTCTTTTAAGGATAACCTTTCCAGTGGAATGGATTGGTTCCAACCTGCTTTTTTACAAGTAAAAAAAGGAGGGCATTCCATCACCTAAAAAGGCTGTATTGGGGACCATAGGAACTGCATGGACAAAGTGGGATAGAGTGAGAGCTGTGGGATAGAGGCTGTAATAAGGAGAGGAATTGGGCAAGACATAGTGAAATCCCTGGCAGGATCCAACCCATTAGATTTTACTATAATTATTCCCACTGTGTATTTGTTAATGCTTTCTTGCTTTGTAATAGCAAATCAGCTTTGTACTATCATGCATTTTGCTTCATAAATGATTCATTTATCCCACAGATAACCTGATTATTTCATTTCTTTCCAGTTTTGTGTTGAAAGTTATATGTTGAGAGGGAAGATTTTTTTATTGTTATCTTTTGCTTTTTAAATTCAAGTCCTGGACAACAAAGTCAATGCTTATTGTAATAAACAACAAAAAAGGTTATTGGATACATTTGCTTTTTGTCATCCATTTTTCTACATATATTGTGTGTGTGTGTGCGTGCGTGTGTGTGTGTGTGTGTGTGTGTGTGGCGACACTATGAATCAATGTCTTCCAAAATGTCCTATCTTTGACAGCTTTGCTCAGATCTTGCAAATTGAGGGCTGTGGCTTCCTTTATTGTGTAAAAACTAACACAGAGACATATATATATATATATATGTGTGTGTGTGTGTGTGTGTGTGTGTGTGTGTGCTGGGTTCAGTTGGTTTTATTTCTTTCAAACAGCTAATTTCATCAAAATCAATGTACCTTAGAAATAGATAATTTTAGATAATTTTAGCTGGATGGGGACCTGAGTTTATGCATTTCAGGCTATTTGCTTTTAGAGACTTTTTGTGTAGTAGTAGAAATGTCCAATTAAGACCGGATGACCTTGGTTCACAACCTCACGCTGCTGTGAAAATCACTGAGTGACCTCTCTCCTACTGACCTACTGCTCAGGGGTTATTGTGAGGACCAAAGGGGTAAGAAGAGAATCACGTTCTTTGCCTTGAGCTCCTTGGGCAAGGAGAGGATACAGATGTGGATCAATGAAATGGTGGCTCCTAGCTAAAATTAAGCACTTAATAGAATAAGGTGTGAGCCAGAAGGACACTGATTCGTGTCTGACCTGAGCGGTGCATGCACAAAGTGGTCTTGGTCAAGCCACTATTAGGGCTGTCGATTTGGTTCAGCCCAAACTGAAAAACAGCTGAATTTCCCCTGATTCGGCGGTTTTTAGTTCGGGACGAACCGAACTCAAAAATGGCGGGAAGCCGGGGGAGCCAAATTCAGCGAGTTCAGGAGTTCACGAATAAATTCGGCAAATTCAGGGCGTCAGTAAGCAGCATTCTCCTCCCCCGGCCAATCGGTGGCCAAGCTGGGTCTTCTTCTGGCCAATCAGTCAGGATTGGAAATGGAGGAATCAGCTGCTGCGCGGCCCGGCCGGGGAGAGAGAGAGAGTGAGAGAAATCCTCGTGGGGGGTGCTTGTGCACATTTGCTCCTTTCAATGGCTGCAGGGGGTGCATTTTTTGGGGTAGAGATTCCAAACTTTCATCTGAGCTTCAGACGAGCCTTCTTAAGAGACCCCCCAAGTTTTGTAAACATTGGGTCAGGGGGTCCCGAGATATGGGCTCCACCCCTTTTCCCTCCCCCCTTTTCCATTTCTGTGGCTGCAGGGGGCACTTTTTTGGGGGTGCAGCCCCCAAACTTTCAGCATAGCTTCAGACAAGCCTTCTTAAGAGACCCCCCAAGTTTTGTAAAGGTGGGTTCAGTGGGGGCAGAAATATGCTCATTTATGAATTGGGTAAAATAATCTCCCAGGCCATTTATGCAAGGGTATTTGGCTCGCAATCCCTGCGGGACTGCTTTGAGGCTTCCTTTGCATCATTCATGATTTTACCGACCTTCTGCAGTGACTTCGCTCTGGCCTCGTTCTTCCCCCGCAGTTCTAGGACCCTGTTTTACAACTAATTTAAATTCAGCTTTGAGGCAAGAGCAATGCACATTCCTGCCATTTCTATGCATAGCTCTAACTTCGGGTTTCTCTCCCCATGCCCATTTTGGCCTCTCCTTCCCACGTGTCTGTCCCTCCCATCCAACCCCTTCCCTCAAAGCAAAGCACAAAAGAAGGGGTTAAACTTTCATGAAATGTGCAGGAAGACACTGAAGAAGACTGCAAAGGTTGGATGGCAGCTATTGAAGAAAGGTGGGGAGGAATACTCAACAAAAGCACACACTGTCCCTTTAAGAGCTGACCCGCTCCCACCAAGTAAACTGCAACAAGACTGCATTTTCAGGGGGAGGGACTCAGAAGCTCAGAATCACAAGGTACTCCTGGAATTTCTTGGGGGGGGGGAGCCCTCGTGGATATGATGTTTGAGAATTTGGAACAGAAAACTGTGCAGCAAACCAAACACAAACTTCCTCTGCATAAATTACCCCTGTGACAAGATGCTTTATTTCAGTTCAGCACACCCAGGAAATTACCAATATATTGAAAATACACACAAGCAGGTATTATCTTTAAAGTACCACCAATATCAGTGAAAACAGAAAAAAAAACCTTAGCAGGACATTACTGAAACTTAATTCTCATTTCTTCCTCTAGACATATGTGTCTATATCAGTGGTTCCCAACCTTTTTTTGGCCATGCCCCACCTAAGCATCTCTAAAATCCTGATTCCCCCCCACCCTCGTGACATATAATTCTTAGTGGGCTTTTCCCCCTCTCCATTGTCACCAGCTGACCGCCATGTACATTCTGATTTTAATTTTAAAAATGTGTATGTCACAATATACATTTATATACTGCATATGAGGCCCCTAGAACAATAAGAAATGCAAAAAAAAATCACTGTTAATAACTCATTCTTGAATTGCCCCCCTTAAAAATCAAATTGCCCCCCTGTGGGGCAAGTGCCCCACATTGGGAACCACTGGTCTATATAAAGAGATGTAGCTCAGTGGCAAAGCAGCTACTTGTGTGAAGGTGGTGGTAAACCACAACCAGAACCACAATGGAGATGTTCCACACCATGGTCACAATGTCGATCACTCAGAAGAGCAAAACAGAAGCAACTGGTGATCCCCAAGGTCCCCAAAGCCAGCAGAAGGAATTCAGTGACGGTTATTTCATTTGGTTGTCAGCCATCTTAATTCAGAAGGTCCCAGAATAAGTGGGTTGGAAATGGCAAGTCTTCGTCACAATGAACATAATCTTAGGATATATGTAGCCTTTTTTCCAAGTGCTTCATGCGACTGTGGCCCCAGTATGGAATTGTGAAAGGAATAGAAGGCTGTACCCCGATGGCTGAATCCACAGAACATTAAAATTAAAAAGCATCACGCATAAACAAACATTTTTAGATGGAATCTGATTTGTACACAAAGCAGGTCAAAGCAGTGCTTCCCCGCTACTTTCTGCAACTCATATTAATTCATTTAATTGCAGGGGAAAGGGCTTCCTGTTGTTGGCCTTTCCTTTCTTCTTACATCCTCTGAAGGTCTTTGCGTTCGTATGGTATTCCCTGGAGCCAGAAGGTATAACTGCTGTTTATCATCTTATAGTTGCTGTGCATTACCTGAGAACCCAAACGTGTCACTAGAAGGTTTACTAGAGAAGCCATGTTGAAAGAGACTGTGACCTCCTGTGGGAAGGGAGGGAAAAAATGGGGTGTCGAGAGAATCATTCAGATAAATTATATAAGGTGGTGACAAAGCTGAAAAGAAAAGAAATTTCCAGGAAGAATGGAGGTGCTGATGAGAAAAAGGAAGGGGACTGCCACCTGAATAGAAACACAGAGGTAAGTAAGGAAATCCAGCACTGTGACCACTTCTTAATATGCAGTGAGTAACAAGGAAGGGACATTAAAGAGACTTATCATCTTTCAAAGCTGGGTGTGAAAGGATTTTCCACGCAGTTATAATCACATCAAGGTTCACAATTATTCTGTCAACTCTGGGGAAGAGATTGGGTGAAGCTGTGGATTTGTATTGCTTTTATCATATTAATACTTATTTTCTTAGTTGTGTGCTTTAAATTATGTGTTTTTTTAAATTCTTGTTTAATCTGTTGTTACCATTGTGGAAGTTGAGAATGAAAGATGGGATATAAATTCAGACTCCTTCCTTCCTTCAGTGGTTCATTGAAGTAAACATTATCTTAGTTGGCTCACCTGGGCATTGTGAACAGGTATTGCCTCCATTGCCATGTCCTGATGCCCCCACTAAGGGTGCTGGATCCATTCAGTAATGGTGGAGATAACAAGCAGACCCCCAGAAAACCCCAGGACTAGTATTACTAGATGGGGATTGATCACAGAAATAAAGAATAATTTAGAACAGAGAAAGGTCTTTTTGAGGATTTGCTGCCTGATGATCATCTGCATACATGTCATAGGGTTGGAATCAAGCAGCTTCTCTGCTGGCATAGAAGGATTGCCCAAGGAGGTTATCTGAGTAACTAAAAAAGGCTGGGCCTGCCTCAGGATCATAGGACCTGCATGGATAAAAGCCATGCGGGTTGGCGTCTGAAATACCCCGGATCATTGAATGAGGCTGAGTGAAAAAGCGAACTTGATAGAATCCACAGTATCTGTCACTGAGCTATGGCACTTTGTAAGCACCTTCTTCTTCTGTCTACAACCCTGTCCTTTACATAGATTGATTTTCAGCACATTAAGTACAGTTTTTTTACCCTTTGCAGATCTGAGCTGCCAGCATGAGAAAAGCAGAACAAGAAAATGAAACAACCATCACTGAATTCCTTCTGCTGGGCTTTGGGGATCTGGGGGATCTGCAGTGGCTTCTGTTTTTGCTCTTCTTAGTGATCTACATTGTGACCGTGGTGGCGAACATCCTCATTGTGGTGCTGGTTGTGGTTGACCACCACCTTCACACGCCCATGTACTTCTTCTTGGGAAACTTGTCCTGCTTGGAGACCTGCTGCAGCTCCAATATCCTTCCTGTGATGCTGGCGAATCTGTTTCATGGGGGCCAAGGAACCATTTCTGTCACAGGCTGCATGACACAATATTACTTTTTTGGCTTCTTGGCAGCTTCAGAATGTTATCTCCTAGCAGTGATGTCTTATGATAGGTATGTGGCAATATGTAATCCATTGCTTTATATGGTACTTATGAATGGAAAGGTGTGCCTCCTGCTAGTAGCTGGATCTTGGGTAAGTGGTTCCATGGCTATCAACATAATTATGTACTTGATACAACAACTGACTTTCTGTGGTCCCACTGCAATCAACCATTTCTTTTGTGATTTTAATCCATTCTTAAAGCTGTCTTGCAGTGACACACATACCGTTAAAATTTCTTCTTTGTTCCTTGGTGCTCTGTTTTCCTTCCTCCCATTTTTGATGACCCTGACATCGTACAGCTACATCATATCTGCCATAGTGAGAATCCCATCTACCTCTGGGAGGCAAAACGCCTTTTCAACCTGCTCTTCTCATCTCATTGTGGTGTCCATTTTCTATGGCACCTTAATGATTGCTTACATGTTGCCCGAAACAGAAGCCCTGCAAGACCTCAACAAAGTCTTCTCGCTTTTCTACACAGTCTTGACCCCTTTGTTCAACCCCCTGATATACAGCCTGAGAAATAGGGATGTAAAGGTAGCTTTCAGAAAGCCTGTAGCTAGGTTTTGTGCATTTGGAAGAATATAAGTCCAGTTTCTCATTCTTTTAAGGATAACTTTTCATGGAGTGGGTTGGATCTAACCAGTCTTTTTACTATCAAAACGGAGGAGGGAATTCCATTACCCCTCGCCCCTGAAAGGCTGTATTGGGGATCATAGGACTTGCATGGACAAAGACCTGTGGGAAGGAGGCTGTAATAAGGAGGGGAATTGGACAGGACATAGTGAAATCACTGGCTGGATCCAACCCATCAGTTTTTAATAAAATGATTCCTACAAAGTATTTCTTTTTGCTTGCTTACGTTTTAACGGCAATATCAGCTTTGTACTATAATGCATTTTGCTTCATAAATGATTCATTTAATTTACAGATGACCCGTTTAATTATTCTCTACCCAGTTTTGTGTTGAAATTTATAGAATCAAGATTCATAGAGTTGGAAGAGACCTCCAGGGTCATCTGCACAATGCAGAGAATTCACAACTACCTCCCACCTACACCCCCAGTGATCCCTACTCCATGCCCAGAAGATGGCAAAAAAAACAAAAAAAAAACAAAAAAAAACTTCTAGCATCCCTGGCTCATCTGGCCTAGAGAAATATTGCATACTGATCCCACGACCCTGGTAATGCAAGAAAGGGCCACGAGAGCCAAACACTGATGTAAACCTTCCTGCCCACCCTCTCATTATCTGCCAAAGTTCACAGAATCCGCATTGCTGACAGATGAGAGTGAAGATTTTTTTTATTGTAACTTTTGGGTTTTTCTTAAGTGCTTATGTCTGAAGAGAGGAGCTTAGCTTTCCTGTCAAAGGGATGATGTACAATATAGAACTGCCAGTGTCCCTGCCGGTTGACTTACCCATCAATTACAGATGACTTCGACTTTTAATGTGGGCTTTAGATAGTGTTGGGATGAGCACAGATACAAATACCAGGTAACATGCACCCCTTGGTTTCTAGTTTGGTTTGGGAAAGCCATCAACCTGTACCTAATCTGCTTGCACCCCTGATCCAAACTGCAAGGGTATGTTACCGGATCCCCCCTTTCATCTGTATGCCGTTGTTCCAAGCCTGAATGTACATACGGCAAGTGACACCATGAGCAAGTCCCACAATACACACAAAGAACGTGGAGAGCAACTGCCGTGTTTTGTGTCTCACAGAGAACCTTGCAGCAGTGAACACAGCAGGGGATCCTGGGACAACTATCACAGCAAAAGTGTCCAAGGAATGCTTTTGGGGAACAATCAGGAAGTGCCAATAGGACAACAGCAATTAAGCTGCCCCAGGCTAAAAGACAAAGATTCCTCTTCCTGTACAGTCTTTTTAAAAGGTAAAGGTAGTCCGCTGTGGCAACACTGGTTCATTACTGACCCATGGGGTGATGTCACATCATGACCTTTACTAGGCAGACTATATCTACAGAGTGGCTTGCCATTGCCTTCCCGAATCATCTACACTTTACTCTCAGCAAGACAGGTACTCATTTTACCCACCTCAGAAGGATGGAAGGCTGAGTCAACCTTGAACTGGCTATGTGAAACCACCTTCCGTCGGGATCGAACTCACGAGCAGAACTTTGACTGCAGTACTAATGCTTACCACTCTGTGCCACAGGGCTCCTGTATTGTCTTTTACATGATAGGAAATCACTGACCAATAACACGATTCAAACGTTGAATGCCCTGTGCCAGTTTGGAACCTCCGATTCAACACTGTCTCCAGTTCTGCAATCCAGGTCATTCAAAAACTTCCCTTCTTGTTGCCCTTCTCCAGTGCTGTTTAATCAGTTTTACAGTTTTCATCTGATTAGTTGCCCAACTCTCAAGTATTCCTTTATCCTGTGTCGTAATCTTTGGTTTCCTGAAAAGAAACCCTTTTATGCTATGGGCCAAAAACAGTATAACTAGCTTGGCTTTAGAGCCAGTAATGAGAGTCTGATCCTGGATACCAACTTAAACAGAGACTCCCAACACACACTGGATCCCTCCTTCTTCAACTGATTTAATCGCAAAATCGGACAGCTAATCTTTGCTCTCCCTTTTGATCCACCTCCCGTCATTTTCCAAACCACACTTGCAAGCACTTTGCTGGTCTCTGCTCTGGACACCTCTGTTCCAACTGTTTTCACTTTTCCTCTCCATTTTCCTCATTTTCCGCACATGTACCCATTAAGCTCAAAGATTAACTCTTGCTCCAAATTGGAATAGCTCTGCTGAATGTTTGGTTGTTGTTTGTATACTAATTGGGATAAGGAACGTGTCTTTGCTTTAGTACATCTAATATATACTTAGGATAAGCCCACCAACCCACTACTGTACCAAATCCTTCAATAAACTCTATATTCCTTTTAAATCAGGTCTCTGTTGTCCATTTCTTACTGAAGACTTGAATCTTGCAGCTACCTCTTTAGGTAAAAGATCCCAGTTTGCTGCATCCTGCACAAACACTAGCTAATTCCCCATGTTAACCTGAATACAGATTCCTGTATTTGTGGGGGTGGGAATGTGGTAACAGGTACTATGGTGGTTGGTGGTGACCATTGGTTTTGGTATCCACAGTAAAAACTTGGCATTCCCTATTTGTCATACCCTATTTTTGCTATACACCTATGTGAATAATCATTGGCCGAGCCTCGCATTCAGCTCTGTGCCACGTATATTTTGGGTTCAAGTTTTATAAACCCCCAAATTTTAGAATATCAAGCCAATATTACCATTTGGCTGTTTTTGGCTTTTTTGAATTTTTTTTGGGGGGTCTATTAAACCCAAACCCCAAAAATACTGAAAAATGGTGTACAATCCTATGTCACATCCTGCCATATGAGGAGAGAAAATGCCCCTGTGGTTCTGGATACACAGAAACCCTTGAACATGTTCTTTTTCACTGTCAGTATTATACAGCTATCAGAGAAAGGTTCATCTCACCACTAATTCATAAATCTTCCAGCCAGTCTGGACAGTTCCATATGTCATCCCTGCTACAAGATGTCAACTCAGATATAACGTATTCAGTTGCTAGATTCTGTGCCACTGCAATTGACATATGACAGAGGAGGGGCTGTGCTAACCAACAGTCTTGAAAATGAAGGCAAACAGTTATATTATATGTGCTCTCCTTTCTTACCAAGTGGTTCATTCATTATACTAACTAATGAACCAGCATGTTTTATTCAGATGTTTTTTCGATGACTGTAAATTGGTAACTTATCTGTTTTACTTGTGCTGGTCATTGACTGTAATAAAATTTCTATCTATCTATGTCACACCCTATTTTTTCTATACATCTATATGAATAGCCACTAGTGGTGCTATGGGAGAACACTGCCAGGCATGTTGCTGATCTCTACCCCCAACCTGGAATCTGTCCTGTCCAAAATACATCAAGTAGTTAACTTGGGTTGGGTCAAGCCATAACTAGCTAATATATGACACATTATAAAATAGGAACCATGTTGTTTTGATTTTTCCCTCCACCCTTAAGGAAGCATTGTTTTTCTTGTGTTTAAAAGTTTTATTGCCCTCCTGTGTACAAATATCTAGGGAGATGTCTTCCACCAAGAAATAACAAAGTTAATAACTACATAAGGGGTTTTTACTCCTTTGAAGTTCGATAAAGACTGTAAGAAGAAGTTATATAGTTTGCAACATTCAGGTTGTTCAGACAGGTATCAGCCCTCATGTTGACTACTAGAGGCCTGCGATTTAGATACCAGCAAGAGTTTAGAAACAACATCCTAGACGGCCAGACCTGTTTCTTTGGTAAGTCAATCTTTTCCACTCAGATTTGTATAAGGGAAAAAGACAACGTTGAGGCTTCAACACAACAACGTTTACATGTGACAATTGGCATTTGCACTTTTTAGCCCTTCAGTCTACAATTATGATCAAATTTGAAGATGTACAGGAAAGAGCTATACAACTGGAACCTGTATATTCCATGTTTCTGAAAATGTATTTTTTGGGTGTATTTGCAGTCTGCCTTTGTCACTGAGACTCAAAGCACATTACACAGCAGTTTACAAAGTGTTGATGACACTTTATATCAAGAAACATCTAATAAGTAAAGTGTTGGTCAATACAATCCATATGACTAGCCATCTAATCAGCCGCATACTAGGGTTAAAAAAATTTCAATGAGCATAGCATATTTGGCATGATAGAGAGTTTGGATATAATGATGAAAGCTAGTCCTTTAAAATGAATAAGGGCATTTGTTTTGCACAAATGTAAAACAACAGGGAGTCTGATGAAAATAAGACCCACAATTTTAGTAATGAAAAAGAGTGTATCCTGTTTTACTCAGTAGGTGGGATCCAGACAGCTTTGAGGAGGGGTCTGCTTTGAGCATCCCAAAAAAGTGTGCTGGAGATTATAGGGCCTGCACAGAAAGAAACAATATGGGATGGGGACAAGGAGGAAGATTTGTTAAAATTGAGTGGAATAGCTGGTTTGGATCCAAACAAGTGTATGTGAATTAAACAGACAGAATAGCACTATGCAAATCCTCGTAAGACTCTAATAGCAATTGCCATGACATAAGTTGACCAAGGTATCCAGTCCCTATGAGCACACCAAAATATACTGATTCTGAAAGATGAAAATTATGAAAGGGGACTGGAGTTGTTCCATATAGAGCTATTAGTGTAGACTGTTGGATAAGCGCAGTCGACTACCAATTGCTTTCAGGAAGATATGAAAGGAAATAATCAGAGCAGGCATTCTGGGTCTCTAAACACCCCAAGAGCAAGAACATCTCATGTTATCTTTTCAGATGTCGGATCCACAACCAGATCCAAAAAGAGTTACTAAACCTATAGTGTAATGCATACTTTCTTGAGCGCAAGAGCCTGTGAATGCTGTAGGACTGACTTTGGAGTAAGCATGGCTAGGATTGAACTATAAAGAATCCACTGCTTCTGACACATGGTTGGGTATTGAGATTTCAAATAGTGCAAGTAGAGAAAAAATGATTGAGGGGAAGTTACCCTGAGTTGGAACCAGTCAGCTTTCACAAATTCTTGCTTGACACCTCTCTTTATTATATCCCCTGTCTGTGCAGGTCCTGTGATCCCAGATGCTTAAGGGTAAGGAGATGGATGTGTTTGTAGAGTTTCTCTTCTGGGGCTCATAAGTGATCAGTTTTGCTTTTATATTTTCAGGATCCAGCCAACTTTTCTGCTCCATCTCACCAAATTATCTTCCTCACATATACTTTTTGGTGTTCCACATGCAGACCCAATAATTCCAAGCCTTTTTTGGGTATTCAATGAAGATCACACCTTCCAATGAAGATGACATTATCTTGGTTCACCTGGGCATTGTGAACAGGTATTTCCTCCATTGCCATCTCCTGATGCCACCACTAAAGGTGCTGGATCCATTCAGTAACACTTGGTGGAGATAACTAGCAGTCCCCCAACAAACCTCAGGACTTCGGTTACTAGCCGTGGATTGATCACAGAAATAAGAACCAGCTAGAACAGAAAGAGAAGGGTCTTTCCCAACATTTGCTACCTGATGATCATCTGAAGAAATGCCACAGAGTTGGATTCAAGCAGCTTCTCTGTTGGCATAAAAGGATTGCCTAAGAAGGCTATTTGAGTACATAGGACCTGCATCGACAAAAACTATGTGGGTTGGGGTCTGAAGTACACAGGATCTTCCATTGAGCTAAGGAATGCTCTTAGCTCTGTAATCCTCTATCTACCACTCGTTTCTTCAATATCTGATTGTTACATGAACTGCTTTTTACCACACTAAAAAATAATTTATTAGGCCTTTGCAGGTTTGAGCTGCCAGCATGGCAAAAGCAAAACAAGAGAATAAAACAACTGTCAATGAATTCCTTCTGCTGGGCTTTGGGGATCTTGGGGATCAGCAGTGGCTCCTGTTTTTGCTCTTCTTAGTGATCTACATTGTGACCATGGTGGGGAACATCCTCATTGTGGTGCTAGTAGTGGTTGACCACCATCTTCACACACCCATGTACTTCTTCTTGGTGAACTTGTCATGCTTGGAGATCTGCTCCAGCTCCAATATCCTTCCTGTGATGCTGGTTAATTTGTTTCATGGGGGTCAAGGAACCATTTCTGTCACAGGCTGCATGACACAATATTACTTTGTTGCTTTCTTAGGAGCTACAGAATGTTATCTCCTAGCAGCGATGTCTTACGATAGATATGTGGCAATATGTAAGCCGTTGCTTTATATGGTACTTATGAATGGTAAGGTGTGCCTCCAGCTAGTAGCTGGATGTTTGGCAAGTAGTTCCTTGGCTGTTGACATAGTTCTATTCTTACTACACCAACTGACTTTCTGTGGTCCCACTGAAATCAACCATTTCTTTTGTGATTTTGATCCATTCTTAAAACATTCTTGCAGTGACACACATACCATAGAACTTGTAGCTTTATTTCTAACTGCTCTGTTTTCCCTACCTCCATTTTTGCTGACCTTGACATCATACGGCTACATCATATCTGCCATTGTGAGAATCCCATCTGCCTCTGGGAGGCAAAAGGCCTTTTCGACTTGCTCCTCCCACCTCACTGTGGTGTCTATTTTCTATAGCTCCATAATAATTGATGAAATGTTGCTCAGAACAGAGGCTCTGCAAGACCTCAACAAAGTCTTCTCGTTTTTCTACACAGTCTTGACCCCTTTGTTCAACCCCCTTGTATACAGCCTGAGAAACAGGGAGGTAAAGGTAGCTTTCAGAAAGGCTATAGGTAAGTTTTGTGCATTTGAAAGAATATGAATTAAATTTCTCTCTTGTTCTTTTAAGAATAACTTTTCATTGGAGTGGTTGGATCCAGCCAGCCTTATACTATCAAAAAAAGGGAGGACATTCCATCATCAAACAAACAAACAAACAAAAATAAAATGCTCTATGGGGGATCATGGGACCTGCAAGGACAAAGACCTCTGAGATGGAGGCTGTAATAAGTAGGGGAACTGGTCAGAACATAGTGAAATCCCTGGCTGGATCCAAGCCAATAACTTTTAGTAAAATTACTCTCACAAAGTATTTCTTTTTGCTTGCTTGCGTAATGGCAAATCAGCTTTGTACTATAATGCTCTTAACTACTACACCATGCCGGCTAGGGTTGCCAGGTCCTTCTTCGCCACTGGCGGGAGGTTTTTGGGGTGGAGCCTGAGGAAGGTGGGGTTTGGAGAGAGGAGGGACTTTAATACAATAGAGTCCAATGGCCAAAGCAGCCATTTTCTCCAGGTGAACTGATCTCTATCGGCTGGAGATCAGTTGTAATAGCAGATCTCCTGCCACCACCTGGAGGTTGGCAACCCTAATGCCGGCTCTAGTAAAGCTAGTTTAGCTTTTGTTATTTTTCTATGCATTTGACTGTCACTGGACTATATGTATCAGTTAAAAAAAACCTTTTCTTGAATTTCTTCAATAAATTGATTTTTTTTTTTTTTGCTTCATGGTGTTTATTACTGGGGAGTGAACTGAACCAAACCCAGGTTCAGCTTGGTTACACATACCAAGGCAGGGTCGGCCTTGACAAAATGCCATCCCTTTTATCCTCCCAACACCATATCCAAAGCTTATATTAAAACCCAAAGCCATCTCTCATTGGTGGTTAAGTCAACAGGAATGGGCACTGAGACCTCTTCCTCCGAATTGACATGTCCCCTTTGAAGGGGGTCCACCTACAATTCATTAGAAAGGTTTCTGATGCACCGTTAACTTATGAAATCACCCGACACTCATGCTCTCTTATCAACATGGACCTTTTTCTTGACCTAGTTTGGAGAGGGCTGAGTTGTTAATGCCATGACAGGTGGTAGTGGCATTACTGAGCCAAATCCCAAAAATGGCAAAGCACAACCACTAATGCTGCCTGCCCCCTCAATCAGCTTGTATGATTCTGGGCTTGGAGTTTCTTTGATCTTTTGCCTTGATGGGTTATGTGAACTGAAAACAATAAGCTTGAGCATGAGTTATCAGTTATCTCCACAGGAGGACACATTGAAAAGAAATAGTTATGAACAAGGTAAAATCATCACCCAGCAACAAGATTATTTATTTTAATTCAGCACACCCAGGAAATTACCAGTATGTTGAAAATGCACATAAGTAAGTATTATCTTTAAAGTACAACTGACATCGGTGAAAATGGGGGGGGGGACGACGACTTAGTAGCACATGATTGAAAGTTAATTCTCATAACATCCTCCAGTAGGATTGCCAGCCTTCAGTTACCAGCTGAAGATCTCCTGCTATTACAATTGATTTCCAGCCGATGGAGATCAGTTCACCTGGAGAAAATGGCCATTTCGCCAACTGGACTCTATGGCATTGAAGTCCCTCCCCTCCCCAAACCCCACCCTCCTCAGGCTCCACCCCCAAACCTCCCGCCAATGGTGACGTGGGACCTGGCAACACTATTCTCTGGACATATATGTCTGTATAAGGGAATGACGTTCAGCGGCAACTGTTGTGACAACTGTTGACCCCAAGATCCCAAAAGCCCAGCAGAAGAAATCTAGTGACAGTTGTTTCATTTTGTTGTCAACCATCTTCGTTCAGATGGTATTCAGAACAAGAAGGTTGGAAATGGCAAGTCTCTATCACAATTAACACCATGATGCACATAGCCTTTTCTCCAAGTGCTTCATGCAACCTTGGCCACAGTATGGAATTATGGATGTTCAGATTATTTAAGCATGCAGGTCTTGAGTCAACCTTGAGCTCAACCTTGAGCCGGCTACCTGAAATCAACTTCCATCAGGATCAAACTCATGAGCAGAGCGTTGACTGCAGTTCTGCAGCTTACCTCTCTGCACCATGGGGCTCCTGTATTGTCTTTAACATGATAGGAAATCACTGACCAATAACATGATTTAAACATTGAATCCCCAGTGACACTTTGGAACCTCCAATTCAAATCCGTCTCCAGTTCTGTTTCCTGAGTTATAATTTATTCAAAAAATTCCCTTCCTGTTGCCCTTTCCCCAGTGCCATTTAGCCAGTTCTACAGTTTTCTTCTGATTAGTTGCCCAACTCTCAAGTATTCCATCATCCTCAGTTGTAATCCTTTATTTCCTGAAAAGAACCCCTTTTATGCTGTGGGCCAAAAACAGTTTAACTAGCCTGGCTTTAGAGACAGCAATGAGAGTCTGATCCTGGATACCAATTGGACTTCAACAGAGACTCCCAACACACACTGGATCCTCCTTCTTTTGTCTGATTTCTTTGCAACAACGGACAGCTAATATTTGCTCTCCCTCTTGATCCACCCCCCTTATTTTCCAAACCACATTTGCACCACGTAGAGAGCATGCACTTTGCTCATCTCTCATTGGGACACCTCTGTTCTGACTGCTTTCACTTTTCTTTTCTTCTATTCCCCATTTTCCCCACACCTTAAATTAAAAGATTAACTCCTGCTCCAAATCGGATTAGCTCTGCTGAATGTTTGGTTGTTGTTGCTATATTAATTGGGATAAGGAATGTGTTTGTGCTTTAGTACCTCTAATATTTGCTTAGGATAATCCCCCCCCCCTCAATTGTACCAAATCCCTCAGTAAACTCTATATTCCTTTTAAATCAGTTCTCTGTCATCCTTTTCCTACTGAAGACTTGCTACTCACAGCCACCACTTTAAGTAAAAGATCTTGGTTTGCTGTAGGCAAGCTAGCATACCATGTTACGCTGTATACAGAATCAGGTGTTTGTGGGGGTGCGATAAAAGGTACAATATGGTGGTTGGAGGTGGCCATTGTTTTTGGCATACTCAGTAAAACCTTGACAGTCCATTGACAATGTCATACTATGGGTGTGCTTTAGGCCAAAGCCGAACTGAAAACTCCCTGAAAAATGCCTTATCAGTATTGGGGGGGGGTACACCAGAAAAAGTGGCAGCAATTCAAGGGAGTGGAAGAGTGGATCCTGAATAATGCCGAACTTTCCCAGAATTATTTGGTGCTACTTTGGCCCTGCCGCCATTTTTTGAACCTCCATTCCCCTTCCTTCCCTTTCCCCCTCATTTACCTGCTGGCTGTGCCATCTCCAAAGTCCATGTGGACTTTGGAGGCAGCAGGCGGCGCAGAACTAAAAGCTGGGCTTGGTTGAACCCAGAGTTTAGCTCTGTGCCATGTATGTTTCAGGTTCAGGTTTCATAAACTGCAACATTTTGAATATCAAAAAAATGTCTATATTGCGATCCGGCTTTTTCGAAAAAAATTCGGTTCTATTAAACCCAAACCTAAAAAATACCCTAGTTTTGCTATACGCCTATATGAATAACCATTGGTGGTACTGGGGGAGAACACCGCCAGGCATCTTGCTCAGCCCTACCCCCAACCTGAAATCTGCCCTGTCCAAATTACATCAAGTAGTTAACTTGGATCGGAAGAAGCCCACTTATCTTGATAAGATACAACACAATATAAAATAGAAACCATATTGTTTTCATTCCTCCCTTCACCCTTAAGGAAGCATTGTTTTTCTTGTGTTTAAAATAGTTTTATTGTTCTCCTGTGTACAAAATATCTAGGGAGATGTTGTCTTCCACCAGGAAATAACAAAGTTAATAACTACATAAGGGGTTTACACTCCTTTGAAAGTGGATAAAACTGGAAGAAGGTGGGATGTATTTTGTAACCACTCAGATTATTCAGACTGGTTTCTGTAGCCTCTAGTGTCACTCTTCATGTTGACTTCTTGAGGTGTGAGATCTATATACCAGCAGGACCTTAGAATCCACAACCTAAACGGCCAGACTTGTTTCTTGGTAAGTCAGCCTTTTTCACTCAGATTTATATAAGGGAAAAAAGAGAGTTGAGGCTTCAACACAACAAAGGTTTCATGTGACAATTCACGTTTTCACTTTTTAGCCCTTCAGTTTACAATTATGACCAAACTGGAAGATGCACAGGATGGAGCTATACAATTGGAACCTGTACATTCCATGTTTCTGAAAATGTGTGCATAGACCCAGTGTGTGTGTGTGTAAAGTGCCGTCAAGTTGCAGCTGACTTATGGCAACCCCTTTTGGGGTTTTCATGGCAAGAGACTAACAGAGGTGGTTTGCCAGTGCCTTCCTCTGCACAACAACCCTGGTATTCCTTGGTGGTCTCCCATCCAAATACTAACTAGGGCTGACTGCTTAGCTTCTGAGATCTGACGAGATCAGGCTATCCTGGGCCATCCAGGTCAAGGCACAGACCCAGTAGACCATTTTATATATATTTGTTCATTGTATTTCTAGCCTGCTTTTGTCACTGAGACTCAAAGAGCATTACACAGCAGATTACACAGAGTTGATGATGCTCTATATGAAGAAATGTTTGATTAAGTGTAGGTCCACACAATCTATATGAGGATCCATCTAACAAGCAGACTAGGATAATCAAAATCTAACTGAATGTAGCATATTTGGCATGATAGAGAGTGTGGGTATAATGAAGAAAAATAGTCCTTTAAAACAAATAAGGACATTGTTTACCATTTTGCATTGAGGTAGAACGAAAGGGCATCTGATGAAAATAAGACCCAAAATTTAAGTGTTGAAAAAGAGTGTATCCTGTTTTACACAGTGGGCAGGATCCAGTCAACTTTCTTGCTGGTGAAATAAGGAGCAAGGGCGTGCTCTGAGCATCCCCAAAAAGTGTGCTGGAGATTATAGGACTTGCACAAAGAACAAGGACAAGAAGAAGAAGTAGTGTTGGTTTTTATACCCCACTTTTCTCTACCAAAAGGAGTCTCAAAGAGGCTTACAATCACCTCCTCGCCCCCCAACAACAGGCACCTTGTGAGGAAGGTGAGGCTCAGAGACTTCTGAGATAACTATGGCTAGCCCAAGGTCACCCAGAAAGCTTCATGTGGTGGAGAGAGGAATCTAATCTGGTTCTCCAGATTAAAGTCAACCGATCTTAAAATCGAGTGAAATAGCTGGATCAAAGAAGTCTATGTGAATTAAACAGAACAGCACTATGCAAATCCACATAAGACTCTAACAGGAATTTCCATGATATAAGATGACCAAAGTATCCAGTCTCTTTGAACACACAAAAATATACAGATGCTGAAATCTCAAAATTATTAGATGGGACTGGAGTTGTTCCATATGGCTAAGTTCCATATGGTTAACTATGGTTAAGACCAGTGGCTCCCAAAATGGGCAGCACCACCCCCTGGGGGGCGGAGGGATTACCTTGGGGGCACTAAAAGGCAAGGGGGCAGCAGGGGGGTGCTAGAGGTAGGCCTCTTGAACTGTGTTGTTGGATAGGGTAGGGGGTTGAGTTTGTGGAACAAAGGGGGCAGTGGCCGGAAATGTTTGGGAACCACTGGTATAGACTGTTGGAGAAGCATAGCCTTTCTGGAAAATATAAAAGGAAATAATAAGAGCAGGAATTCTGCATCTCTGAACACTGTCTAATCCATAGCCAGATGTAAAAAGAGTTAGTAAACCTACAGTTCGATGCATACTTACTTGAGCTTAAGACGCTGTGAATGCTGCAGGACTTACTTCTGGGTAAGGCTGCCTAGGATTGAGCTGTAAAGAATCCACTGCATCTGACACATGGTTGGACACTGAGATTGCAATTAATGCAAGTGAAGAAAAATGGTCGAGGGGAAATGACCCTGAATTGGAACCAATTAGCTTTCACGAATTCTTGCTCAATACGCCTCTTTATTAAAGCCCCCATCACATATGGCTTTTGTCCATGCAGGTCCCGTGTTCCCAGATGTTAAAGGGTAAGGAGATGGATGTGGAGCTCATATGTTATCTGTTCTCTCCTGGGGCTCATGTGTTATCTGTTTTGCTTTTATATTTGCCAGCTTTTCTGCTCCATCTCACCAAATTCTCTTCCTCACATATTCTTCCTGGTGTTCCACATGCAGACCCCATAAATCCCAGCCTTTTTTTTTTGTATTCAAAGATAACACCTTCCTTGTTCACCAGCAGAAAAACTGGCTGAATCCAACCCCCCTTTTTTGTAAATGACATGGGATTCAGATAAATTAAATTGGTTTGGCTAAAATCTTGGAGGCAATACCTAAATCTTGTGAAAAAAAACAGTTAGCACATTGATACAAAGCTTGCATTGCAAAGGGAGATCTAAACATCTAGAAATTAAGATCTTGGTTTACTTTGTAGGTCCTCTGAATTCACCTCTCCCCCACCCTTACTTCATCCACGCTTCGTTTTCTTTCTCTAGTGTGCTGGATTTTGCCTCCATGCCTCCATGGGAAACACTATGTGGAGGAAATCAAACCATGACCACGGAATTCATTCTCCTGGGGTTTGGGACCGGCCGGGAGGCCCAGATTCCTCTCCTGTTTCTGTTTTTGGTGATTTACATCATGACCATCAGTGGGAATATCCTGATTGTTGTTCTTGTTGTGTTTGATCAGCATCTTCATACCCCAATGTACTACTTCTTGGGCAACCTATCTTGCTTGGAGACCTTCTACAGCTCAGCCATCCTCCCCAGGGTGCTGTATAGTCTCTTGACAGGGGACAGGTCTATTTCATTCATAGGTTGCTTTGCCCAGAACTATTTCTTTGGCATGCTGGTCACAACCGAGTGCTTCCTGCTAGCCGCCATGTCCATTGACCGCTATTTAGCCATCTGCAAGCCGCTGCACTATGCTACTGTCATGAACAACAAACTATGTTCTCAGCTAGCTGCTGGTTCCTGGATGGGTGGATGGCTGGCGATCACCATCACCACCTCTTTCATGTCCCAGCTCATTTATTGTGGTGCCAATGAGATGGACCACTTCTTCTGTGATTTTGCCCCACTGGTCAATCTGTCCTGTAGCAACACCAGGACAGTAACAGTCTTGAGTTTCATATTGTCATCTGTATGTGCTTTCCCACCTTTCTTCTTGACTTTGGCAACCTATGTTTGCATCATCACCTCTATCCTGCAAATCCCATCTGCTTCTGGAAGGCAAAAGGCTTTCTCTACCTGCTCCTCTCACCTCCTAGTGGTAATCATTTTTTACGGGACTTTGATAGTTGTCTATGTCTTACCAAACTCTAGCACCCTGAGAGACCTAAACAAAGTGTTTTCTCTCCTGTACACCATATTGACTCCTCTTGCTAATCCCCTTATATACAGCTTAAGAAACAAAGAAGTTAAAGGAGCACTGAAGAAAGGGGTCAGGAAACTTTACAAGAATGTAAGAATGTAAGAGGAGCCCTATGGAATATCACCAGGGTTCTATCTCGTTCAGCTTCCTGTTTCTCATAATGGCCAAGATGTTCCTTCAGAAGGCTAACAAACTAGGGGACATAGTTCAAAGTTTTCCCCCTGATTGCTCTACAAGCAAACCAGTATTCCCACTAACTAATAAACATATTTCCTCCTTCTATTAACCAAACCCAAACCTATCATGTTATGGTGCTGATTGTTTTTTGAAGATGGATTGTCAATATTTGGCAAGATTGGGAGTTCATGCAGCTGGCAAGCAGATAAACTCATATTCAAAGGGACTTTGTACCCTGGCACCTGATACTTTCACCTTGGGTTATTTATTTATTTATTTTTGCCATGACGTTTTCAAGGCAAGAGACATTTAGAGGTTGTTTGCCATTGCCTGCCTCCACTTGGGCTGAGAGAGTTCTGAGGGAACTGTGACTGGCCGAAGGTCACCCAGTAGGCTTTATGTGGAGGGGTGGGGAATCAAACCCAGTTCTCCAGATTAAAGTCTGCTGCTTTTAACCACTACACCATCTTGAATGTATACTAGAATTCTAATCACACAGAAAGTCTTTATTCAGCAAGACAAAGGAGATATGAGGCTTCATGTCCAGCATGGCATAGTGGTTAAGAGCGGTGGACTGTTATCTGGAGAACCGGGTTTGATTCCCCCCTCCTCCACATGAGTGGTGGACTCTAATCTGGTGTACTGAGTTGGTTTCTCCACTCCTACACATGACCTTGGGCTAGTCACAGTTCTCTCAGAACTCTCTCAGCCCCACCTACTTCACAAGGTGTCTTTTGTGGGGAGAGAACAGGAAGGAGATTGTAAGCCGGATTGATTCTCCTTAAAAAGGTAGAGAAAGTCAGCATATAAAAACCAACTCTTCTTCTATTTTAGTTTAAAATATCTTTATTCACATATACCTCATTATGATGTAATTGATGCAAAATTTTGATTCTCAGGGCATAAATTGGGAGAAATACATAGAGGAACTGAAAGCCTAAGTGCAGAACGAATGTCATGCTATTCTAGATTTAACTACACATTTGGATAGATCTAGCCAGGTTTTCTGCTGGTGAAAATGGGAGGAGCCTTTGACCACTGAAAAAGGTTGTATTGGGGACCATAACTCTAATATCTACTTGTCTGTTTAACAGTGTGTCTGTCTGCCCATCTAAAAACCATATTGGACAGTGAAGGTATTAAGAAAGGGAGGGGCCATGGCTCAGTGGTAGAGCCTCTGCTTGGCATGCAGAAGGTCCCAGGTTCAATCCCCGGCATCTCCAGTAAGGGACTAGGCGAGTAGGTGATTTTGGTGAATAAACAGTACTCTGTCTCCTTTAATGCTGTTGCGCAATGATGATTTTATAAAACTTTATTCTTCTCTTGCCCACCACCAGAGCAGTATATAACAATTATTTAATATTTATACGAGACATTTCACAGCATTAAGTAGTCACTGTTCTTGCATATTTTAAACATGCATAACTCTAAGATCATGGCTCTGTGGTAAGAAATATATTGCTTCATGCAGGGCATGGCAATATTAGGATATTCCAATGTGCACTGTGACTTTAAGCAATATTGAAATGTTGTGCATCTATACATTCTACTGCTGCTGCTGCTGCTGCTACTACTGCCTTCATAAAGATAAGAAATGAGCTACATTGACAATTTTAGTGGAGGTTCTGTAAAGGGCTGCCTTGACCTCTCTGTTTCTCAAACTGTATATAAGAGGGTTGATCAGGGGAGTGAAGACGGTATAAAAAAGGGAGAAGGTTTTATGAAGCTCCTTCAGTGTGTTAGTTTCCGGAAGTAAATAGACACAAATCAGTGACCCATAAAAAAGTGTCACTACGATGAGATGGGAGGAACAAGTGGAGAAGGCCTTCTGCCTGGAAGCCTTGGTCTTCATCTGGAAGATGTTGATGATGATACACAGGTATGAGATCAGGGTAAGTAGAAATGGGGGTAAGGTGACTATGGAGGCAAAAATGAAATTTACAAGCTCCACTAAGTGGGTGCTGCTGCAGGAAAGTTTGAACAGAGGGGCTATGTCACAAAAGAAATGTTCAATTTCATTGGGGCCACAAAATAATAGCTTGAACAAAAGTGATGTTATTACACTGATATTTAACAGACCGGTCATCCAACAGATGGCAAGAAGCCCGAAGCAAATCCTGCCATTCATAAGATATGTGTATTGCAATGGTCTGCATATGGCTAAATATCGATCATAGGACATCACAGTCAGGAGGTAACATTCAGTAGATGCTAAAGAACCACAGAAGAAATATTGTACAATGCAGCCATGAACAGAAATAGTTCTATCCCCAGTCAGCAGACTGAAGAGCAATCTGGGCAGGATAGTTGATGTGTAGCATATCTCCAAGCAGGACAAATTCCCTAGGAATAAATACATGGGGGTGTGGAGGTGTAGATCTGCAACAACAAGCACTACAATGATAATATTTCCAGCCACAGTAAGCATGTAGATTGCGAGGAAAGAGAAGAAGAGAAGAATCTGCAGTTCTGGATGGTCACTGAATCCCAAGAGAATGAAATTTGTGATGATCGTTTGATCTGTTCTATTATTTATTTGCTGTTGGAAATAAAGCATTTTATGAAACAAAGCTTGCATTTATGTAATATGTTACATAGAACAGAGTTTGTACATGGTATACAAAAACATAACACATGGAGACTTGATACGTTTTTGCACAATATTTGAAGCCTGCATTTAGGACCAAGATGGCATAATAGTTTGAGTGGTTCAAATCCCTCCTAAGTGGTGAAGCTGCATGACTATGAACAATCATGGTCCAGTTGCTCTCGCTTGGTCTAACTTACCTTGTAGGCTTATTATGTGGACTAAAGCAAGAGATAAAAGATAAGGAAGACTGTTTAAGCTGCCCTGAGCATCTTGGAGGAAGGGCAAGGTAAAAGTGAACCAGACTTCTAGCCCAAATGAATTCCTCCAACAATATTCAACCAGATTGGGAGTTCAGGCAGCTGGAAAGGAGATATGCCCAGATTCAAAAGGAGTTTTCCACCCTGATACCTGATACTTCTTTCCACCATGGAACAATACTTGAATTCTGATCATACAGAAAGTCTTCATTTGGCTAGACAATTGGGATATGATGCTACATTTTCATGCAATCTATTGTAGTTTAAAATATCCTTATCCACATTATTTCATTATGATGTAATTGACCCAGACCTTGGATTCTCGGTGTAGCTAAACTCAGAGTAAAGAAGGGGGAAGTATGCTGGATCTATTCCTGATGATATTTTCTCTACTGTCTCCATCCCATCCGCGGAGCTGAAAAGGCACAGGTTTGTCACAGTGGGAGGAAGTTGGATGGAGAGGGTGAATTGCAGTAAAGAAGCTGCAATAGGGAAAAGGTTGCCTGCTTTCCTCACGTTGCTTCCCCCCAAAGCACACTCACAAAGAAAACCCCATTTCAAAAGCCATCATTGGAGTTACAATATACGTACTTGTACATACACAGAGACTTAAATTTTACCTGATCTCAGCTTTTGGTCTATTGGGGGGTCATAATTTGAGTTTCGTATGTACCATATTTTCATGCAAAACCTACCAAACTTGGCTCATAGAATGATGGAACATAAACAGGAGACGGTCAACATTCTCACTACCTTGCTAGAAACCTCCAGGAACCTGAATGCCCAATATTGACAACAAGGCAAGCCAATATTTACGACATGATATGGACTGGTTGAACAGCCTGGTTAAAATCAGTTGCTACTTCAGCAAATAGTAATTCCATGAATTGTGATTAAAGATCCTCATTTTATTGGCCATTGGAATTCCCAGTGGCAGAAGGTTCAACCGATTATACATGTAGGCTGTAGAAATGAGTTATGAGGATGCATTTTTTCTAGTTAAAAAAATCAGTAGGATGTAGATACTAGTTTACTGTAGAAATGGACAGCTGAAGTTTTTCATAGCATGGAGGCACATAACATCACCTAGTAAATAACATCCCATTAAGCTGCTACTAAAGGGGCCTATCTTGTTTCTTCAGGCTAGTTGCCCAGCTTCTGCCCAGCCATCCTTGTATGTTGGCGGTATGTGAATAACAGATCACTCGGGGGCCAACCAAGAATTCTTTAGACTCTTTTGGATCGGTCAGATCAGCTGGATACAAAAATAATAGTTTAACTACTTTATTTGGTGTGGCATCTTTATTTAGGGCAAGTTGTTATGCCGCAAAACCTGGCCTCATGGGTGGTCAAGTCTGAAGCCAAGCATCTCAGAAGGAATCGGCTGTGGTCTCATGTACAAAATGAAAAGAGAGATGTAGTGTTAAAATGTAGAATCTCTTGCCTTTTCACATTTTTTTAAAAAATCTATGACTATGCGACTGAAGATGAATAAGTTAACTGTGTGTCTTTCTTGCACAGCTAAAGGTACTATTCCGTCACACATAAAACATGGACAGACACAGCATTCTTCACAGGGTGATGGAGATACCTGAGCTAGTATTGAAATAATGGCTTTACCTCAAACTGGATTTCATTAGGAAGATGAATGTTAGTCATATTCCATCTGCTTCCCATTTCTGGCCATGGGGATCTCAAGGCATGCTTCACCTCTTCTCTTCCTGGGTCCTTTGTCTACATGAACTCATATACTACACAGCTCTCTCTTGTCGGCTCTAGGAATTTCGGCTGATTTAAATGCTTCAACTTCTTCTGACTCCCTATTTATTTTCTAAACCTTCACACAAAGCAGTGCCATTACCCATCTGGAGGTAGAAAGCATTGTGGTGGTGGAGCTCAAATATTGCTTTGCTAGAGTCAAGCATCTCACAGAAGTGGAGGCAGGATAAACACTTTTCCTCAGGAGAGCACAGGAAACCCAGAGGACTGTTAATTCTGAGGGAATTTGTCTTTATTAGAGATATGAGGACTTTAATGAACACCTAACCATGTACGCTAGTGAAAGAAGTTAAAGGCCAATTCTGCCATTTTATCATAATCTAGTCTAGTGAGAAAATGGTCGCTTCAGAGGATGGACTGAACGCATCACATCCCTGCTGATCCCCTTCCCTTCCCCAAACTCTGCCAGGCTCCATACCCAAATTCCCAGAAATGTCCCAATCCAGAGATGGCAATCCTAATTGGGAAGACTTTGACCATAGGCCATTTTAGCAGAATCTAGCCCTAAAAAATTAGAGAGTATTCCCTACTCCTCGAAGGGTAGCCACTTCATGGAGAAATGTTTGTAACAAGGCTTTCTCTGAAGCCAGAGAGAGAAAATTCTATAAGCCATTCTGGGCAGAATGGTGGGTGTGTAACAGATATCCAAGCACACTAGTTTCCCTACAAAGAAAAATATGGACGTGCGGAGATGCTGGTCATTGACATGAAGCACTACATTTATGAGATCCAACCATGGTAAGCATGTATGTTGTGAGGGAAGCCAGGAAGAGAAATGTCTATATCTCTGGGTGATCACTGAATCCCAGAGGAATGAAGATTGTGTTGTAGGTGAGATCTGTTCTGTATTTGCTCTTGGAAATAAAGGATTTTATGGAAAAGCTTAGATTTAATGATATATAGCATATGGAATGGAATTCCATACACAGTAAGTGAAGTGCAGTGAATATGACAGCTTTAGTTAGACTTGGGTAGCTGAGCTTAGCTAAAGGCAGTACCAATAGGGTTGCCAGCTCTGGGTAGGGACATTTTGGGGGTGGAGCCTGGGGAGGGGAGGGACTTCAGCAGGGTATAGTGCCATAGAGTTCACCCTACAAAGCAGCCATTTTCTCCAGGGGAACTGATTTTGATCATCTGGAGATCAATTGCTACAGTAGAAGATCTCCAGATGCTACCTGGGGGATGGTAACCCTACCCCCCTATGTCTTTTCCCTGTGGAAAAAATAGAGATTCCATTGACTGACTGACTGATTAGAAATTTCAGAAAATCATTTTCAAGTAAAATCCCATTATAAAACATTACTCCTATGGAATGATGAATAAAATGCTTCTGAAGGCAATCTTTTCAAATATTGAGTTATAGACTCGTTACTCCCTGAAATGCGTTAAATGATTATGTCATAATTAAATAAGACATTTCAGAGCAGCAGGGAAATGCATGCAATTCCTGTTTAATGTCAGAATGTATGCATTTCAAATCCTACCCCTTTAGATTCTTTACTCATCAGCAGTATGTAAAATAAATGAGCTTAAAGTGGGAAATCTATTGCTTCATGTAGAATGTCATGCTAATAGCAATGCTAAAATGCGGGGCAAGGATTAGGCCGTAGCTTCTTCTTCCTCTCGTTAACAAAAGTAAAATAAAAACAGCCACCATTAAGGGAAGGTACGAGCTACATTGACAATTTTAGTTGCAGTTCTAAAAAAAGCAGCCTTGACCTCTCTGTTTCTCAGACTGTATATAAGAGGGTTGAGCATGGGAGTGAAGACCGTGTAAAACAGGGAGAAGATTCTATGAAGCCCCTTCAGCGTGGTAGTTTCTGGAAGTACATAGACACAAATCAGAGACCCATAGAAAAGAATCACTACAGCGAGGTGGGACGAACAAGTGGAGAAGGCCTTCTGCCTCGAAGCCTTGGTCTTCATTTGGAGGATGGTGATGATAATATTAATGTATGAGATCAGGGTAAGTAAGAAGGGGAGTACAGTGTTTATGGAGGAAAAAATGAAGATGACCAGTTCTGCTAAGTCAGTGTTGCTGCAGGAGAGCTTTAACATGGGGGCTAGGTCGCAAAAGAAATGTTCAATTTCGTTGGGACCGCAAAACATTAACTGCCACAACAGTGACGTGACTATGCTAACATTTAGCAGCCCACTCATCCAAGAGACGGCAATAAGCCAAATGCAGACTCGGCTGTTCATGAGAGATGTGTACCTCAAGGGTTTACAGATGGCTAAGTATCGGTCATATGACATCACGGCCAAGAGATAACACTCTGCAACTGCTAAGACACCGAAGAAGAGGTATTGTCCCATGCAACCATGAACCGAAATGATTCTATTTCCTGTCAGCAGACTGAAGAGCAATCTGGGCAGGATGGTGGACGTGTAGCAGATCTCCAAGCATGACAGGTTCCCTAGGAAGAAATACATGGGGGTGTGGAGATGCCCATCGCTGACGACAAGCACAACGATGATGAGATTGCCAGCCACAGTAAGCATGTAGATTGTGAGGAAAGCCAGGAAGAGAAGCATCTGAAGCTCTGGGTGATCGCTGAATCCCAGGAGAATGAAGACTGTGTTGGCGGTGAGATTTGTTCTGTTCTGTATTAGCTGTAGGAAATAAGGGATTTTATAAAATAAAGCTTGGATTAAAAACAATAATTTTTTGTACACACAATAGGCAATAAAGTCACTTGGCAACTGGATAAATTTGTGCAAGGAATATAAAGACTTTGGTTAGATCCAGCAAGGGGTAGTAGTTGAACCTGGACCCAGATTCAAATTCCAACTTGAGTTGTTCACTGGATGACCTTGAGCCAGGCATTCTCTTCAGATTAACCTACCCCTCAGGATTATTGCAACAATAAAAAGGGAGTATATGAGAACCACACAAGCCACCCTGAACTCCAATGGGATAAAAGTGAGATACATATTTTATGAACTAGGACTCTGGCACCAAAATGAAAATTTCATTGTTACATTAAAGGTAAAAGGGATGAGCAAGCGAGCTGCTAGAGTAGCCATTGTGCAAAAGGAATGGCAGGCAAAGGTGTTGATGGGACTAAATTCCTTCTTGAAATGCTTTACTGATGGAAATGATAGCCCTGAACAGCAGGTGGGGATCGAATCGCAAACCAGGTGCAGATTTATGCTACTGACCTAAAACAGGGGGCTCCTTTGTCTATTCATTAGTTATGGTGAGATCTCATTTTTGCCACTGCCTAACAAAGGGCTAGCAGAAACCTATGAGTTGGACTGCCAAACCTTTATGGATTATGAATGAACATGCCAATGATCAATAATCGTACATTGTACCTTTTCAGTTACGCGAATGGGTTTTCTTATATTGGTCTCTTGCTCTGGATTTTGATGTAGTTTGGCTCTTTGATCATAGGGTTGCCAACTACCAAGTGGTGGCTGGAGATCTCCTGCTGTTACCACTGATCTCCAGGTGATATCAGTTCACCGGGAGAAAATGGCCACTTTGGAAGGTGGACCCTATGGCATTATACTGCACTGAAGTCCCTGACGTCCCCAAACCCTGCCCTCCTTAAGCTCCCCCCCCAAATCTCCAGGTTTTTCCCAACCTGAATGGGCAACCCTATTGATCAACAAAGGTTGCTGACCACTGAACTAGTGGCTTATCTCACACGGACTCCCCTTTCCTCTGCTTTTCTGTGTTTCCTAGCTGCCTGATACCCTGCCAGAATTCAGGCAGCTGCCAAGCAGATGTCATTTCAGATTCACTATAGCCCAGTCTCAGGATGCTTCTTTAACTGTCCCCCACATGGAACGCAAAAGAAAAGGTTTCCACTGTGGGTGGGAGCAGTTGGGAAAAGGGTTAAACATCTTCTTTGCTTACTATTTTTCTGCTCTAAATCCCCCCTCCGTAAGGCTGCTTAGGGAACTCTCATCGGAGCTGCAGGATAGTCACTTGTGAGTACACAGCGATTTCTTCAGCTCCCCTTTCTGGTGGTCATTTCACTGCACTTGCTAAAAGTCCTGCTATGAATCTCTCCTCCTGCTGTCCCTTGCAAATCATTCCAAACTGCATTGTTAAATGTCAACAGCAAACGATGCAAAAGAAGTATGCAACTTAAATGCAAGTTCATGTGAGAGGTAGCATTAAAATGTGGAAATTCTCCCTTTCTTTCACAGTATGCAACGGATCCCGCTCGGGGGGATCCGGGTTTGCGGACCTGCTGCGGGGGAGGAGCAGAGGGACAGGGAGCAGGTCGCTCTTACCTGGGCCGCGGCCGAGGCAAGTGGCGGCGCCATTCCCAAGCGGCTGGGCCGCAGCCGGCCGGGCCAGGTGTGGGTGGGCCAGCCCGCCGGGAGCCAGAGGGGCGGGCCTGGATCCTACGTGAGGCGGCCAGGTAGGGGTATGGCCGGGCAGGCTCCCAGCCGGCCCCGCGGTCGCCACCTCCGCCCCCTCCGCTCCCCGGCGGGCTCCACGCGGGGGTCACGGGAGCCCTCCTGACCCAATGGGGTCTGGGCCGGCCGGCGTGCCGAGGGGGGGATAAAGCCAGGCCCCGCCCCCGGCCGCGGCCATTCAAAAAAATAAAGTGAAATTGTTCCATTGAAGTTATATGGGATGAGACACCTGGCAACTGGATAAATTTGTGCAGGAAATACAAAGAGTTTGGTTAGAACCAGCAAGGGGTAATAGTTGAGCCTGGACCCAGGTTCAAAGTCCAACTTGAAGTGTTCACTGGATGACCTTGAGCCAGGCATTCTGTTCAGATCAACTTACCGCACAGGACTCGTGCAACAATAAAAAAGGAGTATATGAGAACCATACAAGCCACCCTGAATTCCAATGGGATAAAAGTGAGGTACGTATTTTATGAACTGGGACTCTGGTGCCAAAAATAAAATTACATTGTTACATTAAAGGTATATAGGATGAGCAGATGACCTGCTACAATAACCATTGTGCTAAAGGAATTTCAGGCAAAGGTGTTGATGGGTCTAAATTCCTTCTTGAAATGCTTTAACATACCAATGATCAATAATATTATGTTGTACCTTTTCAGTTACACAAATGGGTTTTCTTATATTGGTCCCTTGTTCTGAATTTCGATGTAGTTTGGCACTTTGATCATAGGGTTGCTGAATTGTTTTCTGTTGCCCCAGAAGGTTGGACCAAAACCAACGGGTTGAAATTAAACCAAAAGAGGTTCTTGCTAAACATTAGGAAGAACTTTCTGACAGTTAGAGAGGTTCCTCAGTGGAACAGTCTTTCTCAAAAGGTGGTGGGCTCTCCTTCACTGGAGGTTTTTAAGCAGAGGCTAGATGTCCATATGTCAGCAATTCTCATTATATGACCTTAGACAGATCATGAGAGGGAAAGCAGGAAGGGTTGCGTCACTGTTTGGCTCTCTGGGCCCTTCCGAAAGAGTGCTTAGGGAACCCTCATCGGAGCTGCAGGACAGTCACTCGTGAGTACACAGTGATTTCTTCAGCGCCCACTCCTGGTAGTCATTTCACTGCACTTGCTAAAAATCCTGCTACGAATCTATCCTCCCGCTGTCCCTTGCAGATCATTCCAAACTGCATTGTCAAATGTCATCAGCAACTGATGCAAAAGAAGCATGCCATTTAAATGCAAGTTCATGTGATCTTCGAATTTGGGCCTTCTGAACTTATCATTAAGACATTATTTAACATCTTTTCATGCAATCTCTGCTCAACTGTGGCCACAGAATAGCAGACCATTAACTGGGGAAGGTCATCGTTATGAAGACCTGCTTGAAACCCCCAAGTGTCTTGCTGGTCACTACTGGAAAGCAGCCAAAGAAATAGAAGAAGGGTTGGTTTTTATAGCCCGATTTTCTCTACCTTTTAAGGAGTCTCAGACTGGCTTCCCTTCCCTTCCTCCCCTACAACAGACACCTTGTGAGGTAGGTGGGGCTGAGAAAGTTCAGAGAAAATTGTGACTGGCCTAAGGTCACCCTGCAGGCTGCATGTGGAGGAGATGGGAAACAAAACCGGCTCACCAGATTAGAGCCCACCTCTCTTAATCATTACACCATGCTGGCTCTTATGGTTCTGTTAACTACCCACCCCCATCTTATTGTCTGTTGAAACTTCCCGTGGCAGAAGGTGCCAGGAATACATCCCATGGGAAGATAGATGACAGGCCTGAGTGGAGACAGCCTGTTATAGTTCCATGGCTGGATGGCAATTGTCTTTTCTGCTTCATATCATTGATTCATGATGAATGTCAACATACTTGCCAGAAAGGTTAGCTTGAAAACAGTCCTCTACTGTGAAAAGGATAGAAGATTCAGAGCCAGCTTCTGCCTTTCTTGGGGGTACTCTATTCTCTGGATAGTAGATCTTGGATTTGAGGTATGTTCTGCAATATAACTTGATGGTCAAGTGAGAGGTAGCATTAAAATGTGGAAATTCTCCCTTTCTTTCACAGTATTCAAAAAAAGAATCCCTGCCCTTTTTAGACTTGGTAGGGCTACAGTCATGTGCACAAGATTGCTTTATGGAGTGCCAGAAGCCATTCCTGTGTTACGCAGGTATTGCGTATGTAACTCTAGGGGTTTGGCCCTTTGTTAGAGTTGGTGGGAAGCTATTTCGTCCCTGAGAAGGCCTGAGAAAAAAGGCCTGAGAAAAAAAGGTTTCTGAAGTGAAAGGATTTCTCTCTCTCTCTCTCTCTCTCTCTCTCTCTCTCTCTCTCTCTCTCTCTCTCTCTCTCTCTCTCACACACACACACACACACACACACACACACACACACACCATTAATAAATGCAGGTCCCATACTTTCTTCTCTCAGCTAGGGTTGGTGGGAGAAACTAGGGCTACGTTTTGAGAGGGGTGGAGAAAAGGACAGCTGTGGTTCCCACTTCCCCCCATTTCCTAATACGGGGTAGGGGTGGCCAGTATGCAAAAGAAATGTAATTTCAAAATAACTTCCAGACCCCCTCCCCAACAACCTATATTCATTCGTGAGCAGAACTTAAATACAAGTAGGGTTTAATTCAATAAGGCGGGATGGGAAATCAAAGCAGGACACACGTATAAAAAACTCCAAGTTAGACATGACAACTGAAAAGTGGGAACCAAAAAGATGCTAAGATGATTGTATTGTCTCTCTGAGGCTTTCTGCGGGTCTCTCACATTAAGTCTTTGCTGCGGCTAAGCTGGCTCTCTAGTGCTAGTGCAGATCGCCAAAGGTTGCAGCTCCAAGGAGCCTTCTCATGCTTCAATGTTCTCTGCACAGGGCTTCCATCTCCCCTTTTTCCTCAACAGAAAAATCCTTTCACCTCAGAAGCCTTTTCCTCTGGTCCTTCCTAGCTCCCTCTCAGGGAAAAAATACCTTCACCCGAAACTCCAACAGAGGTCTGAACGCTCAGGGTTTCCTATGGAATAGTTGCTCCTCTGTCTGACAGTAGGTGAAAAGCAGGCGGCCAGCTTGAAAAGTGAAAGGCGCCGTTCCATCACCTCATGTGCAAACCACTTTGTGTGATGATACAGATCCATAGATATGTAGAAATAAGATTCTCTGCAGGCTGATGGAGAAAACTGAGATTGTAAATAGAGTTGATTTACCTCAAAATGAATTTCAGTAGGTGGATGAATATGAGAAATAGTCGTTCTGCTCCCCATTTTTGGATTTGAGGATCACAGTGCACACTCCTCTTCTCTTTTGTGTCCTGTGTACACTTCAGCTGATTTGTCAACTTTCAGTTGCAGTTTAAGGGAAGGCTAAGCTAAACCCCTTTTATCTTCTACACCTATACTCAAACACAAAGCAGTGCCTTGGGTTACTTGGAAAGGGAAAGATCTGTGCTGGTTGTGTTCAAGTGTTGCATTGCTGGAGTCAATGCTTCTCCTGATAAAACAGGTTGAATAAACATCTATCCTCAAGGGAAGAAGGACTCAGAGGATTCTAGCCTCAGAGGGAAGTTGCCTCCATTACAAGCATAAAAGTTTAATTGGACAGCAAATTGGGTAGATACATGAGGGCAATTGATGGCCCTTTTCTAGGGTTGTCAACCTCCAGGTGGTGGCTGGAGATCTCCTGCTATTACAACTGATCTCCAGGTGATAGAAACCAGTTCCCCTGGAGAAAATGGCTACTTGGCAATCGGACTCTATGGCACTGGTCCCTCTCCAAACCCTGCCTTCCTCAGACTCCACCCCCAAAATCTACGGGTATTTCCCAACCCAGAGCTGGCAACCCTACCCTCTCCAGCCATTTTAGACTAATCCAATGCGAGTAAAAATGTTTTCTTCTAATATCATAAATTTTATTGCATGAGAAAATTATTGGGTATGCAACAATGGCACCACAATTGGTCACTGGAGGGGGGGGAGCATCAGTGAGAAAGCAGCACATGCAGTTGCACATATATTTACTGTAGTCACACACGTTCAGGCACTTTGCATGCAGATGAGCAGTCTGTTGAACATTTAGCTCCAGTGATTGGTTCCCATGAGCAGGAGAAGAACTGTACCACTAGCCAACTAAGTATCTTTGACCATAACTATTGGATCCAAGATGGTGGCCAATTTCTTTACTATAGATAAACTATTTCAGTTCATGGCTGTTAAAGGTATGGGTGGGATCCAGCCAGGTACTCCTCTAAAGCCCGTCAAATTGATCTCTTTATTTTGTTCATGTAGGTCACTTGACTCCCACCATAACATTTTGGGTAGTGAAACAGGACTCTATTCTCCTTTAATGCCATTGCCTAATTATTATTATTTTTTTATAATTATTCATCTCTTGCCCACCAACAAAGTGGTATATAATAATTATGCAATATTTATATGAGACATTTAACAGCATTAAGTAGACACTGTTCTTGCATGGTTTAGACATGTATAACACTCGAATCATGGCTCTATGGTAAGAAATATATCACATCATGCAATACATGGCAAAATTAGGATACTCTAAAATGTAACATAAGTAATATTGAACTGTTGTGCATCTGTACAGCCTATTACTACTACTGCTACTACTACTACTACTACTACTGCAACTACCAATACTACTAAAGATAACCCTTCATAAAGATAAGGAACGAGTTACATTGACAATTTTAGTGGAAGTTGTAGTTATGAGTTACATTGACAATGAGCTACATTGACAATTTTAGTGGCAGTTCTAGCAAGGGCAGCCTTGATCTCTCTGTTTCTCAGACTGTATATAAGCGGGTTGAGCATGGGAGTGAAGACGGTATAAAAAAGGGAGAAGGTTTTATGAAGCTCCTTCCGTGTGTTTGTTTCTGGAAGTAAATAGACACAAATCAGAGACCCATAAAAAAGTGTCACTACGATGAGATGGGAGGAACAAGTGGAGAAGGCCTTCTGCCTGGAAGCCTTGGTCTTCATTTGGAGAATGTTAATGATGATACACAGGTATGAGATCAGGGTAAGTAGAAATGGAGGCAAGGTGTTTATGGAGGCAAAAATGAAAGTTACAAGTTCCACTAAGTGGGTGTTGCTGCAGGAAAGTTTGAACAGAGGGGCTAAGTCACAAAAGAAATGTTCAATTTCATTGGGGCCACAAAATAATAGCTTGAACAAAAGTGATGTTATTACACCGACGTTTAACACACCGGTCATCCAAGAGATGGCAAGAAGCCCGAAACAAATCCTGCCATTCATAAGATATGTGTATCGCAATGGTCTGCATATGGCTAAATATCGATCATAGGACATCACGGCCAGAACGTAACATTCCGTAGATGCTAAAGAACCAAAGAAGAAATATTGTAGAATGCAACCATGAACAGAAATAGTTCTATCCCCAGTCAGCAGACTGAAGAACAGTCTGGGTAGGATGGTTGATGTGTAGCAAATCTCCAAACAGGACAAATTCCCTAGGAAGAAATACATGGGGGTGTGGAGATGCCCATCGCTGACAACAAGCACAACGATGACGAGATTGCCAGCCACAGTAAGCATGAAGATTGTGAGGAAAGCCAGGAAAAGAAGAGTTTGAAGCTCCGGGTGATCGCTGAATCCCAGGAGAATGAAGATTGTGTTGGCGGTGAGATTTGTTCTGTTCTGTATTAGCTGTAGGAAATAAAGGATTTTATAAAATAAAGCTTGGATTAAAAACAATAGTGCAAGGAATGGAATTTGTACACACACCAGGTAAGAAAGACTCCTGTAACTGGATGCATTTGTGCAGGGAATAAAAAGACTTTGGTTAGATCCAGCAAGAGGTAGTAGTTGAACCTGGACCCAGGTTCAAATTCCAACTTGAGTTGGTCACTGGATGACCTTGAGCCAGGCATTCTCTTCAGATTAATTTACCCTACAGGACTATTGCAACAATAAAACGGGAGTATATGAGAACTATACAAGCCACCCTGAATTCCAATGGGATAAAAGTGAGATACGTATTTTATGAACTGGGACTCTAGCGCCAAAAAGAAAATTACATTGTCATATTAAAGGTATATGGGATGAACAGGTGACCTGCTAGAGTAACCATTGTGCAAAAGGAATGGCAGGCAAAGGTGTTGATGGGTCTAAATTCCTTCTTGAAATGCTTTCCTGATGGAAATGATAGCTCTGAACAGCAGGTGGGGATCGAATCGCAAACCACATGCAAATTTACTCCACCGGCCTAAAAAATTGTGCAGGGGGCTCCTTAGTCTATTCATTAGTTATGGTGAGACATAGCCACTACCTAACAAAGGACTAGCAAAAACCTGTGCTTTGGACTGCCAAACCTTTATGGATTATGAATGACCATGCCAATGATCAATAATATTATTTTGTACCTTTTCAGTTACACAAATGGGTTTTTTTATATTGGTCTCTTGCTCTGAATTTTGATGTAGTTTGGCACTTTGATCATACGGTTGCTGAGTTGTTTTGTGTTGCCCCAGAAGGCTGGACCAAAACCAACGGGTTGAAATTAAACCAAAAGAGGTTCTGGCTAAACATTAGGAAGAACTTTTTTACAGTTAGGGCAGTTCCTCAGTGGAACAGGCTTCCCCAAGAGTTGGTGAGATCTTCTTCACTGGAGGTTTTTAAATAGAGGCTAGATGTCCATATGTCAGCCATTCTGATTCTATGACCTTAGACAGATCATGAGAGGGAGGGCAGGAAGGGTCGCATCAGTGTTTGGCTCTCGGGGCCCTTCCGAAAGGGTGCTTCGGGAACCCTCATTGGAGCTGCAGGACAGTCACTCATGAGTACACAGTGATTTCTTCAGCTCCCACTCCTGGTAGTCATTTCACTGTACTTGCTAAAAGTCCTGCTATGAATCTATCCTCCCGCTGTCCCTTGCAAATCATTCCAAACTGCATTGTCAAATGTCATCAGCAACTGATGCAAAAGAAGCATGCCATTTAAATGCAAGTTCATGTGATCTTCGAATTTGGGCCTTCTGAACTTATCATTAAGACATTATTTAACATCCTTTCATGCAATCCCTGCTCAACTGTGGCAACAGAATAGCAGACCATTAACTGGGGAAGGTCATCGTTATGAAGACCTGCTTGAAACCCCCAAGTGTCTGGCTGGTCATTACTGGAAACCAGCCAAAGAAATAGAAGAAGAAGAAGAATTGGTTTTTATAGCCCGATTTTCTCTACCTTTTAAGGAGTCTCAGACTGGCTTCCCTTCCCTTCCTCCCCCTACAACAGACACCTTGTGAGGTAGGTGGGGCTGAGAAAGCTTAACCTTGATTTAGAAGGATCAGCAGCCCTTTTTTTGGGAGCTATAAAAATCATTTAAAGTTAAAAATACTTAACAATACTAAAAAAATTGCAAAAGTTTAAATACTATTGAAGCAATTACTGCTTAAAATTTATCCTAAAAAGATTGTAAACCTCCCTAATTGTATGCTTCTAACACATGAGGCTGAGGAAGCTATGCTTTGGTGAAAGTGCTACAAGAGTATCCGGAATAGCGTTTCCTCCTTCTTTGGATTGGACCTTGTCCCAACTAATCTTTGACAGTGTCGACCACATTTGGATTTGAAGAAAAGTTGCCTCTGATAGACTTTTGGACTTGCTATTAGGCTTTTGATAACTTATTGTAAATAATTGTATATATTTGCACACCTTGTGGTTGTTTTTTCACTGTTAATATGTTGTCAATGAATTGTTGAATATATTGAGTTGTGCTGGTTTCTTTCTCTTAACCTCCAGGTGGTGGCTGGAGATCTCCTGCTATTACAACTGATCTCCAGGTGATAGAAACCAGTTCCCCTGGAAAAAATGGCTACTTGGCAATTGGACTCTATGGCACTGGTCCCTCTCCAAACCCTGCCTTCCTCAGACTCCACCCCCAAAATCTCCGGGTATTTCCCAACCCAGAGCTGGCAACTAGGGCTGTCAATTCGGTTCGGTCCGAACTGAAAATCAACCGAATTTCCCCTGATTCAGTGATTTTCTGTTCGGACGGATCCGAACTCAAAACTGGCGGGCAACCGGGGGGGCCGAATTCAGCGAGTTCGGGAGTTCGCGAATAAATTCGGCCAATTCGGCCCCCCTTCAGGGGAGCCCGCTGAAAGGCGCGGGCTGCCCTTTAAACTGATCTGAGCCTCCCAGCTGGGAGGCGCAGGTCAGTTTAAAGGGCAGCCCGCCCCCCTTCAGCGGGCTCCGCTGGAGAGGCGCGGGCTGTCATTTAAACTCATCTGCACCTCCCGGCCGGGAGGTGCAGATGAGTTTAAATGACAGCCCGCGCCCCTTCAGCGGGCTCCGCTGGAGATGCGCGGGCTGTCGTTTAAACTCATTTGCACCTCCCGGCCGGGAGGCGCAGATGAGTTTAAATGACAGCCCGCCCCCCTTCAGCGGGCTCCGCTGGAGAGGCGCAGGCTGTCATTTAAACTCATCTGCGCCTCCCAGCTGGGAGGCTCAGATGAGTTTAAAGGGCAGCCCGCCCCCCTTCAGCGGGCTCCGCTGAAGGAGGGCGGGCTGCCCTTTAAACTCATCTGTGCCTCCTGGCCGGGAGGCGCAGATGAGTTTAAATGACAGCCCGCCCCCCTTCAGCGGGCTCCGCTGGAGAGGCGCGGGCTGTCATTTAAACTCATCTGCGCCTCCCGGCCAGGAGGCGCAGATGATTTTAAATGACAGCCCGCCCCCCTTCAGCGGGCTCCGCTGGAGAGGCGCGGGCTGTCATTTAAACTCATCTGTGCCTCCCGGCCGGAAGGCGCAGATGAGTTTAAAGGGCAGCCCGCCCCCCTTCAGCGGGCTCCGCTGGAGAGGCGCTGGCTGCCCTTTAAACTGACCTGCGCCTCCCAGCTGGGAGGCTCAGATCAGTTTAAAGGGCAGCCCGAGCCTCTCCAGCGGAGCCCGCTGAAGGGGGGCGGGCTGCCCTTTAAACTGATCTGCGCCTCCCAGCTGGGAGGCTCAGATCAGTTTAAAGGGCCCCCGCGCGCCTTCAGGGAATCCCTCTGAAGGCGCGCTGGGGCCGAATTTCCCCCCGAACTCCGGATCCCCCCGAATTACCGGGGATCCGAAGCGGGGGAGTTCGGACTTCGGCACGTACCGAACCCACAAGGGTCAAATTCAGCCGAATCCGAACTGTACCGAATTTTTTTTTTTGACAGCCCTACTGGCAACCCTACCCATTCCAGCCATTTTAGACTAATCCAATGTGAGTAAAAATGTTTTCTTCTAATATAATACATTTTATTGCATGAGAAAATTATTGGGTATGCAGCAATGGCACCAGAATTGGTCACTGGAAGGGGGAAAGCATCAGTGAGAAAGCAGCACATGCAGTTGCACATATATTTACTGTAGTCACACATGTTCAGGCTCTTTGCATGCAGATGAGCAGTCTGTTGAACATTTAGTTCCAGTGATTGGTGCCCATGAGCAGGAGAAGAACTATACCACTAGCCAACTAAGTATCTTTGACCATAACTATTGGATCCAAGATGGTGGCCAATTTCTTTACTATAGATAAACCATTTCAGTTCATGGCTGTTTAAGGTATGGGTGGGATCCAGCCAGGTACTCCTCTAAAGCCCGCCAAATTGATCTCTTTATTTTGTTCATGTAGGTCACTTGACTCCCACCATAACATTTTGGGTAGTGAAACAGGACTCTATTCTCCTTTAATGCTGTTGCCTAATTAATATTATTTTTTATAATTATTCATCTCTTGCCCACCAACAAAATAGTATATAATAATTATGCAATATTTATATGAGACATTTAACAGCATTAAGTAGACACTGTTCTTGCATGGTTTAGACATGGATAACACTTGAATCATGGCTCTATGGTAAGAAATATATCACATCATGCAATACATGGCAGAATTAGGATACTCTAAAGCACACTGTAACATTAAGTAATATTGAACTGTTGTGCATCTGTACAGCCTACTACTACTACTACTACTACTACTACCATTGCAACTACCAATACTACTAAAGATAACCCTTCATAAAGATAAGGAACGAGTTACACTGACAATTTTAGTGGAAGTTGTAGTTATGAGTTACATTGACAATGAGCTACATTGACAATTTTAGTGGCAGTTCTAGCAAGGGCAGCCTTGATCTCTCTGTTTCTCAGACTGTATATAAGAGGGTTGAGCATGGGAGTGAAGACGGTATAAAAAAGGGAGAAGGTTTTATGAAGCTCCTTCAGAGTTTTAGTTTCCGGAAGTAAATAGACACAAATCAGAGACCCATAAAAAAGTGTCACTACGATGAGATGGGAGGAACAAGTGGAGAAGGCCTTCTGCCTGGAAGCCTTGGTCTTCATTTGGAGAATGTTGATGATGATACACAGGTATGAGATCAGGGTAAGTAGAAATGGAGGCAAGGTGTTTATGGAGGCAAAAATGAAAGTTACAAGTTCCACTAAGTGGGTGCTGCTGCAGGAAAGTTTGAACAGAGGGGCTGAGTCACAAAAGAAATGTTCAATTTCATTGGGGCCACAAAATAATAGCTTGAACAAAAGTGATGTTATTACACCGACGTTTAACACACCGGTCATCCAAGAGATGGCAAGAAGCCCGAAACAAATCCTGCCATTCATAAGATATGTGTATCGCAATGGTCTGCATATAGCTAAATATCGATCGTAGGACATCACGGCCAGAAGGTAACATTCCGTAGATGCTAAAGAACCAAAGAAGAAATATTGTAGAATGCAACCATGAAGAGAAATAGTTCTATCCCCAGTCAGCAGACTGAAGAACAATCTGGGTAGGATGGTTGATGTGTAGCAAATCTCCAAGCAGGACAAATTCCCTAGGAAGAAATACATGGGGGTGTGGAGATGCCCATCGCTGGCAACAAGCACAACGATGACGAGATTGCCAGCCACAGTAAGCATGAAGATTGTGAGGAAAGCCAGGAAGAGAAGAGTCTGAAGCTCTGGGTGATCGCTGAATCCCATGAGAATGAAGATTGCGTTGGCAGTGAGATTTGTTCTGTTCTGTATTAGCTGTAGGAAATAAAGGATTTGCTTGATTTAAAAACAATAGTGCAAGGAATAGAATTTGTACACACACCAGGTAAGAAAGACTCTTGTAACTGGATGCATTTGTGCAGGGAATATAAAGATTTTGGTTAGATCCAGCAAGAGGTAGTAGTTGAACCTGGACCCAGGTTCAAATTCCAACTTGAGTTGGTCACTGGATGACCTTGAGCCAGGCATTCTCTTCAGATTAATTTATCCCACAGGACTATTGCAACAATAAAAAGGGAGTATATGCGAAGTATACAAGCTACCCTGAATTCCCATGGAATAAATGTGAGATACGGATTTCATGAACTAGGACTCTGGCGCCAAAAAGAAAATTACATTGTCACATGAAAGGTATATGGGATGAACAGGTGACCTGCTAGAGTAACCATTGTGCAAAAGGAATGGCAGGCAAAGGTGTTGATGGGTCTAAATTCCTTCTTGAAATGCTTTCCTGATGGAAATGATAGCCCTGAACAGCAGGTGGGGATCGAATCGCAAACCACATGCAGATTTATGCCACTGGCCTAAAAAAACAGTGCAGGGAGCTCCTCAGTCTATTCATTAGTTATGGTGAGACATCATGTTTGCCACTACCTAATAAAAGGACTAGCAAAAACCTGTGCTTTGGACTGCCACACCTTTTTGGATTATGAATGACCATGCCAATGATCAATAATATTATTTTGTACCTTTTCAGTTACACAAATGGGTTTTCTTATATTGGTCTCTTGCTCTGAATTTTGATGTAGTTTGGCACTTTGATCATACAGTTGCTGTCTGAGTTGTTTTGTGTTGCCCCTGAAGGTTGGACCAAAACCAACGGGTTGAAATTAAACCAAAAGAGGTTCTGGCTAAACATTAGGAAGAACTTTCTTACAGTTAGAGCAGTTCCTCAGTGGAACAGGCTTCCCCAGGAGGTGGTGGGATCTTCTTCACTGGAGGTTTTTAAAGAGAGGCTAGATGTCCATATGTCAGCAATTCTGATTCTATGACCTTAGACAGATCATGAGAGGGAGGGCAGGAAGGGTTGCATCAGTGTTTGGCTCTCGGGGCCCTTCCAAAAGGGTGCTTAGGGAACCCTCATTGGAGCTGCAGATATTGTGTATGTTACCCTATGGTTTTGGCCCTTTGTTAGAATTGGTGAGAAGCTATTTTGTCCCTGAGAGGGAGCCAAATGAGGGACCTGAGAAAAAGGGTTTCTGAGGTGAAAGGAATTTTCACACACACACACACACACACACACACACACACACACACCATTAACAAACGCAGGTCCCATACTTTCTTCTCTCAGATAGGGTTGGTGGGAGAAACTAGGGCTACGTTTTGAGAGGGGTGGAAAAAAGGACAGCTGTGGTGCCCACTTCCCCCCATTTCCTAATATGGGGCAGGGGTGGCCAGTATGCAAAAGAAATGTAATTTCAAAATAACTTCCAGACCCCTCCCCAACAACCTATAACCATTCATGAGCAGAACCTAAATACAAGTAGGGTTTAATTCAATAAGGAGGGATGGGAAATCAAAGCAGGACACATGTATTAAAAAAAACTCCAACTTAGACATGACAACTGAAAAGTGGGAACCAAAAAGATAAGAGGCTTTTACTGTCTCTCTGAGGCTATCTGCGGGTCTCACACTCAGCCTTTGCTGCAGCTTGGCTGGCTCTCTGGTGCTCCAGATCTCCAAAGGTTGCAGCTCTGAGGAGCCTTCTCGTGCTTCATTGTTCTCTGCACAGGGCCCAGAAGACTTCCATCTCCACTTTTCTCCTCAACAACAAAAATATCCTTTCACCTCAGAAGCCTTTCCTTCAGGCCCTTCCTAGGCTCCCTCTCATGGACAAAATACCTTCACCCCAATCTCCCACAGAGGTCTGAACCCTCAGGGAATAGTGGCTCCTTTGACTGACAGTAACTGATGGCCAGCAGGCGGCCAGCTTGAAAAGTGAAAGGAGCCGTTCCATCACCTCATGTGCAAGCCACTTTGTGTGATGATACAGATCCATAGATATGTAGAAATAAGATTCTCTGCAGGCTGATGGAGAAAACTGAGATTGTAAATAGAGTTGATTTACCTCAAAGTGAATTTCAGTAGGTGGATGAATATGAGAAATAGTCGTTCTGCTTCCCATTTTTGGATCTGAGGATCACAGTGCACACTCCTCTTCTCTTTTGTGTCCAGTGTACACTTCAGCTGATTTGCCAACTTTCACTTGGAGTTTATGGAAAGGCTAAGCTAAACCCCTTTTATCTTCTACACCTGTAAGCAAACACAAAGTAGAGCCTTTGGTTGCATTGCTGGAGCAAATGCTTCTCCCAACAAAATGGGTTGAATAAACATCTATCCTCAAGGGAAGAAGGAACTCAGAGGATTTGTACCTCAGAGGGAAGCTGCCTCCATTACAGGTATGAAAGTTTAATTGGACAGCAAATTGTGTAGACACATAAGGGTAATTGATGGCCCTCGCCTAGGGTTGCCAACCTCCAGATGGTTGCTGGAGATTTCCCACTATTACAACTGATCTCCAGCTGATAGAATTCAGTCCCCCTGCAGAAAATGGCCACTTTGGGAATTGGACTCTATGGCATTGAAGTCCCTCTCCAAACCCCACCCTCCTTAGAGTCCATCCCCCATATTGAAATTCCTGTTTAATGTCAGAATGTATGCATTTCAAATCGTACCCCTTTAGATTCTTTACTCATCAGCAGTATGTAAAATAAATGAGCTTAAAGTGGGAAATCTATTACTTCATGTAGAATGTCATGCTAATAGCAATGCTAAAATGTGGGACAAGGATTAGGCTGTAGCTCCTTCTTCCTCTCGTTAACAATAAAACAAAAACAGCCACCATTAAGGGAAGGTAAGAGCTATATTGACAATTTTAGTTGCAGTTCTAAAAAAAGCAGCCTTGACCTCTCTGTTTCTCAGACTGTATATAAAAGGGTTAAGCATGGGAGTGTAGACCGTGTAAAACAGGGAGAAGATTCGATGAAGCCCCTTCAGCATGGTAGTTTCTGGAAGTACATAGACACAAATCAGAGACCCATAGAAAAGAATCACTACAGCGAGGTGGGACGAACAAGTGGAGAAGGCCTTCTGCCTCGAAGCCTTGGTCTTCATTTGGAGGATGGTGATGATAATATTAATGTATGAGATCAGGGTAAGTAAGAAGGGGAGTACAGTGTTTATGGAGGAAAAAATGAAAATGACCAGTTCTGCTAAGTCAGTGTTGCTGCAGGAGAGCTTTAACATGGGGGCTAGGTCACAAAAGAAATGCTCAATTTTGTTGGGACCGCAAAACATTAACTGCCACAAGAGTGAAGTGACTATGCTAACATTTAGCAGCCCACTCATCCAAGAGATGGCAATAAGCCAAATGCAGACTCGGCTATTCATGAGAGATGTGTACCTCAGAGGTTTACAGATGGCTAAGTATCGGTCATATGACATCACGGCCAAGAGATAACACTCTGCAACTGCTAAGACAACAAAGAAGAGGTATTGTCCCATGCAACCATGAACCGAAATGATTCTATCTCCTGTCAGCAGACTGAAGAGCAATCTGGGTAGGATGGTGGATGTGTAGCAGATCTCCAAGCATGACAGGTTCCCTAGGAAGAAATACATGGGGGTGTGGAGATGCTCATCACTGACAACAAGCACAACAATGATGAGATTGCCAGCTACAGTAAGCATGTAGATTGTGAGGAAAGCCAGGAAGAGAAGCATCTGAAGCTCTGGGTGATCGCTGAATCCCAGGAGAATGAAGATTGTGTTGGCAGTGAGGTTTGTTCTGTTCTGTATTAGCTGTAGGAAATAAAGGATTTTATAAAATAAAGCTTCAATTAAAAACAATAGTGCACAGAATGGAATTTGTACACACAATAGACAATAAAGACACCTGGCAACTGGATAAATTTGTGCAGGGAATATAAAGACTTTGGTTAGATCCAGCAAGGGGTAGTAGTTGAACCTGGACCCAGATTCAAATTCCAACTTGAGTTGATCACTGGATGACCTTGAGCCAGGCATTCTCTTCAGGACTATTCCCACAGCACTATTCCCTTCAGGACTATTCCCACAGGACTATTGCAACAATAAAAAGGGAGTATATGAGAACCACACAAGCCACCCTGAAGTCTAATGGGATAAAAGTGAGATACATATTTTATGAACTAGGCCTCTGGTGCCAAAATGAAAATTACATTTCAGAGCTGCAGGACATCTGTACAGCCTACTACTACTACTATACATCTGTACAGCCTACTACTACTACTACTAAAACTACCAATACAACTTAAAATAAACCTTCATAAAGATAAGGTATGAGTTACATTGACAATTTTAGTGGCAGTTCTAACAAGGGCAGCCTTGATCTCTCTGTTTCTCAGACTGTATATAAGAGGGTTGAACATTGGAGTGAAGCTGGTATAAAAAAGGGAGAAGGTTTTATGAAGCTCCTTCCATGTGTTTGTTTCCGGAAGTAAACAGACACAAATCAGAGACCCATAAAAAAGTGTCACTACAATGAAATGGGAGGAACAAGTGGAGAAGGCCTTCTGTCTGGAAGCCTTGGACCTCATTTGGAGAATATTGATGATGATACACAGATATGAGATGAGGGTAAGTAGAAATGGAGGCAAGGTGTGTATGGAGGCAAAAATGAAAGTTACAAGTTCCACTAAGTGGGTGCTGTTGCAGGAAAGTTTGAACAGAGGGGCTAAGTCACAAAAGAAATGTTCAATTTCATTGGGGACACAAAATAACAAAAGTGGTGTTATTACACTGACATTTACCACACCGGTCATCCAAGAGATGGCAAGAAGCCCAAAACAAATCCTGCCATTCATAAGATATGTGTTTCGCAATGGTCTGCATATGGGTAAATATCGATCGTAGGACATCACGGCCAGAAGGTAACATTCCGTAGATGCTAAAGAACCAAAGAAGAAATATTGTAGAATGCAACCATGAACAGAAATAGTTCTATCCCCAGTCAGCAGACAGAAGACCAATCTGGGTATGATGGTTGATGTGTAGCAAATCTCCAAGCAGGACAAATTCCCTAGGAAGAAATACATGAGGGTGTGGAGATGCCCATCGCTGACAACAAGCACAACGATGACGAGATTGCCAACCACAGTAAGCATGAAGATTGTGAGGAAAGCCAGGAAGAGAAGAGTCTGAAGCTCTGGGTGATAGCTGAATCCCAGGAGAATGAAGATTGTGTTGGCAGTGAGATTTGTTCTGTTCTGTATTAGCTGTAGGAAATAGGGCTGTTGATTCGGTTCGGCCCGAACTGAAAAACAGCCGAATTTCCCCTGATTCAGTGGTTTTTAGTTCGGGACGAACCGAACTCAAAAATGGAGGGCAACCGGGGGAGCTGAATTCAGCGAGTTCGGGAGTTCACGAATAAATCCGGCCAATTCGGGGCTGCAGTAAGCAGCATAACCGTCAGTAAGCAGCATTCTCCTTCCCCGGCCAATCGGTGTCCAAGCTGGGTCTTCTTCTGGCCAATCAGTCAGGATTGAGTACTGGAGGAATCAGCTGATGTGCGGCCCAGCCGGGAAGAGAGAGAGAGGGAAATCCTCGTGTGTGGGGGGGTGCTTGTGCACATTCACTCCTTTCTGTGGCTGCAGGGGGTGTATTTTTGGGGGTACAGACCCCAAACTTTCAGTGGAGCTTCAGATGAGCCTTTGTAAGATACCCCTTAAGTTTTGTAAACATTGGGTCAGGGGGTCTCGAGATATGGGCTCCACCCCTTTTCCCTCCCCCCTTTTCCATTTCCGTGGCTGCAGGGGGCGCTTTTTTGGGGATACAGCCCCCAAACTTTCAGCATAGCTTCAGACAATCCTTCTTAAGATACCACCCAAGTTTTGTAAAGATGGGTTCAGTGGGGGCAGAAATATTGGCTCCCCCCTTTTCTCTTTCCGTGGCTGCAGGGGGCGCATTTTTTGGGGTGCAGATTCCAAACTTTGAGCGGAGCTTCAGACAAGCCTTAAGAGACCACCCAAGTTTTGTAAACAATGGGTCAGGGGGTCCCGAGATATGGGCTTTCCCCTTTCCCCTTTTCCCTATTGGGATGAATGGATCAGCTGATCCTGTATGCATCTCCAGAGCAAAATGTCCCCTGCCGAATTGGAATCATCTTGGATTACAAGTCCTCCCCAGCCCCTCCAGATGGAACAGAAGACAGCCACAGTAATACCCCTTTGGGGGCTTTAATCAATAATTTTTCTCCTTTGTGTGTGTGTGTGTGGGGGGGAAGCAGAGTCTGTGTGTGTGTGGGGAGGGAGCAGTTTCTGTGGGTGGGGGGGGGGAAGCCAAAGGGGGCTTTTGCCGGTTCTGCCTGGGGGTGTGTTCCCCCTCGAGTCTCTCTCTCCCTGGTTTGAGGGGGCGTTTCAGTTGTGTGTCTTCAGGTTTTCCCTCATTCATAAGAGCGGTTAGGTCTATTTGGATGCTTGCTCAAAACTGGTTTTCAAATGGTGACTTAAAGAATGCATTTGGAGTCCCGTGCAAAAGGGGAAATTCCACCCCTCCTGCTCATTATGCATAGCTAGCTGCCTCTGTCCCTTTCCATGGTTTGCAAAATCCCAGGTGTCAGGTTGCTTTGCACAGTTGTAAAGGTTTTGCTTTACAAGGCTGTGTTGGTTTGCAGTCGTGTTGCTTTGCAGTTGTTTGCTTTGCAAACTTCTCAGCTGTTTGTCGGGGCTGGGAGCTTTGTGCGTGGGCGGCAAGCTCTGCTCAGAGATGCACATTAAGGGTGGGGGGACCCCTTTCGGGGCCCATATCTCAGCCCCCCCTGACCCAATCTTTACAAAACTTGGGGGGTCTTTCAAGAAACGTCCTTTGAAGCTCCGCTGAAAGTTTGGGACCTCTACCCCCAAAAATGCCCCCCCAGAGCCGCAGAAAGGCACGGTTGTGTTTTTAATGGCTTTATTCGGCCGAATTTTTTTTCCTGAACTTTGAATTCCCGCTGAATTGCATGGACCCGAAGCGGGGGAGTTCGGACTTCGGCATATCCCGAATCTAAATGGGCCGAATTCAGCCGAATCCGAACTATACCAAATTTTTTAAAATTCAACAGCCCTAGTAGGAAATACAGGATTTTATAAAATAAAGCTTGGATTAAAAACAATAGTGCAAGGAATGGAATTTGTACACACACCAGGTAAGAAAGACTCCTGTAACTGGATGCATTTGTGCAGGATGCATTTGAACTAGGATTCTGGCACTAAAAATAAAATAAAATTGTTCCATTAAAGTTATATGGGATGAAACACCTGGCAACTGGATAAATTTGTGCAGGGAATACAAAGATTTTGGTTAGATGTAGCAAGCCTGGACCCAGGTTCAAATCCCAACTTGAAGTGTTCACTGGATGACCTTGAGACAGGCATTCTCTTCAGATTTATTTACCCCACAGGACTATTGCAACAATAAAAAGGGAGTATATGAGAAGTATACAAGCCACCCTGAATTCCAATGGAATAAACACGAGATACGTATTTCATGAACTAGGACTCTGGAACCAAAAAGAAAATTACATTGTCACATTGAAGGTATATGGGATGAGTAGGTGACGTGCTACAATAATCATTGTGCAAAAGGAATGGCAGGGAAAGGTGTTGATGGGTCTAAATTCCTTCTTGAAATGCTTTCCTGATGGAAATGATAGCTCTGAACAGCAGGTGGGGATCGAATCGCAAACCACATGCAGATTTACGCCACTGGCCTAAAAAAACTGTGCAGGGGGCTCTTTAGTCTATTCATTAGTTATGGTGAGACATCATGTTTGCCACTACCTAACAAAGGACTAGCAAAAACCTGTGCTTTGGACTGCCAAACCTTTATGGATTATGAATGACCATGCCAATGATCAATAATATTATATTGTTCCTTTTCAGTTACACAAATGGGTTTTCTTATATTGGACTCTTGCTCTGAATTTTGATGTAGTTTGGCACTTTGATCATACGGTTGCTGTCTGAGTTGTTTTGTGTTGCCCCAGAAGGTTGGACCAAAACCAACGGGTTGAAATTAAACCAAAAGAGGTTCTGGCTAAACATTAGGAAGAACTTTCTTACAGTTAGAGCAGTTCCTCAGTGGAACAGGCTTCCCCAAGAGGTGGTGGGATCTTCTTCACTGGAGGTTTTTAAGCAGAGGCTAGATGTCCATATGTCAGCAATTCTGATTCTGTGACCTTAGACAGATCATGAGAGGGAGGGCAGGAAGGGTCGCATCACTGTTTGGCTCTTGGGGCCCTTCCGAAAGGGTGCTTAGGGAACCCTCATCGGAGCTGCAAGACAGTCACTCATGAGTACACAGTGATTTCTTCAGCTCCCACTCCTGGTAGTCATTTCACTGCACTTGCTAAAAGTCCTATTGTGGCTCTCTCCTCCTGCCATCTCTTGCAAATCATTCCAAACTGCATTGTCAACAGCAACTGATGCAAAAGAAGCATGCAATTTAAATGCAAGTTCGTTTGATCTTCGAATTTGGGCTTTCTGAACTCATGATTAAGCCATTATTTTACATCTTTTCAGGCAATCTCTGATCAACTGCGACAACAGAATAGCAGACCATTAACTGGGGAAGGTCATCATTATGAAGACTTGCTTGAAACCCCCAAGTTTCTGGCTGGCCGCTACTGGAAACCAGCCAAAGAAATAGAAGAAGAAGAAGAGTTGGTTTTTATACCCCGATTTTCTCTACCTTTTAAGGAGTCTCAGACTGGCTTCCCTTCCCTTCCTCCCTCTACAACAGACACCTTGTGAGGTAGGTGGGGCTGAGAAAGTTCAGAGAGAAATGTGACTGGCCTAAGGTCACCCAACAGGCTGCATGTAGAGGAGATGGGAAACAAAACTGGCTCAGCAGATTAGAGTCCACCTCTCTTAACCACTACACCATGCTGGCTCTTATGGTTCTACAGCTTTTAACTACCCGCTCCCATCATATTGTCTGTTGAAACTTCCCGAGGCAGAAGGTGCGAGGAATATCCCCTATGGGAAGATGGATGACAGACCTGAGTGGAGAAAGGCTGTTATACTTCCAAGGATGGCTGGCAATTGTCTTTTCTGCTTCATATCATTGACCCAGCATTGTCAACATACTTGCCAGAAAGGTTAGCCAGGAAACACTCCTCTACAGTGAAGAAGATGCAGAGCCAGCTTCTGCCTCTCTGAAGGGTACTCTGTTCTCTGGATAGTAGATCTTAGATCTGAGGTGTGTTCTGCAATATAACTTGATGGTCAAATGACAGGTAGCATTAAAATGTGGAGATTCTCCCTCTCTTTTACAGCACTCAAAAAGGAATAGCTGCCCTTTTTAGCCTTGGTAGGGCTGCAGTCATGTGTGCAAATTGCTTTATGGAGTACCAGAAGCCATTCCTGTGCTTTTGAAGGCAGATATTGTGTATGTAACCCTATGGTTTTGGCCCTTTGTTAGAATTGGTGAGAAGCTATTTTGTCCCTGAGAGGGAGCCAAATGAGGGACCTGAGAAAAAAAGGTTTCTGAGGTGAAAGAGATTTTCACACACACACACACGCACACAAACACACACACACACACCATTAACAAACGCAGGTCCCATACTTTCTTCTCTCAGATAGGGTTGGTGGGAGAAACTAGTGTTACGTTTAGAGAGGGGTGGAAAAAAGGACAGCTGTGGTGCCCACTTCCCCCCATTTCCTAATATGGGGCAGGGGTGGCCAGTATGCAAAAGAAATGTAATTTCAAAATAACTTCCAGACCCCCTCCCCAACAACCTATAACCATTCATGAGCAGAACCTAAATACAAGTAGGGTTTAATTCAATAAGGAGGGATGGGAAATCAAAGCAGGACACACGTATTAAAAAAAAACCCTCCAACTTAGACATGACAACTGAAAAGTGGGAACCAAAAAGATAAGAGGCTTTTACTGTCTCTCTGAGGCTATCTGCGGGTCTCACACTCAGCCTTTGCTGCAGCTTGGCTGGCTCTCTGGTGCTCCAGATCTCCAAAGGTTGCAGCTCTGAGGAGCCTTCTCGTGCTTCATTGTTCTCTGCACAGGGCCCAGAAGACTTCCATCTCCACTTTTCTCCTCAACGACAAAAATATCCTTTCACCTCAGAAGCCTTTCCTTCAGGCCCTTCCTAGGCTCCCTCTCATGGACAAAATACATTCACCCCAATCTCCCACAGAGGTCTGAACCCTCAGGGAATAGTGGCTCCTTTGACTGATGGTCAGCAGGCGGCCAGCTTGAAAAGGGAAAGGAGCCGTTCCATCACCTCATGTGCAAGCCACTTTGTGTGATGATACAGATCCATAGATATGTAGAAATAAGATTCTCTGCACGCTGATGGAGAAAACTGAGATTGTAAATAGAGTTGATTTACCTCAAAGTGAATTTCAGTAGGTGGATGAATATGAGAAATAGTCGTTCTGCTTCCCATTTTTGGATCTGAGGATCACAGTGCACCCTTCTCTTCTCTTTTGTGTCCAGTGTACACTTCAGCTGATTTGCCAACTTTCACTTGGAGTTTATGGGAAGGCTAAGCTAAACCCCTTTTATCTTCTACACCTGTAAGCAAACACAAAGTAGTGCCTTTGGTTGCATTGCTGGAGCAAATGCTTCTCCCAACAAAACAGGTTGAATAAACATCTATCCTCAAGGGAAGAAGGAACTCAGAGGATTTGTACCCCAGAGGGAAGCTGCCTCCATTACAGGTATGAAAGTTTAATTGGACAGCAAATTGTGTAGACACATGAGGGTAATTGATGGCCCTCGCCTAGGTTTGCCAACCTCCAGATGGTTGCTGGAGATCTCCCACTATTACAACTGATCTCCAGCTGATAGAAATTGGTCCCCCTGCAGAAAATGGCCACTTTGGGAATTGGACTGTATGGCATTGAAGTCCCTCTCCAAACCCCACCCTCATTAGAGTCCATCCCCCATAATAGTCAGATATTCCCCAACTCGGAGCTGGCAACCCTACCCATACCATTGTAGCTGAATCCAATGCAAGTAAAAATGTTTTCTTGTAATATCATACACTTACATTGCATGAGAAAATTATTGGGAATACAGCTGTGGTACCAGATTTGGTCACTGGAAGGGGGGGGAAGTATCAGTGAGAAAGTAGCCCATGTAATTGCACATATCTTTACTGTAGTCAAATATATTCAGGCTCTTTGCATGCAGATGAGTAGTCTGTTGAACATTTGGCTCCAGTGATTGGTGACCATGAGCAGGAGAAGAACTGTACTACCAGCCAACTAAGTATCCTTGAACATAACTATTGGATCCAAGATGGTGGCCAATTTCTTTACTATAGATAAAACTATTTCAGTTCATAGCCGTTAAAAGTATGGGTTGGATTCAGCTAGGCGCTCCCCTAAGTCTTGCCAAATTGCTCTTTTTATTAAACCCTAAAGGGTTTTGTTCATGTAGGTCCTATGACTCCCACTATAGCCTTTTGGTAGCCAAACAGAACTCTGTCCTCCTTTAATGCTGTTGCCCAATGATGATTTTTTTTTTAAAAAAAAATATTCTCCTCTTGCCAACCAACAAAATGGTAGATAATAATTATGTAATATTTATATGAGACATTTCACAGCATTAAGTAGACACTGTTCTTGCATGATTTAGACATGTATAACACTCGAATCATGGCTCTGTGGTAAGAAATATATTGCATCATGCAAGTCATGGCAAAATTAAGATACTCCAAAGTACACTGTAATTTTAAACAATATTGAACTGTTGTGCATCTGTACAGCTACTACTACTACTACTACTACTACTACTACTACTAAAGATAAACCTTCATAAAGATAAGGAATGAGTTACATTGGCAATTTTAATGGCAGTTCTAGCAAAGGCACCCTTGATCTCTCTGTTTCTCAGACTGTATATAAGAGGGTTGAGCATGGGAGTGAAGACGGTATAAAAAAGGGAGAAGGTTTTATGAAGCTCCTTCCGTGTGTTTGTTTCCGGAAGTAAATAGACACAAATCAGAGACCCATAAAAAAGTGTCACTACGATGAGATGGGAGGAACAAGTGGAGAAGGCCTTCTGCCTGGAAACCTTGGTCTTCATCTGGAAGATGTTGATGATGATACACAGGTATGAGATCAGGGTAAGCAGAAATGGGGGTAAGATGTCTATGGAGGCAAAAATAAAATTTACACGTTCCACTAAGTGTGTGCTGCTGCAGGAAAGTTTGAACAAAGCGGCTATGTCACAAAAGAAATGTTCAATTTCAATGGGGCCACAAAATAATAGCTTGAACAAAAGTGGTGTCATTACACTGACATTTAACAGACCAGTTATCCAAGAGATGGCAAGAAGCCAGAAGCAAATCCTGCCATTCATAAGATATGTGTATCTCAGTGGTCTGCATATGGCTAAATATCGATCGTAGGACATCACAGCCAGGAGGTAACATTCAGTAGATGCTAAAGAACCAAAGAAGAAATATTGGAGAATGCAACCATGAACAGAAATAGTTCTATCCCCAGTCAGCAGACTGAAGAACAATCTGGGTAGGATGGTTGATGTGTAGCAAATCTCCAAGCAGGACAAATTCCCTAGGAATAAATACATGGGGGTGTGGAGGTGTAGATCTGTAACAACAAGCACTATGATGATAATATTTCCAGCCACAGTCAGTAAGTAGATGGCGAGGAAAGACAAGAAGAGAAGAACCTGCAGGTCTGAATTGTCACTGAATCCCAAGAGAATGAAATTTGTGATGATCGTCTGTTTTGTTCTGTTATTTATTTCCTGTTGGAAATAAAGAATTTTATGAGACAAAGCTTGGGTATGTATATATTATATAGAATGATGTTTGTACATGGTATACATGGTTTACGAAAACATAACACATGGTCACTTAATACATTTTTGCACGATATTTGAAGCCTGCATTTAGGACCAAGAAGGCATAATGGTTTGAGTGGATCAAATCCCTCCCAAGTCGTGAAGCTGTAGGAGTAATCATGGTCCACTTGCTCTTGCTTGTTCTAACTTACTTTGTAGGCTTATTAGGAGGATAAAAGCAAGAGATAAAAGGTAAGGAAGGCTGTTTAAGCTGTCCCGAGTTTACTGGAGGAAGGGCAAGATAAAAGTGAACTAGCGTTTCAGTTTACATGGACTCTTCCAGTAATATTCAACCAGATTGGGAGCTCAGGTAGCTGACAAGCAGATATGCCCAGACTCAAAAGGAGTTTTCCACCCTTACACCTGATACTTCCTTCCATTTGGATCACTACCGGAATTCTAATTACGCAGAAAGTCTGTATTGAGCTAGACAAAGGGGATATGATGCTACATTTTCATGCAATCTGTCATTTTCATTTAAAATATCCTTATCCACATTACCTCACTATGGTGTAATTGGCCCAGACTTTTTATTCTCAGTACATCAATTGGGAGAATACATAGAGTAGCTGAAAGCCTGAGTGCAAACCCAATGTCATGCTAATGTAGATCTGACTACACACTGGGTTGGATCTAACCAGTTTTTAAAATCTATCCATCATCTATCTAACATCTATCTCATCTGTCATTTATCGACTGTGAAAAGGATAGAAGATGCAGAGCGAGCTTCTGCCCCTCTGAAGGGTACTCTATTCTCTGGATAGTAGATCTTGGATTTGAAATGTGTTCTGCAATATAACTTGATGGTCAAATGAGAGGCAGCATTAAAGTGTGGAAATTCCCCCTTTCTTTCACAGTATTCAAAAAGGAATTCCTGCCCTTTTTAGTCTTGGTAGGGTTTCAATCATGTGCACAAGATTGCTTTATGGAGTGCCAGAAGCCATTCCTGTGCTACACAGGTATTGTGTACGTAACTCTAGGGCTTTGGCCCTTTGTTGGAGTTGGTGAGAAGCTATTTTGTCCTTGAGAGGGAGCCATATGAGGGGCCTGAGAAAAAAAGGTTTCTGAGGTGAAAGGATCTCTCTCTCTCTCTCTCTCTCTCTCTCTCTCTCTCTCTCTCTCTCTCTCTCTCTCTCTCTCTCTCTCTCTCTCTCTCTCTCTCTCTCTCTCTCTCTCTCTCTCACACACACACACACACACACACACACACACACACACACACACACACACACAATGCAGGTCCCATACTTTCTTCTCTCAGCTAGGGTTGGTGGGAGACACTAGAGTTACGTTTTGAGAGGGGTGGAAAAAAGGAGAGCTGTGGTGCCCACTGTCTCCCATTTCCTAATACGATGCAGGGGTGGCCAGTAACTTCCAGACCCACCCACCCCAACAACCCATAACCATTCGTGAGCAGAACTTAAATACATGTAGGGTTTAATTCAATAAAGAGGGATGGGAAATCAAAGCAGGACACACATATTAAAAACTCCATCTTAGACATGACATTTGAAAAGTGGGGACCAAAAAAGATAAGAGGCTTTTACCGTCTCTCTGTGGCTATCTGCGGGCTCTCACACTCAGTCTTTGCTGTAGCTTGGCTGGCTCTCTGGTGATAGTGCAGATCTCCAAAGGTTGCAGCTCCGAAGAGCCTTCTCATGCTTCAATGTTCTCTGCACAGGGCTTCCACCTCCCCTTTTCTCCTCAACAAAAAAATCCTTTCGCCTCAGAAGCCTTTTCCTCCGGCCCTTCCTAGCTCCCTCTCAGGGACAACATAACTTCACCCCAATCTCCCACAGAGGTCTGAACCCTCGGGGAATAGTGGCTCCTTTGTCTGACAGTCGTGGCTCCTTTGACTGACAGTAACTGATGGTCAGCAGGCGGCCAGCATGAAAAGTGAAAGGCACCCTTCCATCACCTCATGTGGAAGCCACTTTGTGTGATGATACAGAACAATAGATATGTAGGAATAAGATTCACTGCAGGCTGATGGAGAAAACTGAGATTGTAAATAGAGTTGATTTACCTCAACGTGAATTTCAGTAGGTGGATGAATATGAGAAATCGTCTCTCTCCTCCCCATTTTTGGATTTGAGGACCACAGTGCACACACCTCTTCCCTTTTGTGTCCAGTGTGCACTTCGGCTGATTTGTCAACTTTCAGTTAGAGTTTATGGGAAGGCTAAATGAAATTCCTTTTATCTTCTACACCTGTACTCAAACATAAACAGTGCCTTTGGTTACTTGAAAAGGGAAGGATTTGTGCTGGTTGTGTTCCATTGCTGGAGTCAATGCTTCTCCCGACAAAACAGGTTGAATAAACATCTATCCTCAAGGGAAGAAGGAACTCAGAGGATTTGTACCTCAGAAGGAAGCTGCCTCCATTACAGGTATGAAAGTTTAATTGGACAGCAAATTGGGTAGACACGTGAGGGTAATTGATGGCCCACGGCTAGGGTTGCCAACCTCCAGATGGTTGCTGGAGATCTCCCACTATTACAACTGATCTCCAGCTGTTATAAATCAGTCCCCCTGCAGAAAATGGCCACTTTGGGAATTGGACTCTATGGCATTGAAGTCCCTCTCCAAACCCCACCCTCCTTAGAGAGTCCATCCCTCATATCTCCAGGTATTCCCCAACCCGGAGCTGACAACCCTACCCATGCCATTGTAGCTGAATCCAATGCGAGTAAAAATGTTTTCTTGTAATATCATACATTGCATGAGAAAATACTTACATTGCATGAGAAAATTATTGGGAATGCAGCAGTGGTACCAGATTTGGTCACTGGACGGGAGGGGAAATATCAGTGAGAAAGCAGCACATGTAATTGCACATATGTTCAGGCTCTTTGCATGCAGATGAACAGTCTGTTGAACATTTGGCTCCAGTGATTGGTTCCCATGAACAGGATGAGAAGTGTACCAACAGCCAATTAAGTTTCCTTGACCATAACTACTGGATGCAAGATGCTGGCCAATTTCTTTACTATAGATAAAACTATTGCAGTTCATGGCTGTTAAAAGTACGGGTTGGATCCAGCTAGGCGCTCCCCTAAGGCTTGCCAAATTGCTCTCTTTATTAAACATCAAAGGGTTTTGTTCATGTACATTCTATGACTCCCACCATAGCCTTTTGGTAGCCAAACAGAACACCATCCTCCTTTAATGCCGTTGCCCACTAATGATTTTTTTAAAAAATATTCTTCTCTTACCCAACAACAAAGTGGTATATAATAATTATGCAATATTTATATGAGACATTTCACACCATGATGTAGACACTGTTCTTTCATGGTTTAGACAAGTATAACACACTAATTATGGCTCTGTGGTAAGAAATATATTGCATCATGCAAGTCATGGCAAAATTAGGATTCTACAAAGTACAGTGTAACTTTAGCAATATTGAACTGTTGTGCACCTGTACAGGCTACTACTACCATTACTACTACTACTACTACTACTACTAAAGATAAACTTTCATAAAGATAAGGAATGAGTTACGTTGACCATTTTAGTGGCAGTTCTAGCAAAGGCAGCCTTGATCTCTCTGTTTCTCAGACTGTATATAAGAGGGTTGAGCATGGGAGTGAAGACGGTATAAAAAAGGGAGAAGGTTTTATGAAGCTCCTTCAGTGTGTTAGTTTCCGGAAGTAAATAGACACAAATCAGAGACCCATAAAAAAGTGTCACTACGATGAGATGGGAGGAACAAGTGGAGAAGGCCTTCTGCCTGGAAGCCTTGGTCTTCATTTGGAGAATGTTGATGATGATACACAGATATGAGATCAGGGTAAGTAGAAATGGGGGTAAGGTGTCTATGGAGGCAAAAATAAAATTTACACGTTCCACTAAGTGTGTGCTGCTGCAGGAAAGTTTGAACAGAGGGGCTATGTCACAAAAGAAATGTTCAATTTCATTGGGGCCACAAAATAATAGCTTGAACAAAAGCGATGTTATTACGCTGATATTTAACAGACCGGTCATCCAAGAGATGGCAAGAAGCCAGAAGCAAATCCTGCCATTCATAAGATATGTGTATCTCAATGGTCTGCATATGGCTAAATATCGATCGTAGGACATCACAGCCAGGAGGTAACATTCAGTAGATGCTAAAGAACCAAAGAAGAAATATTGGAGAATGCAACCATGAACAGAAATAGTTCTATCCCCAGTCAGCAGACTGAAGAACAATCTGGGTAGGATGGTTGATGTGTAGCAAATCTCCAAGCAGGACAAATTCCCTAGGAATAAATACATGGGGATGTGGAGGTGTAGATCTGTAACAACAAGAACTATGATGACAATATTTCCAGCCACAGTCAGCAAGTAGATGGCGAGGAAAGACAAGAAGAGAAGAACCTGCAGGTCTGAATTGTCACTGAATCCCAAGAGAATGAAATTTGTGACGATAGTTTGATTTGTTCTGTTATTTATTTCCTGTTGGAAATAAAGAATTTTATGAGACAAAGCTTATATTTATATATTGTATAGAATGATATTTGTACATGGTATACACGGTATACAAAAACATAACACATGGAGATTTGATACATTTTTGCACGATATCTGAAGCCTGCATTTAGGACCAAGATGGCATAATGGTTTGAGTGGATCAAATCCCTTTTAAGTGGTGAAGCTGCGTGAGTAATCATGGTCCAGTTGCTCTTGCTTGTTCTAACTTACTTTGTAGGCTTATTATGAGGATAAAAGCAAGAGATAAAAGGTAAGGAAGGCTGTTTAAGCTGTCCCGAGTTTACTGGAGGAAGGGCAAGATAAAAGTGAACTAGAGTTTCAGTTTACATGGATTCTTCCAGTAATGTTCAGCCAGACTGGGAGCTCAGGCAGCTGACAAGCAGATATGCCCAGACTCAAAGGGAGTTTTCCACCCTTACACCTGATACTTCCTTCCATCTTGGATCACTACTGGAATTCTAATTACGCAGAAAATCTGTATTGGGCTAGACAAAGGGGATATGATGCTACATTTTCATTTAATCTGTCATTTTAGCTTAATATATCTTTATCAATATTGCCTTACTATGATGTAATTGACCCAGACCTTTCATTCTCAGTACATCAATTGGGAGAATATCTAGAGTAGCTGAAAGCTTGAGTGCAAACCCAATGTCATGCTAGTGTAGATCTGACTACACACTGGGTTGGATCTAACCATTTTTAAAATCTCTCTCTCTCTGTCTCTCTCTCTCTCTCTGTCTCTCTGTCTCTCATCTATCTACCTATGCCATGGTGGACAGTGAAGGTATTAAGAATAGTGAGAGTGAGTGAAAATGGTGGCTGGATCCATTCCATTATGTACAAGTGCACATGGGATAGATCCAGTGGTTTTTCCTTTGAAAAGTAATTTTGAAAGGAAGAAACTTAGAGTAAAAAAGGGAGTAAAGGTGCTAGCCCCGTTCCTGGTGGTAGCTTCTCTGCAGTCCACAGAGTTTCTCCACCCCAGCCCTGGAGCTGGGAGGCAGTTGGTTGGAGGAGATGAATTGCAGTAAAAAAGCTGCAAGAGGGGAAAAGGTAGCCTGCTTTCTCAAAGTTACTCCCCCTCCCCCAAACACACACACACACAATATTGAAAACAAGGCAAGCCAATACTTATGATGTGATATGGATGAATTAAACAGCCGGATCAAAAACTATTGCTATTTCAACAAATAGTAATTCCATAAATTGCAATTAAAGGTCCTCATTTTATTGGCCATTGGAATTTCTAGGGGCAGAAGGTTCAACAGATTATACACGTAGGCTGTGGAAATGAGTTATGAGGATGCATTTTTTCAATTAAAAAAACAGTATAATGTAGGCACTACTTTTCTCCAGAAATGAGCTTTGCATGGCATGGAAAGAACATAGCATCACCTGGTAAACAACGTCCCATTAAGCTTCTGTTAAAAGGGGCAGATCTTGTTTCTTCAGGCTAGTTGCCCAGCTTCTGCCCAGCCATATTTGTATCTTGGCCATATGCAAATAACAGATCACTCGGTGGCCAACCAAGAAATTTTAGACTCTTTTGGATCGGTCAGATCAGCTCAATACAAAAATCATAGTTTAACTCATGTATTTTGAGTGGCATTTTTATTTAGGGCAAGTTGTTATGCCGCAAAACCTGGCCCCATGACTGGTCAAGTCTGAAGTAAAACATCTCAGATGGTATGGGCTGTTGTATCACGTAAAAATGAAAACAGAGATGTAGTGTTAAAATGTATAATCGCTCTCCTTTTCATAATTTAAAAAATCTTTCCATATTACTTTGCTTCAGTGATAAGTAGAATGAATGCAAGATGGCAACGGAATAAGACCTATGTGTTCCTCCAGTACTGCTAAAGGTACCTCTCTGTCGCACATATCCACAGAAAGACACAAGATTCTCCACAGGGTGATGCAGAAACCCGAGGTAATACGGAAAAAAATGGCTTTACCTCAAAGTGAATTTCATTAGGAAGATGAATGTTAGTTATATTCCATCTGCTCCCCATTGCTGAGTATGGGGATCTCAAGGCACGTTCCACTTCTCTTCCTGGGTCCTTTGCTTGAACTCATTTACTTAACAGCTCCCTCTTGTTGGCTCTAGGAATTATTGGCTGAGTATTTAAATCTTTTAACTTCTTGGCTGAATATTGAAATCCTTCGACTTCTTCTGACTCCCTATTTATTTTCTAAACCTTTACACCAAAGACCGTCATTACCCATCTGGAGGGAAAAAGTGTTGTGGTGGTTGAGTTCAAAAATTGCTCTGCTAGAGTCAAGCTTCTTACAGAAGTGAAGGGAGGATAAACACTTGTCCTCAGGAGAGCATGGGAAACCCAGAGGACTGTTACTTCTGAGGAAAATTATCTTCATTACAGATGTGAGGACTTAAATGGACATCTAGCCTTGTACACTAGTGAAAGAAGTTAAAAGGCCAATTCTGCCATTTTAGCAGAATCTAGTCCTGTGGGAAAATGCCCACTTCAGAGGATGGACTGAAGGCATCACATCCCTGCTGATCCTCTTTCCCATCCCAAACTCTGCCAGGCTCCCTCTTGGCGGCTCTAGGAATTATTGGCTGGGAATTTAAATATTTTTTACTTCTTCTGACCTCTGCAAGCTGTTAAATGAACATCTAACCATGTACCCTTATGAAAGAAGTTAAAGGCCTATTCTGCCATTTTAGCAGAATCTAGTCCTAATAAGAAATAACAAGGCTTTCTCTGAAGCTAGGGAGAGAAAATTCTGGAAGCCTGAGTTCCTTTTACAAGGAAAGTTGCAAATGCATTTTACATGTTTCCTGGCCCTCTTGGGAAGGCGAGCAGAGTTAAGAACGACATTGGCAATTTTAGTGGCAGTTCTATAAAGAGCCTATAGCCTTATACAATAAACTTCATCTGATCTGATCTGTAAAGAGCTGCCTTGATCTCTCTGTTTCTCAGACTATATATAAGAGGGTCGAGCACTGGAGTGAAGACAGTGTAGAATAGGGAGAAGGTTTTATAAAGCTCTTCCATTGTGTTAGTTTCCGGAAGTAAATAGACACAAATCAAAGACCCAAAGGAAAGCACCACTACAGTGCGAAGGGACACCAGAGGGCAGCAGAAAGCACCAAGTTGTGTCCACATGAAAACGGGATGTTTTATAATTATGAATTAGGTTTGACAGGTCCCTCTTCGACCACCGGCGGGAGGTTTTTAGGCCAGACTTTAAGTATACTGGGGGGGGGGGACCTACTGTCATTTTGCTTCTGGATAAATGAATGTAAAGGAAAGCTGCTGAACTGCCGTCTAAAGCACGGATGGGAGCATAAACGTTGGTATGCACATTGGGCGTCACAATTTCAGAAAGATGTAGACAAGCTGGAACGTGTCCAGAGGAGATCAACAAAGATGGTGAGGGGTCTGGAGACCAAGTCCTGTGAGGAAAGGTTGAAGGATCTGGGTATGTTTAGCCTGAAAAGGAGAAGACTGAGAGGGGACATGATAACCATCTTCAAGTACTTGAAGGGCTGTCATATAGAGGATGGTGGCAAGTTGTTTTCTGTTGCCCCAGAAGGTCGGACCAGAACCAACGGACTGAATTAAATCAAAACATTAGGAATAATTTTCTAACAGTTAGAGTGGTTCCTCAGTGGAACAGGCTTCCTTGGGAGGTGTTTTCCTTCCCTGGAGGTTTTTAAGCAGAGACTAGATGGCCATCCATCAGCAATACTGATTCTATGACCTTAGGCAGTTCTTGAGAGGCAGTTCATGAGAGGGAGGGCATCTTGGCCATATTCTGGGCATGGAGTAGGGGTCACTTGGTGTGTGTGGGGGAGGAAGTTGTGAAATTCTTGCATTGTGCAGGGGGATGGACTAGATGACCCTGGTGGTACCTTCCAACTCTATGGTTCTATGATTCTATGATAACTTTGGTATGAACAGACTGAACAAAGGGTTTTTGATAGTTCAGATTAATGCGTACTGCAGCTTTATACTCATGGAAAGACATATATATTGGCCTATTCACACAAAATGCCAGTAACATATATTGGGAGGATTATAAGTAGCATGTGCTCTCATTCCACATAAGGGATCTTATTTCCTATTTTTGCTAAAACAACAAAACAACAACCTGGCTGCTTTTTTTCCTGAACACCCATGAACCACTCATGAGAACAGAATGAACACATTCTTAGTTGGACTGCGCAATGCCTGAGCAGAAGGGAATAATTTCTCAGCATAGTTCTGCTTGCGCAAGCAGTAGCACAACATCTGTAACACATAACATTTGATGAATTAACATTGTTCACATGGAGCATTTGAAAGTAGACCAGTTGTTTTGCAAAGCTGAGTTTAATTCAGTTTAGAAATTGTGTCAGAAGAAATGCTTTGTGTGATATCTTGCACATGTGTAAAACATAGCGGGAAAACAATTGCATTTATTTAGCACAAGCTGGAAGCCAAGAATAATTTTAGAGCTTCTTTTTCTAAAAGTACTGTTGCACATGTGAAAATCCAATCCAATGAATCCAATCCATTGCATCTAATTTTTCTGGGTTTACACCTGAGAGTTAAAGCCATAAAAGAACAAGGCTGGTAGTCTTAGGGTTTTTCTATTTTTGTGGCTTGTGTGCCTGGATTGCATCAGATTTCCTCTCCTTTTCTTCCTGAATTTTGCTCCCTCTAGTGGTTGTTTCGATATTTCATAGCTGTTTCTTAGGCATATTTACAAGCACTTTTAAAATGCACACAAATAACCCAGACACACAGCGATGAAATATCAAAGTGACCACTTCAGGGAACAAAACACATATGAAAAAGAGGGGGAAATGATGCAATACGGGCACACAAGTGAGGAAATAACATGTGTGGGAAAGCTTTTCGTTTAGGCTTTCAAAGACAGTCCATTGAAAACAGAAATATTAGTTAACGGTGTTAGCTTTCAAGGAGCACAACCAGTCCATCCTGGTGGGAGAGTGCATATAACTTTATCCTGTTTAAGAACACTTCTCACGTATTCTCATGATTTTCCATTGTGAAAGACCGACAGTGCAATCCTGAGCAGAGGTACAGTACAAGTGTCTAAGTCCACGGACTTAGAAAGAAGTAACTCTGCAAAGGATGCAATCCTACTATAAAACACACACACACCAGAACCTTCTAGATTTGTCACATCTTCCTGTCAGTATATAGATGTTTCAACCTGTTCAACATGTTCAAATAAATAATGTCATGGGAATATGAAAACAGAAGATATTTTAAAGGTTTTTTTTTTCCAGGGCAGAGTGCACTCTGTCCTTTTCAGCTCAGTCCTAAAAAAGAATCACAGCCTTCTAAATGCATCTAATCCATCAATGAATTGTACTGAGGCAGACCATTCCTGAGCCTTGCGGCGGCCAGGAACATCATAGCTGGGGTGCTGCTGCAGTGCCTCCAAAGAGGGCTCCTGGCTGCCGCAAGGCTTAAAAAAGCCTTTTTAAAAGTTAAAAAAGAAAATGGGGCTTTTCCCTCCATTGAAAACAGCGGTGCCGTGCCAAGAAAAACCTGGCCCAGCAACACTGTTTCTAAAGGGGGTGATCCTGGGCTGGAGGGGCTTAGAAAGTTGACTAAAGTCAGCTCCGCCCCTGGGAACACCCCAGGAACGTCCCCCCTCATGCGGGTGTCGCAATTCTCTTCTGGGATTTAGGTCCCGGAGAGGCTGCAGGATCGGAGGAACGTCATACAGTTCTGCAGTGCCCAGGCACTGATGGAACCGCCCCCACCGCCAGCGTCAGTGCCTCTTATTCCATGCTAAGAGGCCACAAGTTGATGGCTGGGTCACTCCACCTCCAGACCACTTTCTGCCCAATCCTCAGGAATGGGCTGTTACAATCAGAATATGACTGGATTATCTCACTATATGCAAGCTAACAAAACATAGTTCACCTTCTAAATTATCCCAAAATGCTTATTCTATGCAAGGAGTTGCCATGAGTTTTTCTGAATTCAATAAATAGTGGCTACGTTGACAGCCATCAAAGTTTTATGCAGCAACTAATTTTTTTTTAAATGAAAGGCATCTGATAATTTAACATTCTTTTGGAGAATCCTAGTTATGGTGACATTTTGTCCAAAGGACTACAAGATTCTTGGTGGGGTACTGTTTGTTAAGAATTTCTTAAAAAACAAACAAACAAAAAAACGAGTATAGTGCCACTTAATGTCAAATGTAATTGTTATCTATTAGGGGGGGGAAAGTTACTACGGAAGTTAGTATTCACATTTTTAAAAACTGCCAGCCAAGTCCCTGAGGTCTGAAATTTCCTCTCTTCTTTTTCCTTCCTTCCCGTACTTTCAACAGAGAAAGATTGATTACCACTGGTCCTACTAATATAGAAAGCCAAGCTCCAGTGAAGTACAAACTTTCCCCTCTCCCCAGTCCTCAGAATTTGTTTCATTTTGTTTCTTCATGTGGACTTTAAGTACATGGTGAGGGGGAACCTACTGCCATTTTGCTTCTAGATAAATGAATGTAAAGGAAAGCTGCTGAACTGCCATCTAAAGCACGGATGGGAGCATAAAGAAGACAAACTGGAGAAACTTGTGTCTTAGGAATGGGATATCAAAGGAAGACATCAGAGATTCCACCCAGAACCATTTTAGAGGTAAATACCCAGTTACATTTACCAAATCTGAGAGACAATGTTTTAATTTTTATTTCATGCCAGTTTAAATGTGAAACTTTTTTAAAAAATCTGAACACTTTATTCCTACCAACAGTGCAATCCTATGCAGACCTATTCCAGCCTGAGTTCGTTGAAATCAATGGTCTTACTGGAGTAACTCTGCTTAGGAGAAGCACTGCGACTGCACCATGCTGCTGGTAAACACTGGTGCTGAGTCTTTGGAGCAGAAGCTGTATTCAGTACATCTGATTGATCTGATTTCTGTTGTGGGTCAGGTGAATGGCTGGAACTGAGATCAGATCTTCAAAAAAAGAGAGGTCATTTTTTAAAGCATGTATTTATCATTTGTTATCATACTGTAGGACTGAGAAATATCTCCGAAATGTGGGTGGCTCATTGCAGAAAATGCCAGGACCTACTTTTATTCCATATATTCTGGTTTGTAGTTCATAGCCTTGGACTTTTCTTGATTACAGTAGCATTTTCCATTGCTACATCCCAGCCGGCATTTCCTAGCCCCGTGTCCCTGTCATTTATGACTGATTTTTTTTCCTTCCTAACCTCAGTGTGGTATAGTGGTAAAGAGTGGCGTTCTCTAATCTGGAGAACTGGGTTTGATTCCCGACTCCTCTCTATGAAGCCTGCTGGGTGACCTTGGGCCAGTCCCAGCATGCTCTTCTGCTAGCACTTCCCTTTGCACAACGGCTCCTCAAAAACCATTGATCTTGCTAGCACAAGAAGAGGCATGTTTCATGATATTTATACAATTCAAGTTACAATACAATACCAGTCATTTATACAATTCAAGCTATTGTGGTCCAGATTAGCCTGATGTAGTCAGATCTCAGAAGCTATACAGGGTTAGCTTTGGTTAGTACTTGGATGGGACACCACCAGGGAAGTCCTGCTACACAAAGGAAGGCAATAGCAAACCACCTCCAAATGTCATTTGCCTTGAAAACCCTATGGGGTCGCCATAACTCACCTGTGACGACGGAACACACGTACACACAACCTCAAATATATTCCAGCCTAGAGAGGATGAGCTCCATACATATGACAAAGTGTATTGTATTCTACAACACATGTGCTAGAAGAAAAGTTTTGAGGGTGTCACAAGGCTCCTGTTGATTTTTGCTGCAACAGACACAAACAGCTACCCCTCTGGAACAGTTTCCACTGGTTCCAGATTGCAAAGCAACCTATTTTCAACCACAGACCCATGCAGTTAACAGGATTGGTAGTGAGAAAGTTGTTTCTGGGAACGATCTGTGTCTGGAGTTGTCACACTGGGATCTGCAGGATTATTCAGGAGGATAAAGCAAAGTCTCTGTGAAATTGATTCCATGCTTGCGGAATGTTCCTGTAATTATTGGGGAGGGGTTTTCACATTTTTAGAATTGAACGTTTATGCCATATCGATCTGCAATTTTCACAGAGTACAAGGGTGTTCAAAGCACAAAGAATGAAAATAGATTATGGGTGAAAACACATGGTCGCTTTAGCTTCCTTTAGTCCCTGTTTCAGCCAGGATTCAGCCAGGATCGAACACATGCATTTCGCCGAACATGCGTTTGATCCTGACTGAAACAGGGAATAAAGGAGGCTAAAGCGACCATGCATTTTCACCCTATAAAATCCACCATAGCTCGGTGATCTTGTATAATCCCCCCCAAATGTGCATTTGATAGCCTTTCTCATTATAAAAATTTGCAGCCTATAAGGGAAGGGCTTGTTCTCATCAGCCAAAGAGCAGGGAGGAGATGAACATGATTCCAGATTAATCTTCCTGCTTCTCTCTCTGTCCTCCTCTCATACACAATGTTCCTTATAGTCGTTTTTGTGTGTTTTTATCTTCATAAGATCTTCTACTGCTGTCTTGTTTGGGTCTTCTATTCCCCTACACTTAGGGTTGCCAACCCTGGCCTATGAAATACCTTGAGATTTGGAGGCAATGCCTATGAAGGGGAGTGATTTCACCTGGAATCCATGGCATACAATAGAGGCTGTCCTCTGAAGCTGCCATTTTCTCCTGTGAAACTGTAGACCGGACATCAGTTGTAATTCCAGGAGAACGCCAGACACCAACCTAAATATGGCAACCCTACCTAAACCCCAACTTTTTCACTTACTTCTTCTTGGAATTGCCTCTTCCTTTCTGGTCCACCTTATGCCTTATAAGGATTAAAAAAACAACAGCAACATAACACCACACTGGTCTAGCATTATCTATTTATTTAGTGCATTGTTATCCTACTATTCCTCCATGGAACTGAGGGAGGCATACATTGTTCTCCCTTATGGTTGCCAACCACCAGGTACTATCTGGAGATCTCCTGCTATTACAACTGATCTCCAGCCAATCGAGCTCAATTCACCTGGAGAAAATGGCCGCTTTGGCAATTGGACTCTATGACATTGAAGTCCCTCTCCTCCCCAAACCCCTCCCTCCTCAGGCTCCACCCCAAAAACCTCCTAAGAAATTATTTGTATGTGTAACTTGTGGAAAGGATGACTTATAAATATTTTTTTTGGGGGGGGAATCAAAACTGTTCTGCATTCTTTTTCATAGTATTCACTGGATGTCCACATTGTGTTTTTTACAGGAACAATCCTAGTTTTCTGTTCCCATGTGAATGACTGTGATAATAATTTACTAGGCTTATAGGTTGACTCAAAAAGTATTTTGCTTTACAGAACTAGAAGCTTTTGCTATCTGGTTTGTCCTAAGAATCTTAGCTGTTCCCAGTAGGGTTGCTAGCTCTGGGTTGGGAAATTCCTGGAGATTTGGGGGTGGAACTTGGAGAAGGTGGGGTTTGTGGAGGAGAGGGACTTTCACAGGGTATAATGCCATACAGCCTGCCCTTGAAAGCAGCCACTTTTCTCCAGGGGAACTGATTTCGGTTGTCGGGAGATGTTGTAATTCCATAGGATTTTAAAGACCCACCTGGAGGTTGGCAACTCTAATTCCTAGCCACATCATATCAAACATGATAATCTCCACCTTCCTGTTGTCCCAAATTGTGCTCCACCTTAACTCAAGAATGGCAGCATACTTGAAATATTCAATTCATGTTAAATCTGGCTGTTCAACTACTTCCTCATTGAGTAAGAAATGTAAGTTCAGTTGCCAGTCTTTAAAACCTGTTTTCCCCTGCGGTCTCCATTCAATAACAATGGGAGCACAATCTGCAAGCTTCACTGCACCTCTCTTTACTTTCTGTCTTTTAAGGACCTCCACTGGTAAGGCTAAGGGGAAAAAAGATCAGTTCTTGAGCATGTTTTATGCAGACAGGGAGCAAAAAGTGACTTGATGGAAACAGCTGTCAAGTCACAGCCGACTATGGCACCCTCATAAGGTTTTCAAGGCAAGAGACAATCAGAGGTCATTGCCATTGCCTGCTTTTGTGCAGCAACCTTGGATTTCCCTGGTGGTCTCTAGGGTTGCCAGCTCCAGGCTGGAAAATACCTGGAGATTTTTGGGGTGGAGCCTGAGGAGGACGGGGTTTGGGGACGGGTCCAATTGCCAAAACGACCATTCTTCCAATGGAACCAATCTATGTTGGCTGGAGATCAGTTGTAATAGCAGGAGATCTCCAGCTAGTACCTGGAGGTTATGCCAATAACTCACTCTACTGTAAATAGTAATGATGCAAATAAAACAGTAGTAGGCAAAATTGAATGAGACAATAGGCAATGGATAGCAGGCAGCAAAACAGCCAAGGCTGTAACTATATTACAAAGAAATAAATGTACAAATGAAGCTAAGCAACAAGGGTTACAAAGAAAGAAATAACAACGTCAAGAAAAAAATCAGCTGGAGTTGCTGATAATAAGTGCAAAAAAGTTCATGTAAGACATAGAGTCATATTTTAGTCAATATCAATGTCAATGTGTCTTCAGGCAACGGAGATACAGATGGTAACGCGGCTCCAGACGTATTCCAGCGTTTTCACTACAAAAGTAGCTTTATCAGTCAAATATTACTATTCCTAGGATTAAAGTGGAGCTCCCTGACGGGCTGCTATCTTATCAAGATAGCAGTCCGTCAGGGAGATCCACTTTAATCCTAGGAATAGTAATATTCTCATTCTCATTCAATTTTGCCTACTACTGTTTTATTTGCATCAGTACCTGGAGGTTGGCAACCCTTGTGTTCTCCCATCCGAGTACTAACCAGGGCTGACCCTGCATAGCTTCTGAGATCTGACTACATCAGGCTAGTCTGGACCACAATGGCTTGAATTGTATAAATAACTTCTGGGAGCCCTAGATAGTTTCTGATATGAAGCATGCTTCCTCTTGTGCTAGCAAATCAGAGGGAAAGTACTGGGGAAATCTTCAGACAAGGCCTAGGAACAAAATGGGCCATGTGCTGCTTGTGGGAAGGACGTAACCACAAATTGGGAAGACCAGCTGGAGGGTAAGCAAGGGGAGCAGGAGCCGCAACAGCAGGGGAACACTATCTTCCTCCTTCTCAATCCTTTCCCCATGTCTTTTTTTCAGCAGAGATGTGGCAGCCAGGATTGACACACTCAAGACAAAATACGCCATTTGGTTCTGAGTCAGCCCTCCAGATCCTTGGCTAGAGCTCTCTTAGAAGTGGTTTATGTGTTTGTGGTTCAAAATATCTGCCTTTCTGTTAAAAAACAAATAAACCCTAGAATGCCATATATTTTGTGTGTGTGTGTGGTGCAGATGTTCAGGCCCATGTAAAAATATGCTCCTGGCACATTCTCTGACCAACATGTGCTCTTTTTTCTCTATAAACATTTGTCTTAACTGGGAGGAGGAATTCAAACATATGATCCCTCCATTTGGATTCTCCAGTCTAGGGTTGCCAGCTCCAGGTTGGGAAATACCTGGAGATTTTTGGGGCAGAGCCTGAGGAGGGTGGGGTTTGGGAAGGGACTTCAATGCGATTGAGTCCAATTGCCAAAGTGGCCATTTTCTCCAGGTGAACTGATCTCTATCTACTGGAGATCAGTTGTAACAGCAGGAGATCTCTTTCTAGTACCTGGAGGTTGGCAACCCTATGTAGTACATTACACAGAATGCCTTGCCACTTGCCGTTTCTTAAATGGTCCTTACAGTTTACTGTCTCTGTCAACAGCTTGTATTAGTGGGAGGGGAGGATAAAAAAATGGTTTTCTTTCATTGACTAATGGCATTTAAACTCTATTTCAGAATGATATTTACCAGCAAACAGAAACTGGGGGAAATCAGTCAAGCATGATAACATTCGTCCTTCTAGGATTTGGGAATCACCTCGAACTGCGAATTATCCTCTTTATGTTATTTGTAGCCATTTATATTTTGGCTCTTATGGGGAACCTTTTAATTGTTCTACTGGTCACAACAGACCAGCACCTTCACACCCCCATGTATTTCTTCCTCATGAATTTGTCCTGCTTGGAGATGTGCTACATTTCCACCATTCTACCCAGGATGCTGGCTAGTTTCCTAACAGGCAACAGATCCATATCTGTTGGGGGCTGTATAGCACAATATTATTTCTTTGGTATCTTTGCAACCACTGAATGTTACCTTCTGGCCGTGATGTCTTATGATCGTTACCTGGCAATCTGCAAACCTCTACACTATACAGCTCTTATGACCAGGAGGCTTTGCATGCAGTTGGCTTCTACATCTTGGTTGAGTGGCTTACTGACCAACACCATCATCACCTCTTTTATGTTACAGTTAACATTTTGCAGACCCTATGAAATTGACCATTTCTTTTGTGACGTATATCCTGTCTCAAACCTCTCCTGTAGCAATCCTTATGTTGTGAAGCTTGCAACCTTCATTCTCGGCCTCATGGGAACTGTCCCTCCTTTTGTGTTAACTTTGGCTTCCTACATCTGCATTATTCTCACCATCTTGAGAATTCAGTCCAAAAGTGCACAACAGAAGACCTTCTCCACCTGCTCTTCCCATCTCATTGTTGTGACCCTCTTCTATGGGTCACTAATCCTTGTATATATTGTTCCTGAAACAGTGACCCTGAAGGAGCTACACAAAACCTTTTCCCTGTTTTACACTGTTCTGACTCCTATGCTCAACCCGCTCATATACAGCTTGAGAAACCGAGAGGTGAAGGAAGCTCTTCGCAGATGTACCAGGAAATTTAGCAACAGGGTTTCTTAATTTCCGAATGTCTAGATGGATCAAATGAAGTGTTGAGAAAGGACTTGTCACCCAGAAATTACTGAACTTCCTTGGGGCAAATAACTTATTTTGTGTGTGTATATAAAAACAATGTGTGCCATGCTCATTTATCATACCAGGTGGGGAAACCTTGCACTTTTCTATTCATTTTTTCCCCATCTTGTCATAAATAAAAATTAAAATACTGATGTGAATTTTCTTTCATGGAGGCCTATTATATCACTATTTACTCCATCCTGTGGGTAACATATCTGTCAAAAAGTCACTCCGCTATAAAGTAAGCTGTATTGTATATACTAGCTTAGAAGATCCTCTTTATTGAAGAAGTCAGAAGAGGATTAAAGTTCTTGGCATTCCCCACCCCCTCAAATCATTCTCATTCTACCACGTATTTTCTACCAAGTACATTTATAAAAAGATTTCATTCTCTGTGTGTGTTTAACATAGTATACCTTAAAGGTAAATGTCGTCCCCTGTGCAAGCACCAGGTCATTACTGACTCATGGGGTGACGTCATATCATGATGTTTACTGGGCAGACTCTGTTTACGGGGTGGTTTGCCATTGCCTTCCCCAGTCGTCTACACTTTCAGTTCAGTTGTATCTTAAAGTCTAACAAAAACATCATAAACACACTCATAAAGTTTATGCTGGAATAAATTTTGTTAGTCTTCAGGGTGCTGCTACAAGCTAACATGGCTACCCATCTGGAATTTTATGAACACTATGTTCTTTTAAAGGCTGTTATGTATCCTACATTTGTTTCATGTAATAAAGGATAGTGTCCTTGACTGCATTTTATTACTTTCAATTAAGTTATATTGTCCTGTCTGAAAAAGAAAATGGAATCTGACTGAAATGTTTATTTGATTCGGAATACTTTTTTTATACTCCACTTTTCTCCTAGAGATGTGCACTAGTATCAAAATCTGGATTTGGAATCTGGATTCAGAATTTGGATGCTTCCGATTCAAAATTTAGAAAATATGGAATTTACAAATAACTGGAACACCATTTAAATTGATAGGAATAGCTACTTTCCACTTTTAAAAAACACAAAAAGGCCAAACTATTTTAAAGGTTTTATTTGACCCTCTGACCCTTTCCCTGGGTATGTGCCAAACCCAAAAGAGTTGAGAAGAGATAGCAGGTGCACATAGCAATACCCACTATTGCCAAGCAGCAGTGGCAGGCATAAGACATGAATACAATCTGGGCAATCTGGAATTATAACGTTTAGATTCAGAAATGTCATATCAACATATATTCTAATAGTCAAATGTGCCTCAATCTGCGGATACTTAAATCCATGGATCAGGACCACACTGACAGAAGGAATATGTTTTTTTTCCAAACTTGGGGGAAAACTTGCAGAAAAATCTGAAAACCTTCAAAAAAGGGAGTGGATTAAATCCCCCAAAGAAGAGGAGACGTTGTCTGTGCATGTGCAGACAACAGCTCCTCTGTTTGAGCCCATGACCAGTGAGGGAGAGACTCTGCATTTCTGGGCCTGGTGCAGCTCTTGGCCTGGCTGCTTCCTCTACATCTGTTCCCAGCTGGCATGGAGGTGGGCAGGCAGGTTGGCAAGTTGGGGAAACCATGTGCAGAGGGCAGACAACAGATCCTCTGTTTGAGCCCATGACTGGTAAGGGAGAGGCAAGTCCTTGCAGGCTCCTGCTCGTTTGTAACTACTCTGAACATAGCATTATTCAGTGACACCGACTGTTTCTGTATCTGAATTACACATCTCTTCTTGCTGCTAAAAATATAGCACCCAAGGTTACATTACACAGTAAAAAAAAAAAAAAAGGAAAGGAAACTGGCAATATCCAACAAAGTATTTACAACTTTAAAGCAGCAGCATTAAGGTGTCCAAAGTTAGCCCCATCAGTGAGCCAGAAAGGTTTATTTCAGTCTCCTGAACCTTTGGAAGCAACAATGTCTGGTGGGAGGATGGTTGTGAAGAATGTTAGACATACTAATAAAAGTCAAGTTGCCATAAATCAAAAGATTTTCAAAATCAACCACACCAAGAAGAAACAAATTATCTGCCAGCAAGGTTTCTTTAGAAACAAAGCTTAGAAAACAGCATTGCACAACTAGAAGATAAATGTAAACCACAAAACAGTTCTTAAAGCATGGTTCATGGGGTGCAGTGTCACAGTTGCATCGTTTTTTTTCCCTGTACACACCTAGCGCTGTTGCACAAAATGCACCCTGAGGTTTCATGTAAAGCACCATTCTCTGAGGTAATATGGAAGGGATGAGGGAAATGGTGCTTAGGGGTACCATTTGGAGGGGTTATTGGAGAACACATAGCTCAGTAATACACAATGAATTACATCCAGAGTGCTTGCTGTGAATTCAGATATTTTTTTCTGCCATGTCCTTGCATAGCGATCACCTCTTGCAAGGTCATCATTGGCATGCCAATCCACTTATTTATTCACCTCTTCTTAATTTATATATTCATACCCTATTCTTACCTCCAGTTGGGACACAAAAAAGCCTGTCACATTCCCATTTAAGGTTGCCAGCACAGCCTATTTCCACTCCTCTAACCTCACAACATAGAATCATAGAGTCGAAGGGACCACCAGGGCCATCAAGTCCAACTCCCTGCACAATGCAGGAAATTCACAACTACCTTCCCCCTCCACACCCCTAGTGACCAGAAGATGGCCAAGATGCCCTCCCTCTCATCATCTGCCTAAAGTCACAGAATCAGCATGCTGTGAAACAACCATGCTGTGAAAAAGGATATGCTGAGAGAGTGTTTGACTGGCCCCAGGGTCACCCAGTGAGCTACTTTGGCAGAGTGGGGATGGAATGTGGTCCTCCCTGATCCTAGTCCAACCATTACGCAATGCTAGATCGGCTATACTTAGCAAGTATCTAGACTAGGGTTGTGCATATCTATAAACTCGAACTGAAAATAAACCTGAAATTAGCCTTTTCGGTAATTTTTGGGCTTCGGATTTACCAGATGCCAAAACCTGGGGGTCTGCTCAAAGATGAATAGGCGATTTCCGAAAAACTGGAATAATTATTCAGCTTTTTCAGGTTTGGCTATTTGCCTTTGCTCAGAGGCACTGCTTTGTGCTTTCTCATGAAATTGGACCCCCTGTCCCAAAGCTCACCTAACGGTGACCATGTAAGGAGAGTCCCTTAGATTTGGGGATGCTACCTTCAAAAATGGCCTCCTCAGGAACTTCGGGAAAAAACTCATAGACTATAATGGGCCCGAATGTTTTCAGTACAGCTGAATACCGAAATTTTCCGGTATGGGTATTCAGCTTATTCTAGGTTTACCGAAAAAAATCGGGCCCAATAAACCCAAAATTTACTCTTTTTTTTTTTTTTGCACAAGCCTAATCTAAACCAGCCAATAATTTGTAACAGGATGTCCATCCACAAACTTTATCCTTCCAGGAGCTCTGTTGCTTTTCATGCCGGCAGAACAGTCATAGGCTTTTGCTCATGCACTCACACTCCAATGCACCAGTAAAGGACTTTGGCACATTCCTCACAGTGTGAACAGCAACAGAGACTCTGTCAAACACTCACATGTGAACCACTCACTTCTCATTGCCTGAGTCTTGGGTTGCACACAAGAGTGAAAAGCAGAGATGCAAAAACAGCAGAGGTTCTTGACATTGAAGGGCTATATTGTGGTGAGGGCAGGTACAGAGAGGCAGCCCTTAGAGGAGTCTCCAGTTCACCATCCTGTACTATGATCTTCCTCAGCATTTTTTTATAAATGGACAACTGCCAACAAAGTTTCAGAGGCAATCCCTAAGGGCAAGTGTTCACGGGTTTTTCCTTCCTTCCTTCACTACCGCCAATAGAAAAAGTTGGATTTTTATTAGTCCCAGATATGAATACAGACAGCCAAGGGCAAGCAAATATCTCACCTTTCCTTCCCTGTCCCTGATAACACTTTTATGTCATAATGCCTTTATTTATTTTTTCCTGCAGAGCATAAATATGCATACAAGACTACTGACATTTTGCTACTGACAGAAAGAAGGATGAAGGAAGATATTGGAAGGATCATCGGAAACAAATACTGCGGCACGTGGAATATACAGTGAACTAATTTGTGATTTAGGAATGGAAGATGAATTGAACTTATCAGGAATTCCACCCATCTTAGAGGTAAGTATTGATGGACCCACCCCTTATAAGCCTCCCATCTCTATTCACTGTCTCTGAGACTGGCCATTTAAATTTTATTTCATGAGATTTTAAATTGTAATCTTTTAATAAATTCATCTGAACTATGGGCAACATGTACACACCAACCAACAGTGGGGTCCTATGCAGCATCACTTAAATTAAACACAGCATTGCAGTGTAACTCTTATCACTTTCCAGGTAAACTGTGAGGGTGACCGATGGGAAGCAGATGACATGTTCAGAACATCGAGTGAATCTGGTCTGTCTTCTGAGTCGGGTGAATTGCTGAAACCAAGATCAGATTAATAATACTTACAGAATGTGAATATTGCATTTTTCTTATAGGATGGTCTTATAGGATGGCTTACTGGAAAAACTCTAGGGTTGGTCAGTATACAAACAGCAAGGGAAACTAGGAATAACTAGTCCTAATCATCATCATCAAATCTTTATTGCATTAGCAAAAACAAAAAACAAAAAAACATAGCAACAATAGAGAACAAGGTAGAAATTCTGCCAAAATAAAATCAACAACTTTCAAAATAGTAACATAATTTAAAGAATCAAGCATTTCCCATAAAATATTAAAATGCAAATTCAGCATTAAATATATATCTAATAATAGGAAGGAATCCTAATTACTGACATCACACTTTAATGTTTCACAGGATCTTTCTTCAGGGTATTCAGAGCAAACAAATAAATAATGTCTATATATCAATATATTATAAATACCATGGAATGGAGACATCTCACAGAGATTTCACAGCTTGTTCCAGAATTTAATAAGGGCGAATAGCCACATAAAAACCAAACAATCTGGTTGAACTGGGTTGTAGCTCACACCCCTGAACATTTGACTCCTAAATGTCAGAAGTCTTCCTGCAATCCTTGAGTTGTTGTTACAAGCAAATCCCTTTAAATGCTCCATTGTGCCATTGTAGTGCAGGGGTATCAGAGACTATTGTTATCTTGTAGTTGCTATAAAGAGAGATGAAGTAATTGCTCCTCTCTTGGCTTTTCAGCGGAAGTGTTAGTTTCTTTCTTGCTGGGAAAATGTACATGTAGCCATTGAGACTAGATCTTGGATGGTTGAAGAACTCTGTTAATAAAACATGTACATGTCCTATCATTTGTTGCAATGTCTCTATTACTGATACAGATCTGTTAGGAACATGGGAACAAAAGAACAGCCCTGCTGGATCAGACCAGTGGTCCATCTAGTCCAGCATCCTGTCTCACACAGTGGCCAACCGGTTCATCTAGAGGTCATACAACAGGGCTAGAGGCCAAAAACATCTTCTGACGTTGTCTCCTTGCACTGGTATTCAGAGGTTTACATGGAGGTTCCCTTTAGTCATCATGACTAGCAGCCACTGATAGACCTATCCTCCATGAATCTGTCCAATCCCCTTTTAAAGCTGTCTGTGCCCATGGCCATCACTTCATCTTCTGACAGCGAATTCCATATTTTAATTATTGATCATACAATAAAGAGGAAAAGCTGAGTGCATGGAGGAAAAGATCAGTAACATCTCCTTCCACTTTCATTGCTGTCTCTTTTCTTCTTTTCTCCCTCTTTAGGCCTCTATTCACTGAGGTTCGTATTGCTCAAGATTTTCATGTGGGTGTTGGAACTGTTAATAGGGATTGTGGGCATTTTACTATTGTGGACAGTAACATACTGGAACATTACTTTGACTGTGCTTGAACCTCTGTTCCTTCTAATAAACTTGATTACTCTACTGTTTATAGTTTCAAACCTCAGTGAAGCAAAACGGTCTGTTTTCAGCCTCAACATTTATTTAATGGGGCTAGCAAAGAGAAGGTGGTGTCAGGCAGGGGGGACTGACCTGTTTAAAACCTTGAATTTAGTTCAAGTGATAATTATTTTACAACTCTCATATTCAGTACTGGTTCAGATGCCGCGTTTGAAACATGATTTGGGGACCACCAATTCCTGAACCAGTTCAGATACAGATCAAATACATTCATGCAGTTGTGCATCGCTTGTGACATATCAAGCTGAAGGGAGGCCACTGGGCAGCACATCATAGCTTGTAAACATAGCTTGAAACCCCCCCATTTTTGCAGTCTCAGTCGGATGGGAAAGGGAGCTGGTTCCTTGAATGGCTGGAAACCTCTTTTTTGTTGCCAGATCACAAACAGTGCAAATGTGGATTAATGTTTGTGAACTCTTACAATTGCTCTATTGCTATAGTGACTTTCTCCTGACCTGGATAGTCCCAGGCTAGCTTGATCTTGTCAGATCTCGGCTGCTAAGCAGGGTCAGCCCTGGTTAGTATTTGGATGTGTGTGTGTGTGTGTGTGTGTGTGTGTGTTAAGTGCCGTCAAGTCGCTTCTGACTCATGGCGACCCTATGAATGAAAGTCCTCCAAAATGTCCTATCTTTGACAGCCTTGCTCAGATCTTGCAATTGAAGGCTGTGGCTTCCTTTATTGAGTCAATCCATCTCTTGTTGGGTCTTCCTCTTTTCCTGCTGCCCTCAACTTTTCCTAGCATGACTGTCTTTTCCAGTGACTCTTGTCGTCTCATGACGTGACCATGTATTTGGATAGGCAACCTTCAAGAAATATCAGCATTGTGACAGGGAGGGAGGCAACGGCAAACCACCTCCAAACATCTCTTGCCTTGAAAACCCGACAGGGCCACCCATAGGCCAGCTGTGACTTGACGGCACACAAAAAATATAGTGCCTTTGAAAGTAATAGAACAATCATGTAACGAGAGCTTATAATGTTAATATGCTATTTGTGTGCTCTAATATCTCTCTCTGACCATTGCATTTGACCATTTTGAGGTCCATTGCATTTGACCATATTATTATTTAGTGTATCTCATGAGCAGTGAATGTTTCTGATAACCAAGAAAATTTCTAGATGTGAGTGCAAATCATAGAGAGACCATAACTGGATGTGTTGTTTAGCTTGGTCTAATCTGCTTTTTAAAAAAGTGGTTCTTGTTATTATACAATTCAATCCATCATAAATTCTGTTGACCCTACAATAATAGTAGCTACATCTAACATCGATATTTGAGCTAACCCTTAATTATAGCTTTCCCTTTCTGCATAACATACTATAATAAGTAATTATTGATTTGTATGAGTTGTTAAGTTTTTTTGTATTTGCTATAGCACAGAAGTGTCAAAGTAAATTGTTACAAGGGCTGGATATGACATAAATGTCACTTGGTCGGGGCGGGTGATGCCTCACCAGTCCAGATCTAGAGTGGGGTGTTGTCTGCCTCAGCTGGCTTGCAAGGCAGATAAACTCTGTCAAGGGGCTGGATCCAGCCCTCATGCCTTATGTTTGACACCCCTGCTACAGTATGGTTTTTTTAAAAAAATCTAAATAACTAAATAAAATTCATGCCATGATTTATATGCATGTTGACTGTGGGCTCAGCTGCCAGGATAACAAGGGGAAACTGATAATCTCTAGAGGTCTAAAGCTGTTTAAATTCTATTTCAGAATGACCTCACTATTCACCAGATGGAAATTGGGAAAAATCACTCAAGCCCTATAACATTCATCCTCCTGGGATTTGGGAATCTCCTCGAACTACGAATTTCTCTCTTTGTCTTGTTTCTAGCCATCTACACTTTGTCAATTGTTGGGAATCTCTTAATTCTTTTACTAATTGCAATTGACCAACAGCTGCACACCCCCATGTATTTCTTCCTAATGAATTTGTCCATGCTGGAGACCTGCTACATTTCAAACATCCTTCCCAGGATGCTGGCCAGTTTCCTAACTGGAGATTCATCCATATCCTTTGAGGGCTGTGTGACACAATGGTTCTTCTTTGTTCTCCTTGGATCCACGGAATGTTATCTTCTGGCAATGATGTCTTATGACCGGTATCTGGCAATCTGCAAACCACTTCATTATATGTCCCTCATGAACAGCAGACTCGGCCTGCAATTGGCCTCCACATCTTGGATGAGTGGTCTGCTAACCAGCACCATAATAACTTACTTTATAGTACAGCTGGCATTCTGTGGACCCTATGAAATCGATCACTTCTTTTGTGACCTATATCCCATCTTGAACCTGTCCTGTAGCAACCTTTACAGTACTAGAATTGTAGCCTTTGTTCTAGCATTCCTGGCCACAGTACCCCCTTTTACATTAACATTGGTCTCCTACATCTGCATTATTCTCACCATCTTGAGAATCAAGTCCAAAACTGCTCAACAGAAGGCCTTCTCCACTTGCTCATCACACCTCATTGTGGTGATACTTTTTTTCGGCTCCTTATTCATTGTCTATGTAGTCCCTGAAATGGACATACTGAGAGAGCTAAACAAAACCTTCTCTCTGTTCTACACTGTTTTGACTCCCATGCTCAACCCCCTCATATACAGTTTGAGAAACCGAGAGGTGAAGGAAGCTCTTTGCAGATCTACCAGGAAATACAGCAACAGAGTGTCTTAGTTTCAGGAAGTCTGGACAGATTCAGCGAAGTGGCGAGAAAGGATTTGTCATTCAGAAATGACTGAAGCTCTTTGGGGTAGAATTCACTAGGAAAAAGCTGACTCAAAATTGGCTTCTAGAAAAACCATCGGGGTAAAAGTGATCTCACAAGAGCTGAAAAACCATGGTTGGGTGGGGGGGACAAAAAAAACTGAAGTGAAAATTAAAACCACAAAAATGCATACAGAAATCAGGGAATAAACTGAAGCAGAATAGAGCTTGAGCTGACAACAAAAATGTGGGAAAGCCCTAACATAGCTACACATGGAATTTTTTTGAAACCCACATTCCTGTAAAGATTTTTATATATCTTATGTACGTTTTATGTAATAAAGGTATCATGTACTTGCCTGCCTAATATGACTTTCAATCTGCCTCTCAAAAGAACTGAAATCTGATTGAAATGACCATGTCATTTAGAATATTTATTGATACCTAGTGTTGCCAGGTCCCTCTTCGCTACTGGTGAGAGGTTTTGGGGGCAGAGCCTGAGGAGTGTGGGCTTTGTGGGAGGGGAGGTACTTCAATGCCATAGAGTCCAATTGCCAAAGTGGCCATTTTCTCCATGTGAACTGATCTCTATTGACTGGAGATCAATTGTAATAGCAGGAGATCTGAAGCTAGTACCTGGATGTTGGCAACCCTATTGATACCCAACCATTCTATTAAAAATAATACCAACAGTCACATTACACTAGAAAATAATAAACATCATCTTAGCAACATTAAAGAACCGTATTCATCGCAGTCTTTAGAACTATAACATAGCAGCATTAAAATAATCAAAGGTAGCCACATCAACAAGCCATAAAGGATTATCCTGTACCCCCAAAACTTTGGAAGTAAAAAGGTCTTAAGTCAGCGGGAGGATGGAAGTGAAGCATGTTAGGCTCACTCACATGTCAACATTGCCCCAGTTTGTGGAATCAACAGAAACTTTATTTCACAGCCAAGGGAGTGTTCAGTTGCCAAACTCACCACATACTGTGAAAAATATAAATATGTGAAAACAACACAAGCGTGATTTTTCAGTGAAGAGCGAAAAGGCCACTTTCACTATAATTTAGCACCGGCCTTGTCTACAGATGAACTTCTCATATCCACAGGTAAGGTTCCCATCCAGCAGTGGGAGTCTGGGGGACAGGGTCATGGGGGGTGCATAGGGAGCTAGCATGATGTCACTTGTAAGAAAAACCTGAACTTGACTTCATGCCTCTCTAGGATTCCTAGAATGGACCGATAACTTCTAGGTTTTCCCTGGAAGTGATATGATGTTGCTTGATGGTGATTTTATAAAATTATTTTTCTCCCGTCTGCTGTAAATGGGAGCTAGAGGGCAGAGCATCTTCCACCCCCAATGGGAAAATGGCACACCTTCCCACAAGTTTCCAGAACTTTCCATCTCTGGTTTCTGGGACAGCCTTTTCTCTCATTCTAATCATATTTAAGACACACATTCCAATTTTCTGTTACATGAGAGATAACTGAAGTTAAGAGAAAACATATACAATGGGGCTACGTCCCCACAGTATTGGATATTATGCTATCATTGCACTATACCAGTTAGTATACGGTTGCCAGATCCGGGTTGGGAAATGCTGAGAGATTTTTTGGGTGGAGCCTGAAGAGGGCGGGGTTTGGGAAGGGGAACTTCAGTGCCATAGAGTCCAATTGCCAAAGCGGCCATTTTCTCCAAGTGCACTGAACTCTGTCGGCTGGAGATCAGTTGAAATAGCAGAAGATCTCCAGCTAGTACCTGGAGGTTGGCAACACTAGCTTAGTAGCAAATGGAGTTTGCTGTGTGGAGAAGATAATCCAGTTACCAGTGATGGCTACAGAGCAATGATAGTATGATATACCACAATGCATGGGTGCAGCCTTGATTAGGACTAGATTCTGCTAAAAAGGCTCATTATTTTTCCCATTTGTATACACAATTAGATCTCCCATCGCAGAGACCTGAAGCCCTTATACCTATGGCAAAGATAATTTCCCTGTGAGATAACAATCCCCTCAATTCCTTTTGTCCCTTGAGACCAAGGGATTCTTTATTATTCCCTTCTCATGTCTGCGAGAAGCTTGACTTCACAATGCTTCCTGCTCTCAAAAATGCATGCAACTACAACAACGCCTTCTCCCTTCAAAGCAGCTGAAAACAATCTTTGGCATTTTAGTTCAGTCAATAAACAATAAATAGGGATCTAGGAGAAATAATGATATATCAATAGTCAGCAAAGATTCCCAGAGCTGATAACTGACAAGAGTTTGGCAAACAAGCTGGATGAAAACAGAGGGTATGAGTGGTGACCTCTACATGCAAAAATGGGGAGTGAATGGAATATATCCAATATGCATCTTCTCAATGAAATCCATTCGCAGGTAAATCGGTTTTATGTCTTTGTTCATTCTTCATAGAATCTCATTTCTATGTCTCGGTGAAGCTGTGTCATCACACAACATTAGGGTTGCCAACCTCCAGATACTAGCTGGAGATCTCCTGCTATTACAACTGATCTCCAGCTGATAGAGATCAGTTCACCTGGAGAAAATAGCCACTTTGGCCATTGGACTCTATGGCATTGAAGTCCCTCCCCTCCCCAAACCCTGCCCCCCTCAGGTTCCACCCCAAAAATCTCCAGGTATTTCCCAATCTGGAGCTGGCATCCCTACACAACATGGCCTCCCTACACAACATGGCTTTTTCAGAATCACCACCTTTTGCTTTGTAAGCTGTGCATGCAAATACTGCTTTGCTGACTGTCAAGTTGCAATCCCTTAATAACCACCAGCATTGACTGCTGTTCCCGCCCAATTATCAAACCAGGGCATCAGAGCTGGATCAATATGCAAGATATCCTAGGGCCTCAGACTAGAAAGGGCCTCTAAACATCCAAAAATGGTGAAACATTATTACTTTCAATGATTGTAGGGCTTAGGGCATAGGTGACGAACTCAATTGTTATGATGGATAAATAAGAATTATTCTGATGAAGACTACTTCCAAATGGGGCAAGAGCCAGCAACCCATCTCTGTTTATTCTGAGAAGATATCTATCTACTTATTCTGCAAAAATAGATTTAATTGCCAAGGATTTTCCTTTGAGAAAGATCACAGATCAGAGTAGAGAAAGATTACAGAGCGGAGAAGGACTTTTGACTCCTTGCTGGGAGGTTTTCTGTGAACTGTTTATCTCAAAGAAGGATTATGGTATGAAACAGGACTTTTATTTTCATGTAACCAGAAATATATACCCATCTTTGATATTTACTTGTTGGAATAAAATGATTTAGATATTATCATTAGGCGGTGCCCTACAGCCACATGCTTTTGAACTCTATATCATGTATACATCCATACATTGCCATACATACATATGATTGAGCAGTGCTTTGGATTTTCAGAACCCTACATGATTAGTTATTCAAATTATGCACATCTACATGATTAGTGATCCATAATCTTGTAAATCCCAATTATGTAGGAAGTTGCAGGTGTCAGCTTTTAAAACATATTTTTAATATAGATATCTCTGCTGCCTGAACCCAGAGTTTGGTGCGGGATCCTACTGCTGGTGGCAGAGTAGATTGTTATATACAGAGAATATAATATAATATAATATAATATAATATAATATAATATAATATAATATAATATAATATAATATAATATAATATAATATAAACATATGAAGCTGCTTTATGCTGAATCAGACCCTTGGTCCATCAAAGTCAGTATTGTCTACACAGACCGGCAGCGGCTCTCCAGGGTCTCAGGCAGAGAAAGGTCTTTCACATCACCTACCTGCCTAGTCCCTTTAACTGGAGATGCCGGGGATTGAACCTTGGACTTTCTGCAAGCCAAGCAGGTGCTCTATCGCTGAGCCACTGCCCCTCCCCAAATATAATATAATATAAGCTGTATTTCATAAATTCCTTTATTTCCTCACAGCAAATTCAACAGGAAACTAACCTATCCATCATCACAAACTTCATTCTTCTTGGATTTGGTGATCTCCAAGAGCTACAGGTCCTCCTCTCTCTACTTTTCCTTGGAATCTATCTGATTGCTATGGTTGGAAATCTTGTTATCTTCATCCTTGTTGTCACTGATGTGCACCTCCACATCCCGATGTATTTCTTTCTAGGGAATCTGTCTTGCTTGGAGATATGCTACACATCAACCATCCTGCCCAGATTGCTCTTCAGTCTTCTGGCTGGGGATAAAACCATTTCAGTTCATGGCTGCATTGCACAGTATTTCTTCTTTGGTACCTTGGCATCTGCAGAATGTTATCTCTTGGCTATGATGTCCTACGATCGCTATTTAGCTATATGCAAACCATTGAGATACGCATCTCTCATGAATGGCAGGATCTGCCTTGGACTGATTACTGGGTCTTGGATGAGTGGTCTGCTAAGTAACACCATCATAACATCGCTGTTGTTGAAGCTGTCATTTTGTGGTCCCAGTGAAATTGAACATTTCTTTTGTGACCTAGCCCCCATGTTAAAGCTTTCCTGTTCAAATACTAACCTGGTGGAACTTGTAATTTTCATCCTGGCCTTTATGGACACTATACCCCCATTTCTTCTTACCCTGATCTCATATGTATATATCATCATCAATATCCTCCAAATGAAGTCCACAACCTCCAGACAGAAGGCCTTCTCTACTTGTTCCTCTCATCTCCTTGTAGTGACACTTTTCTATGGATCTCTGATTTGTGTCTATTTAATTCCTGAAACAAACACCCTGAAGTGGCTTCATAAAACCTTCTCCCTAATTTATACCATCTTTACTCCCATGTTCAACCCTATGATATATAGTATGAGAAATAAGGAGGTAAAAGTAGCCTTTTATAGAACTGTCAGAAAAGTTGTCAGTGTGGTCCCGTTTCCTTAGCTTTTTTAGTAGTCGTTATTGTGTGTTTACTGAATTAACGAAAGGTGTAACACTGCCCTTGCAAAACAATTCAATCCGAATGATGAAATCCTTTGGTCTCCATAGAGTCAGCAGTGTATACAGCTTCACTGTGGAAACCATTACATATGGGAGCCACAGTAAGAGGCATAATGGAGTCATGCCAGAGCATGGAATAGCCAGGCAACAAAAGCATAGAGCAAGGTTGAGACAGCAATAAAATACTGGATTTTTAGAAAAAGAAATATGCCCTTGACTCGTTCGACGGAAAATGACCATGCCGCAATGTGGGGGTTGGATCCAACCTGCTTTTCCACAGGTGTAAAAGGGAGGAATGCCCCCCTTTAACCACACAAACATTCTATGTTGGGCAATCATGGGCCCTGCATGGACCCCAGCCATGTAGGATGGGGACTGTGGAAAGGAAGAGAATTCAGTGAGACTGAGTGAAAAAACGCATTGAAGTTGAATATGTAATTTGCTAGCAGTAATGGGGAGGGGTTTATGTGAATAGAAATTCATCCCTGATGCTAGGGTTGCCAGCTCCAGGTTGCGAAATACCTGGAGATTTTTGGGGTGGGGCCTGAGGAGGGCAGGGTTTGGGGAGGTGAGAGTCCAATTGCCAAAGCAGCCATTTTCTCTTGGGAAACCGATCTCTGTTGCCTGGAGAACAGTTGTAATAGAGGGAAATCTCTAGCTAGTACCTGGAGGTTGGCAACCCTGGTGCTGACCTTATTTTTTAAGTTTATCTACCATCCAATAATATGGTTATAAAAAAGAAAACAAGGCACTAGAAGAGCTATAGCCTCACTTTTCACTGATATGCTAGTTTTGTTTTTGAAGGGATTTCCCCTCCCCCATGAAAACCCCCCACTTCTGCAGAGTCTGTAGTAGTAGTCCTGGAGGAGTTTTGGGATATCAGCAACTGTTTGTGAACTAGGTCAATGTCTGTCTGAAATACTAAACCTCAGCAAACAGTCAGCATATCTATGTTTAACAATATGTGCTGAGTAAAAAGGGGGGGGGAATCTCATGAACGGTAGAATTTGCACCACCAACAACTTGGATTTCCTTTACAGTTTTTCTCACCATTTTTTTGTGATAGTTCAAAGCTTTTCACCCTGAGCATTTTATCACTGCCTTTTCATTCTTTGTTCCTTTGAACCTGTTTTCATATCATCCTATTGATGCAAAAAATGACGTTAGAAAGTTTCCGGATTTGAATGGAGAAAAGATTGTCTTGAGTTAACAAAACGAGTCACGAAAGTAAAGTGTGTCACAGATTCAGCTTTCATGAGGGAGAAATATTCAGGCTAAAACAGCATGGATGAGAAACATTCATAGCATCTGTGTTCCAGATGTGTTTTTAGTCAATTAGCAAACATAGCCATATAGTGCCACCCTAAGGAGAGTTATACCCATCTGAGTTCATTACAATCAATGACCCTGCATTGGCCTACACCAGCGTGGTGTAGTGGTTAAGAGCAGTGGTTTGGAGTGGTGGACTCTAATCTGGAGAACCAAGTTTGATCCCCCACTCCTCCACTTGAGCGGTGGACACCAATCTGGTCAACCAGGGTGGTTTCCCGACTCTTCCACATGAAGGCAGCTGGGTGACCTTGGACTAGACACAGCTCTCTTTGAGCTCTTTTACCCTCACCTACCTCACAGGGTGTCTGTTGAGAGGAGGGGAAGAGAAGGTGATTGGTTTTTTTATAATTTTTTTAATTTTTTATAACATAACACATAAAACAAAACAAATACAATAATAAAAAATACAAAAAAGTATGAATAATATAATCTGCGTAATACATTCAAAATTGCAAAATTACAACATTCAAAATATCCTTTTGACCCACTACCCACCATAAAAAGTGACTCATCACCAGACTTCTGGAGAAGTGTCTAAACAGTTTAAAGAATACACTATTGACGGTAAGATAATAAAAAAGTTAAACTTATTTCTATAACTCATTAACTAAAGTAGTAAAATCCATTTTTGCCAGTTTATCCCAATATGTGACGGCCTTCGCCCATGTTTTTTTAAAATTCTTCCATATCTTTTCCATGTAGGAATTCTGTTAATTTGGCCATCCTCATATACATCCATAATTTCTCTCTCCAGTCACTAATTGAAAGTTTATTTACTTGCTTCCAAACTTTAGCTGTTATAATTCTTGCAGCAGCAAAACTGTATTGACAAATGACCCTATTATTTCTATCCATTTTTTCTTGAGGAATCCCAAATAAACAAAATGCAGGATTTCTTTTTACTCTCGTATTAATCAAATTATTAGTTTCTCTTATTACTTTTTTCCAAAAAAGTAATTTTTTTACATATCCACCATGCATGCATAAAAGTTCCTCTCTCCTTTCCACATTTCCAGCATAGATCCATATCTCCTTTTTTCATTTTACTTATCATCACGGGAGTTATATACCATCTATAAAACATTTTATATTTCTCTCTAATTTCATTGGTTATTGTAAATTTGAATTCTTTTTTCCATAAGTTTTCCCATGTTTCCAGATCAATATTATATCCTAACTCCTTTATCCATTTCACTATTACTGGTTTAATTCTTTCTTGTTCTAAATTTACTTCAATTAATAATCTATATATCCTTCCAATTAATCCTTTATTTCCCTTTATTAATATATTTTCTAATTTAGATTTGTTTTTATTAAATCCAACTTGCTTATCTTTGTTAAATATATCTTTAAATACATAAACAAGTCTTTAATTTTAAGTTCTTCTCTGCTTCTTAAAACCCAATCTCCTTCCTTACAATCTATAATTTCTTTCTATATATCCATATCTAAATTTAATTATATCCCTCTCTTCATAAATTCTTCTACTGGATTAATCCATCCCGGAGTTTTATTTTCTAAAAACCTTTTATATTTTTTCAAAATTTGAAATAAACCAAATCTAATAATGTGAACATTAAAATCTTTGTTTACCTTTTCCTTATCATACCACAAATATGCATGCAAACCAAAACGTAAATTAAAACCTTCTATTTCCAATATTTTGGAATTCTCTAACAAAATCCAGGTCTTTAACCAAACAAAACAAGATGCCTCATAATACATTCTCATATCTGGTAACCCCAAACCTCCTGTTTCTTTTAGTTCAATTAAATTATTATATGCTATTCTATGTCTTTCTTTGCCCCCATAAAAATTTAGAATATCTTTTTTTCCAAATTTTAAATATCTGAGCCCCTTTTATAATTGGTAAGTTTTGAAACAAAAAAAAGCATTTTAGGTAATACCATCATTTTAATTACGGAAATTCTACCCCATAATGATAGGGGTATTTTTTCCCAATTTTTTAAATCTATTACAATTTGTTGCCATAAATTAAGATTGTTTGACGTTAACCAAATACCCAAGTATTTTATTTTATGCTCAATAGAGAAGCATGTACTTTTGGATAATTCTTGCTGCTGCAAAAGTGTCATATTTTTAACCAATATTTTAGTTTAATTTTGTTTATTTTAAAACCTGCAGGTTTTCCATAAACCTCAACCGTTTTGTTCCAATTATCAATTTGACTATTAGGATTAGTCAGAAAACAAACTAAATCATCAGCATAAGCTTTAACCTTAAAATGATTTCTCCCAAATTGACATCCTATTATATCTGGGATATTTCTAATCTTTCTCAATAAAACTTCTAACACTAAAATAAACAATAAAGGTGAAAGAGGGCAACCTTGTCTAGTAACTTTTTGAATTTCAAATTGTGATGTCAAATTACCATTGATCAGCAATCTAGCTGATTGATAAGTGTAAATATTTCCAATAGCTGACAATTTTTTCACCAAGCCCATATACTCTAATATTTTTTTTTCATAAATTTCTAATTTACATTATCAAATGCTTTTTCTGCCTCTGAAAATATCATTGCTATTGGAGTAGTGGTAGATTTTGCATATTCTATAAGATCTATTACTAATCTAACATTTTGACTAATCAGTCTACCTGGGAGAAATCCAGCTTGGTCCTCATGTATAACCTGATTTAATACTATTTTTAATCTATTTGCTAAAATAGCTACAAAAAGTTTATAATCATTATTCAATAATGAAATTGGTCTATAATTTTTGACATCCAATAAATCCGAGTTTGGTTTTGGTATTAAAACTATATTTGCTTGTTTCCTGGTTTGTGGGATGGATCCGTTCTGCAAGCAATGATTCATCACCTTTAATAAATGTGGAGATAGTTGTTCTATGAAAGTTTTATAATAAAATGCTGTAAATCCATCTTCGCCTGGAGATTTATTTTATTTGCTTTTACCTATAATAGTTTTTAATTCCTCCATAGTTATTCTAGAGTCCAATAATTCCTTATGCTCTTGTGATATTCCATCCCAATCAAATTTATTTAAATAAACCTCAATTTCCCTCTCTGAAACATTTTGTCAATATAAATTTGAATAATAATCTATGAAAGTTTCCATTTTTTTTGTTTGTCTGTTATTTTACCCTCCTTCTTAGTTTTTAATATTGGTAATTTCTTCTCTTTATGTTTAAGCTGCCAAGCTAATAATTTACCTAGTTTATTGGCATGTTCAAAAAATCTCTGTCTGTTAAACATCATTTTTTCTCTATTTCTGAAGTTATTAAAATTTCATATTGATATTGTAACTTTTAAACCTATTTATCTGTTCTTGTTTGAGTGATTTATCTTGTGATTTTCTTAGCTGTCTTTCTCCCAGTTTAATTTCTTCTAATATCTTCTTCTTTTGTGCCTCCCTCTCTTTAAACCATCTTGAATTTTGTTGTATCAAAAGTCCTCTAACTACTGCTTTACCGGCATCCCATACTACTTCATCTGAAATTCCTTTATCTTTATTATCAGAAAAATAATTTTGTATATCTATTTTTATCTTATCTACTATTTTTTATTTTTAATAAAAATTCATTTATACACCAATCTTAATTCCAATTGAAACAGCGTTTTGGTCAAATAATACCTTAGGTAAAATTTCCGGATTTTCTGACAAGCTTATAATTCCTTTAGAAAACCATAATATGTCTATTCTTGAATGGGTAAGATGTCTAGATAAATAATATATATATCCCTTTTTATTACTGTTTACCAGTCTCCATATATCAAACTAGGGCTGTTGAAAAAAAATTCAGAAAAGTTTGGCTTCGGCAAAATTCGGCCCATTTAAATTTGGGATGTGCCAAAGTCCGAACTCCCCCACTTCGGATCCATGAACTTCGGCGCGAGATTCGGATTTCAGGGGAAAATTCGGGCCCCCCGCGGGCCTTCACGGGGCTTCCATGAAGGCGTGCGGGGGGCCTTTTAAACAGATCTGCACTTTCCAGCTGAGCCATGGCTCCTCCCAGAACAGTATGACTGGATAAAGATCTCTTCTGCTGTACCCTGTAAAAAAACACACACACAGCCTGAAGAGGCATAGGCATGCTTATTATTGCCCTCCAAACTTCCTCCAAATAATATGTCTACCAACAGTAGAGAAATTTGAGGTAAAACAATTGTCCCTCCAACATTTCACAGATGAATATACATTCAAGGACAAATATGTAAGGATCCTTACCTAAGGTCTATCTCTCCTATTGCTGTTTATACTATTAAACCAAGTTCTGGTTCCAGTCCCTGTGCAAAATGAGCGCCTGTATGCAAATGAGCATTTAGGCGTAACTTCATAATAACTTTCGGCATGTCTTCAAAGTGGCCATTAAATGATAAACTACGGATAGATTAACAGCCTTATCTTTACCAGACAGCAGATAGATTAAATGGTAGTCGTGGGAATATACAGGAAAGTCTGAAACCATGGAGTGATAAGAGAAGATCTTACAGAAGAATATAAATACCAACTGAATAAAAAATGGGTGTTTCTGTCTTTGCCTTTCCACACAGGCAGACTCCCTGTTCGATTGGACTATCTAAGAATCTGCCAAATAATTTGTTGAGGAGTAAGGCATTGTCTGGCCAAGAAGAAAAGTCTTCAAAAGGTTAGAATGGTTAAAAATTCTAGATAATCTGGAAGCACTGGAAAAGATGGGGTGCTCTGTTCCCAGAAAGAAGTGCACATTTCCTTTGGGCATCACCACATCGTTCAAGGTAGTCCCTTCATTCTAAATGTGTATCTTATTCATTACTGAAGGGAGGTCGGAGAGAAAACTTGGATAGGAAATCTGTAAACTTGAAAGTCTTTTGTCTACTATCTTTGTCCACGAAGACACAAAAGGGTGAAGCTCAGGCCATTTTAAAAGACCAGGAAGAAAATCCTGATCTAATAGGAAAAATCTGAATTTCACCACAGCTTTCCATGCTGACAGGGAGATGGAGCCAAGACCAGCCTCTAAATATAAGTTAGAGTTTGAAATACAATTAGGCGCTTGAAAGATGGAATGTTAAATTTTTGATTGCAAAGATTCAATTTTAGAGGAAAGTGCAGGAAACCAAATTTGGACTCTGTAAAACAGAAAAGATCTAACCGTGGTCTTGGTATTTTCTTTCCTGATGTTTCGCCAGCAGCTGGGGCAGGCATCTTCAGAGGAGTAACACTGAAGGACAGTGTCTCTCAGTGTTACTCCTCACTGTCCTTCAGTGTTACTCCTTTGAAGATGCCTGCCCCAGCTGCTGGCGAAACGTCAGGAAAGAAAATACCAAGACCACGGTTACACAGCCTGGATAACCTACAAGAACCAATGAACTCTGACCGTGAAAGCCTTTGACAATATTAAGAAAAGATCTAAGTTTTGCCTTATAGACATCTAGAGCTAATAGAATAGATTATCTTCTTGAATAATAAAAGAATCTCATAATAGCAGCTAAATGTACTTTAGTAGACTCAAGAAGGCAAAAATAAGGAGATTTCCACTTATTGGAAGAGGCAAAGTAAAGGCCTCAGTAGCTGAAGTTCATTCTATGTCTAATACTTTCTGTCATAATGGATACTTATGAAAACACATAGTTTTCCATTTGGCATAATTAATAGTAAGCAGATTGTTGTGACAATATGAGGCAAAAGCTTGGAGAAGACATCTTAATTCCACTCTTGAGTAGGAAGAAGGGCCTGGTATTGACAGATTTGTTCCAGACCTGGTACTGACAGGTTGTAGCTGCAACTTTGAGGTTTCAATTGTAGATGGGCTGCATACAGTTTTCCTGGTATTGATAACTGGCTGACTGGTCTATATTTGGCTGGAGAGTGAGGTGAATCTTTCTTATATATCAAATCAAGAAATACGATTAAACATTAGCCCATTTCCAGTATTATATTTGAGAGTATCCAACTGTTTACATCAGGAGTGTGTGCTATAGGGTTGCTGATCTCCAGGTGGGGCCTGGAGTTTTCCTGGAGTTACAAGTGATCTCTAGACCACTGATCACCTCCTCTGGAGAAAATGGCAACTTTGTTGGGTGGAGACAGTGCAGAGAAAGAGAAGTCCTAGAGTGGCATCACATCCTTGCTGAACTCTCTCCGTTCCCCAAACTCTACCCTCCCCAGGCTCTAGCCCTAAAAACAGGAATTTCCCAACCTGGAATCAGCAACTCTAGTGTGCTATTCATGATCCTCCTGATATCTGCAGTCATAGATATCCATTATATATAACTGGGGCAATGTACATATCAGGAGGATCAGTACTGGTACTCCCAGTATACAGAGTTGGATACCCCCAAATATAATGACAACAAGAAGAAAAGTTGGTTCTTATATGCTGACTTTCTCTACCACTTAAGGAAGAATCAAACCGGTTTACAATCTCCTTCCCTTCCTCTCCCCACAACAGACACCTTGTGAGGTAGGTGGGGCTGAGCGATTTCAGAGAAAACTGTGACTAGCCCAAGGTCTCCCAGCTGGCTTTATATGGAGAACTGCGGAAACCACTTTGGTTCACCAGGTTAGAGTCCACCACTTTTAACCACTACACCACGCTGACACTACACTATTGCTGGAAGCTTTACTTTATCTGTTGTATCCATTTACTTGGCTGACTAGTAGAACAGACCCTGGGTAAGAAATGGGCCATATCACCAACTACATGAGTTGTATTGTTTTCAGTCCAGTGGTGGGTGCGAACTTCCTTTCCCTTCAAAAGAACAGCAGTGTGACAGCCTTCTTCCTCCTGCTGCAAATTGCTAGGGAAAGTAGTTGCTGCTTGTATAACCAGAGATGGGGTGGTTTAATTGCTGGTGTGGCTGAAGGCGCTTAGATTAATGTGAGAACCTGCTTCCTAGAAAACATGTAAATATACATAGAGTTATTGTTGGAGGATTTATACTCGGAACCAAAGCTCACCAACAGTTGCATCCATCTGCCTTGGTGGGGCTCAGCCCTGTGGCAGCCTTGCAGCTGTGGCTGATATCTCTGCCTCGCCCACTGCCTCGTCTCCATCCTTTGCCAAAGTTTTTAAAGGGGGCAAGAACAAACTGGGCACTAGCCCCTTAAGGACAGAGCAACAGTATTTTTCATGGGAGGTGGAAGACGGTGGTAGCTGCTCACTATCAGGGTAAGTTACTTCTCTGCCTTTAGCTGCCCTGTTCAGTCTTGTCCTAGATTGTAAGAGGGGCTGTGGTTCAGTGGTAGCGCATCTGCTTGGCATGCAAAATGTCCCAGGTTCAATCCCTGGCATCTCCAGTTAAAGAGACTAGGCAAGTAGGTGATGTGAAAGACCGCAGCCTGAGACCCTGGAGAGCTGCTGCTGGTCTGAGTAGACAATACTGACTTTGATGGACCAAGGGTCTGATTCAGTATAAGGCAGCTTCATGTGTGATCATGTGTTCAAGACTTCTGCAATATCATGCATAGTTTTGAAAAGGACAAAAAACGTTGGGATCCAATTGCCCTTTGTCATGGTGAAAAATGATGGAGGTGGCTTCTTCTGAGTACTCCAAAGTGTCATGCTGGGATCGTGGGGGCCAACACGGACAAAAGCCATGCAGGCTGTAGGAAGGAGGAGAATTCAGTGAGGGGGAAAAACTGTCTGGATCTCACCCATCGTCTTGCTGAAGTTCCATTCTATCAAACTTTACATGTACCTTACCTGTTGTGTTGTGTTATGAACATACTAAGGAAGCTAGGTATTCCTTTGGTCCTGAATAATTAAAACATTCTAGAATTAATTATGGAAGTGGAATAAATGCAACTTGTCACACCTTTCACTAGTTGAGGGCAGCAGGAAAAGAGGAAGACCCAACAAGAGATGGATTGACTCAGTAAAGGAAGCCATAGCCTTCAATTTGCAAGATCTGAGCAAGGCTGTCAAAGATAGGACATTTTGGAGGACTTTCATTCATAGGGTTGCCATGAGTCGGAAGCGACTTGACGGCACTTAACACACACAACTCATTTAAGTATTTTACTTGGTTTTTATAAAGTCTTGATGTGAACATATATACAAATGGCTCATGACCCTTTTTGTGCACTGCTTTATTTATGTGTTCCTGTGAATTGGTAAACCACCATACAAAAGAAATCTGAATCCACTGTTTTGTTTTGTTTTTGCTGACTCGTGGTAACCCTGTAGGGTTTTCAAAGCAAGAGGCATTCAGAGGTGGTTTGCCATTTCCCTTCTCCACGTCATGCCCCTAGTATTCCTTGGAGGTCTCCCATCCAAATACTAGCCATGGTCAGGGCTGAGTGTGTGTGACTGACCCAAGGTAACCAAGCAAGTTTCCATGCTGCAAGTGGGGATTTGAACCTGAGTTTCCCAGGTCCTAGTCTGACACCTTAACCACTAAGCCATGCTGGCTTTCTATTGTAATCATACAGATAAACATATCTGAATGTATTCAGCTGCATCCAAACAGTTTGGCAAACAAGAAGCTCCATGACTGTGGCCAGAAAGCATGATGTAAGCCAAAACAGTTGGTGACGGGATTGATACAAGGAGGTGAGACTAATGATGGATACATAGCACTCTGTACAAAATCTGGTATATAATGTCATGATGGGGAAGAACAGGCAAGAGTGCAGACTAATAGGAAGGGGGCAGAAGTGCAAACAGTAGGTTGGATCCAACCAGATTTTTTGTTGTTGATGAAGGAAGGAGGTGGTCCCCTTTGAACACCAAGAAAAGGCTATGCTGGTAGTTATGGGAGCTGCATGGACAAACCTATATGGGGTGGGGCAATGGAAAGGAGGAGAACTGGGAAACATTGAGTGGACAATCCAGCCCCATGTCAAGAAGTGAATGTGTGTGTGTGAAAAGTGCCGTCAAGTCACAGCTGACTTATGGCGACCCCAGCAAGGGGCTTTTAAGGCAAGTGAGAAGAAGAGGTTGTTTGGGCCATTGTCTTCCTCTGCAGAGTCTTCCTTGGAAGTCTCCCTTCCAAGTACTGACCCTGCTTAGCTTCTGAGATGGGATGAGATCAGGCAATACCATGCTGCCTTCCCTCCCCAGGAAGTGGATATCATACTGCAAATCTAGGCATGTATACTCAGAAGTAAATCCCACTGCGTTCCCACTCAGATTTACTTGATTAGTAAGTGTGCTTGGGGCTGGAGCTTTAAAATGGACCTCTTATGCCTCATGCCCTTTGTTGCCCTGATGCAGGCAAAAGGAGAAAATATGTTCACTGGTGCTGGACCATCTTAAGTATCACAGACTTTTCTTCCATTGTTTTAGATATATATATCCTGACCTGTCCATAAAGGAATCGGAAGAGGAGATGGACACTGATGCAGCTGGGCAGGTATTTATTAATATTATTTTATTATTATTTTTTGAATTTATAGCCCGCCTTCATTCCCAGCCAAGGCCGGGCTCTGGGCAGGTAACAACCTTTTAACACATTAAAAAAAAAACAGCAATTACAACTTCGTATTAAATCCATACAGAATGTCCCTCATTAAAAAATTTTTTAAAAAAATTAAAAACCATACAGAATGGCCTTAAAAACAACACAGACTCCACCATGCAACTGGGTTTAGGCAGGGCACCCCCCACAGGTACCAAAGTGGTGGGGAGAGATGGGGAGGCCAGAAAAGATGGATAAACTTGCGGTAAAGTGGTCCTCTTTAAGAACAACAACGATTCACTCTTTTGACACCTGAACAAAGGGCTTTCCTATTGTTCCATACTTGTTTGTGCAAACTTTGGTATAGCTACTCATATACTTGTCTGCACTTTGCCTTCTTGCTATGCCACCATGGCACCCAGCCAGGTATCCCATGCTTCCAAAGAAAAGACTGGCATAACTCAGTGATGAGGTCACTGCGCAGACCTGGGAAAGCATACTCATAGAAGGCACTTTCCCATCTTCTGATACCGATCTTCTTGGCTGGAGGCCACCGTGTGAAGATTATCAATTGCTCTCGCTCCCCAGCTTGCGCATATGAGATAGGACATGTCTCTTATAACCATGCTGTGTTTTTGCAGGGCACTGCTAAAGTCCGTCTCTCAAAATCCCTCTCAGCGGGTGAAAAAGCAGCTACTGCTTCTAGGAAGGAAAAGATAAAGGCGGCCCTTGCTGAGCTTGGGATTCCACATGATTCGGTACGATTTCTTGATGTCTGCCTCAGAGAAGCTGGAAATATATATATATATATATTTAAATTAGACAGGCATTATTAAGAAGAAGACGATGACGAAGAAGAGTTCATTTTTATATGCCGACGTTCTCTACTTTTTAAGGAGAATCAAACTGGCTTAAAATTACCTTCCCTTCCCCTTCCCACAACAGACATCTTATGAGGTAGGTGGAGCTGAGAGAGTTTGGAGAGAACTGTGACTAGCCCAAGGTCACCCAGTTGGCTTCATGTGTAGGAGTGGGGAAACCGACCTGGTTCACCAGATTAGAGTCTGCCGCTCATGTGTAGGAGTGGGGAATCAAACCCGGATTTCCGGATTAGAGTCTGCTGCTCTTAACCACTGCGACATACTTTTCCACCGGAAAGACTCTTTCCAGCAATATTGTAGTGCCAGCATGGCGTAGTGGTTAAAAGTGGTGGACTAATTAGAGTCCACTGCTCATGTGGAGGAGCGGGGAATCAAACCCAGTTCTCCAGATTAGAGTCCACTGCTTTTAACCACTACAGTACGCTGACACTACACTGTTGCTGGAAAGGGTCTTTCTAGTGGAAAAGGCCTTTTATTCAGGGACGTTTCCCCGGGGTCACCCCTGCTGTCTGCTTCGGGGCTTCCTTTTGATTATGCATGCCTTTTCTGACCATCAGAGGTCACCTCTCTCTCCCCGTGTGTTTTGCCCATGTTTTCCAAATGCTGTTTTTGTCAGAATCTGGAAAATGCAGGCAAAACACATGGGGAGAGCAAGGTGACCTCTGATGGTCAGAAAAGGCATGCATAATCAAAAGGAAGCCCCAAAGCAGTCGGCGGGGGTGACCCCGGGGAAACGTCCCTGCATAAAAGGCAAAAGTGTGTTGCCGTGGTTAAGAGCAGTGGACTCTAATCTGGTGAACTGGGCTTGTTTCCCCACTCCTCCACATGAAGCCTGCTGGGTGACCTTGGGCTAGTGACAGTTCTCTCAGAACTCTCTCGGCCTCACCTACCTCACAAGGTGTCTGCTGTGGGGAGGGTAAAGGAAGGCAAACATAAGCTGCTTTGAGATTTCTTAAAGGTAGAGAAAAGCAAGGTATAAAAACCAACTCTTCTTCTCATTCTTCTACCATCAGTGAACTGGAAACTCTGGATCTGAACCCCAAATAAACTTGTTGGGCTGCATCTGCATATCACTAGATATCGGGCAATCATGGCACTTTAGCAGCTTTTCAGTAGTTGCCAGCGACTGTTATACCATAATGGAAACACAATTCTAAGGATACCCTGCTAAATATGGGGGAAAGGAAATCTATATTAACTATAAAGCGATGCATAAAAGAATTAGACCACCATCATTCCACAGTGCATGCCCGGAGAGTATGTTCAACTCAATTCTTTGGCATTCCTCCCCCTTTGCTAACACCACTATACTTTTACAACCTGACAGTCCTTTCCTTCCGAAGAGCCTTTATGCTCGCCCATTTAAATGCTGCACCCTCAGCAGTATTAAATGGAAGATATGGAAATCTACCATACTCTGACAGACTTTGCTCATGCAAGTCAAAGAAAATTAACACATTATCTCATAAGATGATGGAACACCCTTTCTTTAAACACCACCAAGATAAATGGATCACCCCCATATTGGCGAGAATTCCTGCCCCCATAACAGGAGACAAAATAGTCCCCTTTACTGATGGATAGAGATCCAAATATAACACTGGCTGTGGCCAAATATCTCTCCATCATATTTTCCTCTAAGAAATAACTGCTCAGGACCTATGGGTTATAGGAGAAAAGAAGGAAAGGAATGGAAGTACAACATCCAACTATGTATGGTTGTGGCCTTGGTATTTATATCAATACATTTGTGGAAGCAGGTGCTACTGCATATTCTATGAGCCAGATTCTCAGGCACTGCGCTATGTACTCAGGAACTCTTTTTACAGTGAACTAGCAGTCATTTGTATGTCACCACAGCTGGGTCCCAAATGATGAACTATGCCTAAATAAGACACAACACATTGGCATTCTGCTCTCCGATCTTCAATTAAATCCATGCAGTTTGATTGTCTTTTCATTTATATTTATGTGGGTCCGATCTTATGAGTGATGTCTGTGAATACTAGATAGTCTCTGCCATGGAGCATGCATTCTCTTGCTCTGTTACTTGCAATTGTGTCAGATTAATGGTTTTCAACCAGTCCTTGTGCAAACAGAAGGGCTAGCGCAACAGGAAGCATGCCCTACAGCGTAGAGTAGCTAGTCTGTATGGAATTTATTTGGAAGATCCCAGCCACTTTTTAAAACCTTGAATATAAAAATAACTGTAGGTTATTAAGTAAACAAATCTCTCAGTATCCCGTTCCCATTCCTTCTATCAGGACAACGTCCCTAATATTGCGGTCTTGGGATCCGGAGGAGGTCTGCGTGCCACAATTGCCCTTTGTGGGACACTAGTGGAGTTGAAGAACCATGATCTCTTAGACTGCGCTATGTACTTGACTGGGGTTTCAGGTTCTACCTGGTAAGTGGATGATGGTAGAGAAGAGAAAACGTATCCCCTCTGGTTGTGAGAACAGACCAAGGCTCACTTTATCCAACATTGTTAGGGTTGCCAGATACCAGGTAATGGTGGGCAATTGCCCACCAATTAAGGGGGCTGCCCACTGCCATTTGGCTGTCCAGTGGGCGGAAGCAGGCCAGTTGAAGGGGGGGGGTGATTCATGCCACTTCCAGGTTCACCATATAGTTTGTGAAGGAATGTGCTAGAGTGTCCCTGTCACTTCCAGGGTAAACCTGGAAGTGACGTTAATGTACCAATCACCCCTCCACCAGCCCCACCACAACAAAGCTCCTGCCGGTGGCAAGGGGGGACCTGGCAAGGACGCTCTGCACATGGACGTGCCATTTGGGTATCCCACAACTTGATTTTTTTTTTGTAGCGATTTGTTTGGTGATTCAAGAGTCCTATCGGCTCAATCACTGAGAAATTCTTCCTTTGAAAGTACTGAACCAAAACAGCACATTTATATATTTTATATATTTAGCATTCCCTTTCCATTGTAATACTAATGCACTAGATTCTTTTTCCTGATGTCTTCTGTTAAGTACTTATTTCTAAAAAAGAAAGAAAATGTCCCAGTACTGTTATATAAAGTTATCCTGATTTCCACCAGTTTCACCCTCAGGAATTGGGACCCCCCCCCCCCCCAAAAAAAAAGGTGCCGGTACTTCGCACTGGTGAGTACTGGTTTGTTTGGGGTTCTTTTGCCTCTAAACCAACAGCTGAAATTAAAAGGGAAAATTGCCTCATCCAACATTCAGATTCCTCATAAGGACTCAAAAATCAATAAATCAAAGAAAGATTGTGGGTTAAATCCATCGTTAATTCCCAGCTTGTCTGTTTAGATATTTATATCCAGTTTTTCACTCAATAGGGAACTAATTCAATGTAGCTCTTCCTCTTCTCTCAGCATCCCTCAACAGGCCTGTGAGGTAGGTTAGAGTAATAGAGAATGACTGGTCCAAGGTCACACAGCAAGCTTCCATAGTGGAGTGGGGATTTACATCTGGGTCTCCCAAATTCTAGTTCAACAGCATCTCAGTGGTATTTGTTCTTTTTCACACAACAAAAGGTGTATGACATCCTTCTACAAAACTGAGAATTGGACAGAAAGATTACAGGAGCTGGAAACACTTCAGCGGGAAAGCCTCACCCAAGACCGGTGGGAATTTGAGATAGCAGCAAGAGCTTTGCTGAAGGCCGCAAGTGATGAGAATTACTCTCTGACAGAATTCTGGTCTTATTTTGTTGTGTACCAAATGCTAAATGAGGTGAGTGTGGGGAAAATGACAATGTGAAAAAAGCGGATGCATTAGCATTACTAAAAAATACCTAGACAGTAACATTTTCCCCCAAAGTTCTACTGCAGTTTCTCTGAGGTCATACTGTATAACCCATGAGATGTCCACAGCTATGCATACTACTAAAGCAACATAGTGAGGTGAGCTTTTTTCCACAGCTTATGGTGGGACAACTTGGGATCATAAAGAGGGTTGGATCCAGCTAGATATTCCATTAAATCTCACCCAGTTCCCCTCTCTACCAGAGCCCTCATCTCACAACCTATTTGGTGGTCAAAGGGAAATATTTCCTCCCTTTTCATCAACAAAGAAGTTGGATGGATCCAATTCAAAATTTCTCTGAGGGCCAGTTTGGCCCACAGATTAAGTTGTTCATCCCTCACATACCCCCCAAGAAGTCAGGATAACAGACTCTTCTCTCCTCAAAAGAGTCATGAATATGGTGAGCACAGAATTGTTAATGGTCAGAACACGCCTGAGCCGAATCCAGACAAGATGGAGATGATGCTGGCTGAGAAGGTTAAGATCCTAGAGGGTGTTATGCTCTCCACATTTGATGGGATACAGTTGGCCCTGGCTGACTCGGTTTAAGGTTTACCAACAAGTCAACTTTGAAAAGTCATCCTCCATCTCTGACTGTGTGACACACTCCACTAGGAGTTGACCTTACGGACAACTTGGTTATTAGTTGGAATTGACTGTAGTGCGTCCTGATCTGGATGACCCAGGCTTGTCCAATCTCATCAGATCTTGGAAGCTAAGTAGGGTCAGCCCTGTCAGTACTTGGAAGGGAGACCACTGAGGAGATCCAGAGAGGCTGCACAGAGGCAGGCAATGGCAAACCTCCTCTATTTGTCTCTTGCCTTGAAAACCCTATGGGGCCACCATAAATTGGCTGTGACTTGATGACACTTTTCACCACCAACTGTAGTGCACATCAGACCTATTCTGAAAAAATCTGCACTGGTTGCTTGTCAGTGTCTGAGTTCTGTTCAAAGCGCTTGAAGTTATAAGAGTGATTAATAGGGCATTAGCCAGGAAAGATACAAACCTTATAAAGAGTGCTTGAAGTTGTCACCATCACGAAAGCCTTTCATGCCTTAGGCTGTGTGAGACCATCCCTTTTAATGTGCTCCACTCTGCTGATCAAACTTTGTTGTTGGTCTCACCCTATAGCAGGTGAAGAAAACAACTGTCCAGTCAAGTTACATAGAGCTGAATAGTTTAGGCCTGTGTGCGTTAAGTGCCGTCAAGTCACTTCTGACTCATGGTGACCCTATGAATCAGTGACCTCCAAAATGTCCTATCATTAACAGCCTTGCTCGGGTCTTGCAAACTGAAGTCCGTGGTTTTCTTTATACAGTCAATCCATCTTATGTTGGGTCTTCCCCTTGTCCTAGCATTATTGTCATTTCCAGTGCCTCTTGTCTTCTCATAATGTGACCAAAGTACAATAGCCTCAGTTTAGTCATTTTAGCTTCTAGGGAGAGTTCAGACTTGAGTTGATCTAGGACCCATTATTTGTCTTTTTGGCCGTCCACGATATCCGTAAACTCTCCTCCAACACTAAATTTCAAAGGAATCTACTTTCTTCCTGTCAGCTTTTTTCATTGTTCAACTTTCACACCCATACATAACAATAGGGGATACTGTGGCATGAATTAACTTGATCTTGGTTGCCAGTGACACATCCTTACACTTAGAAATCTTTTCTAGTTTCTTCATGGCTGCCCTTTCCAGTCTTAATCTCCTTCGGATTTCTTGGTTGCAGTTTCCCATTTGGTTGATAATGGAGCCGAGGAATAGAAGTCTTGAACAATTTCAGTTTCCTCACTGACAACCTTAAAGTTGAGTAATTCCCCATTACTTTTTTCTTCTTAATGTTCAGGTGTAGTCCTGCTTTGGCACTTTCACCAGTAGTCTTTTCAAGTCTTCGCTATTTTCTGCCAGTAATGTGGTATCATTTACATATTTAGAATTGTTAATGTTCCTCCCCCAATTTTTACTCCACCTTCATCTAAATCTAATCCAGTTTTCCTTATGATATGTTCTGCATAGAGATTGAACAGATAGGGAGATAAAATACATCCTTATCTGACACCTTTGCCAATTGGAAACCATTCTGTTTCTCCAAATCTTGTCCAGATTACAGGTTGAGCATCAAAACAATTAGATGGGGTGGCACTCCCATTTCCTTTTAAACCAGTCATAGCTCTTCATGATCCACAGTCAAACATTTTGTTGTAATCTATGAAAGATAAACTGATTTTCTTCTGAAATTCTCTTGCATGATCCAGTAACCAATGCAAATTTGCAATATGATCTCTATTGCCTCTTCCTTTTCTGAATCCAGCTTGAACATCAGGCATTTCTCATTCCACATACGATCACAGTCTTTGTTGTAAGATTTTGAGCATCATTTTACTTGTGTTAGAAATTTATGTGATGGTCTGATAGTTGCTGCAATCTTTAATGTCTCCTTTTTTTGGAATTGGAATGTGAATTGACCATTTCCAGTTTGTGGGCTATTGTTTTGTTTTCCATATTTGCTAGCATATTCTTGTCAAGATTTTGATGGACTCCATTTCTGTTGCTTGCAATATCTCTATTGATATCCCATCTGCCCCTGGTGATTTGTTTCTTCTGATTGCTCTCAGTGCAGCTTTCACGTCACTTTCTAAAACTGCAGGTTCTTCTTCAAAAGATTCTTCTTGGAAGGAATCTGTCATCCTTTCATCTCTTCTGTATAGTTCTTCAGTGTATCGTTCCCACCTTTGCTTTATTTTGTCCTGGTAAGTTAATGTGTTTCCTTTTTGTTTAGGCATGCTCATTCATAAAAGATTGGGTGTGTTGATTGTCTTTTAGTGCTGTGTTAGTGAGGTTAGTGAGGTTTTATGGTTATGAGAGGGGAGGGAAGGCAGCATGGTGTAGCCTGATCTTGTCAGATCTCAGAGGCTAAGCAAGGTCAGCTCTGGTTAGTATTTGGATGGGAGGCCACCAAGAAATAGCAGGGTTGCTATGCAGAGGAAGGCACTAGCAAACCACCTTTGCTAGTCTCTTGCATTGAAAACTCTGTAAGGGGTCTCCAGAAGTCACCTGTAACTTGGCAGCACTTTACACACACATGGGTATGAGAGTACCTTTCTAATGTTTTTTTTTTTTTGGGGGGGGGATTGCCTTGCCTAATGAGCAGCTGTTGAGGTTTTAATGCATATGCATTAATGCATCTTGAGTCCCAGGCAGGGAAAAAGGTGGAGGAATGCCTAAGTAAATGAATAAAAAAAATATATGCATTTTCAGCTGGATGAGACTACATTGTCTGAGCTGAGGGGATCTTCTGAGAATGGGAAAAATCCTTATCCTGTTTATGCAGCTGTGAACAACAACACATACGCCGAAAACCTTGCAGGTAATGCAGACTCACCTCTCATCTAGACCTCTTGAAGGGCCAAGGTCTCTAGAGGTAGTAGAATAAAGTGGATCAAACCACTTAAGCCTGCTGCTAGGAAAGGAGGTAAATCTGCTGAGGACATAACAATGCAATTTCAATTTCAATTTATTACAATCATTGACCAGCAAAGCAAACATTCAAGAAATTAACATTGATTAAAAAAGTAAAATCTAACAATATATCTGTTCGTAAGATATTCAAAAGAGTTAAGATTTGATTAAAAGCTATAAAAATATAACAATATCTGTATGTAAAAACACCAGTTAGAATAAAATGTTGACAATAAAATTAAATATTTACATTAACAGTACCAGTTCAGTTACACATTCCATTTCCCTTATCAGGGTTAGGCCAAGTACTTCTGAGCTAAATACCTAGCCTTGCATACTTGGCAACTTTATGGGTTGTCTCATTATTCCTGTCTGAAAGTATTATCTTTATTTGTGTGGATCTTTGGCTAGTTGGAAGGCCAGCCAAAACGGGTAGTATCAGTTCTTGCTGAATTTGATTGTAAATCTTCAATCAAATATCACACGTTCTATTGTTTCTACACTACCATCCTGGCAAATATACACACATTCCTGAAAAGGGATCTTTCTGTATTTGCCTTCTATCAGTGCTGACAGAAGAGTGTTGTGTCACATTAAAATGAAAGCTCTCCTACATTCTGAATTACTGATATTAAGGAAGTAAGAAATCAACGATAATTTATTAAGATCAGAGACATGAAACAATGGGTTTTTAATTTTGTTAAGGTCATGCTGCCTTTCCACCTCCAATACACTCTGTGAGGACATAATATGAATGTTCCCAACCAACTCCCACAGAAAAATGAATAACATTGCGGCAGGATTGCATTTGATTTGTGTGGCTCACAAACCAAAGAGTCATGAAAAAAAGTCATTTTGCCAGATTGCTGATGACAGTTCTTTCAAGTTCATTGGGAATTACTAATGCATGTCTGTGCAGGTCAACCAGTTCAAGCAGTTCAACTATGCTCCAGAATCCCAGTGAATTAGATGAGAAATATAAAAAATAATGACTACTTGAGAAGACCTCCCAAATGTAATGAGAAAAGTCCACTTCATCTATTAGGAAATGCCAGACATGTTTTAGCTTTTATCTTCCTTGCATCTATTTATCAACATATAGAACTATAGTTTCTCATACACAGTCTTTTAAATTAACGAATTTAGTGTTTATTCTCCCTGTTTGGGGAATTTGTTTGTTAACTTATCAGAACATAAAGCTACTTTTTATAAAATTGGGTACCAGGTTCAACACGATCATGGCTGTTGCTGTGCCAAATATGAAGGGAATCAAAGCATCCTGGTCCAGGTTATATCCAGACCCCCCACAATTTGCAGTAGAAGCTAAGGCTGTATTTTTATGACTAGCATCACTCATTAGAATATAAGGCATGAACTCCCCCTTCCCTGTGACCAATGACATTCCAAAAGCAGTATTGCTGAGCATGGGGAGGAGAGATTGCATTGGCCTTTTCCTCCATGTGGTTATCCTTGCAGGCAATCACATGGAGGCAGGGGGTGCGCCAGTGCACTTTCTCTGATGTTCTCTCCCCATACATTCAGTGAACCTGTGGGGCTGTCATATGCATGGGACAAATCTGATGAGATAACAGTTGGGAAGGGTTTAGCCCCATCATGTTGCATGCAGAATAGGGTTGCCAGCTCTGGGTTGGGAATGACGTGGAGATTTGGGGGATGGAGCCCAAGGAGGGCGGGGTTTGGAGAGGGGAGGGACTTCAATGCCATAGAGTCCAATTGCCAAAGCGGCCATTTTCTCCAGGCCAGGGAAACTGATCTCTATCGGCTGGAGATCAGATGTAACAGCGGGAGATCTTCTGCTACTACCTGGAGGTTGGCAGCCCTACATAGTACACTACACAGAATGCCTTGCCACATGCCGTTTCTTAAGCCGTCCTTACAGCTTACTGTCTATGTCAACAGCTTGTATTAGTGGGAGGGGAGAAGGTGGAAAATGGTTTTCTTTTATTGACTATCACCTGAAGATCAGTTGTAATATTGGGAGATCTCCAGCCACCATTAGGTTGGCAACTCTTATGCAGAAGATGGCTTAGGAGAGGGAAAGGGAGGTGGGAGATGGAGGAAATAGTGGGTTGCCTTGCATGTTTTGTTTTGTTTTTTACCCTAGCAAGGATAATACCAGCTGAGGTGGGGAATTTAGCTCAGGGAGATTGCATGGGGGAGGTGGAAGTGGCTGGCATAACTTTGCCAGCTGCCTCAGAACTATGACTGCAATTCAAATCCCCACCCTGGCAGCTGCATTTCAATGAAATGAAAGGTGCTGAGAGATCTCTGATCTTTATCAGCATCAGGTTAATGAGTTTGGCCAAAAGCCTATCTCTATTTCTCTCTCTGTGTTATTGATTAATCCCTACTACCTGCGGTGGGGTGTGTATTTATTTATTAGGTTCCTTTCCCCACCCAAATTTTCTACAAAGTGTACTGCCTCTTTGCAGATCATTGGAGGAGGAGGGTTGCTAACCACCAAGTGGTGGCCGGAGATCTTCGGCTATTACAACCGATCTCCAGGTGGTAGAGATCAGTTCCCCAGGAGAAAATGGCTGCTTTGGCCATTGTACTTTACGACATTGAAGTCCCTCCCTTCTAGGGTTGCCAACCTCCAGGTGGTGGATAGAGATCTCCCACTATTACAACTAATCTCCAGGTGACAGAGATCAGTTACCCTGGAGAAAATGGCCCCTTTGGCAATTGGACTCTATGGCATTGAAGTGCCTCCCTTCTCCAAATCCTGCCCTCCTCAGGCTCCTCCCCCAAAATCTCCAGGTATTTCCCAACCCACAGCTGGCAACCCTACTCCCCTTTCTGAACCCCGCCCTCCCCAGTCTCCACCCCCAAAATCTCCAGGTAATTCCCAACCCGGTACTGGCAACCCTAGGGTAAGTGTAACATTTGAGGTATCATCCCCCCCTTCCCACTCAGTCTTCCTGGGCATCATCATATACAAATTAATATTTGCACCTGGGCCCACATCACAACTTGGTGAACAAACAGTGAATCAAATCAAACTCACCCCAAGCTAGTGAGGATGTAATGTCACTGGTGTAACCAACACCTTGGTGGAAGAGACCCATCTGAGCCATCCATTTAAGTGGCAGTGTGGCACCATTCCTCTGGGTACCTCTGTCGCTTGGTAAATATCCTGGTCAATTCCTTACCTTCTCCCCCCACCCCTCCTTTAATCTTCTGGCAACCTTAGTCAACCAGCCAGGTGTCAAAATCACTTCCAGGTCCAAATAATATCGTTAATTGTTTAGTTCAGATGACTTACCATGAATGAGTCTTTAAAAATTTGGACTTTTTAATCTCCGAATGCAACTTTATCTACTGATCTCTTAGCAAGCAGAGGTTTAAAATGTTTCACTAATTTTATTGCAATAATTTTAATTAGAAAAATGCATGTTTCCTCTGTGTTGAACCAAGGAGCCCCGTGGCACAGAGTGGTAAGCTGCAATACTGCAGTCAAAGCTCTGCTAACAACCTGAGTTCGATCCCAACGGAAGTCAGTTTCAGGTAGCTGGCTGAAGGTTGACTCAGCCTCTTATCCTTTCAAGGTCGGCAAAATGAGTACCCAACTTGCTGGGGATAAAATGTAGATGACTGGGGAAGGCAATGGTAAACCACCCCATAAACACAGTCTGCCGCCTAGTAAACGTCGTGATGTGATGTCACCCCATGGGTTAGTAATGACCCTGTTGTGTCCTTTACCTTGTACCTGTGTTGGACCTTCCAAATTAGCTTGACTTCTTCTTTAGATGGAATTTCCCCTTTGCTCTCTTGTAACCCAGGTGTCCTTTTCTCATTAGCACCCTGTTCTTGTAATATCCATGCTTCTGTTTTTGTTGTCCAGGCACCTGGTTTGAATTTACCCCACACGAAGTTGGGATTCCTGACCTTGGGGCCTATGTAGACACCAAATACTTTGGGAGCGTATTTGAAAATGGGCAAATGATTGAAGAGAAGGAGGAGAAAAATATCTGCTATCTGCAGGGTATATCCTTTGCATTTTGCTTCTTGACGGTCTGGCATTCTTCGCATGGCAAACCCTATGCAATTTTTTGCAAGAAAGCAGAGTCAGTGTTCACATGATTAACCATGGGTGTGGAGCCTATGGGCTCCACTGAATATTAAAAATGTGCACATCAAACAAACAACCACACCTTTATGAGCTGCACTGGAGGGCTGGATAAGGCTGAAGGCCCAAGAGATTAAAAAAAATGGGGAAAATGATATTCAGGAAGATGATGGGTAACGTGACGATACTTAAAACTTCCCTTTCTCTATATTGATGGGACCATTTCAGATGTGCAGCTTTTATGTCCTATTAAAATACGATTTCACCATGGTCTTCCACTGCTATCAAATGATATATGGATCTAATCGTGCAATTTTTTTTAATTTTATTTTCAGGTTTATGGGGAAGTGCCTATGGCAGAAAGGCGGACATGAACAAGATAATACGTGGTATTGATCTTTTTGTGACCAGAATCAGAGATCATTAGATTCCTGCTCTTGTCTCTTTAAGGGTCATGTATTTTAAATACAGGATATTTGCTTACTAGATAAGACCCCAAGGATTCATGCATGTCTCCAATACCCTGCCCAAGGCTGCTTACAAGTAAAAACAATGCCACAACATCATAAATTATCAATATAAAAACAACCATCAAAAACAAACCCTTAGCATAACTGCGGCCAAAAACATTAAGCACCGAAAACACCCACCACCTGGCACCATTCAGCCTGCCAGTGGGGGAACTTACTAGCAGTAAACTTAGGCCAAGACCTCTAGGGTCCACAATGCAGCAACATCATTTCCGGTGTGCATCAGAAGTGATGTCATCACATCGCCAATGAACATGGGGACCCTCTGGTATTTGAGCCAAACTCTACAGTAATAACGGCTCCTACCATAGAGATTTGTCCAAATACTAGAGTGTCCCTGAGGTCATGGGCAATAGGATGATGTCACTTCCAGCACAAGCTGGAAATGATGTTCCTGCATTGGAGATGCCAGAGGCCTTGGCCTTGTTTAATGTTGGAACATATAGGCCCACCCTTCCTTCTTTCTCCAAACAATTGAGCAACCTGCTCAAGTTGGTACATGGCTAGTTGACCAACAAAAACAGCTGTTAATTGGGGTCCTTTAGTGATACAGGGTCAAGGATACTCTAGTGGTTGAGAGACTGAGAGGGTCAGATCTCGCAGTCATAAACATAAGCAAGCCGTTCCATCTTAACTTTAGACTAGTGCTGCACTCAGCTAAATATAATGAAAATGGAAAGGGTTCAAGAGGCTGAAGACAAGATTGGCATTTTCACTGTTTCTCCTAATCTGAATGTTTCTATTGTTAAAGTTGGATATATAGGAAAGGAGGTCCTGATTTGTGACTGTATGCATTTATCTTTCAAGATGCTTTAGGACTGTTTCGAGTCAGTATGAGAAGATACTCTGGTAAGTCATTACAAAATAAATAAATAATAATTCCCCCCCTTCGTGCAAAGGTTTTTTGCTTTCTCAGTGACATCCTGTCATGATCCTAGGCCCAAGGATAAAGAATGAGCCTCTCTTCCACAAAAGCCTGAAACTAGAGTTGCCAGGTCCCTCTTCGCCACCAACGGGAAATTTTGGGGGTGGAGCCTTAGGAGGGCGGGGTTTGGAGAGGGGAGGGACTTCAATGCCATATAGTCCAGTCGCCAAAGTGGCCATTCTCTCCTGCTGAACTGATCTCTATCGGCTGGATATCACTTGTAATAGCCGGAGATCTCCAGCTATTACCTGGAGGTTTGCAACCCTACTGGAGACTGAGTCTTTAGTGTAAATTTCACAATAGGCCTACATTTCCCAGGCAATTTCCAAGCTTCAGGTTTGGGCTGGGGAGGGGGAAATGAAGCAAAAACAGAAAGCTTATAAGGCCCTGCTCAGAAAAGCGGTGAGGGTGTTAACTCACTGAAGCTAGGGTTGCCAACCACCAGGTACTAGCTAGAGATCTCCTGCTATTACAACTGATCTCCAGCCAATAGAGATCAGTTCACTTGGAGAAAATGGCTGCTTTAGCAATTGGACTCTATGGCATTGAAGTCCCTCCCCAAACCCTACCCTTCTCAGTCTCCACCCCCAAAACCTCCCACCGGTGCTGAAGAGGGACAGGGTTGCCTGGTGGAGTCATCCACGGTGGAGTCAGTCTAGCCTACAGAATCATGTAGTGAAATACTGGAACTAAAATAAAAGGCAGTCCCATCAGGGAGCTATGTTGTTTTCTGGCCAGCTTCTTTCTTTTTGAGTTCTGCCCTGTATTCATTCTGTCCTATTTTAATCACTTGTCCCTTGTTTACTTACTCGCTATAATATTTGCTTAATAAACTCTTTCTTGTTCATGCTTTCTGGGTTCTTCATGCCTTAAAATTGGGCCATACATCAGGGTATGCCCTGATTAAAGAGGGAGTTGCCTGGGGCAAGGAGGGTGCTCTGGGCCCTCTCTAGTAAACTGACTACCACCAGAGGGGTGGCAGTCAGTTAAGGCTAGGCATGCGAATTGCCCGCTGAGGGTGGGCAAAAGCCCACCAATCCACCGGGCTGCCCACTGACCAGCTGAGGGTTGGCGGGTAAAAGGGAACCAGGTAGAGAAGGAAGTGTGCGATGTGCACAACTCCCACATCATGACAACATTGCTTCCAGGTTTACCCGGCAGCAGCATGGACGCTCTAGTAACCTCCGTCGAAACTCTATGAAAACCATAGAGTTTCTTCGGAGATTGCTAGAGTGACCGCATTGTGCAGGGGGGCATGCACGTGTCATGTGGGGGGGGGTGCCCCCAGCCATGCCCCCAAAAGCTCCCACCAGTGGAGCAAAGGGACCTTGCAACCCTAGTTAAGGTCCTTGCCTTCACCAGGCCCAAAGGGGGCAGGAGAAAAGGAGGATGTGTATGAGGGAGGGAGAGATCCCTGGAAAGGACCTCCCATCTGTGGCAAACCTGCATGACCCCATACCATTCCGTGACATACCCAGTTATTTCCATAAACTGTCAATTTGGGATAATCAGTGGGGCTACCATCATGATCGACTTGGTTTTCTCTCTCTAGTACATTCCAGAGAAATCCCATGACTAGTTAGTATAAACGCGTCCATTGTAGACATAGTGTACTGAACATGTTCGCAGCATACTTATACCTATGTAGGATGAATTCATTAAACCTCAGTTTAATGCCAATGGGTAGAAATGCTGAAAGGTAGAAATTAACTGTGCGTGTGTGTAGATTTCAGTTTATGTTCTGCAAAATTCTTCTTAGCTTTCTCTCTTGTCCCTTGTAGGGGGTTTTCATCTTTTCTATAAGTTATACCACGTTCTAATGAAGACCACTACATGTCTGCACCAATGGAAATGGGGAACCACCAATAACTTCCTGTACAAGTGCTGTAAGCTTATATTAAAGTTGGATTGAAAAAGGATCCTAAAAAAATACTTTGCATTCGTATTATGTACTCATAGTCTGGGCCTACACTAGGGTTTCCAGGTTGCTTGAACTGGTGGGCAATTGCCCACCAATCCAATAGCCTGCTTGGAGTGGCGGCCCCACACATGAAAATGGCATCTCCATGCTGAGTTCTTACATGAGAAGGTGGATGTGACTCAGTGGTAGAACATCCTCTTTGCATGCAGAAGGTCCTAGGTTCACTGCCTGGCCTCACCAGTTTAAAGGGTCATGATTACCTTTTTTGACCTCTGTCAGCCGCAACCAATGATACAGAAGCAGGGAAACATACTTACAATTTATGCTATATCACTATATAAATGTTTTACACATACGGGGGGAGAGGTGAGGTACATGGTGGTGGATGCCATTTTGGGTGGCATCTTTGTGACACATGTTACATGTAGCCCTGGCCGGGAAAGAGGGGAGGATAGAAGTAGAACGATCCCTTGCATGAAGAGGGGGAAAGTTCAGTTGACCAGTAGTTTGCATAGGAGGACTAGATTTATTTTGTTAATCACTAAACTAAATAACTAAAAAGATGCCCTTAATTAATCAATTGCAATGTCAGTTACAACAACCATCAATTTTTTTGCCATCAAGTCACATCTGGTTTATGGCGACCCTTTAGGGTTTTTGAGGCAAGAGACTTTCAGAGGTGGTTTTTCATTGCCTGCCTCCACGTCACACCCCTGGTATTCCTTGGAGATCTCTCATCCAAATACTAGCCAGGGTCAGAGTTATGTGTTACTGGCCCAAGGTCACCCAGCAAGGTTCCATGGCAGAGCAGGGATTCAAATCTGGGTTTCCCAGATCTTAGTCTGGCATCTTAACCACTACACAATGTTGGCTCTGAACAACAACCATGTAGGCATTCCTTATTCCTTTTTAAATCTACAATAGTCATGATATAAACATGATAGAAACAGTTGGAATAATAGTGGTAGTTGAAGTATTGATACTTAGGTAAAGATCTTCCATTAGTAGGTTGTCTTAATTCAAGCATGTTTATGACAGAGCTCTACCTTACTTCCTGTGGTATAGGTGGTGATGAAGTCTATAACCTGTCGAGTGAAAAGACAATATCTCTGATTGATGCTGGTCCGGCCATAAACACTGCTTATCCACTCATTTTGCACCCTGAGAGGAATGTGAAGCTGATCCTTTCTTTTGACTTCAGCTCTAGGGATCCTTTCATGGTAAACCATTTTATTCAAAGGGAAAGGCATAACAGAAAATTCTGATTTGAAAATTGCAGTCTGAAGATGCTTTTCTCTTTCTTTCTTTCTTTCTTTCTTTCTTTCTTTCTTTCTTTCTTTCTTTCTTTCTTTCTTTCTTTCTTTCTTTCTTTCTTTCTTTCTTTCTTTCTTTCTTTCTTTCTTTCTTTCTTTTTCTTTCTTTCTAAAAAAAGAATGATTAGACATATCAACAGACCTTCTTGTATTATATGTGGGCAGGAAGTGACATGTAATAGAGCAGGGGTGTCAAACTCACTTGTTACGAGGGCCGGATATGACATCAGTGTCCCTTGACTGGGCCAGGCCATGTGTACCGTAAAATTTAATGCCAATAGAAGACATAGGCAAAGCCAACTAATGATATACTTTTTTACTCTTACAGTATTTTCTTATACTTAACTGTCTTTGATAATTGACACCGCAGGAGTGGGGTGGGGTGGTTGCTCCAGCTGGTTCGTGGGCCATATAAATGTTCTCAAGGGGCCGAATCTGGCCCCCGGGCCTTATGTTTGACACCCCTGTAATAGAGTGTGAATTTGCAGCCATTTCTGTGTTTTCAAAGGGCCCCTTCTGATGCTATCTTAGTGTGTCTCTTTTCCACACAAATCTATTCATTTCAGAATAATCTACAAAACAGCATACTATAACTCTCATATTATCCCAGATCCTGGCATGGGAGGCTCCTGTGGGAACTGGGATTCTAACCCTATCAGAATAGCATGTGTAGGTAGGGTTGCCAGGTACCTCTTTGCCACTGGTGGGAGGTTTTGGGGGTGGAGCCTGAGGAGAGCAGGTTTGGGGGGGGAGGGGCTTCAATGCCATAGAGTCCAATTGGCAAAATGGTCATTCTATCTGGATGAATTGATCTCTATCGGCTGGGGATCAGTTGTAATAGCAGGAGATCTCCAGCTAGTCATGGGGGTTGGCAACCCTATGTGTAGGAGGCATGTTGCATTACCTCCCATGCAACTCTGGTAATGCTGGAAAGGTATATAAATGCTGTGTTAGTAGCCAGGCTTTTCAATCAACCAACCAGTCTACAGAACAGTCAATAATCATATTTTCAAATTGATTTGGAATTGCCATCATAAACTAGAGACTTTTCTCTTTCAGACCATCGAAAAAGCAGCTGACCACTGTGCAAAATTTGGAATCAAATTTCCTAAGATAGATGAAATAAAATCAGAGGACAAAAATAACCCATCAGGTTGCTACATCTTCAGGGGAAAAGATGCTCCGACCGTCATGCATTTCCCACTATTCAACAAGGACAACTGTCCAGGTAGTTTGGGCCTGACGTTCAGCTATGAAAGTTCTAATCGATCAGATGTTAGATTCTATTTTCACAATACTCTCATGATTCTATCAGGTCATCTTGCTTGCAACATAAAAGCACTCTTACTGTCCCAATTATCATCAATATATGTAATTCTCAACCTGGCCAAATCTGAAGGGTACTTACATCCAGAGACTGGAGCCATGGAGAAAAAGAAGTTGGTTTTTATATGCCGACTTTCTCTACCACTTAAGGAAGAATGAAACCGGCTTACAATCACCTTCCCTTCCCCTCCCCACGACACCCTGTGAGGTATGTGGGGCTGAGAGAGCTGTGACTAGCCCAAGATCACCCAGCTGGCTTCATGTGTAGGAGTGGGGAAACAAATCCAGTTCACCAGATTAGCCTCTGCCGCTCATGTGGAGAAGTAGGGAATCAAACCCAGTTCTCCAGATCAGAGTCCACAAGACAGAGTTTTTTACAAAACTGAAAATGGCCTCGGGTTTGCAGAAAAATCTGAAATCTAAAAAAAAGAAAAAGAAAAAAAGAACAGAAAAGAAAAAAAAAACATCCAGGGGAGAGGTTTACAAAAACCCTCAAATGAAAAAAGGAGTGTCTGTAGCTTTAAGAAACAGATGCCCTCAATGGCTGTTGCTAGGCAATGGCAGCAGGCTTGGTTTCTATCAGTAAAAACCATGGCAGAGCAGGGCCCTTCCCACCACTGTTTTCAGCCTTTGAGGGAAGATTCAACAGGGCCAGGGTCAGCAGCAACCATTGGGTGATTTGCTACCACATGACTTTCATGACTCATTCAGGCTTGGCTGCTTGATACTGTTCAACATCAGCCACCTCTCAAAAGCCAGTGTGGTGTATTGGTGAGAGTTGCAGATTAGGATCTGGGGGACCCATATCTGAATCCCCACTCTGCTATGAAACCAGTCATGCACACTCAGCCTAGCCTACATCGCAGTGTTGTTGTGAGGATAAAATGGAGGAGAGATGTAAGCTTCTTTGGGTCTTCCAATTCTGAAGAAAGTTGGGATACAAACAAAACAATTAATAAATACAGATAGTGCCTCCTACTTCTTGACTGGAATATAAAGACTCCCATCTTAGGGTTGCCACCGGCAGGAGGTTTTTGGGGCGGAGAGTGAGGAGGGCGGGGTTTGTGGAGGGGAGGGACTTCAATGCCATAGAGTCCAATTGCCAAAGCGGCCATTTTCTCCAGATGAACTGATCTCTACCGGCTGGAGATCAGTTGTAATAGTGGGAGATCTACAACCACTACCGGGAAGTTGGCAACCCTAAAGATCTACCTCCGGGGTATCAAACATACGGCCTGCAAGCCAGATCTGGCCTTTTGAGAGCTCTTATCTGGCATGCAAGCCAGCTGAGGCAGCCCACCCACCCACTTCCATTTTCATCTGGGCTGGCAAGGCACGACCAAGTGACATTTATGTCATATCCTGCCCTTGTAACAAATGAGTTTGACACCCTTGATCTAGCTGCATATGTGATGCCCATAGTAATGATGGATCATTTGACATTCACAGACCACTCTCATTAACAGGTAAAATTGCAGAATACAAAATGCAGTTTGCCACAAACAAGTTGAAATATTCCAATGGAGAAATTGAAAAGCTTCTCGCTGCAGCAAAGAAGAATGTCGTGAACGCTCGGCAAAAAATCTGGGAAGAGATTGAGCGCGCTGTGGCTCCTTCTTCCTGACATGTTTAAGGAAACCATTTCCACTTTCACATTTTTCCTAGCAGCTGGTTGTCCAGAGTGCACCCTAATCTTCAGCATGCATTTCTGCGGGCGAGTGTCATATGTAGAATAAACAAGCATTGGGTGTGCATATGCACAACCTACATACGACATGGTGGAGTTCCCTGCTACGTGTCGCACAATAATCCATTACTACCAATCTGGCGAATTTATCCCCTGCCTTGCCTTTATCAAGTGGCAAGGCTTTCCCACATTCCCTAAATAATTCAGTGGCTGCCTGTATTATTAATCTATGGGTTGGATCCAAACTCTTCTGCTTGTGAAAAAGGGAAGCAGGGGTTTCCTGGGGATCATGGAAACTGTATGGACAAAAAGCTGTGTGGGGCAGGGGAAGTAGTTAGTAGGAAAATCAAGGGAGTGAGCAAAAAAGCTGGCTAGATGCAACTCTAGGGCTGCCGATATTCCTTAAAAGCATTGAATTGTAGTGTTTTGTGGGTACAGCATTGTTTTTAGTATTATTTTTCCTTCTTTTTTCTCAGTGATGTCAATGATTTACTGAGGCATTTTATTTTCATTTTTAGACTACTGTGTTTAGAGGGTTTTCTCTCTCTCTTGAGCAATCATATCTTGGTACATTAAAATTTGTTTGTTGTTGGGTGGTGTGTGTGATATACATTTGGACTGTTGTTTGTCCCATGAAGTTTTTGGTCATTTTTATCCTCTGTTTGCTCCGCTATGAAGATCTGGCATGCATATACTGGAGGAACAACTGAAAAATAAAAACAGATCCGAGTAAAGAATGTGCATACAGTATGTTCTTGGTTAATTTCAATTGCACACAACAGAGCTTATTTTAACCATCTGTAAACAAAACACCATTAAGTACTGGCAAAACGTGGCAAAACATGGAAGATTGGATAGAAATGACATCTTCCACATAGCAACAAAATGAGTCAGTAGGTTGGAGTGGAACAACAATAACCACAGAATATTATGAAACCAGCCACTATCTTTTGTGCTGTTGAAATTTAGCACATTAAGAGGAAGTAAATTTCTCCACATTTCCTACACATTAACCTGAACCCTTTGGCATTCATCTATTAATAAGGATGGAAGATTGCAGGGGTAGGAAAAATGGTCACAAAAGGTGGAAGAATTGCTACAGGCATAATATTTGCCTGATGCATAGAAACATCATGTACAAAGAAGTCCTGTACAACTAGTTCCCCTCAGCCATCCTCTTGGCTGTGCATAAAATCATCAAAATGCTACCGAACAACTTTTCAGGTGTTTAGGAAAGGGAGCAATGGGTGAGATTCAAACTCCCTACTCTGCTTGTTATGCAAACTGAAGGACATGGCTTCCTTTATTCAGTCAATCCATCTCATGTTGGTTGTTTCTCATTTCCTACTGCCTTTAACTGTTCCTAGCATTAATGTCTTTTCCAGTGAGTCTTGTTTTTGCATGATGTGATCAAAGTATGATTTTTAGCTTCTAGGGAGAGTTCAGATTAGATTTGATCTGGAATCCATTTATTAGTCTTTTCGGCTGTTTGTGGTAACCGCAAAACTCTCCTTCAAGACCACATTTCAAATGAATCAACTTTCTTCCTGCCAGCTTTCTTCATTGTCCAACTTTTACACCCATACATGGTAATGGGGAATACTATGACATCAATTATCTTGATCTTGGTCGCCAGTGACACATCCTTACACATAAGAATCTTTTCTAGCTCCTTCATGGCTGCCCTTCCCAGTTTCAATCTCCTTCTGATTTCTTGGTTGCAATCTCCCTTGTGGTTGATGACTGAGCCAAGGAATAGGAAAAAAAATCAATTTCTTTATTGTCAGCCTTAAAGCTGTGTAATTCTGCGTAGTCATTACTTATGTCTTTTTGATGTTCAGCTGTAATGCTGCTTTAGCACTTTCTGCTTTAACCTTCCTCAGTAGCCGTTTCAAGTCTGCTATTTTCTGCCAGTAATGTGGTATCATCGGCATATCTGAAATTGTTAATGTTCCTCCCCCCAATTTTCACACCACCTTCATCTAAATCTAATCCAGCTTTCCTGATATGTTCTCCATATAGATGTATTGTCATGACTTAGAATTATTAGTCTCAATGCTTGAATGGTTGGTTTTGAGAACAAACAGGCCTTCAGGTTTTTAATCCCAGAACTTCCTTGACTGAAGATTAAATATCAGGAGTTGTTCTTGCAAGGTTTCTTATGTCTTGGGTTTCAAGTGAGATGACCGTGCTGAATGCACAATCCATTCTCACCCTCTGCCATAAAAAGACGATAGACTGAACACATGACCAAAAGCATAGGGCTGCTGTTCTCTTTAACTATTGTGGAAGGGTAGCTGTGGCTTTTCTAACCTCTTTAGCTTTGTGGCTTGGTAAACGATAGATGTCATAATTCTGTCCTCTACATATCTGTCCAAATCAGAATCACTTCCTACTCCTTGTTATCTAGTTATTCCAAAGCCATCTGCGTTTTTATGCATCACCATCTCCATAATTCCTTACTGGATACATGATAAGGTGATCTTCTGTTGGGTCAAAACAGATGACTACTTTAGATGGTAAATAGGGTTGCCAGGTCCCTCTTTGCCACTGGTGGGAGGTTTTTGGGGCAGAGCCCGAGGAGGACAGGGTTTGGGGAGGGGAAGGAATTCAATGCCATAGAGTCCAATAGCCAAAGCAGCCATTTTCTCCAGGTGAACTGATCTCTATCGGCTGGAGATCAGTTTTAATAGCAGGAGCTCTCCAGCTAGTACCTGGAGGTTGTCAACCCTAATGTTAAACGAGTAAGCTGACTGATTTTCCTTAGGAATATTGGCCTTGTTGGTGTTGGGCAAGCCTCCAGAATTTATGGATCTCTTAGGCAGCTCTTGGAGAAAGAATAGAAGGCTCCATCCCAAACTGACTGCTGTTGGAGTGGGAACCTATCATAAATTGGCTGCCATAGGTGCAGGACTGATTACAATATTTGAAGGTTCTAAGTCTTATTAAGACTGCACCATGAAACAATGTGTGGTATGTTGGGGATCACTGAGTTAATCATTTCTATGTGGCTGCCAATCAGTTGTGTTAGCTGTGCATCAGCTGTGCCCTGATGTTCAACTCAGCAGTGAAATCCAAATGGATGATCCAAGATATTACTGGGACAATTGCCATTCTTGAGATTGCACACCATTTGGATGGCATTCAAGCACTGACTTCCATTGGCAGTTCAGAAAGTCAAGTGTTCTGGGGAGATCCCATAACTCAGTGACAAAGCACATGCTTGGGCATGCATAGACGGCCTCAGGTGAAATCTATCGCATTTCCAGTCAGGCATGCTGGTAACTTGGACATGAACATGGTCACCCAACAAAATTAAGCTTGATTGAACTTCTTCAGTTATGTGCTAGTTGATTAGATAGCCTCTAGGTTTTTTGCAAAATCTGTCCTTTCCTTTATTTCTGTTCTTTATGCTGGCGGACCAACCGGTCATGAGTAAAACAAATTCTATATGCTCGGTAATACAGAGATGCCTTGACCTGGATGGCTCAGGCTAGATCTCAGAAGCTAAGCAGGGTCAGCCCTGGTTAGTATTTGGATGGGAGACCGTCAAGGAATACCAGGGTTGCTGCGCAGAGGAAGGCACTGGCAAACCACCTCTGTTAGTCTCTTGCCATGAAAACCTCCCCAGAAGGGGCCGCCATAAGTCGGCTGCAACTTGATGGCACTTTACACACACACACAATACAGAGATGACCAAACATACAGAAAAACAAAATCCAGAATATCCAAATAGAAGAAAGTATCATCAAAAGCCATAGATAAACATCTTTTGCCATGGCAAGGGTTACATTTGGATCAGTATCAGCCAAAAACTTTGTAACTATCTCTTGTTTTAGAGCAGGTCCCCACTTCTGAATGTATACTGCAATCCATTCATCTCTGGTGAGATCACATGTTTTACAATCAATAAAAAAAAATGCCAGACAGTATCCAAATTCCCTGGTTTACAACTGCAAAGGCAAAATTTATCTTGAGCATCACACTGAGTAACTTGGGGCCCACTCATACTACTGGGCTAGGTCATGTTGAACTAATATGTAACCATAGAAAACTTCACTATTATCTTCTCAGTTACTAGAAAATAGGCATGTATCTCTCTAGGGTTATTGTTGGTTCACTGAACTGACCTCTTTGTCAAGCATAGAACTGCTGACCATTCAGCAATTTATCCTTCTTTGTGCTTGCATGGTTGGATACATCTTTTATATAACAATCACGGGATGTCTTGTATTGTCTGCATATATAACAGCATCTGTTGGAGAAATGATAGGAAGAACGATCACCAGATTAGCTAGCATCATGGGCAAATTCTGAAGGCACACAGATACCTACATTTGAATTCTAGATTAGTCTAATAGATCCCCCCCTTTTTACTTGTGTGCCTTTTAACAACTGGAAGTGGCAGCAGATAAGCGGGGTATGGTAGCAGCAGGAAAGCAGTATTTGCATGAGAAAACAGTCTAGTCGTACAAATGGGCACAATTCTGGACACATCTAATGGGTTCAGTGAAATTGGCTGTTGGATTATGACCAGCAAGCAGGATATGAGCTAAACTAGGAAATGATTGGGCATATTGATGTCAAATTAAAAACAAACAAACAAATAAGCCATTCATGGTTCTTAATTTTACTTTGGGTTTAACACTCTATTGATGCACACTTTTCTTATCTGAATTCACAAAACTCGATGCATGTGGGCTATTTGCCCCAAAGAAATTGCAGGAGTACTTGAAGTACATTTGTGCACTACAGAAATCAACAGCAAAAATGTGGAGCATCTGAGTTTCTGCCTCCTGGCCCGTGAACGCACCAGCAACTTACCTCGCTATTTACACGTGTCCAGTACGAAAGCATCCATGACGAGTTTAAATTTCTGTTCCCACCACGCCGCCTTTGTCCGCTGCTTTTGATAAGCCCAGACCGGCACTCTCCCATGCATGCCCAGTCGGCTTCTCCAAGCAAGGACGGCGATTGGTCCAGCGTGAGTAAGGGAGGCGGGGGGAGTGCGGGGGTTGGCTGGCAGCAGGAACTGGATCAAACACAGTTTGCATGTTCCCACTGTAAGGACGTTTTATTTATTTTTTATTCACCGTATAAGCGGATACACTTAATGTGGCGAAATTGCGCTCTGGAGACGTCCTTGGAATCCTTCGGGTGAGTTGCAGTGGGAACATGCAAGGAAAGCCCGTGGAAGCTGGCGCCGCAAATGGTAATTGCGGCCATGGCCTTGAAAACACCGCTTTGTAATTGGCTGTTGTGCATATTTTTTGAAATATGTTACCATGCCCTGCCAGCTCCCATCAGTTCAGGAGCGAGTGGCCATTTTACGCCATATCAGAGGTTCCAGACAAACATGGGGGTGGGGGAGCAGCTTGGCTCTCTCTCCTTTGGGTGGCTGCTGACAGTAAAACAGAGGCTCAGCAAACTAAAGAGGAAGTTTGGACAAGGGGTTGGATAAGGGCAGGACAAAAGAGACTAGGGGCGTGAGTAGATAAACCCGAGGGAAAGCCTATGCATGAAAATGGCACCTATTCCAAAATTGAGACAAACTTTATATTTGTGCTAAAACAGGTTCTGGAAACCATGGAACAAGTGCGAGGCAGCAGCGAAGTGACTTCTAAAGGCTGGAAAAATCAAACATAATCCATACGAAGCCCCAAAGCATTCCCATGGAGATCGCGAGGCTAACTACCCAAGCATAAATGACCAAAGAATCTCTATGCCTCATTCAAAAATTGGAGCAGGTGCAATAAGGTCACCTAGCTTCAAGAACTAGCAAGATCTTTGTCCATAAAAACTATGTTGCAACATCATAGTAGATACAGGTCTCATCTAGTATCATCCTAGTTTTCTCTGTTATGTTGCAGCAAGCAAGCGAGAAAGAAGGGAAGAAATATGATTTCATTTAATGGGAGAATCTCTTGTGTAGGCATGTCTTTCAGATAATATCCACTATAAAACAGGCTCATGGTTCATACCTTTTCAGGCTATATGACAGCATCATTGCTCAATAAGTTTTTATTTCAAGATAACTATCAAGAACACAAAACATAACTCCTTCTACTGCTAGCTCATTCTCACATAGATATTCTCAACAATTGCTCAGCTATGACCCAGATGTGACAAACTGTCTGAAATCCAATCCTTTTCCCTTTTAAACCACTTGTCAGGATCTCGGGGTTGCTTAATGTAGATGCTTACTTTCCAAGTAAAAGAACAACTTTTTGTTCCTCAGCTCCAAGCAACAACATTATTTAATATATAACACCAACTTGATAACAATGGAAACATGCAGAATGGTCCTTGTTGTTATTCTGTGTGTTAATTCAAGCTTACAATATTCTGAAGTGTTTCTGCCAGTGTTTTCAGGGGGAGGAGAATCTCCTCTTTCCTGCACTTCAATGTATCAGCTCTCTTCGTGGACTCCCTTGAGACTGGCTTAGGGTTGCCAGGTCAATTGCCTGCCAATCCATCGGCTGGCTCAGGAGTGGGGATCACACACAATGTGATTACATCACTTCCGGTTTACACCCGGAAGTACCGCATTGCAACAGGCTACTTTACTGCCAGCATTTTGGGGGTTTGAGTGGTAAAGCAGCCGCATCGTGATGTGGCACTTCTGGGTGTAAATTGCCCGCCGAAGATGCCAACCTTGCAACCCTAATGTAGACCCTTGTGTCCCTTACCCTTGGGAATTCCCAGGTTTGCCTCAGTTTGTGGCTGCATCTTGGATTGACAGCAAACTTCCTATGGCTGCAATGTGATTGATCATTTCTTCTGTGATTTCACACCAATAATGAATCTGGGCCACAGCGACGCAAGTCTGATAAAATGTTAACAGCAATTCTTTGACTACCCTGTGTACCCTGCCACCATTCACTTTACTATAGCATTGGAAAGCTAAACCAGAACGTCTGTCGCTGGCATCTAGCTTTCTATGTGCAGAGAGCTTTTGTTTTTATAAGAAGCAGCCTATTATAAGATGGTCAGCTTTCCGCTGAATTCTGGCCTACCTTTCCCACCTTTGTATTTGCAGGGCATGAAAGCTCATACTCTGCCAGAAATTTTGTTAGTCTTTAAGGTGCTACTGGACTCCTACTCTTTTGTGTTTGTGGCATGTTTTACAATTTTTATTTTTATTAATTTTGCTCAAATTATTATTTTTCAATAATTAGGGTTGCCAACCTCCAGGTACTAGCAGGAGATCTCCTGCTATTACAACCGATCTCCAGCCAATAGAGATAAGTTCACCTGGAGAAAAGGGCCGCTTTGGCAATTGGACTCTATAACATTGAAGCCCCTCCACTCCCCAAACCCCACCCTCCTCAGACTCCGTCCCAAAACCTCCCGCCGGTGGTGAAGAGGGACCTGGCAACCCTATCAACAATGTGCACCCTGATTCCCACCCCCCTGCAATCTGAAGCCATATAGGTGGGGCCCAGCTTTGCCAAGTCAGCAGCTGTTTGTGTGAACTGAAACTGTCTCTGAAAGAATAGACCTAAGCGAAGAGCATGATAATATGTGCTGAGTGGAAGAAACACTCTTGCTTACAGGACAGTTAGCACGACCAGTGATTCTTATTTGTTGTTTACAATTTCCATACTGTTTCCTTCTGCTTTCAAAGGGCTGTTCCATGTCCTTGTTCATTATGAATAGCTTCAGAGCTGGTGCAATTGCCACAAGACATCAGTGCTTCATGATGGGATTGTGTGAAGCAGGAGTCTGCAACTAGGGTCTCCGTCCTCCAGGTGGTGGCTGGGGATCTCCCGCTATTACAACTGATCTCCAAGCGATAGAAATCAGTTCCCCTGGAGAAAATGGTCGCTTTGGCAACTGGACTCGATGGCCCCTCCCTCCTCAGGCTCCACCCCCCAAATCTCCAGGTATTTCCCAACCCAGAGCTGGCAACCCTAATGGGCGTGTGTGCTGAAATTACATTTCTCCCCTGTTTTGTTTAGTTTTGTTGTTTTATCTTTCTGTCTTAATCACCTTGACGGTTTCTCATGCCTGAGAAGTTAATTTGGAATATCAAACAGACATTTCTGCCCTTCATGTTTTCATTTCCTTCTTATTTTCTGTTCCTTTAGCCTTTCCATCTGGCCGGTCCTTCAATATGCCCTTTTGTAAATTTCATTTCCCTACAATAGCAGCTCCTTTGAAAGATCTTTGAGGGAGGAGGGGCAAATAATTATTTTTTGTGAGCTGAAATAAATAGCATATCATTTTGATAGCTATGTGTTTCTATAGACTTGAAGGGACTTGTTCTCCACAGACTATAGGATTCAGATGCTTCATTCAAACTCTGGAGAGGGTTGTTGAGTCAGGAATGGATTTCAAAAGTGCTTACTAGGACTTCCAACTCTTCTAGAACAACAACATTCTGGTATCTAGCTTAGGCCCTATGAGCAAGACACGAAGAGGTCAAGAGAAGAACACAGCATACGAGGGACAGGGTATATATTCTATGCCTGCATGTTGTGTTTTTAAAAAACCACAGAACTTCCCATGGCATCCCACTTGAGAATTTCAGAGTCTTTTTTTCTAAAATTCGTGGAACAAAAGGCTCATGTGGGAGTGGAACAAGGGGAAAGGCTGATCGATCCCCCACTCCCTGGGCAGAAAGGTTTCCAGAATGGGTCCCTTTCCTCATTCTGGCAATAACATTAAAGTTTCAATTTTTTTAAAAAAAGTTGGATTCAGATTTGATATCGTTTCATTTAAAAACCTTTATTACCATTATGAAAATTAATTGTATTAAACTCCAAATGTCATATCTGTCTGCTTCAATAACAAACAAGTTTCTGGGAATTATTTTCCCCTAGCTGGGATTAAAATTCTCATAGACTCCAAAACATGTTCCTTCTAAAATTTAAGGCAGATGGGGGACAGTGTTTCCATTCAATCGTTAATATAAAACCTCGCCTGTAAAATGGTCTTGGGGAGGCGTGTAAGTGAGCTTTCCCAGAGATTCTCAAGTGGGCAGAGGATTGTCTGTGGTCTTTTATATGTGGGCACTTTAACTTACTTTCTCCACTGCTCCAGCTTGGTTTTTCGTTGGGGTTATGCATGAGTTTTCCATCCCTTAGAGATGACCTCGAGCCCAGCCCACACAATGTCCGGGTCTTCCTGATCCTGTTGTAATGTGATTCTTCGAGCTCCCCTGAGATCAGCCTGGGTCAAATTGTCCCCATTTTCATGCATAAGTTAAAGTGTGGGAGAGGGGAGCTGGGGGTGCATGACATTTTTTTTTTCTCACAGTAAGCACTATAGGCAATTACAAAGCAGTGTTTCAAGGGGCAGGGACTCTTCCCGATTTCTGCAGGTAATTCTGCAGTACTCCAGAAGCCCCAGGACTTTCTCCAGGGTAAACAACAACATGCATACTATTTTTAGGATTTGGAACAGAAAAGTATGGGGCAAGAGACCCTCGAACCCCAGGTAAAACTCCCATGCACAAAAGACCTGTGTTTCCTACACCTGCCTCTAGTGTTCTCAGTGTTTTAAAAAAATGACATTGGTTAAATTGGGGAGGGTCAAAAGTCTACTTAGCTGATCAAATCTAAGATCATCTCTTGCTGGGCAGTTTGGAATGAAAAGCTCTGGAGATTAGGGTGGTATGGAGATTATTTGAGGGTTGAACAACTGCACTTGCATCCAGCCCAGACATGTGTTTCTTTACAGCATGTAATAAAGAAACAAAAATGTTGTAAACAATAAAAGACCAATCTCAAGACTGATTTGAGCATGATTTCCACTCAGAGCTCTCAGTGGTGGACTACAAATCCCAGTAAATCCATCAGTGCCCCTTGAAATTCATGCTCCACCTCCCACCCTCAGCAAAACTGGGCTCTCCTCTTCAGCTGAAGCTTTCTGAAGGTGTCATAAATCATCCAGCCTTTACGGTTGGAAAACTGAGAATAGCAGCAATGTATCAAATGTGAGAGTGTATTACCCAAGAACAAGTTCCTTCCTGCTCTCCTTATGCAACCCGGTGTCATCGAGTGTCAGGAAGTGAATGATGGAATGTACAGTCTCATCCAGCTGGGCTTTAATTGCTCTAATGTGTGCCAAGGGAGAAAAGAACGGCAACTCAAGGGACTGCCTGGCCAAATAATATAAATCCTAACAGCGCAAGGATCCTTTGCTTCTGCTTTCCGTAACTGGAGTGCAAATTCACCACAAAGGAACCAGGAAGATGGACAGAAATGGAGCTGAGAAGGTAAGCAGAGCTTCTAACCAGCAGCAGTACACCTGCTCTTTGGCATCCGTACAGCATAAGAATAACTGCTTCTCTATTGCACTACTCTTCTACCTGCTGTGTATTTGGGTCTGTTTGTACATTGCTTATCAGCCACTCCAATGTAACACCCAGCCAGGCTAAGGAGAGGCAAGAGTGAAGCATCTCAGACAATGTAAAAGACAATGAGTTGGATCCAGCCTGTTGTTCTGCTAGTTCTAAAGGGAGAAGGGTGTCCCTCTGGGCTACCCGAAAAGGCTATGCTGGGGATCATGGGACCTGCATTGGGTTTAAAACACACACACAGGTGTGACAGGTGCTGTTATCAAGAAAAAAATGGGACAATATTAAGAAAGAAAGAAAGGAAGAAAGGAAGAAAGGAAGAAAGGAAGAAAGGAAGAAAGAAAGAAAGAAACTACCCAAAACAAACACCTACTGTGGACAAAAACATCTACCATAAACAAACTGAAGGTAATTTCTATTTCGATAGATCAGATCAGACAGAAAGAAAGAAAACCCGCTGGATCCAACCTATTGTGGTCTGAGGGAAGAAAACAGAGATGCCACTATGCAGACTTTGGAAACAGTCCTTAAATCAATTGCCCCATGGTGAGACATAGATTTTCCGGGGTGATGCCGCTGTACGTTATCTGCCGCTTGCTGGTTTGGCAGTATAAGTGCATTTTTCTCATACCTCTTTTGTGCATATTGGTAGGCAAAAATCCGGCTCTCTAAGAGCCTCTCAGAGGGTGAAAAAGCAACCGTCGCTTCTCGAAAAGAAGTGGTGAAGAAGGGGCTTGCCAAGCTTGGAATTCCAGCCGATGCGGTAGGATTATATTTGTGTGTCTCCTTCAAAGATGCTTTGCCACAGGGCTCTGTGTTTGTGTGTGCATGTGTTAAGTGCCATCAAGTCACAGCCAGCTTACGGCAACCCCATACCATACAGTATCTTTTTCATGTTACAAATGATCCCATGCACTCATTCCAGTTTGTAGGGGAGGAACATTCTTATGGGATTTAACATGATTTTAGATAAGGTAACTGATACATTGGAATGTTAAAAAGCCATTCAAAATGTGCCCAAATTTTACATTTTCCATCAGAAAGTTCAATTTGTAATTGGAAAATTAAACTTTGAGTGTAAAGAATTGTTTTCACTCAGAAGCAGACTGATTGGTTTAGCTTTCTTCCCATTTGGCAGCAGTTCAAATATGAAATCTCCAATGCTATAAACACTCAAACACTGCCAAAGGCATAAATATAATATCATGCCAATAACATAGTATGCTGGCTATTAAATGGCATCAAATAACTCCCATCTAGGATGCTCTTAGGCCGATACCTCCAAATCCCTAGACATGAACGCCTATGCACATGCGGTTTAAACTTGTTAGATACAATTGACCACATCCTTTTAGATTGCCCCTTCTATGTAACTCTGCGGGATAAACTGCTATCTACTTTGCTCCAGTACAAGACATACAGGAGTAATGAAGTGAAATGCAAATTTATTTTGAGTGACCATGATCCTAAAATTACGGCTACCGTGGCTGAATTTCTTACAGGAGTTCTTAAAGAACAAGAAAAGTTTTATTAACCCGACTTGTAACTTATATGTATTGCCCTTTGGAGGTATATTGTTGTTTTTTTCTATCTTTGTCTTTTGGTATGCCAATAAAGGTTAATGAAATGAAATGAAATAAACATATCAAATAACTAATAGCAAATATTGAAAGCAAATTCAATCCACCATCAAATAAAATTTAGTATTCAAAGAGTTACTGGTTAGCATTATCATTCTGAGAAATAAATTCATCCCATCTTTAAATTATGCTGAATTTAATCCAGAGAGTTAAATACAACTCATCTTCCAAGGAGGGCTCATGAGGCCCAACCCTGACAGTCTCCTGCTTGCAAGAAGAGCAGGTTATCAGTGCAGTTGATCCCACAACCGAAAGAGCGGAACTGAGGCTCTTTATAGGAGTTAGTGCCTGCAGCTATAGCAGTGGCCTGAAGTCTGCAGATGCTTGCAGTAGGTCCCTTTCTCGTATCCTGTGAAGTCTCAAGGTGAAGCTTGGTCCTTTAATGCCTTCTAGCCAGAGGAGAAGCCCTGGGCAGCCAGCCTTACACTCTGCTGTTTGAGCTGAGCAGCCACCGGGGCTTTCTGCCTTCTTTGCCCCGGGGTTCTGGGGGTAACCATGGGGTCCCTGGCAATAGGTGAGTCTTCTCAGCAAGTTCCTCAGCATTCCCAGTCTCTGAGCATGGTTTCTGCTCATGAGCCACATGGACTTCTGGCTCATGGCTGGCGGCTAGAGATATCATCCTCCAGGTGGGACCTGGAGATCCCCCAGAATTACAACTCATTTCCAGACTACAACTCATTTCCAGCCAAAATGGATGCTTGGGAGGGTATCCTCCCCAGGCTCAATTCACAAATCTTCAGGAGTTTCTCAACCTTCCTCCCCTCCCCTGCCATTGTTCAGGGGGGATCTGGCAACCCTACTGACTGCATGTCCACTGATGGCCCCTAAGAGTCAGAGGGTCCAGGAACATTGCAGTCTTCCATGGTGTTGACCTCAACAGGATCAACCATCATGGCATCCTCATCGGGTTGCCAGCTGTAGCTTGGGAAATTGCAGGAGATTTGGGGGTGGAGCCTGGGGAAGGATGAATTTGTAGAGGGGAGGGAGCTCATCAAGGGTATGATTCTGTTCAGCCTACCCTCTAAAGCTGCCATATTTCCCAGGGGAACTGATCTTCTTTGCCTGGACATCAGTAGTAATTCCAGGAGATCTCCAGCTACCACCTAGAGGTTGGCAACCCTACAACTCATCTTCCAAGGAGGGCTCATGAGGCCCAACCCTGACAGTTAGCATGCATCAGCAAAAACAACAGAGACTTTAAAGTACATATATAATCATTATTGCTCATTTACAAAGTCTTAAGCATTCTCAGCCTTTTGGCTAAGATCAAGTGTCGACCTTAAAGTAACAAATTAACAATGCCATTTTAAGCAAAGTTACACCCTTCTAAATCCCTTAAAGTCCATGGGCTTAGAAGGATGGCATACATTTTCAAACTGGAGCCTACTTTGTCAGATATGTCTTTGTCTTCATGCAACCAATGAAGTGGGCTGCTCTGCTGCATTATGTCCCAATAAATACATTAATTTGTAAAGTACCACAAGACTCTCAGTTGGCCTTATTAATGCAAATTCTAGCATATGTTCTAAGCCGGCGGCAATGTAATTCTACCCAAATTAATTTCCTTCCTTAATTTTGTTCAGCAAAAATAACAGGATAGCATAGCTTAGGAAATAATGAGTGAGATTCAACCAGCTTTTCAGCTGGTGAAAAAGAAGAAAGGGTTCCATTTGCTCACCCAAAAAGGCTATGCTAGGATCTTCCAAGGTCCAATATAAAGATATGGGGTTGGATCGAGTCTTCTTTACTCAGTCATACCCAATTCTCCACACACACCCATCCCATATGGTTTTTGTCTATGCAAGGCTCCTGCTCCTCAGCACAGCCTTTTATGTAGTTAAAAAAAAAATTGCCATTTTTTTTCACCAACAGAAAAGCTTGTTGGATCCAACCCACAATCACCGTAGTACTACAGATGCAACATCTGCATCTTCCCTAAGCAAAACCCTCAGGCATTAATTACATTGTGTACAAAGGTACACCCCTCATATGATCAAAGCAGAATCCATATATATGCATTGACTGCAAATCTGACTTGCCTGTTTTGGTAGGATTGCCAGCTCCAGGATGAAAAATACCTGGAGTTTTGGGGGGTTGAGTTTGAGGATGGTGGGGTTTGGGGAGGGGAGGGGAGAGACTTCAGTGGGGAATAATGCCATAGACTCCACCTTCCAAAGAAGCCATTTTCTCCAGGTGAATTGATTTCTGTCACCTGGAGATCAGTTGTATTATCAGGAGATAATACAGCCACCACCTGGAGGTTGGTAACCCGGTGCTTCAGTCATTTCCATTTCTAGATAAAACACATTGTGGTTGTGCATTTGGAAATGTTATCCTTTCTGTTGACTGGAAATTGCTAGGCATTTGCCGTATATATTCAGAACTAAGAGAACTTTGGGTTAATAGGTAGGGCAGAGATTCCTTAGTATGTTATTTTTCTTTCCATCAGAACAAAATCCCCACTATTGCTGTCCTGGGATCAGGGGGAGCTCTACGGGCCATGATCGCCCTTTATGGGACACTGGCAGAACTAAAGAAGTACAATCTCTTGGACTGTATTACTTATCTAGTTGGAGTGTCAGGTTCTACCTGGTAAGTACATAATGTTGGAGGTGAGAACAAACGTTTACTAAGAACACAGAATAATCTGTAATCACTAGATCAGACCAAGGTCCATCTCACCCAGAATTCCATTTCCGGCTGCACCACTGAACATGGGATCTCCACTTAACAATCATGGCCATTTGTTTCTCCATAGCACTAACGGCCACTGAATGTTGGCTGAAAAGTCAGAAGTGACTTGTGTAGCCTTTGACTGAGTCCCTAAAATATCCCTCTGCAGAGAGAGTTGAACAAAATGACAAATACATGTGATGCTATGTGTATAGTCCTTTCCTTTCCTTCTTCCAAGCTCCCTTGACCCAAAGGTCTTGAGCAGTAAATGGGGCGCATTTATTTCTTTAAGGAAAATATGGTGAAGAGATACTTGGCAGCCACCAATGTTGTCCCTGAATCTCTATCCACCAGCAAAAAGGGAACTGTTTTATCTTTTGTTATGGTGGCAGGTAATTTAGTAATCCATTGATTGCAATAAGAATTGCAATAAAATAGTAATCCATTGATTGCAATAAGAATTGTATTGAGGGCATTCCAACATCATATGTGACAATGAATCCACTCTCTTCAGATCACATGGATAAAGCCTATCTGAACAAGGTAAATTGCCATATCTTCCATTTAACACCGCTGAAGTTGCGGCGTTCAGGCAAGCAAGCATAAATGCTCTATGGCAGTGGTTCCCAACGTGGGGTAAATTGCCATATCTTCCATTTAACACCGCTGAAGTTGCGGCGTTCAGGCAAGCAAGCATAAATGCTCTATGGCAGTGGTTCCCAACGTGGGGCACATGCCCCACAGGGGGGCAATTTGATTTTTAAGGGGGGCAATTCGAGAATGGGTTATTAACAGTGAATTTTTTGCATTTCTTATGGTTCAAGGGGCCTCATATACAGTATATAAATATATATTTTGACATACACATTTTTAAAATTAAAATCAGAATGTACACGGTGGTCAGCTGGCGACAATGTCACGGGGGGGGCATCAGGATTTTAGAGATGCTTAGGTGGGGCATGGCCAAAAAAAGGTTGGGAACCACTACTCTATGGCAATGAGGGACTATTAAGCATTGTGTATAGTCTATCTTTAAAACAGTGTCTATTTGCCAAAGCCTCTTTGGATAGAGGTGATGAGTATCTGATCTTTTAAGGAGATGAAAGGGGTATTCATTAACCCTTCATTAAAACAGAACACCTTTTCTAGTTATTCAGAGGCTTAAATTGCTATCATCCTTCCAGTTCCAGCATCGTGTTGTGGCTAGACTGTTGGACTAGGACATAGGAGCCCCAAGTACAAATCCCCGCTCTTCCATGGAAGCTCGCTGGGTGATCTTGGGCCAGTCCCTCTCTCAGCCTAACCTACTTTACAGAGCTGTTGTCGAGGATAAATTTGAGAAGGCAAGAATGATGAACATCTGACTGACCTCCTTGGAGGGACAGTAGGGTTAAAATGAACTAATAGACCACATAAGACTGATTTCTCTAAAGCTGTTTTCTTTTAATACATGGATCTGTCTGAAATAAGGCTTACTTCCACGATCTATTGAGACTGAGCAGGCTGTATTTCTTAATGAACCCCTCTAAAGTTTTTGCTCTGTTGTCATGGTCATGTGAATACCAGTCACTGTGAAATGAGCACTGCTCAATTTTTGGCAACTGGCCATTGTCATCCAAAGCCAAACCAACAAGAGCTGGTTTTATTATGTGTTTTGGCCAGTCATTCAATTGACTCAGCGCATAGTAGTAGGGCAAAAATCCAACACACACTAACAAAAGCTGAGGTTGTCCCTGTGCTCAGAGGGTCATGTGGTGAAACTCCAGTACAATTGTCTCAAGTTGCAAGCTCATATGGGGCTCAATTCTGTGCACCCCAGATCATTTTGATCACCATCAAAAATGAAAGAACATATAGGTTGTTCTACAGTTATAATCTATATGTAAGAAACAACACCCTGTGCATCTGTGATAATTTTCATGGCACCATGGCAATTCCATGGAGAGCCAGTGTAGTGCAGTGGTTAAGAGTGGTGGACTCTAATCTGGAGAACCAGGTTGGTTTCCCCACTCCTACACATGAAGACTGCTGGGTGACCGAGGACTAGTCACAGTTCTCTCTGAACTCTCTCAGCCTCACCTACCTCACAAGGTGTCCGTTGTGGGGAGAGGAAGGGAAGGCAATTGTAGGCTGGTTTAAGTCTCCTTAAAGGTAGAGAAAATTGGGGTATAAAAACCAACTCTTCTTCTTCATCATTATCCTTCCCCACAAAACAGGTTTTGCATTGGTATGAGGGAGAGACTCGCTGTAGCTATGCACACAGCCACTTCAGACTGCCAGGTTGCCACATGGAACAGACTCAATGTAGTTACATGTTCAGGCTTGTAATGCTACTGCAAATTATATCATCACAGCAAATATGGAATTGCATTTAATAGGCCCTCAATCAGAGAATTCATCATTTATCATCATATTTGTACTTTTATTTTTTCTCAAGCATCTGTTACCATAGTAATGGTGGAAAGTGTTACCAGGTAGCAGCCAATTATGGTTTGCCATTGCATACCTCTGTGTGGCAACCGTGGACTTTCTTGGTGGTCTCCCATCAAAGTACTAATGAGGGCCAACCCTGCTTAGCTTCTGAAACTGGATGAGGTTGAACTAGCCTGGTCCACCCAGGTCAGGGCATTACTATAGTACTGTTGGATTTTTTATTCTCAATTTATTGTATTCTAGCTTCTTTGCTAATTTGGGAAAATTTATTCCCAGTGTCAGTTATTCCCTGAGAACATTACACTGAAACTGAACGGGAAGAAATGTCAACGCTTCTCTCAGGGGCCATTTTTTCCCAGTTCACTGTCAAAATCATTTAACTGAATGTCTCAAAATTAGGATTAAGGCTTTTAAAATGCCTTGTTCCTATTGTGATATTCCCATTTACTTGCAAGTCAGGAATAAGGGAATCCCTCAAGTTCCTGCTCTTAGTGTGTACAAAACAACATCCATTTATCAGCAAGGAGATACAAGCAAATGGTCAACTGGTTTCAGGACAAGAGAATTCAGGCAGTCTACAATTCCAACAGAACTAACTGAGCAGGGACTCTACCCGATGAGACTAAACTAATCAGAGGGGGGAAGCAGACTGTCTCATTATAATGCATACAATAAAGATACCACACTTATAATTTCAAGCACATTTATTCTGTTTCACTAAAAGGTGCATGTCATCCCTCTACAAACATGAAGGCTGGCCACAAAAAATAGAAGCCTTGGAAAAACTTCAGGTTGAAAAGCTTGCACAAAACAAGTGGGATGTGAAAGAGGGAAAATCAGCTGTAGCTGATGCTGCAGATGAAGAAACCTACTCTCTGACTGATTTTTGGTCCTATTTAATTGTGCATCAGTTGCTAAATGAGGTGAGTGGAGAGCAAAAAGCTGAGTTCCAAACTCAGTGATGTAAAGAATGCAAAGAAGAATGCAAAGAAAGTCAAAGTCTCCATACCTATTATGCCAACCAGCTCCTAACCACTGGTGGGAGTCTTGGGGGGAGGGCACAAGAGAGTGCTGTTAACGAGACGGTGTTACATCACCTCTGGGGGGAAACCCAGAAGTGATGCCACACTACTCTAGGAATTGCTAGAAGCTCTATGGTTTTGCCATTGAATTTCTAGAGATTCCTAGAGCACTGTGATGTCACTTCCAGGTTTTCCCTGGAAGTGACATAATGTTTTTGCATAAATTGTGATTTTTAATTCCCCCCTCACACACACACACTGGTCACTGGAACAATGGCAGGCAACAGGAACTGGGGACAGGAGATCCCTCACATCCAACAAGAACCTGGCTTCCCTAAAAAGCAACCAGACTATAATTAGGGTGGCCAGCTCCAGGTTGGGAAATACCTGGAGATTTGGGAGGTGGAGTCTGAGGAGGGTGGTGTTTGGGGAGGGGAGGGACTTCAATGCCATAGAGTCAAATAGCCAAGTGGCCATTTTCTCCAGGTGAACTGATCTCTATCAGTTGTAATAGCAGATCTCTAGCTAGCACCTGGAGGTTGGCAACCCTATCAAAAGCAGCCATTTTCTCTAGAGGAACTCATTTCTGTGATCTGGTGATCAACTGCAATCCTGGGAGATCTGCAGCCCCCAGCTGGAGGTTTGCAACCCAAGTCAAGAGAAAGGTGTGGTATTTATTTTGAAAAGGTTATGGCAGCCAGGGGCCTGTTAGAAGCCGGTTGAGGGCAAGTTGGATAGAAGCCACCAGTTAGCCATCCATGAGCTAATATATCACCTCAGAGTTTGGGGTGAGAACCTTTCCCCCATAACAAGAGAAAAAGCGTGGGTTGAGAAACACACTGTATTCAATTAAATTTACTCAATGCATTCTTTTTCAGTTGGATGAGACTGAACTTTCTATGTACTCACTACCTGCGGAAAGAGGGAAAGCTCCTTATCCTATCTACGCAGCTGTGGACAAAAACACCTACAGTAAACTAACTGAAGGTAATTTCTATTTAGACAAGAAAGAAAGAAAGCCAGCCAGCCAGCCAGCCTGCCTGTTAAGGGTTTTAACTAACAAATGGTGAATAGACTAGAACTCAGTTATAATTTTTACTGAATTTATTATTTGCTATACTTCAAGAGTATGAGGCAAGTTATTAAATATTCATTTGTATTTGTTTGTTGACTTGATTTATAACCCACATCCTCTCCTCAACAGAGGTTGCACGTCAAGCATCCTCTTACAATGAAGATTTCCTCTACCTCACTGAAACAGGAGGTGCCTCAGAAGATCTCCAGACGTTTATGTCTGCAAGGAGCACCTGCTTTGAAACAGTCATCTGTTTCTGAGTGGGTGCTCCTTGCAGACACAAAGGTCTGGAGATCTTCTGAGGCACCTCCTGCTTCAGTGAGGTAGAGTCAAGATTGGCTGTTTGTTTTGAGGAAGAGATATGTTGTCAGTGATGCAAATAGGTGCCAAGAAACCCCATTGGCAGGTGCCATGGTTTGGGCATACCTTTGTTAGATTCTATAACTGCCTCTATCTGATTGTCACACAAAATGAATAATGTGTGGCTTATTATATTTAATTTATCTGGGTTCCCATGCAAGGAAACTGTGAAATACACCCATTTCCCCAGGCTGATGAGTAGTATTATCTATGGCATTATCTATGATGTAACCTTTAAGGTAATAGCAATTCTGATAATATTTGAGTATCTGGGATGTGCGAAAGCATACCCTCAACACTTTTCTGTAATCTTCTGGAAAATGTACTACCACCCCTCAAATTCCCTCTAGACCTTTCACCCACTTGTAACTCTCTAAATTAGTGTTGGATTCTATTTCAGGTGGAATTGCATGGCAGCTTTATCTGAACTCCACCTTGCTCCATTGTTTCTTGCCTGTATTAGCACTTTGTTCTTTCATTTTTTCAGGCTCCTGGTTTGAATTTACCCCACATGAAGTTGGAGTTCCTGGCCTAGGAGCATATGTCAACCTCAGATACTTTGGGAGTGTGTTTGAAAATTGCCAACTGAAAGAAGAGAAGCAGGAGAAAAACATCTGCTATCTGCAAGGTACATCATGTGCATTTTGCTTCTGGATAGCCTGGCAGTATGCCGAACCCCATGCAGGTTTTGGCAAGATAACAAAAGTCTGTGTTTGCATGTTCAGCCTATAGGTACGTCGAGTGCATCGGCTTATGAGTATTAATGAATATAAAAATAAGGTTCGGCTTGGATCCGACTAAAGTTTTTGCAAGTTAAAAGGAAGTGAGGAGGTCCTTTTTGACAACTCAAAAAGGTGATCCTGTGATCTGAATAGATCAAAGTAATGTAGGATGGGGCTGTAATAAGGTGGAGAATTGGACAGGGTTGAATGAAAATACTGGCAACTGGATCCAACCCTACATCGGATGTTGTAACAAAGCATTTCAGATTCAGTTATGGGGCTTAGATATGAGCTCCCTATCTAAAGTACTAGTTGGATTTTATTTTCCCTCACTTTAGATAGACACTGAATGCTATTTTTTACGTACAAAATTGACTTTGCTCAGTCACACCTAGGTCTAAGTTAGTTGTAATGACAGCTGATGGGTTGGATCCAGCCAGCTTTAATTCAGTGTTATCTCAGGCATGGTAAACTTTTGTCAACCGTATTAACTTTGACCCTTTAATACTGTTGGGTGAACTACAGAGCTATTAATGCCGTTTCTTCCTTGTTCACAGGTTTATGGGGAAGTGCCCTTGGCAGTGAGAGAGAAATTTATGAGTCTATAAAAGGTACTGCTTTTCTGTGGAAAAGGCCAGAATCAGAAGTCATGAGACGATGTTAGCCAGGCAGGATTCCTAGAACCTGTTTTACCCCATCATGTATATAGAACAGACAATTCTTGCTCATTAGACAAGGAATCTTGTATTAATGTAGAGGAGAAAGGGAGACGTAGTGGGAAAAATGTCATTATATAGCTAGAGAGCTACATATATAGATACAGATTGATAGATATAGAAATATACATCTATACACATACATGCATGCACACACAATCAGGCTTCTGTGTGCATAGCACATTTCTGGATCTGCTCATGATGCAAAGGGGCATTGCATGGGGAAAAAACCACATCAAGTATCCACAGAGTCATCATGATCAACTCTGACAGCAGTGGACATCTGCCTGGTATTCTAGGCATCTCCTTCCTCAAAACAGGTCAGCAGCAAGTTGATTGCTCTTTCTGCTTACCAGCAGTATGAAGGTTTGGGGATGTGAACCCTTGATTTGTATGGAGGCCAGGGTACTGTAGTGATTAAGATATTGAGCACTGAGCCGAGAAGTCCAGGTTCTATTGTTACAGCTTTAAACGTATAGCACAGCTTTAAACGTATTGCATAGCCATAACAAGACACTACGCTGAGGCTTACGTGATAATAATACTGCCCAGTCTTATTAGGGCTGTTGAACGGACTGCTGGCATGATGTATGTGCAGCACACTGAGAAATTGATCTACTTGGTAATAAAGGGGACTGCAGTCATTGCTGCACATTTTGGGCAAAGCCAAAAGGGATAATTCAACACATTGAACCTTATGTTGACTGGCACCGTATTTCTTGTAATCTTCCTGTTGCCACTGTTGCAGTAGCAATGATATCATTCTTTTTTTCCTTGCTGAGTTTGCAAGTTGAATGAGAGATTGCACACCTGTTGTTTTGACCACCCTTTGTCTAGGACAGTTAGTTGGGACAATTAAAGAAAAAGGCTTGATTAATTGCTTTTTGAGAGCTGTGATTGGCCTTCTTATCTTGGTATCTGATTAGGGCTGTTGAAAAAAAAATTCGGTATAATTCGGATTCGGGTTTAAATGGCCTCCCCCCCACCCCTGGGAAATTGGGTAGGAATTTGGGTTTACATTCGGGATTCCCGAATAATTTGGCCATTTAAAGCCAGTTAAACACATTCACAGCTTTCTGTGGCTCTGGGGGGACATTTTTGCAGGTAGAGGTCCCAAATTTTCAGGGAAGCTTGAAGGGACACTCCTTGTAAGAACCCCCAAGTTTGGTGAAGATTGGGTAAGGAGGTCTGACGTTATGGGGTATGGAAGGGATCACCCCATCCCTCCATCCAAAAGATTAATTTTGTATTATCAAGAATTAGAGCATAGGTGTTACTCTGTCTGTCATGATGAATCTTAGAGAACTTTGTGGCTCTCCAGTGTTTCACAAGCCAAGCTTTTGAAAAATTGTTCAGTGCAAGTTTCTCTAACACTGTTGGGGATAATTCTCATGCTACACCACATAGGAAACATATGTTCCCATACATGTGAATGTATTTCTCTTTCCAGATTCCTTAGGGTTATTTCCAAACCAGGACAGATCAAGAGAAGGAGATACTTTGGGTAAATCATTAAGAGTTTTAATATCTTCCCTATCTCCCATCCAAATGTATTCCCTCTACTCTATGGCCCCTTTGGTCATCACCATAAACTCCTACTTGGGAATATTCCTTTCGGCTAGCACCATGATCAACTTGTTCTTCTCTCTCTAGTACACCCCTTAACCAGCCTGTATGAATGAATCATTTGTAAACAGCTGCTTGGAATTATAGGTTCTATTTGACTAACGATGGAGCCTTCCTCTGGCACTGGAATCCTTCCTCCAATGGCTGCCATCCCTTTATTCTTATTGGAGAACACATGAGGTTGGATCCCAAGTTTCTGTTGCACTGATGGTTAACACATGAAGGTGCCTTATAGGTTCATCAAGATCAGCATTGTCTATTCAGACTGACAACAGCTGATCAGGATCTCAGGCAAGTCTTTCATGTCACATTCTACATGATCTTTTTAAACTGGAAATGCTGGGAGTGGCACCTGGGATCATCCATATGCCAAGCAGATATTTACCACTGAGCCATAGCTCCTTTTCAAAGGTGAAATGTGGAGCTTTACTCCCATGCAAGGAGACTTGCTCCAACAGAAGAGAAAGACCCTGTGCAACAGAAGAAAGCTCCACAGCAGAACTGAAACTTGGGATCTAACCACAGGACACTGGGATGGCTTTCAACCACTTTTGGTGGATTGGTGATGGATGAGATCATTAGAACTTCCACCTTGATTTCAATGTATTGTTGATAGAATTATCATTTTAAGTTGTTAATACGAATAAGCCAAAAGTAGACTAGCACTTGTCATCCTCTTTCCTGCTGTTTTTCCCTTCCAAGATTTCCAGGTTGTTAGCAAATTCTACCAGGCTTATCAGTGTGTGGTGGAGCTATATCTGCGTATAGTAGATGGAAAAGAAGTGGACGCCCTTTTTGACCGCCTTGAAAACCTCCTGAACAGTAAGTGGACTTTGGCCACATGTTTCCCTTGCTTCGCGAAGGGGGTGGTGGTGAAAAATGGACCTAATCTGAACCTATTATTAAACACTGAGGCTGCCTCCAAATGGCAACTTTTCCTAGGCTGTCTTGAGTAGTACTAATAGTGGAATGGTCGACAACACATCTTGGAGCTTCTTCTCCGCAATCCCCCTTATGGCATGAGCCATCTCTTCCAATCCATCTTACTGTCAGTCTGCAACTTAGTTCTGAAACAATCAGTAGGTCATCAAGTATTATAAGACAGGGGGTCAGCTGTGCTTCATTGGCATGCTTGATAACCTCTTGAGTCAGACCATTGGTCAGCAGAGCTCTGTGTTGTCTACACTGATTTACAGTGGCTCTTGGGGCTTTCAGGTAGAGAAGGGTCTATCCCACTGATGCTTTCAAGAGATGCCATCTTTTGCATGCAGAACAGATGATGTAGCAGTAAGCCAAAGCCTATTGCTTTTGGAAGTTTCCCAAATTGTATGTTTTCCATATAGGTAAAGGTAGTCCCCTATGCAAACACCAGGTCATGACTGACCCATGGGGTGATGTCACATCATAACTTTTATTGGGCAGACTATGTTTATGGGATGGTCTGCCATTCCTTCACCAGTCATCTACACTTTACCTCCAGCAAGCTGGGTACTCATTTTACCGACCTTGGAAGGATGGAAGGCTGAGTTACCTTGCGCTGGCCACCTGAAACTGACTTCTGTCGGGATTGAACTCAGGTTGTGAGCAGAGCTTTCGACTGCAGTACTGCAGCTTACCTCTCTGCGCCATGGGGCTCGCTTGTTTCCTGTGTATCAGCATATTATGTACTTTTGTGATATGCATGTCAATAGTTCACTTGTGTTTCTCATAGCTGCTCTTCCAAAATTGGAATCTTTCCCATTATTGTTCAGATTTTAATATATAACCATTAGAACCTGTTCTGACACAGGTTTCCCATGGAAAGAACTGATCATATATAGTTGTTCCTCAATTAAGATGACCTCTTTGGTGTCCACTAGAGACTGTTTTTCCTCTATGGAGACCCATACCTTGTGAAATGGGCTCCCTGAGATGGTGAGGGGGGGCACTATCTTTAGAAGTTTTTAAGAGGCACTGTGACTCCATTTTATTTGTGAGTGGTTTGTTGCAGATGTTTTCTTGAGTAGGTGGTTAGGTGGAGTTTGATTGCATTTTGCATGTTTTTGGTATTGGAATTGGCAGCTGGTGGAGTGGGTTGGGCAGAGGATGTCCCTTTGTGCTGCACAGCATCCACAAAACCCCTACTTGTCTGGGCAGCATCTTGGAGGGATGGGGATTGGCATCTTTCAGCACAGTTAATGGGCAGGCAGGAATAAATGAGGCTGGCAGAGATCACTGGCTAAACCTGGAGCTGGAGTTGAGTTGCTCAAATGTTGGTAGCCACTGCCTGCTCAGTTGCAACCCACCAATAAAGTAAGATGGCATCTGAGGAATCAGCCATTTAAATCAGCGAATTGAACCCAAATTGGTTTGTCTCGTGTCTTCATTGGGGAGGAGATGTCAGTATAATTATAAAAGCTTCCATACACAGAGAAGAAACATGTTTGTTTCATTTGGTCAGATATGGAATGAATAAATATGGATTTATAGACGTAAAAGTGCAATTTTTTCACCTTTTCTGACAGGAACAAGCATGCAAGCAATTCCTCTACCAAAGTAATGAAATGGGCTTCAAATGCAATAAAGAAATAAGATATTCAAAAGGTGAAACAAATAGTTCAGTTGAGATGCTACTCACCTGAGATGCCATCTGGGCTAGGGCTAGTCCGTGTGAATATTTTCTGATCAAATTAATCTGTTTTCCCTTCCTTTCAGCTTTTCTGCCTTTGTTACCTTGCGAGATCTGGTTTTGTATTCTGCCTTAATCCATTGTATCCACTCATCTTTTCTAAAGCCCCCAAGACCAAGAAAAGCTATGATATGGTCCGAGAGATGCGTAAGACCTGGGCTTCTGCAGATGCCACGAAGAGGAAGAATGACTGCATGGGGTTGGGCAAAGCTCTGGAAGAGGATTTTGGAAGCAAGTACCATATTGTCTGTATATTTTCTTCTAGAAACAGCTGTTCTCTGTACAGCATGGTGTAGTGGTTAAAAGCAGGGGTTTGGAGTGGTGGACTCTGATCTGGAAAACCAGGTTTGATTCCCCACTCCTCCACATGAGTGGCAGACACTAATCTGGTGAACAGGATGGGTTTCCCCATTCCTCCACATGAGGCCAGCTGGATGACCTTTGGCTAGTCACAGCTCTCTTAGTGCTCTCTCAGCCCCACCTACCTCACAGGGTGTCTGTTGTGGGGAGGGGAAGGTGATTGTAAGCTGGTTCGATTCTTTCTTAAGTGATAGAGAAAGTTGGCATATAAAAACCAACTCTTCTTCTTCTTCCTCTTCTTCCTCCTCTTCCTCTTCTTCTTCCTCTTCCTCTTCTTCCTCTTTTTCTTCCTGTTCCTCCTCCCAGCATATTTGAAAACAGCAGAACATACCATGCATGTGCCATACAGGGTTTCCTGAAGTCGCGTGAAATGCTTTCCTCTCAGGCAAACTGAAGATGGCTGAATTTCTTGTTGCCTGTGGCTATGCCTGTAAGCTGCCTCAGGTGAATTAGTAAACAGCATCCACCCAGATAGGATCACCCCATCCCCAAAGTCTTCAACATCAAATTGTTTTGAGAAGACAATTGAGGAGAGGAGAGAAGGGAGTCACATGGGCCTCCTGTTATGAATCACAAAGTGGCTTTCAAACTGTTTTGAAGAGAACCTGGATTTTTATAGAAGTTAACAGTGATTATCCAGTGAAAGATTAGCAATAGCAAGAGTGGCATGACCCCAAAATAGATTGCTGTTGCACCAAATGATTATATTTATTTCATTTTACTAATAAAATAATCCTGAAAAATGCATATTTCAAGGTTTTATATATGTCTCACTTTCTTATTTTTTTCCTTTATCAAATCAAAGTACTGGACATAATTCTGAGCAAGCCTTTGAAAATTGTTAAAGGTAAGTTTATTAACATTGGCATGGCCATCATATTCTCTTTCTAACACTTTCCCTAGATGGTGCATTACTTATTTATTTAGGATATTTCTGTGCTGCCTCTCCTGAGTCCTACTTCAGGTGGCTAACCATTAAAACATTTAAAAATCAATACAAAAACCAAGCAAGCCATTAAAATTAGTCCAGGAAAAACAACAAAACAAAAACGACAGACCAGAAGACCAGACTGAGAACTGGACTTGGATCTAGGTGTCCTGGAGACAAGTCCTGATTGCCAATTTCTTATTTTTTTTTCTTTAAGAGAAAGTAGTGGACAAGGTTGTGGAGAAACCTTTGGAAGTAATTAAAGGTAAGTTACTGAAATTAGCATTATGTTCATATTGCTTTTCTATATTTTTGGTGAATAGAGAATTGTACTTGGATCTGAGTGTCCTGGCTTCTCAGTTTCTTATTTTTTCCCTTTAAGATAACAAAGTAGTGGACAAGGTTGTGACCAAACCTATGGAAGCAATTAAAGGCAAGTTGCTGAAACTGACATGTTCATAGTGACTTTCCATTTCTTTGTTGGATAGAGGATTGGACTTGGATTTGGGGGCCCTGTATTCTAGTCCCTCTTTTCAGTTTCTTATTTTTTCCCTTTAAGATAAAGTCGTGAACAAACCTATGGAAGTAATGAAAGGTAAGTTACTGAAATTAACATGTTTATATTGACTTTTCATTGCCTTGATCGAAAAAGAATAGGACTTGAATGGGGGGGGGGGGCTGTATTGGAATCCTTCATGTCAGTTTCTTATTTTTTTCTTTAAGATAAAGTTGTGGACAAACCTATGGAAGTAATAAAAGGTACGTTACTGAAATGAATATGTTCATATTGACTTTTCATTTCTTTGATGGATAAAGAACAGGACCTGGATTTGGGTGTCCTGTATGCTAGTCCCTCTTCTCAGTTTCTTATTTCCCCCCCTTTAAGATAAAATAGTGGACAAAGTCGTGAAAAAACCTATGGAAGCAATTAAAAGTAAGTTACTGACATTAATATTTGCCTTCATATATTGCCTTTCCACCTGTTGGGTTTGGTTGTTCTGGATTCCCACCCCCGTTTGGCCATACACTCAATGTGCCTTTTGGAAAATCACATTCTGCCTTAGTTAATATGGGAATAATCATGTTGTATTTCAGATGTCTGCTGGGTGGCTGATGCATAACAAAGACCCTTAAAAATGCTATGCACAGCCAAAATAATAAACTATGGAACTTTCTATCCTCCCTTCAAAATAGTCGGATATTTATTCTTTTTGGTATAACTGTTTTAATCCTGGGATATAGCTCTGAGGTACATAGATGCAATTTTCCGGAAGAATCGCTTGACATTTCTGCTTGATTTTGTATAGGAGTTCAAGTTCAAGTCAAGTTTATTGTATAAGGCTGTAGGCCATTACAATCTAAAACAGAATCATTAAAAGAATACAAAAAATTTAAAAATTGAAATACACCCACTCAGCTCTAACCAATTTTGCCACCCTTCATAGTTTGCTTTTCCCTGATTTTCTTGGCCATCAGACCATACAGTGCCAATCTTTTGGAAATATACGAGTCCCTAACAAATAGATTAATCTGTCAGCAGCAGATGACAATTGTGACCCTAAAAGAATGTTTGCTAGAAACTTGTGCCGGGGCTCAGTATATATTTGCGTATAGGTGTTGGTGTAGTGGTTAAGAGTGGGGGACTCTAATCTAGTGAACCGGGTTTGTGTATAGGAGTTGGTGTAGTTTGTTTCCCCACTTCTCTACATGAAGCCTGCTGGCTGATTTCGGGCTAGTCACAGTTCTTTCTGAACTCTCTCAGCCCCACCCACCTCAGAAGGTGTCTGTTCTGGGGAGGGGAAGGGAAGGTGATTGTAAGCCACTTTGAGACTCCTTATAGTTAGAGAAAAGTGGGGTATAAAAACTGATGGAGCTAGGGATGCAATTGTGCCTGCCTCCCCCCAATGTGGCATGAGGTATCATTGGCAATCAGGACGGGACACTAGTCAACAGAAAGACTCAAGTGAGCTATTTATATGTGAGCTACTACCTTCCTTATGCAGGTAGTTGCCATGTGCTGTTCAGTCAATCTAACCACCCATCTTTAGATCTGCATAGGATTAGTGGTCACCATTAGGAATCAAGCAAGAACTGAGGAACATTTTTCACCTGATCTTAGAATGGGGTGTTACAATTAGGCTTGGTCCTATGACTGGTGAGGCCATAACTAGGGCTGGCAGGAATAAGTTGGATTTCTACAACAGGTAGGCTACTTGACAAGCACCTCAAGACATCTCAAGATGAAAGGATGTCCCTAAAACAGTCTATCATTTGCTGGAGCCAGTGAAGTCAGTGAGGGAGGGGACGCTCTTGATGCTGAGCAGCAGCATCCAAGACCTTAGTGACTGGATTGGCTCTACCATTCCAGAAAAGAGCCTTCACGTTGGTAAGATTAAATGCCTTTCCATCGGCAGTGACTCATGGCAGGTTTCTTTGTACACCTCACAATGCCTAACTATGCGCCTGTGACGTGGGAGTCCCCGACTCAGTGGAACATATCCTATTGGACTGCCCACTACACAGCAAACCTCGCCATATAATGTTCAGTCATCTGCCAGATCCTCGGTGTATAAGATCAAAAAGGGATATGACTCGCTTCCTTTTAGCAGATCAGGATAGTAACCTCACTGCTCTAGTAGCCTCCTTTTTAGCTACAGCCCTCTCTGAGAGAATCCCCAAAGATCATCCGGTTCAAAAGAGCTCAAGTATTATATAAACTGTAATTTTAATTGATAAATTATCATTACTAATGAATCATAAGAATGATTTTAACCTATCTTTGCCTGCTGTTGGGCATGTTTTATTACTTCAAGATGCCAATAAAGGTATTGTATTGTTGTGACTGGATTGGCACTTGGAAGAAGAGGATTATCACCTCTTGGCACAGTTAATGTGCCAGCTAGGATAAACAAAAGAGGTTGTGGTGCTGGCCACACTGGGACCCAGGGTGGAGCTGCCCAGAACGCTGGTAGTCAGTGGCCCTCCTTGATTATAATCCATTCTTTGAAAGTAAAGGCAATGATCTGATGAGGCACATCATTTATTTAATTAACCAACCTTAGTTGAACCCATACATTGTTGTCTTGTGTCTTCATTGGTGGAGGTGCTGGGACAAATGAATTGCCCCACATTGCTGCTCGTTGAAATTTGAAATGGTGCCCCATGAAGCCAGATCATATTGTTTGTTTCCCAATGCAGATGGCAGCCAAATGATTCCAAATCCTATCTCTTCTGGAAGCCAGGCGATTGGTCAGCTGATCCCAAAAGGAAAACCTCCATCAGAACAGCCAAAGGAAGGTTAGATTACTACAGGCACTACTGTAATACCTTCAATGGGATTATGCAACATATGTCTATGCAAAATGGCAGCCTAAAAAAGGACTTGGATATAGCAACATGGCTCCTGGTGGTGACTGAGCTTGTTCTCTTGCCCTAGGGTTCTCTGGTGGCCCATGTCCTCCCTTCTCAGGATTTCTCTCAGAAGAACAGACACATAGCAGAGATTTAAGGGAGGCAAGACAAACAAAAAATTAGGATAGTTTTATATTCAGAGCAACCAGCCCTGGAAAGGAAGAGACAGATAACCACAGGCATTCGTCACAGACTTTCTATGTGCTTAGAAGGACAGGAGTCAGCTTTTCAAGATCCAGCTCCAGTCTTCATAGCTCGCCATCCAAATTTGGCCACTTTAAAGGTTAGCTCCATGTTCTTATCTGAGAGCATGTTAGAAAGGCGGATTGCTCTGGATCTCCCTGGGGAGTCATCTATTACAGAGGAGATGGTTTCACGTATCTTGCTATAGATTTTACAGTCAAACATGACATGATCGAGGGTCTCTATACTCCCATCAGAGCAAGGGCACAGACGTTCACTGTAAGGTAACTTTTTATATCTCCCTTCCGATATAGCTGAATATATATATATATATATATATATATATATATATATATATATATATATATATATATATATATATATATATATATATATATATATATAAACTAATAACAAACTCGTAACAGACTAGTAACTAGTAATCGCTTCTCGGCCTTTTGGCTAAGATCAAGTGTGTGTAGTGTAGTAACAACCCCCCCCCCCGAAAAAAGAAATTCCTCAATTTAAATCAAGTATGTTTTTTTAATGTTGATTTAATGTATCTGCTTTATTGATAAGGCTGTTACTCTATCCATAGTTTATTATTTAATGGCTGCTTTGAAGATACGCCGAAAATTATAATCAAGTTACGCCTAAATGCTCATTTGCATATAAACACTCTTGTTTGTACTGGAACTGGATTGACGGAAATCTAAGATCATCTCAGCAAGACTGGCCAGCTGCAGATTAAATGAGAAGCTGAAACTGAATTCAGTTCCTCCTTTTCCTCATGGGTAGGGCTCATGGGTAGGGCTGCCAGGTGGGTGGTTTTGGCGCACAATTGTCCGCCAAACCACCCAACCGCTCTGGAGCAGCGATTGTGTGCGTGTGCAACAATGCACCCACAATGACATCACTTCCGGGTTTACCCCCAAAAGTGCTTCATTGCCATGGTGCTAAATCGGCTGTGGTGATGCCACAGTCCCGGAAGGAAACCCGGAAGTGATGTCATCGCGTGCGTGCAGCCGCGTGCGCATCCAGCCATCCCAGCCCCACACCCTGGCTACCCTACTCATGGGGTAACCTTGAGCTAGTCACTATTTTACAGAGAAGATAAAATGTGGGGGGAGCCATGTATGCTGTTCTGAACTCTATAGAGGAAAGGTGGAACTGAAAAGCATAGACAGACAACCATATTTCTGATTAAGGTAGCTCAGAAGATTATACTCAGGAACTCTTGTTGGTCTTTAAGGTGCTACTTGACTCACATCTAGCAAGACTACCCAACTGAAACAACATTTCTTCCCCAAATATATTGGACGTGCAACATGTCCAGCAGCTGAAACCTGGCTGTTGATTTTGTGTTTGATTTGTGAACTCTTGTTTTCTCATTCTTAGCTGCCAAGGTTGGCTATAGCATCTTACGTTTTGTCAATGTGGTGAGAAAGACTTATTCCAGCCTTTTGACGTGGACATGGGGGACCGTCAACAACTTCCTGTATAAATGTGGTGAGCTTACATTGCATCTTTGTTGATCCTTCTATGAATATGGTACTCCTGGGCTGTAGGTGGACATCCCATATGTGGTGGGGTTTTCTTTGTCTTCATATTCATCGTCCCGTCCTGACTGAGCACAACACATTCCCCTTTCTCGCCCTTATTTATAAAATTCTCTATGTTATTTATAGTTTGTGACCACAACTCATCTAAACTTATTGCATCTCCATTTTTCTGATATGTTGTTAGCTTAATTAAAACATATATTTCTATATTTCCATTCCTCTTTCTTTGGAATCGATTTTTGTTTCCAATGTCTGGCAAAGGTCGTTCTAGCAGCAGTTATCATATGTAACCCCATACAAAGTTGGTCTTTAGTTAGATTAGGTACTAGATTTAACAGGAATATCTTGGGTTTACATGGTATATCTGTCTCCATTCTGTTTCCTGTAATATTGTTAGCCGCTGTTAAGTATACTGACCTGACAGAGGAACCAGTCCTCAATCTGATTGATGCTGGTTTGGCCATCAACACCGCTTACCCGCTTATTTTGCACCCTGAGAGGAATGTCAAGCTGATCCTCTCTTTTGACTTCAGCTCTGGGGATCCTTTTGAGGTAAGCCACGTTGATGAAAGGGTAGGCATCAGGGATGCGATCGAATATCTTACCCCCTGCTGGCTCAACTCCCCAAATCTTTCGTTACATTTTGCTTCTTCCTTGGCCGGATCAATCCAGTGAGTGTTTTCCTGCTGACTTGTTCCTGTCAAATGTACCAGTTTTCATGCTTATGTCTGCCTTGATTCCTTGTAAATGGAGGACAAGTAGTGAACATTGTACATGCTGGTCTGTGTGTGTAAAGTGCCGTCAAGTCGCAGCCGACTTATAGCAACCCCTTGGGGGGGGGGGTTCATAGCAAGAGACTAACAGAGGTGGTTTGCCAGTGCCTTCCTCTGCACAACAACCCTGGTATTCCTTGGTCTACATAGCTTAGAAATAGGGAGCCAGTGTGGTGTAGTGGTTAAGAACTGTGGTTTGGAGCGGTGGACTCTGAACTGGAAAACCTGGTTTGATTCCCCGCTCCTCCACATGAGCGGCGGAAACTACTCTGGTGAACTGGATTTGTTTCCCCACTTCTACACATGATGCCAGCTGGGTGACCTTGGGCTAGTCACACACTCTCAGCCCTACCTACCCCGCAGGGTGTCTGTTGTGGGGAAGAGAAGGGAAAGTGATTGTAAGCAGGTTTGAGTCTCCCTTAAGTGGTAGAGAAAGTCGGCATATAAAAACAGACTCTTCTTCAAAGAAATGAACAAATTGGGATCACCAGCAATAAAAAAGAAGGGGCCAAAAAGGATCACAGTGATAGCATCAAAACCCCAAAAGTTATATCCCCAATAGGCCTATAATTCTAGAATTATGGTTATTCTTGCTCCATTTCCTCATTCTCTCTTTTCTCAGTGTTTGATGATTGCAGAAACCATTAGGAACAGGGCCCTGTAAGGTACCATTAGGAACAGGGCCCTGTAAGGTACCATTTCAACTAATCACATAATAGTAGTACTAGTAGTTGCAGCAGCAGCAGCAGTAGTAATAGTAGTAGTAGATGATGCAGGACTGTATCCAACCTGCTTTTTCTCTTAATCTTGCCCAATTCTCTTTCATACAGTCCCCACTCCGCATGGCATTTGTCTATGGGCTGTCCCACAATCCCTGGTATAGACTTTTGGGGTGGCCAAAGGGGACCCTTCCTACATTTCTCACCAGTGAAAGAGCTGGTTAGATCCCACCCATACAGTGGGAATACCAGACAGAGTTCTACCCTTTTAAGCTATTTCAGTGTTATAGGAAGGGTCCCTAAATTTAGCGTGAGAAGTAGCTTAACTCAGTGATACATGGATTTGGTAGTTTCGTCATGAAACTGAGACTCTCGCCCTCCTTTTTGGTTCACTCAGACCCTCAAAAAAACCATTGAGTACTGTAAGAAAAACAGAATCCCATTCCCCAAGATTGACGAAAAAGAGATGAATGACACAGAGAATCCGAAAGACTGCTACATCTTCAGAGGAGAGAATGGCCTAACTGTCATGCATTTCCCACTATTCAACAAAGTCAACTGCCCAGGTAACTTTCGAAGAGGGTTTATATGGGGCATAATGACCCAATACTAGATTTGTTGGGTCATCTTGTTATCAACTGTTGGCTTGTGGAGCTCATTCTAGTCATGTGAGCAGTGCAATGTTGGAATTGTGAACTCATGCAAGATGGTGGCTTCTGGCAAAGGAGAAATTGCATGTCTTGGTTCAGGTGGTTTCCACATGGGGATTTTGCCACATTTGACCAGTGAGATACTCTGGTTTTTGGGGGGTTTTTTTGGTCTTTAAAGCCTCCACACAACATTCTGAATATGTCATGTGGGGCTCCTTGGGTGTTCCTCTTTAAGTCAGAGCAAAGAAAATTTTTTTTTTGTATGTATTTCTTTCAGATCATCACTGTCCCCCTTCTCCAGACTCTAGAGCAGATCTGAAATATTCCGCTGTTTTTCAGGTTCGGGTTTATTAACCCATTTTTTCAAATAGAAAAATCAGGGTTTTCCGGATTTTTGAAAAATTCCAGATTTTATAAACCCGAACCTGAAAAATACCCCCCCAAATTGGTGTACATCCCTAGTTGCCAGGCTATGAGGCCTCAATGGCATATTGTCATTCCCTTAGTGTTTCTGTATGAATGTGACAGACGGGCTAGGACAGCAGTCAGCAGCATGGGGGCAGGGTAGGGTTGCCAGCTCTGGGTCCCGAAATACCTGGAGATTTTGGAGGTGGAGCCTGAGGAGGGTGGGGTTTGGGAAGGGGAGAAACTTCAATGGGGCATGGAGACACAGAGTCCACCTTGTACAGTAGCTATTTTCTCCAGGTATGAACTGATCTCTGTCACCTGGAGATCAGTTGTAATCCCAGGAGATCTCCACCCACCACTTGGAGGTTGTCAACCCTAAGGTAGAGTGTGCAGGGGGCTCCCCACCCATCTCCCCCACACTTGCTGCCACTTTCCCAGCAGTGGCACCATTTTGCATCACCACGTCAAATGCACCTCAGATGAACTTCCACGTAAATAGTCGTTAAGGAGAGCTGAGCATGTGAGATCCACAGTAATTCTGTATTACTTTACTTTGTCATTTTCAGAACAAATCGCACAATACAATGACCAGTATTCCACTTTCAAGAGGAACTATACCCGTGAAGAAATTGAAAAGCTCCTCATTGCAGCCAAGAAAAATGTCACCAATGTTCGGCAAAAGATTGTGGAAGAGATCAAGCGTACTGTGGGTTCACAACGCGCTTAAGCAAATGCCTTCTATTTTAACCATTGCTTAAAAGCTGGGCTGTACAACCGAGGTGGGGGAGGGGCTTTCTTTTGTGTTATTTTTTAAAACAAAGCATACTACCAATCATCATCTGTGTGGTTCAGTTTCAAGCATGCGTTGAACAATCATAGTCAAAAGGAAGTTCTGTGATCAAAGAGGTTGGAAAAAATATGTCACTGTAAACGGTTGCAGGCCATATCTCCAACCCTCTGGTTCATGAATTGTCACAGGGACACTCCTATGCCATGTTATATGTAAAATCCAAACAATGGAGCACAGTGTCTCCTGGCCATCAGTTCCACTCCATTTCATCGACCATAAACAGTAGTTTTGGTCAGATACACCATCTGTCACTATGCAGCGTTTCAGATCTACTGTTAAAATGTTACTTGCATGCGTTGGGCTTCCCAGCACCTTTCCCAAAGCTCTCCAGTGAGAAGAAAAATCCTAGCGAAAGAAGGAACAAATCAAGATCACTGACACGTAAATGATTTTTATACCCTTTTACTGTGTCTTTGTGGGCAGAACCAGCTGTGTTCTTACCCAGCAGTCAGAGAGCCAATGTGGTGTAGTGGTTAAGAGCAGTGGACTCTAATCTGGTGAACTGGGTTGGTTTCCCTACTCCTACACATGAGGCCACCTGGGTGACCTTGGACTAGTTACAATTCTCTGAAAACTCTCTCAGCTTCGCCTACCTCACAGTGTCTGTTGTGTGAAGAAGAAGGGAAGGAGATTGTAAGCTGGTTTGATTCTCCTTAAAAGGTAGAGAAAATTGGCATATAAAAACCATCTCTTCTTCTTCTTCATTGCTCTGGAGCTCCTCCTCACTGATTATCCCCTGGCCATAATTTTTCCTAAGACCAAATGTATTAATGTGTCCTATGAGCTTTGGCAAATTCTAGGTGCTAGGTGGAGAACCTTTATGGAAACGAAGGACACATTTCCTTTAAGAACAATAGCAGGAGATGATGGTTGCAAGGACTAAATATCCATATACCTAAGAGGAAAACACACTTAGTAACATTTAAGGCTTTTTTTTTTAAAGGAAAAGGATAATTTAATAATTGAAAGGTGATAGAATCCTGAGGAATTCTGATAGCAAGGTTGGATTTTCTGCAATCCCCCCCCCAAGCTGTTGCACAGGGAAGGTTAACTAGATGAATTTTCCATATCCCAGGGATGCTTTCTGTGACACGCAGCAGATACTTATCTGGAATGTTATGAAACCACACTGGAAGTTCTTTATCTCAAACTCGGTTATCTCAGTCTAGCTAGGGGCACTATGCACCTGGAAACAATCATCAGCATGCATTTTCTCAGGTGGATCTAGCGGTTAGGATTGTACACTGAGAGACAAACGTGACTTTACATTGGCCATGGGTCCAAATTGTAGCTGCCAACAGCATCTTAGAGCAAATTTTGGCCATTTAAAAAAGGCCATGAGAGCCTGATGGGACCAGGCAATTTTGTTCCCCCCCTCCAACGTTTTCAAGTGCAGAAACAGCACTCCCAGCTAGTTCAGGACTTGAAAAGGTATGGAGGGGAGCAGGATCACCTGACCCCCCCAGTGCCACAGGACCAAATAGGATCAGACCCTTGCAGCATTTATAAATGGCCAAATTCGTCTCTAAAATGCAACCAGCAGCCATGGGTTGGACCTGTCGTAGCCATATCATTTAGTTTGGCCCTGTGCCCCTTCAAAAAGGCAAAACTTCTGCCCGTCACTTGTTCGGTGAGTGGGGCACTAGATTCTTCCTAAACACCTTCAACACCAAACAGCAGACCAGCAAGGTTTTACATATTTGGAAAGATCCAGAATGGTGAATTGTAGCCCAATAGCCACCATTCTGTACAGACCGGAGTGCTTCATCATACATTGCTTGGTATCAAAAGTAATATGGTCCTTTTTTTTTTGTCTCACTGTCTCAAAATGTAGGCTGAACATTTCAAAGTGCACTTTGGCTAGAAAAAACAATTATTTAGTAAGCAAGGGCACAAAGCAAAGAAGAAGAGTTTTGAAACCACTAGGTAAGAACAAAGCCAACCTATTCCCAGAATTTCAGGGGGAAATGGATGAGCTTAGACTTTCAAAATAACCTTTGGGTTTCAAGAAGACTTTGGTCAAGAACAACAGTGACATCTACAGGATTATTGGATTGCTGCATTCTCACTGTCAATCTAGATGACAATCTGGAATTTGTATCAAGGATAATAAAAAAAAATTGGGATTGATGATCATCATACCACAAAACTGATTTGAACCAGTTACAAAAGTAAATTGTATCAGCTAAATGTGCCCTTATGAGTAAATCCAAGGAAAATGGTGTCAGTCATTTGATCCATTTTAATAGCTCATTTGATGATGAAGTTGTATCAACTGGCATAGCTCCTGTTGAGCTCATTATGAAGTCTGGCCAGATTACTTTGGTATCTCTTTCTCTTAACTGTTCCTCTTAAATCTAGAAATTCTGTTCCTCAAAGTAAGCATGACATTGTATTAGCTTGTGGGTTGAATGATGAGATAATTAATCCATCTCCTTTCCCTCTCTGTAAGACAATATTTACTTAATCATGTACCTGTTAATTTCCTTGAAATATATTAACATTACAAATACTGTATTTAGGGTTTTTTTTTTGTATTTAGTAAAAGCATTTGTAACATTTCCTTTTTGGTCTGATTTCTGACTCAAGGGTACCTGGGAAACAGGCTCAGCAGTTCTACCAGGCAAAAATGTGAAAGGCAAAAATGACAGCTTTGACCACCAAACAGTCTGTGCAGGAGATCATGAGACATGCATGGACAAAAGTCATGTGGTATGGAGGCTGTAATAAGGAAAGGAATTGGCTACGATTGCATGAAAGAACTAAGCAAGGTGTAGTGGTTAGGAGTGGTGGACTCTAATCTGGAGAAGTGGGTTTGATTCCGCATTCCTCCACATGAGCGGAGGTGTCTGTTGTGGGGAGAGGAAGGGAAGGAGATTGTAAGCCACTTTGATTCTCCTTAAAAGGTAGAGAAAATTGGCATATAAAAACAAACTCATCCTCGTCCTCGTCCTCCTCTTTCTCCTTCTCCTCCTCCTCCTTCTTCCTCCCAACCCAGTGGCTCTCAGGGGCCATTTCAGAATACGAAAGTTTAAAGCCCCACTTTCCCCACATGCCATAGTCCCAATCCAAATTCGGGCCCCACGTTCATGGAAATCAAGGTCTGAGCATTTCACTCAAAGACCCCATTAATCTAATGATCCTGGGGACATACTGCAGAAATGTTAAATTTTATATACCTACATTTGCACTATATGGGTTTTCCCCCCTAGTAGGGCTGTCAAAAAAAAAATTCAGTACAGTTCGGATTCGGCCGAATTTGGCCCTTGTGGGTTCGGTACGTGCCCAAGTCCGAACTCCCCCACTTCGGATCCGTTCAATTCGGCGGGAATTCAAAGTTCGGGAAAAAAATTCGGCCGAATAAAGCCATTAAAAACACAACCGCGCCTTTCCGCGGCTCGGGGGGGGGGGCATTTTTGGGCTTAGAGGTCCCAAACTTTCAGCAGAGCTTCAAAGGACGTATATTGAAAGACTCCCCAAGTTTTGTAAAGATTGGGTCAGGGGGGGCTGAGATATGGGCCCTGAAAGGGGTCCCCCCCACCCTTAATGTGGATCTCTCCGCAGAGCCTGCCGCCCACGCACAAAGCTCCCGGCCCGACAAACAGCTGATGAGAGCAAGGGCGGGGCAGGTGCTTAGAACTTTGCAAAGCAACACAACTGCAGAGCAACCCCTTTGCAAATATGCAAAGGGCGGGGCAGGTGTGAAGAATTTTGCAAAACAATTCAACTGCAAAGCAACACAAGCACGCAATGCAAAACCTTTGCAACAGTGCATAGCAACACCTGACACCTGGGAGTTTGCATACCATGGAAAGGGACAGAGGCAGCTAGCTATGCATAATGAGCAGGAGGGGGTGGAATGTCTCCTTTTGCATTGGACTTGGGACCAGGCAGATGCATTCTTTAAGTCACCATTTGAAAACCAGTTTTGAGCAAGCATCAATAACCTAACTGATCTTATGAATGAGGAAAAACCTGAAGAATAAAAATGAAGCCCCCCCTCAAACCAGGGAGAGAGAGACTGGAGGGGGAACACACACCCCAGGCAGAACCGGCAAAAGCCCCCTTTGGCTTCCCCCCCCCACCCACAGAAACTGCTCCCTCCCCACACACACACACAGACTCTGCTTTCCCCCCCACACACACACAGAAAAGAAAAAATATAGATTAAAGCCCCCAAAGGGGTCTTACTGTGGCTGTCTTCTGTTCCAGCAGGAGGGGCTGGGAGGCTGGGTAATCCAATATGATTCCATTTGTATCCAATATAAGATCCATATGTATGCATCTCTCGAGGGTGATCCATTCATCCCAATAGGGGAAAGGGGAAAGCCCATATCTCGGGGGGGCCCTGACCCAATGTTTACAAAACTTGGGTGGTCTCTTAAAAAGCCTTGACTGAAGCTCCGCCGAAAGTCTGGGATCGGCACACCCAAAAATGCGCCCCCTGCAGCCATGGAAAGAGAAAAGGGGGGGAGCCAATATTTCAGCCCCCACTGAACCCATCTTTACAAAACTTGGGTGGTCTCTTAAGAGGGATTCTCTGAAGCTATGACAAAAGTTTGGGGGATGAACCCCCAAAAAAACGCCCCCTGCAGCCACGAAAATGGAAAAGGGGGGAGAGGAAAAAGGGGTGGAGCCCATATCTCGGGGGCCCCTGACCCAATGTTTACAAAACTTGGGGGGTATCTTAAGAAGCCTAGTCTGATGCTCCGCTGAAAGTTTGGGGTCGGCACACCCAAAAATGCGCCCTCTGCAGCCATGGAAAGAAAAAAAGGGGGGAGCCCATATCTCGGGACCCCCTGACCCAATGTTTACAAAACTTGGGTGGTCTCTTAAAAAAACCTGTCTGAATATCCCCTGAAAGTTTGGGGTCGGTACCCCAAAAAATGCGCCCCCTGCAGCCACGGAAAGGAGCGAATGTGCACAAGCACCCCCTCACACACACATGAGGATTTCCCTCTCTCTCTCTCTTTCCCCGGCCGGCCGCACATCAGCTGATTCCTCCAGCACTCAATCCTGGCTGATTGGCCAGAAGAAGACCCAGCTTGGCCACCGATTGGCCGGGGGAGGAGAATGCTGCTTACTGACGGTTATGCTGCTTACTGACGGCCGAATTGGCCGAATTTATTCGCCGAACTCCCGAACTCGCTGAATTCGGCCCCCCCGGTTGCCCGCCAGTTTTGAGTTCGGATCCGTCCGAACTAAAAACCGCCGAATCAAGGGAAATTCGGCTGATTTTCAGTTCGGGCCGAACCGAATTGACAGCCCTACCCCCTAGTCTCTGGAATAGCCAAAACCAAATTAGAAATTTGTTATTTTCCTTCTGCATTTTCTTTCATTCTTGGACAATCATTTAATTTTAGGGTATTTTTTGTGTGTGCATGTTTCCATCTTCTAGCTGGAACACTTAGACTCTCCATCATAGGAGGAACAATGACCAAGGCCTTCCTCTCTTGGGGGTTACAGAATGAATCATATTTGTATTTGTGTTTCCAATGAGCCAACCAAATCTTTCCAATACAGCACACACTCCATAATGTAGTGTGGACAGGCTGGACAATATGATGCGGTAATGTCGGGAACTAAGAAAGCAGAAAAGCCTTTTTGTGCTATAAATGCAGTTACGGGAAATAAAAATCAGCAGCATGGTGACAATTGTTTACAGACACTCATGGACAATAACAGAAAGAAGACAAGCACTGTACTTACTTTTTTTAACAGTCGCCAAGACCATTTACATTGCCAAGCTCAACGTCCTGCTCAAATGCCTGGCTAAACGATAGAAAGAAAGGTAACTGTGAATTTCTGGACTCACTAGTCCCAGAACACCATCACACCTGGCTGACAGAATGAAGGGAAGATACAGGGCTGGACCCAGACCCGGATGCTTGCTACTTTTAACGGCATCCATCCCACAAAAGCCAGTGTATCACAGTGGAAAGAATTTCAGATTAACACCTGGGAGACCCAGATTCATAATTTAGCTCTGCCATGGAAGTTCACTGGTGATTTTGAGCTAGCCACTGGTGACTTTGGGAGAATGATGTGTTGGTTCCTCATTGGGTGGAAAGATAGGAAATATATGAATAAATAATACATATAGCTGAAGATGGGGGGCAGATAAAAATAGGTTGGTTGGTAGATTTGAAAGAGGGAAGGAAACCAGAGAAATTAAAGATCTAGGGGCTGCCAGGAGGAGGGAAAGAGGAAATAGTGTGGTGAAGGAGACACAGGGGGAAATTAGATGCCCCCACAAGTCCTTGCAGGTTTCCATTATACAACTGGGCCCAGCCCAGCCCAATGGCCTACACTGTGCAACTGGGGGCGAAAACGCATGGTCGCTTTATCCTCCTTTAATCCCTGTTTCAGCCAGGATTCAGCCTGGATCGAACGCATGCGTTTCGCCTAATGTGAGTTCGATCCTGGCTAAAACAGGGATTAAAGGAGAATAAAGCGACCATGTGTTTTCACCCTCGGACAGACTTTTCCTGGGGACAGGCTGCCAGGGGGAGGCAATGAAGGAAAAGTGAAGACAGGGGGGAAGATAAAAGTAAGTTGTCTGGTGGGTGAGAAGGAGAGAGGAAGCAGAAAGCGGGTTTTCAGGAAAGAAAATTAGGAAGTAGGGGAGGTGAAAATGAGATGCCCCCTGCAAGTCCTCATGGATCCCCTGCTTGTAAAACTATTATGTGCTACTAGAAAAGCATTGACTGTTAAATGGGGTTACTTGGCTTCATTTTCCTAATTTAGCCATCATGTACTTGGGCTTCGACTGGAGTGACGCTCCATAGAATCGCACTGTTATTGCATTCCCCATTACAGTGATGACTTACCGATCTCCAGGTCTGAGGTATTTGCATTCCTGGCTTTTCTTCATCCATCCACAGTATGGATCTCGAGAAGCTATGCAAGCCCTTAATGGAGGAGACACATGTGGGTCATTCTAGAGTTCTTCACATGTACCATCCATACTAGGTGTGATGTTTGAGAAAAGGATGACAGTGAAAGAAAGAAAAAAAGATCTCATGAATGACCTACTTCTTACACTTGCCGTGAAGCTCACACCTTCCCAGTGGCACCTTTATTAAACAGTGTCTGAATGCGACATAAAGGGAACCAGATGGCTTGTCCAACTGCATGCTCACAATTCTTTTGTCATGCTCGCCTTTATATTGGCACCTAATTTTAAAAAAAGAAAGAAAAAGAATCAGTGCTATAACACTTGATTATTATGAACATTTCATAGAATAAATATTAGGGGGCACAGGTCAGAAAAACAAGCAAGGGCAGAGGTAGCTTAGTTGGAGAGGGCAGGGACCTCCCTGAACTTCTCAGTCCTACTACGACCCCTGATTCAAACCAGCACTTCCCTGGTATGAACAGTAATGAAGGTTTTCTCAGAATACTGAGGTTCTTAGAAGTCATATTTCTTGACCTTCTCAGGTTTCAGCCACTTCTTTCGTGGTGTTTGTTGACTTCTGTTTGTTGACTTTAAATTTAAATTTTTCTTATTTAAAAAAATAAGCAAGAGAAACAAATGATACACACTTTTGAGGATTGTAGACACTTATCTCCTCCAGGAAAACACTGCTACTTAGGAAAGCATTCGCTCCTGATGTATCCATGACCTTCAAAAGTATTCCCATCTGTGTTCCAAGGAAAACCACCACCCGGTCCTTTTTGGGTCCGGCAGAAACATCAACTGCAATTTTTGTGAGCCGGTACCTGGATTGACAGCATTACAGTTTAAAATCCTACATTATCTGTCATATGCTTTGTGTTTCTTCCTACTTCTTTAACAACGTTATAAACACAATATAGCCATTCATACAAACACAACTTTCTAGTTATGGATAATGGAAAGACACATAATAAATATTTTCACACAGTACAAAATCAGTCTTAGGCTGAGCCAAGAGGGAAGCTACCACAACAGTGAGTTGTATGTTATATATTGTTCAATAACTTTGAAGGGAAGTCAAGAAGAGACCCAAAATTTAGGAGCAAGGAGCAAGGGCCTTTCATAGGGCTCTTTCACACATGCTGAATAATGCACTTTCAATGCCCTTTAACTATCAGTTGCAAGCGGATTTTGCCGTTTCACACAGGAAAATCCAGCTGCAAAGTGCATTGAAAGTGGATTGCCAAGTGCATTATTTGGCATGTGTGAAAGCACACAATTTCTTATTTCCTGCCCCTAGTTTTTAGACCTCTGATTGTGAGGCAATGGTGAATAGAATAGAATAGAAATTTTATTACAGTCAATGACCAGCACAAGTAAAACAGGTAAGATACCAATTTACAGTTGTCTAAAAAAACATCTGAATAAAACATGCTGGTTCAATAGTTAGTATAATGAATGAACCACTTGGTAAGAAAAGGAGAGCACATATAATATAACTGTTTGCCTTCATTTTCAAGACTGCTGGTTAGCACAGCCCCTCCTCCGTCATATGTCAATTGCAGAGGCACAGAATCTTGCAACTGAATACGTTATATCTGAGTTGACATCTTGTAGCAGGGATGACATATGGAACTGTCCATACTGGCTGGAAGATTTATGAATTAGTGGTGAGATGAACCTTTCTGAGGCAATGGTGGTAGAAACATTTATACAAGTTCAAAGTATCAAAGGCGAACTACAAACAATATTGAAAAGGAACAAATAAAAAGAATGTGAAAAAATATATATTTACCTGACCATTGTCCGCAGAAACCATGGTTGAGATCCTGTTGATGATACGCCTTCATCCATGAGATGATGCTGTCTCATAAACTTGAGAATGTCATCTGGAAAATCATTGGAGGATGTGTACCCTTCAAGAGGTTTAGAGCCAGCACAGGAACCAGGCCTATACAAAACAAAGGGATGGAGGGAGTTATTTCATGTGTTGTACAGATATTATAGATACTTTCCCCACAAGCTCAAGTTGCCTAGCAAAAGGTGATGGGTTGGATCTAATCAGCTTGAATGCTGGTTGAACAGGGAGAAAGGAAGGCAGTGGCAGAGGAAGGCAATAGCAAACCACTTCTGCTTAATCACTTGCCTTGAAGAACCCTATGGGGTCACCATAAATTGGCTGCAACTTGGTGGAACTTTAGACACACATTTTCCTTGTCTCCTCTTGTAGGAAGCTGGGATTTCCTGTGAGTTTCTTTTCTGTTCCATCGCCAGAAGAAGAATCCCAGCATATGACTTTATGAATTATCACCTTATCAAGGCCTTCTTCAGAGGTCTAATGACCATGTATTGCCATGTTTTAATTTTTTTCCACATATGTACATAAATACCAGGAAAACTGCCTCTAGGGATTATTCAGATAAGGAGAATTTTGGGTGGCATTCTTATTGTGTACAGTTCAACCACACCGTTGCCTAGAATATGATCTTTAGAAAAGGATGGAGAAAAAGAGTAGAAAGGGCTAATATGTTAGCCTAATTGCTCGGTTATGAAACATTTGGGGAAATTAGCATTCAATAACCGGCAGTGGGCATAACCTGGGATCATTTAACCAACGTTTACGGGAGTCCAATCCGAGATTCAATAGGAAAGACGAAGGCAACTGGGTTCAGTTTAAAGGTTTTTACTTTGATCAATTAGTTATGTACACAAGCATACAGAAATCATAAAATCACATTCATACAGAGTCTAAGAGCAAAAAAAAAAAAGGAGGAGAGGGACGGTCGCCAATGTGGCAGGAGGTGATGACAGGTGATACGTTACCTGTCCTGTAGAGGAGATGTCCTAAGTTCCGTGGACTAAAAACACTGGGTAAAAGGGGCAGAGTGGAGGGGCACCCAGGGAGGGGAGAGTGTGGGTGAGCTACGCAAAGCCCAACACACAGAGTAACGGCAAGGATGCCAAGGGAAGACCTAAGGTAACGTATGGATCCTGGGGACCCCAGTTATACTATTTTCTGAGGGGGAGGGTGATGAGATTACCCTCGCTGTTCCCAAGCTAAGACAAAAGGTGACAAAAGGATTAATGATCAGCTGCCGGGGTGGGGAGATATGATAATTTGGTAGACTATACTGTCTCCATTGGTTTGCGCAACCCTGGGGGGAATCAGGATGCTCTCGCTGATGGGTTCTGCTGTTCATACACCGGTTGCACATCGCGATGTCCGGGAAGGCACTCCTTTGCATAGCCAGAGGAATGGTGTTTATTTGTTTGTCTTAACATCTCTTAATGCAGAGCTAATTAAGACGATCAGCTCAGGGGGGGGGAAAGCGCTTTCGGTGTTTGCATGCTGTCAGCTCCCTGCAATATGGCTTCCACTGGAACAGGGGCACTGCAAACGGAGGGCTCCCTCTGGTTCACTGGAGGGTTGACCTGGCCTCCGCTCCTTGACTGCCTGCTCACAGGATGACAGAGTGCTCCTTTCCAGGCGGCTTCTGGTTTGCCGCTTGCTCTGGAGAGGAGGGGGCACGCATTGACTGGGGTTGCCATGACCAGTCCGGGATACAAGTAGTCCGTATCGTAACAAGTAGACCATCGAGCACAATTTTTTCACTATTGCCTGACTTGAGCAAACTCTTTATAGGTAGTAAAATCACCTTTGGTTTAACTGAAATTACACTTCCTTCTGCTTTATTCTGGCCTCTATAAAAGTCGCTAACTTTGACATTTTTTTCATGGCAAATCTCCTGTTTTTTTGAAAACAATAAAACGTCATAGGTTTGATCCAGGCTAAATTGGCAATTTGCACTCATTTCCTCTTCCCATTAACACCCCTCCAATTTAGTTTCTTGGTGGTAGAAAGTTCCGTCAAGTCACAACTAACTTATAGCAACGCTGTAGGGTTTTCAAGGCAAGAGACATTCGGAGGGGGTTTGACATTGCCTGCCTCCGCGTGGGTTGAGAGAGTTCTGAGAGAACTGTGACTGGCCCAAGGTCACCCAGCAGGCTTCATGTGGAGGAGTGGGGAATCAAATCCAGTTCTTCAGATTAGAGTCTACCACACTTAACCGCTGCACCACACTGGCCCTCATTTAGTTTTTTTAGGGTCCCAGGTACAGCATTTCATGGAGATCAGTGGGAGGGAGAAGGTGGGAAAGTTCCATTCTGCCATTGGAAAATGTGATCCACATGCATAAAAGAACATTTCAGAGATATTACCTCGGTGTGGGCACCTGGTTATCAAAAACTGGAGTCCACATTGACGATGGGGATAGCTGTCGTTTGAACCTCCCGGAAAACACCTTGTCAAGCTCAAGCATATGATAAGCGCACACGGCAGAGCCAGGGATGCTAGGGTGGGACATTTCCAAAAATGATTAGAAGCACATTTTCCCCCTTTTTGCCTGAGAAACATCCTGCCACTAGAATGTACAATGTCTATTTTTAATGGTAGCAGAATGTGGTTAGATTTCTTATCTCATACTCATTCGGTGGTATATCATCTATTATGATTCTATTCATTTAGAGCAATGTTAGGTTGCCCTTCCAACCAATCTAAGGTCCCCAAAGTGAAGGAATGATCAGAAATATCCAAACGAACTTTAAAAATGCATATGCGTAAAACAGTTAAAAGCCACAATTAAAGAAAACACAGTGACACATAAATAGAAAGGAAGGTCAGTGAGGGAATGCCAAATGGAGGGGGGAAAGGCTTCCCCCAAGAGATACAACTTTTTTTTTTACTATTTACTAATGAATCCTACAAGATGGGATATATGATGACATTATTCCCCTGTAGATCAATGGCATGTGCTGCACCATCTTTTGAATGTACAATGTGCTGCATGAAAGACTTCCCATCACAACTGAGCCAAACATGCAAGGATTGTGTTACAATCTCACTTGAGGCTAGAAGTATCACTAAAAATGAGGATTGGGGGAGGGAGTGGCAGTACAAGGAAACTATGGGAAAGTACAAGGAAACTATGGGATAGATGGGAAATGATAGCCGGATTCTCAGGAATGACTGAGTTAGTAAACGACAATGCATGCTTGAAGAGTATGCTCTACTCAGTTCATAGGTATCCTTCCTACTCTGCAAACTCCACCATATTTCAGCAATCTAACACCCCGGGTTTCTGAAGAGCCTTTATGCTTGCTCGTCTGAACACCACATCTTCAGCAGTGCTAAATGGAATACTTTGCTGATGTAATATAAAGAAAATCGATACTCTCTCTGATATGATGTTGGAGTGTCCCATTTTAAACTCCAACATGATTAATGGATCACTCCTTATGATTTATTACATAAACAGCACCTTACCCATGAGTACTGGATTAAGAATGTTTCATTAGATTTTTCTTCTCTTACTGGCATGTAGGTAGCAAAAACCCAATGCAAACAACACCTTTATTAAACTAGTAAACTAGTGATTCATGGCTGTTTCACTCGCCATTACCCCTCGGATGACTTCAGGTCTTTGTTTGGATTATGCATGCCGTTTCTGACTGTCAGAGGTCGCTTCACTCTCCCCTTGCATTTCCCCACATTTTGCCCCCATTTTCAAATTTGAGATAAAACAGGTCCCTCAACAGGTGGGCAAAACGTAGGGAAATAGGGGGAGGGGAGAGGCAACCTCTTCAGGAAAGGTAAAGGTAAAGGTCCCCTGTGCAAGCACCAGGTCATTCCTGACCCATGGGGTGATGTCACATCCTGACATTTACTAGGCAGACTTTGTTTATGGGGTGGTTTGCCAGTGCCTTCCCCAGTTATCTTCCCTTTACCCCCAGCAAGCTGGGTACTCATTTTACCGACCTCGGAAGGATGGAAGGCTGAGTCAACCTCGAGCCGGCTACCTGAAACTGACTTCCGTCGGGATTGAACTCAGGTCGTGAGCAGAGCTTGGACTGCAGTACTGCAGCTTACCACTCTGCGCCACTGGGCTCCTGTTCAGGAACAGTATGCATAATCCAAACAAAGACCCAAAGTCGTTGGAGGGGAGACGATGAGTGAAATAGCCATGTATAAAAAGACCTATGAGAGAAAATGATTCTGTGGGGATTACCTGTGTTTAGAGGTGGTAAAGGTTGCAAAGACCACGTCATGACCATTGATATGGACAACGTCTGTCACTGCCTGCAGTTCATCAAAATAGAAATTTAAAGTAGAAGGAACCAAGCAATTCAGTCGTGCCTTTAGGAAGGAAGTCCACTGTTGGTCTAGAAATGCCATATTTCCACCCATGTCGTTCTTGCAAATCCTAGCTACTCTCGATACAACGAGCTGCAGCAAGAAGAAAGGTCAAGGCAAAGATAAAGAAATTTCATTTTTGGTATTGAAAGGAGAGCAACATTCAGCTTTGGAACAAGGCACTATGATCAACTTTATTTCTTTGCTTCAAGTAAAACAAAGCAAAAATCCATCATTTCACCATCACTAAAACTGACAAGAAAAAAAAGTTGTTCTGTGTTACAGAAGCGAAGTGATATCTCACACATACCTATGTGCCTTCAGGAGATGAGTTCACTGACTGTATAGAACTCATTTCAATGCAATTTTTCTATGAATAAGACCAACATTAGGAGCCCCGTGGCACAGAGTGGTAAGCTGCAGTCCTGCTGCAGTCAAAGCTCTGCTCATGACCTGAGTTCAATCCCGCCGGAAGTCAGTTTCAGGCAGCCGGCCCAATGTTGACTCAGCCTTCCATCCTTCCGAGGTCAGTAAAATGAGTACCCAGCTTGCTGGGAATAATGTGTAGATGACTGGGGAAGGCACTGGCAAACCATCCCATAAACCTAGTCTATTTACTAAACGTCAGGATGTGACGTCACCCCATGGGTCAGTAATGGCCCGGTGCTTGCACAGGGAACTACCTTTACCTTTAAGACCAATATCACTGGAACACATGAAGTTGTCTTATATTGAGCCATATTGGTCAATCAAGTTATTGTCTGCTCTAACTAGCAGCCCCTTCCAGTAAAGAGTCTTTCACATCACCTGGTCCTTTAAACTGGAGGTGCTGGCGAGTGAACCTGAGACCTTCTGCATGCAAAGCTGATGCTCTACTACTGAGCCATGACCCTTCCTATTTCTGCTATCATGGTGAAGATTTTCCAAAGGTTTCTGTTTCCTTCCCCTGTCCTGGATAGCTCCAGTCTAGCTTGATCTCATCAGATCTTAGAAGCTAAGCAGAATTGGCCTTGGTAAGTATTTGGATGGGCAACCTCAAAGGAATGCCAGGATTGTGATGCAGAGGCAGGCAATGGCAAACCACCTCTAAACATCTCTTGCTTTGAAAACCCTATGGGGTCACCCGCTGTGACTAGGTACAAAAAAACAACACCCTGTTTCTTTAACCAGTCACAATAATTATTTACTGCAACTATTTTAAAATACATTTATTTGCCATGTGCTTACTAGTTTAATGGGGTAGGGGGAGGCAATCATTGGTCAGTATATCAGGTCATACTATCCATAGGTCAGTATATCAAGACAATATGATACCTGATTTAAACCAAACTTCCAAATGAGTGGCAGGGTCTTCTCAAATCAGTGCCCTTATTCTGATGTATTTCCACACCATTCTTATCGCCCCCTTCTCTTTTGGCCCTTACCTTCCCAGGGTGATAGGCTTCAACTGCTACTTCTCGAAAGAAGAAGTACAGATAATTGCCATAATCCACCACATGGATGAAGTTAGGCTCTGCAGACAAAAGAAAATCATGGACATAGAAATGTGAATAATAACCAGAGCAATAAATCTGAGCAAACGACAAGAGGACTTTTGGCTGTATTTTAATGATAGTTCTGCAGCAATGTGTGGGCAAAGGTTGGGTTGGATCTAGCCATCTTGTTCACTCAATCTCATACAGTTTCTCTCCTTGCTACAGCCTCTGTCCCATATGGCTTTTCGAAAAGGTCCCATGATCCCCCAGCATAGTTTTTTGTGGTGATCAAAGGGGTGGGGCTCCTTTCTTTTTCCCCAGCAGAAAAGCTGGCTGGATCCAACCTGTTGTGCATACACGGTTTGCTGTAACTTTCTAATCATTCAGAAACATCATGCTTCCCTCCCTTCCTCTGCATTATAGATGCACACGTGTATATTGGTAAAAGCAGCATTTCTAGCTCTATATCATTGGATCCCACGTAAAAGGGCTTGGATCCCACATAAAAAAAACTCTACAGGTGGAAGGGGGTGTGATAGTTACGTATTCCCTGCGCTGGTGGAAGACCTCTGATTCTCCCTCCCAGGCTGTACCTCGAGGTCCCCCATCCCCAGAAGAAGAGTCAATTTTTATACCTTAGTTTTCTTTACCAAAAAGAGTCTGAAACAGCTTACAATCACCTTCCCTTCCTCTCTTCACAACAGACACCTTGTGAGGTTGGTGGACTGAGAGAGCTCTAAGAGTCCAAGGTTACCCAGCAGGCTTCATGTGCAGGAGTGGGGAGAGCAACCCGATTCACCAGAGTACAGTCTGCTGCTCATGTGGAGGAATGGGGAATCAAACCCAGTTCTCCAGATTAGAACTATCAACCTTATAAGATACCACTGTGCCATGTTTTATTGTTTGTAATGTTTTTAATCCTTATGTAGTACCTTAAAATAAAATATATTTCTCTATTATTATTTTATCTTTTCCAACCAAGCTTGGGTACCCAGTTTCTGGTTTGTTAAGGTTGGGTTCTTCTTCCTTTTTCTTCCTGTTTTTCAAATAGGAAGCCTCTAGTTGCCAGAGGAATACTCCTTGCTCCAAAGAAAGGAGGAACTGTTAGTAAAACATAATCTTTAGATCCTAGCCATAATCTCCAAATTGTTCTTTTTAAGAAGGGGAATCAGCTTTTATACCACACTTTTCTCTAGTGTAAGGAGTTTCAAAGCAGTTTATAAACACCTTCCCTCTCCTCCACCCACAACAGGCACCTTGTAAGGTAGGTGAGGCTGAGAGAGTTCAGAGAAAATTGTGACTAGCCCAAGGTCACCCAGCTGGCTTCACGTGGACAAGTGGGGAATCAAACCAAGTGCTCTGGATTAGAGTCTGCTGCTCTTAACCACTACACCACTCTAGCTCTTCAAATCTTGTTTACAAGCAAGAGCTCCCTGCTCATTATATGAAATTTCTGTAAGGCACCAATTCCTACTGAATAAACTGAAACATACCTAACAACATGGTTATTTAGAATATAGAAATTGTTTGATTTAGCACACATTATTCAGTATTTAGGGTTGCCAGCTCCTGGTTGGGAAATACCTGGAGATTTTGGGGGTGAAGCCTACGGAGGGCGGGGTTTTGAGAGGGGAGGGACTTCAATGCCATACAGTCCAACTGCCCAAGTGGCCATTTTCTCCAGGGGAACTGTTCTCTGCTGCCTTGAAATAAGTTGTAATAGTGGGAGATCTCCAGCCACCCCCTGGAGGTTAGACAGTAAAGGGCTCAAAAGTACTGTGACAATCAGTTGAAATGAAATTTGCTAATGTGTTGCAAAGTGGTTTACTGTGAAATAACAACCAACTCAACAAACGTGTGATGTGAAACATGTACTTAGCTGTGTTTAAACAATCAACATACAGACATACATGAAGAGAATCTTCTTAAAGGTAAGTATCTACAATTTTTTTTTTACAAGATTTAACATTTCACCCTTGTTGGCTAATGTTCTAATCATATACTTTCTTTGCAGGTGTCTTCATATGTCAATGGAATATAACAGCCTGGAATCTCATCCAATAAATTATGACAGCAGGGGAGCGTTTTCTGGATTAACAATCACACTTTCACCACAACAATAGTGGCTTCTTTAGCCAATACCTGGTGGTTGTTTTTTAAGTGAATTTCTTAAGGATCTTTACGCGTCGCAACGGCTGCTCTCTCCTTGGAGACCTTCAAACGGCTGATGGCTTTCAGTTTAAACACAGCTGATTACGTGTTTCACATCACACGTTTGTTGAGTTGGTTGTTGTTTCACAGTAAACCACTTTGCAACACATTGGCAAGTTTTGTTTGAACTGATTGTCACAGTACCTTTGAGCCCTTTACTGTTAGTTGTGTCTAGCATTCATTGTACAGTATTGGTGAATATTTTGCTTGTTCCACCTGGAGGTTGGCAACCCTATCAACATTCTAGGGCAACAAAGCAGAATGTCTGTTGTTTTATTTTTATGGATGGATGTCGATGTTGCATGACAAATGCGCTAAAACTCTAAGCACGCTCTATACATAGCAGTGCTCTGTGTAAAAAAACTGATAGTCACCTGGCTGATGTAAAAAAAAATTACAAGAGGATGAACAACTCCTGGATTACAAAGCAGCACAGAACAAAAACTAGCAGTCTTCTAACTTTGTTTAAAAGTGTCTCACCCCCACCCCTGTTTTGAACTCTTACCTTTCAACCATTTTGAATCATGTTTAGCGGTCCTCAGAAATGGGGGAGTTCCAAGGCTCCGGTAAATCAGCGGATCATGTGACTTTATGTCTGACACAGTGCCAGAATACAAATGCCCACCTTTGGGATTGGAGTTGAAAGAGATATACAGTGAAAAAGAAGAGTAGTTACTTTTCTCCTTCAATCTATGGATTTTGTTTTGTTTTGCCCTGAAGTCACAGCTTATTTTCAGACGAAGAATAACCCTTAGAAGTGGCCTTTGTTTCAGTTGATTAGTTATATACAGAAGCTAAAATGACTAAACTGAGGCTATCGTACTTTGGGCATATTACAAGATGACAAGGGTCATTGGAAAAGACAATCATGATAGGAAACGTTGAAGACAGCAGGAAAAAAGGAAGACCCAAAAAGAGATGGATTGACTCTATAAAGGAAGCCACGGCCCTCAGTTTGCAAGACCTGAGCAAGGCTGTTGATGACAGGATGTTTTGGAGGACATTGATTCATAGGGTCGCCACGAGTCGGAAGTGACTTGATGGCACTTAACACACACAGTTATATACAATGTCTTGCACAGCACCTTTTTGAACTATGAGGGCATTGCTCACAGAAGACAATATGACCTTACAACTGAGACAACGCCTGGAAATCTGGGACTGGATCCAACCATCTTTTCTCCTCAATCTTGCCCAATTCCCCTCCTAATTGGAGCCCTTGTTCTGTGTTGTTTTGGTCCTTGAGGATTTCATGATCCTAGGCATAGCCTTTCAGTGGTCAGAGGGGTCAGAGCAAAAGCTGAAAGGGTCCAACCCAACATTTAGACACTGAAAGATGGATCAGACATCCTACCACTAGAATGCACAATCTCTTTTTAATGGAAATAGAATGTGCTACGGTTTTCTGTCTCATACTCATTGAGTGGCATATTAGCATATATAGTTGTTTTTATTGATTTATTATTCTACTTATTTAGAATAATATTAAGCCACCTTTCCAACCAACCTAAGGTCCACAAACTGAAGAATAATCCGAAACATCAAAACCAACTTTGAAAATGCATATGTGTAAAACAGTTCACAGCCACAATGAAAGAAAACACAGTAAAACATAAATAGAAATTAAGGTCAGTGTGATAATGCCAAAGAGGTATAATCCAAGAGATATAACTTCTTTACTGTCTATTAATTAATCCTAGAAGATGGGATACATCATCACATTATTCCACGATAGATCAATGCCATGTGTTGCACCATCTTTAGAATGTACAACACTAAAATAGCGTGCATGTTTATTACCTGCAAACAATGCAACATTGCTATCCTTGGGATTATAAGGGCACCTGCCGTTTCCATTGTTTTTTTCTCCCTTGAGTTCAAGAGTTCGCACCTAGAAAAAACATCGGAATCTCTTTAGAAGGACACAGAAATCAATACAACTTTTTCTTTCTTCTGTTCTTGTCATCAGTTCTGGTGAAACAAGGAGAAGAGGTCCCATTTACCACCACCCCAAATTATATGGGGATCATGGGATCATAATATCAATAAGCTATATGGGATGGTCCTTTAGTAGCGAAGAGAATTGGGTAATACTACATGATAAAAAATTGGATAGATCCCAGCCACTGTAAAAACTGTAGAATTAAATTGCTTCTTTTGGGGACAACAACTCTTTTGCCTGCCCCATATATTTACCGAGATTCTCAGCTAATAGTCTATGCATACATTATGTTCTGTGAACTATAAATCAAGTCCAGAAATTTATGGGTTCTGGCAAATCAGGAAACTCCACTTTTTTCAATATAAGGGGAGAGTCCTACATGAGACAAAGACTAATTGGATTTCCCATTCCATAACTAGATTCACTATGTTTGTGTTAGCAGTGTTGTACATAAATCCTTTGACTTTGTAGAACTACCCTGTGAAGGACCTGTAAATCTCAGGTTAGGGTAACTAGACTGGAATTCCAGTTCCAGTGCAAAATGAGCGCCTGTATGAGAATGAGCATTTAGGTGTAACTTGATTATAACTTTTGGTGTATCTTCAACAAGGCCGTTAAATAATAAACTATGGATAGAGAGCCCCATGGTGCAGAGTGGTAAGCTGCAGTACTGCAGTCAAAAACTCTGTTCAGGACTAGAGTTCGATCCCGAAGGAAGTCACTTTCAGGTAGCCCGCTCAAGGTTGACTCAGCCTTTCATCCTTCCAAGGTCAATAAAATGAATACCCAGCTTGTTGGGGATAAAGTGTAGATGACTGGGGAAGGCAATGGCAAACCCCATAAACATAGTCTGCCTAGTAAATGTTGGGATGTAATGTCACCCCATGGGTCAGCAATGGCCCAGTGCTTGCACAGGAGACTACCTTTACCTTCAGAGTAACAGACTTATCTTTACCAGACCGCAAGTAGATTAAATGATAGTTGTGAGAACATACAGGAAAGCATGAAATCAATAGAGTAATTAAAAAAAAATCTTATAGAAGAATATAAATCACAACTGACTGGAATTAACCTAGGGATAAGCAGATCTCCCCTATTCATTTCATCATTTTTGCAGGGATTTTAGTATGATGATATTTTGTAAAATTTCAAAGAATGTTGATGAGTCTCATAAATATGCACTTCTGCGACTCTAGCAATGGGAATTCCAGCAAAACTGTACCCATGTACTGCAACTATAGAAACAAATCAACAAAAATAATCCGTGTAATTTATTACGGTCAAAGACCAGCAAAATTAGACATGCTAACAAAATAATTATACGAGTATAGACAAAAATAATAGATCCCTTCTAGCACTTGCATTCTGAAAACTATATATTACCTATACCTATTAATGTGTCTTTTGACTAACAAACAAGCACAACTGAATGTGTTTCTACAATATGTCTGTTTCTCCAATTGCATTCTTCTACTAGACCGAAAACAAACAAAGAAAAATCATAAACTCCACAGTAACATTTGTTTTCTAATTTTTTTGTTAAATTCTCAAAGCGTTAGTTTTGAAGGGATTTCTCTGTTAGCCTTTTTTTTTTTTTTTTTTTTGGTGCACATTTGGGTATGTTTGTTCTAAGTTCCTAAAACCTTGGGGTTGTTCAAGAGTACATCTATGGGATTTTACATGAAACTTCCCAGAGAGTAAGGGAAAACTTGGGGCAAAAGCCCAGAGTGTGATCCTCTCTCAGATGACTAATTGTATCTCCATAGATCATGAATCTATGTAAAAAGCAGCCGATGACGAGAGGACCAACATTCAATTGCAAACTCTACCTTAATAGGATATCCCTATGAGTAACCCTAGAAACTAATTTTCCATTGAGTACTGTACAAATATTGAGTGCAGCTCAAAGCATAATATCCAGCAGGGTTAAAAGTAAAAGCTTAAGGATGCAAAACATACCTTATAGTTCCCACAGGAAGGACTATAGGCATCTGTCCCACAAATAAATAATGTGTCATCGTTTTTTCTTATAAGAACCTTAATAAAGTTATGGCATTCATCCTGGAAAAAAAATCAGAAAGAGAAATATTATGTCAGCAAATTAATTACAGCATCTTATATAGAAAAAGAGATCTTGCTAGGACTAAAATGAAACTGGATACTGCAAATGCTCAGCTTCAGGCTTCCACTGGCAATAATAATAAACAAACAGTCATCTCCTCAGATCTCAGAAGCTAAGCAGGGTTGGTCCTGGTTAGTATTTTGATGGGAGACCACCAAGGAATACCAGGGTCGTGACACTGAGGCAGGCAATGGCAAACCACCTCTGTTAGTCTCTTGCCTTGAAAACCCTATGTGGTTGCCGGTTATGATTTGATGGCACTTGACACACACAACAGTAAGGCAGACATTGAGTTTTCTTTAATGTATTAAAAAAGTGAGAACAGTGGGTTGGACCCTACCAGCATTTTCCTGGTGAGAGATGGTGGAGCAGCCCTTGTTGGCTGCCAAAATAGTTATGATGGCAATGTAGGAACCAGGCAGGGAGAAGTTGCTTTGGATGAGATCTACAGTAAGGGTGAGATTGAGTGGAAAAGCAGGTAAGATCCAATCCTTTATTTTTACCGAGGTCATCTTTGTTGTTCAGAGTTGAAAAGCATGCAACCTTTAATCTCCATAAATGTGGGTTATTGGTTGAATGTCATGCATGCAGTCAAGAGCTGGTGTGTAAAAAGAAAGCCTGAACAGAGCAGGTTGGATCCTGCTAGATTTTTCCAATGATGAAAGAAAGAAGAGGACCGATCACATGAACACATAAAACTGCCTTATACTGAATCAGACTCTTGGTCCATCAAAGTCAGTATTGTCTACTCAGACCAGCAGCAGCTCTCCAGGGTCTCAGGTAGAGGTCTTTCACATCACTACTTGCTAGTCCCTTTAACTGGAGATGGCAGGGATTGAACCTGGGACCTTCTGCATGTCAAACAGATGCTCTACCACTGAGCCACAGCCCCTCCCCTAAATCACCAACAAAAATCTATGCTGAGGATCATGGGACCCCCATGGGCATAGGCCATGTGGGACAGGTACTACAGCAGGGAGGAGAATTGGGCAATGCTGGAAACATCCAGTCCAGTGATTGTAACTCAGTTGTCTTCATTAGTCTCGGGGGGGGGGGGGGTTAAGCCATTCCACATCAACACATTAACAATCAAAATAACAGTCAAGAATATTTCCTACCTCAGATTTCCCAGACATAATGCATTTCCCCACTTTGGCGTTACTGGTTTCCCATGTCAATTTCTGCAAATTCAAGGAAGAAATCAGTACCAACAACTGCAATAAAAAAACAAGTAGACTTTATACATATGTGGTGGAAGTGTGAGAGAGCTATAACGTTCTGGACTGAAATAGTGAAATACCTATCTGTTGGAATGGAGACTGACATCCCATGTAAACCTGAGATACTCTTTTTCAATTTAGTTCCAAAGCTAACTAAAGATAAACGATGTATGAGGATACACATGATAACTGCTGCTAGAATGACTTTTGCCAGACACTGGAAACAAAAAATGATGAAGAAGTGAGCTGTGGCTCATGAAAGCTACTAGAAAATATTTTTGTTAGTCTTTAAGGTGCTACTGGACTCTTGCCCTTTTCTCCTCCAAAGATAGAGGAATGGTTGGTTAAAGTTAAAGAAATATATGTTTTAATTAAGTTATCAATGCATCAGAAAAATGGTGATGCAATGAGTGTAGATGAGCTATGGTTACGAGCTGTAAATAAAATGGAAAAGCTGATAATTAAGGGTGAGAAAGGATAATGTGCAGCGATGATAGTCTAGTTATTTTAGAGGATTAAACTGTGTATTCAGTGTGGTAGAATGAATGAGGATATTGGAATAAGTTGTAATATAGAAATTTTGTTAAATTTTTAAGTTTACACCTATTTTAAATTATGAAGATTGTTGTATGTTTTTTGTTGTTGTTTATTTTATTGAATAAATATTTAAAAAAGAAGAAGAAGGAAGAAATCATTTACAGCCTAGACATTATGCTGCTGGATTTTAAAGACAACAAGCAGGTGTTGGGTGAGATCCAACAAGCTTTTCTGCTGGTGGGAAAGGGTAGAGGGTTCCCCTTTCACCACACAAAAAAATGTTTTTTTGGGGGGGGGGATTGTGGGATCTCATATATCAGAAGAAATGGTCATCTATCTACGTCATAATACTTACTTTGGTAAAATATATTTCTCCCTTATGTGATGTGTCCATTTTAACAGTGTAAACATTGTCCCTGTAAACAACAGTAAAATGGGTGGTCAGATAAGCTCGGACAATTCACCTCTGACAGAAGAAAGTTATGGTGCAATGCTGAGGGAGAGAGGGAGAGAGAGCGGGTTGGAGCTTACCAACTTTTCCCCTGGCAAAGGAGAGAGGAGGAATCCCTTTTAACCATTCAAAAGGCAATGCCAGAATCCAGAGACACGAGTAGACAAAATCTATGCTGGATGATGGAGCAATCAGGCAAGGCTGAGGAGAAAATCTGGTAAACCTCAACCCAGCAGCTTGAGACCCATTAAGGTCAGTTTATATGACCATTAGGAATGTTTGGAAATCTTCTTGAAAACTTGTCATCCATTGCTTCCCTTTTAGAGTAAACTGGAAACATTTATTTATTTGTGTGTTTATTTATTTATTTATTTTGCTTATTTAGATCTACCTTGCTTTTATTTCCGGGGGTGGGGGTGGCAAAGTATCTTACATTGTTTTGCCCTCCTCCATTTTACTCTGACAACAACTAGAAGAAGAAGGAGAAGAAGAAGAGTTGTTTTTTATACCCTGCTTTTCTCTACCTTTTAAGAAGTCTCAAAATGTCTTACAATCGGCTTCCTTTCCTCTCCCAACAACAGACACCTTGTGAGGTAGGTGAGGCTGAGAGAGTTTGGAGAGAACTGTGACTAGCCCAAGGTCACCCAGCAGGCTTCATGTGGAGGAGTGGGAAAACAAACTCGGTTCACCAGATTAGAGTCCACCGCTCTTAACCACTACACCACCCTACATGTGAGACCGACTAGGCTGAGATAGGGCAACTGGCCCAGGATCACCCAGTAAGTGTCCATAGTAGAGTGGAGATTCAACCCTAGGTCTTCAAAACTATGTCCAACAGTATAACTGCCACACCACACTAGCTCTCTGATGGGTACCATCATATATCAATTGCTTGAATGTAAGTGCGTTCTTGCTCTCCCTGTGTCGCTCATGCCTTGTGTTACAGAAAGCTAAGGTCTTTTATACATGGCTGTTTCACTCGCCTTCACCCCTCTGACAACGTCAGGTCATTGTGTTGATTATGGATGCCGTTTCCAACTGTCAAAGGTTGCTTTGCTCCCCCTCTGTGTTTTCTTGCATTTTGCCCATGCTTTTAATTTTGAGATAAAACAGGTCTCTGAAAATGCAAGCAAAACATGGGGAAATGCAGGGGAAGAGAGAGGCGGCCTTTGACAGAAACTGCATGCATAATCAACACAAAAACCCAAAGTCGTTGGAGGAGTGATGGCGAGTGAAACAGCCAGGTATAAAAGAAAAGGGAAACAGCTGAGAAGGCCAACTCCGAAGGGTTTGTATTATAAGTAGGAATGGAGTAAGGAACAAGCAACTAACCTGGCAGCAATGTAGAGGATTCTGTTCATGATCAGAGTTTGCTGGATGTCTAATGTGTACTTTTTGGTATCACTTCCTGAGTTATGACCCAGAAATACCGGATAACCTAGTGTGCCTATGAAGACAAAATAAGACTTGAGGTTCAATTCAGGTACAACAACAAACAAATCCAAGTGTATTTGTGATGGGTCTATTTACCATGGGAATGGTCCAGGAATGTTCACTCTTTTCCTCCACACTTAGGGTTGCCAAACTCCAGAAGGTGCCTGGAGATCTCCTGGATTTGCAACTGATCTCCAGGCAACAGAGATCAGTTCACCTGGAGAAAATGGCTGCTTTGGAAGGTGGACCCTATGACATGACTCTATGACATTCTATCCCCTTTACGTTCCTCCACTTCCCAAACCCTGCTCTCCCGAGTCTTCACCCCCGAAAACTCCAGGAATTTCCCAACCCAGAGCTGGCAACCCTATCCACACTGTTTAATACCCTTATAAAACTACAAGGTTGGATTGTCTGGGGATTTGGTGTGAAGTGGAATCAGTATGCTGACAAAGCCAACTCTGCTTCTTTTTAGCATCAGAATTAGGGAAAGTTATTAGAGCTGTCAGAAAACAGAAGGGCTTGATCATCATGTATTAATTGATTCAATACTCCTTTTAGTCTAGTAGCTAAAATTGCTACAAATAATTTATAGTCAATGTTCAACAATGAAATCGGTCTATAGTTTTTAACTTCCAATATATCAGAATTCACCTTTGGTATTAAAGCTATATTTGCTTGCTTCCATGTTTGAGGAATAATACCTTTTGTCATCCCTAAATTCATAACTTCCAAAAGATAGGGGATTAATTGTTCTCTAAATGTTTTATAATAATATGCTGTAAAACCATCTGGTCCAGGAGATTTATTCAGTTTGGTTTTTTTTATAGCCTGCTCCAATTCATCCTTGGTTATTGGAGAATCTAAAAGTTCTTTATTTTCTTGTGTTATTTTCCGCCAATCCCATTTAGCAAGATATACATCCATTTCTACCTCTGAAACTGACTTTTTTTTATATAAATCTATATAAAATTTCACAAATGTATCTACTATCTCCTCTTTAGTTCTTGTTATCTTGCCCTCCCTTCTTATTTGAGTTATTGGTATTTTTTTATCTTTCTGTTTAATTTGCCAAGCTAACATTTTACCTGGTTTGTTAGCATGTTCAAAGAATCTTTGTTTGGTATACGTAACTTTTCGTTCAATTTCCTCAGCAAGTAAGAATTCATATTGAAGTTGGCAGTTTCTAATCTTATTTTGTTGTTCTTGTTTAGCCTCTTTATCTTGCAATCTACTTAAATATCTCTCCACTTGCTTTATTTCATCTAATATACATTTTTTCTTATTCTCCCTTTCCCTATAGTATCTTGTGTTTTGTTGAATTAAAAATCCCCTAATTACTGCTTTACCGGCATCCCAAACTATGTCTTCACTGGTACCTTTATCGATATTTTCTATGAAATAATTTGATATTTCAGTTTTCAATTTATCTACAATTTTTTTTATTTTTTAAAAGAAAGTCATTCATTCTCCAGGGTTTGTAACCTCTATTTCCCATTTCAATTTTAACTGAAACCGCGTTGTGGTCTGAGAGCACCCTAGGTAGAATCTCACATTTTTCTAACTTCTGTACCAGACCCTCTGACATCCATATCATATCTATCCTGGAACACGTGAGATGTCTCTGTGAAAAAAAAGTATATTGCTTCCTATTACCATGTGTCAACCTCCAGACATCAAACATATCCCACTGATCTATAAGAACATCAAAAATCCCTGGTAACTTTCCTTCATTACTTGCTTTTTTCTTTTTCCCAGATCTATCTAGCTTAGGTACCTTAACTCCATTAAAATCCCCCATCCATATCATTTTTTCAGTAGCATATTCAGCTAATAATAATGCTAAGTTCTCATAAAATACCTTTTGATTTGTATTAGGTGCATATATTCCCACAAGCAATACCTTTTGGAAACCAATTATTACCTCCAACAACAAAACTCTTCCCTCTATATCTTGATAAATAACTTTTGGTTGTAATAAAGCAGATATATACATAGCTATACCATTAGTTTTTTTAGTGCTATTACAAGCTGTAAATAAAGTACCCAACCTAGCATGTTCCAGCCTCACAACATCCTTTGGGAGTATATGCGTTTCCTGTAAGCAAATAATATTAGCATTAGATTTTCGTAAATGATGAAATATTTTCCTCCTTTTGTTGGGAGAGTTCAATTAATACATGATGATCAAGCTGGATTTTTACCAGGGAGATTGATTAGTCAAAATGTTAGGGTGGTAATAGATCTTTTAGAATATGCGGAACAAGACACAACACCAATTGCTTTTATATTTTTGGATGCTGAAAAAGCTTTTGATAATGTTAATTGGCAGTTTATGATTAAGGTATTAGAATATATGGGTTTTGGTGATAGTTTTAAAACTGCCATAAAAAGTATATATACACATCAAACAGCTAATTTGATTATGAATGGATCTTTATCACCAAAGATTCAAATTCAAAGGGGAACGAGACAGGGTTGTCCTCTTTCCCCTTTACTTTTTATTCTAGTACTAGAGGTTTTATTGAATAATCTTAGAAAATCTAATGATGTAGTAGGGGTAAGAATAGGGAGAAATCATTATAAACTTAAAGCTTATGCGGATGATTTAGTATGTTTTTTGATTGACCCGAATGAACAGTTTGACAAATGGAACAAAATACTGGAGGTTTATGGAAAGCTTTCAGGTTTTAAAATTAACAAGGCAAAAACAAAAATTTTGGTTAAAAATATGACTCTCTCACAGCAACAAACATTGACCAAAAAGTCGGGACTCAATATTGAATATAAAGTTAAATATTTAGGAATATGGTTATCAAATAATAATCTTAATTTATTTCAGGATAATTATGTGAAACAATGGCAACAATTAAAAAAAGATTTGATAAGTTGGGAAAAGATTCCTTTATCACTCTGGGGAAGAATATCAGTAATTAAAATGATGTTATTGCCCAAGATGCTTTTTTTGTTTCAAAATTTACCAATAGTGGCAGGCGTACAGACATTTGAGGAATGGAAAAAAGATATTCTGAGATTTCTTTGGGGTAAAGAGAGACACAGGATTGCATATAATAACTTAATAGAATTAAGGGAGACGGGAGGACTGGGATTACCGGATTTAAAAATGTATTACCAAGCGGCATGTTTCACCTGGATTAAAGATTGGATTCTCTTGGAGAATCCAAAGTTATTAGAATTAGAAGGATATAAGCTACGATTTGGGTGGCATGCTTATTTATGGTATGAGAAGCAGAAAGTGAATAAGGAATTTTATTTTCATATTATTAGGAAAAATTTATTATATGTATGGAATAAATATAAAGATGCTTTAGAAAGTAAAACTCCCGGTTGGATAAATCCTATAGAAGCTTTTATGCGAAGAGGTGCACATTTAAATTTGGACTGTGATATTTATAGAGAATTGATAGACTATAGAGATGGGGTATGGATATTGAAAACACGTGAAGAACTCCAATTAAAAGACTGGTTTATGTATCATAAATTAAATGATGTTTTTATTAAAGATAATAGATTGGGATTTAATCACACCAAATCTAATTTTGAGACAGTATTATTGAAAGGTAATAAAGGATTGATTGGTAGGATTTATAAAGTACTTATAGAATTGAACTTAGAACAAGAAAGGATTAAACCAGTCATGTTGAAATGGATGAGAGATCTAGGATATAATATTGATTTGGAAATTTGGGAAAAGCTTTGGAAAAATGAATTTAGGTTTACTATTTCGAATGAAATAAGGGAAAATTTATATAAAATGTTTTATAGATGGTATATAACCCCAGTTCTATTGAGTAAAATGAAAAAAGATGACAAAGCGTTATGTTGGAAGTGTGGTACTGATATAGGAACGTTTATGCATAGTTGGTGGTTATGTAAAAAAATTAGAAGATTTTGGCAATTAGTTATGAATGAAACTAACAATCTTATTAAAGTAAAAATCAAGCGAGATCCCGCTTTTTTGTTTATTGGGCATTCCAAATAGAGAATTGGATAAAGGTGATAGAGTCATATGCCAATATAGTTTTGCAGCAGCTAGAATTATAATTGCAAAAAAGTGGAAGCAAACGATTAAACCTTCAATTAGAGAATGGAGAGAAAAACTATGGTTATATATGCGGATGGCCAAAATTACAGCATCTTTACATGGTAAAGACATGGAGGAATTTAAAATTATGTGGTCAAAGGCCGCTGCATATTGGGATAAATTGGCAAAAACGGATTTTAAAAATTTAATTAACGAATTATAGTATAACGTGATTTTAATTAATGTATAATAATGTGATTTTCTTTTATTAGTCACTACACCCCATCGGAAGTCCATTGGTGATGGGCACTGTGGTGGGTGGTGGTTTTTTGAAGTAGGGCGTAATATATATTTCTATATGTATAACAACGTATGTGTAACAGAATTGTACGCTCTATCTATGTTTGTATTATTTTTTGTCTTTTTATTTTACTATTATTATTTTTTTTCTTTTTTTTCTTTTTTTTGGATTTATTATAAAAATCAATAAAAAATTATATATATAAAAAAAAAAACAGAAGGGCAAGTCACCTCTGTAGTATATCAACTTCAGTTGCTGTGCCTACTCTATCTGTTGCTAGAGAGGAAAATTTGCCTCTGGTTCTGATCACACAGAAATTGTATTGGTGTAGTGCAAGTTGCTCGGAGCTGCCTTTGAAGATGGGTGTCAAAAATAAGGCTGTGGGCTGGATCCGGCACCTTGAGAGCTCTTATCCGGCCCGCAAGCCAGCTGAAGCAGTCACCCACCCCCTGCTCCTGATCTGGGATGGCGAGGATTGGCCCAACCCAACCAAGTGACATTTATGCCATACCCAGCCCTCATAACAATTGAGTTCAACACCCCTGGTTTAGACACTTCAATTGGCACAGAACAAGCAGCCATGTTATTTGCTAGTAGGAGCTAACCCTCAAAGTGCTACGCTGATCGCCAGTCTTTCCAGGTACAATTTCAAGGGCTGATCATTATCTTTTAAGTCCTCAGCATCCTGGGACCTGGGTATTTGAAGGACCACCTGTTCCCACACCAGGAAGCCCCGCAGCTCACATCAGCATCCCAAGGTATTATCTGTATTTTCCCAACTGTCTACTTGTAGCCAATAAAATATGACTAGGAGCTTGGGGGTAGGAATCTTAAGGACACTGTCCCTCTGGGTAATACTCACGCTCACTAGACCAACGAACAGCAGGCTCTTGATCCTCTGGGAAATGCGCCATGGCACAATGTTGCAACATGAAATAAAGCAACAGGATTCCTGATCTCATAGTCATTCTGCTGGGAGACATGCAGTGCAATCTTAAGAAGTCTACTCAGAATCGTACTCAGGTCTACTTGATGGGGCTTATCCGGACATTATTTTTGAGGATTACACTATTAATAGCTTCACTTTACCCTGTGAAAGTCAAACAGAAACATTCTATCAACTCATATTTAGCTACAACAAATAAAACTTGAATAGCCAACAAGGAACAGAGAAGACTGCCCTGCCTTTTTAAATCAGCAACAGCAACAATCACACTATGCTCATCTAGAAGAAGAAAATATCCCAACATCAAGCTTTGGTGGACACTGACATAGGGAACAAGAGCAAGTCTACTTAGAAGTTATTAAGTGGGGCTTGTATGTGTGTGTTAAGTGCCGTCAAGTCGCTTCCGACTCATGGTGAGTGACCCTATGAATCAATGTCCTCCAAAATGTCCTATCTTTGAAAGCCTTGCTCAGATCTTGCAAATTGAGGGCTGTGGCTTCCTTTATTGAGTCATTCCATCTCTTGTTGGGTCTTCCTCTTTTCCTGCTGCCCTCAACTTTTCCTAGCATGACTGTCTTTTCTAGTAACTCTTATCTTCTCATAATGTGACCAAAATAAGACAGCCTCAGTTTAGTCATTTTAGCTTCTAGGGTCAGCTCAGGCTTGATTTGATCTATAACCCACTGATTTTTTTTTTTTTTTTGGCAGTCCACAGTATCCCAAACATTCTCCTCCAACAGCACATTTCAAAGGAATCTACTTTCTTCCTATCAGTTTTCTTCAATGTCCAGCTTTCACACCCAGTAATAGGGAATACAATGGCATTAATTAACTTAATCTTGGTAGCCAATGACACATCCTTACACTTCAAAATCTTTTCTAGCTCCTTCATGGCTGCTTATCCCAGTCTCAATCTCCTTCTGATTTCTTGGCTGCAGTCTCCCTTTTGGTTGATGGTCTTACTCCCAGGAAAGTTCCTTAGGATTGCAGCAATAGAGTTGGATCGAGTGAAGGAGTTCCACGAATTGTGTTGTTGTTGTTGGTGGGGATATTTGCTGATTCACCTTTCCCATTGTAGACCTATGCCTCCCTCTCTTGTTCTTCCTGAGGGTCACATGTCCTGCACGAGCAAAATTTTGAGTGGCATTTTGGGCCACAGTTACAGTTGTCTACTCAAGCTTGGGAAATTCCCATAGAGTTGGGGATTGTGCCTGGAGATAATAGAATTTGGGGTGGGGAGATAGCTGAATCGTGGTGTGATGCCATAGAGTCCATCGGCTGAAAGTGACATTGCTAGAGCATTGCTTCGACATGCTGGAAGAGATGTTGCAATGCCAGATGATGCTGGACAAGTAGGTTCCTGTCTCTAAACCCCCCCACGCCCCCGTTGGGTGACCAGCCTCAGACTGGCAAACCTAGAAACAGCACTTATAGAAGATCAAAAATGCAGACAGACAGCAGGACAGAGACACTTGATATTATTACTGCACATGAATTTACTAGCCTAGCTCTGAGCATGGAGGTGATTCACCTTCATGGTTAATGACCATTATCTTGGTTGATGAAGAGAGAATTATTTTATGGAGAAAGGAAGGTTTTTTTTTTAGTTAAAACAATATCTGACTTGATACTTGTTTCTTTTTCAATGCCTATATTATAGTAGATTGAGGGTTAAGCTTGTTTATCCATATAATAACTACATTCCCAGAAAGTTTGCAGTGGGTATGGCTGGAAAAGTTATTAATTGGTGGAAATCCCATAACTTCAAAACAAGTGGCCATATTTTGTGCCTGTGTGGTTAAAACCCAGAGCAAGAAAGGAGTTGCTGGAAAAGATAAGGAATTATATTAAAAATGGAAATACTGCTCCAAGTTTTACACTGTTATATTTGGCTTAATTAGTATTTTACCTGTTTTGCCAGCAGTTCTTTTAAATGCAAGGTTTACGGAAATATAGCATAGAAATGTAATATGATATTTCCTGGTCTATGACTGCAATACATTAATTATATATTGTATATATGACTTCTAGATACCATACCAATCTCAGCAAAAGAGGCGGCCTGGGCTTCAGCTGTCTGTTACCTGGTGAAAAATCTCTACAAACCACTAATGGACAAAATACTCCCTGGAGTGTGAAGCTCACTTGCCAAATACATTTGTTAAAATGGTTATAATACACTACCAATTTCAGATGCTGGTCAAGTCTTCCAGAAGGCTGATCACCCTGGCCTGGAGCATAGATCCCTCTTGAATGGCGTTCTTGATTGACGTGGCTTATATGGGTGGGATCCCAAGCAGTGGCAAAGACCTGATGCAGTCCCTCTAATATTTATGCACTTTGAATATATATTGATTAACCATGCAATCCTAAACAGAGTTGCATCCTTGTAAGTCCACTGAAGTCAATGGGCTTAGAGGACTGTAAGTTTGCTTAGAACTGTACTGTAATTATCCTCCGCAGGAACAACTCTAGCTAAACATGTATCAAAAGAAAGATTTCACTCTGTTCCTGGAATGGTTTAGGTGGGATGATACAGGCACAAGGTGATCCTCTTACATTAATTCCCTGCACCAGGTACATAACATGCAAGGTACAAAGTAATCCTAACAGTTGCCACAGGATGAATATAGGTGGACAGTGATGTAAAAAGACTTTGCATCAGTGCTTCCAGATTTTTAAATCCAGAATCTTCCTGACTAATGATTTAAAACTCAGGGTTGATCTTTCCAGATTTCTTGTACCTTGGATGTAAGCATTACCTGCCTGTTCTGAATGTATGTTCTTTTCCCACCACTGTTCCATAAAAAAAGAAGAAGAGCTGGTTTTTATATGCCGACTTTCTCTACCACTTAAGGGAGACTCAAACCGGCTTACAATCACCTTCCCTTCCCCTCCCCACAACAGACACCCTGTGAGGTAGATGAAGCTGAGAGAATGTGACTTGCCCAAGGTCACCCAGCTGGCTTTGTGTGTAGGAGTAGGGAAACAAATCCAGTTCACCAGATTAGCCTCCACTGCTCGTGTGGAGGAGAGGGGAATCAAACTGGGTTCTCCAGATCAGACTCCACCACTCCAAACCACCGCTCTTAACCACTACACCACATTGGCATGGGTTGGACAGATAATCTTTAACTATTGTAATCTTTAACTCATGTAATCTTTAACTATTTCATAGAAGCAGATCAATTAGTTGGCTACTGTGACAGGATACTGGTTTAGATGAACCTTTGATATGATACAGCTAGGTTATGTTCTCAGGATGCACTGAGAGCCAGCGTGGCAGAGTGGTTAAGAGTGGTGGACTCTAATTTGGAGAACCGGGTTCAATTCCACACTCTTCCACATGAAGCCTGCTGGGTGACCTTGGGCTAGTCACAGTTCTGTCTGAATTCTTTCGGCCCCACCTACCTCACAAGGTGTCTGTTGTGGAAAGGGGAAGGTAAGGTGATTGTAAGCTGCTTTGAGATCCCTTAAAGGTAGAGAAAAGCAAGGTATAAAAACCAACTCTTCTTCTTCTTCTTCTTCTTACCACAATTCAGCAACTTCTAAATTCCTGTAAAAAGTAGACGAGCCTTGTCCTGATTATGAGCTTGTCACCCTAGGAACTGCTATAGGTTCTTGTGCATCTGTTTTTATTCATCAATTTGTCTCCATATTGGATCAATGACAAGGCAGCCATTGTTCCATCAGTCCCATCTAGAAGATGAAGGAATAAATAGGTACATAAGAACTTAAGAACATAAGAAAGGCCCTGCTGGATCAGACCAAGGCCCATCAAGTCCAGCAGTCTGTTCACACAGGGGCCAACTAGGTGCCTCTAGGAAGCCACTAACAAGATGAGTGCAGCAGCACCATCCTGCCTGTGTTCCACCACACCCAAAATAATAGGCATGCTCCTCTGATACTAGAGAGAATAGGTATGCAGCATGACTAGTATCCATTCTAACTAACAGCCATGAATACCCCTCTCCTCCATGAATATGTCCACTCCCCTCTTAAAGCCCTCCAAGCTGGCAGCCATCACCACATCCTGGGGCAGGGAGTTCCACAATTTAACTATGCGTTGTGTGAAAAAAATATTTCCTCTTATCTGTTTTGAATCTCTCACTCTCCAGCTTTAGCAGATGACCCCGTGTTCTAGTATTATGGGAGAGGGATAAAAACTTCTCCCTGTCCACTCTCTCCAAACCATGCATAATTTTATAGACCTCTATCATGTCTCCCCTCAGCCACCTTCTTTCCAAGCTAAACTGCCCTAAGCGTCTTAAAAGTCCTTAGTAGGACACTCTCTCTTGCTGAATGTGCAAGCTTTTAATATCCATGCAGCTGTTAGTCACCTGACAAAGTCAGAGCTGAAGCAAGATGCTGGGAAGGAACTTTCATTTAGATGTCCTATGGAAACATATCAAGTTAGGGCATTTAGTATGTGCTTCAATTGCCCATGATTTGCATCAGAGCCTTCCTTATAAGCACTGGAACTGTGGAATCTGAATAACAGTTATTCAAATGGCTACTGTTCTTCAGACTGTGTGAAGTTCAGATGGTCCACACCTCAAGGCTATCCTACTTGATGCTCTATAAGGTACATGATACTGTGAACCCCCTCTTCTTTGCTTTGTGCTGCAGTGTAGTGAATGGATGATGCAAATGTGGATACATTATAGAACAGTTTTCCTTTTGGGTTGGACCAATATATCAATACTCCTGTTTCAAATATCTTATATCATAAATAGAGTCCCCCCAAAATGTGTGATGTTGCTTGCTTAGTTGAATCACCAAGAGTAATTGCATCAGTGGGTGCAGTGTGGTGTGTATTAGGATCTGGAAGACCCACCTTCAGATCTGAGTACCATGAACCTCACTGGGTGATTATGGACCAGTCAGACCAACCTACACCACAGAGGTATTATGAGGATATAGTGGAGAACGGAGAACCATCTGTGCCTCCCTGAGCTCTGCTGAAGGTATTGGTGGGCTTTAACTCTGATGTGCTTAAAATGATCCACAACCCTGGCACAGCTATTCCATTCTGTCCTTTTAGTTTAGCACACTGCAATTTGCTTCATTGCAAAGGCTGCATCATAGGCTGTTGCCAGGATTGTCATTAGGCAGGGATTAGACAAAGTGGCGTTTGGACATTGTCTAGTTCTTTCTCAAATGGTGACATTGTCTGTGAACAGCATATATGTGACAGTCAGCACGATGATGTGGTAAGCGTGTTGGACTAGGATCTGGAGGACTCATCTTTGAATTCTGTCTCTGGCATGGAATCCTACTGGGTGACCTTGAACCAGCCTGGGTTGCCTACTACACTGAATCAAGGGGTTGGATCCATCCAAACTTGCCCAACTCCCGACCTTCCCACAGGCCTTGTATGCAGGGTCCATGATTGCCGGCATAGTCTTTTTGGATGATCAAAGGCACTCACTTTTCCCCCAGCAGAACTGTTGGTTGGTTCCCACCCAGTCCTTTCAAACTTTCATGTTCCATAATGTTTTTGATCACAGCTCCATGACTCTTCCACAGAATTGGGCCATGTTTAAATTCAGTTCTTTGCTAATAAGCCTGAATCAGTCTTTATGCTCTGTGTATAATCTTGATAAATCTAATTTGTTATGGAAGAAATCATTGGCTACTTCTTATTAGATAGCACGTGAAAAAATGGTCAAGCTATATTTTCCTCCAAGTTGTTCAGTGATGGTGAGGCAGAAAAGTGAGAGCTTTAGGTAGTCTACTAAATTGATTTTGGAAATTAGCTTTATTCTTATTATATTAACCATAGGAAAATGTGAATGGAGTTCAGGGCCCATACAAATCAGAGGTACAAACAGGGGAACTGGATGGGTAAAGCTCACGCTGATTGCATATTTTATTATCTTTTCCACCAGCCGAATCATGCAGCAACTAGAGTGGAGAAACGAGACCATAATCACAGAATTCATTCTTCGTGGCTTTGGAGAGCTCCAGGAACTGCAGATCCTTCTCTTTGTGGTCTTTCTAGTGATCTACATCATGACCATGGCTGGAAACCTGACCATCATTATACTAGTTTTGACAGATCACCACCTCCATACCCCCATGTACTTCTTCCTGGGCAATCTGTCTTGCTTGGAGACCTGCTACACCTCAACCATTCTTCCCAGAGTGCTGGTCAACTTCTTAACGGAGAACCGTGGTGTTTCAGTGAATGACTGCATTGCACAATTATGGGCTTTTGTTTTCTTAACAGTAACGGAATGCTATCTCTTAGCGGCAATGTCTTATGATCGTTATTTGGCAATATGCAAACCCTTGCATTATTCGGTTCTTATGAATTTTAAAGTTTGCCTTTGGCTTGTGGCTGGATCTTGGATTGGCAGCTTTGTCATAGACACAGTATTATTAGCATTTATATTGCAGTTATCTTTCTGAGGCCCCAACATGATTGAGCATTTCTTCTGTGATTTCATCCCGATGATGAACCTGGCCTGCAGTGATGCAAGTCAGGTAAAACTGGTATCAGCGATTCTGACTTCCATCTCAACCATGCCTCCCTTTATTTTAACCATAGCATCCTACGCGCACATCATTACAGCCATTCTCGGAATCCCGTCCACCACAGGAAGGCAAAAGGCCTTCTCCACCTGCTCGTCTCACCTTATCGTGGTGATGATTTTCTATGGCACTCTCATCACCGTGTATCTTTTGCAGGATGCCAGTGAAGTGAAAGAGCTGAACAAAGCCTTCTCGATTTTTTACACCATCCTGACTCCCCTGGTCAATCCCCTCATATACAGCCTGAGGAATAAAGAGGTGAAAGAGGCTATAAGGAGAACTGCCACCAAATGGGCAAAGTGCATTAGACTTTATTGAACTCTTTTTTTCCCCTTCCTAAACTTAAACAGAACTTGCTTCTATGCTATGGTGAAGAAAGAATCAATTGCCATGCTGAATAATCATGTTTTGTGTGTGTTAAGTGCCGTCAAGTCGCTTCAGACTCATGGCGACCCTAGGAATGAAAGTCCTCCAAAATGTCCTGTCTTTGACAGCCTTGCTCAGATCTTGCAAACTGAAGGCTGTGGCTTCCTTTATTCAGTCAATCCATCTCTTGTTGGGTCTTCCTCTTTTCCTGCTGCCCTCAACTTTTCCTAGCATGACTGTCTTTTCAAGTGACTCTTGTCGTCTGATGACATTACCAAAATACGACAGCCTCAGTTTAGTCATTTTACCTTCTAAGGGTCAGTTCAGGCTTGATTTGCTCTATAACCCACTGATTTGTTTTTTGGCAGTCCACGGAATCTGTAACACTTTCCTCCAACACCACATTTCAAAGGAATCTATTTTCTTAGATAGATTTATCTATTTTCTTAGATAAATCATGTTTTAGGAGGGACTAATTCTTCCATGGAACTGAGCAAGTCTAAGTCTAGGCACTTTTAAGATAGGTCTATCCTTCAAGAGAGTATAGGATACATTTTTTTATTCGTTTTTCAAAAATTACAAAGCCACATGCTTACTAATATTATTACCCATTTAATGCTTCTATAGCAGTTACCATGAAGGAGACTTAGCTGGGATAAATGTTGTTGGTCTTCAGGTGGTACTGGTCTCTTACTTTTTTCTTCTGTTAAAGACTAAACCTTGCAATACAAAAGCGGGGGGGGGGAGCACCATAGGAGCCAGTGTGACCACATGAGGCATCTGTGCCACTTTGTGGGATGATAAGTGGCACCTACACCGGCATGGGGGCACTTACAATGGCCCCGGGGAGCGACGCAGCAGCTTGGGCCTTGGCTGCCGGCGCTGCCTCCCCAGTGGTGTAGTCCCAGCGAAACTTCCCCCGCCAGTATCCAGTGGGGCATTCCTGGGGGCGGAGCTGCTTTTAGGCAGCTTCCAAGCACCTCTAGGGCCAGGAACACCCTTCTACACTGCAGCATTGCTATGCCAACCAAATAGGTGGCATGGCCCCATGAAACTCCATGGAGGAGTTTCACAGATTCTTGCATTTCATTTATTTATTTTGTTTATCTTCTGGCCGGGAAGCCTCTCAGGTGGTGCATTTGTGCATTCCCGGCTGGCAACTAGGATTGGGCTGCGCCACAGGGACCCATCTGGACTTATCTGTTCAAATATGGATCTCATGAAATTATTGTGAGTTATGTAGTGTTCCAGTAGCTAGAATGCTAGTGTTTGATTCTGGAGACTATAGGTTAAAATCTGTATCGGTAAATTATTCCATATTTTGTTTTACTCCCAATGAATTGACAGACTAATATAAAATGATGAAAATAAAATTCAAGTGTCACTATGAAACTAAGATCAGAATAGAGAAGCTTTTCATTTCTTCACAATTGAAGTTACAATCATAGATTTTTTTTGCAAACATTTGAATGGGGATGATCCTTTTATGTTGGTACTCAATGGTTGTTATGTTGTTTTTATGCTAGTTTTATTAGTATTTTTAATGTTCTACATATATTTTCTCATTTTGTAATCCATTAGTGAATGTTCCTTCCTGCACCACTTTGCAGAACTGTGAATGTACTGGGATTATGTTCTGTTGTTTTAGTTTCCCTCCATATGACAAGTTACAGAGAGGAATAATGATCTCTATAAGAATGCTTCCTGACCTCTGTGTTAAGCACCATCCTGCATCCTGAGTCTATTTCCTCATCCAGAATGAATATTTGCATGTTCTTCTCTTTTTCATGTCTCTCTTTTTTTGGGGGGGGGGGATTTACATTTATCAGCATGGTCAATGGTCAGTGTGACTTAACTTTCTTCTCACACTCACACAGATAGATCAGCTAATGGGTGGGAAGGAGACAAGGAAGCAGGAAAAGAGGAGAGGCTATGGGAGACTGCCAGGGAAGGGAAAGAGGAAATAGTGGAGGAAGACAGAATGCAATGCCTCCCACAAGTCCTTGTGGGTCCTCCATTTGTTTATTTTAATAGAGGGCTATTTATTTGTCATTCTGTTTATTTAAAGCATTTATACATTCAATTCCCCCACCCTCAAAATAACTGGGGCACAAAGTGAGTACCAACAATAAAATCTATACAAGATAACACAATTCTAAAAACAACATAACTAAAACAACCAGTTAAAAATACTTTAAAACTAACATTTAAATGAGAGTGCTTTCTTTCAAGACATGCACAGAACCAGCATTTTTGGGGAGCCAAGGGATCTTCTAAAGAGTTCTGTTTGACAAGCCCTCTGAAACGTGAAGAGAAATGTAAATGTTCTGGGAAGCTATTCCATAACATGGGGGCAGCTACAGAATAAAGCTGATGAATGGATAGCAACAGAAAATACCTGTCCAGCTTTTAGAATTTAAAAGCTATTGATACACTGAGCACAGTTGTCACATGGGCAGAAACCAGAAGAGATGGTTCTTCAGGTTAGTGGGCCCCAGATTATAAAGCAATATTATTATTTTTAGCTTACAATATTGATCCTGGATAGCATTATTATTTTAAACAACACAAAAGGGGGGGAATCAGGTTCCTTTATGCAGAGGACATTCAGAAGAAGAAGAAGAGTTGTTTTTTATACCCCAATTTTCTCTACCTGTTTAAAGGAGACTTAAAGGAGCTTACAATTGCCTTCCCTTCCTCTCCCCACAACAGACACCTTGTTAGATAGGTGAGGCTGAGAGAGTTTGAAGAGAACTGTGACTAGCCCAAGGTCACCCAGCAGGCTTCATGTGAAGGAGTGGGGAAACCAATCTGGTTCACCAGAATAGAGTCCACCACTCATGTGGAGGAGTGGGGAATCAAACCTAGTTCTCCAGATTGGAGCCCATCTCTCTTAACCGCTACACCATGGTTGCGTCATTCTTCAATAGCTCAAGATCTTCATGTCTCTCAAGGCTATAATTGGAAACCTACTGTCTTCCACAGGGCAGCTTTCACTTCCTTGTTTCTTAGGCAGTATATCATGGGATTCACCATGGGGGTAACCATTGTGTAGAAAAGGGATAGAACTTTATCATTCTCTGAACTGCCACTGGATTGGGGGCACAGATACACTGTCATGGCAGAGCCATAGAACAGAGTCACCACCAGAAGGTGGGAAGAGCATGTGGAGATAGCCTTCTGCCTGCTTTCAGATGAGCTCATCCTCACCACAGCAGCAATGATATGAGCATATGAAATGAGGATTAGCATGAATGGAGCAATGATGATGACCACAGTGATAATCAACATAGCCATTTCTATCTGGGAAGTGTCAGCACAAACCAGCCTCAGCACAGGGGGAATATCACAGAAGAAGTGATTGATTTCATTAGGTCCACAGAATGGAGAAGAAAAGGTCAATGTGGTCTGAACAGAGGAAACTGGAAAGCCACTCATCCAAGATCCAACAACCAGCAGGGTACACGAACATTTGTCCATGATGGCCATGTACCTCAGAGGGTGACACACGGCCACATAGCGATCATAGGCCATAGCACCTAGGATGTAACACTCTGCACAGCCCAGAAGCAGGAAAAAACACATCTGGACCGCACAACCAGTAAAGGAGATCTTATTGTTCCCAGTGACATAACTCGTCAATATCCTGGGCATGGTGATGGAGCTATAGCAAAGTTCCATGAAAGAAAGGTTCCGAAGGAAGAAATACATGGGTGTCTGAAGGGCTGGGTTGGACAGTGTGAGGAAAACAATGAGGCCATTTCCGAGCAGGGTCATGGTATAGATGGTCAAGCAGAGAATAAAAAACAGCAGTTCTAGTAATGGACTTCCTGAAAATCCCAGGATGTGAAACACAGACACATGAGTGTTATTTCCAAGTGCTGCCTTCATCTGATTATTCATCTGCAAAGTCTAGAGATACTTCAAGTGGACACTTCAAGCTAGAAAACAGAAGAACTAGAAAGTGGTCAGTCACCAGGACACAAGCTGAAAGAAGGTCCTGAACATGGCAGTTTAGGGTCATTGAGGAGAGATTTAAAGTTATGAGTCAACACTAGGCTCTTGCTAAAGAAAATCAGCCACTAGCAAGAGCGCCTCTACACAATAGGACAAAAACAGTGATGGGGGTCAGAACCATTAATAAAGGCTTTTGGGTCAAGCCTGCCCAATCGTTTGAGAAACTTGTAGCATTGCTGAGGGCTACGGATCTCCTATTTCTTTGTTTTATTTCCAGTTCCAGTTTGATTGAAGAAGGATCTTGAAATAGGAAGGTATTACAAGTGAGCAGGGAAAAAAATCAACTTGTGCCCCCTTTCCAGTTTAGCATGGATGTTTATTCAGACCCAAGCCAATAATACAAATTTTCATTTCAGCTACTGTGACTAGTCCTATTTTCCAAATCAAAAATATTTTTTAAAAGACTTATTTTATTTTATTTTTATTGTCACATCCCCAGTTAATCTTACATTATCTGCCAAAGTAGGCCTCATGGCTAATCGTTGAATCCTAGTCCAAACATCAAGTGCTATGGAGTCAAAAGGCAGCCTTAGTTGCCAAGCGAATTATCTTGCAGCACTGGATATCCTGTTTTCTCCCTCTGTGGGTGATTGGGTCAATGATTTGTTATGTTAGATCTCTGTGTAAGGGAGAAGAAGAGTTGGTTTTTATACCCCAAGTTTAACTACCTTTAAGGAGATTCAAACTGGCTTACAATTGCCTTCCCTTCCTCTCCCCACAACAGACACCTTGTGAGGTAGGTGGGCTGTGTGAGTTGGGAAAGAACTGAGACTAGCCCAAGGTCACCCAGCAGGATGCATGTGGAAGAGTGGAGAAACCAACCCAGTTCACCAGAGTCCGCTGCTCATGTGGAGGAATGGGGGATCAAATCCGGTTCTCCAGATTAGAATCCACTGCTCTTAACCATTACAACACACTGTACAACAGACAAGAAGCTAAGTTCCATCTGGCAATATTTCCAGTGAAAATTGGAGGTGGGGAAGTCCATCATGTGTAGAGCTAACACAATGTTTGGGAAACATCAAGCATAGAAGGAATGAAATGGAAAATTTTACTGGTTTATGCTGTATTAATGAATCTCAATCTGGCTGCTTGACCCTCTCTCATGGCCAACAGGGTCCCTTGAGTTGGATCCAGCCAGTTATTCCACTCAGTCTCACTCAATTCCCTTTCATAATCCAGCCCCCATCCCACATGGCTTTTGTATATGAGTCCCATGATCCCTGGCTTAGCCCTTTTTGGTAGTCAAAGTCACCTTCCATTATGGCCATCAAATAAGAAAGCAGGGGGCATGGATGAAATTATGCCCTTGCTGGCATCAATAGCAACACATTGGCTCAATGGCGCTAGTCAGGACTCTAGTTTAGAATTCCCAGCTTCTGGGCCATCATCACGGACACATTTTCGAATGAAAACCATGTGAAATTATTCATTCAAAAATGTATGACTTTAAACAAATGAACCTCTTATATGGTCTCTGTCTTCCTTTTTATGCAAAAAGGCAGTAAAAAAGACAATGAAACAGTACACCACCCTCTTCCAGTTTGCAGCAAGGAGTGAAATATTGATAAATGCTGGTAGGATTTTTCACTACTCTTCAAGCAATGCAAGCTAATTCCCTTCTCCCATTGCTCACCTGACTGAAAAAGCAGCAAGAGTAAACCAGGAGCATCCTCCTCAGACAGACAGCGTGGTGTAGTAACAAGAAGCATTGGAATCATTTCACTAGATTGTCATATGATTCCTTCCACTCCTTTCTTTGTTATTTAGGGCTAATAGGAAAGCATCATTCTGTTCTTTTTTGTCAGATCGTTCAATTTTTAATTTTTAAGGACGTAAAATTAATAAATCCCTCTGCAAACCCTTGTAAATTTGTAAATCCCTGTGGATTAAGGTTATGCTTCTGGAGACCAATTAAGTGGCTGTGTTATGTTATGTACCTGTGTGAAAAAGAAAGAGCTGGCAATCAGCCAGTCTATCTGAGCATCTACTGCCAAGTGCTAGCATAAGCCCTTGGCATCTAGAACTTTTCTGTAGACATTGTAACTCTAAGGATCATCTATACCTGTATGGGGAAGGCAGAGCAACTAATCAGAGCATCTACTTAAGTGAGCAGCTGCCTACCAAAGAGAAATCTGCTCGATCCTGTCCACATCCTTTTTGAAGCGAGGCCTCCAGAACTGCACACAATACTCCAGGTGCGGCCTGACTAATGCAGTGTACAGTGGAACTATGACATCTTGCAAAAGTGAGCCATACAGAGTGAGCCATTACCCCTGACTAAGGGGCCTTAGGTAAACTGTCCAATCCCAACTAGATCAGCTGAATTAAGTTGCTGTCAATGCAGAATGAGTCAATCACTATCTTGAAGGGTGACTGGAGTGCCAGTGTGCTAGACATTGCAAGATGTCATAGTTCCGCTGTACAATGTATTGTTCAGGCTGGACCTGGAGTATTGTAAGAAAACCATTGAGAACTGTAAGAAAAACAGAATCCCATTTCCCAAGATCGACGAAAAAGAGCTGAATGACACGGAGAATCTGAACGACTGTCACATATTCAGAGGAGATAGTGGCCTAACTGTCATGCATTTCCCACTATTCAACAAAGTCAACTACCCAGGTAACTTTGGAAGAGGGTTGATAGGGGGCATAATGTCCCAATATTAGATTTGTTGGGTCGTCTTGTTGCCCACTGTTGGCTTGTGGAGCTCATTCCAATCAAGTCTACTGTGCAATGTTGGAATTGTGAACTCAAGCAAGATGGTGGCTTCTGGAGAAGAAAAAATAGCTAGTTTTGATTCAGGAGATTCCCACACAGGGATTTTGCCTCATGTGGCCAGTGAGATGTTCTGGGTTTTTTGGGGGGGAAGTCTCCACACAACATTCTGAATATGTCACGTGGGGCTTCTCTGGTTTCCCCCCTTAAGTCAGAGCAAAGAAAAATCTTCTTTGTTCCAACTAAAAGGGGAAATGGTGGGGTGGTTATGGGCAGAGCCTCTATGTGAAAGTCATACCTGCAGCCAATCAATGGTGGAGAGATTAGTGCTAATCTCCACCTTCTGTTATATCTTTAGGGATGGAAAGGGTCATTAATGGAGGCAGTAGTGGTCACAGTTTATTAGAATTCCACAGCCAACTAACAGAACAGGCCTCAACTAGGCCTCAGTAGCTAACTCTTCCTCCATGGTTCACATGACCTGAGCCTCTGCTTTCTAGAGAGGCCTTAGGAGTTGCCCTTAAAGCACCAGTAACAATACATCACACCTTCAAAATGACAGAGCAGACTCTAGAAAAGGGGAATGGCTTTTTTTCAGATTCTTGCTGTCCCCCTTCTCCAGAGTCCGGAGAAAGGGGACACCATGGATTTCTTTCACTCCAGAGAAGGGAGGCAGCATGGATCTGAAATAAATCCACATCACCCATCTTCTTCCGACTCTGGAGAAGGGGGTGTCATGGATTTCTTTAAGATCTGCGCTGCTGGCCTTCTCTGGAGTCTGGAGAAGGGGGGTAGGGTGGATTTCTTTCAGATCCACACTACCCCCCTTCTGTGGACTTTGGTGTGGATCTGAAAGATCCAGTTTTTCAGGTTCTGGTATTTTTTGAGTTTATTAACCCATTTTTTAAAATAAATAAATAAATAAAATCCAGGTTTTTTGGATTTTTGAAAAAATTGTGGGTTTGATAAACCCACCAAATACAGAAAAAATGGTGCACACCCCTAGTTGCCAGGCTAAGAGGCCTCAGTGGGATATTTCATTCCCTTAGTGTTTCTGTATCAATATGACAGAGGGGCTAGGACAGCAGTCAGCAGCATGGGGGTCAAGTAGGGTTGCCAGCTCTGAGTGCGGAAAAACCTTGAGATTTTGAGGGTACAGACTGAGGAGGGCAGGGGTTGGGGAGGAGATGGACTTCAATGGGGTATAGTGCCATAGAATCCACCTACCACAGTAGCCATTTTCTCTAGGTGAACCAATCAGTTGTAATTCCAGGAGATCTCCAGACACCACTTGGAGGTTGGCAACCCCAGGGTAGAGTGTGCAGCGGGCTCCCCACCCATCTCCATCCCACTTGCTGCCACTTCCACAGCAGGGGCACCATTTTGCATCACTATGTAGAATGCACCTCAGATTAACTTCCAAGTAAATAGTCATTAAGGAGAGCTGAGCATGTGAGATCCACAGTAATGTTGTATTACTTTACTTTTTTATTTTCAGAACGAATCACACAATACAATGACCAGTATTCCACATTCAAGAGGAATTATACCGTGAAGAAATTGAAAAGTTCCTCATTGCTGCCCAGAAAAATGTCAATGTTTGGCAAAAGATTGTGGAAGAGATCAAGCGTACTGTGGGTTCACAACGCGCTTAAGCAAATGCCTTCTATTTTAACCATTGCTTAAAAGCTGGGCTGTACAACCGAGGTGGGGGAGGGGCTTTCTTTTGTGCTATTTTTTTTAAAAAAAACAAAGCATACGGCCAATCATCATCTGTGTGGTTCAGTTTCAAGCATGCATTAAACAATCACAGTCAAAAGGAAGTTCCGTGACCAAAGAGGTTGGAAAAATATGTCACTGTAAACACTGGAAATGTTTGCAGGCCATATCTCCAACCCTCTGGTTCATGAATTGTCACAGGGATACACCTATGCCATGTTATATGTAAAATCCACACAATGGAACACAGTGTCTGCTGGCCCTCAGTTCTACTCCATTTCATCGACCATAAACTGTAGTTTTGGTCAGATACACCATCTGTCACTATGCAGCATTTCAGATCTACTGTTAAAATGTTACTTGCTTGCCTTGGGCTTCTGAGCACCTTTTCCAAAGCTCTCCAGTGAGAAGAAAAATCCTAGCAAAAGAAGGAACAAATCAAGATCACTGACACGTAAATGATTTTTATACCCTTTTACTGTGTCTTTGTGGGCATAACCAGCGGTGTTCTTACCCAGCAGTCAGAGAGCCAGCATGGTGTAGTGCTTAAGAGCGGTGGACTCTAATCTGGAGAACCGGGTTTGATTCCCCACTCCTTGTCAGGCCTTTGCTGTTAGCAGGAGTAAAGGCTCTTGACATAGGTAGGCCAGTTTCTGGCTACACGTCAATTCCCTGGTTCCCATGCCTGTAAACTCTGTGTACAGTTTCACTCATCTTGTTTTTGCTACTTTTGCTCCTGGAGCTGAAAGTCCTCGTCCCTTTCTCGCCACTTCCGAGTCTGGTGCAATCCCGTACCCCACAGGGGTGGTTCCTTGAAATCCCCCGTTGCTCCCATCCGAGAGCCAACTGTAAGATCCCAGTCCTCTCCCAGCAAGACGGAGCCCACTCCCTGCCGCCGCCGGGTAGTAACATGTGGAGGCTCCCACGGTCGAGGCGACTCCGGCCAAAGCCGCGGATGAACATCCGAAAGTAGGGGCACCGCTCTGTCCGTGCACTGAGACCGCGGTTGCTCCAACGGCAACTTGGGTGCCTCCTCCGGCTTTTCCGGTGGCTTTGGTTCCTCGTCCGGTACCTTGGGGTCCTCCAGGTCTTGGTCAGGAACTCGCGTGGTATCGGGCACTTTGGTATCCAGAGCTTCACCCATGGTGGTGGGGAGAACACGGCACTGCAGCCCGAAAATGGATTACCAGTCTAATGTCAGGATCAGGTGTCTGTCCTTAGCATCCCATAAGCAAACTCATCCAGACAGGTAGCTCTGAAGCAGTAATAGTTTATTAGGAGCCAAAAGACAGATTAAAGGGCTGACTGCCTACAGGCAAGTGAGGCTGGTAATGGCGAAACATAGACAGGTTACAAGCTTAAAAGCATTACAGGCTGTGAAAGTAAACAAGACTAAGCAGCACCGAGATAGGCGATTCCCAGGAAGGAAGACTAAACATCAGCACAGCACATGAGCAGCAGACTCTAATCTGGTGAACTGGGTAGGTTTCTGCGCTCCTACACATGAGGCCAGCTGGGTGACCTTGGGCCAGTCACAGTTGTCTTAGAGCTCTCTCAGCCTCACCTACCCCTCAGTGTCTGTTGTGTGGAGAGGAAAGGAAGGAGATTGTAAGGTGGTTTGATTCTCCTTAAAAGGTAGAGAAAAACCATCTCTTCTTCTTCTTTGCTCTGGAGCTCCTCCTCACTGGTTATCCCCTGACCATAATTTTTCCTAAAACCAAATGTATGAATATGTCCTATGAGCTTTGGCGAATTCTAGGTGCTAGTTGGAGGTCCTCTATGGATATGAAGGGCACATTTCCATCAAGAATAAGAGCAAGGACTAACTATCCACATGCCAAAGAGGAAAACACACTTGCTTAGTAACATTTAGGGCTTTTTATCTAAAAAAAAAGGAAAAGGATAATTTAATAATTGAAAGGTGATAGAACCCTGAGTAATTCTGATAGCAAGGTAGACTTTTCTGCATTTTCCGCCCAGCTGTTGCACAGGGAAGGTAAACTAGATGGGTTTTATGAATCCCAGAGATTCTTTCTGTGACACTAAGCAGATACTTATCTGGAATGTTATGAAACCACTCTGGAAGAGAGGAGTAACAAGCCGCATGTTACCCTGTTAGTTATGGACCCTAGTTAGAAATAAGCCTGTCTCAGTCGTTTACCAAGTTTGTGATTTCTGAATAAACTCACTTTGTTTAGTCCTTAATCAGACTCAGGATCATTCTTAAGAAAAACTCCACAAAAATATTTGGGGAAAAGAGATGTCCCTGATTTTCTCCAGTGAGCCATAATTCCAATAATAAATTTTACATCAGTCCACGTTGTGTACAGCAGGGAGAAAATACCACAGGAATGACCACACAAACATAGTTAGTGATGGGGTGAGGGCAGAAGGCAGGGTTGATGAGAGGTTTGGAAAGAGAGGTTTGGAGTAGCATGACGAACCTGTATGGGAACAAGGGATGAGTCCAGGTTACAACCTTTATCTGGAAACTACAGCCAGGGAAAGCCCCTGAGCCTGACGTGGTCACAGCTGCAGTTCTTCTTTATGAAACTGGATGCTGTGCCCAGTTCCAGGCCCCCATTTTTACACTGCAAAACAACTCAGGCAAAATGCCTACACCCTTGCACCAAGCCATTGTTATATTCATCCATTAAAAACTGGAAACTATTTAATCCATAGAGTTGGCAACCTCCGATTGTGGAAGTCAGAACTTTCCGGCAGAGCATTGTGATGTAAATGCCGGGGGGGGGGGGGAATGCCGGAATTCGGGATCGTTGTCATTTAAAAATCACACATTGGCCTCTTGTAACTCGGTCAGTGGCAACATCACAGATTACAAGGGACAACCTGAAATAGCGATCAGTGTAGGAGTTGACCCATTCCTTCCTACCCCCACCCCCCGCCGGTCTTTAGAAGCTCATCCAGAATTGATTAAAAAAAAAAAGAATTGCTCAATTTCTGATGCGCTGTAACACTCTCTTGCCAAAAACAACTACTTCCAAGGTTTTGTAATAGTTTTTTAAAGAAATCTGTACTCCCCCACCCCACTGTTTGACAGAGTTATAAGGGGAAAACTTCAAGATTTACATTCCACTGAGCGAGCAACATCTAGAGGTGAGACAGAGCGAAGCAGCATCATGGACAAAGTGGGCGTGGTTGGGCGGAGGGGGGGCCGGTGAGTCATGAGATGAGTGAAGGGGGAAGGACAAGAGGACAGAGGTAAGCGGTGCATAATACTGCGTGGTTTTTCCCATGAAAAAACAGAACCACTTAGGGATAGAGGGGGAAGGTCCGCAGCCATGAAAAATTATTTTAAATCGGTTTTTTTTTATCCACGGCAAAATAGAAGCAAAATCTACCATGAAAAATGCCCCTTAGACTTTCAAAATAACCTTTCGGTTTCAAGAAGACTTTGGTCAAGAACAACAGCGACATCTACGGGATTATTGGTTTGCTGCATTCTCACTGTCAATCTAGATGTCAATCTGGAATTTGTATCAAGGATAACAAAACAAATTGGGATTGATGATCATCATACCACAAAACTGATTTGAACCAGTTACAAAAGTAAAACGTATCAGCTAAATGCTTAAATGACGGAGGGCAGATTTTGCCCTTATGAGTAAATGCAAGGAAAATGGTGTCAGTCATTTGATCTATTTTAATAGCTCATTTGATGATGAAGTTGTATCAACTGGCATAGCTCCTGTTGAGCTCATTATGAAGTCTGGCCAGATTACTTTGATATCTCTTTCTCTTAACTGTTCCTCTTAAATCTAGAAATGCTGTTCCTCAAAGTAAGCATGACTTTGTGTTAGCTTGTGGGTTGAATGATGAGATAATTAATCCATCTCCTTTCCCTCTCTGTAAGACAATATTTACTTAATCATGTACCTGTTAATTTCCTTGAAATATATTAACATTACAAATACTGTATTTAGCTTCTTCTTTTTTTTTTGTATTTAGTAAAAGCATTTGTAACATTTCCTTTTTGGTCTGATTTCTGACTCAAGGGTACCTGGGAAACAGGCTCAGCAGTTCTACCAGGCAAAAATGTGAAAGGCAAAAACGTCAGCTTTGACCACCAAAAAGTCTGTGCAGGACATCATGAGACATGCATGGACAAAAGTCATGTGGTATGGAGGCTGTAATAAGGAGAGGAATTGGCTACGATTGCATGAAAGAACTAAGCAAGGTGTAGTGGTTACGAGTGGTGGACTCTAATCTGGAGAAGTGGGTTTGATTCCGCACTCCTCCACATGAGCGGAGGTGTCTGTTGTGGGGAGAGGAAGGGAAGGAGATTGTAAGCCATTTTGATTCTCCTTAAAAGGTAGAGAAAATTGGCATATAAAAACCAACTCGTCCTCCTCTTTCTCCTCTTTCTCCTCCTCCTCCTCCTCCTCCTCCTCCTTCCTCCCAACCCAGTGGCTCTCAGGGGCCATTTCAGAATAGGAAAGTTTAAAGCCCCACTTTCCCCACACGCCATAGTCCCAACCCAAATTCGGGCCCCACGTTCAAGGAAATCAAGCATTTCACTCACAGACCCCATTAATCTAATGAATCTGGGGACATACTGCAGAAATGTGTTTCATTTGGAGTCACATCATTGTTCTCTCCAGGTCAGTACTGTCTGCCCTGACTGCCAACAACTCTTTAGAGTCTCAGGTAGAGGTCTTTTGTTTTGCTTTCATCATTTGCTACCTGATCCTCGTGGACTGAAGTGGAGACATTCTGTGTGCAAAACATAGGCTCTCTGCCACTTAGCCATGGTTTGTTGATGAGTTGTGATTGCTGAGCTTATAGCTTAAAGAGAAATACTTTCATACATTCAGTGCTGGTAAGAAGTACATTAAAAAAAAAAACCCAAAAAACCTCAGCTCAACTTCTCTCAACATCTTTTGATCCAGCTTATAATTTCCCATATTCTCTCCAAAGATGTTAAATTTTATATACCTACATTTGTACTATATGGGTTTTTCCCCCTAGTCTCTGGAATAGCCAAAACCAAATTAGAAATTTGTTATTTTCCTTCTGCGTTTTCTTTCATTCTTGGACAATCATTTAATTTTAGGGTATTTTTTTGTGTGCATGTTTCCATCTTCTAGCTGGAACACCTAGACTCTCTCTCCATCATAGGAGGAACAATGACCAAGGCCTTCCTCTCTTGGGGGTTACAGAATGAATCACATTTGTATTTGTGTTTTCAACGAGGCAACCAAATCTTTCCAATACAGCACACACTCCATAATGTAGTGTGGACAGGCTGGACAATATGATGCAGTAATGTCGGGAACTAAGAAAGCAGAAAAGCCTTTTTGTGCTATAAATGCAGTTACGGGAAATAAAAATCAGCAGCCTAGTGCAATTGTTTACAGACACTCATGGACAATAACAGAAAGAAGACAAGCACTGTACTTACTTTTTTTAACAGTCGCCAAGACCATTTACATTGCCAAGCTCAACGTCCTGCTCAAATCCCTGGCTAAACAATAGAAAGAAATATAACTGTGAATTTCTGGACTCACTAGTCCCAGAACACCATCACATCTGGCTGACAGAATGAAGGGAAGATACAGGGCTGGATCCAGGCCTGGATGCTTGCTACTTTTAAAGGCATCCATCCCACAAAAGCCAGTGTATCACAGTGGAAAGAATTTCAGATTAAGACATAGGAGACCCAGGGGTATTCTTCACGGTGGATTTTGCTTCGGTTCCGAATCGGAGCAAATAATAAACTGATTTAAATAGCTTTTTCATGGCAGTGCAGATTCACCCCCCATCCCAATTTTTCATGGGAGAAACAGCGCACTTCTCTGCGCTGCTTACGTCTGCTGCCGCTCATGACTCACTGCTCCAAATCCGCCTAATCCCGCCCACTCTTCCCATGATCCTGTGTGTGTGGGGTATTCTTCATGGATATTTGCTGCTGTTTCGACGCTGTTTTGCCTCGGAGGCAAATTTTGGTTATTCACTGCAGAGCCGTGTTTTCCCCCACTGAGCAAAATAAGCCGGTTTAAAAGAGAGGCAATCCAAACCACTTCTGAGCCGTACTTTCCAGTAAAAGAGCATTTTGTTGCTCGGATGCCCATGAAGAAATGTTTGCTTCGCTCCCCTGACGTCTCCTTTCTCCTCCCCCAAGAACGGTGATTGGCTGGGGGAGTTGCCACTCTAACAGCATCGCACCGGCAGGAGGGAGACCCAAAGCAGACTGGCTGCCCCTCTTCAGAAGGGTGATGGGGGTTTTGGCTTGGATTTGCCGCTCTCAGGATGCCCCTCCCCAACACACACACACATAGGATCGCACCGGCTGGAGGGAGACCCAGAGCAGACTGGCTGCCCCTCTTCAGAAGGGTGACGGGAGTTTTGGCTTGGATTTGCTGCTCTCAGGATGCCCCCCCCCAAACACACACACACAGGATCATGGGAAGAGTGGGCGGGATTAGGCGGATTTGGAGCGGTGAGTCATGAGCGGCAGCAGACGTAAGCAGCGCAGAGAAGTGCGCTGTTTCTCCCATGAAAAATTGGGATGGGGGGTGAATCTGCACTGCCATGAAAAAGCTATTTAAATCAGTTTATTACTTGCTCCGATTCAAAACCGAAGCAAAATCCACCGTGAAGAATACCCCTGTGTGTTTGGGGGGGGGGGCATCCCGAGAGCAGCAAATACAAGCCAAAACCCCCATCACCCTTCTGAAGAGGGGCAGCCAGTCTGCTTTGGGTCTCCCTCCTGCCGGTGCGATGCTGTTAGAGTGGCAACTCCCCCAGCCAATCACCGTTCTTGGGGGAGGAGAAAGGAGACGTCCCGGGGAGCGAAGCAAACATTTCTTCATGGGCATCCGAGCAACAAAATGCTCTTTTACTGGAAAGTACGGCTCAGCAGTGGTTTGGATTGCCTCTCTTTTAAACCGGCTTATTTTGCTCAGTGGGGAAAACACGGCTCTGCAGTGAATAACCAAAATTTGCCTCCGACGCAAAACAGCGTTGAAACAGCAGCAAATATCCATGAAGAATACCCCCCAGATTCAAAACTTAGCTCTGCCATGGAAGTTCACTGGTGATTCTGAGCCAGCCACTGGTGACTTTGGGAGAGTGATGTGTTGGTTCCCCATTGGGTGGAAAGATAGGAAATATATGAATAAATAATACATATAGCTGAAGATGGGGGGCAGATAAACATAGGTTGGTTGGTAGATTTGAAAGAGGGAAGGAAACCAGAGAAGTTAAAGATCTAGGGGCTGCCAGGAGGAGGGAAAGAGGAAATAGTGTGGTGAAGGAGACACAGGGGGAAATTAGATGCCCCCACGAGTCCTTGCAGGTTTCCATTATACAACTGGGCCCAGACCAGCCCAATGGCCTACACTGTGCAACTGGGACAGACTTTTCCTGGAGACAGGCTGCCAGGGGGAGGCAATGAGGGAAAAGTGAAGACAGGGGGGAAGATAAAAGTAAGTTGTCTGGAGGGTGAGAAGGGGAGAGGAAGCAGAAAGCAGGTTTTCAGGAAAGAAAATTAGGAAGTAGGGGAGGTGAAAATGAGATGCCCCCTGCAAGTCCTCATGGATCCCCTGCTTGTAAAACTATTATGTGCTACTAGAAAAACATTGACTGTTAAATGGGGTTACTTGGCTTCATTTTCCTAATTTAGCCATCATGTACTTGGGCTTCAACTGGAGCGACGCCCCATAGAATCGCACTGTTATTGCATTTACCATCACAGTGATGACTTACCTATCTCCAGGTCTGAGGTATTTGCATTCCTGGCTTTTCTTCATCCATCCACAGTATGGATCTCGAGAAGCTATGCAAGCCCTTAATGGAGGAGACACATGTGGGTCATTCTAGAGTTCTTCACATGTACCATCCATATTAGGTGTGGTGTTTGAGAAAAGGATGACAGTGAAAGAAAGAAAAAAAGATCTCATGAACGACCTACTTCTTACACTTGCCGTGAAGCTTGCACCTTCCCAGTGGCACCTTTATTAAACAGTGTCTGAATGCGACATAAAGGGAACCAGATGGCTTGTCCAACTGCATGCTCACAATTCTTTTGTCATGCTCGCCTTTATATTGGCACCTGATTTGAAAAAAAGAAAGAAAAATAATCAGTGCTATAACACTTGATTATTATGAACATTTCATAGAATAAATATTAGGGGGCACAGGTCAGAAAAACAAGCAAGGGCAGAGGTAGCTTAGTTGGAGAAGGCCAGGACCTCCCTGAACTTCTCAGCCCTACTACGACCCCTGATTCAAACCAGCACTTCCCTGGTATGAACAGTAATGAAGGTTTTATCAGAGTACTGAGGTTCTTAGAAGTCATATTTCTTGATTTTCTTCTCAAGTTTCAGCCACTTCTTTTGTGGTGTTTGTTGACTTCTGGAGAATCAGGATTGGCAATGGGGTGCATTAAGATAATGGCTTATTTGTTTCGGGATGGAGAGAAAGAAACATTTCAGGACTGTAAGGTTCTTTCCCACGCCCTGTTATTTTGCATTTGATTTGTGTGTGTTGATATTTTAAGTAGTATTTTTCATAACCAAATGAAAATCCATAGGAGCAACAGAAAAGGGGGGGGGGAATTGAATGCATTTTTTGAAAAACAAGAATGAGCTCACAAATTTTTTCCCCACTGGACTAGAAAATGTAGAACTGACATTTTTCTTAGTTAAAAAAAAATAAGCATGAGAAACAAATGATACACACTTTTCAGGATTGTAAACACTTATCTCCTCCAGGAAAACACTGCTACTTAGGAAAGCATTCGCTCCTGATGTATCCATGACCTTCAAAAGCAATCCCATCTGTGTTCCAAGGAAAACCACCACCCGGTCCTTTTTGGGTCCGGCAGAAACATCAACTGCCATTTTTGTGAGCCGGTACCTGGATTGACAGCATTACAGTTTAAAATCCTACATTACCTGTCGTATGCTTTGTGTTTCTTTCTACTTCTTTAACAGTGTTATAAACACAATATAGCCATTCATACATACACAAAATTTTCTAGTTATGGTTAATGAAAAGACTCATACTAAACATTTTCACGCAGTACAAAATCAGTCTTCGGCTGAGCCAAGAGGGAGGCCACCACGATGGTGATTTGTATGTTATATTTTGTTCAATAACTTTGAAGGGAAGACTAGAAAAGAGCCAATATTTAGGAGCAAGTACCAAGGGCCTTTCATAGGGCTCTTTCACACATGTTGAATAATGCACTTTCAGTGCACTTTCAATGTACTTTAACTATCAGTTGCAAGGGGATTTTGCCATTTCACACAGTAAAATCCACCTGCAAAGTGCATTGAAAGTGGTGATAGCAAAAGGGCCTGCCCAAACCTCCCGGACTGGACCTGGCAGCCTGCTATGCAGACACTCGACTACTGTGCTGGCTGCATGGCCGCCCCAAACGATACAGGATGGTCGCTGCGCGCTCCGTTGTAACGGACTCGGCGGCTCCTGCGAGAGCCGTGCAGCTAGCAGTTAGGAAGCAGATGCAGGGGCAGCCTCCTGTGAACCTGAGAGAAGCCATGTTCCTGTACATCCTCTGTTCCAGCCGCAGCCATGTCATAGAAAGCAGACAGTCACGTAGTCAGTGTCAAACACCCCCCCTCCTCTTGCAACATCCACTGCTTAATGGGCTGTCAACAGCGATCCTGATATCAAGATGAGTCATTCCTCCTGCTATGCCGCAGCGATCCCAGGACGTTTGCATAGATCACACCCTTTGTTCCGAAATGCTAATCTGGTCAGCAGAGAATTTCCAGTTCCTCAAGGGTTGCAAAAGTCATTGGAATCAGAATAGATTTCCAAATTCTCACTACCCCACCCTGGTAGCCACAGTTTAATCCTTTTGCCACCTTTTTGCCATCTGGGAACCTAGGAGGGGTGAAACCCCTCTCCCTGCCCCTAGAAAAACAGTATATCTGGGGTGCCCCCAGCCCATTATATCTCTCTCTAAAACCTTAGGTCTTTCCTGGCACCTTTGCCGTTACTCTGTTGGTTTGGTTTTGTGCAGCCTTACCACGCTCCCTCCCGCCTTGCTGGCCAAGTCTACGGAAACCCCTGCCCCCAACTCGGCTTTAACTTTCAATCTGTTTTAGTCTACTTGACCTTGGACAACACCTTGTCTGGAAGGTAAATATACCCCCACCAACGACCTCCTGCCACGTTGGCATCTGTGCTTGTACTACTCTCTTTGAATATTCCTAGGCTTCTCTGTATGTGTGTATGCATCATTGATTTGAATGAGAAAGACATAAACACTATTTAATTTGGAATCCTGTGTCTGTCTTTATTCAAGGTCTCATTAAACGGACTCTGGTATAGCTGAGTGCGACCCCGTTATATAAATACACAGTTACCGATTGCTCAGCTAATTTCCCCATATTGACGGAGCAATTCGGCTAACAGTGGATTGCAAGTGCATTATTTGGCATGTGTGAAAGCACCCATAGCCTTTCTCACACTTTGCTCAGAGCCATCTGCGTAGGATACTAAAGGCTCATTTCCTTGTTATATATGCACCAAGCTCATGTATGTAGCCATGTGTATTTTGTAATGTGGGAATGTATACATTGTAATGTGGGAAAGTTTCCTAAAACATTACAGAAAGACCATAAGCATACACAAACACACAAAAGAATGAGGACATGTATGTAAAACAACAACAACAACACAGAGATCTGTCTATAACAGAGAGTTCATACATTTTAATGTTGTAGAGTGGCAAGCTGCAGTACTGCAGTCCAAGCTCTGCTCATGACCTGAGTTTGCTCCCAATGAAAGTCGGGTTCAAGTAAACAGCTCAAGCTGTAGAACCCTGTAATTTTTGCTTACTGCATCAATATCTTGAATAAATGTGATATCATTTATAAAATTATTTACATCCTTGAGCATTCCTGATTCTGGATTATTTAAGAATATCTTAAATAGAATTGTTCTTAATCTGACCACAGGAGACTTCACCAATTTCTTATTTCCTGCTCCCAGTTTTTAGACCCCTGATCATGTGGCAGTGGAGGTAGAAACATTTATACACATTCAAAGTATCAAAGGAAAACTACAAACAAATATCCAAAAGGAACAAATAAAAGTAATCTGAAAAAATATATATTTACCTGACCGTTGTCAGCAGAAACCATGGTAGAGATCCTGTTGATGATACACCTTTATCCATTAGATGATACTGACTCATAAAATTGAGAATGGCATCTGGAAAATCATTGGAAGATGTGTACCCTTCAAGGGGTTCAGAGCCAGCACAGGAACCAGGCCTAAACAGAACAAAGGGATGGAGGGAGTTACTTCATGAGTTGTACAGATATTATAGATACATTTCCCACAAGCTCAAGTTGCCTAGCAAAAGATGATGGGTTGGATCTAATCAGCTTGAATGCTGGTTGAACAGGGAGAAAGAGGAAGGTAATAGCAGAGGAAGGCAATAGCAAACCTCCTCTGCTTAATCACTTGCCTTGAAAAACCTTATTTCACATAGGCTATGTGTCTGTGCATCAGGAGCAATTGAGATGATAGATCACCTTCTGCTATTTTCTGATCTATGTGCCACACCCAGGGCCACCTGGATTGCACCCATTTTACCAAGATATCATCTTCCCGTTGACTCTTGGGTGGTCCCATTTCTGTTGGGTGATGCTGACCCAGAAATAACCAAATGTGTTGCGAAATATCTGGTAATAATAGCTTCCTTAAATGCAAGACAAAGCTAAACTATTGTTAATTAGTGGTATTATTATTGTAGTTACTGTTATGCCTGTAAAATAACTCATTTCTTGGTTATTGTGATTTTAATTTTAAAGTGTTTCAAGTATTTTAAGAATTTAAAGTTACTGCAGTTATACATTTTAATAATCTATAATGTTAAAATTATTTTATCCTATGCACATTGTGCTCAAGACCTTTGGTCAGATGAGCCTGAAATAAAAGGAAAGGGAAAACCCTATGGGGTCACCATATGCTGACTGCAACTTGGTGGCACTTTAGACACACATTTCCCTTGTCTCCTCTTGTAGAAAGCTGGGATTTCCAGTGAGTTTCCTTTCTGTTCCGGAAGAAGAATCCCAGCATATGACTTTATGAATCATCACCTTATCAAGGCCTTCTTCAGAGGTCTAATGAACACGTATTGCCATGTTTTAATTCTTCTTTCCACATATGAATGTAAGTGAATATAAAGACCAGGAAAACTACCTCTAGGGATTATTCAGATAAGGAGAATTTTGGAGGCATTCTTATTGTGTAGAGATCAACCACACCGTTGCCTAGAATATGATCTTTAGAAAAGGATGGAGAAAAATAGTAGAAAGGGATAGTAGACCATCTTGCACAATTTTTTTCACTATTGCCTGATCTGAGCAAAATCTTTATCGGTGGAAAACCACCTTTGGTTTCACTAAAATTACACTTCCTTCTGCTTTATTCTGGCCTCAATAAAAGTTGCTAACTTTGACATTTTTTTCATGGAAAATCTCCTGTTGTTTTGAAAACAATAAAACTTCATAGGTTGGATCCAGGCTAAATTGGCAATTTGCACTCATTCACTCTTCCTATAAATGCCCCCCCCCCGATTTAGTTTCTTGGTGGTGGAAAGTTCCGTCAAGTCACAGCTAACTTTTGGCATCCCTGTAGAGTTATCAAGGCAAGAGACATTCAGAGGGGGTTTGCCATTGCCTGCCTCTCTGTGGGCTGAGAGAATTCTGAGATAATTGTGAACTGGCCCAAGGTCACCCAGCAGGCTTCATGTGGAGGAGCAGGGAATCGAACCCAGTTCTCCAGAATAGAGTCCACCACTCTTAACTGCTGTACCTCACTGGCCCTCATTTAGTTTCTTAGGGTCCCCTTTCCCCCAGGAACAGCATTTCATGGAGATCAGAGGGCTGCAGTGGGAGGGAGAAGGCAGGAAAGTTCCATACTGCCATTGGAAAATGTGGTCCACATGCACGGAAGAACATTTCAGAGATATTACCTGGGTGTGGGCACCTGGTTATCAGGAACTGGAGTCCACATTGACAGTGGGGATAGCTGTCGTTTGAACCTCCCGGAAAACACCTTGTCAAGCTCAAGCATATCATAAGCGCACACAGCAGAGCCAGGGATGCTAGGGTGGGATATTTCCAGAAATGGTTAGAAGGGAAGCACATTTCCCCCTTTTTTACCTGAAAAACACCCTACCACTAGAATGTACAACATCTATTTTTAATGGAAGCAGAATGTGGTAAGATTTCCCATCTCATACTCACTCGGTGGTATATTCATGAATACATTTGTATATTATTATTTTATGATTCTATTCATCTAGAACAATATTAGGCTGCCCTTCCAAGCAATCTAAGGTCCCCCAAGTGAAGAATAATCAGAAATACCCAAACCAACTTTGAAAATGCTTATTAAAAGCCACAATTAAAGAAAACACAGTGACACATAAATAGAAAGGAAGGTCAGTGAGGGAATGCCAAATGGAGGGGGGAAAGGCTTCCCCCAAGAGATACAACATTTTTTTTACTATTTACTAATGAATCCTACAAGATGGGATATATAATGGCATCATTCTACTGTACATCAATGTCATGTGCTGCACCATCTTTCGAATGTACCATGTGCTGCATGAAAGAATTCCCATGACAATTGAACTGTATGTGTAAGGTCTGTGTTACAATCTCACTTGAGGCTAAAAGGATGACTAATATTGACAATTTGTGGGGGCGATGGCAGTAGAACAATGAAAATATGGGAAAGTGATAGATGGGAACAGATAGCCAGATTCTCAGGAATGACTGAGTTAGTAAAACTACAATGCATGCTCAAAGAGTATGCTCTACTCAGTTCTTAGGAATCCTTCCTCCTCTGCGAACTCCACCATATTTCAGCAATCTAACAGTCCTGGGTTTCTGAAGAGTCTTTATGCTTGCTCATTTGAACAACACACCTTCAGCAGTGCTAAATGGAAGACTTTGCTCATGTAATATAAAAAAAATCGATAATCTCTCTGATATGATGTTGGAGTGCCCCCTTTTAAACTCCAACATGACTAATGGATCACTCCTTATGACTTATTACATAAACCTTACCCATGAGTACTGGATTAAGAATGTTTCATTAGATTTGTCTTCTCTTACTGGCATGTAGGTAGCAAAAACCCAATGCAAACAACACCTTTATTAAACTAGTGAACTATGGTCCTTCATGCATGCCTGCTTCACTTGCTGTCACCCCTCCGATGACTTCAGGCCTTTGTTTGGATTATGCATGTCATTTCTGACTGTCAGAGGTTGCTTCACTTCCCCCTGCATTTCCCCACATTTTGCCCCCGTTTTCAAATTCGAGATAAAACAGGTCCCTTAACAGGTGGGCAAAACGTGGGGAAATAGAGGGGGAGAGAGAGGCAACCTCTGATGGTTGGGAAAAGTATGCATAATCTAAACAAAGACCCAAAGTTGTCGTAGGGGATACAGTGAGTGAAATAGCCATGTATAAAAAACCCATGAGAGGAAATGATTCTGTGGGGATTACCTATGTTTAGAGGTGGTAAAGGTTGCAAAGACCACGTCATGACCATTGATATGGACAACGTCTGTCACTGCCTGCAGTTCATCAAAATAGAAATTTAAAGTAGAAGGAACCAAGCAATTCAGTCGTGCCTTTAGGAAGGAAGTCCACTGTTGGTCTAGAAATGCCATATTTCCACCCATGTCGTTCTTGCAAATCCGAGCTACTCTCGAAACAATGAGCTGCAGTGAGAAGAAAGGTCAGGGCGAAGATAAAGAAATTAGGTCATTTTTGGTACTGAAGAGGAGAGCAACATTCAGCTTTGGAACAAGGCATTATGAACAACTTTATTTCTTTGCATCAAGCAAAACAAAGCAAAAATCCATCATGTCACCATTACTAAAACTGCCAAGAAAAAAAGTTGTTCTGTGTCAAAGAAGAGCAGTGATATTCCACACATACCAATATGCCTTCAGGAGATGAGTTCACTGACTGTATAGAACTCATCTCTATGCAATTTTTCTATGAATAAGATGAACATTAGGAGCCCCATGGCCAGAGTGGTAAGCTGCAGTCCTGCAGTCAAAGCTCTGCTCATGACCTGAGTTTGATCCTGCCAGAAGTCGGTGTCAGGTAGCTGGCTCAAGGTTGACTCAGCCTTCCATCCTTCTGAGGTCAGTAAAATGAGTACCCAGCTTGCTGTGGGTAATGTGTAGATGACTGGGGAAGGCAATGGCAAATCACCTCATAAACCTAGTCTATTTACTAAGTATCAGGATGTGACATCACCTCATGGGTCAGTAATAGCCCAGTGCTTGCATAGGGAACTACCTTTACCTTTAAGACCAGCATCCCTGGAACACATGAAGTTGACTTATACTGAGCCATATTGATCAATCAAGTTATTGTCTACTCTGACTAGCAGCCCCTTCCAGTAAAGGGTCTTTCACATCACCCGGTCCTTTAAACTGGAGGTGCTGGTGAGTGAACCTGAGATCTTCTGCATGCAAAGCTGATGCTCTACCACTGAGCCATGACCCTTCTTATTTCTGCTATCATGGTGAAGATTTTCCAAAGGTTTCTGTTTCCTTCCCCTGACCTGGATAGCTCCAGGCTAGCCTGATCTTGTCAGATCTCAGAACCTATGCAGGATTGGCCCTGGTAAGTATTTGGATGGGCAACCTCTAAGGAATACCAGGGTTGTGATGCAGAGGCAGGCAATGGCAAACCACCTCTAAACATCTCTTGCTTTGAAAACCCTATGGGGTCACCAGAAACCCACTGTGACTTGAAGGCACAAAAAAAACCCTGTTTCCTTTCTTTAATCAGTCACAGTAATTATTTACTGCAACTATTTTAAAACACATTTATTTGCCATGTGCTTTCCAGCTTAATGGGGTAGGGGAAGCATTCATAGGTCAGTATCAAGGCAATATGATACCTGATTCCAACCAAACTTCCAAATGAGTGGCAGGGGCTTCTTGAATCAGTGCCCTTATTCTGATGTATTTCCACACCAATCTTATCGCCCCCTTCTCTTTTGGCCCTTACCTCCCCAGGGTGATAGGCTTCAACTGCTACTTCTTGAAAGAAGAAGTACAGATAATTGCCATAATCTACCACATGGATGAAGCTAGACTCTGCAGACAAAACAAAATCATGGACATTGAAATGTGAATAATAACCAGAGCAATAAATCTGAGCAAACGACAAGAGGACTTTTGGATGTATTTTAATGAAAGTTCTGCAGCAATGTGTGGGCAGAGGTTGGGTTGGATCGAGCCAGCTTGTTCCCTCAATCTCACACAGTTTCTCTCCTTGCTACAGCCCCTGTCCCACATGGCTTTTTTGAAAAGGTCCCATGATCCCCCAGCATAGTCTTTTGTGGTGATCAAAGGGGTGGGGCTCCTTTCTTTTTCCCCAACAGAAAAGCTGGCTGGATCCAACCTGTTGTGCATACATGGTTTGCTGTAACTTTCCAATCATTCAGAAACATCATGCTTCCGTTCCTTCCTCTGCATTATAGATGCACATGTGTATATTGGTAAAAGCAGCATTTCTAGCTCTATATTATTGGATCCCTCGCAAAAAGGGCTTGGATCCCACATAAAAAAAATTCTACAGGTGGAAGGGGGTGTGATCTAGGGCTGTCAATTCGGTTCCATCCAAACTGAAAAACAGCCGAATTTTCCCCAATTCGGCGGTTTCCAGTTCGGATAGCGCCAAAGTAAAAAAAGGTGGGAAAATGATGAACCGAATTTGCTGAGTTCATGTGGACGCCAAATAAATTTGTACAGATTCGGCATCCCCAAATCGGCATTCTCCTGCAGTGCCTTCCTGAAAAGAAACAAAGAGCGAGCTCTCTTTTGGAAGGCAAGCAAACTTGCCTTTCAGGAGATATAACCATTACCAAACACCAGTGGCCAATAGGTGGCCAAGCTGGGTCTTCTTCTGGCCAATCAGAGAAGGGATTCTCCCATTTGAACCTCTCTGAATTGGCCAGGAGAAGAGAAGAAATACTTGCTGGCTGCCATGAGTCTTGCTGCTGCTGTGCTGCTGATCCTGAGCTGACCTGAGCTGACCTGACCTGACCTGCTGCTAGAATTGTATTGGATTACTCTTGAGTCCTGACTCCCAGTCCCTGCTCCTGATGGAAGAGAAGACATCCACAGTTTGACCCATTTTGGGGCTTTTCTCTATAACTTTTTTCCTGTGTGTGTGTGTGGGGAAAGCAGATTCTGTGTGTGTGTGAAAGGGGAAGCCAAAGGGGTGGGTGGGTTTACCTGTTCTGCTGGGAGTGGGCTTGATTGCCTCTCTGTGGGACTGTGCTTTCTGCTGTTTTCACTGGTTGCCAACTTTGTCTGGAGTTAACTGTGGGTCAGTGAGTCTCTCTCTGGCTGGCTCCTATTGTTTCCAATAGGCTGTGCAGCCACTCCTGTTGTTTCTAATGGGCTAGTCTGCCATTCATTTTAGTACATCCCATGTCAGTTAGTCTCTCTCTGTCTGGCCCGTTCTTCTCCTTCATTAGGAATTTGCATCTTCCCCATTCCCAGAAGAAGAAGTCGATTTTTATACCTTGATTTTCTTTACCAAAAAAAGTCTGAAACCAGTTTACAGTCACCTTCCCTTCCTCTCTTCACAACAGACACCTTGTGAGGTTGGTGGGACTGAGAGAGCTCTAAGAGAACTGTGTCTAGTCCAAGGTTACCCAGTAGGCTTCATGTGCAGGAGGGGGGAGAGCAACCCAGTTCACCAGATTACAGTCTGCCGGTCATGTGGAGGAATGGGGAATAAAACCCAATTCTCCAGATTAGAGTACACTACTCCAAACTACCATTGTTAACCACTCCACCATGCTGGCTCTCAGCAGTTCAAAAAGGACTTTGGACTATAGCGGAAGATGTGAGGCAGGGAAATCATGTTACATGGACATAATTTGTTCCATCCATGAATGTTTTAGCTGAAATCCAAGCCATTACCTTCCTGAAAGCTCCTTTCCCCATGCTCTTCTTTTGAAGAGCTGCCTGCATCATTATGCCTTCCCCCATTCTAGTGGGAGCATTCCATCAGCATTTCCTGTCTGCCTAGATGTACCAGGCTGGCCATTCTGTGGTATCAGGAGCCCCATGGCATAAAATCACTCCACACAAACTATATTAAAGACTCCAGAATTCCACAGCTAATCTATGTTAAGTCTTCATGACAAAATTACAGATATTTTACTCCACTTCCCAGTCATCTGCCTTTGAAGAAAATAAATCTCTGCAGCCTTCTGTTTAGCTAGACTGAATGCTAACCCCTCTATGGTTATGCAGGGCAGAAGTTTGAATATACCACACCCAAACAGGACCTGTCCTTTCTCTTCTGGCTCTATTGAACACATGAAGCTGCCTTATAATGAATCAGACCCTTGGTCCATCAAAGTCAGCATTGTCTACTCAGACAATGGCTCTCCAGAGTGTCAGGCAGAGGTCTTTCTCATCACCTACTTGCCTAGTTCCTTTAACTGGAGATGCCGGAGATTGAACCTGGGACCTTCTGCATGCCAAGCAGAGGCTCTACCACTGAGCCACAGCCCCTCCCCGATGGATTCATTAGCTCATGCCCTCTTGGAATGCCACTTTTATGAGGAACTCCAATCATGTTATATCTCTCCCCTTTTAACATATAAATCTAATGCCTCTGTGTCTGACACAATGCCTTTTTTTATTAAGTGACAGGGATCCCAAGGCTACATTGTTAGTGGCAAGATTTATTTCAGTCATAGAATCATAGAGTTGGAAGGGACCACCAGGGCCATCAAGTCCAACCCCCTGCACAATGCAGGAAATTCACAACTACCTCCCCCCTCCACACCCCTAGTGACCAGAAGAAGCCAAGATGCCCTCCCTGTCATCATCTGCCTAAGGTCACAGAATCAGCATGGCTGACAGATGGCCATCTAACCTCTTCTTAAAACCCTCCAGGGAAGGAGAGCTTACCACCTCCCGAGGAAGCCTGTTCCACTGAGGAACCGCTCTAACTGTTAGAAAATTCTTCTTAATGTCTAGACGGAAACTCTTTTGATTTAATTTCAACCTGTTGGTTCTGGTCCGACCTTCTTGAGCAACAGAAAACAACTTGGCACCCTCCTCTATATGACAGCCCTTCAAGTACTTGAAGATGATTATCATATCCCCTCTCAGTCTTCTCCTCTTCAGGCTAAACATACCCAGCTCCTTAAACCTTTCCTCATAGGACTTGGTCTCCAGACCCCTCACCATCTTTGTTGCCCTTCTCTGGACACGTTCCAGCTTGTCTACATCTTTCTTAAATTGTGGTGCCCAAAACTGAACACAGTACTCTAGTTGAGGTCTAACCAGAGCAGAGTAAAGTGATACCATCACTTCGTGTGATCTGGACACTATACTTCTGTTGATGCAGCCCAAGACTGCATTTGCCTTTTCAGTTACAGCATCACACTGCTGACTCCAAGATCCTTTTCACACACACTACTGCTCAAACAAGTCTTCCCCATCCTATAATTATGCATTTGATTTTTCCTACCTAAATGCAGAACTTTACATTTGTCTTTGTTGAAGTGCATTTTATTAGTTCTAGCCCATTTCTCCAGCCTGTCAAGATCATCCTGCATCTTGGCTCTGTCTTCTACCGTATTTGCTACCCCTCCCAATTTAGTATCATCTGCAAATTTAATAAGCATCCCCGCTATTCCTTTATCCAAATCATTTATAAAGATGTTGAACAACACAGGGCCCAGCACAGATCTCTGAGGAACTCCACTAGTCACTTCTTTCCAAGTGGATGAGGAACCATTAACTAGCACTCTTTGGGTATGATCTGTCAACCAGTTGCAGATCCATCTAACAATAATAGGATCTAACCCACATTTTCCCAGTTTATCAACTAGAATACTATGTGGAACCTTATCAAAAGCCTTACTGAAATCTAGATAAACTATGTCTACAGCATTCCCCTGATCCAGCAAGGTAGTAACTTTCTCAAAAAAAGGAGATAAGATTAGTCTGACATGACTTATTCTTGAGAAACCCATGCTGGCTCTTGGTGATCAGATCCATCCTTTCTAAATGCTCAAGGACGGACTGTTTGATGATTTGTTCGAACACTTTTCCTGGTATAGAAGTCAAGCTGATGGGTCGGTAGTTACCTGGATCCTCTTTTTTCCTCTTCTTGAAGATGGGGACAACATTTGCCCACCTCCAATCTTCTGGCACCTCACCTATTTGCCAAGACTTTTCAAAAATAATGGGCAGAGTTTCCAAAAATACATCTGCAAGTTCTTTGAGTACCCTTGGGTGCAATTTGTCTGGCAAAGAGGATTTTGGTTCATTTAAAGAAATCAGGTGTTTGTGCACTACCCCAATGCCAATTCTAGGCTTCAAATCCCTTCCCTCATCACACATTCTGTTTATGCCATGTTGAGCACCACTTCCCTCACGAGAAAAAAATGAGGAAAAGTAGGAATTGAGGAGTTCTGCTCTCTCTTCATCTCCTGTTACAATTTCACTTTCCAGTCTACGCAATGGGCTTATCTTTTCCTTGTTCTTACTCTTACTCTGTACATAGGAAAAGAACCCTTTTTTGTTGTGTTTAGCATCTCTCGCTAGCCTAAGTTCATACTGAGCTTTAGCTTTCCTAACACTCTCCCTACAAGCACTAGTTATTTGCTTATATTCCTCTTTGGTTATAAGGCCCTCCTTCCACTTCCTAAATGAGTCTTTTTAATTTCTCAACTCTTTAAAAAGCTGTTTATGGAGCCACCCTGGTCTCTTTAGGCTCCTCCCATTTTTCCTTCTCATAGGAATGGTTTGGGATTACGCCTTCAGTATTTTATTTTTAAGAAATGCCCACCCTTCTTGAACTCCCTTCTCCTTAAGTATTTCTGACCATGGGATTCTACCTAGCATAAGTTTAAGTTTGTTAAAATTTGCTCTTTTGAAGTCCAACCTACATGTCTGACTACATACAGGTTTTCCTCTCCCCAAGATTGTAAATGCCAAGAGTACATGGTCACTACTACCCAGGGTGCCTACTACTTTAACCTCATCGACCAGTTCTTCCCTGTTGGTGAGAATCAAGTCTAAGATAGCAGACCCCCTTGTTTCCCTGTCCACCTTCTGGAATAGGAAGTTGTCAGCAAGACAAGTCAGGAATTTATTGGATCTTGCATTTTTAGCAGCGTTGGACTTCCAACAGATATCCGGGTAATTAAAATCTCCCATGACCACCATGTCCCGTCTCTTTGAGAACTTTGTGATCTGGTCTAGGAGCGTCCCATCCAAGTCCTCTGCCTGGTTTGGCGGTCGATAGCAGACCCCCACGAGAATATCACTATTATTTCTTATTCCTTTTATTTTTACCCATAGAGTCTCGACTGCACTACCATGCTCAGATTCATGTACTTCTTTACAAGTGTACACATCTTTGACATACAGTGCTACTCCCCCCTTCCTTATCAGTCTATCCCTTTTAAACAAGTTGTACCCCATAATCTTAATATTCCAATCATGAGTGACATCCCACCAAATTTCAGAAATGCCTATTAGGTCAAAATTCCCTTCCTGTATTAGGGCTTTGAGTCCTTATAACCCTCAAGCATTAGATTTACTCTGCTAGAACTATCAACCTTATAAAATGTCATTGTGCCATGTTTTATTGTTTGTAATGTTTTAATCCTTATGTAGTGCCTTAAAATAAAATATATTTATTATTATTTTATCTTTTCCACCCAACCTTGGGTACCCAGCTTCTGGTTTGTTAAGGTTGGGTTCTTCTTCCTTTTACTTCCTGTTTTTTTTTTTCAAAATAGGAAGCCTCTAGTTGCCAGAGGAATACTCCTTGCTCCAAACATAATATTTGGGTCCTATCCATAATCTCCAAATTGTTCTTTTTAAGAAGAATCAGCTTTTATACCACACTTTTCTCTAGTGTAAGGAGCCTCAAAGCAGCTTATAATCACCTTCCCTCTCCACCCACAACAGGCACCTTGTGAGGTAGGTGAGGCTGAGAGAGTTCAGAGAGAATTGTGACTAGCCCAAGGTCATCCAGCTGGTTTTAATGGAGGAATGGGGAATCAAACCTAGTTCTCTGGATTAGAGTCTGCTGCTCTTAACCACTACATCACTCGAGCTCTCCAAATCTTATTTACAAGCAAGAGCTCCCTGTTCATTATATGAAAATTCTGTAATGCACCAATTCCTACTGAACAAACTGAAACATTCCTAACAATGTGGTTATTTAGCATGTAGAAAGAGTTTGATTTAGCACACATTATTCAGTATTTAGGGTTGCCAGCTCCTGGTTGGGAAATACCTGGAGATTTTGGGGGTGAAGCCTAAGGAAGGTAGGGTTTGGAGAGGGGAGGGACTTCAATGCTGTACAGTCCAACTGCCCAAGTGGCCATTTTCTCCAGGGGAACTGATCTCTGCAGCCCTGAAATCAGTTATAACAGCGGGAGATCTCCAGCCACCACCTGGAGGTTGGCAACCCTATCAATATTCCAGGGCAACAAAGCAGAATGTCTGTTATTTTATTTTTATGGATGGATGTCAGTGTTGCATGACAAATGCTCTAAAACGCTATACATGCTCTATACATAGAAGTGCTCTTTGGGGAAAAACCTGATGGTCACCTGGCTGATGTAAAAAAATAATTACAAGAGGATGAACAAGTTCTGGATTACAAAGCAGAAAAGAACAAAAACTAGCAGTCATCTAACTTTGTTTAGAAGTGTCTCTCTCCCCCCGCCCCGTTTTGCACTCTTACCTTTCAACCATTTTGAATCTTTTTTAGCGGTCCTCAGAAATGGGGGAGTTCCAAGGCTTCGGTAAATGAGCGGATCACTTCCCCTCATGTCTGACACAGTGCCAGAATACAAATGCCCACCTTTGGGATTGGGGTTGAAAGAGACATACAGTGAGAAAGAAGAGTAGTTACTTTCCCCCTTGATGTTTTTTTTTTTTTGCCCTGAAGGCACTGCTCATTTTCAGATGAGGAATAACCCATAGAAGTGGCCTTTATTTCAGTTGATTAGTTATATACAGAAGCTAAAATGACTAAACTGAGGCTATGGTACTTTGGGCATATTATGAGACGACAAAGGTCACTGGAAAAGACAATCATGCTGGGAAAAGTTGAAGGCAGCAGGAAAAAAGGAAGACCCAAAAAGAGATGGATTGGCTCTATAAAGGAAGCCACAGCTCTCAGTTTGCAAGACCTGAGCAAGGCTGTTGATGACAGGACTTTTTGGGGGACATTGATTCATAGGGTCGCCATGAGTTGGAAGTGACTTGATGGCACTTAACAAACACAGTTATATGCAATGTCTTACACAGCACCTGTTTGAACTCACAGAAGACAATATGACCTTACAACTGAGACAACGCCTGGAAATGTGGGGTTGGATCCAACCATCGTTTCTCCTCAAGCTTGCCCAATTCCCCTCCTAACTGGAGCCCTTGTTCTGTGTTGTTTTGGTCCTTGAGGATTTCATGATCCTAGGCATAGCCTTTCAGTGGTCAGAGGGGTCAGAGCAAAAGCTGAAAGGGTCCAACCCAACATTTAGACACTGAAAGATGGATCAGACATCCTATCACTAGAATGCACAGTCTCTTTTTAATGGAAATAGAATGTGGTACGGTTTTCTGTCTCATACTCATTGAGTGGCATATTAGCATATATATTTGTTTTTATTATTTTATTATTCTACTTATTTAGAATAATATTAGGCCACCTTTCCAACCAACCTAAGGTCCACAAACTGAAGAATACTCTGAAACATCAAAACCAACTTTGAAAATGAGTATGTGTAGAACAGTTCACAGCCACAATGAAAGTAAACACAGTAAAACATAAATAGAAAGTAAGGTTAGCGTGATAATGCCAAAGAGGTATAATCCAAGAAATATGACTTTTTTACTATCTACTAATGAATCCTAAGAGCCCCGTGGCGCAGAGTGGTAAGCTGCAGTACTGCAGTCCAAGCTCTACTCACGACCTGAGTTCGATCCCGACAGAAGTTGGTTTTAGGTAGCCGCCTCAAGGTTAACTCAGCCTTCCATCCTTCAGAGGTCGGTCAAATGAGTACCCAGCTTGCTGGGAATAATGTGTAGATGACTGGGGAAGGCACTGGCAAACCACCCCGTAAACAAAGTCTGCCTAGTAAACGTCGGGATGTGACGTCACCCCATGGGTCAGGAATGACCCGGTGCTTGCACAGGGGACCTTTACCTTTACCTTTTTAATGAATCCTAGAAGATGGGATATATCATCACATTATTCCATGACAGATCAATGCCATGTGCTGCACCATCTTTAAAATGTACAACACTAAAAAAGCATGCATGTTTTCCCTTCCTTATTACCGGCAAAAAATGCAACGTTGCTATCCTTGGGATTATAAGGGCACCTGCCATTTCCATTGATTTTTTCTCCCTTGAGTTCAAGAGTTCCCACCTAGAAAAAACAACACCAGAATCTCTTTAGAAAGACACAGAAATCGATACAACTTTTTATTTCTTCCGTCCTTGTCAGCAGTTTTGGTGAAACAAAGAGAAGAGGTCCCATTTACCCCCTCCCACAAAAAAAATTATATGGGGATCATGGGATCAGAATATGCATGAGCCATATGGAATGGCTCTTTAGTAGGGAAAATAATTGGGTAATACATGATAAAAAAATTGGGTAGATCCCAACCACTGTAAACTGTAGAATTAAATTGCTTCTTTTGGGGAAAATAACTCTTTTGCCTGCCCCATATATTTACTGAGACACTCTATCCATACACTATGTTTTGTTTAACTATAAATCAAATCCAGAGGTTTATGGGTTCTGGCAAATCAGGAAACTCTACTTTTTGCAATATAAGGGGACAGTCGTACCCAATACAAAGACTAATTGGATTTCCCATTCCATAAAGAGATTCACTATGTTTGTGTTAGCCAGGGTTGTACATAAATCCTTTGACTTTGCAGAACTACCCTGTGAAATACCTGTAAATCTCAGGCTAGGGTAACTAGACTGAAATTCCAGTTCCAGTTCCAGTGCAAAATGAGTGCCTGTATGAAAATGAGCATTGAGTCATAACTTGATTATCTTCAACGTGACCATTAAATAATAAACTACGGATAGAGAGCCCCGTGGCTCTCTAAGTTCTAAGTTCCTAAAACCTTGGGGTTGTTGAAGAGTACATCTATGGGATTTTAAATGAAACTTCCCAGACAGTAAGGGAAAACTTGGGGCAAAAGCCCAGAGTGTGAACCTCTCTCGGATGACTAATTGTATCTCCAAAGATCATGAATCTATATAAAAAGCAGCCGATGACGAAAGAAAGGACCAAAATTCAACTGCAAACTCTACCTTAATAGGATATCCTTGTGAGTAACCCTAGAAAACTAATTTTCCATTGTGGACTGTACCAATATTGAACGCAGCTCAAAGCAGAATGTCCATCAGGATTAAAAGTAAAAGCTTAAGGATGCAAAACATACCTTATAGTTCCCACAGGAAGGACTATAGGCATCTGTCCCACAAATAAATAATGTGTCATTGTTTTTTCTTATAAGAACCTTAATAAAGTTATGGCATTCATCCTGGAAAAAAAAATCAGAAAGAGAAATATTATGTCAGCAAATTAATTACAGCATCTTATATAGATAGAGAGGTCTTGCTAGAACTAAAATGAAACTGGATACTGCAAATGCTCAGCTTCAGGCTTCCACTGGCAATAATAATAAGCGAACAGTCATCTCGCCACATCTCAGAAGCTAAGCAGGGTTGGTCATGGTTAGTATTTGGGAGACCACCAAGGAATACCAGGGTTGTGACACTGAGACAGGCAATGGCAAACCACCTCTGTTAGTCTCTTGCCTTGAAAACCCTATGTGGTTGCCATAAGTCGGACGTGATTTGATGGCACTTGACACACACAACAGTAAGGCAGATAGTGAGTTTTCTTTAATGTATTAAAGAAAACATAGGTGCTAGGAAGTGAGAACAGTGGGTGGGACCCTACCAGCATTTTCCTGGTGAGAGATAGTAGAGCAGCCCTTGTTGGCTGTCAAAATGGTTATGCTGGCAATGCAGGAACCAGACGGGGATAATTTGTGTGGGATGAGATCTACAGTGATGGTGAGATTGAGTGGAAAAACAGGTAAGATCCAATCCTTTTTTTTTTTAACCAAGGTCATCTTTGTTGCTGAACTTTGAAAAGCATGCAGCCTTTAATCTCCATAAATGTGGGTTAATGGTTGAACGTTGCACATGCAGTCAAGAGCTGGTGTGCAAAAAGAAAGCCTGAACAGAGCAGGTTGGATCCTGCTAGATTTTTCCAATGATGAAAGAAAGAAGAGGACTGATCACCAAAAACAAAAACAAAAAAACAACAACCCTATGCTGGGGATGATGGGACCCCCATAGACATAGGCCATGTGGGACAGGCACTACAGCAGGGAGGAGAATCAGGCAACATTGGAAACATCCAGTCCAGTGACTGCAACTTGGTTGTCTTCATTAGGATCATGGGGGATAAGCCATTTGACAGCAAAGAGAACATTCCCGGATTAACAGTCAAAATAACCGTCAAGAATATTTCCTACCTCAGGATTTCCAAACATAACACATTTTCCCACTTTGGCATTACTGGATTCCCATGTCAATTTCTGCAAATTCAAGGAATAAATCAATTACAGCCCGGACATGTATGTTTAGCCTGAAAAGGAGAAAACTGAGAGGTGATATGATAACCATCTTCAAGTACTTGAAGGGCTGTCATATAGACGAGGGTGCCAAGTTGTTTTCTGTTGCCCCAGAAGGTCGAACCAGAACCAGTGGGTTGAAATTCAATCAAAAGAGTTTCTGTCTAGACATTAGGAAGAATTTTCTAACAGTTAGAGCGGTTCCTCAGTGGAACAGGCTTCCTTGGGAGGTGGTAAGCTCTCCTTCCCTGGAGATTTTTAAGAAGAGGTTAGATGGCCATCTGTCAACAATGCTGATTCTATGACATTAAGCAGTTCACGAGAGGGAGGGCATCTTGGCCATCTTCTGGGCATGGAGTAGGGGTCACTGGGTTGTGGGGGGGAGGTAGTTGTGAATTTCCTGGATTGTGCAGGGGGTTGGAATAGATGACCCTGGTGGTCCCTTCCAACTCTATGATTCTATGATTATGCTGCTGGATTTTAAAGATAACAACCAGCTGTTGGGTGGGATCCAACAAGCTTTTCTACTAATGGAAAAGGGTGGAGGGTTCCTCTTCCACCATACAAACAATTCTTTGGTGGGGATTGTGGGATCTCATATATCAGGGAACTGATATAGTGTAGAGGCTAAGAGAAGAAATTATCCTCTATCTACGTCACAGTACTTACTTTGGTAAAATATATTTCTCCCTTATGTGATGTGTCCATTTTAACAGTGTAAACATTGTCCCTGTAAAAAACAGAAAAATGGGTGCTTGAATAAGCTCGGACAATTCACCGCTGACAGAAGACAGTTTCTGTGCAATACTTTGGGAGTCAGAGCGGGTTGGAACTTACCAACTTTTCCACTGGCAAAGGACAGAGGAGAAGACCCTTTAAACCATTCAAAAGGCAATGACAGGATCCAGAGACATGAGCAGACAAAATCTATTCTGGATGATGGAGCTGAGAAATCAGGCAAGACTGAGGAGAAAATCTGGTAGACCTCAACCCAGTAGCTTGAGACCCATTAAGGACAGCTTATATGACGACTAGGAATGTTTGAAATCTTCTTGAAAACATTTCATCCATTGCTTCCCTTTTAGAGTAAATTGGTAACATTTATTTAGATATTTCCACCTTGCTTTTATTTCTGGGGTGGGGGGGGGGAAGCAGCTTTGCTTTCCTCCATTTTACTCTGACAACAACTAGAAGGAGGAGAAGAAGAAGTGTTGGTTTTTATACCCTGTTTATCTCTACCTTTTAAGATGTCTCAAAGCAGCTTCCTCCCCTAGAACTGTGATTAGCTCAAGGTCACCCAGCTGGCTTCATGTGTAGGAGTGGGAAAACCAACCTGGTTCACCAGATTAGAGTCCATCATTCTTAACCACTACACCACACTACAACTCTGTGAGACAGACTAGGCTGAGAGACGACAACTTGCCCAGGGTCACCTAATAAGACTTCATAGTACAGTGGAGATTCAACCCTAGGTATCCCAAGTCCATGTCCAATAGTATAACTGCCACACCACCTTAGCTCTCTGATGGGTGCCATCATGTATCAGTTGCTTGCATGTAACTGTTCTTCTTGCTCTCCCTGGGTCACTCATCCCTTGTGTGACAGAAAACTAAGGTCTTTTATACATGGCTGTTTCACTCGCTATCACCCCTCCAATGACTTTGGGTCTCTGTACTGATTATGCATGCCATTTCCAACTGTCAGAGGTCGCCTTGCTCTCCCTCTGTGTTTCCCCACGTTTTGCCCATATTTTCAATTTTGAGATAAAACAGGCCACTGAAAATGCAACCAAAACGTGGGGAAATGCAGGAGGAGAGCAAGGCGGCCTCAGATAGTTGAAAACTGCATGCAAAATCAACACAAAGACCCAAAGTCGTTGGAGGAGTGACAGTGAGTGAGAAAGCCATACATAAAAGACCAAAAAGAAGAAGGAAACAGCTGAGAAGGGCATCTCTGAAGGATTTGTATTATAAGAAAAGTAGGAATGGAGTAAGGAACAAGCAACTAACCTGGCAGCAATGTAGAGGATTCTGTTAATGATCAGAGTTTGCTGGATGTCTAATGAGTGCTCATTTGTATCACTTCCTGAGTTATGACCCAGAAACACCAGATAACCTAGTGTGCCTATGAAGACAAAATAAGACTTGAGGTTCAATTCAGGTACAATAAAAAAACAAATCCAAGCGTATTTGTGATGGGTCTATTTACCATGGGGATGGTCCAGGAAAGTTCACTCTTTTCCTCCACACTTAGGGTTGCCAACCTCCAGGTGGTGGCAGGAGATCTCCTGGGATTACAACTGATCTCCAGGCAACAGAGATCAGTTCACCTGGAGAAAATGGCTGCTTTGGAAGATGGACTCTATGACATTCTACCCCATTAAAGTCCCTCCCCTCACCAAACCCCACCCTCATGAGTCTCCACCCCCCAAATCTCCAGGAATTTCCCAACCCAGAGCTGGCAACCCTATCCATGCTGTTTAATACCCATATAAAACCACTGGGATGGATTTTATGGGGATTTGGTGTGAAGTGGTATCAGAATGCTGAAAATAGCCAGCTCTACTTCTTTTTAGCATCAGAATTAGGGGAAAGTTATTAGATCTGTCAGAAAACAGAAGGGCAAGTCTCCTTTGTAGTATATATTGCTTTTTATCAACTTCAGTAGTTGTGCCTACTATGTTCCTAGAGAGGAAGATTTGCCTCTGATTCTGATCATACAGAAATTGTATTGGTGTAGTGCAAGTTACTCGGAGCTGCCTTTGAAGATGGTCTAGACCAAGGGTGTCAAACTTAAGGCCCGTGGGCCAGATCTGGCCCCTTGAGAGCTCTTATCCAGCCTGCAAGCCAGCTGAGGCAGCCACCCACCCCCTGCTCCCGATTTGGGCTGGCTAGGATTGGCCCAGCCCAACCAAGTGACATTTACGCCATACCCAGCCCTCATAACAATTGAGTTCAACACCCCTGGTCTAGACACTTCAATTGGCACAGAACAAGCAGCCTTGTTATTTGCTGGTAGGAGCTAACCCTCAAAATGCTATGCTGATCGCCAGTCTTTCCAGGTACAATTTCAAGGGCTGATCATTATCTTTTAAGTCCTCAGCATCCTGGGACCTGGGTATTTGAAGGACCACCTGTTCCCACACCAGGAAGCCCCGCAGCTCACATCAGCATCCCAAGGTATTATCTATTTCCCCAACTGTCTACTTGTAGCCAATAAAATATGACTAGGAGCTTGGGGGTAGGAATCTTAAGGACACTGTCCCTCTGGGTAATACTCACGCTTACTAGACCAACGAACAGCAGGCTCTTGATCCTCTGGGAAATGCGCCATGGCACAATGTTGCAACATGAAATAAAGCAACAGGATTCCTGATCTCATAGTCATTCTGTTGGGAGACACTCAGTGCAATCCTAAGAAGGTCTACTCAGAATCCTACTCAGGTCTATTTGATGGGGCTTATTCCCAGGGCAATATTTTTTTAGGATTACACTATTAATAGCTTCACTTTACCCTGTGAAAGTCAAACAGAAACATTCTATCAACTCATATTGAGCTATGACAAAGTAAGTCTTGAATAGCCAACAAGGAACAAAGAAGACTGTCCTGCCTTTTTGAATCTGCAACAGCAACAATCACACTATGCTCATCTAAAAGAAGACTTCCCAGCATCAAGCTTTGGTGGACACTGACATAAGGAACAACTCTGAGCAGGTCTACTCAGAAGTTATTCAATGGGGTTTGTGTGTGTGCGTTTTAAGTGCCGTCAAGTAGCTTCGAACTCATGGTGACCCTATGAATCAATGTTCTCCAAAATGTCCTATCTTTGAAAGCCTTGCTCAGATCTTGCAAATTGAGGGCTGTGGCTTCCTTTATTGAGTCAATCCATCTCTTGTTGGGTCTTCCTCTTTTCCTGCTGCCCTCAATTTTTCCTAGCATGACTGTCTTTTCTAGCAACTCTTGTCTTCTCATAATGTGACCAAAATACGATAGCCTCAGTTTAGTCATTTTAGCTTCTAGTGTCAGTTCAGGCTTAATTTGATCTATAACCCACCTTTTTTTTTTTTTTTTTTTTTTTTGCAGTCCAGGGTATTTGTAACATTCTTCTCCAACACCACATTTCAAAGGAATCTACTTTCTTTCTATCAGCTTTCTTCAATGTCCAGCTTTCACACCCATGCACAGTAATAGGGATACAATGGCATGAATTAACTTAATCTTGGTGGCCAGTGACACATCCTTACACTTCAGAATCTTTTCTAGCTCCTTCATGGCTGCTTATCAATCTCCTTCTGATTTCTTGGCTGCAGTCTCCCTTTTGGTTGATGGGGCTTACTCTCAGGAAAGTTCCTTAAGATTGCAGCAATAGAGTTGGATCGAGTGAAGGAGTTCCACAAATGGTGTTGTTGTTGGGAATATTTGCTGATTTACTCCTCCCATTGCAGACCCATGAATCCCTCTCTCATTCTTCCTGAGGGTCATGCATCCTGCACAAACACAATTTTGGGCCACAGTTAAGGTTGTCTACTCTAGCTTGGTAAAATTCGCAGAGATTTCGGGATTGTGCCTGGAGTGAGTAGAATTTTGGGTGGGGAGATAGCTGAGTGGTGGTGTGATGCCACAGAGTCCAACCGCTGAAACTGACATTGCTAGCGTATTGCTCTGACATGCTGGAAGAGATGTTGCAATGCCAGATGATGCTGGACAACTAGGTTCCTATCTTCAAAACCCTCATGTTGGTTGCCCAGCCTCAGACTGGCAAACCTAAAAACAGCACTAATAGAAGATCAAAAATGCAGACAGCAGGACAGAGTCACTTGATATTATAACTACACATGCATTTACTAGCCTGTCTCTGAGCATGGAGGTGCTTCACCTTCATGGTTAATGACCATTATCTTGGTTGATGAAAAGAGAGAATTATCTTAGAGAGAAAGGAAGTTATTTTTAGTTAGCACAATATCTAACTTGATACATGTTTCTTTTTCGATGCCCATATTATAGTAGATTGAGGGTTAAGCTTGTTTATCCACATAATAGCTACATTCACGGAAAGTTCGGAGTGGGTATGGCTGGAAAAGTTATTAATTTGTGGAAATCCCATAACTTCAAAACAAGCGGCCATATTTTGTGCTTGTGTGGTTAAAGCCTGGAGCAAGAAAGGAGTTGCTGGGAAAGATAAGGAATTATATTAAAAATAGAAATACTGCTCCAAGTTTTACACTGTTATATTTGGCTTAATTAGGATTTTACCTGTTTTGTCAGCAGTTCTTTGAAATGCAAGGTTTTTGGAAATATAGCATAGAAATGTAATGTGATATTTTCTGGTCAATGACTGCAATACATTAATTATATATTGTATATCTGACTTCTGGATACCATACCTATCTCAGCAAAATAGGCGGCCTGGGCTTCAGCTGTCTGTTACCTGGAATTTTGAGGGTGAAGAATCTCTACTAAGCACTAATGGACCAAACATTCTTTGGAGTGTGAAGCTCAATTGCCAAATACATTTGCAAAAATACTTACAATACACTACCAATTACAGGTCTTCCAGAAGGCTGATCAACCTGGCCCAAAGCAAAGATCCCTCTTGAATGGCGTTCTTGATTGACGTGGCTTATATGGTTGGGATCCCAAGCAATGACAAAGACCTGATGCAATTCCTGTAACATTTATGCACTTTGAATACATGTATTGATTAACCATGCAATCCTAAACAGAGTTCCATCCTTGTAAGTCCACTGAAGTCAATGGGCTTAGAGACTGCAAGTTTGCTTAGGACTGCACTGTCATTATCCTCTGCAGGAATAACTCTAGCTAAACATGTACCAAAAGAAATATTTCACTCCGTTCCTGGAATGGTTTAGGTGGGATGATACAGGCACAAAGTGATCCTCTTACATTAATTCCCTGCACCAGGTACATAACATGCAAGGTACAAAGTAATCCTAACAGTTGCCACAGGATGAATATAGGTGGACAGTGATCTAAAGCTAACAGACATTCCTTGGGGGATTGGCCATTCTGATTAAAACTGAGTCATTGTGTATAACTGGTATATAAATGTCATAAATGCTGTAGAAGAAATACGTCAGTAAAGGTCCCATGTTCAATCCCTGGCCTCTCCAGTTAAAAGGAACAGGTAATAGGTGATGTGAAAAATCCTTCCTGCAACCTCTGAAGAGTTGCTGGCAGTTACAGAAACAGACAGGAGAAAGACATATCTTGTAATTCCCCAGGGGCCATCAACCTAAAGAGCCAGCACCATTCAGTGGTTAAGAGAGGTGGATTCTAATGTGAAGAACCAGGTTTGATTCCCCACTCCTCCACAGGAGCAGCAGACTCTAATCTGGTGAACAAGGTTGATTTCTCCAGTCCTACACATGAAGCCAGCTGGGTGACCTTGGGCTAGTAATAGTTCTCTCTAAACTCTCTCAGCCCCACCTACCTCACAAGGTGTCTGATGTGGGAAGAGGAAGGGAAGGAGATTGTAAACCAGTTTGATTCTCCTTAAAAAAATATAAAGGTGGCATATAAAAACCAACTCTTCTTCTTCCTCTTCCTCTTCTTCTTCTTGTCATTGAAACCAGGACGGAGGAGTTTACAAAAAAGGGAACAGCTAATAAATCAGCACAGATTCAACACAATTGAGGTGCCATGTTCAAACCCTGGAGAGGCTGGCCTACTAGAAAAGGTGCGGAGGACCTCCCAACACACAGCCAAAGTTGAAATAGCACAGTCGCGAAGCCATCTAGACAGGCTTCCTATTTCCCATGTCTGTGCTGGTGCCTCCGTACACATCAGAAAGTTGGGATGTGTGAAATAAATCGTGTTGTGTGCAAGAAAAGGGGAATGGGGGCATGCAGAGTTTAGGCGGTGTTACTGACCTCAATTTTACAGAGAGGCAGAGAGAGAGACTCCCAGAGGATCAGAGGTGTCTTTGTTCAGTGCTGTCAAGTCGCTTCCGACTCATGGCGACCCTATGAACTCAAATGGCTACTGTTCCTCAGACAGTGTGAAGTTCAGATGGTCCCCACCTCAAGTCTATCCTACTTGATGCTCTATAAGATACATGATACCATGAACCTCCTCTTCTTTGCTTTGTGCTGCAGTGTAGTGTAGGAATGGGCAATGCAAATGTGGATACATTATAGAATAGTTTTCCCTTTGGAGGGGACCAATATATCAATACTCCAGTTTCAAATGGTCTTAGTATAAATAGAGTCTCCCCCAAAATTTGTGATGTTGATTACTTAGTTGAATAACCTAGAGTAATTGCATCAGCATGTGCAGAGTGACATGTACTAGGATCTGGGGTTTGAGGAGGGGAGGGACTTCAGTGCCATAAAGTCCAGCTGACAAAGAGGCCATTTCCTCCAGATGAACTGATCTCTATTGGCTGGAGCTCAGTCGTAATAGCAGGAGATCTCCAGCTCATACCTGGAGGTTGGCAACCCTATTGGTCACCCAGTCATAATGCAATCTAGGCCAATGCACTAGGCCAAAAGTGCCCCTCACTATACTGCACAGGGTGTGATCTCCATCCTGTGAGCATCCAAGTTTGGAAAACCTGAAGGATCCCACCTACCACTTGGTCAGAAACACCTTCATGAATTTTCCCAACTATTAGCTGTGGTTTAGCTTGACAATAAACAAACAAAAAACAAGTACAATTAATCAAATCAAGGCTGAGATCATTATCTTGCTACTGAGAATGTCACCAAGACTCATAAGATTTATATTGATTGAGGTTTCATGACCTCCACATAATTAACAGAGCTGACTCAATCTGGATACGACAGAGGCAAATTCATGGAAATTTGACAAGTGCTGAAGTTGGTGGCGAACAGTTAAGCTCTCTGCTGTTTCTCAAAAAAGAACCAAAATGGGACATAGGTAGGGTTGCTAGGTCCCTCTTTGCCACCAGCAGGAAGTTTTGGGGGCAGAGCATGAGGAGGGCGGGGTTTGGGGTGGGGAGGGACTTCAATGCCATCAAGTCCAATTGCCAAAGTGGCCATTTTCTCCAAGTGAACTGATCTCTGTCGGTTGGAGATCAGTTGTAATAGCAGGAGATCTCCAGCTAATACCTGGAGGTTGGCAACCCTAGACATAGGTCTTAGGACTAGGAGGCTATGTACGTGCCATTGCCATTGACTACCACCATTGACAGTTGGCTATGACGTTAGGGGTAGGGCTTGGCTGCAAAGTGTGGAAATGAGCATAGAAATAGAAATATTAGTGAAACTTCCCCGTCACGTACACACACTCTTGGCTTCCCATTTATTTTGGGAAATCTATTACCTTCTGTCTGATCTAATAAGTGCAACTGACCCTGTTCCTGAAAGGGTGGGAAGTGGCATGAAATAGTGCTTAGGTCTAGTTGTGATTGGTGGCACATATGGTAAATTTGCTAGTGCCAGGGCACTGCCATGCATTTTTGATGCTACATTTGTGGGCTAAATGAGCACACCATGTTCTGCATTGTTTATCATGTCATGTCATGTTTAATATATAGGCTTTGTTCATGATACCTTGTTTTTCAGATTTCTGTGGTTCCTGCTCCTATTCCATTGCTTATTACATGTACAGTCCTATTGACTGCATAGATTTACATCGCATAGTCTGCCATGAGTCTCGGTGAACAAGGCAAACTATAAAATAATGCAAATAAATAATACAGACAAAGGTGAGACAGCCTGCTGCTTAGCAACTGAGGTCAAGAGTGGGAGAGTAGAGAGAAGAGAAGATGATCTTCTCATCCAATTCCCCATGGCAGATTTTGTCACTTAGTAAGTTAGGATCCTTATTGCATCTGGTGAATGTTCTGTAGCCTTGCATTCATATAATTACTTTACACCATTACCTCCTCACTGTGGAGCAGAGACGAGATTGAGTGAAATCTTACAAACACGTTTTCCCATTTGCACAGACAATCCATGACATTGGGGAGGGCGTTCATCTACTCTGTGATTACCAGAATCACTGTTATTAATTTCCCATTTCTTGTGTCATTGCAAAAGGACAGGTTTAAAGCAGTGGGGGTTAAATTCTGAACTAACTTGGGTGGAGAAGTCACAATGTGATCCTTGGAGCTGGGGTTCTGCTCCATGGCAGGGTAGGGCTAAGTCCACCATCTGTTCTTCAGCCCACCGGACAGAATGAAGCTTTTCAGCAAGCTCCCTAGGTCCACAAATCCACCTTCTGTGTATTGCCTTGGGGGGATGTCTTAAGTTGTCCTGCAGCGCTTGCTGCGGAGGACATCGTAGCAGAATGCAGGTGTGCAGCTGCGGCCTGGGGAGGCATGTCTATGCACGCAGGTGGTTGCTCTTGTTGCTCTTGCTGAGCCTTCTTCCTTCTCTCGCATGCTGGACAAACATGGAAGGGAAATGTCATTATGGAGAAAACCTACCGAACCATCTGTATAGGACAGGAGATAACATCATTGGTGGGGTTCTATCTCTCATACATCAAAACACTCTTTTGAATGATTTTCAGGAACCTCCAGATAGAAAAGATCATAAAGTCATGTAAGTAATAGTAATAGCAAGTAATAGATGATATTTGCCACGGGATGTTTAGGATTACTGACATCTGCAATGAGGGGTGGAGTTTCAATAGCAGCAGCTTTTTACATCATGGCTCTGTAGTTGTTGAATCAGCTGAATTTCTCCCGGTGGGGTGCTTCTTAAAGGCAAAGGAGACTTTATTTTCAAGGACCTGGCAACCGTACTGATGTTGGTGATCTAAGCTATGAATTTGGATTATAAGCTTTCCTAGTCAATCCAAACAAGTCTGCTTGAGGGGAAATGTGACTGTAAATTTTGGGCTGGATCTGGCCAAATTTTACACTCACCCAGTTCTTGTCCTTGCTAAATTCCCTGTCCCACATAGCTCTTGTCCATGCAGGTTCCATGATTCCCAGCAGAGAGTTTTTGTGTGGTCAAAGAGGACTCCTCCTCCCTTTTTAACCAGCATGTGAGAAAACATGTTTATGCACGGGAGGAAAATTCACTTATTTTCCCAAGCATTAGGTTCAGGATTGTACCCTGTTCTCTTGTTTGACCTGTATTCTCATCAGCTGCATTATCAATCACTTCTACTGGTTTATTCGTCCATGCTGTTTATTTGCTTCTTTTAATTCTTCTAGAGATAAGGTTATTGTTTTATGTTTCTCATCTCTTGATACTGCTTTGAGGAGAGGTTAGAAAGAGAAAACAGCTGCTAAGTATGATTAGTCAGTACATGAACAATTATTGTTCCATATTGCACTGTTCAGCGCTGAAGATCAGACTGTATGTATTTTTTTTTTATTGGCATGGAACGCAGTTGCCGTGTGAATAAGTAATAAAACGTTTACAAGACACATCAGGATTTATGTTATCTGTTAATCATTTGATGTTACATTGCTATCACAACATTACAAAAAAGAAGTTTCAAAATTGGCTTTTTGGTGTGTGCTGTCAAGTCACAGCTGACTTAACATGACCCCATAGGGTTTTCAAGGCAAGAGATGTTCAGTGGTGGTTTGCTATTGTCTGCCTCCACGTCATGTCCCTGGTATTCCTTGGAGGTTGCCCATCCAAGTACTAATCAGGGCTGACCCTGCTTAGCTTCTGAGATTTGATAAGATCAGGCTAACCTGGGGCTATCCAGGTCAGGGCTTTAGGTATACCAAAAAGAGCAATATGCTGTGCACATGGTAGGTCAGCAAGGGAAAGGTGTTGATTTTACCCACTGGAAGGAAGGCAGGGCAGATTGCAAGGGAATCAGTGCAGAAGGCTTTCTTTCCTTCCAGTGATAAGAAGGCAGCAACATTCTGTTTGCCTGCCCCAAAGGAGGCAGAGTGGAATAGGGAGGAGAGAATCAACACCTGAAAAGTTATGCTGGGGTGTACAAAAGTAATATAAGGAGGGATGTAGCAAGGAGGAGAACTGGGTGAGAATGAACAAAAAAGCTGGCTGGATCCCACCACGATCACTAATAGAAGTTTCCATATCAATGTCAATCTTATTGCAGGGTGGTCTATAAGAATTATCAGCATGCCCTCACCTTAATGTTTGCCATTCATGAGATCAATAAAAACCCTACACTCTTGCCCAATATCACCCTGGGCCTTCACATCTATGACAACCAGTTTTATGCAAGGATCACATATGCAACCATTCTGGATCTACTCTTCACCCAACAAAGAAATGTACCCAATTATAAATGTGATAGGGGAAAAGATGTGTTGTCTGTTATTGGGGGGCTCTCTTTAGATGCCTCCATCCAGATGGCCACCATTTTGAGCATCTACAAGATTCCACAGGTATGTACATTTATATTTGGGTCACAATGGTGCACACCTGCTAGTCAAATAGGTTCTGGTACAACAGCTCCCAATTAATTGTAATCGTTTCAGAACAAGAACAAATTCTTCCCCTTTTTGAGATTCACATCTCCTTGTGATTGACACATAAATGCAAAACACAAGAGGTAACACTTATAAACAATATATATTCCACACACATGTAGACGTCTTTGGGCTATTGGATGCTTCACATGGGAGTAGATTGAAGTGCATTTGTGAGGAGCAGGTCTGGACAGCCCTCTGATAACACAATTCAAAGTTGTTTATAGCTTTGGTGGATGCCTGTATGGCATCTTCCTTCTTCCCTTTTTTATGCCTTAGCCGTAATAGCCATTGTGCTACACAGAGGAAAATGTAGCTATTATTGCTGGAAAGACAGGAATCAAAAAGGAAGAGTTTTAAAAGGGATTTTACCATTGAATAAGCATAGTGCTCTTTTGGTAGGACTCATGAGCATCCTTGTGTATTCAGTGATTTATCTAGAATATTTGCACAATTCACTACTAAGGAACCAGTGTGGTGTAGTGGTTAAGAGTGGCGGTCTCTAATCTGGAGAACCAAGTTCAATTCTCCACACCTCCATATGAAGCCTGCTGGGTGACCTCGGGCCAATCACAGTTCCCTCAGAACTCTCTCAGCCCACACAGAGGCAGGCAATGGCAAACCACCTCCGAACGTCTCTTGCCTTAAAAACCCAACAGGGTCGCCATAAGTCAGCTGTGATTTGATGGCACTTTCCACCACCACTCTGAGGTATATTCAGAAATCAGTAATTCAGTATGGAAATCTTTACCTTGCTTCTCATGAGAGATTCTGGTCTTTGTATTTTCTCTGGTTATCTATTGAAGGAGGACATTGTGTTCAGACTAGGGCTGTTGGGAAAAAAAAGTTCGGTAAAATTCGGGTTTGGGTTTATTGGCCTTTCCCCCCCCCGGAAAACCCGAATGCCAAATTTCCTATACCGGTAAAGGTAGGAATTTGAATTTAAATTTGGGTTTCCTGAAAAATCTGGCCATTTAAACCCTATGGGGGCATTTTGCTGCTTTCCATGGCTCCTGGGGGGCATTTTTGCAGGTAGAGGTTCCGAATTTTCAGGGTAGCTAGAAGGGACTCTCCTTGCAAGAATCTCCAAGTTTGGTAAAGATTGGGTCAGGGGGGTTGGAGTTATGGGGTCTGAAAAGGGTTGCCCCATCCTCCTCCATTGAAAAGCATTGGCAAAGTGGCTGTGTTCAGAATCTTCAGTGTGATCTTTACAATGCATCTCAATGGAGAAGCTGGGCTTTAAACAGTGGGAAAGTTCACCCCACATCTCCTTATGATACAATGTATTTGGATACATTGTGCAAGATTGATGTCTAATGATAACTGGTCCAAATTTGGGTACAAGGAAGGATGAGATGGTTTTTTGCTCTTTGAACATATTTGAATGTCAAAATGGAAGAGTTCAGACTTTTCTGAATATACTTGACTGTAGATTTATGTATGCTATTGACCTTTGTATATTTGAAATGTAGATTTTAGTATGCCACGGAGCAAAACAGTTCCTCTGCTAACACCTTCTCTATTTTGGCAAGATTAGGGTTAGGACTATGTTTTATTTATGTATTTACAGTATTTATTTTCCCCACTAGCTCACTTATGGTGCATTCGAGACAACATTCAGTGGTAAAAGTGAATTCGCTTCTTTGTACCATGTGGCACCAAAAGTTAGTACTCATCAGACAGGGATTGTCCGGCTCCTCCTGCATTTCAGATGGACCTGGATTGGTGTCATTGTTTCAAAAGATGATGGTGGAGAAAGCTTTCTGCAGATCCTGATGCCTTTACTTATGCAAAACAACATTTGTGTTGTCTTCAGGGAAAGGATTGAAATAATTGGCAATGCTCAGTTAGGTTCTCATGCTGAAAATATGAAAAAGTTTCCTGAAATTTTTTTATCAGCTGATGTCAATGTGACGGTTATCAGTGGCGACTTTCAGTCTCTGCTTGCTTTAACGATAGTGCTTGGGATTCATGAATTTGTGGCTATGTCTTATGTAGGAAGGGTTTGGATCACGTCACCTCAATGGGATTTCACCAACTCAATCAGTGCACTTGGCTTCTGTCGAAAAACTTTCCACGGCACACTGTCTTTCTTGGCCCACACAAATGAAGTACCGGAATTCCGGAACTTTCTCCAGAACTTAAAACTGGATAAGACGCTGGAGCATTTTCTCTGCTTTTTCTGGATATCTGTATTCCAGTGTTGCTTTAACGAATCACATTTTACTGGCTGTGAAAAGTGTACAGGGGAGGAAAAGCTGGAGCATTTACCTCGAAATCACTTTGAGATGGAGATGACTGGTCAGAGCTACATGATCTACAATGTTGTCTATGCTGTGGCACATGCTTTACATGCCATGTACCTGTCCAGACCAAGACGACTGCCGGAGAAAAGCAAATCTGAGCATATGAATGTTCAGTCGTGGCAGGTATATCCATCCATGTAATGAACTTCATGGTGTGGTGCAATCACACTTGCTGACAGAAACTCCAAAGCTAAATTGCCTGGATCCCTTGCAGGAGAGCATGGGCCCACATCCTTTCGCAGTTAAAGAGCCATGCTACGTCAATGTTCAGGAGCAAGAGATCCGCAAAAAGTCAGTCTAAGAAAAATTATTTGCATAGCTGAAACTGCGCAGCTTAACATCAGTGACAATTGACATGTTGATTAATAACCTATATCATTTCTGCAGCCCAAACAATGGTTGTTGCAAGACTTTTCTCACGAAGCAGAACACTTGATGTCTCACAATAACTAAGAAATATACCCAGGAGCACTCTCAGTGATTGATTTAGCCAAAAACATCAATCTGTGCTTACTTTGCATTTAGGATTACTGGCAACTGTTCACTTCTAGCATTTCCCTTTCATAAAGCATCTCCAAAAAGCTCTTTAGTCCCATGGGGGGGGGGGCACACTATTTTACCATTCTCTGCACATTAAGGTAACTTTCACACAGTCCTGAATAATGCACTCTCAATCCACTTTCAGTGCACTTTGCAGCTGTATTTTACAGTGTGAAATGGCAAAATCCACTTTCAAACAATCCTAAAAAGTGGACTGAAAGTGGATTGAAAGTGCATTATTCAGGATGTGTGGAAGTGCTTTGGGTTAAAGAATATTGGAGAGGTAGGATGCCAGAATAAGTAAATGTTTGTTTTTAAGAGCTGTATTTGGTTCTGTACTGAGCCAAATGGCTCTAAAGTCACAGATATATGATAAATGGAACTAGGTTAACTGGAACTGCATTCCTGGGGGAAGGGTTCTAAGGGAACAGAGCTTACACTGGACATCTGGGCCTACACAGGGCAATTCAGTGAAGTCTTTGTTCAGAGCACAATTGTTTATTGATGCTCTCTCACTATCATAACAACAGACTGTTGGCTTAGTGAATTAAATACAGTACACAGATTCAGACATTAAGTTGCCAGCCTCCAAATGGTGGCTGGAGATCTCCTGCTATTACAACTGATCTCCAGCTGATAGAGATCAGTTCACCTGGAGAAAATGGCCTCTTTGGCAGTTTGACTCTATGACACTGAGGTCCCTCCCCTCTCCAAACCCCGTCCTCCTCAGGCTCCACCCCAAAATCTCCAGGTATTTCCCAACCCAGAGCTGGCAACCCTATTCAGACATCCTTTGGGATTGTCTACAGTAAAAAAAAAAAAAAAATCCTAGCACATCGAATACTAGAAGCAGCACATTGAAGAAACAGACTCCCAATGCTACCCTAGGTTGAGTTGTACCCTTCTAAAATAATTTACTTCAAGGTGCTGAAAAGGGTGTTATTTCTGCTTTGGACGGCATGGTCCATCTTGTACACTTTATTGTATTCTCTTCTTATAAAGGTCCACTCTTTCCTGAAAAACATCCACTTTAACAATGGCGCTGGGCATGAAGTCCTATTTGAGAACGAGGCATTGTCAACTGGGTATGATATCATCAATTGGGTCACCTTCTCCAATCAGTCTTTCCTTAAGGTCCGGGTCGGAAAGATTTCATCGAGCCAAGAATTCACGATTGATGAGAAAGCCATTGTGTGGAACGGCCGATTTAAGGAGGTAGGAATGAACGGCTTATTGTGTGTCCCAGTCTAAGGTATGTTTATTACTTTGTAAGTCTCACTGTGTACTGTATAGACCCAACAAGAGATGGATTGACTCAATAAAGGAAGCCAGAGCCTTCAATTTGCAAGATCTGAGCAAAGCTGTCAAAGATAGGACATTTTGGAGGACTTTCATTCATAGGGTCGCCATGAGTCGGAAGCGACTTGACGGCACTTAACACACACACACACACACACACACACAAGTCTCACTTGCCCTGGGTTGCCAGCCTCCATGTGGGGCTTGGAAATCTCCTGGAATTACAACTGATCTCTGGATGACACCGATCAGTTCCCCTGGAAAAAATGACAGCTTTCGATGGTGGACTGTATGGCATTATGCCCTGCTGAGATCCCTCCCCAAATCCCTCCCTCCCCGGGGTCCACTCCCAAATCTCCAGGAATTTTCCAAGCCTAAACTGACTACTAGCAAACTGGTGCAAAGGAGATAAGCACTGGGGAAAGGCTGGGGAGACATTTTTATCCTCCTAAAATACCCCTTTCACACTAGAAATATTCACCATCAAACATTTGACCCAGCCCCACTCCTAACTCTCAAACATAAACTAAAAGTCCTATAAAATTTAGAGCCAGAAAGTTCCCTGATATCGAGGAGAAGAAGTAGAAGAAGAGTTGGTTTTTATATGCTGATTTTATGTACCTTTTAAGAAGTATTAGTAGTAGAAGAAGAGTTGGTTTTCTCTACCACTTAAGGGAGAATCAAATCAGTTTACAATCTCCTTCCCTTCCTCTCCCCGCAACAGACACCTTGTGAGGTAGGTGGGGCTGAGAGAGTTTGGAGAGAACTGTGACAAGGTCACCCAGCTGCTTCATGTGTAGGAGCTAACCCAGTTCACCAGATTAGAGTCCACTGCTCATGTGGAGGAGTGGGGAATCAAACCCGGTTCTCCAGAGTCAACCGCTCTAAACCACTGCACCACGCTGCCATATGTTTGGGCAGTACATTTCTTTCATTTTTTTATCATTAGATGTTGCCCCATTCCAAGTGTGTTGAGAGCTGCAATTTTGGACACAGCAGGACAGTTAAGAAAGATCAGCCAGTTTGTTGCTACGACTGTACTCCATGCCCAGAGGACATGATTTCTAACAAGACAGGTAAATAAAAGTACGCTAATTTGCCTGAGGTTATCTTCCAGTATTTGTTTATCCCCATGCATATTTCAAGTGCACTAATGAGAAACGCCCTGACCTGGATGGCCTAGGCTTGTCAGATCTCAGAAAGGTCAGCCCTGGTCAGCCCTGGTTAATATTTGGATGGGAGACCACCAAGGAATACCAGGGTTGCTGTGCAGAGGAAGGCACTGGCAAACCACCTCTGTTAATCTCTTGCCATGAAAACCCCAAAAAGGGGTCTCCATATGTCGGCTGCGACTTGACCCCCAGGAAGATTGTGAAAATCATTGCCATACCTAGAAACTAGAAGTCAACAGTGATACAACATCTGTCCACATCAAAGGTTTTCTCGCTCTCTCTGTTCTCTGCCATGCTCCCATTTGGACCAGCCATTTGCTCACTCTATTTACTGAAAATTGAATTTCCCCCAGCTTCTTCTCCTTCTAGGACTAATCCCATTTCTTTTCCCTCGAAACAGATTGGGCCAACATCTGCTTGCCCCTTTCCTCTTTGTCTTCTGCCCCCAAGCTGCCTTTGGCTCGGAGACTGCTTGGGCCCCTATCTGATGGACAACCTATGGGGCTGGATATATTTGGCCTGTTTGGTCAATCTCACCCAATTGTCCTGTTACTACAGCTCCTGTGTCATATAGCTTTTGTCCATGCAGGTCCCATGATCTCCACCATAGCCTTTTGGGGTAATTAAAAATAATCCATACTTTCTTTTTCACCAATGGAAAAGCTTTTTGCATACAATTCATGAAGCTGCTTTTCCCCTTTTGGGTTTGTTTGCTTCCCAATCATCTGGATCCCTGTAGTGGTGCTGGATCCCGCATGGGACCCCGAGATCACTAGTTATATATGTCCCCATCCCTAATATAGAAAGCCGAGTGCTAAAGAAAAAGCAGTGCAGTGCAGAAGTGATCCATTTTCATCCACCATTCTTTACACCACTTATAAACACTTCTATACAAATAAAAAAAAGTATGATTAATGAATAAAGATACTGATTCTGCGGTTCTCTGTTTCAGATGCTGATGATTGTATCAAGTGCCCAGAAGATCAGTATCCTAACAGGAACAAAGATCAGTGCATCCCCAAAGTTATAACTTTCCTATCCTACCAAGAGCCCTTGGGGATTGTTTTGGCTTTCCTTGCTATTTTCTTTGTTGTCATTACGAGTGTCACAATACAGATATTTGTGAAAAACTGGGACACGCCCATCGTCAAAGCCAACAATCGGACCCTCACCTGTGTCCTTCTCATGTCCATCCTGCTTTGCTACCTTTCTTCCCTGCTACTCATTGGCAAGCCTGGGAAGGTGTCCTGCCTTCTCCACCAATCAGCCTTTGGCATCATTTTCTCCGTCGCTGTTTCCTGCTTGTTTGCAAAAACCATCACTGTTGTCTTGGCCTTCATAGCAACGCAGCCTGGGAATGCCATGAGGAAATGGTTAAGGAGAAACATTTCCCACTCCATTGTCCTTTCTGGCTCCCTCATTCAAGTGGGCCTTTGCCTTGCGTGGCTGTCGACCTCTCCTCCTTTCCCAGATGTTGATATGCACTCCAAGGCTGGGCAAATCGTAGTGAAATGCAATGAAGGCTCGGTTACTATGTTCTACAGTGTCCTGGGCTACATGGGCTTTCTGGCCACCATCGGCTTTGCCATAGCTTTCCCAGCCAGGAAACTGCCAGACACTTTCAACGAAGCCAAATTCATTACCTTCAGCTTGCTGATCTTTTGCAGTGTTTGGATCTCCTTTATTCCAGCTTACCTGAGCACCAAGGGGAAAAACACAGTAGCTGTTGAAGTCTTTGCCATCTTGGCCTCCAACACTGGAATCCTGGCCTGCATCTTCCTTCCCAAATGTTACATTATCGTCCTAAGGTCTGATCTCAACTCCCGGAAGCTACTTAGAGAGAAAAAGAATTATTAACGTTGCAATAAAAAGCAGCTGAAGTTTTAGAAGCAGTGATCCATTTGTTCCTCTGAAATTTAAGTGCTTTTTATTGAGAGAGTGGGCCAATCAAAGGCGAGGGTCACTGATTTAGTATATCCATATCCCTCCTTATAAGAAAAGTTCTTGAAGTGTCTTACATCTGTTATGAAAAAAGTGTAACAAAATCAATAAAATCCACAGTGATTGTATTTACTGCTGAAATTTTAATGCGGATTATTTCCAGTCATGTAATGATCAGGGTAGTTGCAGCAGTAAAAAGAAGGAAGGAAGGAAGGAAGGAAGGAAGGAAGGAAGGAAGGAAGGAAGGAAGGAAGGAAGGAAGGAAGGAAGGAAGGAAGGAAGGACAAGGCAGGATCTCCTCTATTCCAGCTTACTTGAGTATAGGGTTGTCAACCTTCAGGTAGTGGTTGAAGATCTATCACTATTACAGCTGATCTCCACATGACAGAGATCTGCTGACCTGAAGAAAATGACCATTTTGGAAGGTGGACTCTATGGTATTATACCCCATACAAGTCCCTCCCCTCCCCAAACCCTACCCTCCTCAGGCACCACCCCCAGAATTATTTATTTCGATATTTGTTTTTAATGGATTTTTGTTTTTGTTTTGCTTGAATGTATTTTATTCATTGTAAACTTCCCGGAGATGTTTAAACCAGGGCCTCAAAATATTTTCTATAACTAAATGAATAAAAAAAGAATCTGACTGCACGAATGGATTTGGTGACACCAAAATTGCTTTTTTGCAGTGTTTGATCAATGTGCATGCACCTGCACACAGATATTGGTAGGGAAAATGGATGCAAATGAACAAAAGGAAGCTGCAGTAAAGTGTACATGTTCCAGTTCTAGAATCAACTTTAGAAATTCTCCTAGAAAATAGGGTTGCCAACCTCCAGATACTAGCTGGAGATCTCCTGCTATTACAACTGATCTTCAGTCAATAGGGATCAGTTCACCTGGAGAAAATGGCCATTTTAGCAATTGGACTCTATGGCATCAAAGTCCCTCCCCTCTCCAAACCCTGCCCTCTTCAGGCTCCGCACAAAAAAACCTTCTTCCGGTGGCAAAGAGGGACCTGGCAACCCTACTAGTAAAACTATAATGCAGAGCAAAGGATGCTTATAGAACAAAATGAGGCTGAATCCTACCAGCTTTTCCACTGTTGTAAGAGGGAGGTAAAAGGTAAAAGTAAAGGTCCCCTGTGCAAGCACCGGGTCATTCCTGACCCATGGGGTGACATCACACCCCCACGTTTACTAGGCAGACTTTGTTTATGGGGTAGTTTGCTAGTGCCTTCCCCAGTCATCTTCCCTTTACCCCCAAGCAAGCTGGGTACTCATTTTACCAACCTCAGAAGGCTGGAAGGCTGAGTCAACCTTGAGCCGGCTACCTGAAACCAGCTTCCGTTGAGATCGAACTCAGGTCGTAAGCAGAGCTTGGACTGCAGTACTGCAGCTTACCACTGTGCGCCACGGGGCTCCTTGAAAGAGGGAGGAGGACCCACTTTTGACTGCCCCAAAAGCTATGCTGAGGTCCATAGAAGCCATATGGGAAAAAAGAGCACTCGTGACAATGGTTTCAGTTCCAAACAAGAATATAAGGTTGCCTTGTATTTGATTTCTAAAGTGAAGCTTCCATAATAGTTATATGCTTGGGTTATAGCAAAAGATGGATTAATCACCTCAGTACCAGCTCTCTGCAAGCACGGAGCAAAAGAGAAGTTTTACTGTTCCAGGAATGTTTCAGGTGGGATGCTGAACAGTGAACATTGTCTCTCTTCTTACCTTAACTCAATGTTCCAGGCAAAAAAAACACACAAGGAAAAAATTATAATTAATGGTTGCCCTTGGGGGGAAAGGGCTACAGGCAGACAACTGCCTAGGGTCAAGATGTCTGATGCTTTTTAGCAGGTTGGATCCTGGCTGTGAGAGAAATGTCAGCAGAACAAATGCAGTCCTTAACTTGGTAGTATAATACGAACCACTCATTGATTTTACAGTGAAAGAAAAATGCCGGGTCAGTGAAGTACTTATACTGGTTTGACAATTCATACAGATGAATGGCTCACAAACTGTGCCTCTTGAGCAAGAATTTAGAATTCAGTTTAAACAAACTAGGAAAATTACTGCAAGAAAAGACCAAGGACTTGCAACTCATGGCCTATATGTATGAGGCCCTGGGTTTGATCTCTCGTGTCTCCAGTTAAGAAGCAGGGCTGACTGAAGAACACTTATACATTTTCCAGGGTGAGATAACTGAATTCCCTGTGACTGCTTCCATGTTATATTAGGGGCGTATTAATCTTCTGCCCATATGGGTTTCATGTTTTCTGAAGCGCAGCATTTTGGGATGAGGCCATAGCAGAATGGAAGAGCCATATTACGTATGAAGAATGTGTCCAGGATCTCCAATGAATATATCTCAAGGGTGAAAGATAGGGGAAGATTTCTTCTGGAGAAACTGAAGAACCACTTCTGGGCACTGGGTCAGATCCATCCACCTTTTCTGCTGGTGAAGAAGGCCCCTTTCATCACACCAATAGGTTATGCTGGGATTCATGGACCCGCATGGAGAAAAGCCCTGTGAGATGGGGTGTATAATGAGGGGAACCGGGTAAGATTTTGTTTTGTTTTTTAAAAGCTAGCAGGAACCAACCCATTGTAGAAACAGTGGGTTGTATGGACCAATCCTCTTACTCTGCTGATATGTTACCAAATTGGCACAAGGGATGACACAGATACAGAATCTACCTCACCTTATGATCTATGTAAACTGTTTGACACTGCTGATATGATAGAGCTGCTCTTTAGAGGGTTAACAAGAACAAGGACATTTTCCAAATGAAATAGAAGTTGGAATGAACAAATACTCCCTATTTTGTTTCAGTATGTTATTATGATGAAAGGTTTCAGGCCATCTATTTCATTGCAGGTCCAACGACTTATTTGTTTCTACATGTAGATTTATGGAGGGCATATGATATTTACATGATACTCATATATATAATGGGTCAGATCACACCAACGTTTCTGCTAGTTTAAAAGGGAGAAGAGGTCCCTTTGGCCACCCAGAAGGTGATTTGGATTGGAGATTCATGGGAAGGAAAGAGGAGATCTAACCCTGTATCTCCCTCCTCTTTGGTATTTTAAATCAAATTCAGGATCCTCCACTATCACTGAGGATTTAAAAGAAGATTTATTTGTTCCTTTGGATATCACATCTGTTTTGGTCCTGAGAAGATGTTAGATAACATGCTGTTACTGAATCAGGCTGGTTAGATTTACTTTTGGAGTCAGAGTTGGCCAAGCTCCCAGCAAGCTTGTCAGGGCGTTCAAAGTTGGAACTATCTTTATTCTGTAGCAACCATCAGGCCTCCTTCTTTTGTACCTTGCATATTTCATGTGGGGAACAGGGAATTAAGATAAGAAGAGGGTCAGCATGCACAATGTGCTATCCCACCTGACAAATTCCAGTAACTTAGTGAAACCTTTATTTTGGATTTTGCTTGGTTAGTCACGGGGAGAAAATTAATTGTTCTGGATAATTCAGTATAAATATTAGGGAAAAAATCACATTAGGTCTTTCTAGTTGCTCATAAAGGAACACACAGCACATAACTACGTGAGTCAACAATACTAACCAAGAGAGATTTGGCCAGGGTGGTTCATCTTCTGAAAGGTTTGGCCAGCTGTAATTGTTATTGGAATATAGTGACTATTTGCAACTTGATTCCGTAACTGAGCTTCAACCATCCAAAAAATGTGCATTTTGTCCATGTGTGCTTAATACTATGTTATAAGTAGGGCTGTCAATTCGATTCGGTCCAAACTGAAAATCAACCGAATTTCCCCTGATTCGGTGATTTTCTGTTCGGACGGATCCGAACTCAAAACTGGTGGGCAACCGGGGGGGCCGAATTCAGAGAGTTCGGGAGTCCGCGAATAAATTCGGCAAATTCGGCCCCCCTTCAGGGGAGCCCCTGAAAGGCGCGGGCTGCCCTTTAAACTGATCTGAGCCTCCCAGCTGGGAGGCGCAGGTCAGTTTAAAGGGCAGCCCGCCCCCCTTCAGCGGGCTCCGCTGGAGAGGCGCGGGCTGCCCTTTAAACTGACCTGCGCCTCCCAGCTGGGAGGCTCAGATCAGTTTAAAGGGCAGCCCGCCCCCCTTCAGCGGGCTCCGCTGGAGAGGCTCGGGCTGCCCTTTAAACTGATCTGAGCCTCCCAGCTGGGAGGCGCAGGTCAGTTTAAAGGGCAGCCCGCACCTTTCAGCGGGCTCCGCTGGAGAGGCGCGGGCTGCCCTTTAAACTGACCTGCGCCTCCCGGCCGGGAGATGCACATCAGTTTAAAGGGCAGCCCGCCCCCCTTCAGTGGGCTCCGCTGGAGAGGCGCGGGCTGCCCTATAAACTGACCTGCGCCTCCCGGCCGGGAGACGCACATCAGTTTAAAGGGCAGCCCGCCCCCCTTCAGTGGGCTCCGCTGGAGAGGCTCGGGCTGTCCTTTAAACTGATCTGTGCCTCCCGGCCGGGAGGCGCAGATCAGTTTAAAGGACAGCCCGAGCCTCTCCAGCGGAGCCCGCTGAAGGGGGGCGGGCTGCCCTTTAAACTGATCTGCGCCTCCCAGCTGGGAGGCTCAGATCAGTTTAAAGGGCCCCCGCGCGCCTTCAGGGAATCCCTCTGAAGGCGCGCTGGGGCCGAATTTTCCCCCGAACTCCAGATCCCCCCGAATTACCGGGGATCCGAAGCGGCCGGGAGATGCACATCAGTTTAAAGGGCAGCCCGCCCCCCTTCAGTGGGCTCCGCTGGAGAGGCGCGGGCTGCCCTATAAACTGACCTGCGCCTCCCGGCTGGGAGACGCACATCAGTTTAAAGGGCAGCCCGCCCCCCTTCAGTGGGCTCCGCTGGAGAGGCTCGGGCTGTCCTTTAAACTGATCTGTGCCTCCCGGCCGGGAGGCGCAGATCAGTTTAAAGGACAGCCCGAGCCTCTCCAGCGGAGCCCGCTGAAGGGGGGCGGGCTGCCCTTTAAACTGATCTGCGCCTCCCAGCTGGGAGGCTCAGATCAGTTTAAAGGGCCCCCGCGCGCCTTCAGGGAATCCCTCTGAAGGCGCGCTGGGGCTGAATTTTCCCCCGAACTCCGGATCCCCCCGAATTACCGGGGATCCGAAGCGGGGGAGTTCAGACTTCGGCATGTACCGAACCCACAAGGGTCAAATGCGGCCGAATCCGAACTGTACCGAATTTTTTTTTTTACAGCCCTAGTTATAAGTCCTAAATTCTGGGTGACAGAAAAGCTGGAGCCTAGGGTTACTAAACCCTTTCTGTTGAATGAGATGGAGATGGTTTCTTGAAGTGAAATATCATGTTAGCTTAAAAAAAAATCAGTACAAAATCTATGAGTTGGATCCAGCCATTCCCTGTGAATGGATCCCCCCTCCCCCAGGTTCAGATATTTACAGACAGGAATTTCCCAGGTCAGATCCTGAGCAGTAAGTATCTATAGTTCTTTCCTATTCACTGATGGCGTGCGGCATCTTGAAACCTGTTCAGAACCAAGATGTTGGTGTGCCAACCAAAAGCCAGAGATCATCAACAAATGCTATTGGGATGTTTTTCTGCTTTCAAGTTAATATGTTTATTTTTAATGCTGGATGGTTGAAGGGCAGGAGCGCTCCTATTGACCCTTGCTGGTTATTCAAGCCTTCTTCTGTCCGCAGTGGCTACATATCGGTCGATACAATGCTTCTGCTTCTTTTTTGCAGGGTTAAGTGACGATATTGAGGCTCCTGCCTGAATTATGAGGTCAGAAATCTTATTGTTCTGTTTCACATTGTGGAATTTTGCTGGAGCTGCTATTCCAGAAGACTTGATTCCACTCAGTGTTAATTACTGTGAGTATTAATGGCAAGGAAATTGCCTAATGATTCATCCCCTCTCGCACATGCACATGTGTGGACATGCACACATATACAAATGGCTGCAATCATTTCATACGCCAGCAATACACATGCACAAAGCAATAGTTGCAATGTTTTCATGTTATTTATTTTATTTTTATTGAACGGAATTTATACTCTGCCTTTTATTTTAGTCAATTATTAAGAAACGCTTATAGTTCAAAGCTGAGGAGCACCAGAACTATTAGCACACATGTTTCCATACAAGTGCTCAGCTAATATTCTAGTGTTTCCATCTGTTTTTCATATCTGAGATATTTCCTCCCCTCTTTTTTTTTGGGGGGGGGGAGGTGCTCAACACTTCTTTCTGAGAACCAGTGTGGTTAACAGCAGTGGTTTGGAGAAGTGGACTCTGATCTGGAGAACCAGGTTTGATTCCTCACTCCTCCACATGAGCAGTGGATGCTAATCTGGTGAGCTGGATTTGTTTCCCTGCTCCTACACTTGAAGCCAACTGGGTAACCTTGGGCTAGTCACACTCTGTCAGCCACACCTACCTCACAGGGTGTCTGTTGTGGAAGGGAAGGTGATTGTGAGCCAGTTTGATTTCTCCTTAAGTGGTAGAGAAAGTTGTCATATAAAAACCAACTCTTCTTCTTCTTTTTCTTCTTCTTCTTCTTCTTCTTCTTCTTCGCTATGTTGAGTGAACTGATCACTCTTTGAATTAGATCTCGTTTTGAACCAAACTCCTTCTGTAACCCTCCCCCTTACTTTCCCTTTTTTCTTTTGTGTGTGTATAAATCAGGCTGGGTGGTTTCCTCATGAAGTGCGCTCTGACTCAAAAAAGCTTATACTGGGACATATTTTGTAATTTGTTAAGGGGCTTCTGGACTCTGGTCCAGTTAGTTATGATATCTAAATTGGAAAAACAAACTTAATAAACAGGAATTCCTAACCAATCCAAGTTTAGAATAATCAGTTACTGGGGGAAGTACTATACTTACTATGCCATCCTAAGCAGAGCTATACCTTTTTCAGCTCAAAGGACTTGGAAAGGTGTAACTCTGCTTAGAACTGCACTGCTGTTGTATTGAGGTATCCATATTAAGGTATCACAAATAATTAGGGTTGCCAGTTCTGGATTGGGAAATACCTGGAGATTTTTGGGGTGGGCCTGAGGAGAGTGGGGTTTGGGGGGGGGGAGGGACTTCAATGCCATAGAGACCTATTGCCAAAGTGGCCATTTTCTCCAGAAGAACTGATCTCTATCAGCTGGAGATCAGTTGTAATAGTGGGAGATCTCGAGCTAGAGGTAGGCAATCCTACAAACAACAGGGTTTAGTTGAAGAACTCCAGGTCTGATCCAGCCAACTCCTTCACTCAACCTCATCCAAATCTTCTCCTTACTACAGGTCCTGCCACACATGGCTTTTGTCCAAGCAGGTCCCATGCTCCCAGCATAGCCTGTTTGGGTGATCAAAGGGGACCTTCCCTCCTACATTCACAAGCAGGAAACCTGGTTGGATCTAAGCCTCCCTCTTTAACACGGGCATGTTTTGTGAGGGGAGGAGAGGAGGATGCGTGGCTTTTCACCACGTCGATGCTCATAAAAGAATGAAATTGTATGTGAAGCCTGAACTGAGCCTCAATCTGCTCTTCTCTTTTCATAGACAGAACACATTTTCTACCATTTATGGGCCGTGGAAAGGACTTTGACCCACGCAGGATAAAAATGGACATCCAGCAACTCTTGATTGTGTACAGAAGACTTTACGTTTCCGCTAGGTCAGTTGTCTTTCCTTACTCCCTTTCCTTCCTTTTCTGTTCCTTTTCTTTTTTGGATTCTATCATAGAAAATGAGTGTCACATGAGAGGGACATTAACCATTGCAATCATGAATTGCTGTGTCAGATCCAGCCAGATTTTTCACCCTATCAATGGCTTTTGGGCATGCAGAACCCATGGTCCCCAGCATAGCCTATTTAGGGGTGATCAAAAGGAGTTCTTTCCTCCTTTTGTATTGTTAGAATGGCCATTTTGAAAGTTCCTTCCACGCAAAAAAAATTGATCCAGTTCTCCACTTAGGGTTGCCAGCTCTGGGTTGGGAAACACCTGGAGATTTTGGGGGGCAGAGCATGAAGAGGGCAGGGTTTGGGGAGGAAAGGGACTTCAATGCCACAGAGTCCAATTGGCAATGTGGCCATTTTCTCCTGGGGAACTGATCTCGGTTGCCTTGAGATCAGTTGTAATTGTGGGAGATCTCCAGCCACCACCCGGAGATAGACAAACCCTATCTTCATTCGTGAAGGAACTGAACAGGTTTCATTTATATATACATAGAACTTGGCCCTAGAGGCTTTAACAGAAACTGCTCAAGCAGCCATTACTACAACAACTCTGCTTCTTCCCAGACACCACCAGGAGGCAGATTACCTCTCCTCCAAACATCCATAACTGTATCATTCTTTGTCACTCTTTACCACCTTCACCAGCAGAAAAGCTATTTGGATTCCTACCCAATGTTTCATCCAGTTCCATAACTGGGGAGACGTCTCAAAGGCTGCTGACAGACAATGTGTACTGACTCTGACAGGCTGTGCTATAGAGTTCATTGGAAGACCTATGAGATGGTGGTTACAACAGAAAGAAATCTTGCTTCACTGCTACCATTGCAATAGTTAATAATAAGAATTTATTGGTACAGTCAATCTGACAAGTAAAAAACTATACAACAATAAACCTCCCATGATCAATATAAAAACACGTTAAAAAAAAAGAAGGGACATATTTATACAAATTTTAAGAACACTTTGCATAAAAGTGAATGGAGTAGAAAAAAGTGGGATAAGTGCCAATAACATCATTCTAGCAGACGTCTGTGAAGCTTCATAGAGGCAGTGGTGGAAGAAAAAAAAGGGGAAAGAATGGGGAATGAAACCCAACCTAAAAACAAAAGCTGGGTACCCGAGGTTGGGTGAGAGGAAAATTTATATAAGTCTATGTAGAAATATTACAAACATAATTTATTAGAAGCACTATGCAAAATTTAAAATTATTTAAAAGCATTAAAATAGCACAATGGCAAAACTTAGGTTGATATCTATAACCACAAACCCAAATGTGTTTTGGCCTCTAGAGGCAGCCCAAAATTTGGCAACCTGAGTTGTAACCTGAGGGTTCTCGCCGTTTAACAGTTTCGTGACGCTAACCGCTGAGTCCCGGCCTGGGAATCTTACCAACAACGGAGAAATCATTTCAGCTCGAGCATTTCAGCTGAGCCTTTAAGTTCCCAGGAAAAAATGACTAGCTGTGACATTCTCCAAAATTCTTTACTGAGAAAATCTCCAAACTATGTTCTGATTAGGGTTGCCAACCTCCAGGTAGCAGCTGGAGATCTCCTGCTTTTACAACTGATCTGCAGCCGATAGAGATCTGTTCACCTGGAGAAAATAGCTGCTTTGGCAATGACTCTATGGCATTGAAGTCCCTCCCCTCTCAAATCCCACCCTCCTCAGACTCCGCCCCTAAAGCCTCCCGCCTATAGTGAAGAGGGACCTGGCAACCCTAATTATGATGATGGCAACACACTCTATATGTGTCTGCCCTTAAAGACAATTTGGAAACTCCAGTTAGTACAGAATGCCACAGCCCAGCTATTATTAGGTACTAAATGCAATCTTTATATCACTCCCATTCTGCAGACACTCCATCAGTCATTGATCAGTTACCTGATTCCATTCAAGTTTACAGCTATACGCTACAAAGCCCATAAGGAATAACATGAAGACTTCCATATAAGTGCCAGATATTTCTAGAAGTTAGTTTGGCTTGGAAACTCCTTATAATTAGGAATCACCACAGAGAAGCAACTATCACCGTGTGTCAGCTCTTGACCCAAAGAACCAGAAATCACCACAGAGACAATTAGATTCCAAGCAGATGGCTTTTACTGGTCAAATAGGCAATACAGTGCATTGAGAATAGGATGACAGCTATGGGTGTCTTGCTCGTTAGTTGGGAATATAAAGCATGAAAACGGCGGGAGATTACAAAGCATAAACAGAGCACAATTTCCCAGGAGTAGCGTTCCCAGGCTTTGGTATGTGGAGCCGTCCTTGAAGTCTGGACGGTTCAGCAAAGGAACAGAGGAAACATCTAAACCGAGATAACAGCCTGACATCCTGCTCCCCTTAAGGCCCCCTCCCATCCTGCAAGGGGGCTGGTCTGTCTGGGTAGGCATTGTGAAAGGCGTTGACGAGTTTGGCGAACCTATGGCACGAGTGCCGACTCCGGCACGCGTAGCCCTCTCTGCCAGCACGCACAAAAGACTTTACTGATTAGAAATGCTTGTGATTTAACAGCATATATGCGAACTGATATGATTTAGAATTGATAAGAATTCACATGATTTGGGCATTACTAATGAATATATTATTGGAAATACATATGCCTAATTGAATTATTATCTTAGTGAATGTTTTCTGCTATTTTGGGTTTTGCTAACCACCAGGTACTAGCTGGAGATCTCCTGCTACTATTACAGGTGATCTGCAGCCCATAGAGATCAGTTCACCTGGAGAAAATGGCCACTTGGGCCATTGGACTCTATGGCATTGAAGTCCCTCCACTCCCCAAAGCCCGCCCTCCTCAGGCTCCACCCCAAAAACCTCCCGCTGGTAGTGAAGAGGGACCTGGCAACCCTAGGTTAAATCCATATCTTTCTCCCTCTTCCCCCCACCCGAACCATCCTCCTCCTTCCCCCTCCCTCGCCAGCCTTGGCTCTCGGCTTGTCTGAATGGGTTACAGACCCCTGGGCGGGGGGAGTGCAGGGAAGTGGACTGGGGCTTTGAACCACTCGGTTAAAAGCCCCTGCCACCAAGCTGTGCCCTGTTGGCACTTTGCAATAAATAAGTGGGTTTTGGGTTGCAGTTTGGGCACTCGGTATCTAAAATGTTCGCCATCACTGAACTATCGTAAGGGGGGGAAGCTGATAATTTGTACACTACTCCTCTTCGAAGACACTGAGAGACAGCATGACCTCGCAAGGTTATCTCGTTTCATAGCCTCACAGAAGTTCAGACACCTGATGAAGGCAGCCCCATATCTGACGACAATGGAGGTGAACAAATTTAGAAGAGCTTTCACGTTAGCCAGATGTGGAGCTTTGCCATTGACCGTCCTAGAAGGCAGATATAAAAAAAACTCCTCTTTCCGAGAGAGTTGGCCCGTGCAATGGTGAAGAAATTGAGACCTGCGAACAAGTCTTTTTATACTGCTCTCTCCATCATGAGTTAAGATCTAAGACTATCTAAGAAATTTTAAGAAATAATATAGGGCTACCTGATAAAATTTGTATCCAATGATTACTGGAAGATAGTAGCCCACAAACTTCAAGATGTGTGGCCATATTTTGTGTTGCTATATATAAGGCCGAAATGATGTAATTTACAAATAGGTAAAATTTGATAGATACACATTTTAGAAGCTAGCTTATTTGCCTCTTTAGATATGGGATTTTATTGATATATTTTACTTAGTGGACTCTTCTAGGGCTGCCAATTCGGTTCGGCCCAAACTGAAAATCAACCGAATTTCCCCTGATTCGGTGATTTTCTGTTCGGACGGATCCGAACTCAAAACTGGCGGGCAACCGGGAAGGCCGAATTCAGCGAGTTCGGGAGTTTGCGAATAAATCCGGCAAATTCGCCCCCCCTTCAGGGGAGCCCGCTGAAAGGCACGGGCTGCCCTTTAAACTGATCTGTTCTTCCCGGCCGGGAGGCGCAGATCAGTTTAAAGGGCAGCCCGCGCCTCTCCAGCGGAGCCCGCTGAAAGGTGCGGGCTGCCCTTTAAACTGACCTGCGCCTCCCAGCTGGGAGGCGCAGATCAGTTTAAAGGGCCCCCGCGCGCCTTCAGGGGAGCCCGCTGAAGGGGGGCGGGCTGTCCTTTAAACTGATCTGTGCCTCCCGGCCGGGAGGCGCAGGTCAGTTTAAAGGGCCCCCGCGCGCCTTCAGGGGAGCCCGTTGAAGGGGGGCGGGCTGCCCTTTAAACTGACCTGTGCCTCCCGGCTGGGAGGCACAAATCAGTTTAAAGGACAGCCCTCCCCCTTCAGGGGAGCCCGCTGAACGGGGGCGGGCTGCCCTTTAAACTGACTTGCGCCTCCTGGCCGGGAGGCTCAGATTAGTTTTCAGAGTCACCTGTGCTGCCAATAAATGTGGGGTTGGATGGATAAATTCCCTTCCCCCAACTGGTGATATATCGGGCTGGATCCTGCCAGCTTTTGGATGCTGAAAAAAGGTCCCCTTTTGACCACCCAAAAAGGGTATGCTGAGAATCATGGGACTTGCACATAAAAAAGCCATGTGACATGGGGGGCAGTAGTATGGAGAGGAATTGGATGAGACCGAATGAAAAATGTGGCTGGGTCCAAACCTTTATCTGATGCAAGGAATTTTCCTGTAGACAAGAGGTTGGTTTCACATTGGGCGAAAACGCATGGTCGCTTAAGGTAAAAAATGCATGGTTGCTTTATTCCCTGTTTCAGCCAGGATTCAGCCAGGATCGAACTCACGTTCAGTGAAAACGCATGCATTCGATCCTGGCTGAATCCTGGCTGAAACAGGGAATAAAGGAGGCTAAAACGACCATGTGTTTTTGCCCATTGATTTATCCAGTCACACATTAATCTTTTTTTGGTGAAACATGATCTGTTTATCAAGACATTCATCCCCCCCCCTTTGTTTATAGGAACAACATTTATGTCATCGATCTGGACAAAGAACATGAAAAAGAAATATACTATAGCGTAGTAAGTTTTGTTCTATTATTCTCATGTCATGGCACTGGAAAAATGAATAATAAATGTGGGGGTGAGAGAGACATTCCAACCTTGTTCATAATATCTCAGTGATCACAAAGAACCATACTGGTGGGTGTTAATGGGATGCCATGTCTTCTTCTGTATAGTACTTTCATTATTCCAAGTACTTCACACATTATCAGTGGAAAAACTAGTAGGATCCAACCAAAACAGTTTACTGATGTGTTTTATTTTTTAATTGCCCAATTTCTCTTGTTTTTGACTGTGTCAAGTGAGCCTTTTTAAAAAAAAATATTGAATAGATAACTATAAAAAATAAGTGAGCATTTTCAATCCATGGACTCTGCTAGATGATTTAGACACAGAAAATGAACAGCAAACTTACAATAGGTTTGTAGCCAATGACTGGTGTTCTTTAGGAGACTGTTCTCTTTGAAATCCTACATAATGGGTCAGATCTGGCCAGTTATTTCGTGCGTTCTTTCCTGATTTGCAGCCTTACTGCAGTCCATGTCTTACATGACTTTTCTCCATGCAGTTCTCATGATCACTAGCATAGCTTCCTTGGGTGGTCAAAGGGACCACAACAGAAAAGCTGGTTGGATCCAATTCAAGAACTTCTTGGTTGTAATTTATTTACTTTATTATTCTTGTAGGGAGTGAAATGGAATCCCAGTGCTAGGCAAGAAGCAAAATGTCTATCACTTGGAAAAACGGAGGTAATGAATTTTAATTTCTCTTGCAGCTGCTCACCCGTTAAGTTTTTTTACTCTTCTTTAAGAAATGTCTCTGTGATTTGGAATGGAAAACACTGTTTCCTACTTCAACAGTTACTGCCCCCTCATCAGCACAAAGTAGAAACCATTGGATTGAATCCCACCAGCTTCTCCAATTGGTGGTGGAAAATGCCGTCACATTGCAGCTGACTTATGCAGCTGACCCTGTAAGATTGCCAAGGGATGAGATGAACAAAGGTCATTTACTATTTCCTGCTCCTATATACTAGTATGGCCCCAGGACCTGATATGTAGTTTCCATCCTGTGGAGCTGGGGTCTATGCCCAGTCCAAGACCACCACCACCCCAGTGTCTCCCTTCCCTCTTTCTTCAGTAAAAAAGCTGGTAGGAGCCAACTCATCATTGCATACATTATTACCCTTCTACTTGTGGAAGTCTCATTCTGCACATGGAAGGTTCCTCCATGAGCTGTCCTGGGTCTCAGTTGGAGTGCAATGTGATGAAACGTTGAGTCATCAGGCATGCCAATATTGTGCATGTTTTGGAGTACTTGGGAGTCAGTAAGTTGTACCAGCCAAATTCATTACTAACCCTAGCAATGGAATCTATTTTTACGTTAAACTTCAGTTTGTTTGATGAAATTATGTTTCTCTCTCTCTCTCTCTCTCTCTCTCTCTTTTTTTTTACCCAGGAGGAATGTAATAACTTTATTAAGGTTCTCGTGCAAAAAAGTGAGACTGAAATATTAGTTTGTGGGACATATGCCTTTGAGCCAATATGCAGGTATCATAAGGTATGAACATTATTAATAAAGCATAAAACATCCCTGCACTTTGCATACAGAAGGTCTCAAGTCAATCTCTAGTACCTCAAATGAAAAAGGAGCAGGTATTTGATTATATGAAAGACCTCAGATTCTAGAGAGCTGCTGCTGGTCAGAGCAGACAATACTGATTATGTGTATTTCTTTTGTTTTATTAGCCAGAATACAGAGGAAAGAGTGCCTTGTTGAGAGAACTTGCAAAAGCACTCCCAAAGTTATTGTAATGTTTTCTTTCTCACATGAAGGTATAACACATGAACACATGATGCTGTCTTACACTGAATCAGACCTTGGGTCCATCAAAGTCAGTATTGTTTACTCAGACTGGCAGCAGCTCTCCAGGGTCTCAGGCACAGGTCTTTCACATCACCTACCTGCCTAGTCCCTTTAACTGGAGATGCCGGGGATCGAACCTGGGATCTTCTGCATGCCAAGTATATGCTCTACCACTGAGCCACAGCCCCTCCCATTCTCATTGTACCTTTCTTGGTCATATACAGGTACAATATTAGTTGGGACTTTACTTGTATGGGGCATATGACACGAAAAAAGCATTATATTGAGGGACCTTTTTTCCTACATACCTGTTCGACATAGGCAATTTAATAACACAGTTATGTTCTAGATAAAAGGATTTTCTGTACATACACAGTGTGCTTTCAGTGCTTTACTTTGTTTGTTTAACCTCCAGGGACTAGCTGGAGATCTCCTGCTATTATAACTGATCTCCAGCCGATAGAGATCAGTTCTCCTGGAGAAAAGGGCTGCTTTGGCAATTGGACTCTATGACATTGAAGTCCCTCCCCTCTCCAAACCCCTCCTTCCTTAGGCTCTGTCCCAAAAGCTCCCGCTGATGGCAAAGAGGGACCTGGCAGCCCTATTCTCCAGATTAGAGTCTGCCGCTCTTAATCACTATACCATGCTGGCTCCCGTTTTGGAGTAAGCTAAAACAAAGATAGGAGGACCAGTCCTTTCTATTTATGTCTAAAGATATTTTATTGTTGTTGCTGTTAGATATCGAATCTCAATTTCGAAGATGAATTCACCGGAAGGGGCAGGTGCCCTTTTGATGGAAAGGATCCCAATATTGCATTGTTTGCAGGTAATGAGGGATGGAAACATACACACTTTTCATTTAAAACCAAACTTTATATTCTATCTTTCTTCCCAAGAGTAGCATCTAACAACATATTAATTGCGAACACATCTCACTGAAAGCCCATCAGTACTGACAACGTTAATGGTTGGATCCAGTCAGCTTTTTCACACCATCTCACCCTGTTCTCTTCCTTATTATAGTCTCGGTCCCAGATGGCTTTTGTCCATGCAGGTTGAAGGGTTTTAAGCACTGTGTTTTTTGGGTGATCCAAAGAGACGTCTGTTTTATTCCAGCTGAAAAGCTGCTTGGCTCCATCCCATACGAACAACAGACCACATATATCAAGACCAATACAAATAGTTTCATCTCAAAATCTCTTTTGAACAACAAATGCTTAACTGCTAGTGTGAAGGCCAGCACCAATGAGATCACATGGCTCTCCACAGGATGTTCATCCAAATCCGGGGGACTGTTATAGAAAAAAGGCATGGGAGAGGATGCAGTGTTTTGGCCTAGGATCGGAGAGACTTGGGTTTTAAACCCCACAGTCTCATGAAGATCTCTGGGTGAGCTTGGACCAGCTCTTCTCTCACAGCCTAACCTATCTACTTCGTAGGATTGATGTTAGGATCAAATGGGGAAGAGAAAACATTGGACAAGACACATCTCTAACAGATCTATGGAGGAGGGAGGAAAGTAGGACCGCTACTGGGCTATGTGAGAAACCTGTGTGAAACATCACTGATTGCACTCCACTGTACTTTTCGAATACTTGAAAAATAATCTAATGAACAGGCTCGAACTGTTCACAAACAGTGAACTGATTGCCACACAATTGGTTCCTTGCTTGCGATTGGTGAACTGAACCAGGGAGTAATCGAGTCTCCCTAGTCTGGACCTTACAGGACCAAGGTAGTGGGGACATAAGAACATAAGAAGAACCATCCTGGATCTGACCAAAGGTCCATCTAGTCCAGCATTCTGTTCTCAAAGTGGCCAACCAGCTACCTTGGGGGCAATCATTGGTGATGGCTTGCTGTCACTTCAGGAAAAATGCCTTTTTAAGAATTGCTAGAAAGTATATGGTAAAACCTTAGAATTTCTGGCGATTCCTAGAGAGCACTGACATCATTTCTGGGTTTTCTCTGGAAGTTTAATCACACTGTTGGCTCAATGGCCATTAAAAAAAAAAAAATCCTGCCACTTCTCCGAGCACAGGAAGATTGTTTTTGAGCAGATCTGTGACTCATTTAAAATGTGGATGATTATCGTATATCAGTTATTAAATAAATGCATTGTGCACAGTTAGAATAATTTGGATTCCCCCCCCCCCTTATCCATTAGTTATGGATAACTTTTCAGTCTCCAACAATTAGCATCCTCATAGTTGTTAAACTTAAGCATTATATCTGGAGGCTGCTGTACTTGAAATAACATTGAGTGTGAGCCTTAAACTGTGATGAAGTAACTGCAGAGTTTCCACTGGGGCTTGAAGTCAAATTTAAATTTCCAGACATCACTGGGATTGTAGATAGGCCACACCATCTTGTGTGACTGAATAATGAGGCATACATAGTTCAATATGGAACTATGCTAAATATTTCAGTCCTGATATATGAAATCAACTGAAATACAGGCTATTCTTTTAAGTACTACCCCTTTGGCACTCTACAACATTTGAAAATGAGGAATATCAGGTGGTATCCTACCAATGGACTCAGCTAAATGCTCTTAAGATTGCAGGAGGAAGGAAAGCGTTAACAGGTGTTGTTTTTAATGACCCGTTCCTTTGATTGATATAGAAATGTGATTGTACTCTCTTTTTTTCCTCTCTCTCTCTTTCCATTCCCTTCATTTACAACTCCAATCCCAGATGGAAGTCTATATTCTGGCACAACGAGCAACTTTCGAGGAACGCAACCTATCTTTCAGCGGACCCTTGGAGATCTTCCGCCTTTGAAAACAGCTGATCAAGATTTCAACTGGTTTTATGGTGAATGAACTAGGAAGGAGAGGGGAAAGGCAGTAATTTTGATTAGACATTTGAATTTGTATATGTCTGTAGGTGTCATCAAGTCACACAAACCATAGGGTTTTCAAGGCAAGAGACATTTGCCATTGCCTGCATCTGCATGGGCTGAGAGAATTCTGTGAGAAATGTGATTGGCTCAAGGTCTCCAGCAGGCTTCATGTGGAGGAGCGGGGAATCAAACTTGGTTCTCCTGATTAGAATCCACCACTCTTAATCATTACACCATGCTGGCTTTCAGCTGGCCCTAGACCAGGGGAGTCAAACATACGGCCTGTGGGCCAGATCCAGCCCCTTGAGAGTTCTTATCCAGCCCACAAGCCAGCTGAGGAAGCCATCCCCCCACTCTCGAAATAGGCTGATGAGGCATGGCCTGGCCCGACCAAGTGATGTTTATGACATATCCGGCCATCATAACGACTGAATTTGACACCCCTGCTCAAGACATTTATAAACCTTAAGAGCTACCAGGGTAAGATCTAGTATACCCATTTTTAATATGGCTATTTCATTACACTATGGAAAAGATTTTATTTATTTGTTTATTTGCTTGTTTGTTTATTTATTTATCTATTTATTTATAACCTTCTCTTTTTGCTGCTTTTTCACCAAAATAGGATACCCAAGGCATAGGGTTGCCAGGTGCCCGCTGGTGGTGGGCAAACCCCTGGTAATTTGCCCCTCTGCACGCCGACCAGCTGAGGGTCGGCGGGCAATAGTGCACGCCCTTGCCGATGCGACACTTCCGTTACTGGAAGTGCTGCGTTGGCGTGCGCAGGCGGAAATCTCCTGTTGAAGGTGAGGGGGGAACTGGCAACCCCACCCACTGTGTGTGCGCTTCAAGCAAGCACACAGCGGTGCTTTGAAGACTCCATGCTATCTTTGTACTCTACAAGCCTGATCTACAAGCTCTCTTTGCACTCTACAGGTTTCTGCAGCTGTGCTGGTTCCATTGGCTCTTCCCTTGACAATTTTAGCTATATCAAGGTTTTTTAAGGTATAGAGCACTCTACAACCCTACGATCCAGTAACAGAACTGCCATATCTTAATGGGGAGGAGCTGTGACTCAGTGGGGGAGCATCTGCTCGGCATGCAGAAGGTCCCAGGTTCAATCCTCGGCATCCCCAGCTAAAGGGACTAGGCAAGTAGGTGATGTGAAAGACTTCTGCCTGAGACCCTGGAGAGCTGCTGCCGGTCTGAGTAGACAATACTGACTTTGATGGACCCAGGGTCTGATTCAGTATAAGGAAGCTTCATGTGTTCATGTGAACTGAAAGGGGTAGGTGTGGCTGAAGAAACAGCAGTCAGCAGCTGGAAAGAAACACAAAGTTAGATGAAGATGAATTGTAGGAGTCTATTTCTGGAGTTTTGTTGTGGAGTGGGAGATTTTGTGGCCCTGTAGGAGGGCATCTTTGATTTCACAGAAACGTTGCTGAGATGTTAGTAATTACAGCTATTATTATAAATACACCCCCAGTAATTTCTCTTACAAATAGAGCCAGTGTGGTGTAGTGGTTAGGAGTGGCGGACTCTAATTTGGAGAACCTGGTTAAATTCTCCACTCCTCCACATGAGTGGTGGACTCTAATTTGGTGAGCTGGATTTGATTCCCCTCTCTTCCACCTGAAGCCTGCAGGGAGACCATGGGCTAGTCACAGTTCTCTCCGAGCTCTCTCGCCCCCACCTACCTCATAATGTGTCTGTTGTGGGGAGAGGAAGGGGATTGTAAACTGCTTTGAGACTCCTTAAAGGTAGAGAAAAGATGGTATAAAATCAACTCTTCTTCAAATGATACCAAAAACTTACTGGCTGTTCCCTTACCAGTTGTTCCCTCATTGCTGGCATCAGCCAGAGCCTGTTTCTTGTCTATTGTAGTTTCCACTCTGCAGAATGAACTCCCTGAAGAGTTTGGGGGTTGGGATGCTGTATAGATTGAGTTGCATTGTAGATTGCAGTTAATTTATATGATGAGGGATTATTTTATTTTGGACATTTTAAATTGTAATTAGAAAGCTGGCTTTGAGCCTCAAGGAAAGGCGGGTAATAAATGTTTTAACTAATGCATTTTTTAGGACATTAAGCATCTGGCACCCCACCCACCAGATCCACCAATGCTTCTGAATCTGCCTGTGCTAAAAAAAAAAAAAAAAAAAAAAAAAAACTTTTTAAAATGGGTATTAACTTTAAACTGGAATGTATGTTATATTTTGCCCTGACCTGGATGGCCCAGGCTAGCCTGATCTCGTCAGATCTCAGAAGCTAAGCAGGGTCAGCCCTGGTTAGTATTTAGATGGGAGAACACCAAGGACGTCCAGGGTTGCTGTGCAGAGGAAGGCACTGGCAAACCACCTCTGTTCGTCTCTTGCCTTGAAAACCCCATAAGGGGTCACCGTAAGTCGGCTGCGACTTGACGGCACTTTACACACACACACACGTTATGTTTTGCTCAGATTTGTTGCCCCGCTTAATTTGATTTCTGATTGCTTTTATTGGCTGTGCTTATTGGCATGATTTTAAAAAAAAAATTACTTGGGTTGTTTATTGCTTTCTCACAATATCAATCATGCATATCAATGTTTTGTTTACTTTTAGTATTTTATATCAATATCAATATTTGGTTTTATTGTTTTCAATGTTTTGTTGTTGTTTTTGTTGTTGCGAGTCACCTGGAGCAGATCTAAAAGAAATCTAAATAGATTTTAGAAATAAATCAATAAACATTCATATTTATATATGCCTGATCGGAACCTTCTGTCTTATTCATAGATCCTCGCTTTATTCATGCAGTGGATTATGGCAACTACATCTATATCTTTTTTCATGAAGTATCACTGGAATTCAGGACCTTTGGTAAGGTAAGGGACAAAATCATTATCACAAACTAGGAACGCTGTTGAAATACCAGCCATACAGTAACAATGGCAAAGTCATTTGGAGAAGGGGGCCTTTTTGCATGGGCTCTTGTTGTTGTTGTTGGTTCTGGCTCCATAGTACTTTGGTTTATCCCCTAATTTACATGCACATTTTTGTCTCTTTAGTTTTTACGCCAGGTTTTTTTTTGTCTCCTTCCCTTTTTTCCTGTTGTTTTTTTTTTAGACCATTTTTACCCCAGTCTTTATCCAGAAGCCAATTTTAAGGCACCTTTTCTCTCGTTCATAATGTTTCTGTCTGTTCTCTCTGTCCTGCCCACCTCGAGCCCACTTTTTGATGATTGTACTATCATCATCACTCCCTCTCCTCCCCCCTGTTTCATTTGTGGGTTTTTTTTTTAAATCCCTGTAGTATTGATATATCGATGTACTGTTGTAATGATGGGAAGTCTCAGTTTTCATTTTTAAAAAGTAAATATTTAGCCTCTTTCCTTGTGGAGATATCCCTTAATGAGAGCCAGTGTGGTGTCATGGTTAAGAGCAGTGGAATGTAATCTGGAGAACCAGGTTGGTTTCCCTATTCCTGCACATGAAGCCAGCTGGATGACCTTGGGCTAGTCACAGTAGGGCTGTTGAAAAAAAAATCAGTTTAAATAGGTTTCGGGTTTAAATGACCTTTTTCAGCGGCACAGCCTCACTGTTCACTATGGGGAATTTCCCCCTTTTTTCATGTATTACTTTTTTAAAAGGCTGGGAAGCCTCTGAGGAGGCTGCATGGCTGCACCGCTCCTGGGCCCCTCTGCTCCACCCCCTCAAGGAATTGGCTGCCTCTCAAGTATTCTCCTTACTACAACCCCTGTCCCACAGGCTTTTGCCAATGAAGGTCACATAATCCCCAATGTAGACATTTTGGGTGGTCAAAAGGGGACCCCACTTTTCCTTTTAATCAGCCCCAAAAGCTGACCCCGCTCTTCATTTGTTTTGCACATTAAAAGAAAAAAATGGAATGTATGTATGTATAAAGTATTATACACTGTAATTTCTATCTTTGTATTGGTGGCAAAAAAAAATAGTAAAAAAGCTTCTGAGAAATCCTTTTTTAAAAAACAAACAAACAGATGTTTATATTCTCTCATTTCCCCTCCCTTTGTTCATTAAGGTAATTGTACCCAGAGTAGCTCGAGTTTGCAAGAATGACATGGGAGGAAAGAGAGTTCTCCAAAAACTGTGGACTTCCTTCCTGAAGGCACGAATGATCTGTTCAGTCCATAGTGATACCCCTTTCTATTTTAATGTACTGCGATCTGTTACAAACGTTGTCCAAATCAAAGGTCGGGATATTGTTGTGGCAGTCTTCACCACTCCTACACACAGGTAACTTCTACAGGAAACTTTCTTCCTCATTGTCAAACAATCTGATGTGTGTGTTTCTCCTGTCTATGTGGCCATGTTGAAGAAAAATGTAATACATTGTACTTAACCCAGTTGCTATTAAATACTAAGGCATATGGGCAGCAGACCAAATTTTAAAGTGTGGTGAGTAAACCAACAAACTAAAACCTTGTCCTGCTTTATAGTAAAATGACTTGTGTGGGGAAGTAGGTATCAGCCTAACAGCCCAGACTATCCATCTCTTACCAGAGCTTGGAAGCTAAGCAGGGTCAGCCACTGTCAGTACTTGGATGGGAGGCCACCAAGAAAGCATGGGGTTGCTGTGCAGAGGAACGCAATGGCAAACCACCTCTGCTCATCTCTTGCCCTGAAAACCCCTTGGTCCTGGGGTCACCAGAAGTTGATTGTGACTTGACAGCACATGATGATGATGATGATGATGATGATGATTAAAGAAGACTCATATGCTACCATCTTTTGGAACTCAAGTCTTCCTCCCCTTATTCCAACTGGAAATATTTACTTCTCTCTGTTCCTAGCAGAAGAACCAATTTGCTGTTAATTATATTTTCTCCTCACTGCCCTCCCCCTACTGCCACAGCTATGTATGCCCCGACACCAAAGATCTTCAGTAAAACTGCTACGCAAAAAATGGTCCATGGAAATATATTTGTTAATGCCAACAGATTTCTCAAAATCACACACCGTATGACTTCCATTGGGCTTGCCTGTTCATTAATAAAAGGGAATCCTTGAACTGTGTATCCCTCATTTCTGGAGCTGTTCCCATTAGTTATTTTCTCTGGAGCATCTTTTGCAAATTCAGATCATTCAAGAGAATCTAGACTCTTTAGTCAAAAAGGTAGAGTTGGAACCAGTCAGCTTTCCCCACTCACTCAGGCTCAGTTCCCCTCCTTGTTACAGCTCCCATCAAACATGGCTTCCGTCCATGCAAGGCCCCTTGATAGCTCAGCACAGCTTTTTTGGTGGTCAAAGGTGACATCTCCTCCTTTTCCCATCAGTAGAAAAAACTGATTGGATCCAACCAACATCATTATATTCCATATTTTCCCCTCTGAACTCCCATTTCCCCCTCCCCAAGTGCTCAAGTCTGGTGATACTTTTTGCTTTAAGTGTGATTTTTGCGATGGTCTTTGCAAGCAGATGCTAAATGTATAGAAAATACCAGGATTAGAGCTACATTTTTTTGGAAGGGGGGCAAAAGTACAAATCGACGCCCCCCATATATATATATATATATATATATATATATATATATATATATATATATATATATATATATATTCTTTATATACTCTGCTGCTGCCACTACCCCCCTCTGTGTGCTGTTGCCCCCTTGCCCCCACCCCTAGATCCGGCCCGAAAAAATATGTGTAGTACATTTGTACTTAACTGAAGCCCATCTTCTGTGCAAGGCAATACTGGATTTGCTCCTGCCAACTCTCTCATTCAGAAATTTATACGAAAATCCAATGATTTTCAGGGTCCCCAAGGGATGGATAGCAGCATTTCCCAGGTTCAACTTCTTGGTTAAGGTGCATCGATGTGCAAATTGCATCCGCTCTAGTTTTGAGAATGCAAATGGCGATATCGGGGGGACTGTGAGTTTGAATGTTAAATGTGTTAAACTTAGAACATGAACTTCCAACTGGAAAATGGGATGTGACTCTCAAAATTCAGTTATCCTTTGCATTATGAGTTCTCAGAATATCTCACAATCTTGTCTCATTTCCTGATTCAAGTAATATGCTACAAATTTTACTTTTTGGAAAAAAATCTGATTTTTTAAAATATATTTTTGTCAAACCCCGCTCATCTAAAGAGCTCTGGGTGGCATACATGGTTCCCCACCTTCCATTTTATCCTTCCAGCAACCTGTGAAGTAGGTTTATAGAGAATGACTCACCCAAAGACATTGACAGGAACTGACTGCCCAATGGTACATCTAACATGCTTGAATAGGAGCAGGCCTTTATAGTCACTGCTCAAAGACAGAATCAAGTGAAATGTCTCCTGCATAATCATCATGTTTCTGAATTTATATAGATATATAGTTATAGCTGTGAGCTCTGTGGCGGAGAGTGGTAAACTGCAGTACTGCAGTCCAAGCTCTGCTCACGACCTGAGTCCGATCTCGATGGAAGTTGGTTTCAGGTAGCTGGCTCAAGGTTGACTCAGCCTTCCATCCTTCAGAAGGTCGGTAAAATGAGTACCCAGCTTTCTGGGGGTAAAGGGAAGATAACTGGGGAAGGCACTGGCAAACCACCCTGTAAACAAAGTCTGCCTAGTAAATGTTGGGATGTGACATCACCCCATGGGTCAGGAATGACCCAGTGCTTGTTCAGGGGACCTTTACCTTTTTTACCTTTATAGTTATAGCTGTAGCTTTAGTTGTAAATGAGAATGTGCTTCACTTGTAACTATTTCTGGGAATTTTACATTGTAGCATCCCTGGCTCTGCTGTCTGCGCTTTTGATATGAGTGATATTGAGAAGGTATTTGCTGGGAATTTCAAAAGTCAGAAGGACCATGACACAGTATGGACATCTGTTCATCCAGAGGATGTGCCAAAACCCAGGTATTGTCTGTACAGTAATGCAGGGTGCTTGGTAGATTTCACAGAAACGGAAATTTAGTATGCAGTGTAAATACCAGAAAGTTATCTTTTGCAGTTATCTAAGCAGAGTTACATCATTCTAACTCCACTGAAACCAATGGCTTCAAAGGCTGTGGTTCTGTTTCTGTAATACAAGATACCAAAGCAAATGTCAATTAGGTGTATATGTAAAGTTAAGCCAAATAGATTTATAAGTCGCTTGACGAATTTGCTCATAGGCAATAGTGGAAAGTTATGCTAGGTTATATGGCAAACTAACTTGGATTCTTCTATGGAATACATTCAGGCAATGGTATGGGGGAGCCATCTCTCTCTGCCCTCCCCAGCAAGCTGGCTCAGGACTGGTAACATCATTTAAAAGACATAGAATAACATTCAATAATACATAACAAGCCAATAAAACTCTAAACCCCCCAACCTGATGGTGCACTAGTTTATACGGTAAGTGCTGTACAGGTGGCACCCCTTCAACCTATATTATTCCCATATTTGGAGGAGGGATGGGGGGGGGAGGCCAGTAAAGATGATATCAGTGGCTGTCCTCAGTTGTTGGCCTGGTGGAAAAGCTCTGCCTTACAGGCCCTGAGGAACTCTTTTAAGTCCCACAGGGCCCTGATGTTACCAGGCAGAGCATTCCACCAGGCTGGAGCCAGGGCAGAAAAGGCCCTGGCTCTTGTTGAGGTCAGCAGCAAACTCTTAGGGCCAGGGATCACCAGTAGGTTCTCATCCACCGATCTTAACGTCCTCCGGGGGTATACCAGGAGAGGCATAGTTTAACACAGGGTTGTTTCCAAAATTTGCGCTATTTGAAATTCTTTCCAGATGTTGGAGCTCTGAATTATCTGGTTTTATTTCTAACATAGCACAACTCTTTTAGGGATTCATACATTTCCCCACAGCTAAATTCAAACGATGGAAATACTAGGCACAGAAGAAACCAAAGACACTATTATGTATTGTGGGTAACACCAATACATAACAGACTGGATCCACATGCTGTTGTATACTGTGTTGTTGCAATTATTTATCTCCTGAATGTTTCTGCTGGGATGTCAAATATACGGCCCTGGAGGCAGATCCGCCCCCTTGGGAGCTTTTATCCGGCCCGTGAGCCAGCCAAGGCAGCCACCGCCCCCCCATCTCGATCTAGGCTGATGAGGCATGGCTCTGCCCGACCAAGTGATGTTTATGTTATATCCAGCCATCGTAACAAATGAGTTTGACACCCCTAACTTAGAGGCTGTTCAGGTACCCTCATGCCTTATAACAAGTTTTTTTTTTTTAAAAAATGGTTTATGTCAGATATCTGTCCTGAATAGGGATGCCAGGTCCCCCCCTCTCCTCTGGCGGGAGGCTATGGGGCTGAGGTTGGGATTGCATGCGCGCATGCGCATCACTTCCTCTTTACAACCAGAAGTGCCGCCTCGCGAGGGGCCTTATACCTCATAGTTTGAGTGGTAAAGCGGCCCTTTACCACTCAAACTAAGAGTTTGAGTGATATAAGGCCCCTCGCGAGGCGGCACGTCTGGTTGTAAACCAGAAGTGGCATGTGCACCGTGTGTACGAGCGTGTGCACTTTTGCCCAACGACCCTCAGGTGGTTGGCGGGCAGAGGGGCAAATTGCCGGGGGTTTGCCCGCCACCACCGGGCACCTGGCAACCCTAGCCCTGAAGTAGTCAATAATTGCATTTTTTTTCCACCCATTCTTAGGCCCGGTACCTGTGCTGGCTCCAAACCCTTTGAAAAGTACAAATCCTCCACTGACTTTCCAGCTAAGGTTCTAGTTTTTAAGAAAATGCATAATCTCATGGATGAAGCAGTGCCATCAACTTCTACCAAACCCTGGTTTCTAATGACAATGGTCAGGTAATTATCTCAGCACCAGATTACCTTGGTGTGTTATTTAGGAGGCTGAAATCCCAAGTTAACTTTAGGTTTCAAGCCCTAAACTGGTCTAGCCTGTTGGGGGAAAAATAATGTTTATTTGGTTTTATTTACTACATTTTGGGCCTGCCTTTTTTGCTGAGACTCAAAAGATGGATTACAATTTTAAAAATTTGATCAGAAGCAAGGACCTCCAATGAACAAAATAGTAGGACTTGGCTTGTGTGTGTGTTAAGTGCCGTTAAGTCTTTTCCGACTCATGGCGACCCTATGAATCAAATGTCCTCCAAAGTGTCCTATCCTTAACAGCCTTAATTTGATTTTCTTAATTCTCTCTTCTGACTGGTTTCCTCATTTTAGCAAAAATCCCTCTTTTGAAATCAAAAGTGATTGTTTTGAACTTACTTTGCATTGACATGAATACTGAATAATAGCTCTGTGACTACTGTTTCCAATCAGTGCAATGTCTGCATCTCTTGCCAAGTCTCAAGCCCCACTCAGAACTATCTACAGTTGTTACACATCTAGCTGGCTCTATGACCAACAGCCACAATGTGTGTGTGTGTGTGTGTGTGTGTGTGTGTGTGAAGTGCCGTCAAGTCGCAGCCGACTTATGGCAACTCCTTTTGGGGGTTTTCATGGCAAGAGACTAACAGGTGGTTTGCCAGTGCCTTCCTCTGCATAGCAACCTTGGTATTCCTTGGTGTTCTCCCATCCAAATACTAACCAGGGCTGACCAACAGCTACAATGCACCATCATTTATTGTGTATAGAAAGCTTGTTGTTATGGCATGACCTGAGCACATTTTTGCCCAATCAATGTGAGTACTGGTGAAATAACTCAGAGTTACAAACTTTTCCCATTTTGGTCACCTCCCTTATTTCCCTCTCAGGAGGGAGAAAGTACACCCCAACGTTAAGTAATCCTTAGGGCCTGGTGTCTCCACCCAGAATGGAGGGAGCTTCTTTCCCTAACGTTTTTGCGTAACTACACATTTGATTAACAAGTTAATGTAAGGGTCACCAATTCAGGGGTCTCCAAACTCACTGAGCACATGTTGGAATTCTGAGAACAGTTAGTGGGGGTAGGGTTGCCAAGTGCCTCTTCGCCACCACTGGGAGGTTTTGGGGGTGGAGCCTGAGGAGGATGGGGTTTGGGGAGAGGAGGGACTTCAATGCCAAAGCGGCCATTTTCTCCAGGTGAACTGATCTCTATTGGCTGGAGACCAGCTATAATAGCAGGAGATCTCCAGCTATTGTAATGGTGGTCTAATGTAATAATTAAATGGATAATATTCTCATTGCAGATATCAAATGACAAAAATTGTTATAGATACTTCTGCTGGGCCAAGAGAGGACCAGATTGTGGCTTTCCTAGGAACAGAGCAGGGCAGAGTTTTAAAGGTCTGGGACAGGTCAGGAGATGGTCCTCTTCTGAGTGTCAGCATTTTGGTCGAGGAAATGCACGTTTACAAGCCTGACAAGTATGTATCATTCATTCTGTTTCTTTAATATATATATATATATATATGAGGGGATTTACATCACGGTCTTGTGAGAGCCCCATTGTTCTTGAAGCCTCTTTGTTCATCATTTATGGCATTCTACCATGATTACATATTATTCTATTCAGCTCTGTATATTAAAACCCAAAATTGCCTTTATATATACTCTGTTGGTTAAAATACACGGTGGATTATAAAACTAATTTGAGGATTATAAACTGATCAACACAGGGCTGTAAACTCGTGGATTATCAGTGTTTCTATTTTTATGAGCCAAGAAAATGGTTAGATCTGAATTTTCAAGCGCACGTCTTGTTGTTTTTATGTTATTTTATTTTTGTGTGGTGCTGTTTTTATGGATTTAAAATCTGTTATGAAAGATGTGAGCACTCCAAATTCCTAACCGTGGATTGCATTGAATCAGCTTTTAAACTCAATCCTACCTAATTGTCCTCCTCACTATAGTCCCCATCCTACATTGTCTGTGCAGGTTCCATGATCCCTAGAATAGCTTTTTGGGGTGGTCAAGGGGAGTTCTCCCTTTTTACCATTGGGAAAACTGGTTGGATCTAACCCCAATTTTGTAAATCTACAATGCAAAATAGTAGAACACTATTCCTATGCTTCCCATCCCAAAATGTCATTTCCCTTTCATCTCCCAACAAATAGCTCACCATCTTAGAAAGCAGACTGCAACAGGGCTACTCAGAACTATGTCCCATTTCAACCAATGGGAATCACTCCCAGGAGAGTGTTTTTAGGATTACAGTCTTATTCTGTTTCATCTCCAGTCATAAATATATGTCACTGGTAGTTAGCAAAATGAAGGAACAAAAAGGCTCTCAATGAAAAAGTTATAGAAATGAAAATAACAATGCTAGTTTTTTAAAAAAAAAAATATTTGTACCTCTGCAGTGATATGCCTGATTTTTTAAATTGAAAATATCTATGCCTTTTGTATTATGCTTACTTTGGAATATTTCTGTTACAATCAAATTCTCCATCATTTATAGAACTGTCTTCTCCCCCCCCCCCCAAAAAAAAAAATCAGGTGCAATGATAATGGTGAGGAATATCTAAGTATTGTGAGCATGGAGCTGGATAAGCGATCTGGTGCCCTTTATGTAGCGTTCCCAAACTGTGTTATAAAAGTTCCACTTGGAAGCTGCGCACTTTATGGCAGGTGCAAAAAGTAGGTATTCCTTATCCACTCCTTTCTCAAAATTACCACCAAGTATTGATGGCACATGCAAAGAATTCTGGAATGACCATTGTATGTCTCCTTCGATAAGGTACTGCATAGCTTCTAGAGATCCATATTGTGGATGGGTGAAAGCAACTGGAGAATGCAAACAGCTCATGATACTAGATGTACTAGATAGGTAAGTCATCATTGGCACTAGTGGATACCAAGGGGAGTCCTATGTAGAGTTACTCAAGTCTGGTGTAACTCTGTAGAGTGTTGCACTTTTAGTATTGTCGTTGCTTAGATATGCTATGGTGCCAGAATCTAGAATGAGGATATGAAACCCAAGCATCTGGGTTGAATGAAGCTTTATTAATGACTAATCTATATCAATTGATACCTTGGCCTTTTGAGTGAAGTTTGTTGCATAACAAGCAGTTTACCATTACTATCAACATTGGGGCAAGTCTACTCCGGCTCCCAACTTGACCAGCATTCCTGCTTGGTTTATACTAAAGGTAAAAGGTAAAGGTCCCCTGTGCAAGCACCCGGTCATTCCTGACCCATGGGGTGATGTCACATCCCGACGTTTACTAGGCAGACTTTATTTATGGGGTTGTTTACCAGTGCCTTCCCCAGTCATCTTCCCTTTACCTCCTGCAAGCTGGGTCCTCATTTTACCGACCTCTGAAGGATGGAAGACTGAGTCAACCTTGAGCCAACTACCTGAAACCAACTTCTGTTGGGATTGAACTCAGGTCGTGGGCAGAGCTTGGACTGCAGTACTGCAGCTTACCACACTGCACCACAGGGCTCCTTGGTTTATTCTAGTCTGCACATAATACAATGCTGAGAGTATAAAGTCTTATCTCTCTCCACCGATATGCTACTCTAGCAACTAAGAGTTTGGTTATTGGTAGGGTTCCCAGCTCCGGGTTGGGAAATACCTGCAAATTTGGAGGGTGGAGACAGAGAAGGGTGGGGTTTGGAGAGGGGAAAGCCAGCATGGTGTAGTGGTTAAGAGTGGTGGTTAGGAGTGGTGGGCTCCAATCTGGAGAACCAGGTTTGATTCCCCACTCCTCCACATTAGTGGCAGACTCTAATCTGGTGAACCGGGTTGGTTTCCCCACTCCTACACATGAAGCCAGCTGGGTGACCTTGGACTAGTCACAGTTCTCTTCAAGCTCTCAGCCTCACTGACCTCACAAGGTGTTTGTTGTGGGGAGGGGAAGGGAAGGTGATCGTAAATCGGCATATAAAAACCAACTCTTCTTCTTCAATGCCATAGAGGCCAATAGCCAAATCGGCCATTTTTTCCAGGTGATCCGATCTCTATAGGCTGGAGGTCAGTTGTAATAGCAGATCTCCTGCCACTGCCTGGAGGTTGGACATCATGAGAATTCTGTTAATAGAAGTTTAATAGAATTCTCATGACGTCTATGGTGGTTAACAAACAAAGGTACGTGGATCGAGGAAGCCTTATCTTGAAGATGAAATGGGAAGTTATCTAGAACTCCCATCATCTCTTCTCAGCCTTGTTGGTCATAGTCTGGCTTCATTACTTCATTGTTATTAGTTTCACTTATACACAGAGAAGGAACTTGCATTAGTTATATCAAGACTATTGTATGGACAATTATACTTGCTTGTACTTTTAGTTACAGAACAATACCTGGAAATATTATGCTTACCTTCTTATTTTTGCTTATTATGCTTATTTGCAGGAAATTCATTATAAATTTTTTGCAACATTGTGAAAATTGGCATGTAAACTTTTGAATATGCATTAATATAATACAAATTTATGTAATTTTGAGATATAATATTTTGGCAATCATGCTGTTAATTTACTTGATTTGTTAGCCACCTTGTTGGTCCTTATAATGAAAGAAAGGCAGAGTATAAATTTTGTAAAATAAATTAAATAAATAATAGTTCCTGCCTACCCACAAGTAGCCATGAACCCATCAACAATATAAAGCAAGGGGAACAAAGCACCCCTCACTTAACAATTTGGAAAAAGCCCACCCCCATTCCTTTGTGGACCCTTAAAAGGTGACCAGCTTGTTCTGGATTGAGAGCAAGCGTGGTGTAGTGGTTAAGAAGTTGAACGACAAATTCCAATCTGGAGAACTGGGTTTGATTCCCTGCTCCTCTACGTGAGCAGCAGACTCTAATATGGGGAACCAGATTAGATTCCCCACATGCAACCTGCTGGGTGACCTTGGGCTAGTCACAGTTCTCTCCAAACTCTCTCAGCCCCACCTAGGGTTGCCAGGTCCCTCTTCACAACCGAAAGGTTTTTTTGGGCAGAGCCTAAGGAAGGTGGGGTTTAGGGAAGGGAGGGACTTCAATGCCATACAGTCCAATTGCCAAAGTGGCCATTTTCTCCAGGTGAACTGATCTCTATGAACTGGAGATCAGTTGTAATAGCAGGCGATCTTCAGCTAGTCCCTGGAGGTTGGCAACCCTAGAGAAGAAGTATGTAAGGGTTCCTGCTCAAACCCAGTGGGTCTCAGCTCAAAACGATGATCTACCCCAGGGGAGTCAAACTCAATTGTTATGAGGGCCAGATATGACGTAAATGTTCCTTGGTCAGGTCGGGCCATTCCTTACCAGCCCAGATCGAGACTAGGGGGTGATAGCTTCCTTGGCTGGCTCATGGGTTCGATAAGAGCTCTCAAGGGGCTGGATTTGGCCTGTGGGCTTTATGTTTCACACCCCTGATCTACACCTTTACTCAGACCTCAGACAGACACAGCAAGGAGTTTTGCTCACCCATGGTGTAGTGGCTAAGAGCGGTGGGTTTGGAGTGGTGAACTCTGATCTGGAGAACTCGGTTGATTCCCCACTCTTCCATATGAGCGGCGGAGGCTAATCTGGTGAACTGGATTTGTTTCCCCACTCCTATGCACGAAGCCAACTGGGTGACCTTGGGCTAGTCATACTCTCTCAGCCCCACCTACCTCACAGGGTGTCTGTTGTTGAGGGAGGGGAAGGGAAGGTGATTGTAAGCCAATTTGAGTCTTCCTTAAGAAGTGGAGAAAGTCGGCATATAAAAACCAACTCTTCTTCTTCCTCTTCCTTCCTCTTCCCTCCTCTTCCTCTTCCTTGGCTCCTCTCTCCTGTGGCTTGGTAGCAGAAACCACCAGGCAAGGAGTCCAGGACTTCCATAACTCCCTGACAAATAACATGAATTTGAATAGTGCGAGCATTAACAAATTAACTAGTTTTTGCCTGCATCTTCCTTTGATACTTGTGATTCTGAAGTAGTTGGGTTCTTTAAGCTTTGCATGCCAAAATTCATACTGTTATGTTTCTTATGTTTAGACGAGACTATGAACAGGACTTGGAAAACGGTGATGTAAGCGGCATGGATAACTGTTAAAGTAAGCCAAGTGTTTGTTTGTTTGTTTGTTTCCCCTTTATCATTTATTTAATGTCAGCTCTTTGTTTTCACTTCTTCTAACTGCAATTACGTTGCAAACAGGACAATCCAGTCCCTTCATTTCCGTCATCTCCAGACTCTCCAGCTCAATACCACTATGATGCTGAAGGATGCCTGCTAGACTGGAAGGGATCTCCTTGACTCATCTGAAAACACAAACCCATGTGTATCCATCTCCTTCTGCAGTCACCAAGACAAGAAGGCATTGGTAATCATATTTTCCTCCAATGGCATCTGAAATGACAGTGGGACAGCTGCTTCATCTTGAATGTGCCACCCATGCCAATAAAATTCCCTCTTTGCTCTCTAATGAAAAGCTTATCAAAGGCAGAAAATGCAGAAAGTAAAATTACAAACCATAAATTTGTTTCTGGCTGTTCAGTGGTTAAGAAAACCACACGGAACAAATGTGAGCACGCAAACCTTCGACGATTTGGAGGACAAGGCTGGAACTAGCATCAAAAGATGCTGAGAGGAGTTGAAGCTTTCTTGTGATAGAATGCATGGAAGTCCTGTGATTCATTTAAACTACAAGTTCAGCAGAAGGAGATAAATCTCATTCAAGTTATTGGTACCGTCTACAAGGAAGTTCCCCAGTAGGCAGTAGCATAGTGATAGAACTTTAGCTTTGTATGCAGAAGGTCTCAGCTTACATCCCAGGCATCTTCTGTTCAAAGGATCAGGTGATGTGAGAGATCTCCACCTGAGACCCTGGAGAGAACTCAGAATAGACAACAGTGGCCTTGATAGGTGAATGGTGTTTGTGTGGACAATAATCTGGGCTGCTTCCATTCATTGCTGCTAAACAAAGTTACCCTTTTCGAAGCCCATTGACTTCAATGGACTTAGAACAGTGTAACTCAGTTTAGGATTGCATTGTTGGTTACTTAAAGGTAAAGGTCCCCTGTGCAAGCATCGGGTCATTCCTGACCCACAGGGTGACATCACATCCCAACGTTTACTAGGCAGACTTTGTTTATGGGGTGGTTTGCCAGTGCCTTGCCCAGTCATCTTCCCTTTACTCCCAACAAGCTGGGTCCTCATTTTACCGACCTCTGAAGGATGGAAGGCTGAGTCGTAAGTAACTGAGTTGGTTACTTAAGTGTCACTAAATATTACTTTACAACTGTGGGGAAGTAGCAGCATTGTAAGGTCTTGGGTTGGTTAGAAGGGCCATCCCCATTCTTCTTAAACAGCAGTACACATTCCCACACACACAAAGGAAGCTAGTAGTATGGAAGTCGCATTTAATTAATACTACTTAATTAATGAATTGCTCCTTTGGAGCAAAAGGTGCACGATCCCAATTGGTAGCCTCCTAAAATTGAAAAACAACAGCAGCTGACTGCACATCTTCAGGAAGTTCTGTGGTAAACATGAATTTCTGCTACCTGCAACCTTACTCTGGAAGATTCCGTGAGGATTGATTTTTTCTTTTCACATGGATGGCAGCCCACATCCAGGGTTAGCTCAAGGTATTTTTGCCATCCATAGGAGATCCACAAGAGCTCACCTTCCTCCCTTGGGATAGAGGTGCAGGACATTACCTCCCTGATCTGGCAGCCAAAGTTTGGGAGGAAGGTAAGCCCCAGCAGCACTGCTAATGCCAGTGAAGATTATTGTGAACCCAGAGATAAGGTCCAGGAAGACATGATGACCATAAGCCATGCCCACCTCCTCTAGGGTTGCCAGGTCCCTCTTCATGACTGGCAGGAGGTTTTTGGGTTGCAGCCTGAAGAAGGCGGGGATTGTGGAGGGGAGGGGCTTCAATGCCATGGAGTCCAATTATCAAAGCAGCCTTTTACTCCAGGTAAATTGATCTCTATTGGCTGGAGATCAGTTATAATAGCAGATCTCCAGCTAATACCTGGAGGTTGGCAACCCTAACCTCCTCCTTCTGCCCCATTGCCCTAGTCAAATCATGGCACCCCAAGCCAAGTGACATTGGTCACTTCTGCTGTGTGCTAGCCCTAACCTGATAAAAACAGTGGTAATCTGAAAATGAATTTTGTCCCAGTTCCTGTAATGCTGTGTGGATCAGTACAAGTAGACAGCAGTGGAGGCAAATTGGTGAGATGTCTTCTTCTGGAGTTTCTGGAGCATTTGACAAAGGGACAGTTCCACTTTCCTTGTATTATTATTAATAATAATTTATTGGACTTTTGGGCCACTCTATCCCGGCGAGCCAGGCTCAGAGCAGCTTATAACATAATTATACAGTTACAAAACCAATGCAATATAACATCAGTTAAAATCAACAGCGCAGTTCATTTCTAATATCCCAGCAATAAATGAAAAGGGGAGGAAGGAAGAGAAGGGGGCCCAGTAAGATGGGTAACTGTTGCTGTCCTCAACCATATGCTCCATGGTATAACTCTATTTTGCAGACCCTGCAATTAATTATATTAATCAATAAAATCTTAAGGTAAAGGTCCCCTGTGCAAGCACTGGGTCATTCCTGACCCATGGGATGATGTCACATCCCGTCATTTACTAGGCAGACTATGTTTACGGGGTGGTTTGCCATTGCCTTCCCCAGTCATCTTCCCTTTACCCCCAGCAAGCTGGGTACTCATTTTACCAACCTCGGAAGGATGGAAGGCTGAGTCAACCTTGAGCCAGCTACCTGAAACCGACTTGCATTGGGATCAAACTCAGGTTGTGAGCAGAGCTTGGACTGCAGTACTGCAGTTTACCACTCGGCACCACGGGACTCTATATAATCTTACTTGGAGTAAATTACAGAGCTACTGAACATTGGTTGCCGAGCAGAATACTTTTTTGCATGAACCCTTTGCGAAGGCATGGAGAATATTCTAGGGAAAACAACAGAAGAGCCAAACAGTTCTTTCTTTACCTGTCAAGAGAAAGAAGGAGAGGGCAAAATAGGGAAGAGTGACCCAAAATTACAGCACAATGCAGGATGAGAAGGGATTGTTTTGCAAGAGGAGGAAAAGGTTAAGGGATGAGGTTGCAGTTTACATGACCTTGCAACCTAGCTGAAAATAAGCAAGGATGTGTGTGGTCACTGCCCAAGTGGGAAACTTCCTGGGAATTCTAGGAACACGGCCTTGACCTCCAAGTTAGGATATGTAAAAGCAATAGATAAGTAAATTATCAGAAAAAATGTAGAAGATAAAGCAGGCTGATCCAATGAGCATCCATACCTTGCAAGCTGTGGCGACTCCCATAATTAGTCCTGAGAATCAACTTAATCTGTTCTGGTTTTCAACATACTCAGCACCCTTATTTTCAATAAAGCTTCCATACACTATTTTGGTATAGGCGGCTTGCTTTTGTAGTTTATGAAACAGAAATGTTCTTTCATATTCTCAGGGAAGCGGGAAATGGTTATTCTAAGGGCCAACTACACGTTATGCATTTTGGCAAGCCGGGTCCAGGTTTACTGGACCCAACTCACGTTCTCTGCAAACACATAGCAGTATTCTGTGCATGTGCATCTCCCAAAGGGGGCTATTTATTTCCCCTGGGGCTGTTTCAGGTTGGGAAAAGGATGCAAAGGAGGAGGCAGAAGACCAGGGGAAAGCAAGTCAGGTCCAGGAAATCCAGAGGCAACTTTCCCAAATTCATAATGTGTTGTTTGGCTCTAAGGTTAGGCAACAGGATAAAATCTGCTAAAATACGGTAGTCACAGTTTTCCTTAGGGATGCTGCTGCATTTCTTATCCTTGCTATTTTGATCTGGGAGGGGAGGAATCTCAATTTTGATTTCTCTTTGTAGGAAGCAAAGCTGTGATTCTTTATTCTCACAGTTTTCCTCACATCAAATTATCCTGTGAAATGGGTACTTTTTTCCAGTTGCGGAGCATGAAGTACATTTTTTACTCTGCCTTCCCTTCCAGGAGATCAATGCACTATACTTTGTTCTCTGACTTGTTATCCTCACAGCAACCTTGTGAGGCATGGCAGGCTAGGATGAGAGACAATGAATTGTCCAGGGTCTCCCACCAATGTCATGACACTGGGGGGTTGAACCTGGGCCTCTACAATCCTCTTCCAACACTAACCACTACACTGTAGTGGCCCTGGATATGTTTTCAGTTGGGCTATTTTTCCCATTTTCAATTCTTTATTTTATTTTTTAAAAGGGATTTTTTAAGCTTTGCAGCAGCTGGGAAACCTCTCTGGAGGCACTGTGATGCTGCCTCAGCATTGCCCCTGGCCACTGCTTCGGTCAGGAATGGGATGTGATTCTGGATTCCGATAAAGATTTCAAGCTGTCTCCTAAGCTCGGAGATGTAAACTATTGGCCCAGACCAGTAAGCATTGTGCTAGTTCCTTCCCTGCTCTTGTGCAAGAGAAAATGAGGAATATGGACTGCTTGGTCATCAGGCCTTCAGGGGACATAGGGTCCTGGGGACTGTATCCTCCCGATTCCACCACTTCCAGTGGCCCTGTATTCAGATAGAGGCTTAGAGTTCTTAAAAGGATGAATGCAAATTCATGTCCAGTAGAGGGCAGCTAATTTTACCAGCACCCTGATGCTCAAAGCACATCCCTATTATGTGGGTGCACATGTCAGCAAATACACATTATAAACACAATGTGGCCTCTTGTTAAGAAAGACATAATTCCACACTACCTTAATCATTATATTATATGAAACAGACAGAATTTTTTTTTTTTTAAACTTGATGGTGGTGTTGCCAACCTCCAAGTGGAATATATACAAAAAAAATACCATGTGCTAGAAGAAGGTAGTAAGAAACACAGGAACAGCATTGAAGGCTAACTAGAAATATAATCAATGCCCAAAGGCAATGAATGACAAGAATATGAAATGTGCAATCGCATAATCACAAAAAGGCACAAAAATCAAGGAACAGGACAAAGTCCCGAAAAATAAGTCCACACTATTGGTGAAGCGCTCAAGGCGAGGTAAGTGTAGCTCCACTCAGGGTGTGAACATCTACCCGAGCGCAGGTGCAGATGGAATCGGAAACGTCCAACGGCGACTGGAACAATAACAAGGATCACGAAGGTAGTGATCAGATAGAAGAATCCCCAAGATGGGAACCCAGTATGAATCCCATTTCACTATTGCTTTGTCTATCGGAAATTAGTCGCAATGTATGAAAATCTATCACATTGCTAGGTGTATATACACGCTATATTCAAATGGAAAGCTGTTTGCCTAACCCTAACCCTAGCCTCCAAGTGGAGCCTGGAGATTTTCTGGAATTACAACTGATCTCCAGACTACAGACAGAAGTTCCCTTGGAGAAAATGGTTGCTTTGGAGGGTGGACTCTATGGCATTATATCCTGCTGAAGTCCCTCCCCAAGCTCCATCCTCCACAGGCTAGTCTGATCTTGTCAGATCTCAGAAGCTAAGCAGGGTCAATCCTGGTAGGTACTTGGAAGGAAGACCACCAAGGAATACCAGGATCCTGACACAGAGGCATGCAATGGGAAACGACCTCGAAATGTCTCTTGTCTTAAAAACCCTGCAGGGTCAACCATAAATCAGTTGCGACTTGCTGGCAAAAAAGCCAAAATAAAATTAGTTAAATAATATGTGGATTGCACCTGGTTCCTTTCACATGAGGTTTTGTTTCTTTTACACTAAGTTTAAAAAATCCCTTGTAGTTCAACGTTTGCCTGGGGCTTTCAGGTTAACAATACCGAGGTGAGTATGCACTATATAACTGTAAGAACTATCTGCAAGGGAAAAAAATCTGGTTGGATCTAGCCAGTCTTTTCATCCAGGCTCACCCAATTCTCGTTGTTAGTTCTGCCCCCATTAATTTAACCATGCAGTTCCCAGCATAGCTTTTGTGGAATCAGACCTTTCTTTTTTACCAGCAGAAAACCTTGCTGGATCCAACCCACTATCTACCTCCATCCAAAATATCTCTTCTGATTTTCCAAAACACCCTTAACAGAGGAAATACGTTCTACTGGAATATGTCATGCATTTTAGAGCCAAGTATTCACTAGAGTCACTGGAAAAGACAGTCATGTTAGGAAAAGTTGAGGGCAGCAGGAAAAGAGGAAGACCCAACAAGAGATGGATTGACTCAATAAAGGAAGCCACAGCCTTCAATTTGCAAGATCTGAGCAAGGCTGTTAAAGATAGGACATTTTGGAGTACTTTCATTCATAGGGTCACCTTGAGTTGGAAGCGACTTGACAGCACTTAACACACACACATTCACTAGATTCCCATGGCAGTGATCTTGGGTTTTTCCATAATGTTATTTTCCTTCAAACAGCAGCCCTGGATGCCATTAATAATTTGCCTCTCCTTCTTTGTAATCAGTTACATTGGGGCACACATTTCTCAGAGGGTTAGAAAAATCTTAGGGGAACCAAACTGAAAACTGTCCCACAAGATTCATTAGAACATGAGTGTTTGTTTCCTTTTAATAGGGGCACATACATTCAAATCAAAGAGAACAGAAGACATTAAATAACAGGAGGCAATGAGGTCTTGCAGTAGCAACTGAGATTCAAAATGATACGGAAAAATATAATTGACTTGTTGAATAGACGCCTTCTTATTAAAGAAACAACTTCCAGGTTTCCCCTACCATTCTTAGTACTGAAGATTCTCCTTTCCTGAATGGGATCAAAGAATGCCAGTTGGCCTCACCTTCTTATCACCCTTTTAGTTGAAGATGGCATGGATCTAAATGGTACCACATACCAATTACCACAGACCAAGTCCAAGCAGAGGTGAGATTTTTTTAACCTCAGCACAAAAAAGAGTATTGGGCTCCATGGGTTGGGTTTTAATGAGGAAGGGCACCACCACCACAAAACCCCTATCTTTTGCATGCATCATATCTCCCCCACTCCCATTCACACATGCACCCTCATTTCCGTAATCTCCTTCCCATACCTTAAGTTATACCAATATCCAAGGCACTCTCTATGTAAATTTGGGAGGAGAGGGGTTGTTCTGCCCTTTGAACACATGAAACTGCCTTACCCTGATTTAGAGCACTGGTTTATCAACATCAGTATAATTTACTTTGACTGGTAGTGGCTCTCCAAAATTGCGGGTAGAGGTTTTTCCACACCACATACTAACAGATAATAATTGTGTGCCCTTAAGTCAAAACCAACTCATGGTGACCCCAGGACCAGGGGGGTTTTAAGGCAAGAGATTAACAGAAGTTGCTTGCAATTGCCTTCTGAATCTTTTTAACTGGAAATGCTGAGGATTGAACCTTCTGCATGCAAAGCAGATGCTGTACCACTTAGCCACACTCTCCACTGTTCTAAGACCTGGAGTCAAAGGCAGAAGCTGTCCACCTCCCCAGCACCTGGCAGCACTCCCCCCCCCCATCTGTCAAAGCTTAGCCTTAAAGATGAGGTGAAACCCATAACACCAGCTCCTTTGGTACCCATCAAAGTGCTTGTTGGACTGCCTTTCAGGGTTCAATCTTCTCACTGATCTCAGCAGGGCAGAATTTGAGCCTGACCCAGTGTTTATTTTGCTGGATGTTTGTTGTGTTCAGCCTCGTTGCATTAAGCCATTGTCTTTGCTGCAGTAATGATGTTAAGTGGGAACGTATGCAAATGCTTCAAAACCTGATGACATAATTCAGACAGCATGCCACACCGTAGGGTTGGGTCCGACCAGATTTTCTGTTGGTGGAAAGGAAAGAAGGGCACCAACACATACACACAAATAAAGGATAAAGGCATATGGGGCAGGGCTGTAGTAAGGAGGAGAACTGGATGAGTTTGAGCAAAAGAGTTGAGTAGGCTTAACCTATAGTTTGCGCTAAAATTAACTTAGAACCCAAATGATGACTTGAGATCACCATAATTTAAAGACAAACCTTGATTTAAAGCTGTATGTTGAATTACTTTTCTTATGTGCTAAGTATTCACCTATGTAGGTATAGTGGCTTCTGGAGACAATACAAAATTTACAACTATGTCTTGCCAGTTCAGACATTGCACCCACAGTATGATGCAAATGATATAGTTCTAGCTTTGGCTTTGCCAGTCAATTATCTTTCCCCAATGGTGTTTGTTTTCAATCAACTTAAAATAAAGGTTGCCTTTTCTTTTCTTTGACCCTAGAAAGCAAAATACATGATGGAGTTTCAATGGGAAAATCAAACCATTACAAGAGAATTCCTCCTTCTAGGATTTGGGGATCTCCAGGCATTTCTGCAGATTCTTCTCTTCTTCCTATTCCTCATCATTTATATCATGACCATGGCTGGGAACATCCTCATAATTGTTCTTGTTGTGACTGATCAGCACCTTCATACTCCCATGTACTTCTTTCTGGGGAATCTCTCTTTCTTGGAGGCCTGCTACACTTCGACCATTTGGCCTAGAATGCTGGCTAGTTTACTGACTGGGAAAAGGACCGTCCCTGTTCATGCCTGCATTATGCAGTTTTGGGCCTTTGGGTCTTTGGCAGCAACAGAATGTTATCTCTTTTCTGCAATGTCTTATGATCGCTATGTGGCAATATGCAAACCCTTGCATTACACAACCATTATGAATAACAAGGTTTGCATCTTGCTAGTGGCTGCCTCTTGGATATGTGGCTTTGTGGAAAATACAGTACTGATAGTCTTTGTGTTTCAATTAACATTCTGTGGCCACAATGAAATAGAGCATTTCTTTTGTGATTATGCACCAATCATGGAACTTTCCTGTACTGACACCCACAAGGCACAGCTTGCATTAACAGTTCTGGCATCTGTCTGCACTTTCCCATCATTCATATTCACCATAACATCATATGTTTACATCATTATGGCCATCCTGAGAATTCCCTCAAAGATTGGACGGAAAAAGGCCTTCTCTACTTGTTCTTCTCACCTTGTGGTTGTTTCGGTCTTCTATGGGACAATCATTATTGTCTATGTGCTACCCAAAACAGAAATGCTGAAACAGCTGAACAAAGTCTTCTCTGTTTTCTATACGGTCCTGACACCCCTTGTTAACCCCCTTATATACAGCCTGAGGAACAAAGAGGTGAAGGAAGCCTGGAGAAGAGTTGTCAGCAAACGCAATATCAACCTACAATGAGATAAGGCATCTGAGAGCCAGAGTGGTGTAGTGGTTAAGAGTGGTAGACTCTAATCTGGTGAACTGGGTTGGTTTTCCCTCTCCTACGCATAAAGCCAGTTAAGTGACCTTGGGCTAGTCACAGTTCTCTTCAAGCTCTCTCAGCCTCACCTACCTCACAAGGTGTCTGTTCTGGGGAGAGGAAGGGCAGGAGCTTGTAAGCCAGTTTGATTCTCCTTAAAAGGTAGAGAAAGTCAGCATATAAAAACCAACTCTTCTTCTTCTTCTTCTTCAGTGATAGACTGCATGGTGCAGTGGTTAGAATGTCAGACTGGGTCTGGGAAACCCAGGTTTAAATTCCCCAGTCTGCCATGGAAGCTCACTCAGTTTCTTTGAGCCAGTCTCTATCAGCCCAGCTTACTTCACAGGACTGTTGTTGTGTGTATAAAATAAATGAGGGGAACACAATGCTGTGAAGTGCTTTGGGTATCCATTCATCAAATTATATGAAGTGGTAGACTGAAGCAATGCATAAATTTCCTGTTAGTTAAGTGAAAGAAAGGGCATGAAATGAACCTAGTAGGGCTGTTGAAAAAAAATTCGGTAAAATTCGGATTTGGCAAAATTCGGCCCATTTTGATTTGGGAAATGCCGAAGTCCAAACTCCCCTGATTCGGATCCATGGAATTCGGCATGCAATTCCAAGTTCGGGAAAAAATTCGGCAGAATAAAGTCATTAAAACACATTCGTGCCTTTCCGTGGCTCCAGGGGGCATTTTTGGAGGTAGAGGTCACAAAATTTCAGTGTAGCTTGAGGGAACCCTTCTTGCAAGAACCCCCAAGTTTTGTTACGATTGGGGCAGGGGTTCCCGAGTTATGGGGCCCGGAAGGGATCCCCCCCATGATCAGCCCATTAGAATGAATAGAAAAAAAATAGACCGTTTGGACTAGGAGTTTGCAAAACCATGCAAAGCAACACGTGACGTGACTTTGGGAGTTTGAAAACCATGGAAAGGGGCAGAGATGTGCTAGCTATGCATAAGGAGCAGGTGGGGGTGGAATTTCCTCTTTTGCATCAGACTCGGGAGTCGGGAGTCTCGGGACCGAACAAATGCATTGTTTAAATCACAATTTGAAAACCAGTTTTGAGCGAGCATCAAAATAGACCTAGCCGATCTAATGAAAGAGGGAAAACCTGAGGACACACAACTAAAGCCCCCCCCCCTCAAACCAGGGAGAGAGAGGCACGAGCAGGCACACACCCCCAGGCAGAACGGGCAACCCCCCCCTCTCAAACCAGTACAGCTCGGCCCCAAATGGGAAATAAACCAAGGAGGAGGAGGCGTGGCCCGGGTGCCGAGCGGAGAGAGACTCACTATCATCATCATTTGTTTATTACGGTCAAAGACCAGCTTGCACAAAAAGAAATATTATAAGTAATTAAAAACAAAATGTCTGAAATTTGCTCAATAAAACGTAAATTTAGTTACAACAGCTCTTGGTAAAATAGTCTGTTTAACGTGGAAAGTCATTATAACAGCTTCTTCTCCCTGTAGCCCATGCCCTGGCACAGAATCTCGCAACCTGATAGGTAATATCTTTAACAGAATCATCTAATAATAAAGTAGTATAGCTAACTCTGTCTCTATCTGGGAAGCTAGACAAAATTGGATCAATGAGCGTTTTACGTATATCTTGATAAAATGGGCAGTGTAATAGATCATGTTCAACTGTTTCCACCATTCCAGATTGACATGGACAGAGGTGGAATTCATAAGGGAGACAGGCATATCTCCCATCAAGAAGAGCAGATGGAAGGGCATTAAAATGGGCTAAAGTGAAGGCTCTCCGATATTTAGGGTGATCTAAGGCATAAAGATAATTTGGGGGAACCAAAAATTTAATACGGTTCTCCACTACTGGGACCGAGTGAGCCCTTGATCTATCATCTTGAAGGGCAATGTCCCAAAGCCTCTGTTTGGCTGTTGTTTTTTCTCCTTGATATCCAAGATTTCATAGGGTTGTAGATAAACCTAAATGTTGGAGTTTGTCCTCAATTAATTTAATCCATCTTGAGGAGAAGAGAGACTCGCTAGCCGCAGCACAGACTCAACTTTACACTTTAAAACTTTAAAAGCAGAACACACACTCCCGCAGAGGCGAGTGGGCACACCCCCCTCCGCAGAACGGGCAAAAGCCCCCTTTGGCTTCCCCCCCACCCACAGAAACTGCTCCCCCCCACGCACAGACTCTGCTTTCCCCCCACACACACACACACAGAAAAGGTATAGAGAAAAAAAAACCAAAATCAAACTGTGTGGATGTCTTCCAGCAGGAGCATGGAGGAGAAGTAAATCTTTAGGCACACACCCCTCGGCATAACGGGCGAAAGCCCCCTTTGGCTTCCCCCACCCACCCACAGAAACTTCTCTCCCCCCGCACACACACACAGACTCTGCTTCCCCCCCCACACACACACACAGGAAAAAATTAGAGAGAAAAGCCCCAAAATGGGTCTTACTGTGGATGTCTTCTGACTCTTCTGTTCCATCAGGAGCAGGGACTGGGAGTCAGGAGGACTCAGGACTCAGGAGTAATCCAATATGATTCCATTTATGCACGGGAGGTTTTGCCTTGGATTTGCTGCTCTCTAGATGCACAGGATTGCAGTGGGTGGATGGGGAGGGACCACATAACTTGGGACCCCTGCCCCAATTGTCACAAAACTTGGGGGTTCTTACAAGAAGCATCCCCTGAAGGTACACTGAAATTGTGGGACCTCTACCTCCATAAATGCCCCCCCCCCGGAGCCATGGAAAGGCGCAAATGTGTTCTTATTCGCTTTATTCCAATGGGTAATTTGGGGGGACCCCTTCTGGGTCCCATAACTTCGGACCCCCTGACCAAACCTTCACAAAGCTTGGGGGTTCTTGCAAGAAGGGTCCCCTGAAGCTACACTGAAGTTTTGGGACCTCTGCCTTCAAAAATGCCCCCTTGGAGTCGTGGAAAGCAGCAAATGTGCACACCCCCCCCCCCACGGGGATCTCTCTCTCGCACAAACAGACACTCTCTTTCTCTCCTCGGGCCAAGCAGCAGCTGGGCTCACACACTCAACCGCGACTGATTGGCCAGAAGAAGACCCAGCTTGGCCACCGATTGGCCGCGGGAGAATGCTGCTTACTAACTGAAGGTTATGCTGCTGATTTGGAGCCCCTGAATTTGCCGAATTTATTCGGTGATCGCCCTGAACTCGCCAAATTCGGCTCATCGTTTTCCCACCTTTTTTTGAATTCGGTTCCATCCGAACTGAAAACCACTGAATCGGGGGGAATTCGGCTGTTTTTCGGTTCAGGATGAACCGAATCGACAGCCCTAGAACCTAGCTAATGAATTATTAGGTGTCCTCCAGGTCAACCCTGGTCAGATTCAGTCATGGGGAAATCCTATTGACCTTGTGTCAGGCTGCTATCTCGGTTTCTGTATTGCCTCTGTGCCTGTGCTGAACTGTCTAGACTCAAGGTCGACCTCGCATACCAAAGCCTGGGAATGCTACTCCTGGGAAAGTGTATTCTGTCTATGCGTTGTTGATGCTTTGTAATCTCCCGCCATTAACTGCCTTATATTATCTTCCAGAAGAGGTTGTTGCTGTTTGCACTGTTTTCCAGTTCTGCGATCCTAGTCCACCTGAATTGTTTATGGAGGTTTTTTTGCTGTCTAATTGGATGGATTTTTATATTCAGTAATCTGCCTTGAATCTTAGTGAGAGGGAGAATATAAATGAAGTTAATACAATAAAAATAAAATAACAGACAACTTGGATATTGCGCACACAAATAATACACAAATATATGTTTCACATTTGTTCCATGTGAGGGGTAAGAGCTAAGAGCAGAGCTTTTTCAACCAATGCTCTGGAACAGTGGAATACCCTGATAAATTCACTTACAACATCCTTTTTACATGTCTCTTTATTCTTTATGGTAGCATTACTTGGTGTTTATTAATGTCTGCTGAGCTGCCTGGTTATGGATAGATCCATGCATGTGCATGCTTGCCTCATGGGAATTGTGGTTTGATGCCCCCCTACAGATAAGTATCTGCAAATTGTTTCATGCTATTTGACTAATAAAAGGAAATGTATGTCAGAGCTTATGGATATATTGAAAACTGAAATGAGCCAGTGTGGTATAGTGGTTAAGAGCTGTGGTTTGGAGTGGTGGACTCTAACCTGGAGAACCGGGTTTGATTCCCCACTCCTCCACATGAGCAGAGGGCACTAGTCGGGTGAACCAGGTTGTTTTCCCCACTCCTCAGTATTTCCAGTTAAAAAAGCTTCAGAACACAATGACAAACAACCTCTGTTTATCTCTTGCCTTAAAACTAGGGCTGTTGAAAAAATAAATTCGGTAAAATTTAAATTCGGGACGTGCCGAAGTCCGAACTCCCCCGCTTCGGATCCGTGAACTACGGCGTGAGATCCGGAGATCGGGGGAAAATTCGGCCCCCCGTGGGCCTTCATGGGGCTTCCATGAAGGCACTCGGGGGCTCTTTAAACAGATCTGCGCCTTCCAGCTGTTTAAAGGGCCCCCACGCGCCTTCAGGGAGGCCCCCTGAGGCACGCGGGGGTGGTGGAACAGATCTGCGCCTCCCGGTCAGGAGTTCAGTTCATTTCGAACTAAAAACCGCCGAATTGAGGGAAATTCGGCTGTTTTTCAGTTCAGGACGAACTGAATTGACAGCCCTACTTAAAAAACCCCTGGTCCTGGAGTCACCATGAGTTGATTGTGATTTAATGGCACACCATTGTTCATCCATGTGTGTGGTAAGACTGGCTGGCTAGCAGGGGAGGAGAGGGACTCTATGGGATTGAAGTACCTCCCCTCCTCAACCCTCACCCTCTTCAGGCTCCACCCCAAAAACCTCCCACCGGTGGTGAAGAGGGACCTGGCAACCCTATCTCACATTGAGATTGATTACCATGGGGGACAAGATCGAGCTTTGTGGAACCCCACAAGGTAGGTCCCACATTATAGAAAACTTGGCCCTGCAGCAACCTTCTGAGTCTTACCCCTAAGGAAGAATTTGAGCCAATCCAAAACTCATTCCTTAATCCCTACTTCCCCCTCCAAATGTCTCAATAGGATGCATGGTCTACTGCATCAAAGACTGCTGATGAGTCTAGTAAGAATAGCAGAGAGGCATCACTTTGGTCTTCATTTATGCAGAGGTCACCCATTAGCACTACTAGTGCTGTTTCCATCCTCAGCTCACCTTGAAACCAGACCTGAAAGGGGTCAGGGCAGATGATTTATCCAGGAAGGCCTGGAGTTACTCTTCAACTGTTTTTTTTTTTTTTATCATTTTGCCCAGGAAGGGCCAATTAGATACCGGGAAATAATTGGCCACATCATTCTTCTCTAACAATGGTGTTTTTAGGGCACAAAGGGAAGATAATTTATATTTCAGTTGGAAATGAGGGACATGGTACCATGTGTGAGCCTTTTTGTGTTTCCAGCCAGTGCACCTCATAATCTACTAGCCCCACCTGTCTTACTACCCCATAGGGATCTTGCCACTGGGTGTGGTGCTTGGAGTGGGTGGGTGGCAGTAACAACCAACTCCCTTGGCTTGAAGTCCCAGTCATATGCCCCTTTCTAACTCCTATTCATCAAAAGGTAGGAAATACTTTGGGGAATAAGAGCATGAACACCGTCCCAGCAGGCTCATTAGGACATGAAGATTTGTTCCATTCTTAAGCAAGGCTGTTAGGGTAGAGGTAAGCGACACTGGGAGTTGCAGCTATCAGATCTAACCAAGCCAACATCCTCCATTTCAAAGATGCCTCTTCTGGGGAAAGAAATAAGCTAGCATCCTTCCCCAGTTTCTCTGCTCTTATTTCAGGTGAGCATCCTTTCCAATATTATTCTTTATGTTAGAATTGCTCAGTCTTTACCATGCCTCTTCTCTATGAATAGGGTTGCCAAGTGCCAGGTGGTGGCAGGCAAACCCCCGCCAATCCACCTGGCTGCCCGCTGACCAGCTGAGGGTCGGAGGGTAATCTGTGCAGGCAGGGACAGGTCACCTCCGGTTCACATCTGGAAGTGCTGAATTGCAAAGGGCCGGTTTCCCATTTGAGTGGGAAACGGCCCCTTGTGGTGTGTTTTACAACTGGAAGTGCCGCATCGCAACAGGCCTTTACCACTCGAACTGGGAATTTGAGCGGGAACTGGTCCTTTGCAATGCAGCACTTCCGGGTGTAAACTGGAAGTACTGAAGCGCTTCCGGGAGTGCGTGACGCCCCCCCCCTCCACTCCAAAAACCTTCCGCCGAAGAAGAAGAGGGACCTGGTAAGCCTATCTATGAATGTCTGAAAAGCCAAGACTGATGATTTAGGCCTGGAGTTACTCTGCAACTGTTTGTTGTTTGTTTTTAAACCATTTTGCCCAGGGAGGGCAAATTAGATGCTGGGCAATAATTGGCCACAACATTCTTCTCTAGTGATTTTTAGGGCACAAAGAGAAGATAATTTATATTTCAAGTGGAAATGAGGGAAATGGTACCATGTGTGAGCCTTTTTGGGTTTCCAGCCAGTGTAACTCATAATCTACTAGCCCCACCTGTCTTACTACCCCATAGGGATCCTGCCACTGGGCATGGTGCTTGGAGTGCCTGTCTGGCAGTAACAACCAACACCCTGCCTCCAACTCCCTTGGCTTGACAAACACTGTCCCAGCAGGCTCATTAGGACATGAAGATTTGTTTCTTTCTTAAGCAAGGCTATTAGGGTCATGGTGAGCAATACATATTAGGGTCGTGGTGAGCAATACATCCTTTGAAATGTCGTGTTGGAGGAGAGTGTTACGGATTCCGTGGACTGCCAAAAAAAAACCAAAAAACAAATCAGTGGGTTATAGATCAAATCAAGCCTGAACTGACCCTAGAAGCTAAAATGACTAAACTGAGGCTATCGTATTTTGCTCACGTCATCAGACGACAAGTCACTGGAAAAGATAGTCATCGTAGGAAAAGTTGTGGGCAGCAGGAAAAGAGGAAGACCCAACAAGAGATGGATTGACTCAATAAAGGAAGCCACAGCCTTCAGTTTGCAAGATCTGAGCAAGGCTGTCAAAGACAGGACATTTTGGAGGACTTTCATTCATAGGGTCGCCATGAGTCGGAAGCGACTTGACGGCACTTAACACACACACAAGAAATATTGGGAGTGGCAGCTCTCCAATCTAATCAAGCCTACATCCTCCATTTCAAAGATTCCTCTTCTGAGGAAAGAAACAAGCTAGCATCTTTTGCCACTTTCCGTGCTTGTATTTCAGGTGAGTATCCTTTCCTATATTATTCTTTATGTAAGAATTGCTCAGTCTTTACCGAGCCTCTTCTCTATGAAAGTCTGGAAAACCAAAACTGGGTTGGAGCCTACTTGTTTTTCTGATAGTGAAAGAAGGGAAAGATCCCTGTTTTGGCCACAACGAATGCTGTACCAGGAATTGTGGGGTCAACACGGACAATAAACTTTATAAATTAGGACATTTGGAGATGAGGATGTCCCTTGGAATGCAGACGGAACATATCCTATCATTGAAAAATTCATTTCCCACGGGCCCTATGTGCTGAATAGGGTTGCCAACCTCCAGGTGGTGGCAGGAGATCTCCTGCTATTGCAACTGATCTCCAGCCGAGAGAGATCAGTTCCCCTGGAGGAAATGGCGGCTTTGGCAATTGGACTCTATGGCACTGAAGTCCCTCTCCTCTCCAAAGCCTGCCCTCCTCAGGCTCCGCCCCCAAAATCTCCAGGTATTTCTCAACCCGGAGCTGGAAACCCTAGTGCTGAATCAGAAAACAACAACAATAATTTTTTACACTAAGGTGCTGTATCTGATTCAGCCAGTGTAGTGTAGTGTAGTGGTTAAGAGCGGTGGACTCTAATCTGGAGAACCGGATTTGATTCCCCATTCCTCCACATGAGCAGCGGACTCTGATCTGGTGAACTGGATTTTGTTTCCCCACTCCTACACATGAACCCTGCTGGGTGGCCTTGGGCTAGTCACAGTTCTTTCAGAACTCTCTCACCCAACCTACCTCACGATGTGTCTGTTGTGGGAGGGGAAGAGAAGGCAGTTGTAAATCGGTCTGAGATTCCTTAAGGTAGAGAAAATCAGGATATAAAACCAACTCTTCTCTTAATTACAAATGAAAGAATGCTATAGACTAGATCGGAGGCATTCTGTCGCTGTATACAGCTCATCATCTGTAAGAGCCAGATGTTGTGTCCACATGCTGCTAAAAACAGCATAGAGCATGGCTTATTATTTCTGCAGGTACCTAGAAGTGAAAGAATGCAAATATTTTTGGGAACTCTGTGGCTGCAATCTGATTGATTCAATTTCCTCATTGTCAACCTTAAAATTTAGTAATTATCCTGCCCAACACAATCAATGAAGATATTGTTGGAAACTTTGGACGATTTTGGAAATGTATCGGGATTTAAAGTTAACCAAGAAAAAACAAAGACAATATTTAAGAATTTATCAGAAATAGAACAACAGGAATTTATATCATACACAGGTTGGGAGAAGGCTAATAAGATCAAATATTTGGGAATCTGGATCTCTGCAAAGAATAAAGACTTGATAACCAATAACTATCTTAAACTATGGGACAAAATAAAAACTGATATGATCATTTGGTCAAATAAAAAATTGTCACTTTTGGGACGTATATCAACAGTCCAAATGAACATTTTACCAAGGATGCTTTTCTTATTCCAAAATCTGCCTATAATATCACATATTAAATACTTTGATACCTGGAGGAAAGACGTATTAAATTTCATCTGGCAAGGGAAAAAACCGAGGATTGCTTATAAACATCTGGTGGACTCTAAAGTTACAGGAGGTTTAGCACTACCTAACTTTCAACTTTATGCTGAAGCGGCCGCTTTAGTATGGCTAAAGGACTGGACGAACTTATCCAATTCGCGTTTGTTAGATCTTGAAGGTTTTAACAATATAAGTGGATGGCATGGCTATTTATGGTATGGTAAAATTAAGATACAAGCATTATTTTGTAACCATATAATCAGGTCCTCCTTATTTCATATATGGATGAGATATAAACATATTTTTGAACCAGTAACAACGATGTGGATATCACCTCAAGAAATGTTGACACTACGCCCACTTAGATTGGACAAATTTATCACCTACCAAGAGTTAATTAAATGGGAAGGAAAGAAAAGCTCACTAAAAGACTTTCAGTTACTTAAAGACGATTTACAATGGCTTCAATATCATCAAATTAAATCAGTATTTACACAAGATATGAAGAATGGATTCTCTAAAGAAAAATCGCCTTTTCACAGGATGCTATTAGATAATAATACTCAACTGATTTCTAAAATGTATAATCTTCTTTTAACAATTTATTGTGAGCAGGAAATAATCAAACCAACAATGATTAATTGGGCTCAAACTGTGGGACATGATATTGCCCTAAACAAATGGGAAAGACTATGGGCGAAAGACCTGAAAGGAATAAATGCGCAATCAATTCGAGAAAATATCTATAAAATGATGTATAGATGGCATTTAACGCCTAAGAAGATTGCAAAGATCTACAAAGTGACATCCCCTAAATGTTGGAAATGTAATAAAGAAGTTGGTTCTTTTTATCATATGTGGTGGACTTGTGACAAAGCTAAGGACTTTTGGGATATGATTTATAATGAATTAAGACTAATAGTACAAAAAAATATACCCAAAACACCAGAAATGATGCTATTAAGTATGATACCTGATGATTTGTTAAAACACAGGATTTTTTTGATTTACGCGACTACAGCTGCAAGACTGCTTTATGCAGCAAAATGGAAAGGGGCAGACACTCCTGGGAAAAAAGACTGGACTATGAAAATGTTTGAACTGGTGGAAATGGCAAAACTTACAGCTATTTCAAATCAAAAAGACAATGTTCAATTTATGGAGGAATGGGAGGCTTGGATGAAATATTGTGAATATGAACTAGGACTGGGGAAAATGGAAAAGTACCTTTTAATCTGATCTAGATGACATTGTTAACATAAAGAAACGTAATCAATTATATTGATAGTATAATGTGATTGAAATCTAATTGAGATATAAGAATAATTAAGATCAGACCATATCACGATGGGATAGAATACTTTATTAAGAGGCGGACGGAGGTGATGGGGAAGTCAATAAATTTTCCTTTATTTTTTATTTTTATTTAGCACTTAAACAATTATAACAACATTATCTATGATTTAGTTTTTAATACTACGTATATTGTTGTTTGTTAACATGGAAAATTTATATTATAAAAACCAATAAAATTTTCAAAAAAAAATTTTTTTTAGTAATTATCCTGTAGTCATTACTTTGTCTTCTTGGTGTTCAGCTGTAGTCCTGCTTTGGCACTTTCTCCTCTAATTTTCAGCAGTAGTCGTTTCAAGTCTTTGCTATTTTCTGCCAGTAATGTAGTATCATCAGCATATCTGAAATTGTTAATGTTCCTCCCCCTAACTTTCACTCCACCTTAATCTAAATCGAATCCAGCTTTCCTAATGATATGTTCTGCATACAGATTAAAGAGATAGTGAGATAAAATACATCCTTGTCTTACACCTTTGCCAATTGGAAACCATTCTATTTCTCCATATTCTGTCCTAACCATGGCCTCTTGTCCAGAGTACAGGTTGCACATCAAAACAACCAGATGTTGTGGCACACAGATTTCCGTTAAGACAAAAGCTTTGCTGTAACTGAAACACATGCTGATTTTCTTCTGAAATTCTCTTGTATACTCCAGTAACCAACATAAATATGCAATATGATCTCTAGTACCTCTTCCTTTTCTGAATCCAGCTTGAACATCAGGCAGTTCTCGTTCCATATATGGTAACTGTCTTTGTTGTAAGATTTTGAGCATCATTTTACTTGCATGAGAAATTAATGTGATGGTCCGATAGTTGCTGCAATCTTTGACATCTCCTTTCTTGGGAATTGGAATGTAAATTGATTGTTTCCAGTCTGTGGATTGTTTTGTTTTCCATATTTGTTGGCATATTCTTGTCAAGATTTTGATGGACTCTGATTCTGTGGTTTGGAATAGCTCTATTAATATCCCATCTGCTCCTGGTGATTTGTTTCTCCCAGTTGTTCTTAGTGCAGCTTTCACTTCACTTTCTAAAACTGTAGGTTCTTCATCAAAAGATTCTTCTTGGAAGGAATTGTGAAGGAAAAGCACCCTGCTTTCCATCTATAAAACACTGGTTCAGGCTTCAGGCCTAGTATTCACTGATATTAAACTTTGGCAACATTAAACATTGGGGGGCCTGGAATAACAAGCTAGCCTCTCACAGATCTCAGTGGAATGTGCTTTCGATTTTGGAAGTACTCCTTAAGGTCTTAAGGTTACAGATAAACAACTGCCCTGACTTTACAGCCATTGGGGGCAGCACCAAACGATTTATCTCCTTGACAACAAATGGGCCATTAAACGTTATCTCTGAGTTTGAATCTTCCCAGGTGCCTCGCATAACTGCAGGATGCGAGTCAGCGGTAACACCCATGACGAAGAGATGACATGACAAATTAATTCAGGGTTAATTGACATCCTCACCATTTTATTGGCTAAGATGGCCATAGGCCGGTAAGATGGAGGGGATAAAATGAGCCTTTTTGGATTCAGAGATTATGGAAGCTTTTGGGATGTGCAGGCGCATCCTGGGGCTTTTCATCACTTTTGCTTTATCCCATAGAATGAATCTATGCTTGACTGAGGAGACCAGCATGCTGACACCCAGATGCTAACTCCTGGACTGTGGTAACTCTTTTGCATATCCAAAAGCTTTATCAATTTGCCTGATTGCCTAAACCTAAGCCAATTGCCTTTCTGATGAAATGTGTAGTTAGATTACTGAAGCTTTCTTGTTTTATATGCTAACCTGCCTCACGTAACGTTTGTCTTTCTGTAACGAGCACAAACCTTTGAATAAACTTTTAGTTTATTATATTTGATGTGTCTAGTGGTTTCTGTGGTTTTCCAAGCCTGAATCCTAAGTGCCTAGATTGCCTTTGCTCATGCTATCTTTTGTGTAAACCTTTTGGACAGTGTGAACCACTCTGACCAAGTCTCAGCTTGGCAGGGGAGACTCACTCTGTATTTGGAGCTTGGCAAGGGTTGCTCTGAGCCCTTTGCCTGGAGGCTCAACCTTTTGACTCAGAGCTGGTGGCAGCGATCCGTTCAGCTCAAGGCGGAAGCCTGGAGTTTAACGTTTTGTTTTGCAGATTACCCCAAACCTAAACAAAGCAGACCCAGCTGGTGGAGACTGGCTGGAGCTCTCTTTGACAGGAATCTGTCACCCTTTAATCTCTTCTGTATAGTTTTTCAGTATATTGTTCTCACCTTTATTTTGTCCTGTTCAGTTAATGTATTTCTGTTAATCATTCAGCATGCCTAACTGTGCTTTAAATTTCCCTTTGATTTCTTAGATCTTGTAGAACAGATCTCTTGTTCTTCCTTTTTTGTTGTTCTCTTCTATTTCTTTACAATTATTATGATAATAGTTTTCTTTATCTCTACGTGCAAGTTGCTGGAATGCTGCACTTAGAATTTTGATTCTGTTTCTGTAACGTTTTACTGTTGCTTCTCATCTATCTTTAGCAATTATAAGTTTCCTCAGTCATCCATCAAGGTTTTTCATTTCTTTTGGCTACAGGAATAGTCTTTGCACATTCTTCCTTGATAATATCTCTAGTTCCCACCCATAGTTCTTCCGGTTTACATTCACTTGAACTTAGTAATGCAAATCTGTTCTTAACATGGTCTTTAAACTTTTCAAGAATGTTGCTTAGATTGCATTTTGGCGCAATGAATGTTCTGGTGTTTTTCTTCAGCTTTATCTTGATTTTCGATATTAACAATTCATGATCTGTACTACAGTTGGCTCCTGGTCTTGTTTTAGCAGTGAGAATTGAGCTTCTCCATCTTCCAATTACGTAATATATTTGACTTCTATACTGGCCGTCTGGTGATGTCAATGTGTACAATCATCTATTTGGTTGCCTGAAACATGTGTTTGCAATGAACAAATTGTCTTCACAGAATTCTATGAGTTGTTATCCTGCTACATTCCATGCTCCTAGCCCAAATAAGCCAACAACATTTGATTCTGCTTTGTTTTCTACTTTCGTGTTCCAGCCACCTATGATTATCAGTACATCTTGTTAAGGTGTGTGATCAATTTCTTCTTGTATAAAAACTTTCAGTTTCTTCCTCATCAGCATCTGTAGTTGGGTCATAAACTTGAATGATGGTTATATTGATAGGCTTTCCATGAAGTCTGATTGATATTATTCAGTTAGACTTTGCATTATGGCTCCTGACTGCCTTTGCTACATCTTGCCTCATTATTAAAGCAACACCGTTTAATATTAATATTGACTGCATATTTTGTCTTTTCCCATTAGATCCAACCATGCAAAAACTAGAGCGGAGAAATGAAACTGTCATTACAGAATTCATTCTTCTAGGATTTGGAGACCTTCAAGGGATACATATCCTTCTCTTTTTGGTATTTTTAGTAATCTATATCATGACCATGGCTGGGAATCTTTTAATGCTTGTGCTAGTTGTAACTGATGAAAACCTTCACACCCCCATGTACTTCTTTCTGGGCAACCTATCCTGTTTGGAGACCTGCTACTCCTCAACCATCCTTCCCAGAATGCTGGCAAGTTTCTTAACTGAGAACCGAAGTGTTCCTGTTACTGGTTGTATTGTGCAGTTATGGGCTTTTGGTTTCTTAGCGACAACAGAATGCTACCTCCTGGCTGCTATGTCTTATGATCGCTACGTAGCAATTTGTAGACCCCTGCGTTATTCAGCTCTAATGAATCGCAAGGTTTGCCTGCATCTTGTGGCTGGGTCTTGGATTAGCAGTTTTGTGGAGAACACCATCTTGTTAATGTTTATACTACAGTTAACATTCTGCAGAAACAATGTGATTGAGCATTTCTTTTGTGATTTCACTCCCATGATGAAACTAACCTGCAATGACTCACGTTGGGTAGAACTTTCATCAGCTACTCTGTCCGCCTTCTGTACCTTGCCCCCATTTGTTTTAACTATCACGTCGTATGTATATATAATTTCTGCCATTCTTGGAATCCCATCGACCACAGGGAGGCAAAGGCATTCTCTACTTGTTCTTCTCACCTCACCGTAGTGACCATTTTCTACAGTACCTTCATCATTGTGTATTTGTTGCCAGGCACCAAGGAACTCAGACAGCTGAACAAAATTTTCTCTGTCTTTTACACTATCCTGACCCCTCTGATCAACCCCCTCATATATAGTCTGAGAAACAGAGAGATGAAACAATCCATGAGGAGAACTACCAGAAAGTGTGCAAATTACATTAGACTAATAGTTCATTGACCTCAAGATTAAGAAAGGTCCTTACATTGAAGCTGGAAGGCCTAGGACATTGTCATATTTCTGAAGACAAGTAGGGCATATAAATAGTTTAAAGACAAATAAATGTAGCATTGAATAAGAAGGAAATAATATTTGAAAGATGCTAAAATATTTCTATTCAATCTGTCTCTATTTTCTTCATTTCATGTTTTATCACAGTTGTATCTGGGGTCGCCATGAGTTGGAGGTGATTTGACAGCACTTAGCACACATATATCTTACCTTACTCCTCATTATAGGTTCAGTATCAAGAATCCAAAACTTCTCATTCTTTTCTTTTCACATGCATAATACTATTTAAGGGTACACCTGAAATGGGAAATAAACTCTGACTAGTATGGCCCAGGCTAGCCTGATCTCATCAGATCTCAGAAGCTAAGCAGGGTCAGCCCTGGTTAGTATTTGGATGGGAGACCACCAAGGAATACCAGGGTTGCTGTGCAGAGGAAGGCACTGGCAAACCACCTCTGTTAGTCTCTTGCCATGAAAACCCCAAAAGGGGTCACCATAAGTCGGCTGCAACTTGAAGGCACTTTACACACAGTATGTTTTTAGCTTCAGTGTGACAGTCAAAACACCATACATTCTCTCACATTTCTTCCAGTAAATTGAAGTAAATGGATCATGTGGGTGGAATTGGTAATATGTTACTTCCTCATGGAAGTATGTTACTTTTTCATTGCCCTGACTTGAAGGGCCCAGGCAAGCCTGATCTCGTCAGATCTTGGAAGCTAAGAAGGGTTGGGCCTGGTTAGTACTTGTATGGGACCACCAAGGAAGTTCAGGGTTGCTACACAGAGGCGGGCAATGGCAAACCATCTTGATTGTCTCTTGCTTTGAAAACTCGATGGAGTCACCATGAGTCACCTGCAAGTTGACAGCACATTCTACCACCATGGCCCATTTCTACTCTGGGGTGGTAACATCCGAGTGGAAAACATAAGTTTGTATAGAAGGCACCAGGAATTTTCCCACATTCTTCTCTATTCCTCTAGCCCTTTCCACCCTCCAGAAAGATCATCCCCAGGGCCACAGGTCCAGCATGATAGCCAGGGGACTGGAGTGAAGGGTTCTGAAGAAGGAAGGAAGAAGAAGAAGAGAGGGTTTTTATAAACCACCTTTTCTCTATCTTTAAGGAGCCTCAAAGTGCCTTACAATTGCCTTCCCTTCCCCACAACAAAAACCTTTTGAGGTAGTTGGGGCTCAGAGAATTTGGAGAGAACTGTGACTAGCCCATGGTCACCCAGCTGGCTTCATGTGTAGGAGTGGGGAAACAAACCTGGGTCACCAGATTAGAGTCTGCTGCTGCTCATGTGGAGGAGTGGAGTGAGCCTTGTCTTTTAAATAACCCTTAAGCTTGATGCAGAATTGCAGATCAACCCACTGAATAGTTGTCAGACCAAATTGGCTCCAATTACACAACCCCTACCTCAAAAGGGGTTACACAACCCCTAACAAAACCAGTCAAAGATAGAAAAATGGGAGAAAGCATGGAGCCATGCATCTGAGCAAAGGCAAATAGCCAAACCAATAATTATTTGGCTTTTTCCGAAATCACCTATTTGGCTTTGGGCAGATTCCCAGATTTTGGTATTCAGTCTACCCAAAACCCAAATAATGCTGAAATTGTTAATTTTGGATTTATTTTCAGTTCGGGTGTTTTAATATGGACAACCCTAGTTGTATCAGTGTTTGGCTCTCATGGCCCTCTCTCACATGCCCAGGGAAGTGCTGATCACTCCTTTGAGATCAGGAAGCAATTTTCCTCCAGGTCAGATTGGCCAGGGATCCTGGAGGATTTTTGGAGCTATCTTCTGGGCATGGAGTAGGGGTCACTGGAGGTGTGGGGGGGGAGGTAGTTGTGAATTTCTTGCATTGTTCAGGGGGTTGGACTAGATGACCATGGTGGTCCCTTCCAACTTCATGATTCTATGATGGTTTTCTCTTTTTCAACAGCTGCAAAGCTGGTTGGATTCTATGAATTCTTTGCAAGGCAGCCTAGAGTCACATTTCCTGTCCTTTCTAAAGGAAGGCCAGAGATCCTGGTAAGTCAAAGGAATAAAAAAAACAACAACAACAGAGGGAAGCAGTCATGTCTTCTTCATGCCAATGGCTGGGCTAAAAAATGAATGAATGGATAGATGGATGGATGGATGAATGAATTAATGGGGCATTTATATGGGATGTTGTTTACTCTTTATTGCAAATGTTCTCTGCTTTCTCCATTCCAGATAAATACCGGAATATTTGAAAAAATCAAAAGCAAGATTGGCACATGATTCTTTTCTTCAGGCCATAATCAGTATCTAATCCTCTGAATTGCTGGGGGATTTTTACTTCTTTCTAGAAAGACAAGGGGTGGTCTAGTGTCTGAAACTATTTTGGCTTTCCATGCCTTTGGGGGATATCTTTGAGTGATCTTTCTGATGACAAAATTCTCATGGCTCTGGTTGCTTTGGCTGCCCATTGTTTCATATGATGTCTGCATTTGGTCTAGGTGGTATGAGAGGGAATCCTTATCTGTGAGCCTGTAGCCTTGCCTGCACTAAGCTCCTGTGACTGGAACTGGTTTGTACCTTTAGGGAGTTAATTTCACCTGTGGTGTGTGCCTGATTTGCTAATGTGTTCATCCATGTGTGTGGTAAGACTGGCTGGCTGGCAGACATCCCCAAAGAGAACAGTATATACTCAAGAAGCTAGTTAACCACTTTTATTCTGGTCTTAAACTTTGCCAGAACACTCTGACTGGTGGTAGTAATATTCAGACTGAATATCTGGGAAGATTGTTAATACCTGCCCTGGTCATGAGATGAAACCTTAGCACAGATAAAACCCTGGGCAGATCCATACTGCAGAGTGTTTTATGTGATCACTTACCTTGCAGATGGACATAGAGGCGCCAGTTCAACCTCTATTACAGTAAGCAGAACAGAAAGCTTTCAGAGAAAGGAGATTTGTGTAACTTGCTTTTGAAACAGATGTTATTGTTGCTCGCTGTCCAAAATGATGCAAAGTGAAGATGAAAAACAACACTCACAGGCTACCTATTGAGGGCATCGTAGCTAGCACATCAAGAGTGTTACCCCAAGTGCCATTAGGAATCGCTGGATTTGCCAAGGAAACTCTCATTGGTCTTCAAGTTGCTACTGGACTTGACTCTAACTGGATTTATCAAGGGTTTTTTAAATTTCCAATTGGTATTTGAAATTGTGTAAGTATTGCTTTTAGAATTGCCTTTCTTTCTTTCTTTCTGTCTTTTCTTTCTTTCTTTCTTTCTTTCTTTCTTTCTTTCTTTCTTTCTTTCTTTCTTTCTTTCTTTCATTCTTTCTTTCTAGCCTCTGTCTGCTCTGTATTTAAAAACATCAACTTAGCAAAGTATGGGGAAATATTGCTCCAATCTGTATTCATTGTAAATAAAGTTTTAAGATACCAAAACCCAGATGTGGACAATGTGTATGTAAAGGGCCAAACAGTACACATGCCATTCTGGGTCTGTGGCTAACAGTGCCATGTAACAAGCTTTCCATTCTTTATCTTTAAGAACATAAGAAAAGCCATGCTGTATCAGACCAAGGCCCATCAAGTACAGCAGTCTGTTCACACAGTGGCCAACCAGGTGCCTCTAGGAAGCCCACAAGCAAGATGACTGCAGCAGCACCATCCTGCTTGTGTTCCACAGCACCCAATATAATAGGCATGCTTCTCTTATCCTGGAGAGAAGAGGTATGCATCATGACTAGAATCCATTTTGACTAGTAGCCATGGATAGCCCTATCCTCCATGAACATGTCCACTCCCCTCTTAAAGCCTTCCAAGTTGGCAGCCATCACCACATCCTGGGGCAGGGACATCAACAATTTAACTATCTTTCCTTTACAATGTTTAGTGTGGCTGCACATATATATTAAATGCCATATATATTGCCAGATCACACTTATTAATTTTATATTGCTAGATCAAACTTATTAATCAGTGTTAAAAGACAACTCCAGGTTTATTGTATTCCTATTGCCATTACAAAAACCATCAGCATAATCATCCCAAACTCTTATGTTGCCAAAACCATTTTTTCCCTGTAAAGTCACAATACTTACAACAACCCCACAGGGTTTTCAAGGCAAGAGATGTTCAGAGATAGTTTGCCATTGCCTGTCTCTGCATAGTGACCCTAGAATTCCTCAGTGGTGTCCCATCCAAATACCGACCAGGGCTGACCCTGCTTAGCTTCTGAGATACAAGCACTAAAATCACCTGCTTGCACCCTGCTTCCTTATTTGTGCTCTGGGATATCTAACCTCAGGTTCATAACATACGTTTCCAAAACTAACTGATGACCATAATAAAAAAGCAAAAAATGAGAGGGAATATAAAAAAATTATAATTGAAATTGTACAACTACTAAAAGTCAAAAGGCAAGTCATTGCCAAAGGCATAAGGCTGGTAACAGTATTATAGTACACTTCACTGAAGTAGATATCAAACAAACCAGACCCCTCTCTAGGACAACCTTTAATAGTTGGCAGAGTACCATTTATAGTAGAGTCCATTTAACATCATATCTGATATTTTCTTGTATGAAAACCGTTTAATGTCATTTAATAAACTGTAAAAAACATTTCAGACTGAGCTACATATATGTCATTGTGGTTTAGAAAGCTATCCTAAGCAGATCTACTCTGCAGCCTACTTGGGCTTATTCAATGGGGCTTACTCCCAGGAGAGCGTCCAGTGTAAGTCACCTATCGGAGTTTACTTCTTTGACCTACTGCATCTAGATAGCTTCTATATTTCTCTTGAGCAAGTTCTAGGAAATGTAAAATGTTAATATTGTTTATCATAAGAAGTGTTTGGCTTGGTGAAAACAATGTAGCTCTTTTCTTTAAATTTGTGGTTATGTGGTAATAGTAACTGTAGGAAGCAATGAAATAGCTTTAAATGCGCAACTCCGCCAATAATTAAAGTCTATTGATTAAATTTTACTAAGCTAAATCTTTTTTTCCCTGCAAAGTTTAAGAAAATATTTAGAAATGTTAGAAATATATACTGCAGTCTTAAGCGGAATTATACCTTTTAAAGCCCTTCTAAATCAGTTGAGGGAAGTGGAATAGTATAGTATAGCCCGATCTCATCAGATCTCGAAAGCTAAGCAGGGTTGTTGCTTGGATGGGAGACCACTAAGGAAGACTCTGTAAAAGAAGCCAATGCCTTGCTTTGAAAATCCTATTGAAATCCTATTAAAATCTTGCCTTGAAAATCCTATGGAATTGCCGTATGTCAGCTGTGATCTGACAGCTCTTTACATACACACAAATCAGTCTCACAATAGTCTGACTCTGTTAGCTGATACTCTCTGTTCTGGTTTTGTTTATGCCTGAAGGTTATTCCTTCTAATATATGCAGGCTTGTGTTAATGATTGCCTTGTTCTTCTTTGTTCATTTTGGCAGTGTACACACCAGAGACATGGCACAGAGGAACAGTTCTGAGGTGTCTGAATTCCTTCTTCTAGGACTCTCCCAAGTTAAAGAAGTTCAGCTTACCCTATTCCTCATCTTTGTACTCTTCTACTCAGTGATCCTTCCTGGGAACATCCTGATTATTCTGACTATTTGGATGGACCGCCAGCTGGGTTCCCCAATGTACATTTTCCTAGCCAGTCTGGCCTTCCTTGACATCTGCTACAGTTCTGTCACACCACCCAAGATGCTGGCGGACTTCCTCCGCCAGTACAAAACCATCTCTTATGGCGGATGCATGTGCCAGCTCTTTTTCTTGCATTTCTTGGGAGCAGCTGAGATGTTCATACTGATAGCCATGGCCTATGACAGGTATGTGGCCATATGTCGACCCTTGCAGTACATGTACCTTGTAAACAGAGGCATGTGCTGCATCTTGATGGCCGCATCATGGGCTGGAGGATTTGTCCATGCTATTATCCTTATTATTCCGACCCACCAGCTCTCCTTCTGTGGACCCAATATCTTGGACAACTTCTTCTGTGATGTCCATCAAGTCATCAGGTTGGCCTGTACTGATACACACAGGGTGGAGGTCCTGACTTTCATCAACAATGGGCTGTTTATATTAACAGGCTTTATACTTTTGCTCCTTTCGTATGCTATCCTTTTGACCAAGTTAAGAACTAGTTTAACACATGGGAAGAGTAAAGCCTCCTACACCTGTGTCACACACATCATTGTTGTCTTTGTGATATTTACCCCAGCCATCTACCTCTACACACGGCCTCCAGAGCCTTTACCCATGGACAAAGTGGTTGCTGTCTTCCATACTGTGATCTTCCCTTTATTAAACCCAATTATCTACACATTGAGGAATAAAGAAATTAAGAGTTCCATGAAGAGGTTAATCAAAAGATACAATATCTGGACTACTGAGTAAAAAGAGAAGCAAAATTAGAAGGTGTAAAACGGGGCACAGATGTATGCGTCTTAATGTAAGGGATATGTTGGAGTACATCCCAGAAGTCAACTTTAAAAATAATTTATTTCTGTTTTCATGGATGCTGTACCTAGGTAATCACCTAAATATCTCTCTCCAGAATTGCTAAAATAAAATTTTTACTTTTTTTGTCTTGCAAGGATTTTGTGAGTTCCAATTTGTGCCACAGATAGAGATCGCCTATGTCTTTTCTATTTTAAAAATATCTCTGTATACTTTGTTTGACCTCATCTTCTGCACCTAGGTAATATAGGTAACATTAGGTTCATTACAGTTACATATACCAGAATTTCCTCCACTGTAATCTGTATGTATGTTTGTTTGTTTTTCTCTCTCTCTCTCTCTCTCTCTCTCTCTCTCTCTCTCTCTCTCTCTCTCTCTCTCTCTCTCTCTCTCTCTCTCTCTCTCTCTCTCTCTCTCTCTCTCTCTCTCTCTCTCTCCCTCCCTCCCTCCCTCCCTCCCTCCCTCCCTCCCTCCCTCCCTCCATATGCAACCTATTGGTTTATACTCAGACTTTGGCTGAAAGTGCATCTCAGGAGAATTAGTATCAATCCAGGATCCTGCTGATTTTCTTGAACATTTGCTTCTTCTTCATTAGGTTGTCATACAAATGCAGACATTCCTTTAGGCTCTGCGGCGAACTCCTTCTGATCAGTGATAAACATACTGAAATCCTTTGCTATGGAGGGGCCATGGCTCAGTGGTAGAGCATCTGCTTGGCATGCAGAAGGTCCTAGGTTCAATCCCTGGCATCTCCAGTTATAGGGACTAGGCAAGTAGGTGATGTGAAAGAAGAAGAAGAGTTAGTTTTTATATGCCAACTTTCTCAGCCACTTAAGGGAGAATCAAACCGGCTTACAATCACCTTCCCTTCCCCTCCCCACAACAGACACCCTGTTAGGTAGGTGAGGCTGAGAGAGAATGACTTGCCCAAGGTCACCCAGCTGGCTTCGTGTGTAGGAGTGGGGAAACAAATCCAGTTCACCAGATTAGCCTACGCTGCTCATGTGGAGGAGTGGGGAATCAAACACAGTTCTCCAGATCAGACTCCACTGCTCCAAACCACCGTTCTTAACCACTACACCACACTGGCCTCTACCTGAAAGACCTCAACCTGAGACCCTGGAGAGCTGCTGTGGGTCTGAGTAGACAGTACTGACTTTGATGGACCAAGGGTCTGATTCAGTATAAGGCAGCTTTGTGTGTTCAAATATTCCATGCTGTACTTCCTCTGATGGTTATTTCTGCCAATAATCAGTTCACATGTTTCTTTATTTTGTCCTTTTCACTTCCACTATGTAGGTTACTTTCCACTTCTATATCTCAATCAAGATCTGGGTGTCAACAGTAACTCCTAATCAGATACTTATTTTTTATTATTCCTTACAGTTCATGTAATTCCATTAAGATTCTGCTCTGCAAGGTTATCAATATATCTAATACTCAACATGGCCCCATATGCAAATACATAAATCCATGGATTGGGACCATGTAGAGAACAGAGATTTTTCTACAAAGCTAAGGAACCACCAGGTTTGCATAAAATATGATAAACAAAGGAGTGTTGTCCATCTTCTAAGTGGCATCAATCTGCATTAATCCATGGAGGAGACAGAGAAGGAGCTGCCACCACCTCTAAGCCAGATAGGCTGCAATGCTGCAAGTGAGTGTGGGAGAGGGGAAGACAGGAGCCCCCTTATCCCCCTTCTGCTCTCACAAAGTGACATGAAGGAGAACAGCCAAATGCTTGTGGAGGGCAGGCAGAGGAGTGAGAAGGAGTCACTTCTGGGGACATCCTGGAAATAGCATAGGGTAGCTCTAAGGATTGCTAGAGTCTTTATGGTTTTACCAAAGAGATCCCAGTGATATCTACCTATGCCATTCCAGGTTTTCCCTGAAAGTGACATTGTGGCATACACAACACTGCACCCCCATGTCCCCACCCCTGTGCTTGCTGCTAGTTTTCATCTAGAGCATCACATAACATTTACCTTTACCCAAACATAAACAAAATAACATCACCATGTGGTAGCCTTCTTTTATTTCTCAGATATTATTCTTCTCCGTTTACACAGGTGCCGTATAATTAGATGGTCAGCTACAAGTTTGCCAAATTTTCCTCTTTAACATCTCCAATATCTTTCTTTTTCCTTTCTGGAAAGTGAGGCTGGATTGCTGGGGGGGGGGGGACGGGACAACACAAGGGCTATAAATGTAGGTACAATGCATCCTCCACCCCACCCCCATATGGATGGTTAGATGTCAGACTGGGAACTGCTTAGGGATGTCAGCCTCCCAGTGGGACCTGTGGATCTGCTGGAATTATAGCTCATCTGAAGACTACAGTGATCAGTCCCCCTCAAGAAAATGGATGCTTTGGAGGGTGGACTCTATGGCATTGTACTCCACTGAGGTCCCTTTCCTCTTTAGGCTCCATCTCCAAATATCCAGGTGTTTCCAAACCTGGATCTCGCAACCCCTGAACCCCCACCGGTGGCCGGGGGGACCTGGCAACCCTAGAACTGAGAGAACTAGACTTTAAGTCCCACTGTGTCATTAGGGTTGCCAACATCCAGGCACTAGGTGGAGATCTCCTGCTGTTACAACTGATCTCCAGCCGATAGAGATCAGTTCACCTTGAGAAAATGGCCGCTTTGACAAGTGGACACTATGGCATTGAAGTCTCTCCCCTCTCCAAACCCCACCCTCCACAGGCTCCAACCCAAAAACCTCCCACTGGTGGTGAAGAGGGACCTGGCAACCCTATGTGTCATGGAAGCTAACAGTGTGACCTTGGGCCTTTTATGCTCTCTCTCTCTCTCTCTCTCTCTCTCTCTCTCTCTCTCTCTCTCTCTCTCTCTCTCTCTCTCTCTCTCTCTCTCTCTCTCTCTCTCTCTAAGTCTAGAGAGAGCCCTTCTTCACAGGGCTGTGAGGATAAAATGGATGAAGGGTAACTGATGTTGTAAGTTGCTTTGGGGCCCCATTGAGGAGAAGAACAGGGTTCAAATAAAAATGTAGGCTTCCCAAAGCTACATCTTCATAGGCCTTTTTAACGATCTCATTTACCAATGGTTAGTTACAGACTAGGCGTGGGAAGAACTGGGATAACCATGAAATTAACTGGCAATGGAAAATCATTCTGTTAGACTTACTTGTGGTTAGGATAAAATGAGCTTCTTTGAGGATGAGTGGGATAACATGTAATACCTCAGAACAGTCCCTATTTCCCATGTCCCTAGCACAGAGGTCCACAACATTGTTATTCTTGTGGGCACTTATGGAATTTTGAGAAATCGGCCATGATTGGTACATTTTCTTTTTAATGCCTGCTTCACAAAATTGGGTCTTGGTGCCATGGTTATTTAAATATTTGGCTGAAAGTTTGGTTAGCCGCTGGCTGAAAGTGGAGGAGTTTTTCACTTAAGATGAGGAATCTGATGAGCATCACGAGACACTGAACAGTGGGGCTGGGGGGAGCTTTTCCAAACCAGACTGTCACAGCTGATCAGTCCAGGGGGCTGGTAATGAGACTCCCTTGGTTCTGGACATCCATACACATTTGTAACCCCCTTTAAAGCCATCTACGCAAGGGCCAAACTAGATGTTACATTTTGTACAACTTGGCAATGGGGAGTGTCAGCCATATTGCTGCTATGAGCCCCTGGTGGCAATTATCGTGTTGTAGGGCAATAGGTGGCCAATTCAGATCAGAACTGTGGTTCATTAGAGGATGTGCTCCTGTCTTCCCCCAGGGACTGTTTTTAAAAGCCTAAGCAGCCATATGGGGATGTTATTTGCCCTCTCAGGAGGCTACCTGTATAAGCATTCAATTTTACATGCAGCTCTCTCCATGGGGCACATACTAGCCTTTGTAGCCCCTAGAGCATTTAGGATCCCATAAACAGTGCAGGGGGAAGGAAGGAGCCCCTCCTCCACTTCACTACAGTCCTGATCTGAATTGGCCACCTTCAGTTTTTAATATATATATTTTCAATCTGTTAGCTGCCTGGTGGTACTGATGAGGGCAGACATGTGGGGTTTTGTAAATAATAATTATTTATTTGGGTGCCCCCCCCCCCACAAATAGTAAGTATTATGTGGGCAAAAAAGACTTTTCAATGACTTCTAAGCACAATTTTTCCCAGGCCCTTGTTTTCCTTGGGAATGTTGTGTGAATTTACAAAACACCCAGACACATACTAGTATTTCTACACCTTTAGAAAACAAATGTCCTGGGGGAATACTTCCATAGCATTTTCTTGTTCCCGTGTTTCCCCAGATCTTTGTATTGTCTCTGTAAGAGTTCTGAATGTGAATCTCAGTTGAATATATAATTCCCTATGGTAAACTATTCCAGAGATATTGCATCATAGCAGAGGAAAGATAAATAACCACAGGAACACACATTTGCAATGTAATGGTCTTCCAAACAGGTGAGACAGAATGCGGGCAGGTATATCATTACATGAGCTGGAACATCTCTTTATCACCAGGTACATTTGCTGTAATAAAGGCAGATGTATGATAGGATCCACATCCGAGATTCCTGATATGCTGAAGAAAAAGGTCCAAGGAGTGATGGGAGACATACCTAAGGTAAAAAAAAAAAATGTACGTGGATGTATGCAAGAGAGACAGACAAATATCTAGAAATGGGAAGTCTGACTGCCTCATCATTAATGTTGTGTTGGCTTTACGGAGCGGTAACCGGATTGTTGAGATAGCATCAGAACGTTGATGAGGAGAGCGTTAAAGGACTTGTCTTTATTTATTTATTTATTTATTTATTTTGTCAATCTTCTACTCCAACCTCCCAAGCCAAGGCTGGGCTCAGGGGGGCTTGCACAATAAGATAAAAACAAAGTTATAATAAAACCCCTTAAAAACATCAATTTAAAAGCCCTAAAAAACAAAATAAAAAACGGAGGACAAAAATGTCCAGTGGTTCTCTTGTTTGACTCAGTAAGCAACAGTTTGACTCAGCAAGAGTCACCTTCATGTATCTGTTCCTCTACTGTATTCCTTATTAGTCATCCAGAAATTGGATCTGCAAAAAAATCAAAAAGCACCATCCACCATTCTTTTTTCCCTTGTTCCGTGGACACAAACTCATTCACACAAACTCATGACAATTGTGGCTATTTGCTAATTTTTGCCCATGCTTTATTTCTTTGCGGAATTTCTATTGTAGCTTCTTTATTCCACGTAATGGGACAGTTGGACTGGATTTCAAAGGCTGATTACCACTGTATATTTTCATCTAAATCTGCACCTATCACTCACCATATGAGAAAGGTATCGTATTCTGTCATATATAAGTACTATAGATTACACTAGACTGTTTGATACTTCCAAAGTTGTTTCTTAAATTGCCTGACTTGTCACTTGACTGATGAAAAGCATGTCCACTTTATTTCTAAGACTATTGTTCAAATGCCAGGAAATGATGTCATGGATTCAAATTTATAAGGCATTGCTATAGCTGAACATAACTTAGGATGTTTGATCATGATAAAGCATTTGCATAAATCAGTGGTTGCTAACATAGTTTATGAATTCTGTGTCAAGTCCAAAGTACCACTCTGATGCATGCTAGTCTGTAACTGCAGTTCCTTCTTGCTTGGAGCGTCCTTGACTCTTGAAGACCCAAAACCGAATTCATGCAGTGCTATTCTGACCCCCAAATCCTACAGAAAATTTGGCCCAAGCTTTCTGACCCATTCACTGACTTTATTGTATTTTGGAGACATTGTCGTCACTTTGGTGAAATGTGGATAGAAACTTCTGAGAAGATGCCATTAATATCTTCTTTACCGAGGTTATTGGGACTTCATGTAGTCTTGGGTACTGGCCTACTGACACATTTCAGATGTATAACATTTTGAAAACTGAATTGTAACAACACAAAATGCCCTTGGGGTCTTGTTGATTATAGCTGTTTTTTTCCATCCCACCTCCCATCAATTGGCCAAGAAAATTACATTATTTGGTTATACAGTACAACAAAATTAGCAATTCTTTACTAAATTTATATAAATCATTTTTATTGTGTTTCTGTTATTGATATTGACTTGGGAATACATACATCAAAGAAAATGAATAATTTCTGTAATTTGCTTTCAGAAATACACTAGTATTTCTACTAGTCCTACACGATTTACTTGGTCAGCCTGGACATTGATTTGGGCTACTAATAGGGTTTTCAGGTGACTGTTAATGGTGGGGGGCAATCTGCCCATGCAAAGCAATAGCAAACTAATATCCCTTTCACGTTTACCCCAGAAGTGACAGCGATACCCTAGCATATCCCTAAAAACTCTATGGAAACCATAGAGTTTTTAGAGGAATGTCCCACCAGTGGTGGCGGGGGGGGGGGGGGGAAGGAGACAGACCTGGCAACCCTAGCTGCTAATGACATTTCAGTATCTTTGGAATTATGTAAGATATTATTCACTTAATTCAAACAATGTGCTTTGTTTGGCAGAACCTATGTAGTAATTGGATCAAACAACGCATGGCAAAGAAAGACATGTACAACCAGACAAGAGTCACAGAATTTGTCCTTATAGGATTCAAGACTCTTCCAGAAAAGCAGCATCTCCTCTTCGGTGTGTTTTTCACAATTTACCTGGTAACGATGGTTGGAAACATCCTTATAGCTTCAGTAGTTCTCGTTAACCCTCACCTTCACAAGCCAATGTACTTCTTTCTTGGAAACTTATCCTTTTTGGAGACTTGCTACACTTCAACGGTCCTTCCCAGGATTTTGGCTAGCTTTATAAGTGACTATCATGAAATTTCTTTTAATGGATGTTTCATCCAGTTCTATTTCTTTGCTTTTTTGGCTGGAGCTGAGAGCTATCTTTTGTCTGCAATGTCTTATGATCGATACGTAGCTATATGCAAACCACTCCATTATGTTACCCTCATGAATAACAAGTTATGTGTTCGATTGTCTGTTGCTTCATGGATGATTGGCATTGTGGCTAGTATGTTTACAACAACATTTGCTTCCCAGCTGAACTATTGTGGCCCCAATGAAATAGACCACTTTTTCTGTGATTTTGCACCACTGTTAATGCTCTCCTGCAGTGACACTCAGGAGACAGAAATCGTGATGACCATCTTGGGTTCTGCATGCACAATGCCACCATTATTATTCACACTGGCCTCATATGGGTGCATTATCGTTACCATTTTAAGAATACCTTCAAACAGTGGCAGGAGCAAAGCCTTTTCTACTTGTTCTTCTCATCTTATCGTGGTCTCCATTTTCTATGGAACCCTCATCATTGTGTACATATTACCAAAGTCCGAGGAGCTGAGGGCTCTGAACAAAGTCTTCTCTGTTTTCTACACAATCCTGACTCCCATGATCAATCCCTTCATATACAGCCTGAGAAACAGAGAATTTAAAGAGGCCCTTAGAAAAGCCATGAACAAACTAGTGTCCTACAGTAGAGTTCATAGAATCCAACTTCAGTGCACAATGACTCACATGTGAATAACAGGCTGCAAACCATAGAACCCACTGAAGCTATAGAAGCAATTTGCAATTGGAAATGGAATAAGCAATTTGCAGTTGGCAATTTCCTTTGGGAAAGCTGTGAAAGTGTTGATTGTGATTTTTGGATAAAGAATTTCTATTGAAAACAATCACTGAAAATGTTGGAGATAGCTAGTAGCCCACTCACAGAAAAGAGGAGCATGCCCTTGGCATAATTTGATAATGAAAAATGAAATCACCTTTTTCAGTCAAAATTTATAAGCTGCTACTCAAATATGATACAGAGACTGAACAAGTCAAACCACGTATGGTTAAATGGATGCAGAATGTTGGAGAAGAGATAACGATGTAACAATGGGAGCAACTGTGGACTAAAGTGATTAAATTTACAGTCAGCAAGTCTTTCAGAGTAAATTGGTATAAAGTGTTTTTTCACTGGTATATTACACCAATTGACATCAGAAAAATTAACAAGAACATAACTGGCCATTGTTGGAAATGCAAGGACAAAACTTTCATACATGGTGGTGATGTAAAATGTTGAAAAAAATTTGGTTTGAAATTCATTCTGAAATGCAAAAACAATAAAAAATAAAGATCAAATTTACAAAGATTGTTAAAGTAATGTTGTTAGGAATGTTACCATCAGCATTAGGAAAGCACACAGAAGAACTGTTCAGATTTATGACTACAGCTGCAAGAGTAGTTATCGCTACTAAGTGGAAACAGGAAGAACACCCAAGCATAGAAGATTGGACAGATAAACTAGTGGAATATGTGGTGTTGGTCAGGCTGACGAATTATGTGAATAAAACATCCACCAAAGAATTCAAGAAGAAATGGGAATTATATAATGTCTATGTTGTGTAGATTATGTTAAAGCTGAGTTGAAAAGGCTCTTAATAATTAATAGAAAGAAACTGAATGATGTAGAATCAAGAGTATATTAATATGTTAATATAAGAATAGATGTTATTTAGAATGATTAAATAATGGATAGCCTTATAAGTTTGGTTTAAAGTGCATAATTCATGTGGTGTTATATGTATTGTATATGTTTCATTTGTAGTTGTTTCTGTGTTATTTGTTTCATGTTTCATGTTGAACATTTAATAAATTTTATTTCCCCCCCCCCAAAAAAAAAGGGGGGGAAGGAATGGAATTGACTGGTATGCACACATTCCATAAGATCCTCTGTAGTTCTTTGTTTTGTTCATTTCACATAGAATTGAAAGCAGTTGATCATTCTTTGCTCTATATGCCAACATACAGAAGCTATTTTGTTTTTTGCTGAACTTTAAAAAAAGAACGAAAAGAAACTCAGCCATTGCCTTTATTTATTTATTTAGTTAGTTAGTTAGTTAGTTAGTTAGTTATTGAACTAGGTTTACCCTGCTTTTCTCCCAGACTCAAAGCAGCTTGTCCAAAAAAATGCTGCCCCCCAATAAAACTGAAATAGGATAAATTAACATGACCTTAATACACCCTTGGAATGGGTCATCAGTTGGGACGTGATCATGATGGGTCATGATGATCCCTGGGCTGGCAAGATGGCTTGCATAGGACCATAGGCTGCAAATCATAGAACAAGACAAGAGCCCTTTGGTTCTTTCCCCTCAGGTCACATGAAAGGTCCCTCTAGGGTTGTGCATATCGATAAACCCAAACCAAAAATAAACCTGAAGTTAGCCATTTCAGCAATATTCAGTTTTTGGTTTTACCAGATACCAAAACCCGGGAATAAAGCCAAAGCCGAATAGCCTATCGCCAAATCAGCCAAATAGGTATTCGGCTTTTTTTGGGCTTCGACTTTCCTCAGGCTTTTCTCTATGGGATTTTTTTAATGAGCTCTGGGGGAGGCATTTTTGAGGTTGAGTTCCCTAATTTTCAGGTTACTTTCAAGGGATGCTCCTTGCATGAACTTCAAAGATTGGTGACGATTGGGTCAGAGGGTCCAATTTTATGGGGTCCAGAAGGGGTAGCCCCCCTCCATATTGAAGCATTGTAAACTTTACCATACTTCTCTATGAAGGAGGGGGTGTACCCCCTCTGGACCCCATAAAATTGGACCCCCTGTCCCAAACATTACCAAACTTGGGGGTTCGTGCAAGGAGAGTCCCTTTAAGCTACCCTGAAAATTTGGGAACAAAACCTCAAAAAATGCCCCTGCAGGAGCTTTGAAAATATATCCATTGATTATAATGGACCTGAGTTGTTAGGTAAACCCAGCAATAAGCCGAATAACGATATTTACCGGTATGAGTATTCAGCTTATTCCGGGTTCCCCCCATTCCCCCCCAAAAAATTGGTCCCAAAAACCCAAACCTGAAATTTTCCAAAATGTTTTGTACGACCCTACTCAAGACCCTGTGCCCTTCAAATGTCAATACTAAAGAGGCAAAACTAGAGGGTAGGCCTCTCTGGCAAATAGTCAGACAGATGTTTATGGCTTGAGGGAGTAGCTGTGTTGGTCTGCAGAAGAACAGTGACCTACAATCCTTGCAATAGCAGTTAGTGAACATAACTCTGCCTTGAGGCTCATGATTATCAATGTTACACACTTAGGAAGTCCCAGAATAGCTAAGAGGCATTGAGCCTGTATCCTCTCAATGTTTGTATTTCATCCATCAAGCTAGATAGATACTCCATAAGGTAGTTAAGGCAACACTTTGACCCTGTAAGTATGAATTTCAGCAGGAACAAAATGTCTACCTTTGATATAATTGAATCGAGTAACTGCTCGAGTATGCAGCTTCCATGATCCCCAGAAGAACTTTTTTGAGATGCTCAAAGAGAATATTTCCTTCCTTTTTTCCCTTCCAGATGAAAATCTGGTTGGATCCAACAACAGGGTCTGTATAGTGTGGCTGACACTATATTTTGTGCAGGGTTATGAAATGTGAAAACATTGTTAGAGATTAACAGGTTGTACATAGAGTAAGTATTATAAGGGCAAAAAAATACTTTTCAATGACTTCCAAGCACATTTTTTCCCCTGGCCAAGTTTTCCTTGGGAATGTTGTGTAAATTTACAAAACACCCAGACACAAACTAGTATTTTTACACCTTTAGAAAACAAATGTCCTGGGGGAATACTTTGTTAGCATTTTCTTTTTCCTGTAAGTGTTTCCCCAGATCTTTGTATTGTCTCTGTGAGAGTTCTGAATGCGAATATCAGGTGAATATATAATTCCCTGTGGTAAACATTTCCAGAGATATTGCACCATTGCAGAGGAAAGATAAATAACCACAGGAACATACATTTGCAATGTAATGGTCTTCCAAACAGTTGAGACAGAATGCGGGCAGGTATATCATTACATGAGCTGGAACATCTCTTTATTACCAGGTACATTTGCTGTAATAGAGTGAGATGTATGATAGGATCCATATCTGAGGTTCCTGATATGCTTAAAAAAAAGGTTCAAGGAGTGATGGGGAACATACATGAAGTAAAAAATGTATGTGGATGTGTGCGAGAGGAACAGACAAATGTCTGGAAATGGGAAGTCTGATTGCCGTCATAATTAATGTTGTATTGGCTTTATGGAGCGGTAACGGGATTGTTGAGATATTATGAGAACACTGATGAGGAGAGCTTTTAAGGACTTGTTTAATTAATTAATTAATTAATTAATTTTGTCAATCCTCTACCCCACCCTCCCCAGCCAAGGCCAGGCTCAGAGCGGCTTACACAATAAGAAAAAATAAAGTTATAATAAAACCCCTTAAAAACAACAATCTAAAAGCCCTAAAAAACAAAATCGAAAAACGGAGGTAAAAAATGTCCATTGGCTCCCTTCATGTATCTGTTTCTCTGCTGTATTCCTTATTAGTCATCCAGAAATTGGATCTGCAAAAAATCAAAAGGCACCACCCACCATCCTTCCTTCCTCGTTCCGTGGAACTAGATTCATACAAACTCATGATATTTGTGGCTCTTTGCTAATGTTTGCCCATGCTTTATTTCTTTGCTGAATTTCTGTTGTAGCTTCTTTATTCCACATAATGTGTCAGTTGGACTGGATTTCCAAGACTGATCACCATTGTATATTTGCATCTAAATCTGCATCTAACACTCACCATACAAGAAAAGTATCGTATTCTATCATGTATAGGTACTATAAATTATAGTGGAATTTTTGATACTCTCTAAGTTGTTTCTTAAATTGCCTGACTTAGCACTTGACTGATGAAAAGCATGTCTAATTTATTTCAAAGACTATTGTTCGAATGCCAGGAAATTATGTCATGGATTCAAATTTATAAAGCAGTGCTATAGCTGAACATAACTGAGGATGTTTGATCAAGGTAAACACATCTGTATAAATCAGTGGTTGCTAACATAGTTAATAAATTAGAATTTATTAATACAGTTGATTGACCTGTCCATACATAGTTTATGAATTCTGTGTTAAGTCCAAAGTACCACTCTGATGCATGCTAGTCTATAATTGCAGTTCCTTCTTGCTTGGAGTGTCCTTGACTCTTGTAGACCCAAAGTAGAATTCATACAGTGCTCTTCTGACCCCTAAATCCTATTGGGGGGGATGGCCCATTCACTCACATTATTGAATTCTAGAGACATTATCATCACTTTGATGAGATGTGGATTGAAACTTCTGACAAGATGCCATTAATATCTTCAGTAAAGAGTAATATCTTCAGTAAATCTTCAGTAAATCTTGATTATAGCTGTTTTTCCATCCCAACTCCCATCAACTGGCTAATAAAATTACATTATTTGGTTATACAGTGCAACAAAATTAGCAATTCTTTACTAAATTTATATAAATCATTTTTATTGTGTTGTTGTTATGGCTATTGACCTGGGTATACACACATCAAAGAGCATGAATAATTTCTCTGATCTGCTTTCACAAATACACTAGAAAGAGTACACACCCTACACAATTTACTTGGTCAGTCTGGACATTGATTTGGGCTGCTAATAGGATTGCCAGGTGATTGTTAAAGGAGTAAAATTGCCTGCCAATTAGAAGACCTGCCTGCCAGTGGGGGAGGTGGGCCAGCTGAAGAGGGACTTATCTGTCTGCCCACAGCAGTGATGAAATAATGTCCCTTCTGGGTTTACCCTGGAAGTGATAGGGACACTCTAGCATGTCCTTAAAAACTCTATGGAGATCACAGATTTTTTGAAGGAATGTCCTGCCGGTGGCAAGGGGGATCTGGTAACTCTAACTGCTAATGAAATTTAAGTATCTTTGGAACTTTGTAAGATATGAGTCACTGAATTCTAACAATGTGGTTTATTTGGCAGAAGCTATGTAGTCATTGGATCAAACAACTCATGGCAAAGACAGATATGTACAACCACACAAGAGTCACAGAATTTGTCCTTACAGGATTCAAGACTCTTCCAGAAAAGCAGTATCTCCTCTTCGGTGTGTTTTTCGCAATTTACCTGGTAACAATGGCTGGAAACATCCTCATAGTTTCAGTTGTTCTGTCTAACCCTTACCTTCACAAGCCAATGTACTTCTTTCTGGGCTACTTAGCCTTTTTAGAGACTTGCTACACTTCAACAATCCTTCCCAGGATTTTGGCCAGCTTTATAAGTGACTATCATGGAATTTCTTTTAAGGGATGTTTCATCCAGTTCTATTGTTTTTCTTTTTTGGCTGCAACTGAGAGCTATCTCTTGTCTGCAATGTCTTATGATCGATACGTCGCTATATGCAAACCACTCTATTATGCAACCCTCATGAATAACAAGTTGTGTGTTCAATTGTCCCTTGCTTCATGGATAATTGGCATTGTGGCTAGTATGTTTACAACATTCTTGCTTTCCCAGCTGAACTATTGTGGCCCCAATGAAATTGACCATTTCTTCTGTGATTATGCTCCATTGTTAATGCTCTCCTGCAGTGACACCCAGGAGGCAGAAGTGGTGATGACCGTCTTGGGTTCTGCGTGCACCATGCCACCATTGGTGTTCACACTGGCCTCATATGGGTGCATTATCACTACCATTTTAAGAATACCCTCAAACAGTGGCAGGAGCAAAGCCTTTTCTACTTGTTCTTCTCATCTTATCGTGGTCTCCATTTTCTATGGAACCCTCATCATTGTGTACATATTACCAAAGTCCGAGGAGCTGAGGGCTCTGAACAAAGTCTTCTCTGTTTTCTACACAATCCTGACTCCCATGATCAATCCCTTCATATACAGCCTGAGAAACAGAGAATTTAAAGAGGCCCTTAGAAAAGCCATGAGCAAACTAGTGGCCTACAGTAGAGTTCATAGAATCCAACTTCAGTGCACAATGACTCACATGTGAATAACAGGCTGCAAACCACAGGACCTACTAAATGAATAGTAGCAAATTCCTGGATAACCTCTCCCAGTGGTTTCGTGTAGATAATAAATAACCCAGTGGGAGATAACCCAGTGGGACCCCATAGCATAAATATCATGGGCCAAGCAGCAGTCCTCCAGCAGTACTTTCTGGAATTGGTTGGTCAAGTAAGAGTGGAATTACTGAATCATAATGTCCCCTACTCTCAACCTAGCCATCCTCTCCAGAAGTCATTTTCACTTACATTATTTGCTGGCCTCCCCATCCTCCCACAACCTGATTTGGGGGCCCACTGTTGACCAGGCCTGTCTAGTGGCTGCGAATGGAAGGAAATGCCATCTTGTTTTAATGTAAAATGAAGAATGAGTTTTAAAGTATGTTTTAATGTATGTTTTAACTAATGTTTTATGATCATGTTGTGACCCGCTCTGAGCCCAGCTTGCCAAGAATCAGGGCGGGATAGAAATGCAATAAACAAACAAACAAACAAACAAATAAGGATGCTATGGTTGATGGTACTGAAAGCCACTGAGAAGTCCAGGAGAATCAACAAGGATGCCCTCCCCCATCACTCATCAGGCAAGGGACTTCAGTAAGGGCAATCAAGGATGTTTCTCTCCCAACGCCATCTTGAATCCAGATTGAAATAGGTCTAGATAATCCATCTCTTTCAAGACCGCCTGACACTATGCAGTTACCACCCACTCAAGCACCTTGTCCAAGAATGGAATATAAGCCACTGGGTGGTAGTTGATTAGGCCATTTGGGTCCAAGGTTGTCTTCTTCAGGAGGGGGTCTCACAACTACCCCTTTCAAAGTGCTTGGAACTGCACCCCCTTGCAGAGAGGCATTTATTACCTCCTGGACTCAGTCAACCAACCCAACCTCATATGACACTGTTAGGACTGAGGGGCGAGGGGCAAGGGGCAAGATTAAATGTGGTGGGCCACACACTTTGAAGCACCTTCTCCACTTTAGCAAGCCTCACCAACTGAAAGGCATCCATACAATTAAGACCATATCATTTCATGATGGAACTTCTAGAAGATACTGTCAAAATTTCAAGGACAGGTGTGTTCCTATACCCAAGTAAAATATTATTTAAGGAAAATACAGCTGTAGGTTGTTACAGTTCTTTGCTCCCCCCATCCCCAGATCCACATCTTTCTTCCCCCCAAGACACTCTGGCTTTCAAATGTCAATACTAAAGAGGCAAAACTAGAGGGTGGATCTCTGCGGCCAATAGTCAGACAGATATTTATGGCTTGAGGGGGTAGCTGTGTTGGTCTGCAGAAGAACAGTGACCTGCAATCCTTGCAATAGCTGTTAGTGAACATACCTCTGCCTTGTGGCTCATAATAACCACTGTTACAGGTTTAGAAAGTCCCAGAATATCTAAGAGGAATTGAGCCTGTATCCTCTCAATGTTTGTATTTCATCCATCAAGCTAGATAGATACTCCATAAGGTAGTTGAGGCAACACTTTGACCCTGTAAGTATGAATTTCAGCAGGAACAAAATGTCTACAATTGAATAACTGCTCTAATATGAAGCTTCTATGATCCCCAGCAGAACTTTTTTGAGGTGGTCATAGAGAATCCTTTCCCCCCCTTTCAGATGAAAATCTGGTTGGATCCAACCACAGCGTCTGTTTAATGTGGCTGCCACTATATGTAGTGCAGGGTTGTGAAACATGAAAGCATTGTTAGAGATTATCAGGTTGTACATTATGGGCTAATTCCCATCTGAAAATACTATTCTCTGTAAGTTCTTTTCTTGTTTTCCCCTTTATTTTTATTTATTTTTAAACGCTGATTATCAGAAATATCAAGGGAGATATTCCCCCTTGCTCCGTAGAGCACAAATATTAAATCCATAAGGTATTGCTCTTCAGTTTATTGCACACAGAACACAGGTCTTGTTTCTGACATATTATCCATCTTGGACTCTGGAAGAAATGTCTAACAGAAGCCACTTGCGAATGTATGCATTTCTGTGCTGGTGTCTGGGTAAAAAATATTACCAAAGGTAAGAGCGCTGTTTTTTATTGCTGTTTTAAGTATCTGTGGAGTACTAAAACATGGCCCTGGCTGGACCAGGAGTTCAGTTACGGAATGAATTGCATGACAAATTTAGTGCTCATATTCAAAAGGGAGATAAAAAACAGTTCCTTTACTGTTTGTTTCTTATTCCAACTACTGCTTGAAAGATTATTTTTAAAAAGGAGAATTATTTTCCTCCATTATCTTCTGGAATACAGGGAGCATGAGATTTGCCATCCATGCATCCTAAGGCTAAACTCTGGTATCCGAGCTGCTGGCTGGCTAATACAGATGACATGCTCTTTGTTCATCACTCTTTCCCTCTTATTCCCTTGCAGCTGTCATTGTCTTTTTAGCCAGTGTGGTGTAGTGGTTAAGAGCAGCAGACTCTAATCTGGAAAACCAGGTTTGATTCCCCACTCCTCCACATGAGCGGTGAACTCTAATCTGGAGAACCCCGTTTGTTTCCCCGCTCCTACACATGAAGCCTTCTGGGTGACCATGGACTAGTCACTCTCAGAACTCTCTCAGCCCCACTAACCTCATAATGTGTCTGTTGTGGGGAGGAGAAGGGAAGTTATAAGCTGCTTTGAGACTATTTAAAAAGGTCAAGAAAAAGCAGGGTATAAAAACCAACTCTTCTTCTTCTTGTTGTTGTTCTCCTCCTCCTCCTCCTCCTGTTTTAATAACAATATTCAGCAATATCCAAGCTCAACAAATTCAGTCATGAAAACAAAGGACAACACAATTACATTTCAATTCTAAAAACCTTTCCTGGGAGTAAGCCCCAATGCATAGACCTGAGTTAGATTCTGAGTAGACCTACTTTTAGGATTGCTCCCTTACTACAAAATGTGATTAACAATCTAAACCAATGATCCCAGGCTGAAATCCTGGTTTGGTGCCAACTACCAAACCCTGGTTTGTTGGACTGTCTCTATTTTGCTGTGTCTTGTAACTAGGATTTGCTCTAACCACTATCAGAAGCCACCATTTATCATTCCATTCATCACAATGGTTCAGTGTGGCTGATAAAATTCTAAATAAATCTTACATGTTGGGCTCTTTATTTATGCTTTGCTTCAAAAATTGACCCCACAAATTACGTTGTTTTGACTTTCTATAGGTGCTGTATATCACAAACAAAATGTGGCGGAATCAAACAACTGTTTCTGAATTTATACTCCTGGGACTTGGAGTCGATCTCCCAAATTTGCAAATGATTCTCTTCCTGCTGTTCTTTGTAATCTACCTGGTAACTATGGCTGGAAATCTCCTCATTATTGTGCTAGTTGTGGCTGAGAAACACCTTCACACCCCCATGTACTTCTTCCTGGGAAATCTCTCCTTCCTGGAAATCTGCTGCAGCTCTACCATCCTGCCTAAGATGTTGTCAAACCTCTTGACTGGGGAAAAAGGGATACCTGTCAAAGCCTGTCTCATACAATTTTCTATCTATGCTTGCCTGGGAGGTACTGAATGCTACCTCCTCTCCATGATGTCATATGACAGGTATTTAGCAATATGTAAACCACTCCATTATGCTACACTTATGAATGGAAGGTTGAGCTTCCAGCTAGCAGTTGTGTCTTGGGTCAGTGGAATTTTGGTCAGCATAAGCTTGACTTTGAATATATCCTGGTTGTCCTTCTGTGGTCCTAATGAAATTGATCACTATTTTTGTGATGTTATTCCTGACATAAGATTTATCTCATGCAGTGACACATATGTCGTGGAACTCACATCCTTGGCATTTGCTTGTGTTTTCACTCTGCCTCCCTTTCTTTTCACTGTATCATCTTACGGTTTCATCGTGGTTGCTATCCTCAGAATTCCATCCACCACTGGAAGGCAAAAGGCCTTCACCACTTGTTCCTCTCACCTTTCTGTTGTTGCCTTGTATTATGGGACTTTGATGCTCGTCTATCTGCTCCCAAGATCCAGAAACCTAAGACACATCAAGAAAACCTTTTCTCTATCCTATACTATCCTGACTCCAATGCTTAACCCCCTTATATACAGCCTAAGAAACAAAGAGGTAAAGGTAGCCATGAGTAAAGTTTTCAGGAAATCACTGTCCTTCTTGAGCATTCAAAGACTGGGCTTTCTGAAATTAAAAGGGGACAATCCATGTTAAACGAGTACACTAGTTATGGCACACCTCCTGATTTGGAGTCTGCTAGCTTTTCAAATTGTAAAAGAGGGAAGAACGGCTCCTTTTGACCATTTAAAGCTATGATGGGAAACATGGGAATATGTAAAAACTATGAAGGAGAGGGACTGCAGTGAGGAGGGGAGTCAAGTGAGATCAAGCAGAAAACCTGGTATGATCCTAATGGAACTTTTGACACGGAGCTTCTTACAAAGACTTCTTAAAAGGAAACGAGTTCTGGTGACGGAAAGTTTTACTGTTTACATTGTGAAATATAAGCTTATGTTTTATGTATCTTGGTCTTTAGTACTTTTATGATTAGGTTCTATAGAAAAAAAGATAGCATTGTATTTACAAATATTCATAGCACCCTATAGTATTTGTTATTGTAATGATGATTGGTGAGTGTTACTTTTTGAATGCAACTTTGAGTGTAAATTAAAACAGAAAGTTAACATATAATCAACTCACATTAACAATAAAAATGGTGTGTAATTAAAATCATCTTTACTCAAGACAATTTTTCTCCTTTTGTTCTCTCAAATCAACCTTCATATTGAGTCAAATCCCTTGTCTTCTTACCATCACCACCACCACCACCACCACTACTACTACTACTACTTGGACTTACTTCCAAAGGAGGAAGTCTGCTTCCATCAGAGAAATGCTTCCTTTGCTGGAGGAAAGTTCCTCATTGAAAGGAAGTTAGTCATTGGATCCAACCCACAGAGAACACTAACAAGTATACTTAACAGTCTCTAGTAAATTCCACCTTACATTTTACTTGCAAAAATGCATACTCCTAACTGCTTTGGGAATGTCATTTGGCCTAAATAAAAATAGTTTTGTGGCCGCTTAAAGAATACTTTTTTTATTCTAATGTAAACTTTTGTGGAAGTGGGTTCTAGTCCCCATGGTTTATGCTAGAAAAAAAAAACTTGTATGTCTTTAAGGTGTGATATGGCTCCTGTTTATTTTTTGTTGCAAAAAAATGAACACTGCTAGCCCATGGGAATTGTGTGCATGATGACTTAAATTCCCTTTGAAAAAGCACATTGGTTCTATGTGACTCCCCCTTCTCTGCATATTACAATATTAATTACAAGAAACATCAAGGGAAATTTTCTTGCTTTGTGCGGAACATAAATATCTAGCAGAGAACCAAGAATTATCCCATAATAGACTTTGCCATGCATACACCAGAACTCTGTGGAAGATATGGGGTTAGTTTAAGAATTCTCTATCAACAATAGCAGGGAAAAAAATACTCTGGAAAAAAACTGTTGTTTAATCATTCAGCCATAAAACGGTAAGGAGAAATTATTCAAGTTGGGGGATGTGTGGACAAAGCATGCGATTGGGGGGAATCCAGCCAGCTTTTTTATTGCAGAAAAAGATCACCCAAAAAGTCTATGCTAAAGATTCTGGGATCAGATATGTGGGATAGGAATTGTGGTGATTAAGAAAACTGGGCAAGATGGTGAAAACAAAACTGGCTGGATACCACTCAGTATCTCTGGGAAGTCCCTGAGATGAGGAAACAAGCTATGCATTAAATCCAGTAACAGATTCAGGATTGCTATGACTTGTTTGAGCAAGAGTATAACATTTCAACATTTTCTTCTTGACCTTTTCTTCTTGACCTCATGATTGTTTGCAACTGAAAACAATGTGACCCATTTCTTTTTAAAATTCTTTGCTGATAGAAAGGGACTTTGGGCAAAGATGCTCTTTTCATTCTCACAATACTAGATGACACCTGTCTCAAACTACTGCCCACTATGCACCTCCATTTTTACTCCAGTTGTTACAAGATCTGTTTTACTTTCTATAGATGGACCCATGGCAGAGAATGTATGGCCAAACCAGACAACTGTTTCTGAATTCATACTCTTGGGATTTGGAGATCTTCCAGAGCTGCAGATTCCTCTCTTCCTGCTATTTTTAGTGATCTACTTGTTAACCATGACTGGCAATCTTCTAATTGTTGTGTTAGTTGTGGCTGATAGACACCTTCACACTCCCATGTACTTCTTCCTGGGGAATCTGTCCTTCCTGGAATCCTTCTGTAGCTCCACAGTTCTGCCTAAGATGTTGTCAAACCTATTGACTGGGGAAAAAATGATCTCTTTCAACTCTTGTTTCATACAGTTTTTCATCTTTGCTTGCCTGGGAGGTACTGAATGCTACCTCCTCTCCATGATGTCTTATGACAGGTATTTAGCAATATGTAAACCACTTCATTATGCTGTTCTAATGAATGGCAGGTTGAGTTTCCAATTAGCAGCTGTGTCTTGGGTGAGTGGAGTTTTGGTCAGCACCAGTTTGACTTTGAAAATATCCTGGTTATCCTTCTGTGGTCCCAATGAAATTGATCACTATTTTTGTGATGTGATTCCTGACATAAGGTCTCTCTCATGTAGTGACACAACTTCATTTGAACTGTCAGCATTCATATTTACTTGTGTATTCACTCTGCCTCCCTTTCTCCTCACCCTGTCCTCTTACATCTCAATCATTGTTTCTATCCTCAGAATCTCATCCACCACTGGAAGGCAAAAGGCTTTTTCCACCTGTTCCTCTCACCTCACAGTGGTTGCCTTGTATTATGGAACACTGATGCTGGTCTATTTGCTTCCGAGATCCAAGAATCTAAGGGATGTGAAGAAAGTTTTTTCCCTCTTCTATACAGTGTTGACCCCTATGGTCAATCCCCTCATATACAGCCTACGAAATGTTGAAGTGAAAGAGGCTTTGAGAAGGAGGTTTAGAGCCTTTTCAACCTATCTTTCCAGCTCCCTTTTTTGAAATGAAAATTGTATACTGCAGTCCTACACAGAGATGCCAGTCCAAGATACTTGATTTCAATGGGTTAAGTCTGGAGTAACTGCATAATGTTGCACTTATAGTAAATTACTGCTTATGCAAATCTTTGTGTGTAAGGGGTGGCTGCTTAAAAGTGGGGTTGGAATAAGAGACTGATCCTAACATCATTTGGTTGTCACAGTTATATAGAGTCATAGTAATATATGTGAATCCGTATCAATGGTTGGCCACTGTATGAACATACTGCTGGACTTGATGGATCTGATTCAGCATGGCTTTTCTTATGTTCTTAATGAGGATGTTTTAAGATATCCATTGAACCTCCCCTTTTGCTCCTCTGTACTCGTTTATGAATAGCATGCAGGATCAGCTTCAATGCATCTTGGTACAAGTGCATACTTACATTGGGAAGCAATAAATTAAGAGTTCCCTGGAAATACCAGCATCCACTGGGCATCCTGGTGCAAAAATGGCACTGTTTTCTGACTTTGTAATCCACCCTTATGGCGATGTTTGTTATATGTTGTGTACTGGTCCTTTTGCTTTGTTAAATTTTTTAATCTGCCTTGCATCTCAGTGGGAAAGGGAGACTACAAAGTGAATCAGTCAGTCAGTCAAGAAATAGCTCTGCAAGTTGATTCATCGCCCTTTTGTTGTTGTTGTCCCCTTTTTCAACAGGGGACAAGTTGGCTGGATTGAGCGCATGGCTTCAAACAACTCTAATATACAGAGCAATTACACTATGAGCTTTCCACTCATGCAAGGCAGTGGGTTGATTTAATTAAGTTGCTGTTCCTTATTGTAGCCTTCCATAAAGGTAACAGTAAATGTAGTTCCCTGTGCAAGCACCAGGTCATTATTGACCCATGGGGTGACATTACATCCTGATGTTTATTAGGCAGACTACGTTTACGGGATGTATATTTCTCAAAGCGTGTTTCTCACAATTTTTCATTTTTACTTGTGCAGGAGGTACTGAATGCTGCCTCTTCTCCATAATGTCTCATGACAGGTATTTTGCAATATGTTAACCACTCCATTATTCTACTCTTATTAATGGAAAGTTGTGCTTCCAGCTATTAACGCCACTTGCAGGTTTACCCCAGAAGTGCTGGCAATTCTTTAGCACTGTCTCAAAAAAACTCTATGGATTCCATAGAGTTTTCTGAGGGAATAGTTAGAGCATCCCACCCGATTCTGGCACTTCCGGGGTAAACCCAGAAGTGAAGGTATCACTCTCACGTGCACAAATTGATCACTCAACCACAGACCCCAGTGAAATAAGCTCCTGCTGGGGTTCAGGTAGGAACTGGAAACTCTACGTATCAGTCAATGCTAATGTAGTGAGTTAGTTTTTATTGCTGCCTAGATTTTTTTGTTTTTTCACTACCCACATATAAAGGGAAATGCTTTGAAAATGGAGATGAGAATGATCCAAGTATCCCTAGAGATACACCAGGGCAGATGTGATATGTAAATACCCCATCTTTGCCATCATTTTTGGTCCATAGAAGATTGCCAGTTTCCACTGATTCCCACTTTCCTGCTACAACCCCTTTACCAGATCATTCCTCAGGGTTTCTTATATCCCAGAGCAGCCCTGGAAACATGGGTCTTGGGTACTACATGCTTTTACTGAAGAACTCTGACTTGATGGATGCATTCTAGCCTCTTACTTTGCTAGGCTGGAGGAACTTGGGGTAGAAAAGACATGGGGGAGTTGGAGGCTATGGGATCAAGATGACCATGGCCCAGGAAGCTTTCAGCTGGAGGTAACTTCATCTTATCTGGAATCAAGTGTCAGTTTATTAACAACCAACTATCCCATTAGCAAATCAGCCACCAGTTTAAATAATTTAATAACATACTTTATTAGCCTTTACAGAGAACTTCAAGAGCCCAGGAAACACCTTCAGGCTGCAATGATTGAAGTTGAACTATAGAAAAATTTATATGAGAAAACTCTAAAAAAAAATCTGTCTTTGCCTTATATTAATCTCGGAGGTCAAGCAGATGCTAGAGATATTATCTGTAGAGTGCTTTGCAATCATGTCAGGGGTCAACTGAGGTCTAGAGGTGAGCACCATTTTTGATGTGTGTTTTTTTCTTCTATTTTTTTGGATTTGGGTTTATTATACCCAATTTTTTGGGGGAAAGCTGAATAAAGCTGAATACCCATACCGGTAAATGGTTTTTTTCCTGTCTTTTTTTTTAATTTCCAAACATTTTTGGCCCTATTAAAGTATATGAGGAATTTGGGAGGGGGGCTTTGGGAGGGGGGCAGCTGTTTTTCAAGGTAGAGGCATCAAAAGCATAGCTGTGGGTAACTCTCCTTAGAAAGAGCCCCACGTTTGGTGAAGTTTAGGTCAGGGAGTCCAATTTTATGGACCCCCAAATGTGGGCCCCATCTATCCAATGGAGTTTTAATTGGTTTCCAATGAAATACCCCTCCCCACACACACACGCACATACACACACTTTGGGCATCTATACCAAATGGACAGAAATGCATTTTCACTAAGCTCCAAAACCTATTGAGGGATGTCATTAAGTGGATTTTTTCTTGAAGGGTGTTCCACATTTCCTGAGCAATTACTGAAAATGTTCTGTTCTATATGATTACAGATTTAAACTAGTATATGGAAATATCACAAACTCTAGCTTTCAATCTCGCTCTCTCGCTCTCAATATTGTGAAGCATATGTCCTAAAAATTTACTTAGTACTTATAAGTGAAATGCATTGGAAAGAGATAAAGAGATAAAGAATGTTGTTAATTATTAATAAATTGAGAGAATTAAGTGGGGAAAAAACACATTGAGAAACCAGTTAAACCAGAAGAAAGAGACGGATTTTCAAATATCTCTTTGTGATTTCCTGGACTGTTGAGAATTGAAAGGTTGTTTTTGTTGAGGGACTAAGGCCTCACTCCCTTATGAAAAACTTAATTCTTTAAATGCCTCTTCTTTGTCTACCAATTAGAATATCCATTATCAGAAATGTCAAGGGACATTTTCTACCTCAATGTAAAATACAAATAATGTTAAAGAGACAAACATGTTATTATGGACTGACATAAGCCTTAGCATTAAGATGAACTTCTTGGAAGGAGCAAAGAAAGGTAAGGATGCTTTTGTTAGGGTGGAATCGAAAGGTAGAGAAAGAGGAAATGAAAACAGAAGAAGAAAGTGAAGTCATTCATTACACTGTGCGTGTAAAATGTCATCAAGTCACAGCTGACTTATGGTGACCCCAGCAAGGAACTTCCAAGGCAAGTGATTTGCCATTCCCTTCCTCTGCAGAGTCTTCCTTGGTGGTCTTCCTTCCAAGTACTGACTCTGCTTAGCTTCTGAGATCTGACAAGATCGGACTATGCAGTGTCACCTTCCCTCCTGATTCATTACATTGCACATTCACTTTTCTTCCAGCAATGATCAACATGCATTATCACATCAGCATCAATAATACCCAAGTTGTCTCTTTCTCAAGATACATGTGGGGTGATATGGATTTTAGTAGGAGCTTCAGATACTGATGCATGATAGTTTCATCTTCCTGTATTACCACCACCAAGCCAGCTGATTATGTTCTTGCATAAGGTGATGATGGTATTATTGCACACAGTGTCCGAAGTATGCACAGGACTCAGCTCAAAAGCAGTGTGCAGTAAGAGAACCTTTTCAGTGGATGCTCCCTCAATGCCAGTAACATAGATGCATCCTGGAATGAAACATTTATCATTCTACGGAATTATACAATGATTAATTAATTAAATATATCTGATTATGGTAATTCTGCATATGTTCATATCATACACTGACTATGATCCAGATAAAGCATGCTTAGAAAATCACTTCACAGGGAGAAGCGGTGTTTTAGCACCGTAACAGAACATGCATTTCTGAAAGCTCCGTTACCCCAAGGGATAAAGGACTGTACAACAAGTTGATCAATGGGCCAAGGTAAGAAAGAGGTAAGGAAGCCACCCCAGTGGTTCAGAATTAGATAATGAATTAAGTATGTCCAAAGTGTGTGTGTGTGACTTGACTGCTGTCAAGTCTCAGCTGAGTTATGGTAGCCTCAGCAAGGGTCTTCCAAGGGAATTGAGATGCCAAGTTGGTTTGCTATCACCTTACTCAGCAGAGGATCTATCTTGGAGGTACCAACCTAGCTTAGCTTTGGAGATCTGACAAGATCAGGTTGTATCATGCTGACAATTTCCAATACAATGCTTTAATTGGTAAGAAGATCTGGAGTTTTGAATCCACAAGAGGGAAGGTAGCTGAGGCAAACACCAAACCTAGAAAGATTGGGTATATCTACTGTGGAAAATGCAAAATCTTAGAGGAAGTATAAATATGAGTCAGTGGGCGAGTCTGTGGACAAAAGAAATTAAGTTTACAGAATGCCAAATGCTAAGAGAGAATTGGTATAAAATGTATTTTAGATGGTACGTAACACCTAAAGACATAGCAAAGGCTAATAAAGATGTTAATGGAAAATGTTGCGAATGTCAAAATACGGATGCTACATTTTATCTTATGTGGTAGACAAGAAAATACTGCATAGATAAATAAACATAATATTTTAGTACATAATCAATCTCCAATTTTTATGAAAAATGGAATGTATTCTTTAACCACATAGCTGAAAATTAAGAATAAAATAGTATGGAGCAAGAATCTACGTAACAAATGTATTATTAGACACGAAAATATAATTAGAATATAGAAAAGTGTAAGACAAAGACGTTATGATTGAAATGTAATTTTAAAGTAAGTTCCAAAATAATGTAATAATTTGTATGTTTATGTTTGTATGTTTTGCTTGGAAATTATTATTTTTAAAAAAATCATTTGGACAATGCATATAGTACAAATCATGAAAATAAATGTTGATTTATACACTGAAAAATGGTGCAATGTTTTCTGGGACTGGTTGCAGCACTTTTTCACCAAAAATGCCACTGTGTAAGAATAAAATCTCAATTGTTTGTATTCTTCTCCAATTCAGCCACCTGTCTTTATAGAATGAAATCGAGAAAGCTATGTGGTTCTCCTATGCAGTTCTCCTAAGAAGTTTTCTCAGGTCTACTCCATGAGGCTTACACCCAGAAAAGTGTTCTAAGGATTCCATTGTTGGTTTTATTGTTTAGCTATCACATAGTTCTTGAGAATCAAGCACCAGTTGAAACCAACAGGACATGAATGCCTTCTGGAATAATAATGAAAGGCAGAGTTTTAAAATTTTCTATCTAGAGGATGTTCTTTCTGACTCAACTACAACATCTGATAAGGAAACCCATCTGCATTGCAGGGTTTCATGGAATGTACAACTCAGTTCACCTGGGACATTATCCACTGGCATTTTGGGCTTCACTGTGACTAGACACAAACTGTGAGTAGAACATTCCCAACCTCCTCTGTGATTGTACCTTGTAGAACAAGATAAGAAGTCATGATGACAATCTGTCTTTTGGTGGAATCTGGCAATTATTACTGATCTTCTCATTGAGGTTCCCTTGATAAATAAACAAAACAAAACAAGTTGCTCCAACCTACCAAGAATACCATTGGAAAGTCACTTATTTGGGGCTTAATATAACAATTCCTCTGCATTCCTATAAACAATATAGACATGAAAGTAAATCCCATTGATATCGGTAGATCATATTCCCAGCTTGATTGATTTTAATATGATTTGAGAATGTTTTCCCCCATGAAATTTGCCACTCTCAAAACCTGAAAGGATTTCTGTCCCCATACAAAAATATTCATTAGGAAATTACAGCTGTTCAGCTTTACAGAAACCTTCTCACATGAGATTTGACATTTGGTTCAGTATCAGACAAACATTGTTTCATCTTCAAATTCAGATACACTTAAAACTGATAAATATCAAGTATTTGATTATAGAGAAGAGTAAAATGAGCATCATAGTAACTAAACTGGTAATTAAACCATTTAATCCAAAAAGGCTTCCAGCCTACTCCAGCTAACACCCAGCCTACTCCAGCTAACACCCAGCTAACACCCACATTGGGAGACTGTGGAAGATATACCACAATCAAATAAAAACTTTGCAGCCTGGTGGAGGCCTGCCAGGACTATGAGGGGTAGCAGGGAATCTGAGGTGATTTCACCTCCGAGGTAGTGAAGATCAGGCATACGATATCATCATATGATTAACCTAAAGGGAAATCTTTGCTATCAGATATGGACATTGTAAAAAAAAAAAAAAAAAAAAAACAACAACAACCCAGGCAAAATAGATCCTCTATAGTCTCTTGCAGTAAAATACCATCAAAAAGTGTGAGAAAATGTTTACAACTCAAGGTTTGACCTTAGAGACCCATCCAACTATGTTTCAAAAAAGTATGTGAAACCCCACTTCTTCAAGGGTCAGAGGTTATTCTTTAACCATCTCTGTACCTAAAGCCACACCAGTTCTAACATCGTGACTAAGTGTTAAGCGGTCTATTGTGTGGAGGTTTATAGGATTAATAACCCCCCTGCCATATCCAGCTTGATGTCATTATGGTTTGGTTACAGCCTAAAGAAATTTATAACTCATATCGATTACATGTTGAGAGTTTCTTCTGGTTGCAACATGGCTGCCAAATGACTTTTTATTATCTAGTATTAAGTGGTATTCTTTGTTTCCCCAAGGAGCAGATGATGGGGAACAGAGAACAACAAAATCAAACCACAGTGTCTGAATTCATCCTTTTGGGATTTGGAGATCTCCCTAAACTGAAGATTCTTCTCTTCCTAGTATTCTTTGTGATCTACTTAGCATCCATGGCTGGGAACCTCCTCATTGTTGTGCTAGTTGTGACTGATCAGCGCCTCCACACTCCCATGTACTTCTTCTTGGGAAATCTGTCCGTCTTGGAAATCTGCAGTAGTACTACCGTCCTGCCTAAAACGTTACTAAGCCTCTGGACAGGAGAAAGAAGCATATCTTTCAAAGCCTGTTTCATACAATTTTCCATTTTTACTTGCCTGGGAGGTACTGAATGCTACCTCCTCTCCATGATGTCTTATGACAGATATTTAGCAATCTGTAAACCACTCCATTATTCTACTATTATGAATGGAAAGTTGTGTTTCCAGCTATTAGCTGTGTCTTGGGTCAGCGGCCTCTTTATCAGCATAAGCCTGACTTTGAAAATATCCTGGTTATCCTTTTGTGGCCCTAATGAAATAGACAATTATTTTTGTGATATTTGTTCTGACATTAGATATGTCTCCTGCAGTGACACCCATTTATTTGAATTCTCAGCCTTCATATTTGCCAGTGCATTCACCCTGCCTCCTTTTCTCCTCATCGTTTCATCTTACATTTTCATCATAGTGTCTGTCCTTAGAATCCCATCCACCAGTGGGAGGAAAAAGGCTTTCTCCACCTGTTCTTCTCACCTCATTGTAGTCGCCTTGTATTATGGAAGCCTCGTGTTTGTTTATATGGTACCGAGATCCAGGAATCTAAGAGACTTGAAGAAAGTTTTCTCTCTCTTTTACACAGTGTTGTCTCCATTGGTCAATCCCCTGATATACAGCCTAAAAAATAAGGAAGTGAAGGAAGCCATGAGAAACTTCTTAAAAAGATTTATGAATTATGTGTGTGTGTGTGAAGTACTATCAAGTCACAGTCGACTTTTGGTGACCTCAGCAAGGGGCTTGCAATGAAAGTGAGAAGCAGAGGTGTTTTGCCATTGCTTTTGTCTGCAGAGTCTGCTTTGATGGTCTCCCTTCCAAGTCCTGATCCTACTTAGATTATGAGATCTGACCAGATTGGGCTATACCATGCTGCCTTTCCTCCCTTTATGAACTATATGATTTTATATTTACCACTCTCCCTTTTCAGAATAAGAATGGCGTATCGCTAGGTTTCCCAACTACGCGGTGATGGCAGGCAATTGCCCTCTAACTCACCAGACTGCCCACTGCCCCTCAGCTTGACTGTGGGTGGAAGTAGGCCAGCTGAGAGGGGAGTGGCAAACCAATTACAAGGCACAATTCCAGCACTTCCAGGTTTACCCCAGAAGTGCTGGCAACTCTCTAGCACTCCCCCCCCCCCATCTAATGGTTTCCATAGAGTTTTTGGAGGGAATTACTAGAGTGTACCGTATGATTCTGGCAGTTCTGGGGTAAACCAGAAGGAAATGATCCAAGTATCTTTTTGTTCCAAGAGATTTACCAGGGGAGATATGAACATGTAAATCTCCCATCCTTGCCTATGTCTTAACTCATGAGCTGGGTCCATAGTAAATTATCAGTTTCCACAGATTCCCACATTCTGCTGCAACCCCCTTCCCCAGGTCATTCCTCAGGGTCTCTTATGCCCCAGAGAAGCATTTTGTGCAGATCAGTGGACAGTAGTCTGTGGGGGGAGGGACAGGAAATTTCCACTCTGCCACTGGGATGTTTAAGTTGAACCCAACCCCATATTTTCAATCAGCTACAATGCTTATCTTTCTTATCCGTACCAAACAAACACCTTTGTGAGGGAGATTTTGACAAGGTTGCCCAGGAAACATGGGTCATTTCTCATTGCCAACATGTGAAGACTTTCTGAGGACCAAACAAAACGAAGTTTGATTCCTGCACCCCAGAGCTCTGATGGTAGCTAGGCTATTTCTTCTTGAAAGCTCTTGGGTACTACATGCTTTAACTGAAGGACTCTGACATGATACCAAAGATGGATTCATTCAATACTCTTACTTTTCTACACTGGAGGAACTTGGGGTAGAAAAGACATGGGGGAGGTGGAGGCTATGGGGTGAACATAACCATGACCCTAGTCCATGTTTCCTGTTTTATCTGGCTAAGGGCCGCAAATAAATTTTCTATCTATCTACCATGACCATGACCCAGGAAGCTTTCAGTTTTAGCTGGCGGTATCTTCATCTTATCTGGATTCAAGTTTCTGTTTATTAGCATCCAATTATCCCATTACCAAATTAGCCACCAGTTCAAATAATCCAATATCATACTTTATGAGCATTTAGAGAGAACTTCAAACTGCAACGACTGAAGTTGAATTATAGAAAAAAATATAAGAAAACTCTAAAAAAAAACATTATGTCTTTACCTTACATTATTCTACGTGTTCAAGCAGTCAGCAGATACTAGAGATTTTATCTGTAGAGTACTTTGCAATCATGTCAGGGGTCAACTGAAGTCTAGAGGTGAGCACCATTTTTTATTTTTTGGTATTTTTTGGATTTGGGTTTATTGGACTGAATGTTTTTTGGAGAAGTTGGAAAAATCTGAATACCCATACTGGTAAATTAGTTTTTTCCAGCTTTCCCCCCCAAATTTCCTGATGAGGAATGTGTTTGGGCTCTGGGCAGGGGCTTCTTTCAAGGTAGAGGCATCAAAAGCTTAGCTGCAGGTGACTCTCCTTAGAAGGAACCCCAAGTTTAGTGAACATTGGGTCAAGGGATCCAGTGATATGGACGGACCCTCAAAGGAGGTGCCCCCATCTATCCTAGGGAGTTTCAATTGTTTCAATTGGAAGATTCCTCCCCCCCGCCCCTGCACACAATTTGGGCACCTATACCAAATACACAGAAATGCATTTTCACTATGCTCCAAAACCTAGATAGGGATGACATTATGTGGATTTTTTTCTTGAAAGGTATTCCACGTTTCCCGAGCAATTACTGAAAACGTTCTGCTGTATAGGATTATAGATTTAAACTAGCATATGGAATTATCACAAACTATAATTTCAGTCTGTTCTCTCAATATTGCCAAGCATATAGCCTAAAAAATTACCCAGTACATATAAGCGATATGCACAAAACAGAGTTAAAAATGTGTTAATTGTTATTAAATTGTTAGAACGAAGTGAAAAAGAAAGCATTCAGAAATCAGATAAACACGAACAAATACAGATTATCAAGTACCTTTTTGGGATTTCCTGGACTGCTGAGAATTGAAAAGGTTGTTTTTGAGGAGGGAATAAGGCCTCATTCCCTTATGAAAATCTTATTTCCCTAAATGCCTTTTCTTTGTCTACCAATTAGAACATCAATTCTCAGAAATGTCAAGGGACATTTTCTACCTCAATGTAGAATTCAAATAATTCTACAGAGACAGACATGTTATTATGGACAGACATGAACCTTAGCATTTAGAAAACAGAACTGCTTGGAAGGAGCAGAGAAAGGTAAGGAGATTTTTGTTAGGGTAGAACCCAAAGGTAGAGAAAGAGGAAATGAAAACAGAAGAAGGGAGTGATCCATTACATTGTGTGTAAAATGCTGTCAAGTTGGAGCCAACTTATGGCGACCCCAGCAAGGAGCTTTCCAGGCAAGTGAGAAGCAGAGGTGATTTGCCATTCCCTTCCTCTGCAGAGTCTTCCTTGGTGGTCTTCCTTCCAAGTACTGACTTTGCTTAGTTTCTGAGATCTGATGAGATTGGACTATACCATGCTGCCTTCCATCCTGATTCATTACATTATGCATTAGCTTTTCTTCCAGGGATGACCAACATGCATTATCGCATCAGCATCCATAATCCTTAGTATCCTGGGTGTTGGAGGGAAGTACCCATGTTGTCTGTTTCTCATGATACATTTGGGATAACAAGGATTGTAGTAAGAGAGTCATATACTGATCTGTGATAATTTCATCTTCCTGTTTTACCAACACCAAGCCAGCTAGTCATGCTTTTGCATGAGGTGATGATGGTAATATTGCACTTAGGGTCTGAAATATGCATAGGATTCAGCTCAAAAGCAGTGTGCAGTAGGAGAACATTTTCAATGGATGCTTCCTCAATGCCAGAAACATAGATGCATCCTGGAATGTGAGTTGTATCATTCTATGGAATTATACAATGATTAGTTGATTAGATATCTCTGATTAGAAAATCAGTGTTTTAGCACAGGCTCAGAACAAGCATTTTTGAAAGCTGAATTACCCCATTTCTATCAGACAGGGACATTGTCCCCCCGCCAAAAAAACAACAACACCTGGGCAAGCTAGGTCCTCAGTAATCTTTTGTAGTAAAATATGATCCAAAAATGTGAGAAATTCTATGCAACTCAGGGGATTTGTCCTTACAGCCCCAGCCAGCTACATTTCAGGAAAGGATACACAACTCCCCACTTCATCTAGGGTCAGAGGGATATTCCTCAGCCATCTTTTTACCTCTGTATCTACAGCCAACCCATTTCTATGGCATGACTAAGTGGTTATTGGTCTATGGTGTGGAGGTTTATAGGAATGATAGCCACCTTCCATACACAGCTTGGTGATATTATGGTTTTGTTACAGCCAAAACAAATTTATCATTCATATTGATTATGGGAATGTTGTTGTTGAGAGTTTCTTCTGATTACAACATGGCTGCCAAATGACTTGTCACTCTTTTTGGTGTCCAGCATTGAGTGATATTCTTTGTTTTTTCAAAAAGCAGATGATGGGAAACAGAGCCCAGCAAAATCAAACCACAGTGTCCGAATTCATCCTGTTGGGATTTGGAGGGCTCCCTAACCTGCAGATTCTTCTCTTCCTGCTCTTCTTAGTGATCTACTTGGCAACCATGGCTGGGAACCTCCTCATTGTTGTGCTAGTTGTGACTGATCAGCGCCTCCACACTCCCATGTACTTCTTCTTGGGAAATCTGTCCTGCTTGGAAATCTGTAGCAGTACTACCATCCTGCCTAAAATGTTGCTGAACCTTTGGATGTGGGAAAGAAGTATATTCTTCAAAGCCTGTTTCATACAATTTTCCATTTTTACTTGCCTGACAGGTACTGAATGCTACCTCCTCTCCATGATGTCTTATGACAGATATTTAGCAATCTGTAAACCACTCCATTATTCTACTCTTATGAATGGAAAGTTGTGTTTCCAGCTATTAGCTGTGTCTTGGTTCGGTGGAATATTAATGAGCACAAGCTTGACTTTGAAAATATCCTGGTTATCCTTCTGCGGCCCTAATGAAATAGACAATTATTTTTGTGATATTAGTTCTGACATTAGATATATCTCCTGCAGTGACACCCATTTATTTGAACTCTCAACTTTCATATTTGCCAGTGCATTCACCCTGCCTCCTTTTCTCCTCATCCTTTCGTCTTATATTTTCATCATAGTGTCTATCCTTAGGATCCCATCCACCACTGGGAGGAGAAAGGCTTTCTCCACCTGTTCCTCTCACCTCATCGTAGTTGCCTTTTATTATGGAAGCCTCGTGTTTGTTTATATGGTACCAAGATCCAGGAGTCTAAGAAGCTTGAAGAAAGTTTTCTCTCTCTTTTACACAGTGTTGTCTCCATTGTTCAATCCCCTGATATACAGCCTAAAAAACAAGGAAGTGAAGGAGGCCATGAGAAACTGCTTAAAGAGATTTATGAATTATGTGTGTGTGTGTAAAATACTATCAACTCACAGTTGACTTTTGGCAACCTCAGCAAGGGGCTTTCAAGGAAAGTGAGAAGCCGAGGTGTTTTGCCATTGTCTTCCTTTGTGGATGCTGCCTTGGTGGTCTCCCTTCCAAGTCCTGACCCTGCTTAGCTCTTGAGATCTGATGAGATTGGGCAATGCCATGGTGCTTTCTCTCCTTTTTTGAACTATATGATGTGATATTTACCACTCCCCCTTTTCAGAATAAGAATGCCATATCAGTAGGGTTCCCAACTGCCTGGTGATGGCAGGCAATTGCCCACCAACTCACCAGGGTGCCCACCACTTTTCAGCTGGCCAATGGGTGGAAGTAGACCAGCTGAGGAGGGGTTGGCAAACCATGCATGTGGTGCAATTCTGTCACTTCCAGGTTTACCTCAGAAGTGCCAGCAATGATCTTGCACTCCCTACAAAAAAGTCTATGGTTTCCATAGAGTTTTTGGAGTGAATCCTTAGAGCATCCCACAGGATACTGGTCTGGCACTTCCGGTGACAGAATGATGCTTTTGTGTCCAGGTAGATGGCTCTCTCACAGAATCGGGTGAGAAAGGCTCCCACCAGAGGCCAGGTAGGACCTGACAACCCTACATATCAGTAAATGGAAATGTAGTGAATTAGTTCTTATTGGTGCCTAGATTTCTCTGTTTGTTTGTTTGTTTTGTTTTTTACTTCCCACATATAAGGGGAAATGCTTTGGAAATGGAGATGAAAATTATCCAAGTATCACTTTGTTCCAAGAGATACACCAAGGCAGATGTGACATGTGAATCCCCCATCCTTGCCTATGTCTTAACTCATGAGATGGATCCAAAGTAAATCACCAGTTTCCACTGATTACCACTTTCCTGCTATAACCCCCTTCCCCAGGTCATTCTTCAGGGTTTCTTATGCCCCGTAGCAGCATTTTGTGCAGATCAGTGGGCTGCAGTCTTTGTGGGGAGGGACAGGAAACTTTCATTCTACCAGTGGGAAATTTAGATAGAATCCAACCCCTTATTTCCAATCAGCCACATTGCTTTTCTATATTATTGCTACAAAAAAAAAAAAAAGCTTTGTGAGTGAGATTATATGAATCTAGGAGCTCAAGCAGATGCTAGAGATTTTATCAGTGGACTGCTTTGCAATCATGACAGGCATGCTAGAGGAGCACCAAGTTTTTGGGTGGTGTATTTCTCGCATTTGTTGTTTTTGGACCCAATTTTTGAGGAAAAGTTGGGAAAAGCTTAATACCCATACTGATGAATGCATTTTTTCTGGCTTTTTTTTAATTTCTGGAAGTTTTTGGCTCCATTAAAGTGTATGATGAATTTTGGGATGCTCGGGGGTGTGTGTTTTTTCAAGGTAAAGGCATCAAAAGCATAGCTACAGGTGACTCGCTTTAGAAGGACCCCAAGTTTGGCGAAGTTTGGGTCAGGGGTCCAATTTTATGAACCCCCAAAGGAGGTGCTCTCAATGGAGTTTTCAATTCTTTCCAATGGACGTTGCCCCCGTGCTTTGGGCACCTATACCAAATACACAGAAATTTTCAGTATGCTCCAAAACCTAGATAGGGATGTCATTAAGTGGATTTTGTCTTGAAGGGTGTTCCACATTTCCTGAGCACTTACTGAAAATGTTCTGTCTGTATGATTGCAGATTTAAACTAGCATATGGAATGATCACAAACTATAGATTTCAATCTCTCTCAGTATTGCCAAGCATATATTCTAAAAATTTACCCAGTAAATGTAAGTGATATGCATAGGAAAGAGATAAAGAATGTTGTTTATTGTTAATAAGTTGTTAGAATGAAGTGGAAAAAAACAACTGGAGAAACCAGATAAATCAGAAGAAAGAGACAGATATTTCAATATCTCCTTGTGATTTCCTGGACTGTTGAGAATTGAAAAGGGTTTTTTTTTTGTTGAGGTACTGAGGCCTCATTCCCTTATGAAAATCTTAATTCCCTAAATGCCTCTTCTTTGTCTACCAATTACAACCAATCAGAAATGTCAAGGGACATTTTCTACTTCAATGTAGAATACAAATAATTCTACTGAGGCAAACATGTTATTATGGACAGACATGAGCCTTAGCATTAAGAAAATAGAACTGCTTGGAGGGAGCAGAGAAAGGTAAGGAAGTTTTTGTTAGGGTAGAACTCAAAGGTAGAGAAAGAGGAAATTAAAACAGAAAGAAGGAAGTGAAGTGATTGATTACATTGTATATATATACAATGCGGTGAAGTTGCAGCCGATTTATGGTGACCCCAGCAAGGGGCTTTCAAGGCAAGTGAGAAGCAACAGTGATTTGCCATTCCCTTCCTTTGCAACGTCTTCCTTCCAAGTACTGACCTTGCTTAGCTTCTGAGATAGGACGAGATTGGACTATACCATGCCACCTTCCATCCTGATCTTCCAGGGATGACCAACATACATTATCATATCAGCATCAATAATCCTTAGTATCCTGTATGTTGGATGGAACGGAAATACCCATGTTGTCTGTTTCACAAGATATATGTGGGGTGATACGGATTTTAGTAGGAGCTTCATATACTGATCTGTGATAGTTTCATCTTCCTGTGTTACCACCAAGCCAGCTAATCAAGCCCTTGCATGAGGTGATGGTGGTAATATTGCACTTAGTGTCCAAAGTATGCACAGGACTTAGCTCAAAACATTGTGCAGTAGGATGGATAGATGCTTCTCAATGCCATAAAAATAGATGCATCCTGGAATGCAACTTTTATAATTCTACAGACTTATACAATGATTAAATGATTACCGTAAATATCACTGATTAAAGTGATTCTGCATGTTTTCATACTGACTGACTATGATCCATATAAATCATGCGTAGAAAATTACTTCACAGGGAGAAGTGGGGTTTTAGCACAGTCCCAGAACATGCATTTCTGAACGCTCAGTTACCCCAAGGAATAAAGGACTGTACAGCAAGTTGATCAATGGGCAAGGTAAGAACATGGCAGGGAAGCCAACTCAGTGGTTCAGAATTATGTAATGAATTCAGTATTTCCAGTGTGTGTGTGTGTGTGTGTGTGTGTGTGTGACCTGATGTCATGCCTCAGTTGAGTTATGGCAGCCCCAACAATATTCTTCCAAAACAAATGAGAAGCACAGGTTGTTTACTATTGCCTTCATGGTGTAGTGCCAGTGTAGTGTAGAGGTTAAGAGCGGTGGACTCGAATCTGGAGAACAGGGTTTGTTTCCCCACTCCTACACATGAAGCCTGCTGGGTGACCTTGGGCTAGATACAACTCTCTGAAAACTCTCTCAGCTCCACCTACCTCACAAGGTGTCTGTTGTGGGGAGGGGAAGGGGAAGTTATTGTAAGCACTCCAACTAGCACCCAGTGCCCTTTCATTGGGAGACAGTGGAAGATATACTGCATTAATAAGCAATAAAAAGTTAGCAGCCTGGGAGAGGGTTACCAGTGCCATGGGGGACATCTGAGAAGATAAGACCATTTTCACCTCCAAGGTAGTGAAGACCAGACATGAGATACCAACATGTGATCTACCTACAGGAGAATCTTTGATGTCAGGGAGGGATATTGTCAAAAAACAAAACAAAGGCAAAATAGGTTCTCAGTAGTCTCTTGCAATAAAATACAGTCAAAAAGTTTGTGAAACTTTATGCAACTCAGGGGATTTCTCCTTAGAGCCCAATCCAACTACATTTCAGGAAAGTATACACAACTCCGCACTTCTTCTAGGGCCAGAGGTTTACTCCTCAGCCATCTCTGTACCTCTGTACCTAAAGCCACCCTTATTCTATGTCATGACAAAGTAGTTAGAGTTCTATGGTGTGGAGGTTTATAGGATTGATAGTCTCTTCTTTATACAGCTTGGTGACATTATGATTTGGTTACAGCCAAAACAAATTTATCATTCCTACCGATTATGTGTATGCAGTTGAGGGTTTCTTCTGATTACAACATGGCTGCCAAATGATTTGTCACCCTTTTTGTTATCCAGTATTAAATGGTATTCTTTGTTTCCTCAAGAAGCAGACGATGGGGAACAGAGCACAGCAAAATCAAACCACAGTGTCCGAATTCGTCCTGTTGGGATTTGGAGCTCTCCCTAAACTGCAGATTCTTCTCTTCCTTCTTTTTTTAGTCATCTACTTGGCAACCATGGCTGGTAACCTCCTCATAGTTCTGCTAGTTGTGGCTGATCAACACCTTCACACCCCCATGTACTTCTTCTTGGAAAATCTGTCCTGCTTGGAAATCTGCATTACTACTACCATCCTGCCTAAAATGTTGATAAGTCTCTGGATGGGGGAAAGAAGTATACCCTTCAAAGCCTGTTTCTTACAATTTTACATTTTTACTTGTGTGGGAGGTACAGAATGCTACCTCCTCTCCGTGATGTCTTATGACAGGTATTTAGCAATATGTAAACCACTCCATTATTCTACTGTTATGAATAGAAAGTTGCGTTTCCAGCTATTAGGGGTGTCTTGGGTCGGTGGAATCTTACTCAGCACAAGCTTGACTTTGAAAATATCCTGGTTATCCTTCTGTGGCCCTAATGAAATAGACAATTATTTTTGTGATATTAGTTCTGACATTAGATTTATCTCCTGCAGTGACACCCATTTATTTGAATTCTCAGCCTTCATATTTGCCAGTGCATTCACCCTACCTCCTTTTCTCCTCATCCTTTCCTCTTATATTTTCATCATAGTGTCTGTCCTTAGAATCCCGTCCAGCACTGGGAGGAAAAAGGCTTTCTCCACCTGTTCCTCTCACCTCATTGTAGTCGCCTTGTATTACGGAAGCCTCATGTTTGTTTACATGGTACCAAAATCCAGGAATCCTGTATGTTGGAGGGAAGGGAAGTACCTATCTTGTCTTTTTCTCAAGATACATTTGGGATAACTGAAAAATAGTTAACATTTTATTATACAGAAGAAAAAAATGAGCATCATAGTTGCTAAGCTGGTAGTTAAATCCTTACAATGAGAGATGGTGAAAGATATACCACAATAATGAGCAATGAAAAGTTAGCAGCCTGGAGGAGGGTTACCTCCTGAGGACCATTTCATCTCTAAGGTAGTGAAGACCACACATGAGATACCAGCATGTGATCTGCCTAGAGGAAAAACATTGCTCTCAAACAGGGATATTGTAAAACAAACAACAACAACAACAACAAAAACGGGCCAAACTAGTTCCTCAGTAGTCTCTTCCAGTAAAATACAATCAAAACGTGTGAGATAATTTATACAACTCATAGGATTTGTCCTTAGAGCCCTATCCAGCTACATTTCAAGACAGTTTACACAATGCCCCACTTCTTCTAGATTCAGAGGGTTACTCTTCAGCCACCTCTCTACCTACAGCCAACCCATTTCTATGTTATGACAAAATGGTTAGTGGTCTATGGTGTGGAGGTTTTTAGGAATTATACCCACCTTCCACATAGAGCTTGGTGACATTATAGTTTTGTTACAGCCGAAACAAATTTATCATTCATATTGATTATGAAAATGTCGTTATTGAGAGTTCCCTTTTTGTTATCCAATATTAAGTGGCATTCTTTGTTTCCTCAAGGAGCAGAGGATGGGGAACAGAGAACAGCAAAATCAAACCACAGTGTCTGAATTCATCCTTTTGGGATTTGGAGGGCTCTCTAACCTGCAGATTCTTCTCTTCCTACTATTCTTAGTGATCTACTTGGCAACCATGGCTGGGAACCTCCTCATAGTTCTGCTAGTTGTGACTGATCAATGCCTTCACACCCCCATGTACTTCTTCTTGGGAAATCTGTCCTGCTTGGAAATCTGCATTAGTACTACCATCCTGCCTAAAATGTTGCTAAGCCTCTGGATGGGGGAAAGAAGTATATCCTTCAAAGCCTGTTTCTTACAATTTTACATTTTTACTTGTGTGGGAGGTACTGAATGCTACCTCCTCTCCATGATGTCTTATGACAGGTATTTAGCAATATGTAAACCACTCCATTATTCTACTCTTATGAATGGAAAGTTGTGTTTCCAGGTAGTAGCTGTGTCTTGGGTCAGCGGAATCTTAATCAGCACAATCTTGACTTTGAAAATATCTTGGTTATCCTTCTGTGGCCCTAATGAAATAGACAATTATTTTTGTGATATTAGTTCTGACATCAGATATGTCTCCTGCAGTGATACCCATTTATTTGAACTCTCATCCTTCATATCTGCCAGTGTTCTTACCCTGCCTCCCTTTCTCCTCATTTTTTCATCTTACATTTTCATCATAGTGTCTGTCCTTAGAATCCCATCCACCACTGGGAGGAAAAAGGCTTTCTCCACCTGTTCTTCTCACCTTATTGTAGTTGCCTTGTATTATGGAACCATCATGCTCGTTTATATGGTACCAAGATCCAGGAATCTAAGAAGCATAAAGAAAGTTTTCTCTCTCTTTTACACAGTGTTGTCTCCATTGGTCAATCCCCTGATATACAGCCTAAAAAATAAGGAAGTGAAGGAGGCCCTGAGAAAGTGCCTAAAGAGAGTTATGAATTACGTGAGTGTGTGTAAAGTGCCATCAAGTCACAATCGACTTTTGGTGTCCTCAGCAAGGGGCTTTCAAGGCAAGTGAGAAGCCGAGGTGTTTTGCCATTGTCTTCCTCTGCAGAGGCTGCCTTAGTGGTCTCCCTTTCATGTCCTGACCCTGCTTACCTTCCAATTTCTGAAAAGATTGGGCTGTACCATGGTGCCTTTCCTCCCTTTATGAATGATATGATGTGATATTTACCACTTCCCTTTTTCAGAATAAAAATGGCATATCAGCCAATGGAAATGTAGTGAGGTAGTTTTTATTACTGCCTAGATTTCTCTGATTAGCTTTGGATTTCACATATTAACAGATCATTTCAGGATACAATGGTTCCATATTAACATACCCCACCCTCATTAGCACATCATCTTGATACTTACAGGACAATGATTAGCACATTACCTTTGATACTTTTTGCAGGACAATGATTCAGCTCAAACCCAACCCCTTTCTGACTATATATTACTCTTCCTACACACTTGACACTGAGAGACACTGTCCTTCAGTGTTACTCCTCTGAAGATGCCTGCCACAGCTGCTGGCGAAACATCAGGAAAGAAAATACCAAGACCACGGTTACACAGCCCGGATAACCTACAAGAACCAAAGGCCTTTTATGCTTGGCGGTTTCCCTTGTGGTCACCTCTCTGATGACTCTGGGTCTTTGTTTTGATTATGCATGCCATTTCCAACCATCAGAGGTCCCCTCGCTCTCCCCCTGAGTTTCCCCATGTTTTGCCTGCGTTTTCAAATTCGAGAGAAAACAGGTCTCTGAAAACGCAGGCAAAATGCGTGGAAAGGCAGGGAGAGAGCAAGGTGACCTCTGACGGTCGGAAACGGCATGCATAATCAACACAAAGACCCATAGTTGTCAGAGGGTGACTGCGAGGAAAACAGCCAAGCATAAAAGGCCTAAGTTTTTGTTTTTGTTTTAAACATGTTTGCCTTCAGAAGCCAAAGTGGGTTAAAGAACCCAGTGGGTTACAGAGCCCATATAAAGGGAACCTCAGCTATGACCTAACCACCTACAGTAGGTTTGCTAACTCTAGCTTGGGAAATTCCTGAGAATTTGGAGGCAATGCCTGAGGAGGGTGCAGTTGAAGGAGCATCTCAGGGACACAACTCTATAGTCCCCTCTCTTAAGCTCCCATTTCCTCCAAGAGAACTGATCTGGAGATTACTTGTAATTCTTGGAGAACTCCATACACCACCTGGAGGTTGGCAACCCTTACTCAGAGACCAAGCCTCATTATACCACCTCAGACCAGGTTTACCTACATGGTAATCTTGGAGATGATATGGAGTGCACAGTAAAGAGACAAATGATGATGAGAATAAAAGGCAAAAAAAAATGTCAGAGGTAGCGTGGATACAGAGCCTCAAACAGAATGTTCTAAGGTGTTAACTTTCTTGGGTCCTGAAAATGGTGGAGGTTATTGTGGCTAAGGGAGTAAGACTTAATTCCCATCTGTAAATCTTATTTCCTTAAGTACCTTTCTTTACTCTAGAGATTACAACACCTGTCACAAGAACTATCAAGAGACATTTTCTATCTCATAGCGTAGTATATACATTTGAGTACTACAGACAGTCACTTTATTATGGACTGACCTAGGTCTTTGCTCAGAAAACAGAAATCTTCGGAATGAGTACAGGGAGGTAAGATAGTTTCTGTCAGGGTAAATATTTAAGGGCTAGGAGGAGAGGGGGAAAGGCAAGAGAAAATATTACAAATGTTTAGTACAGTCCAATCAATCATGGAATAGTTGTCCTTAGCAATGATCAGCATATTAGAAACAAGAACAGATCCAACTGGTGAGGGGACAGGGGCTTTTTAAACACTTCTTACATGATATATGACTTTCAGGAACAGATCTAACAGATCTTATTGCACCTCAGTCTTTTGATGATCAAGCTTGTCTTTTCCACCCTCAAGCTGGCATTCATAGGGTTGCCAGGTGCCCCCTGGCCACAGGAGAGGGCTGGGGGCATTTAAGATATCTAGTATTTGGTATTTTGGAAAACTCCCTTCCTTAGCCATTTGCCAAAATTTGAGTTGGACAAAGACATTTCAGAGTGGGGGCTTCAGAGGTGGGCAGTGTGCAGTTTTACCCTCCACATGTACAAGAGATTGTGCTGTTGCTGTAAGAATGGGGAAAAGGAAAATAACATTCCTGCTGTTCTTACTGCCAGAAACAGGTACAGAACCCAGCCCACCATACTGTGTAGTAGGATAAACCCTACATTGGTTGCTTCTCCAAAGACTGTTATTTTACATAAGGCAACAAAGTGAGGCCCTTCCTACCGTGTAATATTTATTATTTTAGGTAATGATATAAGTACCATCTCTTTTTGGTTTCAGTGATTCTGCAAATGTTCACATCGTACTCATATTATGAAATTATGGTATGTGTTTCTGTTGTAACAGCTATCTTCCCTAAATAGCTTGGTAGGGCCAAGACTTGGTTCTGAGCCACTGAAATGCAGGATTTGATAGATGTTCACAGATTTTTATAGAGTTTCTTCTGGTTCTTAAGGCTCATCCAAAAGACATATCCTACCTTGTGCAAAAAAATATTAAATTGAGTCTTTTGTTTTCTCAAGACGCAGACAATGGCAAACAGCGAAAAGCAAAATCAAACAACAGTGTCGGAATTCATCCTCTTGGGTTTTGGAGATCTCCCAAAGCTGCAGATTCTTCTTTTCATACTGTTCTTGGTAATTTACTTGGCAACCATGACCGGGAACCTCCTCATTGTTTTACTAGTTGCAGTGGATCAGCACCTACACACTCCCATGTACTTCTTCCTAGGGAATCTTTCCTTCTTAGAGTCTAGCTACAGCACAACCATCATGCCAAAGATGTTGGCTGGACTGCTGACCAGTGATGGAAGTATATCCATCAAAGCCTGTTTGATACAGTTTTTTATCTTTTCTTTCTTGGGAGGAGCCGAATGCTACCTCCTATCTGCGATGTCTTACGACAGGTACTTAGCAGTGTCTAAACCACTGCATTATGCCACAGTCATGAATGGCAAATTATGCCTGCAGTTGGCAGCAGGATCTTGGGTAAGCGGGATCTTGGTTGGTACAAGCATCACTGTTCGGGTATCACGGTTATCTTTCTGCGGCCCTAATGAAATTGATCATTACTTCTGTGATGTGATTCCTGACATAAAACAGATTTCCTGCAGTGACACACAATTAGTAGAACTCTCTGCCTTTATATTTGCCTGCATTTTTACCCTACCTCCTTTTGTACTTACTTTGACATCCTATGCTTTTATCATTGCTACTATCCTCAGAATCCAGTCCATTACCGGAAGGCAGAAAGCTTTCTCCACCTGCTCCTCTCACCTGATTGTGGTTGCCCTGTTTTATGGAACTCTTATGCTCGTCTATATGCTCCCAAGGTCCAGGAATCTCAGATACGTGAAGAAAATCTTCTCTTTGTTCTATACTGTCTTGACTCCCATGGTAAATCCCCTAATATACAGCTTGAGAAACAAAGAGGTGAAGGAAGCTTTGGGGAAAGGAATCAGGAAGTTCTCAAGGCATGTAACATTTCAGAAATCTAGTTTTTAAACATTGGGATGAATTGACAGGGATTGGACATGAATTAGCTGTTGGCTATTTCCTTCTCTTTTTGAATTTTTTTTGATAGATCTATGAATTTTTGAAGCATACAAACTATTACTGTTTTCTTATGATATCAAGCATTTGATAGCCAGTGTGGTATACTGTTTACATTTGGTAGACCAAGATCTGGGAGGCTAAGGTTCAAATCCTCACACTGCCATGAACTTTGGCCAGTCACACACACACACTGCAAACCTACCTCGCAGGGTTGTTGTGAGGATAAAATAAATGAGGGGAGAGGAAAGGCAGGAAATAAATGCACTAAATAAATAATATATTTGGTGGATGCTTTACTTCAGCTTTTCATTCTTACTGCTGCTTTTTTTTTACTGTTTCTATTGCTTGTGTAATTTTATTTACTCTTTTTGTAACTCTGTTAATGCTTGTAAATTGCCTTGGTTGGTTGTTTTTAAATAAAAAGTAGAATATAAATTAAGTAAGTAAGCATATAAAATGATACACTTTTTTACACACTCCTCCTTTTCCCTTACCTGTTATAATCCATTAAATTTAATAACGAAAATGCAAAAATCCCTCTGCTTCTCTTTGAATAGGTTCTTCTAGGGAATGTGGATTTGTGGTGAAAGAATAACGTAAAGGCTAGTATTTCACCCTGTGAATCTTGTAGTTTAACACAGACACTTGTAAGGGGACAATTGCTACCTGAGATCCCATGTCTGGATGACTTTATAGGACCAAATTAGCAGCCTGAATTGTGCCCAGATGATTTGGCAGCCAGTGCAATTGGCTGGAATTGGTTGCTGCTGTAGAAATCCTGAATTTCATCCAGTCAGCTTTTTCACTTAACCTCACACAATTCTCCACTGTACTCCACCACCACCCCCGACATCGGTTTTGCTCATATGTGTTCCATCATCTTTAGCATAGTCTTTGTGCGTGTGTGCTTCTGTGTGTGGTCATTGAAAACCCCCTCCTCCCTCACGAGCAACAGAAAAGCTGGTTGGATACAGCCTCCTGTTTCCTCAGTAGTGTAATTCCTAGGGTTGCCAACCTCCAGATGGTTGCTGGGCTTCTCTCACTACTACAACTGATATCCAGGAAACAGAGATCAGTTCACCTGGACAAAATGGCAGCTTTGGAAGGTGGATTCTATGGCTTTATACCCCATTGAACCTTCCCTCCTCAAACCCTCCACCCCCAACATCTCCAGGTATTTCCCAGCGTGGAGCTGACAATCCTAGGAATTCCCATGCATGGCTTCAGAATCCATCTAGATGTCCATCAGCATGTCCAGACTCCAGTTGTCTGGAGTCTTTAGAACTGCATGGTTGGCGACAGTCCAAGAATCATTTGTTTTTATTAACATGATTATGTGCTTTGGCTGGCTGCATAAGAGCTCTCAAGGGGCCAGATCCAGTTCCTGGATCACATGTTTGACACCCCTGGTTTATGTAGTATGTAGTTCAGTGTTGTCTCCTCTGTTTGGCAACAGCTCTCTGGGATTTTTGGCAAAGAAAGGTCTTTCTCAATGCCTGCTAGCTTTAACTTGAGATTTGAAAGTGGGACCGTCCACATGCAAAATGTGTCTACTATGACTCACAGGCTTTCCTTGTTTGGCCTTCCCAGTAGATTTCAAGGTCTATTACTGGAAACATCAAGGGAAATGCTCTACTTTCCTACAAAGAACAAAAATAATCACCTTATTGTGAATGTAAATAAGGCTTGAGACTATTAAAGGGAAAGCTACTTAGAAGGAGAAAAGAGAGAGTTGTAAGGTATCTAGCAAACACTATTTGAAAAACAATGAATATGTATACTGGAGTAGAAATGACAAGAAATACAGACTTTTCAGCAGGACTAAGTATGCAACATATGTGTCTATGGAGAACAACAAGGATGTGTCTTTAGGCTATGGAACAGGTCCTACTAGAGCATCAGAAAACTATTTCAGCCATAAGGTAAATCAGGGGTTAACACTTTATAATTTGCTTGCTGGTCTACCACATAGAAAGATTATTGTTTTCTTATGGAGGTAATGACAACATTGTATAGCCTGATCTCATCAGATCTCAGAAGCTAATCATGGTTGGTACTCAGATGGGGGACCACCAAGAGAGACTCTGCAGAGGAAGGCAATGGCAAACCATCTCTGTTTCTCATTTGCCTTGAAAGCTTCTTGCTGGGGTTGCTATAAGTCAGGTGTGACTTAACGGTGCTTACGTACATGTGGAGGCAATTTTTTAAAACGTAGCCCTGATGCTTTTTCAGGCTGATCAATGAGTGTTAGTAGTGCTGGGCAATTGATTTCAATGAAGGACCCATCTAACCCAACCCAATACATCTGGGAAAAACACAAGCAGGATTGAAGGCTAGTCTTCCCCCTGTTTTTTTTCCTCAACAACTGGTATTAAGTTGTTGATATTCAGAGGTAAACTGTCCCTGAGTCTGAAGGTTAAATTTAGTAATGATGGCTATTCATTGGCCTATTATCCATGTATGATTCAGATTCCTTCTTAATCCTACCTAAGCCCATGGCCACCATCCTTGTGGCAGCAAAAGCCACAATTTAATGATTAATTCTGTAAAGTACATTCTTCTGTCTGTCCTAATCCATTGACAAACAATTATGAGGTGACCCCTCCTCAAATTCTAAGGTTATGAGAGAACACAACTTTGTATGCATTTTCTCCTAATGATACATAAAACATAGAACTTGCATACATAAGTACTCATGAAGCTGCCTTATAATGAGTCAAACCATTGGTCTATCAAGATCAGTATCATCTATTTTTTACTAACAGAAGCTCTCAGATAGAGGTTTTCCACATCTCCTACTCCATGATCCTTCCTTTCTGGAGATGCTGCAGACTGAACCTCGGGCCTTCTACAGACAAAGCAGAGGCTCCACCACAAAGCCATAGCCTCTCCCCTCCATAATATCACTCTTTTGTCTTTTTCTAAAATAAAAAAGCCACAGAAGCTTTAGCCTTTCTTTTAGAGAAGTGCTTCAAGACATTGGTTGAATTGGTTGCATTTTTCTGCACTAATCCAGCTATCTTTTTTGATATGAGGTGACCACAGTTGTACATAGTATTCCAAATGTGGCTGCACAAAATTATAGAACGGCATTGGGATACTGGACCTTTGTTGATATTTGTATTGAACACATGCACAAGATTCCTTGGACATACATTTAGTAAAAAAGTAAACCTAAGAAAGGCAATCTGTATGTATAACTGCATATTCTATTATCATGATGCACCTGTCGCGTGCTAGTTTTTTTGTTTTCACATGTGAAGGATTTTTCACGGCTTGAATCCTTCACCAGCAATAAGAAGTCCTACACTCTCAACAATGTGCCCCCTCATTCTAGAAAGGATACAGCTTAGCAGAAGGGAGTCATTGGGGCCAACCAAGTAAAGTCAAGGTTTTTGTTCTGAGCCATCCAAGAGTTGTACCATCTGCATGATGGCTCAGGGGTGAATTTGAAGGGTGAATTTGAGACAGACAAAACATACTCCCAAATAATTTATCAAGTATGTCTTTTTTTCCTTTTCTTTTTGAGATGCAGCCCATGGCAAACAAAGAATGGCAAAACCAAACAACTGTTTCTGAATTCATCCTCTTGGGATTTGGGGATCTTCCCAAACTGGAGTTGCTTCTTTTCCTGCTCTTCTTGGTGATCTACTTGGTGACCATGGTTGGGAACCTCCTAATTGTTTGGCTAGTTCTGGCGGATCAACACCTTCAAACCCCCATGTATTTCTTCCTGGGAAACTTGTCCTTCTTGGAATCCTGCTACACCTCAACCATCTTGCCTAGAATGCTGGCGAGTCTTCTGACTGGGGAAAGGGGTATATCCATCAAAGCCTGTTTCATCCAGTTTTACCTGTTTGCTTGCTTGGGTGGCTCTGAATGCTACCTCCTGTCTGTGATGTCTTACGACAGGTACTTAGCTGTATGCAAACCGTTGCACTACACCACTCTCATGAATGGCAAGTTGTGCCTGCATTTAGCGGCCATTTCTTGGATCAGTGGGATTTTAGTGAGTACAAGCACAACCCTCTCAGTGATGTCATTATCCTTCTGTGGGCCCAATGAAATTGATCATTACCTCTGTGATTTATCGCCAGTCATAAAGGAAATCTCCTGCAGTGACACTTACGTTGTCGAAATGATGGCATTCATATTTGCCTGCGCGTTCACCCTGCCTCCCTTTCTACTCAGGCTGACGTCTTACACGTTGATCATTGTGACAATCCTCAGAATCCCATCCACCACCGGGAGGCAAAAGGCCTTCTCCACCTGCTCATCTCACCTCACTGTGGTTGCCCTTTTTTATGGAACACTAATGCTGGTCTACATGCTTCCCCGTTCCAGGAATCTGAGAGGTGTGAAGAAAGTCTTCTCCCTCTTCTACACGGTCTTGACTCCGATGGTTAATCCCCTCATATATAGCCTAAGAAACAAGGAAGTGAAGAAAGCAATGGAAAAGGGTTTCAGAAAGCTCACAATCCATGTGGCATTTCAGAAATCTTGTTTCTTAACCATCAAAACAAAATCAATTGGGCTTTAGAGTATTGCAGCCTGTTTCTGAGGGGGTGGCAGTGGCAAACTGCGACGGCTGGGATGGTGCAGCTGAGAAGCCTCCTTACAGGCTTTCTGGCTGTCGCGGGGTGGGTGGGGCTTTCCCCCCAAAATAAAAACAAGAAAAAGGTTTTTTCCCCCATAGGGGAAAGTGGGCCTGCACCACCTAAAAAGGCATCCCAGAAAGGCGTTCCCAGGGCAAAGGGAGTTTGGAAGCTGCTTAAAGGCAGTTCTGCCCCCCTGGAACACCCCGGGAATGCCTTCCGGGATGCTGGCGTGGGGATTTGTGCCAGGAGAATGCCAGCAGAAGGCCCCACTGGTTCTTGAGCTTGGCATCCCGGGGCCGGTGGGGATGCCCTCCACAGCGGCATAAGTGCCCATTATCCCAGGATAACTGGGCACTTACAACACTGAGGGGTCATGTCTTGCCCCCCTTCAGGAATGCACAGTAAGAGCCTAGTTCTACTTATTTATTTTATTTCTCTGTAAATGATAGTTTTCCATTTTAAAAATCCAACTCCAAATTTGTCGCATTTCACCCACTTAAAGTTGTTGCATTTGACTATGGACATAGATGCACCTGGTAAAAATAAAATGAATACAATTTTGTATACAGGTCACTTTCACACCACTTGTTTGCCCCAGCATGAATGCTATTGGGAAGTGGGTTTTTAATGCTTCCTTATAGTGTCATGGTATGTCCATGCACCTCTTGGGTTTCCTCCATGTTTTCCTTGCCCTTTCCCAGGCCTGTTTTACTGATATGTTTTGGGAAAGGTCCCAGGAAAACTGGGACTGCTTGCCTATGGGCAAGAAAGTTGAGATTTTCTCAATCCCTCTCACACTGGTGCCATTTCCCCTGCTCCAGTTCCCACAGTGGTTATTCCCCCCATCCTCCATGCCAGAAGAGAGACTTTTGAGGGGAAGGGGTTATCTCAAAAAGCCTCCCCTTGTAATGAGGGGGTATACCACAGGGACTGCAGAAGGAAATACAGGGAAAGCCACTATGAGGAAGCCCAACTCCTGTTGTGTTTCAATAGCAGCTGCCACAACAATAAGGAAACCAATAGTAAAGTGTCTCAATGTGGAAAGGGCCATAAACAGAGTATAAACTGCCAAACTCTTATTTGGCAAGGTTTCAGAATCAATTACACTATTCAGAATAATGGGTCTGAGCATGTTATGAAATTGTGTACACTATTTGTTTCTTGTTATATATAGCAAGAAACACAGTCCATATTATTGTACCTTTCTAGGATAACTAGTACTTCTCTCTTTGTATACAGATCGCGATGGGTAGCTGTGTTAGTCTGTCAATAGCAGTAGGAAAAAAACAAGAGTCCAGTAGCACCTTAAAGACTAACAAAATTTCTGCCAGGGTATGAGCTTTGTGGCTCACAAAAGCTCATACCCTGCCAGAAATTTTGTTAGTCTTCAAGGTGCTACTGGACTCTTGCTCTTTTCTATTCTCTTTGTATACATAATAAAGTTTTAATCTTTTCCTTAGCTAAATAGTGTTTGTTCCCTCTTTGTATACACAATATATGTTGAATTTGTTCCTGATCCAAATATCAATTCTCTCTTTGAATATATAATAAATGGTTAATTTTTAGTCGCATACCTTTGCAGCTATAATGTTTCCCAGATCTATGCAAGACAATTGTCTTAAACAGGTCAATACTAAATGTGAAGTGCTGTCTGACAGCAACACCCTTTTCACTGAGAGCTTCACTTCCCAATCAAAGATGTTTGAAGCTGGCTGAGGTTTTGACGGAGAAGAAAATGTCTTGCACATTTAGCACATGATACAAGATCAAGGCTAGCTTGATCTTATCAGATCTTGGAAGCTAAGCAAGGCTGGCCTTGGTTAGTACCTGCATGGGAGACCACCAAGGAAATCCAGGGTTTCTAAACAGAAGCAGACAAGGGCAAGCTACCTTTGTGCATCCCTTGCCTTCAAAACCCTACGGGATAACCATAAGACAGCTGTGAGTTGGTGGCACTTTCTAACACCACAAGATCAAGGACACTGTTATGTTCATGTGCCCCCTAAAGGAAAATGGAACTTGGGAGTCTCAGTGATTTGCTCAAGTCCAACAGTTCACAAGAACTTAGACCCAACTCTGAATGAGCTTTTAATTATTCATATAATTCAGTTATTCAGGCAAATATAATACTATACATAGTTCATTAATCAGCTTCCAGTACCCAGATAGTGGCATATTTCTCTCTAATCAGGCTATCTTCATAACATAATTTTTCTCCACATAGCACTACATTGATGATAAAAGGTAACCAGGGAAAAACAGTTGTCTGTCCAATTAAGTATAAATCAAAATATGCCAGAAATAATATAACAACAACATATTAGCAGAGTTATGCCCTTTTAAGATCATTCTTGAATAATTCATGTTGGTCTTTCTATTATTATTGGTTTTTCCCCCATGTCCCCCATATCTCTGCCTACAGAAGCCCAGCCACTGAGAATGAAGCTTGCTTCCATGTGAATAATTTGACTCAATAATCTACACAGTTCCAGCCTGTCTCTTGAGTCACCAACATTTATGCTGCAAATTTGGTGCCTCTACCTTAAAAAAAAAAGCCTCCCAGAGCCCCACAAAGATTTTTCATAGACTACAATGAACCTAGTCAGACCAGAGAATCTTGAAAACAGATTTCTCACCGTAGCTGATAATGAATGGGGATAATGCCTCCATTGAAGCCTCTGGGGGAATCTTTGCAGGGATCTGGGGGGACTATTTGTAAGGCAGAGGCACCAAATTTTCAGCATAGCTGCTGGTCACTCTCCCTACAAGAATCTGCAAGTTTAGTAAAGATTGGGACAAGGGGTCCAATTTTATTGGCATTTTGCCTCCATTGAAGCCTATTGTGAATTCCAAAAAGCCGAAAGAAGCTGGATTTCCCCCGGCTTTTCTGGATTTGGCTTTTTCGGCTTTTGTTTAAAGGGGTCATGTTTTAGGTTGGGGAGGAAGCCCAAAAAATGCCAAATGGGCATTTTGGGCTTTCTTTTTTTGGTTTGACAAAGCCAAATGCACACCCCTAATGGTGTCACCTCAACTGGGTTGTGAACTTCAGGTTGGGAAATGCCTGAGATTTGGATGCAGAGCCTGGGGAGGGTGGAGTTTGGGAGGGGGAGATCTCAGCATGGAGGTGATGCTATAGAGGCTACCTTCCAAGGTGGCCATTTTCTCCAGGGGATTTGATCTCTGTGGCCTGGAGATCAATTGTAATTCCAGGATAACTCTAGCCCCCACCCCCCGGAGGTTGGCAACCCTACTTCTTGGACTTTATAGCTTGAGTATAGCTGTTCAGTCCATCATTCTAACCTTTTACCACTACACTACACCGACTAATTGCAACACTTCCTTCCTACCATCAGAAACAAAATCCCTAGACATTGACTTTATTCCCTTGAGCATATTCTGCTTTCCTTCACAATAATCAGTCACACTAATTAATGTTTTTTCTGCTAATTGCAAACAACAACAACATGTAAACATTCATGATGATATTTTCATAAATAATGAAGGGTTCATTCCCTAGTGAACTGCTTGCCCAGAGCAACAGGCTTTAAGATTCAATGGTATGCAGAGAAAGATCCCTTCCAAAATTATTTGAAATCTGTAATCTATAATTAAACAAAGAGTGGCTTAAAAGAGAACATACTATTGGAAAATCAAGCATCATCTTCGTACACAAACCCCAAAGAGCCTTTCTTATTTCCTCTAAAACATGACTGCAGAGCATTTGACAGCAAAACTAAGGTAAACTCTTTAAATTGTTGGTTTCCAATGTTTGTAGCATCCTGAACTGGATGGCCTAGGCTAGCCTGATCTCATCAGATATCGGAAGCTAAACAGGGTCAGCCCTTGCTAGTATTTGGATGGGAGACCCCAAAGAAATACCAGGGTTACTATGCAGAGCCAGGCAATGGCAAATTTGGACGTAAGTGCCCTGTGACAGTCTGGAACCACTGATTGAAAGTGTCCCATTGTCCCCCAAACTCCTGCCCAATACATGACTAACCTTAATATATTCAGCTTTTGTAATCCTGAATTATAATTCAATCATAAAACTGCCCATTTAATCAATTCTATAGTTTTCTCTTAATTACTCTCAAATACTCCTTTATCATCTGTTGGAATCTTTTGTTTTCTGAAAATAACTCATTTATGCTATGAGCCAAAACCAGTATAACTAACCTGGTTTTAGAACCAGGAAACAGAGTCTGATCCTGGATACCAGCTGAACTGCAACATACTCCCAATGCATACTGGATCCCTCTTCTTCATCTGGTTTCTTTGCAGAATAGGACAGGTACAGCCCATTCCTGAGGTGGTGGTGGTGGCCAGGGATGGTGGGTATAAGGTGCAGCCGCACTGCCTCCTAAGCCACTCCACGGCTGCTGAAAGACCCCCAAAAAAGCCTTTTAGAAACTTTTTTTGTCAATGGGGCCTTTTTTGTCCCATTGAGAAAAATGAGGCTGTGCCAGCAAAAAGCTGGCGCAGCCTCGCTCTTCTCATCATCGGCATACCCGGGGTGAACGGGGACAGGAGGCAGCCCAACAGACGAGACTGCCATCCAGTCCTCCCCGCCGGCGTTGGGCCCACTTACTGCTGCATAAGTAGCCCAGACCCCGGTGTGGAAGTCCCCAACTCCGGTGCAGCGCCTTCCTGGCCTCCTAAGGGCTTTTGCCCTTAAAGGTCAGGAATGCACTGGTAATCTTTGCTCTCCCCCTGAAAGGGCACTTCTAAATTCAGTGGCAATAAACCTCTGATCATCAAAAAGCAACATCAGAGGAAAGCCTCAATCTCTGTGCCTTGTTTGTTGGCCCTCCAGGGGAGCTGTTTGGCCATGATGTAAAGCAGGACATCAGACCAGATAGATCATTGATCTGATCCAACAGGGATCTTCTTATATTCTTATGGAGTGTCATTTGGTTGTCTTTTCTTTCCACCTAAGCATCTTTCCTTTATTTCCACTGCCTATATTAGTAAGTGGTCTAGTTGTGGTTACATAAGACTACTTTTGGACAACTTTGCTGGACCAGACCCATGGTCCATCTAATTCAGCATCTTTTTTTTCACACAGTGGCCAACCAAACGCTCCTAGAAGGACCACAAGCAGAACCGCTAGGACCACGGGAGTGCTTTCCACTGCTGTCTCCCAACACTTCTAGTTATAAGTTTTCCTTTTTCTGAATATGGAGGACCCATTCAGTCCTTTTGGCTAATAGCCTTTGGTGAACCTGGCCTCCATGATGTAACCACTTTTAAAACCTACAGTGTTCAAAAGGCATACTAGCAGGGAAGGGTATGTGGCAATAAAGTCATTTACTTTACTTCAAATCCTGATTTGTTTATCAGAAGAATATTTGTCACTAATTTATATTTTAAAAATCTACCTATACAGCTCAGAATGACATACATTATTTTCCCTTCCTTTATTTTAATCCTGAGACTAGCCTTGTAAGTTTGTTTTGGAGGAGATAAAGTGTGTCACTGGTCCGCTTGCATTCCGTGAGCTTCCAAACTGAGCACGGATTCAAATTCAGGTCCTCACCTGATACTCTAACCACTAGGAAGGCTTATTTTATATTAGGTTCATCACATGAAGACTTGATCTGAAAATTCTGAAGCACCTAGAACATGACTACTAAGGCAACTGAGATTAACATGATCACTGATTTAGCATGATCAAGAGTACTTTGTGAAAAACAAAGGGTTTCAAAAGTTTTCAGAACAGCTGTTGATTGTTTAAACTTTTATATTATAAACTATAGCTCTTTTCCTTAGACCTTATTGACTGATATAAATCACAATAGCTTATATAAAAATGATTGCGAAGGAACTGAAGTTGCAGGGTTACTGGCTCTTGTTAACCAACCCTCTAAACCTCATAATAAAAGTGCTCAGATCAAGGAATAAGGATTGATCATTCCCTTAACTCATCCCTGAAGCTCATTTCAGTTCAAGGAAGACCTGCAAGTGGTCTTTTTCTCAACCTCTTCCAGGTGGTGGAAAGGATCATCAAGTTGCAGCCGTTTTATGGCAACCTCAGAAAGTATTCAAGGCAATTGCAAACAGAGGTGGTTTGCCATTTCCTGCCTCTAGGTAGCAACCCTAGACATCTTGAATCTGTTTATGTCTCAGAGAATGTACTAAGCATTGTACTGTTCAATAGTTTAAAAGGCAAAATTCTTACCACTTCCACCAGTATATAGAAAAAATTCCATCAGTATATAGAAATAATCTAAAAAGAGCTGTATATTGCTTTTTTAGACATAGAGAGCCAGAGGCTCAATCAAATTAAATCCATGTCTTCCATGGGGTTACATTGGGGTTTTCCCAAGTCTCACTTTCCATGCGCCATGAACATTTGAACTTCATGTATTTCCTTAACTGTTGAAAGTCAGTGTTGTGGTAATGTAATGGGCAGAGCAATCCTGGGGGCGGGGGGAGTAGTTGCAGGGTGCCTGGGAACAGCACAGCCGCGCAACCTCCTGAGTGTCTTGCAGAGGTGTGGTCGGAAAGCTAAAAATAAATCTCCCCCAAGCCCAGTGAAACTGCTCCATACAGTTTCATAAGACTGTGCCATCATTTTTGCTGGCACAAATTCACACCAGCAAAAGGGGGCATTCCCAGGGCAAAAGGGCTCAGGGAGCTGACTAAAGTAAGCCCTGTCCTCAGGAACACCCCTTTGGTGCTGGCGGGAGCCCCTGCATCAGAGATATGCTGCTGGCAAGGATCCAGCAGCACCCCTGCCTTGTTGTGCAGCTCCTCCACATCAGCAGACGTGGCCCTGCACCGGCTTTAGTGCCCGTTTGCACGGCACAAGTGACACTGACTCCAGCACGAGGGTCACGCTGCTTCCTTATGCAATTTGTCCTCATCAGGATAATGCTATAAAAGTTGTTTTGATGACGTATGTTTTTGTACGTCTTTATTATAATGGTTGTCTCATGTAAATAAATAACTGTCAGCACAGATCATTTGATATAGGTTAATGTGGGAATCCATGGACACTAAAAGAGAGCATAGAAACATAGGTTTTATCCAAATGGCATTTTAGCAGGTGAAAAGAGAGTGAAAACTCAAAAAGTCTACACTGGGGACCATGGGACATCTATGGACAAAAGTCACCTGTGATAGAGGCTGTAGTAAAGAGAAGGGTTGGGTGAGATTGAGCAAAACTGATGACTGGATCTAGCCCCTACCGTGCAATTCAAATCAGAATTATATCCTTCTATGTCCCTTGAAATCAAAGAGCTTAAAGGAGCATAACTCACCCTAGGACTACCTTGATAACTGTTTGATAATTGCTTTGATAAACCAAGAATAGTAGAAATTAGTACTAGGTGTCTATTACCAATGTCTGTCTCCTGTCATTATTCTACACCAGATGGAGCCAAAATGGACAAAAGAGAATCACACTGCATTGTCTGACTTCATTTTTGTTGGATATGCTGACCTCCCAGTTTTTCAGGTGTTGCTCTTTGTGGTGTTCCTATTGATCTACGTGAGCATCATAATAGGAAATGGACTTATTGTTTACATTATAGTGACTGATCCTACCCTTCATGCCCCGATGTATTTCTTTTTGAAGAGCCTGGCCTTTCTGGAGATCTTCTACACCTCAGTCACCCTCCCAAAAATGCTGGTCAATTTTGTGGCGCAAAACAAGACCATCTCATTTGTTGGCTGTGCTGCCCAGATCTACTTCATGCTTTTCCTTGGAGGCACAGAGTGTTTCCTTCTGGCTGCCATGGCCTACGACCGATATGTGGCCATATGCCACCCCTTGCATTATAAACTCATTATGCGCAAGGAACTCTGTTTAGGACTTGTTACAGGGTCATTGACTGTCAACATGCCTGTCCATACAGGGCAGATATACCTCCTGTTTTCCTTGCCCTATTGTGGCTCTCACGAAATTAACAACTTCTTCTGTGATATCCCACCCGTACTGGAGTTGGCCTGTGCAGACACCTTTGCAAGTGACGTTTACATGGTTGCAGCCTCTGCGCTAATCTTAATGCTTCCCTTTTGCTTTATCATTGCTTCTTATGTAAAAATCATCTCTGCCATTCTGAAGATGCCTTCAATCGAAGGTCGGAAGAAAGCGTTTGCCACATGCTCTTCACACCTTATTGTGGTGTCTCTCTTCTATGGTTCAGCAACTATTGTCTATGTCAGTCCCAGGTCGAAAGAGACATTGATTGTGAACAAGTTGCTTTCCTTGTCCTACACCATTTTGATTCCTATGCTTAACCCCATCATATATAGCCTGAGAAATAGAGAAGTGAAAGTTTCCTTAAGAAAATTGTTTAGAAATTGTCACCTTAATTGTGTCTCATAAGCCATTTATGCTCGTTATTAGCCGTGCAATCCAAGCGGAAGTGTCCCATGTTTTTTTTTTTTTTACTCATGCATTAATTATCCATCCTTCAGGGGTCACCCTGTGGCTGCCCCACACTAGCCATGGGATTTCAGAAACCTCTTTTATCACAAATTTAAATTTTACCTTGATCCCAAAGTAAAGCTAATCGAGGTAATGAATCGTCTCAACTTTGGGTTTTCTCTTCCCCCACCCATTGTTGCCTGCCCCACCCTCACACAAGCTGTCCCAGAGATGCCATTTTAGGGAGTAGTTTAAAGATCTCGGAAGCCATCTCCCCGCCCCCCATTCATCCTCTCTGGTCAGTTTCAGCAGCAGGAACGGAGATGATCAAATGGAAAAATCCCTCTGCTGTGCTGACAGGGGAGAGTAGACAAAAGTGAAGGCTGCTGGGCTGGTGAGGCAGTGGCGGTCATGGCCAAGGGGCAGGAACTCTCTGGCAGTGAACCGCAGCAGGGTTTTTGTTTTTGTTTACATTGCTGCTTTAACAATATACCAATTAATTTAATAGTGTTCTACAGAGGTGGATCTACTGTGAAACTAATGAAGCTTAAGCTTCAGGGCCCCTAATCCCGGAGGGGGCCCCCTAAAGCAACTTTTTTAAAAATGAGTGATTTTCTCAACAAAATCAATGGAGTTTTTTAGTGACAAAATCATAAGCCAATGGGTTGAAGTACTTAATATTGACTTTAGAATATGCTCTAATATCCATTTCGTATGTCCTCAAAATGTCCCTGTAATTGGTTAAATTTCAAAATTTTATCAGTGGCTTGCAGTGCTCGAATCCCCAGCTGTAAGAGCTCTCTGAGCTCACCAGAATCTATTCATAGCCTATATTTTGGCAGCTGGATCCTCAAATCCTTCATTGGTGCATGGCTTCATAGTTCTATAGTTTTATTTCATCACTGTATGGCCCATTTTCAAGGACTCCACCCCACCACCCTATTCTCCACTATTTGGGCCTCAAGGTCCTTGCAAGGGCAGCAAGGCCCTTCGGACCTTGTTGGATGTTGCCCTATTGTTGCTGGTTGCGAAGGGGCCCCCATAACCGTTCAAGCTTCAGGGCCCCAAAAATGTAGGTCCGCCACTGGTGTTCTAGCACTGAAACACTAAAATATTATTAAATTAATTGCAGCAATGTAAACAAACAATCAAAACCCAGCAGCTCACCACCAGAGACTTCTGCCCCATGGCCACCACCGCTGCCTGTCCCCCCCCCCCGTCAGCCATTGCCACAGAAGGATAGATGGGGGGGATTTCTTTGACACCACACATACTAGGGAGACAAGTAGGAAAAGATCATGAGGCTCCAGGAGCTGACAAGGGGTGCTTGCCATCCATTGCCACAGCTCACGATCTGCCAGCTTCTTGACCCCAAAGTATAAGAAAGGGCCATGAGAGCCGTACACTGATGCAACCATTCCTGCCTTCCCACTCATGATCTGCCTAACTTCCCAGAATCAGCATTGCCGGCAGATGGCCATCTAGCCTCTTTTTAAAAATTTCAAAAGAAGGAGAGCCCACAACTGCCCAAGGAAGCCTGTTCCACTGAGGAACCACTCTGTCAAACAGTTCTTCCTAATGTGAAGTTGACCCCGCCCAGCTTCTTGGGACTCCTGAGAAGCCGGAAAGGGTGGACTCCATTAAGATCTGTGCTGCCAAGGCTGGCAGCATGGATCTAAGTGAATGCCACTCCGCCCAGCTTCCCAGGACTCCCAGAAACCCAGGTGGGGTGGACTTCAAGGTGCACCCAGCCTGACTTGATTGGAGTCCCAGGAAAGCAGGCAGGATGGACTTCTTTTAGATCCATGCTGCCAGCCTTCTCTGGACCCTAGAGAAGGCTGGCAGCATGGATCTAATGCAAGTGCACCTCGCCCGGCTTCCTGGAACTCCCAGCAAGCCGGGCAGGGTTGACTTCTTTCAGATCAGTGCTGCGAGCCTTCTCTTTACCCCGGAGAAGGCCAGCAGAACAGATCTAAGATGAGTCCATGTTGAATCCATTTTGGGGTTCAGGTATTTTTGGGGTTTGGGTTTATTAACCCAATTTTTTTGAAAAATCTGGGTTTTCCAGATTTGTTTTTGAAAAATTTCAGGGCTGATAAACCTGAACCCAAAAAATACCTGAACCCAAAAATGGTTGTTGTTTTTTTGCACAGCACTATACCTCACTTTTCTCTACCTTTAAGGAGTCTCAAACTGGTTTACAATCACTTTCCCTTCCCCTCCTCACAGCAAACACCTTGTGAGGTAGGTGGGGCTGAGAGAACTGTGATGGAGTGGGGAAATAAACCTGATTCACCTGATTAGAGTCTGTCACTCATGTGGAGCAGTGGGGAATCATACCCATTTCTCCAGCTTAGACCCCATCACTCTTAACCACTATACCACACTGGCTCTCCATGCTGGAATAGCAGTGTAGTGAGTGGAGGAAGCTATGTGTTTCATTTCCAACTTCACCCCCTCCATACTATTGCTTTATGTATTGCTGAAAAGCACTCTGTACCGAGTCGCCAAAACTCACCACTGAGTGCAAAATCATACCATTTTAAAATGGGGCACCCTACAATCTTCCATTTGTAAAGCACTGATTAATATAACCAGTAACTCCATGAAATCTCAATTGAATTGGGATCCAGCCAGTGGATCTTCACACAGTGTACACAGAGGCGTGGCCAGATCTAAGAACTCAGTCATTTTGAGTTCAAGGTTGAACCACGATTTGAATCATGCCTCTCCCATCTTTATACCTCCCATTCTTACACTGCAATCCTTAACCATTACCATCTCCTAAGTTCATTGACTTGAATGCACTCAGACAGGGTGTGACTCTTCTTGAGATGCTGCTGTTAATGATCAAACTAATTTTTTTGTGCCAAGTCACAGCTGACTCATGATCACCTTGTAGGATTTTCAAGGCAAGAGGCATTGAGAAGTGGTTTGCCATTGGCTGCCTCCACATCACGCCCCGCTATTCCTTGGAGGTCTTCCAACCAAATAGTAGCCAGGGTCAAGGCTGAGAGTATGTGACTGGCCCAAGGTCACCTGGCAAGTTTCCATGGCAGAGTGGGGATTCAAACCTGGGTTTCCCAGATCCTACTCTGACACCTAAACCACTACACCACGCTAGGTCTCTATAGCAGCTTTCAGATCTAACAAATTCACCCTTTAAAAGTCAGTACTGAAGGAATGCAAGCCACATGTGATATATTTTGGTGCAATCAGTTATATTTTGGTACAGTCCAACCAGTGAAAATTCTTGTGATCACAGCATCAGCCACTAAATCCATGGGAATGATTTCTGATTACTTAATTGTTATGGTTATCCTTTGGCATGTACCTAGTAAAGATATTGACTGCATATATGCCCAAAGTGTTATTGTGTGACATGAACAGCCTTGCACATATCCACACTTGGAACACTTCATAAATGAGGAATGGTCATCAAGAAATCTTTCCAATAAGTTCTTATTGACCGTACACAGTATTCAGATAAAATAGTTAGGAAGGTACATTTGGCTGATTTTAGAGGGTGATTTGGCTTTTAGAAGGTACATTCGGCTGATTGCATATAATATATTTACAAGTATTCTGGTGTCTCACACATGGGAACTCTGTATTAAAACAATAATCTAGAACGATATTTCCCTTTTTAACATTCTTACCAGGCCCTTTTTCACTTCAGTGTTCCTCAGGCTATAGATGATAGGGTTTAGCATTGGTGTTATCACTGTGTAAAAAAGAGAGAGGAATTTGTCTCGCTCTAAAGAGTAACTGGATTTGGGATGTAAGTACATAAAGCTGGCCGAGCCATAGAAAAGGGTCACCATGATGAGATGTGAAGAACATGTGGAGAACACTTTATGCCTATTTTCAGCTGAAGGCATTCTTAATATGGTGCCTAAGATGCAAGTATAGGATGCCAGTATGACGATGAAAGGTATCAGAGTGATGACTAAACTGCTCACTAGCATCACCATCTCATTCAGAGATGTGTCCGCACAGGCTAGCTTCAGAACTGGTGGGAAGTCACAGAAGAAATGGTTGATTTTGTTAGAGCCACAATAGGGCAAACTAAATGCCCAGGTTGTGTTCACCAGTGGAATGAGAATGCCTCCCATCCATGAAGCCAATGTCAAATAGACACAAACTCCTTTGGACATCAGCACTGTGTAATGCAAGGGGAGGCATATCGCAATGTAGCGGTCGTAAGACATGGAGGCCAAAAGAAAACACTCAACAGTCCCCAGGAACAAGATAAAATACATTTGAGCAGCACATCCACCGAAAGAGATGGACTTGTCATTGGACAGCAAGTTGTGTAGCATCTTTGGGAGAGTGACAGAGATGTAGCAGATCTCCAGAAATGACAAGATTCTCAGAAAGAAGTACATGGGGGTATGAAGGGCCATGTCTGCCCAAGTAATAATGATGATGAGACAATTGCCAGTTACAGTGACTGCATAGACCGCAGAAAGTAGAACAAACGTGAGGATATGCACCTCCAAATAGCTGGAAAATTCGAGGAAAATGAAATGGGTGATGGAAGTCTTATTCATATTTCATACCATCAGGACATCTCATCTGAGGGAAAAATAAAATAAAAAAACCAGACACAGTGATTTCACAGAGAGTTTGCGAAGCAGGTATTTTGCCATTACTATAGTACTCAGATTCAGGATTCAGGGATCAATGATGTGATGGGCAATTTACTGGGATGTGAGACTGTAGCTCTGTTCAGCTGCCTATGTACAAGTCCTTTAGAGTTCCCTCAGTCTTGCAAATGTATTACAGCATGCAAAGAATACTGAACATATTAACACATGAATCTGTCTTACTAAAGAAGAAGAGTTGGTTTTTATATGCTGACTTTGGGGGTTACCACACTTGTATTCCCAGCGATATATTAAGAGTTTGAAAATGTTATAAAAAATACTGTTTGCACTTTCTGTGTATTCCCACCGATGTATTAAGAGTTTGAAAACATTATAAAAAATACTGTTCTCACTTTGTTTGGCCCCTTTAGCTGTGAAAACTACTTCCAACCATTTACAAGCCGTGGTATCCAAAAACCCTTTTAAAGCGATGTTTTTTATAACATTTTCAAACTCTTAATACCGTACATCGCTGGGAATACCTAGTGCAGTAACAGCCTTTCTCTACCACTTAAGGTAGAATAAAACCAGTTTACAATCACCTTCCCTTCCCCTTCCCCACAAAAGAAGCCCTGTGAGGTAGGTGGGGCTGAGAGAGCTCTAAGAGAACTGTGACTAGCCCAAGGTCACCCAGCTGGTTTCATGTGTAGGAGTGGGGAAACCAACCCGGTTCACCAGATTAGAGTCTGCTGCTCATGTGGAGAAGCTGGGAATCAAACTCGGCTCTCCAGATTAGAGTCTACTGCCCCAAACCACTGCTCTTAACCACTACACCATGCTGGACCCTTTGTCCATCGAGGTCAGTGTTGCCAACAGGCTGGCAGTAGCAGCCCAGGGTCCCAGTTAGAAGTCTTTCATATCACCTCCTGCCTGATCCTTTCAACAGGAGATATTAGGGAATGAACCTAGCACCTTCTGCATGCAAAACAGGTATTCTACTATGGGGTCACAGCTCCTCCACATATTGAAAAGGCATTCAGTTCCATACAGCAACAAGCAAAAGTTTTATAAAATGTGTGCTTAATTAAATGGCTGTTTTCTCTGTCTCATTTTTCTATCTGTTTCCATTTACTGGTTATTAAGAACTCTCCAGTCTTCTCTGTTTTGTTTAAACCTTTTCAGATCAGCATACATTTCTACCTTTTGTTGTTGCTGTTCTTAACTTTGCTTTAGATGACTTTAACTAGACTTACTTTTGCTTCTCCTTGATTTCATAAGCACATCTTCAACTAGACCACCATTTCTTGTAATCGGTCTTATCACACAATCATTTCTTCTTCAGTCTCCAGTCTCTTCAAATTGTTCATTATTTGTTTTTCTTCCAATATCTGTCTATGTCTTCCTTTCCAGCACTTCATTTCACATGCCTCAAGCCTCCTCTCTTTCAGGTTACCCCTCATTCATGCTTTATAGTGCTATAAAGCTGTACTCGGTGTGAGTTAGATCCATGAACACAATTCTCATCCCAAAATATAGTACTTGAAGAAAGTTCATCTAAGAAAAACCAGGGGTGTGTGAGAGGTCAAGAAGTAATAGTACCTCTCTTTCCTGAAGGGACACACATTCCACAAGGCAGTTGAATGAATTTGTCTTTCACAATTTATGTAAATTGTAGTTAGAAAACCCCCACATTTTAAACAATGATATGTGTTCTGAGGATAGAACCAACATTTAATTTATTCTGTTAATTTAAGTTGTTCGGAACACCCAGTAACTGTTACATCATGGCAACATAAATGATCTTCATTTTTTCTTCCTTCCATGATAAAAACTCAGCTGATATCTTCTACACCTATCCCAGAAAGACCCTGAGTTGTTGAGTACAATTCTCTTAGGATTTTTGGAAGTAAACAACTTAATTGCTCTACATTAGATCATTCAATTATGAATAGCCCTGACCTTAATGAAGAAAGCTGACAGGAAGAAGATTGATTCATTAGAAATGTGGTGGTGGAGGAGAGTTTTATAGATACCATGGACTGCCAAAAAGACATATAAGTGGGTTCTATATCAAATCATGACTGAATTCTCCCTAGAAGTTAAAATGACTAAACTGAGGCTATCAGACTTTGGTCACAAGACAAGACGCACTGGCAAAGATAATAATGTGAGGGAAAGTTGGAAGCAGTAGGATAAGAGGAAGACCCAATATGAGATGGATTGATTCAATAAGGAAAGCCGTGACCTTCAGTTTGCAAGATCTGAGCAAGGCTGCTCATGATAGGACATTCTGGAGGTCATTAATTCATAGTGTTGCTGAAAGTCAGAAGTGATTTGATGGCACATAACACTCACAGTTTGTTTATTTTCCTTATATTGCTGACTTGTGTGTACACTCTAAAAGACAATTAACACTGGACCCGTAAACACAAAAGTGTACACAGAGAAGCACAGAAACCTTGTACACATGACATCACAGATGTTGCAATCAACCTGTGTAGAGGGAGAGTAGGTATGAGCATGCTGACCCTGTTCCCTACCTATGTGTAATCACCAGCTCATGAGCCCAAAGTCTACATGCATAGACTCCAGCATGGAGTAGTGGTTAGGAGTGGTGGACTCTAATCTGGAGAACTGGGTTTGATTCTCCAATCTCCACATGAGTGGTGGATTCTAATCTGGTGAACAGGGTTGGTTTCCCCACTCCTACACATGAAGCCAGCTGGGTGACCTTGGGCTAGTCACAGTTTGCTCTGAACTCTCTCAGCCCCACCTACCTCACAAGGTGTCTGTTGTAGGGAGAGGAAGGGAAGGAGATTGTAAGCTGGTTTGATTCTCCTAAAAAGGTAGAGAAAGTTGGCATATAAAAACCAACTCTTCTTCTTCCTTTTCTTCCCATGATTGGAAACATTTGAAAAGCAGTGTTCTAGATCATGGGACAGTAACAAGTGTCTGCTTCCCACACGTGTGGACTTGTGAGCAAGCAGCCATACGTAGGTGGGGCAGAGAGAACACTCTCATACTCACTTCACCTCCATGCACATAGTCTTCCATGTGTATAATGGTGTATGCTCCTTTCATCTACACCACAAGCAAAAAACTCTGAATGTAGCATAGCTAATAATGGGTTCATATAGGGAGAGTAGATCTTGAAGACATGTAGGTCCACAATCATTGGGGACATTTAAGTGAAGTCCCCACACCTTGAACTGAAGTAAACAGGAAACCAGTGAAGCTATGTTAAATGTGATGCAATATGAGCCCAGGAAGAATCCACAGAGATGTGGTTGTCCACTTCGGCACCAAGAGGAGAACAGTTTTTAGAGCATTCACACATCGTTCTCTGATTGTGTCCCTTCCAGGTGTCCCCCATTTCCCCTTGCTGCACACTTTCTCCAGCCTGCTTTGCTATAATCTCTTCAGAAAGAATGGGGTCCAAGCATGGTAGGATGCCATCGGAATTGAAAGGTGTGCATTTTGGAAAGTTTTGTGAGCAGGAATTGTGAGCAGGAATTGTATGCTCCCTATGCTATCATTAAACTCATTGCTTCCTCATGCACTTGCAGATATTCAGGAGCTTGTGTGGGGACACCAAATGTTAATTCATATTCATCCTCAAGTGAATGAAGGTACCATAAGGCCCAAGTCATTTCATAGTCCTAGAGCACAACCATGCTGTGATTTTTTTCCAAATTAAATCACAGCTGAGTTATTTGTCACTTGTGAATTTACTCACACTTTATTTGTCCTAGCAAAATATCCCTGTGGGTATCAATTAACCAACTGCCATAAAAGGTGCTTGATTTGCTACAACGTCTTTGTTTTCTCAGATTCAATCGTATCAGAGAGAAAAAACTCTCTTTGATCAGGATGTTTTCCCAGTGGACCATACAGCACTATTTATTTCTACGCCTGAACACCAACACCAACAATCAGTGGGATTTATCCCAAGAAGTATTTAATCACACTAACTTATTCCAAATTGTATACAGACCTTTCTATATATTTAGCAAGAACATAGGAGAAACAAGAACCAAGAAAAGATCCACAGCTGCCCAGTTTCTATGAACATATAATTGGAGACCCAAGGAATACTAGAGGTAAAAAAGGTTCTTTTCTGAATTGTTCATTTTCTGAAATATACCAGTTCTCAAATAGTGCTTCAAGAATAGCTGGTGGATTGCAAATGCTTTGCTGACAAATTCCTGAAGACAGGAATGATGAAGGCCAACCAGATTTTTTCCATGCGCTTCATTTTTCCATTGCAAATACAGCACATGGGCGGGGGAAATCTGGTTGACCAGATTTTTTCCCCATGGGTTACATCTGCAATGTTAACAGACACCAGAAATATGGGTAGGAATTTTAGCAAACCAGACAGTTATTGAAAGCTCCAATGCCCAAATACTTTTAAAAAATTAAAATATTTATATGCTTACCTTTCTTCCATACAAATGGGGGGCAAGATGGGTAACATTAGACCCTCACTGATGTACAGCTACAAACTTTAGAATCCACACAGGCATGGTCCATTAAAATCTGTTACTTTGGTCAACCTTGCAAACCAAGATATGGTCCCAGAGTAGGGTATGTGATATAGCAGTATTACTGAAGTTCAGCGGAACTGGAACTGGTCAGTTTTTAGATGGGAAAGCTCTGGGAACCCTGGGTATGCTACATTAAGCTCCTCGGTAAATAATTGAAGGATATACTTCACAGAATTTTTGACTGTAGATATAATATTTCTTTTGTAACTGTTTAAAGGATTTGTAATGACTCATGGGCAAATATATATTTCTTTAAATTTGTCAGTCTCATGAATTATACTTAGCATCTCATGGATTGATTGGCTAGAATGTCTACTGGTTAACATAATTTCTCAGTTTGCAGTCATAGTTTGTAATGGATTGATCAATTTACTGCTTTACATAGGTTTTATCTAAAGGTTCTGTACTGGTACTGATGGAACCTTCCACTGATGGAATACTCCTCTTCCATCAGAAGAAGGCAGCAATCACCACTGTTTGAAGAACAGAACTTTAAGATCCAGATCTATACATGCATTTATAATTGGGAGCACTTCTGAAATATACTAGTATGGTGGTTACAGTTTTACTGAAGTATTAAAATGTGATAAATAAGAAGGTCATTGTTTACCTATGATTATTGGCCCCAGCCCTGGTAAAACTTTATCATGACTAATTCCCAAAGAAAGCAATGGAAGTTAAGTTGGTCACACTTAACTTCTTCCCTCTGTTTCTATGGTATTTCCTGAGCACTAATTTTAGCTGTAGCAAGGCAGTTATTTTACAAATGTCTGAAGCAATGAGATGTTTGGGCATAACAACATCTGAATACTCAAGACTCTAGTGTGCATCTCGTTCATGTACACACCATACACAGAGAGACCAATCACAAGTAGGTCCACTCAGAACTTCCATGCTAGTCAATGGGGCTTACTCCCAGGAAAGTGCACTTAAGACTGCAGCCTTCAAGCTCATCTTGTTTATGATAAAGGAAACAGGAACAGTACTTTAAAGCAAGGGAAGTTAAACCATAGTAGCTACTTATGAGTAAAGAAAGGGAGACAGGAGTGTGAGTGTGTGAGCTGCTCTTTTTAAAAGCAGAGGAGGGGAGAGACTGACGAGAAGCCCCTGGTAGATCTGTCTAGAACTGAAAGATGATCCTGTGAGGTCAAAGGAGTATTTACCAGTCAAATTCCCCCCATCTGAGCATACAGGAAATTTTTATAGAATCCAAGGGTGGGACAAGAACTGTGAGAAACCCATCTACTCTTCGCTACCTCTCATAATTAATTTTAATATTAGTTTTTATGACCTATGAAGACCATAATTACTAAAGAGGAGGGCTGTGACTTGTATGATTTATTTATTTACTAGTATAATCATTCAAGTTTGAACCACAGACCTGAGAAATGGATATTAGGAGAAGTTACCCAGTTTCTGGAGCAGATGCTACTTATACTGCAGAAAGTATTCTTCTTAATGTTAAATCATGTGGAAAACAGTCTCCAAAGTGGCCTTCTCTTCCTCTCTAACCAGTGGAAAAACTGGCAGGAGACAACCAAGACTACATGTGTGTCATACATAGATGTAGGACTACATAAAGGATAACAACAGAATTTAAATACTTAACTGTTTAACAAATCACCAAATTCCTGATGGTGGGAAATGTATTACAATTCTGTTTGGAGGGATTCATGTGTGTTCCTTGTCATTATTCTAAAGCAGATACAACCAATGATGATAAAAGAGAATCGCACTGCATTGCCTGGCTTCATTCTCCTTGGATACTCTGAATTCCCCATTCTACAGATGCTGCTCTTTGTGGTGTTCCTTTTCATTTACACAGGCATCGTATTAGGAAATGGACTTATCATTTACGTTACAGTGACTGATGCTGCTCTAGATAGCCCAATGTATTTCTTTTTGAGGAACCTGTCATTTCTGGAGATCTGCTACACCTCAGTAACCATCCCAAAGATGCTGGTTAATTTTCTGTCAGAAAACAAGAACATCTCCTTCGTTGGCTGTGCTATCCAAATGTATTTCCTGTTTGTACTGGCAAGCACAGAGTGCTTTTTTTTGGCCGCAATGGCCTACGACCGCTATGTGGCCATATGTAACCCCTTGCATTATAAACTCATCATGAGCAAGGAACTCTGCTTAAGACTTGTTACTGGGTCATTGACTGTCAACATACCTGTACATGTGGTGCAGGTATACCTACTGTTTACCTTGCCTTTTTGTGGCTCTCATGAAATTAACAACTTCTTCTGTGATCTCCCTCCAGTGCTAGAGTTGGTCTGTGCTGATATTTTTTTGAATGAACTTTACATGTTTGCAGCTACCACAGTTATCCTAATCATCCCTTTTTTCCTTATCATTGCTTCATATGTGAAGATCATCTCAGCCATTCTGAAGATGTCTTCAATAGAAAGTCAAAAGAAAGTGTTTGCTACTTGCTCTTCACACCTCATTATGGTATCTTTCTTCTATGGTTCAGCAACGATCGTCTATCTGAGTCCCAGGTCGAAAAAGACAATGGATATCAACAAATTGCTTTCTTTGTTCTACACAATTTTAATCCCTATGCTTAACCCCATTGTATATAGCTTGAGAAACAGAGAGGTAAAAGTTTCCCTGAAGAAACTGTTTAATAGACGACTTTGACCCTACTAAAGACTAGGTGTTTGGCCTAGTGCAATGTTCTTCCTTAATATTCCAATTACCTTCTTTTTGAAGAAAGTGATCACCAGATTACTTCTATTTCCTCTTCCCATAGTTTTAGAAGAAGAGTTGGTTTTTATACCCTGCTTTTCTCTACAGTAAGTAGTCTCAAAGCAGCATACAATCGCCTCCTCCCTCCCCTCAACAGGCACCTTGTAAGGTAGGTAGGGCTGAGAAAGCCCTGAGAGAACTGTGACTAGCCCAAGGTCACCCAGCAGGCTTCTTGTGGAGGAGTAGGATACCAAACCTGGTTCTCTAGATTAGAGTCAGTCACTCTTAACCACTACGCCACACTGGTTCCCACTGTATTCCTTACTCTATTCAACTCCCTACTTTACCTTAGAAGCTTGCTGGGTCACACATTATCAGCCACAGGGAAAGTCATCTGGAACAGAGTATGAACACATGAAGCTAGACTGGGAATCCTGAATGGGGAAAAAGCCAGATGAAGTAGAAACCATGCTAAGAATGGAGATCAGGCAAGACTGAGTGAAAAAGCTGGCCCCAACCTGTTGTTTTTCTTCTTCTAACATTAAGAGGGTATGTTTAGTGGAATGGTTATTATCACAAAGGAGAATTCAAAAGTTGGGTGGGAAATGTGTTTAATTTGCACTTTTTTGGTGCCCAAAGATTAACCTAAGCCAAACCCTTCAGATGGACTAAAACAGGTCTGAAAGTAGATTTTCAAGCTAGGAGATGGATGTTCAGGGAAGGAAACTCTCTTGAGATGTTGATTGACATATGACCACTTACAAGACAAGGCCAGTGTCACATCACAGTTATAGTATCTATATAGTACCATTGGGAAATTTCAGTTCATATCCCACCCTGCCATGAAACTCCCTGGATGACCTTGCTCCAGTCACTCTATCTCATTTTAACCAATCTCACAGGGTTGTTGTGAGTATAACATGGGGATGGGGGATAATGCTTATGGCCAGAACTCCTTGGAGGAGAGGTGAGGGGGGGGGGGAGTAAGAAACTCCCAGAGCTATCAGGACCAGTGAGATGTAGGGGTTAGCATGTCTTATTAGGATCCAAGACTGACTCCTACCTCATCCATAGAAGCTTGCTGACTATATTTGGGCCCATTACATACTTTTAGCCTGAGCTTAAAGTTTTTGTTGTTGTTAAAATTTGTTCTATAAAGGCACAACTTGAGTAGTGGGAAAGTTTGCATGGAATACTCCAAAAACACAAATACACTCAAAGGACTTTGCAACATAAGACTGGGAATACCAAGTGAGACATGCTCCCAATGTAAAATCTTTCTAATAATCTTAGCATTACTCATGCATTCCTAAGTGGATTAATGCTTAGGAAACACATCTCTGGGGACATAAATAATTTGGCACAAAGGAACATATAGCCTCGTCAGATATGAATGTGTCATAGAGGCTGTTTCTTTGAGCTTTGCATTATTTGATGTGCAATGTAAAGTTAGGTTTCTCCAAGAGATGCTTATTTTGGAAAATTTAGGAATCAATGCACATCTTCCCCTGGCGTGGGCATGACTTTAACTTCCCAAGATAATACTTACCTAACAAGCCTAAAGAATGAATAAATTAAAATCCATTCAACATTGAGGGGAGACTATTGCTATGCATTGATATAAAAATCTTATAAACATCTACTGGGATGCTGGAGGTAAAAAAAAAAAAAACTTTCCTTTATCTTGATCACTATCCAAAGATCTATTCCACTTGTTCTGCTAGCCCAAAGTTGTTTGTATCTTTTGAACAGCAACACATTTATTTTGATGAAGTTTTAAAAGCCATTTCTGTTTGCCCTTCAAAGAACCCAAATAATAATTACTAACTGTATGAGCACATGACTTAGAACATGCCAAGTGTAGTTGTTTGGATTTCAACTGATATCTTCTATTGCTTTGACAGAATTGAATTTTGCTTGGTTTTCCGATTATCTCCTTATATTATATTAGGAAATCTGGGTTATGATGATTGGCAATGAGAATCATGAAAGGGAGAGTGGAATTGTAGACTTCTTTCAGTAGCAACAGTTCAAGAAGTGACATTCCCCTCTTTCTATAAGATAAAATGGAATAATTACAAGGAAAATTTATATTGGTAAGAGCTGATCCTATGAGTCCCTATTCTAAAAAGCCAGTAATTAGAACCATGGGAAGCCAGCGGTATTCTAATGTGATGGGTGTTGATGCAACCATGTTTGTGCAGGAGTTGACCATGGTCAGTGGACTGCTGCATACACATGCATCATCTCTGATATGTTGACAGATGCCACTATTGTAAGATTCAAGGCACCAGTGATATATGACACTGTTGTACCCACTGACTTCGAGCCATACAACCCAACACAGTGTGGGTCAACACATATATGAGATAGCATCTTCCGATAACGCCAGTTGGTAATCAATACTAATAGTGTTTCTCTGTTCGAGTGGGTTATGTGTTAACATAGCAATTAGATTAGTGATTATAGGTATGGGTGGGATGAGATGATCAAAGGAGTTGGTCAGCAAAAGATGGCTCTGCTTTGGATTAATGTCATAAATCACAGGTCTGTTCCCATTGATGCATTTTCAATTGCAGCAAATGAATTGGACTATCTACAAATACTTCAATGACTCACCAGTGGCAACTCCCATGATTGGAGCTACAGAAAAATCACACCACCCTGACAGAGACAATTGGCCCCTGGAACCTGTAGGATAACAGCTCTGGGAAAGCTTGGTTCCCATTAAATGGGTCTCCATGGGTGACATTAAGAGTGTTTCACATGGAACTTTTCTCATGTTGTGTGATCTAGTCCATTATACGTGAAACAGTATCTGTATTGATCTTTGTTGTTGTTGTTTCCCCCCCCCCCCATCCGTAGAGTACTAGTAGAAATCATGGGAGAAGACAACGAGACTCTTCCCCCCGGGGAATTTATCTTGACAAGACTCTCAGACAATCCTGAGAAACGTGTCATACTTTTTGTGGTGTTTCTGATGGTCTATATGACAGCCGTGTTAGGTAATTTGCTCATTTTGTCATTGTTCCTAGCAGCCTCTCACCTTCACACCCCCATGTATTTCTTCCTCTTCAATTTCTCCATCCTAGAAGTCAGCTACACCTCATGTGTCGTGCCCCAGATGTTGGCACACCTCCTTGTCGAGAGGACCACTATTTCATTCAACAGATGTGCTGCACAGCTGTACCTCTTTCTGTCTTTTGGAATCACAGAATGTTTGCTGCTCACTGTCATGTCATATGATCGCTATGTGGCCATTTGCAATCCGCTCCATTACAACCTCACCATGACCAAGCAGGTGTGTACAACCATGGCCGTTGCTTCCTGGGTTGGAGGCTTCCTCTTTTCTAGTATGAATTCAGTGGCTACCTTGATGTTGTCTTTTTGTGGCCACAGAGAGATAGATCATTTCTTCTGTGAAATGCCAGCCATGGTGAGGATAGCTTGTGCAGGGATGCACCAAGCACAAATTGTGGTATCCATCAGCTGTGTACTTACTCTGGTCTTCCCTCTGCTTCTCATATTTTTTTCTTACGCACGGATTCTCCACACTGTACTTGGCAGTCATAGCAGCGTGGGAAGACACAAGGCCTTCTCCACATGCTCTTCGCACTTGGCCGTGGTCGCACTGTTCTTTGGAACAGTCCTTTCCATGTACCTAAGACCCCATTCCAGCTCCTCAATGGGGCAAAACAAAATTACGTCTGTGTTTTACATTGTTATCACACCGGCACTGAACCCCATGATATACACTCTGAGGAATAAGGAAGTAATACGTGCCTTAAAGAAAGTTAGGTGTAGGGGCAGAGAAGTGAGCTAGATGTTCAATGGTAACTTAGATTCTGCTCCAGAGTTGCTGGTCATAAATGTTGAACATTAATCAAACCATGAATGAATTGTTCTGTAGTTGCCTTTCTGAAGGAGCCCTGTGGCTCAGAGTGATAAGCTGCAGTACCATAGTCAAAAGCTTTGCTCACAACCTGAGTTCGATCCCAAAAGAAGTCGGTTTCATGTAGTAGGCTCAAAGTTGACTCAGCCTTCCATCCTTCCTAGGTTGATAAAATGAGTACCCAGCTTGCTGAGAATAAAGCGTAGATGACTGGGGAAGGCAAAGGCAAACCACTCTGTAAACATAGTCTGCCTAGTAAATGTCAGAATGTGACGTCACCCGATGGGTCAGTAATAACTTGGTGCTTGCACCAGGGAAAACCTTCACCTTTATTTGCCTTTCTACTGACAGGACTTTCTCTGTTCAAGATGCAAAGGGAAATGTAATGGGAGTACAATTTATTACATTATAAAACAAAGAAATATGCATCACATACATATTTTGAGACAGGTATTTGCTGTTTAAATGATTTGTAATGTAATGCTATGAACTACACCTACTCTAAAAATTCAGCATAAGAATAAAAATAATCCTGAACCATCTAGCACCTCAAATGAGCCCCATGAAACCATTCTCAGAATAGAAGCAGGCTGCAAAAATGAGTTTAAAAGATCATCCCCTTAATTAAAATGTGGGTAGAAATAAATATTTAACCTCAACTGGAAGGGCATTCCACTAGTGAGGTACCACCACTGACAAATTCCTGACTTTGGTCACCACTCCCTCATCTCTGATAATGGGGGGGGGTAAGGAAGCAGAGCTTGAGGAGAAGATCTGAATGACTGAATGTACTGTTTCTGCAGTCCAGTACTCTACTCAAAACCTTCATGATTCGTTTTTTAATTGTCATCACTCTAGCAGTAAACCCTTTCTTATAGTGAGAAAAGTTATTTCTGGAAAATAAAATGTCTTTTGTATATAATTTCTTAAAGTCCCTGCCCTGCTCACTGATAGCTTCTGCCTCTTTAGTCCTGCCATACATTTCTCCTCCTTCTAAAGAATATTGGCCTGGCCACTGTCTTCATTATCATAGCTTACTGCCTTTTCTGTCCCTTGGCACTGTATGAGTTTGTCATGACCTATCTTCATTTTAGGTAGCAAACACAAATAAAACTCTTCTCTGAGGACTGGTTCCAGCATTGTGTGTACTGCTTAACTATACCTGTTGGCTAGAAGAAACCAGAAAGTTTCCCAACAATAACATAAATTAAGATAGAAATTATGGTTAAAAATTATGATATGGCTGACACATATTGCTCAGTTCTCCTCCTTACCACAGCCTCCATCTCAAATAGCTTTTGTCCATAAAGGTCTCATAACCCCCTTTATTTGAAATCCAAAGAGGATTACTTGTTCCTTTTTCACCAGCAGAAAAGCTGGTGGTATCCCATAGTTTGCTCCCATAGTTCTGTATTATTGTGGGAAGGGTGGACAATTCACTTGAGCAAAAAAGGGGATAAGAGGGATGTGTGATCTGAAAGCATCAAACTTGGCTGCCATACTTGTGCCTTCTGTCCAGGTGCCCACCTATTACAGAAGGGCTGCCCCCTATACAACCATCTTGCAAGGGATTCTCCTTGCATTCCGCATAAAAGTGTAATTTTGTCAGAACATTAAGCTTGTACGCTCAGTCTACATATTGACTAAGTGGTGGTACATGACCCAACCTTTTACATACAACCTTCCTTAGAAACAATTTTGGTGGGATCTTGCAAAAATAGCTTTTGTAGTTACACAAACAAAGTATAGCATCAAGCAGTTGTGGAAATTAAATGGAAATTGGTGGTTTCAGCTGTAGTGCACTACTTTTGGCCACTGATACCTAGCCTTAAAGGAGCTTTAGGCTGATGAAATAAGCCAAAAATGTACATTCTAAAAAAATGAAATGGGTTTGACTGTATTTGAAAATTTGAAAGGTCACACTCATTGTTGGATCTGAAAAGTTTGCTTAACTCTCCCAACTCTCTGCTAGCTGTGGTGAAAAGTGCCATCAAGTCATAGCTGATTTATGGCAACCGTGAAGGGTTTTCAAGACAAGAGGCTGTTGGAGATGATTTGCCATTGAGAGAGTTCTTTGAGAACTGTGACTGGTTCAAGGTCCCCCAGCAGGCTTCATGTGGAGAAGTGGGGAATCAAACCCAGTTCTCCAGATTGGAGTCCACCGCTCTTAACCACTACACCACACTGGCTCTGCTAGCTGTATCCTGACCTAATTAGAGGATCAGTCCTTTCCCAAGGCTGGTTGAGTTCTCTCACTCCTTTGCGAATGAGAACTTTAACTGATCCTCATGACAATGACACTTCTTGAAAGTCCTGATCTCCTCCTAATGTTCTGCAAGAAACTGGACATCCCTCCTCTTGACCTCCATCCTGCAATCAAAAGAAGAAAAGGTCATGCCATACTCTGATACTGTGGTCAAGTGGGAAATTAATTCCTCACACAGTCCACATGACAATGTCTCTTTTGTTCAGTACTTGGAAGGTGGAATGGGAACAAACTTTCCCCCTTGTTGCCTTAACTGTGGAGCAGAGATTAGACTTAGATCAGTGTGGTTTTTTCCCCAAGTTGTAGAGACCGAGAAGATAAAACATCAGGGAAATGGTTTTCTGCTCTGCAATTAACAAAATTATTGTCATTATTTTTTTCCCTGTGTAGGGAAAATAACCCCCTGGCTAAAGTCTACACTAATTTCTACGTTGATAGTACAAAAGCTGAGGTTTGTTTCATAGAAGAGCTGGGTTCAGTCAGGCAATCCCTTGAATAGTCTTTTAGGTGGGATATCCTCATTCACAGATTCTTTTGTGTCATTCCTTGCTGAAGTGTGCTACATTCTGGCAAGGTACCTGCTGTGGGGGTACTTCTACCTGGAAGCCTAGGTCACAATTCAGATGGGCAGCTATGGTCTGGGTAGGCATGTGTTTGCACCCAGGGGGCTGTTCATCCTACTGCTGTTGCTGCTGCTGTTCTTTCCTCTTGTATGTCAGGAAATGAGCTACAATTGTAGCATGGTGGTGGGCAAACCAAACAACATATATAGATTAGGAGATGTGATACTTGGTGGAGTCCTGTCTTTAATACATCCTAAATTTGAATGGTTGGAATTTAAACAACGTCCAAATTGGTTTCATGTCCACTTTGGGTAAGTTGCTATTTCTTATTTGGAAGCAGTACAGTCATTTGCTAGAAGATGGTTTGGGGAAGGCAGAATATTTGGTTAAGATTGGTTAAGATGTGGTTAAGATTTCCTTAGTAGATCAAATTAAGATCTTGGGCTTTCTTTAGGACTCAACCATGCCAAGAGATTTTTCAATTACTTCAAGCTCATGTTGGCCTATTAATTAGACTATGCCTGCCAACCTAGTTATTCTTAACTTCACTACTGTGACATGCTGATTGGACTATTGTAATGCCTTCTATGTGAGACGGCCTTTGAAGACATCTCAGAAGCTTCAATGAATTCAAAATATAGCTGTAATGAGTGTTAAGGGCTCATGAACCCCACTAGTATACGAACTGACAACTAATCATAGACCTGATCTTATTAATCATAGTGAAAATCTGGAATACACAATTTAAAATCTGTAAAAAATTCAGAAACGTTTGGCTCTATATTTGTAAAATGGGTACACAGAATGTCCCACAGAAGGTGGGATATAAATTTTGTTTATGTGTGTGTGTGTGTGTGTTTTAGAGGGTTTTTTTGTCCAGCCCATTATGTATCATTCTGTTTTGGATTCCCTCACTGATTTGATACCACATTTGGCTGTTTTACTTACATTTTGTGTATCCTGCGTGGTGCAGAGAGTCAGCATGGTGTAGTGGTTAAAAGCAGTGATTTGGAGCATTAGACTCTCATCTGGAGAACTGGGTTTGATTCCCCACTCCTCCACATGACTGGAGGACTCTAATCTGGTAAACCGGGTTGGTTTCCCCACTCCTAGACATGAAGCCAGCTGGGTGACCTTAGTCTAATCACAGCTCTTAGATCTCTCTCATTGCCACCTACCTCACAGGGTGTCTGTTGTGAAGAAAGGAAGGGAAGGTGATTGTAAATGGTAGAGAAAGTCAGCATATAAAAACCAACTCTTCTTCTTCTATCCTTTCCTAGGGAATATAAATCATTCATTTTTAATATGAAGTGTTGAATGCAAAATATTTAATGTTTGGTTGTTCAAGGTAAAAAATTGATATTTCTTGCATTAAAGTTACATGTCTGTATTAAACACACAAAGCTGGCTTATACTGAGTAGATGACTGGTCTGTTAAGGTCAATATAGTCTACACTGGTAAGCAACACCTTTCCAGTGTCTCAGGTAGAGGTCTTGGTCGTCACATGTTTCTTGACCCTTTTAGCTGGAGATGCTAGGCATTGAACTTAGTGGCATCCTCATGCAAAGCACTTGCTCTACCCCTGAGCCAAGGACTCTCCCTCCTTTCCAAAATATGAAAGGTGCACAATTGCCACAAAAAAATGATAGAAGGGGGAAAAGGCTTTGGGAAGAAAGATGGACAGGACAAAATTCAGACAAGGGGCAAAGAGATCTTAGAATAAATGTAATCTATGGACAGTGAATCAGTTTTCAATGGTTATTATCATAGAAAGAGAAGAATCATTGGAATAGGTTGTACAAACTTGTTCATGGCCTTTCCAGGTGCCTGTTCCTCCAAATTCAGGTCATCTGGTCAAATGTTCTTTTGTAATGTGATTGAAAGAAGGTCATTAGAAAAAAACATCAACAGGGTTTTATCCTACCACTCTACTCACCTAGATGTGGAAATGTTCTGTTGTGTAAGGTACCATCTTTTCACTCCACATTGCCCCATTTCTCTGCGTACTATAGTCCCCATCCCACAGAGCTTTTGTCTATAACAGTGCAATATAACTTTTTGGCATGACCAAGGGGACCACTCTTCCCTTTCTCTCCATCAGAAAAGCTGAAAGGATCCAAATTATTTTGAATCATGTGGCTTAGTTGGTTGCTGGGGACTCCCTTCGGACTACCTGGAGATGGGGACTTTTTGCCTGCTCCTTGTTGTTCATTAGGCTAGTGTTTGTCTGCTAAGGCCATAACTGGGGTTGGCAGGAATCATGCAGGTTGCCACATTTTCTGATATGTTATGTGGTGAGCTTCTTGAGACCTCTGCAGATGAAGTATTGGCTTGTGCAGTCAGGTTTGTTGGGAACTGGGCAGAATCAACTGAGCCCTTTGTTGCTTGGACAGCATATGTGGGTTAGTAGATGGGGCTTGATGCCTCTTGGCACAGTTTGGAGATGCAGTCTGAGGTAAGCCAATAGTTATGACGTCCAGGTTTGGGCCAGGGTAGATCTGGACACAACACTGGTGTTTATCAAAGGTTACTTGTTACAGCACCAACAGTTAACGTGCATGTGTAAAGTGCTGTCAAGTCACAGCCGACTTATGGCAACCCTGGTATTTCTTGGTGATCTTCCATCGAAATAATAACCCTGCTTAGCTTCCAAGATTTGATGAAATCAGGCTATATCATGCTGCCTTCCCTCCCAACACTTAAAGTAGCTGATGCTTTCTTAACAATTTAATGCAGGGATGGGCAACCTCAGGCCCGGGGGCCGTATGCAGCCCCCGAGGACATTTTTTGTGGCCCTTGGGAGCTCCGGGGCCCTGCCGCGGAGGCGGGGTGCAGGGCAGCCCTCCCCGAGGGCGTTCCTGGGGCTGCGGCTTACAGGGGCGCTGCGGCGCCCGTTGGACCTCCTCTTGCCGACTGTCGGCTGTTGGTCGGCAAGAGGAGAGGGGGAGGGATGCTTCCCCCAAGGCTGCCCCCTACAGCCACAGTGTGCAGGAACACCACAGCACATTGTAAGCCCCTCTCGCTGCCTGTTGGCTGTTGAGCAGCGAGGGGGGGGGGGGAAGAGGCCAGCGGCTCCCGGCAGCAGAGCATTCATGCGGGAGCCGATCGAGCTTTTTTTGGGGGGGGCTTTTGTGGACTCTGGGGGAAGAGGGTATGGAGACTGGGGTCCGGTCGCACGGGGCTCTGTGTGCCGCCGTGTGTGTGTTGGGGCAGGGAGGCTGGGGCCTGGTCGCACGGGGCCAGCGTGTGCAGGTGTGTGTGTGTGTGTGTGTGTGAAGGCTTTTCTCTCTTTTCTTCCTCTTTTTCTGTCACTCTTTCTCCTTTCTCGCCCTCTTTTTCTCTTTCTTTGTCTCCCTCCGTCCTTTTTCTTTCTTTCCCTCCATCATTTTCTTTCTTTCTCCCCCGCTCTCCATTTCTTTCTCCCTTTCTCTCTCCCTCCCTTTTCCTCTTTCTCTGTTTTCCTTCCTCCCTTGCCGATCAACTGTGGGCTGCGCCCCCCTTGCACCTCGTTTGCTCGGGCCCACCACTGGCTGCCCTCCTGCCTGGGAGGGGAGAGTGGGGGCACCCTGCAGGCCTTCTCTGTGTGGCCTCCCCTGGGGTTGCCAACCTCCAGGTGGTGGCTGGAGACCTGGCAACCCTAGCCTCTCCCCCCACCAATAGATCTACACCTGGTATGGCACCTGAATGATTTCATAAATGTGCAAATGGCCCTTGGCAGGAAAAAGGTTCCTCACCCCTGATTTAATGGCATAGATCAGCCAAGTATAAACACTTCATTTAATCCTTACATTAATGTTTGCTCCCTCCATTTAAGGGGCAAGAGTAAATTCTCATTCAGACAGTATTACATACGTACATCAGTGCTGTCAAAGTGCAACTGACTTGTAGCGACCCCAGCAAGGGCCTTTTGAGGACAGTGAGAAGCAGAGGTGGTTTATCATTGCCTTCCTCTGCAGCGTCTTCCTTGGTGGTCTCCCATTCAAGTTCTGACCCTGCACATCTTCTGCGATCTGACAAGATTGGGCTATCATGCTGCCTCCCTGCCCACATCAAGTATTATTTATATATAAATCTTATGGATATCTACTGCAATGATCTTCCATGGATATCTGCGAGACTTGTACTTGCTTAACTTTTCCTGGGATATGGATTATAGTTTTCATATTCAATCCCACTTCTCATACACAGGTACAATCCCTATACCCTGTTCTGAGTCATACTACTCTTTCCTATTGTAAATGTCACTTTCTTATTTTTGTAGGAATGATTGGTTGAGAATCCTTAGAACTGGTGTTGCTAGATATAATACAGAAATATTAGATGGTACCCAGCAAGCTTTTCTGATGGTAAAAAAGGAAGTAGGAGTCCCCTTTGACCAAAAAAGAGAGGCTCTGCTGAGGTTCATAGCACCTGCAAGCATAAAAGCCCTGTGACATGGTCACTGTAATAAGGAAGGGAATTTTGTGAAAAACAATGAAAAAGCCATCTGGATGCAGCCCATTATCTTTGGCAAAGGTTTTTAAGTCTCTGTATCTACTTTATTGCAGCATGGCACCTAAAAATTACCAGCAAGCACTGGTCTTGATATTTGCCATTGATGAGATTAATAAAAATCCTAGACTCTTGCCCAATGTCACCTTGGGATTCAACATCTATGACAACCAATTTAATGCAAGGAACACTTATGAGACCATTCTGGATATGTTGTTCATGCACCAACAGGGATCACTCAATTTCAAATGTCACAGGAATACAGATGTGTTGTCAGTCATTGGGGGGTACAGTGTTCAGACCATTGTCCAGATGGCCACTATCCTTAGCATCTACAAGATTCCACAGGTATGTTCATATGTATTCAGAGATGAATGGATTATTCTTGCCGTTTAGGTGTTGAATAACGTGATCAAATACACATAACTTGAATAATGAAGCAGAGAGTGCAGGAAAGCCTCACATTCCTGTTAACATACTGAGAAATGTATCTCAAGATGATGGTTGAGTGAATGGGATGAATTCTGCCAAACACTTCTACAAATGGATGGGAGGATGAGTTTCTCTGGTTCCCTTTCCTGTTGCAGACCTCTGATTCACCCCTCATGTTGGTCCTGGTGTCTGCTGGGATAAAGGTTTTGGAAAGGTCAGAGGGGCAGCAGTGCGAGGATACTAGGAGAGAAACTCCATTCCAATCCTGTAAGATCTCAGAAGCTAAGCAGGGTCAACCCTGGTTAATATTGGATGGGAGCCCACCAAAGAAGTCTAGGACTGCTATGCAGTGGCAGGCAATAGCAAACTACCTCTGTTTGATTCCTGCCATAAAAACCCTATGGGGTCACCATCAGTTGGCTGTGATTTGGGGGCACAAAAGAAATTGGAAATGCCTTCTGGTCGCAAATGCAATCAGTCAGGTGCAGACCACTGTGCACACCTTTGACTAATGTGAGGGTGGTTTGGGAGTGGGGGAGAATGAAGCTATATCAACATGGAAAGTTGAGATCTGTTCTACCTCTCCCCGAAAGTCGAGATCTGTTCTACCTCTCCCAATGTAAAGTTGACAAACTATGTATTGGAGCAGCAGAGCTCTACAGAATATAAATAACTGGGAGATTGTGTATATGTTTTTGTATATGGGAAACAGTTACAGAGAATTAAAAAAATGGCAGTGATCTACAGGAAAATAAAATGGCAGTGGTGGTAAATGGGATAATCCCTTTCAATAAGCTTGGTGCCATTTTGATTTTTGATTTTTTATTTTTAAAGCATTTTTTCTATTGTCGAAAGAGTAATTAAAATAATATAGGTTTCCTGAATATTTTTACAAAGCACTCAATCATCTCGCCTCACATGAAATGTTTTGTTTCTTGGATGTCACGGTTACAGATTTTCAGAATGATTAAATTCGGATAAATAAACCAGGTCAGCTAGATTCTACAGCAGACCAGCTTGGCTACCCTCCTGAAATGGGTAGCCATGTTGGTCTGCTGTAGAATCTATATTATATAGAATCTGTATGTATATTTAGAATCTGAAATTATATAGACTTCAGCATACTCCCCTGAATTTATATAGATTGAGAAGGATGGCATATATAGAATGATGAGTATTGTTGTCCTGGATGGGAGTGGGGGGGGGGCTCTTCCAAATCAATCAATTAAACACTTTGTATGTACAAAGTATGGAAGCTCAGTGAAACATTGTGTGTGCTATTAAACAAAAGAGTATAGTCTTACCTATTTCTGTAAGCTGAAGTCCTCGATCAATCGTAGTCATTGTGGTTAGAAAGTAACTGGAAATGGAAATCCTGTGTTCAGAATGTTTTGAAATATAATCCAAAATCAAAGGTTGGGGACACTGTATTTCTAGAGAATGGCATTCCGGAAAGCTGCAGTTCTTTTTCCACTCTCCAATAAGCTACATTCTCCCCATTAGATCACTTCTAGTATATATGAGACTACACAAAGTAAGAAAATGGAATACCCTTTCTTGTACCGGATGGCACCCAAGGAGGCTTTGCTGCACATGGGAATTGTGCATCTGCTCCTGCATTTCAGATGGACATGGGTCGGCTTCATTGCCTCTGATGATGATGATGGAGAAAGTTTTGTTCAGACCTTGACAGAACTGCTTGCCGAGAATAGAATTTGTGTGGCATTTTTACAGAGAACCGCAGCAGTAGACTTAACATCTCTCTCTACTTACAAGAAAAATATTCAAATGCTTTTTTCAGCTTTCTCTTCAACTTTAGCCAATGTGATTATTGTCAGTGGGGACTCTCGGACTCTACTACCTTTAGTTGTTGTATTAGAAATATTTGAATTTTCCTATAAATACCACATAGGGAAAGTTTGGATCATAACACCACAGTGGGATTTCATTAACACGATCGGCAGGGAGGGCTTCTGTACCAAAACCTTCAATGGCACCTTGGCTTTCTCAGTCCACTCAAATACAGTGCCAGGGTTCTCAGACTTCCTCAAGACAATAAACTCTGATAAGTCACTGATGAATTTTCTTTGTTTATTCTGGAAAATTGTATTTAAGTGCTGTGTGGTTGATGGAAATACAAAAAACTGTCAAAGCTGTACAGGACAGGAGGAGCTGGAGAGCCTGCCTAGATATACATTTGAGATTGATACGAGCAGTCAGAGCTATAGTATCTACAATGCTGTTTATGCTATAGCGTATATATTACACAAATACTTCTCCAGACACAGAAGCATGCTGGATAGAGGCCTAAATCAGTTGATTGTTCAGCCATGGCAGGTAAATCAGCACCGTAATGAAATTCTTGATGTGTCTGGAACTGTGTCAGAAAGCTGAAAACATATTACAGATTTGGAAGGGGCTGTTGCTCAGTGGAAGTGCCTTTGCTTTGCATGCAGAATGCTCCAGGTTCAATTCCCAGCATCTCCAGTTAAAAGAACCCAGTAGTAGGTGATGTGAAAGACCTCTGCCCAAGACCCTGGAAAGCCTCCGCCAGTCTGAGCAAAGAATATGAACCAATGGTCTGACTCATTATAATAGAATAATCATAGAGTTGGAAGGGACCACCAGGGTCATCTAGTCCAACCCCCTGTACAATGCAGGAAATTCACAACTACCTCCCCCCCACACCCCCAGTGACCCCTACTCCATCCCCAGAAGATGGCCAAGATGCTGTCCTTCTAAGGCAGCTTCCTGTGGATTGGTCACACATGGAAACGCTTTGAAATCTTAAAAGCATCACCAAACAAACATATTGGACCCAGGTGCACACATATGCTCTATGGTAATAAACAAATAGGAAGATGGGGGAATCTCTTATTCATGTGCACTTCAGGTCTGTAGAAATGTTTGTAGAAGACACTGAGAGAACAGGGTCCATTCTATAAACTTTGTTGCAATCTTTTCCAATGTAGCTCCACTCCTATCTAAAAAACACCCATTTTAACAACAGTGCTGCGGAAGAAGTCCTATTTGAAAACGGGGAGTTGTTGACTGGGTACCATATTGTTAACTGGATCACCTTCCCCAATCAATCCTTCCTTCAAGTCCATGTTGGAAAGATGTCTCCAAGCCAAGAGTTCACTATCAATGACGATTCCATTGTGTGGAATGACAGATTTCAGCAGGTAGGAATAAAATGCCTATCTTGTAAGTCACAACTGAAGGACATTTGCAACTGTCCAGACACTGTAGCACAACTTCAGGGGAAATTCAGAATCCATAAGTGAGGTGCCACAAAAGAAAATGACCTTTGTGTCTCTTGAACTCACCAGCATGGGGAACCTGGAAGACAAATGGGGGCTCACAACACAATGGTGCTGATTGTTTTGGTCTTGCTACTAACATATCCCAGAAATTCACCCATCTGTGACACTAGGGTTTATGATAACCAGAAACAAGAGGTGAGATGCTTACACAGGTAAGCAGGTGAATCTTACTCCTTTCCTGTGATCGGAAAGGGTCTATCTCTCTGTTGCACTCTACTCCACCTTAATTCTAAGTGCACACATTGATATTGGTAAAGTATTGGAGAAGAACAATGTTGATGCGATTACTACGTGGCCAGCGTTGCCTTGGAAAACACTGGGATATTTTGAGGGTGGTTCCTGGGAAGGGTTGTGCTTGGGGAGGGTGTGACATCCCTTCTGAATGATGCCCTAGGAATCTCCCCTACTCACTATGATAAAGACCATAGAGGCATGTAGAAATTCCTAGAGCATCACTATGGAGACCATTTTCCAGCCATTGTTTCTCCCACTCCTCAATATCTGAGAGGAAGGGGATTGGGTCCAAGGATGGGGGTTTGCCCACTGTGGGCAGGCAAATGGTAAGCCTAGTGAGGTGGTATAGAGTTGTTCTGTGCAATGTTTTATTGGTGTACACATGTTATAATGAGTTCATTGGGCTACAAAAGGAGTCTTCCCTCAATGTTCACTAGAGAATGTTTCCTTCTGTTGGATGAAGTTTCCTCACTACACAAAGGAGTCAGTTGCTCGAATCCTTTGTAAATATAACTTTTTGAGATGATTATATACTCATCATGAAAGCCAGATTGGTTTAGCTGTTAATAGTGTCAGACTAGGATCTGGGAGACCCAGTTTCAAATCCCCCCTCTGCCATGGAAGCTTGCTGGTTTACCTTAGGCTAGTCAGACACTCTTAGCCTAACACACAGGGTTGTTGAGAGGATTAAACAGAAGAGGGGAGAATGATGCAAGCTGCTTTGGATGCCCATTATTTCAAAGTTTGCACATTTTATTTGTTTCTTTTTAATTTTGAAATTTTTCATTCTGTATATCTGAACCTCTGCTTACAAATCTGCGGTAATGAGGTCTCAACTGTGGACTGGGCTAATTTGCTAGATTTTAAGACAACTTCAGACTCCCTGGTTTTATTTTGCTTCTTTGTTGTCTAAATCAAGACAACGAGCCTTACTATCATCCCATTTTGTTTACTTATTTTATCCCTATTCATTACATGCTTTCCAATCAGTGGAGTCCTAAGGTGAATTACATCCTTCTAAGTCCATTGATGTCAATGGATTTCAGAGGTGTAACACTAGTTAGGATTGAGCTAAATGATATAATGTTGAAAAAATCAATATTAAAAATATTTATATATATTTGAATATATATAAATGCAATATACATTGAATGTAAAAATTGTGCAGCATTGTGTATACAGTGTGTTGGACCTATCCAACCAATTATTTCAGTTTTCCCCAGTTCTGTTTTTGTCAGTTAAGGGGGCAATCCTAAGCAAGTCTACTGAAACATAAGTATCATGTTATTCAGTGGGGTTTTCTCCTAGCAAAGTATTCTTAAGATTGCAATCTATGTCACACCCTTCTGAATACCTGGGCAGTCCCCCAACTAGAGACATGGCCTTGCCTGTACATGGCCTTGATTTACTGTATTTGCCCCGTGGCACAGAGCGGTATGCTGCAGTACTGCAATCAAAGCTCTGCTCACAACCTGAGTTTGATCCCAATGGAAGTCGGCTTTAGGTAGCTAGCTCAAAGCTGACACAGCCTTCCATCCTTCCATAATCGGTAAAATGAGAACCCAGCTTGCTGGGGGTAAAGTGTGGACAACTGAGAAAGGAAATGGCAAACCACCCCATAAACATAGTCTGCCTAGTAAAGGTCATTATGTGAAGTTACCTCATGGGTCAGTAATGACCCAGTGCTTGCACAGAGGACTACCTGTACCTTTACCTTTTTACACACTTCCTGCTTTCTCAGAGCTCTTTCTGAGCAGACTCTTGTAGAAGGGATTTTAAAATGATACTTTGGTTTCTCCCCCCATTCCATTCCATTAAAAGATTTCCTTTCTGTGAAATGCTTTTAAATGCTTTAAACACAGCACTTGGGTTTCCATGGGGGGGGGGGGGTGAGCTGGACATTTTTTCACAGTAAGCACTACAGCCAGTTACTAAGCAGAGTTTTCAAGGGGCAGGGACAGGCCAGGAGCTGGTGATTGTTCTGGTGCATACCTTTTTTAGCATTCACTACAGAAAAGTGTGGGGTGAGCAACCTTCAAGCCCAGGTAAAACTCCCATTCATAAACAGCCTACACAAAACCTTAATATTTCATGAATGAAAGGATGGGGGGAGGAAATGAGAGTGGGAAACATTTTTGGGGTATGCCAGCTAATCTTTCAGATAGTTTTGAGTAATCCCCGGCTACAAACCTTTCAATTTCATTGTGATTAGGTGCTGCCCCGTTCTGTATGTGTTGAAAGCTGCCATCTTGGCTACAGCAAGACAGTTCTTCAGGGAAAAGAGGTTTGTTGCTATGGTTGTGATCGATGCCCAGAAGATATGATTTCTTTTCAGATGGGTGAGTCATGGTACATATTTTGCTTTGGATATATGCTCAAACTCACACTTTAATAGTGCAATCCTAAACAGACTTCAAAGGACTTAGAAGGATGTAAGCGTGCTTAGGACTACATGGCAGATCTCTCATTAGATGGTGCTCTATCCTCTGAAGAATGAAAGCTATAATGGGCAGCAATCATTAATTGATGAAAATCACAAGAGAAGTTTAGGGCTCTCCTCAATTCTGTAGAAATGAGACCAGCCACTGAAGGGCTGTCCCACATATCCTGATATGCTAAAATAATACGCTAAAATTTTATCTGCTCTCTCAACCACCTTCACAATACAATTGGCGCAAACAAGTTAAAGCATATTCTGCTTTCACTGATAATATATTATTTAGTTTTTATATAGCGTTCTGCAGTTCCCAATAAAGATTTGGTGTGGGAGATATCACATATTTGCTTAACTGATTTTTCAGCCTATCTTTTAAAGTTACTTCTTCCATTTCTCAAGTTTCTTCTTAGAAGCATATGCAATGATTGTTCCTCATGTAAAAGTTTTACAAGCATCTCATTCAATAGCAGAAGAACAAGATGTTCCTCGATTACTATTAACATCACCCATTATTTGATATTTAAAATCTAATCAATAAGAAGAGAAACAATAAACACCATAAACCAGGTGGTCTAAAAGATGTATATGCCAATCTCTATGTTAGCTTGTGGTCATTACCTCTTAAGTAAGGTTGCCAACCTTCTGGTACTAGCTGGAGATCCCCTGCTATTACAACTGATTTCCAGTTTATAGAGATCATTTCACCAGGAAAAAATGGCCGCTTTGACAATTGGCCTCTAGGGCACTGAAGTCCCTCCCCTCCCCAAACCCCGCCTTCCTCAGGCTCTGCCCCGAAAATCTCCTTATATTTCCCACCCTGGAGCTGGCAACCATACTCTTAAGTCATTATTTGTGTTCAGCAAAAGTAATTCTATATTTTCTAGCATGAAACCTGCAGTTTATCATGTCCACATGAAGTAGACTGCATGCTATGAAATGAATTACTGACCCTGTATTTGTTTCTTTCAGATGAAGATCATTGTGACAAGTGTCCAGAAGATCAGTATTCAAATATGAACCGAGATCAATGTATCTCAAAGATCCATATCTTCCTAACCTATGCAGAACCTATAGGGCTCGTTTTGGTCTCCCTTGCTATTTTCTTTGTTGTAATCACAGGACTGGTCATATATACCTTTCTAAGGAACTGGCATACTCCTCTTGTCAGAGCCAACAACCGGAACCTCACCTGTATTCTTCTCAGCTCCATCTTGCTTTGCTACCTTTCTTCCCTGCTATTCATTGGGAAGCCTAGAAAGATGACCTGCCTTCTCCGGCAAATCTCTTTTGGCATTATTTTCAGTGTTTCAGTGTCTTGTATGTTGGCGAAAACAATCATGGTGGTCTTGGCCTTCATAGCTACAAAGCCAGGTGACAGGATGAGGAAATGGCTGGGGATGAAAGTAGCACAATCCATTGTTTTCTCTTGTTCCCTTGTCCAAGTGGGGATCTGTACTGCATGGCTTTTGACCTCTCCTCCTTTCCCAGATGTTGACATGCACTCACAGGCTAGGCAAATCATAATAGGATGCAACGAAGGGTCTATCTCCCTATTCTACTGTACACTGGGCTACACTGGCTTTCTGGCCATCATTAGTTTTACTGTAGCGTTCTTAGCCAGAAAACTGCCTGACACTTTCAATGAAGCTAAGTTCATTACCTTCAGCATGCTGGTGTTTTGCAGTGTTTGGATCTCCTTTATTCCTGCTTACCTGAGCACCAAGGGAAAAAACGCGGTGGCGATGGAAGTCTTTGCCATCTTGGCCTCCAACACTGGAATACTGGCTTGCATCTTTCTCCCCAAATGCTACATTCTGATTCTAAGACCTGACTTGAATTCCAGGAAGCATCTCACAGAGAACAGGAATTAATCTTGTTTCTAAGAGTTTTTTTTCTAAGACAGTCAGCATGGTGTAGTGGTTAAGAGTGGCAGACGTCTGCTGGGGGATCTTGGGCTAGTCACAGTTCTCTCTGAACTCTCTCAGCACCACCTAACTCACAATTTCCAAGTTCTGAAAAAAACTAAACATGTGTTAACACAAGAATTTGTTAAAAACTGTAGATGGGGTCCAGCCAGCTTTTCTGCTAAATCTCACTCAATTATTCTCCTTCCTAATGCCCACATTTTATAATGCATTTGTCCATGTTTGGACCATAATCCTGAGTGTAGGCTTTTTGGATGTCTAAAGGGGATTCTTCCTGCCTTTTTTATCATTGCAAAATGTGTTTGGCTCTCACCCTGTTAACATCAGTTAAATCATGCTAAGTATAACAGGAATTAAACCTAGGTAACTGTATACCACAGTGGGGGACCACTGGTCTATTGCTACAAAAAACTAAGGCAGAGAAAGGGTTCTTTGGGGTATAGGGTTGGATCCAGCCAATGCTTTCACTCTTTCTCATCTAACACCCCTCTTTTCTACATCCCCTGTCCTACATGAATTTTATGCATGCAGATCCAATAATCTACAGCATAACCTTTCTTGGTGGTCCTCCCGGATTCACCAGTGGAAAATCTGGTTGGATCCAACCCAAAGTCTGCTGCAACAATCCTAAACACACAACATATGACCTACGTATTCATCATTCAGAAGAAACATTCCTTTATTTTTCTTTTTGTAAAGTAGCATAATCCCACTAATCTACTTTAGACATTATTTATGTTTCAGAAAAATGCAGCATACAAAATAATTAGGTTTGAAATTATTATAAGATCTATTTCTTTTGGTGAAAGAACAGTACATATCCTTTAGTGATAAGTAGGTGCAAATGTCACCTTACCTATTTTGATTCTCACACTGTATGCTCAAGTTCTTTAATCATCCAAAAGCTTTTTTCTCCCAAATTCTTTTAAAGGCACCTTTAACTTCTGTATTCCGCAAACTGTATATGATAGGATTCAGTATTGGGCTAAAGATTGTGTAGAAAAGAGACAGATATTTATCAGTGTTAGGTGAATAAGTTGAATTGGGTTTCAAGTACATAATGCATCCAGAACCATAGAATAAGATCACCACAATGAGGTGTGAGGAGCAAGTAGAGAAGGTCTTTTTCCGGCCCTCAGCAGAAGAAATTCCTAAAATGGTGGCAATGATACCAGCATAAGACATTAAGATCAAGAGGAATGGAAAAGTTATAAATATCATAGCTACTACAAACACAGCAATTTCAGTCCTGGAAGTATCTCCACAAGCCAATTTCAGCAATGGGGGAATGTCACAAAAGAAGTGGTTAATCTCATTGGAGCCACAAAAGGACATAGTAAACACCATACTGGTGTGACCAAAGGACATTAAAAAGCCACTTAACCAAGATGCCGCAGCTAGACCCATGCACACCTTCCTGTTCATGAAGACATGGTAGTGCAGAGGCTTACAAATGGCAACATAGCGATCGTAGGCCATTGAGGCTAAGAGGAAACACTCTGAGCCCCCAAGAAAGAATGTAAAATAGGTCTGAACAGCACATCCTAGGAAGGAGATGGCCTTGTTCCCAGACAGAAGGTTCTTGAGCATCTTGGGGACATTGACTGAAGTGTAACAGATCTCCAAGAAAGACAGGCTTCTTAGGAAGAAATACATGGGAGTGTGAAGGGCAGGATCAACCAGCGTGAGGAGAATGATGAGAAGATTTCCTGCTAGAATGATGATATAGATCACTAGAAAAATAGAAAATAATATGCATTGCAAAGTGGGCTCATCAGAAAGACCAAGGAGGATGAATTCAAACAGTGCTGTACTATTCCACAGAAGATTTTCTTTCTTAGCAAACATCCTGGAAAATAAAAGGAAGTACACATAAATCTATGAATGAAAGAGACAACAATAGTATGTAAAGGGTTGGATCACACAATGGTATGAATTCTACCACTGAAACTAAGTGGCTGTATAGCTATAAGCATCCTGGATAAGATAAGAAGCCATCTAAGAAGTATACCTATACCCAATTTTTTAAAAAAAGGAATATATAACACATGCACATCTATAATCTATGCTGATATCCATGAGGACAACCATCCATACATCCATCTGTACATGCAGATACACATGCATACATACAGGACTGGATTGGACTATGGTGCTTACTTCTGCCTTGTAGTACAGATAACTATTTCAGTGAAAAGAGGTGGAAAAACAAAATAAAACCCCTAAGAACAAACAAGCTTGTGTACCAGTGAACCAAGTGATCTAAGGCCTGCAATATTAGGTTAGAGGTCATGATTCTTTTCTGGTACATGGAATTTTCCATATATACCCTAAAATACTATATGAAGCTAACTGTAGGATCTAGCACTTTTTCATGTGCTGTTAAATCCAATTGATTCCTAGGGCAGATATTAGCACCTGCTTAAAACTGAATCCAATGCACCTCTCAGACTTGGATCTTTGGTATTCAAGTATTGTCATTAAAATGCAACAACCTTGCCAAATAATCCTGCTCTGAAATGGCTTAGTTAGCATTAGTAATAACTTCTAGAAATTTGCTTAGTCTACTCCTTCAGAATACTAACCAACTTTTTTTCAAATGAGATAACTTTGTACTTACTGGAACCTCTAATATTCACACACAGTCAGCCTGTTCTGCCTCTGATTCATCAGCAGCACAAGTGGTTTCTTAGTCACATTCCTACAGAAGGCAGTGATCTTGATTCTGAGTCCTTTCTGTTCACCAGGCACAACTGACCTGATTTATGCTCCTGGACGATCTCCTCTGGGAACTTCTGCTACAAGCAGATCACAAAGTTAAATTGGCTGAGTGAACAGATGCTTTACTATCATTTTCCTCAGGGTTTTATTTTTTGGGGGGGGCACTGTGACCTACAGAGGGAGGAATGGAGAGAGCCCTCTTATGATCCTCTGGATCCAACCTATTTTTAAAATATAGGCAATTAAAAAAAACTCTTTAGTTGGGCCATTATAGGAGAAGCATTTCCTCTTCTTATGCACAGGAAGTATTGTCTCTTCTGGTGATTCCATTGCTGAATTGATGGATTAACCATCTAGAATCCATGTGATTAACCTGTCAATTTCTCATTGAGGGAACACCTGTAGACTGACCAGGAAAAATCTGGCAATCACTGATCAGGACCATTTAGGGAGGATAAGGGGGCAATTCAAGCTACATGTATCTTTGGGATCATCTCTGATAATTATGAGATTTACCAGTATTCACAATGTGTGTGTGTTAAGTGCCGTCAAGTTGCTTCCGACTCATGGCGACCCAATGAATGAAAGTCCTCCAAAAAGTCCTAACTTTGACAGCCTTGCTCAGATCTTGCAAATTGAAGGCTGTGGGTTCCTTTATTGAGTCAGTCCATCTCTTGTTGGTTCTTCCTCTTTTCCTGCTGCCCTCAGCTTTTCCTACCATGACTGTCTTTTCCAGTGACTCTTGTCGTCTCATGTGTGTGTGTGTGTGTGTGTGTGTTAAGTGCCGTCAAGTCGCTTCCGACTCATGGCGACCCTATGAATGAAAGTCCTCCAAAATGTCCTATCTTTGACAGCCTTGCTCAGATCTTGCAAATTGAAGGCTGTGGTTTCCTTTATTGAGTCAATCCATATCTTGTTGGGTCTTCCTCTTTTCCTGCTGCCCTCAACTTTTCCTATCATGATGGTCTTTTCCAGTGACTCTTGTCGTCTCATGAAGTGACCAAAATACGACAGCCTCAGTTTAGTCATTTTAGCTTCTAGGGTCAGTTCAGGCTTGATTTGATCTATAACCCACTGATTTGTTTTTTTGGCAGTCCACAGAATCCATAACACTCTCCTCCAACACCACATTTCAAAGGAATCTATTTTCTTCCTATCAGCTTTCTTCACTGTCCAGCTTTCACACCCATACATAGTAACAGGGAATATGATGGCATGAATTAATCTAGTCTTGGTGGCCAGAGTCACATCCTTACACTTCAAAATCTTTTCTAGCTCCTTCATGGCTGCCCTTCCCAGTCTCAATCTCCTTCTAATTTCTTGGCTGCAGTCTCCCTTTTGGTTGATGGTGGAGCCAAGGAATAGAAAGTCTTGAACAATTTCAATTTCCTCATTGTCAACCTTAAAGTTGTGTAATTCTCCTGTAGTCATTACTTTTGTTTTCTTGATGTTCAGCTGTAGTCCTGCTTTGGCACTTTCTCTTTTAACTTTCATCAATAGTTGTTTCAAATCTTCATTATTTTCTGCCAATAATGTAGTGTCATCAGCATATCTCAAATTATTAATGTTCCTCCCTCCAATTTTCACTCCACCTTCATCGTCTCATGACGTGACCAAAATACGATAGCCTCAGTTCAGTCATTTTAGCTTCTAGGGTCAGTTCCGGCTTGATTTGATCTATAACCCACTGATTTGTTTTTTTGGCAGTCCACGGAATCCGTAACACTCTCCTCCAACACCACATTTCAAAAGAATCTATTTTCTTCCTATCAGCTTTCTTCACCTTCCAGCTTTCACACCCATGCATAGTAATAGGGAATACAATGGCATGAATTAATCTAGTCTTGGTGGCCAGTGACACATCCTTACACTTCAAAATATTTTCTAGCTCCTTCATGGCCACCCTTCCCAGTCTCAATCTTCTTCTGATTTCTTGGCTGTAGTCTCCCTTTTGGTTGATGGTGGAGCCAAGGAATAGAAAGTCTTCAACAATTTCAATTTCCTCATTGTCAACCTTAAAGTTGTGTAATTCTCCTGTAGTCATTACTTTTGTTTTCTTGATGTTCAGCTGTAGTCCTGCTTTGGCACTTTCTCTTTTAACTTTCAGCAGTAGTCGTTTCAAATCTTCACTATTTTCTGCCAATAATGTAGTGTCATCAGCATATCTCAAATTATTAATGTTCCTCCCTCCAATTTTCACTCCACCTTCATCTAAATCTAATCCTGCTTTCCTAAGTATATGTTCTGCATATAGATTGAAGAGATAGGGAGATAAAATACATCCTTATCTGACACCTTTGCCAATTGGAAACCATTCCGTTTCTCCATATTCTGTTCTAACTGTGGCCTCTTGTCCAGAGTACAGGTTGCGCATCAAAACGATCAGATGTAGTGGCACACCCATTTCCTTTAAAACCAGCCATAGCTTTTCATGATCCACACAGTCAAAAGCTTTGCTGTAATCTATGAAACACAAGCTGATTTTCTTCTGAAATCCTCTCGTATGTTCGTAACCAGCGAATATTGGCAATATATCTAGTGCCTCTTCCTTTTCTGAAACCAGCTTGAACATCAGGCATTTCTCGTTCCATATATGGTAACAACCTTTGCTGTAAGATTTTGAGCATCACTTTACTTGTGTGAGAAAATTAATGTGATGGTCCGATAGTTGCTGCAATCTTTGATGTCTCCTTTCTTGGGAATTGGAATGTAAATGGATTGTTTCCAGTCTGTGGGCCATTGTTTTTTTTTCCATATCTGTTGGCATATTCTTGTCAAGATTTTGATGGACTCCGTTTCTGTGGCTTGGAATAGCTCTATTGATATCCCATCTGCTCCTGGTGATTTGTTTCTCCCGATTGCTCTCAATGCAGTTTTCACTTCACTTTCTAAAATTGTAGGTTCTTCTTCAAAAGATTCTTCTTGGAAATAATCTTTTATCCTTTCATCTCTTCTGTATAGTTCTTCAATGTATTGTTCCCACCTTTTCTTTATTTTGTCCTGTTCAGTTAATGTATTTCCATGCTGATCTTTCAGCATGCCTAACTGTGCTTTAAATTTCCCTTTGATTTCTTGGATCTTGTGGAACAGATCTCCTGTTCTTCCTTTTTTGTTGTTCTCTTCTATTTCTTTATACTGGTTATTATAATAGGTCTCTGTCTCTACATGCGAGTCGCTGGAACGTTGCACTTAGACTTTTGATTCTATTTCTGTCACCTTCTACTTTTGCTTCTTGTCTATCTCTGGCAATTTTAAGCATTTCCTCAGACATCCATTGAGGTTTTTCTTTTCTTTTAGCTACATGAATAGTCTTTGCACATTCTTCCTTGATATCTCTAGTTTCCACCCATAGTTCTTCAGGTTTACATTCACTTGAAGTCAGTAATGCAAATCTGTTCCTTACATGGTCTTTAAACTCTTCCAGAATATTGCTTAGATTGTATTTTGGTGCTATGAAAGTTTTGGTGTTTTTCTTAAGCTTTATCTTGATTTTCGATATTAACAATTCATGATCTCTACCGCAGTCAGCTCCTGGTCTTGTTTTGGCTGAGAGAATAGAGCTTCTCCATTTTCTGCTTCCAATTATATAATCTATTTGATTTCTGTACTGGCTGTCTGGTGATGTCCATGTATACAATCGTCTATTTGGTTGCCTGAAATATGTGTTTGCAATTAACATATTGTTGTCTTCACAGAATTCTACGAGGCATTCTCCTGCTTCATTCCATGCTCCTAGCCCAAATCTGCCAACAACATTTGATTCTGCTTTGTTTCCTACTTTTGCATTCCAATCACGTATGATTATCAGCATATCTTGTTTAGGTGTGTGATCAATTTATTCCTGAACACTGACATAAAAACTTTCAATTTCTTCCTCATCCACATCTGTAGTTGGGGCATAAACTTGAATGATGCTTATGTTGATAGGCTTTCCCTGAATTCTGATTGATATTATTCCGTCAGACTTTGCATTACCAGCTCCTGACTGCCTTTGCTACAACTTGCCTCACTATTAAAGCAACTCCGTTTCTTCTCTTTTTGTCATTCCATGAATAAAACACTTTGTAATTTTCTGATTGAAAATGTCCTAATCCAGTCCACTTTAATTCACTTACTCCCAGGACTGAAATGTCCATTCGTTCCATTTCTTGTTTAACAATTTCAAGCTTACCCTGATTCATGCTTCTCACATTCCATGTTCCTATTATATGCGTCGAACAGCTTCGGACTTTTGCATCTATTCAGGTCAACCACTGAACGTCCTTTCGGCTTTAGTCCAATCGCATCATTAAGAACAGCGCTACTCGTACTTGTTTTTTGCTCTACCCCAGTAGCAAATTGAGTGCCATCCGACCTGGGGGTCCCATCTTCCAGCATTATATATTTTTTTCATTTTGGATTTTCTCATCATAGGGTTTTCAAGGTAAAGGTGGGTCAGAAGTGTTTTACCAGTGCCTTCTTCTGCACAGTACTAACCAGGGTTAGCCGTAGTGGCACTGCCGTTGTATACGAAAGATTCTCTGCTAGTGTCACCTTCCACTACTGCTGCTGCCCAGTAGCTAACCTTCAGGGATTCCTCTGCCCCCATCCCCATTGGAACTGCCTGTTCTCTTCTGCGGATGTGGCCACTGATCCCTTAAGGGGGTGGATGCATCTTCGTCTGGTGTCTCAGCTGTGACCATTCCATCTTGAGTGACTCTGCTAGGAGTTTAGTCTCTTGATAGAGTTTAGACCCCTTACGGTATTGCTCTCTGCTTCCCTGACACACACAAACCCCCTCACCACGTTAAGGTGTGCATCCAGAAGGGGAGTATTCACAATACACATTCTTAAATTAACCTTCTATTAGTTTTTATCATCCCATATTTATGTAATCTGTCAGGGTTGTTGTCACTATGAGCTCCCTGGAGGACTTGAGCTCTGAGCATGGAACCCAGAGCTTATTTCTGACCGCTGGGATCAACTCCACTGGGTACCCTGAATTCTAGTACTTTCCCCCTTTCCCAAAAATACTAGAATCTGGGGACACCCATTTCCGTTGATGGGGAATAGATTCAGGATAGATAATAGGAAATCTTTCTTTATTCAGCAAGTGGTTAAGATGAGGAATTTGCTACCGGGGGATATAGTGATGGCCATAGGAATACATGGCCTTAAAAGGAGATTAGATAGATTCATGGAAGATAGGTCTATCAGCAGCTGCTAGCCATGGTGCCTAAAGACAACCTCCATACAAAGGAAGCAAAATTCTGAATACCAGTACCAAGAAACAACTTCAGGGGAAGGCCTCAGTCTCTATGCCATGTAACTGTCCCTACTAACTGGTTGGCCATGGTGTGAGAAAGGATGCTGACTAGATGGACTAGATGGTGTACTTAGGGTTGCCAGTTCTGGATTGGGAAATACCTGGCAATTTTGGGGGTAGAGCCTGAGGAGGGAGGGTTTTGTAGAGGGGAGGGACTTCAATGCTCTAGAGTCCAATTGCCAAAATGGCCATTTTCTCCAGGGGAATTGATCCTTGTCTCCTGGAGTTCTCCTGTAACAGTGAGTGATCTCCAGCCACCACCTGGAGGCTGGCAACCCTAGGTGTGCTCTAGCAGGGCTTATGTATATATTTACCTGGGGCAGACCTGGAGAGAACATGAGGACAACGTAATGCACGCTAAGGCTCTTAAGAAGCTATGGCCATCTGGGCAATCATAGTGAGGTGGTAAAGATTGGAAGTGAGGGGTAGGGTTGACATTGAATTTGTCCAGTTCAGATGCCTCACCTTCCGTTGAGCCTCCTGCAGAATTCAGGCCCAGTCAAACCAGCCTCACTGTGCTGCAACTCATCCTTGATGCCATTCTCTTCCCTTTACCCACCTACATTACCTTGGGTGAGGTGGAGACAAAGAGGGTTTGCAGCAAACCATGCTTTATTCTCCTTCACCAACTCCATGAGAATCTTCTTTTCAATGTAAATGATTGGCCAGGCAAATCTTACAATAACTTGGCCTAATATACATTGGAAAATGTCCTGTTTACAATTAAGTATTGACAAAGTATTAGCCAAGAGATCCCCGGAAGTGACGCAAGTGTTTCCTTTGGTATATGCTGATATAGAAATATGAATAATGAGTTGAACAAATTATCTGGATGCTCATTATTGGAAAGGATTCTGAATACAAAACTGGACCCATGTTTTACCGTCAACTCACCAGCTACCCTCCAATCAAGATGTTCGCTGCTTCTTGGTTAGTCTTCAAGGTACCCAAGAGTTTCTTTGATATTTTGGCTGCAGCAGACTAACACAGGTAGCTTTCTGGAATTAGTCTAAACAGATTCTCCCCATAACCACTGAGCTGTGATTGAAAGACATATCCTTTGCAAAAATATGAGGATCATCTATTTACTGTAGCACAATTAATCATCATAAATGAGCGGGTCTACACAGTGCTGCTGTCTTCCTAGAAGTTCCTTTTTAGAAGCAAACAAAACAGTTTAAATGGGTACATTGGTGTGAAGAGCAGGTAAAGAAGGTCTTTTTCTGGTCCTCAGCTGGGGGGGGGAATCCCCAGAATAGTGGGAGTTAAGATCTACCTCCCCTATTGGTTGTATGCATCCTCTCAGAATGGTCAGATTCACACTTTGATCTCTGTGGGTGGGTTCCAGCCAGCTTTCCCACTTAATCTCATCCAGGGTTCCCCATCAAACATGACGTTTGTCCATGCAGAACACATAAACCCCAGCATAGCCTTTGGGAGTGGTTAAAGGGGATCACTCCTGTATTTTTCACCTGCAGAAAAGTTACTTGGATCTCACTTTAATTCAGCAAATGCTTGTGTACATTAAACTCTTGTTAATTCAATAGGAATAGAACCCAGATAAGAGTGTGCCACAATGTGGTATATTGGCATAGTGTTATTAAAAACTGCTGCAGAGAAAGGAACACAACCCAGGACACAAATTCTGAACACACAAAACCTGACCTATCTATTTGAAGCTTGAAAGAAACATTCTTTAAATGTGTCTTGTTTCAAAGCATATTCATGCTAATAAATTTACTCTTTTCTAGACATTCTTTATGTTTCAGAGTAATACAGATACAAAAGAAAAGAAAAAGAAAAGAGGAGGAGGAGGAGGAAGAAGAAGAAGAAGAGTTGGGTTTTACATGCTGGTTTTCTCTACCTTTTAAGGAGAATCAAACTGGCTTACCATCTCCTTGCTTTCCTCTCCCCACAACAGACACCTTGTGAGGCAGGCGAGAAAGGGATGTTAGATCTATCTCACTTGGTGAAATGAATTTGTCCATTAGCAAAAGTAGGCACAAATTTGCCTTTCCTATTCTGGATATTACCATTTGACCATGCTCTTCAATCATCCAAAAGCTTTTCTCTCCCAAATTCTCCTAAGAGCTCCTTTGACATCTTTATTCCGAAAGCTGTATATGATAGGATTCAGTACGGGACCAACAATTGTGTAGAAGAGAGACAGATACTTGTCACTATTGGGTGAGTAAGTGGAATTGGGCTTCAAGTAGATAATACAAGCTGAACCATAGAATAAAGTAACCACAATGAGGTGCGAAGAGCAGGTGGAGAAAGTCTTTTTCCGGCCTTCAGCAGAAGAAATCCCCAGAATGGTGACAATAATACCAACATAAGACATTAAGATCAGGAGAAAAGGAAGAGTCACAAAAACCATAGCCACCACAAACACAGCAATTTCAGTCCTGGACGTGTCCCCACAAGCCAATTTTAGTAATGGGGGGATGTCACAAAAGAAGTGGTTAATCTCATTGGAGCCACAAAAGGACATGGTAAATACCATACTGGTGTGGCCAAAGGACATAAAAAAGCCACTTAACCAAGATGCCACAGCTAGACCCATGCACGCCTTCCTGTTCATGAGAACATGGTAGTGTAGAGGCTTGCAAATGGCAACATAGCGATCGTAGGCCATTGAGGCCAGGAGGAAACACTCTGAGCCACCAAGAAAGAATGCAAAATAAGTCTGTAGAGCACATCCTAGGAAAGAGATGGATTTATCCCCAAACAGAAGATCCTCAAGCATCTTGGGTATATTGACTGAGGTGTAACAGATCTCCAAGAAGGACAGGTTTCTCAGGAAGAAATACATGGGTGTGTGTAGGGCAGGATCAACCAATGTGAGGAGAATGATGAGAAAGTTTCCTGTCAGAATGATGATATAGATCACTAGAAAAATAGAAAATAATATGCTTTGCAAGTTGGGCTCATCAGAAAGACCAAGGAGGATGAATTCAACCGGTGCTGTGCTATTCTGTAGAATATTTTCTTCCTTAGTTAACATCCTGGAAAATAAAAGGAAATACATTATGAATCTAAGCAGTAAGAAGTTAACAACAGTATGTAAAGCGCTGGATCAAACCAACCTTCCTGAGGATAAAAAAGGAGCCCTTTGACATGTGAGATTGGGGATGTAGTTAGGAGAACTGGGTAAGTTAAAGTGAAAATATTGACTGGCTCCAAACCTTAAGATGATAAATAGACTGTTTTGTACTACTTGGATTCCAGGCCCAAACAATGGTCTGGAGGCATAAGATGCAGTTCTACTGCGGAAGGCATTTGTTGTTCAAACAAACTAAAGTTTGGTACAATCTTACCAACTGGCCTAAGGCCTCAAATATTAGCCCAAGACTATCTTCTGGTACATGAGAATTTTCATATACACCCCAAAGCACTATATGAATGCTAAATATAGGATCTAGTACTTCTTACTGTGCAGTTGTCCCAGTGAGTCCTAGGGTAGGTATTAGGACTGGTTAAACTCTTAAACTGAATCTGATGCACCTTTCAAATATGGAACTTTGGTATTCTAGTATTGTCATTAAAATGCAACAACCTTGCCAAATAATCCTGCTCTAAAAAATGGCTTACCATGCAATCCTATGCAGATTTTCTCCAGTCTATGCTAATTGAAATGAATGGGCTTAGACTGGTGTAACTATCTTTAGGATTGCACTGTTGGTTATCATTGGTAATAATTCTCTTAGTCTGCTCCTTCAGGAGGAAGGAAGGTAGCATTGTATAGCCTGATCTCATCAGATCTTGGAAGTTAAGCAGGGTAGGTACTTGGAAGGGCGACCTCCAAGCAAGACTCTGCAGAGGAAGGCTATGGCAAACCATCTCTGCTTAATCACTTGTCATGAACACCCCTTGCTGGGGTCGCCATAAGTCGGCTTCAACTTGACTTTACACATGCACACTTTTTCAGAATACTAATCAAAGATTTCAAATAAGACACATTTGTACTTACTGGAGCCTCTAATGTTCACACAGTCTGCCCCCTCTGCTACTGATTCATCAGCTGCACTAATGGTTTCTTAGTCACATTCATATAGAAGGAAGTGATCTTTATTCTAAGTCCTGTCTGTTCACTAGGAACAACTGACATGGTTTATGCTCCTGAGTGATCTCCTCTGGGAACTTCTGCTGCAAGCAGATCACAAAGTTGAACTGGCTGAGTGAACAGATACTTTACCATCATTTCCCACATTGTTTTGAGGGGCGCTGTGGCCTGCAGAGGGAGGAATGGAGGTAGCCCTCTGGTACTTTGGATCCAACCCATTTTTAAAAATACAGTTAATTATAAAAACTCCAGTCATCAAGGGCCATCACAGGAGAAGCATTTCTTCTTATACACAATATGGTCTCTTTTGGTGATTCCATTGATTAATTGATTGATAAACCATCTCAAATCCATGTGATTAACCGATTAATTTATCTAACAATACCATTAATCATTGGGGGAACATATACATAAAGGTAGACCTGACCAGGAAAAAAGCAGGGTACCACTGGTCAGGACCACTTAGGGTGGATAAGAGGGCAATCATATTTCTTCCTGCCCTTCAAGATATATGTGTTTAATCTTTGAGATCATCTCTGATTATTATGAGATATAAAGGTAACCACAAGATAAGTTTTTAAAACAACCTGATTTTTTATCATCCCATACTTCTGTAATCTGTCAGGGTTGCTGTCACTTTGGGATCCTCGGAGGAAGGGCAAGAAAAACAACAACCATTTACTAGATACCTCGACCATATCTAGTATCTGCACATGCTCTGTTCTTTTAAGTGGGTCTCCATATCAAATAAATTTGGTCTTGGGTGTTACCATACCAAAACGTGTGAGAGGTGGGGGAGCCCCACTCCCTTACCAAAATAATGGTGAAGATAATGGAGAAAGACTCATAACCTTTTGAAGGGACTGGAAATAAAAGGAAGAAACTTACTGCCTTTGAGGTCTCTCTGAGACTTAGCCCAGAAATGTTGACTCTCCTTCTTGCAAAGGAGATGACCACAAATCTTAATCTTTCTCTTTCAGCTCACCTCTTTCAACCTTAGTCTGTAGAAAAACATGCAGAGACTTGCACCCATGTGAGACCATGGGTCTTGCCATTCCAGGTCTACCACCAGCATGCAGTCTGAGGAAGGGTTTCATCAGTCTGCAAGGGGTCGCCCAATACTTGGATCTGTGACCTATGCCACACCAGCGCTCCAGCTGCTGTAATCAATAAAGCTGTGGCTTGTTATGTCTCAACTTGGTTGTTGTATGCATGCCTCCTTGCAGTGGGAGAAAAATGGGGGGATGGGCCATGATCACTGGTGCTGACACTCATGATATCACTGCAGCAATGGTGTAGCATAGAGTTTTGCCTGAGTGCTGTTTCTACTGATGTAATGACATAACTTCCAGTTGCACCAGAAGTTATGTTATTCTTTTCCCTGCCTCTCATTTACCTTCCCAGGGTGGGGATTTACCCACCCCAAAACCCATGTCCAGCTGCTGAGGAATTAAGGATTAAGAATAAAAATGGCCTCTATATAGCAATGCTCTAGGAATTTTCCCTAGTCTGTATGGTAAAGGCCATGGAGACTGGGGAAAGCAGTCTAGAGTGTCACCTGGAAGTGACATCACATTTTCCTCATAAACCAACCCCCAGAATCTTCCACCATTTGCTGAGGCAGTGTGGATGGCAAAGAGATTTCAGACAGTGGTAGTGGGCAATATACAAACCAATGGCAAAATACCCATTCTTGGATTTACTCCCAATGAGACAAGAGCAACAAAAACACATTATTTTAAGGGTTTATTATGATTATGTTTGCATCCCATAATAATGCAAAATGTTCCAGAAGATTAATCACATACACCTTAAAGCATGGAAGACAGTATGAATGGCCTTTTATTTTTCCCCAAAGGCCATGAGTATTGGTGCTCTGGTTCCTTCTAGGGCTGTCAAAAAAAAAAAAAATTCGGTACAGTTCGGATTCGGCCGAATTTGGCCCTTGTGGGTTCGGTACGTGCCGAAGTCCGAACTCCCCCACTTCGGATCCGTTCAATTCGGCGGGAATTCAAAGTTCGGAAAAAAAATTCGGCCGAATAAAGCCATTAAAAACACAACCGCGCCTTTCCGCGGCTCTGGGGGCGGCATTTTTGGGCTTAGAGGTCCCAAACTTTCAGCAGAGCTTCAAAGGACGTATATTGAAAGACTCCCCGAGTTTTGTAAAGATTGGGTCGGGGGGGGCTGAGATATGGGCCCTGAAAGGGGTCCCCCCCACCCTTAATGTGTATCTCTCAGCAGAGCTTGCCGCCCATGCACAAAGCTCCCAGCCCCGACAAACAGCTGATGAGAGCAAGGGCGGGGCAGGTGTTAAGAACTTTGCAAAGCAACACAACTGAAAAGCAACACCTTTGCAAACATGCAAAGGGCGGGGCAGGTGTGAAGAATTTTGCAAAACAATACAACTGCAAAGCAACACAAGCACTCAATGCAATACCTTTGCAACAGTGCAAAGCAACACCTGACACCTGGGAGTTTGCAAACCATGGAAAGGGACAGAGGCAGCTAGCTATGCATAATGAGCAGGAGGGGGTGGAATTTCTCCTTTTGCATTGGACTTGGGACCAGGCAGATGCATTCTTTAAGTCACCATTTGAAAACCAGTTTTGAGCAAGCATCAAAATAACCTAACTGATCTTATGAATGAGGAAAAACCTGAAGAATAAAAATGAAGCCCCCTCTCAAACCAGGGAGAGAGAGACTGGAGGGGGAACACACACCCCAGGCAGAACCGGCAAAAGCCCCCTTTGGCTCCCCCCCCCACCCACAGAAACTGCTCCCTCCCCACACACACACACAGACTCTGCTTTCCCCCCCCACACACACAGAAAAGTAAAATTATAGATTAAAGCCCCCAAAGGGGTCTTACTGTGGCTGTCTTCTGTTCCAGCAGGAGGGGCTGGGAGGCTGGGTAATCCAATATGATTCCATTTGTATCCAATATAAGATCCATATGTATTCATCTCTCCAGGGTGATCCATTCATCCCAATAGGGAAAAGGGGAAAGCCCATATCTCGGGGGGCCCTGACCCAATGTTTACAAAACTTGGGTGGTCTCTTAAAAAGCCTTGACTGAAGCTCCGCTGAAAGTCTGGGGTCGGCACACCCAAAAATGCGCCCCCTGCAGCCACAGAAAGAGAAAAGGGGGGGAGCCGATATTTCAGCCCCCACTGAACCCATCTTTACAAAACTTGGGTGGTCTCTTAAGAGGGATTCTCTGAAGCTATGAGAAAAGTTTGGGGGCTGCACCCCCAAAAAAGCGCCCCCTGCAGCCACGAAAATGGAAAAGGGGGGAGAGGAAAAAGGGGTGGAGCCCATATCTCGGAACCCCCTGACCCAATGTTTACAAAACTTGGGGGGTATCTTAAGAAGCCTTGTCTGATGCTCCGCTGAAAGTTTGGGGTCGGCACACCCAAAAATGCGCCCTCTGCAGCCATGGAAAGAAAAAGGGGGGGAGCCCATATCTCGGGACCCCCTGACCCAATGTTTACAAAACTTGGGTGGTCTCTTAAGAAAACCTGTCTGAATATCCCCTGAAAGTTTGGGGTCTATACCCCAAAAAATGTGCCCCCTGCAGCCACGGAAAGGAGCGAATGTGCACAAGCACCCCCTCACACACACATGAGGATTTCCCTCTCTCTCTCTCTTTCCCCGGCCGGCCGCACATCAGCTGATTCCTCCAGTACTCAATCCTGACTGATTGGCCAGAAGAAGACCCAGCTTGGCCACCGATTGGCCGGGGGAGGAGAATGCTGCTTACTGAAGGTTATGCTGCTTACTGACGGCCCCGAATTGGCCGAATTTATTCGCGAACTCCCGAACTCGCTGAATTCGGCCCCCCCGGTTGCCCGCCAGTTTTGAGTTCGGTTCCTCCCGAACTAAAAACCGCCGAATCAAGGGAAATTCGGCTGATTTTCAGTTCGGGCCGAACCGAATTGACAGCCCTAGTTCCTTCCTGGTCAGACCTACCGTTGTGTGGATGTTTAGTCTACTGTTTAATGTCATTGCTGGAGAACTTAACAGGTTACTCATATGAATTCTAGCTGGTTAATAAATTAAATAGGCAATTAAATTTGTATCTGAGGAAAAATATTAGTTTCTGTGCAAAAATCATTCTTTTTTATGATTCTATGAATGTGGCAGGCATCAGAAGAGGTGTTCTTTCTCATGGAAGAGAAGGAGGCATATCTATCCCATGATGGTGCTTGTCATCTGCATTTTTATAACTACCAGTATTTTTTTTTCTAAAAAAAAAAAAAAAAAGGTTTAGACCCAAAGTACCACAAACAATGCTCCCTTCATGAAACTGAATGCTTCTGTTTGGGATAATGAAAGTTCTCTTAGAGCTCTCTCAGCCACATCTACCTCACACGGTGTCTGTTGTGGGGAGGGGAAGGGTATTGTAGGCTGCTTTGATTCTTCCTTAAGAAGTAGAGAAAGTCAGCATATAAAAACCAAACACTTCTTCTTCTTCCGTCCCCCTGCAGGCCACCATCAAATGATGGTAGAGTATCTGTTCACTCAGCCAGCAGAACTTTTGGATTTGCTTGCTCATGGACCTCCCAGAGGAGATAGCACAAGGAGGATAAAACATTGTCCATTGTAGCTGGTGAACAGACAGGAATCGGAATCAAGATCACACTATTTCAAGCAAGTGGCTTCGAAACCAACCGTGCAGCTGACGAGCCAATGACAGAAAAGGCTACGTGTGAACATAAATTTCAGTAAGTACAATATTACCCTATTTGAAAACTATGTTTGAGATTCTAAAGGAGTATATTGTCTACATTTCTGGAAGTGACCACTGATAGTAAATCATTTGGTAGGCCAGGATTATTTTGCAGGGTCAGTGCATTTTAATAATAATGCTTGAACTTAGATTTCCTTTGCTAGTTTTGAGTTTATCAAAAATACACAGCACACAGCTCAGAGAAATACTGCACACATATATTAACAAACATATTATCAAACATCCCAGTATACAATGCAATAAATGCAATATTCGAAACTGAACTGCTTTCCCGCTTGTATTGGTCTGTGTCTCAGCCAGACCCCTCAGCTTGCTGTGGAGAGTGCCAGCCCCTCAAGCCAGACTCATCTTCACAGCATGGTGATATTTGAGAAGCATTTATTTACGTGTCACTGAGGAGTCTACCCTTTGGGTTATCAAAGACTTTGACAGTTCAGTTTTGAATATTGACCCACGGACATTTCAAAGGTTTGTGGTCTTTTGTATCGTTTATTGCGTTGTATACTGGGATGTTTGATTATGTTTGTTAATATATGTGTGTAGTATTTCTCTGAGCTGCGTGCTATGTATTTTTGCTGAGTCGTTCTCATACAGCATAGGATTTTTGTTTTGTGTTTAGTTTTGAGTTTATGTCAGTTTCTGTAATTGCAATGAATGGAATTTAACTTTCAAAGTTGCTGGAATTCACTTCAGCACTTACTTCAGAGTATACAACATTTTGGAGGACTTTCATTCATAGGGTTGCCATGAGTTGGAATCGACTTGACAGCACTTAACACACACAATGCATGATGAATCTCATTTAGCAGAAGAGAGTCTTTGAACCCAGCTTAATAGATAAGTAAGCTTAGTAACTATCATTATCGAGCCTTACTGCACTTAAAAACTTGTTTAGTGGAGGTTAAAAAACTGAGCACACTAACACTCTTAGCAAGATTACTAGCTGTACCACAAGGCAGTAGTATGCACCTCATTATAGTACGCTGTGTATACATGAATGGATAGATTCTCCCGTTCATTACAATAGAGCTTTTTCCAGCTCTGCAATATCCTTTCGGAGCTACAGCAACTAAAACTGTGCCAGATATTCCAAATGAGACCACACCATAGAGATCTACAGGAGCATTACCATAATGACCAATTCATTTTCAATTACTAATAGTAATGGTAATAACTACTAAACATTATTTAAAAATAATTGTTTGATTTATTTAATAATAATAGCAATATTATGGAATGACTCTGGCGGCATAGTGGTTAAGAGAGGTGGACTCTAATCTGGAGGACCAGGTTTGATTCTCCACTCCTCCACATGAAGCCTGCGGGGTGACATTGGGCTAGTCACAGTTCTCTTAGAATTCTCTCAGCCCCACCTACCTCACAAGGTGTCTGTTGTGGGGAGGGGAAGGGAAGGCAGTTTTAAATTGGTTTGATTCTCTTTAAAGTTAGAGAAAAGTGGGATATGAAAACCAACTCTTCTGCTCCTCCTCCTCCTCCCAGTCTTGTTGAATTCCTTTACTTACTAATTCCTTTTGTCCTTGTAGCTTCCATGATCCTAAGTGTAGCCTTTTTTTTGGTGGTTGACTGAACCTCTCCTTCCTTTTCTTCTTCCTTTCTTATTAGGAGATAAACTGGTGGATTGAACCCTGTGCATAGACAAAGTTTTTTTTTTTTTTGTATCTTTAATTCTTAGATTTATGTGTATTTCCTTTTATTTTTTCAGGATGTTGACCAAGAAAGAAAGTATCCTACAGAATAGAACAGCACTGGATGAATTCATCCTGCTTGGTCTTTCGAATGAACCCAACTGGCAAAGTACATTATTCTCTACATTTTTGGCTATCTATATCATCACCCTGGCAGGTAATCTCATCATCATTCTGCTCACATTGGTTGATCCTGCCCTTCACACACCCATGTATTTCTTCCTGAGAAATCTGTCCTTCTTGGAGATCTGTTACACTTCAGTCAATGTCCCCAAGATGCTTGAGAACCTTCTGTCTGGGAACAAGGCCATCTCCTTCCTAGGATGTGCTGTACAGACCTATTTTACATTCTTTCTTGGTGGCTCAGAGTGTTTCCTCTTGGCCTCAATGGCCTATGATCGCTATGTTGCCATTTGTAAGCCTCTGCACTACCATGTATTCATGAACAGAAAAGTGTGCATGGGTCTAGCTACGGCATCTTGGTTAAGTGGCTTTTTTATGTCCTTTGGTCACACCAGTATGGTGTTTACCATGCCCTTTTGTGGCTCCAATGAGATTAACCACTTCTTTTGCGATATCCCTCCGTTATTAAAATTGGCTTGTGGGGACACATCCAGGACCGAAATTGCTGTGTTTGTGGTGGCTATGATATTTGTGACTCTTCCTTTTCTCCTGATCTTAATGTCTTATGCTGGTATTATTGTCACCATTCTGGGAATTTCTTCTTCTGAGGGCCGAAAAAAGACCTTCTCCACTTGCTCCTCACACCTCATTGTGGTGACCTTATTCTATGGTTCTGCTTGTATCATGTACTTGAAACCCAATTCCACTTACTCACCCAATAGTGACAAATATTTATCTCTTTTCTACACAGTAGTCAGCCCCATATTGAACCCTATCATATACAGCTTTCGGAATAAAGAAGTTAAAGGAGCTCTTAGGAGAATTTGGGAGAGAAAAGTGTTTGGATGATCAAAGACCATGGACATAGATTTTGATATCCAAAATAAGTGTTAGACAAATTTATTTATTCAAACGGAACAATCCTTCCAGCAAGCCTATGTTGTATTGCACATTGCTCTGAAATGTAACAAATTTGTAGAATAGAGAAAATTGTTTAGTAGAATTGCATTGTGCATCAATTCACATTAAATGAATGTTTCTTCACTGTTCAGATCTTCTGTGTTCGACCCAGGCAAAGCTCCCCAGGCCACTTTCTTTGCAGAAGTGTTTGTTAATGAAAGAAAAATGGACCACATTGTGGCACATTTCTAAAGGGGTTCAATTACTTTGACAATTCATGTAAATTGAACTATTTGCTGAATTAAAGTGAGATACAAACATTTTCCATTGAACAAAAAGGCAGTACGGGCCCCATTTAAGCTATGGAAAAAGCAATGCTGATGGTAATGGGATATGTATAGACAAATGTAATGTGTGATGGGGGACTTTAGAAGGAGAACTGGCCATCATTGAGTTAATCAGCTTACTGAAACCCACTCCATATTTGGAGATGCACATATGTTCCTCTGTATCCATTCCAATTGAGATAAAGTGAGTGTGAGCATTGGAGTCAATCAGATTTTCTGCTGGTGAAAAATAAGATGTTGTTCCTTTTGAATACCCAAATTTCTATGCTGGGGATCATGTGATCCTCAAGGACAAAAAGCCATGTAGAAGTGGGGACCATAGTAAGGCAGGAGATGGGGCATAAGTGGAAAAAAAACTGGATGGATTTAAATCTATCACTTACTAAAACCTATCATAAATCCTTGGGATTAGAGAGCTATCACTACTGCTTTAGATGTAATGCTGCAATGTGTAATAGTTAGAGCATTAGATCACGATCTGAGGGACTGAGGTTCAAGTCCCCACTCTCCCATGGAAGCTTGCTGGGTGATCTTGAGTCACCCCCCTCCCATCATCATCATCATCTGCTTCCCGGATTAGTTGTGAGGATAAAATGGAGCAAATGAGAACAACATTGTATTCTGCTTTGGGTCCCTGCTGAGGAGAAATGCAGGGTATATATTTCTAAATAAATAAATAAAAATAATTGTCCATTGTTCGCTATCAGTGGGAAACTGGCTGTTTTCTTTTCTTTTTTTAATCTCAAACTGCATGCAACGTCTGTATGTCCTTTTCGAATCTCAGAGATTAGTCAGTAATGAAGAATGGGACCTAACATGTGAGTCTTGGATCCAAGACACAACAGGAGTTCAGCAGGGAAGGTACCCTAGCAGATTTAGGGAACAATCCTAAGCAGATCTGCGTGTGTGAAGTGCCATTAAGTCGCAGCCGACTTATGGCGACCCCTTTTGGGGTTTTCATGGCAAGAGACTAATAGAGGTAGTTTGCCAATGCCTTCCTCTGCACAGCAACCCTGGTATTCCTACTCAGAAGTAAATCCCATTTTATTCCAAAGGCTTTTCTCCCAGGAAAGAGTTGTTAGTACTGCAGCCTTAGTTCCCATAGTCCTTTTGTAGGATCTAGACTGGATCCTACAAAACCTTTATTCTCAGTGAAGGCACTATCTAGAGCTTCTGAAGCTCCTTACCATGACCCTGTCCCACTCCCAAGGGTGAGTTACAAAAGTAGTCAGCAAAAGCTAATGGAATGATGAGAAGGAGTTCTCTGTAGGGATGTATACACACATAAATTGTATTTTTTTTTTTATTTGGGTATATTAGACACCAAACTTTTCAGCATTCCTGAAAAATACCACATCCCCATACCGGTGGGGGGTTTTCCCCAGAGGTTTTTTGGGGGGAATCTTGGAGGTTTTTGGCTCCATTATATTCTATGGGGAATCTTTCTGGAGACCTGGAGGGTTTTTTTAAAGGTAGAGACACCAAATTTTCAGCATAGTTGCTGGTGACTCCCCAGAAAAATTTCTCATAGGCAGCAGTGGCAGCTATTTATTTGTTTATTTATTTGTTTGTTTAGCATCTGTAGGTGCCCTTTAACAGTAGCCGGTAATCCAGGAAAATCCAAAAAAAGCCAATCATTTCCCCTTTTTTGTATTCTAATTTTTCAGCTACTGTTAAAGGGTTCCATTTTTTTTTGGGCTGGAAAAAGCCAAAAAATGCTGAAACTTCTTTGGGGGTGGGGTGGGGTGGAGGAAGCTATTTCAGTTCAGCAAATCCGAATGCACAACCTTAATTCTCCAGGCCCGTGAAAATGTGATGGTGGTTGAAAACAGATTTTGGGATTAAAGAAATTATGGACTGAAAATAATTCAAGCTTTTTTCATCAAGATCTGTCTGAATTGTATCAGAAGAGGAAATATATCGCCTGAAGGTGCCATAGCAGGGGTCAGCACCCTTTAATAATTAAAGAGCTAAACTTTGTCAACATTCATAATTCCACAAAGCACCAATGTAAGAAAGTCCACTTGCATCACTGAAACTATATAACTTAACATTATTTTAAAAATATTTTTATTAATTTTTCCCCATCGTATTATAAAACATACAACAACATACAACAAAAAACATACAAACCACACAACATAATAATTCTGCCTGTCAATACATCTCTAGGACAAGTTACTGTTTGTGAATAACTAGAATGGGTTTATAATCCTTCTAACCTGGACTAATATAAAACGATTAAATGCTTACACAACATAATATTGATTAGTTAAAACTGCTATATATTTATCTATATATTTTACTTTACTGAAAGATTGCACTTTCATATCACTGAATAGTTAATAGAATTAAACTCAATTTGCTGATATCAAATGTTGGCTTATATGAAATTTAAAGAGCATAACAACATTTTTAATAACGGATATGCTTTCTGCAGTCAAACAGTTTTTATTATGGATCCTTAGGAACTGACACCCACAAGGTCACACCATAAATAATACATACGCACTAGAGCCCCCTGTGCAACTGTTTTAGTGCAGTGGCGTAAATATGTACATGGTTCACAGGTGGAAATTTGAGGGTAGAGTCTGAGGAGGACAAGGTTCGGGGAGGGAACGGATTTCAGTGGGGTATAGAGTTCACCCTCCAAAGAGTTCACCTGCCATAGAGTTCACCCTCCAAAGCAGCCATTGTCTCCCGGGGAACACAGTGGAACTATATCAAGCACATATTAACACCCATTCTCAACAAATTCACTCTAATTTAATAGAAATATTGCAAAAAGTTACATTCTTGTGATACTCGTGATATCAAACATACTAACTAAACAGGAAGGGGAGGCATAAACTTCTATGCTTCCCATAACCTCATTCGACAGATACATATGATTTTGCCTTTAGTTCTCACTGGCATCTCACCATTTGATCCAGTTCTTTTGGACACCATAGTCACCCTGTGGAATACTCTTTTGCAAATTATGGGATTGAATAAAAAGGTGCCCTTCTGCTCATGGAATATTTCCCTCCGCTCAGGGATGGTGCTATTCTGCTCATAGAAGGATGTATTCTTCCCTGCAGAAAGAAAATTATTTCTTCCAACTGTGTGGATTGGATCCAGTTTAGAAGCTCCATAAACCATGATTCGCATCAGAACAGGCATAAGAACTGCATGTATGGGCTTGGATCCACAGCACATGTATATTTAGAAACACAGGGTTGCCAACCTCCAGGTAATAGCTGGAGATCTCCTGCTATTACAACTGATCTCCAGCTGATAGAGATCAGTTCACCTGGAGACAACAGCCACTTGGGCAATTGAACTCTATGGCATTGAAGTCCCCCCTCCCTAAATCCTGCCCTCCTCAGGCTTCACCCCAAAAATCTCCAGGTATTCCCAACCTGAAGCTGGCAACCCTAGGAAACAATGGAATATTTGTCCAAGTGTCATTGTTTAGATTACATTGCTGGAATGGTTGTTGCTTCATATGGTGGGGCTCCACAGTGTACAAGTAATGTTTGAAATGGAGACACAAGGTGGCATAGGCAGATTACCCTGGATACTACCCACCCTATTTAGGATTGCCAGCCCCAGGGTAGGAAATCCCTGGGCATCAACAGTTGCCTACTATAGGCTAATTTTAGATTAACCTCATTTCTGACTAATCATAGTCCACAGGGAAAACCTCCATAGAGTCTCTACATAATGGGTAAAATATTATTGTCTACAAGCATGGAGGCACCCACTCCAAACAGCAGACACCAACACTTGTCCTCATCTCAGAGGTAAGCTTGCCCTTTAAAAAAAAAAATTGAAATGAACTTTACTGAGGTTGTTGCTTCCATGAGTATAATCACACAGAGACAAATGGCATGGAGTGAAAGTTCTCATCCTTATTATATGCATATAGTGTGATCAAAGGGAAAATAGATCACCAAGAAATTCCACAAGTACTGCAGTGGAAGGAGAAGAGAAGGAAGGACATGACAACAAGGGAAAGGGTAAGAGGTAAGATGTTTGTAGATTAAACTGATACATTTTGGGTGGGATCCAGCCAGCTTTTTCACCCGGTCTTGCTAATTTCCCCTCCTTATTACAGCCCCAGTCCCACACACCTTTTGTTGATTCAGGTCCCTTGATGCCCAGCATAACCTCTTTGTAAGGACAAAAGGACTCCTCCTCATTTTGTTACCTTTCCTTTCCTTTCTCCCTTAGAAGCTCTTTGATCCATTGATCTTGAGCAGCATAGTTTTAAATCTATTGCTTGGGGGATATAAGGACTGAGATAAATTTTGCCACTGCCAGTGTAGCCTTAGGATCCCTATCACTTAATTAAAAAAGGCATTATATCAGACACAGACGCATTCGATTTATCTGTTAAAAGAGGGGAGAGATATCATAATCTAAGATCCTCATAGAAACGACATTCCAAGAGCCAATAAACGGTTGCATGAATGAATTGCTTCTTTTTTGTTTTCCAGATGACTGCTGTCAGAGAGTTTAAACTGGTAAATCATACCCTGAGACCTGACTTCATTTTTGTCAGATTCTCCAACAATTCTGGAATACAAGTCATATTCTGCATAGGATTCTTCACTATGTATAGCCTCACTCTTTTGGGAAATGGCATCATCATCCTCCTGACTTTGGTTGATACAGCCCTTCATACTCCCATGTATTTTTTCCTAAAGAACCTGTCCTTTCTCGAGATTTGCTACACTACAGTAACCCTCCCCAAAATGCTGGTCAATTTTGTGTCTGAAGTCAAGAGCATCTCCTTTGCTGGCTGTGCTGCCCAGATGTATTTTCTTCTTTCCCTTGGAACGGTGGAGTGCTATCTGCTGGCTGTCATGGCGTACGACCGCTACAGGGCGATCTGTTGCCCATTGCATTATCCAATCCTCATGAACCAAAAAACTTGTGTTCAGATGGCAGTGGCATCTTGGCTCTGTGGAATCTTGATGCCCCTTGGCAATGTGGTCTGGATCTTCACCTTGCCCTACTGTGGCCCAAACAAAATTAATCACTTCTTCTGTGATGTGCCACCGGTGCTGAAGTTGGCTTGCACTGACACCACAAAGAATGAGATGTCAGTCCTTGCTTTAAGCGTTCTCATCACATTGTCCCCCTTTCTATTGGTGTTGGTGTCCTACGTCCGTATCCTCTTTGCTGTACTTAAAATACCATCGGCAGAAGGTCGACGCAAAGCCTTCTCCACTTGCTCATCCCACCTCATCGTGGTCACCTTGTTCTATGGCTCTGCCAGTGCCATGTACCTGCGTCCAAAATCCAGCCACACTGAGAATATAGACCGGCTGGTTGCTCTCTTTTATTCTATCATTACCCCCATGTTGAATCCCATGATTTATAGCCTGAGGAACAAAGAAGTAAAAGATGCTCTGAGGAGGCTGAAGGGGAAGAAAAGATTCCTATGTGAACTAGGCAAATACATTTGTGATAGAAGAGATTTTTAAGGGGGGAAAGTAATATGTTATTTTGTCTCCATGTAGAGGTTTCTCAGAATAAAAGATGACAAGGTTATGGATCCAGCCTTTGCTCTTTCTGTTTATGTGGTTGAAGCCAGCTTGGTGTAGTGGTTAAGAGTGGTGGTTATGAGTGGTGGACTCTAATCTGAGAAAATTGGGTTTGATTCTCCACTCCACATGAGCAGCGGACTCTAATCTGGTGAACCGGGTTGGTTCCTTCACTCCTAGCTGAGTGACCTTGGACTGGTCACAGTTCTCTTAAGAGCCCTCTCAGCCCCACTTACCTCACAGGGTGTCTGTTGTGAGGAGGGGAATGGATGGTAATTGTAAGGTGGTTTGATTCTTCCTTAAGTGGTAGAGAAAGTTGTCATATATAAATCAACACTTCTTCTTTAATGGTGACCAGGTTTGGAGGTTGAAGTCCACAGATAGCCATGTCTATCAGAGGCATGGACATAACATCAACTGTCTTTGAAATATAGTTTGCCTGCCCAACCTCACCTCTTTCTAATTTAAAATTTTGCTCCTCAAAATCTTTTTTTGTTTCCTGCACACACCCATAGGATGGGATCCAGACAGCTGCTCTGCTCTCTCACCCAATTCTCCCTCTTACTATACACCCCTTCCCATGTGGGTTTTGATGATTCAGATCCCCTGATCCATGGCATAGCCTTTTTGGGTGGTCAAAGGTTCCTGGTGTTTGCAAGTTCCAACATCCTCTGGTGACAGTCAATATCAGATGGATGTTTGTGTTGCACAGAGCACCTTTCGAAATGTAGCACAGGTTTCCTAATGGGGTCTCATGGAGGGGTCTCACATATCAATGGACCACTTGACTTTGACATTCATTAAGAATGGAGAATGTGAAAAGATGAAAGATGTATATGATCTGAAGAGAAACCAGAGTATGCCAGATAATAAATATCTCAGTTTTTTCAAGTGTACCAGCCAACGCTCTTTATATTCTGTGTGCCGATTTGATTATTTTGTTTGTTGCAACAATCTGATATAGTCCATTTGCTGCAAGATCTTCACAGCAAATAACATATAAGCTTTAACTTTTATTTATATGTTACTGTATTGCATTTCCCAAATTTTATTGTTGTCAATTCTAGTGTGGTATTATTGGTTTGTATTTAATATTTTTTAATTAAAAAAAAAGAATGCAGATCCTTGTGTCTGGATTGGGACCAGAGTAGAAAGGTCTTCCAAAATGTTTCTACAGAGAACTGCCTTGTGCTTGGGAATAAAGAAGACATTTTTGGAAGTGTTCAAATGCACAAACTCAATAGCACATGCAATCTGCAGGTGAGTAGTATGGACTTGCCTGTGGACTACCTTTCACATTTAACGCACACTAACAATCCAAAGATCTGAACAGGTAGTTCTAGGAGCCCGATGGGGCCATTGGTATATGGAGCACCTGATATACATGGCAAGCTGCTTTTGCAAAGTGTTTTCTCACTCTGATACCACATGGCTTTGGTAAACTTGGTTGTGTCGCCCTGACTGACCAGTGCTTTCGGACGTCCTAAGCTTTCATCACAGTTAAAACTATTTTTGAGGGGTGACTGTACATTAGTCCAAATGGGTGTTGGAATCCTGGCTTATAGGACTTCCATGAATAAAGACAAGGAAAACAGATTAATGGGTTGTTTCCCATTAGGGATTTATTTGAAATCTTTATAAATATCTCACCTCCTGTGATGAACCTTTGAGCAACTTTGTGCGCTTGCTGGAGTCTATATCTTAGTGGCATGTATCCTGGTATTCTGCTCAGCTAAGTTTGAAGCCTTCCTCTGGCCAAAAGAGACTTCCTCCAACTTAAGTGGTTCTTCCTTCAGTAGAATGTTTCAGTTGTTTTGAGTGGAGTGGTAGGATAGACTAGAGCCAGCTATTTCTAGTATGCTTGGTATTTTTAGTGGTTAAGAACGGTGTAGTGGTGTAGTGGTTAAGAACGGTGGTTTGGAGTGGTGGAGTCTGATCTGGAGAACCGGGTTTGATTCCCCACTCCTCCACATGAGCTGCAGAGGCTAATCTGGTGAACTGGGTTGGTTTCCCCACTCCTACACATGAAGCCAGCTGGGTGACCTTGGGCAAGTCGTTCTCTCTCAGCCTCACCTACCTCACAGGGTGTCTGTTGTGGGGTGGAGAAGGGAAAATGATTGTAAGCCGGTTTGATTCTCCCTTAAGTGGCAGAGAAAATCAGCATATAAAAACCAACTCTACTTCCTTCTTCTTCTTCTTCTTCTTGTAGTTTCACTGTTTTACCTCTGTCTTCTCTAACTCGTTAATCACACTATAGATTATCATTCCTGCATAAGTGTATCAAATCAAATCTTTAATAATACAGTCAATAACCAGCAAATATACATACATAGCATAGTAACATGTACCTATTTTCATATTACAGGCCTACCTGCATTAACAGTAATTTTTCTTATTAGAATATGTCGGAATGCTTTTGTTATTATAGTCATTAACATTTTTATTGACAGTCTAGCATGTTTTTGCATTATTGTCATTATGGCTAGAGCATCCCGCGCAATGCTGGCACTTCTCAGGTAAACCCAGACGTAGCAGTATCATGTCAGGAGCACTTGTGCACATGGAATTCACTCCCCCACCAGCACCACCCAAAAGAAACTCCTGCCAAAGGTAACAGGGGACTAAACAACCCTAGCCCTGTGGTGTGTGTGACTCAGCCCATGCAAAGTGAGGCAGGCAGCAGTGCTTGGCTCAACTGAGCCCCACCTGAGGCAGGTAGAAGTGATATCAAGCTCAGCTGAACCCTGTACAAGGCAAGGCAAGTGGTGACACTAGGGTTGTGCGTATTAATATACCTGAACCAAAAATAAACCCGAAATTCACAATTTCTGCAATATTCAGGTTTTGGTTGACCAAATACCAAAATCGGGGAATTTGCCCGAAGCCGAATAAGCTATTCGCCTTTGTTCAGATGCACAGCTCTGTGCTTTCTTCCATTTTTCTATATTTTTTTGACCAGTTTTGTTCGGGCACAACAGTTGGGGCCTTTTGAGGTTAGGGTCATGTAATCAGAGCCTACTTGGTCTGACCAACCATAACTTTTCAGCAGGTTAATTTGGATCAAGCATAAGGGTTATTTAAAAGATGGGGCTCCCCAAATTCCATCCAGAGGAATATTCCCTCCAACTAAAACGAACTGGCTTCAACAGCTGGCCACATCACCAGGCATCTGAAGGAGACTTCCTCACCTACCCAGATGAGCAATCTCCTTCACAAGAGCTGCCAATGCGGTGTAGTGGTTAAGAGCAGTAGACTCTTATATGGAGAACCAGAATTGTTTCCTCACTCCTACACATGAAGTCAGCTGGGTGACCTTGGGCTAGTACAGTTCTTTCTGAACTCTCTCAGCCCCACCTACCTCACAAGGTGTCTGTTGTGGGGAGAGTAAGGGAAGGATTGTAAACTGGTTTGATTCTCCTTAAAAGGTAGAGACAATTGGGATATAAAAAACAACTCCTCTTCTTACTCTAGCTGTTTCTTGAATATGTTTCTGATTTGTAGCAATTATCAGAAGATGTTTTTAGCTCCATGCCATGAAAAACTTCAACTGTCCTTTCCCACAACTTAACTTTCTGTTAAAGGGATAGGGCCTTTCCCCCCTCCTGGCTAGCAGCCACCATGCAAAATGATGGTGAGGCTGATATTCACTTAAAACTATCAGAGCCAATATGGCATTTAATCTATTCTCATTGTGCACACATTAACTATTTGTCCCTAGATATTTGCATGGCATGGTTTCTACAACTAAAAGTGAAGATCAGCTCAAATTATTTGCCCAGGACTGACAAAAGATTGTCTGAGATAAAATGCATGTATAGTAGCAAGACAGGAATTCAAGAGATCAGAATGTTGGCAGTGTTCCTTTGCTCAAAGATGCACTTTGAGTGTTAGAACTATCACCTGCCTTAAGCGAGCCTAATTAGCTCTATGGAAATTAATAGAAGAGTGCTAGTTTACACCAATGAGAATATGGCTCTGAAAGTTTACTTTCACACACTGGGAATCCCTCAGGATCTCATTTAATGTTACGTTGAAAACACATTTTTGTTAGTTTAACTTAAACTCCACTGAGAAAGACATCAGGGTCTATTATGTCTCCAGTTACCTCATGCAATGGGCTAGATCCTGACTAGAGTGGATTTGGTGGAAGTGAGACCAGTAGTTACTGATCTACTTTTAACAAGCCCCTCTGCTTAGGCCCTTTGCAAAAGACTGCCTTTTTACATAAAGCCCCAAGAGACCTATTAAAATCACCTGCTTGGTGCAGTTCTGAATGAATCAGGGATTGCCAATTAACAATACTCAAAAAAATATTTTCCAACATTGCATTTCCTCTTTTAATGGTAAGGTGGGGCTCTTTCCTGATTCCTGACAGCCTGGTAATACTCAATCAAATGGAACACAGATTCTCTCAGCAACTCATGGAGTTTTAATTGGAACACTTCCTGTAAACCCTTGAAAGGAATGCTTAAGGGAACACAGCACATCCTAGGCAGGTCTTCTCTGTGGGAAGTTCCATTTTATTCAGTGTTAGTTTACTCCAAGGAAAATGTTCTTAGAAATGCATCCAAGGAGACTGCCAACCCATTATCTGAACACAGCAGAGGCATTTTTCCCTATATTGTAATGCAATCTGATGGCCTCACACACCTGTATTTCCAATAAAAACTATAATTTATGGATTTATGTATGTCAGGCTGCTATTAAAGGAATGTGAGGAAGGTCAGGGGGAAATGGTAACTTCATGTGCAACAGGAAAAATACAGAGGGCTGTTGTGTGTGATGCAGTATTATTATTATTCACCCAGTTTCTTCCTGAAATCCAGCAATCCATTCATTTTGCTCTTTTTTTTAGGAATTTGGAGTCTGTTTCAAATCAATTCCCTTCTTGATCAAAGAGAAATTTGAAAAGAGGAAGGGCAAAAAGGGAGGTTATGCAAAATATCATAATTTTACTTTGTAGACGCTCAGAGGCAGGTGACATTTCCCCAGATCTCCTTATCCTCCTGCTAGAACACATGTACTCTAAAACAACTGCAAGCGCTGAAGTTAAGAAAGGGTGCATTGATTTCTCTTCAAAGAGAAATCCTTCTTTTAAAAGAGGGGGGTGGAGAAAAAGGTGGGCAATAAATGTAATAAATAAACACAAAGAAGTAAGCTGACATTAGGTTGGACTGATTCTAGGGTTGTCGATTCGGTTCATCACGAACTGAAAAACAGTCGAATTTCCCCCGATTTGGCGGTTTTCAGTTCGAATGGAACCAAATTCAAAAAAAGGCGGGAAAACGACGAGCCGAATTCGGCGAGTTCGGGGCGCACTGAATAAATTTGGCAAATTTGGGGGCTCAGAATCAGCAGCATAACCGTCAGTTAGTAAGCAGCATTCTCCCGTGGCCAATGGTGGCCAAGCTGGGTCGTCTCCTGGCCAATCAGAGCAGGGATTCTAACTTTTGAAATGGCCAGGAGAAGAGTCTAAAAACTCCCGTCCCTCCCGTCCCGTCCCGACTGTATTCATTGCCTTCCAATTTGGTGGAGGTGCTGCTGAGAGATCCGATTCCTGACCGGGCCGAGCTGCTGGTGCTTGCAGGAATAGTACTGGATTTACTTCTCCTCTGTGCTCCTGCTGGAAGACATCCACACAGTTTGATTTTGCGGTTTTTTCTCTATACCTTGTCTCCTGTGTGTGTGTGGGGGGGAGCAGAGTCTCTCTGTGTGTGGGGGAGCAGTTTCTGTAGGTGGGGGGAGCCAAAGGTGGCTTTTGCCCATTCTGCCGAGGGGTGTGTGCCCGCTCGCCTCTGCGGAAGTGTGTGTTCTGCTTTTAAAGTTTTAAAGTTCAAAGTTGAGTCTGTGCGGTGGCTAGAGACTCTCTCCGCTCGGCACCCAGGCTGCACCTCCTCCTCCTTGGCTTTTTTCCCATTTGGGGTTGAGCCGAGCCGCACTGGTTTGAATGGGGGCTTCACCCGTTCTGCAGAGAGAGTGTGCCCGCTCGCCTCTGCGGGAGTGTGTGTTCTACTTTTAAAGTTTTGAAGTTTAAAGTTGAGTCTGTGCGGCGGCTAGCAAGTCTCTCTCCGCTCGGCACCCACGCCTTCTCCACCTTGGTTTTTTTTTCCTGTTTGGGGTTGAGCTGAGCCGTACTAGTTTGAGGGGGGGGGCTTTCGCCCATTCTGCCTGGGGGGGGTGCCTGCTCGCCTCTGCGGGAGTGTGTGCTGTGCTCTGCTTTTGTTTTTTGCCCCTAGCCTGGGGTTGAGTGCGACGGAGCTGCTTGCGTGAGTCTCCCTGGCGCCGCTCGGCACCCGGGCCTCCTCCTCCTTGGTTTTTTTTCCCATTTGGGGCCGAGCCATACTGGTTTGAGGGGGGACCTTTATGGCTTTATTCCAATGAGGGAATGGAATAAAGATGCACATTAAGGATGGGGGGACCCCTTCCAGGCCTCATAATTTCAGACCCCATGACTCAATCTTCACAAAACTTGGGAGTTCTTGCACGAAGGGTCCCCTCAAGCTACGCTGAAATTTTGGGACATCTATCTGTAAAAATGTTTTGCCATGGAGCCGTGGAAAGCCGTGACTGTGCTTTATGGCTTTATCCCAATGAGGGAATGGAATAAAGATGCACATTATGGATGGGGGGACCCATTCCGGGCCCCATAATTTCGGACCCCGTGACCCAATCTTCACAAAACTTGGGGGTTCTTGCAAGAAGGGTCCCCTCAAGCTACGCTGAAAGTTTGGGATCTCTACCTCCAAACATGCCCCCCTGAAGCCGTGGAAAGGCACGGATGTGTTTTTAATGGCTTTAATTGGCCAATTTTTTTTTTCCGAACTCCGAATCTCACACCAAATTCCACAGATCCGAATTGGAGGAGTTCGGACTTCGGCATTTCCCAAATCAAAATGGACCAAATTTTGCCGAATTCAAATTTTACCGGACTGTTTTTTTCAACAGCCCTAATCGATTCACCATGTAGATCCCCTTTGACAACCCAAAAAGTGTTACGCTGAGGAATATAAGGCCTGTATTGACAAAAACTGACCAGTAGGGTTCCCAACCTCCAGGTGTTGGCTATTACAACTGATCTCCAGCAGATAGAGATCAGTTCACCTGGAGAAAATGGCTGTTCTGGCAATTGGACTCTATGGCACCACCTCCTGCCAGTGGTGAAGAGGGACCTGGCAACCCTACTGACCAGCCAATCTACCTCTGGCCACCATTGCCTGGGAAAACTATGGCCTAGGTAGGTGGTGGTAGCCAGGCCCAGTTGCATGGTGGGGAACACTGTTTCTCTGTTCCTGGCAACCACCACATCCTCACATTTCCTTGAAAAATAAATGGCTCTCTCTCCTGCCTCACTCCCACCAAGAACCAATAGATCTTGGCCCCCTTTTGTGCACCAAGTGAATTAAAAGAATAAAATGGTTAAAATCCTAATTAAAGCAGAATAAAACAGCTAGCAAAGCACCAGCATAACAAGCTGTAATAAAACTGGGAAACAAGCGTTAGCTTTCTCGCTTGTTAAAACCCTTGCTTCCTAAAAGGAGAAGTGATTAGAAATAAGATAAACAAGATAAATATAGAGACATTGAAGCTAAAACTAAAATAATGTAAATAGAACTAAAAACAAAACTCCCTCTCAGAGGAGCACTGCCTACAAATGTCTAATCTCGCTCAACTGAAACTGGAACCATAAATTTTAACCAAGGCCTTTGCTACAACTCCTTGATGACGACCTGCTGGAGTTGCCAGCCTCCAGGTAGTGGCTGGAGATCCCCTGCTATTACAACTGATCTCCATCTGACAGAGATCAGTTCCCCTGGAGAAAATGGCCGCTTTGGCAATTGGACTCTATGGCATTGAAGTCCCTCCCCTCCCCAAACCCCGCCTTCCTCAGGCTCCGCCCCAAAAACCTCACACCGATGGCGAAGAGGGACGTGGCAACCCTACCCTGATGACATTCCCTCAAAGAGCCAGAGGAAGGTTAACTCTCCCAAGAGTTTTGCATAAAATTGTCCCTAGAGTTCAATAACTCTAGATGGCAGAAAAAAGAAAAGAAAGAAATTATTTCTTATTTGATAATTATAAGGGGACTGTGTCTCCAAGGAAACAATGAAGCATTAAATACTCTTCATCTAGATTAGCACGGCTACAGATCACAAAAAGGTTTTTTGGGGCGATACAATCTTTATTTTAAGCTCTTTCCCCCCCCCCATCCTTTTCTGTCCTGTTGTCTGAAAATATTCAAGATGCATGATTCTGAAGTTCTGTTCTTGCTGCTTTAATGTACCCGCTGGTTTTGGTATGGTTCCATCTTCTTTGCCTCATCTCTCTATATTCCTCAAATGTGCACATATTACTGGATGTGCATGTCTTATTTGTGCACAGGCATAGCCTGTATAAAGGTGAAAATTTAAAGATGACACTCTGCAAGTACTCCATGTGTTATGCAAGAGATGAACAATGGTAAAACAAAAACAAAAACTTTAATGTTGTGATCCCAGTTACTAGTATTTAATATTTTCATCTAATTTCAGCAAAGATGGCTGTTGTGATACAGATGTACACTTATACAGATAAAGAATTTCACAGTTAAAAAAAAGAGAGAGAAAAAAATCTCACACAAAAATGGGGAGCGGACCTTAATGGTTATAGGGAACATCAGTTTTTGATACTGTAAGGAAGGTGCCTAAAGAGCCAGTGTCCCTGGTGTAGGGTTCAAGGGGGGCATCCTCTGATTAGAACAGTAAGATCAGTGAATGATTTTGGCAGCCAAAAGCCAAACAGAGATGATGGTATTGAGGTGCAGTTTCAGAAGACCCAGATGAGGTTTGCATTAGTTGAGGTAACATGAGATGAGGTTGCGTTTTTGCTGAAGAAAATTAAAGGAAGGGCAATTATCTAGGAATCTAAACCCAAACACAACAATCAAAATCAATTTGTAATTTTGTGTGTATGTGCCTATATGTATCCTCAGGCATTTGATGTCCTTTTAGGTATTTCTTGATATGTCTGTTGGATTATTGTCATCAATAGATAATACAGTCTTTTCCTTCTCAGACTCCTTCTCAGTAAAGCAAGATAATTGATGTCTCCAAAGAGATAACTGGTACACAATTACACTTCTGTGTAGAGGAAAGAAGGAAACCTCTTTGGAACGGGAAATGATTATTGAGAATAGCACTGACATGACCAGCTTCATACTCCTAGGTTTTTCTGATGTTCCCAGACTCCATCCGCTACTCTTTACGATACTGTTTTTGGTCTATATTACCACTCTTTTGTCCAATGGCCTTATTGTTGCAATTATCAATACCAACACCAGTCTTCACACCCCTATGTATTTCTTTCTGGTACATTTGTCTTGCTTGGAGATTTGTTATACCTCAGTCACCACCCCAAGGATGCTTGAGAACTTGCTGGTGAAGCAAACAACAATTTCATTTATGGGATGCGCTGCCCAGATGTTCTTCTTCCTATTTTTTGGGGTGTCAGAGTGTTTTCTGTTGGCATCAATGTCCTTTGACAGGTACGTGGCCATATGTAGACCTTTGACCTACCACAACATTATGAACAAGACATTTTGTCTACAGTTGGTGATTGTGTCATGGGCCTGTGGGAGTGCAGTAGCACTAGGGCATACTACTTTGATGTTCAGCCTTCCATTCTGTGAGATTACCATCAACCACTTCTTTTGTGAGATTCAACCACTCTTTGAATTGGTTTGTGGAGATACCTTTCTCAATGAGATTCAGGTTATTGCTGTGGCCGTGCTGGCAATTATGATGCCTTTCTGGATGATCATCTTCTCGTACAGTTGCATCCTCGTCACCATTTTCAAGATGCCGTTATCGCACAACAGACAGAAAGCGTTCTCCACTTGTTCCTCACACCTCTTGGTAGTGACCCTTTTCTATGGCACAGCAGGCTTCATGTATTTAAGGCCAAAATCAAGCTACATGCCTTCGATTGACAAATTGTTGTCTCTGTTCTATGCTATTGTGACTCCATTGCTAAACCCTATTATTTACAGCCTCAGAAACAAGGAGTTCACAGAAGCCATGTGTAAACTCTGGAAAAAATATTCATCTCATTGAAGAGGAAAAATAACTAGGATGGCTAAACTGTTATCACACAAAGAGGGAAGTCCTAAAATTGTTTGTGGATATTTTGGTATGTTCACTTTTCAACACATTAAATCATGAGTTTCCAATTCCACAGAGTATTCCTTGGAAAACTAATAAGATTATGCAGTTTTTATTTAGAAGTCATAAGTTCAAATGTCACCCTACCTCACATGAGGGTGGAACACTCTATATTTTAATTTTTTTCCTTTCCATTTTGCCTTTGTGCTATGGGCTTTTTAGAAGCACCTGACTTCCCAGTTTTGTAAACAGCATGCTGAACTGCATGGGCCCTATGGACTGTTTTGGAAATATGCAACCATTGTTCAGCAATATGATATCCAATGTCTAATTTTGCTTATTATTGATATACAGTGTGAAGCAATCTTATGATCATGATGTTTATTAGACACTGGATTTCTCAATGTTAAAAAATAATGGCTTTATGTATTTAGTATATTTCCCCAGGGTTCATGTTGGATGCTTAGGGGTGTGTGGACTTGTTAGAGATTACATTCCAGTACTTTTGGAACATCTTTTTTGTGTGTCTGCATACAAGAGCAACATGAGAAGTTGCATTAAATCAGTCTTACATTTTTATGGAGTTTTTGTCATTTATTTTAAAGGATTTGTTACTTGTTCTGTTCTTCTAGGCACCATGGGGGTTTCCATGTGCCTGCTAGGGCTATCCAGGTCAGGGCACATGTGTCATAGCACCCATACATCTAAAAGATACCCATATGACCCAATGTGCAAACTATGGGATTCCGACTGCCACCTAATGGCTGTTCCCCTCTTAAGATACCCTGCCTGACATCCGACAGAGCCCATGCCTTCTCCTCTGTAGCTCCTACTTTGTAGAATGAGCTCCCTGAAGAGGTGAGGAGGGGGTACAGTCTTTTTAGAATATATTACAAGTCCATTTGGTTTGCCGGGGCTTTTAATGGGGTAAAATTTGCCAGTATCTCTTTGGGAAAGGGGATTATTTGGAGGTTTGTTTTATTGGTTTTGAGTTATGATGTTTGAATTATGATTAGTAAGCTGCCTTGAGCTATGAGGAAAGATGGAATATAAATATTTAAATCAATCAATCAATGAAAGCTCCTTTATCTATGTGGATGGTGGGAGAGGAGCATAAAAGGAACATAAAAAAAAGACTGAATTAGTTGGAACCAGGTGAGCTTCATGGAGAAGGGAGTGCCAGAATCTTGGAGCTATGATGGAATCCAAAACGGATAGATTTCTACATTAATGATGCACTTGCCCCATAGTAAAATGGAGCAGGCGAATGATATCTTAGGGGGAAAAAAGAGTTGAATATTTCAAAGTGAAATGTAACTAGTCTTTATTATTTTCGTTAATAAATGCAACTCATATGTTATGCAAGAACATTAAAGTTAACCGACTCTAGCAGCCAAGACTTTCTGTGTGAATTTTGATGACCCCCCCCCCCCACATGGAATATCCACACAAACTGAATGATTTGAGGGGAAAAACCCTCTGGGGTTTTGCAGTAATAGTGACAAATTAAATTTGCAAAAATTTATGGCAGACGTTTGCAAAGCTACATAAGTGCTGTCAAGTTTCACCTGTCTTATGGCGACCCTTGCAAAGGGCTTTCAAGGCCGGTGAGAAGCAGAGGTGATTTGCCATTGCCTTCCTCTGCAGAGTCTTCCTTGGTGGTCTCCCATCCAAGTACCAACCCTGCTTAGCTCTGAGACATGACAAGAGCAGGCTACACTTTGCCACATTCCCTCCATGAAGAAGCTTAAACAATAAAACTGGTCCTTGTTCATAGACTTCTGTAACAGTAATAAACACACAGTCAGTGTGTGTAGTCAGAACGTTTCTAACCAAGATCCACCCCAAACGATTCTATTTTATCAATACAGTGAATGGGTTGATTCTGAACTGGAGTGTTCTGTTATGAAATATTCTGGTGCCTGTTGTGTGAGTTCAGTTCCTAGAACAGTGGGAGGTAGAAGGGCAGTGGCAGGGATGGGGGGAGACACACACACAAACACTCAGCAGATACATGCTTGACAGAAACATTGACCAAAACTCCAAATGCCAGAGGCATACTTTCTCCTAGCCAGGCTACAATACAGGAAACATCCAGAATGGGAGGAAATGGCTCAGAGAGAGAGAGAGAGAGAGAGAAATTTCAGATAAGGCATACAATGTGACAGCATTAGCTCCTTTCACTCATGTTCTTCATTTCTGGAGAGAACCCCCCACCTCTAACAAATAGACCACCCGACCTGGATAGCCCCAGACTAGCCTGATCTCATCAGATTTCAGAAGATAAGCTGGGTTGGCCCCAGTTAGTAGTTGGATGGGTAACCTCCAAGGAATACCAGGGTTGTGATGCAGATGCGGGCAATGGCAAATCACCTCCGAATATCTCTTGCCTTGAAAACCCTATGGGGTCACCATAAGCTAGCTGTGACTTGACGGCTTGCACACTACACACGCACACACCAAACAGACCCTACTTTAGGTTTCTGGAAAGGAAGGGACACAATGCATGTTATCCTGTATCTGTTCTGCCAGTAAGAACATAAGAAAGGCCCTGCTGGATCAGACCAAGGCCCATCAAGTCCAGCAGTCTGTTCACACAGTGGCCAACCAGGTGCCTCTAGGAAGCCACTAACAAGAGAAAGTAAGAATTACAGTTATCTGTAGAACAGGGATTAACACACCTGAGATTTGGGAGGAAGGGTCCCTTGGGAGAGGGAAGTGCTGTACAGACATGCATGCTTTCATTGCCTTTAATTTTCATTAACAGTAGACACTTTCATCCGGAATATTTTCTTCAGTAACCTGCCCCCTTTCGAAGTATACAAATCAAATCCATCATAGTTGGAAATATCAATGGAAAATTATATAAATCTCTTTCTTAAGATTAAAAAGAAGAGATCAAAAGTCTATGGAAGAAATTCTGGGCTGGGTCTGAGCAGATGTGGTGGCCCTTTGGGACACCGAGACTATGTTTACCTAATGAAAAGACCGTTTGCCTAATGAAGAAGAGCCACAAGAGTGTTTGAATTTCCTATGCACAACAGCTAGTAATTGTCTATACAACAGCCTGCCTATTTACTATCATGGTAAGAATAGTTATGTACATGCATCCCATTACATAGCCCACAATTACACCCATTCTACCCATTTCACCCATATATTCTTGCCTGGGAATTAAAATCACAGGGAGAGGCCCTCTTGACTGTCCCATCAACCAATGAAGCTTGTCTGGTGGGTACACAAGAGAGAGCGTTATAAGTGGCAGCTCCACAATTATGGAAGAATCTCCCCAGGAAGGTGCACCTGAACCCCTCAATCTCAATTTTTAGAAGGCTGAAGACAGTTTTATTCAAGATAGCATTCGATTAGGTTTTTCCCCTTCTCCTCTACCTATTGGTTTTAAATTGTAATTTTAATTCAATGCCTTTCAAGGGTTTTATATATATTTTAATGCTCTCTGTTCTATTTACATGGTAACCAGCTCCATAAGGTAGAAAGGTGGCTAAGAAACATTTTAAATAAATAAATCCCTAAAACACACGGAAAATCTTCAGAACATAAAGGTTCTCTGGGCAAAAGTGACCCTCCTTATAACTTTAGATCAGTGGTGCCCAAAGTGGGCAGTACCACCCCTTGGGGGCGGTCGGATTACCTAGGGGGGCACTAAGAGGCAAGGGGGCAGCAGGGGGGTGCTAGAGGTGGGCCCGTTCAACTGTGTTGTTGGATAGGGTGCAGGTGTTGGGGTTGAGTTTGTGAAACCAAGGGGGCGGTGGCCCAAAAAGTTTGGGAACCACTGCTTTAGATCAAAGCTATGAACCTTTTACCATAAGAAAGATTTTAGTACCCAGTTTCCACATTGCTCCTTTTACCTCTTTATTCCTGAGACTATATATGATGGGGTTCAATATTGGCGTGATGACAGAATAGAACAGAGACAGCCACTTGTCAGTGTCCAAAGAGTAACTAGACTTAGGCCGCGCGTACATGAAGAGGGCTGAGCCATAAAACAGGGTTACTACAATGAGGTGAGAGGAACAAGTGGAAAAGGTCTTGCACCGGCTTTTGGCTGATCTCATTTTCAAGATAGTAGTGATGATCTGGATGTAAGACACCAGGATAAGAATGAAGGGAAGCATGAGTACCCCACCGGCCACCACAATGACTTGGACTTCGTTCCAGTAGGTGTTTCCACAAATAAGCACCAGCAGTGGCTGAATCTCACAGAAGAAATGATTAATGACATTGGGCCCGCAAAAAGGGAGGTTAAAAATGAAGGAGGTGTGTCCTGCTGCCACCAAGAATCCAGCAAGCCAAGATGCCACAGACAGCTGGAGACAAGTTCTCTTGTCCATCGTGACCATGTATCGCAGTGGGTTGCAGATGGCCACATAGCGGTCATATGACATAACAGAAAGGAGAAAGCACTCCGTAACACCGAACAGTAAGAAGAAATAGAGCTGTGTGGCACACCCGACAAAAGAGATTTTGCTTTCTGCCAAGCGGAGATTTACAAGCATGTTGGGTATGGTGACTGAGGTGAAACATACTTCCAAGAAAGATAAGTTCCTGAGGAAAAAATACATGGGAGTCTGTAGGGCAATATCAAAACTGATGGTGACAACAATGATGATGTTACCAAGTATTGTAAAGAAGTACAGGCATAAAAACACCACAAACAGTAAGAACTTCATTTCTGGGAGTTTTGAGAAGCCCAGTATAATGAATTCAGTCACAGACGTGTCATTTTCCATGGCTTATCCTTTATTGTAGTTCCCCTGAAAACTGAACAGTGAAATGGTTGCTGTTACTGCATCTTAAAAGCACAAACAAACCCACTTCCATTTTTTTACATTGTAATTCATCTATTTTTATGTAGCAAAGCCTGATGGATAGAAAAGCAAACCTGCTACATATACATCTTGTCAGACACCACAGTGGAATGTACAGATATGGCTTTTTTTCCTACCTGTTGTGGAGGAAGCTCACCATGTTATTTTATTTTCACAGCAACCTTGTGAGCCAGAATGGTCTAAGACAGGGGTGTGGAACTCAGTTGTTACAAGGGCCGGATATGACATAACTGTCACTTGGTTGGTCCTGGCCATGCTTCACCAGCCCAGATTGAGGTGTTGTTGTTTTGTTTGCCTCAGCTTGCTCGTGGGCTGGATAAGAGCTCTCAAGGGGTTGGATCCATCCCTCAGGCCTTATGTTTGACACCCCTGGTCTAAGATATGTTACTTGTCCCAGACCACTAGAGGGATCATCCTGCCACTTGCACAGAATTTTCTGTCCTAAGAACACAAGAACATAAGAAAAGCCATGGCCCATTAAGTCCAGCAGTCTATTCACACATTGTCCAACCAGGTGCCTCCAGGAAGTCCACAAACAAGACAAGTGCAGCAGCATCCCGCCTCTGTTCCACAGTGCCTAATACTCCTCTAATACTGTAGAGAATAGGTCTGCATCATGACTAGTATTCATTTTGACTAGAAGTCATAGATAACCCTATCCTCCATGAACATGTCGACTCCCCGCTTAAAGCCTTCCAAGTTGATAGCCATCACCACATCCTGGGGCAGGGAGTTCTACAGTTTAACTACCGGTATGTGTTGTGTGAAGAAATACTTCCTTTTATCTGTTTTGAATCTTTCACCCTCCAGCTTCAGCAGATGACTCCACATTCTGGTATTATGAGAAAGGGATTGTCATCACAAAATTTTGCTTGATGTCAAATTCATTGTGGATTTGAACATTCATTCCAAGATGAAATATGAATTTCCAGGAAAACCACAACAGCTTAAAGATTCACCTCATTTCTCTAGTATAGGATATGTGTGTGTTTATGTGCACATATGCAGGTTCTACACAGTCTTGGATTTCATATTATATGCAAAGTGAAATTTGAGACCCACAATGAAATAGTTGGATTTTGAGTCAAATCAATAGAGTTTGGGTAGGATTACAGCAATTCCTCTAGGTCTGCACATCTTCCAAAACACCACCAACTGTTGCAATGTAATTAAATGTAAGTTATAGTGTTCCAACAACAAAGGTTCTAGAAAGAAAATCAGCTCCATTTTAGTCAACAATACAAGCTTCACATGTTTCTGGAAAAGAGAAAAACAGCTCTAAAGCTAGTGGCTGAGCCTTATTTTGGTTCATGGAGACTTCCTTGTGTACAAGGTTCCTTTAGATTCAACCCAGAACCAGTGTGGTATAGTGGTTAGGAGTGGTGGAGTCTAATCTGGTGAACCGGGTTGGCTTCCCCAATCCTACACATGAAGCCAGCTGGGTGAACTTGGGTTAGTCACAGTTCTCTTCGAGTCCTCTCAGCCTCACCTACCTCACAAGGTGTCTGTTGTGGGAAGGGGAAAGGAAGGTGATTGTAAGTCGGTTTGATTATCCTTTTAAAAAGGTAAAGAAAATCGGCATATAAAACCCAACTCTTCTTTTTCTTCTAGGCAATCTGCAATGCCATGTTAAGCAGTTCTACACCCTTCTAATTACATTGGTTTCAACAGAATTAGAATGGTGTAACTCTGGTTAAAATGGCACTGTATTGCATCTAGGGATATGAACTATTATGTCTCAATTAAAATCTTCCTATGAATCTTTCAGAAGTATGCAGAAACATTCCTTGATAGCTTTCAAAGATGTGCTCCAACTAATCACAGAAATCTGGCTACTAGATCTTGGCAGCATTAAATTCCTGGAATTTGCTTCTGATTTTTGTTTTCTGTGTGTTGCTCACTAGCAATGCAAGCCTCATAACCTTCCAAGCCCATGGACTCTACTTAGGATTTCATTGGACATCTCCTTTATTCAGACTTCTCAATGTCTAGTATTAACTTCACACTCATACCAAACTTGGGAATTTGTTGACTAGAAAAACACAGTTATATCTTTCACTACACTGAAAAGTAAAATCCTGTCCAGTCACACAGACACTTAACCACAAATGAAGCAAATTAACAATATTGACCATGAGTTATAAATACTTACCTTAGTATGCTGGGTTTTTTTTTTCCATCACTTGAAGCATACACTAACCCAATTATAACATTGTGAGGTGTAGGGACAAAGAAACTCATGTAGCTGCGATGAAAATGTTAGGTGATCATTCCAAAGGATGATGATTTTTATGTTACAGATTCAGCCCCCAGGCTCTACAGATGTTATATGTTGTTTATGACATTCTTCAGAATGTTAACGTTGATATCAATTCCTCTTCTTCAAGAAAATCTAGCAGTCCAAAAAATGAGAATACAATACCAAGCAAATAAGAGAACAATATGATTTGGTCATGCTATTGCCACACAAACACATATCCTCTTGGTTTTATAAGCATAGCTGCAGCTGAAGTACTGTGTGATGTAATTCTTAGCCTTAGCTCAAAGGAATTCATGATTAGGATTAATGAAGTAATTAACGTGCAACACATGGCCCAATAGAATAAGCATGAGAGCCAGTGGGTGTAGTCGTTAAGAGTGGCAGACTCTAATCCGGAGAACCAGGTTCGATTCCCCACTTCTCTACATGAAGCCTGCTGGATGACCTTGGACCAGTCCTAGTACTCTCTCAGCCCACATGGAGGCAGACAATGATAAACCACCTTTGAACATCACTTGCCTTGAAAACCCTTTGGGGTCGCCAACAGTCAACTGTGACTTGAATGCACTTTACACACAAAATGTAATAAGCAACAAATCATGATGTTTCTTCATGTTTGCTAAATTGTAGCATTGCTAAGAGAATCCCTGAAACCCAACAATTTTTCCCCCTTTCCTCTTTTCAGTAATTTGGAGTCTATTTCAAATCACAAAAGATTTCGAACCCCTACCCATCAACTGAAAGCAGTAGGGGAGTTGGGGGGGAGAGAGAGAAGCAAAAATGGGAGGTGGGTAGTTGCCCTAAGGATGTGGCCCCACCTGGAACCTCTAGGCAGAACTCTCCATGCCTACAAGCAGCCAGGCTCCCATGCGGGATGCCCCAGGGGGCTTCTTGGGGCAGTGAACCATGGTACAGACACCAGTAGTGAACAACCCCCCTTGCAGAAGCAGAGCCCCAGAGGATAGATGAGGATCATGGGCACACAGATGTCCAAGGCCCGTCCTCTGAGGTATGATTAAGCACTGCTCCCAGATCTCCACCCCCATGTGCTGCCCCCACACATGGGTATTTTGTAATAATGGATATTATGTCCTTGGAACTAACGGCAGACAAGGCAGTAATGTATGTCTCAGGAGTGAAGTGCACTGCCCTTGTAGAGCCAAATAACCTTTATGACAGGCCACCTGTCCATGTGCCTGAGAAAAAGTAATAAAGTATTAAAACTATGATCGTGTAATAGCTCTGAATCATACACTTAGTTGACCTTTGTCTTTCTGTATTTCTGACAGAGCGGTTACTCAGTAGAACAGGCTTCCTTGGGAGGTGGTGGGGTCTCCTTCTTTGGAGGTTTTTAAGCAGAGGCTAGATGGACATCTGTCAGATATGCTGATTCTGTGAAACAGCCTTGGTAGGCCTGATGGATGACATGCACTTAGAAATGGACAGGGGGAGTTAGTTTTCTTGTGAACTGCCCTGAGCCCGGACTCTGGCCGAGGAGCGAAAGCAAGGTACAAAGCCAACCGACCGACCAACCAACTAAACAAACAAACAAGTTATCCTGGACCTCTCAGTGGTTTTTGGTGCCATCAATCATGGTATTCTTCTGGGTCTCCTTTCAGGACTTGGACTGGAAGGCACTGTTCTGCAGTGGTTCTGGTCCTACCTCAAGTGTAGGTTTCAGAGTGTGGTGCTGGGAGACTGCTGCTTTGCCCCTTGGTTCCATCTTGGTTTCCCCTATGCTTTTCAACATCTATGTAAAGCCACCGGCACAGGTCATCCAGAGATTTGGGCTGAGTTGCCACCAAAATGCAGATGACACTCAGCTCTATCTTGCACTTGAAATTCCAGGAGGCAGTGGAATAGGTGCCTGGAGGCAGTTTTGAAATGAATGAAGGCTAACAATAGGGTTGCCAGGTCCCTCCTCTCCTTCGGTGGGAGGCTTTTGGGGCAGAGCTGAGGGGATTGTGCATGTGTGGCTGCACCGCCGTGCATGCACATCACTTCTGGTTTACACCCAGAAGTGACGCATCAGAAGGGGCCTTAGGCCCCTCGCGATTCGGCGCTTCCGGATGTAAACCGGAAGTGAAGTGCAGCTATGTGTAGGTGCGTGTGCACGTTTGTTCAGCTGGTCGGCAGGCAGGGGGGTGGATTGGTGGGGGCTTGCCCGCCACCACAGGGCACCTGGCAACAGCAACCCTTGCTAACAAACTGAAACTGAATCCCAACAAAGCAGAGGTGCTACTGGAGAGGGGGAAGATCTGACACAGGGAATGGGTTATCCCCTTTTCTGGGAGATGTTGCACTCTCTCGAAAGGAGCAAGTTCGTAGCTTGGGGTGCTCCTGGACCTGGGACTCCTGTTGGATAAACAGGTGACAGCAGTTTTAATTGGACTAATGCAATTACTGTGATTTAAACTGTATTTTAATTGTTTAATTGTTTAAATGTTATTTTATTGTTCACTACCTTGTGAACCCTGATTGGGTGGAAAGGCAGCATAAAAAGGCAGCATAAAAACATTTTAAATAAATGTTAATATATCCCTGATAAGGTTGCCTGCAAGAAACTACTTGTGCCCAGGTACAGATAGAATCCATCTCAAAGTAGAAATGACACAACTGCTTAATGTATGAGGAAGAAGATATGCCAACTTTCTCTACCTTTTAAGGAGAATCAAATTGGCTTAAAATCTCCTTCCTTTCCTCTCCCCGCAACAGACCCCTTGGTGGGGTGTGAGAGAGTTCAGAGAGACCTGTGACTAGCCTAAGGTCACCCAGCTCACTTCATGTATAGGAGTGGGGAACCCAACTAGGCCCACCAAATTAAAGTCCACTGCTCTTGTGAAGGAGCAGGAAACCAAACCCAGTTCTCCAGATTAGAGTCCACCACTCTTATCCACTACACCACGTTGGCTCTATGGTGAACTATTGTGAAGATGCCTTTATGTGGCTTTATACGACTGACATCAATGATTTATCTACTAAGCAGATTCAGCTTGCGGTGTGTGAGTTATCCTCAAGAGTGACTTCTTATGTGGAGGCCCAGTTCATGTGTCCCTTACTTTTGTGACTGGAAAGATAATGAGAACTGAGCTCTTATAATGGACTCATACTCCAACAGAGAGCCCAATTAATAACTGGGCTGTGAACCCGAGGGAGTAGAGATGACTGAGGTGCTTGTCCCTATCATACAGTTCTCACTCTGCAGTACTAATGTGGCATGAATGGGGAATTGTTGCTGAGCTGACATCAAGTATGTCTGAGTATGCTGAATTCCCACAGGTTAAGACTTGTTGTTCAAGCAAAGCTGAAGCACCAGACTTTAATTGGTCCTTTTGTTCATAAATTGTTCCTCATATAGCCCATTCAGAAGAAACATCTCTAGATTTAGGAATGCTAAATCATTCAAAGCTAAAAGTACTTGAGAACATGTAGGAAAGATTGTGTGTAGATTAGGAGGCAAGTTTTGGTTTCATTCCACCTCTAGAGGAGAGGCACATTTTTAAAAAATGCAGCATTTGAAACCAATATCTTGAGGATTAATATAGTAATTAAAAATGTACTTTAATTTTCTAACTCAACATAGCATTGGAACCTGTTAGGTTTCCAGCTTGTGAAATAGGGAAGCGCCTCTTGACTACCACAAGGGCTATGCTTGGGGTCATGAAACCCATCTGAATTAAAGCCATGCAGGATGGGAGCCTCAGTGTGGTGGGCATTTGGAAAAGTTCAACTACAAGAGCAACCATGATTCAGAAGAGGATTTTGGGTCATCAAGATGCTGATGGAGCTACTAAGGTAAACTCTGCTCCCATCCCTCCATCATGGCGAGTTTACATTCTCGAACCATGAACTCCTGTTTTTCAACTGGTGAGAAAGTGAGGAAGGGATCACATCAAATAGGCCAGAGAGTTTAGGGGATATAGTATTGAAGAAAATTGGGCTGGACTGGGTGAAAAAGCTGGCTGGATTCAACTCATATTTTTCCAGCGTAAGTTGATGTGAAAGACCCCCTCATATTTTTCCAGCGTAAACTCATATTTTTTCCAGCGTAGGTTGATGTGAAAGACCCCCTGCCTGAGACCCTGGAGAGCTGCTGCCGGTCCAAGTAGACAATACTGACCTTGATGGACCAAGGGTCTGATTCAGTATAAGGCAGCTTCATGCATCACAGAACTGCATGAGACTCCTCCGATGCTGCAGCCTCTCTGGGACTTAAATCCTGGAAGAGAATTGCATTTCCGATGTGGAGGGTGCATTTCTGGGGGCAGAGCTGACCTTAGTCAGCTTCCTAAGCCCCTCCAGCCCGGGATCGCCCCCTTGAGAAACAACGTTGCTGTGCCAGCTTTTTGTTGAGGCAGCATCACTGCTTCCAATGCCCTCCCCCATTTTATTTTTAAAAACTTTTAAAAATGATTTTATTCACCTTGCAGCAGCCAAGGAACCAATGCTCAGGAATGGCTCCGATCCTGAAAATACTTTCCTGGGATTAAGCATCATTGAGTAGAGATGGATTTATGTATGAGTGAAGTGGTATAGGATTAATCTCTTAATTTATGCATTTATTAGCTTTTTAAATGTTAATATTTATTTTATATTATGCATGATGCTTTTGCACCATTGGTCTTTGTTTTATTTTTTCTCTCTTGGTGACTTGTGCGGCACTTTTATTTTCTACTTGAACGAAAGCTGCAGCAGTCATTTTATGGCTAGCTCCACCTCCTACAAGAGCTCTTTTGGGGCAGCCGTTTTGTGGCTGTGCCCACCAAACTGTATAAGAATTCCAAAGGGGTCCACAGAGCCAAACAAGTTGGGGAGCACTGCTCTATTGTTTTGGTTTCCCTACCTATGCAAACTAGAAAGAAGCAATGTTAATCTCCTCTTTGTAACTCAGTCTCTGCTCTTCTTCTGGTCAAGCTGCCAGCGTGTATTATCGCAAATTCAGTTCCCCTTCTCCAGTATGAATGTTTCCATACCATTTTTCTATTTATGCCTTTAGATATAATCTGACCAAAGTTTTTAATTGATTGATTAATTAAACAATTTGACAAGATAAGGATAATCAATGTAAAACATAATCTTTTATGTTTTAATCAGCCCAACTATTTTAATCTTTCCCCACAAACATAGAGGTGTACTTTCACCCTCCCCATCAGCTGATGGCATCCTCTCTTTGAAAATCCCAATGCTGAACAGAACCATCAGGAGCTCTAGAATGCATTGTCAGTCAACTATTATGAATCGCTTAATCAGCATTTTCAGCTATACAATTGCAAACCACAATGGGGCATTTAATGGATGGTATTCAGTCAGCTTTTCTGCTGATGAAATAGTGAAGTAGGCTTACCTTTGACTATCCAATAAGACTATACCTGCATGAACAAAAATAAGGGGGGGAAGGGTGATCTTGAATCAAAAAGCAGGCTAGATTCCTATATGTGTCCCTGATGGAAGACATCAAACAGAGGACCTTAATGACATCCCAAGTAACAAAATACAGAAGACAACAAAATAATAATAATAAGAATAGAAAGATGAGATAGAGTGATGATCTAAACATAACAGAAATATAATAGAAATATGATACTCACTGAACTTGGACAAATAAGCAATTTCCCGTATTATAGTTGTACCACTGCAAGAATAAATAAATAAATCACAATTTCTCCTACCTTCTTCCTAATAACTAGGATGAAATATCTCCGTCTCTCTGTCTCTGTCTCTGTCTCTGTCTCTGTCTCTGTCTCTCTCTCTCTCTCTCTCTCTCTCTCTCTTACACTATATTATCATCAAATTCAGTTAAGGTAGGCTGAGATACTGATCGATCATCTAGTTCATGTCTGAGTAGTCCTGGGGTCAAGTGTAAGACTAACCACTTTGCTTCTCTTCTCATATTGTCAACATTGTCTTACAGAATGAAGACTCGAATTGGGAGTAGTAATGGTGACAAATTAATAATTACTATGGGGTGAAACGAGCACAGAAATTCATCAGCAGCATCAATCATTCTTTTGGACACTATTCAAAAGTAATGGAATTATTGGTTAACTATTTTTGATATAATACAAAGCAAAAGAAAATGATTACATCAAATGAATACTAACATAGAGGCATAGAAGAGTTGAATATATTATTCAAATATGAATCATCAAGAAAATGCCACTGCTTGGTCTGGATTCATTCTGGTAGCATTTGCAGAGGCGCACAAATTCTATCCTTTAATCTTTGTCATTTTGCTATGTCTCTACCTAATCACCTTAACAACAAACATGCTGATTATCCTGATTGTAAAATCGGATCCTATCTTTAACTCTCCAATGTACTTCTTTCTTATGAACTTGGCCTGCTTGGAGGCCTGCTACATGACAGTTGTCATCCCCAAGTTATTGGAGAACTTAATCATGAAGCCTACAGTTATTTCCTTTGTAGGATGTGCCATACAAATGTTTTTCTTCCTGTTTTTTGGAGTTGCTGAATGCTTCCTGTTGGCCACAATGGCCATTGACCGGTATATTGCAATATGTCATCCTTTGCGCTACTCTGTTATAATGAACAGGAATGCATGCCTGAAGATGGTGACTGGTCCATATATATGTGGGACTGCAGTGGGACTGGTCCACACCACTGTCATATTTTCTCGGCCATTTTGTGATGTGGTCATCAATCACTTTTTCTGTGAAATACAGCCATTGTTGGAACTACTTTGCGGCGAGACTTCTTTAGCTGAAATCCAAGTAATTGGAGTTGCTATGTTAGCTGTCATGGTACCATTCCTAATGATTCTCCTATCTTATACTGGAATAATTTTGACTGTAGTTGGGATGCCATCCAAGGAAAGTAAATGGAAAGCCTTCTCTACATGTTCCTCTCATTTAATAGTGGTCATTCTGTTCTATGGCACAGTGTGTTCCACATACTTAAAACCAAAGTCTAACTACTCTCCAGTGTTGGATAATATTTTATCATTTTCATATACTGTAGTAACTCCACTGCTAAATCCAATCATCTATAGTATAAGAAACAAAGAGATCAAAGGAGCCCTGAGGAATCTATGGAACAAGAGGATTTCACTGTGACTGTAAAGAATAAATGGATAAAGAAATTATATGTACAAATAAATCTGAAAATACCTCATATTCTTTGTTTAAATCATTGGTTCCTAAAAAAACGAGTGAATTAAGACAACTGATTTCACTGAGCTATTCCTATATAGTACCTAATTATTGACTGAAAGATTGTTGTTTGTTAAAGAACATTTATAAATTTTTTAAAAAAACATCCTAGATACAACTACATTTGGTGTTTGTGTGGTTGGATCACTGTTGAATGCAAATAGTCAGATGGGTGTGTGTGTGTGTGTGTTTGTATGCTTGTGGGATGGTATCACTATTTTGTAATAACAACAAACTGATAATACAAACATTTAATTTGAAACATTTAATACAAAAATTTAATGTGAAGCAAAGGAACAGTAGTATCCCTAAAAGTTTGCCTGAGAAGCAGGCCAGCTATAGAATGATGTTTGAAAGTACATGCCAGGACCTTGTAGAAGAAGGTGTTCCAAAACTCTCTGCTAACACAGAAGGTAAGAAACACAAAGAGGTGTGTCCTTGATAGCATATTCTTGCAAACAGAACAGTCCTGTTGTACCTAAAAGATATTCAAGAAGCAATTCTAAGCCAGACTAACTAGGTCCCTCTTTGCCACTGGGAGGAGCCTGAGGAGGGTGGGGTTTGGGGAGGGGAGGGACTTCAATGCCATAGAGTCCAGTTGCCAAAGTGGCCATTTTCTCCAGGTGAATGGATCTCTATCGGCTGGAGATCAGTTGTAATAGCAGGAGATCTCCAGCTACTACCTGGAGGTTGGCAACCCAACTAACCAGTATTAGTCAAAGGGGTTACTCCCAGGAATATGTTCTTAGAAGTACATAAAATGGAACTTAATTTGAAGTTGACCTGCTTTAGATTCCTCCCTTAAATGTATTTCAATTGCCACAAGGCTTATTCATTCATTCATTCATTCATTCATTCATTCATTCATTCATTTATGTACTAGAAATAAAAACCAATACTAGAATCCATCTCAAAGTAGGAATGATACCACAGTTTAATGTGTGAACTAGGGGGAAGCTGCCTTTATGTGGCTGACATTGATGATTTATCCAATAAGCAGATTCAGCTTGTGGTGTGTATGAGCTCTCTGCGAGAGTGACTTACCGGAATTCTTTGGAGGCCCAGCTCAAGTGTGCACCCTTTACTTTTGGGAGGTAGAAAGATAATGAGAATTAAATTCCCATAATGGACTCATGTTCAGATGTGTGTGTGTGTGTGTTAAGTGCCATCAAGTCGCTTCCGACTCATGGCGACCCTATGAATGAAAGTTCTCCAAAATGTCCAATCTTTGACAGCCTTGCTCAGATCTTGCAAATTGAAGGCTGTGGCTTCCTTTATTGAGACAATCCATCTCTTGTTGGGTCTTCCTCTTTTCCTGCTGCCCTCAACTTTTCCTAGCATAATGGTCTTTTCCAGTGACTCTTGTTGTCTCATGACATGACCAAAATACGATCGTCTCAGTTTAGTCATTTTAGCTTCTAGGGTCATTCAGGCTTGATTTGAGCTATAACCCACTGATCTGGTTTTTTTTTTTTTTTTTTTTTTTTGGCAGTCCACGGAATCCGTGACACTTTCCTCCAACACCACATTTCAAAGGAATCTATTTTCTTCCTATCAGCTTTCTTCACTGTCCAGCTTTCACACCCATACATAGTAATAGGGAATACAATGGCATGAATTAATTTAGTCATGGTGGCCAGTGATACATCCTTACACTTCAAAATATTTTCTAGCTCCTTCATGGCTGCCCTTCCTAGTCTCAATCTCCTTCTAATTTCTTGGCTGCAGTCTCCCTTTTGGTTGATGGTGGAGCCAAGGAATAGAAAGTCTTGAACAATTTCAATGTCCTCATTGTCAACCTTAAAGTTGTGTAATTCTCCTGTAGTCATTACTTTTGTTTTCTTGATGTTCAGATAGAGAGCCCAATTAATAATCGGACAGTGAACCGGAGGGAGTGGAGATAACTGAGGTGCTTGTCCCTATCATACATTTCTCACTCTACAGTTCTAATGTGTCATACATGTGGATTTGTCATTGAGCTGACATCAATTATGTCTGAGTATGTTGATTTCCCACAGGTTGTTACTTGTTCAAGCAAAGCTGAAGCACTGAACTTTAATTGGTCCCTTTGTACATAAATGGTTCCTCATATAGCTAGTTCAGAAGAAACATTTCAAGACTTAGGAATGCTAAATCATTCAAAGCTAAAGGTACTTGAGAACATGTAAGAAAGATTGTGTATGGATTAGGAGGCAAGTCTTGGTTTCATTGAACCTGTAGAGGAGAGGCACAATAACTGATGCAAATAAAGCTGTATGAGAATACATTTTTAAACAAATGCAATATTTGAAACCAATGTATTGAGAATCTATAAGGTAATTACAACTATACTTTAACTTTCTAACTCAACATAGCATTGGATCCTATTAAGTTTCTAGCTTGTGGAATAGGGAGGACCCTCTTGACTACCACAAGGGCTATGCTGCGGGTCGTGAAACCCATCTGAATAAAAGGTATGCAGGATGGGAGCTTCCGTATGGAGGGCATTTGCAAAAGTTCAACTACGAGAGCAACCAGGATTCAGACGACAAAAGAGAAGGATTTTTGGTCATCAAGCTGCTGATGGAGCTATTAAGGTATGCTCTCCTTCCTTACCTCCATCATGGACAGATTGTATGAATAATAAATTCTCTAACCATGTATTCCATTTCATAGGATTGATTGGATAAATGTATGCTCCAGTCAAGCCAAAGAGATAAAATTTTTAGACATCCTAAATGACTGTGCCCTCGAACAGTTGGTCATAGACCCAACCAGAGGGGAGGCAATCCTGGATTTAATACTCTGTTGCTGCCAGTGACTTAGTGCGGGATGTGGATGTAGTTGAGCCAGTTGACAATAGTGATCACAATGGCATCAAATTTAATTTATATGCAAGTGGGAAAGTGACTGGGAAATCTCACACAATTACCTTTGACTTTAAAAGAGGGAACTTCTCTAAAATGAGAAAACTGGTTAAGAGGAAGTTGAAAGGAACAGTTAGGAGGGTTAAATCTCTTGAAAAGCTTGGGGGTTACTCAAGTCCACATTACTAGAGGCTCAGCTAGATTGTATACAGCAGGTCAGGAAAGGTAGTAATAAGTCCAAGAGGTCACCACCATGGCTAACTGGTAAGGTGAAGGAAGCATTTAGAGAAAAAAAGTCTTCCTTCAGAGACTGGAAGATTTGCCCCAAAGAGGTGAACAGAAGCAAACACAAACTTGCTCAAAGGAAATGCAAGCAGATAATTAGAGATGCAAAAAAAAAGATTTTGAGGGGCATATTGCTGAACACATCAAAACAAACAATAAGAAATTCTTTAAGTATATTAGTAGGAAACCAGCTAGGGAAGCTGTTGGACCATTGGATGACAATGGGAGTAAAGGAACTCTAAGGGAGGATAAAGCAATTGCTGAAAAAATAAATGAATTCTTCTCATCTGAAGATACAGGGCAGATTCCTTCTCCTGAACAGAGATTTTGGAGAGGGAAAAATGAGGAACTGAGGCAAATAGTGGTAACAAGGGAGGAAGTCCTAGAACATCTAGACAAACTGCAAATTAACAAGTCACAGGGACCAGACGGTATTCATCCTATAGTTCTTTAAGAACTCAAATGGGAAATTTCTGAACTTCTAACAAAGATATGTAATATGTCCCTTCAATCAGCCTCTGTACCAGACGACTGGAGAATGGCCAATGTAACACCCATTTATAAAAAAGGTTCCAGGGGGGACCCAGGAAATTACAGGCCAGTTAGCTTAACGTCTGTTCTGGGTAAATTAGTGGAAAGCATTATTAAAGATAGAATTGTCAAGCATATAGAAGGGTGAGGTCTGCTGGGCAAAACCCAACATGGCTTCTGTAAGGGTAGGTCCGTCTCACTAACCTATTAGAGTTTTTTGAAAGTGTCAATAAGCATGTGGACAGGAATGAGCCTGTGGATATTGTGTATTTGGATTTCCAAAAAGCTTTTGACAAAGTCCCCCACCAAAGACTGCTAAGCAAACTTTATAGTCACGGGATAAGAGGACAAGTCCTCTGATGGATTGCGAGCTGGCTGAAAAATAGGAAGCAGAGAGTAGGAATCAATGGTCAGTTCTCACAATGGCGGGATGTGAGTAGTGGGGTGCCTCAGGGATCTGTGTTGGGACGAGTGTTTTTCAACCTGTTCATCAATGACCTGGAGTTGGGGTTAAACAGTGAAGTAGCCAAGTTTGCAGATGACACCAAATTATTTTTTCAGCAATACAATTGAAAATCACAACGGGACATTTAGTGGGTGGGATTCAATCAGTTTTTCTGCTGATGAAATACTGATCATCCAATAAAGCTATGCCTTCACGGAAAAAATGGGGGGGGGGTGATCTCGAATGGAAAAGCAGACTGGATCCCATCTGGAATGGCCCCTGATGGAAGACATCAAACAGTGGGCCCTAATGACACCCCATGTCATAAAACACAGAAAATAGAAAGTAAAAATATGGAAAATAAAAGTGGAAAGATCAGATAGAGTGATGATCTAAATATAACAGAAATATGGTAGAAATATGCTACCCATTGAACTTAGATGAATATGCAAGTTCCAGTATAGTATTTGTATAGTTGTATATATCACAATTTCCTCTACCTTCTTCCTAAGAAGTAGGATGAAATCTCTCCCCCCCTCTCTCATTTTTTACACGATACTATCCTCAAATTCAGTTAAGTTAGGCGGAGATACTGATTGATCTTCTAGTACTCTTCAGATCCGTGTAGACCTGGGGTCAAGCATAAGACTACATCACTTTGTTTCTCTTCTCATATTGTCAACATTGTCTTACAGAATGAAGATTTGCATTGGGAGCAGTAATGGTGACATTTTGGATGAAATAAGAGCAGAGAAATTCAAAAATTTCCCAACTTCATCAGCAGCATCAATTGTTCTTCAGGACACTGTTCAAAAATGATGGAAAGATCAGTTAACTATTTTTGATATCATACAAAGCAAAAGAAAATTATTACAATGAATAAATACTAAAGGGCAGAAATCTAGATGCAAGCAGAGGCAAAGAAGTGTTGATTATATTATTCAAATATGAATAGTCAAAAAAATGCCACAGCTTGTTCTGGATTTATTCTGGTAGTATTTGCTGAGGCTCACAAATTACATCATTTAATCTTTGTTGTGTTGTTATGTCTCTACCTAATCACCTTAACAACAAATGTGCTGATTATTCTAATTGTAAAATCTGATCCTGTTTTTAACTCTCCAATGTACTTCTTTCTTATGAACTTGGCGTGCTTGGAAGCCTGCTACATGACAGTTGTCATCCCCAAGTTATTGGAGAACTTAATTGTGAAGCCTACAGCAATTTCTTTTGTAGGGTGTGCCATGCAAATGTTTTTTTTCCCTGTTTTTTGGAGTTGCCGAAAGCTTCCTGCTGGCTTCCATGGCCATTGACCGGTATATTGCAATATGTCATCCTTTGTGCTACTCTGTTATAATGAACAGGAATGCATGCCTGAAGATGGTGACTGGTCCATATATATGTGGGACTGCAGTGGGACTGGTCCACACCACTGTCATATTTTCTCGGCCATTTTGTGATGTGGTCATCAATCACTTTTTCTGTGAAATACAGCCATTGTTGGAACTACTTTGTGGAGACACTTTTGTAACTGAAGTCCAAGTAATTGGAGTTGCTATGTTAGCTGTCATAGTACCATTCCTAATGATCCTACTATCTTATACTGGAATTATCGTCACTATAGTTGGGATGCCATCTAAGGAAAGTAAATGGAAAGCCTTCTCTACGTGTTCCTCTCATTTAATAGTGGTCCTTCTGTTCTATGGCACAGTGTGTTCCACATACTTAAAACCAAAGTCTAACTACTCTCCAGTGTTGGATAATATTTTATCATTTTCATATACTGTAGTAACTCCACTGCTAAATCCAATCATCTATAGTATAAGAAACAAAGAGATCAAAGGAGCCCTGAGGAATCTATGGAACAAGAGGATTTCACTGTGACTGTAAAGCATAAATGGATAAAGAAATTATATATACAAATAAATCTGAAAATACCTCATATTCTTTGTTTAAATCATTGGTTCTTAAAAAAACGAGTGAATTAAGACAACTGATTTCACTGAGCTTTTCCTATGTAGTACCTAATTATTGACTGAAATGTTGTTTGTTAAAGAACATTTATAAGTAAAAAAACCTCCTAGATACAACTACATTTGGTGTTTGCATGGTTGGATCAGTTGGTTGGATATATATGCTTGTGAGATGATATCACTATTTTGTAATGACAAAGAACAGATAATACAAACATTTAATGTGAAGCGAAGGAACAGTAGTATCCCTAAAATTTTGGCGGTGCTGCTCCTGCCTTTTAGCAGGGGCAGCCTTGCTGTTTCCTATGGAGTGAAAGCCCCCAGTAAAACAACAACAAAAAAGCCACGAAACGGCTTTTTTTTTTTTTTTAATGGCGTGTACGATTTGGCTTAGGAAGAAGCGCCACTGTGCCTCTTCCCCGCCGACTCCGCACGCCGCATTTTCAGGAATGGGCTGTAATTTCACTACCAATACTAGAATCCTAGGGTTGCCAACCTCCAGGTAGTAGCCGGGGATCTCCTACTATTACAACTGATCAGTTCCCCTGGAGAAAATAGCTGCTTTGGCAATTGGACTCTATGGCATTGAAGTCCCTCTCCTCCACAAGCCCCGCCCTCCTCAGGCTCTGCCCCAAAAATATCCCACCGGTGGCGAAGAGGGACCAGGCAACCCTATAGAATCCATCTCAAAGTAGGAATGATACCACAGTTTAATGTATGAATTAGGGTGAAGCTGCCTTTATTTAGCAGACAAATGATTTATCCAATGAGCAGATTCAGCTTGTGGTGTGTATGAGCTCTCTGCGAAAGTGACTTATTGTTTGGAAGCCCAGCTCAAGTGTGCGTCCCTTACTTTTGGGAGGTGGAAAGATAATGAGAACTGAGCTCCCATAATGGACTCACGTTCGGATACAGATAAATAAAAAATACCCCAGATACAACTACATTTGGTGTTTGTATGGTTGTGTCAGTGTTGAATGCAAATAGTCAGAAAACTATATACAGTAGATGCTTGTGAGATGGTATCAGTATTTTGTAATGACAGAACATCTGGTTGGCATGCAGAAGGTCCCAGGTTCAATCCCCAACATCTCCAGTTGAAGGGACTATCTCATGTTGAGTCTTCCTCTTTTCCTACTGCCTTTAAGTGACTTGACCTAATAAAAGACTGACTATAAAAGTAGGGGGAAAAAAGAGCTAGGTAGTTTCCATTTAAGGAGGGGCTGTGGCTCAGGGGTGGAGCAACTGGTTGGCATGCAGGTTCAATCCCTGTCATCCCCAGTTAAAGGGACTAGGCAAGTAGGTGATGTGAAAGACCTCTCCCTGAGATCCTGGAGAGCTGCTGCCAATCTGAGTAGACAATATTAATTTGGATGGACCAAGGGTCTGATTCAGTATAAGGCAGCTTCTTGTGTTCATGTGTATTGCAAAATGTCAAATAAGGGTCACTCATCGCTTGTTGACCTACCAAGGAGTATAAAGAGCCTTTGTACACATCAAGTGCTATCCCATTGTTACAAAGCAGTGAAAGTCAAAAGAAAGTCAAACTATGGAGTGGTGATTATCTCCCCTGTTATTATCAAGCAAGATTATGACCGAGTCTTCTACATGGAGAAGCCCTGGGGATTTTTGAAAGCAACCTTCCGAAACACCAAAACAAGCCATTTGCAAAGCGTGGCAAAGACTTGCTGATAAACGATGAAGTCTCATATAAATACTGAAACCTTTACCGAGTCAGGGGTTGGGAGGGATCTGTTAAACCGAAGTTAAATAAAATCAAAGACTTGGGGTGGAATGTGCCTCTCTCCATGGCTTTTTGCAACAGAATGTGTTACATATTTTGAGCTCCCATTGTTGTTGGGCATGAATGAATATTTTCAAATGATAAAATATATTTCATTGAGCAAATATGCTGCTCCTGCTGCTCTTTCTTCTGTTCCTGCCTCAAGCTGTCAGCAAGGACTTGAAGGGACTTTGCAGAGCAACCGCTTACCGATATAAAGATGATTATTTGAAGCCGGGGAATCATATCATTGGTGCCATTTCATCTCTGCGTATTGCTGTCGGTCCAGAAGAGAGATTCAAGTCCTTGCCCCATAGTTTCAATAAATATATATACCAGTAAGTGTGTATGCAGCTTAAATAAAGTACAGGCATCCAGACTGTAAGCTTCTTATGCTACAGAATGAATATCTCCGGGTACGTGGTAACATTATTAACTCTAGCCTGAGCTTTGCCCTCAACAGGCAAACCCTCAAGACAAAGGTCAAGCAACCACATATGTGGTATGGAGTAAGAACAGACTGTTGCACCCATTAAAAAAGGATCAATAGCTTCACCACCTGCACAGTTTGCAACTAAACTTATGTTTAGAATATCGGGTTGGATCCTCACTGTTTTTTTAATTCAATATTATCCCATCTCCTCTTAACGTCAGCCTCCATTCCAAATTATTTTTGTCCATGCAGGTCCCATAATTCCCAGTATAGCCTTTTGGGGTGGTCGAAGGGGATCCTTCATTCCTTCTTTACCAACCAAAAAGCTGGATGGATCCAGCCCTGGCATCAGGTTATCTAATTGACTCTGGTGTTTGATCTTAAGCAGTTTTTCTTTTACTAATTCAGAGCTTTGGAAATTTGGACAGGGGATGAAAAAAGGCCGTAAATATAAAGAGGTCAATGAAATCTTTCCTTCCATTATAGACTGGTGAGAAAGAATTATCAGCATGTCCTCACCTTCATTTTTACTGTTGGTGAGATCAACAAGGATCCAGATCTCTTACCCAATATCACATTGGGCTTCCGCCTCTATGACAGCCTCTTACAAGGAAGATCAGATTATGATATCGCTCTGTCCCTGCTGTCCGCACAAAAAGTAAACATCCCTAATTTCAACTGTGCAAAGCATTACAGGATGTCAGCAGTTGTTGGAGGACTTAGGTCAGAAACTTCCATCCTGATGGCTACCATCTTTGACCTCTACAAAATCCCCCAGGTATAAAATACCAACACAAAAGGACAGTTGATCCCTGATGCATCATACTTGAGCCCAAACAGTCTACATAAGTCTACATTTTGTCATGTTATCCCAGTTTTACAGTGATGTAGTACATGAACTATCACAGCTTAGCATTATCCATTAGGCATGAATGGTGGTGGTTGTATATGCATCCAAATTGCTCGGTCTGAAGATACTGCATTGGAGAAGGTTTGGCACATATAAAGTCAGGAAACTGCAAACTTCATTATTTTTCAGTAACCATGAGCTTTGTGAAATAATTTTGGGGTTGTAAGAAAATATTGCCCTGATCTGTATGGCCCAGGCTATCCTGATCTTGTCAGATCGCAAAAACTAAGCAGGGTAGGTCCTGGCTAGTACTTGGATGGGAGTGAACCAATGAATTCCAGGGCTGCTGTGGCGAAGACGCAATGGCAAACCACCTCTGTTAGTCTCTTGCCATGAAAACCCTATGGGGTCGCCATAAGTGAACTGTGACTTGACGGCACACAAACACAACTATTACACTGACCCATCACTTAGTAATAAAATTGGGTTACCTACTATTACTGACTCTTTTTGGAAAATCACTGCAAGCCTAACAGATTCCCCTAAAGAAGCCTTTTGGCAAAACGCGTAGATAATTTTGATAATTTTAACTGTGTAATAAAATATATTTGACCTTATTTTGCATCATTGGCCTTGGCCTTATTTTTGTATTGCACACATTGCCAGGCCACCAAGCCACCAGGCAATACATACTGCAATTTGCCTGCCTAGGATGTGCTCAGACATCAGTCAACTCAAAGGTAGCAACCCCAAACTCCCTTTATTTAGTTGCCCCATTCAAGACCCCTTGGATTTCATCAGCCCCCAGTTTCAAGAGGTGTGCAAGAGGGGAAAGGAAGGTGATTGTAAGCTGGTTTGATTCTTTCTTGAGTGGTAGAGAAAGTCAGCATATAAAAACAAACTCCTCCTCCTCCTCCTCCTCCTCCTCCTCCTCCTCCTCCTCCTCCTCCTCTTCTTCTTCTTCTTCTTCTTCTTCTTCTTCTTCTTCTTCTTCTTCTTCTTCTTCTTCTTCTTCTTCTTGGCACTCCTGGACACTACACTGAGGATCTCTGGTCTAAACTATGCCTAACATGTCTTTTTTTCTCATGTTCTGCTATTTAGTGGTAACAGAGGGGCTCTACATGATAGAGCAGGAACCACTGTAACAGAGCTTATGAATATGAGTCAAGAAGTTCCGTTCAGTTTAGCTATGAATGATATCCGCTATTACTTAGTTATACTTCCCAATCTGTATTATCAGTATATTAATCCAGAAGAATAGTACATTGTTGTTTAGCATCAGTGGTAGTAGTTATTAGTAGTAGTTCTAACAGCAACAGCAGTAATTCTTCTACTGTTACTCTTAAGAGTAGTAGTAGTAGCAGCAGCAGCAGCAGCGGTGGTGGCAGTGGTGGTGGTACTACTAGTAGTAGTGAATTATCACCACCATCATTCTGATACCAGGAGTTCACTGTAATATTTTTCAATAATGCTTCCAGAATGCCCTGTCTGAAGATACTCCATGTCTTTGGCACATATAAAGTCAGGGAACTAGAGACTCATTTTCAATATGAGTAAGTTTAGGGGAATAATTTTGAGGTTGTAAGACAATATCAAGCTTTTGTTTCCCTACAGCTCCCTTATGCTCACCCATCACTGAGTAATAAAATTCAGTTCCCCTTTTTTTACCAAATGGTTCCAAATGAAACAGTTCAGTTAGAAGGAATCGTGGGACTGATACGCTATTTCAAATGGACATGGATTGGCCTTGTTGTTTCAGATGATGACAACGGAGAAGTGTTTGCTCAAACCATTCCCCTCTTGCTCAGTAGGCATGGAATCTGTGTTGCCTTCACCGAGAAGGCCCCAGTAGTTGTGCTTGAATCCTATTATGAATCTACCAACAAAATATTACTTGTGGGAAACATTTTAGCAACATTATTTGCCACAAAAGCCAATGTGATTGTTGCATATGGAGACACTTATTCCATGCATGGTTTACCAATGATTTTATACACACAGCAAGTAGCGGCAAAGCAACATTTAACGAGGAGGGTTTGGATCACAACAGCCCAGTGGGACTTATCTTCAAGGATTGTTCAGAGAGACTGGAATGCCAGGTTTTTCCATGGCACCTTGTCTATAGCAGACCACAGAAATGATGTACCAGGATTTCACAGCTTCCTCCAGACATTTAAGCTTTACCAACACCCAACTATTTTGCTGCGGCAGTTCTGGCATACTGTATTTCACTGTAGAAGTCCAAATCTTAATAGCTCCATGCTACATTTAAAAAAATGTACAGGAGAGGAAAAGCTGGAGAGTCTTGATGAGGATGTGTTTGAAATGCGCATGTCTGGCCAGAGCTACAGCATTTACAATGCAGTCTATGCCTTTGCACATGCTTTGCATGCTTCTTACTCGTTCAGATGGCAAACAATGAGGAGAAACCTTAAGCTGGAGCTTCACAGAAAGCAGCCATGGGAGGTAATGTTTGACTTTTAATGTTTGAATTTTCCTTCTCAGCACTGTGCCAATGAGATGAATCACAGTACTGTTAACAAACATCAAAAACATACTGAATTTTTGGTATAGTTTACCTCTGTCTGTCTGTGTCTGTTTGTGGTTAGGCACACACTATTGCCCTTGGTCATTTCCCCTAGGATTTTTTTTGAAGTGTGAGTTTTTGTAGATCATTGTGGAGTTTCAGAAAATAAAATGTGTGCTCAATTTATATAATGTTAAGTATGTAGAGGAGAGCATTTGGTCAAAATTAGGGACATCTGTTGATCTGAAGTTCATGAAGAAAGCTTCCATGACAGAATGTGACTTCAAAATTGGGTCACACAGATCCTAGTTCAGCGCTGAATCCACTAAACAATGCTGGCTCACCATTACCAATAAAGCAGTAAATAAATCAGAATATTTCAAGCTCTTGGAATTCTGTGGCATCCATGGTTATATCTTGAGGAATGGCATTGGGTTCACAGGACTTCAGTTCAGCTTAGTCACTTGCTGTTGGGGTAGGCAACAGTAGTTTTATAGGTGTGTGGACACCAACTACAATTGTAGGGAAATTTAAGACTATGGGCATGCACTTCTGTAATCCTTGATTCAGGGATCCCTGGGAAAGCAACATAGATCCTGGGGGTATTTAAAACAATCCCTGGGTACACATTTCTATGACTGAAGCAATTCTGTACGTAAAAAAGCCCTCAGAAGGATTCAGGAAGATCCTCTACAATATCACATCATTATATGACATCAGAAAATTTTAACAGTTAGATTCTCTGGTGTGGTTTTCCATTGATCAGACTAAATTGGGGGCAGCCAGCCACATTTGGTCATTAAATTTGACCTAATGAAATGTGATCATTCTTTAAATTATACCTTTAAAATGTGTGCTGCCACATGACAATCCTTACAGGCTTGCAACTCTTTGCCCTGTTTTGTAGATTCTGAGGTTTTGTCTTCCCATTTAGCTCCACCCATTTTTGCAAAAACTGCATTTCAACAACAGTATTGGGGAGGAGGTGTATTTCAATGAAAACCAGGAATGGTCTACTGGATATGACATTGTAAACTGGGTCAATTTCCCCAATAAGTCCTTCATCCCCGTGAGAGTTGGAATGGTGAATTCTTGGACTTCCTCTGACCACAGGTTTACCATCAAGAGTGAGGCTGTCATATGGGCCAACAGATTCAACCAGGTGGGTCCCCCAGATTTTAACAACTTTGGACTTACTGTTCTCCTTTTCCTCCTCCTCCATCACCACCACCCCCGCCACCACCACCACCATCATCATCAAAGATGATTTCATTATTTATCTTGGGATCTGGTGCCCACTGAGAATGATTAGGGCAGAGGATATCCAGCACGACTAAACTGCAAAATAGACACAAAAACAAACTACTTATTGTGACCGATTGTGCTGTTATCCATTGACAATATCCTCTCACAATATACAGCTAAGACCAATGAAACACACCCCACACTTCTCCATTCCTCACCACAGTGCCGCTGCAGCAACAGAAGAACAGAAAGGAAATGATTTGCATGAAGAAAAATAAAACAAAAACAACACCTCTTGCATTATTGGGAAAGTTTATCATACTGCCCTGGTTTCTATGCTCCTCCAGTGTCTACATTCTGTAAAATATTGAGACATGGTATACAGTGCTTTTTGTGATTGCTCCCTACCTGGGCATCATCAGAAGAAATGGTAAAGAAAAGGAAAATAGGCTTAGGAATCTCAAGACAATGCCATTTTGTATAATGAAACTCCATTTTGTATAATGAAACAGACAAATAAAATACAGAAAGTATGTGTGGAAAGCAGGGGGATATATGACATGTTCTTACCATGAAGTCATGAGAATTATTTCCTAAGAGCCTGGATCCAGCTATTTTTTCCTAGTGAGTTGATCACTATTGTTCCTGAGCTGAGATTTGGGGCCCAGTGGTTAAATCAGTGGATACTTTCTTTTAGTATATGTTAGCAAGTTAGTTGGCTTATCCAGATATGATGTGGGCAACCTGAAGGGCAGGCTCACTGGATGTCTTATATTACCTAAAAAAAAAAAAACCCTCTCTCTAAGAGAGAGGATAGGGTTGAGGATAGGATGTATAAAAATGATTCAACCAATTAATTGTGTATGTATGTGTGATGTGCTGTCATGGTTCTTCTGTCTTATGGCAACTCTATACATTAATGACCTCTAAGGTGTCCTAGCCCTGGCCTGGAAAGCTCGGGTTAGCCCAATCTCGTCAAATCTCAGAAGCTAAGCAGGGTTGGCCCTGGCTAGTATTTGAATGGGAGACCACCAAAGAATACTGGGGTTATGACATGGAGGCAGGCAATGGCAAACCACATCTGAATGTCTCTTGCCTTGAAAACCCTACAGGGTCATCATAGGTCAGCTGTGACTTGTTGGGGGGGGGGGAGAAGTACTATCAGCAGCCTGAATAGCCCTGACTAACTTCCTTTCATCAGGGCTTCAAAGGTAAACAGGGTTGGCCATGATTAGGACTTGGATGGGAAACCACCAAGGAAGTCCTCTGTTGCTACCCAGAAGCAGGCAATGGCAAACCACCTCTGTTTGTCTTTTGCCTTGAAAACCCTATGCTCTTAGCTTCACTGAAATACTCAGATCCCCTCACCATATTGAGGTGTGTATCCAAGAAAGTACAAGAATACCTTGTTCATTACCTTAAATTAAACCAGATTTCTTTGCATTATGACTAGACATTGCCTCGTTCCCTATGCACTGAGCAATGCCATCCTGGATACAGCAAAAAAATTCTTGAGGGAGAAAATTCATCTTGCTGCTATGATTGTTCCCAGTGCCCAGAAGGGACAATTTCAAACCAGACAGGTATGTGGTTTCCAGCTACCCAATATGTTTATATTGATCATAATAAAAGTATGTGTCGTCCATCTGTGGCAGGCATAGCTTCTCAGACAATAAAGTTAAGTGTCTCACAATTGGCCACCGGCTTCAGGATTATTGTGGGAGTTGCAGTGTCCAACTTGAAGGGAATTTGAACATCCTGGCCCATGCAATCTCTAGAAACACTCCCCCCACCCTTTGCTTTTTGTATTGGAAGCTTTGTTTGTCTCCGGCAGACATAACACATTCAAAACTAAACCTAGGAGCTTCAAAATTGTCCACTAGTTTCAGAATGATAACAGGAAGCAGAGCAAGTAAGCACACCTCTAGTAATGAACATTTGGGAAAAAGGAATGATTGAATCCAACTGCTACCTTCCTCTGTGAGAAGTCTCACTCCAACAGAAGGAGATAATGGAGGAGGATTCTGTTATTGGAGAAGACTTCTTCTTTGCAGTAAGAGTTTTTGTTTAGCAAAAGGAAGTCATCAGATCCAACCAGATGAGGCTTCAGTCTATTCTTGTTCATTTCTTTGGGGAACTTAAAAAACCCAAGAAAGTGGCAGGAAAAGTCATCTAAAATAATGTTTGTGTTTGGTTGCCAGAGCAAGTACATCTCAGAAGAAAGAATGTTATTCTGGCAGTATATAATTTCTCCATCATAATAAGGAAACTCCTTACTTAGTAAAAGTGATTCATTTATTTCAGGCTCAGAAGACCATCTAAGAATAATGTTACCTGGGTAAGGGAAATATTTGGCTCTGCAGTGTGAAGAGATGTGACAAAGATCACACCATCAATGCCAGTTTCTAAACTAGAATTTGCTAATTGAAGTGGCCTCAGTTTGCCTTGTGGCCATGCATGGTAGAGCCAGCATGTTTAACCCTTGAACTTTGTTTCAGTATTCAAAACCAGGTTCTTGGCTTTGTTATTATTTCCCTTTAAAATACTGGGAGAGGAGTAGGGCAGTCATTTCTGAACAAGGAAACCAAACTAGGTTGAATGGCCCTCTCCTTTTCACACAAGATCATAAGGCAAATTGAACCGACATCTGCATTTTTTAGATGGGCAGGGAAGCACCGTCATCATCCTGTCTGTGCTCTAATGCAGTAGATCAGCTCAGTAAGTGGCCATGAAGCCCATCACAGCTAGGTTGTGTTTCTTTTTTTTCTTTTTTTTCCCAACCACTCTCTTTTCCAGTCCCAGTTAGGTAGAATATTTATCAAGGATGCATTATTGGCAGAACTCTTTTCAAGCTGTATACATCTGCCATTCTTTTTTCTTTCAGATGCATATCAATGTATCATGTGCCCAGAAGATGAGCATCCAAACAAGAACCAAAACCGATGTATCCCTAAAGTCATAACTTTTCTTGCCTATGATGAACCATTAGGAATCAGTTTGGCTTCTGCTTCTCTCTCCTTTACCCTACTCACCACAGTGGTGCTTGGAACCTTTGTTAAATATGAAAGCACACCCATTGTAAGAGCAAACAACCGGGATCTTACCTACCTCCTCCTAGTTTCCTTCTTGCTTTGCTTCATTTGCACCTTTTTGTTCATCGGACAACCCAACAAGGTGACCTGCCTTCTCCGACAGGCTGCTTTTGGCAACGCATTTTCTTTTGTGCTTTCTTGTGTCTTGGCCAAAACCATCACGGTGGTTCTGGCGTTCATGGCCACAAGCCCAGGAAACACAATAAGGAAATGGTTGGGGAAACGTCTGGCCAATTACATTATCTTTGTTTGCTCTCTTATTCAAGTTGGCATCTGTACTATCTGGCTCAGTACGTCTCCACCATTTCCAGTGCTTGACAAGTTCTCACAGTCAGGACAAATCATAGTGGAATGCAATGAGGGCTCAGTCACCATGTTTTACATAGTCTTAGGTTACATGGGCTTTCAGGCCAGTGTCAGCTTCTTGGTGGCCTTCCTAGCCAGGAAGCTGCCTGATACTTTCAATGAAGCCAAGTTTATCACCTTCAGCATGTTAGTGTTCTGCAGTGTCTGGGTCTCCTTTGTTCCAACCTACCTGAGCACCAAAGGGAAATACATGGTGGCTGTAGAGATCTTCTCTATCTTGGCTTCCAGCGCTGGATTGCTGGGTTGTATATTTGCCCCTAAAATGTACATAATTGTGCTAAGGCCAGACATAAACACAAGAGACCAATTCTTTAAGAAGAAAAGATAACAATAACTTGGGGGCAGTGTTCTATGAGGATGCCCATTAACCATACTGAAGGCAGCAGTATGACATATCCCAGTTACGATATCCCATATTTGTGCAACTCTACAATTTCCACTGCTGCCAATGCGTATATCTTGGTACACTGTATGCAAAATAAGATATGTCATCATGTCATAGGTGCAGCCTTTCTGGGCAAAACAAAAAGATCTTGTCTCTGTGGTGCATGCTCTGGTAGCATCTAGATTAGTTTACTACAGTGCACTGTATGTGGGGCTGTCATTAGAATATCTGAAAGTTATACTTACAGTACTACAAGTGGGGAACCTGCAAGAACTTGAATGAGGAATCTCATTTCTCCCTCTCCCACTATTTTCTCTTTCCTTTTCCTGAAGGCCCCCATAGAATCTCCCTTTTCCCTGCTTTCTTAGGGTTGCCAGCTCCAGGTTCAGAAATTCCTAGGGATTAGGATGTGGAGCCTTGCAAGGGTGAGGTTTGGGGAGGGAGTGACATCAGCAAGGTATAATGTAATTAGGGTTGCCAGGTCCCTTTTCGCCACCGGCAGGAGGCTTTTGGGGTGGAGCTTGAAAAGGGCGGGGTTTGGAGAGGGGAGGGACTTCAATGCCACAGAGTCCAATTGCCAGAGCGGCCATTTTCTCCAGCGGAACTGATCTCTGTCGGCTGGAGATCAGTTGTAATAGCAGGAGATCGCCAGCTAGTACCTGGAGGTTGGTCACCCTGAATGCAATAGAATCCACCCTCCAAAGCAGCCATTTTCCCCAGGGGAACTGATAGTCTGTAATCTGGGCAACAGTTGCAATTCCAGGTGATCCCCAGCCCTCATGTGGAGGTTGGCAACCCTGGAGGAAATGGCTCTTTTGGAGGGTGGAGTCTATGCTATTATACCCGTCTGAGTTCTCCTGTCCTCAAACCCTACTCTCCCCAGGCCCTATCCCCAAATGTCCAGTTATTTCCTAACATGGAGCTGGCAACCCAAACTCCTTCCCACCCAAAGGCCAACCTACTTTTATCTGCCCCTCTGTCTTCAGCTTTCCCTCTCCCCCACCCTGGCAGCCTCTAGGAAAACTGTGGCCCAGTTGTGTGGTACCAGCCACTGAGCCAGTCCTATTTGCCTGGTAGTGAACCCTCCAGGCTCCAAGGCAGATCCATCAAAGGCACAGCAGTGGCCATTTTCACCACTTTATATTTAATGCAACTTTTGATAGGTGGCGATCAGATGACTGGCAAATTCCAGCAGCCAATAAGAAAGCCCCCCATCCCTGCTTGGCCCCCAACTGACAAGCTAGTCTATTGCCAAGAAAGGGGGTGACTGTGGCAGCTCAAGTCAGAATGTGCTGAGATGAGAGTAGGGCATGCATATAAGTGCATTTTCCTGCAAAGAACGTTGCTATCTGATAGGGCAAATGCTCTGAGTCTTCCTAAACTATCACCCTCAGCATCTTCTTTTTATGGAAGGTAAGTACAAACAACAGCTTCCACACCATGGCATGATAGGACTGAGCTTATGAATGTTTTAACCATCAAAATGAATTAAATGCAAATATACCACAAAGATCATGTCCTAGGTCAAGTGTGTCCTGAATGAATAAAGGGGGGGGGGGGAGTATGAATTTCACAGTGATTTGAAATGGAATATTTATTTATTTTCATAGATATTTACAGCCTACTTTTCTCCCCAATGGAGACCCACCTTGGCTTACAACATCATTTACTTTCCCTCCATTCTATCCTCACAACAACAATTATGTGAAGTAAATAAAGCTGACAATAGAATTGTCAAACTCCAGTTGGAGCTTGGCATTTTTCGATTTCCAGTCACATACTCTCAGCTTAACCTTACAGGGCTCTTGAGAAGATAAAATGGAGGAGAGGAGAATGATATACGTCCCTTTTAGGGAGAAAAGTGGGGCATAAATAATAATAATAATAATAATAATAATAATAATAATAATAATAATAATAATAATAATAATAATAATAATAATAATAATAATAGGTCAATTTCCCTGGAGGAAATGGCAGGCTTGGAAGTGGGCTTTATGGCATTCCATCCATGGTGAGCGCCCTATCTTTCCCAAACTCCACTCTCAGAAGGCACTGCCCCTAAATCTCCAGGAATTTCCCAAGCAACCCTAGCTGAGACAGTGACTAGCCCCAGTTCACCCAGCAAGCTTCCATGTCAGAGTGAGATTTAAATCTGGGTCTCCTAGATCCTAGTCCAAATGAACGCACCTGTATTGCATTAATCTCTTGTTCACACTCACACAATCTTGGATTTTCCTAAGGCTGGTTAAGGGAATGAAGACCTATAGCTCACCAAGGATTCAGTCTCATGGGTAGCTTTGGGAGTTATTAAAATGCCCTGATTCCAGCCCTGGCTCAGACTCCTGTGAAAGAGCCAAAGAAGCCACCAACGTTTATTTCTGAGGTAGGAAAGACTTCAGCATGCATAAATTGATCCCCCGCTTCCTCTAGATTAGATTAAAAACAATATGGACAATTTTCTTTCAATGTTAATTTTCAAATTAATAGTCACACGTTTCCATCTCTTTCGAATCGACTGCTCAAAGCATGCCCAAGAAGAAACCATGGAAAACAACACCTCCGTGAAGACTTTTATTTTATTGGGCTTCTCTGAAACCCCGCATTTGCAAATCCTCTTCTTTGTCATCTTCCTGTGCATTTACGTTGCCACAATCCTTGGCAACCTCGTCATTATTGTCATCATTAATGTTGACTCAGCCCTCTCCACTCCCATGTACTTTTTCCTCAGAAACTTGTCTTTCTTAGAGATCTGCTACACCTCTGTCACTATCCCCAAGCTGCTGGATAATATCCTCGCTCTGGACAAAAGCATCTCCTTGCGTGCCTGTGCCACTCAAATGTATTTCTTCCTCTTCTTTGGTGCCACCGAGTGCTGCCTCCTAGCCTTTATGGCCTACGACCGTTATGTCGCTATATGCAATCCACTGCGTTACCCGGTCATCATGAGAAAGAGAGTGTGCATTCAGCTGGCCGCCCTCTCGTGGGTCTGTGGCAGTTTAGTGGCTGCAGGCCATACCACCTTCATTTTCACCCTTCCCTTCTGCGATTCCAATGTCATCAACCATTTCTTCTGTGAAATCCAACCTGTGTTAAAGCTGGTGTGTGGGGACACGTATTGGAACGAGATCCAAATAATTACGGCAGCTGCCTTTGTTATCCTCATGCCCTTCATGCTGATCCTATTGTCCTATTCCCACATCATAGCTACCATTTTAAGGATGAAATCAGCCAAAAGCCGACAGAAGGCTTTCTCCACTTGCTCCTCACACCTTGTTGTGGTCTCATTATTCTATGGCACAGCCATTTTCATATACATACGCCCCAAATCCAGTTACTCTCTGAATGTGGACAAACTCCTCTCTCTTTTCTATTCAGTTATTACGCCAATATTGAACCCCATTATCTACAGTCTGAGGAACAAGGACGTAAAGGGAGCTCTTGGGAAAACAGTGTTAAAGTTAATGTCTTTAAAATGATAAATATTTAAGAAAGAGGAACCTCTGTGAAATCCATCCAGTTAAACTCAACAGAAGTGACTGTAAAATAATGGTTATATTTTATCAGAGTAAATGCTGAAGCTGATTTTTTTCTGTTTCATTTTTCATTGTGAGTTTCTTGATGAAGGGGGGGGGAGTCAGGTAACAATTGGCCAAGGAATGGTCTTGAGGCACATGACACACTTTTTTTGGTGAAGTTAATCCAATTTTTCTTTGTATAGTGCCAGTCTGAGACCATCTGGGTGCCACAGGGAAGTTATCATGAACTGTTCAGAAAAAGAGTAGTGTGGAAATGTAATCCATATGTCAATAAACATTGTATATTTCTGCCCACTAGCAGTACCATAAAATGTTGCTTTCCCATTCCTGACAACACTTTATATATCCAAAATATTGTACAATTTAATTTTATTCCTATAATCTCATGCACCCTTTCATTATTATGTTAGCCTTGGCAAACTGAGGGATACATTTCCAAGGAATTCTTAAAAACAAAAGCTCTGTCATTTAAACAAATATGTTTGATATTTTTGGACATGATCTCCCCCTCCCCTTAAACCTTTCAACAATATCAAATATGAATGTGTATCTGCGTATGCATTATCATGCTGTTGAAGGAAAGCTGTGGCGAACTCAAATGAGCAGACATGGGGTGATACGTAAAACTGGAACCAAGACCTTGCAACTGCTTGTTGAGGTGACTAGTACTCAAAAGGGACTGTTGTAAGGTCAGCTGCAATGGGATTCTTTTATAGGCAATCATAGAATTGGGTGCTTAATAATGAATATATGAAGCTGCCCTATACAGAGACAGACCACTGGTTCATTTAGCCCAGTACAGACTGCTCTGACCAGGTCTAACTGAGATCCTTCCAACTGGAAGTACCAGGTGAGGCCTTCGACATGTGAAATATGTGGTCTACAACTATCATGCCAAATCTATTCATTCTTTGAATGGGGAAAAAAAGGATAATTGTAAAAGTTTCAGTGTTTGTGCTGCTTAATTTCCACTCTCTCTTGTTTTATCATTCAGCCTTTTATTTGATCTCCATCTTTGAAGATGATTGCTCACTATTTCCTGTACCCCTGTATTCCTTCAGAACCTGTTGGGATCACTGTTAAAAATATATATACAGAAGAATCTCACTTATACTTTCCACGTTTGAACTGCTTTCCCCCATACACCGGAGATCTGCTGTTTCCCCGCACCATGAATATATAGACCAATGTTGATTTTTTTAAAAAATGTTTCTTTTCTGTTTTTCATGTTGCTTGCAAGTTGTTCATTATGTGTTGTTTTCAGAATGTATGCGCTGGCTTTGTTTTCAGATTTAATGTGATATAATGAGTGAAATGGGTGAGAACCAGCCACTTTTCCCTGATAAAAAAATCAGGAGGGCACACCCAAAAGGGTTATGCTAGTGGCTAGTCTGATCTCATCAGATCTCAGAAGCTAAGCAGGGTCAGTCCTGGTTAGCACTTTGATGGGAGACCACCAAGGAATACCAGGCTCACCATGCAGAAGAAGGCAATAGCAAACCACCTCTGTTAGTCTCTTGTCTTGAAAACCCGATGGGGTCACCATAAGTTGTCTGTGACTTTACACACACACACAGTAATCATGGGGCTGGTGCTCCACAAAACCCAGGTGGAATGGGAGATCCAGTAGGGAGAACTAGATGAGATTAAGAGGAAAAGCTGGCAGGATCCCATTTAATATGATTAAATATGATGCCACTCTTAACTACTATACCACGTTCTCTCTCTCTCTCTCTCTCTCTCTCTCTCTCTCTCTCTCTCTCTCTCTCTCTCTCTCTTACACACACACACACACACACACACACACCTAATAATTTTGGCTCACAGTATTAAAATAGAGCAATAAAAAGACACCAGTGTCACTTAGTAATAACATTAGACAGTCCTTATTTTTTCCGCATATGTGATTCATCACAGTAATCACCTGTCAGAATTATTTTTGCCCTATTGGAGGTGAGGAACCAAGGTTGAAAAGGAGGGGCTTGTCTAAGACTGCTTAGTATGTTTGTGGATGAGATCTGAACTTACAATCTCATGGGATCACTGTTTATTCGATTAGTCCCTGTGCTATCCCGATGATAATCGCTGAGTCCATCACCTGGAATATTTGAAGGGATAAAGCACCCCTTAGCCTGAAAGAAAGAGGAATTATCAAGGGAACATTTTCTTTCTGAACCTCCTGGATGCCATGTGCATACTGTGAGAAGCTGCCCTTAAGAGATTGCTTCTTTGCTGTCCTGGGAGCCCTGGCAAATAGTCAACTTCATCTCACCCTAGTGCCGGCCCTGCTTCATACAGCAGCACACTCTCCTCTGGGATTACACACCCAATTTGCTCTATTGAGCAATTTATTTTCCTCAACTTTTTCCATGTCAATGTGTACACTCACTTGAGGCTAATTCCATCAAAACCCAAGAGACACACAGTCATCTCAGAGATTCTGCTACTCCTTTCAAATGGCGTTGGAGCCCTTGCTTACTTTCTTGAAGAAACTGGAGGATGTGGAACAAAACAAAGATTTAAAGACCAACCAACCCTGTCCTCTATTTTATAATATTGTGTCTTATGAAATAAAGAAGAGGTTTTTTATTAATTGTGTAACTTTTTTTAACAAACGTAATTTTATTTTAACCCCCTTATTGTCATTACTGGTGTTTTTACAACATATGCAAAGGATAAAAATAAAACCAGATACCCTCCAAGTGCCATTTTGATTTCGGCCCATAAGGTAAGCCTGTTCAATTTTACTATGTAGAGAATAAAACACGGTGTTGACATTTTGCTGTCATGGTCCTTTTTCTTTTTTAATGCACTTCAAGAAATGAAAGCTAATCTTAACCATATTGAGTATGACCCAGTCAACTTTTTGGAGCAATGTTGCCTCTTTATCCTCTTTATTTCAGCCCCCGTCACACATTGCATTGGCCCATGTAGGTCCCAGGATCCCTGTCATAGTCTTTTGGATGGTCAAAGGGAAGCCCTCATCTCTTTTTCAATAGCAGAGAAACTGGTTGGATTTCATCTTGTAAATAGTTTGGATTAGAGTACCCCCCTCCCCATTCATCACCCCTTATTACCTTCCTTGCTGCATCCCCCATCCATGCAGACCTAACTAGCCTTGATAGCCTGGGACATACAGGAATGGCCCTATTATGTAGTACATGGTATAAAAACCTATATGTGTAGATGTATCTGTGTAGCAGTAGTTCTCAAATGTAGTAGTCTTCAGGCAGGGATATTACAAAAGTCCTGCTTATTATGGTGGAAGGTATCTCGGAAAGAAGTGGGAAATCAAATTTTACTCCACAATTGCATATCTAGATATAGGAAGCTTTCTGGAAAAGGGAATGGGTCTTATAATTTTTAGTAAAATATTTCACTAGAGGAAAAACTTCCATGTTTAGTTAATATTTCACACAAGGTGATTTTTTTTTATCAAAACAGGGATCCTCAGGTCATGTCAATCCCCACCAAGCAGGCTGCCAGAGTGATGTAGTGGTTAACAGCGGTGGACTCTAATCTAGAGAACCGGGTTGGTTTCCTCACTCCTCCACATGAAGCCAGCTGGGTGACCTTGGGCTAATCACAGTTCTCTTGGAGTTCTCTCAGCCACACCTACCTCACCGGGTGTCTGTTGTGGGGAGAGGAAGGGAAGGAGATTGTAAGCTGGTTTGATTCTTCTTTAAAAGGTAGAGAAAATTGGCATCTAAAAACCAGCTCTTCTTCAAGAGAAATTTCACTAAGGACTAAACTACAGGTTTCATTTTTGGGCGAGTTTGTTTGGGGTTCCCTGGACCTGACATTCTTTCCCTTCAGTCATGCTTCAGCTGTGGAGAAAGACATTTTTAAAGGCCGCAGGAGCTCTATTCAGCTCGGTACTCCAGCGTGAGGGGAGGATAGGCATTTTCCCAAGCTAAAACAGCCCCAGCAGGAAGTCGTTTGCATACTCTATATTGAGTTCTAAAGTGATATAAGGAAAGAAGGTGGGGTCTGGAGAACCCACAACCCACCTTGCCAAAATGTAGCATGTAGTTTAGCCCTAATATTTTTGGAACTGATCTTATCACTGCCTTCTACTAAGTTAGAAGGAGGAAGGAGTCTTTTTTTTTTTTTTTGAGAAAGGGGCCTGTTTAATACCAAAAGATAGCATTAATGTTTGGATCCAGTGAACTTTTCCATTAGAGAAAAAGTGAGGAGGAAGTCCTCTTTGAAGAAGTAGAAGAAGAAGAACAGCAGCAGCAACAACAACAAGAAGAGTTCATTTTTATATGCCAACTTTCTCTACCACTTAAGGGAGACTCAAGCTGGCTTTCAATAACCTTCCCTTCCCCTCCCTGCAACAGACACCCTGTGAGGTAGGTGGGCCTGAGAGAGCTCTAACAGAGCTGTAACTTGCCCAAGGTCACCCAGCTGGCTTCGTGTGTAGGCGTGGGGACACAAATCCAGTTCACCAGATTAGCCTCCGCCACTCATGTGGAGGAGTGGGGAATCCAACCCGGTTCTCCAGATGAGACTCCACTGCTCTTAACCACTACACCACGTTGCCACATAAGACGATATGCTGGGGATCGAAGGACCTGCCTGGACAAAAGCCACGTGTGACGGGACTGTGATGAGGAGGGTAATTGGGTGAGACTGAGCAGAAAAGCTGGTTGGATCCAAGCCTAACATTCACCAAATAAACAAATACATTAACACAAGGGGGTGTCATATGATCCAACCCTCTGTTTACCATTCTACATTTTGTAGCTCTTTCCACTGTGGAGAACCATTCAAATTTGACTTAAATTTCATTCACAATTTTAGGGGAATTTGAACTGTGTGTGAGTGTAAAGTGCCGTCAAGTCGCAGCTGACTTATGGCGACCACATTTTTGGGGTTTTCATAGCAAGAGACTATCAGAGGTCGTTTGCCAGTGCCTTCCTCTGCCCAGCAACCCTGGTATTCATTGGTGGTCTCCCATCCAAATACTAACCAGGGCTGACCCTGCTTAGCTTCTGAGATCTGACGAGATCAGGCTAGCCTGGGCCATCCAGGTCAGGGCTGAATTTGAACTACTCTGGGGTAAATAGTTCTTTTATGCTTTTTGCTTTATTTTTATACTTCAGACCTCTACAACTGGGTCCAAGGGTTCTTTCCACTGAGAAAATTTGTTAGGGTCCCTCTCTTGGAGGAAAGAGCCTTTCCTCCCATGACAGAAGCCTTTTACCAGTAGAATTTTCTATACGAAGCAAACAAGAATAACTGAATCCATATTTCTGTTTTTTTCCCCTTGCTGTGCATGGAATTTGTTCTTTGATAGGAGAAGGGGGGGGCAAGAGAAAAGTGCTAATTTAATTGCATTTTCATATACTTATTTACTGAGGATTGGACTAGATGGCTTGTATGGCTCCTCCCAAAAAACAGTTACTAAAATGCTGTATCCTACCTCTTATAGATGCTGGAAAAGTTGCTTGAAGAACAGAGGAACCGTACCACAGTGACAAAGTTTATTATTCTGGGCTTCCCTAATACTAGGAAAGTAGAAATCTCTCTCTTTGGTCTCTTCCTGGCTATGTACCTTCTTACAGTGATAGGCAACATAATCATAATCATCACAGTTAAGACTGACAGCCACCTTCAAACTCCCATGTACTTCTTTTTAGGGAATCTATCACTGCTGGATATGGGTTATGTATCTTCCACTGTCCCCAAACTGTTGTCCATCCTGTTAACAAATGTGCACACCATTAGCTTTGCTGGGTGCATGTTGCAATCTTACTGCTTCTTCTTCCTGGGGTCAGCTGAATGCTTCCTGCTTGCAGTCATGGCTTACGACCGGTATTTTGCCATATGTTACCCTCTGAGATATTCGACGATCATGAATAAAAGAGTGTGCGTGCTTCTTGTGATTGGTTGCTGGGCAGGGGGCTGCCTGTCCCCTTTCGTAGCTGCCATTGTGGTGGTGAACTTACCCTTTTGTGGACCCAATGTAATCAACCATTTCTTTTGTGACATCCCCCCTCTATTACGTTTGGCTTGCATAGACACATCTCTTACCCAGAAGATTGTATTCCTGCTTTCTGCTTTGGTGATTCTGAGCACATTCCTGTCCACTGTGGTCTCCTACATCTACATCACCATAACCATCCTGAAAATACCATCCTCTCATGGACGTCAAAAAGCTTTCTCCACCTGCGCCTCCCATCTGACAGTTGTCTCTCTATACTATGGGACAGTGATTTTTATGTATGTAAGTCCAACCACCCGCTCTTCCTTTAACATGAACAAAATCATAGCTGTGGTATACAGTGTTGTCACACCGATGCTCAACCCAATGATCTACAGTTTAAGGAACCAGGATATGAAAACCGCCTTGAAAAAAATAATTCTGAAATTGAATGTTACTAGAAAGGAACTTGAGATGTCAAAGAAATTCTATCTGTGATAACATTCAGTCTCAGGTTTTCTATAGATGTGTCATTCAGCCACGGTTCTTCGTAATCTGTGTATTCCTCCAGAATGGAATCAGGTTTGTCAGTGAGAAAATGAGTTTCCCTGAATACAATGAGTCTACCACAACTGATTTTCTATGTAATGTAAAACTGCAAGGAAATGTAAGACATGTCCTAGAGAGAGTGCCCTGTAACCTACTCCTCTGCTAAGAGAAGTCTAAGGCCTTCCTCCAGCCTAAGGAGACTTACTCCACCTTAGACATGATGGGTAGTAGTGTTTGTCTGTCTGTAACATTAGAAAAGAGCAAGAGTCCAGTAGTACTTTAAATGATTTGATTTTGATTGTGCGAATCTGTACGAGATGTCTTTTGAACTATGCCTATTAAAGGTTAATGAGTATGAGCATCTTAAAGACTAACAAAATTTCTGGCAGGGTATGAGCTTTTGTGAGTCACAGCTCACTTTTTCTCGGTATCTGAAGAAGTGAGCAGTGACTCATGAAATCTCATACCCTGCCAGAAATGTTGTTAGCCTTTAAGGTGCTACTGGACTCTTGCACTTTTCTATTACTCCACCTTAAAGGCTCTTCTTCTGATGGGAGAGCTGCTTAAGTTGTAGAAAAGGTCCATGGGCTGGAGGATGGTCCTCTAACTTAAAGAAGGATACAGACAAACAATCTTAGCTCTTAGAGAGTAATGATAAAGGTTTGCCTTGACCTGGATAGTCCAGGCTAGTCTTCTCTTGTCAGATTTTGGGAAATAAGCAAGTTCAACCCTGGTTAGTACTTGGATGAGATACCATAAATACAGCTAACTATATATAAAGACCTTTCATAATGGGTCACATCCCCTCCCCTCCCCAATTTGTGTGGTAGATGCAAACATTATATGGGGCAGTTTGAGATCGGGCAATTAAGGGTACCTTTGTTTTCTTTGTAGTTTTATAGGTAGATTAAAAAATGGACAAAAAGCTAATTGTTACTTCAATGTGAATATTTTGAAACTGAGCCAGCATTTGCAATATGACACTCAGCTTTAGAGCTGCCAAAAATTTTAGCCACTGCTTTGAAAGGGTCGAATGTTGGTGGGGGGGGATTCTCAGTTTCTATCGTAAGGAGCAAGTTTATACATGGATTTTATTTCCTGCTATTAGCCGTGCTCTTATCATTAACAGTTGCAAATGGTAGATTCAAGTGACACACATGTTAAAAAATGAAATGCACTGCAAAGAGCAGCATAATTAATAACACTATACTTTTTATGTACCACTGTAGTGTGGAAGACTGGGAGGGAAAGTGGCACCTCAGGAGCTAAGCAGGGTCACTACTTGGAAGGAAGACAGCCAAGGATGACTCTGCCAAGGAAGGCAATGGCAAACCATCTTTGCTTCTCACTTGCCTGGAAAGCCCCTTGCCGGGGTCGCCATAAATTAGCTGCGACTTGTGGCACTTTACATACACACACACTTCGGAAGACCCAGTTCAATCCAGCTTAACTGTCCCTCCGCCAGATCCTCATAATATATTAGTGAGCAGATCGAATCTTTAAGAAATGAAGGGCTGGATGCAACAAGCATTTCCACAGGTGAGAAAGGGAAGGGGGTTTCCCTTTGACCACCCCAAAAAAGCCAGGGATTGTGAGACCTCCATAGACAAAAACTATGAAGGATGGGGAGTGTAGTAAAGGGAATTGAGTGGGGTTGACTCAAAAAGATGACTGCGTCACATTATACATATGTACATTCAGTTCAGGTACCTTTATTGGTATAACAAACATTTTGCTAAATACAATAAAACACATAGAAAAGCTGCTATAAGGCAGAACGGATTGCAGTCATACCAACAAGAAAGTTAGCCACGGTTTCAATAAGATTAGGGTCCTGATTGTTAAGAAGAGTGAGAATAATTAAATAGTTGGAAAATTTCTCAATCTGAGTCAAGATAGGATTTAAAAATTTAAAACGTAACGTTTGCTAGAAGGGGCACCAGAAGAAAACATGCTGGATAGTTTCAACCTCTTCATTGGAGCAAGGGCACAATCTGTCAGAAAGGGGAACACCAAGATAACGACCAGTTAATAGAGCTGACAGTAATACATTAAATCTGGCTAAGGAAAAAGCCCTGTGTAAAGCTGGAGTATAGAGTTGATGTAAATACAGGGCAATTTCACCAGACTTCGGAAAAATTTCATGATAAAGAGGTGAACAAGTCTTAGTGGCAGCCTCATAAAATAGGTGCATCTCAAAACGAAGTAGATTAGCTCTTATAGTTGAAAAGGGCTCCGATTCAGAAGCCAGAAGAAGGGAGTCTTTGGTAATTACATATGTACATATACATCATGAATCTTACTTAGGATTGTACATGTGGTGGAAGGGAAGAAGCACTGAGCACTGATCTAAATGCAATTTGGTGATCCTGGCCCAGGTTGCCTCCAGACGTCCCCCACCCCCCCACACACACACACATACACGCACACACACACACACACACACACCTGGGTCTATTTGCCATGGAAGCTAAAGTTGTCTGTGGCAGGTATAACTCATCAAAAAAAAAAAAAAAAAAAAAAGCAGGCATTTCAAAACTGGTCACTAGCTTCAGGATAACCATGGCCAGAACACTCCTGCCTCCACAGGGTATTTGCAATGGAAGCTAAGTCTCAGCCATGACTACCAGCTTCAGGATGATGATGGGACTTGCAGTGCTACAAATGAGGGGAACTAGAACATCCTGCCCTATGTTCTTTGGAACACAGGCAGGACAATGCTGCCGCAGTTGTCTTGTTTGTGGGCTTCCTAGAGGCACCTGGTGTGAACAGACTGCTTGACTTGATGGACCTTGGTCTGATCCAGCATGGCATTTCTTATGTTCTTATGTAGCATCAAGCCCCTGACCCATCCCCATGCTATGTGCAATGGAAGCTTTGCAATGGAAACTAAGTCTCAGCCATGTCTGAAATGATTTATCCATTGTTGGTGAGATTCCCAGGCCGGCACTCAGCAGATAGGGTCACAAAATTGTTAAGCGGCGCGAACCCTCAGGTTACAACTCAGGTTGCCAAATTCTGTGCTGTCTCTATGAAGCTTCGTAGACTCCTTCTAGAATGATGCTATTGGTACTGGTTGCACTTTTTTCTACCTCATCCAATTTTATGTAAAGTGTTCTTAAAATTTATATAAATATGGCTCATTTTTTAAAATGCTCTTTTATATTGTTCATGCAAGGTTTATTGTTGTGTAGTTTTTACTGGTCTGATTGTCTGTACCAATGAATATTATTATGTCTCAGCCATGGTTACCAGCTTCAGGATGAGGATGGGACTCTCAGTGCTACAAATGAAGGGAAATAGAACATCCTGCCCCATTTAACATCAAGCCCCTGACCCATCCCCATGCTATTTGCAGTGGAAGCTTGGGTTCTTCATTTGTGGCATACATAACTCATCATAAAATGAAGCTAGGAGTCCTAAAATTGGCTTTAGGATGATGATGGGTCTTGCAGTGCCAAAAATGAAGGGAACTAGGACCTCTTGGCACTGTCTAGCCCCCCAACATCCCTCTGCTATTTTTAGTGGAAGCAAAGGTTTACTCATGCAAAACTAACAAGGGTAATTGTACCTGAACTGGACCCAGAGGAGGGGAAATTAGCTTGTTACAGGGTCTCCAGCCAGATAAGCAACAGATCTTTGGTCAGGGTACACGGAGGTTTTATTCCCGGGCAATGTTCCCAAGAGAAAGAGTAATAGAGACCCACAGATTCAAGCTAAATGAAATATTTATTTACTAGCACTCAGACACACAACTAGAGGCAGACCAAAACCACAAGCTTTTAAAACCACAACTAAAATACAACCACAAGTACAACCAAGAATAAAACCACCTTTTCCCTCCCAATAAACCCACACAGAGACACCTCCACTTTTTTCATTTGCAGCCATTAAGTGATAAGCATCTATTTACTTAACTCTGGACCTAAAGTGGGTAACAGCACAATATAACAGAATCCTCAAACAACATCAACAACCCAGAATTCATGCAGCCACTACTACCACAAAACAAAATTATTTTTGGTGCATAAATATTCTCCTGCCCAGAGTTCTCTTCAATGCACCTTTGACCTCCTTGTTTCTCAAGCTGTAGATTATGGGATTTAACATGGGGGTGATGACCGTGTAGGAGAGAGAGAGGATCTTCTTTGTGTCTGGAGAGTAGGTTGATTTGGGTCTGAAGTAGGTCGAAGTGGCTGTGCCATAAAACAGAGTAACCACAACGAGGTGAGATGAACAAGTGGAGAAAGCTTTGTGCCTGCCCTCTGCTGATGGCATTCTCAGGATGGTAGAGATGATGCGGACATAAGTGAGCAGAATCAAGAGGAAAGGAAGCATGATGAAGAGTACTGTGGCCGTCAGAGCTTCAATTTCAAACATGTGGGTATCAGCGCAGGCCAGTTCTAGTACTGGAGGGCTGTCACAAAAGAAGTGATTGACTATGTTGGGCCCGCAAAACGGCAAGCTGAATATCCACGTGGTCTGGACCGTAGACACAGGGAAACCTGAGAACCATGAAGCACCGGCCAGTTGGAAGCAAGCTCTTCTGCTCATGATGTCAGGGTAGCGTAACGGGTTGCAGATGGCAACGTATCGGTCATATGCCATCGCAGCGAGAAGGCAGCACTCAGCAGCGCCAAAGAAGAAGAAGAAATACATTTGCGTAGCACAACCAGCGTAGGAGATGGCCTTATTCTCTGTCAGGAAGTTCACCAACATCTTTGGGACAATGACCAAATTGAAGCAGATTTCCAAGGAAGACAGGTTCCGGAGGAAGAAGTACATGGGGCTCTGAAGGGCAGAGTCCACTGTTGTGATGAGAATGATGAGGACATTTCCAGTTAGAGTTATGGTGTACACCAGAAGGAAGATGACGAAGAGGGGGGCTTGCAGTTCAGGATGATTGGAAAACCCAACAAGAATGAATTGTGTAACACTGGTCTGATTCTCTTCGGTTTTTTCTGTCCTTCTCATAGTGTCTGGAGGGGTGATAAATGGCTTATTGTACTGGCAATTTTCTGAAGATGTATGTATTTCATCTTGTTTCTACTCTGCCCTCCCCAGCAAAAGCCGGGCTCAGAAGCAACTTGGTTCTACCTTTCTTTATCTGTTCACCTACCATAATTCTGTTAATGCAGGTTACAGTAACCAACCAAGAATAATTTTAGGCATGGACAATGTGGGGAGATGGGAAATATTTAAACATGAATTTTGAGACTTCACTCTTAAACACTTGAGTTTTTTATTGCTTGCCTTTCTCTTCATTGATCAATACTAGAATATTTATCTTTTTCTCATTACTTTTCTCCTTTTACACGAATGAGACAGCAATCCCTTGCAATCCCATACTACACATAAACACAATTAAAATAAAATGTTATGTTAGAGGGGGAGATGGAGATGTTCACTCCCTTGCTAAGAACCTAACTGAAAGGTATTACCTTTTTAAACTTACTGAAGGACAATCCATTCAAATCATAGAATCATAAAATCATAGAGTTGGAAGAGGCCACACAGGCCATCTAGTCCAACCTCTTGCTCAATGCAGGATGAGCCTAAAGCATCCCTGAGAAGAGTTTCTCTATCTGCTACTTGAAGACTGCCAGTGAGAAGGAGCTTATCACCTCCCTAGGCAGCCAATTCCACTGCTGAACAACCCTTACTGTTTAATCCCCCCCCCCCAATAAAGAGAGAGCATGGTATAGTGGTTAACAGCGGTGGTTTGGAGTGGTGAAGTCTGATCTGGAAAACCGGGTTTGATTCCCCAGTCCTCCACATGAGCGGCAGAGGCTAATCTGGTGAACTGGATTTGTTTCCCCACTCCTACACACGAACAGCTGGGTAACCTTGTGCCAGTCATGCTTTCTCAGCCTCACCAACTCACAGGGTGTCTGTTGTGGGGAGGGGAAGGGAAGGCGATTGTAAGCCTGTTTGATTCTGCCTTAAGTGGTAGAGAAAGTCAGCATATAAAAACCAACTTTTCTTCTTCTTCTTCTCCTCCTCCTCCTCCTCCTCCTCCTTCTTTTATATCCAGCCGGTACCTTTCTGCCCATAATTTAAAGCCATGATTGTGAGTCCTATCCTCTACTTCCAACAGGAACAGCTCCCCCTATTATTTTTTGCCATGAAGTCACAGCTGGCTTATGGTGACTCAGTAGAATTTTCAAGGCAAGAGACACACAGAGGTGGTTTGCCATTGTCTGCCTCTGCATCACACCCCTGGAGTTCCATGGAGGTTTCCTATCCAAATACTTTCCAGGATCGAGACTGAGAATGTGTGACGGGCCCAAGGTTATCCAGCAAGTTTCCATGACAGAGTGGGGATTCGAACCTTGGTTTCCAAGATCCTAGTCTGATACCTTAACCACTATGCCAGGCTGGTTCTCTTAATAGCTCCCTACCCTCCTCTAAGTGACAGCCTTTAAAATACTTAGAGAGAGCAATCATGTCCCTCCCTCTACATCCTCTTCTCCAGACATTATGTGTCTTGGTTACATCTTAGGTGGGTACGTTAAATGTGAGTCAATAAAGGATTCATATAACAGAAATGCTCCACTTCTAAATGTATCTTAGAGAGCAAACGTGGTATAATGGTGAAGAGAAGTGGACTCTAATCTGGAGAACTGGGTTTGATTCCCCACTCCTCCACATGAAGCCTGCTGGGTGACCTTGGGCTAGTCACAGTTCTCTCCAAACTCTCTCAGTCCCACCTACCTCACAAGGTGTCTGTTGTGGGGAGAGGAAAGGAAGGCAATTGTAAGCTGCTTTGAGACTCCTTAATGGTAGAGAAAATCGGGGTATAAAAACCAACTCCTCTTCTTCACCTTCTCCTTCATGTCACAATAGATGTTCATCACTATCTGCTTTGGCAACACATGTCTGTTGCCAGCACCTTTCCCAGACTCACTTTGCTAGCACTTCTGCAGTCATGTGGCTTTTCTCAGCTTCCAAAGAATGTCAAGCAAGTATACCAGGCTGTACTAGTTCAGATTGCCGGTTGGGAGTACTCCTTGCTATTTTTTTTTTTTTTAAGAACTAGTACATCAGGGAGAGAGATTAATAGCCTACCTGGCTCAGTGTGGTCCTTGTTTTCTATGTGTGGCATTAAGGGGAGTGATTGCTTTCTTGTTAAACAACAAATGAGACTTCCCACCTGCCAACGTAGGTAGTATTGCCCATTCTTCCCTCCCCTAGAACTGTACCAGATTCCTATATAATTCTGCTGCATGCGCTAACTAGACCATAATCATTTGCTGATATTACATCACATGAACACATGAAGCTGCCTTATACTGAATCAGAGCCTTGGTCCATCCAAGTCAATATTGTCTTCTCAGACCGGCAGCAGCTCTCCAGGGTCTCAGGCAGAGGTATTTCACATCACCTATTTGCCTAGTCCCTTTAACTGGAGATGCCAGGGATTGAACCTGGGACCTTTGGCTTGCCAAGCAGATGCTCAGCCACTGAATCATAGGCCCTCCCCATCTTTTCCTCATTCTTCTTTGTCCACACTAGTATAGATTTCAAGGCTTCCAGAGCCCACACTATGCCTATATACTAAGCCACAGAATGAACATTGTGGTACAGGTAACTTTCCCCCTCAATCTCAATTCCATTTCTGTCCAACATGGCATTTGTCCAAGCAGATTCTCTCATTTCCAGCATAGACTTTTTGGGTGGTCAGAGGAAACCATCTTTCCTTTTTCAGCAGCAGATAAAACTGGTTATAGCCAACCCTTTGTGTTTCTAAATGAATGTTATGTCATATTAATCCAAATGATAACCCCACCCATTTTTAAACTGGTGATCACAAACAGAAGGAAACATACTCATAGAAGAAGAGTTGGTTTTTATATGCTGATTTCCTCTACCTTTTAAGGAAGATCAAACCAGACTACAATCTCCTTCCCTTCCTCTCCCCACAACAGACACCTTGTGAGGTAGCTGAGGCTGAGAACTCTGTGATTAGCCCAAGGTTACCCAGCTGGCTTCATGTGGAGGAGTGGGGAAGCCAATCTTGTTCACCAGATTGGAGTCCACTGCTCATGTGGAGGAGTGGGGAATCAAACCCAGTTCTCCAGATTAGAGTCCACTGCTTGTAACCGCTACACCACGCTGGCTCTTCTACATCATGCTGGCTCATACTGTAGATATCAGAAACTGAGGAGCAATGGCATAGCCTATGCAATCTATATCTCTCCCATTTCATTCTCAGCGTTAAATGGCAGGAGTTTGGTAAAAAAAACAAAAAAAGACCAATAAACGATTCACCAACCTCTGAACACACCGAGGAGCCACTTTGACTGGGAAAGACTTTGCATTGGTGACTCGGTTTAATTATATGATTTACCTTTAGTCACTTTTGGGATTTGACTGTCCTTGCTCACCAATTCCCTGGAGCCATTAACAATCATAGTGAAATAGCTCATTAAGCCTTTTTTTTTCTTCCAGAAAGAACTGAATCAATAATTACATGGCCATCTTGAGATTCAGAGAATTAATGGAAAACTGAAAACACTTCCCTGGGAGGATGCCCCATTGACAAACATGGGTCTTACTTCTTGGTAGACCTGCTTGGGCTTGCTCCATACTTTAGGATATTGAAGCAATGTGGCTATTTTTCCTGTTTTGGTGTTCCATCCATGAGACAAGATTGATGATTCTCTATCATGAAATAAAACATAATTGTTAAGGATTACACTTCTGTAAAGCTCATGTGGCTACTACATCCATTGATTTTTCTAAGACTATTGCTGTGGGGACAATTAAGACATTGGCCTGTTCCTGCCTTTGTATTTCTTTTGCAAAAATGGACATATCATAGAAATCCATAAGTGAATGAGAAATAGCCCCTCTACAAGTTCTCATGGACTTGAGCAGGCTTATTTCTCCTCCTCCACTTTCTCCTTCATTCTAACTTTTCAAGGAAGTATATTTTCCCATTGATCTATGCTACTGCTTCATTCATGTCACATACATCTTTCCCAGCTCCCCTCTTTACTACAGCCCCCAGCTCCCAGTGTTTGTGTCCATAAAGCTCCCAACAAGGCTAGACTACTACAGTGCACTCTATGTAGGTCTCCCCTCAAAGTCAACTCAGAGATTCCAGTTGGCACAGAATGCTACAGCTCGTTTACTATCAGGAACTAGGTGAAGCATGCATATTACTCCCATTTTGCAGTAACTCCACGGGCTGCCTATCAGTTGTGTGTATGTGTGTGTTAAGTGCTGTCAAGCTGCTTCCAACTCATGGTGGCCCTATGATCAATGTCCTCCAAAAGGTCCTCCTATCAGTTACCAGGTTCAATTCAAGGTGTTGGCTCTCACATACAAAGCACTTCATGGCCTTGGACTCTCATATCTGCAGGACTGCCTCTCCCTTTATGCTTTGCCACTACATCTTTGCTCATCTGAGCAGGGCCTTCTGCTGGTGCCACCCTGCAAACGGGCAACATCAACCACTGCCTGTACATGTGCTTTCTCTGCAGTGGCCTCCACCTTATGGAATGGCCTGGCTGATGGGATCAAGAAGACTCCCACTCTCCTGGCATTTCTCAAACAATGCAAAACTGAATTATTCAGATGGGAATTGTTACCCAGGTAATAGGGCTACAGTATTAATGGAATGGTTAAGAAAGTTGCTTTAATAAAGGGATAGGGACTGCAGACTATACTACTGCATACAGCATGTACTGTTGATATGGATATTGCCCTACTTTTTTCTGCATTGTTTAATATTCATGTTAATATGTAGGCTTTGTTTCAGCTCTATTTTAGATTTGTACTTGATTTCAGATTTCTGCAATCCTAATCTGATTACATTGTTTCTTGGATGTCCCATCCTTCTGATTGTATTGATTTTTACTGTGTAATCTTTAATCTGCCTTGGATCTCATTGAGAAAGGCAGTCTATGAATGGCTGGCTGGCTGGCTGGCTGGCTGGCTGGCTGGCTGGCTGGCTGAATGGATGGATGGATGGATGGATGGATGGATGGATGGATACCCACCATAGCCTTTGTGAGTGGTGGAGATAATTAAAGTGTTCTGAAAACTGCTGTTCCAGGATAGTTACAGTCTAATCTTTCTGCTGGATTAAAGAGAGTAGATTTTATTATCCCCTAAATGATATAGAGCTGTAAGTAGAAATTATATATTCAGAAAATGTGCAGCAAACCAATCCTATCAAAACAGTGTGGTATAGTGGTTAAGAGCTGCAGACTCTAATCTGGAGAACTGGGGTTGATTTCCCACTCCTCTACATGAGCAGCAGACTTTAATCTGGAGAACCAGATTAGATTCTCCACATGCAGCCTACTGGGTGACCTTGGCCTAGTCATAGTTCTCTCAGAACTCTCTCAGCCATGCCTACTTTACAAAGTGCCTGTTGTGGGGGGGGGGGTGATTGTAAGCCTTTTTGAAACTCCTTTCGCTAGAGAAAAGCAGTGTATAAAAACCAACTCTTCTTGTTCTTCTTACCTGTTGCAGAAATGAGAAGATTATGTCACAGTGATTGGAAAGAATATGGATGAATATATTTATCTGAGCTTCCTCCACTTAGGATAAATTATAGAAGTCCCATCAGGGAATGTTAGTAAAGTGTTTAAACTACTCTATAATGTATTTCAGCTGGGTAGTATCACATCTGGAAATGTGGTGGAATCTTTGTTATGGAATACCTGAAGATAGAGAGATGTCATTCTTGTTCTTGAGAGATGTCATTCATTTAACTTTTTCAAAATCAAACACACAATATAGAGTTGTTATTCTCAAATTTTGGAGAGGGGTTTGAAAAATATGGAACGAGTCATTGTAGTCCAATGTAGTCCAATGCCATTATTTGGTAAATAAAGCTGCTATTTTGAACAACAATCAAACTGGGTTTTTTTAATTAAACATCCAAAAGGATGCTTCAGCATCAAACTGCAGGTTGAAGTTTTAGACTCTTCAAAATATAACCTAAAAGCAGTGCAACACATTTGAAATATCACAGCAAGTAAAGACTGGTATCTTAAGTCTTCCTCTTAAGAGAATGCCACAAGCATTAGAAGTAGATTGGCCAGGCTCCGCCTCCTCACTTTCAATGTTTAGCAACTAGCATTCCTGTTTCCTTTTTCATAAGAAATTTTCTGTTCTGTATTCTTCCTTTCAAAAACCAAAAGCAATGAACATAACAATCGAAGCAGTACTATTATTTTACTGCTTACAGCAGAAAGCCCAAAGAGATCTCCTCCTGTGTGCTGATCCATTAACCTCTCTCCTGAAGTACTGTCAAACTATCTGGGTGAGATCTATACAGAGTTTTAGCTTCTTCTTGCCCAATTATCCTTTTTAACTATCACTCCAGATTCAAGGTCTTTCTTTGGAACACTTCCAGCAGATGTTTGCAAAAACCATGTGACATTCAGGATCATGTACAAAAACATTTATTTTTAAGGATATTTCTCAATTGCTTATTATGTTACTTGATTTTCTGTTGTAATTGGGTGTTGGTAGAGCAATCACTGTATTATTATGCAGTGATTCCAGGAATTTGTATAAGGACAAATATTTATAACATTATGGGAAATATAAATAAGCAGCTGGATGGACATTATTGCTTGTTTGCATGAGTTGTAAGCTATCATATGCCACTCACTACTAAAGGAGAACTTGAGTATATTGTATTCAGTGGGTCAATGCCATAGATAGTGAAATGCTATAAAACATTTTAAATTAAAAAAGAATGTGGTTGGAGCCAGTCAGTTATTTCACTCAATCTTGCCCATTGCCGCTCTTTAGCACAGTTTCCCTCCCATGTTCCTTTTACCGATGTACTCTCCATGATCTCCAGAATATATATTTTTTTAGATCAAAGGAGACCACCCATCTCTTTCATTCACCAGTGGAAAACCTAGTTGGATCAAACTCTCTTCCTTTAATTTTAGGGCTTTGAGATTTGAAAGCTCTTGGACCCCCCAATCCATTTTCTTTTCTTACTCAGCAGCCGATTCAAGGCACCCCTCACCTCCTTGTTACGCAAGCTATAGATAAGAGGGTTCAGCATGGGTGTGAAAACAGTGTAGGAGAGGGAGAGCAGCTGTCTGGTTCCTGGGGAATAGCTTGATTTAGGCTGAAAGTGAGTCAGACTGGTTGAGCCATAGAACAGAGTTGCTACAATGATATGTGAAGAGCAAGTGGAAAAGGCTTTCCATCTTCCATCAGCAGAAGGCATTCTGAATATGGTATTGATAATATGAGTATAAGACACCAGAAGTAGCAAGAAAGGACACAGTATAATTATTATCGTGCCTATAAGAGAATATAGTTCAAAGTTGGAAGTGTCTCCACAGACCAGGTGTAGAATTGGTGGAGCATCACAGAAGAAATGGGGGACTGTATGGGACCCACAGAATGGGAAACTAAACAGCCACGTAACCTGCAATGTTCCGACAGGGAATCCTGAGGTCCACACTGCTATCACCAGAAGCAAACAGAATTTCCTGTTCATTATGACAGCGTACCTTAGTGGATTACATATGGCTACAAAGCGGTCATAAGCCATGACTATGAATAGGAAACACTCCATGGTAACAAAGTAGACAACACCAAAAATCTGTGCCCTGCATCCTGACCAAGAGATGGTCTTTTTCTCTGCAAGAAGGTTCACAAGCATCTTTGGAACAATCAGTGTTATGAAGCCAACTTCGGCAAAGGCTAGATTTTGGAGAAAGAAGTACATAGGGCTGTGTAAGGTAGAGTCCATTCTAGTTATTAAGATGATGAAGGTGTTTCCCATCAGAGTCACCATGTAGATAAGAAGGAACACAACAAAGAGGAGAATCTGGAGCCGGCCTAGGTTCGAAAACCCCAAAAGGCTGAATTCATTTATCCCAGTCTGATTTGACCAGACCATTGTTTATGTCCAGATTAACAATGGCTTTTGTTTATTTAGAAAATGTCTATTCCACCTCTCCAGAGGACCTGCTTGGGGCAGATTTTATCAATCTTCCCTTTGGTGAAAGAGGCAGGGGCCCCCTTCTTTGACCACCTAAAGGACTGTGCCAGGAATTGTGGGATCTGTAAGGACAAAAGCCATTTGTGATGGGGGACACTGTGAAGACGGAAGGAGCAGTGAAGAGAGCAGAATCCAAGCCCAACTTTACAGAATCCAAGCCCAACTTTACAATCATGGCCAACACCAGTAACAATTTCCTTTTCTCATCATTGTGTGTCTCCCTTAAGTTAGTCCAGGGGACATTCTTGGTATTCGCCAAAACAGCACTTCATTGTTGATTTCTGAGCAAAAATTAGTACAAAAGCATTATCCTTCATTACTGCTTCAAAATTTTCTTTTATCTCAGTTCATGATGTCATCATTGAATATTCATAGGATCATCAAAAAAGTCCTGGAAAAAAACACATAGCTGGTCAAAATTCATCCAGGTGACATTTCAGAAGAAAATCAGCAATCTTCGTATAACATATTTGAGAGTTCTGCTGTATTTAATAGTATTTCTCAGCACTTCAGGAGTAGGCATCTGCCTTCTACAAATCCACATAGAAACATTTTTTGTCAGGATCATTGAGATGCCAGGCATATAAGCAGAGTTTGTCTACTGGTGGTCAAACACCCCCACTTTCAGGATCATATTACAAATGCAACTGGCACTGAGGTTTGGGGGCATATCTCCTTGTTATTATTATTTTAATTGTTCATCATGGCTAAAAATAATATACAAATTGAGTCAGGGAGCAGAGCTTTGTTAGGCAGTGATATTGTATAGCTGTGTTTTGCCTCTGAAGCCCTAAAGTTTCCTGGGATTTCCAAAGAGCAGTTTCAAGCAGTGTGTATAGTTATCTTTGAACTTGTATAGCTGTATGTGGTTGATAATCTGGATTATCCAGAGATAATCTGAAATCAGGAGAGCAATTGCAATCAATATGAACATTACAGTCCAGGGAAGTTTTTATTTCAAACCAAGTAATAATGAATCATGTCAGCACTAATTTCCCCCATTCTATTCTTGCTGTGCTGTTCGCCAGAATTCTGCTTGATCTGCTTGATCTGTAATTTCAAAAATCAGCTTCAGAATGTATGCATATGCAGTTTACCTTAGCTTTAAATTCCTGTAGTTAATTTACATTTTTCCATTGTAGTCATGATGCACAGTAATGTTCATAAACAGTGATAAAATGCAATGAAAATAATCAATACTTGGTGGGGTTTTTGCAAAGGCAAAACTCAGAATACTTGGTGGAAATAGATTTCAAAAGTATGACATGTTTAAAATGGATCAGTTGCACTTTAGGAAAAAAAATAGGCTGTCTGAATTTCAAAACCCATGGGAAATTTTGGATGCAGGGGATTTTAAAGCTTCCTTAAAGAAGATTTGAGCAATACAGTACAGCCGCTCATTTATAGTAAATGATATTAAATGATCCTCCTACAAATATCTCCCACTATTGTGTTTAGACAAAAATATGATGCCAAATGGGTGAGATATAAAATCGTTGCTTCAGTTTTACAAAGCAAATCATAAAACTACTAATCACTAGTTGAAGTCATTAATATTCTTTTTCTCACAAATACAAAGCTACTTCCAGGTTGCAGAATGATGTTTGTACCTTATCTCAATCTTCTGCTTTGGAAACTCTTATCTCCTAAATCATATTTCTTCTATAAAGTCAAACAGCTTTGGATTTGTTACCTGGCTTGATCATGGGCAATGGCTCCACAGCGATGTCCAATGACAGCTACTTTTGGAATACTATCTGTGACTCTCTATTTATTACTTCTCTTCACCCATGAAAATCTGAAAGAACATCTCCCTGGGATCTTAACTACTGGAAGCTAATTGCTATGAGAAAAACAAGGACGGCATATCAGAAGAGCATTATCAGCAGTTGATAGGCAGAGGTCAGAACATCCCAGATAGTTAATAATTCCCAGTGCAGACCTCCCTGGCTTCCTTGACTGTTGGAGCAGATGCTTATTTGCCATATAATGAATGAAGCTTAATATAGTAGGCAGTTTCGCAATATTACTTTTTGGTGTGAAGCACAGCGTATGGCTCATTTGTAATGTATGTCCTGTATGATATTGTATTAGCTCCATTGTAGATTACTCAGGTATAAAAAATTGGGTCTGTATAATGGATGAGCAACTTGATTATGACCAATCTTGTTTTGCAAAGGCTTAAAACCTAGCAGAAGACATATGAACCTATAAGTGATTAAAAGCGTAGGTGACTATAAATACAACCCACAGTTGTTGTGGACTACAGCTTAAAGTTTCTATGTTTCTATATGAATTTTTTTCTGCATGCAGGATGCATGATCCACAACATAGCCTTTTTAGGATGGTCATAATACTGTTGAATTTACCTCTCTGTCTTACTCATAAGGAACTTTACCTTTCCTTTTCACCAGCAGAAAATATACCTCTCTATCTTGCTTCATGTTAATGGCCTGATTTTACTGGCAGAACAGAGTGGGCTCTGTAACTCCTGAAAAAGTGTTCTACATTGTATTTTCAGGAGAAATTAATTAATTCTCAATCACACAAAGACAAAGATAATGGCATTTGTCCATAACCCTCCCCAATATTAAATGGTGTGCATGGCTACCCAGTTGTCTAAGTGGTTTCCTTGGAACCACTAGGGGATGTGAAGCAGTTAGTCAATAGCTCTCTAGATCATCGGAAGGGCACAAATAAGGTAAGTCATCCCCACAAAAATTTGTTGGAGTGAAAGCAGGTGACATGGGCACTAGGCAGAGCCTGTAAAAGATGACGTAGATGGAGTACTAGGAGCGCTGGCCCTCGTTTTCATGTTCGTTTTCCCAAGGGAACACTCTAATAGACCAGCTGGTGGCATGATAGATATCCAGAGAGAACCCCTCCAGGAGTTGGGAGGGTAGATATCCAGAGAATGACCCCTCCAGGAGTTTGGTGTAATCAAGATAACAGTACACCACCAGTCAGGGATGTGGGACAGCCACTTGGTGTCTCAGCATCTCAGAGGGCTAAAGTGGAATGGTGCTCGCAGGTCATTGGGGTGTTCTGCAACAACAAGTATAAAACATCAGACAATATGTTTCAAGAATGGATTCATCAAAGATTAAGCTGATGTTTCAGGTCCTTTAGGAGACATCTACAAGCAGCAGAAAAAACCCAAATCTTGAACACCGCAGTTAAGTCCACATAACCCATGTGTGAGAAGGCAATAAGTCCTGATTTTTCACATCACTTTCAAAAGTATGATGTACATCTATTTTGGTGGTGGAAAGTGACAACAACTCACAGCTGATTTATGACAACCCCAAAGGATCCTCAAGGCTAGAGACAAAAAGAGGTTGTTTGCCATTGCCTCTGTGTAACAAACCTGGACTCCCTTGGTGGTCTGCCATCCAGGGCTGACCCTGTTTAGTTTCCAACAAGATCAGGTTATCTCAGGCCTCCTGCTTGGGCCACAGCTAATCTTATACTATAATATAACTAACTACCACTTCCTTCTTTAGGAATTTTCAGCTCAACATTCCCCACCTATGCAAAGTGGTGAACATAACAGTCGAAGAAACACCACTCACCTAAAGACCCAAAGAGGAAAGCTCGTGTCCTATTCTCTTCCCTTGGGAAAACGAACATGAAAACGACCATTACCGCATTCATTGCAGGACACTTGTGTTTTTTAAAAAATACCTCTCATATTATCTTCTACAGAAATGTTTGTAATTTCTCCAGTGGCCACAAAAGAACATTTGTTGTAATATTTAGTTGTTTCTTGTAGTACCATTCCTTTTTTATTCAACCTTTTTTTTAAAATCTGAATAAACCCGTATATCCCCCATCAATTCATTTTTCTGCTCAGCAGCCGACTGAGTGCACCTTTCATCTCTTTGTTCCGTAAGCTATAGATAACTGGGTTTAACATGGGAGTGAAAACAGTATAGGAGAGAGAAAGCAGTTGTTTGATCTCTGGAGTATAATTCGACCTGGGTCGAAAGTAAATCGAACTAGCTGTGCCATAAAACAGGGTGACGACCATGATGTGTGAAGAGCATGTGGAGAAGGCTTTCTGCCGCCCTTCAGTAGAAGGCATCCTTAAAATTGTGCTGATAATACGGACATAAGAGATCAGAATCAATGTGAAGGGTGCCAATATTATGGTAAAGGTGCCTATGATAGAAAATTGCTCAAATTTAGAAGTGTCCCCACAGGCTAACTCTAGAAGTGGTGGAGTATCGCAGAAGAAATGGAGAATGACATTGGACCCACAGAATGGAAAACTAAAAAGCCATGCGCTCTGTATTGTCCCAACTGGAAAACCGGAGGCACATGCAGCCAACACCATCATCCTGCAAAAGTTCTTGTTCATTACAGCGGGATACCTCAGAGGGTTGCATATGGCAACAAAGCGGTCATACGCCATGGCTATTAAAAGGAAGCATTCGATAGTCCCAAAGAAGAAGAAAAAGTAGGTTTGTGCTCTGCATCCCAACAAAGAGATGGTCTTTTTCTCCGAAAGGAGGTCCACAAGCATCTTTGGGACAGTAGACGATATGAAGCCAACTTCTGCAAAGGACAGGTTTCGGAGGAAGAAGTACATAGGGCTGTGCAGAGCAGGGTCCATTTTCGTTAACAAGATGATGAGGGTGTTCCCTGTCAGAGTTGCCAGGTAGGCAACAAGAAATACACCAAAAAGGAGAAGCTGGAGTTGTCCTAGATTTGAGAAGCCCAAAAGAATAAACTCACTGACCACAGTCTGATTAGATCCAGCCATTCTTTATATCTAGGACTAAGTATTTAAAATACAGTCTTGGAAATAACACACAAACCACCACCATCAGTAATTACAGATTATGTTCAAGTGCAAAATTCTTTCCCCGTAGATGTTGGTTTTTGTTTTTTAATTGGGTGCAGAAAAAAAATTGTAGTTATCTGCTTAGCTGTGTTGGTAGTTTGAGGGAAAACACATAGACATCTTTCTTTCTTTATTGCTACTCTAAAATATTCCTTTTATTCTGTTTTTCATGTTGTCAGGCAAAAACCTCTAGACCACAAGTAAATTCGACAACAACAAATGAATTTTGGGTCAATCTGAAAGAGAAAAGAAATCGCTGTTAACAAACCTTCAAACTACCCATTTTACAAGTATAGTCCTGTTGGTTTTAAAGTTATCCTTTCAAAAAACACAACACCTCAATTGTTTACAGTCCTAGTACAGGGAAACTAGCATCTGCTACTCAAATGTATCAAAATTTGTTATTTTGTATTGCCTTTTTTCTTGAAATGGTTCACAAAAATAATTCTTGAAGTGATTCACAAAAATAGAATACAAGAATACTTGCTGCACTTGGTATAGCTTTGCAGCATGTGAATCTGGGTTATCTTCATAATCCACACATTTGATAACAGCCCCATAAAATCTTGTGGCTCAAATTGACCTGGACCAACATTAATTTATTAAAACCATTCAGAGCCCACCTTTCTTCAGAAGAACTCAAGGCAGCTTACAAGAACAAACTTTACAGAATCCACAAAACAGTAAAAAAAAAAAAAAAAGGAAAAGGAAAACACATCCACATACCCAATAATAACCATTAACAATCCTAGGAAATACAACAGATCCACACCCTTTCTTGTGTATGCGCAAGAATTGAGTTCTTACCTCCTCTGTCAGATTGTTCCACAGTGAAGGTGCCATAACAGAAGAGGCATGGGCTCTGACAGAAAGAGTGGACAACTTGGAAGGAGAAACAGAGAGTAGAAGTCAGGCAGATGAGCCCAGCTGGTGTACAGGTTCTTAGAGAAAGACTGAAAGCCTTCAGACATGTGGCTCTCAGGTTGAGAAGGTAAGGATGAGCACCATATATTGACCTCAGAAACAAATAGCAATGAATTCGTCTTTTTATCAACACAAGTGTCTGTGTCTTGACACCTTCAACAACAAAGGGACAACTGCAGTGTTACTGAAGCTTCCAATTTACATTTAAGGGCAGTTCCACATATAGTTAGAAGAATGAGGAGTTCCAGACATTTTTTTAAAATGTATTGATAAATGTGTAAACTGATGAGGTCATTGTAATAAGCAAGTCATTGGCAGACTACATTGTTGTTCTCTTATGCTCTTATGAGCAGCACTGAACAGGTAGCTCTTTTGAGGAAAGATATCTGAATTGGAAGCTCTAATTACTAAGCATACCTATTATATAAAATGTAAGAGCTTCAGAGGGTTTTTTTTTTTGGGGGGGGGCTGGCTCAGAAATTGGCAGTGACTCCAAGAAGATGCCTGTTGCAAGCTACCTTTGAAGCAACTATTGTATCTTCATATCTCCCATGGGAAAACTGACAGAGCAGCATCCTTGAATTTTAATGACTCCGTCTGGAAGTTAATTAGCCAGGTTATAACAAACAAAACAAAACATTAGATGCAAAGAACAGCACTACTAACATCTGATTAGTTTAATGATCATTTGGTCCCACAAAATACATCTTATCTACTAGCACCTGGTTAGTAGTGACCAGAGAACACCTCTGTCCTACGAATTATTCCTGCTGTGATCCAAACATGGGATCCTCCTTTATTTTTTAAATTTAAGAATCTGAGTACCAAGATTGCTGGGGGTAAAGTGTAGATGACTGGGGAAGGCAATGGCAAACCATCCCGTAAACACAGTCTGCCTAGTAAGCCTTGGGATGTGACGTTACTCCATGGGTCAGTAATGACCCGGTGCGTGCGCAGGGGACTATCTTTACCTTTATGGAAAAGACATGGTAAACCAAGGGCGAAAACGCATGGTTGCTTTATCCTCCTTTAATCCCTGGTTTAGCCAGGATCGAACGCACATTAGGTGAAACACATGTGTTCGATCCTGGCTGAAACAGGGATTAAAGGAGGATAAAGCGACCATGCGTATTCGCCCCAAGACAGCTGTGGAGTATTATAGCTGTGCTTTCCCCTGGAACATATTACTCTGTCTTGTGCATTTTATTGCTGTACACATGATGTGTAACAATGTTCACTGAGGATCACTGACACAGAATGTGTTTGGGTTGTCTAGAATATAACTTGGTAATGGCCTAGCTTTCTTGAGGAAGGCCTTAAGACTTGCATGGCTACAAACAGTGACCAACAACTACTCAGTAGCTGTATGAGTATCCTTTAATAGTTGTGGAACCACAAGCTGACATTTTTTAACCCTCAAACATATTTCAGCTCAGATTTCCATCCAAATGGCAACTATGATTGACTGGTTCTGTGCTATCAAATGTTACCCTCTTTCCCCCATGAACTCTAGGTGGCACATAAGACCCCCTTTTCTATGCCAACAACAGCCCTGAAAGTTTGGCTGAAAGATAATGGCTAGCCCAAGACTATTTTGCAAGTTTTGTGAGTAGGTTTAGATTTGAACCTAGGTCTCCTTGGTTCTGGTTTGATACTCTACTTTCTATGCCACATTATGTTGTGAATAAGACTCAATTTTGATTAGGATTTGGGGACCATAACAAAGATCTTCTGGTTGAGTCCTTCCACATTCCTTAGATAAGCGAAGAGTCAGCATGGTGTAGTTGTTAAGAGCGGTGGACTCTATTCTGGAGAACCAGGTTTGATTCCTCACTCCTCCACATGAGCGGCAGACTCTAATCGGGTGAACTGGGTTGGTTTCCCCACTCCTACACATGAAGTCAGCTGGGCGACCTTGGGCTAGTCACAGTTCTCTTCAAGGTCTCTCTGCCTCATGTACCTTACAAGGTGTCTGTTGTGGAAAGTGAAGGCAATTGTAAGCCAGTTTGATTCTCCTTAAAAGGTAACGAAAATTGGCATATAAAAGCCAACTCTTCTTCTCAAAACTGACAGCATTCATGGTATTACCAGGTGGATCTAGCCAACTTTTCCCTTTTTCTTTATGGTGGTCATTGCAAAAGTGTTTGGGAATAATACTCTAAATAATCACTGAAAGAAGAGAACCCACAGGTTTTGTATACTCATGATATCTATGAGAAAGATGAGAATTGGAATTTCTCAAAAGCTCAGTGTTTCAATTATCTTTGGCCCTTGTCCCCAGCACCTCCACAAATGAAGACAGGTAATATTATGTTAGGGATTAACTAGTTTATGTAAAAGGCTGATCTATTTCATAAAATGATGAATGGATTTTAGGGTGGAATGCACTAGGCGGCCTAGCAGCTAACATCATTTGGGCACTTTGCCCTGGGTTCAAACTTGGACAACAATTTTATTGGTGATGTTTATCCTTGTCTGCACATAAAGTGGGTTGAGCGAAGACAAATTCATCTTTCTCCCCAAAGTACCAAACTGACACCTAAGGTTTTGGTTGAGCTTGCTCAGCACCAAGGACATTTGCTCCCCCCACCCCCATCAAAAAAAACAAATAATAGGCTGCTGCAGTAACAGTAGGGTTGCCAGCTCCAGGTTGGGGATAACCTGGAGATTTTGGTGGTGGAGCCTGAGGAGTGTGGGGTGTGGGGAGGGGAGTGACTTTAATGCCGTAGAGACCAATTGCCAAAGCGGCCATTTTCTTCAGGTGAACTGATCTCTATCGGCTGGAGATCAGTTGTAATAGCAGGAGATCTCCAACTCGCACCTGGAGGTTGGCAACCTTACCCATCAGCAAGACACTGGGGCACCTCCCAAGACTGCCACTTGATGTGGCAGACCCTGACACCTATGGTGGAGTGGCAGGTGGTGGGGGCAACAGGGATGGTTAGGGACCTTCCCCCTTTGGCACCTTATGTTGGTGCAGGGCACTCACCGTACCCAGACTTGCTTAGGTTTAGCAAGACTGAGGTAGTGGGTACCCTCTAACCATACTGTGGGACAGAAGCTTGCACTCCATTGTCATGATAGATTAAAGAAAGAGATAATGTAGACGTTGAAAGCAGGCAACTCTCAACCCTGTTTGCTCTACTAAGAAACAAAGGTATTCCCTAATGGTACAGGGGCCACTTGGGATTAATGCAACAAAACTCTGTTCTTTAAAACACCACAGACAAAGTTCTAATTGAAAATTAGAACGAGAGTGCAGGCTCACACAGTATGGCTTTTGCTTAGTTCCTGCTGAACGTAGCAGTCAAGCTACCAACAAGCTAAACACAGAAGTTTAGATGGAAGCAAGAAATTAATTTTCCTCAATCAAACAACAGTTCAATGCTTATGACACATTTCAGTAATATCTTGTTTTGGTTTTGATGCCCCACTCCTCCACATGAGCGGCAAATTCTAATCTTGAGAACTGGGTTGGTTTCCCCACTCCTACACATGAAGACAGCTGGGTGACCTTGGGCTAGTCACAGTTCTCTCTGAACTCTCTCAGCCCTACCTGCCTCAGCCCTACCTGTTGTGGGGAGAGGAAGGGAGGGAGATTTGATTCTCCCTAAAAAGGGAGAGAAAGTCGGCATATAAAAACCAACTCCTTTTCTTCTCCTCCTTCTCCTGCCCCTTATGTCTGTAAGGCTTTTTCCTGAGAGATGCTGGTTGTTTCTCTGCTCGTCTTCAGCTCTGCTATCATTGGGATGGCACCATACTCCAAGATAGCTAATTATTGCCCTCAATGTCCTCTTCTTGTGTCCACCCCCTCTTCTCTTTTATTTCTTAGGCTCTTGTGTGTTTGGGGTGTGTGATTCTGTTTCTGTATGTGTGTCTGTTTGAATCTGATCCTTCAATAAATTCTCTTAAAATTACAAAACGTTTCCTCATTATTAAGGGAATTTGGCTGGTGTGCTCATTCCTATAAAAATTGGATAAAAGATCTCGTACTCCTCCCTCTTGCTAAGCGTAGTCTCTAAACTAATCTCCCCCCCCCTCCATTTTAAGGCTGGGGTAACAGGGCAGTCTTCAAACAAGGGGAGATTACAACAGGAGATTGCTGAAGTTGAGCTTTAAAAAAAAACAAATTCAAACAAATGGACTGAACATGGAAACAGGAGTTATCTCAGTAAAGATGCTAATTTTATGCCTATAAGCATTTCTCCCCTTCCCTCATCAAGCTGATTAGATTCTGCATTGTACCTTTTCATCCTGTTTCCTTTCTTTGCCACATTGTACCTTTTTCATCCTGGTTCTTTCCTTTGGAGAGGGGCAGTGGCTCAGTGGCAGAGCATCTGCTTGGCATGCAGAAGGTCCCAGGCTCAATCCCCAGCATCTCCAGTTAATGAGACTAGGCAAGTAGGTGATGTGAAAGACCTCTACCTGAGACCCTGGAGAGCCGCTGCCAGTCTCAGTAGATAATACTGACTTTGATGGACCAAGGGTCTGATTCAGTATAAGGCAGCTTCATCATGTGTTCAACACCCCTCCCACCTTCTGACTGGGAAATAAGGACTCAGGAATGTCAATTCCTAATTGTATCTGATGAAGGGAGCTTTGACACTCATAATCTTATACCTATAATGTGCTACTGGATTTAAATCTAGCCCTGGAGGAAATGGCAGCTTTGGAGGCCAAAATAGTACCACCTATCTTCCGCTTTAAACTAGTTGAATGAGACAGTGCTAGTAAGAAATAGCCATTACTTTAGCACCTGCCAATTGCTAAATGCTGTTTTTTTTGTGACGGTATCTACAAGGTTCTCTCTAAGCAGAGGCAAACCATCATTAATAATGTTAAATGAAAAACTGTGAAGCACATTGCTCTTAAGGAGCCCTGTGGCCCACAGTGGTAAGCTGCAGTTCTGTGTTCCAAGCTCTGCTCACGACCTCCGTTTGATCCTGGCTTGCTGGGGGTAAAGTGTAGATGACTGGGGAAGGCAGTGGCAAACCACCCAGTAAACATAGTCTGCCTAGTACTGCCTAGTAAACATTGTGATGCGACATCAACCCATGGGTCAGTAATGACCCGGTGCCTGCATAGAGGACTACCTTTACCTTTACCTTTACATCGTTATTGCAAAATACCAAATCAACTGCAAATAAATACCTCCAGGATAAAAGTATGTACAAATTTGCTTGTGCTATGCTAGCTTTTGTTGAGCTGCTTTCAAATTCCAGATCATTGGCCCACTGTGAATGAAATCATCTTCTAAATAGTTTCCTTAGCGCTGTCTTCACCTCTTTGTTTTTCAGGCTATATATGATGGGGTTTAACATAGGGGTTAGGATGCTATACTGAATGGACACCAGCTTGTCCAGAGTGTCTGAGTACCCTGAGGCAGGTCGCATGTACCTAATGAAAGCTGTCCCGCAAAAAAGAAGGACCACCGTGAGGTGGGAAGCACAAGTCGAGAAGGCCTTTTGCCTCCCTTCTGAAGAGCTGATCTTGAGAATGGCTCCAATGATGTGAACATAGGAAGCTACAATGAGGAGGAGGGAGGCAAACCCCAATGTCATGCTGAAGGTGAGAATCACCATTTCGTTGGCGAAGGTGCTAGTGCAAGACAGCTGCAGGAGCAAAGGCAACTCGCAGCTGAAATGGTTAATGTTGCTGGGACCGCAGAAATGCAAGTCAGTTAAAAAGAGAGTGTTGACCAGAGAATCCAAGAAACCAGATACCCAGGCTCCCACTACCATCTGGACACACACACGGGGGCTGATGACAGTGCTGTACCTCAATGGGTTGCATATGGCAGCATAACGGTCATACGCCATTGCCGAGAGTAGGAAAATCTCTGTTCCAACCATGAAAATAAAAAAGAAGATCTGAGCAATGCAGCCACTGAGAGAAATGGTCTTCTTTGTTGCCAGGAGGCTCTCAAGCATCTTGGGAACCGTGACAGAGGAATAGCAAATGTCGATGAAGGATAAGTTACTAAGGAAGAAATACATTGGGGTGTGTAGTTGAGGATCGGTCTTTATCACCAGCATGATAAGCACGTTCCCTAGCAGGGTTATGAGGTAAATAGGCAAGAATATCAGGAAGAGGAACACTTGGACTGTTGCGTCATCAGAAATCCCCAAAAGAACAAATTCGTCTACAGTGGTCTGGTTTTCCATTGTATTATTTTTCATAGCAGGCCTATAGTTGGGAAAGAAATGTAACAAAAATCATACACTGAATTAAGGGAAACAGTGCTAAACAAATAAACTACACATTGGCTATAACAGTCCAAGGTACATGAATAAAAGTTCACAGGCTTTCAGAGCTGGCCTGAACAGCAGTATGTTGTTGAGCTCCACAAATTACTTGCCACAGTTCATGTCCTCTTAATCGGATGCTATCTCTTGGTAATAATTAAAAAGACACTGATCTATAAGCAAATTGTACAAGTCCATGAGTTGCAGACAGGGTAAACCTGTAACAAATACTAGGCTGGAGCCAAACTAAATGTTTCATTAATAGAAAGCTGTCAATAGATAGGTGTCCATCCTGCCAATGGAACAGAACTTTTCTTCCTTCCCCCTCCCAGAATATGATGTAACTAGTTTGCTCTACCCCCTCCCCTCCATGAAAAAATCAGCAAAAGCATACACAAGATAAACCTCATCTTGAGGAGCCTCTCTTTTTGGAATTCAGCTGCAACTCTAGACCAATCCCAGAGAAGCAAAAAGCAGGGAATAAATTTACAAATATACTCGTTATACACAATATTGGCTACACAAAGCAATACAATCACTTATAATGGAGGATCTCACCCTCTTGGGCAATCTTCATATATAAACATAGCTAACAGGCAAAAATTCCCCTTACCTACACGAAGTCTGCCTCTGCCTCCTTTTTTGGTATCAGCATAACTGTTGTGTTGTGTTGTTCATCATATTGATGAGCTTTTCCTTGTTTTTCAACAATGTGATTCTTCCTGAGAATGAATAAACCTGTAGTATAAGGATGAGTTCTGACTCTCACATGTCCATGTCCAGAGTTACACAAGATGTGTTCTTACCAGTGAGAGTGCTGAGGCAATAAGGAATCCTCAAAAAAAACATGTTTTTAAAATGAGCTAGATCATATAAGAAAGATTATGTAATCTCGAAATGGGGATTCACATCCCCGAGGGTTACTTATAGGAACAAATAAAAAGCCAAGCATTTGGGGAATATCTTAATGATTTTGAGATGCCATACTTGGTGATATAGAGTATAGAATTTCCCAGAGAAGCCAACTTGCCCCACTGTTCCGAAGGGGACAACATAGCAACCATGGTGATATGACCCATTCTAAAGATGTTCTTTTCTTCCTATATCTCAGAGCCCATGAAGGTAATGATGTTGCTATTTCATGCTAATTAACACCAAAGTCTGATACAAGAACTAGAATATTTATTAAGGGTCATTGTCAGGATCAGGCGTCTGGCCCTAGCATCCCATAAGTAAACTCATCCAGACAGGTAGCTCTGAAGCAGTAACACTTTATTAGGAGCAAATAGACAGATTAAAGAGACTGACTGCTAGAAGCAGATAAGGCTACGAATGGCGGATCTCAGGCAGGTTACATGTTTAAAAGCATTACAGGCTGAGAAAGAAAGCATAACTCACAACTCTGAGATAGGAAGCTTCCCAGGAAGGGAAGACATAACATGGCAGCAGCTGTGAATAAAACTGTACACAGTGATAGAGGAATGGGAAACCAGAACTTGGTGAAGACCACTTGGTGTGTGACCAAACACTGGCCTACACAGAGCAAAATCCTGTACTCATGTCAAGAGCATACAGCCCCTGTCAGACTTGACAGCAAGTCCTGACAGTCATCATGGGAAAGCTCTCAAAAGCAGCCTCCATATTGTGAATCTCCTTTTCTTAACTCAGGTGATGGAGAGTGCCCTCAGGTTGCAGCTGACTTATGGTGACCCAGTAGAGTTTTCAAGGCAAGAGAGAAACAGAGGTGGCTTGCCATTGCCTGCGTAGCAACCCTGGACTTCCTTGGTAGTCACCCCCATCCAAGTAGTTACCAGGTTTGACTCTGTTTAGCTTTAGAGATCTGAAAAGATAGGGCCATTCTGGGCCATCCAAGTCAGGGCTTCTTAACTTAAAGAGGTACTCATATTCACCACATGAATTATGACCATACATTGAGACCCTCCACACCCCATTGTTTTCATTGTTGGCATCCAAACTAAACAGCCCTAAGTGTTTTAACTGCTCCTCATTCTGTCAATTTTTTTTATCCCTATCAATTTCACTCTCAGAATCCCCTTTTTGATTTTGCTCAAGTAATTATTTCAGCTGGAATTAAAATGCTTCCTTTCTCGACTCAGATTGGATCACAAATATGCAGAAACAATAGGTTGGCTCTGACCAGTTTTTCTATTGGAAAAAAAGGAAGTAGGGCCCCTTTGACCACCGGAAAGGCTATTCTGGGAATTTTGGTACCCACATGAGTAGAAGCCATGTAAGATGCTGTCTGCAGTGAGGATGAGAGTTAGGTGATTTTGAGGGGCAATGCTAACCCAAAGAACATCTGTCTTGCACTGAATTGGGCATCTGGAAGACCTTTTGTTCAATAGGACCTTGAAAGTACCTAATGGTGCATTATTACTGTTGCTTGGATTGGCAGGCAATTGCTCAGCAATCCATCAACCGGATCGGAGCAAGGACTGCACATGCACGCAGCCATATGTGATAGGATTACGTCACTTCCGAGTGTACCCTGGAAGTGCCGCATTGCGATGGGATGCTTTAGCACTGAAACCCCCCAAATGCTAGTGGTTTGAGCGCTAAAGCATCCCATCGCAACGCGGCACTTCCAGGGTACACTCGGAAGTGATGTAATCCGGTCGCATGTGGCCCCGCACACAGGATCGTTGCCCCAGCCCTACCCCAAAAACCTCCCACCGAAAGAGAGGGTGGATGTGGCAAACCTATGCATTATTGGCCAAGGGCCTTTACATTTTGAAGGGTGAAATTCAGCCAGCTTTTCTGCAGGTGATAAGGGGGGAGGGGTCCCCTTTATCCACCTATAAAGGCTATCATTGGGCCGGCATCTACAAAAACTATAAAGGGCAGGATCTGTAGTATGGAAGTGGATTGGGTGAGAGACCAAAAATATTGGCTGCATGCCAAAGTGTGTTCTTAATTTAGTTAGTAATCGATAGATATTTCCATCCTTTCCATCATTTATTTCAATCATTTATTTTCATTTCTGTTCCTATCTGAATAAGAGCTTTTCCAGTATAATGTTTCATCACTTCTAGAATGAAAGAGGAAAAGAAAAGAAGAAGAAGAAGAAATCAGTTTCAAGCACTGGTAGATAACCATGGGCATAAAACAGTTACTCTTGCTATTTATTCATTTTCCACAAACCATTTAGATAAGCAAAAATGATCCCTCCCAGCTGTTGATGCATATAGTTTGCAGACTAACAATCCATGAATTCCATCTATGCATCATTATCGTTTCAAAACAGATGTTGGGAACTCATGTAACTTAGCAAGCAAACACAGCTGAGTTCCATATACTGATTCTCTGTCTAATCACTGATGTATACTAGCAGAATCCTTGGAAAGCTACAGCCTGGGATTATTATTATGTCTGGCTTTGATGCAGCAAAAACTAATTAGGAACTAATAGTGCAATCCTAAACACAGTTGTTACACCCACCTAAAGCCACTGAAGTCAAGAGGTGTGTAAGAGGGCAACTCTATTTAGGATTGTACTGTAAATCTCACGTGGTCTCTGGAACATGAATAAGTGACTGTTCTGAGACATCCTGGAGAAACTGTTCCATGCTAACCAACAATTTACCACCCACTCTGTTGAGGAGTTACAAGTTTACTGTGCTGGTCTAAAACAATTTCGTTTGGCTGTTTGGATGATTTTTGATTGAGGTAACAGGTAAGCCTGAATCCATCAATCTGTCATTACCTAGGATAGGTATGCCTACACAGTGGTAAAGGATTTTCTTTAGATATTATACCATGTTTCTCCGGATGCTCTTGGTCCATTGTAGAAGTGGTCTTCCACTGTGGGGCATGTTCTGCTGGTGCCAGGCATGTTTTGACTCCTTGAATGACATTGGTCATGGGTGTGTAAAAATGCCTAGAACTAGAAGAAAGCAGAATGCTGTCTTCAGAAGGGGAGATAGGATAGAGGTCTATAATTTTATGCATGCTATGGAGAGAATGGACAGAGAGAAGCTTTTCTCCCTCTCTCATAATACCAGAATGTGGGGTCATCTGCTGAAGCTGGAAGGTGAGAGATTCAATCAAAACAGATAAAAGAAAGTATTTCTTCACAGAACCCATAGTTAAGTTGTGGAACTCCCTGCCCCAGGATATGATGATGGCTGCCAACTTGGAAGGCTTTAAGAGGGGAGTGGACATGTTCATGGAAGATAGAGCTAGCCATGGCTATTTGTCAAAATGAATACTAGTCATTATATATTCTATACAGTATCAGAGGTGCATGATTATTTTATTAGGTGCTGTGGAACACAGGCTGAAAGCTGCTGCAGTTGTCTTACTTGTGGGCTTTCTAGAGGCATCTGGTTGTCCACTGTGTGAACAGACTGCTGGACTTGATGAGCCTTGGTCTGATCCAGCATGGATTTTCTTATGTTCTTATGCTCTTAAAATGCAAAAGGAGGAAAGCAAGTGAAAACAAGGTATAGGATCAAGGGCACTGGCCCTTTTTAATACCACCGAAGTATGATGATTTACTGAATAGATATGGAGTTGATTATAAATTAAACTAGAGGAGACCTGAGCCTTGTATGTTGCATGCTTGCTTCTTCGGATGTTCGACTTCTATAGGGGTAGCTTTATTATTTGGCTGCAGCAAAAACAACCAGGGGGTCTAGTGGCACTTTAAAGATTAACCAAATTATATTCCAGCATAATCTTTTGCATGCAAAATCCCGCAAATATCTGCCTAGTAAGAACCAACTGGTTAGCATCTGACAAAATAGACTTTTGTCAATGAAAGGTTATGCTTTCTTCTAACTGACTTTGAGCCTGGAACCTCGGACACAGTCACAAGAATCTGTGCAGCAGCCGGAGTTTACAGAGGTACAGTGCTGCCTTAGTTTTAGAATTTTTTATACTTTTATAAGAGAGCCAGTATGGTGCAGTTTTTAAGAGTGGTGGACTCTAAGCTGGAGAACTGGGTTTGATTCCCCACTCCTCTGCATGAAGTCAGCTGGGTGACCTTGGGCTACTCACAGTTCTCTTCGAGCTTTCACAGCCCCACCTACCTCACAAGGTGTCTGTTACTGGGATAGGAAGGGAAGGAGATTGTGAGCCAGTCTGATTCTCCTTTCAAAACGGTAGACAAAATTGGCATATAAAAACCAACTCTTCTTCTTTGACTGTATTTTTATTGTACCTTTTATTGTATATCTACTTCTAGAATTGTTTTGCTGGATTGTCTAATTTTGCTGGTCCTTGACCATAATAAATTATTTTGTTCTGTGATGCTGGAATGCATTCCTGTCTGTCTTTAGGGCACCAGTACATTCCAGTTTATTCAGGGCTTTATATGCCCTTAACATGGTTTTGTATCAGAAAGGCTGCAATTTTTGCTCAGCTAAATACATCCATACATGCTAATATTTTTGTATAGTGACTTGATGTTAATACTGATTGAAGGTATAATTTCTAAACATCTATATTTCCCAGTGCAGAGAAACAGCTACTGTCATTACTGGGATCACAGATGAACTATGTCTAATGTTCATGATATAAGGAATCACTGCAAGTGACTCTGGTCAGTGCATATTTCACATTATCTTTTTCTGTTTGCATACATGCACACACACAGGCAGAGAGAGAGAGCAGAGAGACAGAGAGAGCTTCGTTTGTGGCACTGTAATATTTTGTCAATTTTTTTTCTCCTTTTCTAGATGGAAGAGTGGAAGTCCTCCAAAATAATGGGCAATGAAACAGCTCTGACTGAATTCCTTATCTTAGGGTTCTCCAGTCTACAGGACCTTCAGCTGCTGCTTTTCTTTATTTTTCTCCTCACTTACATCTGTACTCTGGTGGGGAACATCTCTATTATTACCATCGCTTGCCTGGACCCTCAGCTTCACACCCCCATGTACTTCTTCCTGGGAAACCTCTCCTTTCTGGATATCTGTTACACCACCACTAATGTCCCCCAGATGCTGGGACACCTACTATCTGAGAGGAAGAGCATCACCTATGCTGGGTGTGTAATTCAGCTCTACTTCTTCATCTCTTTCGTGGGTACTGAGTGCATCCTTCTGGCTGCCATGGCCTATGACCGCTTTGTAGCTATCTGTCACCCTTTGTATTATGCAGTCATGATGAGAAAAGAACTTTGCCTCCAGTTGGCTGGTGCCTCCTGGGCAAGTGGTTTTCTCAACTCGGCTGTGCACACCTATTTCACGTTCCGCCTGCCTTTCTGTGGGGCCAATGAACTCAACTACTTCTTTTGCGATATCCCTCCCCTCCTGAACCTTTCCTGTGGCGACACCACCCTCAATGAGATCATTCTTCTTGTGGTTGGGGTCTTCATAGGATGGACCCCATTTATCTGCATAGTTCTTTCATACGTCTACATCATTTCTACTATCTTGAAGATAAGCTCCTCGGAAGGGAGGCTCAAAGCATTCTCCACTTGCTCCTCACACCTGACAATCGTCCTCATGTATTATGGGAGCGCCATCTTCACCTATGTCCGGCCATTATCGACATATTCAGATAAAGACAGATTTATTTCTATCCTTTACAGCATCATCACACCCATGTTAAACCCCTTGATCTATACCCTGAGAAACAAGGATATTAAATGCGCTTTAAATAGAACCTTTATGGGGAAAACACATTCAAATTGAAAGTACAGGCGTGTTGATCTTGTTCGTTTATATAAAGTGTATAGTTATAGTCTACTCCAAAGGAACTGTATTATATCCTTATATGCAGCATGGCCCTTAATTAATTGTGGACTGCCTTTCGAAAGAATGTATGGTCTCTGCATTGTTTGTTCAAGAACAGTGCGGGAGCAATTCAATGTCTTGAGTTTGTTGCAATCATTTCTGTAAAACTGGAGAAATAAATTAGAAAGGATTGATTCAACTGCCTTCATTGCAGATATAAGTTTCTTGGTGACAGGATAATAATAAATAAGAATTCCAAATATCGCATCAGTAATATTACAGTTTCAGGTGGATTGTCATGTTAGTCTGCAGTAGAACAGCAAGATTTGAGTCCAGTAGCACCTTAAAGACCAACAATATCAAAAGCTTTAAAGGGTAGAAGCTTCAGAGAGTCAAAAAGCCTATTCCTGAGAGTTGCGGCTGCCGCAGCACCTCCAAAGAGGTTCCGCAATTACAGTGGGAGGGGGAAATGGCTTATTTTAAATTAAAATTAGGAAAAGGGGGGAAGCTACACTGAAAACAGAGATGCTGTGCCAACAAATAGGTGGCACAGCACCGTCATTGCTTAAGGGGGCATTCCCTAGCTGAAAGGGTTTAGGAAACTGCCTAATGGCTGCTCTACCCCCCTGAAAAGCCCCGAGAACGCCTCCTGGGACGCCGGCACAGGGACTTGCACTAGAAGGATGCCAGTGGGATGCCAAGCCAGCATCTGAGGGTCAGCATTGGTTTGTTTGTCATCATTTTTAAATATATTTACATTTTTAATTTATCCCATCCTTGATGTGCATAATTGTTAAATGAGAAAACCACTTTGATGTTTGCCATTGGAATCTTATTAAACTTCTGTTGAATGGGGGTGGGGGAACAACGATTTCTTTGTTAGTGTGTGTGTGCCAGGGAGAGAAAGAATGGTCACAGAAATACAGATGGAATATTCCAATCAGTTTTTCTACTCTGTAATTGTCATTCTTCCCTGACCTGGATGGCCCAGGCTAGCCTGATGTCATCAGATCTCAGAAACTAAGCAGGGTCAGCCCTGGTTAGTATTTAGATTGGAAACCACCAAGGAATACCAGGGTTTCTGTGCAGAGGAAGGCACTGGCAAACCACCTCTGTTAGTCTCTTGCCATGAAAACCCCCAAAAGGGGTTGCCATAAGTCGGCTGCGACTTGACTGCACTTTACACACACAATTGCCATTCATACTAAGTTGGGATAAACCAGAAATTATTTACTTCAATTAGATTTTAAAATTATACCGATTTGTTTTTCAGATTGTTGCCTACGAAAAGACCTTTAATTCATTTTGGACTCCATTTTAAAGAATGTATAGTGCTGTATTTTTGTTTAAGCACAGTTCAGTTTCCCACATTTGTTGTCACCAGCTGCAAGATTGGAGAAATCTAGTTGGAACGCCTTGACTTCAATCAACTGCCTTCACAGTAGTCATAAGGTTCTTAGTAGCAGTGCAACTAAGAAACCACTGTAAGAAAGCATAGTAATATATATTACAGTAATTCCCAACAATAGTACTGTTGAATTATTTTTGGTTGCTTTTGGACTTTTTAATTTCACTTAATAGTTTAAAAAAAAAAAAAAAAAAAACCTCTCCCGGTGTAATTAATCATTGATTGGATTGAAAGTCCTAAGTCCTTGTGAAAGTTTGCTCTGGTGCTATTTTAGTTTAGTTTATTTGGCAGAGGGATGCATCAGATCAAGAAAGGTTGTAGAGACAGAAAGACTACTGCCTGTGAAACAGAGATGCTGTTTGTGGGGGAAGGGAGGGAAAGCAAGGGAGGGTTATATTCTTCATGAACTTCTTGTAGGCTTCTAGGGGAATGGACAGATGAACCCTTGAAGCTGCTGTCCAGGGTCTCAGGCAAAGGTCTTTCACATCACCTACTAACTGATCCTTGTAAGTGGAGATACCAGTGATTAGACCTGGGGCTTTCTGCATGCCAAGCAAATGCTCTACCACTGAGCTATCCAGTTTGCTGGACTGGAAAACTGGATGCTGCAACTGGTGGTTTAATGGAGCCGGGCTCTTCATACATTCTTATAAGAGTTTACAGAAAGTTTTGTTTTGTTTTGTTTAATTATAAAAACCACAAAGCACAAAAACATATACTCACACAAACCAAACATACAGTATATCCATCCTTCCAAGAAGTGCCATATGTTAACTGTGTTCTACATCAGCTAGGATTTTTTAAAAAAAGTTGTCATACTAGAAGGCCCCATTATAAAAAGTTCTAAATCTCTTAATTAATTATCTAATCAAAACATGATAAATAACCTAAGAGTTTATAAGCTAAGTCCTACTTATTTCGCTAATCTTTAGCCTATAAACTGGGAGTTTACAGAATGTTGACTGCTTCTTCGTCCCAACGTCCAAATTGTTTAATTTTCTTTCAATGTACACTTCAAATTCCCTTCAGTAGCAACATCCAAGGGGATTTCCCCCAACTTCTTGAGGAATCAAGGGAGACACGCAAGCTTTGAGTCCATGACATCCCAAAGGAATTTGATCTTAAAGCATTATAATCTCTTTTTCCATCCCAAGAACACCTTGACAACAGAATGAGGCAGAATGATGACAGAATGAGGCATAGCATATAATAAACATTTTCCCACATTTATCAATTTTTGTGAACTATAGCAAGATTCATCATCTGGTTTCATTTAACCAGAGGACAGAAGACCTCGTAGTAAATGGATCTTACTATCAGTAACATATTGCAAAGCCAACATTCATGGCAGGGATACAATGACAGAGATCCAACCTCGTACTGCATAGCGCTGCTCATCCTCAGTGTGCTTAGCCTGCCTGGATCCCATTATCACCAGGAACATCATCCAGGAAAAGGGTCTAAAGATCAAGGAAATTAATTTATTTCAGTGAATCAAACCTTGCTGATCAAAGGTAAGAACATGTGTTTCAAGAATCCATAGATATTTTTGCTTAATTCAGGCTAAGGTTTTCAGCATCACAAATAAGCAAATTGTTCTTGTAGATTCTGCTTGGAATACCATTACAATGTTCTGAGCATCTACAAGACCAGGTGTTGGAGGAGTATAAAATTATTGGCTACTCTCAATTAAGGAGGGGGAGGAAGGAACCAATATTTATGACATTTCCAGTTATTATATGTAGAGTACAATATAGTCCTTAGAAATATTTATTAAATGTTTCTTGCATTTATTAAATATTTATTAAATAATTAGGACAAAACTGCATTTTTAAAAAATCATCAGTTTACCAGCTACAAAATCCAAAAGATTAATTGTATTTTTTTTTAAGGTACATGCTTGTCTTTTGTGATTTCAAATATGGCAGTTTCTAGTGCTGACATGTTAGTAAAAGTTTTTAAATTCCATTTTTAATGAATTAGTGTACCAAGTTACAAGATTCATATTATTTTAAAAATCTGTTTCACAATTTTAATTTTGAAGATTTTTTGCATTTTTTTTTTGCAGTGTTGATGTAGCCAACATCATGTAAAAGTCATCAAAGTCATCTTTGATTTTAATGAATCGGAATTGATTTCAACACCACCCTGTAGCATTCTAATTTATCCCCATGTTACTTTGAATGGCAATTTCAGAGTGGAAAAACAGAACAATCATCACGGAATTCATCCTTCTAGGATTTGAAACATCCCCTCCGTTTCAGATTCTTCTCTTCCTGGTGTTTCTTTCCACCTACATTATTACTATGGCTGGGAACATCTTATTAGTTGTACTAGTTGTGGCTGATCAGCACCTTCACAAACCCATGTACTACTTCCTAGGGAATCTGTCTTTCTTGGAGATTTTCTACAGTTCAACCATCTCACTTAGGATGTTGGCCAGCCTCATAACTGGAGACAAAAGACTTTATTTTAATGGCTGTATTGCACAGTTTTACTTCATTGCTTCTCTGGTATCTACTGAATGCTATTTGTTATCTGTAATGTCTTATGATCGCTACATAGCCATATGCAAGCCTCTCAACTATGCTATCGTTATGCAGGATAGTGTTTGCTGCCAGCTGGCAAGTTTGTGTTGGCTAAGCGGATTCCTAGCCATTGCTATCGTCATTATCTTCATGATGCAAATAACTTTCTGTGGACCCAATGAAATCGATAGCTTTTTCTGTGATTTTGAACCACTGCTGAATCTCTCCTGTAGTGACATAGTTCTGCTGAAGGTTGTGGCTTTCTTATGCTCCTTCACATTTTCATTGATTCCATTTCTCTTGACCCTGATTTCCTACGTTTATATCGTTACCACCATCCTAAAAATCCCATCCACCATGGGAAAGCAAAAGGCCTTTTCTACTTGCTCTTCGCACCTTATTGTTGTGACCCTATATTATGGTACCCTAATCGTTGTGTATATGATACCAGATACCCCATCACTAAAAGATACAAACAAAGTTTTCTCTTTGTTTTACACTGTCCTTACTCCTCTAATCAACCCCCTCATATACAGCTTTCGAAACAAGGAGGTAAAGGAATCCACACAGAGACTTTTCAGGAAATGTTTGTCTCTTGTGGGCATATAGCAAGCCATAAGCTAATCATTTTAATTATAAAATGAAGGAATCTTCATGTGCTGAATTGAATGATTCCTTCCATTTTCTGTTTCGTCAAGAGAAGGAGTCCTTCATCTAATAATAAGTTTCTTTGTTGTTGTTGTTGTTATTAGTAGAAGTAGTAATAGTAGTAGTATAGAATCATAGAGTTGGAAGGGACTACCAGGGTCATCTAGTTCAACCCATTGCACAATGCCGGAAATTCACAACTACTTCCCCCCACACCCCAGTGTCCCCTACTCCATACCCTGAGATAGCAAAAAAACCCTCCAGGATCCCTGGCCAGTCTGGCCTGGAGGAAAATAGTAGTAGTAAAGGTGGTGGTGGTGGTGGTGGTAGTAGTTGTAGTAGTAGCAGCAGTAGTAATAAAAACGAACCCGAGCTTCAAAAAGTTAGGTGGAAATATGGAAATACAAAATCCCTCTGCGAAAAACCATAAGTATTTTCAAACTTTTTTTTTTTGCTTTCCTTTAACAAATTAGGCACATCACTTGAAAAGGGATCTCCAAATTAGCTTTCATCATAAACCAGAGAAAACCTAGGGTGATGTAGAATTCCCTTGAGAAATTTCATGGAGTGATTTCAAAACTTTATTGGCATACTCAGAATTTTTTTTAATTTTTTTCCTGAGAAGAAACCCCAAAATTTGGTTCAAATTTTATTTAGGGGAAGTTTTCATCTGACATGCTGTTATGGTCTTTATTTTCAAATGTGTTATGTATAGTATAGTAGCAAAAATGTGTGTTTAGCAGATTACTTGTGTACCTTCCAAACATACAACATAGGTTCTTATTCCATGGGGTGCATATGATAGATTAAATCCAACCAGAATTTTTGCTGGTACAAAAGAGTGGAGGGTACCTTTTTTCCACCCAAAAAGATGATGGTAACTACATGGCTAGAAGCCATATAGGATGAGAACTGTATAAGGAGGAGCTGGGTTAGACTGAATCAACAGTCTGGCTGGATCCAAACATGTATTTGGATATATGCAACCATACTAGATTTTGTTGTTGCAAGAATGGTACATTTTGCCTTTGCATGTGCTGTATTTTTATTTCATTTATTTATTATATCAGTTCAAACCCTACCTTTTTCCAGAAGCCTCATAGTGTGCATGATACAATTCTTACAAGGCTATAGGTAAAGAAATCTCAAGTTTAAGAGCATTTTAAATGTAAAAACAAACACCAAATTCTCCCTGCGCATGGGAAACTGTTGTGCTGCAAGTTCTTCTCTTGCTCAGGATGAATCTTCTGATGCAAAAATAAATGCATTGTGACAAAAAGCCACCATAAATGCCTAATTGGGGGAAACAATCCATTGAATGATCTTAGGTATCACAATAATCAAAGAAAAGCTGCAATGTTTGGGTTGTGTGTTGTTAAGTGCTGTCAAGTCACTCCCCACTCATGGCTACCCTATGAATCAATGTCCTCCAAAATGTCCTTTCTTTGACAGCCTTGCTCAGATCTTGCAAATTGAGGGCTGTGGCTTCCTTTATTGAGCCATTCCATTTCTTGTTGGGTCTTCCTCTTTTCCTGCTGCCCTCAACATTTCCTAGCATGACTGTCTTTTCAAGTGACTCTTGTCTTCTCATAATGTGACCAAAATGCAATAGCCTCAGTTTAGTCAAAACCCTATGATGTTTGGGTTAAGCAACCACATTTGAAAAAGACATAGTGAATGACTAGTCCAAATCAAACATAAGTCAGTTTCTCCCCTCAAGCAACCAGCCTCAGAAATAGCATAAGAAGAAGAGTTTGGTTGGCTCTCCCACATGTTTTTTTTTTCTTTTCCTTGACTCTTATTTCATTTCTCACTCTTCACTGCAGAGCCACAGTGCATATTCTTCATTCATTCTTCTCTTAGTATTCAGTACCGAACCATGCTAACTTAGAAGAGCTCTTGTGAATTCCCATAAAATTCTGCCATTGCCATCCGGGTTACCTTAGCAACCTCATTTGGTAGAGAGGTGTTTGCTTCATGATCTGATGTAGTTAGGGTTGCCCACTTCCAGGTGATGGCTCGAGATCTCCCACTATTACCATTGATCTCCATGCGATAGAGATCAATTCACCTGGAGAAAACGTCTGCTTTGGAAGGTGGACTCTATGGCATTATACCCCACTGAAGTCCCTCCCTCAACCCCACCCTCCTCAAACGCCACCCCCAGAATCTCTAGGTATTTTCCTACAGGGACTTGGCATCCCCAGATGTAGTGTTGTGAAAATTATTCCAATACCTGTTGGACAATGAGAGTATCCTAGGAATATAGAGCTTTTTAACACATTAAAATCACATTAAAATTGTGACAGTATAAGTTTGGATCCTACCAGCTTTTCAATTCACTTTGATCAATATTTTTATTGTTTGGTTCAATGACCTCTTCCAGAAATAAATTACAGTATATCAGATAGCCAAGCAAGAACCAACATTTTAAACTGAAGGCTCCACCCCTGCCTGCTATGCTCAACAACCCCATGGCTTACTGGTCTCATTATAGTTGCATACTGAATGAGCAGATTGCACACTGAAAGTGTAGTTCGTATATTGAAAGAGCAGTCCTGCCTCCTGCTAAAAGAGCTGCAGCTATACCCAAGGAAGCAACAGCAAGAGCCATCCTCTTTTGTTGGCAAGCTGTGGCCAAAATTAGATTGATTTTTTTAAAAAAAATACATTGTCTCCCCCACAGTGGTGACTCAAAGTGGCTTACATTGTTCTCCTGTCCTCCATTTCCTCCTCACAAAAACCTCCCAATGAGGTAGGTAATGGTGAGAAAGTGTGAATGGCCCAAGGTCACTCAGTTCACTGCAGCTCATCATAATCATCCTGAAGCTAGCAGCATCCTTAGGGTTGCCAGGTCCCTCTTCACCACAGGCATGAGGTTTTGGGGATGAAGCCTGAGGCAGGCGGGGTTTGGGGAGGGGAGGTACAAAGCAGCCATTTTCTCCAGGGGAACTGATCCCTATTGGCTGGAGATCACTTGTAATAGCAGGAGATTTCCTGCTAGTACCTGGAGGTAGGCAGTCCAAGGCATCCTGAAGCTAGTGACTAAAGCCATTCAACGATGCAAGGGGTCTTTATGAGATGTTAACGGGGGGGGGGGTTCCTTCCTGCTTCAAAAGAGGAATAAAGTACACCCTATGATTAAAAAAACCTATTTTTCTTGGTCCAAACAACACTATTTCTGTAGAAAAGAGAGTAAAATAGAAAGAGAGTAAAAATCTCTTCATTCCTAGAAGACTAAGTAGCAGCATCACAGATTTCAAATCAATAGTATCTATGGGTCTCTCTAACAGCTGATGCAAGTGAGCTTTAGCTATGCCTAAAGTATGCCAAAGTGGAATAAAACTAGGGTGGCCAACCCCCAGGTGGTGGCTGGAGATCCCTGGGATTACAACTGATCTTCATCCGATAAGAGATCGGTTCCCCTGGAGAAAACAACCTTTCCATTTAATGTATTAGGGAGAACTGTAATTTGCTATCTGAACGGAACCTAACGCAGGTAATTCTATCTCCTTGAAAAAAGCAGCCACCAGTAAACCACTTCTGTTCATCTCTTGCCTTGAAAACCCCATGGGTGTGTCATAACTTGGGTGTGCCATAAGTCACCTGTGATTTTAACAGCACTTTCCACCAAGAACCTCAACATAAACATTATGAATTGGCTCCCATTAGAATATAACCTTGGGGGTTGGATCCTCATTTCCATGATACACAACAACACAATCAACTTCCTTGGAGATGTTATCTCAGATGCCTCCACAAATACAAAGGGGAATATAAGAACATCTTCATTGGCACCTGTAAAGGAAATGAAGAAAAGGAACAACAGCTGCCCCTGTAGCAAAGGCAGAAGGGGAACAATACTTTGCATTACAGGTAAGCAAAAAGATTACAAGCAGAAAAGACAGAGAAGAGCGCAAGAATAACCAGATTTTCACTTTACAACTGACACTCAATAGAATGAGATATCCCTAAAACATTCCATGGATAAGCAATGTTTCTTAGCCAAATGAAATGCTACTTTTGATTTACCAATAATATCAGCAAATTCTTTCCACTTAATGCATTAGGGAGAACTGTAATTTGCTATCTGAAGGGAACGCAACTCTGATGATTCCTTCTTCTTGAAAGAGTTTCTTGGCTTCTCCAAGGCTGTATGTAACCAGTGACCAGGCAAAACAGAGGAGTTAAATTTATATTCCCCTCTATGCCATTGTCTCAATAGCTCCTCCTATTGCCTTCCCACTCTTGTTTTCTTTACCAACCCTCAATGTTCCTTTCAACTCAGAAGAGAAAAACTACTGCTTAATTGCACGCAGTAAGGGGCCTCTTCTCTGGCTAAGCCACCCATATAATTCCTTGGGATGGTATAATGGAGGGGGTGCCAATTCACTGCAGAGGCTTCACTTATTATTTGCAGGGTGGGATTTGGGATACCCTGCCTCCTGGTTCCACATACCATTTACAGAAAGGCATAAGCCAAGCCTTTGTGGCAATAACACTGGTGCATGGCTCACACCTGGCTATTAATCAAAATGAATACAAGTCATGATGCATACCGCTTCTCTCCAGTATCAGAGGAGTACACCTATTATATTAAGTGCTTTGGAACACAGACAATACGTTGCTGCAGTTGTCTTGTTTGTGGGCTTCCTAGAGGCACCTTGTTGGCCCCTGTGAGAACAGACCTCTGGTCTCTGGATTTGATGGGACTTGGTCTGATCCAGCACTGCCTTTCTTATATTTTTATGGAGGATGGTGCTGTCCATGGCTACTAGTCAAAATGGCTACTAGTCATGATACATCCGTATTCTCTCCAGTATCAGAGGAGCATGCTTATTGTACTAGGTGCTGTGGAACACAGGCAGGATAATGCCACTGCAGTGGTCTTGTTTGTGGGCTTCCTAGAGGCACCTGGTTGTCCCTGTGTGAACAGACTGCTGGACTCAATGGGCCAATCCAGCATGGTTTTTCTTATGATTTTATAGCATTCTCACTCAAGATAGCCTTGGTCAACTCTCTGAGATACTTTGGGCTGACAGATTAACTACCCCAAGACTGGTGAGCTTCCTGGCAGAGTAGATCTTTGAACCTTTCTTCCTTGAATGGAGCCAGTGAAGCAATAGCTGAAACTTCCCTTAAGTGCACAGTGTGGCAATGATGTACTATGTTGTACTAGATGGAGCAGCCAAGGATTCATAAATGCATGTTTTGAAGATACTGAAAAATCATGTTTCTGCTCAACAGCAGTGTAATAAAACAGGAGAGTAAAAAAAAATGTCCTTTACTGATTCAAAAATATATTTCCCACCCCCATCACTTTTTATACCACCAATTGAAGTCAAGTATTTGAGTGGCTAAGGAGCCCCATGGTGCAGAGTGGTAAGCTGCAGTATTGCTCACGATCTGGGTTTGATTGTGACAGAAGTCAGTTTCAGGTAGTCAGCTTAAGATTGACTCGGACTTCCATCCTTTCTGAGATTCGTAAAATGAGTACCCAGCTTGATGGGGATGAAGTGTAGATGACTGGAGAAGGCAATAGCAAGCCACCCCATAAACAAATTTTGCCTAGTAAAAGTCGTGACGTGATGTCACCCCATGGGTCAGTAATAACCTGGTGCTTCTTCAAGGGACTTCCTTTATTGTTATTTTTAGGGATCTTCTGGGTTCAGATCTATTAAAAGGGATTTTCTGGGTTCAAATCTATACAAAGAGAGTAGGATTTGGATGACCTTTATCTTTAGTTGAGTGGCTAAAAATTTGGCAAAGGTGTTTTCCAGAGACAAACATAGTCCTGTAGATGTAATGATCTCGGCCTTGTGAAGCAGACAGCAGTGGAATGACATTTACTGTCTCCTAAACCATACATCTAAAGACAGGCCAAAAGAAAGAACATAGATTAACATTAGCAGTGTTACCGTTGTATGAAATTAACAACCACGCTTACAGTTGTTCAAAAATGCACTGAATTATTTTATATTTCTTTTCTCTAGAAAAAAAATAAAGATGGCTATTGGAGTCAGGGATAATCAAACCATCGTTACAGAATTAATTCTTCTAGGATTTGGTGATTTCCAGCATCTGGACATGGTCCTCTTTCTGCTGTTTCTAGTGATTTATATCTTTAGCATGGTTGGGAACATTCTCATCATAGCTCTTGTTGTGTTAAACCATAACCTTCACACCCCCATGTATTTTTTCCTTGGGAATCTGTCCTGCTTGGAGACTTTCTACACGTCGACCATCTTGCCCAAAGTTCTCGTCAGCTTACTGACTGGAGAGAAAGCCATTTCCATTCCGGGCTGCATTGCCCAATTCTATTTCTTTGCTGCACTGGTAGGTACAGAATGTGGCCTCCTAGCCGTGATGTCTTATGACAGGTACACAGCAATATGCAAACCATTACATTATGCGACACTGATGAATATGAAGGCCTGCCTGTACATGGCATCTGGGTCATGGATTAATGGATTTCTGGCCATGTCTGTAATGATGTATCTGATGACAAGGTTGACATTCTGCGGCCCAAATGAAATTGACCATTTCTTTTGCGACCTTACCCCTGTAGCAAGAATCTCCTGCAGTGAAACACAAAGATTTGAACTGATGGGGTGCATATTCTCAACCATCTTCACCCTGCCTCCCTTTTTATTGACGCTAACATCATACACATTCATCATCATTGCCATTCTGAAGATCCCATCGGCCACTGGCAGGAAAAAGGCCTTCTCCACATGTTCTTCTCACCTTCTTGTAGTTACAATCTATTATGGGACTTTATTCACTGTCTATGTGCTCCCAAATACTGAAAATACAAGGAAGCTCAACAAAGTGTTTTCTGTTTTTTACACCATTCTAACACCCTTGGTCAATCCCCTCATATACAGTCTGAGGAACAGAGAGGTGAAAGAGGCCCTTAGGAAATCTATTGGTAAACTGATGCATGGCATAAGACCACAGGAATTCAAGGCCTTTTCTTTAGAGTAGTGGACAAGAAGAAGAAGAAGAGTTGGTTTTTATATGCTGATTTTCTCTACCTTTTAAGGAGACCAGAAGAAGAAGAGTTGGTTTTTATATGCCGATTTTCTCTACCTTTTAAGGAGAATGAAACCAGTTTACAATCTCCTTCCCTTTTCCTCACCATAACAGACACCTTGTAAGGTAGGTGGGGCTGAAAGATCTTGAAGAGAACTGTTGCTATCCCTAGGTCACCCAGCTGGCTTCATGTGTAGGAGTGAGGAAACCCACCTGGTTCACCAGATTAGAGTCCGCCACTCTTAACCACTGCACCATGCTGGCTCTCTGAAATCTCTGTTTTTAATCACTTTATTTATTTATGTCATGCATTTATAGCCCACCCTCATTCCCACCAATATTTCATTTATTTATTATATCAGTTCAAATCCCACCTTTTCCCAGAAGTCTCAAAGTGTATATGATACAATTCTTACAAGGCTCTGGTAAAGAATCTGGTAAAGAAATAGGGTTGCTAACTTCCAAGTAGTAGCTGGAGATCTCCCGGGATTACAACTGATCTCCAGCCGATAGAGATCAGTTCACCTGGAGAAAATGGCCACTTTGGAAGGTTTACAGTATGGCATTATTCCCCATTGAAGTCCCTTCCCTCCCCAAACCACTCCCTCCTCAGGCTCCACCCCAAACATCTCCAGATATTTCACAACGAGGAGCTGGCAACCCTAAATTTAAGAGCATTTTTAATGTAAAAACAAACAAAAAATAGTCCCAGAGTATGGGAAACTGTTATGTAGCATGTTCTTTTCTTACGCAGGATGACTCTCCTGATGCTAAAATAAATGCATTGTGACACAAAGCCACCATAATTGGTGTATTTGGGGAAATAATCAAATAAAGCCACTCTGAGCCCAGACTTGGCCAGGATAGAGAGTTGGGTAAAAGAGTTCAACAAACACATAAATAAAAACATATCTTAGGGCTTGCAAAAGGATTTAAGTGCCTCTGTTTTATGAATTTTAAAAATACGATTTTTTAATTGGAGGTATTTTTTGTGTGTGTTTGGGGTGATTTTTGAGCAATGGGTCATAGAAACCAATCATCAAAGAACCACTGTAATGTTTGGGTAAAGCAACCACATTTGAAAAAGACATGGCAAATGACTAGTCCAAATCAAACATAGGTCAGTTTCTCCCATCAAGCAACTCAACCAGCCACTGGAAATGGCATAAGAAGAAGAGTTTACTTGGCTCTCCTACATGCTTCTTCATCCATTCTTCTCTCAGTATTCTGTACCAAGCCATGCTAGCTTACTAGATCTCTGAGAATTCCCATAAGATTCCCTCATTGTCGCTTGGGTTACTTTAGTAACTTAATTGGTACAGAGGTGTTTGCCTAATGATCTGGTGTAGTTAGGGTTGTTCAGAATGAATTTTTTTGGATATATTCTTCACTAGGGCTGTTGAATTTAAAAAAATGCGAAATAGTTCGGATTCGGCCGAATTCGGCCCGTTTAGATTCGGGATATGCCGAAGTCCGAACTCCCCCACTTTGGAGCTGTTCAATTCGGCGGGAATTCAAAGTTCGGAAAAAAATTCGGCCGAATAAAGCCATTAAAAACACAATCGCGCCTTTCCGCGGCTCTGGGGGGGCATTTTTGGGGTTAGAGGTCCCAAACTTTCAGCAGAGCTTCAAAGGACGTTTATTGAAAGACTCCCCAAGTTTTGTAAAGATTGGGTCAGGGGGGGCTGAGATATGGGCCCTGAAAGGGGTCCCCCCACCCTTAATGTGCATCTCTCAGCAGAGCTTGCCGCCCACGCACAAAGCTCCCAGCCCCGACAACAGTTTGCAAAGCAACACACCTTGTAAAACAACACCTTTGCAACAGGGAAAACCAGAAGACACACAACTGAAACCTCCCCCCTCAAACCAGGGAGCGAGAGACTCGAGGGGGAACACACACCCCAGGCAGAACCGACGAAAGCCCCCTTTGGCTTCCCCCCCACCCACAGAAACTGCTCCCTCCCCATACACACACAGACTCTGCTTTCCCCCCACACACACACACACATACACAGGAGAAAAATTATAGATTAAAGACCCCAAAGGGGTCTTACTGTGGCTGTCTTCTGTTCCATCAGGAGGGGAGGACTTGTAATCCAAGATGATTCCAATTAGGCACGGGACGTTTTGCTCTGGAGAAGATGCACACAGGATCGTCTGATCCATTCATCCCAATAAGGGAAAGGGGAAAGGGGAAAGCCCATATCTTGGGACCCCCTGACCCAATGTTCACAAAACTTGGGGGGTATCTTAAGAAGCTTCATCTGAAGCTCCACTGAAAGTTTTGTGTCTGTACCCCAAAAAATACGCCCCCTGCAGCCCCAGAAAGGAGCAAATGTGCACAAGCACCCCCCCCACACACACACGAGGATTTCGCTCGCTCTCTCTCTCTCCCTGGCCGGGCCGCACATCAGCTGATTCCTCCAGTACTCAATCCTGACTGATTGACCAGAAGAAGACCCAGCTTGGCCACCGATTGGCCGGGGGAGGAGAATGCTGCTTACTGACGGTTATGCTGCTTACTGACGGCCCCGAATTTGCCGGATTTATTCGCGAACTCCCGAACTCGCTGAATTCGGCCCCCCCGGTTGCCCGCCAGTTTTGAGTTCAGTTCCTCCCGAACTAAAAACCACCGAATCAGGGGAAATTCGGCTGATTTTCAGTTCAGGCCGAACCGAATCAACAGCCCTATTCTTCACTTAATAAATTTCCCACTAACAAAATGGACGTCTTCTTAATAGTTAGCATTGTCACTACCTTTCCAATTTAGGATAGTTGTTACAGCTGTTTCAGCTGTTACCAATTAAAGCCCACTTTAGGCTTCTTATACGAGATGTAAGTTTTTTCCTGTAGATGAAGCACATCACCATCCACTAGCTACATTTCGTTATATAGGGTACACACCTGATTCCTGGGTAAGTGTACATAATGAAATTGTTGTAATTTTTTCTTTATTATGTTTTATATTCTTATGTATTATGGTTATTTTTCATGTATATTACAGAACATATGTTCTTATGATTGTGAATCTCACTACTAAAAGGCTGCTAGAAACTGGCCAGAAATTGTATTACTAAAAAGCTGCTGAAATTGGCCAGAAATTGAAGAAGCATGATGCAAAATGGGGACTAATACCGGAATCCCATTTTTCCTGGCCTTTGGATTCATGAATATCTTCTTGGCTTTTCTACAATTATGAAAAGACTTTCTTTATTTACAATGTCTTTATTCTTTTGGACACAAGAAGTATTGTAACATTATAGTATTGAAGTTGTGATTTGTTTCATCTTTGTTATTGATTCCTACCAGGATTTGTTTTGCATTGCTTGTTTTATATTGCCTTGCACTTTTTGCATTGTTCTTATAAACAATTTAGCAAGTGTTATATTGGTTATTGCCTTATATCTTTATGTCACATGCTATTAGTGCCTTTTTTCTGTCAACCTCCAGGTGGTGGCTGGAAATCTCCCGCTATTATCACTGATTTTCAGGTGACAGAGGACAATTACCCTGGAGAAAATGGCTGCTTTGGAAGGTGGGCTCTATGGCATTATACCCCATTGAAGTCCCTCCCCTCCCTCAACCCCTCTGTCCTCACAATCCACCCCCAAAATCTCCAGGTATTTCCCAACCTGGACCTCACAACCCTAGATATAGTGCTGTGAAAATTATTCCAATACCTGATGGACAATGAGAATATCCTAGGAATATATAGAGGATTTATACCACTACTGCTCTAGAGGATTTATACCACTACTTATTTGAATGCCCTCTATATGTGGAACCCAGGGCTAAATTTCTTGTCGGGTTGGTTTCTAGCCTAAACACCTGTCCTAGAGCCGAGAAACTAGTATTTTTGTTAAAAGATACAAATGGGTTTATCTCTTATAGGACTGCCCTGTATGCTCTGGCAGCAAAGAAAAGAAGGGCCAATATGGCTGCTAAGAGAATAGATCCTTCAAGTTTATTTTAATGGTCACTACGTCCCATTGGCCGATTGGGACACCACCACAATTTTTGGCTATTATTTTGTTGTTTTGTATGCATCATTTTAGCAAAGTTTTATTATGTATATTTATTATTAATCTAGTATGTCATTAATCTAATATTTTATTATGTGTTTGTGGTATCCTTGATATGTTTGTAATGGCCTATGGCTAAATGCCAATAAAACCATTCATACAATATATAGAGGTGTTTCTTTTTTTAAAAAAAAATTGTGACAGTATAGGTTTGGATCCTACCAGCTTTCCCATTCACTTTGATCAATATTTTTTTTTATTATTTTGGTTGAATGGCCTCTTCCAGAAATAAATTCCAGTATTTCAGATAGCCAAGCAAGCCCCCAAATTTTAAATTGGAGGCTCCACCTCTTTTTGCTATGCTCGCCAACTCCATGGCTCACTGGTCTCATGATATTTCCATACTGAATGAACAGATTGTAGTTTGTATATTGAAAGGCCAATCCTGCCTCCCACTAAAAGATTTGCAGCAATACCTGAGGATGCAGCAGCAAGAGTGAGCTCTTTTTTTGGTATGCTGTAGGCAAAATTAGATGTGTGTGTGTGTGTGTGTGTGTAAATTTTAAAAAACATACATTACCTCCCACAGTGGCAAGTCAAAGTGGCTTAAATTGTTCACCTGTCCTCCATTGCCTCCTCCCAACAACCTCCCAATGTGGTAGGTAGTGATGAGAAGGTGTGACTGGCCCAAGTTCACCCAGATCACTGCAGCTCACCACAATCATCCTGAAGCTAGTGTAGGGTTCCCAGCTCTGGGTTGGGAAATACCTGGAGATTTTTGAGGTGGAGCCTGAGGAGGGTGGGGTTTGGGGAGGGACGTAATTCCTATAGAGGCCAATTGCCAAAGCAGCCATTTTCTCCAGGTGAACTGATCTCTATCAGCTGGAGATCATTGGCAATAGCAGGAGATCTCCAGCTATTACCTGGAGGTTGACAGCCCTAAGCTAGTAGCATCCTCAAGCTAGTGAGTAAAGCAGTTCAACAATGCAAGGGGGGTTTACAAAGTGTTAACAGGGGAGAAATCCCTCCCTGCTTAAAAAGATGAATCAAGTACACCCCATGATCAAAAAACCCTCTATTTTTCTTGGCCCAAATGTCACCAGATCTTTCTGTAGAATAAAAAGAGAGTAAAAACCTCTTCATTCCTAGAGGACTAAGTAGCAGCATCACAGATTTCAAATCAATAGTATCTATGGGTCTCTCTAACAGTTGACTTAAGTTAGCTTTAGCTAAGCCAAAAGTATGCCAAAATGGAATAAAACTAGGGAGGCCAACCTCCAGGTGGTAGAAGAAGAAGAAATTGGTTTTTATATGCCGACTTTCTCTACCACTTAAGGCAGGATCTGATTTTATTTAGTTCATATATATAATAATAATAATTTATCAATATGGTCATTGACCAGCAAAAACAAACAAGCAAACAACAACAGCCACAATAGATAAAAAGAAAACCATAACAACAGCTATTACTGCTACTATTTAAGGTAGAATCAAGCTGGCTTACAATCACCTTCCCTTCCCCACAACAGAAACCCTGTGAGGTAGGTGGGGCTGAGAGAGCTGGAAGAGAGCTGTGACTAGCCCAAGGTCACCCAGCTGGCTTCATGTGTAGGAGCGGGGAAACCAACCCAGTTCACCAGATTAGCTCATGTGGAGGAGTGGGGAATCAAACCCGGTTTTCCAGATCAGAGTCCACCACTCCAAACCGCTGCTCTTAATCACTACATCACATTGGTGTCTAGAGATCTTTTGGGATTACAACTGATCTCCAGCCAATAGAGATCAGTTCGCTTGCGAAAAACAACCTTTACTTCTGGAAAAGGGAGGTAATTAATACTATAGGAACCTAAACTTCTTGACTTGGATGGCCCAGGCTAACTCTACCTCATGAGATCTGGCTTCCTAAACAGAGTTAGTCCTTCTTAGTTCTTGGATGGGAGACCACCAAGGAAGCCCAGTACTGCTACACAGAAGCAGCCACCAGTAAACCACCACTGTTCCTCTGTTGCCTTAAAAACCCTATGGATATGTCATAACTTGGCTGTGCCATAAGTCACCTGTTATTTTAATAGCACTTTCCACCAAGAACCTCAACATAAACATTATGAATTGGTTCCCATTAGAATGACTCCCATTAGAATATGACCTTGAGGGTTGAATCCTCATTTTAATGATGCACAAAAACACAATCAACTTCCTTGGAGATGTTATCTCAGATGCCTCCACAAAAACAAAGGGGAATATAAACACATCTTTATTGGCACCCATAAAGGAAATGAACAACAGCTGCCCCTGCAGCAAAGGCAGAAGGAGCACCATACTTGCATTACAGTTAAGCAAAAAGATCAGAAGCAGAAAAGACAGAAGTGCACAAGAGTAACCAGAGTTCTCACTTTACAACTGACACTCAACAGAATGAGATATCCCTAAAACATTCCACAGGTAAGCAACGTTTCTTAGCCAAATGAAATGCTACTTTTGATTAATATCAGCAAATTCTTTCCATTTAATGAATTAGGGAGAACTGCAGCGTAATAAAATAGGAGGGTAAAAATGTCCTTTACTGATTTAAAAAAATACATTTCCCACCCACCCCAACACTTTCTATAACACCAATTGAGGTCAAGTAGTTGAGTGGCTAAGGAGCCCCATGGCGCAGAGTGGTAAGCTGCAGTACTGTAGTCAAAGCTCTGCTGGCGTCCTGAGTTTGATCTCGACAAAAGTCGGTTTCAGGTAGCTGACTCAAAGTTGACTCAGCCTGCCATCCTTCCGAAGTTCGTAAAATGAGTACCCAGCTTGCTGGGGGTAAAGTGTAGCTGACTGGGGAAGGCCTTTACAAACAAACAATTTTTGCCTAGTAAATGTCATGATGTGATGTCACCCCTCGGGTCAGCAATGGCCTGGTGCTTGCACAGGGGACTACCTTCACCTTTATGGATATTTTGGGTTCAGATCTATTCAAAGGGATATTCTGGGTTCAAACTTATAGAAAGGGGGTAGGATATGGATCACCTTTGGTTGAGCGTAGGATTGTGCATATTGATAAACCCGAACTGAAAATAAACCTAAAATTAGCCATTTAGGTAATTTGCAGTCTTCATGTTTACCAAACACCAAAACCTGGGGGTCTCTCCAAAGCCAAACAGGCAATAACCCCCCCAAAATCAAATAATTATTTTGCTTTTTGTTGTTGTTGTTGTTCATCTAGCCGCCTTTGCTCAAACGTATGGCTCTGTACTTTCTTCCTTTTTTTTTTTTTTACTGGTTTTGTTAGGGCCCCCTAGTTGAGGCCCTTTTGAGAACAGGGTCATGTAATTGGAGCCAACTTGTTCTGACCAGCCTTTCAGTGGGTTGATCTGGATCAAGCATAACGGTTTTTTAAAAGACCAAGTCACATCTGGAGGAATATACCCTTAAACTAACAAGAACGGGTTTCAACCACTGCTGACCACCAGGTTTCCAAAGGAGACTCTCTCACCTGCGTAGATGAGCAATCTCCTTTAGACAGCTCCCATGGCTGAGACTTCAGCTGGCTCTGATATCCCCCTCCCCCCGAAAACCTGCTCTGAAACTGAAGGTCACCCCAAGTAGAAGCTTCATTTCCCCATACTGTTACCATCTCTTGAAACCAGATCTTTGATTACCACAACAAAGAACTATTCATAGGATGCCATTTGTTGTTTTCTGTGCCTTATTTTTCTTGCATTTAAGTCTTTTCCCTCAGTTTGGAAACTAATTTTCACGGACATCATGCTATATGCTCCAGATACGAACAAAGCCCCCAGACTTTTAAGCACCAGCCTGTCAATCAGCTATTTCCACCAGTCCTCGGCAATGCTGAACTTCTGATTCTAAAAACCAATGGACAGCTTGGCTTGCAAATGCCTGGAGGATGGGGGCAACCCCTTTACAGGCCCATAAAATTGGACCCCCTGACTCAAAGTTCACCAAAGTTCATCCAAGGAGAGTCCCTTGCAGCCATGCTACAAATTTGGGAGCTCTACCTCCAAAGATTCCCCCTCAGGAGCTTTGTAAAAAATCCCCATAGACTATAATGGGACTGAATTTTTCGGTAAACCTAGTAATAAACTGAACACTGAAATTTACCGGTATGGGTATTCAGCTTATTTCGGGTTTACAGAAAAAATCAGTCCCAATGAATCCAAAGCTGAAGTTTACCAGTTTTTTTGTTTTTGTTTTTTTGCAGAACCCTAGTTGAGTGGCTAAAAAAATTGGAAAAGTTATTTTTCAGAAATAAACACAGTCCTACAGATGTAAAGATCCTGGCTTTCTGAAGCAGACAGTAGTGTCATGGCAGCTTGCTGTCTCCTAAAGCATCCATCTAATGACAGGCCAAGAGAAAGTATCCACCAACATTAGCAGTGTTACTGTTGTATATAATTAACACCCATGCTTTATGTAGAGGTTACTGTTGGTCAAAAATTCACTGAAATCTTTTATATTTCTTTTCTCTAGAAACAAAATAAAGATGGCTATTGGAGTCAGGGATAATCAAACCATCATTACAGAATTAATTCTTCTAGGATTCGGTGATCTCCAGCATCTGGACATGGTCCTCTTTCTGCTGTTTCTAGTGATTTATATCTTGACCATGGTTGGGAACATTCTCATCATTGCACTAGTTCTGTTAAACCACAGCCTTCACACTCCCATGTATTTTTTCCTTGGGAATCTGTCCTGCTTGGAGACTTTCTACACGTCGACCATCTTGCCCAAAGTTCTTGTCAGCCTCACTGGAGAGAAAGCCATTTCCATTCCGGGCTGCATTGCCCAATTCTATTTCTTCGCTGCTCTGGTAGTCACAGAATGTGGCCTCCTTGCCATGATGTCTTATGACAGGTACACAGCGATATGCAAACCATTACATTATGCAACACTGATGAATATGAAGGCCTGCCTGTACATGGCATCTGGGTCATGGATTAATGGATTTCTGGCCATGTCTGTAATGATGTATCTGATGACAAAGTTGACATTCTGCGGCCCAAATGAAATTGACCATTTCTTTTGCGACCTTGCCCCTGTAGCAAGAATCTCCTGTGGTGAAGCACAAAGATTTGAACTGATGGGATGCATATTCTCAGCCATCTTCACCCTGCCTCCATTTTTATTTACGCTAACATCATACACATTCATCATCATTGCCATTCTGAGGATCCCATCAGCCACTGGCAGAAAAAAGGCCTTCTCCACATGCTCATCTCACCTTCTTGTAGTTACAATCTATTATGGGACTTTATTCACTGTCTATGTGCTCCCAAATACTGAAAATACAAGGAAGCTCAACAAAGTGTTTTCTGTTTTTTACACCATTCTAACACCCTTAGTCAATCCCCTCATATACAGTCTGAGGAACAGAGAGGTGAAAGAGGCCCTTAGGAAATCTATTGGTAAACTGATGCATGGCATAAGACCACAGGAATTCAAGGCCTTTTCTTTAGAGTAGTGGACAAGAAGAAGAAGAAGAGTTGGTTTTTATATGCTGATTTTCTCTACCTTTTAAGGAGACCAGAAAAAAAGAGTTGGTTTTTATATGCCGATTTTCTCTACCTTTTAAGGAGAATGAAACTGGCTTACAATCTCCTTCCCTTTCTCTCACCGTAACAGACACCTTGTAAGGTAGGTGGGGCTGAGAGATCTCGAAGAGAACTGTTTCTATCCCAAGGTCACCCAGCTGGCTTCATGTGTAGGAGTGAGGAAACCAACCCGGTTCACCAGATTAAAGTCCGCCACTCTTAACCACTATACCATGCTGGCTCTGTTTTTTTACACCATTCTAACACCCTTGGTCAATCCCCTCATATACAGTCTGAGGAACAGAGAGGTGAAAGAGGCCCTTAGGAAATCTATTGATAAACTGATGCATGGCATAATACCACAGACATTTAAGAACTTGTCTTTAGAGTAGTGAAGAAGAGTTGGTTTTTATATGCCAATTTTCCATACCTTTTAAGGATAATCATACCGTCTTACAATTACCTTCCCTTCCTCTCTCCACAACAGACACTTTGTGAGGTAAGTAAGGATGAGAGAGCTCAAAGAGAACTGTGACTAGCCCAGGATCACCCAGCTGGCTTCATGTGTAGAAGTGGGGAAACCAACCCGGTTCACCAGCTTAGAGTCTGCCACTCATGTGGAAGAGTGGGGAATCAAGCCCAGTTCTCCAGATTAGAGTCCACCGATCTTACTCACTACACCACGCTGGATCTCTGAACTCTCTATGTTTTTTTTAACCATTATTTTAGTTGTGCATGTGGTGGTTGGGTAGGAAAACATGCATTGTTAACAGGAATTTTCTGATTTCATTCTTCATTTCAGTCCTATGCAGGTGTTGCAAATTTGTAGACCTCCAGCTGCTGACAACATCCGTGCCAAAGATTACAGTAGCAAAGATGTTCCTTGATGAATGGAGCTAAAAGTTTTTTCCCCTTAAATACTAGAGTTTATTTCATGTATGTATGAAAGCATTCTTCACCTTTCCCCATGACCCAATGTAGCTTACAATAGATTATTAAAAACATATAGGGTCTCCATGAGTCAGAAGCGACTTGATGGCACTTAACAAACACATAGGAGCCCCTTGGCGCAGAGTGGTAAGCTGCAGTACTGCAGTCCAAGCTCTGCCCACAACCTGAGTTTGATCCCAACAGAAGTCGGTTTCAGGTAGTCGGCTCAAGGTTGACTCAGCCTTCCATCTTTCCGAGGTCAGTCAAATGAGTACCCAGCTTGTGGAAGGCACTGGCAAACCATCCCATAAACAAAGTCTGCCTTGTAAACTTCGGGATCTGTCATCACCCCATGGGTCAGGAATGACCCAGTGCTTGCACAGGGGGCCTTTACCTTTACCTTTAACACACAGAAATACCCACTCAGGTAGCAATAAAATCCCAGTTCACCCACAACCTAATAAAATGCCTGCAACTCCATTGAAAACTGTGATGAATATAATATCGTTATAGTGTCTATTGAAAAATTCCAAGGATGATATCTCTCTTACTGCCTTGGAGAGACCATTCCATAACCATTTCTAAATTCAGCTGAGTTCCTCTTCTCATAAAAGCTTCCACTGGATTGAGCCATCCAGGAGTTTTATTTTCTAATATCTTTCTATACTTTTTCCACACTTTAAACAAACCAGCTCTAACAAAATGAATATTAAAATCTCTATTTACTTTTTCTTTCTCATACCATAAATAAGCATGCCATCCAAAACGTAAATTATAACCTTCCAATTCTAATAATTCAGTATCCTCTAACATTATCCAAGATTTCAACCATACAAAGCATGCTGCTTCATAATACGTTTTTAAATCTGGTAAGCCTAATCCACCTATATCTCTTAGTTGAATCAAATTTTTGTAAGCTATTCTATGTTTTCCTTTGTTCCACAAGAAGTTTAAAATATCTTTTTTCCATACCTTAAATATTTTAACCCCCTTAATTATTGGTAAATTTTGAAATAAAAAAAGCATTTTGGGTAAAACCATCATTTTAACAGCTGAAATTCTACCCCATAGTGATAAAGGTATTCTTTGCCAGTTTTTCAAGTCTGTATTAATTTGATGCCATGTTTTTATATAATTATTTTTGAATAAATTAAAATTATTTGAAGCTAACCAAATACGCAAATACTTTATTTTTTGTTCTATAGTAAAACCAGTATTTTTTGATAATTCTTGTTGCTGCAAGAGTGTCATATTTTTAACCATTATTTTTGTTTTGTTTTTATTAATTTTAAATCCTGCAAGTTTTCCATAAACCTCCACCGTTTTTTTCCATTCTGCAATCTGACTAATAGGGTTAGTTAAAAAACAAACTAAATCATCTGCATATGCTTTAAGCTTAAAGTGATTTCTCCCAACCTTATAACCTATAATATTTACATTATTTCTAATCTTTTTCAATAAAACTTCTAACGTTATTATAAACAATAATGGTGATAAAGGGCAACCTTGTCTGGTGCCCTTTTGTATTTCAAATTGTGATGTTATATTCCCATTTATCAACAATCTAGCAGATTGGTAAGTATAGATCTTTTCAATAGCTAGTTGGAATTTCTTTCCAAAATCCATATATTCTAATACTTTTTTCATAAACTTCCAATTTACATTATCAAATGCTTTTTCTGCGTCCAAAAATATCATTGCTAAAGGTATAGTGCTAAATTCCGCACATTCTAAAAGATCTATTACTACTCTAACATTTTGGCTGATCAGCCTTCCGGGAAGGAAGCCTGCTTGATCCTTATGAATAATCTGACTCAGTATTTTTTTCAATCTATTTGCCAGAATCGCTACAAAAAAATTATAATCATTATTCAATAATGAGATTGGTCTATAATTTTTAACATCTAATAAGTCTGTGTTTGGTTTAGGAATTAACACTATATTTGCATGTTTCCAGGTATTTGGAATAGATCCATTCTGCAAACAGTTATTCATCACTTTTAAAAGATGTGGAGAGATTTGTTCCATAAAAACTTTATAATAAAATGTTGTAAAACCATCTGCTCCTGGTGCTTTATTCAACTTACTTTTACCTATTACTGCTTTTAATTCCTCCAAGGTTATATTAGCGTCCAATAATTCTTTATGTTCTTGTGATATTCCTGTCCATTCTAATTGGTTCAAATATGTCTCTATTTCTTTTTCTGAAACCTCTCCTTGTCTATATAAATTTGAGTAATAGTCCACAAAAGTTTCTACAATTTTACATTTATCCATTGTAACCTTACCATCTCTCTTTATTCTTATTATAGGTAAATTCTTTTCTTTATGCTTAAGTTGCCAAGCTAATAGTTTACCTGGTTTATTTGCATGTTCAAAAAATTTCTGCCTATTATACATAATTTTTTTTCTATTTCCGCATTTATTAAAAATTCATATTGATATTGCAAATTTTTAATCTTATCTCTATATTCCTGTTTAAGCAATTTAGTTTGTACTTTTCTCAATAGATTCTCTTCTTGTTTAATCTGTTCTAACAATTTCTTCTTTTTACCTTCTCTCTCTCTATACCATCTCGAATTTTGTTGTATCAATAAACCCCTTAGTACTGCTTTACCTGCGTCCCATACAATATCATCCGATGTCCCTTTATCAATATTTTCTAAAAAATAGTTTTGTATATCTATTTTCAATTTATCCACAATTTTCTTATTTTTAAGTAAATATTCATTTACCACCCAAGATTTATTTTTTTTTGTACCTATATTAATCCTTAACATTAGCGCATTATGATCAGAAAACACCTTAGGTAAAATTTCAGGAGCCTCAGATAAACTTGTAATATCTTTAGATAACCAAAACATATCTATTCTTGAATGGGAACAATGTCTTGATGAATAAAAAGTATACCCTTTTTTATTACCGTTCATTAATCTCCATATATCAAACATTTCCCATTGATCTGTTATATAATTAAAAATACTTGGAAGTTTACCCTCATATTTACTCTTTTTTTTCTTTGTAGATCTATCCAATCTTGGTACCATTACCCCATTAAAATCTCCCATCCAAATCATTTTCCCATTAGCGTATTCTGCTAATATCAACGCTAGATTAGAATAAAATAATTTCTGATTTATGTTAGTTGCATAAATACCCACTAATATTATTTTCTGAAATCCCATTACAATTTCCACAATTAAAATCCTCCCATCTACATCTTTATATAAAAGTTTAGGTTCTAATACTGAAGGGACATACATAGCAATACCATTGATTTTTTTCATTTCATTACACGCAGTGAATAATTTGCCCATTTTTGTTTGCTCCAACCTGTGAATATCCTTTGGTAATATATGTGTCTCCTGTAAACAAAAAATATTAGCTTTGGACTTTTGTAGATGGTAAAACACTTTTTTCCTCTTAATTGGAGAGTTCAAACCATTAACATTCCAAGATACAATTTGTAGCATTTTTATTATTAATATAAGCTCCTACTCAAATTTCCATAGTTATTTCTCTTTTTCTCTTAAAGACTTCCATTATCCTTTTCTCGCCCTCCCCTCTTCCCCCCTTTTTCCCCCCTTTGTTCAGCCATCTCCCCACTCCTCACTCATCTGAGGATGATGCCCCCCCAGTTGCTTCTTCTGCCTTTTCTTCTTCAACACGATCCTTTCCATCATGTTCTCTTGAAGTTTGGCCTGGTGGTTTGCGTAGCTCCCCTTCATATCTTCACAAGAATTGTTCTACTTTGACAGTATCTGTGATCTTAACTCTTTTAGCCTTGAAGATAAAAGAAACTCCCTGGGGGTATTCCCATCTATGTTGTATTCCATTGTATTTCAGTCTTTCCACAAACTCTGCAAAAAGTTTTCTTTTCCTCAGCAGTCTTCCAGGGATTTCTTTCATCAATCTCACCGGATTCCCATCAATTGTTAGTGGGTTGTTAAAATGTTTATTCAGAATTAGGTCACGATGACTTCTGGAAAAAAGCTGAATCAAACAATCTCTTGGAACTTTATTTTTTGTTGCATAAGCAGAGTTCATTGTATAGGCTGTAATTATCATACCTTCCACCACAGCATCATCTTCCTGTAAAAAATCAGCCAACAATATTTTCAAATAATTTCTCAGGTTTGTACCTTCCTGTTTTTCTTTTAAACCACGTAAACGAATCCAACTTTCCTTTATCTTCAACTCCAACATTGCAGTACTGTCATCTCGCAATTGCTCACGTTCCTGGGAGGCTTCCATTGACAATTCAAGAGCATCAACCCTCTTTCTGGTTTCTTTGTTATCCTTTGCTTGCTTTTGAACTTTTGCATCAAGCTTATCCTGTTTTACTGCTAAAGATGAGATGGATTCTTGAAGTGTAGTAATAGCCACTGCATTTTGATTTAGGCCTTGCTTAACAGATTCCATTTCCTGCTTCATTGAGACCATTTCCTGTTTAACTTCTGTCACCTCTTGTTTAACTGATGTCACCTCTTGGAGTGTTTTAGTCAGCAGTTCTTGTAGAGAGTTAAGAGTGGCATCAGGTTTTTTAGTCATCTTTGCTGTTATTGATGTCTCTGTTCCAGGAGAAGAAGCTGGTGAAAGAGCAGGACTGGTGACAGAAGCTCTTCTTTTAAATTGTAGTGATTGTTGAATCTGAAGCTGTTTGGTCTCTTTTATTAATACTTTAGGATGTTTTTCTGTGTCTTTTTTGACTTTGTCTTCTTTGTTTTCCATGTAAAAAACTTGAGGTGGCTGCTATTGTAATCCAGGGAGGGTGAGGGGGGGGGGTGAGAATTATTGCTTAAAACATTAGTTCAGCTATATTTGTTTAAACGTCTTTTATTTCAAAACAACATTCAGTTTCAAGCAGAAAAAATCAAAAGTCAAGAATCAATTCTGGAGAGGATATAGCATTTATATTCCTTCAATGCTCCATTGCCAATGTTTCACTTGCTTTCAGTCCTGGTCAGATGCTTCTCAGGTCTGAAGTGGCACAGCTGGAATTTTAAATGCGCAACACTTTGGCAAAAAGCCAAGTTTCACTTTGTTAGGGTTAGCGAGTGTAGAAAACAGAATCAAAAATGCTTCTCCTTGTTTAGATAACAGATTAGACACCTCCGTGAGTTAGTTGTTAGCAAATGTTAATCATTAGAAAAAAAAACCTTTTTACTTTGCTCCGTGCCGTTTCCGCCGCCACCCGGGCTCCTGCAGATCTAATGGTGCTGACTCATCCGCTTTCCCCTCCTGGCGCTCACTGCCGATTTTGAGGCAGCGGGCGCACCTTGGTCGGGGCGCGAGCCGGCAGCCTATTCAGCTTCCCCTCTCCTTCCAGGGGAGCCGCGTCGTTGTTCCGGGGGGGGGGAACCTCCCCCCACTCCGCTTTAGAGCCCGGAGCTCTAGTCTTGAGCTGCCACGGCGATCGGCACAGGAACCGGAAGCCCTTTACCTTTACCTTTAACACACAGAAATACCCACTCAGGTAGCAATAAAATCCCAGTTCACCCACAACCTAATAAAATGCCTGCAACTCCATTGAAAACTGTGATGAATATAATATCGTTATAGTGTCTATTGAAAAATTCCAAGGATGATATCTCTCTTACTGCCTTGGAGAGACCATTCCATAACCATAGGGAAAGCAGGTTCCCTTGTCAATCACAGGTGGGCTACATTTACTGAGGGAACATCCAAAAGATGGCAAGCTGAAGGCCATACCTGGAGCTCAGGGTCATATGGAGAAAGATGGTCCTTTAAGTATCTAAGTCATAGGCAATGAACATCATAGTTAAATTGTGGAACTCCCTGCCCCAGGATGTGCTGATGGCTGCAGACTTGGAAGGCTTTAAGAATGGAGTGGACATGTTCATGCTTCATGGAGGACAGGGCTATCCATGGCTACTAGTCAAAATGAATACTAGTCATGATGCATACCTATTCTCTACAGTATCAGAGGAGCATGCCTATTCTATTATGTGAAACACAGGCAGGATGCTGCTGCAGTCATCTTGCTTGTGGGCTTCCTAGAGGCACCTGGTTGGCCACTGTGTGAACAGACTTCTGGGCTTGATGGGCCTTGGTTTGATCCAGCATAGATTTTCTTATGTCCTTATGTATTTATGCCATAACCAGCACCTTGAAGTGAATTCAGAAATGAAGCTGTTTTAAGAGAGCCAATATGTATTCCTACCTGGAAATCCTTAACTACAATTGGGATCCTGCATGCTGAATGAACTGGTTTCCAGGTTGCTTTCAAGGGCAACTAAACAGAGACAGCATTACAGCAGTTCAACTATGAGGTTACAAAAGTATGGATTAGCATGCCCACATCCTATGTGTCTATGAAAGGGGAAAGACAATGAAATAGCTGCAGCCAGTAGAAGGCATTGTTGACTACACCACCTACATGTTTTTTCTAATAGCAAGGGTAGGTCTGTGCTCTTAACTTGTTCTGCAAATGATGAGCTGTGCTTCATGTACCACCAGTGGATTCGACCCTTCCAAAACATCAGCCTTCCCAACCAGAATCACCTCTGGGTTAAGATTTTTTAGAGAACTGGAAATTGTATTTTGAATATAGTTCTAACAGTGCATTCCTGAGACGTGCTGACAGCCAGGATGAAAGGCTTCTGGAGGCCATCAAAGGGCTGCGCCGGCACAAGAGCCCACAGCAAGGGCAGTGCTGGGCCCAGATGCCGACGGAGCTTTCCACTGGCATCCGGACGCCAGCAAAGGCCACTATGGCGTCCCAGGAGGCATTCCCAGGACGTCTCGGTGTCCCCTATGAGGGTTACATGGATTTTTTGCACCGGGCGGAGGTTTTGGCCGGGCCGCTGATTTGCCTCCTAAGCCTGGCACAGGCATTCAGCTCAGGAATGCACTGTAAGTGACATAAAAATTAATTAACAGGATATGTTACAATAGATATGGCTACAGTTTGTAATCAATTTTAACTGTGTAAAATTATATAAGGCTTTGATATAAAGATTAGCTTTTTACACTGTCCTACAACATGATCACATTAAAATTTTAGTTATACTAGTAAATTGTTTTAACCTTAGCTCATTGTTAGTGATTATTTTGAGCTGCAGTAGATTGAGCAGTATAAGAATAGTCTATAATGGGCAAAAATATTAGACTTATTTAGTACATATATACACAATATGTCTTACTTAACTGTTTCACAGTTATAGAAACTAAACAGATGTAGACCCACTCCAGAGATAGATAAGGGCCTTGTCTGAGATGTATATCATCATTTACTATATGTGTTTTGTATTGTATTTTTGTGTTGTGTTGAAAAAAGTAAATAATAAAAACTTTTTAAAAAAAGAATCACCTCTGGTTTGTCTGTAAAAGTTTTGCAGATTGGGAGTTTCTTGCTTAAGCAAAGTATAATAGGAAGTTTGAAAAAAGAGGAGGAAAGCGTTCAGTAAAGACTAGCAAAATTTCCCCTGTGCAAATGTGCCCTGTAGTTCCTAAGTTCCCCTAAAACTACGTAAGTGAAATTACAAAGTAAATTTCAATTTTGCTGCTGGAGCAAAGCATCTGGAGAAAGATAAGAAACAAACCAATAGAAACTCCTCTGTGATATGGACATTCTTGCAGGTTAAGTTTTCACGTGTTTCTTATTGTTTTGGGCTCCAGTTGTCAGGACGAATTTGAGACAAATAAAAATTTCTCTTTCCTTTTCAAAAGATATAACCAAAAAAATTAGGGGGCCTTGAGACATTATAGTACAGAAATATTTTGAGGATTTAAAAAAAACTGACAGCAGAAGTTCACACAATGAACTTGTATTCAAGCTACAACAAATGTATGTACATAGGTGCTGTTAAGTTACAACCTACTTATGATAATTAGGGTTGCCAGCTCTGGGTTGGGAAATACCTGGAGATTTTGAGGGTGGAGCCTGAGGAAGGCAAGGTTTGTGGAGGGGAGGGACTTCAATGGGGTACAATGCCATAGAGTTGACCTTCCAAAGCAGCCCTTTTCTCCAGGTGACCTGATCAAAGTGCAGCTTTAAATAAAACTGTCTTCAATTACTTCCTGCAGATTGACAGTGAAGAGGCCAGCATGCACCTCCCTGGAAAGGGATGTTTCACAATTGTGGGGCTGCCACCGAAAAGCCCCTCTTTTGTGTGCCCACCAGGTGAGCCTCTCCGATTGGTGGGAAAGTCGAGAGGGACTCTCCCTATGATCTTAATTCCCGGGCAGGAATGAAGGGGAGAAGATGGTCTTTCAGATACCCTGCAGCCACATAGGGCTTCAAAGGACAAAACCAATACCTTGAATTGGGCTCAGGAGCAGATCAGTAGCCAGTGTAATGGCTGTAATATTGGGATATATCATCCTGGTTGCTGACCCCAACCATCAGTCTAGCTGCAGTGTTCGGCACTAGATGAAGCTTCTGAACACTCTTCAAGGGTAGTCCCAAGTAAAGCACATTGCAACAGTCCAGTCTAGATGTAACTAAGGCATAGATCACTGTGGCCAGATCTGAATGAACCAGGAATGGGAGATACTGACACACAAGCTGAAGCTGGGCAAAAGGACTCCAAATAGGCTTGCCAGCTCCAGGATGAGAATTACCTGGAGATTTTGGGAGTGGAGCCTGAGGACGTCAGGGTTTGGAGAGGAAAGGGACTTCAATGCCATAGAATCCAATGGCCAAAGCTGCCATTTTCTCCCAAGGAACTGATCTCTGTCACCTGGAGATCAGCTGTAATAGCTGGAGATCTCCAGCCACCACCTGGAGGCTGGCAACCCTAACTCCAAGCCATAGCAGCATGCTGATTTGCTAAGGTGTTCACTGTTGTCAAGCAGCACTCACACATCTGCTAATCCACATACATCATCCCCCATTTTATTGCACTGGAAACTATGGCTATCTGTAGACAACATAAGGTAAAGGTAAAGGTCCCCTGTGCAAGCACCAGGTCATTCCTGACCCATGGGGTGACGTCACATCCCAGCGTTTTCTAGGCAGACTTTGTTTATGGGGTGGTTTGCCAGTGCCTTCCCCAGTCATCTTCCCTTTACCCCCAGCAAGCTGGGTACTCATTTTACTGACCTCAGGAGGATGGAAGGCTGAGTCAAACTTGAGCCAGCTACCTGAAACCAACTTCCATTGGGATCGAACTCAGGTTGTGAGCTAGGGCTTGGACTGCAGTACTGCAGCTTACCACTCTGTGCCACGGGGCTCTTATATAGACAACATAACTCATAGGAAAATAAAGCTCTTTCTCTCTGTGTGTGTGCCATCAACTCATGGCTGACCTATGGCAACCCCATAGGGTTTTCAAGGCAAGAGGCATTGAGAGGTGGTTTGCCATTGCCTGCCTCTGTGTGGGCTGAGAGAGTTCTGAAAAAACTGGGACTGACCCAAGGTCACCCAAGCAGGCTTCATGTGGGGAAATAAATCCGGTTCTCCAGATCAGAGTCCACCACTCTTAACCACTATTTCATGCTGGCTTCCAAAATGAAATAAAATGTCCATGACGGTTTCTGTTCTTTTACTACATAGGACAAAAGTCCACATCTAGATGACACAGGGGGAAATTCAGAATGATTCTGTGTTTTAATCACATCAATATAAATATTTCTTGGAGATTTCCAGTGTTTCCCAGTAGCAAAAGCCAAAGGAGAATTTAATTCTTCTTTCAAAGAGACCTTAATCTCCCAGGATTGAAACATATTTGCACTGTTTAAAACACACACACACACAACGACAACACCCAAATAAGTGACTATCCTCGGCAGAATACATGACACTCATGAGAGAATGAATTGGCATATATAGTCCATGGACTTCCTAAAACCACCCATTTATTTTGCATTGGATTCATATGAAGCTGAAGCTTGCACAAAATCATCCATTATCAACATTCAAGACAACAGTAAGAGCTGTAGTTCTTCTTCTCCATCCTCAGTTTATATAAGGTCAGCAAAGCCACTAACTATTAAAGAAATGCTGGTTAACAAGAAGTAATGATAGTCTGGAGTAGTGCACAGTGACAAGAGACTGATGGTATTGCCTGAGATAAATGCTGGTAGGTAATATTCTTCCTTCTTATTTAACAGCAGTAGTAGAAGCAGAAAGGAGAGGCAAGGATATTATTTCCTTCTTTAACTTTTTGCCAAGTGTTTGTTTTTCCTTGATTATTATTAATTAAAATTAATTATTAATTAATTTTCCTTGATTATTCTCATATGTTATAAGGTCAGTTGTCCTTCTTATGTTTCTTTCACAGAAGGCATCAACTGGAAATATCAATGGAGATATTGGATATTGGAGGACTTGTTTTACTTCTATACTGATACCATAACAGGTGACAATTTGTAAAGCTATTCCAGGTCCAGCATTCCTCATACCCCCAACAACAACCTGCTATTACTGTCAGTCACCACCCTGCTCAGGTATGTGTTTTGTAATTTTATAGATTTTCCATATTCGGAGTTCAATGTTGCCTTTCTGGTTTGGCTTATTTGATCTCTACTCATCAACAGTATGTGGTTTCCTCCTAATTTCCATAGAAATTGAATCAATTTCCAGCATTGTGTCGTGGTTAAGAGCATTGGTCTGGATCAGTGGACTCTGATCTGGAGAACCAGGTTTGATTCCCCACTCCTCCACATGAGCGATGGACTCTAATCTGGTGAACTGGATTTGTTGCCCCACTCCTACACATGAAGCCAGCTGGGTGACCTTGAACTAGTCACAGCTCTTTTAGAGCTCTCTCAGCCCCACCTACCTCACAGGGTGTCTGTTGTGGGGAGGAGAAGGGAAGGAGATTGTAAGCTGGTTTGATTCTTCCTTAAGTGGTAGAGAAAGCCAGCATATAAAAGCCAACTCTTCTTCTTCTTCTTCTTCTTCTTCTTCTTCTTCTTCTTCTTCGTGGTGGGAATTGAGACATTTCTATAGAAGATCCCCTGACAAAGCAAATTATGAAACATGTAGAGATCTAGAAGAGCTAAATAAACTCTCAACCTTGCACCTTGTTTTCCCCCCAGAACATAGTTGAGGATATGAAAATGGATGTTTCTACTGCACGCAGCAAGAAGTCTTTCAAACTATCCTTCCTAGTCTTAAAATGTCACCTCTCAACTGTTCCATAATTTCTATACTGGAAGAAAAGGGGATATCAGAAAATGTAATCCACATTTCCTTCTCCAGTTCTGATTTCTTTCCCTCAGCTCGGTCATTATCAAGATGATTGGACAAAATCAGTCAAATATCAGAGAGTTTGTGCTTCTGGGGTTCTCCAGAGATCGAGAAACCAACATGGTCCTCTTTGTAGTGGTCCTCTGTATGTACCTCGTCACCCTGGCAGGGAACACACTCATTATTGTGGCCACCTGCATTGATCCACGACTCTACACACCCATGTACTTCTTCCTATGCAATCTGTCCGTCCTGGACATCGGCTACACAACCAGTGTGGTGCCGCAGTCACTGGTCCACATCCTGACTAATCACAGAACCATTCCTTTCAACCGGTGCGTGGCTCAGCTTTACATTGCTTTATTCCTGGGTAGCATTGAATACTTTCTGCTAGCATTTATGGCCTATGACAGATATGTGGCTGTCTGTCATCCTCTGCATTACAAGACCATCATGAGCCGGAAGGTGTGCCTCCAGATGATGATGGCTTCCTGGACCTTTGGCTTGACCAACGCCGTGGTGCACACTGCCTTCACCATGCGCCTCCACTTCTGTAACAACAACATCATCAACCACTTCTGTTGCGAACTCCTTGCTGTTATGAATCTGGCTTGCTCGGACCGGTTTGTTAATGATGTCGGACTTATGGTGTCGGGGGTCCTCGTCCTGTTCCTCCCCTGCACTCTGATCGTGCTCTCCTATGTGTATATCATCAGCGCCATCTTGCGCATCCGCTCTGCAGAAGGCCGACACCGAGCCTTCTCCACCTGCACTTCACACCTGACTGTGGTCATCCTCTGCTACGGCACAACTATGGTTGCTTACATGACTCCTAAAGCCAAGTCTTCCCCCAACCGGGACAAGATGCTTTCTTTCTTCTATGCAGTGGTGACACCCATGCTCAACCCTCTCATATACAGCTTAAGAAACAAGGAAGTCAAAGCAGCCCTGATTAAAGTAATAGGGAGGAAAAATGTCCGTTTGGAAAGGTGAATTTGTCTGGATTCTCTGAATTTGAAGTAGATTTTTTATTATTGAGAAAGCCTTATGTTTTGCCCACAAATAACCTGAATGGAACCTTCAGCCTCTGGTGTTTGTCCTTGAATGGATCATTCAGATATACCAGTCACCATTTGCAGTGCAATTTTAGGAACACTTTCCTGGGAGTAAGCCCCATTTAATAGACCTGAGCAGGACTCTGAGAAGACCTGCTTAAGATAGCTTGTGGGGAGGGTGGCTTCTGGAGTTGGTGTGACCCCTGTGCTGGCACTAGTGCCACTTGTGCCTACTAAGTGGGCACTAACACCAGTGCAGGACAATTTAAGCTGGCTCCGAGGAGCAGCACGGCAGTGTGAGGCTCGGGCACCGGTGCTGCCTCCCTGGCACTATGGCTCGCATTGACCCTGATTTGTCACTGAAGGGAGCATTCCCAGGGTGTTCCTGGGGGCGTTCCTGGGGTGTTCCCTAAACCCTTTTATCCTGGGAATGCCCCTTTTTGCAGGATACAAGTTACACCTGCAGAAAGGGTGGCATAGCCCTGTGGAACTCAGTGGAGAGTTTCGCGGGGTTTTCTTTCAGCTAATGTTTTCAGCTTGCTGCCCCCAGCCACAAGCAGCTTGGAAGACGGCGCAGCTGCACCATCCCTGAGCCCAACTTAACCTCCACACCCACTCAAGATTTTGCTGTTAATGATGCAAACATTAGCTGTGGAATATATGAACCAGATCTGTGTGTCTTTAGATCATCTAATCAAAACCTCCTCACTTCCAACCAATACAAGGCTTACGTAACAACACTTCACCATTGCAGCTATCCTTGTCCAGACAGGTCTATATATATTTTTATAAATCCATGAAAGGTTATTTCTGAGAATGTTGCTGGACTATGTGAAGTGCCTTTAACTCTAAAGTGCCATAATTACAGCCACAAGTTGAATCTGTCAAATATTTGAACATTTATTTTTCTACTATTAAAAAAATAAAGGTTTTTAATGTGTCTGTTTTTCAGCACTTTGTATTGTACAGTATCATCTGAAACAATGCCAATCCTATCAAGGTTGACGTTAGTGATTCTGAGATTTAGGGACTGCATCTCTCATAGTCCCCTACTCAAGCCAAACTACACATTCCCATTTTGGTGAGTTGAGTCTGGGTCCCCTAACTTAGGGTTGCCATGGTTCTCTTTGCCACTGGCAGGAGATTTTTTGGGGCAGAGCCTGAGGAGGGTGGTGTTTGGGGAGGGACTTCAATGCCATAGAGTCCAGTTGGCAAAGCAGCCATTTTTCTCCAGGTGAACTGATCTCTATTGGCTGGAGATCAGTTGTAATAGTAGGAGATCTACAGCTAGTACCTGGCGGTTGGCAACCCTACCCTAACTCAACTCATGTTCCCCTTAATCACACAGCAGCAGTGGATCATGTCATTTTAAAGATCACAGAGAGCCCTTTTCGGCTTGGAAGAGCAGCGTGAGGGAGGAGGGGCTCCATTCTGAGAAGCTGAAACAGCCCTGGCAGGTAGTTCTCTACATTATGTGGGAGCTGCATGTGTTCCGAATATTCCACAAGCTGCTCCAAAGTATCTACAGAGCTCAGGAACTTGGCTTCATGACCTTGGAATGCTTTGGGCCTAAAAATGTAACAGTAGGGGGTGAGCGGACATGGGCTAGGCACACAAGTGAAATGTTTCAGGAAGAGAGTAGAGCTGGTTGGTCTTCGGCCGGTGATGTCACAGTGTCCAGAAATGGTTGCTGCTTGTTGCTAGGTTGGGGTACACAATAGGAACTTGCAGCCTCCTACCTTTTGAGAAACTGGATTATATTTTTGGAATGTGAAGCTCTTGAGAAAAGGTAAAGTGGGTTGGGAAGAAGTGGGTGTAGTAGCACCTTCAGTTTAAGAACATATGAAAAGCCATGCTGGATCAGACCAAGGCCTATCAAGTCCAGCAGTCTGTTTGCACAGTGGCCAACCAGGTGCCTCTAGGAAGCCCACAAGCAAGATGACTGCAGCAGCATCCTGCCTGTGTTTCACAGTGCCTAATAGAATAGGCATGCTCCTCTGATACTGTAGAGAATAGGTATGCATCAAGACTAGCCGTGGATAGCCCTATCCTCCATGAATATGTCCACTTCCCTCTTAAAGGCTTCCAAGTTCGCAAGTTTGAGAAACAGTATGTCACAGAATTAATGTAGATTCCTCGTGTTGGGACAGGAATCTTAGATTCAAAATCACATTGAGAGACCCTTCATACCTGATACAACATTTGTGTTGCAAACATATGTTGTGTGCACAGGTCTGGGCTGTCACTTTACAAGCTCAAGTGCACTAAATTATATTGTGCTGTTGCATCAAATAATCCCAGGAACTTAACCAGTGTGTGTGTTGGGCAGGGGGGTGGGGACACCACATTAAATGTTTCAGTTGGTTAGATCTTGAATGTGAGCATTAATTATCTATTTATCACACCTGGCTCCTAGGATTTGAAGCTCTATTGAAGTAATAGTTCACGGAGAGGATGAATTTGGTCAGAAAAGGAGACATGTCATGTCACATTTAGATGATCTTTAGTTTGTCCTATAGTAATGGTCTTTTCATCTTGAAATCCCTATTGACTTTTGGGGTACTGGTATGACAATGGTGGTTCTGCTGATCACCAGCAGTCTATGATACAGTTTCTAGAGCCTGACAAGTCATTTCAATGGCCTAGGGTGGGAGAATTCTGAATCCATAATGCAATTCCCTGAAGTGTTGAATGGGTAGTACATCTCACAAGCTTTTGTGCTGCCACCTACTCTGCTTCTCCCAGTGCTTCTCAGTCTCCAGCCAAATCACTGCTCTCCGTTTCTTCTTACATGCCATGTTTTTGCCCTTCCAGTGTCCCCTCTCCCTTCTCCTTCTGGTCTCATGTATCATAAAGCTGGTCTACTATTGGCTCATGGACAGAGTTCTGTCCATTTGTCTTTCTGTTTTAGATTGTGTCAAGACACACCCAGGGTTTTCTGCTTTGATCTAGGTCAGGGGTGGAGAACCTTTTTTCCACCAAGGGCCATTTGGATATTTATAACATCATTCGTGGGCCATACAAAATTATCAACTTAAAAATTAGCCAATCAAGCCCTAAGCAGGCAGCTGACCCATATGACCCCCACGTGGGCAAGCAGGCAGGCATCCAACCGGTGGTGCACTTGCCCACCTGGTGGCACAAGATGGTCTGTTGCACCAGCCAGGCATAGCCATCCAGCTGCACGATGGATTTGCTCCTGCTCTGCATGGTCGGGGCCAGATTCTACAGCCAGCTCCTGCTACCTCCACCTGCAGGGATGAAATGAGGACACACTGCCTAAGAACTGCCACCCTGCACATTCTGGCCCTGCCCCCTTTAACCCCTCCATTGTCGCCACTTCCACCCCCAGTCCTCTAGTAATACAGAGGGAATACGTTTCTCCATGGCCTGGGTGGGAAAGGGTTAACATAGTTTCTTGGGTGGTCCTATCAGCTCCATAGCTAACGAGTCTTCTGCAAGGGGGAAAACGGTTCCTTTTCTCGGCAAAACAAACTCACATGATCTGCCTTGAATAGAGGCTATTCCTGTCCACGGGAGGAGGCGGCTCGCCAGTCTTAGATCCTTCTGAGATAGAGATCTGCCAGGACCCATGAATGGCCAGACCAAATGATTTTGCAGGCCTTAAACGGTCCCCGGGCCTGACGTTCCCCACCCCTGATCTAGGTTTGCTTTAAGTTGGTATCCTCAAAGTTTAGTAAAACTTTGAAACCTTATCTATTCCTTATGGTTTGCATAGAGTGACAGTTTACTGTACGATGGGGGATAGCATTATCAATCCCACTTGCACAACAAAATGGCTTGGGTCAACCTTTCTTGGCATTTTACTGGTTGCCAGGACACTTCTCACACTCCTTTACGTTGAAGATGTTCTACATTTCTGTGAAACACATGATCCTTCTTCAGATGTTCAAAACTGCAAATGCTGTATACACACAAAGACTAATTCTTTGTCCTATACTCATTAGGCATTGTTCTATAAGAACTTCCTTTTTGTCATCTCAAAGTCTCTTTGTGGTTGTATGAAGAAGCCACAACTGCTTGTGTTACATTTTTGGAAATGTAACAGTTCCTGGGTGGGTGGGGGAACGTTCTATAATGTTGTGTGACACCCGTTTGGACTTTTCTGAAACTCTGAAATGACAATAGGTGACACTTTTTAAAGCTCTTCAGGGGTCTAACATTCCTTGTAGCCGAGAGAAACCACCTGCTATTACTTTCAGTCACTGCTCTGATCCTTTCATTTGTGTTTTGTAATTTTGTGGAATTTGGAGTTCAATGTTGTCTTTCTGGTTTGACTAATTTCATCTCTTCTCATCAACAGTATGTGTCTTTCAGTAGCCTCCTAATATCCATAGACTGCATTTAAAAAAAAAAAAACAGCTTACATCCTAATATTATTTTGAAGGACCAAAATAATTTAATCCCATGTGCTGCAACTCCAAAGATGATTTCATTCATTAATGTACACAATAGATCATGAAGGACATATATCCCATGAGGGACATATATCCCATGGGTTAGAAACCCTGAAAAATAAATACAAAGAGCAAAGGAGAACAATTAAGTGATCAAATAGAGCAGAATATGGAATCTTCATCTCCTTTACGAAAGGCTGAAAAGGTATATTGGAAGATAATATTTTATTGCAGCCTATAGATGTAGATCCATTCAGGATATCTGCCATGTAGTAAGCACCTCCTTCTTTAAACTAAATATGCAACTGTATTGGAGGTGTATAGGGAAGAGATGTTTAATAATTAGGAGGGTGTAGAGAACATCACTCCCTCTGTCAGTAAAATTCACACTGAAATGTCTATCAGAAAGGCAGCAAAAAACCCAGCTCGTCTGAGACAGGAATCTCTACATCTGCAAGGGACTTCTCTAGTATACAGATAAATATGGGGTTGGATCCAGCCAGCTTTTTCATTCCATCTCATCCCTTTCTCCTCCTTAACACAGCCCCACATGGCTCTTGCCATGCATTTCCCATCATCCCCAGCATAATCTTTTGGGGTGGTCACCCTTCCTCCCTTTCCCAACAGCAGAAAAAACTGGCTGGATCCAGCTCATAGCTTCATACATCATTTAAAAGGAACACCCCAACAGCCTAATGAGCGTGTTCAGGGAGGTCCAGAATGTTGAGGACAGTTGAGTATAAAGAGGAAGAGGAAGAAAACAGGAAATTGGCCTCTGAAAGCCCATAAAATTTACAATATCTGGCCAGGGGAGAGCAGAATTTGAGCCCAGGGGTGAAATTCTCCGTTGTTGCTTTTCCCCATCTCCAATTCATCGCAGGTGTCCAACTGGCCAGTTAATGTTACCTAATGCTAGACTGAGCACAGATTGAATCCCCAGAGATGCCTCCATTTTCTGGCCTGCAAAAGCCTTACAGGTCGATTCAATCAAGCTCGGAAAAATCAAGACATGCATTCAAAATTGTAAGGAAACTCTTTAACTAAGGGTGAAAATGCTGACAATTCAGTATCATGGGAAATTCAATACAATTCTTAACTCTGAAGTCAAGGCTAAGCTCTCACTGATTTTAAAGGATCAGGAAGTCTGTGTGAATCCATAGAATACAAGAAAATCCTAAAAGATATGATAGAGATTATAGTGATAAATAGGTAAACATGCCCTATATTTATATCTTAATACAAACCTTGCAAAACATGTTAATGATATTTAAAGTTTGATGTTTTTAGCATTGTCCTATATATTATATTTCTATTTGTCCCTTTAATTAGTAAGTATTAATGTTATTGCTGATTTTTGAAATTGTAATTACTGTTTTAAATGATGTGAATGTTGCTATATGTATGAGCACATAGTAATGAGCTATGCATTAAGTGAAAGGTAAAGAACCTGTAAGGATGAGAAACAGACTAGACCACAGGCAGCAAACACAGCACCAGAACACCCTTTGCCACGCAATTACTAAGGGCATCACTACATTCTTGATTGTTAAGTAGAACCTTTCTATTTCGAGGCACTATATCGGTGAATATAAGTGTATGGGACACACAGCATGGACTTGAATTCAGAGAGTGGAACTACAGCAACTGCACAAATAGATCATTATCAGGGTTGTGCAATCGTCCACTGATGCAGCTCACCCCTTCTTTTAGGTAGCACTCATGGGAATGTTCAACACAGTGTCTGCCAATGGAAAGTGCTTGATAGTGGTAAAAAAAGACATCTGTCAAGTCCTGCCTTGTTGTCCTGCTGCTACAGATATGTATATTTTAAAATTACATACCTTCATTTATAAGAACACATATCCATTCATTTTATAAGAAAATTACAAGTTTTTGGGAAGGTGTGAGGAAAATTTGAAAAACTTCTTTGGGGAGTGTGGGAGGGGTGATGACGATGTCTTCCAAAACCGATGTTTCCCAGTTCAACCTTCATTATACTGAAATCCCTTGTAGACCTGGTTTTTTCAAAGCTTGTATGGAGATGTGAAAATGAATGTTTCTACTGCATGTAGCAATCATTTCCAAGCTATCCTTCCTAGTCTTAAAATGTCAACTGTTCCATAGTTTTGATACAAGAAGAAAGGGTAAGTTAGAAAATGTAAGCCACTTTTCACCTTCCGATTCTGATTTCTTTCCCTCAGCTTGGTCATTATCGAGATGATTGGACAAGGCAATCAGACAAGCATTACAGAGTTTGTGCTTCTGGGATTCTCCAGAGAGCGAGAAACCAACATGGTCCTCTTCGCAGTGGTCCTCTGTATGTACCTCATCACCCTGGCAGGGAACACACTCATTATTGTGGCCATCCGAATTAATGCACGGCTCAACACACCCATGTACTTCTTCCTATGCAATCTGTCCATCCTGGACATCGGTTACACAACTAGTGTGGTGCCCCAGTTGCTGGTCCATCTCCTGACTCATCACAAAAGCATTTCTTTCAACCGGTGCATGACTCAGCTTTACATTGCTTTATTCCTGGGTAGCATTGAATATATTATGTTAGCATTTATGGCCTATGACAGATACGTGGCTGTCTGTCATCCTTTGCATTACAAGACCATCATGAGTAGGAGGGTGTGCCTCCAGATGATGATGGCTTCCTGGACCTCTGGCTGTATCAATGCTGTGGTGCACACTGCCTTCACCACGCGCCTTCACTTCTGTAACTACAACGTCATCAATCACTTCCTTTGTGAACTCCTTGCAGTTATCAATCTGTCTTGTTCGGACACTTTTGTTAATGATATTGGACTTATGGTGTCGGGGGTCCTCGTCCTGTTCATCCCCTGTACTCTGACAGTACTCTCCTATGTGTATATAATCAGTGCCATCTTGCGCATCCGCTCTGCAGAAGGCCGACACCGAGCCTTCTCCACCTGCACTTCTCACCTGACTGTGGTCATCCTCTGCTACGGCACAGCAATGGTTGCTTACATGACTCCTAAAGCAGAGACTTCCCCCAACCGGGACAAGATGCTTTCTTTCTTCTATGCAGTGGTGACACCCATGCTCAACCCTCTCATATACAGTTTAAGAAACAAGGAAGTAAAAGCAGCCCTAACTAAAATAATACGATGGAAAAATGTCAATTTGGAAAGGTGAATTTGTGTGGTTGGCCCATTAATCCATTTCTATTACTTTACAGTGCCATCTAAAGCAAAGTTACCCCCTTAAAACTCCACCCAAGTCATTGGGCTTTGAATGATGTAACTATGTGGTGTAGTGGTTAAGAGCAGCGGTGTGGAGTGGTGGACTCTGATCTGGAGAACCGGGCTTGATTCTCCACTCTTCCCCATGAGCAGCGGATTCTAATCCGGTGAACTGGATTTGTGTCCCCACTCCTATGCATGAAGTGTAAAAGTATGTAAAAGTATTGTAAAAGTATGCATCTTACTTCCCAATTATTAAAATCTGTTAAATGAGGAAAGTTGTTATCATAGCTTGTTATCTCTGGACAACCGGTGGGCTGGATTTAAACTGCTGCATCAGTACAACTCTGGCTTCAACAGGCAGCTCTGCCATAAAGGATGTAACTATGTTTAGGACGGCATCGATAATTATTGAGCACAATAACTTGCAGCTGAATGTTTGAACTCTAGTGAAAAGCATGGAGGTGAACCTTCTGTCTCTGGTGGTTTTCTAGAATGGATCGTTCAGCTATGTCAGTCACCACTTACAGTGCAATTTTAGGAACACTTTCCTGGAAGTAAGGCCCACTGAACAGACCTGAGTAGGATTCTGAGAAGACCTGCCTGTGTGAGCCAGATATGTGAGCCTTAGATCATCTAATCTAAATCTCACCACCTCCAACCAATATAGAGCTTATGTAACAACACTTCACCATTACTGCTATCCTTGTCCAGCTAGTTCTATGTCTATCTACATCCATGAAAATTATTTCTGAGAAATTTTCTGGATTATGTGAAGGGTCTGTAGCTCTTATGTGTTATAACTGCAGCCACAAATTCAATCTGTCAAGTCTTAGTTCATTCATTTTCTACTCATTAAACAAAAGGTTTTTAATGTGTCTGTTTTTCAGCACTTTGTATTGTACAGTATCATTGGAAATAATTCACAAACCAATCAAGGCTGGCATTAGTGATTCCGAGATTTAGGGACTACATCTCTCATAGCCCCCGACTCAAGCCAAACTAGACATTCCCATTTTGGTGAGTTGGGTCTGGGTCCCCCTGACTCAACTCATGTTCCCCGTAGTCACACAGCAGCAGCAGATAATGTCATTTTAAATATCAGGTTAATAAACAAACAAACAAACAAACAAACAAAGTAGCATATATTGTCGAAGGCTTTCACGGTCAGAGTTCATTGGTTCTTGTAGGTTATCCGGGTTGTGTAACCGTGGTCTTGGAATTTTCTTTCCTGACGTTTCGCCAGCAACTGTGGCAGGCATCTTCAGAGTAGTAACACTGAAGGACAGTGTCTCTCAGTGTCAAGGGTGTAGGAAGAGTATAGTCAGAAAGGGTTGGATTTGAGCTGAGTATTGTCCTGCAAAAGTATTGTCCTGTAAGTATCAAGATAATGTGCTAATGAGGGTATGGTATGTTAATATGGAACCATTGTATCCTGAAGTGATCTGTTAATGTGTGTAATCCAAAGCTAATCTGTATGGCTATTGTTGAATGTTGTCTTTGTCTGGAGGTTTTTCAGGGCAGGAAGCCAAGCCTTATTCATTCTTAAACTCTCCTCTTTTCTGTTAAAGTTGTGCTGATGTTTATGAATTTCAATGGCTTCTCTGTGCAATCTGACAAAATAGTTGGTAGAATTGTCCAGTCTTTCAGTGTCTTGGAATAAGACCCTGTGTCCTGTTTGTGTCAGTCCATGTTCAGCCACTGCTGATTTCTCAGGTTGGCCAAGTCTGCAGTATCTTTCATGTTCTTTTATCCTTGTTTGTATGCTGCGTTTTGTGGTCCCGATGTAAACTTCTCCACAGCTGCAAGGTATACGATATACTCCTGCAGAGGTGAGGGGGTCTCTTTTGTCTTTTGCTGATCGTAGCATTTGTTGTATTTTCTTGGTGGGTTTAAACACTGTTTGTAGGTTATGTTTTTTCAAAAGTTTCTCCATCCTATCAGTGACTCCTTTAATAAATGGCAAGAATACCTTTCCTATGGGAGACTGTTTTTCTTGAGTTTTCTGAACAAAAATCAGAAAACTCAAGAAAAACAGTCTCCCATAGGAAAGGTATTCTTGCCATTTATTAAAGGAGTCACTGATAGGATGGAGAAACTTTTGAAAAAACATAACCTACAAACAGTGTTTAAACCCACCAAGAAAATACAACAAATGCTACGATCAGCAAAAGACAAAAGAGACCCCCTCACCTCTGCAGGAGTATATCGTATACCTTGCAGCTGTGGAGAAGTTTACATCGGGACCACAAAACGCAGCATACAAACAAGGATAAAAGAACATGAAAGATACTGCAGACTTGGCCAACCTGAGAAATCAGCAGTGGCTGAACATGGACTGACACAAACAGGACACAGGGTCTTATTCCAAGACACTGAAAGACTGGACAATTCTACCAACTATTTTGTCAGATTGCACAGAGAAGCCATTGAAATTCATAAACATCAGCACAACTTTAACAGAAAAGAGGAGAGTTTAAGAATGAATAAGGCTTGGCTTCCTGCCCTGAAAAACCTCCAGACAAAGACAACATTCAACAATAGCCATACAGATTAGCTTTGGATTACACACATTAACAGATCACTTCAGGATACAATGGTTCCATATTAACATACCATACCCTCATTAGCACATTATCTTGATACTTACAGGACAATACTTTTGCAGGACAATACTCAGCTCAAACCCAACCCTTTCTGACTATACTCTTCCTACACCCTTGACACTGAGAGACACTGTCCTTCAGTGTTACTACTCTGAAGATGCCTGCCACAGTTGCTGGCGAAACGTCAGGAAAGAAAATTCCAAGACCACGGTTACACAACCCGGATAACCTACAAGAACCAAAGTAGCATATATTGGTGTAACATTATAGTAAAAACTTTGCCGGATCTGATCACAGCTCTTTGCTAAAAGAATAGACAAGTACTGTGGAGATATTCCCTGTCTTGGTTTTTTTTTTTTTTTTAATCCACCTAATTTTACAAGAAACGAGTAATTAGATTGTTGTTGTTTTTAATCATAACTATGGAACACAGGCAGGATGCTGCTGCTGCTGTCATCTTGTTTGTGGGCTTCCTACACGCACCTGGTTGTCCACTGTGTGAATAGACTGCTGGACTTGATGGGCCTTGGTCTGATCCAGCATGGCTATTCTTATATTCTTATGGTTTTTAAGGACCTACATAATTTAACCATGTGCACGGAAGCTGCAAGGACACTTTTAATCATTAAGACAGTACACATAATAAATCATGAGGGAGGTACATCCCATGGGTTAGAAAACTTAGGATGCATATACATGCTGCAAAAGAGAGCAGTAAATTAAATGAGCAGCTGAATATGAAACCTTCATATCACATACCAAAAGGTGAAAAGGTACGTTGGGCGATATCATTTATTTATATTTAACATAGTTTATGTCCCTCTCTTTTACCAATCATTAGGATTTGAAGTGGCTTATATCATTAAAACAGGCTAAAATCACTCCTCACAGAAATAGATCACAAACTATAAATACAGCAAGGAACTAAGCCATCATAATAATTTACCAAAAGCATGCTGGGAAATGTCATCTTACAGAGCCTCTGAAATCTTTGCAAGGTTGAGTTTTCCACTCACCCTGGGAAAACCTGTTCTGTAGAGCAGGAATGACCACTGTCAAAGCCTGAATGGAAAAGGTTCTAACTGATCTGAATGAAGGAACTATTCTTTATGCCTTTTCTGCTGATCAGAGCTGCCTTTAGGGTACATACAGATGGAGGTAGTCTGGTAGATATGAGGGTCCTAAAAAGGTTTAAAGTTTAACACTGACATCTTGAACTGGATACAGAAACAACTGGCAGCCAATGTAATGTTCTTAATCTTGGGGTAATGTGTTCCAAATATAACTCTTGTCTACAATCAAGCCGCTGCATTCTGCCCCAATTGTAGCTTCTGCTTTGTCTTCAAGGACAGACCCACACAGAACCCATTTCTGACCACTCTTAAGTGAACTACACCATGAATTAGGGGTATGCATATCGATTGACTGAGGTTTTTTTAAAAGACCAAAAATACCTTGTTTCGGTATTTTTCGATATATTTTTTACCCGTATGGAAAAAGGCAGCAATAAAGGGAGCTGAATAAACAGATCCCAAATAATGAAGATTTTTTTGGCATTATTCAGGCTGTTTGGTAGGGGTAATTTTATGTTCTACATACTGTTCGTCTGCATGTGGAACATGGCCAAAAGAGGACTATGTAATTACACATTGCTTTGTGTATATGTCTTTCACAAGTCACTTTTCCCCGTTCTGACTTCAATATATTGGAATCCATTGCAGATCCAGTAACTCAAAGATTGCATTGGGACAGGGGGGAAAAATTATGTCACTACTGCGAGCAAAAATAATTCCAGTTGTTCCTTCTACTTTTTAAATGCACAGTTTCTGCATTAAAAGCAAAGGGGGTATCATTCCTCTCAGCATACAAGGTAAGCCACACCTCAATTTTCAATTCTAATTTATTTCCGTCCACTCAGAGATTACTAGTATGATGGGACATGACAATGAGACAAGTATCAGAGAGTTCGTGCTTCTGGGTTTCTCCAGAGAGAGAGACACCAACGTGTACCTCTTTGTAGTAGTGCTCTTCATGTACCTCATCACCCTGGCAGGGAACACACTCATCATTGTGGCCACCCGCATTGACCCACGACTCAACACACCCATGTACTTCTTCCTGTGCAATCTGTCTTTCCTGGACATCTGCTACACAACGAGCGTGGTGCCACAGTTGCTGGTCCATTCCCTGAGAAGTCACAAAAACATCTCCTTCATCCGTTGCATGACTCAGCTTTACATTGCTTTCTTCCTGGGAACTACTGAATTTATCCTATTGGCAGTTATGGCCTATGACAGATATGTGGCAGTCTGTCGCCCTTTGCATTACAAGATCATCATGAGCAGGAAAGCATGCATCCAATTGATGATGGTTTCCTGGATCTCTGGCTTTATCAATGCTCTGGTTCATACTTCGTTCACCATATGCCTTCACTACTGTAGCTATAACATCATCAACCACTTTGGTTGTGATGCCCTTGCAGTTATCAAGTTGTCGTGTTCAGACACTTCTGTCAATGATATTGCACTTATGGTGTCAGGGGTCCTTGTGCTATTCATCCCTTGCATTCTGGTAATGCTCTCCTATGTGTATATAATCAGCTCCATCCTGCGCATCCGCTCTTCAGAAGGTCAGCATCGTGCCTTCTCTACATGCACTTCTCACCTGACAGTGGTCATCCTCTGCTATGGCACAGCAATGGTTGCTTACATGTCTCCTAAAACCAATAACTCCTCCAGCCGGGACAAGATACTTTCTTTCCTGTATGCAGTGGTTACACCCATGCTCAACCCTCTCATATACAGCTTAAGAAATAAGGAGGTTAAAGGAGCCCTAACTAAAGTAGCACAAAGAAAAAATATCTTCTCGAAAAGGCAATGAATCCGATCTGAATTTCTAGCCACCCAGTGTTTCAAATGGTGAAAAAGGAAGGAAAGGTTCGATTTCAGCACCCCAAAAGTCTATGTTGGGTATTGTGGGACTTTCATGGTCAAAATCCATGGAGGATAGGGGTTTTATTAAGCTGGAGAATGGTGCCAGATTGAGAGAAAAAAAGGAATTTTGATGGGAATTTTGGGGGTTTGTGAAATTAAAGATTGGCCCATGCATCTCCTTCCATCATTTAGTTATCCAGCATGATGACTTGAAGCTGAATTTGCGAACTGACTCCAATGGAAAACATGGATATGAAAATTCTGTCTCTGTTATTTCTGATCTGGGATATTGAAGTCACTGGGATTAGAAGGGTGTAGTTTCTCTTAGGATAGCACCATGAGACATTCAAGTCACCAGTTTAGGATATAAATGTTTGGTGCTCAACATGTGATTGTGATCAGTGTGTCTTTAGAATAGTTTGTTGAACAGTCAAGCGTTTTCTAGATTTTAGTGATATTTATTTATTGTTGTGATATTATATTTTAACTGGAATATTATTGGAAACTATGTTTTGGATGTAAGCCACCCTGAGCCTGATCTGAGAGTTTTCATTTTAGAAAAAATAAGATTTCACATGATAGCAGCTTATCAAATTATGCATAGGGTGGAGAAGGTGGATAGAGATTCCCCCCTCCTTCTACCATAATACTAGAACCTGGGGGGCACCGAGTGAGGTTGATGGGCAATACATTCAAGATAGACAAAAGGAAATATATGTAACAGGACTTTAGACTAGATGGATCACTGGTCTGATTCAGCAGATCTTATGTTCCTTTTGGTTCTTGCTCTTTGTCCTGTGGCCAAACTGAAGCTTTATGTGTGTAAATAAATCAAAATTAATACATAAACACCAAATCCTTAACTCTGTAAAGTGATATCCAAGCAGCTTCTTATTTCTCTACAGATGGTGTAGTCCTTTGGAGCTGATACCAGATATACAAACTCTGTCTTGTCTAGACAAACAAGACAATTCGATGGCACTTTGAGAGCCAGTGTGCTGTAGTGGCTAAGAACGGTGGTTTGAAGTGGTGGACTCTAATCTGGAGAACTGGGTTTGATTCCCCACTTCTCCACATGAGTGGTGGAGACTGATCTGGTGAACCAGGGCCATGTCCGCACTTACCATTTGCGGCACCGGCTTCCACGGGCTTTCCTTGCATGTTCCCACTGCAACTCACCCGCAGGATTCCGAGGACGTCTCCAGAGCGCAATTTCGCCGCGTTAAGCGCATCCGCTTATACGGCGAATTAAAAAAATAAAATGTTCTCCACACCCGGTGCCTTACAGTGGGAACATGCAAACTGTGTCCGATCCACTTCCTGCTGCCAGCCCACTTCCTGCAGCCAGCCAACCCCTGCACTCCCCCCGCCTCCCTTACTCACGCTGGACCAATCACCGTCCTTGCTTGGAGCGCCAACTGGGCATGCGTGGGAGCGTGCCGGTCTGGGGATTATCAAATGCAGCGGAGAAAGGAGGCGCGGTGGGAACAGGAATTTAAACTCGTCTTGGATGCTTTCGTACTGGACACGTATAAATAGCGAGAAAATTTGCTGGTGCATTCACGGGCCAGGTTGGTTTCCCACTCCTACACATAAAGCCAGCTGGGTGACCTTGGGCTAGTCACAGTTCTCTTAGAGCTCTCTCAGGTTGTGGGGAGGGGAAGGGAAGGTGATTGTAAGCCAGTTTAACTCTTCCTTAAGTGGTAGAGAAAGTTGGCATATAAAAACCAACTCTTCTTCTTCTTCTTCTCTTAACATACATATATTGCTACATTCTGATGATGAATAAAGCATTAGAAAATAATAGGATGGGTAAAGAATGGGGAGTAAGAGTTATCTTGAATATTGTGTTCAAATTTCAGCTCAGCTATAATAGGACCTGGACAGCTCTTGATTTCTTAGCCTACTTTATTTTTCTTGAAAGGCTACAACGGGATAAAACCTTGTATATAACCATGAGTTGCTTAGATGACTAACAGCAAAATACATCTGGTCCATCGTATCTCAGCAAAAGAGTTTGTCTCATGTGCTTCCATGACCCTATGTTTCCATTTTTGTTTCTGAGGTTTTATATACATATTCTAATTTTGATTGTAATTGGTCTTATGATCTGTTTTACAATGTTCTGTTTTTAATTGTTTGTCATCTCAGAGGCTCTGATTGGGCAGAAAGTTGGGAAGTAAATTTTGTAAATAAACAGAATTTAATAAATATGCACCGTTCTTAACTCTGTAATGTCCAAGTAGCTTTTCTTTTCTCTCATGAATGCTAAATGAATACAGATGGTGTAATCCTTTGGAGTTGATACCAGATATATTCAAACTCTATCTTGTCTAAACAAACAGTGAGTATTTTTCATAGGGCTGGATCCATCCAACATTTTTTGCTCAATTTCATTGAATTCTTCTCCTGAATACAGCTCCTGTGCCAAAAGGATGTAGTCCATGCAGGTCCCGTGATCCTAAAGACAGCTGTATTGGTGATCACACCTCAATTCCACACATCTTCTATTCCACACCTCTATTTCACACATCTATTCCACGCATTCCTTTTTCCTTATTGGAAAAGATGATGGGATCCAACCCATAATTTAGAAACAATCATAATTTTTTTTTCATTTATTGTCTCATGCATCTCCAACCCTCAAGGGGGGAAAAATGACTCTTCAGTTCAAATTGTCCTTACCTTCAGATTGAAATAGATGCAAAGTAGCAACCTGGTTGCATTCAGAACCCTATGCAAATGTGCTGAGAAAGCAAATAAAATAGATTCCGGACAGAAAGGCCATCTGGTTTATTGAAATAGGTAAAATCACAAGTGCCATTTAAAGAGGTGTGTGGAATAGGGGTGTGCTCTCTTTTTTTTGTATTTTTCAGATTCGGATACACTGGTCCCAAAGCTGGCTCCCCATACCAGTATGGGTTTCCCCCAGATTTTTTATATTATTTAGGATATCCTTTTTTTTTTTTTTTTTTTTTTTTTTTTTTTTTGCTCTATGGGCAATATTTGTAGGATCTGGAAGAGGCCTTTTTAAAGGTAGAGGCACCAAATTTTCAGCTTAGCTGCTAATGACTCTCCTTACAAGAGCCCCAAAAGTTTGATACAGTGTGTCAGGGGTCCAATTTTATGCTCCCCGTGAAGAAAAAAATGGGCCCCCATAACATTGGACCCTCTGACCCAATCTGTACCAAGCTTAGGGATCCTTGTAAGGAAAGTCACCAGCAACTATGCTACAATTTTGGTGTGTCTACCTTAAAAAAAAAACCAGCCCCCAGAGCCCCTCAAATATTCTCCATAGCCAATAATGAACCTATGTCAGACCTGAGAATCTCACAGAGAAAAGATTTCCCACCATAGCTGATAATGGGGGGGGGATGCCTTCATTATCACCTATGAGAAGTCTTTGTGGGGCCCTGGGGGTGTTTTCAAGTTTCTATCCCTTTTTCTTCATTTCAAACTGCATTCACTCTTGTGAGTGGGGCAAGAATGGCCTTATAATCAATAGTAGATACAAGCCCCCTTTTTGCTGGCTATGAATAGGAAAGAGAGAACAAAAACAAACAAAAACGAAGATAGCTGGTAATTCCTTTAAAATAACCAAGTAAAATATCACAAATAGAATGAGTAGGCTTTCAAGTACTCCAGAACTCTTCTTCCAACTTGATGCTTAGGATAACAACATAAAAGGGAGGACATGAACACAGTGCATGAACACAGACTTGCTAATCCAGTTCAGTACTGACACACAATCTTCACGCACTATGGGAGATGCAGCAGAGCTCCCATGTGGATTAATGGAATCAGACCCTTGGTTCATCAAAGTCAGTATTGTCTACTCAGGCTGGCAGCGGCTCTCCAGGGTCTCAGGCAGGGGTCTTTTATATCACCTTTCTACCTAGTCCCTTTAACTGGAGATGCCGGAGATTGAGCCTGGGACCTTCTGCATGCCAAGCAGAGGCTCTACCACTGAGACACCCCCCCTCCAAAATGGTATGAAGGCACTAAATTTATAAAGAACACTTCAAGACGACAAAAAACACAGTTAAGTCTGTGTTGAATTGCCATACTATAGTTGAGCCATACTATAACTCTCAAGAACAGCTAAACACCTTGAGGAGCTCCAACATTGTTAACTTGTACATTCCTTAGGGACAGGAAACATTGGAGGCACAATTAATTTGAACTTGCATGTTCAGGGCTTGCCAAACAAACCTTCTGGCCATCCCTAGCAAAAAATAATATATGAAATCTCAAAAAATATAGGACACTGGTTTGTACGCATGAAAGGTGGTGGCAATGCCCACATTGATGAAACAAGCAATCCAGCACCAAAGGCCATAATCGAGAACATTCACACTGTTCTCATGCCATGTCTCTTTGGTCCCCGGGTAGATGCAAAAAAACACACCCATATACTGCAAAACATTAACATGGTGAGCCATGCTATTAATCAGGGAGCTTAGTAGCAAAGAAAGCTAGCTATGATGGAGGGAAGCACAATGACTTTCCATAAATTTCTACATTTCCTTCTGGAAAAAAAAGAGTTGAGTCTTGCTAATTAAGAAAAAGGTTACAGACTTGGGACTGGAATGGGGATTGTTGTGATGGAATTTATTGTATTATCTCTTGCTTTTATAGCCCTTGATCTACAGCAATCTGAAACCTGGTTCCGCTTTGTCTCTCAGCAAAACCAACTTATGTTGGCATGAGGAGATATTCTTAACATCATGACCCTCCAAATATTGTTCAAATCTACTCCCTCACTCTTTCTTATATTGTAACATCTGGCCTGGTGAAGATTGGGTTGGTCTCAAAAAATGTATTTCAGCATCGTTTGTTTTTCTTTCAGGAAATAGTTGTGGGGGGAAAAAACCATAGTGTGATGCTCATGGAAGGCAAACTTGGTTTCACATCCCACAGGGAGCTTACAAAACTCTTCATTGGTGTGTGTTGGTCAGCACTGGGGATACCTTTGTATAGTTCATACACATTTAGGCAAAAGAAATAAAGCACATGGAACCTAAGTGAACATTAGACCCTGATGCAGTAATTTCTAATATGATAACCACATGGAGTGACAAATGTAACCAAGGCAGTCATTACAACTTGTGTATAAAGCTTACACCCAGATATGTGTGGTTTCATGTACATTTATGGGCACCTCTTTACTCAAAATACATTAAAGGTAAAGGTAGTCCCCTGTGCAAGCACCAGGTCATTCCTGACCCATGGGGTGATGTCACATCCAGACGATTACTAGGCAGACTAGGTTTACTGGGTGGTTTGCCAGTGCCTTCCCCAGTCATCTACACTTTACCCCCAGCAAGCTGGGTACTCATTTTACCGACCTTGGAAGGATGGAAGGTGAGTCAACTTTGAGCCAGCTACCTGAAACCGACTTCCGCCGGGATCGAACTCAGGTCGTTAGCAGAGCTTTTGACTGCAGTACTGCAGCTTACCACTCTGCGTCACAAGGCTCATAACAAAATACATTAAACACAAGTAAATTGGAGACCTGCCCTGCCAGTGTGATCCCACTACCGCCTTCATTACTTCGTACTTAGCACTCAATATAATGGTTTTGACAAAGACAAGCTGGAGTAAAACTGATATAAGTGTTTAGTGTAGATCATTCTAGGTGCTGTGTGGACATTTAAAATCTGAGAATACTCTGTTAAGGATCCCTAAGACCAACAAAACCCAATGCAAATACAATTCCCAGTTTCCCAAGAAATGAAGAAAGACTATTAAGACAATTTAAGTGCAGATATGCCCATTCATTAAAAAGAAAAAGAAAAAAGAAAAAAAAAACTCCAGCTGTTGATTTAATGCCCCAAATATCTGAGTAAAACAGGTTGCATGCATGCAACAATATGCTAAGTGGATGTAACTTAAGTGGCTTTCCCCATCACTTTGACCAAAGCCTCTTTAACATCCTTATTCCTCAAGCTGTAGATGACAGGGTTCAGCATTGGAGAGACCAATGCATAGAAGACTGAAGCTGTCTTCTCATGGTCTGCAGCACGGTTGGCTCGGGGCTGCAAGTGAGTGAAGCCAATGGTGGTATAGAACAATGTGACAACAGTGAGGTGTGTGGCACAGGTGGAAAAAGCTCGTTGGCATCCCTTGGCTGAACTCATGCTGAACACCACCCGGGCAATCTGGATATAGGAGATCACTATGAAAGCAAAAGGCAACATGAGGACAATAACACTGAGGGCAAAGATGAGAACCTCCACCATGTATGTGTCCATGCAGGCTAGCTTGAGCATAGGTGGCAACTCACAATAGAAATGGTTGATCTCATTAGGCCCACAGAAAGGGAAGGATGCCATGATTGAAGTCAACACCACAGCATTAAGGCATGCCCCAGTCCAGCAGGCCCCTGCCATCTGCATGCACACCTGCATTCTCATGAGGGTGGGGTAACGTAGTGGCTGACAGATAGCCACATAGCGGTCATATGCCATGACGGCCAGGATGAAGCATTCAGTCATCCCACAAGAGAGGGTCAGGTTGAGTTGGACCATGCATCTGTCGAAAGAGATGGTCTTCATCCCAGCGGCCATGTGGATAAGCATTTGAGGGATGGTGATCAGTGTGAAGAGTATGTCCAGCAAAGAGAGATTCCCAATGAAGAAGTACATCGCTGTGTGGAGGCGGGAATCAGTCCAGACCAGGAAGATGATCAAGCTGTTTCCAATTACTGTGGCCAGAGACATGGCAAGGAACATAACCAGGAGGAGAGGCTGCAACGTGGGGTGACTAGTGAAGCCTAAAAGGATGAACTCATCCACAGTGGACAGATTCTGGCTCCACATCTTCCTGATCGACTTCACCTGCAATGACAGCATCAGTCATGACTATGTAAAGCTCTGCTTACCATGCCAGAGTTGATATTATACAATCTTGTTCCTTAATGAGCAGATTGTGTATCAGATCCGATTGACTGAAACAGTCTAAACAAGCTTCCCATCTCTAAGCCTCTTCCTCTTCCCTTTCCGTTCTCCTTTTCCTTTGTTCTTTCCCTAGATTTAACAGCCATTAGCTATTCATGTGCCATTTCACACCTTAAAAAGAGGGAAAATAAAATTAATTTATTCTTGAAGCTATAAAGAGAAAAGCTGCCACATCTCTCACACAATTCACCGAAGTACTTGATATCGGATAATACAGCACCTGCTTCTCAGAAAGTATCATTAGCTGTTTTATCCATTGTCACAGAATATTCCTCAGCTACATCTGAATCTTGGCCACCATGTTTCTCTGTGTCTTGTACTGACCCGGCTCAGCTTCTGAGATTTTATGAGATCGGACGATACCATGCCACCTACCTTCTGCAAGCAATACTTACATGTATAAAAATGCTCAATGTTCTCATTGGCAGTGCAGCATTGTCCAAGTATAGAACAAGCAGGGTAATTTCACAGATATAAATTGAACTAATATTAGTTATACTTCCTACTAAAAGGTTCTTACCTGAATTTTTAGATTTTAAGTATTGGAAAGATCTTCCAATTTACTGGCAATGGGTTGGATCCAAAGTTTCTCATCCATTAAAGATGGATCCATTTTTCACTGCAAGGGGTCCACTAGTGGGAGAGGAATGTTCCACTGGTGGAAAGGCTGCTTCTGCCAGAGAAAGACTCCTTACACACTACAAAATGAAAAGAGAAGATTTATACAAGGAGAAAGTTATCATGTCATGGGAAAGGCTAGCTTGGAATGTTTACTTCTCTGTCTGTGGATTAAAAAATAGGGATGTATTTCATCATTGTTTGAAACTGAATGTGTAGAGTCCAGACATAAAGGGATCCCTGTATTTGCTATTTTTGAGACAGCCTAAGTTTTAAGCACAACTGAAAAAGAGACATGACCACAATTTTTTGGGGAAAAAATGACTTAATGCATCCATTTATACCAATGGCATAGATAACATATACTGTGACCAGAAAATCAACCATTGTCTTGCATTACGTAAAATCCATACTAGCAGCTATTTTTCCCCCTGTGATAGGAACCTCATGTGCAAAATTCACAATAGCTTATTGTTTACATCAGGTCCTTAGACATTTAAGATAAAATTTCAAAAATGGCATGTTGATTATTAGTCCATTAGGGAAAAAAAACTAAAAAATAAGCTTGGAATAATACCTTCATTTGAAACAACTAAAAATCATAAAGAATGGGTGATCAAGATCAGAGGACGGAATGGCTAAGGGTGGAAGATCCAGGAGCCTCCATACCATTCAGAACTAAAATATTCTGCATAATGGTATATATGATTTTTTTCCGCTTTACCTACCACAGACAACAAACTTGATGCCCTCAAGACAAGTTAAATCCCTAGAAATTTCTAACCCTGTTAACTTTTTAATTCCTTAGGGATAGGCAGCTACAGAAGCAATTAACTTGGTCTGAGGCATACTTAAGACTTTCCTAACAGAATTTTAAGTCAACTCTAGCCCCAGGAAAACTTCCTTTACTACATCCCTTGTCTTGCATGGGTTCAGTTCATGGCAGTCCCATCATCTGATTTGGGGGGGGGGTGTCAAATGGAACCCCTCTTTTTTTTACCAATGGAAAAGCCGGTTGGAGTCAACCTACTTCTTTGTTTGTATCCAAATCACTTCTTTGTTTAGCTGTACCTTAATCACAAATTGTGAGCACAGAATCCTACTCATAAGTGAAAAAAGTTTGCTTTTAATTGAACATTTGACATTTTTCTAAATGTCTCTCAGCTTTCCCATGTCATCTCTATCCCACCCACCCCATTTTGACATCCACCAACCCACCCAACTATGACTTTCCCCCTTCTTCTGAGCCAGCGTGGTGTAGTGGTTAAGAACGGTGGTTTGGAGAGGTGGAGTCTGATCTGGAGAACCGGGTTTGATTCCCCACTCCTCCACATGAGCGGCGGAGCCTAATCTGGTGAACTGGATGTGTTTCCCCACTCCTACACACGAAGCCAGCTGGGTGACCTTGGGCAAGTCATTCTCTCTCAGCCTCACCTACCTCACAGGGTGTCTGTTGTGGGGAGGGGAAGGTGATTGTAAGCCGGTTTGATTCTCCCTTAAGTGGCAGAGAAAGTCGGCATATAAAAACCAACTCTTCTTCCTCCTCCTTACTATTCCTTCTACATTTTGGGCAGTTTCTCTTCTCCATTGTAGCCTTCTTGTGCAGAAGCAAGTTTCCTCCCTCACATTCTCAAATACTGTGCTTGCTTACAAACTAGGCTTTTGGGGGGGGGGGAGGCAGGATAGACATATTTGAAATAAACACATAATTAACTAAAATGACTGCATCTTTCATCTAAATATTTGGGTTTGGGTGATGTAGCCAAATTTAACTGGGCTGCTTCCCCAAATACTACATATCTCAAATTGTGCAAAACTTTAGTTAGCTGTTCTTAAGACTAGGGTAGGGGTTCCTCTTCTGATGACCACCCTATGTTTTCCCTAATGCCTGGTTCATCGCCCAGAGGAACTGTGCACGAGGCATCTTTCAGCTTTATTTTTCCCTTTATATTTACAAAGTGATATGTAAATATCTCCCAGACATGACTGTTGCCAAAGTTCCTAGCCATAATTCATATTTAGGAATAGGCAATGTTATCCTTGGTTCTTGTGGGTTATCCGGGCTGTGTAACCGTGGTCTTGGTCTTTTCTTTCCTGACGTTTCGCCAGCAGCTGTGGCAGGCATCTTCAGAGGAGTAACACTGAAGGACAGTGTCTCTCTGTCCTTCAGTGTTACTCCTCTGAAGATGCCTGCCACAGCTGCTGGCAAAACGTCAGGAAAGAAAATACCAAGACCACGGTTACACAGCCCGGATAACCCACAAGAACCAATGAACTCTGACCGTGAAAGCCTTCGACAATGTTATCCTTAGTTTTCCAGAGGTAGCATATTTGTGTTATCATTTGAAAATGTCTTATAATTAGGAGAGATTTTATTGCCCAACCATGTTATGACTAATGAATCAATTGGAAAAGACAAAGTCCTCCAGTTTCCCTTGAGAACATAAAACACACTAGGCAGAACGAAGCATGGTACATATAAAAGCGCCTTCTCTGAGTAGCCTGAATTGCACAGTGGAGGTTGGGACCATATGGTAGACCGAAGATCTCCCAGAGTATAGGAAAACAGCTGCTTTGGTTTCTATCTGTCCTTAAAATCTCTCAGATCAGTAAACCATCAATAAGGTAAGCCAGAGAACCCCTCCATCTATTCTGATTAAGAAATGTTGCTGGCAATTGAGTATGAACCGAAACTGGCCTAGTGGGGCAAATTCAGGAGAGTACTGGGTATGGTCCAGGTCAAGTTTGCCAGGAAGGGTATGGTGATGTCCAGCAGGTGAAGCCAGAGTCCAGCATGAATGGAATATCTGGTTTTGAGCATAATCCCAGTAGTTATCATCTGATGAGCTACTTTACATACATTATCTCTGATCTCTCCAAAGGTGGTGTTGTAAAGACTGCAGTGTTACTATCTCCATACTGCAGATTGGGAGTGTGAGAGAAACCAAGGACGTTTGTGGATGGGGTGAGATTGAAAAAGGGTATTTCCCAGTTTTCTGCTCCTTCCCTTAGCTATTAAACTTTCCAACTCTCTACATATCCTAGATTCCTGTGGAACATTAATTAATTCTGGGTTCATTTATCATTTATCAGTATACAAGAGACTCCTTGAAAGTTGGAAGCCATTGATTTCTAACAACTTGGGAATGGAGTTCTGGTGACAAAAGCATGTTTCAGCTATTAAAAAAGATGGAAAAACCCAGACCTATTACATTATTATCCAGCCCTCCCTTAAACTTCCTCAGGGCATCATACATAATTTTTCCCTCTCTACTTTATCCTCACAAGAACTCAGTGAGAGTCAGAGAGGGAGTGCAGTGTGATTCAATAGAGATTTCAACCTCTTTTTCCCAAATCCTACCCCTTTATTCTACCACTAAGCCACACTGGCCCTATATTCACAATGCATTAATTAAAAACAAACAGATATTTGGATAAACAGCTTAGCTAATATGGAAGAGGTTCTGAAGAAATGATTAATAAATAGTTGCTTTCCCTAACAATGCTCAATAGGATTAATAATAGCATCTATGTAAATGAAGACTCTTTTTTTTTGGTGCGGTCAAGTCACAGCTGACTTATGGTGACCCCGTAAGGTTTTCAAGGCAAGAGACATTTGGAGGGGGTTTGCCATTGTCTGCCTCCATGTTATGGCCCTGGTATTTCTTGGAGGTTGCCCATCCAAATACAACCAGGGCTGACCCTGCTTAGCTTCTGAGATCTGAAGAGATCAGGCTAACCTGGGGCTCTAGTGACACAGTTATTGCAAGCTCTGCTCTGCATGCCCCCGCCATCAGAACTCAGGTGGAAGGCATCAGGAGATGGATTTGGGGGGTACACTCCCTAAAGCAAGCCTGGTGCTTATTAACTTTTTGGTTTCAGGTGTTGGGTTGAGTTTTATTTTTTAATTTGCCCAAGCTTTTGGCTGACCATTTTAAAAACATCCATTTTCAATCTATTTTATATAGTCCTAGATGGTTTTCTTTTACTGGTTCCTTACTGTTTTATAATTTCATGCTAAGAATCTTAATATTTCACTGATTTTTCACTTCTGATCTTTTTTTCCCTACTTCTTCTCTTTTTTCCAGTTATGTTGTATTGATAGTTTACATTGTTTTACTTGTATCTTGATATGTTTCTGATAGTGGTACTTTGGAGCAATAGACCAGAAAAGTGTTAAACAGATAACATATTATCAGTTGCACAGAATCCTACCCAAAGCAAAACATGTATTTACCATTTTCAGTATGGTGTAGCCTCATATGACTCATCAGACTTCATACCTGTTTATTTTATAATGTTTTGAATAGACATAGGCTTTAATCTGTATTGTAAGTCTTGCTTGACAAGTGAATGACATAAAAATGTACAGTGTAAACCATGTGGGCAGCCTGATTGAAGGTTAACCTGTTAGAATCAAATATTTAGTTCAATTTTTGAAGCTCTGTTGCTCAGCATTGTCAGTCCTACTAAGCACATTGTAAGAAGAGGCAGACCAAACTAGATATGTTACTGAGTATGATGCAACATCAGAAAAGAAAATGTGTTGTGTGTGTTATGTGCCATTAAGTCCGTTCTGAGTTATGGCAACCCTTTGAATTAATGACCTCCAAAACATCCTATCATTAAAAACCTTGCTTCTTTTATTGCCTTTATTACCATGGCTTCCTTTATTGAGTCAATCTATCTCATTATGTCCATCAAAATATCTACATTAGTGAAAGAAACAAAATCTACATAAAAGTCTTCATCATTGTGATATCAAGGCACCTCCTAGTGGGTATCACATGGTAATTAGGAAAGTCAATATGTTTATGTTTATATGTTGGTAAGTGTTGTGTTGAAAAATAAAACATTTATATTAAAAAGAATGTGAGGCCCCCTGTCCCCTCTGCGTTCGGGGCGCCTCCCACCGGTGTAGGAGGAGTTCGAGGTGGAGGAGCTTCCCTGGCCTCAGACCTTTTTAGGAGGGGGTCTGGCTCCAATTCCCCCGCAGAGGAAGCCAGGATCACTGTGCCGCCTGCCCAGTCGATCCCCACAGACTCCTCCTGCTGCTCCTCCTCGGCCTCCGCGTCCTCCACCCCTTTTATCCTCCTCCCTCCCGGTGCCGCCCTCCACCCGTCCCCGTGACCTTCCCCGCCTCCTCCCCGCTCCTGTCTCCCAGGTTTCCCTGTCTTTCCCTGGTCCCCGCCTCCCGCCACGGGGTTGAGCTTCCCCGCCCCCTTCCACTCCGGGCGCGGCCGCCCATCAGCTGTTTCGCGGGCCGCCGCCCGCTCCGCTCTTCTTCGGGGCCGCCTCCTGGCTGCCGCCCCTCTCCCTCTTCGCCGCTGCTGCCGCCGCCCTCGGGCCAGCCCCTCTGCTGGCGGGGTTCGCGGCCCCCTGCAAAGGAGACCGGGGGGTCTGGTAAGTTCTCGGGGGAGCCGGGTCGTTTCCCCGGCGCCCCGCTTCCCCCCCCGCCGCCGGCGAGCTCCCCTGGCGGCCCGAACCCCGCCGCCGCAAGCGGCGGCGGTCCCGACGCCTCCTCCTGCAGCCTGCCCCTTCTTGGGGAAGGAGGAGGAGCCCTGCCAAGTCCGGCGACTCCCGGGGTCCCGGGGGTCGCAGGACACATCCCCCCCCTTGGACCGGCCCTCGGAGGCGGCTCGAAGACCCGGGAGAGGTAGTCTGCCAGGAGATGTTGGGTCCCCGGCCGATGTTGGACTGTAAACTGGAATGGCAGGAGGGACACGTACCACCGTAGGATCCGGGGGTTATGGTGCTTCATCTGGTGCATCCAGCGTAGGGGTGCGTGGTCGGTGACCAGGACAAAGGGGTTATCCGTCAAGTAATACTGCAAGGCTCCTACGGCCCATTTGATGGCCAAGGCCTCTTTTTCGATGGTGGCATAGTGGCGTTCGGCCGCCTGGAGTTTGCGGCTGAGGTACAACACGGGGTGTTCCGCCCCGTTGTAGACTTGGACCAAGGCTGCCCCGAGTCCCGCGTCGGAAGCGTCGGTATGGACGTGGAACGGCTTGGAAAAGTCAGGATTCTTCAACACGGGATCAGAAGACAAAGCACCCCGTAGATCTTGAAAGGCTTCTCGACGTGCCATCGTCCATCGGACGAGGTTAGGCTCCGAGTTTCGCAGGCAATCCGTCAGCGGAGCGGCCCGCGAGGCAAAGTGGGGTATGAATTTGCCATAATACCCGACGATTCCCAGAAACCTGCGCACCTGCCGTTTGGTGCGTGGTAATGGGGATTCCGCTAATGTTGTCACCTTCTCAGGTAAAGGTCGAAGTTGTCCGTTCCCCACGATATATCCCAGGTATCGTAATTCTTGGAAACCTATGTGGCTTTTGGCCGGGTTGGCTTTAAGGCCCGCGTTGTGTAATGCCAGCAACACTGTTCGCAGATGGAGTAGATGGGTGTCCCAATCTGGACTGAACACAATAATATCATCGATGTAAGCCATGGAGAAACCCTGGCAGTGGGCTAGTACGCAGTCGACTAACCGTTGAAAGGTGGCGGCCGCGCCGTGAAGGCCGAAGGGCATTACCGTGAATTGGTAGAGACCTGACGGTGTGGCGAAAGCTGTTTTCTCCCGGTCTTCTAGTCTCATGGGGATCTGCCAGTACCCTTTCGTCAGGTCTATAGCCGATATATACCGGGCAGCCCCCAATTGGTCGATGAGAATATCCGAACGCGGCATAGGGTACGCGTCGAACTGTGCTAGGTCGTTGACCTTCCGGTAGTCCACACAGAACCGCACAGTCCCGTCGGGCTTCGGCACCAGCACTATGGGACTTCGCCAGGCACTACGCGAAGGTTCCACTACCCCCAAGGCTAACATCTTGGCTACTTCCCGTTCTACGGCTTCCCACCGCTGGCGGGGAACGGGGCGCCAAGGTGATCGGGCCACCTTCCCGTCCGGCGTGCGTACTTCGTGGGAGACCATTGTCGTGCGCCCGGGGTCGGAGGCGAAGATCACAGGTAAGCCGGTGAGTAGTTGGATCACTTGTTGTCGCTGCTCGGGGGTTAGCCCCGGATCTATGTGAGGGTGCTCCTTCTTTACCCCCGGCTCGCCCCAAGGAATTTGTCCATCGGGGAGTTCTAGAGGTTCCTCCCCCAATTGACACAGCCCTATTGAACCCGACCTGTCTACCCATGCTTTTAGGTCGTTTATGTGTATTTGTTTTCGTTGGTGCCCCCGCTGTCCGCACTTCACCTCGTACGTGCAGGGACCTATCACTTTGGTCACTTCAAAGGGGCCTTTCCAGGGATCAGTTTCGCCAACCCCGAAAATCCTTCCCTTCACCAGGACTTGTTCTCCTGCCTGAAATTCTCGTTCCCGGGTGCCCCGGTCGTAGGCGGCCTTTTGTTCTTGTTGGGCTTTCTGCAGGTTTTGGGCGGCCAAGTCTCGAGCTACGTCTAACCTTTCCCTGAGGTCCTGCAGGTAGTCCGGTACCTCCCGACCTTCTATTCCTTCTTCACGGCCTCTCCACGGCCGCTCAACCAATCCTAAGATGCCTCGGGGTCTCCGTCCGTACAACAATTCAAAGGGGGCATACCCGGTTGATGCTTGCGGGGTCTCCCTGACTGCGAACAGTACGGGGTCCACATAGAGATCCCACTGGTGTGGATGGTCCCCTGCCAGTTTCCTCAGCATGTTTTTCAACGTCTGGTTGAACCGCTCTACTAGCCCGTCCGTCTGGGGATGGGCCACGGAAGTGAAGATTTGCTGGACTCCGAGTGTTTTACACAACTGTCGTGTGATGCCCCCCGTAAAGGAGGAGCCCCTATCGGTTAATACTTCACTTGGTAACCCTACCTGAGCAAAGAACCTAATTAGAGCCCGGCAGACCCCCATCGCCTGCATAGACCGCAGCGGGATGGCTTCGGGGAACCTGGTAGCATAATCTACAATTACTAGTATGAACCGGTTTCCCCGGGGGGTCCGTGGAAGTGGCCCCACGAAGTCCATGGCGATGCGGTCGAACGGGGTTCTGATCACTGGAAGTGGCTGTAACGGGGCTCGAGGCGGAGGGCGGGGTGTCCAGCGCTGGCATCGGGGACAAGACTGACAGAAAGCCTTCACTTCTTTGGAAATGGCGGGCCAGAAGAACCGCCCAAGGAGGCGGTGTAAGGTGTTCTTCACCCCCTGATGGCCGGCCCAGGAGTGATCGTGACTTAACCGCAGCAGTTGGGCCCGGTATTCAGAGGGGACCAACAGCTGTTCCACCTCCGTCCCTTTATCTAGGACCACCCTATACCACCGCCCGCGTTTTTCAATTATTCGGGGCCAACGTCCCGCCCTTCGGGGATCCCGAACCTGCCCTTCACTCACCGCCACCAACCGTCTCAGGGCTGCCAGAGTGGGGTCCTGGTTCTGGGCGTGGGCGAACCGGCCGTCTCCTTCCCATTCGTGCGTCAGGGAATCCCTGGACGACGGTGTTTGCTCCCCGCCGACGCTGGAGGGCCCCGGCCGTTCCTCGTCTTCGACTTCTGTTACCCTGACGTGATCCTCCTTGGCCTCCGGGGTCGGGGATCCGATGTTTGCCATCATCTCTCCGAAACAGGGCGCGTCTCGTCCGATCAACATGGGGTAGGGGAGTGTTCGGACCCTCGCCACCTCCATCCGCCACCACCGGGCATTCCACTCGACCCCCACTTGGACCACCGGGTACTCTTCCACATGTCGGTGGAAACACGCCACTGCGGCCATCCTCCGCACTGGCAGGTTCTGGGGCAAGAAGGAGTCGAGAACCATTGAGATAGATGACCCGGTGTCCAGCAAGGCCTGGAGTGGGCGCCCCCTCAACTGAAGGTCCACCAAGAGGGGCTTGGGTCTTGCCCCGGGTACCCCGGCCTGGAAAGCGTATTCGCCCCCGAAGTCGCACTCCATGAGGGGGCACTCTCGCTTGAAGTGTCCCCACTGTCCACAAGTGAAGCACGGGCCTTTCCCCGCCATCTCCCCACTTACTCCTTCGGGGCGGACTGGGGGACGGTTCTGCCCACCCAGGCCTCCTCCGGGTCCGCTCCCGGGTCTCCCCAGGGTTCCTGGCGGGCCCCGGGGGTTCCCCCCCGGTAGTAGGCGGGGAAGGATACGGGCCCGTCCATCCCGGGCCAAACTAGGGGCGCCCACCGGACGACTGCCTCCTCGAGGGACGTCCCGTGTTGGCTCCCGGGTCTCTAGAGCGGACACGTTTTCCAACAAGGTTGTGGCATCTTCTAGAGTTTTGGGTCGGTTACACACCAGCCAATCCTTGGCCCGTGGGGGCACGACCTGCACCAGCTGTTCCATCACCACTCTTTCCACTATGGTTTGACTGGGGGTGACTGCCGGTTGGAGCCAACGTTCAGCCGCATCTTTAAGGGCAGTGACAAAAGCTCTGGCGGGTTCCCCCTTCTTCCAGGTCAGCTGGCGGAATTTCTGTCGGTAGGTTTCCTCTGAGATCGCATAGCGAGCCAAGAGGGCTTTCTTTAACTGATCGTAATTAGCACTTTCGGCCTTGGGTAATGCTTTCAATGCGGCCTGGGCGGGGCCGGTCAGGTGGGGCCCAATTATGAAAGACCACCTTTCTTTGGGCCACCCCGACGCTTCGGCCGTCCGTTCAAATGCATCCAAATATCCGTCGATGTCGTCTTCCGGTCCCAGCCGAGCTAAAGGGATGGGGGGCATACGTGGTGTAGAGCCTGGCGGGTTGCCTCCTGCTCCATCTCCCCCACTTCCTCTGGCCAGCTCCAAAGACTTACAGACATCCCGCATCAGAACGGCCTGGGCCTCCTGGGCCTGGCGGGCCATGTCCATCATCATTCGTTGCTGGGCTTCTTGCTGCTGTTGCCACATTTCCTGCATGAGGCGGCCTTGGTGATCCGCCATCCACTTCCCGAACTGGGAGAAATCTGTACCGGCCGCCCCCTGTGGCGCTGTGGGTTCCATCACGGCTCCGGTTGTAGGCTTGGGGACGGCGAAGACCGGAGGGCGTAACAGGGGTCGCGAGGGCCGCCAACCAGGTTGGGCTGGGATATGTGGGGGGGGTCGCTTCCCTAGGCCCCCACTGCCCGCATTCTCCACCACTGTGAGGCCCCCTGTCCCCTCTGCGTTCGGGGCGCCTCCCACCGGTGTAGGAGGAGTTCGAGGTGGAGGAGCTTCCCTGGCCTCAGACCTTTTTAGGAGGGGGTCTGGCTCCAATTCCCCCGCAGAGGAAGCCAGGATCACTGTGCCGCCTGCCCAGTCGATCCCCACAGACTCCTCCTGCTGCTCCTCCTCGGCCTCCGCGTCCTCCACCCCTTTTATCCTCCTCCCTCCCGGTGCCGCCCTCCACCCGTCCCCGTGACCTTCCCCGCCTCCTCCCCGCTCCTGTCTCCCAGGTTTCCCTGTCTTTCCCTGGTCCCCGCCTCCCGCCACGGGGTTGAGCTTCCCCGCCCCCTTCCACTCCGGGCGCGGCCGCCCATCAGCTGTTTCGCGGGCCGCCGCCCGCTCCGCTCTTCTTCGGGGCCGCCTCCTGGCTGCCGCCCCTCTCCCTCTTCGCCGCTGCTGCCGCCGCCCTCGGGCCAGCCCCTCTGCTGGCGGGGTTCGCGGCCCCCTGCAAAGGAGACCGGGGGGTCTGGTAAGTTCTCGGGGGAGCCGGGTCGTTTCCCCGGCGCCCCGCTTCCCCCCCCGCCGCCGGCGAGCTCCCCTGGCGGCCCGAACCCCGCCGCCGCAAGCGGCGGCGGTCCCGACGCCTCCTCCTGCAGCCTGCCCCTTCTTGGGGAAGGAGGAGGAGCCCTGCCAAGTCCGGCGACTCCCGGGGTCCCGGGGGTCGCAGGACAAAGAATATCAATACACTCACAGGCGAGAAATAGAGGGTGTCAGGAAAATCATTTTAAATACTGATTGCTAAAAAAATACCTATGAAGTTCAACACACATGTCAATTCATAATGACTTTTGAAATCTTCATATGAACAATCTCGATAGCAAATACAAGTTGAGTAGTTACAAGAAAGACTGTCTGTAATAAATCACCAGTAGTTCCAATTACTAGTAATTTACATGTCTAAAATATTTACTCCTAAAGTAAAAGTATATACTCCTGAACCCATAGTTCAGCTGTCTGCAATGAGATGATGATGATGACGACTTATATGTGGGTTACATATGTAGGGATCAGGGAACTAATTGTATTTTGTTTTATTTTGTATAACACATGGCCAATGCAAGATGGGAAATCAAACAACCATTGCTGAATTAAATCTTCTGGGATTTGGGGATGTACAGCACCTTCAGATTCCTCTCTTCTTGCTCTTTCTGCTGATCTACATCTGCACTATGTCTGGGAACATCCTCATTATTGTCCTAGTGATTTCTGAACAACAACTTCATACCCCCATGTATTTCTTCTTAGGTAACCTCTCCTGCTTGGACAGTTTCACAGTTTGCACCATCCTTCCGAAGATGCTTGCTGGCTGCTTGACTGGGCGTAGCACCATTTCTGTTCAGGGATGTATTGCCCAGTTTTATTTTTTTGCCTCTTTAGCTGCTGTACAATGTTATCTCCTAGCAATGATGTCTTACGATCGTTATTTAGCCATTTGCAAACCTCTGCATTATGTCTCTCTTATGAACACGAAGCTATGCTTCCGTCTGGCAGCTGGCTCTTGGATCAATGGATTCATAGGGATGTCAATATACATATTGCTGATGTCACAGCTAATATTCTGTGGTCCCAAGGACATTGATCATTTCTTTTGTGACATAGCTCCAGTAATGAAGCTTTCTTGTGGGGAAACTAAGACTGCAGAACGTGTGACCACAATATTTTCATCCATTTTTACTTTTCCACCATTTACATTAACCATGACATCCTACATATTCATCATCAGGAACATCATGAGAATCCCATCCACCACGGGGAAGAAAAAGGCTTTCTCCACTTGTTCTTCTCACCTCATTGTAGTTTCCATTTTCTATGGGACTTTGGTGAGTGTTTATGTGCTTCCAAGGACAGAGAGGCTCAAAGCATTAAACAAAGTCTTGTCTGTCTTTTATACACTCCTGACTCCTCTTGTAAATCCCCTGATATATAGCCTGAGGAACCGTGAGATGAGGGAGGCCCTGAGAAAATTTCTGAAGAAATCTGTCTAGTTCACTGAACTCCAGGGAATTTGGTTTTAGAACAAATGTCATCCATGGTAGTTAGTATTCAGGATTTGACTCTAAGTACAAATTTTCTTCCAGTGGGTTGGAGCCAAAGGCTTGTTTTTATGAAAAGGAAGACTTCCTTGGAAGGATGGCAGCTCTTTGAGGAAAAGAATGCTTTGATCCTATGCCAATACATCATAGAAAAGAGGTCTATGATGGACAATAGCCATGATGGCCACTCGGAATGTTCTGACTTCTTTGTTACTGATTGTAGCCTGGGGCTTTCAAGATAAGAGGAATTGGATACAGTATCCAGCCAGCTAAGAAAGGGTAAAATCCTATTGATTTATTCATCTAATGGTACCATCTTTATACTGTGCACAGTGCTTTCCTTTGGGGCAAGAGGCTCTTATGAAGCAGAAACACCTGCTGAATCAGGGGAAGTAAAGAAAGCTGTTGCCATTAGTGGAATGCATCCATAAGATCCAACACAGTATAATATTTAGGGGAGGGGCTGTGGCTCAGTGGTAGAGCATCAGCTTGGCATGCAGAAGGTCCCAGGTTCAATCCCCGGCATCTCCAGTTAAAGGGACTAGGAAGTAGGTGATGTGAAAGACCTCGACCTGAGACCCTAGAGAGCCGCTGCCGGTCTGAGTAGACAATACTGACTTTGGTGGACCAAGGGCCTGATTTAATATAAGGCAGCTTCATGTGTTCATGTGTTCACAAAGTCTACAACAACATCCACCACAATAGAGTGTATCAGATTTCATCCTTGTTGGTGGGGGAGGGGAGTTCTCTGGCAGTCATTTTGAAAGTGGATAGAATGGAGCACCTTACATTACAGAAAAGAAGGTGAACAGGGTATTTAAAATTAAGCAGCTTTTCCTGTTCTGCAACTGAAATATGAATGTCAGTTCATTTTAGTCATCTGCCATGTAAAATAATGTATTAAAGCTTTATGTTTCAAAGGAAAACATTGCCATATGATATTTAACTGCTTTGCATACATTTATTTACATATTTGAATCCCACTGTCCTCCCAGGAGCTCAGGATAGCATAGATGGAGATATGTATTTTATTTGTACAACATCTCTGGGAGGTAGATTATTATGCATTTTTTAAATTTTAAGCTATGACTGGTCCAAAGTAATCTGGGTAATTTCATGGCAGAATGTGAATCTGAATCCAGGTATCCTTCCAACATTCTATCCATTTCAGTACATGTACAGAATGCTCACTAAATGCAAACTTCGCATAAGGAGGGTGTTCAGACTGAATGAGAAGATGCACCCATCCCCTATTCAAGAAAATTGATCTTTTGACCAATATTATGTGCTTTGTACACGTGAGTTATTAAGAATGGACTTCCATATTACCTAGCATGAGTTTAGTAACCATGAAGCTGCCACAGACCCTTGGTCCATCAAGGTCTGTATTGGCTACAGGGCCTTTCTTATCAATTCAAGATGCTGGTGTTGACCCCAAGAGTCAATGGCATGTTGAGAGCAGAGAGACAGTTAGAACCACTGAGAGTTAGTTGGTCAGCAGAAGAACAGTGAAGTAACAATTTACAGTTTTGTGTTAGGGAAGATTAGAAAAGTAGCCTGTCACAGATGGAAAAGAGCAAGAGCCCAGTAGCACCTTAACAAAATTTTAATCCCAGAAATTTTGTTAGTCTTTAAGGTGATACTGGACTCTTGCCCTTTTCTACTGCTATTGACAGACTAGCACTGCTACCCATACTGATGGGAAAGTTATCTGGTACTAAAAAGCCAAGTATGAACTGAATCAGAGTTCAAAAGGTTAAGAGTTGAGAAATGTTGTATATATATTTATGAATCCCTCCCCTGTTGTGTTAAACTTTCAATAAAAAGTTATCTCCTTTTGTTTGTTCATCCCTGATGACTGGATGTGTATTGTGTCAGGAGCAGAAAGAGACATACATACATGCACACACCTGTAAAGCCTCGGTCACTATACATAGACTTATCTCTGAATAAATGGTGGCAGTGTGACATGGGCAAACAATGTTTAGTTCTCAACCCCAACAGTTCTTTGAAGTGCTGGGTGAAGGGCGGTTGACTTAAGGAACTAGGCTCCCCTGTCTGTTGATGTCTCTGGGGAAAAAAAAGAGAGGACACACTGTGTCCAGGTTCTCTACCTATTAAATAGAGATGAGATGGGTGGTGAACTGTGACTGTATTCCTGTGTAAAAGGGGTTCTGTTGGGAGATAGTGTGTTTGGGGGGCACAGGAAAAAAGTAGTGAACTCCTGAATCTGGGACAGCAGTTCAACCTGGGTGGTGGTCTTCAGGAGTGTTATCACATCTGCTATAGGAACTACCCAACCACTATGGTCTTCTTCTGAGGTCCTGCTTTGGGTGTCCCACATTCTGAGGTCAGAAGGCAGGGGTGGCAGCCTGAAAGTGGGCCTTCTCAGTCATGGCACCAAAAATTATGGAATACCCTTCCTAGGAGTCCCTTCCTAACACTGTTTTATGTCAGTGGATGAAGACTTTTTTTTGTTTAATCTGATATTACATGAGTGAACCCTCCTTCCTGCCCTATGTTTTAAGTGCTGACTACATTTTTAGATATGTGTTTTAGTTTTGATGTTAATTGGGTTTATCGTCTGTTCTTAATAAAGCTGTTCTCCCCTGGTGACCTTGGGCAGAAAGTCAGGGATAGTAATGTTTAAATAAGTGTATTACATACAGCTAAGCTTTAGATGTGATGATTTCAAGGCAGATTAAATCTGTATTCCTTTAAGGGAGATTTCAATTCCCCACCAAATTATGAGTGAAGAGTCAGTTGGAAGAAAGAGGGCACCCTTGAGAACAGGAAATACCCTTGACAAAAAAGCATGATACATAAAGAGTAAAATCTCTTGTAATTCGGGAGCTCTTTCTGTTAGCTGTTATCGTGCCAATGATACATATAAAAGTTCATCTTCTGAATGGTCTGAACCGCAGACTGGAGGCTGGGAGTGGGACCAGATGATATCCATTGTAGTCTATATCTTAAAGACAGAAAAGTGTCCAATGTTTAAGAAACCAGCATTTCCCTTGAGCTGCTTCAGCCTCCATCTGTCCTGAAATGCCAGAACTGTAAGTGCTTCACTGAATAAGGTAAACCAAAGATCTATCTTCTGGTCAAGATTTTTGCCTGCCTAAGTATTAAGAACCAGTTCTGGCCTAAAGTGGCATTTGCAGGAGATTTCTGGGTGTGCTTCAGGTCTCGGTTCACGTGAGGTGATGGTGAAGCTCAAGAGGTCCAAACAGTGCACTCCATGAACTGAATATGCACCCTAGAACTGAAAGACAGTTAGCCATGCAGAACTCACCTCTGTAATCATTGTAATAACCAGGGTAACCAAACACTAGGTGGGGCTTGCAGTTCTCTTGGAATTATAACCGATCTCCAGACTATAGAGGTCAGCTCTCCTGCAGGAAATGGCAACTTTGGAGGGTTGACTCTATGACATCACTTCCCTGCTGAGCTCCCTCACTCCCCCAACCTTTGCCTTCTCCAGGCTCTGCCTGTACATCTCCAGGAATTTCTCAAATTGGAGTTGGCAACCCTAATAACAATCTTGTCAGATCAGTGATTATTTTCATATTGCAAATTGGGTTTGAGAAGGAAAAAATGGTGTGCTTTAAGGCTAGCTAGGAAGTTTCCAACTGAGTTGATATTCAGATTTGGGATTTCCTAATGCATTTTCTCCCTCTCCAGCAATGCAATCCTATGCAAAAGTACTCCTGTCTAAGCCCACTGAAATCAGCTGACTTAGACTGGAGTAACTCTGCATAGGATTGCAGTGTTAGCCACTCAGCTGTTGCAGCTGTCAACATGCTCCTGAATTATCTAGAATGCACGTATTCTGGGATCTTTGATGCATTAATCAACGTGGAAGGGATTCCTTGAAAGCCAGGAGTTTTGATAGCATTGGCTTTTAGGAACTTACAAATGGAGAGCAGCCAATGGTCTGGGGACTCAAACATGTTTCAGTAATCACAGTTGAATGAACAATGTACTACAAAATGAACAGTGAGGAATGGAGTTTTGTAGAAATTGCTTTGCAAAATTATCTCAATGTTGCCTTGCTCAACAATGCTCCAAATTACTACTTTGAAATAAGTACCAAACCAGACATGCAGATTTTTAAAGTGTTGGGTCCAGGGGCTCAGAATATTCCGCTTGGAGTAGCAACAAAAGCAAAAAACAACAACAAACAAACGAAAAAAAAAACAGTGTTGAGCTGTTCTACTGCAAGAAAATGTCTGGGGAAGACATGAGCCCTGCTTCCTCCTGTGGCAGTGATCTGAATCCAAATGGGCTATTCTTTATTTAAAAAAAAACACAGCCATTCCCTTCAGCTGCTATGTAGCTGTCGGAAACCTGAGTTGGGTCTGGGAAACTCAGACACAACTGTTTAAAATCCCACACATCTAGTTTAATTATATAGAAAGTAAAAAGGGAGCAGAAAAGAAGGGTACCCATCAAAACATCTAGACTAGCAGCAAAAATAACATCCTCCAAATACATGCTGATTTTGATATTGAGGCTATTCTTGGGCACCTGAAGCTGCCTTATAATGAATCAGACAGTCAGTATTGTCAATTCAGAATGGCAGGAACTCTCCAGGGCCTCAGACAGAGGTCTTTCACATCACCTACTACGTGATCCTTTTACCTGGTGATTGAACCTGGGACCTTCTGCATGCCAAGTTCTACCACTGAACTGTGATGCTTACTTGGTGGCTATTACAGTTTTACCAATGCTTGATGCAATATTATGATCAGATCACAGCCAATGTATATAGGAAAAGAATGCACGTCACACAATTGTAGTACTTCGAGCACTCAAAATTGACTATGTGGATCCTCAATACAAAAATGATTAGAAAATTGTAATGATCATGTTAACACATTAACTGGGATGTATTCTTTGCCACCAGAAATTCACATTCACAGTACAATCATAGGAATTTCTACTCAAAAGAAGAGTTGGTTTTCATACCCCGCTTTTTCTCTACCTTTAAGGAGTCTCAAAGTGGCTTACAATCGCCTTCCCTTCCCCTTTCTACAACGGACACCTTGTGAGACAGGTGAGGCTGAGAGAGCCCAAAGAGAACTAAGACTAGCCCAAGGTCACCTAGCAGGCTGCACTTGTAGGAGTGGGGAAACAAACCCGGATCTCAAGATTAGACCCTCCTGCTCTCAACCACTACACCACGCTGGTTACTGTGTTCAGTGGTGCTTACTCCCTGATAAGCATACATACAGTTGTACTTTCAGAAATATTTGAATCAGCTTAACACAAATTAATGTTGTCATCACTCGTGGCTTCATGAAAATGTTTCTGAACCCTACTGAGACCAAACTCAATTATACTGTGTGTGTATCACAATCCAGAAATCTGTTCTAAGCATTACATCACTGGTACAATGTGTGCAGAATGACTTTCTCAGAATGGCTCAGAATGACTTTCTCATTTCAGTAAGAGCTCAAAATGCTTGCATGACAAGGAACAGTGCCCGTGGCAAATAATCAAATTGTGATTTTTGGTAGTTCACTTTTCTGAGGGTCTTTCCATTCAAAGATTTGTACCAGTAAATTAGTGATCTATTATAACCTGATGGATTGGAGCTAGCCAGATTTTCACGTCATTATTCCCAGTTCCCTTCCCTACTGGAAACTGTCTCATGTGGCATTAGTCCATGCAGGTCTCATAATCCCTATCCTAGTCCTTTCGGGATGTCTCCTTCTTATTTCACAGGGAGAAAAGCTGGTTGGATCCATTCCATTGTGACAATATGTGTGACAGCTTTAACTCAAAAGGACTTTTACAAAAATCATGATGTGTTTTATTTTCAAAAGCAGGAGATGGCAAATGAAAAATGGGAAAATCAAACCAACATTGCAGAAGTAAATTTCCTGGGATTTGGGGATGTACAGGACCTGCAGATCCCTCTCTTCTCTTTATTTCTTCTGATCTATGTCTACACAATGGCTGGCAACATCCTCATCATTGTCCTAGTGATTTCTGAACCACAGCTTCACACTCCCATGTACTTCTTCTTAGGCAACCTCTCCTGCTTGGATAGCTGCACAGTTTGCACCATCCTGCCAAAGATGCTCGCTTACTTCCTGACTGGGGATGGAACTATACCACTGTGGGGCTGTATTGCTCAGTTTTATTCTTTTGCTTCCCTAACTGCTACACAGTGTTACCTCTTAGCGATGATGTCTTATGATCGATATTTAGCCATTTGCAAACCTCTGCACTATGCCTGTCTTATGAACACTAAGCGATGCATTCATCTGGCAGCTGGCTCTTGGATCAATGGATTCATAGGGATGTCGGTCTTTGTAATGTTGATATCACGGTTAGTATTCTGTGGCCCCAAGGATATTGACCATTTCTTCTGTGAAATAACCCAAATAGTGAAACTTTCTTGCAGTGAAACTAAAACCATAGAGCTTGTGCTCACTGTATTTTCCTCAATCTTCACCCTTCCACCATTTATATTAACTGTGACATCCTACATATTCATCCTCAAGAACATCATGCGAATCCCATCCACCACTGGGAAGAAAAAGGCTTTCTCCACTTGTTCTTCTCATCTCATTGTAGTTTCAATTTTCTACGGGACCTTGATGCTTGTTTACGTGGTTCCAAGGACTGAGAAGTTGAGAGCATTGAACAAAGTCTTTGCTGTCTTTTACACTGTTTTGACTCCACTGCTCAATCCTATGATATACAGCCTGAGAAACAGAGAGATGAAGGAGGCCCTGAGAAAGTTTCTGAAGAAATGCATCTAGCCCTTTAGACTCCAGGGTATTTGGTTTTAAAATAGGTGTCCTCCTTGCTAGTTAGCGAGTAGGCTTTCATTCCAAGCACAAACTGTTCCTTAGCTTGGGCCAGATCGAAAAATTCTCTTTTGAGGATTAAGCTTCTCCCTTTGATTAAGGAAGCCTTCTCCAATGGAGGACCTCTCTCTGAGTGTCTGGATGTAACCCATCATTTCCCCAGTATAAAGATAATCATGGAGGATTGGTCTGTTAATGAACAATAGCTATGATGTCTACTCAGACAGTGCTGATTTTTTCATGCATAAATTAGACTGGTGCTTTCAAAAGTGGGGACAGGGACAGAATTCAGCCAACTGAATGAATCTACCACAGCTTCTACAACAATGGAATTATAGATTTCATCCTTGCATTGCGGGTGGTTTCTGATGAAGCCAATCTTTTTAAGAAATGCTAGAAAGAGAGCACATATATAGGATGTTGAATATTAAACATATTTTCCTGTTCCTCAACTGGAATGTGAACAACCTTTCAATTTTTCTGCCATGTGACATCACTTATTAAATTTCTGTATTTCAGAGTAACATCCCTGGAAGATGGGTTATTATGAATGTATGTTTATTTAAGTGGAGAAAGATTGTTTGATGCAAACTCATCCAGGAATTTATTTATAATAGAATGAGAATTAGCACCCATGTCTCACATGGAGCTGCCTTATACTGAATCAGACCATTGGTCCATCAAAGTCAGTATTGTCTATTCAGACTGGCAGTGGGTCTCCAAGGTCTCAGGCTGAGATCTTTCACATCACCTATCAACCAAGCTTTTAAGTAAAGATTAATTAATTAATTTGTTTGTTTATTTGTTTGTAGTCCACCAGGGATTCAACCTGGGAGGTTCTGTATGCCAAAAAGATTATCTAGCACTGAGCCACAGCTCCCCCGCAAAGTCTCCTTCCAACGTTCTGTCCACTATAGTATATGTACAGAATCGACCCTAAATGCAATCTTCAAAAAATTTGGTTTGGAGACTAGCTCCTTTTTTAGCAAATTATCTTCAGACAGATGGTGACTGTTGATTATCTGAGTAATTCAGTGTGGACTTGTCAGTATGGACTCCTACATTTAGGACAAATAAAGCTGCCTCAGAGCACTAGTCCATCAAGGCAAGTATCCTTTACTCTGACTGGCAGCAGCTGTCCTGGGTTCAGATTAAAGTCTTTTACATCACCTACTACATGAACTTTTAAACTGTAATTATTGGGGTTTGAAACTGGGACCTTCTGGATGGAAACCATATCTTATGCCACTGAGCCATGGCCCCTCCCTCAAGCTAACTACCATAGTAAGGAGAAGATAGGCCGGGAGGTGGAGGAGGAAGTGGTGGAAGGCTGGAGGAGAAAATGGACATTGGGGGATGAGATTTCCTGTCCACAAATTACTCACAGTCTCCCATATGTTAACAATTATTAGCTCTCCTGTCAAATTATATCACTGTGTTATATGTTAGCCATTGCCCACTTGGCATTTCCAATCCATATTCCATCCTGAGAAACCGCAGTCCAATTATAATGTCTCTAGAGGCAGAATGTTTGTCTCAACCTTCAGGAAGATTGCTTGCCATTAAGGGAGATTTCATTTCCCAAATCATTGGGAAAAGACAAGTTACCCTTGAGAACCAGAAATACACCAGGCAGCAGAAATCATACTCTGTATCATAAAATATAAATGCTCCTTTGAGTAGCCTGAATAGCATGGCACAGGAAAGGACTAGTCTACAGCCTTAAGAATAGCATCTACATCCTATGGCTCTGGTTCCAAATGTGGCTCAATTCAGAATAAAATGTGGCTCTTTTAAAGACAAGGTGGAGAGCCCTGTGGCACAGAGTGGTAAGCTGCAGTACTGCAGTCCAAGCTCTGCTCACAACCTGAGTTCGATTCCAATGGAAGTTGGTTTCAGGTAGACGGCTCAAGGTTGACTCAGCCTTCCATCCTCCCGAGGTCGGTAAAATGAGTACCCAGCTTGCTGGGGGTAAAGTGAAGATGACTGGGGAAGGCACTGGCAAACCACCCCATAAGCAAAGTCTGCCTAGTAAACGTCGTGATGTGACGTCACCCCATGGGTCATGAATGACCCAATGCTTGCACAGGGGACCTTTACCTTTTTAAAAGAGAAAATTGAATCTTTCAGTTTTGGTACATTGGAGATAGGGTGGTAGAATAACCAGGATGTGATGGGAAAGGCAGGCAAATATTTTGTGGGATTAAAGGATTTCTTAGAGTTGATTTATAGCAAAGAAAATGATAAGAGGTGAAAAGATTCCAGTGATCCAAATGAAAATCATATAGAGATTTATGCCAATGCATTACACAGGGGGTTCCTGAATGCGTTTATATCTTATTGTGAAACCTCATGTGAACCACTTCCTAACAAAAGACACACAACAACCAATGTCTGTGCTGTGGAAGCTGTAAGGATTGTATCAATTATCATTAGTTAACATTTTAATGAGACTGCTCATAAAGCCAATTCAGCTCTGAACAGTGTCACACTAAGATTAAAACTAAACTAAATATTTCATATACCATATAGGTATATGAATAAACAATAGAGAATTAAGAATTTTTAATCTTGACTTGTGGGGGGGGGGGAGCCTGGCAACTGTCAATGTAATATTAAAATCCACCCCTTAGGTTATCCAATTCACACGAAGGGTCCCAGATAAAAGGTTTTTATCCATCTAGCTCTTGCCTCTCTGAGCAGATCACAGCTGAATAGAGAACATTTAAGGGCTTCTGTTTGACCAGAGCCACATTGACACACTGGATCAGAATATAGCTCCTTATTTAAATGTTGCAATAGCTCTCCTGATGGAATGGCATTCAGTCTGGCCAACATAAATAATCATCTGTGGTGTGGGTCACCCAGAAGGTCAAAGTACGTTGGAAGAGATTGTGGCAGAGTTAAACCTAGGTATAAAGGTTAACATACTCTATGTGCTCTTATCGTAGTGCTTCTAAAAGCCAGTTTCATGCAAGGAGCTCAAGATTAAAGAAAGAGCTGCTGATGGCCCATGATATTTTAAGTCTAAAAGAGAAATTCCTAAAAACTAGATATGACGTTCAACCTATTTGCTCCATGAACTCTGATAAGAATCAGCTTGCAGAAGGTGTAAGTATTTTAAAGCTAAAGTTAACATGTGCTTTTTCAGTTATGTCAGTGAGCCTTCTTATTCTTTTTCTTGGTTCATCTCTTGCTCTGAAGTTAGTTTGGGTCTTTAACTGAAAGGGTGCAGACTCAAGACTATCCAGCATACAGGAAAACCACGATTCTCACTAGCTGCTTCAATCTTCATCTATCATAAAATCCCAGAACTATGAAGGTTCGTTTGAATAAGGTAAGACAAAGTTTGGCTTGGGATGGTGATATACCCTAAATGCAATATATGCATGTTTTTTTCTCCCAGAGGATGGGTTGAAGATTTGATGTATTAGGGATTTTCATGCAAGGAACAAATATCAGAATGCATTTTGTAAAATTCTACACTTTGATAGGTCCATTCCCCCTTTACAACCTTTTTACAACTGTAAACACTTCCTCATGTGTTATAGGACAAATTAGCAATTGTGTTTAGAGATGGGCTGTGGCTCACTGGTACAACATCTGCTTGGCATGCAGAAGGTTCTGGGTTCAGTCCCTGGCATCTCCAGTCAATAGGATTAGATAGCAGGTGATATGAAAGATCTCCACCTGTGGCCCTGAAGATCAGCTACCTATCTCAGTAGACAATGCTGAGCTTGATGGACTAATGGTCTGATTCAGTATAAGGCAGTTTCATGTATATCTGCTTATGGAATATGTGTAAAACTATGGCTTGGATCCAAGAAACCTTTTCATTCAGTCGCATCCAATTCATACTATATCTCCCATCCAACATAGCCTTGATCTATGGATTCCCCAAGACTCCAGCACATATGGTACTCAAGCAATAGTAAACCATGTTGGATCCATCTTAAAATGGCCTTGCAATTCTTCTTAATATGCAGGAAATCAAGGCAAGTGTGTTAGCTGATTTAGGTTATTGAGCATCTTTCCTTCTTACCACCAAGAGAAGTAATTTCTGCTTAATATTTTAGGCTAAAACCCACGCTATTGTCTTGTGTCTTCATATGCTGGATGTATGGGGCGACAGCCATTCTTTCGGAGAGCTTTTTACTACTGGGTGTCTTTTATGCAATCTCAAACATTTCAGTTAATTTATAACCTAGGGAAAAAAAGAATGTTATGTTTATTCAGTGCTCTGACCTAAGATCACTGGATGCACACTACTCAGATCTAACCTTGTAAGGAGGATTTTTATTTTACCCAGCAACTTATGGGCTTCCTCTTTATTATGTTCTGCTACCCAGACATTCTCCATAAATATGTTCCGTTTACATGGAATTCAGTAAATGCCATATCTTTTCCTCACAATGCATCATCATAAATAAATTCAGATCTCTACTGCATTACAAAGCTTCTAGGTGGAGAATTGATAAAAACTATATCGCTTGACCCCAAACAAATTAGATGACATCATCTTTCTCACCTTTATTTTATCCTGAGAGTATGCAACTGGCCCAAGGTCAGCCAGCAAGGTTCCATGGCAGAGTGAGGGTTAGAACCAGGATTCTAGTTCAACACTCTAACCACTACACCACGCTGGCTCTGTTAGGCGTTAAGGCCTTTCCATTCCAGATTCTGTGTAATATTGCATCCTTAAGCAGGTTGCTGGTTAATGTAACAATAAGCATCCCTTACCAATAGTTTCAAGTATCTGAACACACACACACACTATTAATCTTGGAAGTTAACATACTGAAATAAATATGGATTATTAATTGACGACGTTCCTACCTTTGCTCAATGTTAAGAAGGAGTGATCTGTATTGAATAATCTCTTGCCATTGTTCACATGACCACAAATATCATTAGAATTTCAATTGTCTGAAAATGTCAGACAGTTTCCCCCCTCCCCACCCCACTTATTCTGCATTGAAAGCATTCATACTATCTCTAGGTCATTGGTATCTTGTTGTGCAATTTGTTCATTGGTTTATTGGATGTACTATAACATTATTATTGCAATTGTCTATTCCAGTTTTAATGCATTGCTTTATACATGTGCTATACTTGTCTTTATTACACAGGGATTGAATCCAACCAGTTTTCCCATTGATGCAAAAAGGAAAGAAGTAGTCCTTTGTGGCCACAGAAACAATATGTTTAGGGTCTTGAGACCTGCATGAAAAAAGCCATGTAGGACATGCACTGTAGTAAGGAAGAAAACTGGACAAAAATTAGTGGGAAAAGCTAACTGCATCCAGCCCAATTTAAAAAAAAAATTTTTTTAGTTCTGTTTTCAAGAATAAGAGATGGCAAATGCAAACTTGGGGAATCAAACAGTCATTACAGATTTAAATCTCCTGGGATTTGGGACTGCCCCACATGTGCAGATTCCTCTCTTCTTTCTGTTTCTGCTGATCTACATCTGCTCTGTAGCTGGAAACATCCTCATCACTGTCCTAGTAATTTCTGAACAGCAGCTTCACACCCCTATGTACTTCTTCTTAGGTAACCTTTCCTGCTTGGATAGCTGCTCAGTTTCCACCATCCTGCCCAAGAAGCTTGCTGGCTGCTTGACCGGGCATGGCACCATCTCTATTTGGGGTTGTATTGCCCAGTTTTATATTTTTGCCTCTCTCGTCGCTACCCAATGTTATCTCTTAGCGATGATGTCTTACGATCGATATTTAGCCATTTCCAAACCTCTGCACTACACCTCTCTTATGAACACAAAGCTGTGCTTCTGCCTGGCAACTGGATCCTGGATCAGTGGATTTGTAGGGATGTCAGTATATATATTGTTGATGTCACAGTTAGTATTCTGTGGGCCCACAGATATAGACCATTTCTTCTGTGACATCGCTCCATTAATGAAGATTTCTTGCAGTGAAACGAAGACAGCAGAGTTTGTGACCACAATATTTTCATCTATATTCACCTTGCCGCCATTTATATTGACCATGACATCTTACCTATTCATCATCAAGGATATCATGAAAATCCCATCGATCAGTGGGAAGAAAAAGGCTTTTTCCACGTGTTCTTCTCATCTTACTGTTGTTTCAATTTTTTATGGGACATTAATGATTGTTTATGTACTTCAAGAAATGAGCATCTCAAAGCATTAAACAAAGTCTTCTCTGTTTTTTATGCTGTCCTCACTCCCCTAGTCAATCCTCTGATATACAGCCTACGAAACAGGAAGTGAAGGAGGCCCTAAAAAGATTTCTAAGGAAATGTATCTAGATCAACTGGGTCAAACATAAAGCCCGAAGGCTGTATCTGGTCCCTTGAGAGCTTTTATCCAGCCCGCAAGCCAGCTGAGGCAGCCATCTCCCCCAGTCCCAAGATGTCAATGATTAAAGACTGTACTAAAAGAAAATACTGTAAGAGTGTTATTGTGTTAAGCATGTTTGTATTTTAAGTTTTAAAAGTAAATAATAATAATAATATCCTTAGATGGCTTTGCCTATGTGTTCTATAAAGTTTGTATCTCTTTATAGACCCTCAGTCCATCAAAGTCAGTATTGTCTACTCAGACCAGCAGCAGCTCTCCAGGGTCTCAGGCAGAGGTCTTTCACATCACCTACTTGCCTAGTCCCTTTAACTGGAGATGCCAGGGATTGAACCTGGGACCTTCTGCATGTCAAGCAGATGCTCTACCACTGAGTCCACATTGCCCGGCCCAATGAAGTGACATTTATGTCATATCCAGCCCTCGTAACAAATGAGTTTGACGCCCGTGATTTAGACCACTGATTCTTAAATGAGCCATACAGTCCCTCCCTGCTGAGGGAAATGGTCAATTATTTGGGGTTTTCAGAGCTTCTGGAGCAATACAGGATTTTAAAATTTTCAGCATTCCCTTTTTTCCACTTGCAATAGCTTCTGATAGCCAACAGAGGCACCTGTTCCATACTGCTCACTACACTCCACGGTATCTGTAAAACTCTCCTCCAACACTACATTTCAAAGTAATTTACTTTCTTTTTGCCAGCTTTCTCCATTGTTCAACTTTACTCTTCAATAAAAAGATTCGAAGGTAAAAATATCCTCCCTCACCTGTCCTGGAACTAGGGCCTGGAATTTTAGACAGTTGACATTTATGGCTTAGAAAAGAGACTAAAGGCTGGTAACACATTCACATTAATCTTTTAATGATATCTGTGTTGTGGTGATTTGAATGTGTGACCTGTCAAATCAACATTATGATTGTGATCACTGTCAAATCAACATTAACTGAACGTTCTTATCAAGTACTATCAGTTGGCTCCCACCAGCTTTCTGCTAGCAAAAGAAGAACAAGTCATCCATTCCTACCACCCAAAACATTTTTCTGGGATCTACATGGACAAAAGCCCTATGAGGCAAGTGTTGCAGTGAAGCTGGGAATTGGGCAATATCAAATGGAAAAGCTGGTATGATCCAACTTAATGATTTTCCAATCAAACTGACAAATTATTTGCTGAGTCATCAGGTGCTGAGTAATGAGAACTGAGATGATGGACACGCATGGGGTGGGGGATAATGCATATTTTAATTACCTCTTGGTAAATTTTAGGGTGCTCTGCGTTTGTTAAGGATTAACATAATTATCTTCCTCTGAAACAAAATTCCCAGAACCAAGGGAAAGTTCCTTTCTCCAATTAAAAATAAACAATGAACTATGGGAGGTTATTTCCCCATGGGTATCAGAGCCACCTAGAGGAATATATATACATCTACATGGCTTGAAATATAAAATTCTCCATAATGAAAGGTTTAAAATACTTGATGGTGCCAGAAGATGAGCTTCATGGCACCCATAGTGAAGAGTGAAAAGTTCTCCTTAAGAACAGACCAGTTATGTCTCTATTCAATGGTACTTCCATCGTCCTCATATTTCTTTCTTCTTTTGAGTTTGGCAACTGTTGTTTATGAACTTGTTTATGACACTGTTCATTATGTGTATATCTTTGTTTCTTTTTCTCCCCTGATTTAAGAGATGACAAACACAGAATTGGGAAACCAAACACTCGTCACACATTTTATCCTCCTTGGATTCGGGGATCTCAAGAAACTAGAAGTGCTGCTTTTCTTGGTATTCTTGGTGATCTATATAGCGACCATGGTTGGAAACATTCTCATTGTTGTGTTAGTTGTGATTGATAAGAAGCTTCACACTCCCATGTACTTCTTCTTGGGGAACTTGTCCTGCTTGGAGACCTGCTACAGCTCCACTGTTTTGCCCAGAATGTTATTAAGCTTCTTAACAGGGGATCAAACTTTGTCAATGGCTGGTTGTATGACACAGTTTTATTTATGTGCCTCTCTTGTGAGTTCAGAATGTTATCTCTTTGCCATGATGTCTTATGATCGCTATTTGGCCATATGCAAACCCTTGCGCTACACAACTCTTATGAATGGCAGGTTATGCTTCCAACTAGCAGCTGGGTCTTGGGTTAATGGATTCATGATTATGTCAGTATTGTTATTCCTGATGTTAAGATTGACATTCTGTGGTCCTAATGTAATTGACCATTTTTTCTGTGATCTTACCCCACTCATGAAACTTTCCTGCAGTGATATTCACAAAATGGAACTTGCAAACTACATAACTGCATCTTTACTTACTTTGCCTCCATTCATATTAACGATAACATCTTATATTTTCATCATCATCACGATTATGAAGATTCCATCCACCACTGGAAGAAAGAAGGCTTTCTCTACCTGCTCCTCTCATCTTATTGTGGTAACTATTTTCTATGGGACCATCATTATTGTTTATGTGCTCCCAAAGACCGCCACCCTTAGAGAACTGAACAAAGTCTTCTCTGTGTTTTACACTTTTCTGACTCCCCTTGTCAACCCTCTCATATACAGTTTGAGAAACAGAGAGGTAAAAGATGCCCTGAAAAAAATGTGTTGGGGGATGTGTGTACTTGAAAAAGAAGCCCTTTGAAAGTCCAAGATGGTACACTGAAAGTCAAATGAAATGAAGACTATCATGGTCATATATCAGTGTCTCGTTTCCACAAAAACCAGTCTTATGCTGATGTTGTAAAGGATGTCCATCTTAATATATGTGTGGCATTTTTCACACATCTGTATTTTTCTGGCAGGGTATGAGCTTTTGTGAGCCACTGCTCACTTCTTCAGATATCTAAATACGTTGGTATTTGTCACCACATTTTTTTAAATTTCTAAAAGCTTTACAGAAAATACTGAAAGCCCATTAGTCAGGCAGCTACATAGGGTTGCCAGGTGTTTTCTTTCCCTCCCCATTATCCCCATACCACTTGCAGAAGTGACAGCCAAGAACAGCTGTCAGCAGAAGACCTGGCAGCCCTAATATGCACCAATAAACTTAATCCAGCAGCCGGAAAGAGGCAGCCTCTAGCCTCTTTCCCCCCATAATCCTGTAATAGACTAAGAGTTGTCCGGGCTACCAAAGCACATGTGTTACATGTTCCTTTTGGGGGGCAGGGTTCAAGGAACCTCAGCATAGTACTGACAGCCAGCAAGGTATAGTGGTTAGCAGTGGTGAACTCTAATCTGGAGAACGGGGTTTGATGCCCCACTCCTCCACATGAGCGGCGGACTCTAATCTGGTGAACTGGTTTGGTTTCCCAACTCCTATACATGAAGCCAGCTGGGTGACCTTGGGCTAGACACAGTTCTCTTGGAGCTCTCTCACAGCCTCACCTACCTCACAAGGTGTCTGTTGTGGGGAGAGGAAGGGAAGGAGATTGTAAACCAGTTTGATTCTCCTTAAAAGGTAGAGAAAATCACCATATAAAAAGCAACTCTTCTTCATCATCATCATCCAATCATTATATACAGATATATGAATAGTAAGAACATATGAAAAGCTTTGCTGGATCAGACCAAGGCCCATCAAGTCCAGCAGTCTGTTCACACAGTGGCCAACCAGGTGCCACTAGGAAGCCCCTTGGCTTCCTTTTACATTTCTTTCCCCCCTAGCTGAGGTCCTTTAATTTTCTATCCCAGAGTAAATCTGGCACAATCTACAGAAATACCATGCTGCCTCCCATATAAGCGCTTCAGGTGATGTTAAAGCTCACAGCTTTAGTAAATATTTTTTCATAAATGTTATGTTGAACCAGATACATTACTGGAAGTGTTTGTATTTGGTGATAGCCATGTTATAGACTGTTAAATATACATTTAGAACTCATGCTTTTAATCTTGTTTATTACTATTGTTCATTTCCTTGGGGACCCTAAAATTAGTGAAAAGGTAGTCAATGTTTTAAATCAAATCAATGTTTGGAGTTTCGGCTTTTATGTGTGTTATGCATTTCTGAAAAGTAAATCACTTAATTTGCCCTTCACATCTGCTGAAAACGTCTTTACTCACTTGGCTGAAGAAACTTTTTTCCATACGTGCAATTTAACCCAATGAGAATATTTAGGATATTATCAAGAAGGATGATAGAAATGCTGGTATTATAAGATATTGTATTATTATATCCCACAATACTTCATAATGGAACAACAGACTTTTAAAAAACAACAACATGGAAATGAGTAATTTCTCATCTGAGCAATCCTACACAGAGTTATCCCATTCAAAGCTCATTAACTTAGATGTACAAGGAAAGGTATAACTCTATTTAGGATTGTACTGCAAATGATCACTGTGCACAGAAGATGGAGTCGCACCTTTCTTGATATGTAATTGATGTGTAATAGCAGAGGTGGGGAAAGTCAGGCAGTGATCCTCAGCAGAAGAAGTGGAATTTATACTCCTTTCTCACCATGGTGCTCAACAGCACCTCAGGTGGCAGGGGCACCCATTACACAGTATTCCCCTTTTTGCCCACAAACATCAACAGCGACTTTGAGCTCTATTTACTCTTCTTCACACGCACACAGCTAAAGAGTTCTCTGTCTTGTCTGGATTCAGTTTCATCTTGTTTTGCCTTAGCCACATGACCACAGCCTCAACGCTTAATTTTTAATTTCTCTACTGGAGTAGGCTTGCTGGCCAATACATGGTCTGGAGATGCAGGCAGGCTTTGAAGAACCTTCCCATAAGTCTTCCAGCATGTTTTCTATCCCCTCAGACCTTGCCTCTTTTTTAAAAAATAGGGATTGATTGCAAAATCAGCTACTGTCCCTGAAGGTTAAGAATTGGGCTATTACTTTAGAAAGAAGAACTGAATCAAATCCAATTTCAACAAAATGGCATGCAACCTATCACTCTACACAGTAAAGATTCAAGACTCCCTAAGAAATCTTCCTCCAACTTTGGTGGCTTTTTCCTTTCTAAAGGTAAACATCCCTTATGCCGGAGGAAGAATTCAAACTTTACTGAACAGAGTGGAAGGATGCGCATCACTGTCTTTTAACAAACTGGATTCTTGTATTTGTTTGAGATATATATATATATATATATATATATATATATATATATATATATATATATATATACACACACACACCCAGACAGTCATGATCAATAACCTACAGTGAGGACATACAGTGAGGGGAAAAGTATTTGATCCCTGCTAAATTTGCCCGTTTGCCGTCTGACGAAGAAATGACCAGTCCTTAGGTTTGTTGTAGCTGTGAGACAGAATAACAACAGGAAAACCCCCAGAAACCCAGAAGACAAAAGTCAGAGATTGATGTGCATTATAATGAGGGAAATAAGTATTTGATTCCCTATCAACCAGCCAGATCCTAACACTAACCCTAACCCTAAGCAGAGGAGAACTGGGTGATTCAGATGTGCATTGGCAAACTGCAGACGGGCCTGTACATGTGCTGTCTTGAGCAAGGAGACCTTGTGGGCTCTGCAACATCTCAGTCCTTCACGGCGTAGTGTGTTACCGATTGTTTTCATGGTGACTATGGTCCCAGCTGCCCTGAGATAATTGACAAGTTCCCCCATGTAGTTTTGGGTTGCTTCATCACCGTTCTCATGATCATTGCAACACCACGAGATGAGATCTTGCATGGAGCCCCAGACTGAGGGAGGTTGAGGGTTAGGGTTAGGGTTAGGATCTGGCTGGCTGATGGGGGATCAAATACTTATTTCACTCATTATGATGCATAGGGCTGTTGAAAAAAAATTCGGTATAGTTCGGCTTCGGCAAAATTCAGCCCATTTTTATTCGGGCCGTGCCGAAGTCTGAACTCCCCCGCTTTGGATCCCTGGAAATTCAGGGGAATCCGGAGTTCGGGGGAAAATTCGCACCCCCGCGTGCCTTCAGGGGGATTCCCTGAAGGCGCGCGGGGGGGCCTTTAAACAGATCTGTGCCTCCCGGCTGGGAGGCACAGATCTCTTTAAAGGGCACCCCACGCACCTCCAGGGGTCTTCAAATAGATCTGCGCCTCCCGGCCAGGAGGCACAGATCTATTTAAAGGGCACCCCGCGCGTCTCCAGGGAAGCTAACTGGAAGGGCGCGGGGGGGGGAAACACATCTGCGCCTTCCAGGTGGAAGGCGCAGATCTGTTTAAAGGTCCCGAATTGGCTGAATTCATTCGGGAACACCCCAAACTCCGCCAATTTGGCTCCCCGGTTCCCCCCTTTTTTGGGTTCGGGAGGAATTCGGCTGTTTTTCGGTTCGGGCCGAACCGAATCAACAGCCCTAATGATGCACATCAATCTCTGACTTTTGTCTTCTGGGTTTCTGGGGGTTATTCTGTCTCTCACAGCTACAAGAAGGTTGAGGGTTAGGGTCAAGGTTAGGATCTGGCTGGTTGATAGGGGATCAAATACTTATTTCCCTCATTATAATGCATATCAATGTCTGACTTTTGGCTTCTGGGTTTCTGGGGTTTTTCCTGTTGTTATTCTGTCTCTCACAGCTACAACAAACTTACCATTAAAATTATGGACTGGTCATTTCTTCGTCAGAGGGCAAATGGGCAAATTTAGCAGGGGATCAAATACTTTTTCCCCTCACTGTATGTCTCATGGATAAGTATTTTTCGCTTCATTGCCTTGTTCACCATCCTCTTCATTGCCTCACTCAACTCTTTGTTCCTTAGGCTATAGATAATTGGGTTCAACATTGGTGTTATGGCAGTGTACATCAAAGCCAACACTTTGTTACTGTCCTGTGAATAACTGGATTTGGGCTTTAGATAGATCAGGCTGCCACTCCCATAGTACAAAAAAATTATAACCAGTTTAATATTATGTGCCACCAGACAGCCATGATCAATAAACTATGTCCCATGGAAAAGTATTTTTTTGTTCATTGCCTTGTTCACCATCCTCTTCATTGCCTCACTGATCTCTTTGTTCCTTAGGCTGTAGATCATTGGGTTCAACATGGGTGTTATGGTAGTGTACATCAAAGCCAACACTTTGTTACTGTCCTGTGAATAAATGGATTTGGGCTTTAAATAGATCAGACTGCCACTCCCGTAGTACAAAGTCACCACCAGGAGGTGTGAAGAGCAAGTGGAGAAGGCTTTCTGACGGCCTTCCACTGTTGCCATCTTCAGAATGTTGGAAATGATCAGAATGTAAGAGACAAGGATGAGGGAAAAGGGGGTCAAAATAACTAGGATTGTTGCTGTAAAAAGCTGCATCTCATATGAAGAAGTGTCAATGCAAGAAAGCTTAATGAGGGGTGGAATATCACAGAAAAAGTAATTGATTTTTGATCCACAGAATGGCAAGGTAAAAACCCAAACTGTCTGAACCAGAGACACCAAATTGCCCAAGAACCATGACAGGACTGTTAATGAAAAGCAAACTTTCTCATTCATGATGGCCATGTACATCAGTGGTTTGCATATGGCTACATAGCGGTCATAGGCCATAGCTGCCAAGAGGAAGCATTCTGAAGCCCCTAAGAAAAGCAGGAAGAACATTTGGGCAGCACAGCCAATATAGGAAATTCTCTTGTCTTCAGACAGGAAATTCACCAGCATTTTGGGGAGGGTGACTGAAGAATAGCAGACATCCAAAAAGGAGAGGACCTTGAGAAAGAAATACATTGGTGTCTGAAGAGATGGGTCAACAAGAATCAAAAAGAAAATTAGCATATTGCCCACCATTATGACTGTGTAAACCAAGAGAAATGCAATGAACAACAGCACCTGCAGGTCAGGGTGATTGGTTAAACCCAATAGGACAAATTCAGCCACTCCAGTAAGGTTGGTTGGCGTTGGTGAAATGATTTTCTTCATCGGGAACAAGAAGATACCAGAAGTGTGTTGTTTTTGTTGACCCTTCATTGAATGAAGAAATTACGACAATCAATTTGTCAGTTCCCGTTTTTATTTTCTGCAATACAGAGAGTTCTTACTTACAATGAGAAGAATCCTGCAAAAAAAAAAAAATTAAGTACATTGTGAGCTTAACGATTAGGAAGATTTTAATTTTTTGTGATTTCTCCCTAGCATTAACCATCTAGACTTCTAGAGAGACTGTTTGGCCATGCGAAAGACTATGCTGGGAAATAGGGAATATAGTTGGTTAAAGGGCTACATGAGATGGATAGATGTTGTAGTGAGAGGGGATTTAAAGGAGGTCTTCCCTTTCCCTTCATGTGCCTGCAGCAAAGCTGGTAAGATCCAACCCACTATCATTAGAATACTTTGAAAATGGGTTACACTTGCAACAAAAGCATTCACATACTCCCCCCACTTTAAAAAGTCGTAGGAGAAAATCCATGTGTTTTATCCATTTGGGGTGAATCTCTTTCACAATACCCACATGTATGAGCAGATATTTCTTATCACCCTTTTGTCAGTAAATGCATCAGATATGGCTGCAACTGAAGCTAATATATATAGAATGAACATCTATGGGATTTATAGTCATAGTACCCCAAATGCCTAAGGATATATGACTACTATATAAATAGTCTTAGGCATTTTTGTCTACTATGAGTATATTACCCCAAATGATATCCAACTCCTATATACTCTTACAGCCCATTCCTGAGAATTGGTCACTTGCGCCAGCGGCCAGAACAACGTTGTTGCACCTGCTATTTAGCAGGCACAGTCTCACTGTTTTCAATGGGGCGAAAAGCCCCAGTTAAACAAACAAAAACAAAAAAACCACGAAACAGCTGTTTTTTTTTCTTTAACAGCATTGGGGAAACGGCTTAGGAAGAGGCGCTGCTGCGTCTCTTCCCCGCCATCCCCGTATGCCTTAGCTCAGGAATGGGCTGTTAGACCTCATTCCTGAGCCTGGGGCCTGAATGGGCTTAGGAGGTGACCAGCACCCTATGCAGGTGTAGTGCCACTTGCAACAGCCCCCAGGACTGGCACGGCAACGTGGCCCATGGACACTGGCTCGGCCTCCCACCAGCATCCTGCCAGCACACATGTTTATGCGGGCATCCTGGGAGTGTTCTGGGGTTCAGGCCTGCTGGTAGGCTGCCTCCTAAACCTGTCCAGTTCGGGAATGCTCCCCTCCAAAACAGCAATGCTGTGCCAGGTTTTTCCTGGCATAGCCTCGCTGTTCTCTATAGGGGGAAATGCCCCATTTTTGAATTTTGAATTTAAGAAGGCTTTTTAAAGCCTTTTGGTGGCCAGGGAACCTTTTTGGAGGTTCTTTTTAAGTAAAGAGGAATTTACCTAAATTTTCTCAGACTATCCTGCCATAGTAACTAAGGGGGATTTTTTATCCATATCATTTAAATATTGTAAGAGTTATAGCAAGCTTGAATCATAAAATGAAACTTGTTAAGAGCATAAAAGATGCAGATTTCAGAACTTTATCTGGATTTTTTTAAAATGACAACGTGTTGGATTTTGGCAGGAATATCTGACTCTGATAATCTCATTAAAGTGATGCTTAATTTGGCATCATTCAGCCAAAGCTAAACATTTATACAGTGCCTTCCTAAGCACAGTTATACTCTTCTACTTCCACTGAAATTAATTGGCTTAGAAGGACATAAGTCTGCTTAGGATGGGCCTGGCCAGTCCCATTGTCTTTTAATGGGAAACATTAACCCTTTTGAAACAAATGGGACTTGTACAACTTTCACAAATTTACACTTTGATATCATACGAAGGAAACAGATTTTACAGCTTTCATTCTACCTCATATTACAAATGGATCAATGGAATTATCTGAAACATGCTTATAAAAACAGAAGATTATCAGAAACAATTGGACTTTCTACCAAACAAATAAGAGTGGACATAAGATTTTTTCCCAAATCAATGTGAGCATAATCTAGCTATTTGAAACTACCATTGAATTTAAATTGATTTTTTTAATTGGCTAACTGTCCAACAGAAATAACTGAAATATAAAATACTTAACTTCAGCCAGATCTAGAAACAAATATAATAGAGAAAACTGATGTAGCTTACTGTATACATATGTAAGCCCATTGTACTATATATCTATTTTAAGTGAAGAGTTAAGGAAGCAAACATTGTTGAATATTAAGAGTCTTGGTATTTTTTTCTTGTTAAATTATATGAAGTGTTTTACTTACCAGAGAAATTAATCACAGGTGCAACGATCGCTTGTTAACAATTCTCAAGAAACAAGGTCAAGTCTTCCCTGAAAAGCTAAATAGCATAAATAGATGATTTCTACTATTCGAGTGGGAAAATGGCAATTTAAAACCGCAGGGAAGCAGTAGTGGTTTTGATGTCCCCACATCATCTCTTCTTGAAAATGAGGGACTTATACCATCTTACCCCCAGTTCATATATGCTCCCTGTCGAAAGGGATGGACAGACTGATCTTAACACTATTTCAGAACACTGCACAATATCCCTGAGGAAAAGAAGCTTGGAGATTTCTAATGAAGTTGCCATCATGATGCCTACAGTTATGTTTCTTTCATGCATATTTCCACCACAGAGTTTAGTTACTGAAGTTATAAGACTCATGTTTTGTTTTGGGTTTGTGTGTTAAGTGCTGTCAAGTCACTTCTGACCTATGGGGACCCTTTGAATTAATGACCTCCAAAACATCCTATTGTTAACAGCCTAGCCCAGGTCTTGCAAACTGAGGGCCATGGCTTCCTTTTTTGAGACAATGTATCTCATGTATCTCCTATCTCTTTTCCAGCTGCCTTCAGCTTTCCCTAGCATTATTGTCACTTAATTGGTGTCACACTAGTGTTGCCAACCTCCAGGTACCATCTCCTCTCAAAGCATTAAACAAACTCTTCTCTGTTTTTTATGCTGTCCTCACTCCCCTAGTCAATCCTCTGATATATAGCCTATGAACCAGAGAGATGAAAGAGGCCCTAAAAAGATTTCTAAGGAAATGTATCTAGACCAAGAGGGTCAAACATAAGGCCTGGGGGCTGTATCTGGCCCCTTGAGAGCTTTTATCCATCCCACAAGCCAGCTGAGGCAGCAATCTCCCCCAGTTTGAAGATGTCAATGATTAAAGACTGTTAAATAAAAGAAAATACTGTAAGTGTTATTGTGTTAAGCATGTTTGTATTTTAAGTAAAAGAAAAAAGAATATCCTTAAATGGCTTTGCCTGTGTCTTCTATAAAGTTTGTATCTCTGGTACCTGACATTAAATTTTGTGGTCCACATGGCCCAGCCTGACAAAGTGACATTTATGTTATATCCGGCCCTCGTAACAAATGAGTTTGACACCCCTGATCTAGACCACTGATTCTTAAATGAGCCAAACAGTCCCTCCCTGCTGAGCTAGATGTACAATTATTTGGAGCTTTCAGAGCTTCTGGAGCAATACAGGATTTTAAAATTTTCAGCATTCCCTTTTTCCCACTTGCAATAGCTTCTGATAGGCAACAGAGGCAGCTGTTTCACACTGCTCACCACACTCCATGGTCTCTGTAAAGCTCTCCTCCAACAATGCATTTCAAAGGAATTTACTTTCTTCCTGCCAGCTTTCTTCGTTGTCCAACTTTATTCTTCAGTAAAAAGATTCGAAGGTAAAAATATCCTCCCTCACCTGTCCTCAAAACAGGTGTTTTAGACAGCTGACATTTATGGCTTTGAAAGAAACTAAAGGCTGGCCACACATTTACATTAATCTTTTAATGATATCTGTGTTGCGGTGATTTGAATGTGTAAATGAATGATCACTGTCAAATCAACATTTACTGAACGTTCTTATCAAGCACTCTGTTGGATCCCATCAGCTTTCTGCTGGCAAAAGAAGAACAAGTCATCCATTCCAACCACCCAAAGCGTTGTGCTGGGATCCACATGGACAAAAGCCCTTTGAGACAAGTCCTTTCCTTTTATCCCTTAGAAGCTCCTTGATCCATTGATCCTGAGCAGCATAAATCTAATGTTTGAGGGATATAAGGACTGAAATAAATCTTGCCGCTGACAATGTAGCCTTGGGTTTCCTGTCACTTAATAAAAAAGGCATTATGTCAGAGACAGAGTCATTAGAGTTATATGTTAAAAGGGGAGAGATGTAATGTGATCGAAGTTCCTCATAAAAGCGGCATTCCAAGAAGGCATGAGCTAATGAATCAATAGAGGCAGAAGAGCAAGGAGAGGTCCTGTCTGGGTATGGTATATTCAAAATTCTGTCCTGCATAGCCATAGAGGGGTTAGCATTCAGTCTAGCTAAACAAAAGACTCTAGAAAGACGAGGAGTTGTCAAATAATAAGTATAAGTGGGCAAATTGTGTGGTGGTGGTATTCCAAAAAACTGAGATGAATAAACGCAGCAAGCACGAAAAGTAGTGCTATTATAATCAAGCTCTTTAATGTGCTTTTTAATTTTGGTGGAAGTTTCAGTTTTCCCAAGATCTAATAACATATCCTGCAAGAAGCCCAACAATGACAATTTCTCATCGAAGGTTTTTTGCCATGAAGATTTTAAAAGGTCGTACTTCAGAGAAGCTAGAAGCCCTTCAGTGAAGCTGGGAATTGGGCAACATCAAATGGAAAAGCTGGTATGATCTGACTTAATGGTTTTCCAATGAAACTGACAAATTATTTACAGGTTCTTGTAGGTTATCCGGGCTGTGTGATTGTGGTCTTGGCATTTTCTTTCCTGACATTTCTCCAGCAGCTGTGGCACGCATCTTCAGAGGAGTAACACTGTAGACTGTAGACTTTATTAGTCCAGACTTGAAAAACTCCAGACTAACAAAGACTACAGTCCACAATAGCCATGCAGATTAGCTGTGCATTCCACATGTTAACAAGATCACTTCAGGATACAATGATTTCACATTAACACACCACACCCTAATTAGCACATTACCTTGATACTTACAGGACAATGATTAGCACATTACTTTTTATACTTTTGCAGAACAATGACTCAGCTCAAATCCAACCCCCTTCTGACTATATAAATTACTCTTCAAACACACTTTGACACTGAGAGACACTGTCCTTCAGTGTTATTTCTCTGAAGATGCCTGCCACAGCTGCTGGCGAAACATCAGGAAAGAAAATATCAAGACCACGGTCACACAGCCCGGATAACCTACAAGAACCTATGAACACTGACTGTGAAAGCTTTCGAAAATATTTTGACAATTTATTTGCTTAGTCATTGAGGGCTGAGTAATGAGAATTGAGATGATGGACACTCATGGGGGGGGGGTGCTAATGCATATTTTAATTGTCCCTTGGTAAATTTTAGGGTGCTCTTATTTTGTTAAGGATTAACACAAGTATCTTCCTCTGAAACATAATTCCCAGAACCAAGGGAAAGTTCCTTTCTCCAATTAAAAATAAACAATGAACTATGGGAGGTTATTTCCCCATGGGTATCAGAGCCACCTAGAGGAATATATATATACATCTACATGGCTTGAAATATAAAATTCTCCATAATGAAAGATTTAAAATACCTGATGGTGCCTGAAGATGAGCTTCATGGCACCCATAGTGAAGAGTGAAAAGTTCTCCTTAAGAACAGACCAGTTATGTCTCTATTCAATGGTACTTTCATCGTCTTCGTATTTCTTTCTTCTTTTGAGTTTGACAACTCTTGTTTATGAACTTGTTTATGACACTGTTCATTATGTGTACATCTTTGTTTCTTTTTCTCCCTTGATTTAAGAGATGACAAACACAGAATTGGGAAACCAAACACTCGTCACACATTTTATCCTCCTTGGATTCGGGGATCTCAAGAAACTAGAAGTGCTGCTGTTCTTGGTATTCTTGGTGATCTATATAGCGACCATGGTTGGAAACATCCTCATTGTTGTGTTAGTTGTGATTGATAAGAAGCTTCACACTCCCATGTACTTCTTCTTGGGGAACTTGTCCTGCTTGGAGACCTGCAACAGCTCCACTGTTTTGCCCAGAATGTTATTAAGCTTCTTAACAGGGGATCAAACTTTGTCAGTGGCTGGTTGTATGACACAGTTTTATTTATGTGCCTCTTTTGTGAGTTCAGAATGCTGTCTCTTTGCCATGATGTCTTATGATCGCTATTTGGCCATATGCAAACCCTTGCGCTACACAACTCTTATGAATGGCAGGTTATGCTTCCAACTGGCAGCTGGGTCTTGGGTTAATGGATTCATGATTATGTCAGTATTGTTATTCCTGATGTTAAGATTGACATTCTGTGGTCCTAATGTAATTGACCATTTTTTCTGTGATCTTACCCCACTCATGAAACTTGCCTGCAGTGATATTCACAAAATGGAACTTGCAAATTACATAACTGCATCTTTACTCACTTTGCCTCCATTCGTATTAACGATAACATCTTATATTTTCATCATCATCACGATTATGAAGATTCCATCCACCACTGGAAGAAAGAAGGCTTTCTCTACCTGCTCCTCCCACCTTATTGCGGTAACTATTTTCTATGGGACCATCATTATTGTTTATGTGCTCCCAAAGACCGCCACCCTTAGAGAACTGAACAAAGTCTTCTCCGTGTTTTACACTTTTCTGACTCCCCTTGTTAACCCTCTCATATACAGTTTGAGAAACAGAGAAGTAAAAGATGCCCTGAAAAAAATGTGTTGGGGGATGTATGTACTTGAAAAAGAAGCCCTTTGAAAGTCCAAGATGGTACACTGAAAGTCAAATGAAATGAAGACTATCATGGTCATATATCAGTGTCTCATTTCCACAAAAACCAGTCTTATGCTGATGTTGTAAAGGATGTCCATCTTAATAGATGTGTGGCATTTTTCACACATCTGTATTTTTCTGGCAAAGTATGAGCTTTTGTGAGCCACTGCTCACTTCAGATATCTAAATACGTTGGTATTTGTCACCACATTTTTTTAAATTTCTAAAAGATTTACAGAAAATACTGAAAGCCCATTAGTCAGGCAGCTACATAAGGTTGCCAGGTGTTTTCTTTCCCTCCCCATTATCCCCATACCACTTGGAGAAGTGACAGCCAAGAACAGCTGTCAGCAGAAGAGCTGGCAGCCCTAATATGTACCAATAAACTTAATCCAGGAGCCGGAAAGAGGCAGCCTCTAGCCTCTTTCCCCCCATAACCCTGTAATGGACTAAGAGTTGTTTGGGCTACCAAAGCACATGTGTTACATGTTCCTTTGGGGGGGGGCAGGGTTCAAGGAACCTCAGCATAGTACTGACAGCCAGCAAGGTATAGTGGTTAAGAGTGGTGGACTCTAATCTGGAGAACGGGGTTTGATGCCCCACTCCTCCACATGAGCGGTGGACTCTAATCTGGTGAACTGGGTTGGTTTCCCAACTCCTATACATGAAGCCAGCTGGGAGACCTTGGGCTAGACACAGTTCTCTTGGAGTTCTCTCACAGCCTCACCTACCTCACAAGGTGTCTGTTGTGGGGAGAGGAAGGGAAGGAGATTGTACACCTGTTTAAAAGGTAGAGAAAATCACCATATAAAAAGCAACTCTTCTTCATCATCATCATCCAATCATTATACACAGATATATGAATATTAAGAACATATGAAAAGCTCTGCTGGATCAGACCAAGGCCCATCAATTCCAGCAGTCTGTTCACACAGTGGCCAACCAGGTGCCTCGAGGAAGCCCCTTGGCTTCCTTTTACATTTCTTTCTGTGGTCATTGTGAGTCGTTTTGTTTATCCACTTTCATCAGTGTGCTCCTGATTAATTTGTGTTACACCATTGCAATGTTATGTATACCTTACATGCTATTTTAATTTATAAACAGCCTTAAGACCACTTTACAGTAAGTCACGCCATTGGTCCATCTAACTCAGTACTGTTTGTTCTGATTGACAACATCTCTCCTGAGTCTCAGGGAGAGAAGGTTTCCCCCTCCCCTAGCTGAGGTCCTTTAATTTTCTATCCCAGAGTAAATCTGGCACAATCTACAGAAATACCATGCTGCCTCCCATATAAGCGCTTCAGGTGATGTTAAAGCTCACAGCTTTAATAAATGTTTTTTCATAACTGTTATGTTGAACCAGATACATTACTGGAAGTGTTTGTATTTGGTGATAGCCATGTTATAGACTGTTAAATATACATTTAGAACTCATGCTTTTAATCTTGTTTATTACTATTGTTCATTTCCTTGGGGACCCTAAAATTAGTGAAAAGGTAGTCAATGTTTTACATCAAATCAATGTTTGGAGTTTTGGCTTTTATGTGTGTTATTCATTTCTGAAAAGTAAATCACTTAATTTGCCCTTCACATCTGCTGAAAACTTCCTTACTCACTTGGCTGAAGAAACTTTTTTCCATACATGCAATTTAACCCAATGAGAATATTTAGGATATTATCAAGAAGGACGATAGAAATGCTGGTATTATAAGATCTTGTATTATTATATCCCACAATACTTCATAATGGAACAACAGACTTAAAAAAAAAACATGGAAATGAGTAATTTCTCATCTGAGCTGTAAGAGGTAAAAAAAAAAAAAGGTCCTTTCTATTTTGTAGGGTTGCCAACCATCAAGTGGGCCTTGGTATTCTCCCAGAACTACAACTGATTTCCAGGCCACAGTGATTATTCCCCCTGGAGAAAATGGCTGCTTTAGAGGGTGGACTAGACTCTGTGGCCTTATACCCTGCTAAACTCCTTCCTATCTACCAACCCCTTGATACCCAGGTTCCAGCCCGCATTCTCCAGGAATTTCCCAGACTGGAGTTGGCAACCCTAGCAGTGTGTGTGCTTGTATGAAAAGTTGGAAGGAAGACGAAGCTGAATTCACATGGGCAGACCAGCCGGCTTACAATCTCCTTCCCTTCCTCTCCCCACAATAGACACCTTGTGAGGTAGATGAGGCTGAGAGAGCTCAAAGAGAACTGTGACTAGCCCAAGGTCACCTAGCTGGCTTAGCCAAAGATCTTAGAGTTGTCATTCTTCAAAGTTCATCACCATCTCCCAAACCTTCAAACCATCCATTTATGGTCATGACCACCAAGGTAGCCCAGGAATGCGCCGTATTCAATTTCACAAGTTGTAACTGCAGTGGTATATTGAGATTTGTGGATAATCTATTGTAGGATTATTGTTCTTTTGGTCAACAATACACTAGGAAAGCATAATGAACATATTCCTGGCTTTTAAAATAAGGGAGAGGAGGTGATGGAAGTGTAACTATACAATCCTACACTGAGGTACACCATTCAAAGCTCATTAACTTAGATGGAGAAGGGAAGGTATAACTCTGTTTAGGATTGCACTGCAAATGATCACTGTGCACAGAAGATGGAGTCACACCTTTCTTGATATGTAATTGATGTGTAATAGCAGAGGTGGGGAAAGTCAGGCAGTGATCCTCAGCAGAAGAAGTGGAATTTATACTCCTTTCTCACCATTGTGCTCAACAGCACCTCAGGTGGCAGGGGCACCCATTACACAGTATTCCCCTTTTTGCCCACAAACATCAACAGCGACTTTGAGCTCTATTTACTCTTCTTCACACGCACACAGCTAAAGAGTTCTCTGTCTTGTCTGGATTCAGTTTCATCTTGTTTTGCCTTAGCCACATGACCACAGCCTCAACGCTTAATTTTTAATTTCTCTACCGGAGTAGGCTTGCTGGCCAATACATGGTCTGGAGATGCAGGCAGGCTTTGAAGAACCTACCCATAAGTGTGCCAACATGTTTTCTATCCCCTCAGACTTTGCCTCTTTTTAAAAAATAGGGATTGATTGCAAATTCAGCTACTGTCCCTGAAGGTTAAGAATTGGGCTATTGGTTTAGAAAGAACAACCAAATCAAATCCAATTTCAACAAGCTGGCATGCAACCTATCACTCTACACAGTAAAGATTCAAGACTCCCTAAGAAACCTTCCTCCAACTTTGGTGGCTTTTTCCTTTCCTCCCTTATGCCGGAGGAAGAATTCAAACTTTACTGAACAGAGTGGAAGGATGCGCATCACTGTCTTTTAAACAAACTGGATTCTTGTACTTGTTTGCACTCTGAGGACTGTATAGGATATATATATATATATATATATATATATATATATATATATATATATATATATATATATATATATACACACACACACACACACACACCCAGACAGTCATGATCAATAACCTATGTCTCATGGATAAGTATTTTTCGCTTCATTGCCTTGTTCACCATCCTCTTCATTGCCTCACTCAACTATTTGTACCTTAGGCTGCAGATAATTGGGTTCAACATGGGTGCTATGGCAGTGTACATCAAAGCCAACACTTTGTTACTGTCCTGCGAATAAATGGATTTGGGTTTTAGATAGGGCTGTTGATTCAGTTCGGTCCGAACCAAAAAACAGCTGCAATTTCCTGCAATTCGGCAGTTTTTCAGTTTGGACGAAACAAACTCAAAAAGGCGCAGATCTGTTTTCCCCCGCGCGCCTCCAGGGAGCTTCTCTGGAGGCGTGCGGGGGGACTTCAAACAGATCTGCGCCTCCCGGTCGGGAGGCGCAGATCTATTTAAAGCCCCCCCCAGCCCTGCCGGGACTCCCAGCAGGGCTGGCGGGGGGCTGGCGAGACCCTCTGCGCTGTCTGCACAGACAACGCAGAGGGTTTCCAGACCCCCCCACAGCCCTGCTGGGAGAGGGGCTTTAAATAGATCTGCGCAATTCGGCAGTTTTTCGGTTTGGACGAAACGAACTCAAAAAGGGGGGAAACCGGGGAGCCGAATTCGCCGAGTTCAGGGTGTTCCCGAATAAATTTGGTGAATTCGGCCCCTTTAAACAGATCTGCGCCTTCCAGCTGGAAGGCGCAGATCTGCCCCCCCCCCACGCGCCTCCAGGGAGCTTCCCTGGAGGCGCGCGGTGGGCCCTTTAAATACATCTGTGCCTCCCGGCCGGGAGGCACATATCTATTTAAAGCCACCCTCCCAGCCCTGCAGGGAGGGGGTCTGGAAACCCTCTGCGCTGTCTGATCTATTTAACCCTCTGTGCTGACCGTCTGATCTATTTAAAGCCCCCCAGCCCTGCTGGGAATCCCAGCAGGGCTGGCGGGGCCTGGTAAGACCCTCTGCGCTTTCTGCGCAGACAGCGCAGAGGGTCTTGCCAGCCCCCCGCCAGCCCTGCTGGGAGTCCCGGCAGGGCTGGGGGGGGCTTTAAATAGATCTGCGCCTCCCGGCTGGGAGGCGCAGATCTGTTTGAAGTCCCCCCGCGCGCCTCCAGGGAGCTTCCCTGGAGGCGCGCGGCGGACCCTTTAAATAGATCTGCGCCTCCTGGCCGTGAGGCACAGATCTATTTAAAGCCCCCCTCCTCCCAGCACTGCCGGGACTCCCGGCAGGGCTGGGGGGGTCTGGAAACCCTCTGCGCTGCCTGCGCAGACAGCGCAGAGGGGCTTGTTTAAAGGGCCCACACGCGCCTTCAGGGGGCTTCCCTGAAGGCATGTGGGGGGCCCTTTAAACAGATCTGCACCTCCCAGCTGGGAGGCGCAGATCTGTTTAAAGGGCCCCCTGCACGCGTGCATGGGGGGGGGTGAATTTTCCCCTGAACTCCGGATCCCCCCGAATTTCCAGGGATCCGAAGCGGGGGAGTTCGGACTTCGGCACGGCCCAAATAAAAACAGGCCGAATTTTGCCAAAGCCGAACTATACCAAATTTTCTTTTCAACAGCCCTAGCTTTAGATAGATCAGGCTGCCACTCCCATAGTACCAAAAAATTATAACCAGTTTAATATTATGTGCCACCAGACAGCCATGATCAATAAACTATGTCCCATGGAAAAGTATTTTTTTGTTCATTGCCTTGTTCACCATCCTCTTCATTGCCTCACTGATCTCTTTGTTCCTTAGGCTGTAGATCATTGGGTTCAACATGGGTGTTATGGTAGTGTACATCAAAGCCAAAACTTTGTTACTGTCCTGTGAATAAATGGATTTGGGCTTTAGATAGATAAGGCTGCCACTCCCGTAGTACAAAGTCACCACCAGGAGGTGTGAAGAGCAAGTGGAGAAGGCTTTCTGACGGCCTTCCACTGTTGCCATCTTCAGAATGTTGGAAATGATCAGAATGTAGGACACAAGGATGAGGGAAAAGGGGACAAAAATGACTAGGAATGTTGCTGTAAAGGCCTGCGTCTCATATGAAGAAGTGTCAATGCAAGAAAGCTTAATGAGGGGTGGAATATCACAGAAAAAGTAATTGATTTTTGATCCACAGAACGGCAAGGTAAAAACCCAAACTGTCTGAACCAGAGACACCAAATTGCCCAAGAACCATGACAGGACTGTTAATGAAAGGCAAACTTTCTCATTCATGATGGCCATGTACATCAGAGGTTTGCATATGGCTACATAGCGGTCATAGGCCATAGCTGCCAAGAGGAAGCATTCTGAAGCCCCTAAGAAAAGCAGGAAGAACATTTGGCCAGCACAGCCAATATAGGAAATTCTCTTGTCCTCAGACAGGAAATTCACCAGCATTTTGGGGAGGGTGACTGAAGAATAGCAGACATCCAAGAAGGAGAGGACCTTGAGAAAGAAATACATTGGTGTCTGAAGAGATGGGTCAACAAGAATCAAAAAGAAAATTAGCATATTGCCCACCATTATGACTGTGTAAACCAAGAGAAATACAATGAACAACAGCACCTGCAGGTCAGGGTGATTGGTTAAACCCAAAAGGACAAATTCAGCCACTCCAGTAAGGTTGGTTGGTGAAATGATTTTCTTCATTGGATCCAAGAAGATACCAGAAATAGTTTGTTTTTGTTGACCCTTCATTGAATGAAGAAATTACGATAATCAATTTGTCAGTTCCCGTTTTTATTTCCTGCAATCCAGAGAGTTCTTAGTTATAATGAGAAGAATCCTGCAAAAAAATTAAATGCATTGTGAGTTTAAGGATTCAGATTTTCTTAATTTTTGTGATTTTTACCATCTAGACCTCTAGAGAGAACATTTGGCCATGCGAAAGACTATGCTGGGAAATAGGGGATATAGATGGGTAAAGGGCTACATGAGATGAATAGATGTTGTAATGAGAGGGATTTAAAGAAGGTCTTCCCTTTTCCCTCATGTGCCTATAGCAAAGCTGGTAAGATCCAACCCACTGTCATTAGAATTCTGTGAAATAGGGCTATACTTGCAACAAAAGCATTCAAATACTCCCCCCCTTTAAAAATTCATAGGGTTAAAAAGTGATGTGCTTTAACCATTTGGGGTGAATCTCTTTCACAATACCCATATGTATGAGCATGTATTTCCTGTCACCCTTTTGTCACTAAATGCATCAGATATGACTGCAACTGTTATATTATGAAGCTAATATATATAGAATGAATTTATATGGCATTTATGGTCATAGTACCCTGAATGTCTAATGATATCTGACTCCTATATCAATACTCTTAGTGCTCATTCCTGAGCCTGGGGGCTGAATGGGCTTAAGAGGCGACTAGCCCCCTACGCCGCTGTAGTGCCACTTGCGGTGTCCCCCAGGACTGGCACAGCAACGCGGCCCATGGTGGCTGGCTCGACCTCCCGCCAGCATCCTGCCAGCCCAAGTGCTCATGCCGGCATCCTGGGAGTGTTCTTGGGACGGGGCTGCTGGTAGGCTGCCTTTTAACCCCGTCCAGCCGAGAAAATCTATGGTGAGACCACACTTGGAATAATGTGTACAGTTCTGGTCACCACACCTAAAAAAGGATATTACAGAGCTTGAAAAGGTGCAGAAAAGTGCAACCAAAATGATTAGGGGACTAGAGCAACTGTCCTATGGGGACAGTTAGGGCTGTTTAGCTTGGAAAGAAGGTGGCTAAGGGGAGACATGATAGGCGTCTATAAAATTATGCATGGTTTGGAGAGAGTCGACAGGGAGAAGTTTTTCTCCCTCTCCCATAATACTAGAACACGGGGTCATCTGCTAAAGCTGGAGGGTGAGAGTTTGTGTCAAAACACATAAAAGGAAGTATTTTTTTCACACAACGCATAGTTAAATTGTGGAACTCCCTGCCCCAGGATGTGATGACTGCCAGCTTGGAGGGCTTTAAGAGGGGAGTGGACATATTCATGGAGGAGAGAGATATTAGTTCGAATGGATACTAGTTCCAATGGCTATTAGTTTGAATGGATACTAGTCATGCTGCATACCTATTCTCTCTAGTATCAGAGGAACATGCCTATTATTTTGGGTGCGGTGGAACACAGGCAGGATGGTGCTGCTGCAGTCGTCTTGTTTGTGGCTTCCTAGAGGCACCTGGTTGGCCACTGTGGGATCAGACTGCTGGACTTGATGGGCTTTTGTCTGATCCAGCAGGGCATTTCTTATGTTCTGGAAGGGAAGCTTTTTGTGGTGGAACCTTGCAATCAGTAATTCAAAATGATAGAGCCAGAGCAATCTTACAAAACCCTGAACAGGATCATTTTAGGGGTTGAATCATCACTAGCCTTTTCTCACTAGGTGTGCCTTCCATGGTTCCAAGCGGAGGTTTAAAAATTCCTTATATCAAAGGAATATTTATTAGTCTATGGGCAAACCCAAAGTCTTTTACAATCTTAAGCAGAGTTACACTTTTCTAAGCTCATTGATTTCAATGGACTTACAAGGTTGCAATTCTGCTTAAAACTGCACTAGGATCTGTGAATTCTTTGTATCACAAACATATCAATTGAACTAAATTACCTACTTTTTCAGAAAATCCTTTGCTTACTAAAAAAATAACTGTTTTTAACTAAAGGGGAATCTACTTAAATTACCTGAGAGTATCCTGCCATGCTTAGAGTCATAGTAACTAAGGGTTACTATGTAACTATAGTAACTGTGTAACTATAGTAACTATATATAGTAACTATAGTAACTAAGGATATGTTTGTGATACAAAGAATTCACAGACCCTAGTGCAGTTTTAGGCAGAACTGCAACCTTTAAGTCCACTGAAATCAATGATTATCTGAGAAAGGCTGTCAAAGATAGGACATTTTGGAGGACTTTCATTCATAGGGTCGCCATGAGACGGAAGTGACTTGACGGCACTTAACACACACATACAACTAAGGGGGATTTTGATCCATATCATTTAAATATTGTAAGAGTTATAGCAAGCTTGAATCATAACATGAAACTTGTTCAGAGCATAGAAGACGCAGATTTCAAAACTTTATCTAAATTTTAAAAAATGACAAAGTGTTGGATTTTGGTGGGAAATTTTGACTCTGACAATCTAATTAAAGTGATGCTTAATTTGGCATCATTCACCCAAAGCTAAACATTTATACAGTGCCTCCCTAAGCACAGTTATACCCTTCTACTTCCACTGAAGTTAATTGGATTAGAAGGACATAAGTCTGCTTAGGATGGGCCTGGCCCAGTCCCATTGTATTTTAATGGGAAACATTAACCCTTTTGAAACAAGTGAGACTTGTACAACTTTCACAAATTAACACTTTGCTATCATAGGAAGGCAACAGATCTTACAGCTTTCATTCAACTTCATATTATAAATGGATCAATGGAATTATCTGAAACATGCTTATAAAAATAGAAGATTATCAGAAACTATTGGACTTTCTAACAAACAAATAAGAGAGTGGACATAAGATTTTTTTCCAAATCAATATGAGAATAATGTAGCCATTTGAAACTACCGTTGAATTTAAATTGATATTTTTTTAATTGCCTAACTGTCCAACAGAAATAACTGAAATGTAAAATACTTAACTTTGGGCAGATCTAGAAACAAAGATAATAGAGAAAACTGATGTAGCTCATTGTATACATATGTAGGCACATTGTACTATCTATCAATTTTAAGTGAAGAGTTAAGGAGACAAATATTGTTGTATATTAAAAGTGTCTTGGTATTTCTTCTTGTTAAATTATATGAAGTGTTTTACTTACCAGAGAAATTAATCACGATCGCTTGTTAACAGTTCTCAAGAAACAAAATCAAGTCTTCCCTGCAAAGCTAAATAGCATAAATAGATGATTTCTACTATTCAAGTAGAAAAATGGAAATTCAAAACCGCAGGGAAGCAGTAGTGGTTTTGATGTCCCCACATCATCTCTTCTTGAAAATGAGGGACTTATACCATCTTACTCCCAGTTCATATATACTCCCTGTCTAAAGGAATGGACAGACTAATTTTAAAACTCTGTTTCAGAACACTGCAGAATATCCCTGAGGAAAAGAAGCTTGGAGATTTCTAATGAAGTTGTCATCAGGATGCCTACAGTTCTGTTTCTTTTATGCATATTTCAACCACAGAGTTTAGTTATTGAAGTTATAAAACTCATGCTTTGTTTTGGGTTTGTTTGTGTGTGTGTTAAGTGCCGTCAAGTCGTTTCTGACTTATGGTGATCCTTTGAATTAACGACCTCCAAAATGTCCTATTGTTAACAGCCTAGCCCAAAATGGGGAAAGGAAAAACAACATGACCTGATTTGGGTCCCAACTGAGTAGATAAGCATGCAGGGTTGCCAGGTCCCCCTTTGCCACTGGTGGGAGGTTTCTGGGGCAGAGCCTGAGGAGGGCGGAGTTTGGGGAGGGGAGGGACTTCAATGCCATAGAGTCCAATTGCCAAAGTGGCTATTTTCTCTAGCTGAACTGATCGCTATCAGCTGGACATCAGTTGTAATAGCGGGAGATCTCCAGCCTAGTACCTAGTGGTTGGCAATCCTAGGTATAAATGAAATAAGTACTGGGGAAGGGTGGCAGTTTTAGTTCAAAGATGTTGTGGTTTATATGTAAGCATCTTATTCCAGTGGAGCACAGTTGATGACTTTCTTCAGAAATATGTTGCATGGTTGATTTGAATCTGAAACCAAAGTCATTTTTTACATATATTTGAATTTTCTTATTAGAAATCACTGGGATATAACAGTCTTTAATGGGTCAGATATAATATCCTTCCTATCTCCTGAAAATCCCCCTTAGCATTAGTCTTAAGAGGTTACTCTACCTTTTTATAGGAACTTTGGTATGTTAATTAATTGAGAAACATGGGAGTAGGAAGAAAGGAATAAAATGATCATGTGTGAAATAAGCAACTTATAAAAACCCTATCTTTAACCTTGGAATTTCTGTGTAAAAAACTGAGACTTAAGCTTCTCAAAGCAAATCATGTAACTTCTCATTGAAAAGTATGTGTGTAAAATAAACAATTCTGCCTGCTACCTAAAGAAGAATAAAATAAGTAGTAGAGTTGCCAGCCTTGAGGTGGGGCCTGGAGATTTCCTGGAATTACCAGTGATCTCCACGCTACACAGTTTCGTTTCCCTGGAGAAAATGACTGCTTTGGAGGATGAGATCTATGGCATTATACCCCACTGAGGTCCTGTCCCTCTCCAAGCCCTTTGATCCCCAGGCTCCACCCCCAGATCTGCAGGCATTTTCCAACCCAGAATGGGAAGCCCTAGTAAGTACTAGGTGAACCACAAAAAGGAGGCCATTGCAAATGCCTCAAAAGACCTGTTTCTGGTTGTTGCAACCACCTGACCATTTTATGCAGTCACACAAAGCATGGATTGGGAGGAAGATGTCAAATGTTGGGTTGGACAGGAAGGGAATGAGATTGTCATTCAAGAACCCTGGTTCCAAGTCATTTGGCACTTTAAATATAAGAACCAGAACTTCCAGATGGGGCCTGGTGTTCTGCAGGAACTACAACTGATTTCCAGCCTATAGTGTTCTGAAATTGAATCACTGGGACTCCTTAGCGGTGACTATTTAATACCACATTTTTCAATTAAGCTTGCTGGCCAAAACCTGGTATGGAGATACATGCAGGCTTTAAAAAGACTTCCCATACTGACACTCCATGATGCTTAGGGTTGCCAATATGTTTGCCATCCCCAGAGGCCAGAGTGGTAGGATACATTCCACTATCTTTTAAAGTGGATTCTTGTGCTTGTTTGAACTCTGGGAATTTTATAACATTTAAAAAAAATCATAATTATAACCAGTTTAACATTAAACACCACCAAACAGCCATGCTCAATAATCTATGTCCCGTGGAAAAGTATTTTTCGGTCCATTGCCTTGTTCACCATCCTCTTCATTGCCTCACTGATCTCTTTGTTCCTTAGGCTGTAGATAATTGGGTTCAATATGGGTGTTATGGCAGTGTACATCAAAGCCAAAACTTTGTTACTGTCCTGTGAATAAATGGATTTGGGCTTTAGATAGATCAGGCTGCCACTCCCGTAGTACAAAGTCACCACCAAGAGGTGTGAAGAGCAGGTGGAGAAGGCTTTCTGACGGCCTTCCACTGTTGTCATCTTTAGGATACTGGAAATAATCAGAATGTAGGACACAAGGACGAGGGAAAAGGGGGTCAAAATAACTAGGATTGTTGCTGTAAAAAGCTGCATCTCATATGATGAAGTGTCAATGCAAGAAAGCTTAATGAGGGGTGGAATATCACAGAAAAAGTAATTGATTTGATTTGATCCACAGAATGGCAAGGAAAAAACCCAGACTGTCTGAAGCAGAGACGCCAAATTGCCTAAGAACCATGACAGGACTGTTAATGAAAGGCAAACTTTCTCATTCATGATGGCCATGTACATCAGCGGTTTGCATATGGCTACATAGCGGTCATAGGCCATAGCGGCCAAGAGGAAGCATTCTGAAGCCCCTAGGAAAAGCAGAAAGAACATTTGGGCAGCACAGCCAATATAGGAAATCCTCTTGTCCTCAGACAGGAAATTCACCAGCATTTTGGGGAGGGCAACTGAAGAGTAGCAGACATCCAAGAAGGAGAGGACCTTGAGAAAGAAATACATTGGTGTATGAAGAGTTGGGTCTACAATGATCAAAAAGAATATTAGCATATTGCCCACTATTATGACTATGTAAACCAAGAGAAATACAATGAACAACAGCACCTGCACGTCAGGATGATCAGTTAGACCCAAAAGGACAAATTCAGTCACTCCAGTAAGGTTGGTTGGTTTTGGTGAAATCATTTTCTTCATCGGGTCCAAGAAGATACCAGAAGTGGGTTGTTTTTGTTGATGCTTCATTGAAGAAATTATGATAAATCAGTTTGTCAATTCCCTTTTTTATTTTCTGCAACTTAGAGTTTTCTTACTTACAATGCGAACAATCCTGAAAAAAATTAAAAACACTGTGAATGTAAGGATTTAGGTGTTCTTAACTGTCTGTGCTTTCTACTCAGCATTAAGCATCTAGAGCAGGGGTGTCAAACATAAGGCCCGTGAGCAGGATATGGCCCGTTCAGAACTCTTATCTGGTCCGTGAGCCAGCTGAGGCAGCCACCCCACAATCTTGATCTGGGCTGGAAAGGCATGGCCCAGCCTGACCAAGTGACATTTATGTCATATTCCGCCCTCGTAACAATTAAGTTTGACACCCTTGATCTAAAGTGAATATTTGGCTGTGCAAAAGACTATGCTGGGGAATTGGGGTTCTGGATGGATAGAACCATGTGAGGTAGATGCTGCAGTTATTAAGGTGTTTAAGCAATATCACCCCTTTTTCTTCATGTGCCTATAGCAATGCCGGCAGGATTCAACCCACTGTCATTAGAATTCTGAGAAAATTGGCTATATTTGCAACACACATTATGTCTTAAGTGCCGTCAAGTCATTTCTGACTCTTGGCGACCCTATGAATCAATGTCTTCCAAAGTGTCCTATCTTTAACAGCCTTGCTCAGATCTTGCAAACTGAGGGCCATGGCTTCCTTTATAGAGTCAATCCACATTAATATACTTTTTTTTCTTTAAAAAAGTCATGGGGGGTATCCCTGTATTTAAATAATTTGGGGTGAGTCTCTTCCACAATACCCTTACATAAGAGCAAATATTTCTTGACATCCTTTTGTCAGTAAATATATCACATAGGGCAGCACCTATTACATATGAATCTAATACGTATAGGATGAATTTGGGGGGGGGGGATTAATACTCATAGTAACCCAAATGCTTAAGAATATTTGAGTGTCTTATCATGCAATCGCATGAAGAATTACACCCCTCTAAGATCATTTATTTCAATGGACTTTGAAGGTTGTAATTCCACTCAGAACTGCATTACTATCTGTGAATTGTTTGCACCCCAAAGGTATCAATTGAACTACAAAAGCAATTTTTTCTGAGAATTATTTGCTTACTTAAAAATAATTAATTTTAAATAAAAAAAATTTCTTAAAATACCTCTAACTATCATTTCATGCTAAAAGTCATAGTAACTAAAAGAGATTTAAAAAAAAATCAGGATCATTGAAGTATTATAAGGGTTATAGCAAATTTGAAACTTCAAGTGAACATTGTAATTGCATGCAAAATGCTGGGTTTTTTTAAAAAAAATCAGAGTTTAAAAACAAAAAAAGGGGGAAATGACAGGGTCTTTGATTTGGGTGGAAAATCTGAATCTGACCATTATTATTTTTTATTGTTATGCTGGTCAATGACTGTATTTAATAAATCTATCACAGCATAATCACAGTGATGTCTACTTTGGCAAGAATCATCCAAAGCTTAACATTTATACAGTGCCTTCCTAAGCACAATGATACCCTTCTAAGACCACTGAAGTTAATAGGCTTAGAAAGGTATGTCTGCTTAAAATGGCAGTGGAAAGTCTCATTGCAATTTAATGGGAAATGTTACTCCCTTTGAAATCAATGGGATTTGTACAACTTTCGCAAATGTACAGGGTAAATTATAAAATAGAAATAGATCTAAAAGCTTTCATTCATTCATCCTTAGATTGCAAATGGATCAATTGAATTAACTTGCCAACATCCAACATACTTCTGTTATTAGAATATCATCAGAAAATTGCACTTGCTACTTGCATGAGACTTTCCCCACTAAATCAGTAATGGTATAATCTAGCCAAAGTCAAGTATTTGAATCTCACACTGAATTTAAATGAGATCTTCAAAAACATGAATAACAGTCAAATGAAATAACTGAAATATATAAGTGCTTAACTTAGTAGGGAATAGCAGGGAAATTTGATATGGCTTAATATGTAGGCATGTTATTCTCTATTTTGCCAGATGGATGGATGAACAGAATGACAGACAAAAGATAGATGATAGATGATAGATGATAGATGATAGATGATAGATGATAGATGATAGATAGATAGATAGATAGATAGATAGATAGATAGATAGATAGATAGATAGATAGATAGATAGATAGATAGATAGATAGATAGATAGATAGATGAAGCAGACATTGCTGTACATTAAAAGAGTCCTGGCATTTGTTCTATGAAGAGTTTTACTTACCACAGAAATGAAAGTAGTTAACCTCAGGTACAATATTCCTAGTTAACAATACTCAAGAAAACAAAATCAAGTATTGCCTGGAAAGTCAAGCAGCACAACCAGATTACTTCTACTATTGAGGTGGAAAAGTGGAACTTCAAAACTGAAAACTCATGTTTTTGGTTTCCTCACAACATTTCTGATTGAAAATGGGAATTATAATTCTTCCATTTTACTCCCAGTTCATATATGCCACAGTCTAAAAAAGTGAGAGACAGATTTAAGAACTCTTATTTCAGAACACTGCAGATGGTCCCTAAGGAAAAGAAGCCTAGAGATTTCTAAGGAACTTTTTCACCATAACTTTTAAATTTCTTTCATGCGTACTCCAGTCAAGAGTTTAGTTATTGAAGTTATAAAACTCAAGCGACATACGGAATGTAAAAAGAAAGCAATAAAGCAAGCAAGCAAGAACTAGAACTAGAATGCTGAAGTTCCCCAGGACAAACAGCCTAGGGGTCCTCAACTTCACCCTGAGACCCCTTCTGTCAACTCAGTCAGGGATACTGTTGGACAGCAGGGTGGGAGTTATACCAATATAATTCCAATCATGTCTCTCAATCCCAACATTATGTACCCGGCCTCAAAACCAGTAGTGTCCTGGATGGGCCACTAGTATAAGAGGATAGAATACTAACACCACCTCCCCACCCTCCAGACGTATGCTAATGGGGCACTGAATACCCCAGACCCATGCTAATGGAACACTGAGTATCCCAGAGGACACAATTGGGAGAGGTCAACATATTCCCCCCCCCCCCCAGTCTGATACATGCCAGGTCAGTCCTGTTTTCCCTGTGGTTGACCTGGCATTTAGCAGCAGGATTTGGTAGCATGAAGGACTGTTGATATGTTCAGCAGGAATGTTTAAGACTTAAGACCTCCATTCTCCCCACAAAACATGACAGTAAAGAACAAAGACATACTAATAAACAAACATACACTTGTACAAGATTTCTCTCTCTCTCTCTCTCTCTCTCTCTCTCTCTCTCTCTCTCTCTCTCTCTCTCTCTCTCTCTCTCTCTCTCTCTCTCTCTCTCTCTTTCTCTCTCTCTCTCTCTCTCTCTCTCCATGAAAGAGAACCATGGAATCAGGAACTGAGATCTTTCAGACGTCTTTATTGTATTGAAAAACAATTCAATTGTGTATGTGAGGGAGGGGATGAACCAGCACACACAAGTAAAAACCAGAGATGTACTATCATCTATCAGTTCCTCCACATAGCTAAATTCCTGGAATGCTCTATGGCGGAACTAACAATCACTTGAATTTTATCATACCTTTACAATGGAAGTGAACAAATTTCAGCTTTAATCTCTAAATCGTATATTTTCTCCTTTCTACTAATCAAGTCCAGATGTTTGACTAGTGCTAGTACAAGCACAAGCTACTCTTTATGTTAACAGAAGATTGAATGTATCTGGAGGACCTGGACACACACCACCCTTCATTTTAGCTTACGGAGCTAACTGCCCTTATTTTTTCTTGAATCTTCTTCAAGGCCTGTTTCACCTCTTTGTTTCTCAGGCTGTATATAAGGGGATTTGCCAGAGGGGTCAAGACCGTGTAAAAGGCTGAAAAGACTTTGTTCAGGTCTCCCAGTGCTTGGGTGTTGGGTAGCATATAGACAATCATAAGCGTCCCATAGAAAATGGTAACCACCATAAGATGGGATGAGCAGGTAGAGAAAGCCTTCTGCCTTCATGCAGAAGAGGGGATTCTCAGGATGGTGGCAATGATGCAAACGTAGGATGTCATGGTCAAGAGAAAAGGAGGTAATGTGAATATGCAAGCAATTATGAAAGCAAAAATGACTATTTTATGAATGTCACTGCATGCTAATTTTAGCAAGGGGTTGAAGTCACAAAAGAAATGATCAATGTCATTTCGCCCACAGAATGTTAACTGCAGCAGAGGAAACAATACGCTGTTTCCTAGAAAGCCACTTATCCAAGACCCAATAATTAAATGTAGGCAATCTCTATTGTTCATAAGGGTTGTGTAATGCAAAGGTTTGCAGATGGCCAAGTATCTGTCATATGACATGGCAGACAAGAGAAAACATTCTGTTGCGGCAAGAGAACCAAAGAAATACATCTGTAGAAAACAGCCAATGAAAGAAATGGATCTGTTTCCAGTCACAAAACTGGCCAACATCTTGGGGAGGATGGTAGAACTGTAGAAGGTCTCCAAGCAGGAAAGATTTCCCAGGAAGTAGTACATGGGTGTGTGCAGGTGTTGGTCAGCCACAACAAGAGCAACAATGAGAATGTTCCCAACCATGGTCACCATGTAGATTATCAGGACTATCATAAAGAGAAATATCTGAAGCTCTGGGTTGCCTCCAAATCCCAGGAGGATAAATTCTGTAACCATAGTTTGGTTTTCCCACACTTTCTTTTCCATAGTTTGAATCTAGAAAAAACGAAATAGTTTGATGTTTATCCTCCAGTTATTGTTTATCACTCCAGTTATTGAAGAAGCAATGGACATAAGTGCTGAAATTATCCTGTTTACAAGTGATACCAAGATGACAGCTAGGAAATGCCACCTTCATAGCCCCAAGCAGCCAATGGAATCGAGCTCGCAGCATTCAAAAGTTCTCACCACATCTTTATTGAATGGTTTATGGAAATAATGAGTTTATTTTTCTCATTATTTTCTCATTATTATTAGAACAAAAAATATATCTTACTCACTTGAAAGTTGTTTGAATTGTCATAACAGCAACTCTATTCCCACAGTTGCATGTAGGAGTTATTTATATATACATACAGAGCTTTCCAACCATAGGGAGTTGCTCCCCAGAGTGTTTATGATTTTGTTTACTTGGCTGCTTTACAACTGATACCAGCAAAAGCTAAAACAACCCACTAATGAACTACATAAACCATTTCAAATGATTTCAGAGGGGTTGGGCCACAATCCTAAACCAATTCTGCAAGCTGCTTAGGTTGGTAACTAAAACCCTATGCCAGTGTAGGGCTGTGGATTCGGTAAAAACCAAACAAAAAAAATAACGAATAAATGCAAATTCAGTAAAATTTGTTTTCTGGTTTATCAGGTCCACAAAATCCGGGAGGTTGGCAAAGCCAAATTTGCCAAATCCAGCTTTTTCAGGAATGTCTTTCCGTGGTCCGTTTTTGTTTTTTTTTTGCAGGTAGAGGTCCCAAATTTTCAGGATTGCTAGAAGGGACTCTCCTTGCAAGAACCCCCATGTTTGGTAAAGATTGGGTCAGGGAGTCCGGAGTTATGGTGTCTGAAAGGGGTCGCCCCATCCTCCTCCATTGAAATGCATTGGCAAAGTTGCTGTGTTCAGAATCTTTAGTGTGATCTTTGCAATGTATCTCAATAGAGAAGCCGGGCTTTAAACAGTGGGAAAGTTTACCCAGTGCCTCCATAGAGATACAATGTATCTGGATACAGTGTTCTGAAATGTTACCTCCATGTTTATCTTCTGACCACACTGCAGGCAATGAAGCTTTGGAGCACAACCCGCCTCCCTCAAGCCTCAAGCAGGGTAGTGAATCTTGGAGGGCTCTGAATTTTTCCCCAGGAGACCCCGGAATGCCAGCCTCCTTGGGTGCCGATGTACCAGAGGCACTGCACATCTGCTCTCCAGAAATAGATTCTGCACCTCCTCCACCTCCAGTTTTCCCCTCTGTGGACATTGATCACATTGTGAGAGTGGAGCAAGCTGGTGGGAATGTGGATCTTGCCTCCTCATTTTGCTAGCCAAGAATATTGTCGTTCACCCATAACAATAAAAAGATGGCCTGGCTTCTGCTCTGTACTTCTTTAAAGAATCTGTCTTAACTGCATATAGTACCCTGCTTGGATTATTGAGCCAGACGTTTTTTTTTTAAAAAAAAACTCCTTTATTTTCAGCCAAAGTATCTTTTGTCTATTCCCCCCTGTCCAATTCAGGCTTTTAAAAAATCAAATCTTGCATCACATATTAACTTTTAATTACTATTATTAAGGCAATGCATTATGGAATAAAGATTTCATATGACCTATCCACTGCAGAGCAGAAGGTCAGTTTCATGCTGTCTTACAAATCTCTCGATGCATCTGGCAAGTATTTACCTCCCCTGTAATTATCAAAATCACTGTCATTGTCAACACTGTCTGAAAAGTGGGTAATAAAAATGCCCACATTACAAATACATTCTAAGCTCACCTCTAAACTTATTCAGACTAGTGGTTTGCTGTATGGATGAGCAGGACCAAATCGACCACGAATACGACAGACTTGGTCATTGAATCTTCATGCCCCCTACTTTGGCTTCTGTTTTATTCCTTGGAAAAGTGTATGGAGTTTGAGCAAGAAACGTGAAGTGGAGACCATTTTACCAGGGAATGTGGTTCAAAATGCAGAAATGCTGCTGTGGACTGGCTAGCTATGCATTAGCTATCAAGTCATTCCTATTGCTTCTATTCCCACTTCTTGTATCGAAGGACGTGAACAGCAAGTGCACCATTACTGACAACCATCTGTATAGGCCAGGAGATTCTACAATTGGAGGAATCTTCTCTCTGACTCACCCTCATTATAAAGAGCACAGTTTTAAGAAAACTCCATATAAGCGTTATTATAGCTATTTTGAGTAAGTTCTTCTTAATGGCTAATAGTAGTAAGCATGCTATTTTTTTCAAATGATTATTACAGTTGCCCACAGCTCTGTGAGAGGAGACATTGCCACGGGAACAGCTTTTCACATCATCGGATTCGCTCAGGTTCTTCTAGTTGCATTTCTACCCTTAGCGGTTTTGTTAAAGGCTCAGGAAGTTCTATTCAGAAAGGTGTTGGAAACTCTATCAAGAGTTCTGATCTTAGCTATTCAGTAGAGGAGGCAGAAAATCCATTTAAAAGAAATTGGTAAAGAAACTGAATTAAGACAGGTGCAGAAGAAACGTGAACATTTCAAACTTGTATATTTTCATGTCTGTGGCAGCCCATTTTATTTGTCTTCTCTTGTTCCTTGTAGCCCCCTTCAATACAGTATCTTGTGTGTTTGTATACATTTATGTTTCCTCTACCACTGAAAGAAGTCTTTCTTTCTTTGTTTGAAAAAAGGTAAATGTTACACTTGTTACGGTTCATCCCTGCCTCAGGTGCATAGCCACCAATGTTACACTTTGTTTTTTCATTGCCATTTGTGTCATTTTTTTTAAATCAAAGGGATCCAGCTTTCTGGGGGTAAAGTGTAGATGACTGGGAAAGGTAATGGCAAACCACCTGGTAAACATAATCTGTTTAGTAAATGCTATGATGTGACATCAACCCATGGTTCAATAATGACCTGGTGCTTGCACAGGGGACTATGCTTCATTTGACTGTGTACTAGATATCATCTCTGACAGAAGTTTCTAATGCTCAGTGTTACTTCCATTGCAGTCTACAACAAAAAAATTACCAGCATGTCCTGGCCTTCATTTTTGCCATCCATGAAATCAATAAGAATCCTGGGATCTTGTCCAATATTACCCTAGGAATCCATATCCATGACAATGTATTTGATTCAGGGTGCACATCCAAGGCAGCCCTGGACTTACTGTTCACAAAGCAAGTTAATGTATTACAGTTTGATAGAAACAAAGATGTTTTGTCTGTTATCGAGGGACTGACTGTCAAGAACTCCATCCAAATGGCCACCATCTTGAACATCTATAAGATTTCACAGGTATGTGTTTAAGTAATTGGGATATTGATTAAACCGTCTTATGGTTAAGTTACGTTCTAATCAAATATCCATTAATTTAACAATGCAATTTAAAGCAACTAAGCCTTTAATATGCATTTTTAAAGTATGAGTCTCGGTATTGCCATTTCAAATTACTAATGGCAAAGGAGCTTCGAAACATAGTGACCACAGTCCAACATAGAAATACACTGTTGCCACCAAGCTTCCATTTTAGCTGGACTTTCTTTTTGTCTCTCCATCTTAGCTCCATGACCAGAATATCTCTGCCAGCATCATTCTCAGCCCTTGAATGGAGCAAATCTGTGCTTTGAGAACCAGCAGAGAGGGAGCAGGACAGTACATAAACCCACTTCGATGTTAGCATAGCTCAATTGAAAAACAAAGAAGTACTCAGAGAGATTGATACCCACCTGACTACCAAGGCAGTTAGATCAGTGATTAGAACTCCTCTGCAATTAATTAAGATGCTATGGACCCAATACAATTTTATTGCATTAATGTTTCTTTTTACAAAACACTCCAGTACCATGAGCATCATCATTTTTAGCTATTAAGGCTTTCCTGTGACTCAGTTTAAGACTGGATGTTTGGAGCTACTGCTGACCCTCCACATTTCAGTAAGGCAGCAAAGACTTCAAGTGTATCTCCCCTCTTCCAGAACTTTAAAACTCCCAGAACCCCAATAAAAAATACCCTCCCCCAATCAGAAAACTAATCTCTGAGCTCATCTGGATTCTCCTCTCCTTTCAAGCCTATGGAAAACAACTATTTCAAATTGTATTCAATTCCCAGTCCTGTAATGCAAGCAAGAAGGCTTCCTCAAATGTACTGAGTGTACTTGGTTCTCTACCCCTGTTTTCTCCCCCTGTATGTAGCTTATTGGCCCTGACCTGGATGGCCCAGGCTAGCCTGATCTCGTCAGATCTCAGAAGCTAAGCAGGGTCAGCCCTGGTTAGTATTTGGATGGGAGACCACCGAGAAATACCAGAGTTGCTGTGAAGAGGAAGGCACTGGCAAACCACCTCTGTTAGTCTCTTGCCATGAAAAACCCCCTTGCGACTTGACTGCGACTTGACGGCACTTTACACACACACATGTAGGCTATTGGGATATTATAAGGTTGTAAATATTTTTCTGCTGTTAGTTGTGAGAAGTTTAGGTGCCAGGGTTTTACGGTAATATGAATAACCATAAATATATTTGAAAGCTCTTAAACCATTTGAGAATGATGTTTGTCACTGTGAGCCTGGCTTCAGCTGCGTAAGGGCGGCCTGTACTCTAAATAAATAAAATAAATAAATAAAATAGGCAAGATAAGTTGATCAAATTTATATATAGTTTTATAGACCAAAACAGAGAGCATGTGCATTATGGCTGATGTATGAATCACACAACTATCATTGGATATCTGTCAAAAAAGACCTACTCAGCCTCTGCTGCATATCTAGAGTAACCCCCAGGTATGCAGACCAATGGGTGTGTGGGGACAAGGGAAGGAATTGTCACTCTAATGGTGTGATGTCACTCCCAAAAGTGTCTGCATGATGCTCTAGGATTCATTGAAAATGCTGTGATTTCACATCTCCTTTTCCCTCTGCAACCTTACCAAGTAGCAGTGGGGGTCAGAGGCTGCTGCTGGGAGGTCTCCCACTACCAGTGTGGGAAGCCCTACCAGTGTGGTGTAGTGGTTAGGAGTGGTGGACTCTAATCTGGAGAACCAGGTTTGATTCCCCAGTCCTACACATGAGCCTGCTGGGTGACCTTGGGTTAGTCACAGTTCTCTCAGAACTCTCTCAGCCTCACCTACCTCACAAGGTGACTGTTGTGGGGAGAGGAAGGGAAGGAGATAGTAAGCTAGTTTGATTCTCCTTAAAAGGTAGAGAAAATTGGCAAATAAAAACCAACTCTTCTTCTACCAAAATGACATGCAAAGTCTTGCCAGGTTTTCTGGCAAGACTTTGAGTATCGTTTTGGATTGTTGTAGCAACCCAACTGTATGTCAAGGATGATGACATGGGGGAACACAATAAGGAAGGGGAGGGAGGTGGAGGAGGATGATACCCCACATATTCCTTACATGTTACTCACTTTTAAGTAATTGAAATTGGTAGTACAGAATATCATACTGAGTACGGAAAAGTGTTATTCATAATATTTGCAATTTAATCTAACAATAAAAATTTGGGACTTTGTATTGGAACACATTAGTGACATTAGTATGGCTGTTTATAATTATTTCTTCTGTGTCTAATTTACCATGCTTTCCCTGGTAGTTTTCTTATGGTTCACATAAACCTACATTCAGTGATAAAGCTCATCACCCTTCCTTGTACTGGATGGCCCCGAGCAAAACTGCTATGCACAAGGGAATTTTCCAGCTCCTCTTGTATTTCAGGTGGACTTGGATTGGCCTCATAGCTTCAGATGACGATGATGGCGAAGATTTTACCCAGATGTTGTCCTTCTTGCTGGAACAAAATAACATTTGTGTTGCCTTCGTGCACAGAGTTACAGAAATGAGCCTCACAGACCACAAAATATTGACAGAGCTCAATTCAGCCCTTCTGTCACCCGAAGTGAACGTGATTGCTGTCAGCGGAAATTCTCAGTCTTTGTTCGCGTTGGAATATCTCTTAGACGTGTACGAATTTAGAATGTGCCATCATATAGGGAAAGTTTGGATCACAACAGCCCAGTGGGATTTCACAAACACGATGCGTGAGGATAGCTTCTGCACAGCAACCTTCCAGGGTGCTTTAAGTTTTGCAGGCCATAAAAATGTCATGAAAGGATTCCAGGACTTTCTCCAGACCTTAGAGCTTGACGAGGCACTGCTGTATTTTATCTGCATCTTCTGGCGAGAAGCATTCCAATGTTGCTTTCCCCCTGAAAACATCAACAAGTGCAAAATGTGTAAAGGGAATGAAAAATTGGACAGCCTGTCTAAGTTTATGTTTGAAATGGAAATGAATACTCAGAGCTACAATATTTATAATGCTATCTATGCTATAGCACATGCTTTGGATGCTGTATACATGTCGAGGCCAAAAACAATGGCAGATAAAGGCCAATTTAAGTATATGAATGTTCAGCCCTGGCAGGTAAAATTGTTACTAAAAAAAAAAAAAAATCTGGTCGTGGGAGAAACTGGGTCTGAAGCTTGAATGTGATTACCAAAACTCTCTCTGGATATGTCAAAGTAGAGAATGAAATGCAATATTAATTTGTTTATGTCATTCATACCCCAACTTTCTCCCCACTGAGGTTCCAAAGCATCTTGCATCCCCCTCTCCTCTTTCATTTTATCCTTACAATCGCAGTTTGAGGCAGTTCAAGCCGAGAGTGTGGGACCAGCCCAAGTTCATCCAGCAAGATTCCACCACAAAGTGGGAACGAGAACCCGGGTTTTCAAGGTCCTAGTCCAACATTCTCATCACCATAACACACTGGTTCTCATTCCTATTAATGTAGAACTATTGGGTTGGATGGATCCAGTGAATCTCAACCCAGTGGAGAGTTGTGGGTGGTGATATGGGGGAGGCAATGCCAGATGCAACCCCACATCACTTTTGGTAAAAATTCAGAAGTGACACAAGCAGCTCTAGGAAATCACAGAGTGTCTGGTGATTCGTAGAGCTACTCTATGTCACTTCTGGTGGTTTTTTTACTAGAAGTTTTTTAAAATAATCACAACCCCAAACAGAACAAAAGAGAAAATAGAACAATAAATGCAAGTCTACACAGAGAGACAGACAAATGGACAGACAGACAGACAGATACATAGATAGATACATAGATAACCAGAAATGACGCTGTGGGTTTGTTTTTTCTCTCCCACTGCTGCTTGGAGTGATGATGGGCAACAGGAGTGGGGGGCAGGGAATCCCCTGCTCCCCAACTCCCATTGGGCAATTGGGTTCCCGAGGGAAAAGAATAGTTCCACTTGTGGAAGGGATTGTACAAGATATTTTCCATCATCTCACAACACATTATATACCTACAAGATCTTGTGGAACAGTTTCCTACCTCAGGAAGACATTCTGAGCATGAAGAAGCTGCTAGATTTACTTCTGGGAACCCTGGTACTGGTTGCCCAATATTTTGCACAAGCACAAGCACAAAAAAAAAAAAAAAAAAAACAGTGGGATTAGAATAAGGTTTTTTGCACCTTATTGCAAGTTGCCTTGAGCATGCAAAGATAATGGACTCCATTTCGTTAACTCTCCAATATAGCTCCACTTCTTTTTGAAAAACATCAACTTTAACAACAGTGCAATGGAAGAAGTGTCTTTTGTGAATGGGGAATTGTCAGCAGCGTACGATATCACCAACTGGGTCACTTTCCCCAACAAATCCTTCCTTCGTGTTCAGGTTGGAAGTATGTCAGCAGCCCAAGAATTCACCATCAATCAAGATGCCATTGTGTGGAACAGTAAATTTAATCAGGTAGGATTAAAATGTCAATTATAATGCTGCTGCGGCTGAATTAGATGATATGTTCTGACCTTTATAATTTTATAGCATTCATCTTGGTACATTATCCAAGGTGTTCCGAAAACCCTGGAGCCAGTGCTGAAGTTTGTCACACACTAGAAACTTTTGATTAGTTTATTTGAAAACCTGGAGAACCACTGCCAGTCAGAATAGATCAGGAATTCCCAATGTGGTGCCTGTGGGCTCCTTGACACCTGCTGACACCTTTCCTAGCACCCACCAAGTGTTTTTAGAAAGTGGCCAGGGCCCTGTGGGGCTTTTGCCCAACAAGGCTTCTGATTGGCTATTGGAGATTTAATGGGCTGTGCGGATTTTTTAATGGAAACATGGCTTTGGTAGCAGCTGCCACCACAGCACAAGGATCTTCCCTGGGTAACTGAAAATAAGCTGTGGGTGTGCCTCCTTTGGCAGCCATTTTGTGGCTACACCCACTACTCTGTGTTAGAATTCCATAGGTTTTGACAGTAGGGCTGTTGAAAAAAACAATTCAGTAAAATTCGGATTCAGCAAAATTTGGCCCGTTTTGATTTAGGAAATGCCGAAGTCTGAACTCCCCCAATTTGGATCCGTGGAATTCGGTGCCAAGTTCTGAGTTCGGGAAAAAATTCAGCCAAATAAAGCCATTAGAAACACATTCGTGCCTTTCCACGGCTCTGGAGGGCATTTTTGGAGGTAGAGGTCCCAAACCTTCAGCGTAGATTGAGGGGACCCTTCTTGCAAGAATCCCCAAGATTTGTAAAGATTGGGTCAGGGGGTCCTGAGATATGGGGCCCGGAAAGGGTCCTCCCCAAAATCACCCACAGGAATAAAGGCATTAAAAACACATTCACGCCTTTCCGCAGCTCTGGGGGGGCATGTTTTGAGGTAGAGGTCCCAAAATCTCAGCGTACCTTGAGGGGACCCTTCTTGCAAGAACCCCCAAGTTTTGTGAAGATTAGGTCCATCTGCCCATTGGAATAAAGCCATTAAAAGGGATGTACTAAAACGAATGACAAGTCAGCCCATTGGAAGCAATGGGAGAGGCTGCCCAGCCCATTGAAGATAATGGAAGAGGGGAATGTCAGTTGACTTGCATTGACTCCACTGAAATACATTACAGGGGATGTACTAAAACAAGTGACATGCTAGCCCACGGGTCGCAAAAGTGCAGCTCCCGAGCCGCATGCGGCTCTTTGAGCCCTTGAGTGCGGCTCTTTCCATGTCTGGGCCCGGCTGAGTAGCGAAAGGGGTGGGGGGCGGGAGAGAGTCTGCGCAGGAGGCGCTTGGGTTACGTAGGAGCGACCATGTGCTGCTGCTGCTGGCGGGCCTGCTGTGGGGAGAGAGTCTGTGCAGGAGGCGCTCGAATTACAAAGGAGCGACCACGTGCTGCTGCTGCTGGCTGGCCTGCTGTGGGGATTGGGGGTTTCTTAAGCAGCGGAGGGAGCAGCCACCGTTTCGATATTTGCACGGTAAGCCCACCCGCTGCCTCTTGGCTTCTGCTGTTGGCTCCTCGAGTCCCTCTTCAGAAAGGCTCGAGAGAAATTCTCATTGCTTTGGACGCGCTTCGCCCGGACGAGGAAGCCCTGCAAGGCACCTTTCTCGCTTGAGGCCGCCTGCAGACGGAGGGGAGGGGGAGGCAGAGAGCGAGCTGCCCCGGCGGCCGCCACCTCCCCCCTCCCCCAAATGGGTCTTACTGTGGATGTCTTCTTCTCTTCTATCAGGAGCAGGGACTGGGAGGACTCAGGAGTAATCCAATACGATTCTAGTAGACTCACACACACATACTCTCTGGCATGGGAGGTTTTGCCTTGGATTTGCTGCTCTCTAGATGCACATTATGGATTGCCTGTTCCTATTCATTCCAATGGGTGGATGGGGAGTCCCCATAACTCGGGATTAATTGCCTTTTAGTCTGACCCCCGGGTCAGGGTAACGGTACGGCCCAACTGCCGAGGCAACCAGACCCCCAGGCCGGGGTAATGGTATGGCCCAACTGCCAAGGCAACCACCAGACCAGACCCCCGGACCAGGGGAATGGTACGGCCCAACTTGAATGTGTTTTTAAAGGCTGTAATGGGCAGATGGGGGACCCCTTCCGGGCTCCATAACTCGGGACTCCCTGCCCCAATCATCACCAAACTTGGGGGCTCTTGCAAGAAGGGTCACCTCAAGCTACGCTGAAAGTTTGGGGCCTCTACCTCCAAAAATGTTTTCCCCGGATCCTCAGAAATCTGTGAATGTGTTTTAAATGCCTTTAATCCTGTGGGCGATTTTGGGGGGGACTCCTTCTGGGCCACATATCTCGGGGGGGGGGGCTAACCCAATCTCCATAAAATTTGGGGGTTCTTGAAGGAAGAGTCCCCTCAAGCTACACTGAAATTTTGGGACCTCTGCCTCCAAAAATGCCCCCCCAGAGCCGCAGAAAGGCGCAAAGATGTTTTTAATGCCTTATGGTTATGCTGCTGATTTGGAGCCCCCGAATTTGCTGAATTTATTCGGCAATCGCCCCGAACTCGCCAAATTTGGCTCATTGTTTTCCCGCCTTTTTTGAATTCGGTTCCATCTGAACTAGAAACCACCGAATCTGGGAAAATTCGGCTGTTTTTCGGTTCGGGACAAACCAAATCGACAGCCCTAGTTGACAGGCTAGAAAAGTGTGGGGACCCATGGAATAGACAGCACTGAGTTACATGGACTAAAAGCCTGGCATGGGTTTGAGCTGCTTGGTATATTTCCATGCCCCTTGATAAACACTGACAGTGCTACGAACGTAGGTAATCTTTTTTGAAACATTGTTGACATTGTTCCAAATTGGACATGGTCCATGTTACATAACATTGGAAACCAGAGATCCAATCTTCCCATTTAAGTTTTGAATCAGAATCCACTTATTATCAAGTAGAAGTATGGCTGTGAAGTGCTGTGATGGCTGTTGTTCATGCAGAGGAAGGGGGGTTAGTAGGGTTGCCAGGTGGGTAGTTTTGGTGGGCAATTACCCACCAAAAAACCCAGCTGCTCCGGAGCAATGGCCACATGCGTGCGCGGCTGTGTGCATGTGACGTTACTTATGGTTTTACTTCCAAAAGAGCCACATTGCCACAGCTGCTTTACTGCTGCGGTGCTTCTGGAAGTAAAACTGGAAGTGATGTAATTGCATGACCGTGCATGCACTCGGCTGCCCCAGCCCCGCCCCCCAAAACCTGGCAACTCTAGGGATTAGTGATCCTTGCAGTTGTCCAGCTATTTAGTTTTGTGTTATATACTGGAACTCCCTTTCCAGTGAGACCAGAGGCCCATGGGATCTTAGGGAATTCTGTAAGGCCTGTAAGATGGAGATATTCCACCAGGCCAATTGTTGAGGGCAGCAACGGTGTAACATCAAAGCCAGCCTTCCTACCCCCTCTATGCTGCTACCAACTGTAAATGTTGGGGGAAACTGACTGACTCTCCATGCCCACTGTGGCCCTATGCTCTGGTGAGTGCCACTTGTTTATTTTTTAATGGTTTAATAGATTAATAATGGGAATCGGTTTTAAAGTTTAAGGTTTATTGCTGTATATATGGTTTTATTTTATGATGTTTTAATGATGTTAAGCGCCCTGAGCCCAGTTTTTGGCCAGGACAGAGGGCAGGATACAAATCAGAATAAATTAATAAAATTCTTTCCCCTTTTCTGTGATTAGATACTGCCTTGTTCCAAATGTGTTGAGGCTTGCCCTTTAGGACACAGCAGGATAGTCCGGCAGGGGGAACCCCACTGCTGCTATGATTGCTATCCATGGCCAGAAGACACCATTTCTAACCAGTTGGGTAAGTGATGGCACAGAATTGCTTGGGGCAATGTTATATTTCTAACCTTATCTGTATTGATTTCCACTGTCTACCAAATCTTTTCCTAAAGGCTTGGATACATCAGTTAAAATTGAAATGTGCAGTTCTAACAAAACATCCATTTTGATGATGTTCCATCACATCCAGTCTTGGCTGCTGAATCCCAGCCCCAAAAGGAAAGCCTTACAGGTTCCCATAAAGTACTTGAGGTTGGACATTGATGAACCCAAATTGTAAGGTACATTGAGTTGATCTTAATATTTGTGAGGACAACCACCCAACTATTCCAGTTCTTATGGCTGGTGATTTTAATGCACGAATAGGGCCGGATGATAATACTCTCTTCCAAAATCTTATAGGGAATTTTGATGAATCTTTCCTGAGTTCCCTATGGTATACTAGAACTTCCAGGGACTCGGTAATCAATTCTTCTGGTTTAAGTCTGGCCCAATTAGCTATTCAGAGGAACCTAATAATAGTAAATGGGCGATCACAGATAGACCCTAATGGAGATTTCACTTTTTTAAGCCAAAATGGTGCCAGTGTTATCGATTATTTTCTGGTTTCATTAGATCTCTTACCTCTCATCAGTAATATGGAAGTCTGCGATTACATGGGCAGTGACCATCTCCCTATCTCTCTTTCAATCAACCAGTTATGTGTTCCACACTTAATACCGTCCTACCATCAAATATTGCACCAATCCCAAAAAGCCCTAGCTCGTGTTTACTGGAGCCCTGAGCTTGATTCCTTGGTGCGTGGCAAAATGCAGCTTTTGGAGGTGACTTCATTGAAAGCTGCCCTCCTTGAGCAAGAGTCTGCAGCTACTGTCTTAAATGTTTTTTTCAGATTAATTGATTTATTTAAACCTCTATTTACTAAAGAAATCACCTCAAGCTTGCACACTCTATACAAACGAAATTCTTGGTTTAACCGCGAGTGTAGACTACTCAAACGAGCAATAAACAGGAAACATAGAGAATTCAGAAGGAACAACACTATTTCAGTACTGAAGGAATTGTTAACTATTAAAAAGAACTACAAGGACTTGGTAAACTGGAGGAAAAAAGAGGCCCTATATAAAAATTGGAGGAGCTTGATTACAGCTATAAACAACAACGATAATTCAACCTTCTGGCGGACTGTGAATTATTTAAGTAATGGCTATGTCAGAGTCCCCGCATGTATCCCGTCTTCGGTCTAGGTAGCTTACTTCAAGAGCCTCTTCTCCTACTCTGTGGAAAACCAGGGTCTTATACCTGTAGCACCTTCTATTTTGCTGAATTCCTGGCCAGATGTGTCTCCTAAGGACATTAAACCGCTCATTGATCGCCTACGCTCAGGCAAAGCCCCAGGTCCTGATCTAATTCCCTACGAACTTTTTAAAGTCAACAGCGAATGGTGGGCCAACATTCTTGCTCCTGTATTCACACAAATTAATGCATCAGGAGCTATTCCAAAATCTTGGAGACATACCATTATCGTCCCAATCTTTAAAAAAGGTCAGCGCTCTGACCCAAGCTGTTATCGTCCAATCAGCCTTTTGTCTTGCTTAGGCAAATTGTATTCCTCCTACTTATTAAAGAGGCTGTTGGACTGGGTTGAGAGTAATGACATCCTTGGCTGGGAACAGATTGGCTTCAGAAGGGGTTGGTCTGTCATGGACCACTGTTTAGTGCTCTCCCATCTAGCCGAGAAATATTCCTCCCCCCGAAATGGCACCCTTTATGCGGGTTTTATGGATCTTAAGGGAGCTTTTGATACCATCCCAAGGGAGAGGCTATGGTTGAAACTATCACATTCTACTATGGATAGGAGGTTACTATGGCTTATTCAGCAATTTCATACTGACCTCACAGCTCAGGTTCGCTGTGGCAACCAAGGAGAACTAACCGAGCCTTTTGAACTGGCCAAGGGAGTTAGACAAGGTTGCCTCCTTGCTCCTCTCTTGTTTAATTTATATCTGAATGATATGGCAACCAATTTCTCAGAGTCTTGCCACCCCCCAAAGCTTGCAAGCCATTCCACCCCGATTCTACTCTATGCTGACGATGCAGTTCTCCTGTCCCGCACAAGAATTGGTTTGAAAAGATCTTTGCAAACTTTTTCTGAGTACTGCTCTAGGGAAGGTCCTAAAATAAACCATCATAAATCTAAGATCATGATCTTCACTAAGAGGAGAAAAATGCCTCTTTTTCGCTGGGTAATAGATGGCTTTGAGGTTGACCAAGTCAAGGAGTTTGTTTACCTTGGCATTCTGTTTTCCCATAACCTAAATTGGAATGCCCATCAAAAAGCAGTGTCCAACAAAATTAAACCTGGGGTTGGTGCTATTGTCAATTTTTTTCACACCAAAGGTGGCAAATATATTCCAGGGGCTATTCAGGTTTTTAACCTGAAAATTACCCCAATTATCCTCTTTGGTGTTGCCATCTGGATTACAGTCATCAATGAATCTATAGATCGTCCACTGCTTCAGTTCTTACGAAAACTCCTAAATGCCCCTCGATGTGTTTCTGGCATTACTCTTCGTTCCGAGTTTGGGCAAATGTCACTTGAAGCTAGGGCGTGGTTGGCCGCCTTTAAACTCCACCTTAAGCTGTGCTTTAGCACTGAGGGGTTCCTAGCTTCTCTGAAGCATGACTCTTTCAAATCCTCATGGCAAAAAATCTTAGATGAGAAACTGGCGTTGCTGGGCTTCTCGCAGGATATGTTATCAGATCTTGGGAAAACTGAAGCTTTTGCCAAAATTAAAAAGCGCATTAAAGAGCTCGATTATAACAGCACTACTTTTCGTGCTCGTCGCGTCTGTTCATCCCAGTTCTTCGGAATACCCCCTCCACGTGGTCTGCCTGCCTATACATATTATCTGACAACTCCTCGTCTCTGTAGAGCTTTTTGCTTGACTAGATTGAATGCTAACCCTTCTATGGTAATGCAGGGCAGAATTCTGAATATACCATACTCAGACAGGATCTGCCCTTGCTCTTCTGGCTCTATTGACACATTAGCCCATGCCCTTTTGGAATGCCGCTTTTACGAGGAACTTCGGTCGCACTATATTTCCCCCCTTTTAATATACAAATCCAATGCCTCTGTGACTGACATAATGCCTTTTTTACTAAGCGACAGGGACCCCAAGGCTACATTGTCAGTGGCAAGATTTGTTTCAGTCCTTATATCCCTCTAACACTAGATATATGCTGCTCAAGATCAATTGATCAAGGAGCTTCTAAGGGATAAAAGGAAAGGAATATTTGTGAGGGTACACATGAGAAAACATGCCTTGGGGACATGTCAGGCCTAAATTGCTAAAGTTCAAAACTAGTGCCATGATCAGAAATAAATGCAAAAATGAATTGTATCTATCCAGCATCAATTTTACTGTGACACTTCAATGTTTTGGTTTTCACATAAGAACATAAGAAAAGCCCTGCTGGATCAGACCAAGGCCCATCAAGTCCAGCAGTCTATTCACACAGTGACCAACCAGGTGCCTCTAGGGAGCCCACAAACAAGACAAACTGCAGCAGCACCATCCTGCCTGTGTTCCACAGCACCTACTATAATAGGCATACTCCTCTGATCCTGGAGAGAATAGGTATGCATCATGACTAGTATCCATTTTAACTAGTAGCCATGAATACCCCTTTCCTCCATGAACATGTCCACTCCCCTCTTAAAGCCTTCCATGTTGGCAGCCATCACCACATTTTGGGGCAGGGAGTTGCACAATTTAATTATGCGTTGTGTGAAAAAATACTTCATTTTATCTGTTTTGAATCTCTCACCCTCCAGCTTCAGCAAATGACCCTGTGTTCTAGTATTATAGGAGAGGGAGAAAAACTTCTCCCTGTCCACTCTCTCCAAACCATGCATAATTTTATAGACCTCTACCATGTCTCCCCTTAGCCGCCTTCTTTCCAAGCTAAACAGCCCTAAGTGTCTTAACTGCTCCCCATAGGACAGTTGCTCTAGTCCCCTAATCATTTTGGTTGCTCTTTTCTGCACCTCCTCAAGCTCTGTAATATTCTTTTTTAGGTGTGGTGACCAGAACTGTACACAGTATTCCAAGTGTGGTCTCACCGTAGATTTGTACAAGGGCAGTATATCAGCAGTTTTATTCTCAATTCCTCGTCTAATTATGGCCAGTGTGGAATTTCACATAAAACACTGTATGTCATGGGCCCTGCCTTTGGAGCTGAGGACCCAGAGGACTCTGAAGCTGAAGTGGAGGAACAGGTTGCCTCTGAGCCTTCAGTACCTCCATTGCAGACAGTAGTACAGGAGCCTGAAACAACTCAGCAGGAACCACAGCTAGGCAGAGAGATGGAACAAAGGCAGACAGAAGCTACTCGTCCCCCAACTCCTGCAGTGGAAGCTGAGAATGGCAGCCCTCCAAGCTCACCTGAACCTAATAGGCATATCAGGACTTGGCAGCGTATAGTTTTGCAGGGTAGGCGAAGGAGTGCTCACCTGGAAAGCCTAAGCAGACAGAGAACTGGTGCTGAGTCGTTGCAGGATGAAGCCTAGCTTGGAAGTGCACTGACTGATAAAGGCAGTGCAGGCACGCTTTCACTTTGCGGAAGCAACCGTGCAATTTCCCTGCCTTCTTGCTACTGCTATGATTGATCTTTCCAGCCGTTGACTCCTGCCTGTTTTGACGACGCCTCTGAATACTGACCTTGGGAGATAGCAGAATCTTTGTTGCCTGCTCCGAAAGGGGCTAGATACCCCCCCCCCCGCACGTCTGAGGACTGCGGGCACCGCTCAGCCCTTGACCTATGCTGGCACACTGTATATGAAAAAGTAAAAGCATGAGTTGTATCTAGCCAGCTTTTTCACTCAAACTGGCCCAGTTCTACTTATTACAGATTGTGTCCCAGTTAGGTTGCCAGCTCTGGGTTGGGGAAAAACCGGGAGATTTTGTGGGTAGAGCATGAGGAGGGTGGGGTTTGGGGAGGGGAGGAACTTCAATGGGGTATAATCCCACTGAATGTCCACCTTCCAAAGCAGCCGTTTTCTCCAGGTGAACTGATCTCTGCCTCCTAGAGATCACTTGTAATAGCAGGAGGTCTCCAGCCACCAACTGAAGGTTGGCCACCCTACCCACAGTGCTTTTGTTCATGTGGGTCTCACAATCCCCAGCATACCCTTTTTGGGTGGTCAAAGGAGGACCCTTTCTTCTATTTTCACTAGCAGAAAAGATGGCTGGCCCTAACTCTATTGTCATTGCTGAACTTTCATTGCTGTTCTCGTCTCTTGCAGATGCAGTTCACTGTATCAAATGCCCAGAAGACCAGTATGCAAACAAGAACAAAGACTGGTGTATCCCCAAAGTTATAACTTTCCTGTCCTATCAAGAGCCCTTGGGGATTGTTTTGGTTTCCCTTGCCATTTCCCTTGCCATTGTCACAGTACTGGTGATACAAATCTTTCTAAAGAACTGGAACACTCCCATTGTCAAAGCCAACAATCACAATCTCACCTGCATTCTTCTCATCTCCATTGTGCTTTGCTACCTTTCTTCCCTGTTATTCATTGGCAAGCCTGACAAGATGACCTGCCTTCTCCGGCAAATGGCTTTTGGAGTCCTTTTCTCGGTTGCTATTTCTTGCATGTTGGCAAAAACTATCACTGTATTTCTGGCCTTCATGGCAATACAGCCAGGGAACAAGATGAGGAAATGGCTAGGGACAAAAATGGCCTACTCCATTGTCGTGTCCTTCTCCTTCATCCAGTTGGGGATTTGTATTACCTGGCTATCCACCTCTCCCCCCTTCCCAGATGTTGACATGAACTCGCAGGCTGGGCTAATCATAATGGAATGTAATGAAGGCTCCATCACCATGTTCTACTGTGTCGTGGGCTACATTGCTTTTCTGGCCATCATCAGCTTCACTTTAGCGTTCTCTGCCAGAAACCTGCCTGATGCTTTCAACGAAGCCAAGTTTATCACCTTCAGCATGCTGGTGTTTTGCAGTGTTTGGATCTCCTTTCTCACAGCTTACCTGAGCACCAAGGGGAAAAACACAGTAGCTGTTGAAGTCTTTGCTATCTTGGCCTCCAACACTGGAATCCTGGCTTGCATCTTTCTCCCCAAATGTTACATCATCTTGCTAAAGCCTGATTTAAACTTCAAGCATCTTGTAATAGACAAAAGGAATTATTCAATCTGATTATAAATCAATGGGTCTGATTCCCCCCACCCCTGCGGTTGTACTGAGTTTCCATTAAAAAAATAGCAGTAGTGAAGCAAGTGATAGTTGTATCAAATTAGCCAAATTAAATCATTAATTGGACTTTATGGAGAAGCACTGACTCAGTTCAGGCATAATATAAAATTAAGTTACACTTTGTGCAGGTTATGTCAAGCCAGAGCCGAATTTGAATGATCACAACTTGCACTAAATGTACCATAATTTTATATTATTCCTGAACTGAGTCAGTGCTTCTTAATAGAGGCACTGTACACATCCAGTTGTGATTTGTCAGATGTCAAGAACTCAAATGATGAGACATCAAGCGATGGCATAGGGTGTTACTTAGTAGTAGAACATCTGCTTTGCATTCAGAAGGTCCAAGGTTCAGACCTTGGCATCTCCAATTAGAGGGAACAGACTCTAGGTCAGGTGTGGAGAACATCAGGCACGGGGGCCATTTAAAGCCCGTGAATTCATTTGGTCTGGCCCTTCATGGGTCCTGGCAGATCTGTAGCTCAGAAGGATCTAAGACTGGTGATCGCCCCCCTCCCGTGGACAGAAATAGCCTCTATTCAAGGCGGATGTGAGTTTGTTTTGCCAAGAAAAGGAAACTTTTCCCACCCTTGCAGAAGAATCATTAGCTATGGAGCTGCTAGGACTGCCCAAGAAACTGTGTTAACCCTTTCCCACCCAGGCCATGGAGAAACGTATTCCCTCTGTACTACAAGAGGGCTGGGGGCAGAAGTGGCAACAATGGAGGGGTTAAATGGGGCAGAGCCAGAATGCACGGAGGGGCCAGTTCTTAGCCAGTGTGTCCTCATTTCATCCCTGCAGGCAGAGGTAGGAGGAGCTGGCTGTAGAATCCTGCCCTGACCATGCGGAGCAGGAGCAACTCCGGCATGCGGCTGGATGGCTATGCCCGGCTGGTGCAACAGACCATCATGTGCCACCAGGTGGGCAAGTGTGCCACTGGTTGGATGCCTGCCTGCTTGCCCACGTGTGTGTGGGGAGTCATCTGCGGCATCTGCCTGCTTGGGGCTTGGTCGGCTAATTTTTAAGTTGATAATTTTGTACTGTATGGCCCAAGAATGATGTTATAAATATCCAAATGGCCCTTGGCGGAAAAAAAGGCGCCCCTGCTCTAGGTGATGGGAAAGACTTCTACAAGAGGCCTGGAGAGGCTCTGCCAGTCAGAATAGGCAATATTGACCTTGATAGACAAAAAAAAGCTTCAGTTTCAGCACACAAAGCCCAAATGCCTATCACATCCACAGGCTTCCTTTAATGATACACATCTCCATATTATTTCAGTTTAAATGTAGATGTTTTCATCATCTATATCACTACACTCCATAACTAATTATCAACATTCCCACTTCATCAGTTAGTCAACTTCTCTTGAGATCCTTTGCACTTTTTCTAAATGATAAATAATAACCAATGGGAGATGTTCCCTTCTGTATAAATCATGAGGTGTGAAAGAAGCTGAGGATTATCAGATCAACAGCAACAAGAAAAAATAAAATATTAAGGCAAAAATTGGGAAAGCTGGTCTATAAAGACAGTTGAAGCAAGCAGCATATGCTGTACAATATTGTACAGAACCATTGCAAACAATTTATCATTTTTCCTGATAAAGGTATTTATCTCATTATCTTCTTTAAACTCCCTGCAAAATAACATGATTTTAAGGCTATACATGTGTTTTCGCCCATCATGCTTTATCAAGATCAAAATTTCCATCAGTGGAACAGGGCTTTCCTGCCTCTCTCTTCCCACTGCAGCCCCCTGATTGCCACAAAATGCTGTTCTTGGGGCATAAGGGCAGTTGAGGTACATGACAGGAAGGGTGTCTGGAGCAGGTAGTGTGAATTGGTGCAAATTTCCAATTCAGTCTGGATCCGACCCATTATGTAATATCTTGAAGTGCAATACTGAACTAAGAGTGCACTTTTCCTAGTACCTGATAAATCTAGATACTTGGTCTCACCTGCAGCTTATTTTTACCACCTTGAGTCTATTAATTATAGGAAGGCCTTTACCCTTGCCAGATGCCAAGCCCTACCATCGGCTGTTTTAGAAGGGAAATATAAAAAGATCCCTAGATCAGAGAGGTTATGTCCACGTGGAACCGGGGACATTGAAACCATCGAACATGCACTGATATGTTGCCCATTCTACCACAAAGTTAGACCAAAGCTTATTTCCCCCTACTTGGTAAATTCCCTGACGAGTCAGATGAGCTATTGGCAAAGAAGCTCCTATTAGGAGAAGACCCTCAGCTTATGCTCCAAACTGCCAAGTTCTGCGCTGTTGCTATTAAAATACGCAGAGCTTTATTAGAGAATGATGGTTAGAATATTTTACAATTTTATCAATTTTAATGTGATAATTTTAACTAGGGGTTGCTTTTATTGACCTTACACCTTTATATGTACGGGCAGTCTGTGATTCTGCGGTGCAAAACTATTGTGTCTGGAAATTTTGATGTGTTGGCATGTGATTCAACCGTATTAATAAACTTGACTTGAACTAAGAGTGGACACAGCTTCAAGTACTGGCAACAGAACAGGGAATTGTTTTCTGTTTCTGCTACTCTGTAAATATTAATTGGACAATTCAATCATGCATAAAACTTCAACTATGGTCCGGCTACACAGTGTTTCTAGTTTAGTAGCTCTGATTTTAGAAATGCTAGATGTCATTTTCACGAGTTGCCGCAAAGTTATTGCTTCTTTTCTGTTTCCCCTCTACCAGATTAAGAAATGAGAAGAAATCATAGCATGGTAAATAACTTCCTGTTGCTGGGATTCTCTGATTTGCCAGGTCTGGAGGGCTTGTTCTTCTCTGTTTTCCTAACCATCTATCTATTGATTCTGACTGGGAATACTCTCATCATTATTGTCACATTGGTTGACCAGACACTCCACAGCCCGATGTTTTTCTTTCTCAGGAACCTGAGCTTTCTGGAGATATGCTACACCTCAGTTATTTTCCCCAAAATGCTTGAAAACCTACTGTCGGAGGATAAAACCATTTCATTCCTTGGTTGTGCCTTTCAAATGAGCATCTTCCTCATTACAGGGGCAGCAGAATGCTGCCTTTTGGCTGCCATGGCATATGACCGCTATGCTGCCATTTGCCACCCTCTGCGTTATACTCTCATCATGAGCAATAGAGTGTGTTCAGAGTTGGTTGCATCCTCTTGGCTGGCTGCAGTCCCATTGCAAGTTGGCCAGACTGTTGTGGTGTTCACTTCTTATTTCTGTGACGTCAATAAAATCAACCATTTCTTCTGTGACTTCCCTGCTGTGGTCAAACTAGTCTGTGGCAACACCTCTATAAATGAGTATCTATCCCTGCTGGAGGTGGTGTTTCTTGGAGTAATTCCCTTTGCTTTGATTTCCATTTCATATGTGTGCATCGCTTCCACCATTCTGAAGATGCCAACTGTGGAGGGAAGGCGCAAGGCTTTCTCAACATGCTCCTCACATCTCACGGTGGTGATGTTTTTCTATGTCTCTGGAACCCCGTTGTATTTGAAACCAAAGTCGAGCCATTCTTTGGGTACAGAAAAATTCCTGTCACTCTTCTACACTGTCTTGTCACCATTGTTAAATCCTCTTATTTACAGTTTGAGAAACAAGGAAGTCAGAGTGGCACTTGGGAAACTCATGCCTCACTCACAAGAAGCAAATGCACACAGAAAGTATGGGAAAAATAAAAGATCATGTAGAATGGCTGTTCCATAATGATTGCCATGGCAACTCAGTAAGTGTCTGGATTTGTTATCTGATTATTTTCATTGCTTACTTGTTTTACGTTTATTGGATTGTAATCTTGGACAAGGGAAAGATTAGAAAGGGCTTACTCGGTCCCAGTAGTGGAGAACCGTAAAAAAAATTTGGCCCCTCCAAATTATCTCAATACCTTAGAACACCCTAAACACCGGAGAGCCTTCACCTTAGCACGTTTTAATGCCCTTCCATCTGCTCTTCTTGACGGGAGGTATGCCAGCCTCCCTTACGAATACCGCCTCTGTCCATGCCAATCTGGAATGGTGGAAACTGTTGAACATGTGCTATTACACTGCCTATTTTATCAAGACATATGCAAAATGCTCATTGATCCAATTTTGTCTAGTTTCCCAGATAGAGACAGAGTTCGCTATACCACTTTATTATTAGAAGATTCTGTTAAAGATATTACCTATCAGGTTGCGAGATTCTGTGCTAGGGCATGTGCAATAAGGCAGAAGAAGCTGCTAAAATGACTTTTACGTTAAACAGACTATTTTACCAAATATCAGATATTCTGTTTTAATTATTATGATATCTCTTTTTGTATAAGCTGGTCTTTGACCGTAATAAACAAATGATGATGATGATGAAAGGACAATAACATTCTTTATGTCTTCTTCCATAAATAATAAAGCATCTCTTAACAAATGATAAACAAATGGTGATTTCATTCCTCCACTTATTTGGGCAGGATTTAAAATAATTTATTGAACTTGAATCTTTCATATAGATAGTAAAATGCACTGCTTTGAAAGCCCTCTAACACCAAGAAAAAATTGCTGTTACTAATAATTTAAATTATTTTGAGATTAGAACTCAAACTCATGAATAAAATATCAGTGATTTGTGCTGTTGAATCTGATACTGAAATAAAGGAGGTGCTTGTTAATAAACTGAACAGACAGAAGATTAAGATAACGATCATTGTGATAATCTTATTATTAACAAGACACCCAAAGGAGCAAAAGAGAAACAGTATCAAACCTTTTTGATTTCTATTTAATTAATTGTAATACTAACCAATAAAATAGTTGTTTGAAATTTTGTATGCTTTTTTTAATTCACATTTAATTCTTTAACCTTCTCGTCTCCTTGTCTTCAACACTGTTTTTATAAGTTTCACTTATGGTGTCAAAAGTACATTGGGCTCTGTGGAATGTTTTAATAGAGGTGCCTGATAGTTCTGTGAGGGTAGGGACTGATTTTGGGACATAAGAATTATGTCCAGTGGTTATTTAATTTGGGATGAGATGGCTACATTTCCTTCTTTTTCAAGCAGAATAGGTTTGGGGGTGGGGGGAGTTGCTTCCCACTACATATTACCGTCTTATACTTCTCCACTTTATGTGCCCCCTCACTTACACTTAGGTTGCAATCCTGAAGGGGGGGGCTGAAGCTTCTTAGGAGTCAATGTCACCCTGCAGTGGCATAAGGGCCCATTAAATCTGTGATAAGGGATACTTAACACCACCACGGGGAGCATCCATGCCAGAGTTGGGATGCTTAGGACACGGGTGCAGGCGCTGCCTCCTAACAATGTTCCAGTGGTAGAAGTCACCACGCCGGCATCCTGGAAGGCATTCCTGGGGTGTTCTTGGGGGCAGAGCTACCTTTAGGCAGCTTCCTAACCCATTTTGCCCCAGGAATGCCCTTCCCACAGCAGCATAGCTACAACACTTTTTTTGGTATTGTAGCCTGTTAAAGTTCATGGGGACATTTTCCTGTTTTTTTTTTTTAATTACAGATGTTAAATTTCTTTTCGGTGGCAAGGAAGCCTCTGTGGAGGTGGTGTGGCAGCACCACTTCCAGCTGCCACAGATCTACCCCCCTTCAGGAATGGGTTACCCCATGTGTGCATGCATGAACACTCACTCACTCACACACACACACACACACACACATTCTATCTACCTTTCTAGCATTGGTACTGGCAGGCAAGAAGAAAGCTGAAGAGAAATGCTGCTCCGCTCTCTCCAACGCTTCTCCAAAATGAAAATGGGATATTGCCTCAGAGACCCATGTCAGGGCCAACATTTCTGGCTGCAGGTGGGCCTCTACCAGACCCTGATGCTGGTCCTGGGTACACATGGACAATGCCTTTTAAAGGATATTTCAGCTTTTTGGAATCTAGAGAAGGAACCATAGGCCTGGATTGAAAGAACAGCATTAATTGCTCAATTTAAGTTTGCACAAATGGAAGGGAGAGAAAGAAGACCAGATTAGATGTGGACTACTGGACATTGGAATTCATAGACCTGGCAGAGATTGAACAAGTGGTCTGTATGAGTAAGTAGAAAGAAAGCTATAAAGCAATGTGGTACAATTTTGTCAAGATACACACAGTATTAAGAGTAGGCAGCACTAACAACTATCTGGTAATTGAGGAATGGTGATTTCTCTTTTAAATCATGTGCTTGTTCTAAGCTGAAAAAGGAGCTATGACTCCATGCAACTCCATTCCTCTGCTATTGTACTGCTAAGATTAGTAGACTACCTATTCATGCACTTTTGGCTAATTGTTGGTTCTCAGACTTGCCTGCCATCCTCTGGCATGTCTACAAGTAAACAGAGTGACACAGAACTGGAAAATATGTAGAAAACATCAACCAAAAATGATTAAGGGATAGGAACACCTTTCCGATGCGGAAAACCTAAAAATATAGAGCCTTTCAATATTAAAAAAAATGATGACTGAGGGTCCAGGTTAGAGATTTATAAAATTATGCATGGTGCAGAGGCAATTCATAGAAGCATCTTCCAAAATAATAGACTTTGGGGATACCCAATGAAGCTGATATGCAGTAGATTTAAGACGGACAATGCAAAATTAATTTGTGGGACTCTTTCTATGGGATCTGGTGAAGGCCAATAATTTAGTTGGCTTTTAAAGAGGATTACAGAAAAATATGGAGGATAGAGCCTTCAGTGGCTGTTAGTAATGGTATCTACACAGAACCTCCATGTTCAGAGGTAGCTTATCTGTCAGTACCAGTAGGCGGTTGTAAAAAGAGGGGGAGAATTTGACCTCTGTGTGCCCCTTCAGGATGCTGGAGTTGACTTGACCAAGATAAAGACACTAATGTTTAGGATTTAAGCCTGACCGCCCCCAGTTTTCCTTGACCATTCATGTTGACCATACTTCCTAAACACATTTTCTGCCCCAGGGGTCAAGTTTATTGGAAAGCAGTACAAAGGGGACTTTTATGATATGTGGATTGGTCCTTAATTTGAAACTTGCTTCACTAGATAGCCTGTACTGGTCTGCAGTAGAAGAGCTAGATTCCCATAAGCTTGGGTATAAGCTTGCAAGAGTCAAATCTCCTTTTGTCAGATAGCTGGAATTTATCTCTTAAATAGTGTTGGTATCATAACTACTGATCCAAGACAAGTACTAATATATGTTTTGACCTCTGCAAGGATGGTATTTGCACATTATTGGAAATGACCAATGTGGCTTGGAATGGTTCTGAAAGATGTGGGGATTGTTATCAATAGTCAAACTAGCTGCAATTTAAAATTTTAAGATTTTAGATGACAAAAATTTTGCAACAATTGGTTGCACTTTTTAAAAAAAAAATCCTTAAGTGGTTAGAAATGAATAGATAAGAAAGGAATAACTCTGTACATTCTCTTCCTTCATTTGTTTTTAATTTGTGAACTAGACATGTTGTTTGCTCTGTGTGTTGGTTCTAATTATGTGTTGCTGAATTTTAATAATTTTTTTTTCTATTGATCCATTGAGATTTGAGTAGACCATAAAAACTGCAGATCAATTCAGGAACAAAAACAACAAACGAGTACTACCTCATCCAAAACATTCCTTCAATGAATATTCCCAGGCTAGTGCATTTTCCTTTTCAGCAATTAATCTCTTGAGAGTTTACCTATTTTTCTACAGATGAAATAAGAATCAAGCCGCTACCTTGTCTATTTGATAAATTATGAAATTTGAAACAAGCAACAATGACCAAGATTTGCTAAATGAATGCCCATGAAGATCTGCATGTGAGGGACACTGAACAACTTGACCCTTAGAACCACAAACACACATGAGATGGAACCACAGCAACCCTTAGGTCCTTCTGTACCTTTAATGTAGGTATCTGCCACATTGCTGTTTTTATGCTTTCTGGAGAATATGAATATTTACAAATTGTACCTTTGCTATCATGTAATCTCCAAAAAGGAGATTCTCTCCTTCCATAAGGGTGCAAAGGATCTCCAGGTAGAGTGCTACATGGCAGCTGTTTTGCAGCAATGTGGGTCCGTAAGAGACCGACTGCTTTCAACTGTAGACAATTTGCTGGTTTCTTCTCAAGAACCTAGGAGAAGACAGGCACAAAAAGGATAACCTGGTAAAAAATAGTTTTGGATCTTTTGCAGAGCTTTGAATGATCTAATTGTAGTTCTATTTGCATTCCATTTCTGTGCAATCTATTAGGGATTTTTTTAAAAAAGCCAGAGGGCCCAGCATCCATTAAGCTCTAGTGAGACACTGACAAAGAACATCAATATGCACAATAGTCAAGGTGCAAGTGAAATGATGCCGTAGGATCCAATCTTCTGCAACAATAAAAGACCAAAACTGAGGAAATCTATTTGTGCCTGTCTCAGTCCTTGGAAATTTGGTTATGGTGCCGGTATAGATGAACCTTGGGAAGAATCTTTCCAATGGGTAGATGCTATGCCAACATCAAAATGCACTGTTAAACTCTCAGAAATTATTGGCATAGTGTTGAACTCAAAAGTGAAATTTGGCTAATAGTGGATCATTCCTTAAATACAAGGTTCCTTGCGCCAGTGGAAGAAACATGTTCCATCAATGGAAGACTCTTAGCACCAGAAGGAAAACGAACCATTAGTAGATGATAACCTTTGGCTCTAATTCAAAATCTACAAGTTTGGTCTAACCGATTGGCTATACTTTTATATGTGTCTATATTTATCTTCTTTGTATCCTGTTATCAGTGATTAGAAGAGAAGAACTATTAAATTTAAGAAACAAACAGATTCAATTTCTAAGATCATCACTCCCTTTTATTTAATTAAATGGCTGTAACTGTGTAATATTTTCTAGGATAGCGTATGCAAGGGTTCACCATACATTCTTTTTTTGCAATAGGTTGTTTATACAATTTAATAAAATGGAATAGCCCCAGGTTGTATATATGATTCTGGAAGAAAAGCTCTATTTCTAGTGAGGATTTCTTGCATGGAACTAGAATCAGTGGTGATCTTAGTGATACTGGGATCTTGGGCAAAAGTTAAGGATGGGCACCTACAACCCCCTTCATTCCCACCCAACCCACCCAACCAACTCTGAACAAAAATAAAGCAACCAGTTTTCACAATGTGTGTCCCCTCAGAAATGCACCCCTGTTTGTTTTGAATTTACTTAATTTTTCACCACCATTTCCCATCAACCTCTGACTGGCCATTGGTCCCTTCCAGTACGAGGGTCATGGGAATTGTCCAAGCTGCCCCATAGGACAGACCATCCCAGCCAGGACTGAAGATATAATGGCTGCTTATGAAATTCATGCCCATTAGAGCACTTATCCTTCCTGTATTCAAGAATTGTTTCAAGATCTAACTTCATTATGTATATTTTATCCAGGAAACACAATGAAGAAAAACCAGACAGAAATCACAGATTTTATCCTTCTGGGATTTGGAGAGCTACATGATCAACACATCTTCCTTTTCTTAGTGTTTCTAGTGGTTTACATCGCAACCATGGCTGGCAACATCCTAACTGTTCTCCTGATAGTGATTGATCAGCACCTTCACACCCCCATGTACTTCTTTCTGGGAAATTTGTCCTGCTTAGAGATGGTATACAGCTCGACCATCCTGCCTCGGATGTTGGTCAGTCTCCAGACAGGGGACAAAACCATTTCTTTCAAAGGATGCATGACTCAGCTCTATTTCTTTGCTTTCCTGGGTTGTACGGAATGTTACCTCCTCTCTGTAATGTCTTATGATCGTTTCTTGGCCATATGCAAACCCTTACATTATGCAGCATTTATGAATGGTAAGCTCTGTTTCCAATTAGCTGCTTCCTCTTGGATCAATGGCATTGTGTTTACCTCCATATATCTGACCTTGGTGTTACAGCTTTGGTACTGTGGCCCAAACAAAATCGATCATTTCTTTTGTGAGTCTCTCCCGTTAATAAAACTCTCCTGTAGCGATACCAGCCTTGTGAATCATGCCAGTATAATCCTGGCTTTTCTATTCACGTGCCTCCCTTTTCTTTTGACCATGACATCCTATGTATATATTATTGCTACCATCCTGAAAATTTCCTCTGCCACTGGAAGGCAAAAAGCTTTTTCTACTTGTTCCTCTCACCTAATAGTTGTCTCTATTTTCTTGTATATCTGATCCCCAAAACCGAAACAATGAGAGAGAGCAATAAAGTCATCTCTCTGTTATACACGGTTTTGCCCCCCTTAGTAAACCCTCTCATATACAGTCTGAGAAACAAGGATGTCAAGGAAGCCCTGAGGAAGGCTGGCAGAAAGGTTTTAAAAGGGCAATTTGTGGTCAGATTGAAAGTCTGTTGATCTCTTTCCTTCGGTTGCATTCCACACATGGTTGAATATTCTGCCATTGTTTTGCAATAGCAATAATTAGAAACTGGATTCTGTTGTCCACACAGGGAAATATGGTTGCAAATAACTGCTGTAGCATGATCAAGGCACAAAATCCCAGTGATGCGTTGATGCAGCTCCTGCCAAACAAATCTGAACAAAGGAAGAGCAAATGAGATAACGTATCACTCTTGTTTCAACCTTGCTCATTCATCATGTCTAAATGAGTCTGAAGAGCAATGCAGTTCTTGGACTGAGTAGGTTTTGAATGCACTTTTTAATACTTCTCTACATTGTGATCTTTCTGTTGCTGGATTAGTTCTCATAAATCCATTCCTTGAAAGGATGCAATGTTGTGCATAATTGTAAAGAGGGGATGAACTGCAAGCACCATCAGCCACTTACAAGCACCCTCATAAGCACAGCCTAAGTGTGCATAGGCTTCAGAAGTTAGGCATAAAAAACCTGGGTCTGAATTCTTGGCATTTTCATAAGGCGGCCATGCATTTACATTCCCTCAAACCTTTCATTTCAGGATTACCTAGTTGATGAGTAGCATGGTGTAGTGGTTAAGAGCAGTGGAATCTAAACTGGAGAACCGGGTTTGATTCCCCAACTCCTCCACAAGAGCAGTGTACCCTAATCTGGTGAACCAGGTTGGTTTCCCCACTCCTACACATGAAGCCAGCTGGGTGACCTTGGGCTAGTCACAGTTCTCTCTGAACTCTCTCACCCCCACCTACCTTACAAGGTGTTTATTGTGGGGAGAGGAAGGGAAGGAGATTATAAGACAGTATGAGTACTTAAAAGGTAGAGAAAGTTGGCATATAAAAACCACCTCTTCTTCTTTTTCCCCACTGGTTGATCCACATTGAAACAGTGGTGTTTAATTTTTTTTCCCCATTTAGTCTGTACTGCAAGGTTTTGAGGGGGTTGAAATTTCTGGTTCAACATGATGAGCCTTACTTACTTGCCCACTATTGAAAGCAAAGGCTAACCTGGAATCCCAGCTGTAGACTACCCTGTCAGGAATGACTCGGAACGTTTGGGGGATGATGCAGGGGGTTGTACGGACCATATAACTCCAGTCTTGTTTAATCTACCCTGGCTTCCAATTTGGTCCTGGGCTCAACTAATTGACTTTAAAATCCTGTACAACCTGAGACCAACATACTTTAAGGACCACCTCCTTTCGTGTGAACCTATCTGCACACTCCAGTCATCTTTGGTGTCTCTACTTCAGTTGCCCCCCTCCCCCTAACATCTTAAGCTAGATGTATGGTGATTAAATAAAAGGTCTCCTTGGTCATGGCACCAAAACTGTGGAACTCCCTCCTCAGGGAGATTTGTCTGTCTTTCTTGGTATCTTTCACCATCAGGTGAAGACTTCTTCTTTTTTCATCTGGCAAACCCTAATAATGGTTACTGGCCCTCCTTCTGGCATTGCTTGTAAATGAGTTTTAATTGAATTATTTTATAATTGTAACTGTATGTTTAATTGTTCAAATATTTTATTTCATTAAATGTTTGCCACCTTGTGGACCCTGATCAGGTGGAAAGGCATTAAAATTACTACTACTACCACTACCACTACCACTACCACTGCTGCTGCTGCTGCTGCACCAAGAATCTGTACAGTTGGTAGCTGGGGCCTGAGAAACGTTATCTTTGTACAAACCTACCCACAGTGATAAGAATGAAGAGAGGGAAGAAAAGACAAAGGAATGGGGGGAATAATATGGAGAATTTGAAACTAGATAAAATGAAGTCCATGCTGAAACTGATTGTCTTGGAAAGAGATGAGGTGAAGTATACAGCATGGAACTTTTTATAGACTTGTTTATCATGCATGCACTCATAGAGAGGAAATTGCAGGAAGAAAAGCTGAAGAGACTGTTGGCCACAGGAACATAAGTTGAAGCCTACAATTATGGGGGAGGGGAGAACAGCAATGGGTCATTTGGTGGGTCACAGGAAATATCTCAGCTCCACCACTGAGCACAGCTGAAGAGGAAGGGGAACATGATGCCACAGCTACCTCACCTTACAGGAAAACAGCTCCTGAATGGCTCCAGATCTGTTTGCCAAGAAGTGATGCCATCATATACGCCCATGCCAGTAGTGCCACAGCCATGGTCCTGGAAACTCCACTCCTGCAGTGGCCTCCCATAAGGGCCCCCATATTCCCCATGGTGGGAGCAAGGGTATTGCTTGCAACCCACCACATGAGCTACTACTGCCATCTATCCACCTCCCCTTCAGGAATGGGCTATAAGAGTCACACTATAAGACTCAAAAGACTTGTTGTTGTGTGATGACTCAACTTCATGGCACTAGGAGCTTGGATGAGGGGGACCTTGCTTAGCATTGTTGAAGCTACCTGTTACCAGTAACCCACACATGAACTTGGCAATGTTTTATTGACGCTTTAATCCTACAGACAAAACAAGAATAAAAACCTTGTTTAACCCATACACTGATGTCTTGTGTCTTCATTAGGGGGGTATGGTTCAAGAATACTCATTGTGTGACTTTAGAGTACAGAAGGGAGATTGTATTAGTGTATTTTGGGGTTTGAGCCTACAAAGGCAGCTTCAATTACATCTTACCATTCTGCCAGTACTTTGTGCTCATTGACTATTGTATAACGCCATGGGGAAGATTTAAAAATAGTATTAAAATTTACAATATTTCCCCAAAAAAGGATCCAGGAGTCAACTTTGTAAAATAAACCCAATGCATGAACAAATTAAAATTATTTAACCAGCAAACTAACTTGGAAGTGAATTGTTCTGACATTTAAATATGCTTATATTGATAGATTACATGTGTGTATGTGTGGATATTCTCTTTTCTTTTAGTTTGACAGCATGCACCCTGCACCAGCGTAAGTGCCCCTTATTCTGTGATAAGTGGGCACTTACACTGGTGTGGGGTCATGCTGCCTCCACACCACTTTTGGCCCCCAACCTCAGGAATGGGCTGTTAGTCATAGTGCCATACTGTTTAGAGCTGAATTGGCTGCATGAACAGTACCATTAAAGTAAAGTATGTAATATGTTCATATATCTGAAAGCAAAGATTACCAAAATCTCCAGGTATTTCCCAATCTGGAGCTGGCAACTCTAGGAAGGTGTGAGATCTATAGTAACAGGGCACCAAAGCACTGACCTTTGGCTGTAATCTCATTCTCACAATTAGCTTTCAAGCAACAAGCAAAACTTAGACACTGACCAGGTGTATGCATCTTTCATTGACCCTGCTTTGATCAAAGTACTTTTGTGCAGAGTAGAATAGGAAGTTAGGAATTTAAATAGATACTATAAGTTGTACCTCATCATCTCCTTTATTTTTCTTTAACATTAACTAGGTAAGTTAGCACACTGTGAAATATTCTGAAGTTTGCCACCTTCCTTTGAGCTTTCCTCAAGGCTCTGTTCACCTCCTTGTTTCTCAAGCTGTATATGAGAGGATTGACTAAAGGGGGAAGGATGGTATACAAGAGGGAGAAAGCTTTGTTCAGTGCAGATGAGTTTGGTAACAGATACACGGTCATTAAAGAGCCATAGTAAGTAGAAACAACAATGAGGTGAGAAGAACAGGTAGAGAAGGCCTTTTGCCTTCCCGTGCTGGATGAGATTCTTAGGATGGCGGTTATAATAAATACATAGGACGTGCAAGTTAGAAGAAATGGGGGCATTGTGTATACAAATAGCAAGACGAGATCAACACGTTCCACTAGCCCTGTGTCGCTGCAAGAGAGTTTTTTCAGTGGAATGGTATCACAAAAGTAATGATCAATTTCATTCGGTCCACAGTACGTCAGCTGCAGCATCAAAACCATTATAATGGAAATCCCTATTAAACCACTGATCCACGACACAGCTGCTAACTGGATACACTTAGTGGTGTTCATAGTCGTCCCATAGTGCAAGGGTTTACAGATTGCTAGGTACCTATCATAGGACATCACAGACAGCAAATAGCATTCTGCCCCTAAACAGTAGCCAAAGAAAAATAATTGCAGGAAGCAGCTGCTGAATGAAATGGGTTTCCCATTCTTCAAGAGAGTGTCCAGCATTACGGGGAGGAGAGTTGAGCTGTAGCAGATCTCCAAACAAGACAAATTGCCAAGGAAGAAGTACATGGGGGTGTGAAGCTGTTGATCGGCCACCACGAGCACCGTGATAAGAAGGTTTCCTACCATCGTCACAATGTAGATGAGAAGAAATCCAAGAAAGAGGAGAATTTGCAGATTCTTCAGATCTTGGAAACCCAGGAGGATGAAGTGGGTAACAAGAGTTAAGTTTCCCCTTTCTCGCCATTCCATTCAATCAATGCCGCCTTCCTCAGTCATAAAGAGTCCCTATGAGCCACTGCAACATTAAACAATCAGTAATTGTTTCATGCATTGAGAACATTGCGGCGGAAAGACTCTGCAATCTAATTAATTTGTTCTTCCTTCAACATCCAGAAGAATTCCTCCCCAATTATGCTACTTCTCCAGGTTAAGGCTATGACTTGTGTTGTCACCTGATCAGGAAAACAAAGGACAGGTTCCATCTTGTACCTTCAGAAGCAGTTTGATCTACTGAAGTCAGCAGATGAAGTTACAGTACCTAGCTGAAATGTTAGCATCTGTAGTCTGAATTAAAATCCAGGAAGAAATTTTAAAAATCATTAATTTGTACGTTTGTCATGTTTGAACAGGATTAAAGAATGAATAAGAATAGATATTTCCAATTCAAATTTCAATCAAATTTTGGGACAGTGAAGAAGAAGAAGAAGAAGAAGAAGAGTAGGAGGGGAAGGAGGAGTGGGAGTAGGAGTTGGTTATTATATGCCAATTTTCTCTACCTTTTAAGGAGAATCAAAGTGGCTTACAATCTTTTTACCTTACTCTCCCCACAACAGACACCATGTGAAGTAGGTGTGGTTGAGAGAGTTCTGAGAGAATTGTGACTGACCCATGGTCACCCAGCAGGGTTCATGTGTAGGAGATGGGAATCAAACCTGGTTCTCCAGATTAGAGTCCACTGCTCTTAACCACTATATCACGCTGGCTCAGGAAATTTCTGGTCACACAAAACAGTCAAAGAAAAAGGTCTTCGTTTGCCTAAAGATGTTGATGGACCACTAGAACATGAGTGATACCTGGAGGGTATTTTCCAGATGACAATGGACTTGCAGACCTAAAGATTTAGAAACACTCAATAACCAGGGAGTGAGAAGAAGTGATGGCATGCTTAAGATGGTGATTTACCTTGATAGAAATGGGGAAAATGCCTAGGTTCGACCTTGCTATGGTACTTCCTTTTGGTTATGCCAGATTTCATTATTAGGGCTTTGAGCTGCAATGACCCCCCCCCCCCACGCACAATCCCTTTGAAATGAAAGGCACCTGAACAAGAGTACATTTACAGCAGAAATATATATTATATATATAATTACCTTTGTGAGATTAGATGCAAGATGAGGATGCTTATTTGCTCTGAATTTCAGGCAGTCCAGAAGGCATATTCCAAAATACCATTATCTTAAGGAGTCTTTCACAAGAGGGCTCAGTCCTGTGCACTGCTGAGCTTATTTTAGTATGTGAATTATCATAGATACAAGATCACCTGGTCCATTATTTATCCTACAAAGAAGCAGGGGACATGTCCCAAGATAGTACTAGACACTAGCTCAAAGGGCACATGTAACAAGCTCTAAAGGGAAAATATTACCATATTTCTTCTCCTTAGAGAAGAAATGTGGTGATATTGATGGAGATTGATGGCTAGGATCCAGTTTGCATTGTCAAGAGAAATTTTCTTAATTACTCTTTACCCAATTTCTCCCTGAAATCCAACAATCCACTCCTTCCCTTTTTAGGAATTCGGAGCCTGTTTCTAATCAATTCCATTCTGATCAAAGAGAAATTTAAAGAGAGGTAGGGCAGGAAGGAAGGTTCTGCAAAATATCAGAATATCACTCTGTAAATTCTCAGGCAGGCACTGTCTTCCCATACCATTGTATCCTCCTACTAGAGGACCACCCTGTGGTGTGATTTCTCTTCAAAGAGAAAATGAGTAATGAAAGAGAAATCTTATTTTTAAAGGAGAAACAATAAACAAACAAGTGGAATCAATGGCTATATCTAAAAAAGATAAAAGAAATTCCCCTCCCCACAACAATTATAGATTCAGCTATTTTTTCTGGTAGTGAAAGATGGTAGAGGGTTGCTGCTTGACCACTCATGCTAGTCAATGGGTCAACCCTGTTCCATATGCCTTTTTTAATCAAAATACAAGGTCACCTTAAATAATATTATTTTCTCTGCTGTTGATCCTCCATGAAATATCCCCTGAATATTTGTTAAAACCTGACCCTGGCCTTATTGATCTCTCAAGCTTTACAGATGCCTACTAAATCATTCTCACAACAATTCAAACTCTATGATCACTATCCCAGGTGTTGTCAGCTCTCTGTTGGGAAATACTTGGAGATTTTTGGGGGTGGAGCCTGAGGAGTGCGGGGTTTGGGGAGGGGATGGAATTCATTGGGGCATAGTGCCATAGAGTTCACCTCCCAAAGCGGCCATTTTCTCCAGGTGAACTAATCTCTGTCGCCTGGAGATCAGTTGGGTTGCCAATCTCCAGCCACACCCTGGAGATTGGCAATGGCAACCATAGCTGTAGTAAAATTAAACTTGTTCATGAGGATGCTTTAATCAAGGGAAATGGGCAATCATTTATAGCACAGATTATTGCACACATTGTTATTTTTGGTAATCTGCCTTGAGTCTCAGCAAGGAAGTTGGACTATAGAGTAAATAAACAAATTCTCCTCTCTCCTTTTCCCCTTTTCCAAATATGTTTCACCTGTAAAGAACCTCTGGGATTTGTGCTGGATTTCTCTTTAGGTGACATTTTCATATCAGTAACTATAGGTGTGATTCCCTTCTGCTTACATAGTGAGGAAGCGGGGTGCAAAAACTATGCAAAACAGACTTTCTTCTCTGCAATTCATTAGTGCTCATTTTGGAAGATTATTTATTTCTCAGATGGAAGAGGAATTTGGGCGAGCAGACAAACAAAACCCATATCCCGGGAGCCTTCATTTTCACATTCATCGCCTCCATTCCCTTGAGTTTTTTTTTCCAAAGTATATTACTTCAGGACAACACTACATCGAGACCTACCTTTTTAATTAGGGGGGGAAAAAAAGAAAAATAATTGTGGATTTCTTTTACTTAAATACAATAGAAGAATCCTTGACATCTTAATAAAATGAACTTTGGGAAGCATACTTCACAATCAAAACTAGCACAAGTTCTTCGGAGCATTTTCCTGATATTGAGAGTAAGAATGATAATGAGTGACTTGAAGAAAAGGACCAATTCCTTTTGCCTTTGCCCACCCAAAAGCAGAAAAGGAATGGATCCATGAAGTCTTCCAGAACTGATTAAGGTTCTCAGAAAGGTAAATATCCATTATTCCACCAATGGTTTTCTTTAACATGTCTATTTTGTCAGGGTATCTTTTTTCTTGATAAAAGGATCAACTATTTCAAGTCAGGAGGTCGTCATTTCAAATGAAGAAAGCTACTTATATTAGAGATGTATTCTGTGAATTAAAATTTCTGTCTGAGAGGTTGGATAAGACTTTTGCCTAAAAACAGAAGCATTTGATCACCCTCTGCTAGGTATTTAACAAATCCCCATTTGAACTATTAATTATGTTGAGAATTGAATGTTGGGTCCTTTTTTAAAAAGGTGAGTACAAACAATAATTACTAGCAAGATGGCAAGGCAGGCATGAATAATTTCTTTCTGGTGAATACGTTGAGCAGACTATAAAGGGCAAAAACGCATGGTCGCTTTAGCCTCCTTTTTTCCCTGTTTCAGCCAGGATTCAGCCAGGATCGAACGCATGCGTTTCGCCGAACATGCGTTCGATCATGGCTGAATCCTGGCTGAAACAGGGAATAAAGGAGGCTAAAGTGACCATGCGTTTTCACCAAAAGAGATGTTAGCAAACATGCAACTCTGTTTCATTCAAACTGGGAAGGTGATGTGTAGGGTTGCCTGGTCCAGGTTGGGAAATTCCTGGAGATTAAGGGGTGGAGGCTGGGAAAGATAGGGACTTTAGTGGGGTATAATGCCATAGAGTCCACACTCCGAAGCATCCATTTTCTCCAGTGGAACTGATCTCTGTAGTGTGTAGATGAGCTGAAATGCCAAAAGATTCCCCAGGCCCCACCTGGAGGCTGGCATCCTTAGCAATGTGGAATAGTGGATGAAGTGTTTAACACAGTGGAGGGGCTCAAGCTTGTGCTTCGTCCGGAAGCTCTTTCCATCATCCTTTCAGCTTAATCTACCTCTGAAGGTTATTGTAGAGATATGTCTGAACCTGTATGTGAAGATTCCTGGGTCGGCCTCCCCCCTCCCCAGTGAAGTATCTCTTTTTGTTTGTTCTTTGTTTGCTTTTAGCTTCCCAAGCAATAACCAAATGCCCAGGAGTAGAGGACTCTCTCTTATAATGGTGCAAATTACCTTTAATGGGTCTTTCAGGGTTTAATGAGGACACTAATCAAAGCACTCATCCCCACTTGTCAAACAAAAGTCTTAGTTGCTTGTTTCAAGCAGCCTAGCCTCCATGTGTGCTCCATAGACGGGACCCCTTCCTTTAGCTGCAGCCTCAGGTTTCTGCACCCTCAGTGCAGATTTAAGCAGCCTGCCCTGTCCTGAGTAGAGTAAGCTGCATTATCTTCCTTTCTCCTTACTCCTAGGATGGTCTGGCCTCCTTACATTATGGAGACTCCATGCCTTCCTGGCTTACCTGTCCCCAAAGACTTAATAACACCAGCTGGCTGACTTTTCTTCCTCTTTGACCTGCCTTTAACAACTTCCTCCCTGTCACACCCTTCTCTCTGCTGATCAGTTCCCCTGGAAAAAAAAGGCTGCTTGTGAGGGTGGATTCTATGGCATTAACCTGAGGTCCCTCATCTCTCCAAACCCTGCCCTCACTAGATTCCACTCCCAAATCTCCAGGGATTTCCTAAATTGGAGTTGGCCACCTTAGACCCACCTTAAAATCCTGATATGGCCATGGAGCTCACTAGTATCCTTGAAGCAGCCACCTCAAGTTCTCGTAGACTAACCTTATAACATGGTCATAATGAGAGTAAGAGATCCATGTGTGTTTCCCTAAATTTTTTGGAGCTGGGATTAAATAAAAATGTAATAAATACATTATGTCCTGTGCCTCTCTTCATCTTAGGTAACATCATGTAACCCGAGGATTAAACTACACAAAGATAATTACAATACACCTGACACAGAAATCAGAAGAGATCAATAAAGAGGACTTCTGGCTTCCTTAACTCCCCTCCATACCAGCACATTGTAGGTTCTATGTCTATGGCACAAGAATTGGAGAGTGTGAATGGGAAATCCAATTATTGAAGTTGCCTATAACCAGTCCTTATGTCAGCAAAATTCTCTTCATCATCACCATCACGCATTGACCAGGCCACCACAAGGAAGCAAATATCACTCTTGCAATAACTTTCGTTATTGTATTTTTCTTTTCAACTGGACTTGATTTTGTATCATTGATATCATGATTGAAAACCAAACGATGATTACAGAATTCATCCTCCTGGGATTTGGAGACCTTTGTAGGTTTCAGATTCTTCTCTTCCTGGTGTTTCTTGTCATTTATATGGCAACTGTAACAGGAAACGTTCTCATCTTCGCACTTATTGTCTTGGATCGGCACCTTGACACTCCCATGTACTTCTTCTTGGGGAACCTCTCCTTCTTGGAGGCTTGTTTCTCTTCCAATCTGTTTCCCAGGATGCTTTTGGCTCTCTTGACTGGGGAAAGAATGATCTCCTTCAGTGGCTGCCTCACCCAGTGGTTCATCTTCAATTCCTTGGAAGCAACAGAATGCTGTTTGCTGTGTGTTATGTCTTATGACAGGTATCTAGCAATCTGTAAACCGCTCCATTATGCAAACATCATGAAGACCCAGACTTGTATCCAGTTAGCAGCTGCCTCTTGGGTTAATTCCTTTTTTATTTTTTTTATATTGCTCAATCTGATGTTGCAGTTAACGTTTTGTGGCCCCAACAAAATGGACCATTATTTTTGTGAGTATTTCCCACTCCTAAAACTGTCCTGCAGTGATACCAGTTTGATACAAAGGTTGAGTGTTGTCGTGGCAGCCATTTTTACACTCCCTCCTTTTCTTCTGACCTTGACCTCCTATGTGTATATTATAGCGGCCATCTTGAAAATCCCTTCCTCCGCAGGGCGGAGAAAGGCCTTTTCCACTTGCTCTTCTCACTTGGTTGTGGTGTCAATTTTTTATGGGTCTCTGATGACTGCATATATGATACCAGCGCAAGCAATAAAGAGAGACCTGGGGAAGTTTTCCTCTTTCCTCTACACTGTGCTGCCCCCTTTGCTTAACCCTTTCATATACAGCCTGAGAAACAAAGAGGTAAAGGATGCACTGAAAAATAATTTTGGAAGGTTCTTCTCTACAAAGCAAGTCAGGTGAAACAAGGTAACATAAACCCTGTTCCTGTGTGATAGTGAACATATCTTTATCCTGACTGTACATGCATACATCTGTTTATAAGAAAGAGCCGATGTGCATTTACTGTACAAATGAAACCAGGGACAAGTACCTGGATAAATGTGGGGTTTCTGTCTCATGTTCAGCTCTACCTGCAATGACTGTACAATGAGAATTACGCAACTCACAAAGAACAATCAAGTGTCCCGTGTACACGGGTTGTAGGTGTGTTCACTGTAACTTGTGAATAGGACTAAAGTAAATGTATAATAAAACTGAGATGCCGTGGGGGTGATCACATTCCTGAGCATTTTTACTTGGTGGAAAGATCTTTTTAAAATACAAATGTCACGTATTGAATTCATGTATTAAACTGTGATGTTGTTCAAATCTGTCTTTTTGCTACTAGGATGTTTGCAGAATGAGCACGATTTACTTATTAAAGTGTCGTATGAAACATATGAAGCACAAACTCTGTCACAATAAGACCTTACACTGGAGCTTTGGAATATTTTTGCTTGAGAATTATAAGAATGGGTGGGTTGAGGGGTGAGGGGAAAGTAGTTGTGTATTTCCTGTGTTGTACAGGTTGGACTAGGAGCCCCGTGGTGCAGTGGTCATCTGCACTACTGCAGTCCAAGCTCTGCCCACAACCTGAGTTTGATCCCAACAGAAGTTGGTTTTAGGTAGTTGGCTCAAGGTTGACTCAGCCTTCCATCCTTCTGAGGTCGGTAAAATTGAGTACCCAGATTGCTGGGGGTAAAGGGAAGATGACTGGGGAAGGCACTGACAAACCACCCCATAAACAAAGTCTGCCTAGTAAACATCGGGATGTGACGTCACCTCATGGGTCAGAAATGACCCGGTGCTTGCACAGGGGACCTTTACCTTTTTAATCTATAATAATAAAAGAATGTGTCCATCCATCTGTCCATCCATCCATCTGCCTGTGGAAGGCACATCTCATTAGAAAATAAAAAGGGGGTTTCAACATTGTCCACCTACTTTAGGATGATTCTGGATGTTGCTGTGTCAAAAATAGAGGAAAGTGGGCCATGCTGGCTGGGTGATTGCCAGACACCAACCCCTGTGCTATGTGCAATAGAAGCTACAATGTTCTTTTTGTGTCAGACAAAACACTTCAGAAATAACGCTAGGAATCTCAACCTTGGCCACCAGCATCAGGATGATGGTGGGACATGCAGTCTCAAACATGAAAAGAATCATAACATCCTGTCCAATGTTATCTTGAGAAACTTTGTACCCCCATGCGCTTTGCAGTGGAAGCCAAGGTTGTTTGTAGCAGATATAAATCATCAGACAATGAGGCTACAAGACTCAAAACTGGCCACCAGCTTCAGGATGTTGATAGGAAAGGGTGTGCATTGAGGAAAATTCTGTTGTAATTTCAGATCTTGAGGGGAGTAACTTTTACCACGATTGCTTATTTTTAGGTAGGGCATTACTAGTTCAGGATTCACATGAAGCTGTCTTATACTGAATCAGACCCCTGGTCCATCAAAGTCAGTATTGGTCTACTCAGACCGGCAGCAGCTCTCCAGGGTCTCAGGAGAAGGTGCTTCACATCACCTACTTGCCTAGTCCCTTCAACTGGAGATGCCAGGGATTCAACCTGGGACTTTCTTCATGCCAAGCAGATGCTCTACCACTGAGCCACAGCCCCTCCCAAAATGTATATAGAGGTCAGAGGCAGCTTTTTATAAGGACAATGGCACCAAATTTGCACTGAGCACACTCCTCCCTCTATTCTAAACACCTCTTAAGTTTCAAGCCGATTGAACAAAGGGGTTCAGTTTTAAAGACCCCTAAAGTAGGTCACTATCTGTGTAGCTGCACCTCTCTACTGATTCCATAAAATGGCAGTCAAGTGGCAGGCTAATATCAGAGCTATAGTACGCAAACAAGGACTGTACACATAAACAATGGTGCTGAACAACAATAGTGTACTATATACAGTATTTACAACAAATAGTCACCAAGAGATTCATTCATCAAGCTGTCAGCTTACTGATACTAATAATATCCGTAGACTCAAAGTAAAACGCCCGGCTTCATCTGTTTCTTGAGCTTCCCTTAAGAGAGTAATGCCAAATGTCCGGTGGACATTTGTTGTAAATACTGTATATAGTACACTTCTGTTGTTCAGCACCATTGTTTATGTGTACAGTCCTTGTTTGCGTATTGTTGCTTTGCACTTTGAATTCACTTGATACTGTTTGCTTAATATTGAGCCTATTGTTGTAATTTGTATTGAACTATTTCAGCACAACTAGGAGTGATTTTGTTTTGGTAATATCAGAGCTAGGAATTACAAGAAACAGAAATAGAATCCATCTGCATTCATTTTCCTACCTTTACAGTGAATGACATTTTTAAACCTTTCCACTGAAAACTCTACATTTGCCATCCTTCCTTGTTGTGGTTGGTTTGCTTCCTTTCGCCAAGCGAAAGTGGCTTCCTTTCCACACTTGCCCACTCCACTCCTTCCCATCAGTCTGCCATTTATCTCTATGGGGCCTTCTCCAGAGTGGCTTGAGTGGCTGTTTTTTCAGCCAAATGATACCAAAATTTCCATAATACCTAAGAATCCCAGATTTGTGTTACCCTTCCAGAAAATCATACTCATAACTTGAACCAGCAATTCCCCTTTATATCTTTGGCTCAGGAAATGCATAACTCATACCCGTTTTCGTTGAATTTGCTGTGCCACCAATGAAGAGAAAATCTTTTCATCATTCCAAGTGGGGCAAAATGAGTATAGCTGTGATAGTAATTTGAGATTGGTCTTTTAGCAAGCATAACATAAATGAATAGACAGTTGTTGCGAGGATCTGCTATTGTGAATGGTCACTGGTCTTATATATGTTCATAGTTTATCATACAAATGACAGAATGTACCTCCTGCATTTTGTGGCCTTTTGACCATATTACTTGCAATTTGGGGGGTGGGTGTGACTATATGCCTATCTGTTAACTTTAGACCTATTTCAAGCCTGTGATTAACTGTGCTCTAATCATGAAAGCTTATTCATCCTTTGAGGTACCACAAGTCTCCTTCTTCTTCTTCTTCTTCTTTTTTTTTTTTTTGATAAACTTCCTAATGCTTCTATCAGTCACTGGACAGGCTATTAATTATGCTACTGTCAGCATTTCTCAGAAGTTATGCCTGTAGAAAAAAATCCCAGATTTGGTTTGAATTTCCCTCCAATTGACATGTTGGTGTCCAGGAGCAATGGCTGACAGCCACCCAACCCCTGCAGTCCAATGGGGTTGCAGCCAACCAGCTTTGCTGCTGTTGAAAAAGGATACATTAGTGCTCATTTGGGAAGATTATTTATTTCTCAGATGGAAGAGGAGTTTGGGTGAGCAGACAAACAAAACCCATATCCCGGGAGCCTTCATTTTCACATTCATCGCCTCCATTCCCTTGAGTTTTCTTCACAGTATATTACTTCAGGACAACACTGCAATGAGACCTACCTTTTTAATTAGGAAAATAGAAAGAACTATAATTGTGGGTTTCTTTTATTTAAATACAATATAAGAGTCCTTGACATCTTAATAAAATGCACTTTGGAAAACATACTTCACAATCAAAACTGGCACAAGTTCTTCGGTGCATTTTCCGGATATCGAGAGAAAGAATGATATTGAGTGACTTGATGAAAAGGACCAGAATTCCTTCTACCTTTGCCCACCCAAAAGAAGAAAAGGAATGGATCCATGAAGCCTTCCAGCACTGATTAAGGTTCTCAGAAAGGTAACGATCCATTATTCCACCAACGTTTTTCCTTAACATGTCTACTTTGTCAGGTTTTTTTTTCCTTAATAAAAGAACCAACTATTTCATGCCAGGAGATCATCTTTTCAAATGAAGAAAGCTCCTTATATTTGAGACATATTCTGTGAATTAAAATTTCTGTCTGAGGGGTTGGAAAAGACTTTTGCCCAAATCAAGAGAAACAGAAGCATTTGATCACCCTCTGCAAGGTATTTAACAAATCCTCATTTGAACTATTAATTATGTTGAGAATTGAATCTTGGGTCCTTTTTTTAAAGGTAAGTGCAAAGAAGAATTACTAAAAAGAGGGCAGGGCAGGCATGAATAATTTCTTTCATGTGGATGTTGAGCAGACTGTAAAGAGACGTTAGCAAATATGCAACTCTGTTTCATTCAAACTGGGAAGGTGGTGTGTAGGGTTTCCAGGTCCAGCTTGGTAAAGATAGAGACCTTGGTGGGGTATAATGCCGTAGAGTCCACACTCCCAAGCATCCATTTTCTCCAGTGGAACTGATCTCTGTAGTGTGGAGAAGAGCTGAAATTCCAAAATATTTCCCAGGCCCCACCTGGAGGCTGGCATCCCTAGCGATGTGGAATAGTGGATGAAGAGTTTAACACAGTGGGGGACTCAAGCTCAAGCTTGTGCTTCGTCCGGAAGCTCTTTCCATCATCCTTTCAGCTTAATCTACCTCTGAAGGTTATTGTAGAGATATGTCTGAACCTGTATGTGAAGATTCCTGGGTCGGGCCTCCCCCCTCCCCAGTGAAGTATCTCTTTTTGTTTGTTGTTTGTTTGCTTTTAGCTTCCCAAGCAACAACCAAATGCCCAGGAGTAGAGGACCCTCTCTTATAATGGTGCAAATTACCTTTAATGGGTCTTTCAGGGTTTAATGAGGACACTAATCAAAGCAGTCATCCCCACTTGTCAAACAAAAGTCTTAGTTGCTTGTTTCAAGCAGCCTAGCCTCCATGTGTGCTCCATGGATGGGACCCCTTCCTTTAGCTGAAGCCTCAGGTTTCTGCACCCTCAGTGCAGATTTAAGCAGCCTGCCCTGTCCCGAGTAGAGTAAGCTGCATTATCTTCCTTTCTCCTTACTCCTAGGATGGTCTGGCCTCCTTACATTATGGAGACTCCATGCCTTGCTGGCTTACCTGTCCCCAGACTTAATACCACCAGCTGGCGGACTTTTCTTCCACTTTGTCCTGCCTTTAACAACTTCCTCCCTGTCACACCCTTTTCTCTGCTGATCAGTTCCCCTGGAAAAAAAAGGCTGCTTTTGAGGGTGGATTCTATGGCATTAACCCTGCTGAGGTCCCTCCTCTCTCCAAACCCTGCCCTTGCTAGATTCCACCCCCAAATCTCCAGGGATTTCCCAACTTGGAGTTGGCCACCTTAGACACATCTTCAAATCCTGATATGGCCATGGAGCTCACTGGTATCCTTGAAGCAGCCGTTTCAAGTTCTCGTAGCCTAACCTTATAACATGGTCATAATGAGAGTAAGAGATCCATATGTGTTTCCCTGAATTTTTCGGAGAAAGAATGGGATTTTAAAAAATGTAATAAATACATCATGTCCTGTGCCTCTCTCCATCTTAGGTAACATCATGTAACCCGAAGATTAAACTGCGCAAAGATAACTACATTCTGACTGACACAGAAATTAGAACAGACCAATAAGGAGGATTTCTGGCTATCTCCCCTCCCCTCCATACCAGCACATTGTAGGTTCTATGTCTATGGCACAAGAATTGGAGAGTGTGGCTGGGAAATCCAATTATTGAAGTTGCCTATAACCAGTCCTTATGTCAGCAAAATTCTCTTCAACATCAGCATCACACATTGACCAGGCCACCACAAGGAAGCAAATGTCACTCTTGCAATAACTTTCGTTATTGTATTTTTCTTTTCAACTGGACTTGATTTTGTATCATTGATATCATGGTTGAAAACCAGACGATGATTACAGAATTCATCCTTCTGGGATTTGGAGACCTTTGTAGATTTCAGAATCTTCTCTTCCTGGTGTTTCTTGTCATCTATATGGCGACTGTAACAGGAAACGTTCTCATCTTCGCACTTGTTGTCTTGGATCGGCACCTTGACACTCCCATGTACTTCTTCTTGGGGAACCTCTCCTTCTTAGAGGCTTGTTTCGCTTCCAATCTGTTTCCCAGGATGCTTTCAGCTCTCTTGACTGGGAACAGAATGTTCCCCTTCAGTAGCTGCCTCACCCAGTGGTATATCTTCGGTTCGTTGGAGGTGACAGAATGCTGTTTGCTGTGTGTTATGTCTTATGACAGGTATCTAGCAATCTGTAAACCACTCCATTATGCAACAGCCATGAAGACCCGGACTTGTATCCAGTTAGCAGCTGCCTCTTGGGTTAATTCCTTTTTCATTGTTTTTATATTGCTCATTCTGATGTTGCAGTTAACGTTTTGTGGCCCCAATGAAATGGACCATTATTTTTGTGAGTATTTCCAACTCCTAAAACTGTCCTGCAGTGATACAAGTTTGATGAAAATGCTGAGTGTTGTCGTGGCATCCATTTTTACAGTCCCTCCTTTCCTTCTGACCTTGACATCGTATGTGTATATTATTGGGGCCATCTTGAAAATCCCCTCCTCCACAGGGCGGAGAAAGGCCTTTTCCACTTGCTCTTCTCACTTGGTTGTGGTGTCAATTTTCTATGGGTCTCTGATGACTGCATATTTGGTACCAGAGCAAGCAATAAAGAGAGACATGGGGAAGTTTCCTTCTCTCCTCTACACAGTGCTGCCCCCTTTGCTTAACCCTTTCATATACAGCCTGAGAAACAAAGAGGTAAAGGATGCACTGAGAAATAATTTTGGAAGGTTCTTCTCTACAAAGCAAGTCAGGTGAAATTAGGTAACATAAACCCTGTTCCTGTGTGATAGTGAACGTATCTTTATCCTGACTGTACATGCATACATCTGTTTGTAAGAAAGAGCCAATGTGCATTTACGGTACAAATGAAACCAGGGACAAGTACCTGGATAAATGTGGGGTTTCTGTCTCATGTTCAGCTCTACCTGCAGTGACTGTACTATGAGAATTACGCAACTCACAAAGAACAATCAAGTGTCCCGTGTACACGGGTTGTAGGTGTGTTCACTGTAACTTGTGAATAGGAATAAAGTAAATGTATAATAAAACTGAGATGCCGTGGGGGTGATCACATTCCTGAGCATTTTTACTTGGTGGAAAGATCTTTTTAAAATACAAATGTCACGTATTGAATTCATGTATTAAACTGTGATGTTGTTCAAATCTGTCTTTTTGCTACTAGGATGTTTGCAGAATGAGCACGATTTACTTATTAAAGTGTCGTATGAAACATATGAAGCACAAACTCTGTCACGATAAGACCTTACACTTAAGCTTTGGAATATTTTTGCTTGAGAATTATAAGAATGGGTGGGTTGAGGGGTGAGGGGAAAGTAGTTGTGAATTTCCTGTGTTGTACAGGTTGGACTAGGAGCCCCGTGGTGCAGAGTGGTCAGCTGCAGTACTGCAGTCCAAGCTCTGCCCACAACCTGAGTTTGATCCCAACAGAAGTTGGTTTCAGGTAGTTGGCTCAAAGTTGACTCAGCCTTCCATCCTTCTGAGGTCGGTAAAATTGAGTTCCCAGATTGCTGGGGATAAAGGGAAGATGACTGGGGAAGACACTGGTAAACCACCCCATAAACAAAGTCTGCCTAGTAAACGTCGGGATGTGAAATAACCTCATGGGTCAGGAATGACCAGGTGCTTGCACAGGAGACCTTTACCTTTTTAATCTATAATAATAAAAGAATGTGTCCATCCATCTGTCCATTCCTTCCCACACTTGCCCACTCCACTCCTTCCCATCAGTCTGCCATGTATCTCTATGGGGCCTTCTCCAGAGTGGCTTGAGTGGCTGTTTTTTCAGCCAAATGATAACAAAATTGCAACAGAGGGAGTGCTGCCTGTCCAGTAAAGAACCCTCAATCTCAACCAAATTGGACCAACGGGTCACAGTCTATGTTCCCCTGAACGAATTAATCCTTGCTCTCTATTTTCCCAGCCACAGCACTCACAAAGAACAAATGAGGAGTAAAAAGGAGGGAGGGACTGTGGCTTGTCCCCAAAGGTAATTGGTTGAGAGTGATCTGTGCTCCTCCCTTGCCAGGATCTAATTAGCAGGGAGAAATGTCATTGCCTGGGAAAGCATTAAAATCAGTGAAAAACACTAACGTATGTTGTAGCTGGCTACCAGCCCCCAAAGATGAAAAACAACATGGATTGGTGGGGAGGCTGTTTTCTATAATACCTAAGAATCCCAGATTTGTGTTACCCTTCCAAAAAATCATGGTCATAACTTTAACCAGCAATTCCCCTGTATATCTGTGGCTCAGGAAATGCATAACTCATACCCGTCTTGGTTGGATTTGCAGTGCCACAAACGAAGAGAAAATCTTTTCATCATTCCAAGTGGGGCAAAATGAGTATAGCTGTGATAGTAATTTGAGATTGGTCTTTTAGCAAGCATAACAAAAATGAATAGACAGTTGTTGCTAGGATCTCCTATTGTGAATGGTCACTGGTCTTATATATGTTCATAGTTTATCATACAAATGACAGAATGTACCTCCTGCATTTTGTGGCCTTTTGACCACATTACTTGCAATTTGGGGGGTGAGTGTGACTATATGCCTATCGGTTAACTTTAGACCCATTTCAAGCCTGTGATGAACTGTGCTCTAATCATGAAAGCTTATTCATCCTTTGAGGTGCCACAAGTCTCCTTTTTTTTTTTTTATAAACATCCTAATGCTTCTATTAGTCACCGGACAGGCTATTAAATATGCTACTCTCAGCATTTCTCGGAAGTTATGCCAGTAGAAAAAATTCCCAGATTTGGTTTGAATTTCCCTCCAATTGACATGTTGGTGTCCAGGAGCAATGGCTGACAGCCACCCAACCCCTGCAGTCCAATTGGGTTGCAGCCAACCAACTTTGCTGCTGGTGAAAAAGGATACGTTAGTGCTCATTTGGGAAGATTATTTATTTCTCAGATGGAAGAGGAGTTTGGGTGAGCAGACAAACAAAACCCATATCCCGGGAGCCTTCATTTTCACATTCATCGCCTCCATTCCCTTGAGTTTTTTTCACAGTATATTACTTCAGGACAACACTGCAACGAGACCTACCTTTTTAATTAGGAAAATAGAAAGAAATATAATTGTGGGTTTCTTTTATTTAAATACAATATGAGTCCTTGACATCTTAATAAAATGCACTTTGGAAAACATACTTCACAATCAAAACTGGCACAAGTTCTTCGGTGCATTTTCCGGATATCGAGAGAAAGAATGATACTGAGTGACTTGATGAAAAGGACCAGAATTCCTTCTACCTTTGCTCACCCAAAAGCAGAAAAGGAATGGATCCATGAAGCCTTCCAGCACTGATTAAGGTTCTCAGAAAGGTAACGATCCATTATTCCACCAACGTTTTCCCTTAACATGTCTACTTTGTCAGGGTTTTTTTTTTCTTGATAAAAGAACCAACTATTTCAAGTCAGGTGGTCATCTTTTAAAATGAAGAAAACCACTTATATTTGAGACATATTCTGTGAATTAAAATTTCTGTCTGAGAGGTTGGAAAAAACATTTGCCGAAATCAAGAGAAACAGAAGCATTTGATCACCCTCTGCAAGGTATTTAACAAATCCTCATTTGAACTATTAATTATGTTGAGAATTGAATCTTGGATCCTTTTTTTAAAGGTGAGTGCAAACAAGAATTACTAAAAAGAGGGCAGGGCAGGCATGAATAATTTATTTCAGGTGGATAAGTTGAGCAGACTGTAAAGAAACCTTAGCAAACATGCAACTCTGTTTCATTCAAACTAAGAAGGTGATGTGTAGGGTTTCCAGGTCCAGGTTGGGAAAGATAGAGACCTTGGTGGGGTATAATACCACAGAGTCCACACTCCGAAGCATCCATTTTCTCCAGTGGAACTGATCTCTGTAGTCTGGAAATGAGCTAGAATTCCAGGAGATTCCCCAGGCCCCACCTGGAGGCTGGCGTCCCTAGCGATGTGGAATAGTGGATGAAGTGTTTAACACAGTGGGGGACTCAAGCTCAAGCCTGTGCTTTGTCAGGAAGCTCTTTCGCTCATCCTTTCAGCTTAATCCACCTCTGAAGGTTATTGTAGAGATAAGTCCGAACCTGTATGTGAAGATTCCTGGGTCGGACCTCCCCCCTCCCCAGTGAAGTATCTCTTTTTGTTTATTGTTTGTTTGCTTTTAGGTTCCCAAAGAACAACCCAATGCCCGGGAGTAGAGCACTCTCTCTTATAATGGTGCAAATTTCAGGGTTTAATGAGGACACTCAACAAAACACTCAACCCCACTTGACAAACAAAAGTCTTTGTTGCTTGTTTCAATCAGCCTAGCCTTTATGTGTGATCCATGGACGGGACCCCTTCCTTTAGCTGCAGCCTCAGGTTTCTGCACCCTCCCTTTCACCTTACTCCTAGGATAGTCTGGCCTCCATAAGTTATGGAGAATCCATGCCTTGCTGGCTTTCCTGTCACCAGACTTAATAACACCAGCTGGCTGACCATTCTTCCTCTTTGTCCTGCCTTTAACAACTTCCTCCCTGTCACACCCTTCTCACTGCTGATCAGTTCCCCTGGAAAAAGATGGCTGCTTTTGAGGATGGATTCTATGGCATTATACCCTGCTGAGGTCCCTCCTCTCTCCAAACCCTGTCCTCACTAGATTCCACCCCCAAATCTCCAGGGATTTCCTAAGTTGGAGTTGGCCACCTTAGACCCACCTTCAAATCCTGATATGGCCATGGAGCTCACTGGTATCCTTGAAGCAGCCATTGCAAGTTCTCGTAGCCTAACCTTATAACATGGTCTTAATGAGAGTAAGAGATCCATGTGTGTTTCCTTGAATTTTTTGGAGAAAGGCTGGGATAAAACGAAATTTAATAAATACATCATGTCCTGTACCTCTCTTCATTTTAGGTAACATCATGTAACCCAAAGATTAAACTACACAAATATAATTGCATTATACCTGACACAGAAATCTGAAGAGACCAATAAAGAGGACTTCTGGCTTCATCCCCTCCATACCAGCACATTGTAGGTTTTATGTCTATGGCACAAGAATTGAAGAATGTGGCTGGGAAATCCAATTATTGAAGTTGCCTGTAACCAGTGCTTATGTCAGCCAAATTCTCTTCATCATCAGCATCACACATTGACCAGGCCACCACAAGGAAGCAAATGTCACTCTTGCAATAACTTTCATTATTGTATTTTTCTTTTCAACCCGACTTGATTTTGTATCATTGATATCATGGTTGAAAACCAGACGATGATTACAGAATTCCTCCTCCTGGGATTTGGAGACCTTTGTAGATTTCAGATTCTTCTCTTCCTGGTGTTTCTAGTCATTTATATGGCAACTGTAACAGGAAACGTTCTCATCTTCGCACTTGTTGTCTTGGATCGGCACCTTGACACTCCCATGTACTTCTTCTTGGGGAACCTCTCCTTCTTAGAGGCTTGTTTCTCGTCCAATCTGTTTCCAAGGATGCTTTTGGCTCTCTTGACTGGGAACAGAATGATCTCCTTCAGTAGCTGCCTCACCCAGTGGTATATCTTCGGTTCCTTGGAAGCGACTGAATGCTGTTTGCTGTGCGTGATGTCTTATGACAGGTATCTAGCAATCTGTAAACCGCTCCATTATGCAACAGCCATGAAGACCCAGACTTGTATCCAGTTAGCAGCTGCATCTTGGATTAATGGCTTTTTCATTGTTTTTATATTGCTCATTCTGATGTTGCAGTTAACGTTTTGTGGCCCCAACAAAATGGACCATTATTTTTGTGAGTATTTCCCACTCCTAAAACTGTCCTGCAGTGATACCAGTTTGATACAAAGGTTGAGTGTTGTCGTGGCAGCCATTTTTACACTCCCTCCTTTTCTTCTGACCTTGACCTCCTATGTGTATATTATAGCGGCCATCTTGAAAATCCCTTCCTCCGCAGGGCGGAGAAAGGCCTTTTCCACTTGCTCTTCTCACTTGGTTGTGGTGTCAATTTTCTATGGGTCTCTGATGACTGCATATATGGTACCAGAGCAAGCAATAAAGAGAGACCTGGGGAAGTTTTCCTCTCTCCTCTACACTGTGCTGCCCCCTTTGCTTAACCCTTTCATATACAGCCTGAGAAACAAAGAGGTAAAGGATGCACTGAGAAATAATTTTGGAAGGTTCTTCTCTACAAAGCAAGTCAGGTGAAACTAGGTAACATAAACCCTGTTCCTGTGTGATAGTGAATGTATCTTTATCCTGACTGTACATGCATACATCTGTTTATAAGAAAGAGCCGATGTGCATTTACTGTACAAATGAAACCAGGGACAAGTACCTGGATAAATGTGGGGTTTCTGTCGCATGTTCAGCTGTACCTGCAATGATTGTACTATGAGAATTACTCAACGCACAAAGAACACTCAAGTGTCCTGTGTACACGGGTTGTAGGTGCGTTCATTGTAACTTGTGAACAGGGCCAAAGTGAATGTGTAACAAAACTGTAACAAAACTGAGATGCCATGGGGATGATCATTTTCCTCTGCATTTTTACCTGGGGGAAATATATTTTTAAAGTACGAATTTTATGTATTGGATTAATGTATTCAACAGTGATTTTGTTCAAATCTGTCTCTTTGCTACTAGGTTGTTTTCAGAATGAGAATGATTCATCTATTAAAGTATCATATAAAACAGATGAAACACACACTCTGTCTTCAGACTATTATCTCTTGAGAATTATAAGAGTGGGGGTTTAGGGGGAAGTAGTTATGAATTTCCTGTGTTGTGCAGAAGGTTGGACTAGATGATCTTGGAGGTCCCTTCCAACTCTTGGTTTCTTTGTTTCTATGTTTCTAATCTATAATAATAAAATGATGTGTCCAACTGTCTGTCCATCCATCAGCCTGTGGCAGGCATAACTCATTAGAAAACAAAATGGGGGGTTCAAAATTGGCCACCTACTTTAGAATGATAGTGGATGTTGCAGTTTCAAAAACAGAGGAAAGTGTACGATGCTGGCCTGGATGATTGCCAGGCACCAACTCCTGTGCTATGTGCAATAGAAGCGAAGATGTTCTGTCTGTGGCAAACAAAACTCTTCAGAAAATAAAGCCAGGAGTCTCGACCTTGGCCACCAGCTTCAGGATGATGGTGGGACTTGCAATCACAAACATGAAGAGAATCAGAACATCCTGGCCAATGCTATCTTGAGAAACCTTGTACCGCATGCTATTTGCAGTGGAAGCTAAGGTTTGCAGCAGGTATCACTTATATATATGGTTTGGTCACCAAACAAGGTGGGAAATACCTGGAGATTTGGGGGATGGAGCCCGAGGAAGGCAGGGTTTGGGGAGGGATTTCAATGGGATATAATGCCATATAGTCCACCTTCCAAAGCGGCCATTTTCTCCAGGTGAACTGATCTCTGTTTCCTGGAGATAAGTTGTAATAGCGGGAGATCTCCAGCCACCATCTGGAAGATAGCAACCCTAGGGACAGGGCACATAGTATAGAGGGAAGTTGGAGGAGGTGGAGTGAAAAAAAAATTTTTTTTAAGATATTATTTCCCTGTTGGCTAAAGAGTTCTGTCTTGAGCTTTTAAAAAAATAAACTGTCCCAACGGACTCATATTTTAGCACACATACTTTTATCTTCCCTATAGGGTAGTTGTTCTGTTAATCGTGTATGATTTCCCCAATCTATTCCTAACGTTGCATCCATTAATAAGGGGGAAATTAGAAATACTGTTGGTCTCTTTAGCTTTATGACAATGCTGGGCATGGTTATCTTAATGAAATACAATCTATAAAACCTGTTACACAGACTGTCAAAACTTGAACAGCATTGTAGGCACATATGAGGCATTGTTTGGAGGAAACCAATAATACTGAAGGAGATCAGGTGAGAAGAAATGGGTTGAGCATTTTCTCAGCATTGCATGAATTCCTCCCCAAAGGTAATGTTATGACACCTCAAACTGGCTTGCTTAATACTTCTTAGTTTCTTCTTGATGAAAAGGATCAAGCAATTCAGGGACCATAACAGGGGTAGGGGACCACCACCACCCTGCATGGGTGCCAACAATGGCACACCAGACCTCTGCCCAAGCAAGCAATGCACAGTCAGCATTGCCGGGGCCAACAGTTCAGCAGAAGGCAACAGGTATGACTGAAAGCTATCATTGCCTCGCACAGACCCTCACAGCCACTAGCTAAATCCAAGGCAAATTGCTGAGATGCTGGTGGAACTGCTTGCTTACTCTGAGAGTGTTTGGACAAGTATAATCTCAGCCTTTCTCCATTTTGTTTGCTGGCACACCAACAAGTAAATGCTGCATTTTGGAGTCACTGGGGCCAAAATGGTTGCCCAAACCTGATGGTGTAGTGGTTAAGAGCGACAATTCTGGAGAATTGGGTTTTATTCCCCATTCTTCCACTCTTCCACATGAGTGGTGGACTCTGATCTGGTGAACCATGTTTGTTTCCCCACTCCTCCATGTTGAAGGCTGCTGGTGACAGTGGGCTAGTCACAGTTCTCTCAGAACTCTCTCAGCCCCACCTGCCTCACAAGGTGCCTGTTGTGGGGGGGGGGAGGAGGTTGTAAGCTGCTTTGAGACTTCTTAAAGGTAGAGAAAAAGCAGGGTATAAAAACCAACTCTTCTTCTTCTAACAAGGGATGCCCCTTAAAACAAAGGCAGACAATTGCCATGAGAAGTTAGTCTCTGCATGAAAGCTTTGTGGTTCTTTGAAATACGGCTGTAGTTTTTACCCAGACGTCGTTGACCTCTTTCTGCAAAGTATTAATGAAATCTCATTTGGAATGTTAATCCTGTTGAGTAGGTCACCTACAGTACATATCAGCACAAGAAAGATCTTTTCCACATGGAACAAGTGTAAAAGACAGCTAGTACAACAAGTATAGGTGAAAGTAAATCATTTTAATGGAGCAGGTGTCTTTCTGATGGACTACAAGGGGAGGTGAGCAGATCCATCTCTATCTCTGAGGGCTTGTTGTGAGATTGAGGTTGGATAATTTTGAGCCGCAGAGATGAGCAATCCCCTCAAACTACCATCTCATTGTCTATCCTGCCCTTCAGCTGACTAATATCACAGAGTAATATACTTAGTTCTTCCTACTTCCACTTAACCTTCACAAGAATCCTAGGTTAGTCTGCGAGAGGGTGACTGGCCAAAATCATTCATTTCATAGCTGAATGGAGATTGAATTCTCAGCCTGCCAGTCCCAATCAACTTAATAGGTTTTACCAGGAAACTGGGCTGCAATGAGCAGCCAAGCCATTTTAGGAAGAATGGAGCTCACCTAACCAAGGCATAAGTTGTATGGTCAAAACACTGAGGATGGGGATTAATGTTAGGCAGCATCAATTGAAGCCTAGTGGCTGCACAGTATAGTCAATGGTTCTTTGCACCTCTTTTTACTGCTTCTACACCCTCAACGATAAAAAAAAATGTGTAGTGGAAAGGCTGGGTGGAGCTTTAACCATTAACCATGGTTTGCAGATATACAGCAGAGGACACCAGGTAGATGATAACCTGCAATTAAAAAGGCATGATGTACTAAACAGTATGGCCATTTCTGTCATACAAATAAAGCATTTCTTAAATCCCTATTCAATGTGTCATATCTTCATCCTGGACTGTATGGGCATTTGGACATCCCTCCAGTCTCAGAATGGTTTGATGGGGGCAAGATGGCAACCTGTACAGTCACCTTAAAGCTATGCCCTGGGCCTGCCTCCATTGTGGTTTAAGATTTGTATTCTATCCTGGACAGTGAATCTTGACAAATTCAGAAGGCTTAAAGCTTTCAGAATGATTGGGAGATCATTATTTCCCATTGGTGTTTGTAAAAATCCAAGAGTCTCTTAATTTGACATCAGTGGCAGATGGCTAACTGTTTTCAAATAAATATTATTTCCCTGGAGAATGAGCAGTCGGCTCCGTATAACATTTTAAAATAAAACTGATATGTTGATTTATATTTTTGTTGCCATAGTCAAATATTCCTTTGAGGACAATAATTATATTAATATTGTTCAATGTTTAGAACTATTTATAAATTTACCATTCTGTTAATTGGGGAAGAATTAAAAAATGCTGTGCATTGTTTAACTTAAATACAGCTAGAAAAGACTCAATAAAACATACTGTATAAAACATGCTATGGAAGCTGTGTCTAGCTTGCATCGCACAAAGGTCAGCGAGAAAGCCTGTGATTTCAGTCCATTAATATTAGAAATAATGTATAGTCTAGTCATTTGTGCTGGACTTGTGCTGGGAGACCTGAGATGAAACCTCGGCTTAGCCATGAAGCCAGCTGCTTGGATCAGGCAATTCCACCCCTCACAACAAGCTCAGTTTGACTAGCCCCACTTAACTCAAGGAGCTTTGCGGCTGAGTGGGGATTTGAACCTCATCTTTCCAAGCTCCGCTTTGTCACCCGAACAACTGCACCACAATCATCCCCTGGTTACCTTTGTCATGGGGATTATTAAAGTGATTTATGGGACAGAATAATGTATATTTCCACTAGCAGTTTGCTTCAACAACTTATATCACTTCTGCATCAAGACATTTGGAGTGAAGAACAGAAAAGGAACCTGCATTTTAGAACTGGCAAATTACATATCAGTATTGCTGACACAGGGAAGAAAAGTATTTCCAAATGGTATTGGACTGGATCCTGGCAGACTGTTTGCTGAGCCTTGCCCAATTTTACTCCTGATCCATTGTCCAGTTATGTCTTTAGGTCCCCTAATCAGCAGTAAAATGTTTTTCATGGTTAAACGGGATGGGGATGGAACAAAACCTCTCTTTTTCATGAGCAAAACAGTTGGTAGGATCTAACCCACTACATTCCAAGTTTTCCATTTGGAATTGGCTAAACTGGATGTCTTAGTTTCAGACAAATTACTTAGCTTGAACTAGGAAGGTCCTCTCTTCGCTCTTCTTAATAGTTTATGGTTACTTAGGATTCCAGTTTATGATTTCAGTGTTCTATATTCTGAAGGTGTGGCAAATTAGGCGCGCGTTATAGACTGGTTATGCCTGAAACCATAACTGTAGAAACAATTCCCATTGATGAGGTAGAATAAGCATTTACACATTTCTGGATTTTAAGAGCAGTAACGCTACACAACTGTAAGGTTGACAATGAGGAAATTGAAATTGTTCAAGACTTTCTATTCCTTGGCTCCACCATCAACCAAAAGGGAGACTGCAGCCAAGAAATCAGAAGGAGATTGAGACTGGGAAGGGCAGCCATGAAGGAGCTAGAAAAGATTTTGAAGTGTAAGGATGTGTCACTGGCCACCAAGACTAGATTAATTCATGCCATTGTATTCCCTATTATTATGTATGGGTGTGAAAGCTGGAGAGTGAAGAAAGCTGATAGGAAGAAAATAGATTCCTTTGAAATGTGGTGTTGGAGGAGAGTGTTACGGATTCCGTGGACTGCCAAAAAAAAAAAAATCAGTGGGTTATAGATCAAATCAAGCCTGAACTGACCCTAGAAGCTAAAATGACTAAACTGAGGCTGTCGTATTTTGGTCACGTCATGAGACGACAAAAGTCACTGGAAAAGACAGTCATGCTAGGAAAGTTGAGGGCAGCAGGAAAAGAGGAAGGCCCAACAAGAGATGGACTGACTCAATAAAGGAAGCCACAGCCTTCAATTTGCAAGATCTGAGCAAGGCTGTCAAAGATAGGACATTTTGGAGGACTTTCATTCATAGGGTCGCCATGAGTCGGAAGCGACTTGACGGCACTTAACACACACACACAATGCCACAATAGATATAAGGGGTAAAAACAAACAATGAAATCAATCAGGACCACTCAGTGTGCGTCGCTTCAGCCCCACAAATGGGAAAAGGGGGCCAGTTGTCAGATTACAGTACCTATCTGAAACGAATCTTTGTAACATGACAAATTATTTCTGCCACAAGCAATTTAGATTGGCCAGATCTTCATGTGAGAAAAAGGAACAGTTAAAGTTAGATGCAGTGTCTGTCTTCTCGTAAATGAACAGTCTTGATCCGGTGGAGGCAGTGGTTGAAATACTGGGAAGGAGGGGAAGCAAGATGAGCAAGGAAGACCCAAGACGAGGTTGCAGCTTTGCATTTGAAGGAATCATCACCAGGTAACCCTCGTAAAACCATTAAGTCTTGTGTTCCTAAATTATATTACTGCACCACTGAGTGGATGAAGTTTCCTCAGCTGCAAAAAGGCTTCTGGCAGAGAAAAGCTCTTCCTTTAGAAAAGTGAGATCATTATATCGAAGCCTTAGGTTCTTTCTCAAAAGTATTACTCGTTTTTGTTTCTTTTCCTTTCACTTTTTCAACAGGAGTTGACTGTCAGCATATCGTGATGTTAGGAAATGAGACAAGAATAACAGAAGTCATCCTTCTGGGATTTAGAGAATTGGCTGACTTTCAGATTCTTCTTTTCCTGACGTTTTTAGTGATTTACATTGTGGCCATGAGTGGAAACATTCTTATCTTCGTACTTATTCTCTTTGATTGGCACCTGCATACTCCTATGTACATTTTCCTGGGGAACATTTCCTTCCTGGAGATTTGCTATACCTCCAATATATTTCCAAGGATGCTCTCGGATCTTCTGACTGGGAACAGAGTGATGTCTTTCAGCCACTGCCTCATGCAGTGGTATGTCTGTAGTGTTTTGATAGTGACAGAATGCTGTTTATTTTGTGCAATGTCTTATGACAGGTATCTGGCAGTCTGCAAACCACTCCACTATGCAACAATGATGAAGATTCAAAATTGTGTCCAGTTAGCAGCTGCATCTTGGATGAGTGGATTTACCATCTTTTTGCTCTTACTTAGTCTGATGTTACAATTAAATTATTGTGGCCCTAATGAAATTGATCATTATTTTTGTGACTATACCCCAATTATAAATCTCTCTTGTAGTGATATCAAAATGATGACACTGTTGGGTCGTGCAGTGGCTGCCGTGTTCGTGCTTTCTCCATTCCTTCTCACTCTGACATCCTATGTATATATTATTGCCGCCATCTTGAAAATTCCCGCCAATACGGGGAGGCAAAAGGCCTTTTCTACCTGTTCCTCTCACTTGATTGTAGTTTGCATTTTCTATGGGACTGTAATTATTGTATATATGCTGCTGAAGGCTGAAGGAAAGAGAGAGACGACAAAATTCCCCTCTCTCTTGTATATAGTGCTGCCCCCTCTTGTCAACCCCTTTATCTACAGCCTAAGAAACAAGGAGGTCAAAGAGGCTTTGAGAAATGTTATTGGGAGGATTATACACTACAAACTCAACCCATAAACTTGTGGATGTGATAATATTTATTTTTAAAAAACCTATATGTTGTCATTTATCTTTAGCACATTGATTCTGATGAAGCATTTTCAAAATACTGGCACAGCTGAGCTGACTTATTATGATCATGTATCATGCACTATATATTTTAATTTAATCATTCTAAATACTTAGGTTGAGGGGGGGTGCTAAACCAAGCATTTTTCCTGTGGAATCAATAGTATAATCATTCCAGTATTCCAGTGTATGTATTCTATTATGTGATGCCGATCCAACAGTGTTCTTTCGTTACCAGGATATCCAACTATCTTCTCCTGACTAGGGGGTCAAGATGGTGGCGGCAGCATGTTGAACGCTCCTCTCTCTGTCTATTTTGAGGTTTTAGCTACTTGTATTCTATTATGCCTATAGAATCACAAGATTTGCTACAGTACTGTCAGCTTTTTTCATGAAATTTCACCCAATTTTCCTTGTTAGTACAGCCTGTGTCCCACATGGCTTTTGTCCCTGCAGAATCCATGATGTCCAGCACAGCCTTATTGGGGGCTTAAAAGGGACCACATTCCTTTTTATTAGGTGAAATCTTACTGAGTGCAAGAAGAGATTTATAAAAAGTTAACATTGAACACAATTCACAGGTCTCATGTTTTTACAGTGTGGGGGCAACATCCATTCAAGGGGAAGGAGGTATCACAGGACATTCCAGAGTCCGGTTTCCACAAAAGCGAGCATGCATATATATATATTGTCTGCTATATGAGGGGATTTTGCAAGAAAGATACTGTCCTGTAGTGGATATTAGGGCTGTTCACACTTTTAATCCTGGTATTTTTCAGATTCAGGTTTATTAATCCTGGACATTTTCAAAAAACATCCCAAAAAAGCCGAATATGAGGATTCAGCTTTTTTGAATAATGAGAAATTTCCAGGTTTAATAAACCCGAAAAATATGTGGCACAGAGCTGAATGCAAGGATCAGCCAAGCTCAGCATTCAGTTCTCCACCGCCTGCCACTTCTGAAGTCCACATGGGGGGAAAATGGTGGTGGGGCTAAACTGGCCCGAAAAATGCTGGAAAATTTGGCATTACCCAGGATCCGCTTTTTTGGCTCCCTTTAATTGCTGCCATTTTTTAACCAGTAGCTCCCCCCACCCTTGCATGGAGAGGAGCCAATAGTGGATCTTCAACTAGACCATTTTTGCCCTTCTTCATCTGTCACTCTGTAGCAGGGCTGTGGCTTGATAAGGACCTTTCCCAAACAGCTGTGTGTAATAGTGTACTGCATAGCTGTGCACAGATAAGGAGTAGCATAAACAGGCAGATTGCTTCCCCCAGACAGATGCCTGTCTCCTTCTTCATTTTGTTCACAGACTGTAGAAATTAGACTGTATAAAATCCCAGCACTCCCGCCCTCCCTCCAGACTTGCTTAGCATTACAGACAGGATGCTGGCATCAACACATCTTAAGGTCCTCGCCCCTTTAGATTCACTTGTATTTATTCTTGCAACATCCAGCCTGAAGAAGAGTTTTGGTGAACTTGAAAGCTTGCACGCTGTTTTGTGTCATCTTGTTTGCTTCTAATAAATGGACTGTGTAATTGTGTATGTATTTTGTTTCTAAAAGGTAAGTGATACACTAGAATTTACCATTGCTCCACTTAATAAACATTCTGAATATCATCCAGGACACTGTGCATGCCCAATTGATTGCCGCTTTCATCTCCTTCAGTTCATTTGTGTCATTATCTCCCCATTATTCTCACATAATCAATGCAGAAAGGAACATTAATGATGGTCAAGAATCTTGATATGATCATAGGCATGATCATGTCAAAATACTTTAATCTATTATTGTAAAACATACAGGAACATTGGTGTTCAATGTAAACCCTGCTCACAAAGATTTTGATAGAACATGGTAGTTACAGTCGCATGTAGACTGCTGTTTTGCAAAATTTTATCTCTGTTGGTGTGCATGCTGGTAACATAGATGGGGCATTTCAGTTGAAGTAAAGGGGTTGAAAATTGTGGCAAAGGGTTCATTGCTAGAGCTTCCAGGCAAAGCCTGGGTAATAGGTAGACTGCCATTTGGGGGTGGGGGTGATTCGCATCTCTTCTCTGATGATGTTGCTTTTGACATGACATAGATGTGATATCATGATGCATTTAACCACAGAGTTTTGGGACAATGCTAGAGCATCAGCTGGCATGATGACTCACTTCTGGGTCATGCCAAAAGCAACATAATTGCACCAGGAATGCTGATTTCCCCCACCCCATTCCACCCTGGCATTTCCTCCTGCTGCCTAGCTGAACGGCAGTGGGCCACAAGAGCAGGAGTCGGAGATCACCCCCCTCAGTGTGAAACTTGCATCCCTACTCATTGCCCAGTTGTGAAATTCATTTATAATGTTATCCTCTTTAACACATAGGATCACATTGGGAAACAGCTGCTGGACATTTTTGATCCCGCGTCATCAGAGGATGATGGGGGCAGCATTTTCTGTGGGCACATATTCCACAGGTTGCGCATGGGTAAGATTCTGGGGTAGTGGCTATTGAAGGCCATTCTGTTTCTTATACGTGGCTTTGGGGGCTTCCTTCTGCATGGACTTTGGAGGTGTCAGCCAAGTAAAACGGGGCTGGAGTCCAGAGTTCAATTCTCCGCCTGCCACCTCTGACTTTGGAAGCAGCAGGGGAGGGAGATATAAACACTGCCCTGAAGCCCAGCATTCAAATTACCGCCACCCGCTGCCTCCAAATTTGGAGGCAGCAGGGGGTGGCGATCTAAACACTGGGCTACCACCATTTATTTTCCAGGTTCAGTTTTATGGGACACAAATTTTTTTGATTATTTGAAAAAGCCAAATCTTCATATCCATCTTTTTTTTTTAATAAACCAGAACCCGAAATAATATATTTGTCTAAGTTCTGAAAATCAAACACGCAGGAATTCATACTGTGATACTTACGAAAAAACACAATACTCTCAATATGTTCACAAAAGGAAAACAAAAAACTTCCTCCATTTTAAATTGGAGAAAACTTCATCATATTATGATAGTAAAACCTTTTGGCGAGTGATAAACTCAAGCAATAAATCACTTACTAATGAGACAACTCCACATATGTCAATGGAATTCTGGGAAAATGACTTCACCCCCCTTTTAAATGAAAAAGATCCCTTTGCATTTCCAATCTTTACTTCTGGATATGTGTGTGTGTGTGTGTGTGTGTGTGTGTGTGTGTGTGTGTAGCAACTGTCTCACCTCTACCCTTTTGCTGCTTTTCCTTTCATGTGGTTAGATCCAACCAGCTTTTTCATTGCCTCACCAAATTCTTCTCCTTTTTCAGCCTCTCTTTCCCACATGACCCTTGTCCGTGTATATCCCCAGTAAGGCAAATAGCAGTTCCATGGAGTTCATGAAGGCTTTGGTTTTAACCTACCCTCATGTGCTTTAGTCTTGAACTGAACTTCATGCACCAGATATTTAAAGGGGAAAAAATACACATTAAGATGAATAAACAGAGTTCAAGCTCTCTTATTTACTTTAACCCTTGCAGAAATAATTTCAGCTCCCCTCAGAACTTCCATCAGAACTGATCTTAACCTCATGTACCAATTGTTTAAAAGGAAGACAAATATGCGGGAAGATTAATACACAGAGTTCACTCTCTCTCATCTGCTTTGGAACTTACTCAAATAATTTCAGCTTCCCTCAGTATTTCACTGGTGTTTTGCTGATGGGACCCTTCTAGATCACTGATAAATATTCCTTTAGGGTAACATTTTAGTGACAATGCTTGGTCTACTTTTTTTCTTCATGAAGGAATGTCTACTTAACAGCCAGCCAGCTAGGAGGTCCATCCATTTCAATATATCATACTTTGTTGTTGAGTGGCAATATTTCCCAGGAGGTTGCACAGTCACGTCTGCCTGGAGTTTAAAAAGAAAACTGGAGTCCTGAAACATCACATTTTAGGGGAATTAATAGAGACTTTCATGATTTCTTTAACTACAACGCCAGAAGAGACATATACATCTTCACGCTACATGTTCTACAAAGTATGTTACATGGGATATCAGAATTGATTAAATATTTTTGGCATGCATTTTAAGAAGTACAGTAATACTAAATGAAATGAGGTGAGAAGGGAAAATGGAACAATGCATTTTCTCAGCACTGAGGGATCTCTTCCAGGCAGTAATATTATTCCTCAGACTGCCATGCTTAATACTGCTCTAAAATTGTTCACTGAAATTAATCTCTGCATGAAGATTTGGTGATGGCATAAAAGATATCTGTGAGGTAAGTACTTTGCCCAGAAATCTTTTGCTTCCTTGCTTGAGTTATCAATGAAGCATAATTTGGGGCCTTAATTATGTTGAGTGTTTAGTATGGGCAAGCGAAATTCAGAAAAAAATCAAATGAGCAAGTGGAAATGTCAGCTAGTAGAAAGGTGGATGGATTCTCTCAACAGAAAAAGATCAAAGTCGCTGTGTCTTCCAAGAAGAGTAAAAAAGTAGTTGAACATGCATTTGGTTGCACTGCTATGATATTGGAAAAGCAGTGTGGTATTCTGAGTAAAGTTTAGAGGCCTGGGGTGAAGTCCTTGCTTAGTTGTGTACTAAACTGAATGGACCTCGACAACTCTGTATCAGTGTAATATGCCCGAACATTCTTTGAAAGATAAGGTGGGATAATTCTGAACCAAGATGGCCAAACTGGATAAGTTATGTCATATCACTTTTTTTAAAATCCTGTTCTTCCACGGTATCAGGCCAGTGTACATGGTTCAAACTCTTTGTTTACAACTACCATGTAAGATATGTTCGAGTAAGAAGGGGTGACCAGCCCAAGTCCATTCAATCAGTTTCACAGTTGAACTGGAATTTGAACCTGTTTTCCTTTTTGTAGTTTGGCATTCTGTGCAGTAACTAGTCCCCCACATAGCTTTATTGTCTTTAAAACTTTATTATTAGCCAGTGTTTTGTAGCAGTTGAAGTGTTGGATAAGTATCTGGGATAAAAGGTTTGAATCCCTACTCTGCCTTGGAAGCTTGCTGGGTGACCTTTGGCCAGTGATATCTCTCAGCCTAACTTACCTCACAGAGTTGTTGTGAGGTAAAATGGAGGAGAGGAGCACAATGTAAGACATGATGGTCCACATTAGGTAGACACGTGGGGTATAAATGAAGTAAATAAATATAGCCTCTGCATCAATATTTTATGATGAATATAAGGACAAAGATTTAAATTTTACAAGCATACATTCCTTGAATAGCATACCTAATGTATAAGTGTAGAAAATAAAATATATATTAAGATGGACTGCAAGTGACCAATGGGGTATCATTCCCAGGGCCTTCCTCAAAGTCCAAGGTATCCTGATGCTCCCTCTCCCAAAATACTAGGACTCAATGGCATCCCATGAAGCTGATGGGCAGTAGATTCAGGTCTGACAAAAGGAAATAAAGTGATTAAAGTGATTAAAATGTGGTATTTGCTGCCAGAGGGATTAGACAGATTCATGGAGGAGAGTTCTATCCTCTAGTAGCCAAGGTGTCTAGTAGCCAAGGTGACTAAGGGAACCTCCACGTTCAGAGGCAGTCAATTTCTGAATTGCAATGCCAAGAAGCAACATCAGGAGAAGGCCTCAGCCTCTATGTCTTGTTGGTGACTTTCCATAGGAAATGGTTGGCCACTTTGTGAGACAGGATGCTGGACTAGATGGACAACTGATCTGATCCAGCAGGGCTCTTCTTATCTTCTTCATTTACACACAACCACAGAATGCTACATGTAGGTTGCAAGATGCTGACTCATTGTGGGGTTCTATACAATACTACAGTGGGGAAAAAATGTTGGCAAATCATATTAAGGCAGCTGCATGGATGAATGTACAGTATACACTTGCCAATTGATCTCTTCTACAAACATCATAAATTGGTCAGAATTTCAACTGAAAAAAGAGAGTCATGATAGGAACAATCACTTTCTTTCACTAAGTGAGGGTACATGTTCCAGTGGTTGATGCTTCCTTCAGTAGTTTTATGCTACTTCTGCTGGAACATGACTCTTTCCTCCAGCCACTTCTCACTTTGCAGATAAAAGGCCTTGGACGCAACCTTCATTCTTCCTCCATCACAATATCTTAAAATTATTGCATGTTACTTTTTCAACAGGACTTGATTATTTACATATGATGATGTCGGGAAATGAGACAAGGATAACAGAATTCATCCTTCTGGGACTTGGAGAACTTTATGGCATGCAGATCCCTCTTTTCCTGATATTTCTAGTGATTTACATTGTGACTCTAACTGGAAACCTTCTCATATTCGGCCTAGTTTTGTTCGATCGGCACCTTCATACTCCCATGTACTTCTTCTTGGGGAACCTCTCCTTCATGGATGTCTGTTATAGCACCACTATATTTCCGAAGATGCTTTCAGCTCTCCTGACTGGGGACAAACTGATTTCCTTCAGCAGCTGCCTCACTCAGTGGTATCTCTGTGATTCTTTGATAGCAACAGAATGTTGCTTGCTCTGCATGATGTATTATGACAGGTATCTCGCAGTCTGCAAACCATTACATTATGAAACTGTCATGAAGACCCAGACTTGCATCCAATTAGCAGTTGCATCCTGGATCAATGGATTTTTAGCTTTTTTTATATTATTCCTTTTGCTGTTGCGGTTATCATTTTGTGGCCCCAATGAAATGGATCATTATTTTTGTGACTACTACCCACTCCTAAAACTCACTTGCAGCGACACAACCTTGACAGAAATCATGGGCTTTGTTGTGGCTGTCCTGTTTACACTTTGTCCTTTTCTTCTAACCTTGACATCCTACATATATATTTTAGTGGCGGTGTTGAAAATTCCTTCTGTGTGTGGCAGACAAAAGGCCTTTTTGACCTGCTCATCTCACTTGCTAGTGGTTTGTATTTTCTATGGGTCTCTAGTGATGGTATATATGTTGCCAAAGACTGAAGGAAAGCGAGATCTGCAGAAATTTTCCTCTCTCCTCTATGTAGTGTTGCCTCCTCTGATCAACCCATTCATATACAGCCTGAGAAACAAATAAGTCAAAGAAGCTTTAAGAAATATGATTGGGAAGATTGTGCCATAAAGTTAATCAATGTGATCCATTTATAACCAAAGTGGGTAGAAAAGAAGAGCTGGTTTTTATACCTTGATTTTCTCTACCTTTCAGGAGTCTCAAACCAGCTTACAATTGCCTTCCCTTCCTCTCCCCACATCAGACAACTTGTGAGGTAGGTGGGGCTGAGAGAGTTCAGAGAAAAGTGTGACTAGCACAAAATCACCCAGCAGGCTTCATGTGGAGGAGTGGGGAAACTAATCCAGTTCACCAGATTAGAGTCTGCCACTCATGTGGAGGAGTGGGGAATCCATCCCGGTTCTCCAGATTGGAGTCCACTGCTCTTAACCACTATACCACACTGGCTCTGGTTATTGTTATTTATACCCAGAAATTTAATCTTAGGGGGAGGGTTTTTTTTTTTTTAAAAAAAGGGGAAAAAATAGACATAGGGTAGGATTCAACCAGCTATTCTCCTTGAGAAAAGAGGAGAAGGGATCCCTTTTGACTACCAAAAGCTCTATGCTTGAGCTCATGGGTCCTGCAAAATAGCTGTGTGGGATAGCAACTATAATAAACAAGGGAATTGGACTCTCTGAATTCAATCCACAGTTGTCCTGAATGACATATCAAAGATATTTAATTGACTGTGATTTTCACTCAAATCTCTTTTTTCCAACTATGGTCAAAAACGCATGGTCACTTTATTCAGTTTCAGCCATGATTCAGCCAGGATCGAACGCACGTTCGGCAAAGACGCATGTGTTCGATCCTGGCTGAATCCTGGCTGAAACAGGAAATAAACAAGGCTAAAGCGCTATACGTTTTCGCCCTATGTTTCTTTATAGTTACTCTTGTTAAGAAGGAAGGCACCTCTAAATAAGCAAAGCTATTTGCAAAAGCAAGATTCAATAGTTAAATGGCATATTATGCTTATAGAATCACAGATTCACAATGAGCCAATGTTCCATAAAATTAAGGGTCTGTCACAGAAAGTGCTAAATCAGTCCCTTTTCCCCCTTTTATTCACCATTCCCCTTTTACCTGTATTGGAGAAGACAGAAGTGATCAATCAGGTCCCTTGGAATCCAGAGAGGAATATGGGAGGGAAAGTGTGTAGTGTAAAAATGAATAGTTTAACTGCCCCTTCTTCAGATAGGGTTTAGAAGTCCTACAGGCAGGTTGGGAATAACTCTGTCTCATAGTCTCTTCTTTCAGAAGCCGATTGGTTTATGGTATTGGCAGAAGAGGCACACGTTTGTGGTTAAGCTCTAAAACGATGTCTTCTTAGCCATAGGCAGACTGAGATCTGTGTGGTATAAACTCCAGTATAAACTAAGATTTAGAAAAAAATTTTTTGGATGGGGGACTTGTTTATTCCACTTTCATAAGCTGGTGTTTCTCTCTCTCTCTCTCTCTCTCTCTCTCTCTCTCTCTCTCTCTCTCTCTCTCTCTCTCTCTCTCTCTCTCTCTCTCTCTCTCTCTCTTTTTCTGGGCGAAAACGCATGGTCCCTTTAACCTCCTTTATGCCCTGTTTCAGCCAGGATTCAGCCAGGATCGAATGCATGTGTTTTGCTGAACGTGTGTTCGATCCTGGCTGAATCCTGGCTGAAACAGGGAATAAAGGAGGCTAAAGTGATCATGCGTTTTCACCCCCCTCTCTCTCTGTGAAACATTATATTGCATAGTGAAACTGTATATCCAAGATAAGTCTCTCATATGGACCCAAATGTATGTAGTTTAATCTTGAACACCAAAAGCATTCTTTGCCATTCCAGGAAAATAAAGTACTTGTATTTTGTTACTTTTGGTCTCCTGCAGAGAATATGCAAAGCATTTCTAGGCCACTTCCTAAATAATTATCTGGCCACTTGGTTACTCCTGTATTTGCTAAAGGGGGAGTAACTTGCCACTACGGATGACTCTTTAAACAGAGTACCTCATAGACTTCCAACTAGGGGCTATATTTCCAATAATTTATACAGTTGGAAAATGTCTAGGCTATTTTAAATTTAAAAAAATCTCAAGGCATATTTACGAGGTAAACAAAAACATCTCAGACAACGCAACATTTTTTTAAAAAAAGATACTAAAAACAACAAGTGAAATCCTAGGGAACATCAATTTTACTCACAGATTTTCCAAAAGAGGTTAAGTTTTGACTGACACCAGGTTCACAGAATGAACATATCATTTATAACTTCTGGGTGAGTTTAGGGTTGCCTCTAAGACATTTAACACTTCAAAAAGCCTACACTAGGGTTCAAAAAGCCTACACTAGGGTTGCCAGCTCAGACTTGGGAAATACCTGGAGATTGAGGGGGGGGAGGTGTAGCGCCTGGAGAGGGTGAGGTTTGGGAAGGGGAAGGATTTCAGTGGGCTATAATGTCATAGAGTCCACCTTCCAAGGCAGCCATTTTCTCCAGGTGAGATGTTCTCTATCTCCTGGAGATCAGTTGTAATCCCAGGAGATCTCCAGATGCCACCTGGAGCTACCATCCTAGGCTACGTACATCCTAGGCTGCATATGCCTATGTTCTCTTTGTGCAATTGGCCATCCTAACAGATTGCACATACAGGATCTACATTCATTGCCCTTTTGCATACAACAAGCATGTTCTTGCTTCTCCTCATCTGCTTAGTATACTTGACTTATGAAAATGTGAAAGGACAAGAGAGCCAGAGTGGTACAATGGCTAGAATGTTGCATTATCATTCAAATCCCCAACTCAGCCCAAAAATTCACTGGGTGACCTTTGGCCAGTGTCATACTATCTCTGTCTCAACGTAGTTTACATCACTGGTATTGCTGTGAGGTAAAATGGAGGAAAAGAGAGTCATTTAAGCCACTCCAAACTCCTTGGATACATACAAGAGATGGATTGACTCTATAAAGGAAGCCATGGCCTTCAATTTGCAAGAGCTGAGCAAGGCAGTTAAGGATAGGACACTTTGGAGGACATTGATTCATAGGGTCACCATGAGTTGGAAACAACTTGACAGCACTTAACACACACACACACACACAATCTCCTTGGAGGAAAACGTGAGAGAAGAATGTAATGGCTATGATAAAACACCTTTGGCACTGTTATCGAGACACAATCCTCTACAGCGGAGGTGCTTAACACTTCCAGGTACTAGCTGGAGATCTCCTGCTATTACAATCCAGCCAATAGAAATCAGTTCACGTGAAGAAAATGGCCGCTTTGACAACTGGAATCTATGGCGTTGAAATCCCTCCCCTTCCAAAACCCCACCCTCCTCAGGCTCTGCCCCAAAATCTCCAGGTAATTCCCAACCCGGAGCTGGCTACCCTATCAACACTGGCCACAAAGCCATTCTATTGGGATCATGGTGCCGCGACCAAATTCTTATTGGGGCATAATGATCACATTTTGTTTCCATCTTATGTCCTAAGCAAATTATAAAATAAAACAAAACAAAATACTTCAGTGTGTGTGAAAGAGAGGAAATGATTTATCGTTAGATTTATTGTTGAGTTTTCTTTTGCATATAATACCTTCGCTATGCCCATGCTCACATGTGCTACAACTTTAATGTATCCAATATTATACAGAGTTGCCGACCTCCAGGTAATGGAAAGAAAAATAGACACCACTGTACTAATATCAAGGAGATTAGGAAGTCAGTACAGGAGCGAAAGAGGGTAACAAGGTGCAACAATTTAATATTAAGGCTACCAACTATTCACATCACAACTATGTACAAAACTAACACATACACACAAACAACAGCAAGTGGAACCTACAAATGACATGAAAAAGTCCTCATTCATAGAGAGAAAGTTCAAGGGAAAATGTGTTGGAAAATCTCCAGTAGTGTATATAGGTCGTTGTTAAGTTGTTATGCTGATATTCTTGTTTAGAAGAGGTGAAGGTTCCAATGAGGATATGGCTGTTTCATATTCTTATATATACATTCTTCATCAGTCCTGCATTGGGTACTCTTCTTACATTTTCACAAAGTGTAGGTTACATACTGCTTCCCACGGAGGGTTGGAGATTTTCCAAGAAATTTCCCCTTGAACTTTCTCTCCATGAATGATGACTTTTTTCATATCATTTGTAGGTTCCACTTGCTGTTGTTTGTGTGTATGTGTTAGTTCTGTACACAGTTGTGATGTAGATAGTTGGTAGCCTTAATATTAAATAGTTGCACCTTGTTACCCTCTTTCGCTCCTGTACTGACTTCCTAACCTCCAGGTAATAGCAGAAGATCTCCTGCTATTACAACTGATCTCCAGCCCATAAAGATCAGTTCACCCAAAGAAAATGGCCGCTTTGGCAATTGGACTCTATAGCATTGAAGTCCCTCCTTTCCCCAAATCCTGCCATCCTTAGCCTCCACCCCCAAAATCTCCCGCCGGTGACAAAGAGGGACCTGGCAACCCTAAATATTTAACTCCCCCCCTTTTTTTTAAGAGCCTGAGAGTGTTTGGCTGTGTGGCAAAATACAGTAGTAGAAATGGGCAAGAGTCCAGTAGCACCTTAAAGACTAACACAAATATTTTCTGGTAGGGTATGAGCTTTCGTGAGCCACAGCTCACTTCTTCAGATACAGCTAGAATGTGAATCCATCTGTCTTTAAGTAGAGGAGAGTGAATTCAGACAAGCATTAGTATGTAAAGGTTAACAGTATGTCAATGTGAATAGCAGGCGTGATGGGATGAGGTGTGGTATGCAGAAGAGTCTGTGATGTCCAGGGGAGAGATGGGTGTGGAGAAATCAGCATTGGTAATGAGCCATGAATACCCTACCAGGAAATATTTGTGTTAGTCTTTAAGGTGCTACTGGACTCTTGCCCTTTTCTACTACTGCAGACAGACTAACATGGCTACCCGCTGTGAATTATCTTCATGGCAAAATACAGTCGGCCATCCTAGCTTTACAGTGAGGTACTTGTGCACTGTGCGTTTGTTTAATAGTTTAACAGTTGCTGTAAATTGGAAATGCATTCTGACTCAGTAACAATGTGTGGAACAAGAGTAGGCCTCCGCCTTGGTTTGCTGGGTGAAGAAGCCACCCACATCAACGATGTCTCCCGCTGTTTCCTGCTCACCTGTCTGTCACTGGTCCCCTTAGGGACTCCCATGCACAGTTCAGCTCCCGAGTTTGTTGCCGAGTTACTTTCTCCGCTCATCAGCAAAGCTAATTAGCAAAGCTAATTGGCAAAGCTAATTAGGCCTTTTGTGTTTGCCTGGGGACCTTGGAGAAGACATCATAACGCTCCCGCCCCGAGGGAGACAGTTATAGATGTTCTTCCCTACAATTACTTCAGGTAACATTTTTTTTAATCATCTGCTCTGCTAACTGCTATGCACAAGGTATCTTGTTAATTAGGATGTGTGTTAATTGCATATGGCTGCTCAGAGAAACCAGAGCAATTTTTTTTTTAAATAGATGTTGCTGATTAAAAAAAATAACATTCTGATTCAGGAAAGGCCCTAATGATTATGTACTAAACAGAGTTTGAAAATAGATTTACTTTTCAGCGAAGAATAAACAGGCTGTTAATGCCAGTACATCTGTTTTTCTAATACACTGAAAATGGGCAAAGTGCATTTTAAGTTCATTTTGAATTACAATACATTTATTGTCGAAGGCTTTCACGGGCAGAGTTCATTAGTTCTTGTAGGTTATCCGGGCTGTGTGACCGTGGTCTTGGTATTTTCTTTCCTGATGTTTCGCCAGCAGCTGTGGCAGGCATCTTCAGAGGAGTAACCCTGAAGGACAGCGTCTTTCAGTGTCAAGTGTGTAGGAAGAGTAATATATAGTCAGAAAGGGGTTGGGTTTGAGCTGAATCATTGTCCTGCAAAAAGTATCAAAGCTAATGTGCTAATCATTGTCCTGTAAGTATTAGCACATTATCTTGATACTTACAGGACAATGATTAGCACATTACCGTTGTTACTTTTTGCAGGACAATGATTCAGCTCAAACCCAACCCCTTTCTGACTATATATTACTCTTCCTACACACTTGACACTGAGAGACACTGTCCTTCAGTTGCCTGCCACAGTTGCTGGCAAAACGTCAGGAAAGAAAATACCAAGACCACGGTTACACAGCCCGGATAACAATACATTTACTTCAACTGCTACATATCAGCCTCTGTTTTTTTGATACCTGTCACTAGAAAAATCACTGTACCTATTGTTTCCTTATTTGAGGGACATGTTAAAAATAAATGTGCATACATACAATTAGAGGGGTTTTTTTTTTTTAGGTTGTATCCCCCTACTCAACAGCTCTATGTGTCAAATATTTAGTATGTGGGTGATGGCTGCATCTTGACATGCATATGTACATAAATTGAGAGCCACAGATGTACATAAATTGGCAGCCACAGATCAACTCTGGTGACCTTTTGATGCCAGCCAGCCCAGTAACATCTACTGAAGAGGCTGGTAGCTGTTTTGTGTTAGAACATCGATGCCTGGTCAGTTGTTTTGCTTGCCTTATGGCATTCCAGACAGACATGCAGCAGGAAGTGCCACCTTGAGAAGGACCACATAAGGGCCCTAGGTAGACTATGGCCACATAGTAAACAGCACACAAGGATGATGAGCTAAGGTTGTCCCTTGGTTGGGTTGCCAGGTCCCCCCTCTCCCAGGAGGTGCAGATCTATTTAAATCCCCCCCCAGCCTTGCTGGGACTCCCGGCAGGGCTGGTGGGGGGCTGGCAAGCCCAGACTCCCCCACACCCCCTTCCAGCCCTGCTGGGACTCCCGGCAGGGCTGGGGGGGGGGGGGCTTCAAACAGATCTGCGCCTCCCGGCCGGGAGGTGCAGATCTGTTTAAAGACCCGCCGCGCGCCTCCAGGGAGCTTCCGGCCAGGAGGCGCAGATCTGTTTGAAGCCCCCCCCCAGCCCTTCCGGGAGTCCCGGCAGGGCTGGAAGGGTGTGTGTGGGGGGGTCTGGTCTTGCCAGCCCCCCGCCAGCCCTGCCAGGAGTCCCGGCAGGGCTGGGGGGGCTTTAAATAGATCTGCGCCTAAATAGATCTGTTTAAAGGGCCCCCGCGCGCCTTCAGGGAATCCCCCTGAAGGCGCGCGGGGGCCGAATTTCCCTCCGAACTCCGGATCCCCCTGAATATCCGGGGATCCGAAGCGAGGGAGTTCGGACTTCGGCACGGTCCGAATTAAAACGGGCCGAATTCAGCCGAATCCGAACTATACCGAATTTTTTTTCCCAACAGCCCTAGGTTCCTCTTTGCCACCGATGGGCAGTTTTTTGGAGTAGAGCCCGAGGAGGGAAGAAGAAGAGTTGGTTTTTATATGCCGACTTTCTCTACCACTTAATCAAACTGGCTAACAATCACTTTCCCTTCCCCTCCCCACAATGGACACCCTTTGAGGTAGGTGGGGCTGAAGGAGCTGTGACTAGCCCAAGGTCACCCAGCTGGATTCATGTGTAGGAGAACCAACCTGATTCTCCAGATTAGCATCTGCCGCTCAAACCCAGTTCTCCAGATCAGAGTCCATCGCTCCAAACCACCGTTCTTAACCACTCCACCATGCTGGTGGGTGTAGGAGGATGGGGTTTGGGGAGGTGGGTGTAGGAGGGTGGGGTTTGGGGGTTCAATGCTATAGAGTCCAACTGCAAAAGCAGCCATTTTCTCCTGGTGAACTGATCTTTATTGGCTGGAGATCGGTTGTAATAGCAGGAGATCTCCAGCTAGTACTTGGAGGTTGACAACCCTATCTCTTCCTCCTAACCAATGTTTTATATTTTATATGTATTTAACTGTCTCATAAGTATTTTAACTCTCTTTTTAAACTCTTTTTCAAGTTGTTGTAATGAGGTATTTTTGTGAGAGAGGTTTATTTTAATGGTTTCATCATGTATTTTTATCATGTATATTTTTAATTGTTAGCTGCTTTGGCGGATAAATTTTGTAAGCAAGCAAGCAAGCAAACAAACAAACCAATAACCCCTTCATAGATCATTTAATTATCATTCGGCAGCTTTAGCAAGTTGTTTCATGCCATAGCATTTCATGCAAGTTGTTTCATGCCATAGCATTTCATGCAAGTTGTTTCATGCGATAGCACTAAACAGCGATCAGGATATATGTTTTATATACAATATGAGTGGGATTTCAGGCATCTATGGTAATTTTTCTCTCTCTTCCAGGTTGTATTAAATCTGGTAAATGAACTACATGGACAAAATTGCCTCTCAAATTAACAGATCTAGATTTCTGCAAAATTCTGAATGTCTCACCAATTTTTGCTTCAAAAGCTGAGTATCTTGCACTATTCCAGGCCTTCCATAGCAGATAAGGATACGATCCATTCCATGCAGTAAGATAGCAGGAGGTAGAGTATATGGCTGTAGTAGGGCTGTTGAATTAAAAAAAATTCGATATAGTTCGGATTCGGCCGAATTCGGCCCGTTTAGATTCGGGATGTGCCGAAGTCTGAACTCCCCCACTTCGGATCCGTTCAATTCGGCGGGAATTCAAAGTTCAGAAAAAAAAAAATTTGGCCGAATAAAGCCATTAAAAACACAATGGCGCCTTTCCGTGGCTCTGGGGGGGGGGCATTTTTGGGGTTAGAGGTTCCAAACTTTCAGCAGAGCTTCAAAGGACGTTTATTGAAAGACTCCCCAAGTTTTGTAAAGATTGGGTCAGGGGGGCTGAGATATGTGCCCTGAAAGGGGTCCCCCCCACCCTTAATGTGCATCTCTCAGCAGAGCTTGCCGCCCACGCACAAAGCTCCCAGCCCCGACAACAATTTGCAAAGCAACTCAACCTTGTAAAACAACACCTTTGCAACAGGGAAAAACCAGAAGACACACAACTGAAACCTCCCCCCTCAAACCAGGGAGCGAGAGACTCGAGGGGGAACACACACCCCAGGCAGAACCGACGACAGCCCCCTTTGGCTTCCCCCCCACCCACAGAAAGTGCTCCCTCCCCACACACACACAGACTCTGCTTCCCCCCCACACACACACACACATACACAGGAGAAAAGTTATAGATTAAAGCCCCCAAAGGGGTCTTACTGTGGCTGTCTTCTGTTCCATCAGGAGGGGCTGGGGAGGACTTGTAATCCAAGATGATTCCAATTAGGCATGGGACGTTTTGCTCTGGAGAAGATGCACACAGGATCAGCTCGCTGATCCATTCATCCCAATAGGGAAAAGGGGAAAGGGGAAAGGGGAAAGGGGAAAGCCCATATCTCGGGACCCCCTGACCCAATGTTCACAAAACTTGGGTGGTCTCTTAAGAACACTGGTCTGAAACTCCGCTCAAAGTTTGGGATCTGCACCCCCAAAAATGCACCCCCTGCAGCCATGGAAAGAGAAAAGGGGGGGAGGCGATATTTCTGCCCCCACTGAACCCATCTTTACAAAACTTGGGTGGTATCTTAAGAATAACTGTCTGAAGCTATGCTAAATGTTTGGGGGCTATATCCCCAAAAAAGCGCCCCCTGCAGCCACATAGATGGAAAAAGGGGGGAGAGAAAAGGGGGAGAGCCCATATCTCGAGACCCCCTGACCCAATGTTTACAAAACTTGGGGGGTATCTTAAGAAGCTTCATCTGAAGCTCCACTAAAAGTTTGGGGTTTGTACCCCCCAAAATGCACCCCCTGCAGCCATGGAAAGAAAAAGGGGGGAGCCCATATCTCGGGACCCCCTGACCCAATGTTTACAAAACTTGGGGGGTATCTTAAGAAGCTTCATCTGAAGCTCCACTAAAGGTTTTGTGTCTGTACCCCCAAAAATACGCCCCCTGCAGCCACAGAAAGGAGCAAATGTGCACAAGCACCCCCCCACACACACACGAGGATTTCGCTCTCTCTCTCTCTCTCCCTGGCCGGGCCGCACATCAGCCGATTCCTCCAGTACTCAATCCTGACTGATTGGCCAGAAGAAGACCCAGCTTGCCCACCGATTGGCCGGGGGAGGAGAATGCTGCTTACTGACGGTTATGCTGCTTACTGATGGCCGAATTTGCTGAATTTATTCGCGAACTCCCGAACTCGCTGAATTCGGCCCCCCCCGGTTGCCCGCCAGTTTTGAGTTCGGTTCCTCCCGAACTAAAAACCACTGAATCAGGGGAAATTCGGCTGATTTTCAGTTCGGGCCGAGGCTGTAGTAAGGTTGCCAGGTCCAGGTTGGGAAATACCTGGATGTTTTGGGGATGGAGCATGAGAAGGGCAGGGTTTGGAGAGAGGGATTTCAATGCCATATTGTCCAGTTGCCAAAGCAGCCATTTTCTCCAGGTGAACTGATCTCTATCAGCTGGAGATCAGTTGCAATAGCAAAAGATCTCCAGCCACCACCTGGAGGTTGGCAATCCTAGGCTGCAGGTATCTTGAGCTCTTAGAGGAGGATATTGGTGAATCATCATTGCAGGTTGTCAGAGTAGGAAGGTTCTGGCCAGCTCTCTTTAAGCGCCTACAGTGAAAACAGCCAGATGGTTTTTAGATCCCATCAGCTCTATAATGGTAGTTCCTAAGTCCTGCCTGTAACCTTTCAAGCACATACTGAATTGTTTTCAGATGGCCTGTGCCCACCTACCTGCTTCCTGGCACATCTAACTGCCAATTTACATGTAGGGAATATGTTTCATTTTCATCTTAATTATGACAATTATGGAACACAGTTTTGTAATTATTGCAATTCATAATGAAAGAAATGCATGAGTCTAATACCAAGCATGATCCTTATCCCTTGCACGTATCTGTCTGTACCCAAATGAGTACCTTAAAAGGGTTAATAGGTTCAAAGGCCATCAGCTGACTGGATGCTTGGAGATTTGCTAAATAACTTCTCAATTCAGGATCCTAATGATATGATATGTAATCTATCTCTCTGTTTTTCCTACTGCAGCTTTTCTCTAAATCCCCAGTCTACTCTTTCATGCATGTTCATGTTGCACAAGAGTGTAGGCATGTGGAATATTTACATTTGCTGTTGATATTCTAGTATCCAGTGCTATTTCATGCTCTTGCTCTATAATGTTCTATTTGAGTGTATTTTATGCCTCACTCAATAAACCCTCTCTCTCTGCATCAATATATCCTGGAGCTTAGTATTCTGTTATTTACTTGTCTACGTGTTTCATCCATTTGTTTAAATAATTCTTCAGAATCTTTATGTGTGTCACCTCCTTCAAACTGGTATGTTTAAACCTAAATAAGCAGCTCCTTCTAGAACAGGAGCAAGAGATTGAAAAAAAAGGTTTATTTCCTACACTCAGGTTTCCCACATATGTGATTGTAGACCAAATGAGAAGATGACCACTTTCTCACAGACACACATTTCTTTTTAAGCACACATTTCTTTTTAACCTCTAAGGGTCCTGGGTTATGCACATGACCTCAATGGAATGGTACAACCTCAGCTTCCATTGCAAATAGAGTGATGGAGGAGGATGGGATTTGCGGATCAGCCAGGCCAGGATGTTCTGGTTCCCTCCATTTTTGGCACCGCAACTCCCATGATCATCCTGACGCTATTGGGAAATTTTAAGGCTCCTAACCTTATTTTCTGATGACCTCTGCTTGCCGCAGACAACCTTTGCTTCCATTGTACATAGCATCAGGGGGCTATTGGAGATAACCTGGGCCAGAATGTCCCCATTCCCTTTATTTTTGGCACTGCAGCTCCCATCATCATTCTGAACTTGGTCTATTTTCAAACATGTACCTTTCTTTTTGGGTGAGTTATGGCTTCCACGAAAAACGTTTGCTTCAATTGACATGGGGGGGGGAGGGTCTGTTGATATTCTGGACAATGAGTTTCATTTGGGGCATTGCTACTTCCACCATCATTCTGAAGCCAGTGACCCATTTTGAGGTTCCTAGCATTAGTTTTGGATGAGTTATGCCTCCCAAAGTAAACCATGCTGAGGGTTTCTGGGGACTTCAGGGTCCAGGATGTTCCATTTCAATTCATGTTTGGCACTGCAACTCCCATGATCATCCTGAAGCTGATTGCCAATGTCGAGACTCCTAGCTTCATTTTCTGATGAGTTAGGCATACCCCAGATGGACAGATCCTTTTATTTATATAGATTGCATACCTCAAAGCCATTTACAACTGAATATAAGTATACAAACATCAGACTATAAAAGCACTTATTGTCCGGAAAATCTATAGAAAGCCATTTAAAACATGAAGGGAGAAAGCCTAAGCAGGTCTACTCAGAAGTAAGTTCCATTTTATTCAATGAGGTTTACTCCCAGAAAAGTGTTTTTAGGATTACAGCCATAATCCACTAAAGGAATACCACCAGCAGTATAAAAATGTCAAACATCAAATGAAATAGTTCCCATATCTAGTTCAGCAGTAGAATACTCATGTTTCAGCAAGTAGTACTTAAAACGATAAAAAGTTAAAGGAAGAAACAGTTCATATACTCTGACTATATATATCTCCATCTACTCAAATACAGTAATTTCTTTTTTCTTTCTTTTAGGGAACAAACGAGGTACCCACAAGGACTTGCAGCAAAGAGGAAATTCCATGTTTCCCATTACTTGTTCCTTCCTGCCACTGGTGCTGCTTCTCCTTCCTTCTGTTTTCTGTTGTTGCCCCTCTCATCAGCATCCTTACCCCCACCTGCTCATGCCTCTCCCACTCAATACTGTCACTATTGTATCCACCTCCTTGTCATCCTGGCTGCCACATCACAAGCTGGGCATTTCCACATGCATTGTGGTGGCTATGGAAACCCAAAATGATGGTTGAGATCAGAATGGCCTTAATTTCTTTGTCATTTGCACAGTCCCAAAATAATGCTTTATTTAGGTTGTTCAGAAGACCCTTGGGGCTACCCAGGTTTTGCAGAATCCTCATAGATAGCTATGGATGGCTCAGTTACATGGATTTAGCTATTCACACAGGAGAGCAACATTTTAGAATCAGATACAGTGATTGCAAAACATCACATTTTCCCTAATCATAGAAAATCCATATATTATATATACATTTCCAGGAATTCATGTATGGGAAGGGAGAAATATCCATGGAAGTAAAATGGTTGTCATAGAGGTAGGCTTTCAGCACGGCCCATGCACATAACGAAACAGTGGACATGGCAATTGTTATATCAGAGCTTACTGAGCAGGAATATGACCAAGTGTTCTATTATTCCCATTCTTTCTGTGTTTATTTGTTTCTTGTAGGTGAAGAAGGAAAAGTACTTTCCCAAGTGCCTCTTTGACCTCCTTGTTCCTCAAAGTGTAAATAAGAGGGTTTATCAATGGTGGCAGGATGCTATAGAAGAGTGACAGGAATTTGTCCATCTCCAGAGAGTGACTTGACTTTGGCTTCAAATACACTGCCATTCCAGAGCCATACAAAAGCACCACCACCATCAGATGTGAGGAGCATGTCGAGAAGGCTTTGTGCCTCCCTTCTACAGATGGTATCTTCAGAATAGTAGAGGCAATGCATATATATGACATGAGGATCAAAGCAAAAGGGATCACGCCAAGTAGTGCAACCTCCACTTGGGCAACCAGTTCATTGATAGAGGTTTCTCCGCAGATAAGGTTGACCATCGCAGGGATGTCACAGAAAAAGTGGTTGATTTCATTGGAGTCACAAAAATCAGAGGTGAAAACCAAGAAAGTTTGGCCAAGTTGCACTGGAACACCAGCCAACCAGGAGGCTGCAACCAGCACATAACATACTCTACTGCTCATAATAAAAGGGTAATGCAGAGGTTGACAAATAGCCACATAGCGGTCATATGCCATGGCAACTAAAATATAACACTCAGCTGCCCCTGTGATGAGGAAGCTGCTCATTTGAAAGGCACAGCCAAGGAATGAAATATTTTTGTCCTCTGACAGGAGATTTTCAAGCATTTGGGGAATAGTAACTGAGGTGTAACCGATCTCCAGAAAGCTCAGATTCCTAAGAAAGAAATACATAGGGCTGTGGAGTGTCTGATCAGTCAGCGTGACAATGAATATTAGACTGTTCCCAGTCAGAGTCAGTAGATAGATGGTGAGGAAAACAGTAAAGAATAAGGCCTCTAGACCTGGCATGTTAGAGAATCCCAGCAACAGGAAGTTATTCACCATGCTCTGGTTTTTTCTCATGTTGGGTTAATCTGTTAGGAGGGAATACACAGAAAAGTCAACAGATCTTTATGCAAGCTCAAAATGAGGGAACCCAGAATTTCTAATAGGACAACCTTTATCCCCACCTAGAGATGGCAACCGTACCTACAAAAACAATTCTCAGCATCAGTATGCTTCAGTTTTATCATGGAGCAGGTGGTTCGGGTGTAAGGCTTTTGGCCTCCATTTGGGGCCTGGAGATCTCCTAGAATCACAACTGCTCTCTAAACTACAAAAATCAGTTCCCCTGGAGAAAATGGCTGCTTTGGAGGGTTGACTGTATGGCATTATGCACTGCTGAGATCATCATCATCATCACCATTATACATCTTAGGGTCCTCTAGCAGGAGGGTAGGAAGGCTGGGAAATACAGTGCCTGTCTCTGAGCATCTGTGGAACGAAAGTCTGACATTTTGTAGAATATCCATGCTGGTCCCTCATTTCTTTGAATTTCTTTGCTGATCAAAACAATTTATTTGAAACAGACTCCAAATTGTGTCTGTGTGTAGGGGGGAGATCTCACCCTTTAGACTCTTATTGAAGCCAGGCCCTTTAGACTCTTTAGACCCTTTAGACTCTTATTGAAGCCGATATACGATTTAGGAAAGCAGCTCTTCAGAAGGAGCACAGTGCTGAAGAAACATGTTCTTAAATCTTCATACATTTTTCCCCTGTCTAAAAAACTACCCCAAGTGGTGACAATCTACGAAGGACTGAAAGCTTACCTGATTATTTGACCAGTATCCACTGAATCTTGCAGCGTTGTTAGTTTGCTCAGGTCCCCCCCTCCCGTTGTTCCTTTTCTTTTGTCCTGTTTTTCCCTGGCATTGAAAAAAAACATGTCATTCGTGACCTCAGGAAGATTAGAGCACCTTCTAGTTCAGAGGTCCATTGTGGAGTGGTTACAGGAGCAGACTAGGATCTGGACTAAAATTCCCCCTCAGACATCAGGTTCTTTGGGCAAGTCACAATCAACTTAATATACCTCAAGCATTTTTGTGATGACCAATTGTGTGGGGGGTGGGGGTGTAGAGTAGTCAGGTATGCAGCCCTGAGCTCCTGGCCAGAATGGTGAGTTTAAAGTTAGACAGACAGACAGACAGTCAGATGAATAGTTATTTCTCCTCAAAAAAAGGTTTGAGGTATATTCAACATGAGGAAAGTGCCTTTGTGCTCACCTTTGTAAAGTTACTTATAGTTAGTGCATTTTATGGTTGATTTCAGTTTAGTGGGATAGAGATAGGGATGCACCATACAAACAACTGAACAGGGGCATGTTTTTGCCCCCCTTTGTTCCTTGCATTGTTTAAGAGAATCATCTTGGGGCTTATATAATACAACAGCCTCACTGTCACAGCAGTTCTCCAGTCAGAAAGCCTGATCCATCATTCTACAGCTCCCCAATGCAAGTAAGAAAGGGAGTGTGAAGAAAGTATCTGTGGTGATCTCAACCCACGTTGCTCTAATCAAGGAAGGCTTTGGAGGGATTGAAAGAGAACTTGCAGTAAGCAGAAGCACTGTGTGGACATTAGAGTACTCATGTCCCAAACAGACACTAGAGCAAGGCTTCTATGTGCATACAAGTATTGTTGTAATGACGGAATAGTTCATTTCTGACCTTGCACAATGGTGGTCTCTTCATAATCCTGTGGCTATATCTCCTCTAATTCTGTGCCTCAAAACACATTTTCTCAATGTTATAGTCTTAGAAAGCAGTCTTAGAAACTGGAACCCCAGTGACCATACAATGTTCAAAGTACTTCATGGCATTAATTGGATTGTAATCCAGGTATCTTAGAAAATGAATTATAACAGCCCAAAGATAATGTGTGAGAAACTGAAAAGAAACTCAGTGATGGACACCATTACAGATGTATCCTGAATTGACCCTAGAAAATGAATCCTCTTACCAACTTTCCCTTGCTTGATTTGCTTGTGAAGCTCTAGTGTTTTCTTCATCCAATTTAACTCCAGTAAATTTCAGGTCACAATAAGAAACAGTGTTTCAGTTGAATTGGTAGAACCACTGTTGTGTGCTCTCCTTTCGTACCCTCCAAATGACAATTCTGATGCTTTTGCATGTTTATTTGAAAGCTGACTCCTGATTCAGTGGATATTATTCCTCAAGGATGCACCATTTTCCAGAAACAACAATCTAACAACGTACATTTGCCCACTGGAAGTATGAAACCATTTCTACATCAGTCTCTAGTGATGTATCTGTTGCATCTTCAAAATGCCTTACCTGCCAACACTGCAATCCTAACGAGAGTTATTCCCATCCAAGCCTATTCATTACAATGGGCTTAGAATGGAGTAGCTCTGTTTAGGATTGCACTGTAAATTCGTCAGCAGAGGTGCATTAGCTCTGTGTGGCTGACATATTTAAGCAAAGGTTTAGAATAACAGAGCCAACTGAGATTCTCTCACCCTTCTTTTTTTTTTTAAAAGTTTTTTGTTCCACAGAGATATTTTTTATAAATTTTAAATGTGACTCCAGAAGTTTAGAGGAATGTCATAACCAGGGTAGCAGATGGTCAATAGTGTTATTTTAATTGTAAGGCTTGACTAGGCTAGGAGAGACCTGGATTCAAACCCCTACTCTGTAATAAGGCTTATTGCGTGATTTGGGGCCAGTCATTTTCAGCCTAGAGTTGAAGAATAAGGGGGATAAAAATCTTAAAAATAGTTGCCTTCAGTGGTTGGCAAGAAGGTTGTAACTCTGCATTAAAGTAGTACCAATAGAAGGGGAGTCTCGTCACCTAATGCAGGGAACTATTATGTTCAATGTAAAAATAATAATAACGTTAAGTCATTATATGTCTGAGAACCTGGGAAAGTAGCCCTTCTCTCAAGCTGAGGAATACAAGAGATTGGTGAGAGATTTTCAAACCTAAATAAGCAGTTCCTTTTAGCATAGGAGAAAGAGATCGAAAAAGAGAGGTTTATTTTCTACACTCAGGTTTCCCACATATGTGATTGTAGACCAAATGAGAAGATGGCCACTTTCTCACAGACACACATTTCTTTTTAACCACACATTTATTTTTAATCACTAAGGGTCCTGGGTTATTACCATGACATCAATGGAATGGTACAACCTCAGCTTCCATTGCAAATAGAGTGATGAAGGGGGGTGGGATTTGGGGATCAGCCAGGCCAGGATGTTCTGGTTCCCTCTATTTTTGGCACTGCAACTCCCATCATCATCCTGAAGCTATTGGGAAATTTTAAGGCTCCTAACCTTATTATCTGATGACCTCTATCTGCCAAGGACACCTTTGCTTCCATTGTACATACCATCAGAGAGATATTGGAGATTACCTGGGCCAGAATGTTCCCAGTCCCTTTATTTTTGGCACTGCAACTCCCATCATCCTCCTGAACTTGGGGGTCTATTTTCAAATGCATAGCTTTGGGGGTGATTTACTGATTCCACAGACAACTTTTGCATCAATTGATGTGGGGGATGGTCTGTTGATAATGTGGACAATGAGATTCATTTGGGGCATTGCTACTCCCACCATCTTTCTAAAGCCAGTGACTAATTTTGAGGTTCCTAGCATTATTTTCAGATGAGTTATGCCTCCCAAAGTAAACCATGCTGAGGGTTTCTGGGGACGTCAGGGTCCAGGATGTTCCATTTCACTACATGTTTGGCACTGCAACTCCCATGATCATCCTGAAGCTGGTTGCCAATGTTGAGACTCCTAGCTTCATTTTCTGATGCCCCAGATGGACAGATCCTTTTATTTATGTAGATTTCATTCCTCAAAGCTGTTTACAATAGAATATACAAATATCAGATTATAAAAGCACTCATTGCCTGGAAAATCAATGGAAAGCCATATAAAACGTGGAGGGAGCAAGCCTAAGTGAATGTACTCAGAAGTTCCATTTTATTCAATGAGGTTTACTCCCAGAAAAGTGTTTTTTAGGATTACAACCATAATCCACTAAAGGAATACAACCACCAGCATAAAACTGTCAACCATCAAATGAGATAGTTCCCATAAGTAGTTCAGCAGTAGAACAAACATGTTTCAGCAAAAAGTACTTAAAATAATAAAAGGTTAATGCAAGAAATAGTGTGTATACTCTGATATTATATATACATATATCCATCCACTCAAATACAGTATTTCTAATGGAACAAATGAGGGACCCACAAGGACTCGCAGCAGAGAGGAAATTCCATGTTTCACGTTACTCGTTCCTTCCTGCTACTGGTGCAGCTTCTCCTTCCTGCTGCTTGCTGTTGCTGCCCCTCTCATCAGCATCCTTACCCACACCTGCTGTTGCCTCTCCCTCTCACCACTTCCACTATTGCATCCTCCTTCTTGTCATCCTGGCTGCCCTATCACAAGGTGGGTGTTTCAACATGTATTATGGTGGCTGTGGGAATTCAGAACAATGGCTCAGATCAGAATAGGCATAATTTTTTGATCCATTTTTGCATTGAAAGATTTAGGTTGTTCAGAAGACCCTTGGGGCTCCCCAGGCCATAGATAGCTATGGATGGCCCAGTTGCATAGATTTAGCTATCCACACAAGCCAGCAACATTTTAGAATTAGATAGAATGACACTAAAACATCACATTACCCCTAATCATCATAAATCCATATATTATATACACATTTCCAAAAATTCATGTTTGGGAAGGGAGAAAGTAAAATGGTTGTCATAGAGCTAGGCACATAATAAAATAGTGGACATGGCAATTGTTATATCAGAGCTTACTGAGCAGGAATATGACCAAGTGTTCTATTATTCCCATTCTTTCTGTGTTTATTTGTTTCTTGTAGGTGAAGAAGGAGAAGTACTTTCCCAAGTGCCTCTTTGACCTCCTTGTTCCTCAGAGTGTAAATAAGAGGGTTTATCAATGGTGGCAGGATGGTATAGAAGAGAGATAGGAATTTGTCCATCTCCAGAGAGTGACTTGACTTTGGTTTCAAATACACTGCCATTCCAGAGCCATAGAAAACCACCACCACCATAAGATGTGAGGAGCATGTCGAGAAGGCTTTGTGCCTCCCTTCTACAGATGGTATCTTCAGAATAGTGCAGGCAATGCATACATATGACATGAGGATCAAAGCAAAAGGGATTACAGCAAGTAGTGCAACCTCCACTTGGGCAAGCAACTCATTTATAGAGGTATCTCCACAGATAAGGTTGACCATTGCAGGGATGTCACAGAAAAAGTGGTTGATTTCCTTGGAGTCACAAAAATCAGAGGTGAAAACCAGGACCGTTTGGCCAAGTTGCACTGGAACACCAGCCAACCAGGAGGCGGCAACAAGCTCATAACACACTTGACTGCTCATAATAAGAGGGTAATGGAGAGGTTGGCAAATAGCCACATAGCGGTCATATGCCATGGCAGCCAAAATGTAACACTCAGCTGCCCCTGTGACAAGGAAGATGCCCATTTGAAAGGCACAGCCAAGGAATGAAATGGTTTTGTTCTCTGACAGGAGATTTTCAAGCATTTGGGGGATAATAACTGAGGTGTAACCGATCTCCAGATAGCTCAGATTCCTAAGAAAGAAATACATGGGGCTGTGGAGTGTCTGATCAGTCAGCGTGACAATGATTATTAGACTGTTCCCAGTCAGAGTCAGTAGATAGATGGTGAGGAAAACAGTAAAGAATAAGGCCTCTAGACCTGGCATGTTAGAGAATCCCAGCAACAGGAAGTTATTCACCATGCTGTGGTTTTTCCTCATGTTGGGTTAATCTGTTAGGAGGGGAAACACAGAAAAGGGGCAACAGATCTTTATGCAAGCTCAAAATGAGGGATCCCAGAATTTCTAATAGGACAACCTTTATCCCCAGCCAGAGTTGGCAACCCTACCTACAAAACAATTCTCAGCATCAGTATTCTACAGATTTATCATGGAGCAGGTGGTTGGGGTGTAGGGTTTTTGGCTTCCAGATGGAGCCTGGAGATCTTCTAAACTTACAACTGCTCTCTAAACTACAATGCTCAGTTCCCCTGGAGAAAATGGCTGCTTTGGAGGGTTGACTGTATGGCATTATGCGCTACTGAGGTCATCATCATCATCACCATTATACATCTTAGGGTCCTCTAGCAGGAGGGTAGGAAGGCTGGGAAAGATAGTGCCTGTCTCTGAGCATCTGTGGAATGAAATTCTGACATTCTGTAGAATATCTGTGCCGGTCCCTCATCTCTTTGAATTTCTTTGCTGATCAAAACAATTCATTTGAAACAGACTCCAAATTGTGTCTGTGTGTAGGGGGGGAATCTCACCCTTTAGACTCTTATTGAAGCCAGGTCCTTGAAGCAGATATACGATTTAGGAAAGCAGCTCTTCAGAAGGAGCACAGTGCTCAAGAAACATGTTTTTAAATCTTCATACGTTTTTTTCCCAGTCCAAAAAGCTGCCCAAATGGTGATACTCTATGAAGGACTGAAAGCTTACCTGATGATTTGACCAGTATCCACTGAATCTTGCAGCGGTGTTAGTTTGCTTGGGTCCTTTTTTTCCTGTTTTCCTTTTTCTTTTTTTCCTGTTTTTCCCTGGCATTGAAAACAAACATGTGATTTATGACCTCAGGAAGATTAGAGTGCCTTCTAGTTCAGAGGTCCATTGTGGGTTGGTTAGAGGAGCAGACTAGGATCTCGACTAAAATTCCCCCTCAGCCATCAGGCTCTTTGTGCCAGTCACACTCAGCTTAACATACGTCATGGGTTTTTGTGATGACAGACAGACAGACAGACAGACAGACAGACAGATAGATAGATAGACGATAGATAGATAGATTTGAGGTATATTCAATTTTGTTCTGTAACATAAGGAAAGTGCCTCTGTTCTCACCTTTATAAAGTTACTTGTAGTTAGTGCACATTATAGATGATTTCAGATTAGTGTGATAGAGATTGGGATACACTGTATAAGCAACTGAACTGGAGCATTCCCCACCACCCCTTTGTTCTTTGCATTGTCTAAGAAAATCCTCTTGTGGCTTATATAATACAACAGCCTCACTGTAACAGTGGATTCTCCAGTCAGAAAGCCTGATCCATCATTCCACAGCTCCCCAATGCAAATAAGAAAGGGAGCACAAAGAAAGTATCTGTGGTGATCTCAACCCACATTGCTCTAATCAAGGAAGGCCTTGGAGGGATTGAAAGAGAACTTGCAGTAAGCAGAAGCACTTTGTGGACATTAGAGCACCCATGTCCCAAACAGACACGGGAGCAAGGCTTCTATGTACATACAAGTATTGTTGTAATGACTAAATAGTTTCTGACCATGCAAAATGGAAGCCCCTTCATAATCCTGTGGAGATATTTCCTCAGATTCTATGCCCCAAAGCACATCTCAACATTGTATGGGTCTTGTAAAAGTATTCTTAAAAACTGAAACCCCAGTTACCATAAAATGTTTAAAGTACTTCATGGCATCCATTGTATGTAATCCAGTTATCTTAGAAAATGAATTATAACATCCCGAAGCTAATGAGTGAGAAACTGGAAAGAAACTCAGCAATGGAAACCATTACCGAAATATTTCAAATCGATCCTAGAAAATGAATCCACTTACCAACTTTCCCTTGCTTGATTTGCTTGTGAAGCACTGGTGTTTTCTTCATCCAATTTAACTCCAGTAAATTTCTGCTCACAATAAGAAATTTCAGCTGAATTGTCAGAGCCACTGTTGCTGTCCTTTTGTACCCTCCAAATTACATTTCTGATGCTTTTGCACGTGTATTTGAAAGCTGACTCTTAATTCAGTGATTATTATTCCTTAAGGATATGCCATTTTCCCAAAACAACAATCTAACAAGGTACGTTTGCCCCCTGGAAGTATGAAACCATTTCTTCATCAGTCTCCTCTCCAGTGATGTATCTGTTGAGTCTTAAAAATAACAGACCCCTACCTGCCTAACAGTGCAATCCTTAGGAGAGTTACTCCAATGGGCTTAGGTAAAGGTAAAGGTCCCCTGTGCAAGCACCGGGTCATTCCTGACCCATGGGGTGACGTCACATCCCGACGTTTCCAAGGCAGACTTTGTTTGCGGGGTGGTTTTGCCAGTGCCTTCCCCAGTCATCTTCCCTTTACCCCCAGCAAGCTGGGTACTCATTTCACCGACCTCGGAAGGATGGAAGGCTGAGTCAACCTTGAGCCGGCTACCTGAAACCAACTTCCGTTGGGATCGACTGGAATAATTCTGCATAGGATTGCACTGAAAGTCCATCAGCATAGGTATATTAACTCTGTGTGACTTTCCTGACATATTTAAGCAAAGTATTTGAATAATAGAACCAACTGGGATTCTCTCACACCACTTTAAAAACAAACAAACAAACATTTATTCCATATGGAATCTGTTAAATGTGACTCCAGAAGTTTAGAGAAATTTCATAACCATGGTAGCAGATGGTCAATAGTGTTATTTTAAATGGAAATCCTGACTAGGCTTGAAGAGACCTGGGTTCAAATCCCTATTGTATAATAAAGCTTATTGTGTGATTTGGGGCCAGTCATTTTCAGCCTAATTAGAGTTGAAGAATAAGGAAGATAAAAATCTTGCCAATACTTGCTTTCAGAGGTTGGTAAGATGGTCATAACTAGGGCTATTGAAAAAAAAACCCAGCAAAAATTTGGATTTGAGGTTATTGGCCTCCCCCATCCCCCGGCAAAACCCAAATTTCCTATACAGGTAAAGGTAGGAATTCGGCTTTAAATTCGGGATTCCTGAAAAATTCGGCCATTTGAACCCATTAAACTCATTTCATGACTTTTTGTGGCTCCTGGGGGGCATTATTGCAGGAAGAAGTCCCATCATTTCAGGGTAGCATGAAGGGACTCTCCTTGCAAGAACCACCAAGTTTGGTAAAGATTGGGTCAGGGGGTCCAGAGTTATGGGGTCTGGAAGGGGTCGCCCCCATCCTCCTCCATTGAAATGCATTGGCAAAGTGGCTGTGTTCAGATACTTTAATGTGATCTTTGCAATGTAACTCAATGGAGAAGCTGGGCTTTAATTGGTGGGAAAGTTTGTCCCATGCCTTCGTAGAGATATAATGTATCTGGATACATTGTATCTCTATGGAGATGCGGGCGAACTTTCCCAGCTTCTCCATTGAGATACATTGCAAATATCATGCTAATGATTCTGAACACTGCCACTTGGCGCAAAAAGGGACATTCCTGGCCCAAAAGGGCTTTGGAAGCTGCCTAAAGGCAGCTCCGCCCCTGGGAATGCCCTCTACGGTGCTGGCATGAGCCTTGTGACAGAAATATGCTGCCTGTGAAGTTGCACTGGTGGCCCTGGCTCATGCTGCTGCACAGTTCTCCTACAGCAGCATAAGTGCCCCTGTGCTGCCATCCATGGGATAGCATAAGTGGCATTTGCACTGCCTTACAGGTCACACTGCCTCCTGACTGTTTTGCCCCCCCCCCTTTTGGATTGCACAGTTAGAGGATATTCTAAGCAACACTTTTATAATACAGTTTTGGCCCAACAGAGATTGCATTGTTTTATTTATGCCTGCCTATCCACTATAAATTACTAGGGGCATGCAAAAAAAAAATCAAAATCAGAAAAAGTCAGATTAAGCTATATTGAGCCCCTCTTATCGAGAATGGGTCCTGACAGGGCAGGAGAAAGGATTGAGATGCTCCTACATGGGGATAATCCTTCAATCACTCTTCAGGTTGTGAAATTTTGCATGGCGGCAATGAAAATTCGACGCCATAAAACAGCCTCTTAGCGCAATTGACAGATGTGTCCCAGCTGTAATTTTCTTTTTAAGTGTTATAAGACTCGGACTGTAATTCTTTGTTTGTAAGAATTTATTAGCCCATATTTTCTGTTTTATCTTGTTTTATCTGGCTAAGGACCATAAATAAATTGTCTGTCTGTCTGTCTGTCTGTCTGTCTGTCTGTCTGTCTGTCCGACCGTCTGTCTGTCTGTCTGTCTGTCTATCTGTCTGTCTGTCTGTCTATCTATCAGCTAAAAAAATCCAGGTTTCCTGAAAATTCCTAATTCCCATACTGGTATAGGCTTTTTTTCCAGTTTTTCTTCTTCTTTTATTTGTTGTTTTTATTGTTTTGCTATGGCTTTGAGCTAATGCAATAAATGATCAAAGGACTACTAAGGATAAGGCTCCTGTTCATTTTGGATGAAAAAAAAGTATATAAAACACAGATACCCCCTTTAATTGTGATTGTTAGTGAGATGAAAGGGAAAAAAGTTAGCTGTAGACAGGTGTTCCATAAAGTGTTCTATAACAGGTGTTTAATAAAGGAGGCTCTAAGGATCATGTCTCTGAAGAGCTTTCAGAGGTTGTCTAGTGAAATTTCTTGAGCTACAACAGGTCAGTTAATTTCTGTGATTTTTTTAAGAATATAAAAGGTGGGTCAGAGAATTATTTACAAGATCCAATCTAGTGGAAAGCTGAAGATAGTTATGTCCTTGTTACAATTTGATCTTCTGCTTTTGCACTCTGAATTTATTTCAGAGACACCTCCAGAAAGAAAAGGAAAAAATGTTTGTAAGTTCTTCGAATTTAAAGTGTCATAAGTTGTTGATATTTGTACAATGTGTTCCTAATTTTTCCTTTACTGTACAGTATTGTATTGGTGTCACTTCCCACACTCAGGCAAACATGATTGTGGGGGCTACATTCAAAAATACCAAGCGAACTTCAGTGGTTCAGATCTTGAATCCTCGGCACATTGTGAGTATCAACTTTTCTTTCGTTAATATGGGGCATTTCATTCATTAGGTTCACTTAAATGTAATGGTTTGTCTGATAGATCTTTTTCTTTATTTGTACTTTAAAATTCTGTTTAAGCCTGGTTATGTAGCAAAATTGGCGAGGCTTACACAAACCACACACATGAGAGAAAGCCAAACATTTTCTATACAATGCTGAGTGCTTTTGGATGCAAGGGCATAATTCAAGCAAACAAGCTTGATTTACATTTATTCTGAACATTCTTTTATATTTAATCATTTTGGGGTTGCATTGCTAGGTTTTATTTGTCAGGTTAGTAGACTTTATTTAATTTTTTTTTTTAAAAAACCACTTATTGGGTTGGTTCCAGCTATTTTTACTTCTGGTGAAAAATAAAGAAGAGATCCTGTAGTAAAGAAAGGAACTGGACACCACTGAATGAAAAAGCTGGCTGGATCCAGCCCATTTTTGGGGGGAAATCAAAATATCAAATGATGGAGCAAAAGGATTTACCTTATTTTCAAGCACATAAATGTGAAGGCCTGGTCCAGACAATGATAAGTGCTCTTACTGGGTTGAATTTCCATTCCAGTAATACTGGAGCCTTCCACCAATACAAGAAGCCATCAATAGTGGGAGGTTTTTGTTTCAGAGAAATCCTCTACCCTTAATGGAATGGAAACTCTGTATTTGATTCCAGTTTGATATTTCAGCATACAATCAAATATTTTTCACAGAAATTCAATGAACGTTTAAAACTATGCTAACAGTTGTATCCAGTCAGCATTTTCTGCTGCTGAAAAAGTGAGGAGGGAGTCCCCTTTAGCTGAAGATCATGGGACATGTAAGGGCAAATGTCATGCATAAAGAAATGTAATTGGTCAAGACTGACCAATCAAGACTGACCAAACCCTACTTTTGGTTTGGTTGTGACCAGAATGATGAATAATCAGTGAAATCCTACTAGCTATTGTACATGTAAAAGAGAGAGCTTGACCACCAAAAAGGCTAAGCTAAGGATCATAAGACCAATCTGGAGGGGGAACTCTGAGCAAAAGCAGTGCTGCAGTGGGGAGGGAATCAAGCAAAACTGAGCAGAAAATGTGGAAGGATCCAATAAAATGGTTTTCAAACCATGCTTGATACACCAGTTTTTATTTATTTTATTGTAAGGTTGCTTGGAACAATCCTGGATTCCAATGAGATCCAAGTGTTGCATAAAGTATAAGCACAGACTCCAAAGGAAAGTAATGTGAGATAATATGGGGTGGCATGAAAATTCTGTCTGTGGTGTTTGATCTGAAATGGGTTATTCATACATGCCAATCATTGGCTGGTCTTACTTGAGGACCATAAATGTGTGAATGTTCCTAGTGACAGTGGCCATCCCAGTGAACAGTTCCAGAACAGATTTTTTTCCCCAGTGTGGGCTGTCTGACAAATGGTAGTCCATTACTTGATTTCTCTACTCAGGCTAAGTGTGTAAACTGACTTCACTACAAGTCAGTGCATAAACAGATTAGCATCTGATGCCTGATGTTTAAGGCAAGTCATCTTTTGGTGCTGCAGTTATCAAGTGGTAGCCATGGTTGTGCGTACCAGCCTTAAAGTGTTGAGATAATTTCTTGGATGTCTTGGAGTAGTAATTCTCATGTGCTGTATGTACTGTTATACCTAGTGTTTCCAGGTCCCTCTTTGCCACCAGAAGGAGGTTTTGTGGGTGGAGACTGAGGAGGGTGGGGTTTGGGGAGGGGAGGGACTTCAATGCCATAGAGTCCAATGGCCAAAGAGGCCATTTTCTCTAGGTGAACTGATCTTCATCGGCAGAGGATCAGTTGTAATATCAGGAGATCTCCAGCCATTACCAGCTATTACCTGGAGGTTGGTAACCCTTGTTATAAATCTAACAACTGCAGAGTGGTGTAGACATGTGAGGTAGTTATCTTGTTTGTTACTTGGAAGAAGTGTTGCACACAACAAAAAATGATATTTTAAACCTACAACAACCTAGTCCAATAGGTTAGGCTGGCTCGCCCAGGGCTGCCTAGTCAAAGAAAGTCACTCAGCTCTGATGTTTGCTAGATGGCCTTGGACTAGTCACCAACTCTTGGCCTAATAACCTGCACACAGTTTATTGTCAGGACACACTGGCCGAGGGAAGAGCCATTATTTGTTTTATTTATTTGGAAAATGTATATTAAGTAAGTACACTTCTATATCATATCATCTTCCAGTATGCACAATATTGGTTTGCTTTGCCAACACCTCCAAATCCTTTCAAATGATTTGATTTTCTCTTGTTCCTTCAGGTCTTTGTGCCAGAAATGGAACTAGGAAACCAGACGAGAATCCAAGAGTTTATCCTCCTGGGATTCCCCACCAACATGGAACTTCAGATATTGCTGTTTGTCCTATTCCTTTTGATCTACATCCTGACGCTCCTGGAAAATATTGTAATCATCATCCTCATTAGGACAAACAGCAAGCTCCACAAACCGATGTACTATTTCCTTAGTCACCTGTCTTTCCTGGAAACTTGGTACATCTCTGTAACTGTCCCAAAACTTCTAGTTAACTTCTTATCAGAGAACAAAAGTATCTCCTTCAATGGCTGTATGGCTCAGCTGTACTTCTTCATAGCTGTGGTCAGTACCGAGTGCGCCCTCTTGGCTGTCATGGCCTATGACCGCTATGTTGCTATTTGCTGCCCATTGCGCTACCCGGTCATTATGACGGCTCGTCTGTGCTTCCAGCTGGCTGTAGGATCTTGGCTGGCTGGCTTCCTCATCTCTATGTTCAAAGTGTCTTTCCTTTCCCGTTTGACCTTCTGTGGACCCAACGTCATCAACCACTTCTTCTGTGACATTTCACCCTTGCTTAATCTTGCTTGCTCAGACCGGACAATAGCTGAGATGGTGGATTTTGTATTTGCTCTTATCATCTTTGTAATTACACTGTCAGTAACAATTGTCTCCTACATGTGCATAATGAAGACCATTTTATGTATCCCCACTGCCCAGGGAAAGAGAAAAGCTTTCTCCACCTGTGCCTCACACTTGTCTGTGGTTGTCATTTATTACTCAGCTACCCTCTTCATGTATGCCCGACCAAGGAGAATCCATTCGTTTAATCTGAATAAGTTTGTGTCGGTTGTGTACGCGATTGTTACTCCTTTGCTGAATCCCTTCATTTACTGTCTACGGAATCAGGAGGTAAAGGAAGCCCTGAAAAAGATTTTTTGTTCCAGCTTGAGTGCTAACTCTATGATGAGTGACCACTAAATCCGTACAAGCTGGATTTATGAGGAGCTCACAATGAATTATGCTGAGATGCGGGGGGATGATCATGGACTTACTCCACACACACCCATACTATATACCTAAATTTCTTTCCCCTTTTTGGCTCAGCTCTCAGCAGCTTGACCAGGCCAATTTAACCTTCATTCACCCCCTTTAACTGACTCTCAACATGCCATGACGCTTACTGCATGCTTAGCATCAGGAAGCCCTGTCCTCTTTTGGTTCATTTGCAAAATACTCAGGGTAGGCAGAAAAATGCAATTTTGAAAATGAACCCAAAGAAGGCAGGACATCCTAATGGTCTCGTGGCTGTCATGATCCACCCAATTTACTACTAGATGGAGGGATGATAACAATGACAAAGGTAAAAGATTGGATACAACCAGCTGTTGGATGAAGAGGAAGTGCCCTCTTTGATTGTACCAGAGGGCTATGCTGCTGATCATGAGACTGGCATATGCAAAAATCCTGTGGGAGGGGGGCTGCAGTAAGGAGAAGAATGGGACAAGATTGACTGGAAAAACGGCTGGATCCAACCCATAGTCCTCGGATTTAATTGTTCACTCATAAGGCTGTTTTCACACAAGCTGAGTAATGCACTCTCAAAGAGTTATGTTAGTTGCTTGCTACTGGATTTTCCCATTTCATACAGGAAAATCCAGTTGCAAATGATTCCTTGAGTGCATTGAGAACACATTGTCCAACATGAGTGAAAAGACTTAGAAACAACCTACAAAGTAGAATTAAACATCTGGCCAAACAATTTGGGGTTAAATGTTATATTCCTTTTTTTTTCCCTCTCGTGGACAACTACTCATACTAAAGCAAGATTCTTTGAAATGCTGCTGTCCATCATAACCACCTTCTCTTTCGTGAGTTTACATGTCTACTCTGCTCAGGTGGCACACACGCTGGTGCCTGGGGGCTACGGAGCTGTGGACTGTACCCAAAACGAACCAAAAACATTGCTGAGATCTACTTCTTGCCAGGGGATTAAGCATCTGATAGAAAAAAGTGGGCAGAGCAATCCTTAAAGTGGGGAGCAAAATGCCTCTGGAGTCAGCGTGACCCCTGTGGTGGCACAGATGCTACTTACACCATCTAAAATTGCACCTATGTTGCAACGGGGTCACTTATAATGGCGGGAGGGAGAAGCATGGTAGTATCTTGTCTGGCTGCTATCGCTGCCACCACAGGAGCATAGCTCCAGCATAATCAACAAACCTCTAATGGTCATGTCTCTGATGAGATTTCAGAGGTTGTCTAGTTAAATGTGCTGAGCTACAACTGAGACAGGTCAATTCCAGGTTGGAAGAATGTGATACAGATGCACTGGAATGATCAGAGTTAATTTTTGTGATTTTTAAAAAGAAAATAAAGGATGGGTCAGAGAACTGTTTACAAGATTTAATCTAGTGGAAAGCCAAAGATATTCATGTCCTTGTAATAATTTGATCTTCTGTCTTTGCACTTTCTGATTTTATTTCAGAGACATATCCAAGAAGAAAAAAAGCAATTGGTTCCTATGTCCTTAGATTTTAAAGTCATAAGTTGTTGGCATTGTTTGTACATTGAGTTCCTGGTGTCTCCCTTTCTGTTCAGCACTGTATTGTTGTCACTTTCCATGCTCAAGCAAACATGATTGTGGAGGCTTCATTCAAAAATACCGTGGAAATTTCAGTAGTTGACATCTCGAAACCCTGGCACGCTGTGAGTATCAACTTTCCTTTCATTAATATGGGGCATTTCATTCATTAGGTTCACTTAAATGTAATGGTTTGTGTGATAGATCTTTTTCTTTATTTGTACTTTAAAATTCTTTTTAAACTTGGTTATGTAGCAAAATTGGTGAGGTTTAGATAAACCACACACATGAGAGAAAGGCAAATAATTCTATACAGTGCTGAGTGCTTTTGGATACAAAGACATAATTCAATCAAGCAAGCTGTTGTAAAGATACTTGGACCAATCCTGGATTCCAATGAGATCCTGTAACAATACCCTTCTATACCCCCTGTAATATGGACATCCTTGGACTCTCATGTCTGTACATTGGGACTGTTGCTGAATGGCAGGGGAGGCATGGAGAGAGACAGCACCACACTCCAAGACACAGGAGCATCCCAGGCACCTCACCGGACTTCGCTGTACGGAGCCAGCAGGGACCTGCGAATGGCACACAGCACCTGGACCCGGAGAAGGGAAGGGGACCTGCACTCCATCTTGGATCTGAATGCAGAGCAGAACAAAGAACTCCAAAATCTGCTCCTGAGCCTCTCTGCCAGAGACTCGCCCCTGGAACAGCTGCCTTCCTGGACACCTTTTGCATAACCAAAGAAACGGCCAGCATATCAAGATCTGCCTGACGACTTCAGACTCAGAACAATAGCGTTTTCCCCTTCCACACCTTACATTCCTTCTCTGGGCAAGCTAATCCCATCTTCTCCTTCCCCTCTCTGCCCCCAGTTCCTGCCGGCTGTCAATAACACAATCACCGAGTGATTGACAGTCATCAATAATCCCCTCATATTCTGATCATCCTGGCTCCCACCTTTTCACCACTCAATCTTTCTCCAATTTTGAAGCAATCTTACCTTTGTGCCCCACTGCTCACATGCCCTGTAAGTCAGTCTGCCCCAGTCTGCCTATAAAACAGAGAGACCTGGCACATGTCAGTGGCTTCTCATTTTGGATCCAGAACACAAGATGTGAGTCCTACACCTGGCATGTAGTCATTTTCCCCCTTCCCTCATGCAGTTGCTATTCTGGAACCTCGCTCTGCAGGAAAGGTGACTATGAACTGCTTGGGAATCTCAGAATCTCTACTTTCTTAGCTCTCTCTGTGTTGTTTGTTTGTGTGTGTGTGTTGTTACCCTGTTTGATTACTTTTAATAAAACCCTTAAAATTCATAAAGGTCTCCTCGTTATTGGGTTGCTCTCCATTTTGGCTTGCTCACCTAGGGGCAGAATTGGTTTAGAAAGATCCCCACGCCAGCCTCTTGCAAAGCTCTATTTAGTCTCCAGCTAATTTCCCCAAATAAAAGGAGACCCCCTCTGTGCTTGGCATAACAATCCAACTGTTGCATAAAGTATAAGCAGAGACCAAAAAAGGGGGCAAACACAAGAATTGCTTATAGCCCAAAGGATGAGCTGTTTATGCAGCTTGACTTGTTTTCTTGAGATAGTTTGAAATATTGACTTTTAATAAATCATTGAAATAAGTTTCATTAGTGATCAGTAGGTTGGATCCAGACAGCTTTTTCACTCAGCCTTGCCCTATACTCTACTTACTATACCTCCCGCCCCACATGGTTTATGTTTAGTAGCCCTAAGCAAAGCCTTTGGGATGATGAAAGGGGATTCCTCTTTCCTTTTTCACCAGCAGAACAGGTGGCTGGATCCAACCCACAATCTGTGACAGTAGTGTATATTCATATGCAATACAGCTGTGTGAACCCTTGAATGCATTATAGCACATAACTCATACATACATTTGTCATGCCCCACAAAAGTGTGGAGTTGTATTTATGTATATATCATGTCATTACTCAGCCCTGACTCCACAGGGAAGTGAGATAATATGTGGCGAGATAATATGTGGTGGCAAGGAAATTCTGTCTGTGGTGTTTGATCTGAAATGGGTTCTTCATACCTGCAAATCATTGGCTGGTCCTGCTTGAGGACCATAAATGTGTGAATATTCCCAGTGGCAGTGGCCATCCCAGTGAGCAGTACCAAAATATACTTTTTCCTTGATGTGGGCTGCCTTATATATGCTAATCCATTACTTTATTTCTCTAAATCTAGATGGGTAGCAATGTTTGTCTGTAGCAAAATTTATGGGCAGGGTATGAGCTGAAGAAGTGAGCTGTGACTCATGAAAGCTCCATAACCTGCCAGAAATTTTGTTAGTCTTTAAGGGGCTATTGGATTCTTGCTCTTTTCTCCCTGGATCTAACAACTGCAGAGTGATACCAACATGTGATGTTAGGGTTGCCAGGTCCCTCTTGGCCACAGGCAGGAGATTTGTGGGGTGGAGCCCAAGGAGGGTGGGGTTTGGGTAGGGTTGCCAGGTCCCTCTTTGCCACCAGTGGGAGGTTTTGGAGGTGGAGCCTGAGGTGCGAAGGGTTTGGGGAGGGGAGGGAATTCAATGCCATAGAGTCCAATTGTCAAAGCGGCATATTTTCCAGGTGAACTGACCTCTATCAGCTGGAGATCAGTTGTAATAGCAGGAGATCTCCAGCTACTACATGGAGGTTGGCAACCCTATGTGATGTAGAGCTCTTATTTGTTACTTGGAAGAAGTGTTGCTTTCAACACAGGATGGTATTTTAATCCTACAACAACCCTGTAAAATAGGTTTGACTGACTTGTCCAGGGCCACCCAGTCAGAGAAAGTCAGACTTGGGCTGAAGGGATCTTTACTGATAAGTAAGTATACCTTTACTCCATGTCATATCATCTCTCAGCATAGACAATATTGCTTTGCTTTGCAAACACCCCCAAATCCTTTCAAATGATTTGATTTTCTCTTGTTCCTTCAGGTCTTTGTGCCAGACATGGAACTAGGAAACCAGACTAGAATCCAGGAGTTTATCCTCCTGGGATTCCCCACCATCATGGAACTTCAGATACTGCTGTTTGTCCTATTCCTTGTGATCTACACCCTGACACTCATGGAGAATATTGTAATCATCACCCTCATCAGGACAAACAGCAATCTCCACAAACCAATGTACTATTTCCTTAGTCACCTGTCTTTCCTGGAAACCTGGTACATCTCTGTAACTGTCCCAAAACTTCTAGTTAACCTCCTGTCAGATAACAAAAGTATCTCCTTCGAAGGCTGTATGGCCCAGCTGTACTTCTTCATAGCTCTGGTCTGTACTGAGTGTGTCCTCCTGGCTGTCATGGCCTATGACCGCTATGTTGCTATTTGTGACCCGTTGCGCTACCCAGTCATTATGACTGCTCGGCTGTGCTTCCAGCTGGCTGTAGGATCTTGGCTGGCTGGCTTCCTCATCTCTATGTTCAAAGTGTCTTTCCTTTCCCGTTTGACCTTCTGTGGACCCAACGTCATCAACCACTTCTTCTGTGACATTTCACCCTTGCTTAATCTTGCTTGCTCAGACCGGACAATAGCTGAGATGGTGGATTTTGTATTTGCTCTTATCATCTTTGTAATTACACTGTCAGTAACAATTGTCTCCTACATGTGCATAATGAAGACCATTTTATGTATCCCCACTGCCCAGGGAAAGAGAAAAGCTTTCTCCACCTGTGCCTCACACTTGTCTGTGGTTGTCATTTATTACTCAGCTACCCTCTTCATGTATGCCTGACCAAGGAGAATCCATTCGTTTAATCTGAATAAGTTTGTGTCGGTTGTGTACGCGATTGTTACTCCTTTGCTGAATCCCTTCATTTACTGTCTACGGAATCAGGAGGTAAAGGAAGCCCTGAAAAAGATTTTTTGTTCCAGCTTGAGTGCTAACTCTATGATGAGTGACCACTAAATCCGTACAAGCTGGATTTATGAGGAGCTCACAATGAATTATGCTGAGATGCGGGGGGATGATCATGGACTTACTCCACACACACCCATACTATATACCTAAATTTCTTTCCCCTTTTTGGCTCAGCTCTCAGCAGCTTGACCAGGCCAATTTAACCTTCATTCACCCCCTTTAACTGACTCTCAACATGCCATGACGCTTACTGCATGCTTAGCATCAGGAAGCCCTGTCCTCTTTTGGTTCATTTGCAAAATACTCAGGGTAGGCAGAAAAATGCAATTTTGAAAATGAACCCAAAGAAGGCAGGACATCCTAATGGTCTCGTGGCTGTCATGATCCACCCAATTTACTACTAGATGGAGGGATGATAACAATGACAAAGGTAAAAGATTGGATACAACCAGCTGTTGGATGAAGAGGAAGTGCCCTCTTTGATTGTACCAGAGGGCTATGCTGCTGATCATGAGACTGGCATATGCAAAAATCCTGTGGGAGGGGGGCTGCAGTAAGGAGAAGAATGGGACAAGATTGACTGGAAAAACGGCTGGATCCAACCCATAGTCCTCGGATTTAATTGTTCACTCATAAGGCTGTTTTCACACAAGCTGAGTAATGCACTCTCAAAGAGTTATGTTAGTTGCTTGCTACTGGATTTTCCCATTTCATACAGGAAAATCCAGTTGCAAATGATTCCTTGAGTGCATTGAGAACACATTGTCCAACATGAGTGAAAAGACTTAGAAACAACCTACAAAGTAGAATTAAACATCTGGCCAAACAATTTGGGGTTAAATGTTATATTCCTTTTTTTTCCCCTCTCGTGGACAACTACTCATACTAAAGCAAGATTCTTTGAAATGCTGCTGTCCATCATAACCACCTTCTCTTTCGTGAGTTTACATGTCTACTCTGCTCAGGTGGCACACACGCTGGTGCCTGGGGGCTACGGAGCTGTGCCCTCCTCCACCGCCAGTGCAGCCACACTGGGAGGGAAACCTGGAAGAGGCAGCAGGTGCCAGTATTGTGGAGGCATTCCCAGGGCATTCCCAGGGGCAGAGCTGAAATCAGTCAGCTTCCAAACCCCTTTAACCCTGGGAACGCCCCCTCAAACTGTGGCGTGGCTGTGCCACCTTTTTTAGTGATATCTAAGTTAAGCACTTTTTTGCTGTTATATAATTTAAGAAGATATTTGGGTATGATAATTAGTTAGCCAAGAAAGTGAGCCCTTATCAGATGGGAGAGCTAGCTGTTGCTGGAAGATGGTTTTGAAGACCTATAAATATGGAAACTAAATTGATCTGTGTTGAACTCCTTATCTGTAACCTGTTTATTTGGGGTGGGGGTAAAATAAATAATAATGGGTATAAGTAATCACTCTCATTAAATATCTATAAATAAAATGTAAATAATTATGTTTTAATAAAAAGATAAAATGGAAGCAAACATTCTGTAATATTGCTTGTGGACTGTACCCAAAACGAACCAAAAACATTGCTGAGATCTACTTCTTGCCAGGGGATTAAGCATCTGATAGAAAAAAGTGGGCAGAGCAATCCTTAAAGTGGGGAGCAAAATGCCTCTGGAGTCAGCGTGACCCCTGTGGTGGCACAGATGCTACTTACACCATCTAAAATTGCACCTATGTTGCAACGGGGTCACTTATAATGGCGGGAGGGAGAAGCATGGTAGTATCTTGTCTGGCTGCTACCGCTGCCACCACAGGAGCATAGCTCCAGCATAATCAACAAACCTCTAATGGTCATGTCTCTGATGAGATTTCAGAGGTTGTCTAGTTAAATGTGCTGAGCTACAACTGAGACAGGTCAATTCCAGGTTGGAAGAATGTGATACAGATGTACTGGAATGATCAGAGTTAATTTTTGTGATTTTTAAAAAGAAAATAAAGGATGGGTCAGAGAACTGTTTACAAGATTTAATCTAGTGGAAAGCCAAAGATATTCATGTCCTTGTAATAATTTGATCTTCTGTCTTTGCACTTTCTGATTTTATTTCAGAGACATATCCAAGAAGAAAAAAAGCAATTGGTTCCTATGTCCTTAGATTTTAAAGTCATAAGTTGTTGGCATTGTTTGTACATTGAGTTCCTGGTGTCTCCCTTTCTGTTCAGCACTGTATTGTTGTCACTTTCCATGCTCAAGCAAACATGATTGTGGAGGCTTCATTCAAAAATACCGTGGAAATTTCAGTAGTTGACATCTCGAAACCCTGGCACGCTGTGAGTATCAACTTTCCTTTCATTAATATGGGGCATTTCATTCATTAGGTTCACTTAAATGTAATGGTTTGTGTGATAGATCTTTTTCTTTATTTGTACTTTAAAATTCTTTTTAAACTTGGTTATGTAGCAAAATTGGTGAGGTTTAGATAAACCACACACATGAGAGAAAGGCAAATAATTCTATACAGTGCTGAGTGCTTTTGGATACAAAGACATAATTCAATCAAGCAAGCTGTTGTAAAGATACTTGGACCAATCCTGGATTCCAATGAGATCCTGTAACAATACCCTTCTATACCCCCTGTAATATGGACATCCTTGGACTCTCATGTCTGTACATTGGGACTGTTGCTGAATGGCAGGGGAGGCATGGAGAGAGACAGCACCACACTCCAAGACACAGGAGCATCCCAGGCACCTCACCGGACTTCGCTGTACGGAGCCAGCAGGGACCTGCGAATGGCACACAGCACCTGGACCCGGAGAAGGGAAGGGGACCTGCACTCCATCTTGGATCTGAATGCAGAGCAGAACAAAGAACTCCAAAATCTGCTCCTGAGCCTCTCTGCCAGAGACTCGCCCCTGGAACAGCTGCCTTCCTGGACACCTTTTGCATAACCAAAGAAACGGCCAGCATATCAAGATCTGCCTGACGACTTCAGACTCAGAACAATAGCGTTTTCCCCTTCCACACCTTACATTCCTTCTCTGGGCAAGCTAATCCCATCTTCTCCTTCCCCTCTCTGCCCCCAGTTCCTGCCGGCTGTCAATAACACAATCACCGAGTGATTGACAGTCATCAATAATCCCCTCATATTCTGATCATCCTGGCTCCCACCTTTTCACCACTCAATCTTTCTCCAATTTTGAAGCAATCTTACCTTTGTGCCCCACTGCTCACATGCCCTGTAAGTCAGTCTGCCCCAGTCTGCCTATAAAACAGAGAGACCTGGCACATGTCAGTGGCTTCTCATTTTGGATCCAGAACACAAGATGTGAGTCCTACACCTGGCATGTAGTCATTTTCCCCCTTCCCTCATGCAGTTGCTATTCTGGAACCTCGCTCTGCAGGAAAGGTGACTATGAACTGCTTGGGAATCTCAGAATCTCTACTTTCTTAGCTCTCTCTGTGTTGTTTGTTTGTGTGTGTGTGTTGTTACCCTGTTTGATTACTTTTAATAAAACCCTTAAAATTCATAAAGGTCTCCTCGTTATTGGGTTGCTCTCCATTTTGGCTTGCTCACCTAGGGGCAGAATTGGTTTAGAAAGATCCCCACGCCAGCCTCTTGCAAAGCTCTATTTAGTCTCCAGCTAATTTCCCCAAATAAAAGGAGACCCCCTCTGTGCTTGGCATAACAATCCAACTGTTGCATAAAGTATAAGCAGAGACCAAAAAAGGGGGCAAACACAAGAATTGCTTATAGCCCAAAGGATGAGCTGTTTATGCAGCTTGACTTGTTTTCTTGAGATAGTTTGAAATATTGACTTTTAATAAATCATTGAAATAAGTTTCATTAGTGATCAGTAGGTTGGATCCAGACAGCTTTTTCACTCAGCCTTGCCCTATACTCTACTTACTATACCTCCCGCCCCACATGGTTTATGTTTAGTAGCCCTAAGCAAAGCCTTTGGGATGATGAAAGGGGATTCCTCTTTCCTTTTTCACCAGCAGAACAGGTGGCTGGATCCAACCCACAATCTGTGACAGTAGTGTATATTCATATGCAATACAGCTGTGTGAACCCTTGAATGCATTATAGCACATAACTCATACATACATTTCTCATGCCCCACAAAAGTGTGGAGTTGTATTTATGTATATATCATGTCATTACTCAGCCCTGACTCCACAGGGAAGTGAGATAATATGTGGCGAGATAATATGTGGTGGCAAGGAAATTCTGTCTGTGGTGTTTGATCTGAAATGGGTTCTTCATACCTGCAAATCATTGGCTGGTCCTGCTTGAGGACCATAAATGTGTGAACATTCCCAGTGGCAGTGGCCATCCCAGTGAGCAGTACCAAAATATACTTTTTCCCTGATGTGGGCTGCCTTATATATGCTAATCCATTACTTTATTTCTCTAAATCTAGATGGGTAGCAATGTTTGTCTGTAGCAAAATTTATGGGAAGGGTATGAGCTGAAGAAGTGAGCTGTGACTCATGAAAGCTCCATAACCTGCCAGAAATTTTGTTAGTCGTTAAGGGGCTTCTTGCTCTTTTCTCCCTGGATCTAACAACTGCAGAGTGATACCAACATGTGATGTTAGGGTTGCCAGGTCCCTCTTGGCCACAGGCGGGAGATTTGTGGGGTGGAGCCCAAGGAGGGTGGGGTTTGGGTAGGGTTGCCAGGTCCCTCTTTGCCACCAGTGGGAGGTTTTGGAGGTGGAGCCTGAGGTGCGAAGGGTTTGGGGAGGGGAGGGAATTCAATGCCATAGAGTCCAATTGTCAAAGCGGCATATTTTCCAGGTGAACTGACCTCTATCAGCTGGAGATCAGTTGTAATAGCAGGAGATCTCCAGCTACTACATGGAGGTTGGCAACCCTATGTGATGTAGAGCTCTTATTTGTTACTTGGAAGAAGTGTTGCTTTCAACACAGGATGGTATTTTAATCCTACAACCACCCTGTAAAATAGGTTTGACTGACTTGTCCAGGGCCACCCAGTCAGAGAAAGTCAGACTTGGGCTGAAGGGATCTTTACTGATAAGTAAGTATACCTTTACTCCATGTCATATCATCTCTCAGCATAGACAATATTGCTTTGCTTTGCAAACACCCCCAAATCCTTTCAAATGATTTGATTTTCTCTTGTTCCTTCAGGTCTTTGTGCCAGACATGGAACTAGGAAACCAGACTAGAATCCAGGAGTTTATCCTCCTGGGATTCCCCACCATCATGGAACTTCAGATACTGCTGTTTGTCCTATTCCTTGTGATCTACACCCTGACACTCATGGAGAATATTGTAATCATCACCCTCATCAGGACAAACAGCAATCTCCACAAACCAATGTACTATTTCCTTAGTCACCTGTCTTTCCTGGAAACCTGGTACATCTCTGTAACTGTCCCAAAACTTCTAGTTAACTTCCTGTCAGATAACAAAAGTATCTCCTTCGAAGGCTGTATGGCCCAGCTGTACTTCTTCATAGCTCTGGTCTGTACTGAGTGTGTCCTCCTGGCTGTCATGGCCTATGACCGCTATGTTGCTATTTGTGACCCGTTGCGCTACCCAGTCATTATGACTGCTCGGCTGTGCTTCCAGCTGGCTGTAGGATCTTGGCTGGCTGGCTTCCTCATCTCCATGCTCAAAGTGTTTTTCATTTCCCGTTTGACCTTCTGTGGACCCAACGTCATCAACCACTTCTTCTGTGACATTTCACCTTTGCTCAACCTCTCTTGCACAGACCGGACAGTGGCTGAGATGGTGGATTTTGTATTTGCTCTCATCATCCTTCTAATTCCCCTGTTGGTCACAATTGTCTCCTACGTGTGCATAATAAAGACCGTTTTATGTATCCCCACTGCCGAAGGAAAGAGAAAAGCTTTTTCCACCTGTGCCTCACACCTGACTGTGGTTGTCATTTTCTACTCAGCTACCCTCTTCATGTATGCCCGACCAAGGAGAATCCATTCGTTTAATCTGAACAAGTTTGTGTCGGTTGTGTACACTATTGTTACCCCTATGCTGAACCCCTTCATTTACTGTCTACGGAACCAGGAAGTAAAGGAAGCTCTGAAAAAGATTTTTTCCAGCTTGCGTGGTAACTCCATGATGAGTGACAACTAAGTTCATACAAGCCCGGCTCACAAGGAGCTCACAATGATTTATGCTGAGTTGGGGTGAATGATCATGGACAAATTCCACACCCTCCCCCTCACACTACATACCTAAATTTGTCCCCTATTGGGCTCAGTTCTCAACAACTTATCCAACATAAGTGAAAGTAGAAACAACCTACAAATTACCCGAATTAAAGCTCTGGCCAAACTATTTGGAATTAAATGTTATCTTCCTTTTTCTCTTGTGAACAACTACTCATACTAAAGCAAGGTTCTCCAAGGTCTAGATCAATGTTTTCTGATCCAGATGTTATTAAAATTGAGGGAAAGGAGCATAGAGAAATGAAGTGACCTTATCTTACAAATTGCAAAATCCAAATTAAGCTAACCATGTGAGCTGAAATTACACTTGAAACTAGATTCACCTCCCCTGTCCCATAACTAAAAATTCCTAAGAATCTTTCTTTCTTTCTTTCTTTCTTTCTTTCTTTCTTTCTTTCTTTCTTTCTTTCTTTCTTTCTTTCTTTCTTTCTTTCTTTCTTTCTTTCTTTCTTTCATCTCTCTGTTATTGGAAAACCTAAAAAAATCCAAGTAATGTCATATTGGAAGTTTAAAGGTATTAGTTTTAAATGTTTTAAATAAAATGGAACATTAAGTTACTGTGCTCTTTCATGACATAACAGTACACTCTATTTACTTCATTGCATTTCAGTTATGTTTGATGTAAGACCTATGCTTGTATTGGGCAACAGCCATTGAAATGATAAATGTTCTGTAACTATGTTGGATAAAAGCATTCATTTCCCATTATGTCAATGTTGCTCATTATATTATTGAAACACCTATATGGTCCTTTATTTTCCAAATGTGACTCGTTTATTTGTTTATTTACACCCCACCTTTGTTCCCAGTGGAGTCCCATCCTCACAATAACCCTGCTTGATAGGTTAACGTAAGCAATTAGTTTGCTGCCTGACTCAATGAGTTTTTTGGATTAGTGAGTTTGGCCCTCTACTATGGTACACTTGATTTAATATTTATAGTATTTATTACCCTGTGAATGTAACTACATTTTAATTGTAGGGGATTATATGCATGGACAGTGGCATGGACATGTGTACAGACATAGATAGTTGATCTTCTATGGCACTCTTCCTCTAAGGAGATTAGGTGGTATATACTGCATTCTTTTTATCTTCACAATGGCCTTATGAGGTAGGCTAGGAGAGAGACTAGGAGAGAGACTGCAAGTTGTCCATGGTCACTCAGTGCGCTTGGCAGCTAATCAGGAATTTGGATGTGGGTTGTGCCTCATTTAAACACCAGGTTGGTGTGGCCAGAATAGTCCTGATCAGAATCCTTCTCCAAGATTCCTGTGGACCAAATTGTATCAATATAGGGAATAAAGATGCAAAGTGGGAATATTTTAGGTTTCTGTATAAACAGAAATCAGTAGATTTAAAATAAGAAATCTGAATCACTTCTCTACAACCATGTTAAATAGGCACTGGTAAGAATGGTTAATTGCATTTGAGATTTCGGAGGCTGTAAATTAGAATCATAACAGCTAACAGAGTTAGGAAAAAGGAAAAAGGCAAAAAAAAAATGAATAAAGATCTAGACAACTACATTTGTCAGCCCCTGGGCATGGAAAGAAACTTTTTAATTCCCCTGATAATTTTAAAGGGGGAGAGAATATCTGCTGAATTCTTATGCAACATCTAGATAGTTCTGGCAGGCATATTCCACTTCCTAACAACTTGGTTATTTCTGTTCAGGTAGTTGTAGTGATTTCTCCTTATAGAGTTCTTCCTGAAGCAGCTCATTTTCTGTCAGAAGCAAAGCCTGCTAAGGGAAAGTCAAACGGAATTGTCTTTCAAGCAGCTGTAAATCTTACTGCACAGTATCCAACTCAAACTGGAATGAAAAACTACTAGCCAGCAGATTATGTGAAAAAGCCTGTCGAGGTTCACCTTCAACTCAGGTAAACATTCAGTGGATTGTAATTTGTTTTTGTGGATTCAGTTTTTGAAAAGGTAAATTGTGATCTTTCATTTCTTCTGGCACTAAACGGGATGCTCTCGAAGAGATGAAAGGTGTCAGGAAAGCAGGGATTCAATGAGAGATGCATTGGCCCTAATTCACCAGCACATCATAGACATGCACAAGTTTTTTTCTCTCTTTCTTTGCATGCAGAGTGAAGATTTAATTTCTTTCCCCAAGCACCTGCTATCCAACTCAGTCTTGCAAGCCTCCTTTTGAAATGCAACAGAGTTTTTTTTAAAAAAAATTATTGTTTTCCTTTAATATCTCAATCCAGCTTTTCAACAATATATAAAGTTTCTATTAACATTAATAAAAAAGGAATAAGTGATATTGTTGATAATACATTATAACTTTAAATTGAACAATTGACTTCCCCTCACCCCTTCCATCTGTTTATAAATTTAACACTCTTTTGCATATGAATACTAATCCCCATTTCATATTAATAGTAAAATACTATCAATTCATAAACACCTTATACAATCAAGTAGGATCACTTGGGTTAAATGCAACAGAGTTTAAACAGCTGCAAAGGTGGTTTTGACAGTGGGTGCTGTTTGGGGGAAATGGATGCTGATTTTTCCATTGTACTTCTCCAAATGAGGCTCAATATTTATGCTCTGGAAAAACTGTATCAACACATGTGCAGACTCTTAACTTGTAAAGCACTGCAAACAATTCATTCCTCCTGTTTTGTAGTTATGAGAATACTTTTTCTACCTACACTTGTCAGTCAGTGTGATTCAGTAACTAGCAGTGCAAGCATAAGAACAGTTTCCTGAGAGCAAGTTCCATTAAATAGGCTTGAGTAGGATTCTAAGTACACCTGTTTAGGATTGCTCTCTAGAATATGGGATTAGGGTGGGAGAGATCTACCTTAAAGTCCCCACATAGCCACAAAGTTCACAAGCAGAGCAAATTTACAAATTAACTCCATGGAAGATGGTGTCATCATCATCATTCCTTTATTGGCATACAAACACACTTCAAAAGGTTACAAAAGGAATGGAAAGGTTAAAAGGTGCCCTTTATAAAATGGTTAAAAGGCGGTTACATTGAGAAATACATTTTGTTGGTACTGCCATCTAATTAGCTGTTTGGCGGGCTTTTAAAACAAACTTTAAAAAGTGAGCCACTGTCTCCAATATTTGGGGCGAACAATTGTTCAATAAATAGAAAACGTTAAAAGAATCTGAGACATTCGATCTATTTACCAACAGGGGGCTTATTAGCGCATTACGAGATTCTGTGTAGAAACTACAATAAAATAACAGTAATTGTATAGGTAATGTAAGTGACCTTGAATATTTGCTTAAGCTGTGTGTGTATTAAGTGCTGTCAAGTTGCTTCCGACTCATGGCAACCCTGTGAATCAATGTCCTCCCAAACATCCTATTGTTAACAGCTTTGCTCACGTCTTGCAAAATGAGGGTCATGGCTTCCTTAATAGAGTCAATCCATCTCATGTTGACCTTATAGAGTCAATCCATCTCATGAAGGGAGCATCTCTTGTCCTGCTCCCTTCAACTTTTCCTAGAATTATTGTCTTTTCCAGTGACTCTTGACTTCCAATAATGTGACCAAAGTACAATAGTCTAAGTTTCGTCATTTTAGCTTCTAGAGTCAGTTCAAGCTTGATTTGATCTAGAATCGGGCTTGATTTGATCTTGATTTGCTCAAGCTACTTCACATGATAAAAAAGAAGTTGAGAGAAGTGCTTATGCTGAACTGAGCTGCTTGGATAAATCTTGAGATGGAATGATAATGAACAAATCTGCTTCTTCTCTATAACACTACATGGTGAAAATATTGAAATACACCATGGTTAGTTAAACTCCAAAAATAGTAATAGGGAAGCTTCATGGGGGGAAGTAGTCACAAATTTCAATTGAAATTTTTTTAACATTCAAGTTACTTTCATTAAGTTTCCTCATGTGTATTTCCATTTTTCTAAATGAGAATCTGACAGATCTTCCTGAATTTGAGGTATGCCTCTAGTTTTTAAGGAATGATTATTTGCATTAATCTGGGCAATGGCAAAGCCAAAGTCTGGCAATGGAAAAGGTTTAAAATTCAAAGAATTTCATTCTGCGGGGGAGGGGGAAATTTTATATTTTCCAAAATCTTGTCACATGGCTTATCCCATGTAGGGTATTTAAAACAAACAAAAAAACAAACAAAGTGTTCTCATAAACAGTGCAATTCTATGCACTTGGGGAGGGGCTGTGGCTCAGTGGTAGAGCATCTGCTTGGCATGCAGAAGGTCCCAGGTTCAACCCAGGCATCTCCAGTTAAAGGGACTAGGCAAGTAGGTGATGTGAAAGACCTCTGCCTGAGACCCTGGAGAGCCGCTGGCAGTCTGAGTAAACAATACTGACTTTGATGGACCAAGGGTGTGATTCAGTATAAGGCAGCTTCGTGTATGTTCATGTGTATGCATAGTTACTCCAGTCTAAGCCCACTGAAATGAATAAAAGACATTTGGAGGTGGTTTACCATTCCCTGCCTCTGCATGGGCTGAGAGAGTTCTGAGAGAACTGTGACTATCCCAAGGTCACCCAGATGGCTTCATGTGGAGAAGCGAAGAATCAAGCCCAGTTCTTCAGATTAGAGTCTGCTGCCCTTAACCACTACACCACGCTGGTTCTCTTAACATTTGAGATAGGATTATGAAAACTACAAAATTCAGAGCAAACCTTATGAATATGGAGTGTGTTCCAACCATTGTCACTGAGCTTTGTCAATCTGAAAATAAACAATATGCATGCTGTGTAAGATAGGAAATAAATATTTTTGTGACCTCTGTATGATTCAAGTTTCCTTTTCATTCTTTAAACTTCCTTATTTTTCATGTTTCCTATTTGAATTGACAACTTTTTCTTTATCACCACTTTCTCACTTTTGTACCCCCAATACTACAGACCTATGGATCACAAAAATAAGACTATGGTTCAGGAATTCATTTTACTTGGGTTTCCAACCAGCATGGATCTGCAAGTGCTTCTGTTTGTGACATTCCTGGTGATGTATGTCCTGACGCTCCTGGAGAACATCATTATCATTGCTGTGATCAAAACCAACCCTCAGCTTAACAAGCCCATGTACTTCTTCCTCAGCAATCTCTCCTTCCTGGAGACATGGTACGTCTGTGTGATTGTCCCCAAACTATTGGTCAACTTCCTGGCGAAAGACAAGAGCATCTCCTTTGAAGGTTGCATGACTCAGCTCTACTTTTTCAGCTCCCTCATATGTACCGAGTGTGTCCTGCTGTCCGTCATGGCCTATGATCGCTATGTGGCAATTTGCAACCCATTACGTTATCCAACAATCATGACCCAGCGCCTCTGCCTGCAGCTAGCAGTGGGGTCATGGCTGACTGGCTTCTTGGCCTCTATGCTGAAGGTTCTCTTCATATCTCGCCTGCCATTTTGTGGCCCTAATATTATTAACCACTTTTTCTGTGACATTTCCCCCTTGCTAAACATGTCATGTGAGGATATGACAGTGGCTGAAGTTGTGGATTTTGTCTTGGCCTTGATCATTCTGTTGGTCCCACTCTCGGTCACCATAGTTTCTTATCTCTGCATTATTGGTACCATCTTGCGCATCCCCACAGTTCAAGGTCGGAAGAAGGCTTTCTCCACATGTGCTGCTCACCTCACTGTGGTTGTCATCTTCTTCTCAGCCACTCTCTTCATGTATGCAAGGCCAAAGAGGATTTACCCTTTTGATCTCAACAAACTGGTGTCTGTTGTATACACCATTGTCACTCCTATGTTGAACCCTTTCATTTACTGTTTGAGGAACCAAGAGGTCAAAGGAGCTCTAAAGAAAGTTTTCAGAAGTACTAGGTCTCTCTCCAAAGTTTTAATTCCAGTGACTTATATTGAGTGAGACAGATAGTACTTAACATTCCTGGAATGTCCTTATTTTTATTTATTTATTTATTTATTGAATTTGCTCAGTAAGGACATGTATTTCAAGGGGAGGGATTGGCGCCTGCAGAAAAATATGGGGGGGAGGGACCCCCGCCATTATGGTGGTGAAAATGAAATAATTAACAAAATCATTGGTAGTTTGCTGCCCTTTAACGGTAAGCTGAAATCTACCACCTGAGGTGATCAGCCTCATGTTGACTAATGGTAGAACTAGCATGGAGAATTTTAATACTGCATATATTATCTTGTAAGACACTTTTTAGCCAAACTTGTTTCCAAACAGATGCATGCTTTTTTGAGGTGATTTAAAATCAGGGGGGATAACAATGTGTTAGTTGCGTAAATGGATAGGGCTGCCAACCTCCAGGTACTTAGTACAAGAATATGCTTAGATATCTGCAAAAAAAAAAAAAAAATTGTATTGGAAAACCAAACAAACAATAACAGCAAAGTTCTATATACCGAAGTGACAAATCACATCAGTGAAGTGCTATGTACATAAATTGCCATAAGCATATACAGCAATCTAGGCATATATTTTTCGTATCCTAAATACAGGTAGATGTTCAATGGATGTTCATATTACTGAAGAACAGGCCGGATTGCTGGGATACGTTCGTCTCAGCATATTCTTGTACTAATTTCCTAACCTATGATAACAGTACAGAGATGTTTCTTTTTGTTGGTTATTAACCTCCACCTTAACGTGGTGAGGGGGTTTGTGTGTGTCAGGGAAGCTGAAAGCAATACCGTAAGGGGTCTAGACTCCATCAAGGGACTAAACTCCTAGCCGAGTCACTCAAGACAGAATGGTCACAGCTGAGACACCAGACGAAGATGCATCCACCCCCTTAAGGGATCAGTGGCCACATCCGCAGAAGAGAATAGGCAGTTCCAATGGGGATGGTGCCAGAGGAATCCCTGAAGGTTAGCAACTGGGCAGCAGCAGTAGTGGAAGGTGACACTGGCGGAAGATCTTTCGTAGGCAACGGCAGTGCCGCTACGGCTAACCCTGGTTAGTACTGCGCAGAAGAAGGCACTGGTAAACCACTTCTGACCAACCTTTACCTTGAAAACCCTATGATGAGACAATCCAAAAGGAAAAAAAGATATAGTGCTGGAAGATGGGATCTGAATAAGGCTGTCAAAGATAGGACATTTTGGAGGACTTTCATTCATAGGGTCGCCATGAGTCGGAAGCGACTTGATGGTACTTAACACACAAAACTTGCTGGAGATCTCCTGCAATTACAACTGAACTCTAGGTGGCAGAGATCAGTTCACCTGGAGATAATAGTCACTTTGTAAGGTGGACTCTATGGCATTATACCACATTGAAGTCTCTTCAGACTCCACCCCCAAAATCTCCAAAAGTGAAGACCCTTGAGCTGTGGTGGCAGCTGCTGCCAAACCAGTGTTTTTAAAAATCTGCACAGCCAAGCAAATATCCAATGGCCAATCAGAAGCCACACACACAACACAACACAAGCCTTTACTGGCATATAAAAAGGAAGAGCATACATTTGGATAAAACCGAGTACAAATAAATAGGGCTGTCAAAAAAAAAAATTCGGTACAGTTCGGATTCGGCCGAATTTGACCCTTGTGGATTCGGTACGTGCCGAAGTCCGAACTCCCCCGCTTCGGATCCCCAGTAATTCGGGGGGATCCGGAGTTCGGGGGAAAATTCGGCCCCAGCGCGCCTTCAGAGGGATTCCCTGAAGGCGCGCGGGGCCCCTTTAAACTGATCTGAGCCTCCCAGCTGGGAGGCGCAGATCAGTTTAAAGGGCAGCCCGCCCCCCTTCAGCGGGCTCCGCTGGAGAGGCTTGGGCTGCCCTTTAAACTGATCTGAGCCTCCCAGCTGGGAGGCGCAGGTCAGTTTAAAGGGCAGCCTGCGCCTCTCCAGCAGAGCCCGCTGAAGGGGGGCGGGCTGCCCTTTAAACTCATCTGAGCCTCCCGGCCGGGAGGCACAGATGAGTTTAAATGACAGTCCGCCCCCCTTCAGCGGGCTCCGCTGGAGAGGCGCGGGCTGTCATTTAAACTCCTCTGCGCCTCCCGGCCGGGAGGCTCAGATGAGTTTAAAGGGCAGCCCGCGCCTTTCAGCTGGCTCCACTGAAGGGGGGCCGAATTGGCCGAATTTATTCGCAAACTCCCGAACTCGCTGAATTCGGCCCCCCCGGTTGCCCGCCAGTTTTGAGTTCGGATCCATCTGAACAGAAAATCACCGAATCAGGGGAAATTCGGTTGATTTTCAGTTCGGACCGAACCGAATTGACAGCCCTACAAATAAATAAAATTGGATAAAACCATCCCAAATCAGCCATTAAGGAAAGCTACACGCCATTCACGATACGTGATTGCTAGCTGTAAGAATCTTGCCACTGATCCAATTATTTTTGGGTGTTGTGTGGTCATAAGATAGGATGTCCTGATTTCACCAGAGAGCCATTCTCTGTTTACGAACAGTGGGTCAATGAACTGGGATCGGCTACAAGCATAAAAGCGACAAGTGAAAAGGACATGCACAAAGGATTCATTTCACCATTCCCGCAGGGAAAAACTCTGTCCGCAAATAGGATTTTATTAAATCTTCCACATAGAAAGGCAGAGGGTAGTACATTTAGCCTCGCAAGCATATATGCTCTACGCTGTTGTGGTGCAGTTAGACACATAAAGTATATGTCAGGTTCTGACTAAAGTCACCCGAAGAAGGGCTCTTGGCAGGACCAGGCCAAGCTCTGGCTACAGGTCAAGTTCTTGGTTCACAAACTCTGTGTATAGTTTCTCATCCAGTTATCCTGTTATTCACTCAGCCTGCAATCCACAGCTGTTGTGTTGCCTATCATGCCCTGGGAACTGTTATGTCGGAACTGTTTCACTTTGTTTTGCTTTCTTTGCTTTCTCTGGCTTTTAACCATGTATTCTACCCGTGTCATGCCATTAGCAGCCTTCTTCGTTCTGTAGACAGTCAGTTCTTTTAATTTACCCTTTTGCTCCTAATAAAGTATTATTGCTTCAGGACCACCTGCCTGGATGAATTTGCTTTTAAGGGATGCTAGGGGTAAATGCCTGATCCTGACAGTAGAGTGCTCTATGTTGTCTATTTGGCCAAGGCTCCCAACTCAGAAGCTTTACTGGGCAAAAGCCTCAAGTGGCCCAACCCACTTTCTAAAAACACTAGGTGGGCACCAGGAAAGGTATTCACTAGGGTTGTCAACCTCCAGATGGTAGCTGGAGATCTCCTGCTATTACAACTGATCTCCAGCTGATAGAAGATCAGTTCCCATGGGAAAAAATGGCGGCTTTGACAATTGGACTATACGGCATTGAAGTCCCTGCCCTCCCCAAACTCTGCCCTCCTCAGGCTCCACCCCAAGCACCTCCCACTAGTGTTTCACGCAGAGAGGAGTCTTCCCCTGTGCTTGCTAGCTGGGAGCCTTTCATTGGTGATGCTAGGGAATGAAGACTCTCCGGATAGAAAATAATCTATTCAACTGCTGAGACACAGCCTCTTCCAGATTGCTCTATTTCTGATTAGATCACAGGGACAATGTCTTGTATACAATTACTGGAACAATACATTCACTAATATCATCCTGGGGAAATGGAGTGGAACTGTCTTCAGAGCAGCTGTCAAGTTCTCTGAACAGGATTCTCACTTGCTCAGCACTGACACAAAAGAAAACGTCCCAGCAGACAAGGTAAAAAGCTCATTGAAGCTCACCTGCAGCTCATGTAACAGGTAACATGGTATTGGTTTGGGTTTTTTTAATACAAGAAGTGAACGGTAACTCATGAAAGCTCATATTGAAATAACTGTTAGTCTTTAAGGTGTCACTGAACCTATTATTATTATTGCTGTTGTTGTTATCATTGTTATTATTATTATTATTATTATTTGCTACAACAGACTAACATGGCTACCGCTTCACATTCTATATCCAGGCAAGGCTTGCTTTTGTTATTTGATGCAGAATGAGGTTTTTAGACCCAGCCCACCAGTCCAATTGCTGCTACCCAGAACATTATTATCAGATTCATTCTGAAAATTAGCAGACTTGAAACAGCTGCAAATGTGATTTTAAAAAAATCCTTTATTAAATGTATGTATTTGTTCACCTTTCTCGCTGAGACTCAAGGTGGATCACACGATATCAAACAGTGTAATCAGACAATATCCAATAGACATTGCAATTGGTTGGGGTCTAATGACTAGGATTAAAAATAATAGAAGAAGAAGAGTTGGCTTTGTAAATGCCAACTTTCTCTAAGACTTAAGGCAGAACCAAACCGGCTTACAATCACCTTCCCCTCCCCTCACACAACAGACACCCTGTGAGATATGTGGGGCTGAGAGAGCTCTTAATTGAACTGTGAACAGCCCAGGTGGCATAATGTGGAGAAGTGTATTTTAAAAACAATTAGGATTACTATGATAGAGATGACAATGTAGACTTAGATGTTGATGCCTGGTTCAAATCCCCTTTCAGCTATAAATCTAAATGATTGATCATACTCTTTTTGGGAGGAGGGGAGTAACTAGACCACCTTATGAAACATCATCTTATAAAACAGATATCTACACCTAGGTCAGCCCAGATAATACAGTGTGGTGTAACCAGAGAAAGTTTAATACTTTGCAATAGCATTAAAGGCAGATTTATATGAGGCTGGACACAAAACCTGAGACTTCTTCAAACCAATACTATCACTTTCAAGCCAGATTGCCTGTCTAGAATTTCTTTCATTTTAGTTGTGGCATATTTATTTAGACTCAAACCGGCTTACAATCACCTTTCCTTCCCCTCCCCACAACAGACACCCTGTGAGGTAGGGGAAGCTGAGAGAGTGTGACTTGCCCAAGGTCACCCAGCTGGCTTCATGTGTAGGAGTGGGGAAACAAATCCAGTTCACCAGATCAGCCTCCTCCGCTCATGTGGAGGTCTGGGGAATCAAACCTGGTTCTCCAGATCAGAGCCCACTGCTCCAAACCACCGCTCTTAACACTGGCTCTCGAAAAAAACGATACAGTAAGGGAAATGTATCAGACATGCTATAGCATAAGCAAGGCAGAAAACTGAATTATCAAAGCAGAAGGCAATGCAGTAAAAGCAGAGTGATACATCCAATAAACAATGGAATAAATTACAATGCTTTTTAAAACTGTCTTAGGAAGTTGATGAGAAGAATGTAAGGACACTAAATTTAAAAATACCGCTACCCAAAGTCACTAGGAAAAAAATGGAAACGCACTTAAAACTGGTCAATCGCTTTTAGCTCCAAGCGACCGCAGCTATTATTATAGAGACCCAGAAGAGCCATTTTTAAAATTTTAAGTGAAACATTTCTGTATACTGTAAAAGTTATAATAACTGAAAACTGTTTGGTCCAGTCTTTGTGTGTTATATCCCAAGGGGAAAAAATGAAAGTATTCAAAAATTAAAATATTATTTGATATCTGAAAAAAATATTAAAAAAATGAAAAATAAAAGTGTCCTCTCATACCCATTTAGGGAAAATTAGCTTTCAGCTACAGCGCTCTGGCTCATGCTCAATGTATTACTGCCCCTGAATCATTTGTAGAACATTGCAGAACCTTGATTCCTCACACTGCCACCATAGTGTTTACACACTGCTGTGTAATGTTAAATGGTGATAGTGGTAAGGAGTGAAGTTCAATTATTTCATCCTTAAATAGTAACAGGAAAGCTAGATTTGGGGGGGTGTTGGGGGGGGGATTGGCCTCACATTTCAACAACTGCTTCTTCTTCAATTGAATATTTATCTCTGCGTTTCAGTCCCAGTAGATGAGAATCTGAAAGACAATGTTTGCTTTTCTTAAACTGCTGATATGTTTCTATGTTTAAAATGTAGGAAGTGAACATGGTTGGGGGCTAATGGCAGAGATTTAAAATACAAGGATTATGAATTCAATCTGGAGTTTCCCAAACAGTTATGGTATGGCTTATCAAAAACTAGCTGATTGTTTTCTAATGAACTGTCATTAAAAAGAAATCAGCACAGTGGGTGGAAATGTTGCTTAAAAAGTGAGTAGAGATGCACAATCATAAAATTAAGAGATGAGATAAACTATTTCAACAGATCCCCTAGCTCTTAGAAAATCATAGTCTTAAAATGGGGCAGTCATATCCACCTGATTCCGCATCGAATAATTTTGGGAAAACTAAGTTTCCCATGAATGCTCGCAATGGAGTGCTTGCAAGAATTCATGGGAAACTGAATTTTCCCATGACTCTTGGGTATGGATGCGACCATTACAGACTGTGAAAAGTAAGTACTTTTAAAATTATCCTGGGTGGGGGCATTTTTTGAGGTAGATCACCAAATTTGCAGCGTAGCTTCAAGGCACTCTCCTTGCATGTACCCCAAAGTCTGGTAAAGTTTGGGCAGAAGGTCCGATTTTATGGGGTCCTGAAGTGGTAAACCTCCTCCTCCATAGAGAAGCATTGTAAACTTTACCATCCATTTCTATGGAGGAGGGAGGCAACCCCTTCCGGTCCCCATAAAATTGGACCCCCTCACCCAATCTTCACCATACTTTGGGGTTCATGCAAGGAGAGTCCTTTGAAGCTACCCTGAAAATTTGGGAACTCTACCTCTAAAAATGTCTCCCCCAGAGCTCATTTAAAAATCCCCATAGGGAAAAGCAGAAGCCGAAAAAAGCCGAATATTTATTCAGCTATTTTGGCTATCAGCTATTCGGCTTCAGCTTTATTCCCAGGTTTTGGTATCCAGTGAAACCGAAACCCGACTATTGCCTAAACAGCTATTTTCGGTTGGTTCTTGTAGGTTATCTGGGATGTGTAACCGTGGTCTTGGTATTTTCTTTCCTGACGTTTCGCCAGCAGCTGGGGCAGGCATCTTCAGAGGAGTAACACTCAATTTCGGGTTTATTTTCAGTTTGGGTTTATCGATATGCACAACCCTAATTGTTACTACTGTTTCCATGTAGAACACACCTGCTACCATGGAGAGACAAAACCAGTCCAGAGTCAGAGAGTTCATTCTTCTGGGCTTTCCCACATCTGTAGAATTCCAAATCTTGCTCTTTGTGGTGTTCCTTATTGTCTACTTTTTGGTACTGACCGAGAACATCATAATAATGGTGACCATCTGGATGAACGTCAACCTCCATAAGCCCATGTACTTCTTCCTGTGCAACTTGTCCTTCCTAGAGATCTGGTATATCACTGTCACCATGCCTAAGACGATGGCGAACTTCCTACTAAAGAACAAACATATCTCCTTTGTGGGCTGCATGATGCAACTGTATTTCTTCCTGGCATTAGGCTGCACTGAGTGTGTGCTCCTTGCTGTCATGGCCTATGACCGCTACGTGGCCATATGCTTCCCTCTGCGCTACCCAGTGATCATGAGACACACTCTCTGTGTCCAGCTAGCAGCAGCATCCTGGATGAGTGGCTTCTTCATCTCCATGTGGAAGGTCCTCCTGATATCACAGCTGTCTTACTGTGGCCCCAATGTCATTAACCACTTTTTCTGCGATGTATCCCCACTTCTGAACTTGTCCTGCACTGACAATTCCTTGTCTGAGCTGACAGACTTCATCTTAGCCTTGTTTATTCTTCTGACTCCACTCTGTGTCACTATCCTATCCTACATTTACATCATCTCCACCATCTTGCGCATCCCTTCTGCCAAGGGCCGCCAGAAAGCCTTCTCCACTTGTGCTTCCCACCTCACAGTTGTTGTTATCTTCTATGCTGCAAGCATTTTCATCTATGCCCGCCCCAAAGCCATCTCTTCCCTCAATTCTAGCAAATTGGTCTCAATTCTTTATGCTGTTGTTGTCCCTCTTTGTAACCCGATTATTTACTGCCTCAGGAATCAAGAGGTGAAAGAAGCTCTGAAGAAAACTCTGCTCAGGAAACCAGGGCTTCTGACACAAACTATTGACACTGGAAAGGGGCAAAAATGAAGGGGAGAGATTAGGGTTACCAACCCTAGGAGGGTGCAGCCAGGTTAGCTAGGGTTGCCAGATCCCTCTTCACCACTGGCAGGAGGTTTTTAGGGTGGAGCCTGAGGAGGGTGCAGTTTTGTGTGGGGAGGGACTTCAATGCCATAGAGTCCAATTGCCAAAGCAGCCATTTTCTCCAGGTGAACTGATCTCTATCAGCTGGAGATCAGTTGTAATAGCAGGAGATCTCCAGCTAGTACCTGGAGGTTGGTAACGCTAAGGTTAGCCTCAGCAAGAGGACACAGGGAGGCTCAGATGGCATGGAAGTAGCAAAGAGGTTGCCAGCCTCCAGGTGGCGGCTGGAGATCTCCCACTGTTACAACTGATCTCCAGGCAACAGAGATCCATTCACCTGGAGAAAATGGCCACTTTGGAAGGTGAACTCTATGGCATTATAGCCCATTAAAGTCCCTCCCCTCCCCAAACCCTAGAATAATGGTATCTAAACCCCCATTAAACATTCTGCCTCACAGCAATTTAAAACCACCCCAAAGAGTAACCATTATCAAAGAATACTGCTAGCAAAAAGACGTTTTAAACAGATCTGCCTTGCACAGTTTTCTGTGGGGAAGGGGGCTTCTGAAGACACTCAGGGAAGCCATTCCACAAGCACTGGCAATTTTAACCATCCTGCAAAAGGGGATAGAAATAAAATATTGATGAAAACATCAAATTTCCTGCCTAGACTCATACTAGTCCTGCAAGTGTGCAGGTCCCAGTCCACAAAGGTTTTTAAAGGTCAGTCTGTATATCTGTAGGGTTGCCAGGTCCCTCCCCTTATCGGCGGGAGGTTTTTGGGGCAGAGCCTGAGGAGGGTGGGGTTTGGGGAGGGGAGGGACTTCAATGTCATAGACTGCTACCTCTTTTGGGTTATCCTGCTGTGGAACCAGTTAGCTATCCTGATGTAAGAAATAACTACTATGAAACAACTATGCTGGAAATGATTACATTGATATGGAACTGATTTGCTAAACATTGAATTGAAGGTGGACTGAAGAAGATTTCGAAACGGACGTATCCCCTTCTATTCTCTACGTGGTATTCTTCCCAGTGGTACCGGATGTGGACCATGGTGAAGGCTTTGAAGCAAGAATTATATGAAATGTATTAGGACACTCCATTCAGTGTGTACTACTTTATAGGATTCATTGAATTGTACATTTTAGCACTAGGATAGTATGTTGCTTATATGTTTCATTGTATGATTGATTGTATGTTGTGTAGCATTCATTATATATATATTTTGCACTTTGTTATATATATTCGCTTCTGTGCTGATTGTGGTACTAGTACAGAGGTGTCTTCTTTCACAATTACCTGGAGTTTGGCAACCCTAGTCTGTCTATTGGTGGTGCTTTCTTAATATCTTGAAATATGCTGTAAATGAAAGATTGGAATCTGGAAACAGAAACTCTCTTTGTGATTCATTCTGTGTATATGGCAGATATACATCCTAAGCAATGTATTCTTCCCTTTGCTATACACAGGCACAAGGGAAAATAAAAACTCTCTTCTGTGCATGCTCCTTTCACATTTGGGAAATATTGTATCAGTTCTATAGATTAGAATGTGCCAGCACTCTAGGGACTGGATCTGAATAGAGGAAATGTTATTTTAAAAGAGAACGCTTGCAAGCCACAAGAACATTTCAATGAACTCAGCTCTGTGTAGGAAGAGACTCCAGCTCAGTGGAAGACAACAATAGCTCTGACACAGCTATGAGATGTTTGATGCTTCGAAGGAATGAGACTTTTGAGACATGTAAGGAAGAAATGAGGGTCCCATCCCCACACTTTGGAAATCAAGGTGAGAGATCGTCTACTACCACGGTGTCATCACCATGACATATAACAGTAATATCCTTGAGGCAGATATTTAGACCGATTTTCTGAAACAACTACAGGTCTATCAGATTGAGCTAACTGCCAGCGTGGTGTGGAGCCAGCGTGGTGGTTAAGAGTGGTGGTTTGGAGTGGTAGACTCTGATCTGGAGAACTGGGTTTGATTCCCCACTCCTCCATATGAGCAGTGGGTGCTAATCTGGTGAACTGGATTTGTTTCCCCACTCCTCCACATGAAGCTAGTTGGATGACCTTGGGCTAGTCACACTCTCTCAGCCCCAGCTACTTCACAGGGTGTCTGTTGTGGGTAGGGAAAGGGAAGGTGATTGTAAGCCAGTTTGATTCTTCCTTAAGTGGTAGAGAAAGTTGGCATATAAAAACCAAGTCTTCTTCTTCTTCTTCTTCGTTCATAGGAATGGGAAGGTGAACAAAACCTTTAAGCCATACCTTCTGCCACTTTCTAACTTTTAGTGATTTAAATAAGAGACCCCTGCAGTGTTCATTTGGCTCTGAAGCTTTGGATGTTGTAGAATGAAAAAAAGTGATGCCTTTGGAGAAAGGCTAGGATTATCTTCTCGTGTCATTTCTGATCCATTTCTGCCTCTGTCGGAATGTGGAAGGGTGCCATGCTGATCGGGACTTTCATATTCTTGGAACCATTTGTTCAATGGTTAATGCAGAGGTTGGAACAAAGAAATAGAATCGGGGCAGGAGGGAGGAGTCCAGTGGCATCTTCAAAGCTAACAAATTCTATCCCAGCATAACAATCAGGGAATGCATATTGTAGATCTTTTTGGTGCCCTGTTTTATTCTTTTACTACACTCTAGCATGGTTACCCATCAGGAATTATCAGCAAATTAGATGTTACATATTCTAGGCTTGATCTGTGTACCTTAGCATATTTTACTTAGTCACATAGTTAACTCCTTAGTCACATAGTAGAACTCCTTGCCCCAGGGTGTGGTGATAGCTGCCAACTTGGAAGGCTTTAAGAGAGGAGTGGACTTGTTCATGGAGGAGAGGGGGTTTCATGGCTACTAGTAAAAATGGATACTAGTCATGATGCAGACCTATTCTCTCCATTATCACAGGAGCATGCCTATTTTATTAGGTTCTGTGGAACACAGGCAGGATAATGCTGCTACAGTCATCTTGCTTGTGAGCTTCCTAGAGATACCTGGTTGGCCACTGTGTGAATAGACTGCTGGACTTGATGGGCCTTGGTCTGATCCAGCATGGCTTTTCTTATGTTCTAGTCATATCATGTTTAGGCTTGTGGAAAGGTGGGTATGTAGCCATGAAAAAAAAATGATGTGGTTCAACTGAGTTGCATTTGGAAATCAGCTCATCATAGGTAGAACCTGCATCCAGTCAGAGCCAACTCAAAAACAAGTCTTTTCAGCGGACAAGTAATCTTTCTGATAACACATTCATGGAGATGCTACCACTAGAGATGTTTCCAAATTCCTGTCCTATGGGATGTTTTTCCAGAATATGCTTTTCTGAACCAGATTGTTTGCACTGTGAAACAGAACCGCATATTCTTTTTGCACATTTTCTGTTAGTGAGTTTATGTTGTGGTTTTTTAAAGGATTGGGGCATGGACTGAGCTCACTTAACATTATGCATGTACTATGGAATTCTGGATCACAGCACATATACAAATGAGAAGTATAAAATGTATATTCACCCAAGCAAAGCTCACAGAAATTTGCAGGAAACAGAACATTTTGACACAGCAAGATCACAACACTAGTATGGAGAGGAATTAATAATATTGTTCAAAAATGTTGTTGGATTTATTCCTCCTCTTCCTTCCCAATATTCAAGTGTTTTTCTTATTGTATGTATGTGCTGACCTCAGTACTTTATCTGGGACATGGCCACATCAACTAATATTTTGGACACATATATTTCCATATTCTGGGGGCCATATTTTGAAGTCACTAGTAACCCTATTTCATCTGACAACATGTACAAAGAAAGCAGACACATAAGATATACTAAAAGCTATATGACCCATCTTATCCGGTTCTGCTTTTGAAGCCATAGAGCTAAAACAATCAGAATGTACCACTCCAGAGTGAATGAAAGGGATTACATGGTTTGAATGTGTGTACAGGCCTATATGTACAGAGAGTCACACATGTGTATTTACAATGTACCCACACACATACACATAGACAGCTTGGAGAGGAGCTGTTGCTCAGTGGCATAGCATCTGCTTGATACGCAGCAGGTTCCAGGTTCAACTGGCAGCATCTCCAGTTAAAGGGATCAGATAACAGGTGATGGAAACAGGGCCGTAGCTGGGGAGAGAGTGAGGAGGGCAGCTGCCACTTCTACACGCGAAGCCAGCTGGGTGACCTTGGGCTAGTCACAGCTCTATTAGAGCTCTCTCAGCCCCACCGACCTCACAGGGTGTCTGTTGTGGGGAAGGGAAGGTGATTGTAAGCCAGTTTGATTCTTCCTTAAGTGGTAGAGAAAGTTGGCATATAAAAACCAACTCTTCTTCTCCTCCTCCTCCTCTTCCTTTTCCTCCTCCTCTCTCAGAACAATTTTGCTCACATCGCCTTTTCTCTTTCAGGTCTGAAATTCTTTCAAGCAAGATAACTGTTGCACCATGGGGCTGTTTGTCAAAAAGCGACCAGTAGGATATTCTGTTAAATGTAGAGGGCTTCTGCTGCGAATTACTGAAATCCAAAAATTTAGTGTGATCTCACAAGGGTAAAACTGGCACACTGTTAACCCAAACTCCCAATTTTCTCAATTTTAACCCAGTCAGTGTTAACAAGAACCAGCATGGTGTAGTGGTTAAGAGCGGTGAACTCTAATCTGGTGAAGTGAGCTTGTTTTCCTGCTTCTCCACATGAAGCCTACTGGGTGACCTTGGGCTAGTTACAGTTCTCTCAGAACTCTCTCAGCCCCAACAACCTCACAAGGTGTTGGTTGTTGGAAGGGAAAGGGAAGGTGATTGTAAGCTGCTTTGAGATTCCTTAAAGGTAGAGAAAAAAAGCAGGGTATAAAAACCAACTTCTTCTTCTCTCCCCCCTGCCCCCAATCTTTTATTCTCCATCCCACCAAACAATATGGAAAACTGCACCATGATCACACAGTTCATCTTAGTGGGATTCCAAGGTGACCGTGAACTGCAGCTTGGTCTGTGCTTCCTCTTCCTGCTGCTTTATATCATCACTTTGATGGGGAATATTGGCATGGTCACCATCATCACCATTGACGCACAACTCCACAGTCCTATGTACTACTTCCTGAAGAACTTGTCCTTCTTAGATATTTGCTATTCTTCCATAATCACTCCCAAAGCCATGTTGAACTTTGCAACTAGGAAGAAGGGCATTTCCTACAATGGATGTGCCATTCAAATGTTCTTCTTCTCTCTCTTTGGTACTACCGAGTGTTTCTTCTTGGCGGTCATGGCATACGACAGGTTCAGTGCCATCTGCAGCCCTTTGCTTTACCATATGACCATGTCCAAAAAGACCTGTGCACTTCTGGTGGCCGTTTCGTACTTCTTCGGCTTTCTAAATTGCTGCACACAGACGGGCCTCACTTTCAGCTTGCCTTATTGTGAGTCAGGTGAAGTCAACCAGTTCTTTTGTGATGTCCCAGCTGTTATTCAGGCCTCTTATACAAACACTTTTGTCAATGAAATTGTACTCCTAGCAATGTGTGGTTTTATCATAGTTGTAACAGCGACAATTGTCCTAATCTCCTATGGATACATTGTTGCTACAATCATGCGCATACCTTCTGTTCCAGGGAGATACAAAGCCTTCTCAACATGTACTTCTCATATCATGGCTGTAACCTTGTTCTATGGGACAGCATTTTTTATGTATGGCCAACCTGGGGCCATGGCTTCCCCTAACCAAGGCAAAGTAGTTTCTGTCTTTTACACCATAGTCATTCCAATGTTGAACCCACTAATATACAGCCTAAGGAACCAAGATGTCAAAGATGCCTTAGGGAGACAACTAAAAAGGATGTCGTCTTCCCAGTAAACACCAGCAGTACTGTTCAGCATGCAAAAGGAATGTCAGCTTTATTCCAGCCATAAGGTTAGATCCAGCCAGTTTTTCCACTCAATCTTGCCCAATTCTCCTCCATAATACAACCCCCCATCACACTTGCTTTTGTACATACAGGTCCTATGATTCACAGCATCACACCAACATGGTGTAGTGGTTAAGAGTGGTGGTTTGGAGTGATGGACTCTGATCTGGAGAACTGGGTTTGATTCCCCACTCCTCCACATGAGCGGCAGATGCTAATCTGGTGAACTGGATTTGTTTCCCCACTCCTACACATGAAGCCAGCTGGGTGACCTTGGGCTAGTCACTCTCAGTCCCACCTACCTCGCAGGGTGAAGGGAAGGTGATTGTAAGCTGGTTTGAGTCTCCCTTAAATGGTAGAGAAAGTTGGCATATAAAAAACCAACTCTTCTTCTCTTCTTTTTTTGGTGGTCAAATGGGACCTCTCCATCTTTGTATATCAGCAGAAAAGCTGGTTGGAGCCAGCCCATGGTATTTCAAATGATTTCATTTCTACTGTAGTACACTCAAAACACAGTTTGATAAGAATCATGATTTCATTGAATGTCTATCATCTATTTTCTTCTCTCTTTCCCCCCCTCTTACATTCTTTCCTTGTTTCTATGTCTTTTGTTTGTGACTTAAGATGCCATTACCATCTCCTGATGGTAATGTTCCTTCATGGTGTCTTTTGATTTAAATTAGATTAAACTAATTATTCTTGTATTGTTAAACGAGTTTCTGTATAGGTATGGCATTTCTATGTAACAGTGCTAAGCTTTCCATCTATTATATTCAAAAATCTTTAGAAATGAGAGAAACCAGACTAATGACACAAGACTTTATTTTTCTTAAACAGCTCTTATATGAATGTAAGTTGCAACCACTTCAGCAGTTAACATATGTCAAGAAAGAATATGTTTGGCTTAAAGTTCCTAGTTGTTCCTACTCATAACTGCTTATACAAATGATAATTAAAATAAATATTTTATCCAGGACAAACCTTAAAAATCCAATTGTTTGTTCTTATAGTGGTCTTCTCAATATTTCTAGAGCTAGAATTAAGTTCAATAGCAGACTAAGAAAAGAAACCATAGAAAGGGTGCTGAAATATGTGCATCTGTCCTCCATCCCCCTTGGAAGTCTGCGGATGGGTGTATGCATAAAGTGGATGTTGGTCCTTCTGCATAGCTTCACACACAGTTCCACATATGGTAACACTCTCTCACCCACACACAGAAGAGACTGCATCTTTTTAGGTCTCCCCCTCCACACCCCATAAAAAGGACTAATCTGTGCCTTTGCACAAAATAGAGGTGTTACCTAGAGTTCTCAGCTCCTGGTGGGGAAATACCTGGAGATTTTTGTGGCAGAGCCTGAGTAGGGCGGGGTTTGGGGAGGTGAGGGACTTCAATTGCCAAAGCAGCCATTTTATCCAGGTGAACTGATCTGTATTGGCTCAGATGAGGGAGATCTCCAACTAATACCTGGAGGCTGAGGAAACCACCAGGAAACCACCAGCATGAAGGCTCAATTAAACCTTAATAGCATATAACATATCAATCAAAGTTTACTACACATTTATTCTTTAAAAAAAATAACCTATATTTTATATACAATACCAATAGACCTAAACTCCCTACTGGGTTGGTCACTGCTGGGTTGATAACTGCTCAGCCAGCAGGCACGCAAAATAATATCAATGTAAGCACAACAGAAAAGTCTCAGCGCTGCTGCATAAAAGAATACTTTCCCGGGGCTGTGCTAGCCAAAGAATGTCTTGTTGCCACACTGTAAATTCAATGTTCGACAAACGCGCAAGCTCCCGGGTAGAAGATGGCAAGGAAGTGGAGCTTGTCTTTGATAGCGTCGGGAAGATTCCCAATACTGAGCAGATGTACATACTACATACTGTGTCCCAGAGGTGATTTGCAGCACAAGTGATGCTGTATCCTTACCTGTGTGGAAATAATTGATCGACAAGCTGAAGAAGGATTGAAAAGTGTGAAAGACCGGCTCCGCATCCTTGCCATCTTCCACCCAGGAGCTTGTGCGTTTGTCAAACATTGAATTTACAGTGTGGCAATGAGACATTCTTTGGCTAGCTCACTGATATTATTTTGCGCACCTGCTGGCTGAGCAGTTATCAACCCAGAAGTGACCAACCCAGTAGGGAGTTTAGGTCTATTGGTATTGTGTATAAAGTATAGGTAATTTTTTTGAAGAATAAATGTGCAGTAAACTTTGATATGGTATATGCTATTAAGGTTTAATTGAGCCTTCGTGCTGGTTGTTTCCTCAGTCTATACTAGAGCAGCATAGGTTTTTGTTTCCTTTAATACCTGGAGGTTGGCAACCCTAGTGTTACCATATGAAACATATGCCATGTTTCTGGCTGTAAAGTCAAGCCTGTATGGTTTGGTGAGGCTTTTCCCAACCTGGGTGTCTCCTGGGAGCTTTTCAACCACCATAATTAACACAGGGAGTAACCAAGTACAAAAAGAGACAATATGGAAGTGGAGAAAAATGTTCAATAAATCCAATGGACACCCACTAATTGTGTGCCTGAGGGAAAGGTGACTGGATTGGAAGGGGGCATTTCAGGCTGCTGAAGGAAGCAAAAGGAGAAAGCATTGTGCTTCATGAGTACAAAACCCTGTGCCCATGGAGAACCTCCAGGGAATCTAACCCTCTTCCTAGAACTTTCTCTGAATCATAATTTTCAATATACAAGGTGATGACAACTTATAAAGTTTGGTTGCATGGTGGGGGGATGTAATCAATTATGATGACCAAAAAGTCTGGTGCATATTTAATCTTGGAGGAGAAAAAGAAACACTGGTGGGGAAATTGTTCTCTTTAGGAGCTATTACATCTTATAAGTTGGTGTTTCTCCAGGGACTGCACAATTTCCTTTGAGGATGGCTAGCTTTTATAAATGCATAGACCAGGGAAAGAATACTTCCACAGAGCATGTGTATCCATGGTAAGGTGGTAAGAACCGATTAACCTTATTGGGGGTAACTGCACAACCTTACAATTTAAAATTCTTTTCTAGGGTCTACTGTTGTTGAGTTCTGGCAACAAGATAATGCAATATACACTGAATGGGGAGGAGGCATCCGAGAACATCATTATATTACACAATTGGAGTCTTCAATTTAACGGGGAGGGGGAACAGATTCAATTTAAGCTTAATATGAGTGAGGTCACTGTGTGAAAGGGCCAACTGGCTCAATTGCTCTAATATTCAGTAAATCAACTGAATTGAATCTTGTCTCCATTGTGTTGGCACGTGATTGGTCAGTTGACGGTATTAATAAACTTGACTTGACTTGAATCTTGTCTCCATAACAATCTCGCAAATTTTTTATGGAAGGCTGTAACTGTGAACCACACTGAGCTATTAATGTAATAGATGCAATTTGTTGTCAGGACTTCCTGCAAAACTGTGACCAACTATTGTAGAAATACGACAACTGAGAAGAAACTGGGGAAATTTGAAATGACATATTTTGTCTCTGTGGTTTCCTCCACTGGATCAACACACAAAAATACTAAGGTGACTAAGGTTACACACCTACAGAGTTGTTGTTGTTTTTATAAAAAAAAACATGCATGTTATTTGGGATCAATTGCCAAGCAGCTATTTTCTCCAGGTGAACTGATCTGTATTGGCTGGAGATGAGTTGTAACGCATTCAGTTTAAATTGTTGTGGTAAGTTATCATAGTAAAGATACTAGCAAGAGACCACCCAGTGTTCTCTGAGTTAAGTTTTTTTTTTAAGAGCAAATGACTAAATTGTTTTAATTGCATTTAAAATTTTGCATTTATTGTACATATATATCAATGATGTTAGCTGCCCTGAGCCCACTCTTGCCGAAGGAGGATGGGGTATAAATAAAATTTCTATTCTATTCTATTCTAGTCTAGTCTAGTCTAGTCTAGTCTAGTCTAGTCTAGTCTATTCTTCTTCCAGCACAAGTAGCTTTCCTCAAAAGGGTTAAGCTCTTCACCAGAGGCAGATTCTACACTTAGCTGAGCAAAGTGGTAGAAGAAAATGCCCTGGCTTTGATCCCACCAATTTTTACTGGTAAGCTCATTTACTTTTCCTTCTTCCAGCAGTCCCCAACATAGGTTTTGTCCATGCAGATTCCGTGTTTCCCAGCATAGCCTTTTTGGTTTCAAAGAGGACTCTTCCTCCATTTCTCACCAGGTTCAGGTCTGGATGTAAAGGTGGTTCTCTTGGTTGACGGTAGCTTCCAGTGCAGTTCTGTGTGAGCCATGGAGAGAGAACCACTGATATAAAGTGTCCTTTCCCTCTCACCTTTTCTGTAATTTTGTGTGTATATAAAGTGCCATCAATTCACAGCCAATTTATGGAAACCCCAGCAAGGGCCTTTCCGAGGCAAGTGAGAAGCAGAGGTGATTTTGCCATCACCTTCCTCAGCAGAGTCTTCCTTGGCAGCCTCCCTTCTAAGTACTGATCCTGCTTAGCTTCCAAGATCTGACAAGATTGAGCTATACCATGCCGCCTTCCCTCTTTCTGTAATCTTAGCAGGATTATAATTTCAATATATTTTTCCATCTGACTAGGTTTCCCCTTCCCCTTTCTCTCCTCTTTCTACCTCTGCTACATTCCTACAAATAGTATAAACATTATTGCTGCTTATGTCATTATGACTATAATTATGCTGCTATTATAGAGAAGGTGTCTGGTTTTATATTGTAAATTCTATGTAAATTATGGATTGGTTTTTAATCTTGTTTTAAAAGGTTGTGAGTGGTTGTGGTTTGTCCAGGAAAGAGTGGCCTATAAATCTAATTAACAATAACAATGCTATGCCATTAAAGGTTTATGGAATGGAATAGAATGGAACAATAACAATAAATTGAATTTCAACATTGCCTTTTTCACTTTTTCAGTTGCATCATATTTCTGACAACAGAATTTCGCTTGCACCTGTACTTCTGATCAAAGATAACATCAGACTGGTTATCATGGTTATCTCCTTTGCCTTTAAGATACAATGTTTTGTGGATAGCCTACTCAACCACTCACGGAATGTGTTTGCTAAGAAGAGAATAATAAAAACATGACTTTTTCTTTGTTCAATGAAATGGGAAACCACACTGTGGCCAGCGAATTCATCTTGGTAGGATTTAGGGGAAAGCCAGAGATGCAATCACTTCTATTTGTTCTGTTCTTGATAATGTACATTGTCACAATGATGGGTAACATTGGAATGATTCTTGTAATTAGTGCAGACTCCAAACTTCACACCCCTATGTATTTCTTCCTGAAGAACTTATCTTTCTTGGACATTTGCTATTCCTCAGTCATCACCCCCAAAGCAATGCTGAGCTTCGCAACTGGGAACAAGGCCATTTCTTACAACGGGTGTGCAACCCAGATGTTCTTCTTCTCTCTTTTTGGGACCACTGAGGCTTTCTTTCTGGCTGTGATGGCATACGATCGGTTCATTGCAGTCTGCAATCCCCTTCTCTACCAGGTCATTATGTCTAAGAAGACCCGTCATCTCCTAGTAGTCGTATCATATTTCTTTGGCTGTGTCAATTGCTGCACCCAGACTGGCTTTACATTCTCATTGACATTTTGTGCCCCGACTGAAATAAATCACTTCTTTTGTGATGTCCCTGCTGTCATGAAGGCCTCCTGTTCAGCCACTTTTATGAATGAAATTGTGCTGCTAGTGGTGTGTGGATTAATCATTGTGACCACAGGGATCATTGTGCTGATATCTTATGGTTACATTGTTGCCACCATCTTACGCATCCCTTCGGGCAAAGGAAGACACAAAGCTTTCTCAACTTGTACTTCCCATCTGATGGCAGTAAGCTTGTTCTTTGGGACAGTCTTTTTTATGTATGCCCAACCTGGAGCCATTTCCTCTCCTAATCGGGGGAAAGTAGTGTCAGTCTTTTACACGGTTGTCATCCCAATGTTGAATCCCATCATCTACAGCCTAAGAAATGCGGAGGTGAAAGAGGCAGTAATCAGACAATTCAGAAAGACAGTCTTTTCCTATTGAAATGCATGTGGTGTAGTGGTTAAGAGTGGTGGTATGGAGTGGTGGAGTCTAATCTGGAGAACCGGGTTTGACTCCCCATTCCTCCACATCAGTGGTGGACGCTAATCTGGTGAACTGGGTTGGTTTCCCCACTCCTCCGCATAAAGACAGCTGGATGACCTTGGGCTAGTCCCAATTCTCTTAGAGCTTTTTCAGCCCCATCTACCTCACAGGGTGTCTGTTGTAGGGAGGGGAAGGGAAGGTGATTGTAAGCCGGTTTGATTCTTCCTTATAGAATATATAGAAAGGTATAGAAAGTTGGCATATAAAAAGCAACTCTTCTTCTTCTTAATGATTTAATCAATTCTTACTTATTTGCTGGTTACCTTAGTGAAAATTAGATGCAGTCCATGTGGTTAGGCTGCTCAATCCCAATGAAGTTAATGGGATATTCTAAATGTGATCAGGATTGCAGCCATTGTGGCACAAGTGCTGAATTAGACAATGGATATATATAATCTGCCTATTTACCATTTGTTGTCATCAAAAATGTACTCATCATTGGGTTAATGCATTTCCAACCAAAACATCTGGTGTTGCATTCTAATGTTAGCTTCCATACTGCATGCAAAGTTCTGTTCATTTGTCCTGTATACTTCCATTGTGCTCAAGAAGGTCATGTATTTAATTCAATCCATGGGGTCAGAACTTGCTTGCATTGTCTTTCTTTGAATAAAAGGGAAACACATTGTGAATTCCAGGATGTAATGTCATTGATAATCAAATTTATGAGTCTGTCCTCTAGAAAGGACAAGTGGGGACTTGTGAAACCTGTGGGGGGAAAGATTCCCATACTTCCACTCCTGCAGTTCTACCACACACCCCTCCCTTGCCATGGATTTAGCATGTAGGACACCCATTGGGTGAGCCACTGGGGACCCGAGTGGTATGGTGGCAGGTGGCTTGCAGGCCAGTCTTGGCAGGCCTGCAGTTGCTTGGGCACATCACAGTAGCCCCTTCTTGCAAACTGGAGGAGCCCCAGAAGCTCTTGGTGGTTGGACTGTGGTCTGCAATGGCAAGAAGGCACAACAATGGTGCAGAGCTAGGCGCTCACTAGAGACAGGCTGTCAGTGTGGACATGCAGGAGCTGCATGCTGCTCCCAGGAGGGTGGCTGGCACCAGGACCAGCCAAGCCAACACAATGCACAGCTTCTGCACTTTCACATTGAGACCCCAAGGTTGCAGTCTGATCATAGCCCTTGTTGTGGTGGTAGCTGTTCCCTGGGGAGCCTTGGAGGTTGACCAGACTGAGCTCATCTCATCAAAAGGAGCCCCATCCATCCGCCCACCTCTCCACTGCTCCCTTGCCGATGATGTTCTGGCCACCCAGATGTCCTGCTGCCTGCTGCTTTGGGTAAAAAAATAGTCAATGTTCAGTAGGGTTACCAACCTCCAGGTACTAGCTGGAGATCTCCTGCTATTACAACTGATCTCAAGCCGATAGAAATCAGTTCACCTGGAGGAAATGGCTGCTTTGGCAATTGGACTTTATGGCATTGAAATCTCTCCCATCCCCAAACTCCACCCTCCTCAGGCTATGCCCCCAAAACCTCCTGCCGGTGGTGAAGAGAGACTTGGCAACCCTAATGTTACAGCTTCATTCAGCATTAGGGCCAATGCACCGAACTAGGACAGGCCAGAAGGCAAGTCATTTCTCCCCATCATGAGTAGGGATACACAACTAATAAAAATTCACATAATTGTTAATACATCCATCTCTAGATTATAACACATTTTCAGACATTTAACGAAAAAGCTGTCCGCTCAATGGGGATGCTTCCAAGTTATTTCAAGAGTTAAGTTTGATTTAAAAAATTCTAGCTAAATTATGATCAAGATACATTTTAGTAATTGAATCATTAATGTATGACAACTGCTGGATCCCAAAGGAAAGAGGACAAAGCAAGTTCAAAAAAAAAAAACCTCTTCTGTAACTTTATGATTAACTTGTCTTGGAAGTAACATTTATCACCAAGCACTCAGCATATATGCATCTCCAGAAAGCTCCAGGTTTTCTTCATGCGCAACAATCCAGACCTGGCAACACTATTCATCCATTTTGGAACAATGGGAGTATTCCTTGTTAAGATGTTACTTGACTCACTCTCCATTGTTTTTGTGAAATGATTTTTAGTGAAGTTTGTACGCTATTCTGTGGGCAATGTAAGTAAACTTTTGTGAATGTCTCATGTTGTCACAATGCAAGATGTGGGCTTATGTGTCTGTCTGCATTCTAAGAATAAACTTTGATTTAAGCCTTATGCAGTAGAAAAGAGCAATAGCCCAGTAGCACCTTAAAGACTAACAAAATTTCTGGCAGGGTATGATCTTTTGTGAGCAACAGCTCACTTCTTCAGATAAGAAGTGAGCTGTGGCTGATAATAGCCTTATAAACAGTGATTCACAATCACAATATTCCAACTGCCATAATTATTTTGTAATGACGTGTCTTTTAAAGCAAGGCTTCTTTTATTGTAGTCAAATATTTCTAAAGGTACACGTTGATTAAGTGACAGCAGTGAGTTATGATAAGATATATGGACAGTATTTTACAAAAATCTTTATCCGCCACAATAATATCTCTCCCTACAGGGACAAATTGGGTGCCAAAGTCAGAACTAGAGGAATGCAGCATTCTAGAATGTTTTCATTTTTGTAATTAAATGTCGATGTATATTAACTATGTTGGTAGCTGCCCTGAGCCTGGCCTGGCTGGGGGAGGGTGGGGTATAAATAAAAAAAAATTATTATTATATTATTATGATTAAAACTGAATTGGGCAGTTCTAAAAGTAGTGAACAAAAACATGAGGAAAAAGGCTGTGACCTATGTTTAACTGAGACTAAAGAAGCAAGCAAGCCAGCAAACACACAATCTCAGGCATACTATACAAAGGTCAGGTTGCTTTACACCACGGCAACAAGTTGGATGGGGATATAAAGTAATAGCTCAGTCTGCAGAAGAATTTTGGGTTGCTATACTCGTGTGTGTGTGTGTGTGTGTGTGTGTGTGTGTGTGTGTGTGTAAAGTGCCATCAAGTCGCAGCCGACTGATAGTGACCCCAGCAAGAGGTTTTCAAGGCAAGTGAGAAGCAGAGGTGGTTTGCCATTGCCTTTCTCTGCAGAGTCTTTCTTGAAGGTCTACCTTCCAAGTACCAACCCTGCTTAGTTTCTGAGATCTGATGAGATTGGGCTATACTACGCCACCTTCCCTCCCGCTACACTCATACATAAGTGATTATTACAGAAATTACGAATTGCCTTGTTATCACATGTGTCTTCACAGACTTTAGCAAAATACAGGTCTCAGACCTAGTTTCCTGTATAATTGCAATTCAAACTTCAGTTTAACAAAAATCTGAACTGGGAAGTCCAAGAAGAGTAAAGCTGTAACCCTAACAGCACTTTCCTGAGAATAAACCCCACATAATAAAATTGGGGCTTACATCTGAATTTACCTGCCTAGGTTTGCTGCCCAGGTAATTTAGGTATAATGGTCCAGAATATTTTTCCCAAGGCCTTTTTTCTGTTATTCCAATAAAAAATTGAAGTTTGTGGCAATGCTGGGGGGAAAAAATCCCAGGAAACATTTTATCTTTTTCAATGAGTGTTAAAAAACAACACAACAACGTCTTACTCAGAATATATAGTATGAAGTTTTTTTTATGTAAGACATACAGCATAATGACAAATGTCTGTGTGTATTGGTTCTTGTAGGTTATCCGGGCTGTGTAACCGTGGTCTTGGAATTTTATTTCCTGACGTTTCGCCAGCAACTGTGGCAGGCATCTTCAGAGTAGTAACACTGAAGGACAGTGTCTCTCAGTGTCAAGGGTGTAGGAAGAGTAATATATAGTCAGAAAGGGGTTGGGTTTGAGCTGAGTATTGTCCTGCAAAAGTATTGTCCGCTAAGTATCAAGATAATGTGCTAATGAGGGTATGGTATGTTAATATGGAACCATTGTATCCTGAAGTGATCTGTTAATGTGTGTAATCCAAAACTAATCTGTATGGCTATTGTTGAATGTTGTCTTTGTCTGGAGGTTTTTCAGGGCAGGAAGCCAAGCCTTATTCATTCTTAAACTCTCCTCTTTTCTGTTAAAGTTGTGCTGATGTTTATGAATTTCAATGGCTTCTCTGTGCAATCTGACAAAATAGTTGGTAGAATTGTCCAGTCTTTCAGTGTCTTGGAATAAGACCCTGTGTCCTGTTTGTGTCAGTCCATGTTCAGCCACTGCTGATTTCTCAGGTTGGCCAAGTCTGCAGTATCTTTCATGTTCTTTTATCCTTGTTTGTATGCTGCGTTTTGTGGTCCCGATGTAAACTTCTCCACAGCTGCAAGGTATACGATATACTCCTGCAGAGGTGAGGGGGTCTCTTTTGTCTTTTGCTGATCGTAGCATTTGTTGTATTTTCTTGGTGGGTTTAAACACTGTTTGTAGGTTATGTTTTTTCAAAAGTTTCTCCATCCTATCAGTGACTCCTTTAATAAATGGCAAGGATACCTTTCCTATGAGAGACTGTTTTCCCTGAGTTTTCTGATTTTTGTTTGGTTTAATGGCCCTTCTGATTTCATTCTTGGAGTAGCCGTTTGCTAGCAGTGCGTGATTTAGATGATTAGTTTCTTCCTTGAGAAACTGTGGTTCACAGATCCGTCTTGCACGGTCCATTAATGTTTTGATTATTCCTCTTTTCTGTCGGGGTGGTGGTTGGAGTTTTTGTGTAAGTAGCGATCTGTGTGAGTTGGTTTCCGGTAGACCTTGTGACCTAACTGAAGGTTTGATTTACGGATGACAAGGGTATCAAGAAATGGGAGTTTACCCTCAATTTCCTTTTCCATGGTAAACTGAATGTTTGGATGGATATTATTAAGATGGTTTAGAAAGTCCATTAATTTTTCTTCACCATGGCTCCAAATGGTAAATGTATCATCTACGAACCTGAACCAGACTGTCGGTTTGTAAGGTGCTGATTCTAATGCTGTCTTTTCAAAATATAGGAAAGGTATTCCATAGGAAAGGTATTCTTGCCATTTATTAAAGGAGTCACTGATAGGATGGAGAAACTTTTGAAAAAACATAACCTACAAACAGTGTTTAAACCCACCAAGAAAATACAACAAATGCTACGATCAGCAAAAGACAAAAGAGACCCCCTCACCTCTGCAGGAGTATATCGTATACCTTGCAGCTGTGGAGAAGTTTACATCGGGACCACAAAACGCAGCATACAAACAAGGATAAAAGAACATGAAAGATACTGCAGACTTGGCCAACCTGAGAAATCAGCAGTGGCTGAACATGGACTGACACAAACAGGACACAGGGTCTTATTCCAAGACACTGAAAGACTGGACAATTCTACCAACCATTTTGTCAGATTGCACAGAGAAGCCATTGAAATTCATAAACATCAGCACAACTTTAACAGAAAAGAGGAGAGTTTAAGAATGAATAAGGCTTGGCTTCCTACCCTGAAAAACCTCCAGACAAAGACAACATTCAACAATAGCCATACAGATTAGTTTTGGATTACACACATTAACAGATCACTTCAGGATACAATGGTTCCATATTAACATACCATACCCTCATTAGCACATTATCTTGATACTTAGCGGACAATACTTTTGCAGGACAATACTCAGCTCAAACCCAACCCCTTTCTGACTATATATTACTCTTCCTACACCCTTGACACTGAGAGACACTGTCCTTCAGTGTTACTACTCTGAAGATGCCTGCCACAGTTGCTGGCGAAACGTCAGGAAATAAAATTCCAAGACCACGGTTACACAGCCCGGATAACCTACAAGAACCAATGAACTCTGACCGTGAAAGCCTACGACAATAGTCTGTGTGTATGGTAGAAATACACAATGCCTTTTCAAACATATATTCATTGTTTAAACTTGAGTAATTTGGGGTTCAATCCACCCAGCTTTTTCTCTCAGTCTTGCTCAGTTCTTCTTAAATTAAATTAGAGCAAATTTTGATTCAGTGTTTGTTATAAAATTTTAACTTTTCTATGCCTGAATGTATTTATTGTATTTTAATTATAATGTTAGCTGTCCTGAGCCTGACATTGCAGGGGGAGGGTAGGATATAAATAAAAGTTGTTTGTTATTATTATTATTTGCTCAGCTAAACTAATCTTTCCCATCCATTGCATGAGCTGGATTGTTAATGAATGTCCAGTTGCTGGGAGTTTCCCTCAAAAGTTGAAATGTTCATGAACATCCCATATCACAAATAGCATAATGCACCATCTCTGCCACAAAATACGATTTGTGGTTGGGCAGGTGAATAGGTCACTGCTGAGCTGCATAACAACTTAATTCATTTGTGTATCAGACTGGAAAAGCTTTAAATAGTTGGACTTTGGCTCTGATTAAGAAAAAAAACACAAAGTGACAATTAACGATATCTAATTGAAATAAAATTCGGTACTCAATGTAATGATGCTAAAGAATTATTGTGCAAGAAAACATGGCATTTAACTTTATTTTGAATATTTATTTCAGCTCTACAACAACATAATCCAGGATGCAATGGACAAACAGGACCCAAGTAACTGTATTTATTCTAGTAGGCTTTCCTGGAAGCCCTAAACTGCAGCTAACACTATTTACATTTTTCCTGATTGTGTATGCATTGACAGTAATAGAGAATGTGATAATAGTAACACTAATCCATGTGAATATCAACCTTCATAAACCTATGTACCTCTTCATGAGTAATCTTTCTTTCCTGGAGATTTGGTATGTCTCTGTCACTGTTCCTAAGATGCTTATGGGATTTGTGGCCGAGAAGAAGGATATTTCTTTCATGGGTTGCATGACCCAGCTCTACTTCTTCCTAAGTCTCGCATGTACTGAGTGTGTCCTTCTAGCTGCTATGGCCTATGACCGCTATGTTGCTATTTGCAACCCGTTGCGTTATCCAGCCATAATGACACAAGAGCTCTGTATCCGCTTAGCTGCCGGTTCGTGGCTGAGTGGCTTTTTCATCGCCATGGGGAAAGTCTTCTTCATCTCCCGCTTGAGCTACTGTGGACCCCATGTCATCAACCATTTCTTCTGTGATGTCTCCCCACTTCTCAACCTGGCCTGCACCGACATGTCATTGGCTGAACTCATTGACTTCCTGCTGGCCTTGCTCATACTCCTTGGCCCGCTCTCTGTGACAACTGCATCTTACTTCTGCATCATCTCCACAGTTCTCCGCATACCTTCAGCCAAAGGGAAGCAAAAGGCGTTTTCCACCTGTACCTCACACCTTCTAGTAGTCACCATTTTCTATGCAGCTTCCCTGTTCATTTATGCCCGGCCAAAGGCCCTCGCTGCATTAAATTCCAACAAGCTAGTGTCTGTTGTCTACACTGTCTTAACACCGCTGCTAAATCCAATCATCTACTGCTTGAGGAACCAGGAGTTCAAGGAGGCTCTCAAAAAAGCAATGCACAGACTTTCTTCTGGCCACTTAGGGTAGTACTGTGAAAGGGTTATTTGATAACAACATAAGAAAAGTCATGCTGGATCAGACCTAGGCCCATTCAGTCCAGCAGTCTGTTCACACAGTGGCTTACCAGGTGCATCTAGAAAGTCCACAAACAAGATGACTGCAGCAGCATCCTGCCTATGTTTTACAGCACCTAATATAATAGGTATGCTCCTCTGATACTGGAGAGAATAGGTATGCATCAAGACTAGTATTCATTTTGATTAGTAGCCATGGATAGCCCAATCCTCCATGAACATGTCCACTCTGCTCTGAAAGCTTTCCAAGCTGGCAGCCATCACCACTTCCTGGGGCAGATAGATGTGCTAATGCAGAGATGGCACATTAAAAGAAAAAAAAAGTATGTATGTGAGAATCTGCCATGCAAACCATTATGTTGATGAAATGCCTTAGAAGTGAAAGCAATGCTCTTTCAAAAATTTGCAATGCTATTTGAGCCCTGTGTGAGTGGAAAAGAAGTAATCTGTGGAAGGGGAAGGGTGACTGTGAACATTTGACCCTCTCCCAATTTCCAAATGTTCATCAGTCTTCTTCATAAAGCCTAGAAATGTAGCCTCCCATGACATGACCTATATGTTGCAAAAATAATGGGCAGATGATGCAGGGGAGGACATATACCTACAGTTTGTACCCATGCATTCTTTTGGCAGAAGAACTGATGAATATATGTGGAAGTCAAGAGTTGGGCCAGTAGATTCAATATCAGTCTGCCCTTCATTTTCCCCAGATTTTCAGTGGCTTGGCTCCAGACAGTTTTTTTCACTCAATCTTGTCCAATTCTCCAGATTACTACAGTCCTCATCCCACATGGCTTTTACACATACAGGTCCTATGAAATGCAGCACAGTTCATTTTCCAGCCTTCCCTCATTTTTCACCATCAGAAAGACTCATTCTTCTTGGCAGTATCTAGGAGGAGGTTTACAGTCCAGGAACACCAGTTGGGCCTTCCGCCAGCGTCCCACCAGCACAAAGCCCCATGCCAGCCACGCCATCCCCAGCAGCTGAAGGCTCAGGAATGGGCTGCCCGGGATGTCCCAGAATCCTCTGCTGCCCAAAGAAGTCAAGCAAAGTTGTTGTATCTATTGAATGGCTTTAGTTGTATATTGAATGGTTGTTGTTGTTTTTTTAATTGAACATTTCATTTTAGGAATATTGTGAATCTCTTTAGGGGACTTCGGTCAAAACAGGGGAAAGTGGGATATAAATCCAGTAACAGCAGTCTAAGGCTTTCTGAACCTCTCCTTGGACACTTGGAGACATAAGTGGTTTCTTATTTTGTGGATTAGATGACAAATCAAAGCTGATATTGTATTGAAATAAAATTTTATTGATTGATTGATTGATTGATTGATTATGATGTTACCTCTCCTGAGCCTGACATTGCCGGGGGAGGGTAGGATATAAATAAAAGATGTTTGTTATTATTATTATTTGCTCAGCTAAACTAATCTTTCCCATCCATTGCATGAGCTGGATTGTTAATGAACGTCCAGTTGAACCTTTCCTTGGACACTAGGAGACAGAAGTAGTTTCTTATTTTGTGGATTGGATGACAAATCAAAGCTGATATTGTATTGAAATAAAATTTGATTGACAGCTCTTCAATTATCTGCATAAAAAGTGCTTCAATTCATAAACCTTTGAAAATCTAATGTAACTGAGAAAGCATCAGTTTATCTCTCTACATATATGCACGGTCATTGATCTCTGTACATTTAATATTTTTGTGGGTGTAAATGTGACTAAATTCAGGGAAAAAAGTGAAATTTAAATATGATTCTAAACTCAGGTGATTTGTAATTAATAAATGTGTGCACCGCAAAGAAAAGGGGGAATCTGCTGATAGAATCATAGAATCATAGAGTTGGAAGGGACCACCAGGGCCATCAAGTCGTACCCCCTGCATAATGCAGGAAATTCACAACTACCTCCCCCCTCCACACCCCTAGTGACCAGAAGATGGCCAAGATGCCCTCCCTCTCATCATCTGCCTAAGGTTACAGAATCAGCATTGCTGACAAATGGCCATCTAACCTCTTCTTAAAAATCTCCACGGAAGGAGAGCTTACCACCTCCCGAGGAAGCCTGTTCCACTGAGGAACTGCTCTGTTAGAAAATTCTTCCTAATGTCTAGACGGAAACTCTTTTGATTTAATTTCAACCCGTTGGTTCTGGTTCGACCTTCTTGAGCAACAGAAAACAACTCGGCACCCTCCTCTATATGACAGCCCTTCAAGTACTTGAACATGGTTATCATATCCCCTCTCAGTCTTCTCCTCTTCAGGCTAAACATACCCAGCTCCTTCAACCTTTCCTCATAGGACTTGGTCTCCAGACCCCTCACCATCTTTGTTGCGCTCCTCTGGACACGTTCCAGCTTGTCTACATCTTTCTTAAATTGTGGTGCCCAAAATTGAACACAGTACTCTAGTTGAGGTCTAACCAGAGCAGAGTAAAGCGATACCATCACTTCGCGTGATCTGGACACTATACTTCTGTTGATGCAGCCCAAGACTGCATTTGCCTTTTTAGTTACAGCATCACACTGCTGACTCATGCTCAGTGTTTGGTCTGCTAAGAACCCAAGATCCTTTTCACACACACTACTGCTCAAACAAGTAGGGCTGTCAAAAAAAAAAAAAATTCGGTACAGTTCGGATTCGGCCGAATTTGACCCTTGTGGGTTTGGTACGTGCCGAAGTCCGAACTCCTCCGCTTCGGATCCCCGGTAATTCGGGGGGATCCGGAGTTCGGGGGAAAATTCGGCCCCAGCGCGCCTTCAGAGGGATTCCCTGAAGGCGCGCGGGGGCCCTTTAAACTGATCTGAGCCTCCCAGCTGGGAGGCGCAGATCAGTTTAAAGGGCAGCCCGCCCCCCTCAGCGGGCTCCGCTGGAGAGGCTCAGGCTGCCCTTTAAACTGATCTGAGCCTCCCGGCCGGGAGGCACAGATGAGTTTAAAGGGCAGCCCGCCCCCCTTCAGCGGAGCCCGCTGAAGGGGGGCGGGCTGTCATGTAAACTCATCTGCGCCTCCCAGCCGGGAGGCACAGATGAGTTTAAAGGGCAATCCCGCCCCCCTTCAGCGGAGCCGGGAGGTGCAGAGGCCTTCAGCGGGCTGCCCTTTAAACTCATCTTTAAAGGGCAGCCCGCCCCCCTTCAGCGGAGGCCGCTGAAGGGGGGCGGGCTGCCCTTTAAACTGATCTGTGCCTCCCAGCCGGGAGGCACAGATGAGTGTAAATGACAGCCCGCCCCCCTTCAGCGGGCTCCGCTGGAGAGGCGCTGGCTGTCATTTAAACTCATCTGCGCCTCCCAGCTGGGAGGCTCAGATGAGTTTAAAGGGCAGCCCGCGCCTTTCAGCGGGCTCCCCTGAAGGGGGGCTGAATTTGCCGAATTTATTCGCGAACTCCCGAACTCGCTGAATTCGGCCCCCCCGGTTGCCCGCCAGTTTTGAGTTCGGATCCGTCCGAACAGAAAATCACCGAATCAGGGGAAATTCGGTTGATTTTCAGTTTGGACCGAACCGAATTGACAGCCCTACAAACAAGTCTCCCCCATCCTATAATTATGCATTTGATTTTTCCTACCTAAATGCAGAACTTTACATTTGTCTTTGTTGAAGTGCATTTTATTAGTTCTAGCCCATTTCTCCAGCCTGTCAAGATCATCCTGCATCTTGGCTCTGTCTTCTACCATATTTGCTACCCCTCCCTATTTAGTATCATCTGCAAATTTAATAAGCATCCCCTCTATTCCTTCATCCAAATCATTTATAAAAATGTTGAACAACACAGGGCCCAGCACAGATCCCTGAGGAACTCCACTAGTCACTTCTCTGCAAGTGGACGAGGAACCATTAACTAGCACTCTTCTGGCCCAGAGGATTTTGTTTCATTTAAAGAAACCAGGTGTTGTGCACTACCCCAACGCCAATTCAAGGCTGCAAATCCCTTCCCTCATCACATGTTCTGTTTATGCCATGTTGAGCACCACTTCCCTCATGAGAAAAAACTGAGGAAAAGTAGGAATTGAGGAGTTCTGTGCTCTCTTCATCTCCTGTTACAATTTCACTTTCCGGTCCACGCAATGGGCTTATCTTGTCCTTGTTCTTACTCTTACTCTGTACATAGGAAAAGAACCCTTTTTTGTTGTGTTTAGCATCTCTCGCTAGCCTAAGTTCATACTGAGCTTTAGCTTTCCTAACACTCTCCCTACAAGCACTAGTTATTTGCTTATATTCCTCTTTGGTTATAAGGCCCTCCTTCCACTTCCTAAATGAGTCTTTTTTATTTCTCAGCTCTTTAAAAAGCTGTTTATGGAGCCACCCTGGCCTCTTTAGGCTCCTCCCATTTTTCCTTCTCATAGGAATGGTTTGGGATTACGCCTTCAGTATTTTATTTTTAAGAAATGCCCACCCTTCTTGAACTCCCTTCTCCTTAAGTATTTCTGACCATGGGATTCTACCTAGCATCAGTTTAAGTTTTTTAAAATTTGCTTTTTTGAAGTCCAACCTACATGTCTGACTATGTACAGGTTTTCCTTTCCCCAAGATTGTAAATTCCAAGAGTACGTGGTCACTACTACCCAGGGTGCCTACTACTTTAACCTCATCGACCAGTTCTTCCCTGTTGGTGAGAATCAAGTCTAAGATAGCAGACCCCCTTGTTTCCCTGTCCACCTTCTGGAATAGGAAGTTGTCAGCAAGACAGGAATTAATTGGATCTTGCATTTTTAGCAGCGTTGGACTTCCAACAGATATCCGGGCAATTAAAATCTCCCATGACTACCATGTCCTGTCTCCTTGAGAACTTTGTGATCTGGTCTAGGAGTGTCCCATCCAAGTCCTCTGCCTGGTTTGGTGGTCGATAGCAGACCCCCATGAGAATATCACGATTATTTCTTATTCCTTTTATGTTTACCCATAGAGTCTCGACTGCACTACCACGCTCAGATTCATGTACTTCTTCACAAGTGTACAGATCTTTGACATACAGTGCTACTCCTCTCCCCTTCCTTATCAATCTATACCTTTTAAACAAGTTGTACCCCTCAATCTTAATATTCCAGTCATGAGTGACAGCCCACCAAGTTTCAGAAATGCCTATTAGGTTAAAATCCCCTTCCTGTATTAGGGCTTCGAGTTCTTCCTGCTTGTTTCCCATACTCTGTGCATTAGTGTACAGACATCGGAATCCGTGGTTTATGTGGTTTATGTGGGGTCTGTGATATAGACACAGATCCCAGCAAGAAAGCTTACTTGTCCAAGGAGTGTAAGGTTGAAGCTCAAGCCTACCCTTAGAGGAGAGCCCTGTCTCTTAACATAAGAACATAGGAAAAGCCATGCTGGATCAGACCAAGGCCCATCTAGTCTAGCAGTCTGTTCACACAGTGGCCAACCAGGTGTCTCTAGGAAGCCCACAAAAAAGACAACGGCAGCAGCATTTTCCTGCCTGTGTTCCATAGCACCTAATATATTAGGTGCGCTCTTCTGATCCTGGAGAGAATAGGTATGCATCATGACCGGTATCCATTTTAACTAATAGCCATGAATACCCCTCTCCTCCATGAACATGTCCACTCCCCTCTTAAAGCCTTCCAAGTTGGCAGCCATCACCCCATCTTGGGGCAGGGAGTTCCACAATGTTCTACTTTTGGATTCTTGAGCAGCAAGTCACAGGGAGAAAATTACTACATTTTACCTGCAGAAAGGGTAACCAGTAAATATAGTATAGTATAGTATAGTATAGTATAGTATAGTATAGTATAGTATAGTATAGTATAGTATAGGACAGGACAGGACAGGACAGGACAGGACAGTATAGGTATGGCCAAGCAAACCGTGGCCAGGACTGTTGGTGGGTAATTATTTTAGAATCTTTTTGAGCTTCACATCTCATCTTGTGTCTAGGATTTCCTAGACCATAACTGGCAGAGAGAACATGACGCTTACTGGGACACTGTGCCTCACATGGACAACCAGAGTGTAGGAAGTAGGACAGGCATATAGGTTGGGCAGGGAGGTAAAATAAAAACAACAACAAATGATAAGTGCTATTTCTTAAATAGTATTACATTAAGAATACCATTTTATTTCTATTTATCCCCCCCATACCATTAAAACAAAAAATACACACAGCTGTGTCTGTTTGTGAAACATTTGGAGCTTCTAGGAGCATTTTCTAAAATCCTTGGGGTGACCAGATTTTCTGAGCCCATTTTCTCAGGGCTTCCTTCACCTCCTTGTTCCTTAAACTGTATATTAGAGGATTGATCATTGGAGTCATGACAGTATAGAAAAAAGAGAACACTTTTGAGGAACCCCTCAGGGAGGGGCCTTCTGGAAGGAGATACACAATCATTAAGGTGACATAGAAAATTGTAACTACAAGAAGGTGAGAGGAGCAGGTGGAAAAGGTCTTTTGTCTCCCTGTGGTTGAGGGGATTCTCAGGATGACTGATATGATCCAAATGTAAGATGTTATGGTCAACAGAAATGGAGGAAATGTGAATACAGAACATAACAAAAAGGCTACCTGAATAACCAGAGATGTGTCACTACAAGCCAACTTGATCAGTGGCATAGTATCACAGAAGAAATGGTCAATTACGTTGAAGCCACAGTATGTTAACTGTGACAGCCATACAACCACTACCGAGACTGAAATAAAGCCACTTATCCAAGAACCAGCAGCTAGAGATATACATACTTTGTTATTCATAAGGAACTGATATTGGAATGGTTTGCAAATAGCTAAATACCGATCATAAGACATTACAGATAAGAGGCAAGTTTCTGCAGTCACCAGAAAGCCAAAGAAATATAACTGTATAAAGCAACCAGTTAAGGAAATGGCTCTATTCCCTGTTAGGAAACTTGCTAGCATTCTGGGCAGGATGGTTGAGGTGTAACAAATCTCCAAACAGGACAAGTTCCCCAGGAAGAAGTACATGGGAATGTGAAGTCGCCTGTCGGTCACAACTAGCACAACAATAAGAAGATTCCCCATTATGGTAATGATGTAGATGACTAGAAACAGCAGGAAGAAAAGAATCTGCAGTTCAGGATGATCCCCTAATCCCAGGAGGATGACTTCTGTGGTGACTGTTTGGTTGATCAAGGGGTCTACCTGCATAAAAATAGCAATGAAAACATTATTCTAGTTAAATATTGGCCTGCTGTGCAAGCTTAATAGCATTTTTAAGCGTTTAACTGGGATGCTCACAGGCATGAAAGCAGTTTTGAGTCAAACAAGGAGCAATCCTTCCATCACTAATATAAATATCCATTCTTCCTTTGCGTTCTGGCTGTGTTTGTGTGCCTGGTAAAAGGGTGATCTGCTGCTGTTTGGACTTGGCTGGATATGAAAAGGCCTGCTAGAAGGATAGCCAGAGATGGTGGCTACACAAATCCTTTGCCTCACTCCTCTCTGGACAAATGGGGAAGGATGGCACCTTCAGAGAGGGAGCAGAGGCAGGCAATGGCAAACCACCTCTGAAAGTCTTTTCCTTATAAAAGAAGGGATCACCATAAAAAGAATGACTCACAGCACCTATTAGCATAGCAAAAGTACTCCATGTTGCAGAGGCAAGTGCAATAGTTACTGCCACCAGAAATATATCAATGAGAAGGAGAAGAAGAGTTGGTTTTTATATGCTGACTTTCTCTACCACTTAAGGGAGACTCAATCCGGCTTACAATCACCTTCCCTTCCCCTCCCTACAACAGATACCTTTTGAGGTAGGTGGGGCTGAGAGAGCTCTAACAGAGCTGTAACTTGCCCAAGGTCACCCAGCTGGCTTCATGTGTAGAAGTGGGGAAACAAATCCAATTCACCAGATTAGCTTCCACCGCTCTTGTGGAGGAGTGGGGACTCAAACCCGATTCTCCAGATCAGACTCCACTGCTCCAAACCACCGCTCTTAACCACTACACCATGCTGGCTGCCAGCGTGTCAGCAGTTCAAAGGATAGCCAGGTGAGAAGGCACCGTTTCATGTCACCTTTCACACACCTATCTCCATTTTGACCTTGGAAACATCTTTCAAAGAACTTTCTGCTCACCAGCCCCCTGGACAATTTCAGTTAGTCAGTAATATCCCATGATACTCTTGCAACTGTGTGTCATATAATAACCAACTCTTCTTCCTCTTCTTCTCTACATGTATATCATTTGTTTTTAAGCGAGAGAAGAAACACTGAAAAGATGTGGTGCATATGCAGATGCGCTGATCTATCAAGCTATTCTGCCAATCTAACTAGCTAAAGAAATTAGCTAACAACATGATTGTCAACAAATTTTGTATGATGCTAGCATCTCAATGGCTATGATATGATTATATTTTTTGTCCAAATACTTACTGCATTCATTGAGATGATAATTGAGTAAGTGTCTTGGTAACATGAAAGCTTGATTGCTGGGGAAAGCAAAACATGTTTTCTAATGTCTTGATATCAGGTGTTTTATATTCTATAAGGAAGTAACTTCTGTCACCCAAACATCAGTCGTCATGTCAGGGGCATTCTACATGGCTTATGAGGGGAATTAGCTGAAGAGCTTTGTATCCACCAATTACCTACCATGCCATGAAGAACAGCATCATGGCCTTCATAAGCTACAGCTCTTGATGACTAATCCTGAAAACCAGACATGCAACCCCAAACTGTGATAAGACATTTCAATCCCGAGAAAGTTTAAATGAAATTCTTATGAGGATAGAAAGAATAGCCATTTGTCCAATTTTTCTGAATACTTACTACTTTCATTCTCAAGATATTGTAATGTGATGGACTGATGATCTGGAAAATGAATCTTAACATTTTAGCAAGCCTTTTATTTGCTACCAGGAAGCAATTGCTGCCACCAGACAGTATCTGTATCTGTTCCCCAAAGACATTCCATGTAACTTGGTCAGGGGATTTAACTGAATAACATTTATGCAACATTCAAGTATTGTGCCATAGGGAATAACCAGCAGGAAGGGAGCTCTGTAGGCTGTGTTTGATAGGAGTTGAACAGCTAAAATGGCTGTGTCAGAAGTAGCTGACTATTAAAGTAAATGTCCGCTCAGAAAATCAAGGTTAATAATAATAATAAGAAGAAGAGTGGCTTTGGAAAGGGTCCAATCAGACTTCCTCAGAGCACTATTTAAAGTACCCAAATGTATGTCAAATGTGGTTTGCTTAAGGTTGAAACAAAGATTTGGCAAATCTCCATCAATTACTGGCTGAGAGTCCATTTAAATCACAATGGATTACTCCCTCTCCTTCTAGCAGTGATTCCAAATCCAAGATGGTCATCCAGAATAATCAATAAGCTACACATGATTGGGTTAGATCCTGAACATCTCCTGGAGTTAGGCTTGAGGCAAGTAAAATCATTGGTCCATCACCGCCTTGTGAATATCAAAAGTCAATACGATTTTCCACTATTGCCAAAATCTTACAGTGTATTGAAACCCTAGATCCACAGCAGCCCCATATCTGTCAACCATCACTATTTTAAATATAGATGAGCTTTTTCGAGAGTACATTTTGATGCTATGTCGTCTGCTGTAATGGAAGGAAGGTTCCGACATATACCTTTGGAGCAACGGCGTTGCCCATGTTCAGCCAATGTGGTCGAAACAATATCATATACAATTCTGCAGTGTGAATTTTACACTGATGTTAGAACTAATATCATTTCCCCACTGTTAGCCCGTCTTGAGCAATCAAATCATTACTCGAGGTTAACAGAGCTAGATAAAATTAGATACCTATTGGAAGATAAGGTGGCTCATGTAACTCATGCTGTGGCAAATTCTGTCACCTGGCCATCAAGAAAAGAAATGACATAGTAAGAAAGAAGGACGGCTAATAACTTTTAATACATAGTAAAACCATGTGCCGAAGTGATGGTTTACATAATTTATTTATAGCAGGTTCGCTGCACAGGTTTTTTATATTTAACTTGGTACATGTTTGTCTATGGATGTACACAATTTTTTACTTTTATGATGGTTTATGTAATTTTTTTAATGTGCACTGTTGATTGTATTTCATATAAGTGTCGGCTTAAGATTGTGTTTTATATATGTGCTGGTCTATGACTGTAACAATAAACTGAACACTGAGTTGGATTTTATATGCCGACTTTCTGTACCACTGAAGGAAGAATCAAACATGCTTACAATCATCTTCTCCCCCCCTCCCCACAACAGATACCCTGTGTGGTAGGTGGGGCTGAGAGAGTTCTGAGAAATACAAAATGGCATCAAATTCCCTGTGTGGATCATTATCCTGTCCTCACATAAATAGGGAAAGGTTCCCCCTCGCTGATATACCTCGTCCAAGTTAGTTTTTAAACAAGTCAGATAAATTAACACAGAGGGAATATATAAGAACAGGAGCAGCAATTCTCTTCGAATATGACTTCTTAAAAAAAAAAATCCTCCCCCCTCCCTCCGCCAATTCATGTGGGTCCAGCCTATTCATTAATGCATGCACTCATGGGGAAGGGGTTGTTTTTTTAAAGCTCAGGCTTGGCTAAATAAAAAAGCATCTTCCTTCCACTGCATTATTTCTGTGGAGTGTGAGAAAGGTAACTTTTATAATCCTGCTGCATGCAGTATGAAAGCATGACATAATTAGATGTCTTAACCAGCAGAGTGACTAGTTGAGAGCAGAAGCTACCCGTAGTGCATCACTGATTCTGGTACTTCTTAAAAGTGAGTTGAGACGTTTTTAGATTTTCTATGCTCATAGATGCTGTAGTTGAATGCACAAATCTCTACCTATATACATACCTTCATTCATAAATGTTTAAAGCAAGAAGATGAACTTTTTTGCTTAGAAAATACTTTAAGTTTAGAGTATATTAAATCAAGCTATGACTTCATCACAACATGTTTTCCTTTTATTTTTTATTGTTTTTTCCCAGTCATCGATAAATATAAAATGTGACGCCTGTACTTGCTTATAAGTTGTAGGACAGAAGGATAATGAGGAAGCCAATATTCTTAAAATGTATTTCCACCCCCACCCCAAATGCTTACCAGGGGAAGGGGGGTCAGGAATTTTCAAAAAGTAGCCCATCTGAACCCAAGGCTTTTGGGTTGGATCCTGAAATCTGTCAACAGAGATCCACTCATGCCACTTTTTGGCAAGACCGTCTGTAGACCTTCTTTGTGCACTCACACTCATACAGACAACCTGCTCCTGAGGATTGAGAATCCTCCCTGAATGGCATGACTTATGGTACAGGAGGAGCTGGAAGAAATCACACAAGCTGGGTCCCAGCCATTTGTTGCTTATTCACATTTTAAATGAAACATTGCAAGGCAATATAACACCAAATGCCCTGACCTGGAAGGCTCAGGCTGACCTGATCTCATCAGAACTCAGACGCTCTAAGCAGGGCGAGCCCTGGTTAGTACTTGGATGGGAGACCAGCTAGGAAATCTACTGTTTCAATTGAGAGGAAGACAACGGCAAACCACCTGCGTTCTTCTCTTGCCTGGAAAACCCTACAGGGTCTCCATAAATTGGATGCAACCTGACGGCAATTTCCACCACTATGGCACCGATTGAATTTTTTTTAAAAAAAATCCAATAATGGAATTAGATTCAACCAGATTTTACTCCAGAAGGTGGCTGTTCCCTTTGACCTCCAAAGAAAGCTGTGCTGGGAATCATGGATCCTGCAAAAGCCATAAAAGATGGGATCTGACGTAAGATGGGGAATTGGGCAAGAATGGGTGAAAAAGCTTGTTGGATCTCACCCATATTCAATGGTCACTTCTGGTCCAATTTAAAAAAAAAAAACTAGAACCAGATTTGGAGCATACACAGCCCTTTGGGTCTTTGTTTTTTCTTTTTGGCCTCTTTCCCCTTCTTCTGTTATTGATGTACACTTACTTGTTGTGAAATAACTGGAGGAAAGCAACTGTGCAGTCAGGAGAGGCAGTTGGTAGGAGATACATGAAAAGATGTGTGCAGCATGTCCTAAACACAAAACTAAATCCCTTTGTGTTTAATGGTGTGTGTTATCAAGGAACTGTTCGTACATGTTCATAACCCTAGTTCCTCAACCTAACAAGGTGTGTAGGCTGAGTTTGGGGGAAGTGTGATCGAAGAAGCCTGATTACAGTGCTGAGAGCAAAGGCCGTGGCAGCAGGATGTGAGGTGTGCACATGGACATACATTAGGAACTCAGTAAGTAAAATAATAACTCTAGTATCATGTGTTTTGGACATACTGGCTGCCAAAGTAGATATGTGGAGTTTTTATTTGCAACTGAAGGAAAACCCAAAGGCTTTGAGGAACTAGCCAAGCTTTGGAATACAAGCAGATAGGCGGAGGCAAGATGGTGACGAGATAGGACGTCCTTGCTGCAGCTTTCCACTGCTGAGTCATTTTAACTTTTTTAATCTTTTTAATTAAGCTTTTAGAGGAGCCAGCAGCTTTTATCAACCTTGGAAGTACACACCACATTAAAAAAAAAATCGGAGCAGTGGAAAGCTGCTGGAAGAGCCTGGCTGCCTGAATCAACAACGGAGAGATGGGAACTAAGGGTGTGGACTCTTGCTGTTCAGATAATGGGAGCTCGCAAAAGGCACCGAGACCCGGAGGAGGCCATTACACCACCGGCCTGCAAACAAACCAAAATAGCTGACAATTTTGCAGCGGGGGATAATACGATATTTAGTATTCCTGTCTCAAACCATTTCAGCCTTTTGGGAGACTCTGATATATCTAACGAGGTGTCCAAGGACCCAGGAGAAAATGTAATTGACTCAATTAATGAAACAGCTAACAATAATAACGATGTGGGGGAGGCCCTGCTCAACTTATCTGAATTGTCGGCTAGAACCGTTTAACTCATTTTTGACTCTCTGAAAGCAATAAATGAGAAACTTGAGATTCTTATTAGGATAACTCAGGGCCAGAAAAGAGAGAGACAGCTGGAATTAATTGGGTCTGGGAGCTCCTTATCTCCCCAGGCGGCACAGGCCACTTACATACTGGACACTTACAAGGAAGAATGTACAGATACAACTAAGAAACAGCTAATACCTAAAAGCCCAAGGTATCATCTGATATTGCAACCCAAAAAGGTGTGTCTATCTGTATGCAGATACAGAGGACATATGCCAATTTGGAATAACAAACGTCAGGTAATTTATCACCTATGTAACCTACTTAAGAGGAGCAGCGCTACAATTGACCTGTTATCGATTGAACCCATGACAAGTCCAAAACAAACACAAAGAGTGATGTTAACCTTTAAGAGCCCAAGAATCCCCTCCTTGATTTTATCTCAGAAGGCCAACCTGTAAACCAACTGTCAGCTGTGCGCTATGAGGAGGCTGTGGACTTCACCAAGAAATCTGAAGGAGAGACTGCACAACATCACGCAACTACACAACTTGGAATTGAGATGACACATCATGAACTAACTTTTATACCCGTTTCTATGAAAACACCTCATAGGGAGGAAGAATTAATATCATTTCACACAGACCCTAGTTGCAATCCAATTGCAAATTCCCTGGAGAAGGAACCAACTAATATCCTCCCAACTCCCTCAAGCCAGAAGCAAGCGGCAATTACTAACAATAATGATGAAGCGATATCCAGCAGCTACTTAGATGATCTGCATATAGCCGGACCCCCAGCACAGATCGTAATAGAGCATCCCCCTGTTCTAGACCAAATGGCTTCCTGCAAAAATGGGTGTGTTTTTGTGGATTTGGAGGGGGGGTTGAATATTATTGAGCAACTTAGTGTTCCTCCCTTCTCTGCTCAGAAGGGGTATAAGGGAAAGCCCCCTATTACCAATTGACTATCTAAATCTAAGAAGGCCACGTCCCTAAACATTGTCTCCTGGAATATTGCTGGGTAGAAAAGGAAAGCAGGCGATGGTGATTTTCTTAAATTCTTAAACAAATTTGATATTATCTTATTACAAGAGACATGGCAGGAAACAGAATTACACTTAAAAGGCTACAGTATATTTCATTCACTATGCCTGCTACTGCAACTGGTTCCCGGGGTCGTCTCAGTGGAGGCCTATGCAGTATGATTTCAACTTCCCTTTGCTCATCATTTGTGGCCCTCCCAGCTGGTCCTCCCTTTGCACAAGGGTTTCTCATCAAGCTATTTGGTATCACCTTACTTTTTATTAATGTTTACCTCCCCCCTTATAAGAGCCGGACAACCTCCCAAACCCAGTGGGATGACCTATCGAACTATATTATAGAACTAGAGGCTTCTAACCCATTACCTGAGACGTTCCTGGCTGGAGATTTTAATGCCAGGATAGGCAAAGATGATCTCTCTTTGAGATAGTCGTGCATCTGGATATACACGAAGTCCCTTCCATTTCTCATCATTTTTTAAGACAATCCAAAGATCTCTCAGTAAACTATGCTGGGACTCTTTTGGTAAATTTTATCATTGCCTCTTGTAAATCCATCTTGAAGGGTACAACTCCTCATGACAACCCAGGAGAATATACTTTTGGCTGCCCATGGGGAGTAGTGTAATTGATTATGTCATTGTCTCCCCCAAAATAAGGAGTCTTATTCAGGACTTTTATGTGGGTGATCGCGTAGACAGTGATCATTTTCCCCTCATTACTACCCTTGAACATCAGTCCCCAATTTCACTACAGCCTCCTTCGGCTCAATTATCGAGCTTCACTACTTGTTTTAGACGGGTTAAATGGAGTCGATCAGTGTCTGAAAATATCTCTGGTCTTCTTCATTCGAGTTTTGACCAAACTCAAGCAGGAACTGACTGGTGCCTCTGATATAATTCAAGCACTTTCTCTTTATGATAACCTTACTGGCAATATTAATTCCAGATACCATCTTCAGCACATAACAGTAGAAAAAGTACTGGTGAACTAACCCCCTAGTTTGACCGGGACTGTCAGATCTTAAAAACCCAGTTACGGTCTTCATATCACTCATATCGAACCAGTGGAGCAAAATATTTTCCTGTCAGTTATTTTAGACTTAAAAAGCAGCTTCGGATTACTGTTGCAAAAAAACAACAACCTAGCACTCAAAGAAAGATGGAAACTACTACACAATGCATCACTGAATAATAATAATAAACAATTTTGGGCCTTAGTTTCAGGTGCTCTCTCTGGGAGATCAAGTTCCCTTGATTGTTTAATCCCAGCTCAAGTTAGGGAGGGTAAATGACCTTGATTCAATGTTAAGAACAGTAGATGGCCACTTCCCCAAGCTGGGCCCTTCCTCCATCCCTCTATTATTGTATGCCGATGATGCTGTGGTACTATCATTAACACAGAAGGGGCTAAGACGGCTGCTGTCCATGTTTGTTAGCTATTGCAATGCCAATTTATTATCCATCAATTACAAGAAATCTAAGATGCTAGTCTTCTCTAAATTTTGGAGACGTCACAGTTGGACAATTAAGGGGCACAAAATTGAACAAGTTAAATAATTCAGATACTTGGGCCTGAATTTCCAATACAGCAGCAATTGGACAATGCACAGGAACTATGCTGTATCGTCAGCTAAACGTAATAACGAGGCCACAATTCGCTCCTTTTATGTCCATGGTGGCCAATTAGTTCCTGCTGCCTTACGAGTGTTTAAGGCTAAATCCATCTCCCAACTCCTATATGGAGTTCCTATTTGGGTAAGTGCCTTTAATCAGGACATTGAGAGGATTCAGTCCACTTTCTTACGCCGTATTCTTGGTGTCTCCAATTGCGTAGGGTATGCAGCTCTTGAGACAGGACAGGGTTTTTTTGAGAATAGAGCTTGGATCCATACCATTAAGTTTTGGTTACGTCTGCACTTTCTAACTGAATATCCTGGTTATATTCCTGCACTGCTGGGAGATTCTTACATAAGCCAGTGGTCGAAATTAACCCTCAGGGAAATCAAGTCTGTCGGTATTCCATTTGATTCTCTTTTGACGCTTGGGAAAGAGCAAGCATTTAGATTGATACATCAGTGCCTACTAGATATAGAAATGCAGACCCTAACCTCCCTAGCTGATAGACACTGTTCCCCCATGTTTCATGGTATTACTCTGACTTACGGAGCTACAGTTTCCTACTTGACTTATTTGGAGTCACCGGACATTCGCAGAATTTTCATGCTTGCTAGACTTAACATTCTTCCTTCAGCTATACTACAAGGAAGATACAAAGGAAACCCTTTTATTGATAGGAATTGTCCATGTAAGACTGGGGATCCTGAACACTTAACCCACGTGCTGTTGTACTGCCAGCTTTACATGAGGCCGAGGAATACCAATATTAAACCCCTACTGCCCAGTGATCAGAGTCTCTCAAATCAGCAGTTGGTGATGTACCATTTATCTGACAGAAACCCCTCTGTCACCCAACAAGTAGTGAGTTTTCTCCTGTCCTCACAAAGGATTCGCGAGCAGTTTGTTCGTACTTCTAAGTAATGTCATTTTAATGTAACCTGTTTTAATTGTTTTCACAACTCTGTTTATTGTATGCTGATGTAAATGCCTAATAAAGGTGATGATGATGATGATGATGATGATGAATACAAGCATACCTCAGAGATAATGCGGGTTTGGTTCCACCAACCCCCAAACTTTGGGGTCCATGCCAGGAGAGTCCGTTGAAGCTACCCTGAAAATTTGGGAATTCTACCTCCCAAAATGCCCCCACAGGATCTTCGGAAAAAATCCCCATAGACTATAATGGACCCAATTTTTTTGGTAAACCTGGAAATAAAGCCGAAATACAAATTTACTGGGATAGGTATTCAGCTTATTCCGGGTTTACTGAAAAAATCGGGCCCAATAAACCTGAACCCAAAATTTACCGTTGGTTTTTTTTTGGCACAACCCTAGTTGGGGCTTACCAGAGGTCTTAAAGTAGAGGCTGGACAATCCATCTCTCAAGGTTTCTTGAGCTTTGGGTTTATTATATTGAGCATAGGCTTGGACTTTAGAGTGTAAGACCCCTCCCACTCATATGAGGAAATGGTACATGCCATTTTTCTTTTGCTCTGTCAAATCTTTTACCCTACTCATATGAAAAGATCACACACTTAAGTTAACCTAAATTTAAACAAGAAATTGGTTATTTTAAAAAAATGTTTTGATCTTGAATGACTGTCCAAACTGCATAATATGTATGTTTTGAAAAATCATGAGGGTTGCTATTTAATTCTTAAAATTTGGTAGTTAGATCTAAACATATCCATCCACAACCTTATTTATTGGCATTATTTATTGGCATTATAGCAAAAACATCCATTAGATCTAAACATATGGGAACACTCCATCCCTAATTTGGTATTTTTAGACTGATTTCAATGGGATAATAAAATATGTTCTCTACTAAAGAAATGGGATTTCCCAGCAGCATCCTTTATTTTAGTCATTTCATTTTATTAAATAACAAGATTTACCAATTATGTTCTGTAGGTATAGGATCCCATCACTGATACATAGAGATAAGGACTGTTATGGAGATGGAGAATTCAACAATCATCTCTGAATTCATCCTCCTGGGGTTCCCCGCTGGATTAGAGATACAGCTTTTTCTTTTTGTGGTCTTCTTCCTCACTTACATACTAACAGTCTTGGAGAATATCATCATTATCTCAGTAGTCAAAGCGAACCGGAATCTTCACAAGCCGATGTACTTCTTCTTGGGGAACTTGTCTTTCTTGGAGATCTGGTATATCAGTGTCACCCTTCCAAAACTGCTGGTAGACTTCTGGTCACAGAACAAAATAATCTCCTTCCAGAACTGCATGGCACAACTTTACTTCTTCATCTCCCTTATGTGTACAGAATGTGTCCTCCTGGCTGTCATGGCCTATGACCGCTACGTAGCCATATGCAATCCACTTCGTTATCCAGTCATCATGACCCACAGTCTGTGCTTCCAGCTAGGTCTACTCTCCTGGGTGTGTGGCTTTTCTGTCTCTTTAGTCAAGGTCACCTTTATATCTAGACTCAGCTTCTGTGGCCCTGGAGTCATCAATCACTTTTTTTGTGACATCTCTCCAGTGCTTAACCTCTCCTGCACTGATATGTCAGTGGCTGAACTAGTGGATTTCATATTGGCCTTGGTCATCCTCTTGATCCCACTCTCCATCACAGTCTTGTCCTACCTGTTCATCATTGTTTCAATTTTTCGTATCCCCACAACCCAAGGAAAGAAGAAAGCTTTCTCAACCTGTGCCTCACATCTTACAGTGGTCATCATCTTCTTCTCGACAACAGTCTTCATGTATGCTCGGCCCAGAAAAATCCACCCCTTTAACCTGAACAAAATAGTGTCCATCTTCTATGCTGTGATCACTCCAGCTCTCAATCCTCTCATCTATTGCTTGAGAAATAAAGAAGTGAAGGAAGCGTTAAGAAGAAATTTAGGTAGGAAACGTCTAGTTGGATAAGCCAGTGAAGACTGGTTTCCAGGTGACTGGGGGCAAACTAGATGAAGGAGATATTGGGACATTCAAAATCAGAAAGTGCCGCTTTCTGTTCCTTGGAGCCAGAGCAGAAGGGGTTATGTGCAACCAACTGTAAGTAGAAACATACACAGAACAAGGGAAGGACTTGATCTTTTTTCCCTTCTGAGGACCGGAGGAATCAGTAGCTGCTTGCTGACAGGCTAGTAGAGGAACAAAAAGAGCTGCTTTCTGGATTTTGCACCTGAATGGTAGTAGATATTCACTACTGGAAACATATTCTGATAGCAAAGTCATATCTGTCAGTTCCCCCTATAAAAATTTCCACCATCTTTTTGCACTAGTTACATTTTCCAAGTAGTTCATGAAGAGTACTTTGTTGCTGCTGTGGTTGTTGTACATGCCATCATAAAATGACATCTGCCAATTTGGCGTATGAGTTCAAATTTATTTATTAATTTATTTATTAGATTTTTTAAGTCACTGCTCACACACTCTCCAAAGCAGCCATTTTCTCTCTGTGGAACAAAGTGCTTTTGCTGCAAGGAAATTCCATACCTTCTACCCCCTTAAATGTGGTTTAAGGACCTCTTTCTGCATCCCCTAGGTCACAAATCAAACCATAAAATGGTAACCAGTGCCTCATTAGCTCCAGGACCTTATGAGTCTGATGGCTCAGTTCCAAAATGGAACCAAAGTACTCCAAAACCAAACCAAAAGTAGGACAGTCCATAGGCAAGGTCGTGTCCATATAAAATCCTCTCAAAGTTTTCCAATAAATAAAAATCTTCTGGATTAATGGGGAAAGGCCTAAATGTTGATTTAACATCATATTTCTTCTACCATAACTGAATCCAACAACTTTTAATGATTGAGACTGCTGGGGTGGGAAAGCATACTGAACTAAACTGATCTGAATCCTGTCATACACTGAGAGCCTTCTGGGATGGAACTGATGATGTATCAACTCCAACTTCCTGGCATGGGTGCCTGTGTACCTTGTTGAGAAACCGGAAGAGTTGCGATGAGCAGTCATTCATAAGGGTCAGCAATCCTACCTCCTCTAATGTCCTTGGCCGTCTTCTCTTTTTAATAACACCCACGGCCAGTGTGGTGTAGTGGTTAAGAACAGTGGTTTGGAGCGGTGGACTCTGATCTGGAGAACCAGGTTTGATTCTCCACTCCTCCACATGAGCGGCGGATGCTAATCCGGTGAACTGGGTTGGTTTCCCCACGCCTACACATGAAGCCAGCTGGGTGACTTTGGAATAGACCCTAAGAATTAACCCTAAATCCAATTCTGAGTTATGGCAACACTACCTTTAGCAATTTGGCTAATGTTGTAAGGAAAGCTTACTGAATTGTCAAAATACCTATTTGATGGCATTTAGACATTCAAACTCAGTCATAGGAACCAAGAAATTATAACTGATTTATCTCATTAGTCATAGCTGTCATTTCTTAAAGATGGAAACCAACTGCAAAGATTATGTAGGTGACTGCACAAGCTAACTTTGTTCCTCTGCCTTGCAATTAGGATTTTTACAGGTTTTGAAAACCCATAATGAAAAGTTTTCTCAATAAACAATCTAAAAGCTTCTTGTTATGGCTCTCAGAGTTTAATCTTATTTTTTTTAAAAAAATATTGTTTTTTTTTTAAAAATATTAAATTTATATCCCACCCTTTCCCTGCCAGAGCAGGGCTCAGGGTAACTTATATCAAACAGTAAACACAATATTAAAATAACTAATATACAATTCAAAATTTTCAAAATCCAGTAAACTCTGTTTTATGATAAAAAAAAACAAAACACCAAGCATGCAAACATACAATTCTGTGTTGATGAAAGTCTTCTGAAATGGGTCAAGAGTTGCTAAGACCCTGTAGTTACTGAATTTTCTTCCACCTATATTTAGATGTTGGCCTGACCTGGATGGCCCAGGCTAGCCTGATCTCATCAGATCTCAGAAGCTAAGCAGGGTTGGCCCTGGTTAGTATTTGGATGGGAGACCACCAAGGAATACCAGGGTTGCTGTGCAGAGGAAGGCACTGGCAAACCACCTCTGTTAGTCTCTTGCCATGAAAACCCCAAAAGGGGTCGCCATAAGTCGGCTGTGACTTGAAGGCACTTTACACACACACACACATATTTAGATGTTACAAAGTCCTCACATCCCCCATATGTTCACAATGTGCTTTGGGATTTCCATGCCTGACGTATAATTCTCACCTGTGATTCAGACTGTAACTGAAACATACAGTGGAATGAAGCCTTCCCTTTTGCTCCATTTCAGAGACCTGAAACCATCTTAGGGATCCAGTGTTTGCTAACAGGGAAACCAATGTGTATTTACAGGCTTCTCATAAATTTCCCCAGTAGGACACTGAGGCTGCAATCCTGAAAGGGGGGGTGAAGCTCCTTAGGAGACACCATGACTCTGTGCCAGCTAAGTGCCCATTTATCCCAAGATAATGGGTACTAACACTGTCCTGGCGGCAAACATCCTTTCATGCACCAAGGAGCCATGAAGCTGCACTGGCCAATGCAACCATGCCAGCAGGGAATTCCCTGTCTTCCATCTTATATGGAACTACACATTTTATCTTCTGTGTCCATCATTCCCTGCCACGATTATGACATCTGAAGATTTCTCTGATTTACAAAAGGTCTAAAGAGACTGAGATTACTCCAAATCCTATGATCTTCATATGAGAAGATTTGTCATCACAAGAAAGATGGTCCCCAAAGGACTATCTCAGATGTCTAACAAACCCTTTCTGCTTGTGGTTACTCCCATTCCCTTCTCAAAGGTACTTTTTTGTTACTTAGGAAGGATAAGGAACCTGGCAAGGAAGGCTGGGGTGGGGCGGCGGTTGGAGATGATCAACATTTCAAGTTGGGCCCAGATTTTGGGTGATTTGGACTCAAAGCATTTACAAATAGAAGGACTGCATTATGACCCTCCCCAAATATGTATCACTAATCCTATCTAGTATCTCTAAGCAACAACTGATGTTCAATTCCAGTACACCACTTTCTTGTCTTCTTAATGCAATATTAATCATAGTGACATTTGAAGTTCCTCCTCCAGTGACTACTAATGCTATTATGAATATTCTGATGAAGGTCCTTTGGTCACTACCTTTCAATGCAGACCTTTCTGCCCAGGATCTTTTGTAAGGCCTGTTTCACCTCCTGATTACTCAGCATGTAGATACGTGGGTTCAAAACAGGAGTAACCACGCTGAATATGATAGTTACCATCATTTCCCTTTGAGCCACAGTGCCCACCGATGGAAGCATGTAGTTGAACAACACTGGTACATACAGCAAAGCCGCCACCATCAGGTGGGACCCACAGGTGGAGAAAGCTTTCTGCCTACTCTTTTGTGACTGAACTTTGAAAATGATAATGTAGAGATAGGAGGGCAGTATGATGACAAAGGGGACCGTGGCAATGCAACTAGTGACAGTATTGAGAAGCATGAGGTTGAGATGAGTGCTGCCACAGGCCAGTTTCAGCAGTGGTTTGATTTCACAGAAGTAGTGCTCAATGTGGTTTGGTCCACAAAAGGGAAGGCGAGCAGTCATCACTGTGTGCATCAGGGCATGGAAAAAACCAATGGTCCTCTTAGCTGCTGCCAAAATCAGACAGACCTGCTTTCTCATAATGATGGTATAACGCAATGGGTTGCATATGGTAACATAGCGGTCATAGGCCATGACACCAAAGACGCCCTCACTGCTGCCCAGGAAGTGGAAAAAGTGGAGCTGAGCCATGCAACCACTAAAGGAAATGGTTTGTAGCTCCAATAGAAAGCCAGCTAGTATCTTTGGAACAGTTATTGTGGAAAGGAAGATGTCCAGGCAGGAAAGATTCCCAAGGAAAAAATACATAGGCGTGTGTAGCTGTGGTTCAGTTATTGCTACAGCCACAATGGCACCATTCCCCAGCAGAATGGTGAAATACAATAGCAGAAAGAGAGTGAAGAGTGTTTTCTGAAGCTCCCAGAGATCAGTTAGATCTGTCAAGATGAATTCACTCACCTTTGTTTGGTTCATTGCTGACAGGGGAATAATGACAGGTGATCAGAATACTTCTGTATCAGACGACAGAAAAGAAGAGACTAAAACCATGCAAGGCAGGAGGAACTTTACATAACATGACCTTTGGGAAACAGATAGATTCCAAAGGCCATAAAGGCAAATCCAGTTGAGCCACTCCTTGTATGATTCCTTAGATCACAAGACCTGTGTGGATGAACATCCATGTAGGCTGGGAGCTGAGCAAGAGATAAAATGGTGAAAAACCATCCTTAGGCCTCTTCTTCCATCACCACAGATCCACTGAAGGAACATAGTGGATTGTTCAATCTCTGTTTCGGAACCAAATGTTCTATTCCACTACCTGTGGAAACTTCCTCTAGTGCAAATTCCCTTCCTCCATTGTTCCTCCATTGTTACCTCTGCTGAGGGAAGAGAAGGAAAGGGTGAATTTATCCTCTGCAAGTCTTCACTGCAGCCCCCTGACCCTGCCCCGTAATGCCCACAACCCAGAAATTATTTGTGGGGGGGGGGGGTCAAAGTGTGTTCAGGAGAAGAAAGAAATGCAGGGAAATCCATAGGTCAGTAACCATTTCATGAGATATAAGTCTATATTTCAAAGTTTCCACAGATTGCTAGAAAAGCTAATCAACAGGCATAAGGCACACAAATGGATTTTGTCATATCTCCAAAGATTTTCTAGTCTAAGACACAGCAATGATGTATTATCAGGCATCTCCGACATCCCAGAGAATTCAGATTACAGTGAAGCACACAGGAACAGTAAATGTTAAGTGGAATCCATCCACAATCTACATTTTTACCATTTTGTTTCTATTAGGAAGAAAAAGGGAGGGGGGGAAATACCAGCCACTCAAAGTTTTTCAGATATTTTACCAACAAGTTAAAATACCCCACAATATTTAGATCCCAGTTCATACCTTGATAACGCCACTTGCCCAACATGCCAATTGAACAAAAACACTGCAAATGGTACAAAAGGAAACTTTCTGCAAGCTTTAATTGTGGAGTGAATCCGGGATTACATGGCAGACCAGAAATCTCTGCTACATTTGCCCTTTTAATGAAATGCTGCTGATTGTCATTGGGGGTATCGTCCATGTGGAGATAAAATGAAAATCCACAGCTTGCATATGGATGAAATTTATTTTAATGACCAAGATTGTACATCACAAGAAAAATATATTAGAACAGCATGGTAAACTTTTGCTGTTGTAACCACTAAAATAGGGGTGTCAAACATAAGGCCCACAGGCCAGATCCGGCCCCTTGAGACCCCTTGAGGCCCCTTATGTGGACCATGAGCTGGTCGAGGCAGCCGCCACCACCCTACTCTTGATCTGGACAGGCGAGATATGGCCTGGCCAGACCAAGTGACATTTACGTCATATCTGGCCCTCATAACAATGGAGTTCCACACCCCTGCACTAAACAATGAACATTACAGAGTTTAAAGTCTGTTGCAGTTCATGGTCTCATGGGGCTTAACATTATTGGTTGAATTTAGCATGCAAAAGATAGATTGGTCTGTTGCCAACCTGCTTCCATTTTAGCTCATACAGATTTCCTCCTTTCTGCACCTTGGAGCTGGGACCAGCTTTTCCTCTCCGGGTCTCTGAGTGAAGTTATCACTTCCTCTCTGAGTGAAGTTATCACTTCCACAAGAGAGCTAATGAAAGAATAGGACCATGTTTAATCTCATTACTTTCACTGTACTGGAATAGGAGACTTTTGTCAGAGGTACAAACAAGACAGTAGGAGATCCATGGAAAACTGGGTACTTTCTGTTCTTATTAGCCTGGGTTCCTTGGAAGTCTGCATGTCCTTGATCAAAGCAGACCCATCATGGAATCTCATCATTGTCCTGCTTCTAAAGTGGAAAAAAAGTGGAAAGAAATGGTGGATTCAAATCCACATATGTACCAAAATTCCAGTATCTATAGGAACTTTTAAGGACTTAGTCAGCATCCTCTTTTCTGACATTTGCTGCTTCGGTGTTGAGAACATTTACTACATATCCACAATCATGGTGAACAACTGGGGGCATACATGGCTTCTAAATCCCTTCATACTCAGGGAGTTACACCGGAAGGGTTGGTTGATAAGTGGGTTAGGACAAAGTACATAGGTTTCTTTCCAGGATGGAAGGTTAATGCCCATCCCCCCAGTTTTGCCAACCATTTATTGTACAAGAATCTTTTATTGTGCAAGAATATGATAGGACGATGGAGAACAGATGGAGAGAGAGTAAGGAAAAGAGAAAATAAATCATATCCTTCTTGACCAGAGTTTCCTGTCCATCAGTTTCTTCAGAGCTGATTTTACATCTTGATTTCTCAGAGTGAAGATGAGAGGATTCAGGACTGGAGTGACGGCACTGTACATTAATGTGGTAATAATCTCTCTTTCAGCAGACTCGCCAGCAGAGGCAAGCATATAGTTGGAAAGAACAGAAACATACATGAGCACCACCACTGTCAGGTGGGAGGCACAAGTGGAGAAGGATTTCCAACGGCTTGCCCAGGACTGAATTTTGGACACAATGAAGGATATGATGTAGAAGTAGGACAGAAGTGTGACCAAGAAAGAGCCCAAAGCAATGGAACCAGTGACAATATTGATAAGGATCAGGTTAAGGGTGGTGCTACTGCAGGCCAGTTTCAGCAGGGGCTTGACATCACAGAAGAAGTGCTGGACGTGGTTAGGGCCACAGAACCATAGCCGGGAGGTCACTACTGTGTGCATCAAGCCATGAACAAACCCAATAGCCCAGGTTATCCCAGCTAGCAGGAGGCAAACCCATTTGTTCATAATGACGGTATAACGCAGTGGGTTGCATATAGCTACGTAGCGATCAAAGGCCATGACACCCAGAAGGATGCCCTCGGTACTGCCTAGGAAGTAAAAGAAGTGCAGCTGAGTCAGGCATCCAAGAAAAGAAATCACCTGGGGATCAACGAGGAAGCCATTCAGCATTTTGGGCACAGTGACTGTAGAGTAGAAAATGTCCAGCCAGGAGAGATTGCTAAGAAAAAAATACATGGGAGTGTGGAGACGGGGCTCAGCCTGTGCTACGGCCACAATGGCTCTATTTCCTAGCAAGCTGGCTATGTACAGCAGCAGGAAAAACGGGAAGAGAATGTGCTGCATTTGGTGGTCATTTGTCAGACCCAGAAGAATGAAGTCCTGCACTTCTGTCTGGTTCTCCATGGCTGTGCAAACAGAAAACAAGCAAGAAAGCTTGGTCATTGGTTCCACACTAGTACTAAAAGTTGAAAGCAATTTTGAGGATAACTGTGAAACCTTAAGGCTAACTCCATTGAGAATTTTAGGTCCTGTTATGGCTATAAGAGTAAAAATATGTGAGTTATGTTGTCACCATGAACAAATGGACTACCTGCTGCTAATCATGCTCACTTGGAGGGATGGCTTTCATGCCCCCTTATCCTGCAATGCCCTCTTATGCCCTAGTATCCCACAGTCGTGACCTCCCAATTACAAGCCAGCTTGTATATACACAGTTTAATTACTCCTTGAAAACCACATGACAAGTAAATCTCATGCACAAGTGTTCATAACAGGAACATGGCTAATAATGCAAAGAGGCATAATTTCCAGGTCACACGTCTCTTGCGTAATGCAGACTTGGATAGTCACACAAATCTGTTGCAGGAACTAGCTCATGGATGTCATGTCAGATTTCCATGAGGAATAACTAAATTTCACAATAAAACCAAACACCGTAGCAGGTTCCTGGAAATAGATTGAGTAGGCAAAATCAAATCAAAATGATGCTAAGCTTTTCAAGGAAGTGTTCAGAGGCATTGGGAAAGTTTTAATTTCATGTTCCAGTGTTACAGTATTGGTGAAAATCCATGATCATACTCAAGATGAACATCTGGATTGGACTGTTGCTTTCTGATAATTCAAGGGATTCCGTCACCCAAAGAAGACTCAGTGTGAAAATGTTGTTAGAGTTGGTCCACATGCTACCATCCCACAATGGAATGTATGTGCTGCTCCTTCCTACTCCTTGCTTTAGAATCCTGAAGGAGGAAGTAGGCCAACAACTTTAACAAACAGCTAAAAGAATTTGGGCAGTTAAACTGGTAGTAGTGGGAATAGTGCAGAAGATATTGCCAGCACGAAAAGAAGCACTAATCAATATATGAATTGATCTCCCTCTTCCCAATGTTTAGTCCTTTCCTTTGCCACCTTCTCAGCCCCTTCATAACTGTCTGCCAACCTCTTCTCAGTACTTCTGACATCTGCCACATACCAAATTCCCAGCCTTTATTTTATCCCATCACATTCCTAATTGTCATGTTTTGAAAAAGCCCTCTTTATTTCATGGTCAACAACCTCCTCTTTCCCTTTCTCATCATTCTCTTGGTTATTTCTTCCTTTTTTGTTGCCTCCATCTCCAGCTTCTTCACTGCTAGCATGAAAAACTCAGTGTAAAGTTTGGAGAGAAAAACAGACTGACCTGTTCCCTCTCAAACACTTGGCACTCCATCACATCCTCCCCAACACATTGTTTTCATTGGAACTATTTTATTCAACCTACAATCTTAATTAGACAGCTAGATGGTTAATGCTGCTACTTGGGACTTTAGTTGTTCACTTCTATAAGGGACAATTCGTTTCAAATAAGCCCTGGACTTTCCCCATGACTAGCTTTCAAAGCATGTACATAATTTCAGAATATGCATTAAACTGAGCCCAAGTTTGCTACAGCCTCCAGTATATATTGTCCCTGATCTTCTGTTTTCAGAAAGAGGACAAGGTGGGTATCACTAAAAGAGCTGTCTTAATGATTCATGGGGAAAAGGTGATTGTCAGGATTTGGAACTATGAGGTTGGATCCAACCATCTTTTCTGCTGGAGAAAAAATAAAGAGGTTTCCTCTTTGACTGCCAAAAATGCTATGCCGGGAATCATTTGATCCAGGTGGTCAAAAGCTATGGAATAGGAGATTTAGGTGTGGACCCAGACTAAATTTCCTTCTAATAGAAGGGATGGGATAATTTCCACCAATTCCCCCTTTTGCTGCATAAGATGTCCAAATTGCCTCTCATGCTGTGCCTGAGGGACCCCTTTCCTGCAGGAACAGGATTTTGAAGTGATTGGTAAACTATACCAAGAGAGCAGGAGGCAGGAAAATTCTGTTCCACTGGCAGAAGAAGCGCCTTGCATGAGTGAAAAACTTAGACTGGATCTAACCCGTAGTATGAAGGGGAATTGGATGAGATTGAGTGGGAAAGCTGGCTCGGTCCAAACCCCAGTATTCCATCTGAATAAGTTCATATATCCTATCTAGAAAAAGAATTCCTGTTGATTATTTCAAACTATTTAGTTTCTGAATCCTGAATTAGTGTTGAAACTAAAACTTTGTCTAGGAAAATATTAATGCTATTCAAATACTGAAATACACAAACCACACAGTATACTGAAATTATAATGTTTGCATTTGGATTATATCAGTTAGTCTGTTCTATTCATCAATTAGCTCTCTTTTCATTAATAATGCTCATGGTTTCAGTGGACTAAACTGAGGGTATTGCTGATTTTCTTCTCACAAAACACTTTCAAAACCAGTCAGTGGTTTGTCTTGACCAGGACCACCTGTAGCTGTCGATAGCAATTTGATAAAAAAGGAACTATCAAGTGAAACTCTTTACAGGATGGTGACAAATATTACCACCTGCTAATTGCTCCATGTCACACCGATGTTGGATAGTTGGTTTTAGCACAAAATAGAACCTGCAGAGATAAATTGTATGGTGCCATTCTTATCTGATTTACACCTGTCTAAGCCCCTTGACTTCCATGAATGTGGAGGGGGTGTAACACGGCTATGAACTGTTACAGAGCAATCCTAATAACAATTTCCTGGGAGTAAGCCAAATGGAACAGACTTGAATAGAATTTTGAGTGAACTTCTTAGGGTGGTACTGAAAGACTCCTAACAACTGCAGTATTTTGCTGGATTTCTCACCCTTTCCCCTCAATTTTATATTTTTGTATGTTTGGGTATTTATGTATTATGGAATGTTTTGAATTTGTTTTGGTCATGACCTGTTGGTCCACGAGCATAAAGAATGGAGTAAAGGAAAAGGAAATTGGTTTCTGAATTAAGCTAATAACTCCTCCCTTTTGTAATGTGTCCAGGTAAGCGAAAACATGGAACTGAACATAAGAGCCACATGACTGGCAGTGATTGACCCACATACAAAAGAGCATGAAAATCATATCCTACCTGCATAAGCTGTATTCTTTTTTTTCTGTACGAGATAGTAGACCAATATGTAAAATTACATTCACAGATAAAGGCAAAGAAAAAGCAATTTTCACCTGTTGTTAGAATAGTGGAAGAGTGTGTTGTTGCTTCTTCGTACAAGTTAAGAGCACCCATGGAACACATTTATGTATTCTAAAACATCCTACATCTCATTAGACAAAGTGGGTATCACTAAAAGAGCTGTCTTAATGATTCATGGGGAAACAAGTAATTTCAAGATGATTTGTCTTTTGGGTAACACAGCTTAGGAGCCAAAAAAAAAAGGAGTCCCTTTGGGTATAAAAAACATAAACCAATTATTAGGTGTCTGGAGAGATGACTTGTAAAATGTCTGATAATAAAATGTTCATAAAATATATGTAAAATTGCCAGGTTCCCCCCTCCCAGCTTCTGGGTCTTTGATAGCACTCACATACACAAATATACCTGTGCAGGCTTTCCCCACTAAGTGGGGAACCTATGGGAAGTACGTTTCGGCCCAAACAACGGCAGGGGTGGTTTTGCATTCACCTCTGTCAGAGAATTGGAGGCACAAGCCATTGCCAGTGGGGAAAAAGAAAGGCCAGCCGTCTGCTGGTCAGCTCACGAGAAAGCTGCAGTTATTTGCTGCAGAACTTTCCAGTCTTTCCTGCTTGCGGCAACAGTATGTGATTTTCCAGTCCCAAAAGTTAGATCATTCAAGGTGTTCCTTTCAATAGCAAATATGATACTCACTAATGTATCAGTGAGAGGCAGCATGGTGTAGTGGTTAAGAGCAGCATACTCTAACCTGGAGAACTGGGCTCAGTTCCCCACTCCTCCACATGAAGCCCCCTTGGGCCGGTCACAGCTCTCTCAGAACTTGCTCAGCCCACAGGGAAGCAGGCAATGGCAAACCACCTCATAACATCTCTTGCCTTGAAAACCATATGGGGTTGTTGTAAGTCAGCTGTGACTTAATGGCACATATGCACATACACAATGTATCATTACACCCACATACAAGGGGGTGGAGATGCTTTTATGTGTAAAAAATAATTTAAAAAGGCATTGCTGGAACATAGCATACTGTATAATATCACAGATTGGGAAGATTAGGATTGTGGAACCGCACCTCCTCAACCATCCAGCCAAGAAGATGTAAAGGCTCTGACTATATTCAAATTGAAATGGGTTGAGGGTAGGGTTCCCAACTGCCCCCTTATGGCGAGCAATAAAACACCTACTGTTCATGTTGCCTTCTGACTCTCAGCTGGTGGACGGGGGATTTAGGGAGGCAGGGCTGGGGGCTGCGATCAGCGTCATCTACATGATGATGTCTGGTTGGGTTTGTTTGGGGTGGCCCAATGGGGTGCTGGAAAAAGAGCAGCCCTGCCTCCCTGCCTCACTGCCAAACAGCTGATCAGTGGCGAGGCTCTGGGGTGGGTGGGGAGGGTCGCTGGGGGGAGGAAACAAGGTGACTAGTGGAAGCAGCCATCTGGAAAGCCTGATAAGCTCGCCCAGCCCTGGATCCTCCTCCCAGGGAGACACATGCCTTCCCCAAGCAGGACGCTTACCTGCCACAAAACAAAGATGCCTTCAGATGCCTCCTGCTTATGCTGAGGCAGGAGAGACCTCCAGCCTGGGTTTCCAGGTCCTACTCTGACATCTTAATCACTATACCACACTGGCTCTCATTTACTTGGGGGAAAAATCAAGGACAAAACAACTGGGGTAGCCTTAATCCTGTTCACTGTGATAATTCAGTTTGCATACCCTGAAGTCACTCAAGTAGGGCCACTGACAATCACGTATGCCTATATTACATACTGAATGTATCTTGGACAGTCAAGTCCATAATAGAAATGTGGGGACAGGAAACACACACAGACAGAATAGATTCATATCCTTCCAAACAAATATTTCTGGCTGAACATTTTTTTCAGAGCAGATTTTACCTCCTGATTTCTTAGTGTGTAGATGAGAGGGTTCAAAACTGGAGTGACTGCACTGTACAATACAGTGATGATCATCTCCCTTTTAGCAGATTCCCCAACAGATGCAAACACGTAGTTGGACAGAACTGGGACATACAAGAGAGCCACAACTGTCAGATGGGAGGCACAAGTAGAGAAGGCTTTCCAACGGCTCTTCCAGGACTGGACTTTGAAGAACAGGAAGGATATGATATAGAAGTAGGAGAAAAGAGTGAGGAAGAAGCCACCCAGAGCAATGCAGCCAGAGCCAATATTAAGGAGGCTGAGGTTGAGGGCGGTACTACTGCAGGCCAATTTCAGCAGGGGCTTGATGTCACAGAGGAAGTGCTGGACATGTTTAGGGCCACAGAACCATAACTGAGAGGTCATCACAGTGTGCATCAGGGCATGAGAGAAGCCAGCAACCCAGGTGGCCCCAGCTAGCAGAAGGCAAGTCCATTTATTCATGATGACGGTGTAACGCAGAGGGTTGCAGATAGCCACGTAGCGATCGAATGCCATGACCCCCAACAAGATGCCCTCACCGCCACCCAGGAAGTAAAAGAAATGCAACTGAGTCAAACATCCAATGAAAGAAATGGCTTGGTGTTCTGTTAAGAAGCCACTCAGCATTTTGGGCACAGTAACAGTGGAATAGCACATGTCCAGGCAGGAAAGATTGCCTAGAAAGAAATACATGGGAGTGTGGAGCCGAGGCTCAGCTATAGCTACAGCCAGAATGGCTCCGTTTCCCAACAAACTGGCCAAGTAGAGCATCAGGAACATCAGAAAGAGAGTGTATTGCTCTCTGCGGTCGTGTGTCAAACCCTGGAGAATGAATTCATGCACTTCAGTCTGGTTCACCATTGCTGTGGAAATAGAAAACAATGAATTCTAGCCAGTGATTCCCTGATAAAATGTAAAGCTTTAAAAGATAAACGGTTGTCAGAGGTAGTTATGAATCTTTTGTGTTAGTTGTTATGAGGCATTTAAGTCACCACCCAAGGGAGTCGTATAAACATAAAACATGCTTTCTTGAGAAGAAGAAGAAGAAGAAGAAGAAGAAGAAGAAGAAGAAGAAGAAGAAGAAGAAGAAGAAGAAGAAGAAGAAGAGTTGTTTTTATATGCTGGTTTTCTCTCTTTTTAAAGAGAAAAAGAATCAAACTAGCTTACATTCTCCTTCCCTTCCTCTCCCCACAACAGACACCTTGTGAGGTAGGTAAGGCTGAGAGAGCTTGAACCGTGACTAGTCCAAGATCACCCAGCTGGCTTCATGTGTAGGATTGGGGAAACCAACCCAGTTCACCAGATTAGAGTCTGCTGCTCTTAACCACTACACAAATTAACACGTCACTGGGACCAGATCGTATTCATCCTAGAATTCTTCAAGAACTCAAATGGGAACTTGCCTTGACATGTCCCCTAGATCAGCCGCTGTACCAGAGGACTGGAGAATGGCCAATGTAACACCCATTTATAAAAAAGGTTCTGGGGGACCCAGAAAAGTATAGGCCAATTAGCTTAACGTCTGTTCCAGGTAAATTGATGGAAAACATTATTAAAGATAGAATTGTCAAGCATATAGAAGGGAAAGGCCTGTTAAGCAAAACCCAACATGGCTTCTGTAAAGATAGGTCCTGTCTCACTAACCTACTAGAGTTTTTTGAAAGTGGACAGGAATGAGCCTGTAGACATTGTGTATTTGTATTTCCAAAAGGCTTTTGACAAAGCCCCCCACCAAAGACCGCTAAGCAGACTTCATAGTCATGGGGTAAAAAGACAAGTCCTCTTATGGATTGAGAGCTGGCAGAAAATCAGGAAGCCCATAGGAGCTTCGAAAAAATCCCCATAGACTATAATGGGCCTGAATTTTTTGGTAAACCCTGAATAGAACTTTGAGTAGACCTTCTTAGGGTGGTACTGAAAGACTCCTAACAACCACAGTATTTTGCAGGATTTCCCTCAATTTTGTCGCTGAATTTAACTAATATTTCCTCCCTTTTTGCAATGTGGCCAGGTAAGGGACAACATGGAACCAAGCATAGCAGTCATATGACTGGCAATGATTGCACCCACATACCACATACAAAAGAGCATGAAAATCATATCCTACCTGCATAAGCTGTGTTCTTTTTTTCATACGAGATAGTAAACCAATATATAAAATCACATTCACAGAGCGAGGCAAAAATGAGCAATTTTCATCAACTGTTAGAAGAGTGGAAGAGTGTGCTGTAGCTTCTCGGGACCAGTGAAGAACACTCATGGATCATGTTTATGCATTCTAAAACATTCCACATCTCCTTGGGGAAACAAGTTATTTCGAGACGATTCGTCCTTTGGGTGAGACAGCTTAGGAGCCCCAAAAAGAGTCCCTTTGGGTATGAAAAACGTAAACCATTGATTATGTATCTGGAGAGATAACTTTTAAAATGTTTGATAATAAAATATTCTTAACAAATATGCAAAAATGCCTGCTTTTTTTTTTTACTGTCTGAGCTTCTGGGTCTTTGCTAGCAATTGGATACAGAAATATAAATATCTGGGCTTTTCCTACTAAGTGGGAAAGCTATGGGAAGTACATTTCTGCCCAAACAGGGGTGCTTTTGCAACCACCTCTGTTACAGAGTTGAAGGCACATTCTATCATTATTTGCCACAGGGAGGGGCCGTGGCTCAATGGTAGAGCATCTGCTTGGTTTCCTTATGGTCTCAGGTTCAATCCCGGCATCTCCAGTTAAAGGGACTAGGCAAGTAGGTGATGTGAAAGACCTCCGCCTGAGACCCTGGAGAGCCACTGCTGGTCTGAGTAGACAATACTGACTTTGATGGACCAAGGGTCAGATTCGGTATGAGGCAGTTTCATGTGCTCATGTGTATTTGCTGCAGAACTCTCCAGTCATTCATGCTTGCAGCAAAAATGTGGGATTAACCAGTCACAAAAGTTAGATAGTACAAGGTGTTCTTTTCAGTAGCAGATATGATACTCACTAATGTATCAGAGTCAATGTGATGTAGTGGTTAAGGCTGCTGGGAGACCTTGGGCTGGTCATAACTCTCCCTGAACTCTCTCAGCCAACGCAAAAGCAGGCAATGGCAAACCACCTTAGAATGTCTCTTGCCATGAAATCCCTGACGGATCACCATAAATCAGCTGTGACTTGATGGCATACAAAGGGAGTGTATCAGTACACCCCCAGACAAGGGGTGGAGATGTAGCAAAACAGCTTTTATGTGTACAAAGAATAATAAAGAAGAAATTGCTTTTGCTGATAATACTGTATAATATCTCAGATGGGGAAGATAACGATTGTGGAACCGCACTTCCTCAACCATCCATCCCAGATGATGTAAAGGCTCTATGTTCAAATTGAAATGGGTTGAGGGATTAATCTGAGCTTTATCTCATACAAAGTACCTGTGCCCCCCTAGGGATGCTAAATTGCAAAGAAGGAATGTCCCCTAATACCATATAGTACAATGGAATATGTGTATAAAATTAGGATTGGGTGGTTCATACCATGAGATGTCATTCCCCAACCCCAAGCATCTAGGGGCTGTGGGTCAGTGGTACAGCATCTGTTTGGGCTGCAAAAGATCCATGTTCACTCCCTGGCATTTCCAATTAAAAGGACTGGCAAACAGGTAGTTGTATAATTCCCAGCAAACTATGTATGTGTTGCAGCTGGCCTCCCTACTTCTACTTTTATTTCCATTTCCTCAGTTGTTTTGAGGTTTTTTTGTTTGTTTGTTTCTGCCTTCCCTTCCCTTTATCCCCCCCCCCCCAAGTCATTGTATTTAACATTAAGGGCAACAATTGGAATTTTAAAATTAATAATTATAGTTTATATTTGTATAGTACGTACTTTTAACTGATTGTATTATTTTGGTTGTTTGCCACCCTGAGCCTGACTGTAGTCAGGAAAGAGCAGGATATAAATCTAATTGAATTTATGAATTAATGAATAATAAATTGTATGTGAAGGAGTTTGATGCTAACCATGCTCATCATGTATATCACAGTTTGCAGCCTATTTAATTTCTCCTAAGGAACTTAAGAAGGCTACTGGCAATTATGACTTCCAATTCTGGGCTGCGCTTGTTGGTCATACAAGAGTGTAATAGGATGTTGGTAAGAGAAGACAGAAAAATGGGCAGACAGATACATAGAACGATAGGGAAAGACAAGATAGTTTCACGTTCTTCCAGACAGATGTTTCCTGGTCAACATTTTTTTCAGAGCCAATTTGACCTCTTGATTCCTAAGGGTATAAATTAGAGGATTCAAAACTGGGGTGATTGCACTATACAATATAGTGACGATCATCTCTCTTTCAGCCGATTCACCATAAGATGCAAGCATGTAGTTGGAAAGCACCGGAACGTACAAGAGAGCCACAACCGTCAGGTGGGAGGCACAAGTAGTGAGGGCTTTCCTACGGCTCTTCCAGGACTGTACTTTGAAGAACAGGAAGGATACGATGTAGAGGTAGGAGAGAAGGGTGAGGAAGAAGGCGCCCAGAGCAATGGAACCAGTGACAATATTAAGAAGACTGAGGTTGAGGGCAGTACTACTGCAGGCCAATTGTAGCAGGGGTTTGATGTCACAGAAGAAGTGCTGGACATGATTGGGGCCACAGAACCAGAGGTGGGAAGCGAGAACTGTATGCATCAGGGCATGAAAGAAACCAGCAGTCCAGGTGGCCCCGGCCAGCAGAAGGCAAGTCCATTTATTCATGATGATGGTGTAACGCAGAGGGTTGCAGATAGCCACACAACGATCGAATGCCATCACACCTAGGAGGATGCCTTCACTGCTTCCCAGGAAGTGGAAAAAGTGCAGCTGAGTCAGGCACCCAATGAAAGAAATTGCCTGGGGCTTCACTAGGAATCCACTTAGCATTTTGGGCACAGTAACAGTAGAACTGCATATGTCCAACCAGGAGAGATTGCCGAGAAAAAAGTACATAGGGGTGTGGAGGCATGGTTCTGCCAGCGCTACAGCCAAAATGGCTCCATTCCCCAATAAGCTGGCTACGTAGATCAGCAGAAAAAATAGAAAGAGAATGTGTTGCTTTTGGTGGTCTTTTGTTAGTCCAAGGAGAATGAACTCCTGCACTGCTGTCTGGTTTTCCATTGCTGTGAAAACAGAAAACAAAAATTGACAACTGGTTAGTTGTTCCATTATGAAATGAAACGTTTGTGGAGAAAGGAAGCATTGTGACGGATAGGAAGCTTTAAGGCTGACTCCTATGAGTCTTTTATTTTACAGTGGGAATATGGAAAACAAAAGCACATATGTATTGTGTTAAATTTGGAATGTGCAATATTGTATTAATAGTCACATTATTCTTTTAAAGAAAAAATACATGGCAATGGTCCCCATGTGTGGATGGCTTTTTAGCAGGAGCATACATGCCACATGAAAGGTCATCTTCAGGATAGATGGGATAAAGGTTCTTCTCCATCATGGCACCAAAACCACGGAACTCCCCAGGGAGATGTGTCTATCTCCCTTGATTGTTATCTTCCAACAGTAGGTGACATCCTTTCTATTTTGCTTGGTATTCTTTCACCAACTCTGAATCCCCTTTATGTGTGTTAATTGTTTTTAATTTTTATATATGTATTTTTAAAGTTGGTTTTCATGTTTTTTGGTTGTTCATCCCCTTGGAGGTCCTTGGTTGAGGGGAAAGATGGCATTAAAAAGGAAATGAATAAATAGGTGCTGTCTCTCTTCTGCACTCGAGTAGTCACACCAGAGTACAAAAACTCTTGTAGAACTAACCATTAATAATAATTAATCAAATTAATCCATCAAAGCAAAAAAAAGAAAAAAAGAAAAAAAAGCATTGAAAGCAAAAACATAAAATGAGCTTTTTGTTGGGGAATAGATAGCGAGCTTCGTTACATGTCAGACAGACAAGCGTTAAATTAATTGCATTTATGCTGACCAGTTCAAGAAGGTAATGTAATCTCCAATGTGTCAATTAGCTATTGGTCAGTGAGGATCAGTTGTAAACATGTTGTTGGTCACGTACCCAAAAATCTGCATGTTACAGCTCTTTCTTTGTCTAAGAAGAAAGAGCAGTATCAGTTATTTTTTGGATCTCAACCAGAGAGGATGGGGCAACTTTGTATTTTAGAGATGCCATGTGCTTAAGTTTAGATTCCTGCCAGTTCTTTTCTGGCACACTTAGGGAACTAGAGAGATGTAGTAAGGATTTATTGTTTTAGACTCAAGTTTACCTATGCGTGTGCCTTAATTGACTTTCACCAGCCATAATCATACGATTCATAACCTCTGATAAAAGAATTTTCCTAACACTTTTTTCCAGGTCAATATAGCTTTCCTAGGACAGACTCAAAATAAAACCATGTTGGTCTGCAGTAGTACAGCAAGAGTTGAGTCCAGTAGCACCTTAACATCAAACAAGATTTTTGTGATAAGCTTGCAAGAGTCAAAAGTACTACTGGACTCAAATATACCTTATATCTTATCACTCTATTCAGCCATTTTGAATCCTTCCTTCAGTCTAAGGAGTAGGAATGCCAGCCTCCACTTGGAATCTGGGGATACTCCAGAATTACAGCTCATCTCCAGACTACAGAGATCAGTTCCTCTGGAGAAAACAGATGCTTTGGAGGGTGGACTCTGTGGTAGTGTACCCCACTGAGGTCCCTGTCCTCCCCTGGCTCCATCCCCAAATATCCAACAGTTTCCCCCCTTGGCTGGTGGCCAGGGGGGATTTGGCAACCCTACTAAGGAGCCTTCTTCAACATAAGAGCCTCTCCCAGTAAAGATATCAAACTAGTTTCTTTTCCTTTATTTCCTAATCATATTTCAAATTCTGTTTTGAGTAATTTTTAATTTGTATTATATCTTCAGCTCAATCTTATTCTCTTCTTAAACAGACTTCTCCCCTATGATAACTTAATGAACTGAAAACATGAACACTGAGAGTTTCTGTCCAGATTCCAATATATCTGTTTACAGAAATGAACAGCCAGACTGGCTTGTCTGGCACAGTATGGCTGTTAACATTTTGGCTGGCAACTGCAGCTTTGTGTTAGCATGGACAGTTGTGAGGCAGACCAATGCCATGGAGAAAAATATTATCACCTGCCAATGAATTGTAAAGGTATAGAATAGTGGGGCAGTTTTTTAAAAGGTACAAAAAAGTGAGACAGTGTTTTAATACTTCATAAGAAATTAAGAAAGGCATTTAAAACACTTAAAAACTACAATTGTTGGCTTGTTTTTTTCATACCTACCTCACTTCTTCCATAGAGTATGAACCAATCAGCTTTTATTCTCATGAAAAGGAAAGAAGAGTGGACTCCAGTGACCATCCAAAAAGGCTATGCTGGGGTTATGGGGTCCTCATGGATAAAGGTCATGGGATGGTGGAAGTAGTAAGGAAAATAATTGGGTGGGGTTGAATGAAAAAGCTGGCTGGTTTCCACCTACTATGTGATTTGAGGAGTTCTCACTTTCTGCTGTGCAGCTAAGCAAGACACAACACAGGACTGAGCATAGGAGCCTTGAGACTGACAATGATTATACCCACAGACTAGACACTAATAACAGTTCTATAGAGGACAAAAATAAATTATATCAAAATGAAAGTATTTGCCCCGTGGATCATACCTGGGTAGGTTATCATTATTTTTCTGATGAGATGTTAAACCAGTATCTAAAATAAAATTCAGAAGGTGAGGTGGTATCAGCAGGGTTCAACTCCTGGAGAAGCAGTAGCAGAATAAGCTTTGGATAGTGGGAGAACATTTATTTCTCATGTTTATCTGCTTCAGCATCTCATTAAGCTAGAAGATTTTTAGTGGAGATTTGACCCCCTGGGACATACAAAGCCAAGAGAGAGTACCACTGGTTTTGAAAACATGAATGATTGATTAAATCTCTGAAGAGATAACTATCAAAATTATTTATTATGAAAAGTACTCCACAATTATATTTAAAATGGACAGACATTTACCAGGATATACAAATATGCCCTTGTTCATTTTTGTTTTTGTTTGGGTGCTTTGTCATTGCTTTGCCCGTCTTTTATCACCATTGTTTGTATTTCCTTTTATTTCTTCAATTTTTACACTGGTTCATATCCTATAAGAACCATAAGTGGAGCAGAAATAATCTAGTGGGAACCCCCCCCCCCCATTTCAGCTGAAACTCATTGAGTCCCTCAAAATTCTTTTCCTGGGGGTCAGGTAACCTTATGAACAACACAGTACAGTAGGCCAGAAACAGCTTATAGGACACAAGTCACTATTAGGGCTGTGCATTCTGTAAAAACCAAACCGAAAAATACCAAAAAAATCCATTTCAGTAAATTTCGGATTTACTGAGTCTGCAAAATCTGGGAGGCTGGCAAAGCCAAATTTGCCGTTCCTGAAAAATCTAGATAAAAATCCGGCTTTTTCAGGAACAGCTTTCTGTGGCTCCTGTGGGGGGTTCATTTTTGCAGGTAGAAGTCCCAACTTTTCAGGGTAGCTTGAAGGGACTCTCCTTGCAAGAACCCCCAAGTTTTGTAACGATTGGGTCAGGGGTTACAGAGTTATGAGGTCTGGAAGGGGGCCCCCTCATCCTTCTCCATAGAAAAGATATAGGAAAGTGGCTGTATACAGATTATTTAGCGTGATCTTCACAATGTATCTCAATGGAGGAGCCGGGCTTTAAAAGGTGGGAAAGTTCACTTGGCTCCTCCATAGAGATAGATTCATATCCTTCCAAACAAATATTTCTGGCTGAATATTTTTTTCAAAGCAGATTTTACCTCCTGATTTCTTAGTGTGTAGATAAGAGGGTTCAAAACTGGAGTGACTGCACTGTACAATATAGTGATGATCATCTCCCTTTTAGCAGATTCTCCAACAGATGCAAACACGTAGTTGGATAGAATTGGAACAAAGAAGAGAGTCACAACTGTCAGATGGGAGGCACAAGTAGAGAAGGCTTTCCAACGGCTCTTCCAGGACTGGACTTTGAAGAACAGGAAGGATATGATATAGAAGTAGGAGAAAAGAGTGAGGAAGAAGCCACCCAGAGCAATGCAGCCAGAGCTAATATTAAGGAGGCTGAGGTTGAGGGTGGTACTACTGCAGGCCAATTTTAGCAGGGGCTTGATGTCACAGAGGAAGTGCTGGACATGATTGGGGCCACAGAACCATAACTGAGAGGTCATCACAGTGTGCATCAGGGCATGAAAGAAGCCAGCAACCAAGCTGGCCCCAGCTAGCAGAAGGCAAGTGGATTTATTCATGATGACGGTATAACGCAGAGGGTTGCAGATAGCCACATAGCGATCGAATGCCATGACCCCCAACAGAATGCCCTCACCAGTGCCCAGGAAGTAAAAGAAATGCAACTGAGTCAGGCATCCAATGAAAGAAATTGCTTGGTGTTCTGTTAAGAAGCCACTCAGCATTTTGGGCACAGTAACAGTGGAGAAGCACATGTCCAGGCAGGAGAGATTGCCTAGAAAGAAATACATGGGAGTGTGGAGCCGAGGCTCAGCTACAGCTACAGCCAGAATGGCTCCGTTTCCCAACAAACTGGCCAAGTAGAGCATCAGGAACATCAGAAAGAGAGTGTATTGCTCTCTGCGGTCATGTGTGAGACCCAGGAGAATGAACTCATGCACTTCCGTCTGGTTCTCCATTGCTGTGGAAACAGAAAACAACAACAAAGGCTGATCAGTGATTCCTTAACAGAATGTAAACTTTTGAAAGAGAAATTGTTATTAAGGGTAGATATGAATCTTTTGTGTTAGTTGCCATGAGGCATTTAAGGCAAAACCCAAGGGAGTCATATAAACATAAAACATGTTTTCTTGTTTTAGTTGCCCAATTAGAAGAAGAAGACTTGGTTTTTATATTCTGTTTTTCTCTACCTTTTTAAAGAGAACCATACTGGCTTACAATCTCCTTCGCTTCCTATCCCCGCAGCAGACACCTTGTGAAGTAGGTGGGGTAGAGAGAGCTTGAATAGACCTTGACTAGCCCAAAGTCACTCAGCTAGCTTCATGTGTAGGAATGGGGAAACCAACCCAGTTCACCAGATTAGAGACTGCCACTCTTAATCACTACACCATGCTGAAGTACAATTTTTTCCTGATTCACAAACCCATAAATAGCTGATTTTCCAGAATCATAATAGAATTATATAATGATAAAACAAGGAAAAACAACACCAATTGTTGTGGAAATAGCTTTACTGAATCAGAGTTCAATCAAGTCAATGAAGTCAGTGGCCCTTTAGGAATTTATTTTCATGTTAGAATATTAAAATGTTGGGAAACAAAAACCATAAAAACTACTGAGAAAGAATCTCTCCAATATAAAGTCAAAGGATGCTACCTCTAAGTGGTGAGTCCATGTAAAACTGAGAAAAGGGTTGATTCACATTATACCCACTGCAGATGAAATGTATGTATTTGAATTTCCCTCTGCAATCCTGAAAAAGAAGAATCTTTAAGCCATGTTACTATTACTGTCACCAGGAAAAGATGATAGAAATGTGTATGTACTGTAAATGCCATGAAGTCTTAACCGACTTATGGGCACCCCAGCCATGGAGCTTTCAAGGCAATGGAGAAACACAGGCAGCTTGCCTTCCTCAGTAGTCTCCCATCCAAGTACTCACACTGCTTTGCTTCCAAGATCTGATGAGATTGCTGCCTTCCCTCCCAACTAGAGTTGTGCATATTGATAAACCCAAACTGAAAATAAACCCAAAATTAGCTGTTTGGTAATTTTCGAGTTTCAGGTTTACCAAACGCCAAAACCTGGGGATCTCCCCAAAGCCGAATAGGCGATCCCTGAAAGAGCCAAATAAATATTCGGCTTTTTCAGGTTTGGCTATTCACTTTTGCTCTGATGCATGGCTCTGTGCTTTGCCCCATTTTTCTATCTTTTTTTACTGGTTTTGTTAGGGCCCCATAGTTGGGGCCCTTTTGAGGTAGGGGTAATGCAAATGGAGCCAACTTGGTCCGACCAACCAGGCAGTGAACTGATCTGCACTTTAATAGTGCTCACCGAGTCCCATCTGGAGGGATATACCCTACAACTAAAAAAAGCCAACTGCTTCAGCTGCTCATTGGCCTTTTGAAGAAGACTCCTCACCCGCACAGATAAACAATTTCCTTCACAAGAGCTGCATTGGTCATGACTTCAGCTGGATCCAATATCACCCCCCTCCGCCCCTGAAAACTTGCTCTGAAACTGAAGGTGGCCCTGAGTAGAGGCTTCATTTCTCTGCACCGGGACCATCTCTTGAAATCAGATTTTTGATTACAGTAATAAAGGACTTCACAGGATGTCATTTGCCACTGAAATAAATATTTTCTGAGCCTTATTGTTCTTGCATTTAAGCCATTTTCCTGAATTTGGAAACTTATTTGCATGGACATCATGCTATGCTCCCCAGATACAAAGGGAGCCCCCAGACTTTGAGGCGCCAGCCTGTCAATCAGCTCTTTCCACCAGTCCTCGGCAATGCTGAACTTCGGAACCTGAAAATTGATAAGACAGCTTGGCTCACAAATGCCGGGAGGGTGATGATGACCCCTTTGTGAGCCCATAAAGTTGGACCCCCTTTCCCAAACTTCTCCAAACTTTGGTGCCCATCTAGGGAGAGTCCCTTGCAGCTATGCTGCAAATTTGGTAACTCTACCTCCAAAAGTGCCCCAACAGGAGCTTCGGGGAAAAAATCCCCATAGACTATAATGAGCCTGAATTTTTCAGTAAACCTGAATAGGATTTTGAGTAGACCTTCTTAGGGTGATACTGAAAGACTTCTAACAACTACAGTATTTTGCTGAATTTCCCTCAATTTTGTCACTGAATTTAGCTTATAATTCCTCCCTTTCTGAATGTGGCCAGGTAAGGGAGAACATGGAACTGAGCATAGCAGTCATATGACTGACAAAAGAGCATGAAAACATATCCTACCTGCATAAGCTGTGTTCTTTTTTTCATACGAGATAGTAAAATCAATTTGTAAAATCACATTCACAGAGCAAGGCAAAAAATAGCAATTTTCAACAACTGTTAGAATAGTGGAAGAGTGTGCTACAGCTTCTGTGGACAAGTTAAGTACACCCATGGATCATGTTTATGCATTCTCATTGGGGAAACAAGTTATTTCGAGATGATTTGTCCTTTGGGTGAGACAGATTACGAGCCCCAAAAAGAGTCCCTTTGGGTATGAAAAACATAAACCGTTAATTAGGTGTCTGGAGAGATAGCTTTTAAAATGTTTGATAACAAAATATTCCTAAAATATATTTAAAATGCCTTCTTTTTTTAAACTGTCCCAGCTTCTGGGTCTTTGATAGCAATTGGTTACAGAAATATAACTATCCGGGCTTTTCCCACTAAGTGGGGAAGCTATGGGAAGTACATTTCTGCCCAAACAGGGGTGCTTTTGCAACCACCTGTGTTAGAGAGTTGGAGGCACATTCCATCATTATTTGCCACAGGGAGGGGCCGTGGCTCAATGGTAGAGCATCTGCTTGGTATGCAGAGGGTCTCAGGTTCAATCCCAGCATCTCCAGTTAAAGTGACTAGGCAAGTAGGTGATGTGAATAGACCTCTACCTGAGACCCTGGAGAGCTGCTGCCTGTCTGAGTAGACAATACTGACTTTGATGGACCAAGGGTCAGATTTGGTATGAGGCAACTTCATGTGTTCATGTGTATTTGCTGCAGAGCTTTCCAGTCGTTCATGCTTGCAGTAAAAATCTGGGATTAACCAGTCACAAAAATTAGATAGTACAAGGTGTTCTTTTCAATAGCAGCTATGATACTCACCTCCCCCCCTCCGGCCCTATGTTTGACACCCTTATGTCAGATACTGTTCATACTTCTTAATATACAATTGACTCAAATAATTATATCTTCAGCTCAATTCTATTATTTTTATTAACCAGACTTCTCTCTTTGATAACTTAATGAATTGAAAACATGAGCACTGAGAGTTTCTATACAGATTCAATTATATCTGTTCACAGAAATGAACAGCCAAACTGGCTTGTCAGGTAAAGTATGGCTGTTAACATTTTGGCTGACAACTGCAGCTATGTCTCGATATGGACAGTTGTGAGGTGGAGCAATGCCATGAAAAAAAATATTATCACCTGCAAATCAATTGTAAAGGTATAGAATAGTGAGACAGTTTTCTGTAAAGGTAAAAAAAGAGGGAGACAGTGTTTTCATACTTAATGGGAAATGCACAAAGGCATTTCAAACCCTTAAAAACTACAATTGTTGGGGGGGGGGTTCACACCTACCTCACTACTTTCATAGGCTATGAACCAACCAGCTTTTACTCTTATGAAAAGGAAAGGAGAGAGGTCTGCAGTGCCAAAAAGGCTATGGTGGAGTTATGGGGTCCTCATAGATGAAGGTCATGGGATGGTGGCAGAAGTAAGGAGAATAATTGTGTGGGGTTGAATGAAAAAGCTGGCTGGTTTCCATCCACTATGTGATTTGAGGAGTTCTCACCTTCTACTGTGCAGCTAAGAAAGACACAACACAGGACCAAGTATGGGAGCTTTGAGTCTGACAATGATTATACCCACAGCCTAGGCACTAATACCAATTCAATGGAGAATGAAAATAAATTATATCAAAAGGAAAGTATTTGTCCCATAGATCATACTTGGGAAGGTTATAATTATTTTTCTGATGAGATGTTAAAGCAGTATCTAAAATAAAATTCAGAAGGTAAGATGGTATCAGCAGTTTTTCAACTTCTGGTGAAGCAGTAGCAGAATGAGCTTTGGATGATAGGAGGTCATTCATTTCTCATTCATTTCTCTGAAAAACACACATTGTTGCGCCAAGCACAGGGGGCTTCTGTTTATGGAGGAAATTAGCTGGAGACTAGATAGAGCTTTGCAAGAGGCTGGTGTGGAGGTCTTTTACCAATTCTGTTTCAGGTGAGCGAACCAAAGGAAAGTGACCCAATAATGAGTAAGCTTTATGAATTTTAAGGATTTTATTAAAAGTAATTAAATTCTTTGTGCGTGCACACACACACAATTCCCAACACATAGAGAGCTCAGAAAAATAAAGGTTTGAGAGTCCCAAATGTGTTTATAGTTATCTTCCTGAAGAGTGAGGTCCAGAATGACAGCGCAAGAGGGTAACCCTGGTATTCCTTGGAGATCTCCATCCAAATACTAGCCGGGGTTAAGGCTGAGAGTGTGTGACTTGCCCAAGGTCACTCGGCAAGCTTCCACGGCACTAGTGGGGATTTGAACCTGGGTTTCCTAGGTCCTAGTCTGACACCTTAACCACTATACCACACTGGCTCTCATTTATTTGCGGGGGGGGGGAGGAATCAAGGACAATGCAACTGGGGTAGGCTTAACCCTGTTCAGTTGGATTATCCGGTTGGCATGCCCTGAAGTCACTTAAGAAGGACCACAACAATCATGTATGCCTATTTTACATACTGAATGCATCTCTGTCAGTGAAAGCCATGATAGAAATGCAGGGACAGTAAACAAATACCCAGAGAGAACAGATTCATATCCTTCCAAACAAATATTTCTGGCTGAATATTTTTTTCAGAGCAGATTTTACCTCTTGATTTCTTAGTGTGTAGATGAGAGGGTTCAAAACTGGAGTGACGGCACTATATAATATAGTGATGATCATCTCTCTTTTAGCAGATTGCCCAACAGATGCAAGCATGTAGTTGGATAGAACTGGAACATACAAGAGAGCCACAACCGTCAGGTGGGAGGCACAAGTAGAGAAGGCTTTCCAACGGCTTCTCCAGGACTGGACTTTGAGGAACAGGAAGGATACAATGTAGAGGTAGGAGAGAAGGGTGAGGAAGAAGCCACCCAGAGCAATGCAGCCAGTGACAATGTTGAGGAGGCTGAGGTTGAGGGCAGTACTACTGCAGGCCAATTTTAGCAGGGGCTTGATGTCACAGAGGAAGTGCTGGACATGATTGGGGCCACAGAACCATAACTGAGAGGTCACCATGGTGTGCATCAGGGCATGAAAGAAGCCAGCAACCCAGGTGGCCCCAGCTAGCAGAAGGCAAGTCCATTTATTCATAATGACGGTATAACGCAGAGGGTTGCAGATAGCCACGTAGCGATCGAATGCCATGACCCCCAACAAGATGCCCTCACCACTGCCCAGGAAGTAAAAGAAATGCAACTGAGTCAGGCATCCAATGAAAGAAATGGCTTGATGTTCTGTTAAGAAGCCACTCAGCATTTTGGGCACAGTAACAGTGGAATAGCACATGTCCAGGCAGGAGAGATTGCCTAGGAAGAAATACATGGGGGTGTGGAGCCGAGGCTCAGCTATAGCTACAGCCAGAATGGCTCCGTTTCCCAACAAACTGGCCAAGTAGAGCATCAGGAACATCAGAAAGAGAGTGTATTGCTCTCTGCGGTCATGTGTCAGACCCAAGAGAATGAATTCATGCACTTCAGTCTGGTTCACCATTGCTGTGGAAATAGAAAACAACCACAAACTCTGGTTAGTGATTAACTGATAGAAAGTAAATCTTTGAAAGAATTTTTTTTGTTAGGGGCAGTTATGAATCTTTTGTATTAGTTACTATGAGGCAAGTCAAAACCAACGAGGGTTCCAAAGCGCCTAATATTATAGGCATGCTCCTCTGATACTAGAGAAAATAGGTATGCATCATGACTAGTATTCATTTTGACTAGTAGCCATGGGTAGCCCTATCCTCCATGAATCCTTCGCTTTCCTCTTAAAGCCTTCCAAATTAGCAGCCATCAGCACATCCTGAGGCAGTGAGTTCCACAATTTAAGTATGCATTGTGTGAAAAAAAGCCTCCTTTTATCTGTTTTGAATCTCTCACCCTCCAGGTTCAGCGGATGACCCCGCATTCTAGAATTATAAGAGAAGGAGAAAAGCTTCTCCCTGTCCATTCTCTTCATACTATGCATAATTGTATAGACCTCTAGCATGCTTCCCCTTAACTGCCTTCTTTCCAAGCTAAACAGCCCTAAGCATTTTAACCCCTCCTCATGCTTGCTTGTTTTAGTTGCCCAATTTCATTTATATTTGGAGTACAAAAAAAATTGCATTCACAAGCTCATAGATAGCTGTTTTTTCCAGAATAGTGATGGAATTATATAATGACAAAACAAGGAAAAACAACATCAATTGTAGAAGTCAACATTAATCAGCTGTTAGAGTAGTATTCAGTGGCCTCTTAGGGATTTATTTTCATGTTAAACATTACCAAACCTTTCTCTTTCGGTAATGCTTACCCTTTCAATGGACTAAGTTGAGAGTTTTTCCTCAGATTTTGCTACGGATATTCCCACAACTGCAGAGGCAAGGGACATTCAGAACTAAACTGTACTTTGTTTGGTGGTCTACGGCTGTCATCTCTTCAACCGGTCCCTGCAGTAGCTCCTTCAACAGTGATACAATAATAAAAATTACTAATTGACCTTTTGAAGGACACGGAAAGAAAAGCAATCACCTGCTAATCTCTGCAAATCAAGCTGCTGTTAATGATACAAAGCAGTGAGGAAATGTTTCAGTACTACACAGAAAATTAGGGGGAGACCTTTTACAATGCAATTCTCAGCAGAGTCACACCTCTCTTTGTCCACTGATGTCAATGGGTATACAACAGTATAATTCAACTTACAACTGCACCGCCAGGCTTGTAAAATACGTGCAGGCAACATTATCACATCTGAAGCAATTCTTCCACTATGTGGGCATCAGCAAATAAGCCATAGCAACAACACAATGAATGCATCAAAATAAAATATTATTTTTCATAAAATATAATAAAACACATAGTAATATTCCCTATTACTATGTATGGGTGTGAAAGCTGGACAGTGAAGAAAGCTGATGGGAAGAAAATAGATTCCTTTGAAATGTGGTGTTGGAGGATTCCATGGACTGCCAAAAAAAACCCAAATCGGTGGGTTCTAGATCAAATCAAGCCTGAACTGACCCTAGAAGCTAAAATGACTAAACTGAGGCTGTCGTATTTTGGTCACATCATGAGACGACAAGAGTCACTGGAAAAGACAGTCATGCTAGGAAAAATTGAGGGCAGCAGGAAAAGAGGAAGACCCAACAAGAGATGGATTGACTCAATAAAGGAAGCCACAGACTTCAATTTGCAAAATCTGAGCAAGGCTGTCAAAGATAGGACGTTTTGGAGGACTTTCATTCATAGGGTCGCCATGAGTTGGAAGCGACTTGATGGCACTTAACACACACAATATTTTGCAGTACCTCAGGATAAAACTATGGTAACACAACATAGTAGAGATGCTAGCCTCCATGTGGAATCTGGGGATCCTCAAGAATTATGATTCATCTCCAGACTACAGAGATCAGTTCCTGTAGAGAAAATGAATGCTTTGGAGGGTGGACTCCATGGCATTGTACCCCACTGGGGTCCTTGTCTTCCCCAGGATCCATTCCCAAAGCTCTGGTTTCCCAATCTGGATCTGGCAACCCTACCCCCCATCCCTCACCAGTGGCCGGGGGACCTGGCAACCCTACACCATACAGATTTATAAGTAATTTATTTATCCAATGGCTAATGACCCAGATTAGAGCAATCAATCTGCAAGTCGACCGCACTTACATCATCATGTCTCACTTTCATCTTTATGACAGTAGCAACAAAACTTGCCACTTAAAAGTGATAAATTTATCTCTATCTACTGGCAGTAATAGATTTACCTGATCTGACTGTGCAGTCTGGGCTTAGCTCATAATTCTTCCTTTTCTGAAAATGCCACCAGGTAGGGGAACACAGGACCAAGGAGACATGTGGCTGACAATGGTTGCACCCACAGACTGAGCCCTTAATAATATATCAAAACACATTTTCCCCAGTGAGTTATACCTGTGTGGGTTATATTCCTTTTTTCAATGAGATGTTAATCCAATATGTAAAATAAATGTCAACAAGAGAGGCAATACCAGCATTTCACAACTGCCACCACAAACGTAGACAACTAAGTTTCTCCACAGAATATGAGAACATTCATCGAACATTTTGATCTATTATAAAAGGTTTAGCATCTGATTACGAATTCTTTTCAGATGATTTTGCCTCTGGGATATACAATGCCAAAAGAGAGTTCCTTTGGTTTTGAAAATATGAAGAATTGATTAAATCTCTGGAGAAATGATAACTGTTAAAACTGTGTCTAAATCCTAATTATCATGACAATTCTAAGGTATATTTCTGAAGTTGCTAAAATAAAAACACTTTAGAAGGCTGAGCTTAAAAATCATATCCATTTGTCTCAGGATGAAATCTGAGAATGGGGGAAGAGGTTGCAAGCAACAGAGTGCAAATTGGAATAGAATTGGCCAGTCTTTTTCTCCATCCATTTCTTCACCCTACACACTGCCTTGAGGGTCATGGAAGGCAGAACTTTATAATTTAGGGCACTGAGAAGGTAATGTTAAAAGCCATTTGTCTTACCAGACACATGACTAGGAGTGTGAACTGCAAATCATATATATATATATATATATATATATATATATATATATATATGTGTGTGTGTATATATATGTGTGTGTATATATATGTGTGTGTATATATATATATATATATATATATATATATATATATATATATATATATGTATATATATATATATATATGATACCTTTTCTGAAATTACAAATCAAATTTTGATTTGTAATTTCAGAAATGGTATCATTATTGTTTTCATGAAATTTCAGGAATGTAGGTACAGACTCCACTTGAATCAATGGGACACCATCTCTACTGCCCAGTGGAATCAAAAGAATGGAAGGTAGTCCTAGTCTCTGGATGCCAGATCTACCAACTGTTCAAAACTTCGGATCACAAATACTCAAAATTTAAAAAGGCTTTCTTGCTATCTTGCTATTTTGGGGAGCTGAATTTTAGAAATACCAAAACATCTAGAGTGCTTTGTTTCTGATTTGAAGTAAAATGTGAAATCTTGGGCACTGTTTTGAGTCAGAAATATCCAAATGCACAGCCTTACCTGTGGCTTTCATAGTTTGATCAATAAACAGCAAGGCACATTGGAAGAGCAGGATGGAAATGTGAAGAGTACATGTCATGTTTTGGTTGTTTTATTTGCCTCTATGAATGACCTTGAGTTAAGATTCTAAGCACTTCTGCTGAAGCAAAAGAGATGGAAAGAGCAGAAATGGCCAAAATGATTCCCAGCTCTTCACCAGACAGGAAAGTTGTAATTTGGGGTATGTCTAAACCTCAGCTGTTGTTTGAATAATGATGTTCTGGACCTTTAGAACAGTCATGCATTATAAAATAAATAAAGAAATAAATGACAGCCCTAGGTATGGTGCATCAAAGTAATCAAGAATCAATATTATAAGATCCAGAAGGATGAGTGCTAATTTGATATCTAAAGGACATGTTTCTTCCTTCTTATGCAATTATGTTTGCACAGATAAAGGGCCTATACTTAAAAGATAAAGAATAATGTTTTACCATTCATGATATATGATTCGGATTTTGAATCTCACTGATAAGTGCAAAGTTAAGACATTTGCTCCACACCCAAGAAAGAAGATGCCAGATTCAAATGCAGGGGTTAAATGAAGACTTTATTAAGAGCTGATCTGTACAAACTTAGGTATTCTTAGCCACTTAATTGGGTTCCTCTATCTTACAGGGCAGCCATTTTTATTGCCTGCATTTGGCAAAGCTATACTGGCTCAAACTTCATCATGGCATAGTGGTGTGTCTCAATTTTCCTTGCCTGCACATTACACTGAGCAAAAGTTGCTGAGCCCTCCACCCTCTCTCCATGCTGGAAAACATGATGCTACCCTGTTTTCACTTCTTAGTTCCTTAGGATGTAAATCAGAGGATTCAGAACAGAAGTGACCACAGTGTAGATAAGAGTAACCATCATTTCCTGCTCCAAGGATTATCCTGAAGAGGGTGGAACATAAGTCAAGATGGCTCCAGCATAGAAAAGAGTTACAACTATGAGATGCGAGGCACAAGTGGAGAAGGCTTTACCTCTACTTTCCTTGGATTTTAAAGTCAAAAAGGAAATGATGCAGATGTAGGTTAGAAATGTAAGCAGGAAAGGGAGGAAAACATTTAGGCCTGCAATGATGTTGAGGAGGCTAAGACTGAGGGCATTGCTCAATATGAGCAGGTAGTGTGATCCGGTGTCAAAAAAGGCTAATGCATGGGTTGCCAGGTCCCCCCTCTCGATCAGTGGGAGGTTTTAGGGGGCAGGGCTGGGGCAGCCACATGCACATGATGACATTACTTCCAGAAGCACCGCATCACTGCAGCCAATTTAGCAACTGCTAAAGCAGCCACAGTGATGTGGCACTTCTGGAGGTAAACCCAGAAGTGATGTCATTGTGTGTGGTCAGCTGTGCATGCACATGATTGCTGCTCTGGAGAGGCTGGATGGATTGGTGGGCAATTGCCTGCCAAAATCACCCACCTGGCAACCATACTAATGCAGTCTTGGGGTGAATCAACAGGGGCATAACATCCAAATCACAAGATGACATAGTTTCGCTATACACCGCATTAGTATGGCTGCATCTGAAGTACTGTGTGCAGTTCTGGAGGCCTCACATCAAAAAGGACATAAAAAGAATGGAGCTGGTGCAGAAGTTACATGTGTCTTATGTCCACTGGACTTAGATGGGTATAACGTTTTAAGATTGCACTGCAAATCTGTTCAGTTTTAGTTTACAACTTAGTTGAGATCCTTCAGATCCATTTTTAGCTCCCATCATAGCTATTCTCCACTGCCCAGCTTCAATAAACACAGACAGGTGCATCAATTCAATTTCACATTTTGGCAAGGCATATTTTTCTGACAGTTTTCCTTATGGCATCTTTCATCTCCTTATTCCTCAAGGTGTAAATCAGGGGGTTCAGTACTGAGACACCTACATTATACATGAGGGTAGATATCATCTCCCGCTGTAATGACTCTCCTGAGGAGGGGGACAAATAGTTGAACAGAACAGGCACATAGAGTAAAACTACAACTGTGAGATGGGAGCTGCAGGTGGAGAAGGCCTTCAATCTTGCTTTGTGCGACTGAACCTTCAGGAAGAGAAAAGGGATGATGTAGAGATAGGAGAGAAGCGTGAGGAAAAAAGAAGTCATGACAAGTGAACCTGTGACAATGTTGAGAAGGCTGATGTTCAGCTGGATGCTACTGCAGGCCAATCTCAGGAGCGGCTTGACATCACAGAAGAAGTGCTGGACATGTTTAGGGCCACAGAAGTGCAGCCGGGAGGTCATCACTGTGTGTACCAGTGCATGGAAGAATCCCGTAGACCAAGTGGCTACAGCAAGAGTCAGGCAGACATGCTTGTTCATAATGATGGTATAGCGCAGAGGGTAGCAGATAGCCACATAGCGGTCGTAAGCCATGACTGCCAGAAGAACACCTTCGCTGCTACCTGTGAAGTGGAAGAAATGGAGCTGGGCCAGGCACCCACTAAACGAGATAGGCTGCGGCCCCGATAAAAAGCCAGCCAGCATCTTGGGCACGGTGACAGTGGCGTAGCAAATGTCCAAGCAGGAAAGATTGCTAAGGAAGAAATACATAGGTGTGTGGAGACAAGGCTCAGCCAGGACGAGGTATACAATGAGGCTATTTCCTAACACAGTGACCAGGTAGAACAGCAGGAATAGAAGAAAGAGGAAAGGCCAAAGTCCTCGGGAATCAGTCAAGCCCAGTAAGATAAATTCTTTCGTCTCCGTCATGTTCTCCATCACTGTTTTCACAAAGCAAATGCTGATTAAAATCTTATAGAACTGGCAGAGGGGAAACGATAACCCACAGATGCCCCTCATCAGTAACTATCCCCCCTCAAATTATCTTTGCAATATTTTATGGTTTGTGGTTCCTCTATTTACAACTCACTCTGCCCTCTACTATATATACATTTGAGGGTTTTTTTTTTAAAAAAAATCCTCATTTTGTATCATTTATTAATATATCATGTTTTTAGTTGCCATGCTTTTATACTGCATGGTGCCTCAAGAACTCATTTAATTTGTATCAGTTAAAATCTGGAGTCTGTGTCTTCTTGCTGGCAACAGTCCTTACCCACTGAAGTGATGAGAATCCTAAAGATTCCTAAAACTTCTCCTTCTTTGGAGGTTTTTAACCAGAGACTAGATGGGCATCTGTCAACAATGCTGAGTCTGTAAACGTAGGCAGATCATGAGAGGGAGGGCAGGAAAGGTTGTGCCAGTGTTTGGCTCCTGTGGCTGTTTCTTACATGGCCAGGGAAATGGCTATCACCACTTTAGGGCCAGAAAGCAATTTTCCTCCAGGACAGACAGGCCAGGGATACTGGAGGAATATTTTTTTTGGGGGGCCACCTTCTTGGTGTGGAGTTAAGGTCACTGGGTGTGTATTTGAGAATTTCCTGCAATGTGCAGAGGGTTGGACTAGATGACCCCTGGTGGTTCTTTTAACTCTATGATTATATGATTCTGTGGTCAGGGGACCTAATCAGTAGTAGGGATGTGCTTAAACTCATACACATACACCAATAATGTTTGTGCATCCTACTAATATTCCAGCTGCCCTACCAAGCTCTCAAACAATGCATGCAACTACGCTACGCTACGCTAGTAGTGTCTCTACTCAGCATGCAATGCCCTTGTTATATAGTCATCATAAAGTAGTGATTAGCATGTTGGTCCAGGATCTTGGATATCCAGGTTCAAATTTCCACTTTCCCCTGGAAGCTGGATGGGTGACCTTCAAAACTCTTTCAGCATAACCTATCTCACAGGGTTGTCATTATGATGATAAAATGGGGGGGGGTGGAAGAACGGCATTATAAGATACTTTTGGGTCCACATTGTGGGGAAAAACAGGGTTTAAATAACTATTTATCCAGTGCATCTGAATATGGAAGCTCCACTTAATTACAATGAACCTGTCTTCCATGATCATAACGAATTCCTTTTTAAAAGACAGCTAAACCAGTAGTCAGGAGAGAAGGTGACATGATATAACCCAATCTCGCCAGATCTTGGAAGTAAGAGGGGTCAGTACTTGGAAGGGAGACCTCCAAGGAAAACTCTGCCAAGGAAGGCGATGGCAAACCACCTCTGCTTCTCACTTGCCTTGAAAGCCCCTTGCTGGGGTCACTAGAAGTTGATTGTGGCTTTATAGCACTACAAAAACACACAAACCAGTAGTCGTCACCTACATCTTCTTACGGCTCACAGTAGGGGCCATATCTATGATGACAGCTGCAAAATATAAATGAAAATGAATCCTTTAAGAAAACATGTATAGTGAGGAATATGATAAGGAGTATCTTCAGTAAAAAGCCCTTAAATCTCTAAAGAACTCTTTAAAGCTATGAAATCTTCATATTTACAGTGATCAATATATTCCTTTTCTTTGTTCTTCGGATGTTTTTGTTTTCTTCTAAAATGTTCTTAATTGAATGGCTCTCAGAATGTTAAATAAAGGAGGTTCATCCTGAACACTTACCCTGCCTTTAGCATCTTCACTGAAGGTAGGGGTCCTTGGAAGGGAAAGTGACTTCCAATAAAGTAAGGTTTCCTCTGAACAGCATTGAGAATGGCTTGTTAGCAAGTTGTGCTACCCAGAAATGTCTGTTCAGGTTCAGTCCTTCCCTTTCAACTGAAATATCCATGGACTCCACATAGTTCCAGAATGTATTACTAATCACAAAGACTGGACATTGGCTCTAATAAAAGGACCCTGAGAACTAGATACTAATGCACTGATATAAATAAGGAGTAAATGATCTCCTAGACTCTCTATCCGCACCAGGGTTCCCTGGGGCAGATTGAACTGATATATGGGGATTGGTTTGATCATCCTTGAACAAGACTAGAATTGCCCACCCCAAGGGCCAATTACACTATACCCTTAAGCAGAAATGGAAGACTGTTTTCTATTTAATTGGTAGAAAGTACTGTTAAGTCACATAGGGTTTCCAAAGCAAGAGATGAACAGAGGTGGTTTGCCATTGCTTGTACCTGAGTAGCAAACCTAGACTTCCTTATTGACTCCCTTTAAAGTACTAACCAGGGTTGACCCTGCTTAGCTCCCAAGATGTGACGAGACTGGGTTATCCTGGGCCATCCAGGCCTATTTAATTACTCCTGAAGTGGACAATGAACACAACAGTGTGAGGACTTTAATGTGTGTGTGTGTGGGGGTCATGCTCAACTTTGAACCATGTGCAAAGTTTCTTTTTATTTTATTTATTTAAAACGTTGTTGTTCCACCTTTCTACCCAAATGAGTTCCCCAAGGCAGTGAACGTCAGAAACATTAAAACAGTTCAGCCATTAAGGCTGCAGTAAAACAAAGCATATATGAAATCATTTGATTAAAAAAAAAACAGATAAACACTCATAACATCAATTTGATGGCGAAACCAAAACCCTGTAGCATTGCAAACCAAAATGCACAAATCTCTAGGGGTTATTGTTGTTCTTATTTTCTGCTTAGTGTGAAGCTTGCTGTGAGACCCAGGAGGGAATGGCCAACTAACTGAGAGTAGAAGGTAAAGCTGCTGACCTAGTTAAGAAGTGCCAAACCATAGAAACTGCTGTGAATTCCTAAAGTTAGAATGTTGTTTCCACTGCTAGAAGCTAACTAAGAATCTACATATCTGCAACTGACCTGGGTGGGTGGAGCTGACAATCAACTAGTCTATTTCACTATCCTAAAGAGTGAGCTATGTACCTGAGTATGGAACATGATGTTGTGCATCAGCCAGTCTATTTAAGTAGCTTAAAACACAATAGTTCCTTTCCCCCACCCCTTGCTGGAAACCAAATAGGAAACAATTTACTGCACCTGCATGGGGCAGCTGGAGCTATTAATGTCAGTCTACTTAAGGCAGCTTGCAGAGGGCTTGGTGCCTGTCTTTTTGGGGACTGATAAGGATTTCATTGTAGTAAACTGCTTGTTAGGTAGACAGTGGGTTCTTAAAAAGAAACTTTTAAAAAATTCTGTTTTTTAGAAGGTAGATTTAGAAGGCCTTTAGGAGGAATTGCATTATTCTCTGTATTACTTTTATGCAGCCATGACTCAAACTAGCCTGGAAGATATGGCTAATCCAGGTATCATCTTTTCTGAAGGTGATATATGGAGAAGAATGATGAGCCATCATCAGAAAACACTGTCAAAGAGTTATATCGTTGGCAACTCCAGGTTGGGAAATTCCTGGAGATTTGAGGGTAGAACCTAGAGAGGGACAGTAAAATCAAACTGAATCGTTCTGGTGAAAGTATTGTTTTATACTGTAAATCAGGGGTGGGGAACCTTTATTCCAATCAAGGGCTATTTGGGTATTTATAACATCATTCATGGGCCATATAAAATTATCAACTTAAAAATTAGCCGACCAAGCCCCAAGCAGGCATTTGCCCCAGATGACTCCCCCACACACACAGACAAGCAGGCAGGCATCCAACCAGTGGGGCACTCACCCACCTGGTGGCATAGGATGGTCTGTTGCACCAGCCGGGCGTAGCAGTCCAGCCGCACACTGGAGTGGCTCCTGCTCCACATGGTCAGAGCCAGATTTTACAGCCGGCTCCTGCTACCTCTACCTGGGGGATGAAATGGGGACACACTGGCTTAGAACGCCCCCCCCCAACGCATTCTGGCCCTGCCTCCTTTAACCCCTCTATTGTCCCCACTTCTGCCCCCAGCACTCTTGTAGTACAGAGGGCATACATTTCTCCATGGCTCGGATGGGAAAGGGTTAACACAGTTTCTTGGCGGTCCTAGCAGCTCCATAGCTAACGACTCTTCTGCAAGGGGGGGGGAGGTTCCTTTTCTCGGCAAAACAATCTCACATCTGCCTTGAATAGAGGCTATTCGTGCTGTAAATGATCTATGAATGATATCTTCCATTTCTGTAATTAATGGGTAGTTAAACATCATTGTTTTAGAGCCTGGGAAAGTGGTCCTGGCAGAAAAGGCTCAGTCTTTTAGTTCAGCAGAGCCCTGCCTCACCAGACAAGCCCCTGAACTTTGTGCCAACTCCCAACCCTTCCCAGCACATGCCAGTGAACTGGGATCATAAATGAGTCTGATCCCTGTTTCCAGTGGTGGCTTGCCAGATTCCTCCAAGGAAACCACAAGCTGAATGTGAAGACAACAGCTCTCCCCATGCTCCCCCCCCCCCAGCACCTGGGACTGTGATATAGCGCTTCTTAATTCCATTTATTTATATTACACATGTACATCCTGCTTCCTGGAGGTTTGAAGGAGTTTTCATCAGAACACCAATAAGGCAATAAAAAGAGCACCACCACCAAATTAAAAAAAAACATGCCATGATAACAAATACAGGCCACAGTTAAAACAATGGAAGGGGCTCACTCAGCAGCCCTGTAACATTCTCCAGAATGTTAGCTGAAGTGTCCCTCTTCTTTTCATGCATGTTCTCATTTCATGTGGTGTGGACATTTTGAACAAGGACAGCCCCATAAGTAATTTATCATTTGTAAGTTTCTCCCATGTGTTTCCCATCACAATGCATTCCCTTCTGTGTGGCTGTTCCCCCCCCCCCACATAAAAGTTCTCACACTGTTGTGTTCCTTGTCCACTTCAGGAGGCAGTATCGTAAACACATTTTGCATTATGCTCATCTCCTTACAGAATGCAGTAGCCTACCCAAGCTTTTCCTCATGGCTGTTTTCATCTCCTGATTCCTGAGGGTGTATATCAGGGGGTTTAAAAAAGAGGTAACGACACTGTTCATGAGGCTCGTGATCATGTCTCTCTGTGGGGAGTCTCCTGAAGATGGAGGGAGGTAGTTGAACAATACTGGCACATAAAGCAGCCCTACAACTGTGAGATGGGAGCTGCAAGTGGAGAAGGCTTTCCATCTCCCACTATGTGACTGGACCTTCAAGAACAGAAAGGAGATGATGTAAAGGTAGGAGAGGAGAGTTAAGACAAAAGGAACCATGGCGATTGACCCAGTGACAACATTGAGGAGGCCGAGGTTGACTACTATGCTACTGCAGGCCAGTCTCAAGAGCGGTTTGATGTCACAAAAGAAATGCTCAATGGTATTGGGGCCGCAGAAGTGCAGTCGGGAGGTCATGACGGAGTGCATCAAGGCATGGAAGAATCCCATGGTCCACGTGGATGCTGCCAATAGAAGGCACACTCTTCGGCACATGATGAGCGGATACTGCAACGGGTTGCATATGGCCACATATCGATCATATGCCATGGCTGCTAGAAGAAGAACCTCGCTGCTGCCCAGGAAATGAAAGAAGTGGAGCTGGGTGATGCATCCAATGAAGGAGATTCTTTGGTGGGCCAACAGGAAGCCAACAAGCATCTTGGGAACGATGACTGTAGAGAAGCAAATGTCCATGCAAGATAGGTTACTGAGGAAAAAATACATAGGTGTGTGAAGTTGGTGCTCCGTCGCCACCACGCACACGATAGCACCATTTCCGAGCACAGTTGCTAGATAGAAGAGCAAGAAGAGAGCAAACAAGAAGTTCTGAGCCTCCTGTCGATCTGTCAGGCCCATCAGTATGAAATGAGTAACTTCTGTCTGGTTCTCCATTATGGCTGAGATAACGACAAACAATTACAAATATATATGTATAAAAATAAGAATCGTAGAATATCGTGACTTTTTTTTAAATAGGAAAAATGCTCTCCCCCTGCATTTTTCTAGTTTTGCCCGCATTTTGAAAGACCTGTTTTATCTCAAATTTGAAACATGGGGCAATGCAGGGTGAGAGTGAGGCAACCTCTGACAGTCGGAAACGGCATGCATAATGAAAACAAAGACCCGAAGTCATCAGAGGGGTGATGGCGAGGGAAAGAGCCATGCATAAAAGACCAAAGAAACAATGGATATTTTCACCTTGAAAATACACACACCAGGCATTATTGAGTTATTCCTATAATACTAATCAGAATATATGCGTGCCTTGTAAGGCACAGACGTGCCATATTTTCTCAATGGTGCTGCTGAGAAATTACAACATTTGTGGGCCCAAGGGCAATGTGGGGAGCAAGTTTAGAAGTGACAGAATAGATCCTGGCAATAAGCGATCACCAAAGTGAATATTTTGAGGCATAACCCTCCGCGTCTTCCATTGGTAGCTCTACTGCCATGAATTAGAGCTTTTGTGCAAGTTCTCATGTTTTGTAAAGAAGAACTCCAACTTGTTAAATCACCAAGAGCACAATCTCCCATGAAAGCCCCTTACCACCAGATTAAAAAAAACAAAAAACTTTCCCATGTGACGACAACAACAACAAAGCCTTTATTGGCATAAAAAAATAAAGTCTTGTACCTGTGAGTCTTGGTAGATTTTTTTCTTTAAAAGCATCTAACCAGAAAGGGGTGGCAGTAGGGGGGTAGGGAGAACGAGATGAGAAATACCAGTTCACAATAATCTGCAAGGCAGCTACAAAGTGCAGCTGTTGAAGCAAAATCCTACTTCAATTATATTTATTCCACATCACTTGGGAAATGCCACCAACACTTGTTCCATGACAACTCTTTAATGAAATGCACAAACCACTTGGGAGAGCTTGGTGGTACAATAACAAGGTAAATGCTCCCTTGCTGAGACATTCTGGATCATTTTGAAGATAGTGCTAGTAAATAAACAATGAATCAAGAATGGGGTTTGCTACATGTCCCCAATGGAAAAAGGTCTCCACACTCCGTTTGGCTCCTCAGAAAACCTCAAAAGACCAAGTCTTTAAGGGGAATTAGTTCTTCTCTTGTTGGATGAGAGTAAAGTTACATAAAAAGCTCAGTAGTATTCCTTCAGCCAGATTTAATTGCTTGAGGGTAGGGTTGCCAACCTCCAGGTAGTAGCTCTAAATCTCCTGCTATTACAACTGATCTCCAGTCGATAGAAATCAGTTCACCTGGAGAAAACAGCCATGTTGGCAATTGGACTCTGTGGCATTGTAGTCCCTCCCCTCCCAAAACCGCACCCCAAAAATTTCCCGCCGGTGGCGAAGAGGGACTGGCAACCCTACTTGAGGGACAGGTTGTGTGGGTAGCATAAAGTATCTTTAACATCTTTGTGTTGTGTGGAGGGTGCCCCCACTTTTAGATTCTGCCCTCATTGGACACTGAGCTATGAATTTCAGCCCCTTGTTTAGATTAACGTTGCACTCTCTAGAGACTGCCCTTGAGGTATCCTGGAAATGTCAAATGGGCAGGGGAAAAAAATAGAGGCCCAACAGTCACTGGTCGTTTCATGTTGTGAGAACATTATACCAAAATTAAAACTGCTTCACTGACTGCTGGCGCATTTCCAAGCTCAGTTCAAGGTGCTGCTCATCCTTACCTTTAAAGACCTTCATAGTCTGGGATCAATTATTTGAGGGACCTCTTCACAATGATGCCCCCAATTACCAACTTAGATCTGCCAGTCATGAGAAAATAGGAAGAGCCCTGCTGGATCAGAGCAGTGGCCCATTTAGTCTGGTATCCTGTTTTACACACTGGTCAACTAGTTGCCCGAGAGGACCAAAAACAGGGCACAGAGGCCAAGGCCTTTCCCCACTGTTTCCTCTTAGATTTGGAATTCAGAGTTTTTTTTTTACCTCTGAATGTGGAGGTTCCCTTTAGTTACCATGGCTACTATTCTCTGAAATTTATCTTATCCCGTTTTAATTTGCCATCTATATGCTAGTGAAACAAGAAGAAGCAAAACAAAAATATAATAACAGTGTAGTCGGGAAAATAACTTCATGACCTCCCCCATATGTTTTGTACATGTTTCTACATTTTTAGAGAGCCAGTGTGGTGCAGTGGTTAACTGAAATGGACGGAAATGGACCACATGAAGCCTGCTGGGTGACCTTGGGCCAGTCACAGTTCTCTCAGAACATTCTCAGCCCATGCTGAGGCAGGCAACGGCAAACCACCTCTGAACGTCTTTACGGGGTCTCCATAAGTCAGCTGTGACTTGATGGCACACACACACACATTTTGGTGCACAAGCCAGCATGGTGCACAAGCCAGCATGGTGTAGTGATTAAGTGTGCCGGTTTGGAGCGGTGGAGTCTAATCAGGAGAACCGGGTTTGATTCCCTACTCCTCCATGTGAGCTGTGGAGGCTTCTCTGGTGAACTGGATTTGTTTCCCCACTCCTCACATGAAGCCAGCTGGGTGACCTTGGGCAAGTTACAGCTCTGTTAGAGCTCTCTCAGCCCCACCTACCTCACAGGGTGACTGTTGTGGGGAGGGGAAGGGAAGGTGATAGTAAGCCGGTTTGAGTCTCCCTTAAGTGGCTGAGTCCAGTGGTCCAAACCACTGCTCTTAACCACTACACCATGCCAGCTCTCCAGGATCATCTTATCCCAAATGAACCTACTTGTACACTTTGATCATCCTTGTAGGCCCTGGTTTGGGTACCCTTGCCATCTGAAAGTAGATGGGTGGCAACCTGTGAAAAAGCCTTCTTGGTCCTGGTGCCAAAATTTTGGAAATCACTCCCCACAGAGGATCATCTGTCTCCCTCTACTGTTGTCTTCTACTAGTGGGTGAAGACTTTTTGGGGAGGGCGGGGGGGGGGGGGGTTGGCAGTGTGAGCTATGGAACATGATGTTGTGGAACATGATGTTGTTCATCAGCCAGTCTATTTAAGTAGTTTAAAACACAATAGTTTGCAGGAAGTCCCTACATTCCTGTTTCCCCATTCCCTCTTGCTGGAAACCAAATAGGAAACAATTTACTGCACCAGCAGCTGGAGTTATTAATATCAGTCTACTTAAGGCAGCTTGCAGAAGGCTTGGTGCCTGTCTTTTGGGGGACTGATAAGGATTTCATTGCTTGAGGGTAGGGTTGCCAACCTCCAGGTAGTAGCTGGAAATCTCCTGCTGTTAGAACTGATCTCCAGTCGATAGAAATCAGTTCACCTGGAGAAAATAGCCATGTTGGCAATTGGACTCTATGGCATTGTAGTCCCTCCCCTCCCAAAACCCCACCCAAAAACCTCCCGCCGGTGGCGAAGAGGGACTGGCAACTAGGGCTGTCAAAAAGAGTGAGCTATGTACCTGAGTATGGAACATGATGTTGTGCATCAGCCAGTCTATTTAAGTAGCTTAAAACACAATAGTTCCTTTCCCCCACCCCTTGCTGGAAACCAAATTGGAAACAATTTACTGCACCTGCATGGGGCAGCTGGAGCTATTAATGTCAGTCTACTTAAAGCAGCTTGCAGAGGGCTTGGTGCCTGTCTTTTGGGGGACTGATAAGGATTTAATTGTAGTAAACTGCTTGTTAGGTAGACAGTGGGTTCTTAAAAAGAAACTTTTAAAAACTTCTGTTTTTTAGAAGGTAGATTTAGAAGGCCTTTAGGAGGAATTGCATTACTCTCTGTGTTACTTTTATGCAGCCATGACTCAAACTAGCCTGGAAGATATGGCTAATCCAGGTATCATCTTTTCTGAAGGTGATATATGGAGAAGAATGATGAGCCATCATCAGAAAACACTGTCAAAGTGTTATATCGTTGTCAACTCCAGGTTGGGAAATTCCTGGAGATTTGAGGGTAGAACCTAGGGAGGGACAGTAAAGTCAAACTGAATCCTTCTGGTGAAAGTATTGTTTTATACTGTAAATCAGGGGTGGGGAACCTTTATTCCAATCAAGGGCTATTTGGGTATTTATAACATCATTCATGGGCCATATAAAATTATCAACTTAAAAATTAGCCAACCAAGCCCCAAGCAGGCATTTGCCCCAGATGACTCCCCCACACACACAGACAAGCAAACAGGCATCCAACCAGTGGGGCACTCACCCACCTGGTGGCATAGGATGGTCTGTTGCACCAGCCGGGCGTAGCAGTCCAGCCGCACACTGGAGTGGCTCCTGCTCCACATGGTCAGAGCCAGATTTTACAGCCGGCTCCTGCTACCTCTACCTGGGGGATGAAATGGGGACACACTGGCTTAGAACTCCCCCCCAAGGCATTCTGGCCCTGCCTCCTTTAATCCCTCTATTGTCCCCACTTCTGCCCCCAGCACTCTTGTAGTACAGAGGGCATACATTTCTCCATGGCTCGGATGGGAAAGGGTTAACACAGTTTCTTGGGCGGTCCTAGCAGCTCCATAGCTAACGACTCTTCTGCAAGGGGGGGGGAGGTTCCTTTTCTCGGCAAAACAATCTCACATCTGGTTTGAATAGAGGCTATTCCTGCCGTAAATGATCTATGAATGTTATCTTCCATTTCTGTAATTAATGGGTAGTTAAACATCATTGTTTTAGAGCCTGGGAAAGTGGTCCTGGCAGAAAAGGCTCAGTCTTTTAGTTCAGCAGAGCCCTGCCTCACCAGACAAGCCCCTGAACTTTGTGCCAACTCCCAACCCTTCCCAGCACATGCCAGTGAACTGGGATCATAAATGAGTCTGATCCCTGTTTCCCGTGGTGGCTTGCCAGATTCCTCCAAGGAAACCACAAGCTGAATGTGAAGACAACAGCTCTCCCCATGCTCCCCCCCCCCCCAGCACCTGGGACTGTGATATAGCGCTTCTTAATTCCATTTATTTATATTACACATGTACATCCTGCTTCCTGGAGGTTTGAAGGAGTTTTCATCAGAACACCAATAAGGCAATAAAAAGAGCACCACCACCAAATTAAAAAAAAACATGCCATGATAACAAATACAGGCCACAGTTAAAACAATGGAAGGGGCTCACTCAGCAGCCCTGTAACATTCTCCAGAATGTTAGCTGAAGTGTCCCTCTTCTTTTCATGCATGTTCTCATTTCATGTGGTGTGGACATTTTGAACAAGGACAGTCCCATAAGTAATTTATCATTTGTAAGTTTCTCCCATGTGTTTCCCATCACAATGCATTCCCTTCTGTGTGGCTGTTTCCCCCCCCCCCACATAAAAGTTCTCACACTGTTGTGTTCATTGTCCACTTCAGAAGGCAGTATCGTAAACACATTTTGCATTATGCTCATCTCCTTACAGAATGCAGTAGCCTACCCAAGCTTTTCCTCAGGGCAGTTTTCATCTCCTGATTCCTGAGGGTGTATATCAGGGGGTTTAAAAAAGAGGTAACGACACTGTTCATGAGGGTCGTGATCATGTCTCTCTGTGGGGAGTCTCCTGAAGATGGAGGGAGGTAGTTGAACAATACTGGCACATAAAGCAGCCCTACAACTGTGAGATGGGAGCTGCAAGTGGAGAAGGCTTTCCATCTCCCACTATGTGTCTGGACCTTCAAGAACAGAAAGGAGATGATGTAAAGGTAGGAGAGGAGAGTTAAGACAAAAGGGACCATGACGATTGACCCAGTGACAACGTTGAGGAGGCCGAGGTTGACTACTATGCTACTGCAGGCCAGTCTCAAGAGCGGTTTGATGTCACACAAGAAATGCTCAATGGTATTGGGGCCGCAGAAGTGCAGTCGGGAGGTCATGACGGAGTGCATCAAGGCATGGAAGAATCCCATGGTCCACGTGGATGCTGCCAATAGAAGGCACACTCTTCGGCACATGATGAGCGGATACTGCAACGGGTTGCATATGGCCACATATCGATCATATGCCATGGCTGCTAGAAGAAGAACCTCGCTGCTGCCCAGGAAATGAAAGAAGTGGAGCTGGGTGATGCATCCAATGAAGGAGATTCTTTGGTGGGCCAACAGGAAGCCAACAAGCATCTTGGGAATGATGACTGTAGAGAAGCAAATGTCCAGGCAAGATAGGTTACTGAGGAAAAAATACATAGGTGTGTGAAGTCTGTGCTCTGTCGCCACCACGCACATGATAGCACCATTTCCGAGCACAGTTGCTAGATAGAAGAGCAAGAAGAGAGCAAACAAGAAGTTCTGAGCCTCCTGTCGATCTGTCAGGCCCATCAGTATGAAATGAGTAACTTCTGTCTGGTTCTCCATTATAGCTGAGATAACGACAAACAATTACAAATATATATGTATAAAAATAAGAATCGAAGAATATCGTGACTTTTTTTTAAATAGGAAAAATGCTCCCCCCCCCCTGCATTTTTCTATGTTTTGCCCGCATTTTGAAAGACCTGTTTTATCTCAAATTTGAAACATGGGGCAATGCAGGGTGAGAGTGAGGAAACCTCTGACAGTCGGAAACGGCATGCATAATCAAAACAAAGACCTGAAGTCATCAGAGGGGTGATGGCGAGGGAAAGAGCCATGCATAAAAGACCAAAGAAACAATGGATATTTTCACCTTGAAAATACACACACCAGGCATTATTGAGTTATTCCTATAATACTAATCAGAATATATGCGTGCCTTGTAAGGCACAGACTTGCCATATTTTCTCAATGGTGCTGCTGAGAAATTACAACATTTGTGGGCCCAAGGGCAATGTGGGGAGCAAGTTTAGAAGTGACAGAATAGATCCTGGCAATAAGCGATCACCAAAGTGAATATTTTGAGGCATAACCCTCCGCGTCTTCCATTGGTAGCTCTACTGCCATGAATTAGAGCTTTTGTGCAAGTTCTCATGTTTTGTAAAGAAGAACTCCAACTTGTTAAATCACCAAGAGCACAATCTACCATGAAAGCCCCTTACCACCAGATTAAAAAAAAACAAAAAACTTTCCCATGCATAGATCTTTTTAATCATGTACCTGTGACGACAACAACAACAAAGCCTTTATTGGCATAAAAAAATAAGTCTTGTACCTGTGAGTCTTGGTAGATTTTTTTCTTTAAAAGCATCTAACCAGAAAGGGGTGGCAGTAGGGGGGTAGGGAGAACGAGATGAGAAATACCAGTTCACAATAATCTGCAAGGCAGCTACAAAGTGCAGCTGTTGAAGCAAAATCCTACTTCAATTATATTTATTCCACATCACTGGGGAAATGCCACCAACACTTGTTCCATGACAACTCTTTAATGAAACGCACAAACCACCTGAGAGAGCTTGGTGGTACAATAACAAGATAAATGCTCCCTTGTTGAGACATTGTGTATCATTTTGAAGATGGTGCTAGTAGATGAACAATGACTCAAGAATTGGGTTTGCTACATGTCCCCAATGGAAAAAGGTCTCCACATTCCATTTGGCTTCTCAGAAAACCTCAAAAGACCAAGTCTTTAAGGGGAATTAGTTCTTCTCTTGTTGGATGAGAGTAAAGTTACATAAAAAGCTCAATAGTATTCCTTGAGCCAGATTTAATTGCTTGAGGGTAGGGTTGCCAACCTCCAGGTAGTAGCTGGAAATCTCCTGCTATTACAACTGATCTCCAGTCGATAGAAATCAGTTCACCTGGAGAAAACAGCCATGTTGGCAATTGGACTCTGTGGCATTGTAGTCCCTCCCCTCCCAAAACCGCACCCCAAAAACCTCCCGCCGGTGGCGAAGAGGGACTGGCAACCCTACTTGAGGGACAGGTTGTGTGGGTAGCATAAAGTATCTTTAACATCTTTGTGTTATGTGGAGGGTGCCCCCACTTTTAGATTCTGCCCTCATTGGACATTGAGCTATGAATTTCAGCCCCTTGTTTAGATTAACGTTGCACTCTCTAGAGACTGCCCTTGAGTTATCCTGGAAATGTCAAACGTGCAGGGGGAAAAAATGGAGGCCCAACATTCACTGGTCGTTTCATGTTGTGAGAACATTATACCAAAATTAAAACTGCTTCACTGACTGCTGGCGCATTTCCAAGCTCAGTTCAAGGTGCTGCTCATCCTTACCTTTAAAGACCTTCATAGTCTGGGATCAATTATTTGAGGGACCTCTTCACAATGATGCCCCCAATTACCAACTTAGATCTGCCAGTCATGAGAAAATAGGAAGAGCCCTGCTGGATCAGAGCAGTGGCCCATTTAGTCTGGTATCCTGTTTTACACACTGGTCAACCAGTTGCCCGAGAGGACCAAAAACAGGGCAAAGAGGCCAAGGCCTTTCCCCATTGTTTCCTCTTAGATTTGGAATTCAGAGTTTTTTTACCTCTGAATGTGGAGGTTCCCTTTAGTTACCATGGCTACTAGCCATTATAAACCCATTCTCTGAAATTTGTCTTATCCCGTTTTAATTTGCCATCTATATGCTAGTGAAACAAGAAGAAGCAAAACAAAAATATAATAACAGTGTAGTCGGGAAAATAACTTCATGACCTCCCCCATATGTTTTGTACATGTTTCTACATTTTTAGAGAGCCAGTGTGGTGCAGTGGTTAACTGAAATGGACAGAAATGGACCACATGAAGCCTGCTGGGTGACCTTGGGCCAGTCACAGTTCTCTCAGAACATTCTCAGCCCATGCCGAGGCAGGCAACGGCAAACCACCTCTGAACGTCTTTACGGGGTCTCCATAAGTCAGCTGTGACTTGATGGCACACACACACACATTTTGGTGCACAAGCCAGCATGGTGCACAAGCCAGCATGGTGTAGTGATTAAGTGTGCCGGTTTGGAGCGGTGGAGTCTAATCAGGTGAACTGGGTTTGAATCCCTACTCCTCCATGTGAGCTGTGGAGGCTTCTCTGGTGAACTGGATTTGTTTCCCCACTCCTCACATGAAGCCAGCTGGGTGACCTTGGGCAAGTTACAGCTCTGTTAGAGCTCTCTCAGCCCCACCTACCTCACAGGGTGACTGTTGTGGGGAGGGGAAGGGAAGGTGATAGTAAGCCGGTTTGAGTCTCCCTTAAGTGGCTGAGTCCAGTGGTCCAAACCACTGCTCTTAACCACTACACCATGCCAGCTCTCCAGGATCATCTTATCCCAAATGAACCTACTTGTACACTTTGATCATCCTTGTAGGCCCTGGTTTGGGTACCCTTGCCATCTGAGGGTAGATGGGTGGCAACCTGTGAAAAAGCCTTCTTGGTCCTGGTGCCAAAATTTTGGAAATCCCTCCCCACAGAGGATCATCTGTCTCCCTCTACAGTTGTCTTCTACTAGTGGGTGAAGACTTTTCGGGGGGGGGGGTTGGCAGTGTGAGCTATGGAACATGATGTTGTGGAACATGATGTTGTTCATCAGCCAGTCTATTTAAGTAGCTTAAAACACAATAGTTCCTTTCCCCCACCCCTTGCTGGAAACCAAATAGGAAACAATTTACTGCATTCCTAAAGTTAGGGTGTGGTTTCCCCTGCTAGAAGCTAAGAGTCTACATATCTGCAACTGACCTGGGTGGGTGGAGCTAACAATCAACTTGTCTATTTCACTATCCTACAGTGTGAGCTGTGTACCTGAGTATGGAACATGACGGTGTCCATCAGCCAGTCTATTTAAGTAGTTTAAAACACAAGAGTTTGCAGGAAGTCCCTACATTCCTGTTTCCCCATTCCCTCTTGCTGGAAACCAAATAGGAAACAATTTACTGCACCAGCATGGGGCAGCTGGAGTTATTAATGTCAGTCTACTTAAGGCAGCTTGCAGAAGGCTTGGTGCCTGTCTTTTGGGGGACTGATAAGGATTTCATTGCTTGAGGGTAGGGTTGCCAACCTCCAGGTAGTAGCTGGAAATCTCCTGCTGTTAGAACTGATCTCCAGTCGATAGAAATCAGTTCACCTGGAGAAAATAGCCATGTTGGCAATTGGACTCTATGGCATTGTAGTCCCTCCCCTCCCAAAACCCCACCCCAAAAACCTCCCACCGGTGGCGAAGAGGGACTGGCAACTAGGGCTGTCAAAAAGAGTGAGCTATGTACCTGAGTATGGAACATGATGTTGTGCATCAGCCAGTCTATTTAAGTAGCTTAAAACACAATAGTTCCTTTCCCCCACCCCTTGCTGGAAACCAAATTGGAAACAATTTACTGCACCTGCATGGGGCAGCTGGAGCTATTAATGTCAGTCTACTTAAAGCAGCTTGCAGAGGGCTTGGTGCCTGTCTTTTTGGGGACTGATAAGGATTTAATTGTAGTAAACAGCTTGTTAGGTAGACAGTGGGTTCTTAAAAAGAAACTTTTAAAAACTTCTGTTTTTTAGAAGGTAGATTTAGAAGGCCTTTAGGAGGAATTGCATTACTCTCTGTGTTACTTTTATGCAGCCATGACTCAAACTAGCCTGGAAGATATGGCTAATCCAGGTATCATCTTTTCTGAAGGTGATATATGGAGAAGAATGATGAGCCATCATCAGAAAACACTGTCAAAGTGTTATATCGTTGGCAACTCCAGGTTGGGAAATTCCTGGAGATCTGAGGGTAGAACCTAGGGAGGGACAGTAAAGTCAAACTGAATCCTTCTGGTGAAAGTATTGTTTTATACTGTAAATCAGGGGTGGGGAACCTTTATTCCAATCAAGGGCTATTTGGGTATTTATAACATCATTCATGGGCCATATAAAATTATCAACTTAAAAATTAGCTGACCAAGCCCCAAGCAGGCATTTGCCCCAGATGACTCCCCCACACACACAGACAAGCAGGCAGGCATCCAACCAGTGGGGCACTCACCCACCTGGTGGCATAGGATGGTCTTTTGCACCAGCCGGGCGTAGCAGTCCAGCCGCACACTGGAGTGGCTCCTGCTCCACATGGTCAGAGCCAGATTTTACAGCCGGCTCCTGCTACCTCTACCTGGGGGATGAAATGGGAACACACTGGCTTAGAACTCCCCCCCAACGCATTCTGGCCCTGCCTCCTTTAATCCCTCTATTGTCCCCACTTCTGCCCCCAGCACTCTTGTAGTACAGAAGGCATACATTTCTCCATGGCTCGGATGGGAAAGGGTTAACACAGTTTCTTGGGCGGTCCTAGCAGCTCCATAGCTGACGACTCTTCTGCAAGGGGGGGGGAAGGTTCCTTTTCTCGGCAAAACAATCTCACATCTGCTTTGAATAGAGGCTATTCCTGCCGTAAATGATCTATGAATGATATCTTCCATTTCTGTAATTAATGGGTAGTTAAACATCATTGTTTTAGAGCCTGGGAAAGTGGTCCTGGCAGAAAAGGCTCAGTCTTTTAGTTCAGCAGAGCCCTGCCTCACCAGACAAGCCCCTGAACTTTGTGCCAACTCCCAACCCTTCCCAGCACATGCCAGTGAACTGGGATCATAAATTAGTCTGATCCCTGTTTCCAGTGGTGGCTTGCCAGATTCCTCCAAGGAAACCACAAGCTGAATGTGAAGACAACAGCTCTCCCCATGCTCCCCCCCCCAGCACCTGGGACTGTGATATAGCGCTTCTTAATTCCATTTATTTATATTACACATGTACATCCTGCTTCCTGGAGGTTTGAAGGAGTTTTCATCAGAACACCAATAAGGCAATAAAAAGAGCACCACCACCAAATTAAAAAAAAAAAATGCCATGATAACAAATACAGGCCACAGTTAAAACAATGGAAGGGGCTCACTCAGCAGCCCTGTAACATTCTCCAGAATGTTAGCTGAAGTGTCCCTCTTCTTTTCATGCATGTTCTCATTTCATGTGGTGTGGACATTTTGAACAAGGACAGTCCCATAAGTAATTTATCATTTGTAAGTTTCTCCCATGTGTTTCCCATCACAATGCATTCCCTTCTGTGTGGCTGTTCCCCCCCCCCCACATAAAAGTTCTCACACTGTTGTGTTCATTGTCCACTTCAGAAGGCAGTATCGTAAACACATTTTGCATTATGCTCATCTCCTTACAGAATGCAGTAGCCTACCCAAGCTTTTCCTCAGGGCAGTTTTCATCTCCTGATTCCTGAGGGTGTATATCAGGGGGTTTAAAAAAGAGGTAACGACACTGTACATGAGGGTCGCGATCATGTCTCTCTGTGGGGAGTCTCCTGAAGATGGAGGGAGATAGTTGAACAATACTGGCACATAAAGCAGCCCTACAACTGTGAGATGGGAGCTGCAAGTGGAGAAGGCTTTCCATCTCCCACTATGTGACTGGACCTTCAAGAACAGAAAGGAGATGATGTAAAGGTAGGAGAGGAGAGTTAAGACAAAAGGGACCATGACGATTGACCCAGTGACAACGTTGAGGAGGCCGAGGTTGACTACTATGCTACTGCAGGCCAGTCTCAAGAGCGGTTTGATGTCACAAAAGAAATGCTCAATGATATTGGGGCCGCAGAAGTGCAGTCGGGAGGTCATGACGGAGTGCATCAAGGCATGGAAGAATCCCATGGTCCACGTGGATGCTGCCAATAGAAGGCACGCTCTTCGGCACATGATGAGCGGATACTGCAACGGGTTGCATATGGCCACATATCGATCATATGCCATGGCTGCTAGAAGAAGAGCCTCGCTGCTGCCCAGGAAATGAAAGAAGTGGAGCTGGGTGATGCATCCAATGAAGGAGATTCTTCTGTGGGCCAACAGGAAGCCAACAAGCATCTTGGGAATGATGACTGTAGAGTAGCAAATGTCCAGGCAAGATAGGTTACTGAGGAAAAAATACATAGGTGTGTGAAGTCGGTGCTCCGTCGCTACCACGCACACGATAGCACCATTTCCGACCACAGTTGCTAGATAGAAGAGCAAGAAGAGAGCAAACAAGAAGTTCTGAGCCTCCTGTCGATCTGTCAGGCCCATCAGTATGAAATGAGTAACTTCTGTCTGGTTCTCCATTATGGCTGAGATAACGACAAACAATTACAAATATATATGTATAAAAATAAGAATCGAAGAATATCGTGACTTTTTTTTAAATAGGAAAAATGCTCTCCCCCTGCATTTTTCTATGTTTTGCCCGCATTTTGAAAGACCTGTTTTATCTCAAATTTGAAACATGGGGCAATGCAGGGTGAGAGAGAGGCAACCTCTGACAGTCGGAAACGGCATGCATAATCAAAACAAAGACCCGAAGTCATCAGAGGGGTGATGGTGAGGGAAAGAGCCATGCATAAAAGACCAAAGAAACAATGGATATTTTCACCTTGAAAATACACACACCAGGCATTATTGAGTTATTCCTATAATACTAATCAGAATACATGCATGCCTTGTAAGGCACAGACTTGCCATATTTTCTCAATGGTGCTGCTGAGAGATTACAACATTTGTGGGCCCAAGGGCAATGTGGGGAGCAAGTTTAGAAGTGACAGAATAGATCCTGTCAATAAGCGATCACCAAAGTGAATATTTTGAGGCATAACCCTCCGCGTCTTCCATTGGTAGCTCTACTGCCATGAATTAGAGCTTTTGTGCAAGTTCTCATGTTTTGTAAAGAAGAACTCCAACTTGTTAAATCACCAAGAGCACAATCTACCATGAAAGCCCCTTAACACCAGATTAAAAAAAACAAAAAAACTTTCCCATGCATAGATCTTTTTTAGCATGTACCTGTGACAACAACAACAAAGCCTTTATTGGCATAAAAAATAAAATCTTGTACCTGTGAGTCTTGGTAGATTTTTTCTTTAAAAGCATCTAACCAGAAAGGGGTGGCAGTAGGGGGGTAGGGAGAACGAGATGAGAAATACCAGCTCACAATAATCTGCAAGGCAGCTACAAAGTGCAGCTGTTGAAGCAAAATCCTACTTCAATTATATTTATTCCACATCACTGGGGAAATGCCACCAACACTTGTTCCATGACAACTCTTTAATGAAATGGACAAACCACTTGAGAGAGCTTGGTGGTACAATAACAAGGTAAATGCTCCCTTGCTGAGACATCCTGGATCATTTTGAAGATGGTGCTAGTAAATGAACAATGAATCAAGAATGGGGTTTGCTACATGTCCCCAATGGAAAAAGCTCTCTACACTCCATTTGGCTTCTCAGAAAACCTCAAAAGACAAAGTCTTTAAGGGGAATTAGTTCTTCTCTTGTTGGATGAGAGTAAAGTTTCATTAAAAGTTCAGTAGTATTCCTTGAGCCAGATTTAATTGCTTGAGGGTAGGGTTGCCAACCTCCAGGTAGTAGCTGGAAATCTCCTGCTGTTAGAACTGATCTCCAGTCGATAGAAATCAGTTCACCTGGAGAAAACAGCCATGTTGGCAATTGGACTCTATGGCATTGTAGTCCCTCCCCTCCCAAAACCCCACCCCAAAAACCTCCCGCCGGTGGCGAAGAGGGACTGGCAACCCTACTTGAGGGACAGGTTGTGTGGGTAGCATAAAGTATCTTTAACATCTTTGTGTTATGTGGAGGGTGCCCCCACTTTTAGATTCTGCCCTCATTGGACACTGAGCTATGAATTTCAGCCCCTTGTTTAGATTAACGTTGCACTCTCCAGAGACTGCCCTTGAGGTATCCTGGAAATGTCAAACGTGCAGGAAAAAAAATGGAGGCCCAACATTCACTGGTCGTTTCATGTTGTGAGAACATTATACCAAAATTAAAACTGCTTCACTGACTGCTGGCGCATTTCCAAGCTCAGTTCAAGGTGCTGCTCATCCTTACCTTTAAAGACTTTCACAGTCTGGGACCAATTATTTGAGGGACCTCTTCACAATGATGCCCCCAATTACCAACTTAGATCTGCCAGTCATGAGAAAATAGGAAGAGCCCTGCTGGATCAGACCAGTGGCCCATTTAGTCTGGTATCCTGTTTTACATACTGGGCAACCAGTTGCCCGAGAGGACCAAAAACAGGGCACAGAGGCCAAGGCCTTTCCCCACTGTTTCCTCTTAGATTTGGTATTCAGAGGTTTTTTTTACCTCTGAATGTAGAGGTTCCCTTAAGTAACCATGGCTACTAGCCATTGATAAACCTATTCTCTGAAATTTGTCTTATCCCGTTTTAATTTTCCATCTATATGCTAGTGAAACAAGAAGAAGCAAAACAAAAATATAATAACAGTGTAGTCGGGAAAATAATTTCATGACCCCCCCATATGTTTTGTACATGTTTCTACATTTTTAGAGAGCCAGTGTGGTGCAGTGGTTAACTGAAATGGACTCTAATCTGGGGAACCAGGTTCACTTTCCCACTCCACATGTAGCCTGCTGGGTGACTTTGGGCCAGTCACAGTTCTCTCAGAACATTCTCAGCCCATGCAGAGGCAGGCAACTGCAAACCACCTCTGAATGTCTTTACGGGGTCTCCATAAGTCAGCTGTGACTTGATGGCACACTCACACACACATGTTTTGGAGCCAACGTGGTGCACAAGCCAGCATGGTGTAGTGATTAAGTGTGCCAGTTTGGAGCGGTGGAGTCTAATCAGGAGAACCGGGTTTGATTCCCTACTCCTCCATGTGAGCTGTGGAGGCTAATCTGGTGAACTGGATTTGTTTCCCCACTCCTCACATGAAGCCAGCTGGGTGACCTTGGGCAAGTTACAGCTCTGTTAGAGCTCTCTCAGCCCCACCTACCTCACAGGGTGTCTGTTGTGGGAACGGGAAGGGAAGGTGATTGTAAGCCGGTTTGAGTCTCCCTTAAGTGGCTGAGTCCAGTGGTCCAAACCACTGCTCTTAACCACTACACCATGCCAGCTCTCCAGGATCATCTTATCCCAAATGAACCTACTTGTACACTTTGATCATCCTTGTAGGCCCTGGTTTGGGTGCCCTTGCCATCTGAGGGTAGATGGGTGGTAACCTGTGAAAATGTCTTCTTGGTCCTGGTGCCAAAATTTTGGAAATCCCTCCCCACAGAGGATCATCTGTCTCCCTCTACTGTTTTCTTCTACTAGTGGGTGAACACTTTTGGGGTTTGGGGGGGGGGGGGTTGGCAGTGTGAGCTATGTGCCTGAGTGTGGAACATGATGTTGTTCATCAGCCAGTCTATTTAAGTAGCTTAAAACACAATAGTTCCTTTCCCCCATCCCTTGCTGGAAACCAAATAGGAAACAATTTACTGCACCTGCATGGGGCAGCTGGAGCTATTAATGTCAGTCTACTTAAGGCAGCTTGCAGAAGGCTTGGTGCCTGTCTTTTGGGGGACTGATAAGGATTTCATTGTAGTAAACTGCTTGTTAAGTAGACAGTGGGCTTTTAAAAAGAAACATTTTAAAACTTCTGTTCTTTAGGAGATAGATCTAGAAGGCATTTAGGAGGAATTGCATTACTCTCTGTGTTACTTTTATGCAGCCATGATTCAAACTAGAAAGCACAGCCTGGAAAATATGGCTAATCCAGGTATCATCTTTTCTGAAGGTGATATATGGAGCAAGAATGCATAGCAGAGCCATCGTCAGAAAACACTGTCAAAGTGTTATATCGTTGGCAAACTCCATGTTGGGAAATTCCTGGTGATTTGAGGGTGGAACCTATGGAGGGACCTTAGTGGGTTATAATGCCGTAGCGTTTGCCCTATAAAGCAGCCATTTTCTCCCGATAAACATTTCTCTGTGGGCTGATGATCAGTATAATTCCTGGAGATCTTCAGGCTCCACTTGGAGGGTGTAAGCCCTGGAAGTAAATAACCTTACTGAAAAGGGATTTTTGCTGCTTAGGTCAGTCTGTGGGAATCTTGAATTTGAGAGATGGTTTAGTCTCCCATTAGAAGAGCAGATGCAAATTGCTTTCAAAGTAAGTCAGGATACGATTGCTCAGGATTTTTAACTTGAATCCCCTGTTACACAGAGCAATGCCTTACTCCCCTGCAAGCAGGAACCTTTAACTTCCACTATTATGGAAAAATAAACTGACTGCTATCATGGAGAATAATGACCTTATTTATTCTTCAGCCTAAGTCTTCTGTATGTAACAACAGCGAAGGTGGACACCCAAATTGTATATAAAGTAAATGTGTTGATAAGTTATCTCAGGTTACTTGCTCATCAGTCTCCCAGTTCCACTGATTTTGAATATGGATATTTTTTTCTCCAAAAAAAATGAAGAGCAGTAAAGTCAAACTGAATCCTTCAGGTGAAAGTACTGTTTTATACCGTAAATGATCTATGAGTGATTTCTTCCACTTCTGTAATTAATGGGTAGTTACACATTTTTGTTTTTAGAGCCTGGGAAAGTGATCCTGGCAGAAACGGCCCAGTCTTTTAGCTCAGCTGAACCCCCGCCTCACCAGACAAGCCACTGAAACTTGTGCCAGCTCCCAACCCTTCTCAGTACATGCTAGCAAACTGGGCTCATAGATGAGTCTGAGCCCTGCTTCCAGTGGTGGCTTGCCAGATTCCTCCAAGGAAGCCACAAGCTGAACGTGAAGACAACAGCTCTCCCCATGCTCCCCCCCCAGAACCTGAGACTGCAATACAGTGTTTCTGAACACAGAGGTTCCATTTATTTATATAACACATGTACATCCTGCTTCTTGGAGGTTTGAAGCAGTTTTCATTAGAACACCTATAAGACAATAAAAGAGTGCCAACACCAAATTAAAAACAACATATCATGATAACAAATGGAGGCCACAGTTAAAACAATGTAAGGGGTTACTCAGCAGCCCTGTGACATTTTTTTAATAAGAACTGCGTTTTGCATCCTCTCCAGAAAGCTTCAAGAGCTGAACACTTTTCACCTTAGCTGAAGCGTCCTTCTTCTTTTCATGCATGTTCTCATTTCATGTGGTGTGGACATTTTGAACAAGGACAGTCCCATAAGTAATTTCTCCTTTGTAAGTTTCTCCCATGTGTTTCCCATCACAATGCATTCCCTTCTGTATGGCTGTTACCCCCCCCCCCCCGCCACATAAAAGTCCTCACACTGTTGTGTTCATTGTCCACTTCAGGAGGCAGCATCATCAATACATTTTTGCATTATGCTCATCTCCTTACAGATTGCAGTAGCCTACCCAAGCTTTTCCTCATGGCTGTTTTCATCTCCTGATTCCTGAGGGTGTATATCAGGGGGTTTAAAAAAGAGGTAACGACACTGTACATGAGGGTCGCGATCATGTCTCTCTGTGGGGAGTCTCCTGAAGATGGAGGGAGATAGTTGAACAGCACTGGCACATAAAACAGCCCTACAACTGTGAGATGGGAGCTGCAGGTAGAGAAGGCTTTCCATCTCCCACTATGTGCTTGGATCTTCAAGAACAGAAAGGAGATGATGTAAAGGTAGGAGAGAAGAGTTAAGACAAAGGGGATCATGACAATTGACCCAGTTACAATGTTGAGGAGGCTGAGGTTTACTATTATGTTACTGCATGCCAGTCTCAAGAGCGGTTTGATGTCACAAAAGAAATGCTCAATGATATTGGGGCCGCAGAAGTGCAGTCGGGAGGTCATGACGGAGTGCATCAAGGCATGGAAGAATCCCATGGTCCATGTGGCTGCTGCCAGTAGAAGACACGCTGTTCGGCACATGATGAGAGGATACTTCAAGGGGTTGCATATAGCCACATATCGATCATATGCCATTGCTGCTAGAAGAAGAGCTTCGCTGCTGCCCAGAAAATGAAAGAAATGGAGCTGAGTGATGCATCCAATGAAGGAGATCCTTTGGTGGGCCAACAGAAAGCCAACAAGGGTCTTGGGAACAATGACTGTAGAGTAGCAAATGTCCAGGCAAGATAGGTTACCGAGGAAGAAATACATAGGTGTGTGAAGTCGGCGCTCTGTCGCCACCACACACATGATAGCGCCGTTTCCAAGCACACTTGATAGATAGAGGAACAAGAAGATAGCAAACAAGAAGATCTGAGCCTCCTGTCGATCTGTCAGGCCCATCAGTATGAAATGAGTAACTTCTGTCTGGTTCTGCATTGTAGCTGGGATAACGACAAACAATTACAAATATATATGTATAAAAATAAGAATCTTAGAATATCATGACTATTTAAAAAAAAATACTAAAAATGCTCTCCCCCTTCATTTCCCCCATGTTTTGCCCACATTTTGAAAGACCTATTTTATCTCAAATTTGAAACATGGGGAAATGTAGGGGGAGAGTGAGGCAACCTCTGATGGTCAGAAACGACATGCATAATCAAAACGACATGCATAATCAAAACAAAGACCTGAAACCCTCAAAGGGGTGATGGTGAGGGAAACAGCCATGCATAAACGACCAAAGAAACAATGCATATTTTCCCCTTGAAAATATACACACCAGGCATTATTGAGTTATACTAAGGCATAGACTTGCCATGTTTTCTCAATGGTACTGCTGAGAAATTACAACATTTGTGGCCCCAAGAGCAATGTGGGGAGCAAATTTAGAAGTGACAGAATAGATCCTGGGAATAAGTTATCACCAAAGCAAATTCTTTGAGGCATAACCCTCTGTGTCTTCCGTTTTTAGCTCTACTGCCACGAATTAGAGCTTTTCTTTACATTCTCATGTGTTACAAAGAAGAAGTGCCACTTGGTAAATCACCAAGAGCACAATCTACCATGGAAGTCCCTTAACACCAGATTTTTTTAAAAAAAAAACTTTCCCATGCATAGGTCTTTTCAATCGTGTACCTATGAGTCTTTTTTCTTTAAAAGCATCTAACTAGAATGGGGGAGGGGGGGAACGAGATGAGAAATTCCAGTTCAAAATAATCTGCAAGACAGCTACAAAGTGCAGCTGTTGAAGCAAAATCCTACTTCAATTATATTTATTCCACATCACTGGGGAAATGCCACCAACACTTTTTCCATGACAACTCTTTAATGAAATGCACAAACCACCTGAGAGAGCTTGGTGGTATAATAACAAGATAAGTGCTCCCTTGTTGAGACATTGTGTATCATTTTGAAGATGGTGCTAGTAGATGAACAATGACTCAAGAATGGGGTTTGCTACATGTCCCCAATGGAAAAAGGTCTCCACATTCCATTTGGCTTCTCAGAAAACCTCAAAGGACCAAGTCTTTAAGGGAGATTAGTTCTTCTCTTATTGGTGAGGGTAAAGTTACATAAAAAGCTCAGGAGTATTCCTTGAGCCAGATTTAATTGATTGAGGGTAGGGTTGCCAACCTTCAGGTAGTAGCTGGAAATCTCCTGCTATTACAACTGATCTCCAGCTGGTAGAAATCAGTTCACCTGGAGAAAATAGCCATGTTGGCAATTGGATTCTATGGCATTGAAGTCCCTCCCCTCCCCAAACCCCACCCCAAAAACCTCCCGCCAGTGGCGAAGAGGGACCTGGCAACCCTACTTGAGGGACAGGTTGTGTGGGTCGCATGAAGTATCTTTAACATCTTTGTGTTGTGTGGAGGGTGCCCCCGCTTTTAGATTCTGCCATCATTGTACATTGAGCTATGAATATCAGCCCCTTGTTTAGATACAGTAAATGTTGCACTCTAATCTGGGGAACCAGGTTCACTTTCCCACTCCACATGAAGCCTGCTGGGTGACCTTGGGCCAGTCACAGTTCTCTCAGAACATTCTCAGCCCACGCAGAGTCAGCAATGGCAAACCACCTCTGAACGTCTTTATGGGGTCTCCATAAATCAGCTGTGACTTGATGGCACACACACACACATGTTTTGGAGCCAACGTGGTGTAGAATCCAGCATGGTGTAGTGATGAAGAGTAGTGGTTTGGAGTTGTGGAGTCTCATCTGGAGAACCGGGTTTGATTCCCCACTTCTCCACATGAGTGGTGGAGGCTAATCTGGTGAACTGGATTTGTTTCCCCTCGCCTACACATGAATCCAGCTGGGTGACCTTGGGCAAATTACAGCTCTGTTAGAGCTCTCTCAGCCCCACCTACCTCACAGGATGTTAGTTGTGAGGAGGGGAAGGGAAGGTGATTGTAAACTGGTTTGAGTCTCCCTTAAGTGGCAGAGTTCACCACTCCAAACCACTGCTCTTAACCACTACACCACACTGGCTCTCCAGGATCATCTTATCCCAAATAAACCTACTTGTACACTTTGATCATCCTTGCAGGCCCTGGTTTGGGTGTCCTTGCCATCTGAGGGTAGATAGGTGGCAACTTGTGAAAAAGTCTTTTGGTCATGGTGCCAAAATTTTGAAATTCCCTTCCCACAGAGGATCATCTATCTCCCTCTATTGTTGTCTTCTACTAGTGGGTGAAGACTTTGGTTTTTTAGGGGTGGTGGTGGTGTTGGCATACCTTCAATAATGTTTATTGGCTTCCCTCCCTGTTCTTTGTGTTTTGTGTGTTTATGTGTTTTGTATTGAATTGATGTACATATACTTCATTTGATTAAATGTTTTAATGCTTTGGTGTTCATCACCTTGGAGACCCTATTTGGGTGGAAAGGTGGCACAGAAATGTTTTAAATAAAATAAATAAATCTTTGGGTTGAATTGCTCCACTGTATGTGTGTGTGTGTGTGTGTGCATGCAGGTACTTTACTTTGGCTCACCCATTCAGGAAAGCCAAAATTTTCTTCAAAATTTTATTTTAGATGAAATTTGTTTTGTGGATCTTTTCTTTGAGCCCAGCAATCCGTTCTTCCTCCTTTATACTTCCATCCATGTGTGTAGAATACATGGAGAAGGGTATTGAACTTTGACAGATTGTTCAAGTACTATTGTATTTACTGTAACTTCAACTGTGAGCTGTACAAAATAGAGAGTGGCATTGCTTCTGCAGCAAACTGATTGCAATGGGCAGGTGATAGACAAGAGAGGATGTGAAAGCTGCTGAGGGATAACAGGCTAAAGTTCATTCCAGACAAGATGGAGGTAGTATTGGTTGGTGCAGAGGGAATTGCTTTGCCTTCCCTAGATTGGCATATTCTACACTTTTAAGGCACACAGAAGCCCAGGATCTGATCACCTTTAGAGTCTACACACCAGCTGTCCATGTGAAGAGACCTAGAATTGTGAAGGCACTATTGACCTTCATTGAGAGACTAGTCTTCATGATAGACCAATCAATTTATTTCTTTAATTCAGCATGAAATAATTGATCTATTTCAACTTCAGATTAATTTGCATCAGATATCTTACTTGTACTTTTGTCTGCTTCTGCAGACATATGTACGTTAGTGCACATACACAGGGTTGTATCCAATCAACTTTTCTATTGGTTTACAAGGTGTGCTTTCTGACCACCAAAAAGGCTATGCTGAGGATTGTGGGACCTGCATTGACCAAAGCCACATGGAACAGGGGCTGTTGCTAGGAGGAGAATTGAGCAAAATATCCGACTGGATACAACCTACACATTCTCCCCTTCTCCTGCCTCAAGAGAATTGTATTTGCCACAAAACTTTTTGCTTTGAGGACCTGAAATAGAACAGATCTGAGAATTATATATTTCTTGCAAGCAGTCATTGTGTGAATGATAATTACTTGGATTACTGTAATCAGTGAGAAGGTGAGAGATTTGAGGGATTATTTTAAGAAAACCGATAAAGATGCTGCATTTTTAAGCAGAACTGTTCTGAAATGACTGCCAGCCTAATACCACTTTGGCTTTGAGACTTTGTAAAATTCTAACTTTACTGTATAAACCCAGTAATGCATATTCTCTCCCCCCCCCAGGTTTTCAATTTAATACTTGTATCCATTTTGGACGATTCATAGATGTTGGCATCTGTTATATGGACTGACACTACTGGAGTGTGTCATTCAATCCATCACATGGTTCCATTATACAATACAATCCTATCTTTCACTCATTTAACATTCTTTCCTTTCTTGTTTTCCTTCTACAAAATTGTAATACCCACCCTGTCCCATAATCACTTGGATTCCTTAGCATGGATTACATAATTAACTTTTCTAGCATTCTGGAGAGCAGTAGCTGTTGTTTAAATCACACTTCTCTTTGTAAGACATGGTTAACACCAACATGTTCAAGAATTTGCACATCTATAATCTTATGGAGCTGCCTCTTTTTATCGGATTCCTGAACCTATAGAGTGTTCATTATGGCTATCCTACCGCCTAGCTCTCTGAAGTTCTATCATTATTGTGAGATTTTACATTTCTCTCCAACCACGGAAATGGAGTAGAACTCTGTATTTTGTGTACTGTGTGGAACCACATGTCTCTCCCCCACACACACAAAATGTTCCTCTTGAAGCCATTAATGATACTGATGGTATCTCACTCTTTTTGCAAAGTCTCATGTGGAAAGTGTGCTTCAAAAAGTCTAATGCAGAATGAGTACTATGAAGATGGAGATTTGATCATTGGTGGTATCATGTCTAATTTCCTTGCAGAAATTAGACCAAATAGCTTTGAACAGGCTCCTTCTCCCTATCTAGTTGATGCTTGGTAAGCACTGTTCACTAGTCTAGTTCAACCAGGAATTCTGGATTAATGGTTTGGATCCAGTTTAGTGCAATTAATAGCTTATCTGTCAGTACAGGCTTCTCCCATGTATTCTTGGTCAATAATTAAAATCTTCTGTACTGTACTGACCATTCTCTGTGTGACCCCAATGTCTGAAATAAGAGAAGTGGCTCCAAGGGAAAGGGTCTGTTCTATTGTTTCACGTAGTTTATATAACTCTGCCTCTGGGAGAAGTTCATCTGGTGCCCAGCCTTGCTTTAAGAAACATTCTTTTCTGTCTTGCCTTTTACCTGAAGGTGTGTGCGCTTTTTACCTGAGGGTGCGTGTGTGTTTTTAGTTTAAATAGGTGGGTGGGATTTGTGGGGGTGGGCTTTTAGCCTTTGCCAAGATGACATTTTCAAGCTAATGGGCTGTGTTTTTGAGTGTATTTTCATTATTTTTAAGCAGTTTCATTGTGTTGTATTTAAATTTTGTGTGATATTTCGCCAACTCATAAAAAGCAGCCAAGAGTGTTTTTCTCAATCAGCCACAATTCAATACAGTGGATTTGATCATTCAGTGTTCTTAAGCTCACTTAATTGTTCTATGCTGACCATTTTCATCTTAATCTGCTTTTTCAATCAAAGATCGGTTTTCTTGTCAATGGTATGGCTGTTTCAGTTATCTTCCTTAATCTTAATTTGGCTATTGAAACTCAGAAGCTTGTTTGCAATGCATGGTTTATCAAGTGATGACTTGCATTGGTAAATGGGTTCTCACAACGTTATCCTCACAGAGATGTTTATTTTCACAGGTATACTAAGAGACAGTGTCGTTCAGTGGTCAACTGTCAATAATTGAATAGCTAAATCAAGCAGTGTTCTTTGTGTGCAAACCCAGCTGAAACAAATGATGCCTCTTTCAAATTTCAGTACCTTTATTGGCATACCATCAAGCAGTCGATCAAATAAAACCAACCCTCTAAACATCATTTATATGTTGATGCCTCTTTAATAAAGCTATTGGACAATTGCATTACCCCTGGTTTTCTGTTACAGGCTATTTCCAAAATCGTTCCAGTTCATCCTGGCATTCTTGTTTACAATACAAGAGATCAATAAGGATCGCAGACTCTTGCCTAACTTCACCCTTGGAATCCACCTCTGTCAAGATTTTTTATATGCAAATAACATTTATTTGAGCACTATAAGATTAACATCAGGTCAACGTAAGATGATTCCTAACTACAACTGCAGGAGAAGGCCACTTATGGCTGTAACTGGAGGTCGTAGATCTGATTTATCCATCAATATAGCAGATTTCCTAGGGATATACAAGATCCCACAGGTAAGGGGCAAACAGATATAAATTCCGACTTACTGCTTTGAACTTGTTGGCAGAATACAAGTCTCTTGGTCTGGTGCTGCTTTTTAACATTGGATAAATTGTTGCAGCACTCTTAACAACTTGTTTGTGGAAAAATATAGTAGATTTTATTTATTTATTGAGATTTTTTTTATTCCCCCTCTTCAGCAAATTATTCATGGTGGCTTACAACTAAGACCACAGAACAAACCGACTAAAGTCAATGTCATTAAAAAAAAAAGGAGGGGAAAAAAACAAGGGAAAAAAAACAAGCAAAGGCATAGCAGCATAAAGTACACATTGAGCAGTTTAAAACGTGAACAATAAAATGAACCTTGGGTCAGAAGCATAGCATAAAAAGTGTAAGAGATGAAACCTTCTTTGATAAAAGGCCAGGTAAAAAGGAAGGTTTTAGCCTGACACCTAAAAAAAAGTAAGGAAAGTCACAGTGGAAAGCATTCCAGAGGTGAGGCCCCACCACGGAAAAAGCCTCATCACTTCTCTTAATGTCCATCATTACACTGAGTGCAGTAAAAAAAAAAAAATAGCTGCACCAGCTCTCAGTATCAAAAGTGGGGGGGGGGGTTAGAATAACTATGTGTCGTATGGATTAGCAGTGTTATAGCTCAGTTGATCAGAGCTGTATCTGAATGGGTGCATTGAGTGATCTCAGATATTAGAAGAGTTCTACCAAAATGAAGAAGTTGGTTGTTATACCCCAATTTTCTCAACATTTAAGAAGTCTCAAACTGGTTTACAATCACCTTCCCCTCCCCACAACAGACACGCTGTGAGGTAGGCGGGGCAGACAGAGTTCTGAGAGAACTGGGAGTAGCCCAAGGTCACCCAGCAGGCTTCATGTGTAGGAGTAGGGAAAGCAACCTGGTTCACCAGATTTCAGTCCATTGCTCATGTGGAGGAGTGGGGAATCAAACCTGTTTCTCCAGATTAGAGTCCACAGTTCTTAACTATTACACCACACTCAACAAGCCCTCAAGATGACATGTAATATAACAAATGCCAAGTTTCATGTAAATGTAAGAAGGAGAGAATGAATCAGTGCAGCTATATCGGTTGTTAGAAATGGGCAGGGTTCTGATTTTGAATGGGAAATCACTATGTTCTTTCTTCTTAGATTAGCTATGGCTCGTCTGACTCCATCCTGAGCGACAAATCTCAGTTTCCTTTCTTCTATCGAACAGTTCCAAGTGAATCATTGCAGTTCATTGGAGTGAGCCATTTATTTGCACATTTTGGTTGGAAATGGGTCAGCTTAATCAGTTCAGATAACACCAATGGCAGGAACTTTCTTCAAACAATTACCCACGAAATGAGTAAAATCTGTTATTGTATTGAGTTTGTAGCTCTTTTGCCTGTTCTTGTTCAATTAGACCCAGAATCGATCAATGGCTTAGGTATGAAGCTTTTGAAGCTGACATCCAAAGTAATGCTTGTTCATGGAGAGACTGACCAACTAATTCAGCTACATGCTATTCTCCAAGAATACCAGATTAGTGGCAAAGTATGGATCATCACAGCCATGTGGGACTTCACTTCTCATTTTTCCAGAAAACCCTGGAATTTGACAGCGTTTCAAGGTGCTCTCTCTTTTGCAGAGCACAAACATGAGATTCCAGGGTTCCAGGATTTCCTCAAAAGGCTTAATCCCAACAAGTATACAAAAGAGTTGTATCTGAAACCCTTTTGGGCCCAGGTATTCAAATGTTCATGGCAGGATTACATATTGGATGAAGCCTGGAATAACTGTACAGGGAATGAGAAACTGGAAGATCTTAACACTGATCTCTTTGACATGAACACATCCAGGCATAGCTACAGTATTTCCAATGCTATTTATGCAATAGCACATGTCTTGCATGAATTGTACCATTTCCAGTCAACAAAGAGAAAAGCTGCTAGAGTGGAGCTCTGTGATATTCATGCATGGCAGGTAATCATCTGAACTAGAAAATGGTTACCATGAGTGCACAATAAAGTAATAAATAACTCTGCTTGCCAAAGCAAGATAAATTCTAAATTTGGAGCTTAATCTCATCGTTGTGATAAAGGGGGTTTCATATCCCTAGAGGTTGTGATAGATCCAACACCACTTTCTGCATAAGTGAAAAACACTGCTGAATGCTTGTGGGGTAGGGGTAATGTTTCACTCATTCTGTTATACTTTCTATGGGGCTGTTCTGGAGGACATCTTATGTTTCACAGCTTGTTGTTCTGTTTAAGAGATGGTGCTAGGGATTGCATCATGAAGGAGCAAGCTGAACGTTCCTTTGCGTGAGAGAAGTAACCTTGCCCAAGATTTGCCAGATATGTCCCTAAATAATACAAGGATCCTTCCTTAAGGTTATTGTAGTCCTGATGCTTGGTTACACATGTATAAGGCAGTATTGCATTTCTTTCTTTCCCCTTTAAAATTAGCTACATTCCCTCTTGAGGAAAGTCCGATTTAATAACACTGCTGGTGAGGAAGTATCTTTTGACGGGAATGGTGATTTGCATGGTGGATATGACATTTTGAACTGGGCTGTTTTGCCAAATAATACCCCACTCCCTACCCAGGTTGGATGTCTTAAAGCTCAGATTTCTGGGAGCCAAGCCATTGTCATCAAAGATGAAGCTATTGTGTGGAACACCAGATTTAATCAGGTCAGGAGCAATGATGGAAAGACATATGGAGAAACTGTTAGGAACATTCTTCTTACCAATGATCTCTTTCATTACCACATTTAGCAGTCAGGGAACAATCAGTTTCAAATGTACAATGGTATTTTTTAAAAAAATATAAAGATCTGGAAATGATTTTGAAAGATTTATTCTGATGCAACGAATCAACTTAATTTGTTCATTTCATTCTAATGAAAAACATTAACAGTGCAGTTGAAATGTTAATACTTGAAGATTTCGCAGCCCTTTCTTTTGTGTGGGAAGAAGAAAAAAGGACTCCTGCAAAAATAATTTTCATTCAATTGCTAAAAAGGGAGGAGAGGTCCCCTTTGACCACCCAGAAAAAGTTTGGTTTATATCATGGAATAACCAAAATTCATGTGGGTCAGTGGCTGCAGTGAAAAGGAGAATTTTCCTAGACTGCTCCAAAAGGTTGGCTGGATCCAAGCCACTATCTTCTTCTAGGTCTCCTAGGTATAATTTTCCCAGGTAAATTTTTCTAGACTCTGGGCAACAATCTAGCAAAGGAAATTAAATGTAAGTACATATAAAGAAAAGAATAATGAAGTTTTTAAAAAGTACAACTTCAGATATCTGAACCAATCCACTGATGGGGTTTGAACTGGCTCTGATTATCCTGAAAGGTTATTTCTGTGCTGCTGTGGAAACTTCATTGAAAATATCAGCTAGCGCACTGATAAAAAGGCAAGCTCCATGTTAAGAATTTTTTGTAAAGGATTGAAAATACAGAGGATAGTGTGGCTGATACTATGTATCATTCTAGTTGCTTCATCTCCAAAAAAGCTTCATGCAGCTGGAAAAGGACAGTCTGGAGAACCTTCTCTATCACTCAAGGCTGAGATATTGAACCTTTTTTGTTTAGAAAAAAGGACAAGGGAATTATGATGTTGTAAATGCATAAATAATACAGAGGAAGAGGACAGAACTGCATCTAATCACATTTTGATTGCACCTTATCTTTAAGGATGTCAAAATGCTGTACATCAGGGGTGGGGAATGTCAGGCCTGGGGGCCGTATAAGGCCTGTGAAATTATTTGGTCTGGCCCTTCATGGGTCCTGGCAGATCTCTAGCTCAGAAGGATGCTGAATCTCTTGGGGCCAGCTGGGGACAGCAGAGCTCAAAAGCGAGTCGCTCTATGTGGCAGACACTCAGAGCCGTCTCCGGTCGTGCCTCTTGGCTAAATGTTTGACCAAATATAGCAGGCTAATTTTTAAATTGATAATTTTGTATGGCCCACAAATGTTGTTATAAATATCCAAATGGCCTTTGGCAGAAAAAAGGTTCCCCACCCCTGCTGTACATTGTTCTTTTATTTTGTCCTCACAAATTGATCTGTTGTGGTTGGGTAAGGAATTGAATGCACATTTTCTCAGTCATAGGGAGACATTTTAACAACACCATCACACTGGTTCTCCTGGAGCAGCCTTCGTAGTATAAGATCATAAGATCATACAATAAAATAGATGGGGCAGTAGATTCAAGACAGAATAAAAGAAAGAACATCCTCCCATTTTGCCAAATAATTCTGTCAGTTATTAACATATGATTGAGGTGGTTGGGTCATGTGGATGTTGTAGTCATAGACACCATTGATATGACTTTAAAAGAAGGTTAGACACATTCCTTTTTGATAAATTGGATTTCATATTCAGAACCACATAGTACCAGTCACTGGGCTGCAAACAACTGGAGAGAGCTATGACTTTCATTTTTTCCTGGAAACACCGCACTAGCTATTGTATGGAAACTGAATGCAGCTTTAGATGGGCCTTTTGCCAACTCCTGAAGGATTCTATTTATTTCTTGCCTATTTATGGTCATTGAAATGCATTTTCATGAATATAACACGTGCTTCTGTACTTAGATACCCACATCTGTGTGCAGTGAAAGTTGCCATCCTGGCTTTAGAAGAATGGTTCCAGTTGGGAAGTTATCTTGTTGCTTTGATTGTGTCCAGTGCATGGAAGGAGCAATCTCTAGCCAGAAGGGTATGTGTTCCCTAAGCTGTCACCATCTAAGGACATTGGTGTGGTGTTGCTGAGTGGGACTGAAGTTCTTCTAGCAAACATATAGCCTCTACAATACATATTTTGTCTATCTATCTATCTATCTATCTATCTATCTATCTATCTATCTATCTATCTATCTATCTATCTATCTATCTATCATTTCCATTTATACTCTGCCCTTCTTCAGCTAGGCCAGGCTCAGGCCGGCTTCCAACAATAATTTACAATTTCAATACAGATTTCAAATTAAAACATTACATTTAAAACCATTGTTTCCAGTTTAATCTAATAAAATGGCATCATATTTATGTACCACTAAAATAAAGAGAAGAACTCTTCAGTGGTGACGGTTGTCTGGAAACCAATGGTGACCTGAAAACTCCTGAGTCCCATAGAGGGTACAGACAAGTGGAATGAAAGAACCAAGAAGAAGGGGAGAAAGGAATAAAGGAGGGAAGGAAAAGAAGGGAAGTAGCAAGAAAGGGGGAAGGGAGGCCAGCTGTCCTCAGCCTGGTGGAACATCTCTTTCTTACAAGTTCTGTGGAACTGGATTAAGTTCCACAGGGCATGAGTCTCACTCAACAGTGTTCCACCAGTGGGCAAGAGTCGAAAAGGTCTGGCCCTGGTCTAGGACAGCCAGGTTTTTTGGGGGGCAGGGACCACCAACAAGCTGTTTCTTGCAAAGCATAACATTGTTTGGAGGGTGTACCAGGAGAGGTGGTACCATAGATACGATGGTCCCAGACCATGTAGGGCTTTAAAGGTAAGTACCAACATTTTGAACTTGTTCCGGTACTCAATCTGGAGCCAGGGCAGCTGGCAAAGCACAGGTTGTGTGTGCGCTTACCATGGGGTCCCCATAAGGACCCGCGGCGCCACATTCTGGATCAGTTGTGCTTTCCGGAGCAGTCTCAAGGGTAGTTTCTTACTGCTAATTTCTTACTGAGTCGGTGAAGAGATTCCCTTTAGCTAGCCAAAATACCATTTTGGGGGCCATGGAATCCACATAGACAAAGATCATGTGTAGTAAGTAGGAGTAATGTACTGCAGTAAGTAGGAGAACTGAGTGAAACTGAGTAAATGAGCTGGTTGGATCCAACCAATATATTCTACCAATACTATCTTACAAATTTAGGCACGTAATGTAAATCTTAACTAAGATAAAATTATAAGTATTTAATTTTCCGTGTCAATGTTGTTTATTAAATGTTGGATAAACCAGAAATAGATTTTCAGAGCCATGTTCAGTGCCAAACTAAGCAGAATTGCTTCTCATTTGAAATGTCCTACTTAATTTCTTCTTCTTCTTTTATAACCACATGGATAAAATTAGCATGGATATCTTTTGCAAATTTCAGATATGGATTATTGTGAGGAATGTCCACAAGAACAATACCCAAATGACCAGCGAGACAAATGTATTCCAAAGGTCATTTTGTTCCTGTCATACGAAGAGCCTTTGGGAATCATCATGGCATCCTCTGCAGGTTTTCTTTCCCTCATCACAGTTGTGGTTCTAGGAATCTTCATTGAACACAGGAACACACCAATTGTGAAAGCCAACAATCGTGACCTAACTTTCCTTCTTCTCTTCTCCCTTCTGCTCTGCTTCCTTTGCTCCTTGCTATTCATTGAGAAGCCAAGGAAAATGACATGCCTTCTCCGACAAACCTCGTTTGGCATCATTTTCACAGTTGCAGTTTCTTCACTCCTGGCAAAAACCATCACTGTGGTCTTGGCCTTTCTGGCCAGAAATCCAGGAAATAGAATCCATAAATGGATAGGAAAAAGACTGACAATGTCTTTGGTTATCTTCTGCTCCCTCATTCAAGTGGGCATCTGTGCTGCTTGGCTTGGGACTTCTCCTCCATTCCCAGATATGGAGAAGACATCAGAGCATGGACAAATCAATCTTGTTTGCAATGAAGGGTCTGTTGCCCTGTTCTACACTGTACTAGGCTACATTGGTTTTTTAGCAATGGTCAGCTTCACTGTGGCTTTCTTGGCCAGGAAGTTGCCTGATGCTTTTAATGAAACCAAATTTATCACCTTCAGCATGTTAGTGTTTTGTTGTGTCTGGTTGTCCTTTGTGCCAGCTTATTTGAGCAATAGTGGGAAGTCCATGGTGGCCGTGGAGATCTTCTCCATCTTGGCTTCTAGCACGGCTTTACTTGGTTTAATCTTTTCCCCCAAATGCTACATTATTGTGCTAAGACCACAGACGAACAGTAAAGTGCATTTACTTCGGAATGCCAGTGCTCGAGCCAAACAATTGTAATGGGAAATATGATTTACATATTTGTATTTTGGGTGAAGTCTTAAATAAATTGCACATTGTGTGTCAACATTTCTTAGGTAGAGAATTCCTGATTTATTGGCATCACATACCTGCAATGATTGCCATATTAAATGTTAACTGGGGTGTGTGGCATAACCTTCACAGATCACACATGACCAGCAAAGCTTTTGTAAAACCCTGAAACCACATCAAACACAGTGTTTTACCACATCAAACACAGTGGTAAGTCGTTTATTTATTTTAGAGAAACCTATGATTCATTTTTTCACAGTAGTCCAATTACACTTACACTCTTTGCATTAGAAATAATAAAATCATACTTAAAGGAACATAGGTAGGTTTTATCTATCTCTTCCACTCAATCTCACTTGATTTTCTTCTTTCCTAGAACACCCATCCCTCATGGCTTTTGTCCATGCAGATCCCATGATCCTCAGCATAGGATTTTTACCTTTCAAATAAATCCTTCCTTTTTCACTCACAGAAAAGCTGGTTGGATCCAACCTATTGGTATCATGTTTCCCCTCCCCAATTGCCTTAAAATATACACATCCCACCATCCTCGTAAATATATATAATCAATAGCATCACCACCAAGGTAAGAAAAACTGACAACTTAGCAGCTGGCAAAATCCTGTTGAAAGTAAAGCATTTTAAATACTCTTCTAAACCTAACCGAGATTGCAGATCTATCACCTTTAAAAAAATTCTGCTATGGTGGAAGACCTCTGGGGCGAGGACATCACTTCTGGCAAAACACGGAAGTGACATCTTGTGGCTGGGGAGCACTTTAGGATTTGGGGGAAAAAACAACCTCTATGGTTAAACCATAGATTTTTTGGCAAATCCTAGAGCATTCCTCCAACATCATAATGTCACTTTCATTTTTTTTTGTCTGAAGGCCTATGCCCCAGTGCAATGCCAGATTTTTCGAGCGGAGACTGAGGAGGGTGGGGCTTGGGGAAGAGAGGGGCTTCAATGCCATAGAGTCCAATTGCCATTTTCTCCAGGTGAACTGATCTCTGTCGGCTGGAGATCAGTTGTAATAGCAGGAGATCTCCAGCTAGTGCCTCAGCCAGACGTCCTCGTTCACAAGGGAGATACACCCCTTTGCCTTACAAATGAACTCTCAAGCATACGGAAGAATTTGAAGCTTGACAAAATCGTTATGAAATGGGAATTTACCGGAAGCCCATTGCGTTTTATACACTCCGTTGCTTTCAATATGTTAAACTCTTTGCGTTATTTGTACTCCATTGCTTTTGAAATGTTTAACGCTTTGCATTCTATGAATATTGTTGAATTTTGACCTGTTGGTCACACCTGTGTCTTTTGTCAACTGCGGTTGTACACTTTATTTTTGATATAATATAACCTAATTGCATATTTCCATTTTGGAGTTGAGGCGCCATATTTTGGTTTCTTGTTCTTGTGCTACGTTTTTTGAATTCAGTACCTGGAGGTCGGCAACCCTAGGCCCTAAGTAGGTAGTAGGAAGGTGCAGGGTCAAGTAAGGTAGGGAGGAACATTGACAAACATTCTGAAGCATTCACAGATGATGGGAGTTCACCCAAACCAAACACCTCTCAACAGTATAGCCAAGGAGGTATTGGGAGGGCCCACCCTTGATGTTGGTCAGCATTATCTGAGCCCTAACTGCTATACAGCATAAGGGGAGTGGGGTAATGCTCGGTACCTCTCGGAACAAAAATCTGGTACAGTCAATGCACAGCTGAAATCATTTCGAGTGGTGTTGCCAGCCAGGTTTTGGCAAACAGCAGGAGTCCAAGGGATGAGGTATGAACAAGGGGGGAATTGTTGTGGGATGACATTATATTGCTTCTGGGAAAAACCCAGAGGTGATGTTGCACCTCCCTAGGAATTACCAGAAACTCCATGGTAAAACGATAGATTTTCTACCAGTTCTTAGAGAGGAGTGATGTCACTTCCAGATTTTCATTGAAAGTGGCATACCACCATTGCCCAATGGTGATTTCTTATTCCCCCCCTCTCACCGGCCACCAGAGTGCCAGTGGACAAGAGGAGCTCAGTGTACTTCTGATAGGCTTCTATAGAGTTCCATGGTTCCCACAGAGTTTCAGAGGCGATTACTAGAGCACCCGCATCACTTCTGGGGTTGATTGTGGGGGCCCCTTAGCTGGCCCTCTTTTGCCCGCTGACCAGCTGAGGGGCGGCAGGCAGCCTGGTGGATTGCGGGCTTTTGCCCACCCCCACCAGGCAGTTGGCAAGCCTATCAGCAGAAGAACTAGATTGGAGTCCAGTAGCACCCTCGAGACTAGCAAGATTTTTTCAGGATAAGCTCTCAAGAGTTAGAGCTTACTTCATCATTAACATACTGTTATAGTTCCTTTAGTTTGTTAATACATTTCTTTTTGTGTTATTATATGTTGCCTATGGGTATTCGGGGTTGTTTTTTAATCAGGGAGACTTGAAAAAGGACCTTTTAAAAAAAATTGTCCTTGGGAAAAAATATGAATCTACCTGAGATCAAGACACTTCACTTGCTACAGCTCACTAACACAGGTCTTTGGAGAAGTGGCACATACATTTTCTAAATAAAAGCTCCAAATAACACACAGGAGTATTTTGAAGCCTTAATGAGTACGGCATCACACGTTTTAGAAAGGGAATTTGCTAATTGTTGTGAAATTACTTCTTTAAATTATCAAGGGGTTTCTCTCTGTAGACTGTCTGTTGCTCCCCTATATAAAGCCTCTTCTGTGTAATGCACGGGGCCTTGTGAAGGGGTAAGATTTGATTTTCTCCATAAGGAAATGTTAGTCATTACACATGATAGCTGGTCAAGTGAGCAGCAGTTGTATGGATCTACTTCTCTACCATTCTTCATTGATGCCACCTGATGGTTAATGGTATAAGGTTTTTTATTATTATTATTGTTCTGATGACACAGCATATATCTTATTTAAAACCTCTTTTTCTACTTAAAAATTGTGCTTCTTGGAAATTGAAATAATAAATAAATAATAAAGTACTCCTGGGAAAATGTATACCAGGGGGTCCAATGATGCTCATACATCGTTGGATCCAAATGTAGAGAAAGCTACATTTGTCCAAAAGTAGTGATTGCTACCATTTAAATCACTTGTACCCTAGATTGTACCCAAGGTCTGTGTGAATATGGCCCACTTTCCAATTCAAACCCAAATTCACACAAAAGGTAGATTTATTTAATAATCCTAATTGAACACTGTTATGAACCCGGAGACTCCATTTCAGGGCACAGGGCAGCATTCTATTATAATAGTTGAATTTTGTTTTAATGAACCATCTCTTCTTCAGCACCTGCTCATGCAAGATGCAACAAATAGATTTATTTTGAGGAGGACAATACTGCAACCTTTGAGGGGAGATTACATGTGAGTGAGCTTTCAATCCATCCCTATTTTGTATACTAACTTTACAAAACCCTGATATATTTTCATTCTGCACATGGCCCTGATATGTTGCACTTGGGGTTAGATACAACCACTTTTTTGCTGGTGGAACAGGGAAAAAAGGTCCCTTTTAAATACCAAAAAGGTTACCTTTGAGATCATGGGACTTGCATTGACAGCATTTTTGTGTCATGGGGGCTACAATAAGGAAGGCAATTGGCTGAGGCTGAATGACAGGTTGGATGCATCCTATTCATGAAGCAACATTGGGTTGGATCCAGACTACATTTTCCAACAGCAGGATAGAACTTTCCTGCCTCCCCCTTTCTACTGTAGGCCACAAATCTACATGAAATGCTGCCCCTGGAGGATAAGGGACCCTAAGTAATGGCATGAGGGAGTGTGTGGAAGGAGAAGGTAGAATTGGTGACAATTGCCGCTGTACTCTGGATCCAATCTAGTGCTTGTACTCTTACATGTCATTTAGCTTGTGTCTTCATATGTAAATGAGTGTTTACTTATTTTCTATTCAGAATATTTTGATGACCAGTTGGGGTGAGTATCACTCCTCTAGGAAATGCTTACAGACTGGGACTTTGTTTAGACAAAATCAGTCACACACTATCAGACTAACCTATCTCACAGGGCTATTATTAGGATAAAATAGATGAGAAGAAAATGATATGAGCCCAATGAAGTAAAATAAATAAATAAATGGTGCCTGCTAGCCATCTTATAGCTCAGCCCTAATAATGGATTGCAGTATCCTTATTCAATGTGATTATCAAGTAACTAAGAGATTGCCTATTATATGAGGTAATAGCTGCATAATTAACTTCATAACAGAAAAAGGAATTTGAGATGGTTTTCCCATGCCCCCACAAAAAACACATAACATTTTATAAATTTCAGCATTAATTGTGCTAAGGGGGATGCCAACTTATATTTAAGTGTATAATAACTTTTAGACTTTGGGTCTTTTACTTGTAGACCTTATGGTTTGTTTGTTTTTTTAATTCACTTTCAGTGACTGAAACTATGGCGCATACTAAGATAGTAAATGAAACAGCAATAACTACATTTTTTCTTCTGGGATTTGGCAATGCCCCTGAACTTCAGATTCCTCTCTTCTTGGTTTTCCTAATAATCTACAGTGTGACCATGGCTGGAAACCTCATCATCATTGTGTTAGTAATCATGGATCATCACCTTCACATCCCCATGTACTTCTTCCTTGGAAACTTGTCCTGCTTGGAAACCTTCTACACTTCAACTCTTCTGCCCACGATGTTGGCCAGCCTTCTGACAGGGGACAGAACCATTTCTGTCCGGGGCTGCTTCATCCAGCTTTATTGTATTGGTTCACTTGTGATTGCAGAATGCTATCTACTGGCATCAATGTCATATGATCGGTATTTGGCAATATGCAAGCCCCTCCAATATGCAACCCTCATGAACAGAAGACTCTGCATTCTATTGACAGCTGCGTCTTGGCTTTGGGGGACAACAGTTATGACTTTAGTAATGAGTTTGATGTCACAGCTGAAATTCTGTGGTCCCCATGAAATTGACCATTTCTTTTGTGACCTCACACCACTGATTAATCTATCATGCAGTGACACGACTCTGGTGACACTGGTGGGACTCACAGCCTCTGTCATAGATATTGTTCCTCCCTTTCTTCTGACCTTGACGTCTTACGTGTGTATAATTGCTGCCATTGTAAAAATCCCCTCTTCAGATGGGAGAAAAAAGGCCTTTTCCACCTGTTCTTCCCACCTCATGGTAGTTTCCATATTTTATGGTTCGTTGATATCTGTATATGCGCTGCCCAAAAAAGAAGCTCTGAAAGAAGTGGACAAGATCTTCTCTGTCTTCTACACCGTCTTAACCCCTCTAATTAATCCCCTTATCTATAGCCTAAGAAACAAAGAGGTTAAAAAAGCTTTAAGGAGAGTCGTAAGCAAATATGGGATTTCCAAGTGATTTGTGGGAGATTTTATTTATTATCATTTCGATTTCTGACTTGCCCTCCCCGGCAAACCAGGCAAGTGAGAACATTAAAATCAATATCCATGCCATAATAATTCTAAATAAAAAAAAATTAAAACTATAATTCTTCAATCTAAAGCATAACCTTAAACAACAGATGAAATTAAAATACAACACTTGCCAAAAAGGCATATAAAGACCAGACCCCTCTTAGTTCACTTGAACAACGGATTTAAAAAAGGAGGGGTTGGTGGGGAGGCCAATACTGATAACATAATTAGATCAAACTAATTTATAATAAAATCTACAGGATAAAGCATTTTTTTTTTACATTCCTGTAATATTTTCTATTCTATTTACTTAGTTGAGTTTTTGGTTTTCAGCTTTACTAGTGGAGGTATAATGGAAGGTAAGAGCAAAATCAAATTTAAATTTCTCCAAAATCCTCTTTATGCTGTTGATTTAAACATGAATCCATGAAACAACTGTCAACATCGTATGATAGTAACAGAGATATGTAGTGAGTATTTCAGTTACTTTTTAAAAGCCATATTGGATTCTTATCACATAAGTATTTATTACTGGTGTGAAGATATGTATTTATTACTGGTATTTTTTACTGGAGTAAAAAAACTGCCTTGGTGAACAAAATGGGAGAACGAAATAGACACCACTGTACAAGTATCAAGGGATTTGGAAATCAGTACAGGAGCGAAAACAATTTAAACAAAGTGCAAAAATTCTTTATAAGCTACCACATGTAATTCAAGACAACACAAGACAAAATGTGCATCCAAGACCTACAAAAGACCATATATACAAATTCATATGTACAAAAGTTGTTTTTCAAAGTTGTCTCAATTATGAGTACAAAATCTTCTTATAAGAATAAGAATAATTTGTTTAAATTGTTTTCGCTCCTGTACTGATTTCCAAATTGGTGAACAAAATGGCATGCCATGTTGCTACTTGGCATGCAGGCCAGTGGCTGCCCACCTCGTTCTCAAACAAAAATGTTAGATGCTATGGCAAGTATAAGAGACACAATGTTCAGAAATCGTAGGGGGCAGGTTGCACCTCAAACTAAGTAAAACCAACGAAGAAAGACAACATGCTATTTATAGAGATATTTTATGTCTCTCCCCCTGTAAATACATCATGATGGAATGGCATTCCTCCCTCATTAAAGGAGACAAAGATAAACCTCCTCATTCTGGCTTAACTTGGACCTGCTGATGTAAATAATTACAGGTTTGTGTCAAATTTGTCAATTTGGGTACGATACTGTACTGGCTGATAGCTGGACCATTCCAGGCTCTCTTGTCAGACTAGATCTATGTCTACTGTGAAATGCCAGACCCTTGGGCCATTCTGGTTGATGGCCTGTGTGACGGATGAAGGGTTAATCTTCAGTAGAAACTGAGAGACAAGGAGTGGGCCTAGGGGCTCACTCTCTGAGTTCAGAGTGAAAGAAGAAAGGTTGGTAACCTGTGTGTGAAGAAGCTGTGAGCAACTCTGTGAACCTGAGGGTTCAGTTTGGACTAAACTTGTGAAACACACATCCCATGGAGTGACAGGATTGAGATTGGGAGGAAAAGGGCCCTTTCTCCGGTCATAAAGTGAGATTAGTCTCTGGGAAGGAACTATTCCAGATACAGGGTAGCGTGAAGGGATTACTGCCACTGCAGTGGGGTAGTTCAGTAGTGAGAACAGGAAGAGAGATTTAGGTAAATCTCCATACTTCTGTGTTTCTCTGGGGAATAGAGATTGAATGGTCTTTTCCTTCCCTGATAGCTAGGTGGCAGAGTCTGTGTAACTACATCTATAAGAGTTCTGGGGAGCAGAACTAAGTTTGTGAACTAAAATCTTAAGGAATGTAACTTGTATAACTTCTAGTCCAAATAGGAACTAAGCTCTCTCTGAAGTGACCCTTTTAAATATAAACTGTATATCTGGCTTTCTGCTTTCCCTCAAAAACAGTTTTCCTTCAAAATCCATCTTTTGAATACTGTTTAATAAATTTCTATGTTTTCTTTGTTAACTTTAAGAAGCCTCTGGTGTCATACTTTATTCTGAGGTAAAATAAGGTGGGGACTGGAGAAGGAAAATAATAATCTCCACATAATGTGTGGCTAGCAAAAAGTAAGGTGATCCCTCTCTCTTTCCCTCAGCACCAAAAACTGATTACTGGGAGATAGGAGGAAGGGTGGGGGGTCGTCATAGTCTGCATGGGGAAAATGAGAACAGATTCATTGCCCTTTGAGTGACTTTCATTTCTGACAACCAAAATTTCTTTGAGACCACCTCAGTGAATTAATTAATTAATTTAAAATATCTGTATTCCACCTTTCCTCCAAATGTGGTCAAGTCAGCTTACAAAAGAATACCCAAATAACCCAAAATAGGTTAAATCAACTCTAAATCTAAACCACAATTACAAAATTAGAACAGTCAGCACTCTGCATTTCTACCACACCATGAAGCATGTCGATAATACAGATGGAATCATGCATGCATGTTTTGTTTCCCACTGTGTCAGTGTACCCAGCACTAAAATCACAAATAGGTAAGTATCAACCCTGTGGTTACTGAAATAACGGTGGTTGACTCCTTACTATGATCAACTGCAAAATCAGATTTTTTTCCCCCAGTAACAACAACCAGTAACATTGTTCATCTCTAAATAAGCCAGTTCTACTTCATGGTTGACTAGAGCAAGCAACAGGAAGGATGTTGTTGGTCTGAACTTTTTCCCCTGTCTCTGGAAGAGCTGGTAGTGCACATCTGGCTTGTATTTAAGAGAGCCTTGGTTCAGCTACTGACATCTCCATTTGTCTGACTGCATCCCTGCTAAACTGAAGGAGCATGAAGGAAACACAGTTCGCTTCAGACCATTCAGGCTAATGGGTTCACTTCCCCAAGTCATTAAGCAATAACATCCAGAATGGCAGTTAGGAAGCAGAAATGTAGCTAGAACTTCTTTACATATAGCAGAAGAGAAATTCTTTCTGACAGTCAAACGAAGGATTTTATCTGTAGGTAAATAAAATATTTGCCCTGCTTCCAGAATGAGTATATGGCTCTTTCTGCTTCTGCTCCTACCTCCTATCACCTCTCCCACGAATCTAGCAGCAAACCATGTGATAAAAATGACCTTGCCACTTTCTCTGAGTATTATGGGATGGGGAACCATATCATTGGTGGTGGTTTCTCTCTCCATATTGCTGGTTGTGACCCTCCAGCCTTTCAGAAGCCTTTGGGTGTTGTGGATATTTTCAAAAGCATGACTTTGCTTGACAAATTATGCAGTATGATAGAGATTTTTCCTTTAGATAACAAATTCATAGAAATTTACTGAAAGAATGCCCACCCACTTGCCTTTTATCCATGCGGTTTTAAATCTTCATAACCTAGCCTCCTAGAGATCAGTTCTAAAGGAAAAAAATCATTATGGTATCTCAATGAACACAGTTGCTGAAACTCATAGATGTTTTAAGTAGCTTTCTCATTTACCGGAAAACAATAGATTTGTTGGATCCCTCCAGTATTTCTGATTGATCTTCCCCAATTTTCTATTTCATTGTGCCCTCAATCTCACTTGACTTTGTTAATGTGGGTCCCACAACCTCTGGAATAGCCCTCTTGGCAGACAAAATGGACACCTATGCTTTCACCAGAAGAAAAGCTCGCAGAATCCAACTTGATATCTTATTTGATACATTTTCTTGTTTATAAAGCAGACCAGTGGATGAGTAGTGCAATCCTACTATGAATAAATTCTGAAAATAAAAGGGAAGCTGATCTTATTATGGTTAAGAGAGTAGACTCTGAGGAGAACAGAATTCATTTCAGGGAATGTTGTTGGTTTATGAAAATACAAGGTGAAACTAGGAACTTCTGTGAAATGAATTAGACCACTTCATACCATTCATTGAAATGTGCAGGTGTTTTAACTTGGTAATGAAAGGAATGAGTCATGGGTTGGAACCAACCAGTTTAACCACTTTTGAAGAAGGGAGGGTGGGAAGTTCTCTGAACACCAAAAAGACTGTGCTGAAGATCATGCAACCTCCATGGACAAAAGTAATGTGAGCTGGGGGGGCTGTAGTAAAAGATTAGAATTGGACAAGGTTGAGTGACAGAACTGACTGGATCCAACCCTGAGTGTCAATACAGAAGCATTTGAAAAACAAAACAGGAAGTTTTTAATCTGATATAATAATAGAGATATAGGATGTCCATCCAATAGAAAGAGATTTGTGAGATCCCTGTCCTCCCCTCTAGATGAGACCCCTCGATCTGATCCCAAGTTTCCTCTAAATACCACCACGTCAATCTTAAGCTCTAAATCTTTTTAATGGGAAGAATGGCATGTTGCCTTTTCTTTTGAAGTGAGTGCATTTACAATTCTGAGGAATTCATATTACAGGATGCTACCAAAGAACTACCAGCATATCCTGGCCTTTGTGTTTGCTATCCATGAGATCAACAAGAATCCAGAGCTCTTACCCAACGTCACTCTGGGTTTTCGTATAACTGACAACTACTACTTTGGGAGAATGGCCTATGCGACCACACTGCAGTTGCTGAGTGAACGAGGGAGATGGGCTCCTAATTATAGGTGTGGCACAGAAGAAAAATTGTGGGCCATTGTTGGGGGGCTCAACTCTGAAACCTCCATTCAGATGTCAAACATCATAGGTATCTACAAGATACCACAGGTATTTATTATTTTTCTTTTTTCCATTTATGTTATTTAAAGTCTGCTATTCCCATTGAGACTCAAGGAAGGCTACTTACTACTTTAAGTCAGTGCCATCAATAGAATGAGACATCTGATAAGCAAAGTAGTATGATTAGGGTTGCAGAAATCTGAGGAAGAGGAGGAGGATGAAGAGGAGTTGGTTTTTATATGCCAATTTTCTCTACCACTTAAGGAAGAATTAAACCTACAAAAACCTCCCCCCTCCCCAAAAAGACACCTTGTGAGGTAGGTGGGGCTGAGAGAGCTCTAAGAGAACTGTGACTAGCCCAAGGTCACCCAGGTGGCCTTATGTGTATGAGTGGGGAAACCAATCTGGTTCACCAGATTGGAGTCAGCCACTCATATGAAGGAGTGGGGAATCATACCCGGTTCTCCAGATTAGAGTCCAATTGCCAAAGTGGCCATTTTCTCCAGGTGAACAGATCTGTGTTGGCTGGAGATCAGTTGTAATAGCAAAGGATCTCCAGCTACTACAAGGAAGTTGGCAAACCTACTGATCCCTCAGATGTCTTCTCTTCTAGCTCTGTTATGGTTCCTTTGATCCATCACTGAGTGATAAAACCCAGTTCCCTTTCTTCTATCGGATGGTCCCAAATGAAGACTCACAATATAAAGGAATAATCCAACTCCTCCTGCATTTCCAGTGGAAGTGGATTGGCCTAGTTGCTCCAGGTGATGACAGTGGAGAAACATGTGAACAGAGCATGATGGAGCAACTCACTGAATATGGCATTTGTGCTGCTTTCACTCAGTGGATCTCAGTAACATTCACATGTACTGAAAAAAGTATTTTAATACAGATGAAAAAAATGAATAGTTTGTTCTCACAAAGCAAAGTCAATGTTATTGTTGTAAATGGGGACTTGCGAAACTTAATTTTGTTGTCAATCTGGCTAGATTACCGAGGTGCAAAAGGGAGTCTCATTGGAAAGGTTTGGGTCATGACTGCCCAATGGGATTATACAACTGTGGATTCTTGGGGTTTCTGGTTTCTAAGACCCTTTCATGGTGCTTTGTCTTTCACAATGCACACAAACAAAGTGCCTGGATGCCAGGATTTCCTTCAGACTCTAGATCCTCAGCATCCCAATGGTGACATTTTCCTCCAGGATTTTTACAAGGGTGCATTGAAAAACCTCATAATTCTGATATGGACTTCTTTGATGTAAACATCACTTGGACAAAACTGATGGATCTGCTTCCAGGGGCCGTGTTTGAAACTGACATGATAGGGCAAAGCTAAAGCACTTACAATGCTGTCCATGTTGTGGCTCGAGCTTTAGATAGAATGTATACATCCACATTTATTCAGAGGAAGTTGGGGAAAAGCAACAGAAGGAAGGTACAGAGTATGCCACAATGGCAGGCAATCAACAGTAGGGCACAACTCCATTATGAAAAGACTGCCAATGGTTACGATCTATCATTCCCCAACATACATTTGTACCGTATGAAAATTGAATAGAGATTATTAGTGTCTTGATTCACTCCTGTTGCCTCCACAAGAAATGTATCAAGTTGATCCCCACTGTCCTTATTTCACATATGATGAACTAATGTATAAAGAGAGTGACTTCCTCAAATGGACGACAGTTTTACTGCGATCCATTTCCCTGTACTGTAGAACGCTTTGGATATCATAACCATAGAACAGAAGCCAGCTTGCTCTTATACACAATGTCAACCAATTCTAATCTTCATATGGATTTTCTCCATCTAACTCCCCTCATTCCCAGCATAGCCTTCTTGATAGTCAGATGGGACCCCCTGCAACCTTTTTCACCAGCAGAAAAGCTGGCTGGATCCAACCCACATTTCAACCCCATGACTCAAAAAAAAAAAAAAGACATCTCCTCTGCAGTATATACTTTCATTCATATGCTAAGATCATATGGTGGTATTAAATGCCAAATCAGGTTGTGCTGACTGGCGGTTTGGTGAAAAATAATGGAATTGTTTGGCATTAAATAGTTGGACAAGATTTCTTGGATCAGTATATTTTATTAAACATGATTTCATTAAACATGATTCAGTATTGAGCAGCAGAGGGAATTCTGTACCCAATACTCACAAGTATTTTTTGAATGGTACATAAGTGCTATATATGCTCTTGGGGCAAATACACAGGCAGCATGTAGAATTTCTGTAGGTTTGACCCAAAGACCCAGCTTTAGGTTGTGTGTGTAAAGTGCTGTCAAGTCACAGCCAACTTATGGCGACCCAGTAGGGGTTTCAAGGCAAGATACTAATTGAGGTGGTTTACCATTGCTTTCCTCTGCATTGCAACCCTGGTATTCCTTGGTGGTCTCCCATCCTAGTACTAACCAGGACTGACCTTGCTTAGCTTCTGAAATCTGATGAGATTAGGCTAGCCTGGGCCATCCAGGTCAGGGCAGCTTTAGGTTAGCATGGGAGAAATTCCCTTCTACACCTCTACCATTTTAACCTTATAAATCAGTGTCCAGTGTTCTTTTTGTTTGGGGGCGGGGGAGGTAGCAAAGTCCTGATGCAGTATTTAGCTCCTTAGAGTATGGAGGGTGGGATTCCTCCTTGGTAATTTAGATGATATGTCTGCCTCCCCAGTCGTGTGTGAATGTCTATGTGAATAAAGCTGTTTGGACTGATAACTGAGGGCTCCTGCACATCCTTACAAGAGGCATCTGGCAGTGGAACATCACAGCCCGGGAGGTACGCTACTTGGCGGATACACGGGCCAGCAGGGGCTCTGGAGGGGCCGGAGCCGGACTGGGAAGCTCTGGCAGCACCCGGTTGCCGGCAGCCGCCTTGACAAACTTGGGCCCCGACGATGACGTCGGGGGGTTCTTGGAAGCCTTTGAATGCATTGTGGAGATCATGGAATGGCTGCTGGACAAGTGGGCCTATGTGTTGGGCCCCTACCTTACCGGTCCTGCACTCGAAACCCTGAAATCCCTCCCCAAGGCTGTTACCTATGATTATGGGAAGTTAAAACAGGCCATTTTGGAACGGTATCAAATTTTGGGGAAAACATACCGGCAGAAGTTCAGGGCCAAGATGTGGTGGCGGGGAGATCAACCCCGAGCATTTGTAGTACAACTGCAGGATCTGGCTCACAGGTGGTTGGCCCCTGGCAATTTGGAAGCCAAAAGAATAGCTGATTTAGTGGTGCTGGAACAGCTGCTAGCCTCTGTGCCTCCAAAAGCCCGAGACTGGCTTTTCTATAACAAGCCAGAAGATTTGCATACAGCCACTACTCTGCTTGAGAATGTGATCGCCACAGAAGCCTGCGACACTAACATGGAGGGACCGGTGATCCGCTCTCGGCCGAGCAGCGCGCCTGACCCCGTGAGAGGACCGAGGTTTCCAGGACCACCGACTAGCTCCTGACCGCAAGGGACACTGGGAGGCGCCCAGGAGGGTGGGTTCGAGGTCAGCTCATGACGTCCAAAGACAGCCTGGAGAGGCAAGAGAGAGGAAGCATCAGTCCTTGCTTCACCTGTGGAAAGTGGGGACATTTGCGGAAGGATTGCCCCACCATGGAATGTGACTGGGGGGTGGAGGAGGCGTGGCCCCTCGATGAGCAGGGTCAACAAAACCCAACCCCCCCTGCGGGCATTGGTACAGCTAAAGGGCAGAGAACTAGTGGCCTTCTTAGATAGTGGGAGTTCAGGGTCAATGATTAGGAGCCACTTATTGCCAGCACGTTTACCAGTGCTTAAGCAGGTGCGACTGTCGTGCTTTCACAGGCACGTCTGTGAATATGATGTAGTAGCCGTCCAGCTGCGCTGGAAAGGAAAACTGCTACTGTTAGAGATGGCGAGGGTGCCCGACCTCCCCTATACCATTCTCTTAGGCAGGGATGCACCCTCATTATTGAGGGAAGCACATGAAATGGCAGCTAGAAGTCAAGTGTGGCTAGCTGAGGCAGAAGACGAAAAGGCGGGTGAAGGCCCCAGTGACCAGCTACGAGTGGCACCGATGGAGGCTGGATGGGACTGGAGTGGGAACCCCCCGTTCCAAGGAGCCCAAGAAGCAGACGAGTCATTCAGGGTTTTGCGACAACTGGTGACAGTAAGTGCGGGAATGGTAGTGGATAACAGGCGAGCGGAGAGACTACCCAGGGTAGAGAAGAGGGGTGGTACCTGGTACAGATTGGTCCCCTTCAAGGGAAAAATAATTAACCAACTCTTAGTCCCAAAGGAATATAGGGCTCAGCCATTACAAACAGCTCATGACCACTTGTTGGCCGGTCATCAAGGAGTAAAGGCAACCTTAGCTGATTGACAACCAGATTCTTTTGGCCCTCGCTGTCCAAGGAAGTGAAGCGGTATTGCCGGTCATGTGAGGTTTGCCAACGCCTATCTCAGCGGGGTCCTTGTAAAGCCCCTCGAAGTCCCTTGCCCACTGTGGGAACCCGTTCAAACAGATTGCTATAGATTTTATTGGGCCTCTCCCCCGAACTCCTCGAGGTTTCCGCTACATATTGGTCATAATAGACTATACCACCCGGTATCCGGATGTGATTCCCATGAGAACTATGCAAGCCCCTGGGGTATGTAAGGCCTTGATGAGGTTCTTTTCTCACTTTGGTCTCCCCCGGGTGTTATTTCTTATTTAAATATTTTTTTAAAAAATGAACTTCCCACTCATTAATATACTTGCAGAAGGGTAGCTGTGTGGTCTTCAGTAGAAGACCTAGATGCAAGTCCATTAGCACCTTAGAGACTAACAAGATTTTTGGGGTGTAAGCTCTCTAGAGTTAGAGCTCACTTCATCATTACTATACTGTTATATTTCCTTCATTTTGTTAATAAATTTATTTTTGTATTATTATCATGAAATAATTTGCATGAAAAAAGGAACAATTATGGCTAATTATCCATGGGAAAGTTATGTATCTCCCTAACATCAAGACACTTCGCTTGCTAGAGTTCACTCAAGAAGGTCTCTGGAGAGGTGGCACGTACGTTTTCTAAATAAAGGTTCCAAATAAAAGACAGGATTATTTTGAAGCCTTAATGAGTATTGCATCACATGTTTTAGAAAGGGAATTTGCTAATTGTACTGAATTGTTTTTCTTTAAAGAATCAAATGGTTGCTCTCTGTAGACATTCTGTTTGCTCTCTTATATAAAATGTCTCTTTTGTAATGCACAGGGCCTTGTGAAGTAGCAAGATTTGACTGTCTCCATAAGAATACGTTAGTCATTTCACACAACAGCAAGACAAGTTTGCAGCAGTTATATGGATCTACCTCTCAACCATTCTTCATTTCTGCCAGCTGATGGCTAATGGTAAACGTTTTTATTACATGATTATTCTGATGACACAGCATACATCTTATTTAATACCTTATATTTTTCTATTTAAAAATTGTGTGATTACTTAGAAAGTACCTCTGGGAAAATATATATAGCTGGATCCAATAATGCCCATGGACTGTGAAAAATATTATGCCAAATTAAGAGTCTTCCAGTTGGTGGCAGGGGGCTTCCTCTGAGAGAAAGCCTCTGCAGTTTCCTCTGAGCCAGTGTGGTATAGTGGTTAAGAGGCCACTTAACACCCAAAATTCCTACCTCAAAAGGAGTGAAACAAGGCTGCGTTTTAGCCCCGCATCTTTTAAATCTATTTTTACCTGATCTTCCAAAGATTTTTAACTCAATTGATGGTCATTCCCCTAAGATTGGAAACCTGAAAATTCCACTGTTACTTTACGCCGATGACACCGCTATTTTATCTTTTACAAGGGTTGGCTTATTAAGACACCTACAACTGTTCGCTGATTATTGTAAACATAACAAATTGCAAATTAATTATGCCAAAACCAAAATTCTAGTTTTCACCAAAAGCTGGCATCTTTCAAAATGGTCCATTGACAATGTACCAATAGAGCAGGTCAAGACTTTTAAATATTTGGGTCTCACTTTTAACTACAATTTAACTTGGACAAATCACAGAAATAATGTCATCAACTTAGCTAAATATTCAGCATCACAGATTAAACGATTTTTTTTACTTAAAAGGGAACCAATATGTACCTGCAGCTATTCATGTTTTTACAGTTAAGATTTTGGCTCAACTACTGTATGGAATACCTGTCTGGATAGAAGCATTGAATAAAAATTTGGAAGCTGTACAGACTTCCTTCCTCCGCCAAATACTAGGACTTCCTAGTTGCGTCCCATTCCAATCTATCCTTAGTGAAACTGGAATGATGACTTTAGAGACCAAAGCTTGGCTCTCAACTTTTAAATACTGGATTAAGATTCATTTTTCTCCAAATGAAAATCGTCTTACTCCCTTTTTATTAAAAGAAGCTGCAGATACAGAGTGGTTCACGCTTATCCCGCAAAACTGAAAACCTTGGGATTAGATATAGACAACTTATTGATGCTGGACAGCCAAACCATTTTCCGAGTTATTAAGCAAAGACTACTTGACCATGAAAGACAAACAATCCTGCCTGCAACTCCTCTATCTTGTTCTTCATCAAATTGGGTCTTTCTGCCAATTTTGGACTCCTCCAGGATTACTTCTACTTTCTAAGTGATCCTTCCCTCCGCAGAGCCTTTATGCTAGCTAGACTAAACGCCTTTCCATCGGCAGTTTTATTCGGGAGATTTAATGGTACCCCTTTGGAAAAGAGAATTTGTGGCTGTGGCTTGAACCAGATAGACTCCATTTATCATATTTTATTGGAATGTGAAATGCTAGCGGACCTACGTACTAAATTTTTAATGCCATCAATTTTGGATAGGAACTCTCCCCCCCACTCTTTGTTCAGACTTTTACTGAACGGGTATGATCCAGAAACTACAGAAATAGTAGCCATGTTTTTGAAGCAAGCTCTAATGATAAAAATCAAACAAAAAATATAATAGCTGCTATTCCGGTTACTTGTAGACACTAGTTTTCTATATATACCTTATATTCACTGTACTCCGGCATACCTCATTTTATTCATATCTATTGCTACAGATTGCGATATTGATGTTTTATCATTTGCCAAATTCTGGAATACCTTGTACGATTTGTTATGCCAATAAAGGTTTTTGAATTTGAATTTGTATAGTGGTTAAGAGCGGTGGTTTGGCGCGGTGGATTCTGATCTGGAGAACCGGGTTTGATTCCCCACTCTGGAGCTGCGAAGGCTAATCTAGTGAACTGGATTTGTTTCCCCACTCCTCAACATGAAGTCAGCTGGGTGACCTTGCGCTAGTCACTGCCCTTAGAGCTCTCTCAGCCCCACCAACCTCACAGGATGTCTGTTGTGGGGAGGGGAAAGAAAGGTGATTGTAAGCCGGTTTGATTCTGCCTTAAGTGGTAGAGAAAGTCGACATATTAAAAACCAACTCTTCTTCTTCTCTTTGTTGAGCCATAAGAAGTGATCACTACCATGTTAATCACTTGTACCCTACATTGTACCCGAGGTCTATGTGAATTTGGCCCACTTTCCAATTCAAGGGCAAATCCACACAAAAGTAGATTTTATTTAATCATCCTAATTGAACACTGTTATGAAACCGGAGACTTCATTCCAGGATGGGTGTGTGTGTGTCTATTATAATGGCTGCATTAGGGTTTTTGTTTTGTTTTTTAGAGTGAACTCTTATCCAGCACCAACTCATGCAAAATACAAAAAAAAATAGGTTTATTTTGAGATGGACAATACTGTTTGCTGTCTTTGAGGAGAGATTACATGCTAGTGCGCTTTCACTCCATCGCCAGCTTTTAAACTAACTTAGAAAACCCTATAGTATTTATTCACCCTGCACAGGGCCCTGCTATTTTGCACATGGGGTTCATTCCAACCACTTTTTCCCCCTTTTTTTTTGCTGGTGGAAAAGGGAGAAAAGTTCCCCTTCAATCATCAAAAAAGGTACCATTTGAGATAATGGGACCTGCATTTTTGTGTCATGAAACCTGCAATAAGGAAGACAATTGGCTGAGGTTTTATGAAAAGTTCCATGCATCTTACTCATGAAGCAATGTTTGGTTGGATTCAGACAACATTTTCCAGCAGCAGGATAGACCTTTCCTGCCTGCCTCCTCCCACTGCAGGCCACCAATCTCCATAAAAAGGATATGGAGGATAAAAAGGATAGGGAGGATATGGAGGATATGGAACCCGAAGGAACGACACGAGGGTTGTGTGGAAAGGGAAGATAGAATTGGTGGCAATTGCCAATGTTGTCTGCTTCCAACCCAGTGCTTATACTCTTATAAAACATTTAGCTTGTGTCTTCATATTTGAATAAGTATTTTGTTATTTTCTGTTCAGATTATTTTCATGACCAATTGAAATGAGTGTCATGCACTGCTGGAGCCAGAACATAGGGAACAGCTGTTTTCTGCAAAATGAATAGAAGACTGCAGATCAGAGGGTTTCCTAGGCTTAGATCCCACTCCTCTAGAAAACCTTTATAGACTGGGAATTTGCTTAGACAAAATCAGTCACACACTGTCAGCCTAACCAACCTCACAGGGCTATTATTAGAATAAAATGTAGGAGAAAAAATTATGTAAACCCAATGGAGTAAAATTAATTAATTAAGTAATGGTGCCTGCTAGCCATCTTATGGCCTGCCCTAAGAATGGATTGCAATATCCTCATTTAATGTATTCATCAAGTAACAATGAGATTGCCTATTACAGTGAAGGAAAAAAAAGTATTTGATCCCCTGCTAAATTTGCCCGTTTGCCCTCTGACGAAGAAATGACCAGTCCATAATTTTAATGGTAGGTTTGTTGTAGCTGTGAGAGACAGAATATCAACAGGAAAACCCCCAGAAACCCAGAAGACAAAAGTCAGAGATTGATGTGCATTATAATGAGGGAAATAAGTATTTCATCCCCTATCAACCAGCCAGATCCTAATCCTAACCCTCAACCTCCTTGTAGCTGTGAGAGACAGAATAACCCCCAGAAACCCAGAAGACAGAAGTCAGAGATTGATGTGCATTATAATGAGTGAAATAAGTATTTGATCCCCCATCAACCAGCCAGATCCTAACCCTAACCCTCAACCTCCCTCGGTCTGGGGCTCCATGCAAGATCTCATCTCATGGAGTTGCAATGATCCTGAGAACGGTGATGAAGCAGCCCAGAACTACACGGGGGGAACTTGTCAATGATCTCAGGGCAGCTGGGACCATAGTCACCATGAAAACAGTTGGTAACACACTACGCCGTGAAGGACTGAGATCTTGCAGAGCCCGCAAGGTCCCCTTGCTCAAGACAGAGGAGAACTGGGTGATTCAGATGTGCATTGGCAAACTGCAGACGGGCCTGTACATGTGCTGTCTTGAGCAAGGGGACCTTGCAGGATCTGCAAGATCTTAGTCCTTCACGGAGTAGTGTGTTACCAACTGTTTTCATGGTGACTATGGTCCCAGCTGCCCTGAGATCATTGACAAGTTCCCCCCGTGTAGTTCTGGGCTGCTTCATCACCGTTCTCATGATCATTGCAACTCCACGAGACGAGATCTTGCATGGAGCCCCAGACTGAGGGAGGTTGAGGGTTAGGGTTAGGGTTAGGATCTGGCTGGTTGATAGGGGATCAAATACTTATTTCACTCATTATAATACACATCAATCTCTGACTTTTGTCTTCTGAGTGTCTGGGGGTTATTCTGTCTCTCACAACTACAAGGAGGTTGAGGGTTAGAGTTAGGGTTAGGGTTAGGGTTAGGTTTAGGATCTGGCTGGTTGTTAGGGGATGAAATACTTATTTCACTCATTATAATGCATATCAATCTCTGACTTTTGTCTTCTGGGTTTCTGGGGTTTTCCTGTTGTTATTTTGTCTCTCACAGTTACAACAAATCTACCATTAAAATTAAGGACTGGTCATGTCTTCATCAGAGGGCAAATGGACAAATTTAGCAGGGGATCAAATACTTTTTTCCCTCACTGTACATGGGATAATTGCTGCACAATTAGCTTCATAACAGAAAAAAGGCATTTGAGGTCGTTTTCCCATGTCCAGATAAAACACATGATAATATTTTATAAATCTCTGCATTTATTGTGGGAAGATGGGTGCCAAATTATATTTAAGTGTATAATAATGTTTAGGCTTTGGGTCTTTCACTTGGAGACCTTATGTTGTTGTTTTTTAATTCACTTTCAGTGACTGAAACTATGGAGCTTATTGAGACAGTCAATGAAACAACAATAACCACATTTATTCTTCTGGGATTTGGGAATGCCCCTGAACTTCAGATTCCTCTCTTCTTGGTTTTCCTAATAATCTACTGCTTGACCATGGCTGGAAACATCATCATCATTGTGTTAGTAATCATGGATCCTCACCTTCACATCCCCATGTACTTCTTCCTTGGGAACTTGTCCTGTTTGGAGACCTTCTACACTTCAACTCTTCTGCCCAGGATGTTGGCTAGCTTTCTGACAGGGGACAGAACCATTTCTGTTGAGGGCTGCCTATTCCAGTTTTATTGCTTTGGTATAGTTGGGATTGCAGAATGCTACCTACTGGCATCTATGTCATATGATCGGTATTTGGCAATATGCAAGCCCCTCCAATATGCAACCCTCATGAGCAGAAGACTCTGCTTTCTGTTGTCAGCTGCATGTTGGCTTTGGGGGTCAGCAGTTATGACTTTAGTATTGAGTGTGATGTCTCAGCTGAAATTCTGTGGTCCCCATGAAATCGACCATTTCTTTTGTGAACTGGCACCAGTGATTAGCCTATCATGCAGTGACACGACTCTGGTGACCCTGGTGGGACTCACAGTCTCTGTCATAGATACTTTTCCCCCTTGTTTTCTGACCTTGATGTCTTATGTTTGTATCATAGCTGCAATTGTACAAATCCCATCTTCAAATGGGAGGGAAAAGGCCTTTTCCACCTGTTCTTCCCACCTCATTGTAGTTTCCATATTTTATGGCTCACTTATATTTGTGTATGTCCTACCCAAAAAAGAAACTCTGAGAGAAGTGGACAATATCTTCTCAGTCTTCTACACCGTCTTAACCCCTCTATTGAATCCCCTTATTTATAGCCTAAGAAACAAAGAGGTTAAAAAAGCTTTAAGGAGAGTTGTAAACAAATGTGGGATTTCTGAGTGATTTGTTTGTAGGGATTTGTAGGGATATGTTCTCAGTATTTCAGCTCCTTTTTTCTTCCAAAGCAGTATTTTGTAGTTATTAGATAAGTATTTGTTACTGGTGTGAAAACACAGAATGCATAACCAATAAAGAGGATTCATCAAATGGTAATTGGGTTAGCAAATATCTTACTATCTAGTCAAAGAAAATAGCTGATGCTTGATTTTATTGTTAACACTGGGCTTTTGTGCATAGCGAAGAAGCTCACAAATCTCTCAATATTTATCATAAACAATGGCAGTCAACAGGGAACATTCTATTGTATCATGGTTTTATTTCCTGCATTTATTTATTCCTTTGAGTATTAATTACTTTAATGTACATTTTGTGTGTGTTTATCCCCAGGAGATTATTCTATGCCCATGAATCAGGAAAAAGGGGGGATAACTCCCCTCCACCGGGTTATTTGTGGTGGATTAGGGTTGGGAAATTAGCATGGAGGGGAAGACAAGAGGCCCTCTTTCCACCATGCCAGTGTTCTTCAGCTCAGTTTGGCTCTCCTTTGCTTTTAATCAGTTTCTGCAGCTGTTTGCAGCTATGGAAAATGAGTGTTTAGTGCCGGAAACCTGGACTCTAACCTACTTTCTAGTTCAAAGCAATCTTGAACTCTCTCTAGAAACTAAAATCACTAAACTAAGACTATCATACTTTGGTCATATTATAAGACAATAATTAATAATGAAAGTAATAGGAAAGGAGGACGACACACGATGAGATGGATTGCCTCTATAAAGAAAGCCACAGCCACTAGTTTATTGAGTCGCCATGAGCTGTCAGTGACTTTATGGCACTTCACACACACACACACACACACACACACACACACACACACACACACACACACACACAACTAGTTATGGGGACACAGTAGGCGAGAATAGCTCTGCCCTTGATTAAAACAGTCTCTCCCAAACTGATAAGGTACCCAACTGCCCAGTTATGGTGGGCAATTGCTTGCCAATCAACCGGCTATCGTTGACCGATAGTCAGCACATGGAAGCAGGAAGGGGAGAGTAATCCCCGTGCAGCTACAGCATCCTACATAATATCAGCACTCCCAGGATAAACCCAGAACCCATACCCCCAACTCGATCTAAAAGAAACTCCGGCTGATGAGAAAAGATGACTTGGCAACCCTATGGACTAAACAGGTAGTGACTCACTTCTTTCTTCCATGTTTATATGCAGGATACCAGCCCTGTGAGGTAGGTTAGGCTGAAATACCAAGGCTGGCCAAAGTTCACACGGCAAGTTTCCATGGAAAAACCTGGATCTCCTTGACCTTAATCAAACACTCTAACAACTGCTCCACATCGTACATATCATTTATTGTATTTATTTAAAGTATTGATTGGCCACCTTTATCCCTTGCAGAATTCAAGGTGGTTTACAATATAAATAAAACATTATTTGAAAAAACACACACACAATTATAAAAACCCATTAAAGTTAACAATTTAGGATTGCCAATAAACCTTAATCAATCAAATACAGTCCTAAGCACAACTATCTTCAACTTCCTCCTGAAGATCAAATATGAGGGGCCATGAGGACCTCCCTGGGGAGGATGTTCTATAACTGTGGGGCTGCCACCGAAAAGTCCCTCTTTGGTGTGCCCACCAGATGAGTCTCTTTGGTGAGTCAGGAAAGCGTCTCCTTGTAATCTTAATTCTCAGAAGGAGAGTATGTAAGAAGATGGTCCTTCACATACTCAGTAGGGCATCAAATGGCAAAACCAACACAATGAAGTAGGCTCGGGAGCAGATCAATAGTGAGTGTAAGTGCTGCAGGGACATGCTCAGCAGTCTATCTGCTGACTCTGCTTAGCTTCCAAGATCAGATGGATCGGGCTAACCTGGGCTGTCCAGCTCAGGGCATATAACTTCCTACGAGCATCTAATTACCTCTGCTCTCCAGCCCTCAGGGACAGGCCTAATTGCCAGCAGCAAGGATGAAGTGAGTCATGGATATACCAGTGCAAGGCAGTCTTGTGCAGTCTGATTTTTATACCTTGTAATCTGCCTTGAATGGCAGCAAGAAAAGTAGGCTATAAATATTGCTATAAATAAGAGAAATAAATAAAGGTATTTGATCTTCAATATATGTAATGAAACAGAGCCAAGGGAGGGGGGAGAGAGAATTCCTTAAAAAAATGCATTCACTAGATAAGAAAAATAATTGGTTTTTATACCCCATTTTCTCTGCCATACGGAGTCTCAAAGTGGCTTACAATTGCCTTCTCTTCCAACCACCACCACCCACCACAGGCACTTTGGGAGGTAGGTGGGGCTAGGAGATTTCTGAGAGCTGTGACTAGCGCAACATCACCCAGCAGGCTTCATGTACAGGAGTGGAGAATCCCTTAACCACTACACCGCACTGTTATGGATTGTGGTAATACTACGTCCAGGTGTTAAATCAGGGATCTTTCTCATTTAAATATTTTAGGAAATGAACATCTCACTCATTAGCATACTCTCAGGAGGGTAGCTGTGTGGTCTTCAGTAGAAGACCTAGATACAAGTCCATTAGCACCATAGAGACCAACAAGATTTGGAGGGTATAAGCTCTCTAGAGTTAGAGCTCACTTCATCATTAATATATTGTTATATTTCCTTCATTTTGTTAATAAATTTATTTTTGTGTTATTATCTGTTTCCTTTGGGTACTCATGTTGTTGTTTTTTTATCAGAGTGGCATGAAAAAGAAGGAACAACTTTTTTTTGTTTAATTATCCTTGAAAAATTATGTAGCGCCTTATTACTCCACTTGCAAGAGCTCACTCAGGCAGGTCTCTGGAGAGGTGGCACATAGGTTTTCTAAATAAAGGTTCCAAATAACAGGCAGGAGTGTTTTGAAGCCTTAATGAGTATTGCATCACATGTTTTAGAAGGGGGATTTGCTAATTGTTCTGAATTTTCCCCCTTAAAATGTCAAGAGGTTGTTCTCTGTGGACAGTCTGTTGCTCCTCTATATAAAGTGTCCCTTTTGTAATGCACGAGGCCTTGTGAAATAGCAAGATTTGACTGTCTCCATAAGGAAATGTTAGTCATTCCACATGATAGCAAGACAAGTGTGCAGCAGTTATATGGATCTACCTCTCAACCATTCTTCATTTCTGCCAGCTGATGGTTAATGGTATACGTTTTATTTAATACCTTATGTGTTTCTACTTAAAGACTGTGTGATTTCTTAGAGGGTACCTCTGGGGAAATATATACATCTGGATCCAATGATGTACATCGACTGTGAAAATATCCCACCAAATGAAGTTGGTGGAAGGGGCTTCCTCCGAGAGAAAGCCTCATTTATCCATGTTAATCACTTGTAACCTAGATTGTACCCTAGGTCTATGTGAATATGACCCACTTTCCAATTCAAATGCAAATCCACAGAAAAGTAGATGTTATTTAATAATCCAAATTGAACATTGTTATGAAATCTGAGCTTTCATACCAGGATGGGAGGGAAAGTCTTTTCTAATGGTTACATTTGTTTTTTAAGAACCATATCTTGTCTAGCACCAACTCACGGAAGATACGAAAACAGGTTTATTTTGAGGAGGACAATACTGCAGTCTTTGAGGGGACATTACATTTGAGTGAGTTTTCATTCCATCCCTAGTTTGTAAATTTAGAACCCCACCACCACCAGTAAATATTTATCCTGCACAGGGCCCTGATATTTTGCACAAGGGGTTAAATCCAACTACTTTTTTGCTTGTGGAAAAGGAAGGAAAGAGGATACTCTTCAGATCAGGGGACCTGCATTTTGTGCTCCTAGCCCAAATCTGCCAACAAATCTGCTTTTTTGTGTCATGGAGGCTGCAATAAAGAGAGCAATTGGCTGAGGCTGAATGAAAAGCTGAATGCATCCAACTCATGAAGCAGTGTTGGGTTGGAACCAGGCAACATTTTCCAGCAGCAGGATAAACCTTTCAGGCTTCCTTCCTCTCACTGTAGGCCACCAGTCTTCATGAAATGCTTCTCCTGGAGGATAAGGGACCCCAAGTAATGGTATGAAGGGTATGTGGAAGGGGGAGGTAGAATTGGTGGCAATTGCCAACATAGTCTGGATCCAATCTAGTGCTTGTATTCTTACAGCTTGTATTTAGTTTGTGTCTTAATATGTATATGAGTATTTTGTTATTTTCTATTCAGAATATTTCCATGACCAATTGGGGTGCCCTGCTGAAGCCAGAATATGGATGGTGGGGAATCGATAATAGGATTGCAGATCAGAGGGTTTTCTAGGTTAGATTCCACTCCTCTAGGAAACTCTTACAGACTGGGACTTTGTTTAGACAAAATCAGTCACACACTGTCAGCCTCACAGGGCTGTTAGGATAAAATGGAGAAGAAAATTATGTAAGCCAAATGAAGTTGGCTTCATTTGGCTTACATAAACAAACAAACAGTACCTTCTAGCCATCTTGTAGCTTAGCACTAGCAATGAATTGCAAAATCTTTATTCAATGTAGTCATCAAGTAACAATGTGACTGCCTTGTAGATGAGGTAATAGCCGCACAATGAGCTTCATAGCAGAAAAAGGCCTTTGAAGTGGTTTCCCCATGCCCAGATACAACACAGGATAACATTTTATAAATCTCAGCATTAATTGTGGGAAGGAGGTTGCGACATTACATTTAAGTGTATAATCACTTTTAGACTTTGGGTCTTTCACTTGTAGACCTTATGTTTTTTTTTTTGTTTTTTTTTAATTCACTTTCAGTGATTGAAACTATGGAGCATATTGACACAGTCAATGAAACAGCGATAACTACATTTCTCCTTCTGGGGTTTGGGAATACCCCTGAACTTCAGATTCCTCTCTTCTTGGTTTTCCTAATAATCTACAGTGTGACCATGGCTGGAAACCTCATCATCATTGTGTTAGTAATCATGGATCATCACCTTCACATTCCCATGTACTTCTTCCTTGGAAACCTGTCCTGTTTGGAGACCTTCTACACTTCAACTCTTCTACCCAGGGTGTTGGCTAGCCTTCTGACAGGGGACAGAACCATTTCTATTGGGGGATGTTTCATCCAGCTGTATTCCTTTGGTACACTCGTGGTTGCAGAATGCTACCTACTGGCATCAATGTCATATGATCGGTATTTGGCAATATGCAAGCCCCTCCAATATGCAACCCTAATGAGCAGAAGACTCTGCTTTCTGATGACAGCAGCATCTTGGCTTTGTGGGATAACAGTTATGACTTTAGTACTGAGTTTGATGTCCCAGCTGAAATACTGTGGTCCCCATGAAATTGACCATTTCTTTTGTGAACTGATGCCAGTGATTAACCTGTCATGCAGTGACACAACTCTGGTGACCCTGGTGGGACTCACAGTCTCTGTCATAGACACTGTTCCTTCTTGTCTTCTGACGATGCTGTCTTACATGTGTATCATTGCTGCCATTATAAAAATCCCTTCTTCAGATGGGAGAAAAAAGGCCTTTTCCACCTGTTCTTCTCACCTTATCGTAGTTTCCATATTTTATGGTTCGTTGATATTCGTATATGCACTACCAAAAAAAGAAGCTCTGCGAGAAGTGGATAAGGTCTTCTCTGTCTTCTACACAGTCTTAACCCCTCTAATTAATCCCCTTATCTACAGCCTAAGAAACAAAGAGGTTAAAAAAGCTTTAAAGAGAGTTGTAAACAAATGTGGGATTTCCAAGTGAATTTGATCCATCTAGGTTATAATAAAATCTACAAAATAGAGCAATTTCTTGTATGTCCATGTAATATTTTCCATTCTATTTACATATTTGAGTTTTCAGCTTTACTAATGGAGGTATAATGGAATGGAGAGCGAGCAAAATAATAATCCAGCTTCTTCCAAAATCCTCTTTATGCTGCTGTTGATTCATCCATGAATCCATGAAACAACTTTCAACATAATATGATAACAGTAGGGATATGTTTTGATTATTTCAGCTACTTTACCCCCAAATCAATATTTGGTACTTATCAGTTAAGTATTTATTCTATGTGAAAACATAGAACACATAATTGGTACAGCAAATATCTCATTATCTAGTCAAAGCAAATAGCTGATGCTTCATTTTATTGTGAACATTGGGCTTTTGTGAATATTGAAGAACTTCACAAATCTCTAAGTACTTATCATAAACAATGGCAGCCAACAGGGAACAGTCTCTGCCTATACCATTAAATAATGATTTATTTCCTGCATTCATGTATTCCATTTGTGAATTAATAATGTCAGTGTAAAAATTGTGCTTTTATCACCAGGAGATTGTTTTGTTCACATGGATCAGGCACAAGAATTGGTTTGAAAAGATCTCTACAAACCTTTTCTGAGTACTGTTCTAAGGAAGATCTTAAAATAAACCATCATAAATCAAAGAACATGATCTTCTCCAAGAGGAGAAAACTGTCTTCCTTTTGTTGGGTACTCACTGTCTAAAACAGGGCTAGGCAACCTGTTTGGGCCTGAGTGCCAGACTATTTCTCTGCTCAACCTCATTCCTGCTAGTGAGATGGAGTAAGAAAACTGCCAGGGTGAACAAAATGGCATGCCATGATGCTACTTGGCATGCAAGCCAGTGGCTGCCCATCTCGATCTTTAAAAAAAATGGTAGATGCTATGACAAGATTTGTGAGCAAGTAAAAGAGACACAATGCTCACAAATAACAGGGGACAGGCTGCATCTCGAACTAAGTAATACCAATGAAGAAAAACAGCATGGTATTCATAGAGATATTTTATATCCCCCTCGTAAATATGTCATGGGCGACATGGCATTCCTACGTTATTAAAGGAGGCAAAGATAAACTTCCTCATTCTGGCTTAATCTAAATAGTTCCTACTAATTTAAGTAATTACAGGCCTGTATCAAATTTGCCATTTTAGCTATGATATAGTGGCTGATAGCTGGACCATTCTAGGCTCTCTTCTCAGACTAGATCTATGTCTACTGTTCCAATTTTAGTATATATGCTGCTGAAGCGAGTACCTACTGTATGTCTATTGTGAAATGCCAGTCACTTGGGTCATTCTGGCCTATATAGGGAAAATTATAAGGGACACATGACCCTCTCAATATATAATTTGTATTCCACCTTTCCTCCAAAAATATTTGTATTCCACCTTTCCTCCAAATGTGCTCAAGTCAGCTTACGAAAGAACACCCAAATAACCCAAAATAGGTTAAATCAACTCTAAATCCAAACCACAATTACAAAATTAGAACAGTCAGCACTCTGCATTTCTACCACACCATGAAGCATGTCAATAATACAGATGGAATCATGTATGCATGTTTTGTTTCCCACTGTGTCAGTGTACCTAGCACTACAATCACAAATAGGTAATTATCAACCCTGTAATTACTGAAATAATGGTGGTTGATTCCTTACTATGATCAACTGCGAAATCAGATTTTTTTTTCCAGTAACAACAACCAGTAACATTGTACATCTCTAAATAAGCCAGTTCTACTTCATGGTTGACTAGAGCAAGCAACAGGGAGGATGTTGTTGGTCTGAACTTTCCTACCTGTCTCTGGAAGAGCTGGTAGTGCACATCTGGCTTGTATTTAAGAGAGCCTTGGTTCAGCTATTGACATCTCCATTTGTCTGACTGCATCCCTGGTAAACTGAAGGAGCATGAAGAAAACACAGTTCGCTTCAGACCATTCAGGCTAATGGGTTCACTTGCCCAAGTAATCAAGAGGTAACAACTAGAATTGCAGTTTGGAAGCAGAAATGTAGCCAGGATGTCTTTACTTCTGGCAGGAGAGAAATTCTCTCTGGAAGTCAAAAGGAGGATTTTGTCTATAGGCAAATGTGATATGTGGCTTGTTTTCAGAATGAGTATACAGCTCTTTCGGCTGCTGCTCCTACTTCCTACCACCTCTCCCAGAAACCTAACAGCAACCCATGTGGTAAAAAATGGCCTTACTCCTTTCCCTGAGTATTATGGGATGGGGAACTTTATCATTGGTGGTGGTTTCTCTCTACATATTGCTGGTTGTGATCCTCCAACTTTTCAGAAGCCTTTGGGTGTTGTGGATACTTTCACAAAACTGTAAGCATGTCTTTCCTCTACAAATTATGCAATATGGTATCTTTTTTCCTCCTTTAGATAAATTCATAGAAATTTACTGAAATAATATCCACTTGCATTCACATGAATATGAAATATTCATAGTTCCATTTACCTCTTATCCATGCAATTTTAAATCTTCATAACTTAACCACCTAGAGATCAGTTCTAAAAAAATTATTATGGTATCTCACTGAATACAACTGCTGAAACTCGTCTGTTTTAGCTAGCTTTTATCAGTTTCCAGGAAACAATTGATCTGTAGGATCCTTCCAGTATTTCTGCTTGATCTTGCCTAATTTTCTTGTCCACTATGATCTCAGTCTCACATGACTTTTGTTAATGTGGGTTTTACAATCTCTGAAATAGCCCTCTTGGTGGTCAAAAATGGACACCTACCTTTTCACCAGAAAAAAAAGCTTACAAGATCCTTCTCATCTGATACCTTTTCTTGTTTATAAAGCAGATCAGTGAATGAGTAGTTCAATCCTTCTAGGAATAAATTCTGAAAATAAAAGGGAAAGTGGTCCTGTTATTATGGTTAAGACAGTACACGTTGAGGAGAACGTAATTTATTTCAGGGAATGTTGCCGGTTTATAAAAATGCAAGGTGAACCTAGAAATTTGTGTGAACTGAATTAAACGTAGATCACTTCATACCATTCATTGTAATGTGCAGGTGTTTTAACTTGGTAACGAAAGTGTTGGTGCTGAACTGCCCCAGCTACCTGGTATGTCATCAAGGCATATAGGACCAAAGGTTTGCACTCAAGCAGGGCACTGCTACACTGAGGTGAACGGGTTGGAACCAACCAGTTTAACCACTTATGAAAAAGGGAAGATGGGGTGTTCTTTGAACACCAAAAAGGTTGTGTGGAAGATGATGCACCCTCCATGGACAAAAATCAAGTGAGATGGGGGTGTGTGTGGTAAAATATGAGAATTGGACAAAGTTGGGTGACAAAGCTGGCTGGAACCAACCCTGAGTCTGAACAGTAGAAGAAGAAGAGTTTGTTTTTGTATGCTGATTTTCTCTACCTTTTTAAGGAGAATCAAACTGGCTTACAATCTCCTTCCCGTCCTCTCCCCACAACAGACACCTTGTGAGGTAGGTGAGGCTGAGAGAGCTCTAAGAGAACTGTGACTACCTCAAGGTCACCCAGCTGGCTTCATGTGTAGGAGTGGGGAAACCAACCCTGTTCTCCAAATTAGAGTCCACCGCTCTTAACTACTACACCACGCTGGCTCTTTCAGAAGTAGTTGAAAAATAATACAGAAGTATGTGAAAAATGAAACAGGAAGTTTTAAAATCTGATATTAAAATGGAGATATAGGATGTCTATCTGTTAGAAAGCCCTGACCTGGATGGCCCAGGCTAGCCTGATCTCGTCAGATCTCAGAAGCTAAGCAGGGTCAGCCCTGATTAGTATTTGGATGGGAGACCACCAAGGAATACCAGGGTTGCTATGCAGAGGAAGGCACTGGCAAACCACCTCTGTTAGTCTCTTGCCATGAAAACCTCCCAAAAGGGGTCGCCATAAGTCGGCTGCGACTTGAAGGCACTTTACACACACACACACACACACACACACACACACACACACACACACACACACATCTGTTAGAAAGAGATTTGGGAGACCCCTGTCCTCCCCTCTGGATGAGACCACCCAGTCTGATTCCCACTTTCCACTAAGTACAATGGCATCATTCTTGATCTCTAAATCTCTTTTAATGGGAAGAATAGCATGTTGTCGTTCCTTTTGAAGTGTGGTGTTTACAATTCTGAGGCAACTTTAGAAATTTTGGTGCAATTCATATTGCAGGATGCTACCAAAGAACTACCAGCATATCCTGGCCTTTGTGTTTGCTGTCCATGAGATCAACAAGAATCCAGAGCTCTTACCCAACATCACTCTGGGTTTTCGGATAACTGACAACTACTACTTCGGGAGAATGACCTACGCGACCACACTGCAGTTGCTGAGTGAACGAGGGAGATGGGCTCCTAATTATAGGTGTGGCACACAAGAACAACTGTGGGCCATTGTTGGGGGGCTCAACTCTGAAACCTCCATTCAGATGTCAAAAATCACAGACATCTACAAGTTGCCACAGGTATTTATTATTTATTTTACAATTATATTATTTAAAGTCTGCTATTCTCTTTGAGACTCAAGGAAGACTGCTTATTGCCATGGGTCAGTGCAATCAATAGAAGACATCTGATAAGCAAAGTAATAGGACTAGGGTTACAGAAAACTGGAAAAGCATTAGATTTGATACATTAACAGCCCATTCCTACGCTGGAAGGGCGAAAGTGCTTAGGAGGTGGGCAAGGGCCCGCTCCGGCATCTGGGCCACTTGCGCCAAAGCCTGGGCCACTTGCACCGCCCGGAGCAGCATGGATGCCAGAGTTGGGGTGCTCATGCCAGCCTCCCCATTTTGCCCTGGGATGCCAGCTTGACCTCCTGCCAGTGTCTTCATGGGACCACCTCCTTTGCCCTTACCTGCCCCATGGAACACTATGGAGTGGTTCCAAGGGGCTCGCAGGTAAGGGCAAGGTTTCAGCTTCAGTGGGGGGGGGGGACAAATTGTCTATTGAAAGTGGCATGGCCCTTCCCCTCAGGAATGGGCTGCCCCAGTACCAAAAAGTGAAAATACGAAGTTTCAAAACAATGTAGTGAGATATTGTCGAAGGCTTTCACTGTCAGAGTTCATTGGTTCTTATAGGTTATCCGGGCTGTGTAACCGTGGTCTTGGTATTTTCTTTCCTGACGTTTCACCAGCAGCTGTGGCAGGCATCTTCAGAGGAGTAACACTGAAGGACAGTGTCTCTCTGTCCTTCAGTGTTACCCCTCTGAAGGATACTGTCCTTCAGTGTTACTCCTCTGAAGATGCCTGCCACAGCTGCTGGCGAAACGTCAGGAAAGAAAATACCAAGACCACGGTTACACAGCCCGGATAACCTACAAGAACCAATGTAGTGAGAGCATGTTAATACATACAGTGAACAAATCATACTATATGCAGTGTTCCTTTTATTAAAGCACCTTTTGAACTATTGCATAAGAATACAGTCCTATTGCCTTTATTAAATGCTGAACAATTCTATGTAATATAGTTTGTGGATAGCTTGTGGAATGCCAAAACATTTAGTCCATGAGGGACCTCAAGAAGTTACATCAGCTCTTCAATATGCTACTAGGAGGAAAGGCAGACAAAGAGTCTTGCATGGCTGTTTATAAGATCAAACCCCAATATTTTACAAATTGAATACAATTTAGTTCCCAATGGGATGTATGTTACTATAAATGAAGTGGCGTACAGACACAATTGGACTGAACAGACAAATTATCCATGTGTATGTGGTGGGGAGGACAACACATTGGAATTTCAGTTATAAATGAGTGAAGCTGCCCTGTATTAGTTTGATGACTGAGCCATTGAGAGTAGTATCAACTAGTTAACAACCATCTTAAAGAAAACCCTGTCATTTATTTGGTATTATATAAACAATTGGCAATACAGCTGAGAATCCATCTCAGTGATATCTATTATGTGGTTATCAGTTCTCCAATGTTTGTCATTTCAGCCAACTAACCCTAGACCATTTTTTTCTACAGATAGTGGGGGACTGAAGCTTCAACCTTTTACAGAACAATTATGGTGGGACCTAAGCAGCTTTTCTCTGCTAAAAAAGGGATGAGGTGCCTTCACTGTGCACCAAAAAAGTCTATGCTGGGGATTGCAGGACCTCTGTGTGGAATAGAAGAAGAAGAGTTGGTTTTATATGCCAACTTTCTCTCCCACTTAAGGGAGACGTAAACCGGCTAACAATCACCTTCCCTTCCCCTCCTCACAACAGACTCCCTGTGAGGTAGGTGGGGCTGAGAGAGCTCTATCAGAGCTATGACTTGCCCAAGGTCACCCAGCTGGCTTGGGGTATAGTAGTGGGGAAACAAATCCAGTTCACCAGATTAGCCTCCACTGCTTGTGTGGAGGAGTGGGGAATGAAACCCGGTTCTCCAGATCAGACTCCACCGATAGGGCTGTCGATTCGGTTCGTCCCGAACCGAAAAACTGCCGAATTTCCCCCGATTTCGCGGTTTCCGGTTTGGATGGAACCGAACTTAAAAAAAAGGCGGGAAAAGGACTCGCTGAATTCGGCGAGTTCAGGCAAACGCCGAATAAATTCAGCAGATTTGGCGTTTCCCGAACCTGCCTTTTCCCACCTTTAAAGACCGCCCTGCCTGGTTTCCTGGGAGGCGCAGATCTGTTTAAAGAGCCCCCCCCGCGCGCCTTCATGGAAGCCCCGTGAAGGCCCACGGGGGGCCGAATTTTCCCCCGAACTCCAGATCTCGCGCCGAATTTCATGGATCCGAAACGGGGGAGTTTGGACTTCAGCATGTCCCGAATTTAAAAGGGCTGAATTTTGCCGAAGCTGAACTTTACCAAAAAAAAATTTCAACAACCCTATCCACCGCTCTAAACCACTGCTCTTAATAGGGGCTATAGGGGAATACTGCGTGAAAAAAATCTGACTGGATCCAACCCATATTCTGGTTTTGTTCTGAGGAGTGTGCAAATGTTTGTGCACCAATAACACCTCAATGTTTTCTGGGTACGATGAAAGGGAAATTATCTGTGCCAGCATGAGCAGTTTGAACATCTGAATCATGGTGATTAATTAATTTATTTGTCTTATGTGAATAATGTTTATGTATGGCTAGCTTTCTCCGGAGTGGGTTCTTCTTTTTAAAGAGGATTTCTGATAAGAAGTTCAGACTGATCCCTTCTCTTCTCTTGTAGCTCAGTTACGGTTCCTTTGATCCAGCACTGAGTGATAAAACCCAGTTCCCTTTTTTCTATCGGATGGTCCCAAATGAAGAGTCACAATATAAAGGAATAATCCAACTCCTCCTGCATTTCCAATGGAAGTGGATTGGCCTAGTTGCTCCAGGTGATGACAGTGGAGAAACATTTGTGCAGAGCATGATGGTGCAACTCACTGAGCATGGCATTTGTGCTGCTTTCACTCAGTGGATCTCAGTAACATTCACAAGAACTGAAAAACGTCTTTCGGTGCAGATGGAAAAAATAAATAGTTCGTTCTCAGAGGGCAAAGTCAATGTGATTATCGTAAATGGGGATTTACGGATCCTAGTATGGCTATCTGTATGGCTAGATGTATTTTACCAAGGTAAAAAAGGAGGTTATACTGGGAAGGTTTGGGTCATGACCGCGCAGTGGGATTTTACAGCTGTGAATTCTCAGAGTGTCTGGTTTCTAAGACCCTTTCATGGTGCTTTGTCTTTCACAATTCATGCCAATGAAGTGCCTGGATTCCGGGATTTTCTTGAGACTCTGGATCCTCAACATCCCAATGGTGACATCTTCCTCCAGGATTTTTACAAGGGTGCCATTGAAAAACTTCATTATTCCTATCCGGACTTCTTAGATGTCCACACTTGGACAAGACTGATGGATCTGCTTCCAGGAGCCATGTTTGAAACTAGCATGACAGGGCAAAGCTATAGCACTTACAGTGCTGTCCATGTTGTGGCTCATGCATTAGATGAAATGTACTCATCCAGGCTTGTTCAGAGAAAGCTGAGAAAAAGGGAGAGATGGAAATTGTGGAGTATGCCACAATGGCAGGTAACCAGCAGTAAGACACAACACACAAGAAAGTATGGAGAATTCCTATAGGTTTGACCACAAGGTGCTGTTTCAGGCTAGCATGGGAGAAATGCTTTTCCATACCTGAATCATTTTCACTCTTTAAATCAGTGTCTAGAGTTCTTTTTATTTAGGGGAGAAAAGATATCAAGTTCCAGGTGTAGCAATCACACATCACCTAGGATCCCCTTCATTTATGTTCTATCCTGTCAAAACCTTCCCAAACAAGAAGAATTCTTTAGTTTCAAATGAGTTGTATAGGTAAAACACCATGCATAAGTAGACTATTTATCTTTCTTTCACAGAGTGCAGGGAAGCATGCATGACCTCATTCTATTTTATCCATACAACTATCATTAGATGTAGGATAAGTAAAGAGATAATGGCCAAAAAATGGGAACTCAGTACTTGCAAGGTTGAGCCAATCATTATAGTTTACATATCACAGTAAAAAGGCTCTGATACTTTTGTGGCAAGACCCATAATCTGGCAAATTCTTTCATCTTCTCCACCCATCCAGCTTCACCATCTTTTGAGAACCATCAGGTTTAACAACAGTGCTGGGGATGAAGTCTCTTTTAATGAAAACCAAGACTGGGTGGCTGGATTTGACATTGTGAATTGCATTGTATTCCCCAATGAGTCCTTTACTCGAGTGAAAGTTGGAAGGATGGACCCCCATGCTGGGATGAGGCAGGCATTTTTGATTAAAGATGATATGATCACATGGAACAAGGGATTCAATCAGGTAGGTTATTTTGAGTCTAGGGTAGATCCAACGAGCTTTCCCATTCAATCTCCCCTGATTTCTTTTCTCACTGCACACTTATGGTGTATGCCTTGTGTCCAAGTGGATGCCACAATTCCCCGCTAATCATTTCATGAGGATAAGAAGCCTCTCTGATTCCCTTGTTTTCATACAGAATTTCTACAGCATTTGTACTTATGATGTCTGTGTCGTGTTGATTTTCTGACACAGAAATACTTTTGAAATGCATGTACATTTTACAGAAATGGCACAAGGAAACTGGAAATGACACACAGACACACACTTCTATTTCTCTACTGAACACAGGCATGCTTCTTTATAAATACTGCTTGATCTTCTGTCTTCATTTGACAGAGAAAAACCAGTCAATTACACTTGCAAGTTAGAGAATGGATTAAAGGAAGAATACTTGTTCGGTTGAAATCTTTCTTTTTAAAAAATCAAATCCTGTGCAGGGAGTTGTAGGTGGGGATGTCAAATTAGCTTGATAGAAACAAGTGACTAAATTTCTGAACACATGTTTCTGTAAATCTTTTAACGGATATCATCCACAACTTTAAATTCTTGTTGTAAATGGGAAGTTATTGGTTTTTTCTAAGAAAGCTAACCTTATAGTTAGGTAAAGGTCCTAAGTTTCAATTTGATCCAAGGGTGTAGGGGAGGAGTAATGTGAAACCTCTAAATAAATTCCAGTTTAGTCATTTCACACTGAACTCCACCTTTGATTCCTACTTGGAATTCATTCTTCTTTAACAACAGTGTGTCTTCAACTTCAGAGTGTCCTAACAGAGTGAAAATTACTTCCACTGGTTTCTGGATATTGTAATGTCTAAGTTGTGTTCATGGACTGAATTGTCACTGACCTGTTTGTCCATTAGAGACAGAGCAGAAGCAAATATCACATTGGATAATGAGTAGGTAGATGAATCTGAGAGGATACAGCTGATGTAATTAAGTCCAGTAGTCACATTGCTTGGCTGTATATGGAGACATGCCCTGACCTGGATGGTCCAGGCTAACTTGATGTCATCAGATCTTGGAAGCTAAGCAGGGTCAGCTGTGGTTAGCATCTAGCTCATATGAAATATGAGTGTAGCAGGCTTAGAAGATAAAATATGCTGCTTTTCTTCACTAGATAAAGGTATGGGGAAATGCTCTGTATCAAATCATATTAAATAAATGCTAACTTATAATACCTAGACTAGGATGGGATTCCCATATCTCTTATGATGACATGAATTCTTATGGAAGATATGCCGGACCAAATAACTAACTAACTTTGACTCAAGGATAAGACAGTATTACATTATTTATCACTTCCAGTTTTCCATGCTCAATATTTGCTTATAGCAGCCACTGCTGATCTGTCAACAGTCTTTCTCTTCCATTTCTGTTCAGACACAGCCTCACTCTGTATGCTCTGAAAGATGCCATTCTGGGTATAGAAAAAAGGAGCAGGAGGGGGAGCCAGTTTGCTGCTATCAGTGTATTCAATGTCCAGAGGGGATGATTTCAAACCAGTCAGGTAGGCAATTGAAAATGTTGTTAATCTCTTTGATAGGAAGCCACCACAGATAAGAGGTGTACTGTCAAAACAGCATCACTGTTGGTACTTTTTCCTTTTAAAAAAAACACCACCTAATCCATTATGGAGTTGAGAAGAAGTAAACAAACTTAATAGGAAGTAATTATTGAAGGAATCTGTCACAGTTTCTGTCAACCTATACAATTACCTTAAAAAACAAACTAAAGCTAATCTCATGCATTCTAATGGTTTGTGGAGGTGAGGATCAAGGGGACAGAAGCCAGTAGCTAGGGATGCCAACCTCCAGGTGGTGCCTGGAGATCTCCCACTATTTACAAATGATCTCCAGGTGACAGAGATCAGTTCCCCTGGAGAAAATGGCTGCTTTGGCCATTGGACTCTATGGCATTGAAGTCCCTCCCCTCTCCAAACTCCGCCCTCCTCAGGTTCATCCCCCAAAATCTCCAGGTATTTCCCAACCTTGAACAAGCAACCCTACCGGTAGCATACCTTGGGAAGGTAAGGAATCATCAGTATTTTGAATTTTTAAGGATGGCTCTGTATGGAACCCTGGCTCTAGTAATTCAGATTGTGACTCAGCCTTCTAAGGTTCCAGGTTCAATTTCCAACTAGTTAAAGGCTTCAATATTAGGTGATTTGTCTAATACTCACCTGGAGAGATCAGTGGTCTGTCAATTTCATATGAATTCCAAGCATGTGATAGGAAGTCATGCAATATCAGAGTCATGTAGCAAACCAACTTGCATAGTATGGCCACTCTGTTGTATACAAAGCATTCAACTTTAGTGTTTATACAACATCAATATTCCTAACATCAAAAGCATCTAACATGGTATGTAAAGCAAAAACACCCGTGTTTCTCCACAACCAGTGTACTTATATCAATAATAATAGCTCTATAGAAACTTGTAACCTAGGCAGTGAGGCTCTAGTGTGATGATGACCACAAGTCCAAACTCATTCATCTTGTGTATTACTGAAATCTTCATAAAGTTCATATTGGTATCCTTGATATGTTTGTAATGGCCTATGTCTAAATTCAAATAAAACCATTCATTCATTCATAAAGTTCATATTTTATTTGGATTTTAATTAGGTTGAGTGGGATATATAATTGACAGATTACCTTTATTTTTAAAGATGCAGGACACTGTGACAAATGCCCAGATGAGAAGCATCCCAACCACAAACAAGATCAGTGTATTCCAAAAACCATACACTTCCTCTCAATCAATGACCCTTTGGGGATTGTTTTTGTTCTCTCCTCCCTTGGTTTGTCCCTCATCACAAGCCTGATATTGGTAACATTTGTTAAATATCAAGACACCCCAATCATCAAGGCCAACAACAGGGATATCACCTACATTCTCCTCCTCTCCCTCCTGCTTTCTTTCCTCTGCTCCTTGCTCTTTATTGGACAGCCAAGCAAAGTCACCTGCCTTCTTCGACAAACAACATTTCTTCTTGTTTTCTCGGTTGCAGTTTCTGCTGTGTTGGCTAAAACCATCACTGTGATTCTGGCTTTTGAGGCCACCAAACCAGGAAGCAAGATGAGGAAATGGCTGCGGAAAAGAGTCACAAACTCCATTGTCCTCGGCTGTTCTCTTGTTCAACTGGGAGTCTGTACTGTCTGGATAGCAAGAAATCCTCCCTTCCCAGAGTTAGACATGTATTCTGAAAGGAGAGAGATCATAATTCAGTGTCATGAAGGGTCACTCGCCATGTTTTATTGTGCCCTCTGCTACATGGGCTTCTTAGCCATGGTCAGTTTTCTGGTAGCTTTCTTAGCAAGGAAGTTACCTGATAGCTTTAATGAAGCCAAATTTATTTCCTTCAGCATGTTGGTGTTTTGCAGTGTTTGGGTGTGCTTTGTTCCCACTTACATGAGCACTAAAGGAAAATCAATGGTAGCTGTGGAGATCTTCTCCATTTTGGCCTCTGGGGCAGGATTGCTTGGCTGTATCTTTTTTCCAAAATATTATATTATAATCTTAAAACCTAATCTTAACTCTAGAAGACATGTTATGTCAAAACAGAGTTAACTTGGGATAATTTATCTTGTCATTGGTGATCAGTCTAATGTTGTTGTAGTGAACCCATTTGAATTGTTGCTTGTTCCTTCTTTCACCATCTCCATGTTCAGACTTTTGGCTTTGGCATTCCTACCATGCAAAAGCAGATCACATGATATATGTGACGCTCCCAACATGTGTGCTGCTGTTTATATGCATTTTCCATGTGCCTACAGCTTCAGTACACATTAACATGGTCCCTCAAAAATCAAAATGGGGGAACCATATGTAAATATAAAAGGTACAACTGAAAACCATATTCAATAACACTTAGAATCAAAAGGATAATGTCCTTCTTTTGAAACCCCTTGTTTTTTTCTGGTGTTCTAGGAGGTCATATTTATCAGATGCAAAGATAATGAGCGCTTCTTTTTCTTTAATACGTCTGTATAAGAGGACATTGCAGCAGCTCTAGCTCTAGAGAGAGTAGCAGATAATTTAGTGTTCATTTAACAGGATATTCATCAAATAAATGCATACATAGTTTGTATGCAGTTCCTGTATTATATTACATCATTATGACAGATCAAAATGAGCTCACATTTAGGACATCTCAATGATCCCCAAAATGGTGGTTCTGGGCACCATAGTAGCTCCCGGCAATGAATTTGCTGATTCCCACTTCCTGCTGCCGTAAAGAATCTGTCATACAAAGACATGAGCCCATCCCAAATCCTGCATTGTTCCAGAGTCAAACCGGCATTGTTCATTAGGCTAAGCCTAGAATACCTAGAATGCTCCTCAGTTTACTGAGGAGTGATAGCAATAAAACGGTTGGGCAGATGGCTAAAGCACAAATAGAGATGTTACATTTGGTCATAAAGATCAAGCAAAAATTCTTTGGGATATACCAAATAAAAGATGTTTTAGGTATGTACGATACTTTGGAAAGCTTCAGTTGTTTAATTTCTGCCTGGATCTATCAACCAAGTCCAATGTCTGACTGTATGACTAAGGCAAGTCACGGCCGCATTGCAGCCATGTTAGCTCATTTCACATTGAGGAAGTGAAGGCGTGGCTTAACTTATAATTTCCATGGGTTTTGGAGGATGTGTATTTGTAAACAGGCTGACTCTTCTTTAAACTAGAGGGTTTTTTAAATCTAGAATAAACACATGTACAAAGTCCAGTAGCTTGCCCTTTTCTACTACTGCAGACAGACTAACACGGCTACCCACTGTGAATTATCCACATGTACAAAGGCAGACTCATGTATATTTGGGAAAGAAAGGTCAAGCTCAGACCAGAGGGCAACCAAACATAAGAAACTGCATGAGTGTAGGGGGTAGGCTGGTTGTGCTTAAACCCTGGAATGAAAGTTCCATAGTTACTTACTAACACCTCCATATGAGAGTGTATTTGTAGCAGCCATTATTTCTGGGAGCAAAGGTAGACTTTCTAAAGCATTTGTATTCACCGTGCATACCGAATAGCTCCCCGATGGTGGTGGGGGGGGGGAGAGCCATCAGAGGAGGAGGAGGAGGAGGAAGAGGAGAAGAGTTGGTTTTTATCTGCTGACTTTCTCTACCTTTTAAGGAGAAGCTAATTGGCTTACAATCTCCTTCCCTTCCACTCCCCACAACAGACGCCTTGTGAGGTAGGTGAGGCCAAAATGTGGAACATTGGGTACCAAATTATATTAAAGTGTATAATAACTTTTCGTCTTTGGGTCTTTCACATTTAGACCTTACTGGTTTTTTTGTTTGTTTGTTTTTGTTTTGTTTTAATTCACTTTCAGTGATTGAAACTATGGAGCATATTGAGACAGTCAATGAAACGGCAATAGCTGCATTTATCCTTCTCGGATTTGGGAAGGCCCCTGAACTTCAGATTCCTCTCTTCTTGGTTTTCCTAATAATCTACAGTATGACCATAGCTGGAAACATCATCATCATTGTGTTAGTAATCATGGATCATCACCTTCACATCCCCATGTACTTCTTCCTTGGAAACTTGTCCTGTTTGGAGACTTTCTACACTTCAACTCTTCTGCCCAGGATGTTGGCCAGCTTTCTGACAGGGGACAGAACCATTTCTGTTGGGGGTTGCTTCATCCAGCTTTATTGCTTTGGTACATTTGTGATTGCAGAATGCTACCTACTTGCATCAATGTCATATGATCGATATGCAAGCCTCTCCAATATGCAACCCTCATGAGCAGAGGATTCTGCTTTCTGTTGTCAGCTTCATCTTGGCTTTGTGGGATGACAGTTATGACTTTACTAATCAGTTTGGTGTCACAGCTGAAGTACTGTGGTCCCCATGAAATTGATCATTTCTTTTGTGACCTCACACCAGTGATTAACCTGTCATGCAGTGACACAACTTTGGTGACACTGGTGGGACTCACAGTCACTGTCATAGATACCATTCCTCCATGTCTTCTGATCTTGCTTTCTTATGTGTCGATCATTTCTGCCATTATAAAAATCCCATCTTCAAATGGGAGAAAAAGGGCCTTTTCCACCTGTTCTTCCCACCTCATTGTAGTTTCCGTATTTTATGGTTCGTTGATATTTGTATATGCGCTACCAAATAAAAAAGCTCTGAGAGAAGTGGACAAGGTCTTCTCTGTCTTCTACACAGTCTTAACCCCTCTAATTAATCCCCTTATCTATAGCCTAAGAAATAAAGAGGTTAAAAAAGCTTTAAGGAGAGTTGTAAACAAATGTTGGATTTCCAAGTGATTTTTTGGAGCTGGTGTAGAGTTAAGAAGATTAAACTGGTCTGGAATAAAATCTGCAGTGTGGCACAATTTTTATAATAAGTTCCATTAAATTTATTTACCTGAATTTTCAGCTTTACTAGTGATGGTATAATGGAATGGAGTAAGAGCAAAAGACAAAATCCAATTTCTTCCAAAATCCTCTTTATGCATCTGTAGATTCATACATGAATCAACTTTCAACATCATATGATTGTTGTAGGGATAGGTTGTATTTCAGCTACTTTTGTTTCAAAGCAATATTTGATATTTATTGGATAAAGTATTTATTACTGGTGTGAAAACATAGAGCACATAAACAATAAAGAAGATTCACAAAATGAGAATTGGGATAGCAGATATTTTATTATCTAGTCAAAGAGAAAAACCACTGATGCTTTTTATTGTAAACATTGTACTTTTGTGAATAGTGAAGAAGGTCACAAATCTCTAAATACTTATCATAAACAATGGCAAGCAACAGGGATCATTCTCTACCCATGCCATTAAATAATGATTTGTTTCCTGCATGCATGTATTCCTATGAGAATTAATTATTTTAATGGAAAAATTGTGTGTTTATCCTCAGGAGATTATTCTAGGCACATGGAGGAGCCAAAAAGGGGGGGATACCCCCTTGGGTTGTTTCTAATTGGGTTAAGATTGGGAAAACTGTGTGGGCAGAAAGGCAAGAGTCCTTCCTCCCACCATGTCAGAATTCCTCAGCTCAATTGCACTGTCCTTTATTTTTAAACAGACAGTTCCTGTAGCTGCTTGTGGCTATGGGGAATGAGAGTTGAACCCAAGAAAACTAGACTATAATGTGTAATTACTAGTTCAAAGCAAGCCTGAACTTTCTCTAGAAGCTAAAGAGACTAAACTGAGGCTATCGTACTTACTATGAAAGTCAAGAATCACTGGAAAAGACAATAATGCTAGGAAAAGTTGAAGGCAGCAGGAAAAGAGGGAGACCCAGTATGAGATGGATTGACTCTATGAAAGAAGCCACGGCCCTTATTTTGCAAGATCTCAGCAAGGCTGTTAACGATAGGATATTGTGGAGGTCATTAATTCATTGAATCACCAGTTAGGATGCCCAGATAGGACTCAAATCACCATAATATGGTTCCCCTTACTCCCAATGCTGAAAGGCAGATCAGTAGGATACTATGGTTGATAGTATCAAAGGCTGCTGAGAAATCCAGCACAACTATCAGGGTCACATTTCCCCTGTCTAGTTCTCAATAGAGGTCCCCAACCAAGCAGTCTCTGTTCCAAATCCTGACTCGAAGCCAGATGGAAATGGGTCCAGAAAATGTCAGAATGTCCCACATAGCCAGCAGCCCAAAACATCTAAAACTATATAAAAAATAGTTGTACACATACATAAGTCAATGAAAAGCAGAATACCAATGACACGTCACTCCAAATCTCTGGGTGACTTCTTCTGGCTGTAGATGTTAAACAGTACTAGGGAAAAGACAGAGCAATGTGGGTATATTTCAGATTTTTCAGTTCACCTTTATCGAACACACACCCCTGATGCTTACCTCTCTGCACCCATGGCATATGGGAGATTTGGGAGAAAGACAGGCTTAGGGAGTACACACATCATGCTGCACACCCCAACTTTATTATTATTGGGATCCATTATTTGCCCCCATCCTCACCAACAAAGATGTCAGTACAAGCAAATGGGTTCAACTGGGATTTCTTTATTAAATAGATGATCTCAACTAAATCACAGCCAATGTGCCAATGCAAGTGTAGCTTTTCCTTGCCTGTATACAATGATATGTTGAGAGGAGCTGTTCCTCCACCACCCTCCCCCTCCCCATCATGGAAAGCAGTAGCATGAAAACATGTGAAGCCCTTACTCTGAGAGGGTGCCCCTCTGTAATTCCTCTGACATGTAAGCCATGAGAGGCTGGTCTAGGAAGCCCTCCCCGAACCTAACATGTCTCGCAGTGATCACCAAACATTCCTAAATTTAACAAACATTGACACTGTTCCAGCCAATCCCAGTAGCACCTAACCAGTCTAAAGCATGTCTGTTCACATGAGTATTGCCTATTCTGCAAAGTGAAAATGGTGAATAAGACCCATTTCACAGCTAACCTGAACGGATCCCAAAATTCCTGCTTGGCCTCAAAGAAACCAGCTAGTCCCACCATGCAAAAACAACAAGATGGGGGAGCAGGAAGCTGAAACTGCCAGCAAGGATCAAGCCTATATTGCTTTCTTGTTTCTGCACTCAGATTGGGTGAGAAGACTAGTCTCCTCAAAATGCCCACCCAGAAGCTTGATATTACCTTTTCTGGGTAAAAGAGTGTCGGCAAAAGCAGTTTTGGAGCATGAGGGGCAGGAGTTGGGTTTCTAAAGATCTCAATGGATGGTGTGAAGTGATCTGATCTCATTCATAAACTCTACAAGAAAAGCTGGCAATAGGTAGGGTTGCCACCTCCGAGTTGGGAAATTCTTGGAGATTTGGGGGCAGTGCCTGGGATGGTGGGGTTTAAGGAAGGGAGGGACCTCAGCAGGGTATAATGCCATAGTGTCCACCCTCCAAAGCAGCCATTTTCTCCAGGGGAACTGATCTCTGTAGTTTGGAAATAAGTTGTAATTCTTGGAGATCTCCAAATACCACTTGGAGAATGGCAACCCTAGTAATAAGAGTGTCATGGATGAAAAACATAAGTTTGATAGTGCAATATTGAATAATCAGTAGACTCCTTTGCCTTTCCAGAACATGTCTGAGATATGTATGTGTGTGTGTAAAGTACCTTCAAGTCACAGCCAACTTATGGCGACCCCTCATGGGTTTTTCAAGGCAAGAGGCTAACAGAGGTAGTTTGCCATTGCCTGCCTCTACATAGCAACTATGGACTTCCTTGGTGACCTTCCATCCAAATACTAACCATCCAAACACTAACCCTGGTTAGCTTCCAAGATCTGATGAGATCAGACTATACCATGTTGCCTTCCCTCCATGCCTAAAATAATATGACAATAAAATTTATATAATATAGACAGAGTTATTGCTTAGTTCCCTTGCAAGTGGAGCTGGTTAGTCAAAATACAGTACAGATAAACTTGCTTTAGAGGTTAGATCTAGTCTGGGAATCACTAATTGACCATCCTGGACCCAGCAAGAATCTATTCATTCACACAATGCAATACATCAATAAAGTATCTAAACTGTGGATGAGAAATTCTAACTGTTGAGTCAATATCAGAAGAGACCTCTTTCTCATTCTAATCCACAGCTGCTATGACAGGATCCATGTCTCCCTAAAAAAATTACACAATTGACTGGTAAGCTTATTCAAAGCCTCTTTTACTTCTCTGTTTCTCAAACAGTAAACAATGGGATTGACAATGGGAGTTAAAACCGTGTAAAACACAGAGAATACTTTGTTGAGGTCTTTCAGTGTGTCACTTTTGGGAAACATGTAGACAATGACAAGGGTCCCATAGAAAACTGTAACTACGGTAAGGTGGGAGGAACATGTGGAAAAGGCCTTCTGTCGACCAGTGGTGGAGGGAATTTGCAGAATAGTGGCGATAATCAAACTGTAAGAAATCAGGGTCAAAAGAAATGGAACAAAAGCTATCAGGGAAGAGAGGAAGAAAGCCATGAATTCCATCCTCTGGGTGTCTTCACAAGCAAGCATTATCACTGGGGTGAAATCACAAAAGAAATGGTCAAGTACATGAGGGCCACAGAATGATAACCGAGACATCAAATATGTCGTTACGGAGTTAAGTAGAAAACAGCTTATACACGAGGTCATCATGAGCTGGACGCAAAGTGTATTATCCATGAAGACTGAATAGCGAAGTGGCTTGCAAATGGCTAAAAAACGATCGTAAGACATGGCAGCCAGTAGATAACACTCTGAACCCACTAGAGAGCCAAAGAAATAATATTGTAAAAAGCAGGCCCAAAGAGGAATGGTTCTGTCGCCCGTCAAGAAGGCCGTGATCATCCTGGGTAGAATGGTGGTGCTGTAGAAGGTTTCCAGGCATGAAAGATTCCCCAGGAAGAAGTACATGGGGGTGTGAAGATGCTGATTGCATGCAATAAGCACCACTATGAGAAGGTTCCCAGCTATCGTCACTGTGTAGATCAGGAGAAAGATCACAAAGAAGAATATCTGTAATTCAGGCGCATCATTGAATCCCAAGAGGATAAATTTTGTGAGATCTGTTTGGTTCCTCCTTTCTCGGGTTGGCATTGCATTTATCATATTGAAATGATAGATATGGAAGAACAAATATGGAGGTAGCCTTAAATAATTTCAGCGAATCCTTAAAATATTCATATTGGGTGGAAATCTGTAAGAAACATTACAAATAATAGGTAAAATAAAAGATTTCTCTACCAAACTTCTGAGCAAGGCTTCTTGAATGTAATCACCAAGGTCTCAAATATCTGACATCTACCAGGGACTACAAAAGCAAACTTTAAAGATACTTCTGGGAAATATTTGAAGAATTTCTAGGGAAGTCAAATGAAATGAAATAAAAATTATTAAATTAGTTTTAATAAGAATTACAAAATGAGAGCCAGCATAGTGTGATGGTTAAGAGCGGCAGACTCTAATCTGGAGAACCGGGTTTCATCCCCTACTTCTCTGCACAAAGCTTGCTGGATGACCTTGGGCTAGCTACCGTTCTCTCCAAACTCTCTCTGCCCCACCTACCTCTCAAGGTGTCTGTTATGGGGAGAGGAAGGGAAGGCGATTGTAAGCCGCTTTGAGACTCCTTCAGGTAGAGAAAAGTAGGGTATAAAAACCAGCTCTTCTTCTTCTTCTTGGGTGAGGAAAGGAGACACACATTTCTAATCCAAGGGTCACAGCAGGCGCTGCCTTAAACATGTAAGTGGCATTGCATAAGGACAATCAGGTCAGGTGAGGCCCACTACTGAATAATGAACATAATCCTCATTGCCATTCGACATGCCTCGGAAAGTCAGAAGTAATAGATCTGCACACAGCTGACATGCAAACTGTCAATGTGCCTCTGTCCAGTGCACCACAGATGGCTAAAATCAGTGTGAGCAATGGATCATACATCATCTTTGATTCAGTGTACTGACAGCTTTTATAACCCATTTTGAACTCCATGTAAATAACATTCTTCCAAACAAAAAGGTCCAGTGATGGAATGTTTAAGCAAAGTACAAGCTCTCGAAATCCCATTAATCCCTTAAACCCTTGGTTGTAGATGTACATTATCTGAGAAAGAGGCTTAGATCTAGAGAATGATCATCAAAATTCTACTTCCACAATCAGGTGTCCTGCCTACTCCTTATGTTGCTAGCCCCTGAACCTCCTGCAAAGACACTTGTATCAGAGGACCTTATGAATATCAAGGGCATGGAAGGTTTTGGGGGTTGGGGTTGGGGGGAGGAAGGTGTCAGCAGAAATCAGAGATCTCCCCTCGCACAAGTAGCTACTTGGATATTGACGGTCATAATAAATACATTGCATATGAGATTTGTGTTCTAATGACTGATTTAGCATACCTTCCTGGAAAGAATGTTATCTTCTCAACTGCAATTCCCAGAACTTGTTTAAAAGGCCCAGACTCCTTCAGCTGTGCATATTGTCATGAAGTAATTCATGTCCCTTGAATAAAACATCCTTACAGCATTAGGAGAAAATGCAGCGTATTCGATAAGCAACATGGCTTTATAGATCTGCAACAGAATCTACATTCCCATTTGGTGGCTTTATATTTCATGTACTAAGTCAATGTCATGTGTAAGAAAGGTCACCAGAAATATCTAAGGAATTCATTATATATTGTCGAAGGCTTTCACGGTCAGAGTTCATTGGTTCTTGTAGGTTATTCGGGCTGTGTAACCGTGGTCTTGGAATTTTCTTTCCTGACATTTCGCCAGCAACTGTGGCAGGCATCTTCAGAGTAGTAACACTGAAGGACAGTGTCTCTCAGTGTCAAGGGTGTAGAAAGAGTAATATATAGTCAGAAAGGGGTTGGGTTTGAGCTGAGTATTGTCCTGCAAAAGTATTGTCCTGTAAGTATCAAATACTTACAGGACAATACTTTTGCAGGACAATACTCAGCTCAAACCCAACCCCTTTCTGACTATATATTACTCTTTCTACACCCTTGACACTGAGAGACACTGTCCTTCAGTGTTACTACTCTGAAGATGCCTGCCACAGTTGCTGGCGAAACGTCAGGAAAGAAAATTCCAAGACCACGGTTACACAGCCCGAATAACCTACAAGAACCAATTCATTATATAGTTGTAGCTAATTGGAAACTAATTGAGCCAAACTGGTAAACTTGGAAATATCTTGAATCTTCAGCTGAGAAAAAAAAGCAAACAACAACAGTAGAGCATTCAGTGGATTACAAAAGAAAAATTGCTTATTTATTTCAGTTAAAGAAAAGGTGGAGCTAAACCATGCTGATTATCTTTAAGACTTCAGTCTATTTTTAAAATGAATATCAGTGGGTATTTTGTGATACAATTATGGAGGGTTGAATCAAGGTAGTTTTTTTTGTGCCAAATCTAGCCCAATCCCCCTCTTTATTAAAGCTCCTGTCACACATAATTTATGTCCATGCAGGTCTGACAATCAGTTCCATTGCCTTTTAAGAAAAGGAAGAAAACATTTGCTGCCTCTCTTTGTTATCAGTGGAGAAGCTGTTAGGAATCGACCAAAAATTCCAATTCAAAAGCCATTCCAATTTTGTGACTATGTAGTGTGTTTTATGAACAATCTTAGACATAACGTCGTGCATGAAAACACCCTCTATGTTGGAGAATCAAATCCAATGCAATGGCTATCTTAAACCTACCTCATGTTGCTAATTGGCCAGGCATGGAACAACAACAAGAAGAGTTGTTTTTTATACCCCACTTTTCTCTATCTTAAGAAGTCTCAAAGTGGCTTACAATCAATCTCTTCCTCTCCCCGCAACAAGCACCTTGTGAGGTAGGTGGGGCTGAGAGAGTTCTGAGAGAACGATGACTGGCACAAGGTTACCCAGCAGGCTTCATGTGTAGGAGTGGGGAAACCAACCTGCTTTGTCAGATTAGAGTCCACCGCTCTTAACCATTACACTACACCGCCTCACAAAACAAAACAAAACTGCCTAGATTGCTCTTGCGTCCTTCACAACTGCACAATATGTAGAAACTTGCAGATGAAGTTTTTCATCAACAATTGATGCTTGATAATTGATGCAGTTTAAATGGCTGCTAACTGCACAGATAAAGGGGCCAGCTGAAAACGGTAATCCTGACTTCAATGGATTTAGAAGCACCACACACACAAAGTAAATATGATACTCAGAAATTACATCCTACAGAGGAGCTCTGAATATCACAGAATGTTTCCCTTTTGGTGGGGAATGTATATGTTCTTCTTGGATAGCAGAGTTTTGGAGGTGCTCAAGCTAGGGCTGTCGATTCGGTTCGGCCAAAACCGAAAAACAGCCGAGAAAATGGCCACTTCAGAAGGTGGACCCTATAAGCATTGGATCCCACTGAAGCCCCTCCCCAAACCCCACCCTCCTCAGACTCCATCCCTCAAATCTCCAGGTATTTCCAAACTCAGAGCTGGCAACCCTAGGTAGGAGGCCTACCTTCCCCCTGCCAGTAGTTTGTGACAAGCTCTGAGTGAATATATGGAATTGCACGTCAGGACAACTTCATTATGGTGAGGGGTTGCAGCTCAGAAGTAGAGCTTCTGGTTGGCATGCAGAAGGTTGCAGGTCCAATCCCATTTGAAAGGATCAGGTAGTAGGTGAAAGACTTCTGCCTGAGATCCTGGAGATTCCCTGTCAGCCTGAGTAGACAATAGTGACTTTGATGGACCAGTGGTCTGGTTCAGTAAAAGGCAGCTTCATGTGTTCATATGCTCATTGATCTACTAAGAATGTAAGAAGTCTATCTAATCCAGCTTTCTAGAGTTTATCTAATCCAGTTTTTGGTTTCCAAAACTGGTTAACTAACATAATCCTGAAGTAGGGTTTTATAATGATACCAATCTCTGTGGCTGCAGCCCTAAACGTGCTTCCTAGAAACTTTGCTCCTATTTAGAATTGAGGTGTACAAATCAAAAATGCTTTAAGATTAAGACATTACAAACCATTGACTTTCATCCACATAAAAGCAACTCATTATTACATGGCATTTGTGACATTTTGAAAATAATGTTCCCATGAGAAGCAAAAGGAAAACAAGGAAGTGATGCTTATGATGAACCAACACAATGTCGGACAGTTTTTTTCAAAGCTTGTTTAATGTCTTTATTTCTCAGACTGTACACAAAAGGGTTTACCAAGGGAGTCAAGAGAGTGTAGAAGACTGAGAAGACCTTGTTCAGTTCTCTGAGCATGTTGTTTTTGGGTACCACATAAACAATTATTATAGTTCCATAAAAGAGAGTAACCACAGTGAGATGCGATGAGCAGGTAGAAAATGCCTTCTTCCTCCCAACAGAGGATGGGATTTTTAAAATGGTATCTATGATGCAGCTGTAGGAAATGAGGGTTAAAAGAAAAGGGAACAATCCAAACAGAGCTGACAGAATAAAGATCAGCAGCTGGGTGTTGAGGGTGCTGCTGCAGGACAGTTGAAGTAGTGGTGAAAAATCACAGAAGAAATGGTCAATGATGTTAGGCCCACAGAATACCAAGTGAGTCATAAAATAGGTTGTTACTGAGTTGACCATGAACCCAATGATCCAAGAACCACTCGCTAACTGCAAGCAGAATCTGACATCCATAAGTGTTGCATAATGCAATGGTTTGCATATTGCTAGGTAACGATCATAAGACATGGCTGCAAGGAGATAACATTCTGCTGTAGCCAAGCCCCCAAAGAAATATAATTGCACAAAACATGAATTCACCCACATGGATCGGTTCCTAGTCAGGAAACTGTCGAGCATCCGGGGCCAAATGGTGGAGACGTAGCAAGTCTCTAAGCAAGACAGATTTCCCAGGAGGAAATACATGGGGGTGTGAAGATGCCAATCAGCTGCAACTAAGACAATGATCAGCAGGTTCCCAGCCATGGTGACAAGGTAGATCACCAGAAATACAAAGAAGAGAAGGATCTGAAAATCACTGCTGTCCCCAAACCCCAGGAGAATAAATTCTTTGACTACTGATTGATTTCTCTGGTGTATATCCATGGGTTGCTGCTCAAAGAACTGGAAAATACAAAAGATGGGAGGAAGAAGTCATTTAGGAATGAGACATGATCTAAATAGCATTTAGTATAGATGTGCATATATTTACATGCTATTCAGGCTGTGTATACACATATATGCATAAAAACTCACACACTCATTAATCTCCAAGTGTCAAACTACACAATGAGTAGGATTCAGCCATCTTTTTTGCTCAATCTCACCCAATCATTCTCCTTACTACAGCCCCTGATCTATACATTTATTTTTTACATGAAGGGCTCTTGATCCTCAGCATTTTCTCGAATGACCAAAGATTGGATCCCACCCAATATGTTTATTCACTTGTTCTTTATAAACTGTTCCTTTTGCAAATGCAGTTGCTGGGGTTGCTTTTTGAAAGAAGACATGGTTTGGGGGGGGGGGGAATGAAGTTTTATCCTTTCCTCTCCTACTATTTTCTCACTGGAAAAAAAAAGCCATCCCAGCCCCAGCACTCCAAGTTGCCTTTGACTTCCACTGGGGGGAATATAGATAGAATACAGTTAGATATATGTGGGAACCTGTATGTTTTCATCAGTAGTTTAAAAGCAACTTCAGAGTGGCCTTTCACTGGGAAAATGGCTGGAGGAAGGTCACACTTCTCATCTCTAACCTCATTTTTATCGTAAATCTATGTATTATTCTATGTATTATTGGCATATGGTATATTAATAAACCTGAATCTGAATAATCTCTAACCTCACTGTTCTCTGCCATGAAAAAGCAAAAGCAGGAATGGCATTTGCAAAAGAAAGAAAAGAAACAGCTAAGCTAAATTATTTTTTAACATAATGCAGATGGGAATAGTTACTGTTGAATTCAGGGGGAAGGAAAAGATATGAGAGGGGGAAAACACTTGAAAGGCCTTGCTGGATTAGGTTAAAAAAAAGTCCAAAATTCAGTTATCTGCAATGGACAGCCAGATGCTTCTGGCTGGGTAGGTACCACTTACATGAGTATTTCACTGGAACAAGTCCTGCAATTTTATATTACATTTTCTTTATATTACATGGATGCAATTTCACCAGTTATACATAGATTTGGGAATTCAGGAAATTTAGTATAAAAAACAAATAGACTGATGAACATATACTTTGCACAAATCACATTTGGAAATTGTATGTCCAAAGCTGCAATCTTAAATCACTTCACTGGGAGTAAGTAGCACTAAATAACAATGAGAAGACTTGCTTAGAGATTGCTCTCTTAGCCACTTTATGGTACTGTAATGATTACAGAACATTTTAAAGAGAGAAGCTGCTTTCTCCATTTCATCTCTGTCATTAAAATATAGCAATGATTTCATTGGTACCATAAAATGTGATTTGCCTTCTACAGTTAGAAATCAATTATTTTAAGGCTCCATAGTTTTGCGTACATAAGGTTACTAGAATCCCACATAAAATATTCCCCTGATTAATCAAGGCTTCTACATTACAGTCCCACATTCTATACAACTTTCTCCTTAGTACAATATAAGCCTCATGCTGGATCCAACCAGCTTCTCTGTTTTATCAGTTCCACTCCTCACTATAGTCCCCATCCTGTATAGCTTTTGTCTACACCCCAAGATCCATATCATAGTCTTTTCAGTGGTAAAAAAATGGTAAAAAAAAATTCCCTTGCTTTTTTTGGCAGAAAAGCTGGAAGGATCCAACCCTTTGCTTTGAATTTTGATGACTGATCATTTCTTTTATTTGTGTCTTCTGCAGGGACCATGCATCCATATGACCAGGGTACAGAGCTGATTATATGATGGATACCAGCAAGCATCCCTACTCCATCTAGATCTTTTGTTGACCACAGAGCAGTTATAGTGTGAAACGAGAAATGGTCATGAGACTTCACTGTATTTTGTCTCTCAATAAATCATACATAGATAGGTCTAAAATCTTAACATGAAGACCATACCTTTGCAAGGTTCTTAGACCTGAATTAAAATTCTGTCTGTGTTCCAAAGATCAACACAATTCAATAGCTGTGCTCAGCAAGATGGGTTCTCTGTCTTTACAAAAGACTGAGTACTTATACTTGCATTGAATTTTATATAACGTTGAAAGGTATAAAGCTCTCTGTAAAATCGAATCACTATGGAATTCATTATGTTTTTTTTTAATTGCAAGTGAAGAGAGAATTATTGCCTAATGGCAAAACCCAGCATTCCCAAATGGCAATACCCAAAATTCCCAGTGTAAACAGAAACATATAATATAAATTATAGATAGGGTTGCCAACCTCCAGGTACTTGTTGGAGATCTCCTGCTACTACAACTGATCTCCAGTCAATAGTAGAAGTGTATCAGATCTCCAGGAATCATTATTAAAGAATGTCAAGGTAATTGCAATTACATTGCAACTTAAAAGTTAATCTATCAAACAGTAGTAATTACCAAATAGTAACTACACAAATAGTCTAAAAATAGACAAAAAAAAAACAATCATTTTTGAAGCATGTATGAGAAAACCACACATTTAGTGGTTCCTATATATGATTCGGCTTTTGAGGTGGAACCAACAGACATGATAAAAATCTACTCAAGGCATTCTTCACCTCTTTATTTCTCAGACTATATATGATGGGGTTGAGCATGGGGGTCAAAATGGTGTAGAAGACAGAGAAGAATTTTTGAAGGCCCTTCATTCTATTGGTGTTGGGAACCACATAGACACTCATCAGTGTGCCATAGAAAAGGGTGACAACAAAGAGATGGGATGAACAGGTGGAAAATGCCTTTTGCTTCCCTTCAGTGGAAGGGATTTTCATTATTGCTTCAATGATGAAAATATATGATGTTAGGGTCAATATAAATGGGGGGAAGGTAAATATAGAGCATAATATATACATATACAGTTTAAATATGTGAGTGTCACTACACGATAGTTCTATGATTGGAAAGGTATCACAAAAGAAATGGTCGATTTTGTGGGGTCCACAAAAAACTAGCTTCAGCACAAAGGTTAATGACAGAGTATTTGCCAGGAAACCATTAAACCAAGAGCCAGCTATCAGCTGGAGACACAACTTGTCATTCATCATGTTGACATAATGCAACGGTTTGCATATAGCTAAGTACCGATCATAGGACATTGCAGATAAGAGGCAGCATTCTGCAGCTCCAAAAAAACCAAAGAAATAATGTTGCAGAAAGCACTCACTGACTGAAATGGTCTTCTTTCCTGTAAGGAAACTAGACAACATTCTGGGCAAGATATTTGTGCTGCTGCAAGTCTCCAAGAAGGAGAGGTTGCCAAGGAAGAAGTACATGGGGGTGTGAAGGTGTTTGTCAGTTGCAACTAGCAGGACAATGAGGATGTTCCCAGTCAAAGTCGCAATGTAGATAAGGAGGAACAGCAGGAAAAGAAGAATCTGAAGGACCTGGTGACTCCCAAATCCCAGCAGAATAAATTCAGTTATATTAGTGTCATTTCTTGGTTCTTTATTTTCTAGTAACTGCATCTGTGAAACCAAACATAATTACATTTAATGGCTGGTGTGTCTGAGATCACCAACTCTATGTGCGAAAAGCAGATATATGCACCGATGTATTGTAAGTGGGAAGTTCACACCCAGGTCTCAGATATTCACAGACATTCTATGGATGGTCTTACTGCGCATTCCTGAAGGGGGTGGGTCTGAGTCAGTTTAGGAGCCAACGTGACCCTGCGGCAAGTGCCCACTTATCCCTGCCAGCCCTGGGACACCACGCCACAGCACACGGCTTGGGTGCCTGCGGGGCCTTCCACTGGAGTTCTCCCGGAGCAAATCTCGACACCAGCATCCCAGGAAATGTTCCTAGGGCATTCCGAAGGTGGAGCTGCCTAAAGCTTCCAAACCCCTTTTGTCCCAGGAATGCCTCCTGGGATGCCGGCAGTCCTGTGCCACCTTTTTAGGTGGCACAGGCCCGCTTTCCTCTATGGGGGGGGGGAAGCCTTTTTTCCTGTCTTCATTTTGGAATCAAGGCTTTTCCTCCTCCATGGTGGCTGGAAAGCCTCTAAGGAGGCTTCTCAGCTGCTCCATCACAGCCGCCGTGGTCCCGTTCCCCCCCCCCCTGCCTGTCAGGAGTGGGCAGATTGTCTATTTTCAAATCATATGCAGATTCAAATGTGCTTTCAAATGTGGATACCATTCTTTGCTTTCAATGGAGTAAACATTTGGATGTGTATCTCTCTATATACATTTCTGACTAGCCTTCATAGGAGTTTGCTCACTATGATGCAAAATATATCTGTCCAAAGATGGGTCTAGAATAACTTTCTGGACCAGATGAACCACTTATCCAAGTTTATCTCATCTTTCCCCCAAAGAGCTCAGTTTGAAAGGGTAGGAAAAAAATTGGAGATGGGGAACAGTTGTTTCTTTTAACTTTGCCCCTTCTTACTGAAAATCATGTGCAACAAGCAGCTTTTAAGGCTTGCATGAGAGGAAAGAAAATGGTATCCATATCTTTACTCAGGTCTGATATAAGCAACTTGGTGAAGACAATTTTTAGAGGGAAATCAGGACACAGCTAAGGATTAAGAAGCCCCTTTCTTCCACTTCAAATTGCAGCCTCATTGGCTGTATTTTATAAAGACATCAGTGTATCTTTAATGGAACTGGCTGTAACATTAATCATGGAACTGGCTGTTGCATGAACATCTGCTTTGCTAGCTCCTTCTTCCAGGTTTTTGCTACTGATCTGGATTTAATTCACCTCCTCAAATCCTATAGTACCGAGATTATAATTTCTACTAATCCTACCACATTTATGTAACTCCCTTTGAAATTAACTACTTTTGGACACATGCAGTTCTGGGGACCACTGCTAGGTATGACATTTAAAAAGAAAAGAATCAAAAGCCACATACCTTTGGAGGGGTAGTCATGGTTAATTTGCAGGGGGCCGTGTTTGAGCACCAACTTAAATTTATCCAGAAGTTCCTCAGTGATGATGGTTGCTGTTTCATATGTTTTTTGTCTTGCAGAAACCAGATGATAGTCCAATGGATACCACCACTTCCATTAATTAACATACAGCAATGCTTAGCAAGAGCTTTTGAGTATAATCCTCAGAAGGTCTACTCAGAATCTTGCTCAAGTCTTATCAATTGAACTTTCCCAGAACTGAACTCAGAAAGTGTCCTTAGGACCTGACCGTTTGTTTTGGAAATGACAAAAATTAAGATGACATGTTAGCTAATAGTTTCATGAGCTAAAGTGGACATCTTCATTTCTTTCTGCATGCCCCTTAGCTCAGTAGCCAAAGGAAAGCCTCAAGGAGGAAGTGCTCATTGATGTGACCATCTCCTGATCCTATCCATAATATCTGGTCATCAAAGTTACCCTTCCTCTTAATATGGAGGGTCTATGTTTAATTGTGAATTTTAGACTTTTCCTTCATTACATTGCCAAAGAAAGTCCTATAAACTATTTGCCAGTAGTTCTTTTCATTGTTACAGTAGGAAATCCATGCAGCTACTCTTAATGTTTTGAAGTAATTATTCTCTTGTACTTACTCATATAACAATAGCAGTACACAAAGGAGTAAGTAAATATGCTAAGTTAAAAAACAAAAACAAATATGATCTTATGACCTGCTGTATTGTTGCTCATGTCACCATAACTCTAATACGTTTCGTAGTAATAATTTGGAGACATATCAATAATGCAAAGATAGTGTGTACCTTATATCTATTTATCTCATTGTGGAGTCTTTGTTTGCCTCCCCTGAGACGTTTATTTAGTAGGGACTATTCAAGTCCCATGAAATTATCCACGATTAACTGTTCACAGATCGAAACTGAGCATGTTGATCTCATTATGGTTTAAGTATGGGGGGAAAAAACATATACAACACAGGCAAGTGCCTCAGGGAACAGGGAAGTGTTTCAAAGAACCTCAATTATGTTTTTTATCAGAGTAGAACATGTTTAAATATACACATAGAAAGACCATTCTCCCGGCCTTGCACAAAGCATAACAAACCAAGTTGATGAATGTGTCATGCTGCAGGCAGAGGGCAAGGGCCAGAGGCTCAAAACATAGTCTTGAAGCCGTCCAAGATATTACACAATTCAGGTAGAGTCCAAGAGATCAACACAGACAAAGGCAGTCCAAGGTGAGAGTCAGGGTCAACCCAAGACATCAAAATACCAGGAATCCAAAGTATAGCAAGGAGACAAGGCCAATACACAAGGAGATTGGCAACAAGTTGCTTGCACAACAGCCAAGCATATTTGATAACTTAAGTAGGCCAGGGAGGAAACAGCTGTTGCTTGTTATCCCATCTCAGCTGTGGTACAAAATATTAATATCTGTGTGTGTTAAGAGCCGTCTGTATGTGTGTGTTAAGTGCCGCTAAGGCGTGCATGCACACACACAAATATTTATATATACAAAGGACTACTGGATGATAATACATCATGACATTTTACTATCTGATAACAAAAACACATTGAAAACACATATAGAAAAACCACATATTTGTGGGGTTTTTCCCTATTATATTGTTAGCAAGAACAAGTTCCCTTTTCTATCAAGTTGAGAGACAGCCTACTGCTGTTCAAATCATGAATCCAGAATGATAGGAAAAGAGGGGAAGTCTCAGAAGTGCAATAGTAGATGGGTATGGATGGCCCAGGCTAGCCTATTCTTGTCAGATCTCAAGAGCTAAGAAGGGTTGGCCTTGGTTAGTATTTGGCTGGGGGACCACCAAGGAAGTCCAGGGTTGCTACACAGAGGCAGGTGATGGCAAGCTACCTCTGTTCATCTCTTTCCTTGAAAAGCCTACAGGGTCATCATCAGTCAGCTGTGACTTGACAGCACTTTTACACATACATGTAGGGGCCATGCAGTGATTTTTATGTGGGAACTGAAAGCTTACAAACAGGTCTCTATTTTCATAAATGAAATATTGGCAGGTACTTGCTAGAGGAACTCCACATCTGTTAGAAGACTTAAAATGCTAGGATAATAATCTTCTTTCAGTTCAGCAAAGACCCATCAAAACTGGAAGCCATCCTGTAATCCATTCTGTAGCTATTGTCTAGGGGTTGTTTGAGATACACTCCTGGTTCCTTCCCCCCCCCCCAAAGGTAATCTTTTTAAAATATATTTTCTCTTCTTTAATATATGTATGTTAAGTGCCATCGAATCGCCTACGACTCATGGCGACCCTATGTATCAGTGTCTTCCAAAATGTCCTATCTTTGACAGCCTTGCTCAGATCTTGAAAATTGAGGACTGTGGCTTCCTTTATTGAGTCAATCCATATCTTGTTGGGTCTTCCTCTTTTCCTGCTGCCCTCAACATTTTCTAGCATGACTGTCTTTTCTAGTGACTCTTGTCTTCTCATAATGTGACCAAAATACGATAGCCTCTTTAATATACATACTAACAAATAGTCATGGGCACTGGGGGAAAAACTAATGTTCTGCTTTTTAACTATATAAAAGTAAATTGCATTTATGGAACAAGAAAGTGTAGAATACTATCCAGCATAGATTGATAAATCTTATATAAAATAAGTACAGTTCTTACTCCAAAACAGATACATGTAATATTAGGATGAAGTATTATCACAATATTCGAAGCAGAATTTTTGGATTAAAATGATTACCTACAGTGTGATATTTAAAATACAAATACAGTCAATGAGAAACTAACTTTTCTTTCTTGCTTTTAAAGTCTCAGCAACTGTCACTGCCCACTCCTTTTATAATTAGAGATATGGACACTATATGCTTTCTCTGTTGAGATGAAAGGGAAGTTCATCATATGAATACTTTCCCCCACTGGTAGTCAAGTGAAAGAGATTAATTTATTGAGATATTTTCTCAAGGCCCTGTTCACTTCTTTATTTCTTAGGGTGTAGATGAGTGGGTTAAATAACGGTGTCAGAAGAGTATAGAAGACCGAGATGATTTTGTTCAAGTTCTTGGAAGAAGGAACCAAGTATACAGCAAGGAGACTTCCATAAAATATAGTAACAACTATTAGGTGAGAGGAACAGGTGGAAAAGGCCTTTTGCTTCCCTGTATTTGTTGGAATTCTCAGGATGGCATTGATGATACAAATGTAAGAGGTCAGAGTTAAGGCAGTGGGGAATACCGATATAATGCTACAAACCACAGATAGTGCTATTTCTGCAAGACTTGTATCACTGCAAGCAAGCTTGATCAGGGGTGGGAAATCGCAAAAGAAATGATCGATTTCATTGGATTTGCAAAAAGACAAATTAGATGTTAATGCAATGACTACAGTGCTGCCCAGGAAGCCACTCCCCCAGGAATATGTAGCTAGCTGGATAGAAATCCTGGTATTCATAAAAACTGAATAATGAAGTGGTTTGCATACTGCTATATATCGATCATAAGACATCACAGCTAACAGATAACATTCAGTGGCTGCCAAGATGCCAAAGCTATACAACTGAGCCAGACATCCAATAATGGAAATGGTTTTGTCTCCAGTCAGAAAGCTGCCCAAAATCCGAGGGATAACAGTAGACGTGTAACATATCTCCAGACACGACAAGTTTCCCAAGAAGAAGTACATGGGAGTATGAAGGTGATGATCAGCCACCACAAGCAGAACAATGAGGATGTTTCCAGTCATGGTCATGAGGTAGATGGCCAGAAACACTAGGAAAAAAAGAATGTGAAGTTGTGGGAGTTCCCCAAATCCCAGGAGGATGAATACGGTGACAACAGTTTGGTTTCTCCATTGTCCACTTGCAATGGGTTGCATCTATGGAGAAACACAGACAATGTGAAAGATTTGCTTTTTTTCGTGGTCACAAATTCAGATGTAGAACTGTGATTGTGGTTTCATTAAATGCACTTCTAGCAAGTGAGCATATTCACATTCAGAAGGAGATTCAAATTAATTTAGAGTGCAGACATAGGATTACATTTGAGAGAGCTGAACACACTATAACAGAGACATCAGGGAGCATGAATGTACATTCTTTCAACAATCATTCCATTAACAACTGGCAATGCCATATCCCTCCCCACGATTTACCCCTTTAGAGGCATTTTGGTAATTAAATAAATTAGTATGTCTTCAGAAGAGAGGACTATAGCATATTTTATCTTTTCAATATATACTCAACACAGGCAGAACTGTCAACATTTCTTCTCTCATCCGATCATGAATACTCACTGTGACTGTCAACAATTACAAACTGTGTACATAAATCCACAGAATACCTTTAAGCCTGTTATGCTGGATGCTTCAGTGTGCTCAGACAACCTCTCTTTCATAGATTGATTAGCAATGGAACATGGATATGGCAAATAAACTACAGCTGAAGGTTTGAGGCAAGCATTATTTAAAGTCTTTCTGCAGCTAAGGGAGCAAATCCCCTTTGGATACCTGTTCAGATGAATGCACTCTGCTCCATATTTGGTTAAAACGTCTTACATCAATTAGGTTGTCTTTGTGAGAATCCATGAGGTACTGAATCTCCATTTCCCTAGTGTATGTGAAGTTTTTACTTCATAGAATCATAGAGTTGGGACCTCCAGGATCATTTAGTCCAACCCCCTGCACAATGCAGGAATTTGACAACTACCTCCCCCCCCCACACCCCATTGACCCCTACTCCATGCCCAGAAGACGGCCAAGATGCCCTCCTTCTCATGAACTGCCTAAGGTCATAGACTCAGCATTGCTGACAGATGGCTATCTAGCCATCTGTAATACATGCTGGAGGAGGGGAAGATTATTCATAGATGTTTATAAAGATGATGCTTTCTGTTTTATTTTCAGTCACTTTCATCATAATCTCTAATAACTGGTGGTTGTTGTTGTTTTTTAATCCAGGGGAATAGCCATGTTAACTAAAGCAAAATTAAGCATGACATACAAAAGAGTAATAACAATTTTATTCCGGTTGCAGTTTTCATGGACCTTTTTGCATCCTATGACAGTAACCTCATTATGTAGTCATTTGGGTACATTGGACTTGGGAAGAAACAAAGTGAAGAACAGAAGTTCCTTTTTTCTGTTTGTCATAAGGGCAATGGACAAGAAAATTCGACAACCATTAATGTAATCTTGAGTTGCAGAATATGTGACCAACCAAGGCTGACAAATGTACTGTACTCTGATTCCCACATGTTGTGACTTTATAGGAGTCTAGAACAGAGGCTGGAAAGGAAGGCAGCATGGTATAGCTTGATCTTGTCAAATCGTGAAAGCTAAGCAGGGTCAGCCCTGGTTAGTATTTGTATGGGAGATCATCAAGGAATACCAGGGTTGCTACACAGAGGAAAGCACTGGCTAACCACCTCTCTTAGTCTCTTGAAAACCCCATAAGTACGGTTGCTAACTCCAGGTTGAGAAATACTTGGAGATTTTGGGGGTGGAGCCTGAGGACGGTGGGGTTTGGAGAGGGGAGGGACTTCAATGCCATAAAGTCAAAATGCCAAAGCGGACATTTTCTCCAGGTGAACTGATCTCTATCGGCTGGAGATCAATTGTAATAGCAGGAGATGTCAAGCTACTACCTGGATGCTGGCAACCCTAGGTAACACTAAGACAGACAGGGGGGCACATTTTACCCCAAGGTGGCGGCACGCTACCCAGAGGCCAAAAGAAAGGCAATAAGTGGTTTTTTTCCACCTGCATTCCCCACTTGACTGTGTTCTGCTTGTTTCTCTCTACTGCTATGTTTGCTTACATGAGACCAAAATCGATGTCTTCTGTATCAATGGACCTGATGGCTGCTGTATTGTGCACCATTTTGCCACCACTCCTGAATCCCATTATTTATAGTCTGAGAAACAAAGACATCCAAGTGGCCATGCAGAAAATGTCCAAGAAGCTTGTCAGAGCTGGCTTGATGATTTGATAAACTTCCCAATGAAGTAAGCCTAACTGATATTAATGTGAATAGCTGAGTTGTACTATTATGGCTACAGATGTATCCTCATTGCTAGGTTATTTCTACCATGTATAACTGTATAATTATATTATACATGTATAATTGCTAGGTTATTTCTACCATGTATAATATGTAAATGATGGCTATAAATTGATATATCTATATGACTGGTGATAGATCTCCTGTACATTAGCATGCAGGGTAATATTGTTCTGAACTAAAGTAGATGTGGTGTTTGATGTATAGGACTCCTTTTGAAAACACAGTTCATCCCTTGCACTAATCCATACTTTTAGATTGTGTGTATTTGAATAATATTTCTTTTCAAACTATTTTATGTTTTGGGCAGTCCAATCTTGAGGGCTGGCACAGCAGTAGTGGATGACTGTCAGCATAATAGCAATATCCATGGTTGATTCCCTATGGACATTCAGTGGGGTGAGGAGAAAAAAAAAACATGGTCCCCTTCTCCAGGCAGAGAGCCATAGTGAACATGTCAGAGACCCTAGCAACCCTAGGAATATCATGGAGCAGTGGCCAATGAAATTCCTCCGAGCTGCCCAAACAGATGCAGGCCACCAATGGGACCACAGTTCCTCAGTGACATGCCCCTCCCTGTGAAGTGCACAGACAAGTGTTCAAGTCACGGTGTAGTTGCTAGCAAAATATAAGGGCTTGAACCCACAGCCACCACCCCCTAGACAAGTGCCCTAATCACTGGCCCAACCAGGCACCTGCAAAGGAGGAATGCCATTGGGTATTAGGCATTCCATTGAAGCTCTAATGTCACCACCAGCCATATGGGATCAGGCATGGAACATTGTAAGGTAGGCATGGAAAGGCACTGGATCAGCATGGCCAAGGCCCCTGGTTTGATCCCCACATGGAAAGAGGCTGGGCTGAAAACTTCAAAAGGGGAACGGGATAGCCCAGTTGATGAGTTGGCCAGGAGTACATTTTGGCTGACATGTTATTTCAATACTTGTCTGCACCTTACACAAGGGACCATTGCTGCCACCAGCCTCCTTTCATCCCAGGGACACTGTCAAGACAGAAGATCCATTTTGTTCTTTGTTACCTTACTGCTCTCCATTTTGTGTGTCTAAGATTCAGCACTCAGTAATTTTCCACAGGCCTAGCTCATTGTGTTCTCACAAACAACACCTCTGACAAGGTTTGCAGCTTATCTGGCTATTGCCGTAATAATAAAATCATTCATTCACAAACAACACCTGTAGCTTGTTATGCCAACTGGCTGAGTTATCACAGTCACTAGCTCATACCATCCTAGTTAGTTGAACCAGCACTCTTTTCCTCTGAACACATAATTCTAGCTTAGACTGGTTTACACCATCCATAGACTTCTCCCAATAGTCCACCTTGATTGGGAATTGAGAGTCATCTGACCTGGGCTAATTTTTCCATAAGTTTGGCTATGCTTTACAGTAGATATCTGCTTCCTCAACACTTTGATTTCAACATGTCGCTTGTAACAAAGTCTTTTTTTAGCTTTTAAGATCCAGCTTATCATGTAACATCTTAGTAACTATTATGTAGCCAGCTAGATTTCTTGTTTTATATTGCCACTTGCCTATTGACTAAGTATCTTTTATTTTAATCTCTTTTTAAAACTTTAATATTAATAAACATTTTAAGCTTTAAAGTTTGAGTTTGCTGACCTAACCTAGACAGTTTCAGTTATTCTACTGGAACACGGCAGACCTCTGTTGTCATAGACCCCCCCCCCCCCTTACAAGGACACACAAGTCCCCCTTGGAACATCCTCCTTGCCCAATCATCATGTAATTTCACATAAATGCTAGCAGAGTGTGTGAGTGGGAAGGGGGTGGTGATTGTGGAGGGGTGGCCACATCGGTCAGTTCTAGCTGAATCCAAGAGGAGTCCAATGGCACCATGGAGACTAACAAAATGCATCCTAGCATGAGCCTCCCATAAACCTAACCCCAGCCCCTCAGACGTGTGAAGAGGAAATCTTTCTGGGAAGTCTCAGTGGGAATCCAGAGTGGGGAGGAGGAGGAGTTGGGGATGAGGGGGTGGAGCAGAAGGGGCAGGGATTGCCTCAACCGGCCAACACCAGACAGGGACACGGCTTTTGAACACTCTAGACTTTATTGAACAGGGAAACAGTAACAAGGTCCAACACATGGGGTTGCGAATTCCCACTGTCCAGCCCCTGCGACTTTGCAAGCTCCAAAAGGGAGTCATGGGGAGATACAGTAAGCCATTTCTATCATGTTGCATCCCAATTATCTATAGAGTCCAATGAAGATAATAAGGAGGAGGTTGGATAAACTAAAGGTAAAGGTAAAGGTCCCCTGTGCAAGCACCGGGTCATTCCTGACCCATGGGGTGACGTCACATCCTGACATTTCCAAGGCAGACTTTGTTTGCGGGGTGGTTTGCCAGTGCCTTCCCCAGTCATCTTTACCCCCTTTACCCCCAGCAAGCTGGGTACTCATTTGACCAACTTTGGAAGTCAACCAACCTTTGGCTGAGTCAACCTTGAGCCGGCTAACTGAGACCAACTTCCATCGGGATCGAACTCAGGTCGTGAGCAGAGCTTTTGACTGCAGTACTGCAGCTTAACACTCTGCGCCACGGGGCTCTCTGAGAGAGATGGGGGAAGACTCTCTATCTGGCACTCATTTTGTCCCAAGAGCAGATGCTACAGTGTTAGCCCTTGGCAGCGATAACCAAAGAAAAGACTTGTGTGACACCATCAGGATCAGCAAACTTATTAGAGCATGAGCCGATGTTGTCTGATGCAGTGGAACGTATTGATGCCGTGAGTTCTGAGCTCCAATGAATAGCAAAGCCTAATTGTTCTCCTTTAGACTGTCTCGAGTTCTGAGAGCAGAAATGTTAGAACACGGAGTTAAAATCCTTCTAATGCTGGGATGTGTCATTTCAGTGGTTGGTTCTCCAGATAATAGTCCTCCTCCCCCGGGGGGGATATATCAAGGAAGCAGCCCCAGCTTTGCCTTCATCTTGACATACTGTTCAATATATGGCAAGGACCTTTAAAAAAATAAAAAGCATAGGGAAATTCAAACATATAGCTCTTCACCTAAAGACAGAAATGGTGGAAGAGCCCTACAAAAGTACTAGCAACGTTCTTGTCTGATCTGAAGCATACTAGAAATAAACTGATGTCCTGTTAAAATTTGATTGTTTTTTGGTATGGTTTGGCATCGTTTATGTTTAGCAGCTAGGGTTTGTAGAGATGTATTTTTTTCCTCTGGAAGATGTGATGGGATTCAGGGCATGGGATAGCTCATTATCATGGCAGTGATAAGCATGGTTACACTCTTCTAAGTTTATTGAAGTCAATGTAATAATTAGGGTTGCCAGATCCCTCTTTACCACAGCGGGGTTTTTTGGGGCAGAGCCTGAGGAGGGCAGGGTTTGGGGAGGAGAGGGACTTCAATGCCATAGAGTCCAATAGCCAAAGAGGCCATTTTCTCCAGGTGAACTGATCTCTATCGGCTGGAGATCAGTTGTAATGGCAGACGATCTCCAGCTAGTACATAGAGATTGGCAACCCTAGTAATAATGTAATAAGGTGTAGGTGAAACAGCTAGAGTGTCAAAGTAGGATTAAAGGAATAGCATCTCTTCCTGAAGAACCCAATATTTCCCCAATGAAATAGTTGGCTGGATCCAAAGCCAAGAATGCAGCAATCCTTCACTAGGCAACAATGGCAGTTGTCCTAATTATTTCTTCCATAGTTTCATTAAACTTCTGCGAGGGGTGTGAAGGAAAAGTTTTGTAATTAGCATTAGTTTCTGCTGTTAAGTCACAAAGACTTTGGGGGAGGAGATGTTAATCTATTAATAAGAACAAAAATAAGTGAATCTCCTCCACGTCTCCATTTCTTCTTCCGGCCAGGAACAGCTCACCAGGACAGAGGGAAAGACGTGAGTAAGCATACAATGTTTTTCTTCTGAAGTATAACTCCTGGTGGTTGAATGTGTTATTTAGCATGGCATAGCAAAGCTTTGGTGATGGATAAGTGGAAGGACAGTAAGAAGGAACAAAATAACAATCGACACAGAGCAACTGTTGAATCAGAAAGCTTCCAAGTGATGAACCAGATATCTGAAGTCCTTTAAATAACGGTTACTGAAAATTGGGATCCAGTTGTGTGTTAATACACACTTTATCTGAAAATGGAAGAAAAAAGGTACCTAAATGGTTTTGAGTATGATGTTAGCCCCTCTGAGCTTGGCCTCAGCCAGGAAAAGGTGGCTAATCATCATCATCATCATCATCATCATGACAACAACAACAGTAATAAACCAGACTTAGCAATTTGACTTGCAAGAACAGCTAAATACCTTGAATTCGTTTCACACAATGAAATAGACCCATGTCAGATTCAGACCAAACATTATAGCGTCAAACATATTTCATGGAATTTACACCCCAGAAGTGTAGTTGTGGCCATTAGACTATTATTTCTTAATTGTCCTTTCTAGATTTGTGGAGAAAAGTTTTGTTGGCAGTTATTAGCCATGTAAGCTAAGTGCACAGTATACATTGGATTACTAGAGGCTAGGGCCAACTAATAAGGAGAATCTTTCATGGACCCCTGTCTGGTCTCTACTTGGAAGAGGGTACTAGACTAGATAAGTGGGACCCCAGAACAAAATGTTGCAAATAGTGTTGTTGTTTGTTCACAGTAGCACTTTATTTTTTTTAAAAAAAAACCCCTGCAATATATGATTTGTAGTTATTTGGGAACACTGGAAAGAAAAGCTTCTGGCCTTTCTCTGTTCCCTTGTGCAAAGTTGCGCAGTTGCCTGCAGTTGGTTTTAAAAAGGAATCTGAGAGGATGCATGGGGATTGCAGTCACTTTGCTAGTGTGTCACCAGGTGGTCAAGGAGGCTTCTTCTCACCCAGCTGCCTGCCTCCAGTGCCGTCACCTGAGCCACCCTTCCCAACCACCCCCTCAGCTTTTGAGCACTGAAACTGAGGTGATGGCACTGCCGGCGAGCAATGGAATTCCCAACCATTAAATTTGGTGGTAGTAGATTTCTTCATGAACAGATTAGACATAATCAATTGCTGTTGACCATAATAGGTAACTACAATATACCAGAAGTTCAAATAACAGGGAAAGAGAATCTTTCCTGCTCTGTTTCTGAGCACCTATCAGGTTTGTGCTGGGAGCATGATACTTGACAGCGTTGATATGGCCCAATAAGGTGCTTCTTATGTGCATTTGGTCCGTTTTCTGAGGGACATCCTACAGCAATGTGGCAAAGTTGAGAATATTGATCAACTGTAATAATTCTGCCCCACCATGTGTGTGTGTGTGGGGGGGGGGGGCAGAACCATTATGCATTAAAAATTGGAATGAGATCCGTAGTTGGTTTTAAATCTCCTCAGTAAAAATGACATATTTTCCTCATTTTGAAACCTCATTATTAAACAGAGAGATATTTGTGCATAACTATGCATAATTTCAAGGAAATACCCATGCCTAATTTTGAGGAACAGACTCAAAAGTATTTTTTTGGTCGAAATCCTGTAATAGCCAATGGTGATGCCATTTGGTCATTTTAATCTCTGGGTTTAATGGTCCAGATTGGGGGGGGGGGACATGCTTCAGATGTGAAAGTGAAAAATTGTTTCTGGAGACTTCATATGTGATCTGCATCCTGACTGTTACTTCAAAGCCCAACCATCATGTCCCTACCAACAGTAGATGGTTTTCTTTTATTTCTCAATGACACATTTCCTTTTCTTTCTACACAGGTTCGTTTCAATGAAGAAATGGGAAATCAAACAACTGTGAAAGAATTCTTTCTTTTGGGATATACTAATGTCCTAGAGCTGCAGATTTTACATTTTGTGATGTTTCTGTCCATTTATTTGGCAGCCTTGGTGGGAAACTTCCTTCTGATCCTGACTGTAGTCCAGAACGAATCCCTTCATAGTCCCATGTATTTCTTCCTAGCCAACCTCTCCTTATCAGATGCGTGCTATATCTCTGCCACTGTCCCCAAATCCATGGAAATTTCCATGACAAACAGCAAACTGATTTCTTTCTCTGGATGCAGCATCCAATTGTTTTTAGTTGTCACATGTGCTGGTGCTGAGTTGACTTTTCTTACTGTCATGGCTTACGATCGCTATGTAGCAATTTGTCATCCTCTACAGTACGCAGCGGTCATGAACTGGAATGCCTGCATCCAAATGGCAGCAGCTTCTTGGATTAGCAGCCTAATCAATGCTGCTATGCACACTGCAAACACATTCAGGTTGCATTTTTGCACCTCTAAGGTTAAACAATATTTCTGTGATATCCCCCAGTTACTAATGATATCTTGCACTGACGCAACAGCCAGTGTCATGGTTCTTCTCATTGAAACAGTGGTTGTTTGCTCATTTTGCTTTTTTTATATCTTAGCTTCTTACGGGCTCATCTTCTCAGCAGTGTTTAAAATGCAATCAGCCCAGGCCAGGGCCAAAGCCTTTTCCACTTGCATTCCACATTTGGCTGTGTTCTGCTTGTTTCTGTCTACTGGTGTATTTTCTTACTTGAGACCAAAATCTTTATCTTCACCACTAGTGGACCCTCTGGCTGCTGTATTGTATACCATTTTGCCACCGCTCTTGAATCCTGTTATTTATAGTCTGAGAAACAAAGAAATCCAAGCAGCTATGCAGAAAATGTCAAAGAATCTTTTTGGATTTCACTTTATAATCTGATGTACTTTCCAATGAAGAGAACCCAATTAATGCTAATATGAATAACCCATGGATATCATTATGACTATTGATGTATTCAGACTGATATGTAATTTCTACTGTTTCTGAGTGTATCATCAAGTCACAGCCGACTTATGGCAACCCCAGTAAGTGGCTTTCAGGTCAAGTGAGAAGTAGAGATGGTTTGCCATTGCCTTTCTCTGCAGCACCCTTTTTGGTGGTCTCCCCTCCAAGTACCAACCCTGCTTAGCTTTCGACATCTGATGAAATCAGACTATACCATGCCTCCTTTCCTCCTCTGTTTCTACCATGTGTAATATAACATTTTTAAAGCTATCTGTGTAAATGATGGCTATAAACTAATATATCTTGATAACTGATCATAGAGTTGAAAGAGGCCATTCATGTCATCTAGTCCAACCCCCTGCTCAATGCAGGATCAGTCTAGAGCATCCCTGACAAGTGTTCGTCCAGCCTCTGCTTAAAGACTGCCAGTGAGGGGGAACTCATGGAAAATTTAGCATGTTGTGTAATGTTCCAAACTAAAGCAAGATCTTTTGTTGTTTGGTATATGTGGCTTTTTCATATTTTTTCCATTGGAATACACAGTCCATCACCTGCAGTTTAAATGGTTACAATCTAGATAGAGATATGATATGATTTTGTTGCATGAATGGCCTGGCTCATACAGAAGTCACAGTATTAACATTACTTGACCAGTACCTTTAGATAGTGTGTATTTAATAGTTCAATCAGTGGAGCAGCAAAGAAACAACCCGGGTACCTCCATAAGAACATAAGATTTTGGGAGATGATATTATGCTGTGTGTTGGTTATTACATATAATATGTATATATTGGGTTTTTACTGCAAATAAATTCATTCATTCATTCATTCATTCAAGATTTTGGGAGTGGATCCTGGTTAGGGTGGGATTTGTGAGAGAAGCAACCTCAGCAGAGTATAATGCCATAGAGTTCAGCCTCCAAAGCAGCCATTTTTTCCAGGGGAACTAAACTTAACCATCTGGAAATTAATAGCAGGAGATCTCCAGGTGCCACCTGGATGTTGGCAACCCTAGTCAAGAGAGAAGACCTTTTTTTTTTTTTTTTAGAAATTCCTGTACTTCCAAGGAATATGACAAACTCCCCATACCATTTGGCCAGGTGGCACAGATTTTCAGTATGGGAAATTATTTATTATGTGCCCACTGGGATTAGCCACTGCCTGTTATCAGTGATCCTACTACAGTGAAGGCTTATCCAAGACTTGTCCAAAATGTGTGGTTTAAGTGAAAGAAAAGGAATGATGAACAAATAACCAAGCAACTTCCAAGGAAAATTCAAAAAGAAACATTGGATTTGCGGGTTGATCCCCACAACCTTTAGATTCTAGAGCATCTGTGATGGAGTAGGCATTTGTACAGTTCAGTGGTGGTGCCATCAAACTTCTATTTTGTTTTGTCTTTGTCTCTCCTCCCTCAATTCTGATGCCATGACCACCTCCTCTGGGTGTTTCACATGACACCAAAAAATGCTAAAGCCATTTGCCCCAGCACCCTTCCCAAATTATGACACAAGACAACAAAATTGGTTCAATTTGTTTTATTTAAAATTATTGAAATCTATTAAGTAACTGATCTATGTTACCCTTTCTTTCAATAAGCTGCTGATGATTATTAACTGTTCTTTCAATAAACTGATGGTGACTACTGACAGTTCATTTAGACATGTCCTCACACCTTTTACATGTTTTCTGTTTTTACTGGGCTTTCCGTAAAAAAGTCCCTCTGTTCTTGATATGCCTTAAGATTTTTCCTTATAATTACAGTTTTTTCACACATCCTTAAGATACCACCTTAAGAAAGCTAGGAAGCAAGTTTGCTTGGGTAAAAAAACCCCTGAGAATTTTGAAAGAAAGGCAAAATGTTTTCTATTAATCTAAAAAAAATTCAAAGATGAGTTGTATGCATCTTACTTGGAAATTTTTGAGGGTTTTTTTAATATAAATTGGCCATCACATTCTTATTTTAACAACAACAACAACAAAGAGAAAGAGAGAGTCAAGTGGCACTTCATGTTCCTGACAAAGTGGATTCTAGCCTACAAATGCTTCTACATAAGTAAAGGTATTTTTCTTTGTTTTTGCTGCAACAAAATACCTCACTAGAATTCCAATTATGAATTAATTTGTTTAAGTATTTTACTAAATTACCCCATTTCTCCAAAGAGTTTGGTGGCATATTAGTGCCAACCTCATCTTCCCATTTTTATGTGTGCTGCTGACAAGGAAGTTACACTAAATGGAAAGATTAGGGTCTTTTATGCAAGGATGTTTCTCTATGGTCACACCCGCCAGGGAAGCTTCAAGGCTTCCTTTTGATTATGCATGCCTTTCCCGACTGTCAGAGGTTGCCTCATTCTTCCCCTGCATTTTGCTTGCATTTTCCAGATTCTGGCTAAAACAGCATCTAAGAAACACAGGCAAACCGCGCAAGGAGAGTGACGGTCGGGAAAGGCATGCATAATCAAAAGGAAACCCCAGAGCAGTCGGCAGGGGGGATCGTGGGGAAACGTCCCTGCATAAAAGGCCTATGACTTGTCCAAGGTTATCCACTACATTTCATAATGTCAACTGCTTGAATTTTGGTTTCATCTGCATGTTCCACATATAATACTCACCATTCTGGCTCTCTATCAGTGACCAATAATTACAGGTAACACATGAACAATGTGGTTTGATTGACTGAAAAAAGTAATTGTAGGACAACAAACATGTACGTTGGATGTTATTGTGTTTCCCACTGAAAAAAGATGGAAGGAGGACCCCCCTTTGACCATTAAAATGGCTATGCTAAGGCTAATGGGACTGATGTAGGCAGAAACCATGTGGCATGGGTATTGTAATGAAGAGGGGAAACATGCAACAATATGTATTTATTTGTTTAGAATAATGTCCCACAAATCCAAATGAGCTCGTCTAAGTTGGCAAACTAAAAAAAAGACAATAAAACAGTAAACAATGCAATTTGTTTAAAACCATTAATATGACAGATATGATTCCAAAGAACAACAATGAAGTATTGAGAAGAAAGACAGTTAGGACCTGATTCATTATTTTTAGAAACGAAAATGTAGTGAAGTCAAACACTTACAGTAAACTTCTAAGCATGTTTACTCCAATTTTAGCTCCTCAAACCAAAATGAGGCTTACTCCTTGGTAAGTGTGTTTAATTTATTTATTTATTTATTTATTTATTTATTTATTTACTTATTTCTAGCCAGCCCTCCCTTGGCCAGGCCGGGCTCAGGGCGGGTTACAACATTAAAATTTTCAATATAACAATAAGCAATAAAATATATGAAACTACAAAACAACCCAATTAATTTAAAAGACGGTTGCTGTATATAAGTGCTTACTGTAGCAGGTGAGGCCAACCATAATATATAATTGGTTCGGCTATCCACCCTCAAATAGATCACAAACTGAGGGTGGGGAGTGTTCAGAATTGCGATCTTGGTTGTCTACCACTTCAAGACTTCTTTGGGCTCCTTTGTTAGGCGCAGTGCAGTCTTATCTTCCCGGTTCTTTGCCTGAGTTTTACCGAATACGATAACTGCAAACCTCTGAATAGAGTCCCTTACATCTTTGTTTCTCAAACTGTATATGAGAGGGTTGAGCAGAGGTGTTAGGATGGTGTAGAAGACAGAAAAAGCTTTATTCAAGTCTTTGAGAGAAGAGGAGCCTGGTAAGACATACACAGCCACTATTGTGCCATAGTAAATTGTTACCACAATGAGATGGGAGGAGCAGGTAGAAAAGGCCTTTTGCCTTCCAGTGGTGGATGGGATTTTGAGGATGGCAACAATGATGTATATGTATGACATTACAGTTAGTGTAAATGGGGGAAGGGTGAATACAGAAACCAATACTAAAATTAGTCTTTTTAAAAAGAAAGTGTTGCTGCAAGACAACTGGATAATTGGAAAAGTGTCACAAAAGAAATGGTTGATCTCATTAGGACCACAGAAAACTAACCTCAACATTAAGATTATTGTCATAGTACTAGCGAAAAAACCAGCTATCCAAGACCCAGCTGCCATCTGGAGGCATAATTTGCCATTCATTAAGGACATGTAATGAAGAGGTTTACATATCGCCAAATATCGATCATAGGACATTGCAAAAAGGAGATAACATTCCACAGCTGCTAAAGTTTGAAAGAAATAATGCTGCACAAAGCATCCAGTGATTGAAATCATTCTGTCTCCGGTTAGCAAGCTAGCCAGCATTCGGGGTGTAATCGCTGAACTGTACAAGGTCTCCAAAAAGGATAAATTCCCCAGAAAGAAATACATGGGAGTGTGAAGATGTTGGTCAGCCACAACAAGCACAATAATGAGGATGTTTGCCACCATGGTCATTACATAGACCACCAAGAAAACCAGTAGCAGAAAAATCTTCATATCCTGGATATTTCTAAACCCCAACAGGATGAATTCCTTGACGACTGTTTGATTTTTAAGTTCCAGGGTTTCAACACCCTGCATCTGAGGAAAGTAGCAGTTTAGAATATTTTAGTTATTGGCAATATTATGTATCATTGTAGTCTTTCATTCTGCAGTCTTTGGCAGGGCCAAAATCTCCTTTGCAGGCAGCGCAGCTGTATTGCCTACTTTGCCTGGTGCAGGATTCAGTTCAGGAATGTACTGTAAGTCTTGGTAGAGGGGAAAATAAGCACCTGGGCTATACCTGTCAGAACTTAGAAGGAATATGTGACTTGGATAAACCAATCTCCACAGTCCTCTAAAAAGAGTGGAGCACTCTTCTAATGCAAGGAGCCTTTCTCAGAGGGGAGTGCACCTTTGACTGGAAAAAGGACTTATTCCAGCACAGAAAGGTTCCTTGGAATGGAGGAAAGCTCAGCCATAACTGAACACAGTGGCAGGATCAGAAACTGCCACCAGAGGATGCTACAAGTGTCTAAATTAAGATCATTTTTGTAGCCTAACACCATAGCATGATATTATGAATCAAAGCCCTTCAATAAACTTAACTAAAAATCCATCTGAGACTGAATTCTCAGGGTTACTCATTCTTTATAGCTCTCTGTTGAGACTTCCTCTAATAGACTGGACTTTCCTTCCCACAGATGGAGATAATTTGGAGGGGGGGAGGGAAGGCCCCTTTCACTATACGAATACTGTGAGCAGGGTGGAACTATAAGCAATGTGTTCATTTACATTCCACAGGCCAGGGTCCAGTGAGCTGAGAAATTTTCTTTGAGCTCTCCCATGCCATATGAAAAACTCTTTCACAAAGTGATGGGCGCTTCAAAACCAACAGGAGGTTGTGATAGAGTATGGAGAAGTCAATTGTTCAAAGGGAGGGAAAAATTAAAAATTCTACCAAACTAGCATAAAATCATTGCATGACCCCAAGTAACCCTATCTTATATAGTTCTTATGATTTTCCTGTACATAATCTGAGAGAGAGAGAGTGAAAGAGGGAGAAAGAATGTGCACTATGGATTGAAGAAACTCCCACAAACTTTCACAGGATGTTAGAAAGAAAATTTCTTATTTACTTACAATGTGTAAAGCTCCAATGATCAGTTGCTTCTTAATTTATTCATCAATCCAACAAAATCCTCAATTTTACTGCACAACACTGCTCTAACTAATTTCCTCATTGATTTGGCACTTGCTCAAAAGAGCAAAATTGAATTTTTGACCAAAATAGGAAGCCACCCTTTGTTTTTATACTTGTTTGCAAAACAAATGTCTATCTCAAGACAATAGTTGACTATATCAGTGTCTCCTTGGGAATTTAAACTCAGGAGACTGCATGAAAGAAAAACATGAAACCCTAAAGGGAAATTAATAAGGGCCATGTCCGCACTTACCATTTGCGGCGCCGGCTTCCGCGGGCTTTCCTTGCATGTTCCCACTGCAACTCACCCAAAGGATTCCGAGGACGTCTCCAGAGCGCAATTTTGCCGCGTTAAGCGTATCCACTTATACGGCGAATAAAAAAAATAAAGCGTCCTCCACACCCGGTGCCTTACAGTGGGAACATGCAAACTGTGTTCGATCCACTTCCTGCTGCCAGCCCACTTTCTGCTGCCAGCCAACCCCCGCACTCCCCCCGCCTCCCTTACTCACACTGGACCAATCACCGTCCTTGCTTGGAGAAGCCGACTGGGCATGCGTGGGAGCGTGCCGGTCTGGACTTATCAAAAGCAGCAGACAAAGGCGGCGCGGTGGGAACAGAAATTTAAACTAGTCTTGGATGCTTTCGTACTGGACGTGTGTAAATAGCGAGATAAGTTCCTGGTGCGTTCACGGGCAAGGAAAGGGCAATTCTCATGTCCTAATATGAAAAATGAAGAGCCTAGAGCCATCAATTCCCCTGGAATAAATGGCAGCTTTGTAGGACATACTCTATGGCATCACATCCTCACTGAGTGTTGTCCCCTCCACAAATTCTGCCTTCCTTGGGCATCATCTTCAAGTCTCCATGAATTTTCTGAGGTGGTATTGACAACACAGATATCATCTCATGCTGGGGAAGTTTCATTTGTGGCACTTGATCTGTGATATTAGGGTCAACAAAAATGGATTGAGGGTAAAACAGAGGCAAAAAGCAAAATTGATTTAGTTTCAGAGGAAAGCCATTTTGATCTGCAATAGAACAGCTAGATTTGAGTCCAGTACTGCCTTAAAGACCAGCAAGATTTTGGTGGTATATGCTTTTGAGATTCAAAGATATGCTTTTGGTATATGCTTTTGACATATACCCCCAAAATCTATTGTTAATGCCAATAAAGGTACTGTTTACTCTGTTTACCCCCAAAATCTTGTTGGTGTTATGTTGCTCCTTGACTTGAAGATGGGTATCACTGTAAGCAATTGTATGAGATGAAACACATCACAAATAAACGATTGATTAAATTGGGACCACAAAAAGCTCACCTGGACACTAATATTATTGTTATTGAAATAGCTAGAAACCCACTGAGGAAAGACCTGTTGACTAACATGGTAAGACACTGTGTAAATTGTGGGTTGGATCCTATGGGTTTGTTGTGGTAATACTAGCACTTTCCTCCAGTGCAAGGTGCATTTCCTTGATGCTTCTAGAAAAAGGGTTTTATAACACTTTTCTTTATGCTTCCTTCCTCAGTTAATTATCCCTTCCACTCTCTTTTATGCTTCTTTATGAGACGGCAATGGACCATTAATGATCCCAGAGGAATGATAGGGTGCTGACACTTTAATTTAAAGTCAAATGTTATTCCCCCCCCCAAACTGCTGTAATCAAGCACACTATAATAGCACATGACCAGAATTATAGTGACTCTTCTTTACGGATGATGTCATGTTGGTGGATAAGGCAAAAAGCTTACATGAATTTGGGGGAAGATTCATAAGCACATTTTCATTTGCTTACAATAATGCATACTCACACCAGTCATTCCCCACCTCCCCCAGGAGGGCCATGTCTCAACATCTCCTATGCTACAGTTCTGTTTTTACCAGCTGACTTTTTTACAGACCTTATTCTGCACACAAAAGATTATTTTGTATTGGTGACCTCAAACTGATTTTTTCATACATTAAAGCAAATTGTTTTGTTTTTGTTTTTAAACAGAAGGGCCTTTTATCAACATTTTGTGATACAGAATTCAACAAAGATCCTACTAACCATGTCTAAGGACTTCAATTCACCATGGCAGAACTTTGTGGACTATGTTTTTGCAAATAGCTGATCAATCTGTCTCCTCAGTGCCTTCTTTACTTCTTGGTTTCTCAGGCTGTAGATAAGTGGATTTATCATAGGAGTCAATACCGCATAAAAAACAGATAAGACTTTATTGAGGTCTCTCAGTGTGTCAGTATTGGGCAATATATAAACAATTGTTATTGTACCATAAAAAATGGTAACCACAATAAGATGAGAAGAGCAGGTTGAAAAAGCCTTTTGCCTGCCACTGGTGGATGGGATTCTCATAATGGTGGTTATAATACAACCATATGATATGAGGATCAATAAAAATGGAGGAAGGGTAAAAACAGAAGCGACAAGGTAAAGGAAGATTTTCAAAAGATGGGTATCACTGCAAGACAATTCGATGAGAGGAAAAACATCACAAAAGAAATGATTGATTTCATTGGGGCCACAAAAAGCTAACCTGGACACTAATATTATTGTTATAGAAATAGCTAGAAACCCACTGAGAAAAGAACTGCCAACTAACTGTACACAGAATTTTCCATTCATACGGTTTGTGTAATGCAAGGGCCAGCATATAGCTAAGTACCGGTCATAGGACATCACGGATAAGAGATAACACTCAACTGCCCCCAGAGATGCAAAAAAGTAATGCTGCACAAGGCAGAAGTTGAATGAAATGCTTCTGTCCCCAGTCAGAAGGCTGGCCAGAGTCTTTGGCAGGATGGTTGAACTATAGAAGATTTCCAGGCAGGAAAAATTCCCAAGGAATAAATACATTGGAGTGTGAAGATTCCTATCAGCTACAACAAGTATAACCATGAGAATGTTCCCAGCCAAGGTCACCATGTAGATAACCAGGAAGCATAAGAAGAGAAGAGTTTCAAGTTCTTGGATATTCCCGAACCCCACAAGGATGAACTCTGTAATATTTGTTTGCTTTTCTGTATCTGTGGTGTTTTGCTGAGGCATCTGCAGGGGAAATATATGTTGTGAATATCAAACATGCAATTACAAACTGAATAGTTTTTGTCATCAAAAAATGTCAACTCCACACCAGTACTTCGAGATTCAAACCAGGTTAGGACATTTGGTAGTCTTCTTATTTCACTGCAAACCAGGAGGCACAATTGTGCAATCCAGAAAGCTAATGGATAACATTCAAAGAAGTCCAAACTTGCGTCACTAAGGTCAACTGGTTCCATTAAATAATTGAGACCCACTAAATTCAATAATACTTAAGCGTACCTTGTATGTCTGTAAAGTGCCATCAAGTCACAGCTGATTTATAGTGACTTCTGGTGAGGTTTTCAAGGCAAGTGATTAAGCAGAGGTGGTTTGCCACTGCCTTTCTCTGCAGAGTCTTGATGTACCAACCCAGCTTAGCTTCTATGGAATACTATGCTGTGCTATACCATTCCACATCCCCAAGCAAACCTTGCACTCACTGAATATGCCCCAAATCTGCAAATCCACCCAAACGCTTCCTCTGCTCATTCAGGATTCTTATTACATTTTTATACTTCCTTTTCTCCAAGGAATTTAGGCTGCAATCTGAAGACTTTTGAGAAAATAAGTTCCATTGAAATGGGACTTGCTTTTGAGTAAACATGCTTAAGTTAAGTCTCTAAGTTAAGACTTAGAGAAAGAGTGGCTAGAACAGGGTCATATGCAGTGGAATCTTAAACAAAGTTATACCTTTCTAAGCCTAGTGATTTTATTAAACCAAGAAAGCTGTAACTCTCCTTAGGACTGCACTGTATGTGAGCTTCACAGGATCCTCACAGATCCACTTGCTATCACCAACCCAAACAAGCTGCCACAAGCATTATCCAATATGACAATATGGAAATCAAGATTTATTGCTATGGAAGTTAGGATATAAAATTTAAAATATTGATGTATTTAGGTTCAAATTGGAATGTAATCTCACAGGCACTTTCAGTTATTCACCATAAGTCCTTTATGGGAGAAAGGTGGGCCAAAAATGTCATAAACAAAAATGTCATAAACAACAAGGTCTAGTTCCCCATTACTCATTCTCCTACCTCTGCTATGGCTGTGCCTCAGATTCTTACAGAAGGAAGACGTATAGATGACGACGACAAATGGGGATGAAAGTATTGAAGAGCCATTGCCAACAGTTCAGTGAACAACTTGAATTACAAATATTGTCTATTAATCAAACATGCATTGAATGGTTTTCAGTCTTCTTAATAGGTGAGATCCAAACAGCTTTTTTATTCAGACCTGCCCATTTCCCCTTCTTATTACATCTCCCATCCAACATGGCTTTAATCTCTCTCTACCTCATATTGTTTCTTGTTAGTTTTAAGCAGATTACTAAAATATACAAATCTAGACCACATTTGAATGGATGTGAAAATCAATCACAAGTGCAGAACATTTTGCAACCGAATGAGTGTTAGGTCAACTATTACCTTCTAATAAAAGAGGTCACATCTCCATATGATCTATATTTTGAAGCAAAGGATTTTTTTTTAAAATCTAGCCTCAGAGAAATAGTTACATTTAAAAGTCACATGACTAGTCACATAAAAGTCACAGGTCTAGACTACCTGCACCACAGTCACATACTCTATCGAAGTATAGTATCTTAAGAGACATTCCCTGCAAAACTCTAGATGGTAAGGTATTTAGGCATGCCAACATGAAGGAGTTCCTATACTGATGAAAGGTCAAATATGAACAGTAGGTTCTATCTATGTAGGTCCCATAATCTTCAGCACAGGCTTTTTCACCAGTGGAAAAGCTGGTTGGATCCAACCAATTGGCTGTTACCCTCTTGCATGATAGTTTATGGATTCAGAAAGAGAACTAAGGAAGAGAAGATTAATCTGGAGCTATTATATTCAAGGGTGCCAGTGTCTCAGTAGAAACAAGGAGAAAGGAAATTAAACAGTACTCTGAGGACCCAACTAGACAGACCTGTAATCCCAGCAGAAAAGATAATGAGGAAGCAGAGGTAGGTTTTCTTTATATATATAGTATTAGCTTAGTTGGTTTCACTCAGAGAGCCAGTTAAATATTTAGCATCTTGAATTTGTAGAACTGCCAAAAAGTTCTTTAACAAATTAATTAAATGATAGATGAAAACATATTTGTTTATTAATTTAAACTGAAAACAAACAACCTTTTTAGGAGGACAACCAAAGTCCGGTATAACTGACCCCCCCCTTTTAAAAGCTACCAGCCCATTGAAAGGAGTGGGGGGGGGGAAACTATAATTAAGGACCAACCTAGCTGATCCTTTACTGGAACTATCCTAAACAGGTCTACTGAAATGAATGTCCCCTTTGATTCAATGGGGAGTAAGCATAAGTCAAGGAAAGTGTTCTTAGAATTGCAGTCTGTGTGTGTCACTAGGCATGCTCAGCCATTCCTGGAATGTGTAGTACACATCGTCCTACATGTGGTAGGACTGTCAACACGGAGAGAGAAAACTCTGTAGGATCTACAAAGTAGAGAACAAACAAAATAGATTTCTAGTATGTGTCATGGGAGCAAGTCTTTAGATTTCTGCCCTGCTCTTGTGTTTGAGGATAACATTTTACTGTTCTAAAACAGAGATAACATATGGGCTGAAATTTAAATGTTACAACCCAGTAGGCCAAAATCCAACAGGTAAGGCATCCCCCACGCTTTGCATTTCCATATCGGGAAGCTTCACTACATGAATTTCTGCCTGACCTCCCCTTTCCCATAAACACTGCTCTCCTGCATGGAATGAATCAAGTGAATATACTTGCCACCACTGTAATTACAAACCAAGCCAAACTGGACCCTTGGATGTACTGCTAATGGGTGGTAGCCATGCAAAGAATCATTCCCTGTAATATTAATGTTGTCTTCAAAGTTATTTCTTGCAGCATTTTTGAAGTCTAGTCCACAACAATGGGTTGATTCTTATGACTCTCTTTAATTCTTTCTCCAGTGAAGGAGGAAGTTTCTGTTAGTCTCTGTTGGAGGAAGACTTTACAGAAGGAGATGGCAGGATCCAGTCCAGTATTTATCGAAGATGTGATTGATTTGGGGTGCCAATAGTGTAGCAGAAAGGGATTGCATTAGTCCAAGCTTGTAGTATGCATGTATTCATAATGATTCCCCAGTACTGGATGAAAAATGATTAAGGAGGAGAACACTTCATTGGAATTAAGAACAAACTTACAGAGGTTGTTTGTGTATTTTATATGGTGTTTGGATGCAACCAGAAAAGGATTCAAATATAGTCTGGGAAAGAAACACATAATGATTGTGAGGATTTTAGTAGAAAATTTTAATTAAACAGAGTAATACTAAAATCAGTACTGATAGCAGATTGGTGACTGTACAAACAATAGTATGTGCTAGCTGTATCTCACAGTTTGTTATGCATGATGCAGAAGAAAATGATTTTATTAGTGGATTTCCAGTGCAATATCAGAAGAAGTCAGAGTGGCAGGGAAAATACAAAATACACAGTGCTATCCTTTGTAGCATTACTCCCATTAGTTTTATGGATTTAGACTGACACAACTTTTCAAAGGATTGCATGGTAATAATATAAAATTTAAGAATGATTGAGTCTAAATTTTATATGTAAAAAGCCATCAGAAAAAGAGTAAAAAGTTGTAAAGTATTTTGTAAATGGAAATAGAAATTAATAGCTGGGGGAAATGGCATAAAGTTGCCATCTATATATCTAATAGTGACATGTGGTCCTCATCTGTCGATACCTAAATCTGCAAATTGGGGCTACACCAATGCTAAACAGATTTTTCTGCAACCTTGGAGGAAAATCTGAAATGAGTGCAGAAGGCCACTCTGAGGAATGGCAGATGTGGGAGCCACTGTGGGCCTGTCTGCCACAGCAGAGAACTTGGAGAGCTGATCCAGGCCTGACCGGCACAGCAGAGGACTATGGGACCTGCACTGGGCTTGGAGTTGCTCCCAGGCACTACTGCTGCTGGGCTCTAAGTCTTGTGGGGGGCCCCACTTGTAGTTGTAACACTTCATCCTCTTGTTAGTAACACCGGTGTCTGTCTCTTGTTTTCATTGAAACAAAAGCATCTATCCAAAGTCCTTTTCAAAGATTCCTTCATTTCTTTGTTTCTCAGACTGTATATGAGGGGATTCACCATGGGGGTCAGAACTGTGTATGGGACCGAAAACACCTTTTTAAGATCTCTGAGTGTGCTGGTGTTTGGCAATATATACACAATCATTAGTGTTCCATAAAAAATGGTGACCACTATGAGGTGAGAGGAGCAAGTGGCAAATGCCTTTTTTCTGCCACTGGTGGATGAAATTCTCAAGATGGCAGAAATTATGCATACATAAGAAGTGATGGTCAATATGAATGGGGGTAGGATATCGAATGACCCAAAGACGAGAGCGGATAATATGATGTGGCTTGCGTCACTGCAGGAGAGTTGAAGCAATGGGCTGAAATCACAAAAGAAATGGTCAATTTCTTGGGGGCCACAAAATGATAACTTAGAAACCATTGATATAATAATAATTAATATGGATACTGCACATAGCCAAGATCCTCCTAGGAGGTACAGGATGACCCTGTCTTTCATAATAGTTGCATAATGAAGTGGTTTACATATTGCAACATACCTATCGAAAGACATCACCGAGAGTAGGTAGCATTCCACAATGACAAGGCAACCAAAGCAAAACAGTTGTGTGAAACAGCCTGAAACAGAAATGGATTTGTCCCCAGTTAGAAAACTTGCCAGCATCTTAGGCAGAATGGTTGAGCTGTAGCAGACCTCCAAGAAGGACAAATTCCCTAGGAAATAGTACATGGGAGTGTGAAGGTGCTGATCTGATACTACCAAGGTAACAATGAGGATGTTTCCTGTCATGGTGAGAATGTAGATCACTACAAACACCAGAAAAAGAAGAATCTGGAACTCTTCAACCTCTCCAAATCCCAACAGAATGAATCCTGAGATGTCTGTGTGATTCCATTGTTCAGAAGTGGCGATCTGCATCTGGGGAAAAAGTAAAAAGTAAAAATGTGGTGAAAAGTGTCGTCAAGCCACAGCTGACTTATGGCAATCCTTTAGGGTTTTCAAGGCAAGAGATGTTCAGAGGTGGTTTGCCATTGCCAGCCTCTGCATGGGGTGAGAGAGTTCTGAGAGAACTGTGACTGACCCAAGGTCACCCAGCAGGCTTCATGTGGTAGAATGGGGAACCTGGTTCTCCAGATTAGAGTTCTCCTCCCTTAACCACTACACCACGATGGCTCTCTTCTCAAAAGAGTATACAGCTATTGAATGAACCTAAGCAGTGATCTTTTAAACACAAGCAAGATAAATTGTGAAGTGCCCGTGGCGCAGAGCGGTAAGCTGCAGTACTGCAGTCAAAAGCTCTGCTCATGACCTGAGTTCAATCCTGTTGGGAGTCAGTTTCAGGTAGCCGGCTCAATGACTCAGCCTTCCATCCTTCCGAGCTTGCTGGGGGTAAAGGGAAGGTGACTGGGGAAGGCACTGGCAAACCACTCCATAAACATAGTCTGCCTAGTAAACGTTGGGACATGACATCACCCCATGGGTCAGGAATGACCTGGTGCTTGCACAGGGGACTACCTTTTCCTTTTAAGATAAATTGTACTCTTTGATACTTCAGGTGTATTCCAGCCTGAGCTCTGTGAAAGAATGATTAGATACATGCGTGACCAATGAAATAATTAGGATTACAGTTTGCTGAACAGCTTTCAAAAAGCCATTGAATTAACTTTGATAAGAAAAATCTTGATAATTTTAACTTTGTAAAATTATCTTTAAGAGCTATCCAAAACAGATCCATTCAGAATCCTAGTCAAGACTACTCAATAGGACTTACTCCCAGCAAAGTGTTCTTAAGATTGTGTTATCATTGTTAGAGCATCAAGACTCTTGGAGACACACCTGTATTCAACCAGAAGCTAGTCTGACTGTATTCCTTCTTTCAAGTTAGAGAAACTCTTTGGAAGCATCTTGACCTCAGATAAACTGGGTAATTTAAGTTTTTTTCTTCTTCCCAGTATTATCATTAGGAGTGGTGGCTTAGATCTGTATTTAGAGATTATAGTATGTAGTGTGAGCAGTTAAAAACAACAACACCTACAGACACTTAGCTAGGAATTATTGATTTTCAGGCCAGCAAATCTGGGACAAAAATTGAGAATGTGCCAAAAAAAATCCAGATTTTTTTGGGGGGACCTAGCTCCTTCCTGATTCATTGAGCCAATTACAGTACAGTGATAGCCTGAAACTGATATGAACATTGCTGCCTCATACCTCTGCAAAACTGCTATAACACTGCTGAAGCTCAATAATTTTGGCACAATGACTGTGTCTTCATGATAGTTGCTATAGCAACAGTATGACACAATAGATCTGCCTTAATTGAATTTCCTTCCATGTACATAAAGCTCTAAGCTGTTATATAATTGCTGATTCATGTTTTGTTTTGCTTTTTAAAGAAAGTCACACTCCTTTACACCACAGGAAATTCCCTTTAGTCTGAAAACATTGACTGATACTACTAAGAACATAAGAACAGCTATTCTGGATCAGACCAAGGCCCATCAAATCCAGCAGTCTGTTCACACAGTTGCCAACCTGGTGCCTCTAGGAAGCCCACAAACAAGACAACTGCAGTAGCATCCTGCCTGTGTTCTACAGCACCTAATATGATAGGCATGCTCCACTGATACTAGAGAGAATAGGTATGCATCATGATTAGTATTCATTTTGACTTGTAGCCATGGATAGCCCTATCCTCCGTAAACATGTCCATTCCCCTCTTAAAGCCTTCCAAGTTGGTAGCCAATCACCACATCCTACTGTTCATTTGAGGAGAATGCTGCAACTAGTCTCTACCTGAAAACCACAATCTAACATTGCAGTCCCAAGAAGAGTTCCAGCCCTCTAAGTCAATTAAGTCAGTGGCTTTAGAATACTTTACCCCTATTTAGGATTGCACTGCAAATGTTGCAAAACTGTTGTAAAAAGGCTGTGACTGGAATGAGCCATTCTGACAAAAAGCAGTCCTTTTTTTTAATAGTTTTTATTTATATAATTAAGAGGGTACAGGGGGAAAAAAGGGAAAGGGTAAACGTTATATTTATAAAAACAATACAGTATTATAAAACAGTTTCTGAATAAAACTTAATTACAGAATGTCATTTGTTTATTCTACTTATGTCAGGCTGATTTCTATTATCTGATAATCCAGATTTTGCTTAGCAATTAATTAAAGTAAGAAAGATAGTACCTAGCTTATTTTGGATGTTTAAATTAACGTACTTCGTTCAAATTAGCTACAATTCATATAAATATAAAAAGACGCCCACTTCTCCTCAAATTGCTCAGTAGATTCACTGGATTTAAAATTTAATTCGAAAGTCATTTTGGCCATACTTGCATATTCCAGGAGTTTTTCTTTCCAGTCTTCTATTTCGGGTGTATGAGTTTGTTTCCAGGTTCTTGCTAGCACCGTTCTGGCAGCGGTTGTTGCGTATTTAAAAACGTCATGGGATTTCAAAGGCAAGTTTGGCAGCACTATACTGAGTAGATAAAATTTGGGATCGAATGTAAACTTCATATCTAACATCAACTGTAGTTCTCGATGAATTCTTTTCCAATATAGTTGTAATTTTGGACATGTCCACCAAACATGAAAGTAGGAACCGTCTGTCACTTGACATTTCCAGCATGCGCCTTTTTTCCCTGGAGTAGTCATCTGGGAAAGCATATTAGGAGTCAAATACCATCTGTAAAAAGTTTTATACCAATTTTCTTTCACTTCTTGGCAAACAGTGTATTTCATTTCCGAAGTACAAAGTTTTTCCCGTAAGTCCATATTGATCATTTCTCCAAAATTTTGCATCCACTTTATCATATTTATTTTCACTTGTTCTTCTTCTGTATCGTATTTCAAGAGGAGCTTATAATTTTTCCCTAGTACGTGCGAATCATTTTTAGATATTAACTGCTCAAATTCTGTTAATTCGCGAAAGCCTCTTACACAGAATGGCAGAATAGACATCTCTCTCCAATTTTGGTGATATTGGCACATGGTACTTCTTGAAGCTTGAGGAAAGCTCTGAAATGGGGATTTTACCGGAAGCCCATTGCGTCTGATATTTATTCCATGCTCTTTTGGACTTTACCATTCTGGATAGTCTATTATTGTAAACTTGACTTATTCTTGTACACACTTTTTTGTATTCTCATTGTGTATTAACTTACCTTGCTCAGTATTTATATCCTTTGGATACCTTTGCAGTGAGGTTCTTTTTCCTCTGAATACAATTGTTTGCATATTGCTTATATGTGCTTTATTGAGCTTTCAACAAGTGCATAACTTTGATTTCTCATTCTCCTATTTTGTACTTGGAGCCCGATTTTGAATACTAAGTACCTGGAGGTTGGCAACCCTACCTCCACAGTATTTGTAAACTGAAGGCTCTGCATCTCTAAAATGGCAACATCCCAGTAGTGGAGTTCAAGAAGATTCAGAACGATAGAGATCAGTTCACCTGGAGAAAATGGCCACTTTGGCAATTGGACTCTACGGCATTGAAGTCCCTCCCATCCCCAAACCCTCTCCTCAGACTCCACCCCAAAAAACTCCAGGTATTTCCCAACCCGGGGTTGGCAACCCTACAAATAAAAGGCAACCATAGTTAGGCTAGGCTGCCTAGTGCAGCCCGTCCTGTAAATATGTTTGCATAGTTAATAATTATGACATAGATCAGCTTTATAAATAAATAAGTTAAACCCATGCTGTGGTCTTGGGTCCTTATTTGAGGTGATAAGGCAATCATTTCCCAATAACAGACCATGGCTGTCACATCCATCTGACTCAGAGGCCCACTGGAAAAGGCCGGTCTTATTTTTTTTCTCTCTCTCTCTTGCATTCAATAATCTCAGTGAGCAGATAATCTCCCTCAAGAATTGGGTGTTGTCTTCTCCATGTTCGCTTCCCACAGAGAATTTGCAGGGTTGTTAGCAGACGAGGCTGCTTATATAACCCCTAACAATACACTTCTTGTGAGCATTTTGCTCCAACGTTTTGTGGAGTAATGACAAAACAAAGCACCGGATGTCAAGGATATAAGGTAAGCACAACTGAAACTTCTTAATCAATCTTTTCTTTCATTTTTTTACAGCTTGCCTTCATCACTGAGATTTAACAGAGATTATAGCGCACAGAACAAAAATAAATGTAATCATCCAATGGATAATGTAATCAGTCTAGGAATGCAAAATTGAATGATAATATGAGCAATATGACACTGCTCTCGTCAGCATAGTGCAATCAATGTAGAGTGTAGGATTACAAAGGTACAAGGCAATGCACTACCCACTTCCCATTTCAAGATGCTCCAAACCAGGCAAACAATATGGTCTGGTACTTAAGGTAAAGGTAAAGGTCCCCTGTGCAAGCACCGGGTCATTCCTGAACCATGGGGTGACATCACATCCTGACGTTTCCAAGGCAGACTTTGTTTGCGGGGTGGTTTGCCAGTGCCATCCCCAGTCATCTTTACCCCCTTTACCCCCAGCAAGCTGGGTAGTCGTTTGACCAACCTCGGAAGGATGGAAGGCTGAGTCAACCTTGAGCCGGCTACCTTAAACCGACTTCCGTCGAGATCGAACTCAGGTCTTGAGCAGAGCTTTTGACTGCAGTACTGCAGCTTAACACTCTGCGCCACGGGGCTCCTGTCTGGTACTTAGAGTGTCTCTAATCCTACTCTGTTATAAACCTATGAGCATGAACTTGGGCAACTCACCCTCCATTCAATCTCTCTCTCTCTCTCTCTCTCTCTCTCTCTCTCTCTCTCTCTCTCTCCCTCCCTCCGTCTCTGAGAGAGATGGGGGAAGACTCTCTATCTGGCACACATTTTGTCCCAAGAGCAGATGCTGCTGTGTTAGCCCTTGGCAAAGAAAAGACTGGTGTGACACCATCAGGATCAGCAAACTTATTAGAGCATGAGCCCATGTTGTCCGATGCAGTGGAACGTAGTGATGCCATGAGTTCTGAGCTCCGATGAATAGCAAAGCCTAATTGGTCTCCTTTAGACTGTCTCGAGTTCTGAGAGCAGAAATGTTCAGAACACAGAGTTAAAATCCTTCTAATGCTGGGATGTGTCATTTCAGTGGTTGGACGGTTCTCCAGATAATAGTCCTCCTCCCCCAGAGGGGATATATCAAGGAAGCAGCTCCAGCTTTGCCTTCATCTTGACATACTTTTCAATGTATGGCGAGGACCTTTAAAAAAATAAAAAGCATAGGGAAATTCAAACATATAGCTCTTCACCTAAAGATAGAAATGGTGGAAGAGCCCTACAAAAGTACTAGTAATGTTCTTGTCTGATCTGAAGCAAACTAGAAATAAACTAATGTCCTGTTAAAATTTGATTGTTTTTTGGTATGGTTTGGCATCATTTATGTTTAGCAGCTAGGGCTTGTAGAGATGTATTTTTTTCCTCTGGAAGATGTGATGGAATTCAGGGCATGGGATAGCTCATTATCATGGAAGCGATAAGCATGGTTACACTCTTCTAAGCCTATTGAAGTCAATGTAATAATTAGGGTTGCCAGGTCCCTCTTTACCACGGCGGGAGGTTTTTGGGGCAGAGATTGAGGAGGGCAGGGTTTGGGGAGGAGAGGGACTTCAATGCCACAGAGTCCAATTGCCAAAGAGGCCATTTTCTCCAGGTGAACTGATCTCTATCTGCTGGAGATCAGTTGTAATGGCAGGCGATCTCCAGCTAGTACATAGAGATTGGCAACCTTAGTAATAATGTAATAAGGTGTAGGTGAAACAGCTAGAATGTCAAAGTAGGAATAGCATCTCTTCCTGAAAGGAATAGCATCTCTTCCTGAAACAACAATTGAATGTTCAAAGATGCATTGACCAGGCAACTAAGTGACCGGTTGGAGAAAACAGTTCTTCTTCCTCTCCTTCTGCATGCAAACGAACCTATTCCTACCTCCTATCAGATAAAGGGTTGGATCTACCCATGCAAGACCTCTTGCACAATTGCTAATCTTTCAATGTTTTAAATTAAAATTATGTGTGCATTATATAAAATCTAATACTTTCCTGATATAATATTCTGTTTCAGATGGACCTGAACATGAATTTGGAAGAAGGAAACCAAACAACCCCTAAAGAATTCATCCTCCTAGACTTCAATATCAAGGATCAACAGATTCTACTTTTTATCTTGTTTCTACCTATCTACTTTGCAACAATGGTGGGGAACATCCTCATTGTTGTTCTTGTGCTCATTCATCAGCACCTTCACACCCCCATGTACTTCTTCCTGGGGAATCTGTCCGTTTTGGAGACCTGCTACAGCTCAACCATTATGCCGAGAATGCTGATCAGATTTCTAAGTGGGAATCACAGCATTTCTGTAAATGGGTGCTTTGCCCAACTGTATTTCTTTGCATTTCTTGCAGCCACTGAATGTTACTTTCTAGCAGTCATGTCTTATGACCGTTATTTGGCAATATGCAGACCACTGCATTATGCAATGCTCATGAACCACAGAATTTGCATCCTCTTGATTGCTGCTTCCTGGATATTTGGAGCAGTGAAAATTGGTATTGTAGTGTTTTTGGTGTCTCGGTTGTCTTTCTGTGGACACAACAAAATTAATCATTTCTTCTGCGATTTCATCCCATTGATAAGACTCTCTTGCGATGATACCTATTTAGTGGAAATTACTCTACTGATATTCTCCTTCATAGGCACTCTGCTCCCACTATTCATAATTATAATATCTTATGTTTGCATCATTAAGAGCATCTTAAAAATCCCATCCACTGTTGGGAAACAAAAGGCCTTCTCCACTTGCTCCTCCCACCTCATTGTGGTGTCCTGCTTTTATGGGTCTTTGATGATTGTTTATGTATTACCGAACATCAGCTCACTGAGTGAGGTGAAGAAATTGTTCTCGCTGTTCTACACACTTCTCACCCCTCTGGTCAATCCACTCATATACAGTTTGAGGAACAAAGAAGTCAAGGAAGCAATGCGGAAATCTTTCCAGATTCACCATATGAGACCGTGAAATGGAGGTAGGAAAATAATTTAGGCCCCTTTCAAACTGTCCTTATAATCCATTTAAGAAGCCAGTTGCTAACAGTTTTTTGGTATAATTTCAGATACAGCCATTTTGGCTCCTGGCTGCTAATGGATTTTTGTAACCTTTTCAGACAATGGCACTTGTGTCCTGTCAGCATCCAAGGGTTAAACCATTATAAATAAAAACTGCTTTCACCCTCCTCCTCCATAGAAAAACATGGTAAAGTTTACAATGCTTTTCGGTGGAGGAAGGAATCCCCTTTGGGACCCCATAAAATTGGACCCCTCTGAACAAAACTTTATCAAACATTGCAGCTACACTGTGACTCTACCTCGAAAACCCCCAGGGAGAATTAAAAAAAATACTTACTTTTCATAGTTTGTAATGGCCCCTTCCTCACCAAAGAATTGTGGGAAAACTCAGTTTCCCATGAATGCTTGCAATGGGCTTTAGTTGTGCAGGCCGATTGCAAGCATTCATGGGAAACTGAGTTTCCCCACGATTCTTTGATGAGGAAGTGGCCATTACAGACTATGAAAAGTACTTTTAAAATTCTCCCAGGGGGACATTTTTTGAGATAGAGTCACCACATTCACAATGCTTTTCTATGGAGGAAGGGGTGACCACTTCGGGACCACATAAAATTAGACCCCCTAACCCAATCTTCGCCAAATATCAGGTTTCATGCAAGGAGAGACCCTTGAAGCTACCCTGAACATTTGGGAACTCTACCTCCAAAATGCTTTCCCCAGAGCTCATCAAAAAATCCCCATAGGGAAAAGCCTGGGGAAAGCCAAAGCTGAAAAAATTTGAATAGCTATTCAGGTGATTCGGCCATCGGCTATTCGGCTTCAGCTTTATTCCCAGTTTTAATATTCTGGTTAAATTAAACCTGAAAGAAGCTGAAAAGGCCTTTTTTGGGTTTATTTTTGGTCCAGGTTTATCGATATGCACAGCCCTAATTGCAACGCTATTACTGGAATTGCACACTAGCTTACATGTGAGTATTTTCATGTCTAAAAGATCCACCATACAAAAAACAAACATATATCTCTGCATGCAGAGAAGTAGCATGTCAAAAAAGAGTGCTATCCAGAATTTTTTCCCACTAAATTATTGTGCAATTCCCTGTTACACAACATCCTAACATCCTGCCCTTGAGCTCAGCTGGTGACCCACTGAGGTCTCATTATATGTTTTGACAAAATTCATATAGCAAAGAGCTCTATTACTTGTAAGGATGTCTTTTTCTAAGAAGGCCATTCCATCTCCCCCTTCAAACAATCCCCTCTGGTGAAATTGACAACAAGTCAGTTTTTTTTATTGCCTACCTGGTGGCCTACAGGTGGCGAGCCGTAGAGATGTGGGAAAATGTTGCTTCAGTGGTACAGTTGAGGTAAGCACCCTGAGGCATCTTTTTGGAGGATGAAGGGGTAATCCTCAGACCAGAAGCCTGGGGCCTTGGTGCCTTCATGGACCTGGGACAGGAGCCCCTTGAGGGGTGCCATTATCCTTGACCCATAGACCTCATGGACGTGGCATACCTCCCCTGAACACTAAAGAAAGCTTTGCAAGGAGGAACATGTGATGGCTAAGGGCTTGGAGACAGGGTGGCCTCACCAGTAAGATAAGGGACACACAAACAGAGGAAGCCTGACTCTTCTGGATCCCACCAATTGCCTGTACTGCAGTTAGATCTGAAATGGGGGTTGGGGCTTTGTGCACTGTAGATCCCTCTTGAGCAATGAAAATAAAGTTGTCCCTGGATTATCCCAGTTTATGGTGCTGGCTGTCCTTATTCTGTGTCTGCAAGTAAATCTTAAAAAAAAAATTAATCATTCTGCAAAGTTAGGGTTTCTCCAGGTTTCTAGAAAAATCTTCCCTTTTCACTGACAAATCTTCCCTTTGTGCAACTGGGTCTATTGTGTGGATTTTTTGATCTGTGCTCTGGAGCTGTGTTCATAATTAAATATGTGAGGTGCAGGAAATAGACATCGAAAGAGACATAGAAATAGATAGATATAATAGATTCAGTAAGGAAATAGATTCGGTCATGGCAGTCCCCATCTGCACACTGAAATGGAATGGTCTAAAACAGATTTATGACTTCTACTATTTGTGAGATTTGGGTCTCCATTTCATAAATATAAGTTTTATAAAGATTGAATTGTTTCCTATAGCTCGGGGATATGGTTTGAATAAGAAGTTGAAAGAGAGAGAGAGAGGGAGAGAATATCTGTTAATTCAAAATGTCTGAAGTTTATCTGCTCCACATTACCGATGATCCCTTGGGACAGAAATGGGTTTTTTTACAGATAAATGCACGTGGGGGAACAATCTTTATCTGTACATGTTTTTTTTTTCTACTGAGAATAAAAGGCTGATGTAATTGAGCTGTGTTTGTCTTTGTGCGTGTCCGCATAAATAACAATGGAAGCACACAGCAATCAACGTAATTTCATGCTACCAGAAGAAACCCATCAACAGGTAAACCAGAGAGATTTTATTTGGCCTTTAGGAAGGTGCATGAAAAGATACACATCTTCTGGAAATACTGTAGATACACACTGTCAGACACCAGTAGAATTTGTTGTTTAAATTTGTTGTGCAATTGCTTAAACCAGTGGTTTTCATACCTAAACTGACCAAATCATGCTTTAATCTAATTGCAATTGCCCAACGTTAGGGGTCGAACGTTATATGCTGTTGCACAAAATTTGGCTACCTGTTTTGGCTATTGCACAAATTTAGCTACCTCCTCCTCCTCTTCTTCTTCACCACTATGTCTTGGTTGCTTTTTGTTCTATAAATTATTTGTTGTCCCCAATATTTTTTGGGGGGGGAGGGGGGTTGATTATTCTTGCTTTTCACACACATACTCCAGTCTTTCTTTCCTACGCACATGGACAACAAGAAGAGACTTTCATAGTTCTCATTTTGCATTCAGCATTTTTGTCCATTTTTTTGTTAGTATAAAAAATATATTTAGGCAGTATTTGGTCAATTTGGTTGAATGCAGTTATGCGAGAATCTTTAAATGTTCCAAAAAGGTCTTTATAGGAATAACAGTATGTGTGTGGGGGGTGGGGGGAACAGTGGAAAAGGGAAGGGGTTAATGCCTACTCTTTTCCAGTACTCAGTATATAATTTGTTATTTACAGATGCAGAGTGTGGAAAACTCAGAGTGGCAAAACAGAACAGCCGTCACCAATTTCGTCCTCCTAGGGTTTGGCAATGTTGAGGACTTGAATGTTCTCCTTTTCTTATTATTTCTAGCGATCTACCTTGTGACTCTGTCAGGCAATCTTCTCATTGTTGCCCTGGTCATGGTTGAACATCACCTCCATACACCTATGTACTTCTTTCTGGCAAATCTATCCTTTTTGGAGTCTTGCTACACTTCAACAATATTGCCAAGAATGCTGGCTAGTTTTGTCACAAGGGACAAAACCATTTCTCTTCTGGGCTGCATTCTCCAGATGCATTTCTTTTCTACTCTGGCAGCCACCGAATGTTGCCTCTTGGCGGCCATGTCATATGATCGCTATCTTGCCATATGTAAACCTTTGCATTATGCCACACTTATGAATGAGAAAATTTGTATCTTGCTTGTTTCAGTATCGTGGATAATTGGGTTGCTGCTTATAACTATCTTAACATGTTTGTTGTCACAACTTAACTTTTGCAACCAATGTACAATTGACCATTTCTTCTGTGATTTCACCCCTATAGTTCGACTTTCCTGCAGTGACACTCGGGTGGTTGAAATGGCAGCTTTTATAACATCTTCGATAGGGATTCTGCCTACATTTCTCATAACTGTGACATCCTATGCATTTATTATCTTAACAATCCTGAAAATCCCCTCCATCACCGGAAGACAAAAGGCATTTTCCACCTGCTCCTCCCATCTCACTGTAGTTTCCATTTTTTATGGATCCTTAATGTTTGTCTATGTCTTGCCAACAACTGAGAAATTCAAAGATCTCAGTAAGGTCTTCTCTTTTTTGTATACAGTCCTCACTCCGATGGCCAATCCTTTCATATATAGCCTGAGGAACAAGGAAGTAAGGAGCAGTCTTAGGAAATATATTGTATCAGTTCTGGGAATTTTCTGAGATACGAAGAAACTTACACCTGTATGATTAATATAATGATTATTTTTAAATTGTTCTTGCTGCTTATAAAAATCTATCTGTTCTGGTTTCATCAAATTTCTGAGTTTTCAAGAAAGTGGAAAGCTGAAAACTATCAAGATGTAACTGAATGGACAAATAAAGTATAAGTATCTGCAACTATGGCTAAGTTAACGTCTTTGGTGAATTTACGTCAACCTCTGATTTTTATGAAAAATTGAAAGTACTTCTTGAGTATATAGTTGTTAACTAATAAAATAATAGAACATAAAAGTTTAAATAAGAAATATGCCATTGAGTGCTCGCTTCGGCAGCACATATACAGAAATATGCCATTAAATATGCAATTATAATATTTAAAAAGATAAATCAGAATGGAAGTTATTGAGTAGGTTAATTATAATGTAAGAGTCTGATGTGTTTTTATGTTTGCATGTCTGTGTTTTGTAATATTTGTTTGAATTTTTTTAAAATGTTTAAAAACATTTCTGAGTATTATTATTCTTTTACACCTAATTATGCATGGGGGGGGGGAATGTAGAATTCAGTTATGCCCTTTGTATGCCTGAAGACCTAGATTAAATCATTGACTCCTCCAGTTAAAAAGATGTCAACAGCCTGCAGGTTTAAACACAATAGACCATGTAGCGAGGGGGGAGGGTATAGTTGAGGCATACAGTTGAGGGCAGCAATGATTTTATCAGATCTGGTCTCCCTAGTCCCTTCTACGGTATCATCAATTGCTGAATTAAGGGGCCTTGATTGCATTGCTGGGCTCATTGTGGCACTGTTTTCAATTATGCTTCTTAATCGCTGCCGTGTACTGTTTAAAATGTCTGGAGCACTTCCAAGAGAACTACCTTTCCCCCCACTTTTTTATGTGGCGTGTTCTTTTTTGGCTTTTAAAAAATGTTCTAAGATTAGTGCAATAGCGTTATAACACCATAGCAATCCAATGCATCCAAATGCTGGTGATATAGCACTTAGAACACCATCTTAGAACACCATCCCCCTAACACTAAAAAAGCGAAAAAAGAACACACTGAGCTCCTTTGGAAAGTCATGCAGAAGAACCATGCTGACTGCATGGTATAGTGGTTAAGAGTGATGGACTCTAATCTGAAGAATCAGGTTTGATTCCCCACTCCTCCACATGAGTTATGACCTCTAATCTGATGAAAAGGGCTTGTTTCCCCACTCCTCCACATGAAGCCTGCTTGGTTACTATGGGCTTGTCACAATTCTCTCAGAACTCTCTCAGCCCCATGTACCTCACATGGTGCCTGTTGTGAGGAGGGGAAGGGAAGGCGACTGTAAGCCACTTTGAGACTCCTTAAAGGTAGAGAAAAGCGGGGTATAAAACCAACTCTTCTTCTTCATCATCTAAATCTTTAACTGAAAAATTAAAAAGGTAGGATCGACTCTAAAAATAATTAATTTTGGAAGTCATTTGTCCTAGGTTTCAATTTGGTTGCAGAGAAAATAATTGTGCAGCAGCACCATTGGCCTGTGTAATAGACCACAAATGTGTGAAAGCTGGGTGTGTGTGCATGCTGTTTGAGGCCAGTTAGTGAGCTCTGATGAATAGCTCAGTGAGTAGTGATCCAATCAATCAATAATTTGGTGGCATATTCACAGCTGGTGAGGCAGTCTGAACCTGCAGTAGTGTGGGCATCCCTGGAAATCCATAGTCATAGACATTGATATAGATATAGTAAGGATATAGATTCAGTCATGGCAATCCCCATCTGCATACTGAAAAGGAATGGTCTAAAAACCAATTTATGACTGCCAGTATTTCTGAGATTTGGGGCTCCATTTAATAAATATAAGTTTTATAAAGGTCTAATTTAGTTTGAATAAGAAGTGGAGAGAGAGAGAGAGAGAGAGAGAGAGAGAGAGAGAGAGAGAGAGAGAGAGTGTTAATTCAGAATGTCTGTAGTTTACCTCTGTTCCATATTACCCATGATCCCTTGGGACAGAATTTTTTTAACAGATAAATGCAATTGGGAGAACAATTACTGTTGTCATTTTTTTTTTCTGAACATGTTTTTCCCCTATTGAGAATAAAAGGCTGATGTAATTGAGCTATGTTTGTCTTTATGTGTGTACGCATAAATAAGAATGGAAGGACACAGCACTCAACATACTTTCATACTACCAGAAGAAAGCCATCAACAGGTAAACCAGAGATTTTATTTGGCCTTTGAGAAGGTGCATGAAAAGATACAAATCTTCTAGAAATAGATGCAATCTGTCAGAAGCCAGCAGAATTTGTTGTTTAAATTTGTTGTCCAATTGTTTAAACCAGTGGTTTGCATACCTGGGTTGAGAGAACCTTTGGTGTTCTCCTGACCTTTGTCAAAATTCAACAATGAAAAAGCATTAGTGTTAAAGAAGTTCTCCTGACAACCAGCTTGTCCACCAGACTCTCCTAATTATTTATGTAGCACATTCAGTGAGTACAGCACATACACACATATGGGTAGATCTTACTGTCTTTTTCAGTGGCACACTGATCTCATCCATTTGCCTTTCTTGTTGTAGCCCTCTCCCACCTGGCTATTTGTCCATCCATACCTCATAATACGTGTCACACACCTCCCTGGAAAAGGTACCCCTTGTTTCCCCTGCTGAAAACCTGATGTGATCCAGCTCAAGGATGGGGAGCTCATCACAAAGAACTTCTAATTTAAATTCCAGCATGCATCTTAAAAAAAAGAAAAGAAAAGGAGAAACAGATACAAGTAAGAAGGAAGATGAACAGGAAGAATTACGAATATTAGTCAGTGATAATGTTTTGTTCTTGTGTGGTGGTTAGGAGCAGTGGACTCATATGGAGAACAAGTGGACTCTAATCTGGAGAATTGGGTTCGATTTCTCACACTTCCACATGAGTGGTAGACTCCTCTATATGAAGCCAACTGGATGACCTTGGGCTAGTCAGAGTTCTCTCTGAACTCTCTCAGTCCCACCTACCTCACCAGGTGTCTGTTGTGGTGAGAGGAAGGGAAGGAAATTGTAAGCCGGTTTTATTCTCTTTAAAGCGTAGGGAAAGTCAGATATGTAGGCAGTATTTGGACAATTTGTTTGCATGCAGTTATGCGAGAATTTTTTACATGTTCCAAAAATGTCTTTATTGAATAAGTAGTGTGTATGGAAAAAAGTAAGAAAGGGAGGGGTTTAGTTCTTAATCTTTTCCATGATTTGTTATTTACAGATGAAGTGTGTAGAAAACGCTGAATGGCAAAACAGAACAACCGTCACCAATTTCGTCCTCCTAGGGTTTGGCAATGTTGAGGACTTGAATGTTCTCCTTTTCTTATTATTTCTAGCGATCTACCTTGTGACTCTGTCAGGCAATCTTCTCATTGTTGCCCTAGTGATGGTTGAACATCACCTCCATACACCAATGTACTTCTTTCTGGCAAATCTTTCCTTTTTGGAATCTTGCTACACTTCAACAATATTACCAAGATTGCTGGCCAGTTTCATCACAAGGGACAAAACCATTTCCCTTTGGGGCTGCGTTCTCCAGATGCATTTCTTTTCTATTCTGGGAGCTACCGAATGCTACCTCTTGGCGGCCATGTCATACGATCGCTATCTAGCCATATGTAAACCTTTGCATTATGCCACACTTATGAATGGGAAAATTTGTATCTTGCTTGTTTCAGTATCGTGGCTATTTGGGTCGCTGCTTATAACCATCTTAACATGTTTGTTGTCACGACTTGACTTTTGTAACCAATGTACAATTGACCACTTCTTCTGTGATTTCACCCCTATAGTTCGACTTTCCTGCAGTGACACTCAAGTGGTTGAAATGGCAGCTTTTATAACATCTTCGATAGGGATTCTGCCTACATTTCTCATAACTGTGACATCCTATGCTTTTATTATTATAACAATCCTGAAAATCCCCTCCATCACCAGAAGACAAAAGGCGTTTTCCACCTGTTCCTCCCACCTCACTGTAGTTTCCATTTTTTATGGATCCTTAATATTTGTCTATGTCTTGCCAACAACTGAGAAATTCAAAGATCTCAGTAAGTTTTTCTCTTTCTTGTATACAGTCCTTACTCCGATGGCCAATCCTTTCATATACAGCCTGAGGAACAAAGAAGTAAGGAGCAGTCTTAGGAAAAACATTGTCTTCATTCTGGGGGGTTTCTGGGATACGTAGAAACTTATGCCTGTGTGATTGCTATCATGATTTATTTCATTGTTCTTTCTTGCTGCTTATAAAAATCAATGTGTTCTGGTTTCATCAAATTTCTGAGTATGCAAAAAAGTGGGAAGCAGAAGACTGCTCAGATGTAACTGAATGAACAAATAAAGTAGAAGTATATGCAACAATTGGCTAAATTAACGTCTTTAGTGAATAACATATCAACCTCAGATTATCATGAAAAATGGAAAGTTTTTATTGTGTATATCGTTATTAACTGGTGAAAATAATAGAACTTAAAAATTTACTTAAGAAATATGCCATTGAACATGCAATTATAATATTCAAAGAAGATATAACAGAATGGAAGTTATAGAGTGTTCCATTATAATGTAATGAATCTAATGTGTATGTTTATATGTTTGTATGTCTGTATGTTTTGTAATATTTGTTTGAAAAAAAATGTTTTTAAAAGTTTCTGAGTATTATTATTCTTTCACTCCTAATTATGCATGGGGGGAAATGTAGAATTCAGTCCTATACTTTGTATGCACAATTCCTGCTCTTTTGATTTACAACAATCTCCCAATTGAAGATTTACTCTGCTCTGGTTAGACCTCAACTAGAGTACTGTGTTCAGTTTTGGGCACCACAATTTAAGAAAGATGTAGACAAGCTGGAACGTGTCCAGAGAAGGGCAACAAAGATGGTGAGGGGTCTGGAGACCAAGTCCTATGAGGAAAGGTTGAAGGAGCTGGGTATGTTTAGCCTGAAGAGGAGAAGACTGAGAGGGGATATCATAACCATGTTCAAGTACTTGAAGGGCTGTCATATAGAGGATGGTGCCAAGTTGTTTTCTGTTGCTTAAGAAGGTCGGACCAGAACCAACGGATTGAAATTAAATCAAAAGAGTTTCCGTCTAGACATTAGGAAGAATTTTCTAACAGTTAGAGCAGTTCCTCAGTGGAACAGGCTTCCTTGGGAGGTGGTAAGCTCTCCTTCCCTGGAGGTTTTTAAGAAGAGGTTAGATGGCCATCTGTCAGCAATGCTGATTCTGTGACTTTAGGCAGATGATGAGAGGGAGGGCATCTTGGCCATCTTCTGGTCACTAGGGGTGTGGAGGGGGGAGATAGTTGTGAATTTCCTGCATTATGCAGGGGGTTGGACTTGATGGCCCTGGTGGTCCCTTCCAACTCTATGATTCTATGATTCCTAGATTTAATCATTGACTCCTCCAGTTAAATAGATGTCACCAGTCTGCAGGTTTAAACACAAAAGTCCATGAAAGAACCGTTGGGTGGGCCATCCCATACCTACTGATCTGGCCAAAGGGCCAAAAAGGGGAAAGAAGGGGAGATAATTCTACTAAGCCCTGTTCCAATGGCTTCCAAAGCATGCAGCTGCAGAGATGGATTTAGCTGTTTTCAAAATATATATATGAGAGGCTCCTCCTGCTCTGACGGCACTTGATGGGACACCACTATTCTGTCCCTGCTCCAAGGAAGGCTTCCCAAGCCTCATAATGAGAGGGGAGTGGGTTGTGTCATCTGGTTCCTCCTACTTGTTGTGCTCAGCCATTAGTGTCCATCTAAGCTGGCCAACACCTTCTTCTCCTGCCTGTTTCTGGACACTCCCTTTTAAAGGCAGTTAGCCTGCCTTGCCCCATGTAGCTCATCTATCCGACCCTGGCTCTTTCCTCCCCACCTTTTGTGGGTGGAGCTTGCCTTCTCATCTAGACCATTCCCAGCTCCCCATCTTTCCTTGCCCCTCCACCGGCTACTCTCCCTTGGGTTTGGCGGGGTGCTTGCCCACCAGTCTGTCCCAGGCCCATCCAAGCTCTGCCTCCACCTGACTCAGCTACACTTATGTTTGCCAACCTCCAGGTGGTAGCTGGAGATCTCCCACTATTAGAACTGATCTTCAGACTGACCTTGGGCCAGTCATACCCTCTCAGGCTAACCTAATTTACAGGATTATTGTGAGGATAAAAAGGGAGGAAAGGAAAATGGTGTAAGCAACTTTGGGACCCCATGGGAGATCAAAGTGGGGTACAAATGAAGTAAGTAAATAATAGGGTTGCCAACTTCCAGGTACTAGCTGTATCTCCTGCTATTTCAACTGATCTCCAGCCAACAGAGATCAGTTCACCTGGAGAAAATGGCCTCTTTGGCCATTGGACTCTATGGCACTGAAATCCCTCCCCTCCCCAAACATCGTCCTCCTCAGGCTCCACCCCAAAAGCCTCCCACCAGAAGAGAAGAGGGACCTGGCAACCCTAGTAAGTAAGTAAGTAAATAAATAAATAAATAATATCCCATATTAAATTCCCAATATCTGAAAAAAATCACCTGAAAGAGCTGCTTGTAAGATAGGCTAGATGGAATAATGATCCCTCTGTAACACTGTTTATTTAATTTATTGGAATCAATAGCTTAGCACTTGCACAGTCATATCCGCTACATGACTTCTGCATGGGATAGCAGACAACATCAGAACTGTTTCTTTCTATTCTACTATCTCAAAGGAATATATTTCCCTCCAGAAACTAATTTAATCTCTACTACACAATCTGTTCCTAGGAGAGGATAGGTCTTTTCTTTTCCCCATTGACCGAGGTGCCCAGGGAGATCCTTAGATGTATGAATGAGGGGTAATAAGAACTAAGACATACTGTTTCGCTTTTGAAGCAACACAACAGGAACAAAGAAGATTTTGCTGCATCTACCACATTGAATTTTATTATATAAAGGAAGGGTGACGACCGATGATAGAACTACACAAGCCCAGTAGACTTCAATAACGCTCAGCAATGACAACACATTATAGGCATCATCCGGGTCATACCATTAATGAAGGTAATGCAGCTTATCTCTATTGACTTTTAACCTTATCCTGATCATTTTTCCAGGTTAAAAGAAGTGTGCAGCTTCTGTAGTTGTACATGTATGACACTCAGCACATAAATGTTTCTCTTCGTGTGTAAAGTGCCATCAAGTTGCAGATGACTTAAAGTTCAGCAGGGTTTGAAGACAAGAGACTACATTGGCCCTGCCTGGCCTGAATTTTCTTTGCTGCTAGAGCGAAGAGGGCAACTCTATAAGAGACAGCTGGCTCCATGTCTGCAAGGAGAAATAGAAGTTTCGCCATCACAGTACGTTAATCTAAATTGGCCAGAATTGTCCCTAAAATCTTTGCCTTGGAACTATATATAATGGGCAGGTCAACATGTAATGGGTCAGGTCTTCCAGTTCTGAGCCTCCCCAGATACATATGCTCAGAACAGATTCTTTTTCAGGGCTTAAGAAAGCTTCAGCAAATAGGGTCCACTCTTTTCGTATCAGCCCTGGGTTTTGTTTTAATTCATGTTAATTTTGATTTTGTCTCTTCTACAGATGAAGCCAACAGTAAACACAACATCTGTAAACTGCACAGATATCTCAGAATTCATCTTGCTGGGCTTTGGGAGGCTTCATGATCTACAGTTCCTTCTCTTCCTGGTGTTTCTGGTGATCTATATAATGACTATCTCTGGAAACCTCACCATCATTTTCATAGTTACGACCAGTCCACATCTTCACACTCCCATGTACTTCTTCTTGGGAAACTTGTCCTGTATGGAGACCTTCTACAGCTCAACCATCCTGCCCAGGATGCTGGCTAGTTTACTAACTGGGGACAGAACCGTTTCAGTTAAGTGTTGTGTGATTCAGTTATATTTCTTTGGATTTCTGGTGAGCACAGAATGTTACTTGTTAGCTGTGATGTCTTACGATCGATATCTAGCAATTTGCCAACCACTGCATTATGGAACCTTAATGAATGACAAGCTCTGTCTCAAGCTTGCAGCTGGTTCTTGGCTATGTGCCCTGCTGCCAATTAGTATAATAATAATTCTGATGTCGTTTTTACATTTTTGTGGCCCAATTGCCATTGATCATTTCTTTTGTGATTTCCCTGCTTTCATAAAGCTTGCCTCCGAAGATACACAGCTGGTTCAGCTTTTAGCTTTCATACTGTCAGCCATAGATACTCTTCCCCCTTTTGTTTTAACCCTGACATCCTATTTTCATATTATTGATACTATCCTGAGAATCCCATCAACCACAGGAAGAAAGAAGGCATTTTCCACGTGTTCCTCACACCTCACTGTGGTCACCATTTTTTATGGCACCTTAATGGTGGTATACATCTTACCAAAAAGTGAAACATGGGGTGACTTGCACAAAATATTCTCTCTCTTTTATACTGTCCTGACTCCCATGGTCAATCCTCTTATCTACAGTCTGAGAAATGAAGAGGTTAAAAAAACTCTGAGAAGAGTGATCAACAAATGGCTAGGTTTCCAGAAATTGGATCGCAGCTGAGTTAAGGAAGACATGCTACCATTAGTATATTGATTATCTAAGATTAATCACATAGCTCCTTATTTATTATGTTTGTTCAAAGACAAGGGTGTGTTCTAAGAAAAAAACAGACACACTTTGATTGGATTCAATTAGCTTTCCCATTGGTGAAAAAGGGAAGAGGACTGGTATGGCTTTATGGATAGAGTGCTCGACATGCAGAATGTCCCAGGTTCAATCCCTGGCATCTCCCGGAATAAGCAGGTTATAGGGGATGTGAAAGACCTTGGCCTGCGACCCTGGAGAGCTGCTACAAGCCTGAATCGACTTTGATGGACCAATGGTCTGATTCAGTATAGGTCAGCTTCATGTGTTCATGCCTGTTCATGTGTTAGCATTTTTAAAGAGTTGGGCCTGGGTTCCCTGGACCCAACTTGGGTGCCTCACAGCCACATAGCACTCTGGCAATTGCTTAAAAAAAAGTCCTAACAGGCTTCAAATGTGGCTGCAAATGAAAGAAGTGCTCCTGCCAACCCCTCCAAGCTGTTTGAGAGGCAGCATGGTATAGTGGTTAAGAGCGGTGGTTTAGAGCAGTGGACTCTGATCTGAAGAACCGGGTTTGATTCCCCACTCCTCCACATGAGCGCCAGAGGCTAATCTAGTGAACTGGATTCCACCCCCCCGCCCCCAGGCCTCCACATGAAGCCAGCTGGGTGACCTTGGGCAAGTTACAGCTGCAGAAAGGCACAATTTTTTTGGAAAGATATACATAGAGAATTACAAGAGATGCTACACTTAAATTTTGATTTTCAACCAAAGCACTTCTTGTTAGGAATGACTCCATCACAACTGATACCCACAGACAAATAATTATTCTTGTATGGCATGACAGCAGCAAGAACATCATATGCCAAATATTGGAAAGAAAAAAGGACACCAACACTAGAACAATGGATTACAAAAATGTATGAATATGCAGGCATGGTAAGATTATCCAACTGGATGAAAGAAAAACCACCAGAAGAGCACAAACAAAGATGGCAAGCATTCTATGACAGATACACTGTAAACTAGAGATAAATACATACATAAATAATGTTAATATTACAATTGAGTTAGACAAACAGAATAAGAAATGCCGGGGTAAAAGTTTAATTACTACATAATAGTGATTTATAAAACTGACTATAGAGAAGTTTTAGAAAGCTAGATAATAGACTGAAAGACAATTAAAAAATAATATAACAATAGAGGAAATCAATGCAAGACCTGTTCCGAATGCCATCCATGTACAACACAATTGTTCCCATTCCCTCTTCCCCTTCTTATTCTGTACTATTTTGAAAAATTTAATAAAATATTTTTTTTAAAAAAAAGAGTGGTGGTTTGGAGCAGTTGACTCTGATCTGGAGAACCTGGTTTGATTCCCCACTCCTCCACATGAGCGCCAGAGGCTAATCTAGTGAACTGGATTTTTTCCCCCGGTCCTCCACATGAAGCCAGCTGGGTGACCTTGGGCAAGTTATAGCTTTGTTAGAGCTCTCTCAGCCCCACCGACCTCACAGGGTGTCTGTTGTGGGGAGGGGAAGGGAAGGTGATTGTAAGCCGGTTTGAGACTCCCTTAAGTGGTAGAGAAAGTCAGCATATAAAAACCAACTCTTCCATCATATGCCTTGCATAGGGTTGCCAGATCAGAGTTGGGAAATACCTGGAAATTTTGGGGGTGGCGACTGAGGAGGGTGGGGTTTATTGAAGGGAGGGACTCCAATGGGGTATAATGCCATCGAGTTCATCTTCCTAAGTGGCCATTTCCTCCAGGGGAACTGATCTCTATTGGTTGGAGATCAGTTGAAATCCCAGGAGATCTCCAACCACCACCTGGAGGTTGGCAACCCTAGCCTTACAGCTGGATGTGCTATGAGGAAGTTCCCTTGGTGCTGAGTGTAGGGTTGCCAACCTCCAGGTAACATGAGTTTGTACTATTGAGTAGATTGCTTGCACCTGTGGGATCAAGAACACCTTAAGAAAGATTGCATTGAGTTTAACTTCAGACTCTCAGCTAGCCTCTTAAACAGAATGGCAGAATAGATGTCTCTCCAAACTTTGGTATGTAAGATATAACAGATTAATAAGATATATATTTTTGTAAGCTAAAATATTTTTGTATATATGAAATATTTTAAGAACCATGATCTATTTATTATAGTACAAACCTGTGATTTTTTGAGATATTATGTAGGTATGCATTTTATTACAGGTGATATTTGCACATGGTACTCCTTGAAGCTTGATGAAAGCTCTGAAATGGGGATTTTACAGGAAGCCCATTGCATTTGAAATCTGTTCCGTGCTTCATTTGGACATTACCATTCTGGATTGTCAATTTTTGTGCACCTGATTTTGTTGTGTATATACACTTACCTGATGTAAATTTATCGCATTATAACAAGTTCTTGCTCTGTATTTATATCCTTGGGATATTGTTTTGGTGAGGCTCCACCTCACAATATAACTGCTTGCAAAGTGCTTTGTATGTGCTTTATTGAGCTTTATACAAGTGCAGACTTTTGATTCCCTACTCTCCTATTTTGTACTTGTAGCCAGTATTTGATTACTAACCTCCAGGTGATGGCTGGAGACCTTCCGCTAGTACAACTGCTCTCCAGATGACAGAGATCAGTTCCCCTGGAGAAAAGGTCTGCTTATGCAACTGGTCTCTATGGTATTGAAGTCCCTCCCCTTTCCAAACCCCACCCTCATCAGGCTCCATCCTTCACAACTCCAGGTATTTCCAAACCCAGAACTAGCTGAGTGGCATCTTCTGTACCTGGCAGGAGCATGTTAGGGGAGAGGGATGAAGCTTGGCAGCTCTCACCACCCAGCGATGGTGCAGGTTGTGATAAGCAAGGCCAGTGGAAATGCTGGCCAAGTTTGGAGCCAGGGTGGACCTGCCCAAAAGGCATCTGCAGTGGTGGCCCAGCACAGGCAGCCCTCAAAAGCATCAGCTTATTTGGATAACCATTGATGTAGAGCAGCCATTGAATGAATGAATTATTGAAATAAATAACTAACTAACTAGTTGAACCCATGATTGGTTGTCTTGTGTCATAATTTGAGGAGGGTGCCAGGGAAAAGGCATTTCAGAAGAAGAAAATTGCTCAACACAACATTGCAAATGGGTAGGGTTGCCAGCTCCAGGTTGGGAAATACCTGGTGATTTGGGAGTGGAGCCTGAGGAGGGCAGGGTTTGGAGACGGGAGGGACTTCAAAGCCATACAGCCCAATTGCCAAAGAATATCTTTCCCTACAAAAACTAAGTTCAGCTGTACTACATAATATGGTCATGGTTGACTGTAAGCATTTTCCTTAGTGCTGTCAAGATCCTCCAATCCAGGAGGATCTTGTTATGTATCAGGCAGTATTCAAAATTTTCACAAAATCTGGGGTGCAAGTCCTTACACCTCAGGAGAGTAGCTGCCAACAGCCCCTTTTCTCTAACCCAACCAGCCAGAAGCCAAGGAACAGACTTCTAACTTTCCTGTTTTTGATAAAAGAAAGTCAACCAATGAGGTTGGCCAACTGCAGTGTGAGTTTCACCAAATAATTATCTGGTAGGTATAGCCCTTTGGCCAAGGTACTAAAATTAGATGGAAGCCACCTGAAGACATAAAAAACTTCACTCAAATATAAATAAGAATTTATTAAAATTGTGCAAGAATATTTATAAGAGAACAAAAGCAAGTGAGGCATTTAAAACAGTGAAACCTAGAGCAAGTAGCACTAGCTAAACATTCAAACACTAATTCAAGAAGCAAGATACCAAATTCAAAGTTCAGGATTCAAGATGTTACCCATCCAAATGTCCACTCTATCCAGAGTCAGGGGCTGACAGCATGTCCCGGCCCCATAGCAAAAATCACAAAAGTCCAAAAATGGATCATGGAACCATGGCATAAGATCCAAGAACAAAACTGAATTGGAAATGCAATTATTTTAGGCCCAAAAGATGCTGAGTTGGCCTGAGCTTGGCCAGAGCTACTGACCAATCAGATCTTTGGTTGATCATCTCAATTAATTGCATCCGCTTGTTGCTGACCAGTTGATTGAAAGAATCATTGTGAGTTAGAAGTGGGTTGTCTTTTCTGCAGGAAATGGGTTGTCTTTTTCTACAGGAAGGCCACATGGAATAGGGGCTATAGTGAGGAGTAATGGGCCAGTTTCAGGAAAATATCTGACAAGATCCAACCCAGTGTTTTCTATTTTTGTTTTCTTGGGCATGCTTGTCCCTATTCCCATTGTGTCTGTGATTATTTTTCTTTTGTGCAATAATCTTTGTTAGAAGATCCAACTAAAGCCACTAATTTCCCTTATGATTTAACAGTCGTCTTCTCCATAGCCACATTCTATTGAGATTTTAATGGGAATTAGTAGGTTTGCCTGTTGATAAAATCTATTGCTTCACTGCAATCAGCAATGGAAGAACAAGATCAATAGATATTGCCAGATGTTCACTGTGCAGAAGACCACCATCAATGCCTCAAGAATTGTCTAGGCGGAAATTGTGATGTATTACGTCCTGGACTGCCAGTGACACAATGACTTCTTTGTAAATTACATTTGAGTTCATTTGTGTGTTGAACACCCAAAGACATCATTTGGTTTGTGCAATCATTTTTGACAACTGCAGTCATTAAACATACAGAGTGTTCTGGACTTGAAGGTAAGACTCCTTTATAACCAAAGTGCCTGCTTGATCCACAATTTGAAGAAACCAAAATACATAGGCATTATAATGCTCATGCAGATTTTATTTCAATGCAGTTCCAATTCTGTTTAAAGGAGCTGACAGTAGCACAACCCTCCCACTTGCATGGGAGATAGAAAAACTTGAGGATTATAGGCCAGTCATGGATCCCAGGTTTACCTTAAGAGGTATACAAGAGAGGTGGCTTCTGTTTCACCAGGATTTGCCAGCACACCAGCTGAAGAGAGGGAGGATGTTATTGTCCTGGCTTCATTAATAAAATAAGAACATGAATTGCTGACCAAGGGTTAATGTTTATGACCCCTAATCTCTTTCTTACACACATCCAGATTTCTTTGTTCATCCCACCTTATACTTCATGAAAGATTCCATCTGTATTGAGTTCTGAATTTCAGCAAATGGTCTGGGAAAAACAGTGTAGGGCAGAGTATCAAACTGATTTGTTACATGGGCCAGATATGACATAAATGTCACTTGGTTAGGCCGGGCAATGTGTACCATAAAATTTAATGCCAGGTACCAGGGATACAAAATTTATAGAAGACACAGGCAATGCCAAATAAGGATATATATATATTTGTTAAAATACAAGCATGCTTAAAACAATAACACTCTTAAAGAATTTTGTTTCATTTATCAGTCTTTGATCATTGACACATTAGAACTGGGGGAGGTGGCTGCTTCGGCTGGTGAGCCTGCAGCAGACACACTAACCCAGATTGGGACTGGGGGGGATGAGGCTGGAAAGCCTGCAGTGGACTTGCCAGTCCACATCGGGAGCAGGGGAGGGGGTGGCTACCTCAGCTGGCTTGTGGGCCGGATGAGAGCCCTCAAGGGGCCAGATGCAGGCCTCGGGCCTTATATTTGACACCCATGGTTTAGGACTCCTGTTCAGTCAGGTTCATTCCCTAAAAAGAAAAAGAATCAGATCATTCATTTAAGGCATTTGCTGTGACACTAGACCAGACTGTGAGTCAGTGTTGAATGTTTGAATGGTCCTCATTGAAAACAATATATCTCCTTGTGAATACAGACATGTATAGAATACTCTAGTCTAAATATGTCTGATTTTTTTCCTGCTGTTTCTTAGATGCACCTGGTAAACCTAGAAGGAAGAAACCAGTCAGCTCCAGTGGCATTTATTCTCCTGGACTTCAATACTGAAGATCTACAGATTTTACTGTTTATACTCTTTCTAGCTGTTTACCTTGTAACAATGGCAGGGAACATCCTCATTGTGATTCTAGTAGCATTTGATCCACATCTTCACAACCCCATGTACTTCTTCCTGGGGAATCTTTCATGTTTGGAGACCTGCTACAGTTCAACTATCCTGCCGAGAATGCTATTTGGTTTTCTGAGTGGGGACAGAACTATATCTGTTCCTGTGTGCCTTGCACAATTGTACTTATTTAGTTTTTTTGCAGCCACTGAATGTTACTTTCTAGCAGTAATGTCTTATGATCGTTATTTAGCAATTTGCAAACCATTGCATTATGCTATGCTCATGAATGGCAGGATTTGCATCCTGTTGATTGCTGTGTCCTGGATATGTGGATCTCTGGGTAGCAGCATCGTAATATTCTTGGTGTCTCGGATGAATTTTTGTGGACCCAACAAAATCAACCATTTCTTCTGTGATTTGACCCCAGTGGTCATGCTTTCTTGCAATGATACTCATTTGGTTGAAATAGCAGCCTTCATAATCTCCTGTATAGGCACTCTGCCCCCACTTCTGATCACCCTCACCTCTTATGTCTGCATAATCAATAACATTTTAAGAATCCCATTAACTACAGGGAAACAAAAAGCCTTCTCCACTTGTTCTTCACACCTCACCGTAGTTTCATGCTTCTATGGGTCTTTGATGATAGTCTATGTCTTACCAGACATCAGCTCGGTGAGTGAGGTGAAGAAATTGTTCTCTCTGTTTTACACACTTCTCACTCCTCTGCTGAATCCACTCATATACAGCTTGAGGAATAAAGAGGTAAAGGAAGCAGGGAGGAAATGCTTCAGAAAGCTTCACAGGCTTAAAATCCAGAAGAGAAGGAGCAAAAGGAAGCTTTGACAACATTGACTTCTCAATCTGAATGTTTTACAATGGTTGATTATTAATGAGCTAACTTGAAAATGGTCTACCTTGCTATTAGTTCACTGGTCTTGATTACTGCTTGTATTCTATCCCTTAATCACCCATTGCATCTGTCTTTGGATCATTCAATGTGCAGATATGGTTTGGAGAGTGGCTGTGGGTCAGTGGTAGAGCATCTGCTTGGCATGCAGAAGGTCCCAGGTTCAATCCCCGACATCTTCAATTAAAGGGACTATGCAGGTAGGTGATGTGAAAGACCCCTGCCTGAGACCCTGGAGAGCTGCTGCCGGTCTGAGTAGACAATACTGACTTTGATGGACCAAGGGTCTGATTTAGTATAAGGCAGCTTCATGTGTTCATGGTTTGTCTAATGAAAAGATAAATATCTATTTCAGTCCACAGTACATAAGAATCTGTACAGATGTATGTGAATCAATGAAAATTGAATCATTGACGCACTACAGAAAGTAAGCTTAGATGTCATGCAGTCATTCAATTTATGCCAACTGAATTTTTAATAGTGCTCACAATGACATCGACAAAGAGGCATGGAGGCATGAACATCCTGGATATCATCCTCCGTAAATGTGAAGTGTTTTGTTGTTATCAGGGTGAGATTGTATTTATTCTATTGTATGTATTGAATTCTAAACTGGTTCCACTGGATAGTATTTGTTTTATAGAATTGTAATTATATTAGGGCTGTTGAAAAAACTTTTTTGGGAAAATTTGGATTCGGCAAAATCTGGCCTGTTTTGATCCAGGAAATGTCAAAGTCTGAACTCCTCCGTTTCGGTTCCGTGGAATTCGGTGCGAGTTTTGAGTTGGGGAACAAAATTCGGCCGAAGCCGCCCCCCCCCTTCCCAGGGCTCCCAGGAAAGTGGGTGGGTGGCACTTTGAACTGCTCCGTGCTGCCATAGCTGGCAGCACGAAGCAGTTCAAAGGCCCCCCCGCCCTTCTTCCCGGGACTCCCGGGAAACCGGGCGATGGGTCTTTAAACTTTAAGCTTTAAAGACCCACCGCCCAGTTTCCCCAGGAGTCCCGGGACCCGGTCCATCTGGGCCTGAGCAGCCCCACCACCACAAACAGAATGCAGGAGGCAGGGAGGGATCCAAAGGGGCCCAGGAACAACGAATCCTCCCCTTACTGGCAGGGTTTTCCTTCTTGGCAGGCTCAGCGGCAGGGAAGGAGGCAGCCCTCAAAGAAGCCCGGTCAGACGGGCAGAACCCAGAGGAAGGGACCGGCCAACGTGACTCCAACACGACCGGCCAACGCAACGCCATCCGAGGGTGGCGCAACAGCAGGAAGAGAGCCCAGGAGAAGCCGAGGCTGGAACGCAGCCAAGCGGCGGGGAGTCGAGCGACCGTGGTGTCACAATCAGCCTCAAAGGCAACCGCCTGCCTCCCAGCTGACAAGCGGGTGGGCGCATCAAGGATGGGGGTGCCCCAGCCCGTTGCCCCGGCAATAGTCCTGCCGCCCAGCTGGCAGGGACTCCTGGGAAGGGGGCGGGGGTCTTTAAACTGCTCCATGCTGCCAGCCCAGGCAGTGTGGAGCAGTTTAAAGACCCCCGCCCCCCTTCCTGGGAGTCGCTGCCAGCTGGGAGGCGGGACTATTGCCAGGGTAACGGGCTGGGGTGCCGTCACACCCCCATCCTTGATGCGCCCACCTGCTTGTCAGCTGGGAGAAGCCCCCACCACCACAAACAGAACGCAGGAGACGGGGAGGGATCGAAAGGGGCCCAGGAGCAACAGGGTAAACCTCGGGACAAGACCCACTGCCCGCTTTCCCAGGAGTCCCTGGAAGGGGGGCAGGGGGGGGTCTTGAAACTGCTCCACGTTGCTAGCCCAGGCAGTGCGGAGCAGTTTAAAGACACACCGCCCGGTTTCCCAGAACTCTTGGGAAAAGACTCTCTGGAAAAGGCAGGTTCGGGGAACGCCAAACCTGCTGAACTTATTCGGCGATCGCCCGAACTCACCAAATTCAGCTAGTCATTTTCCCGCCTTTTTTGAATTCGGTTCGTCCCGAACTGAAAACCGCCAAATCGGGGAAAATTCGGCTGTTTTTTCAGTTTGGACGAACCGAATCGACAGCCCTAAATTATATTGTTTTTACATGATGTTAGCCCTGAGCCCGGTTTGCTGGGGGAGGGTGGGATACAAATATATTAATGTTATTGTTATTGTTATTATTAACAACAAGAACAAGAACAACAAGAGGTAATAAATCAGAAGGGGCCACAAATCAATGGTACACTTGATTTTCCTGCCAACCATCCCATCTTAAATCCCAAACTTCTTGACAGCTGAAAGGACCCCTGAGTACCTGAAAGAACTGCTCATAAATGGGTCAAAAAGAATAGTGATCTCTACGTTATACATTTTAAGAAGAGACTGGCAGGGATCAGGCCAGGTTTTGTAGGGTGGTGTGTAATGCAAGGAAGGCCAAATCGAGTCATATTATTACTCCAGTTCTTGACGGGGACTCACGAGCCTATCAGTTAGCGTACCAAGGATATTACTTGCACTTGTTTATTATTGTATGTAATTGAATTTTTAATCATTTGTATATTTGTATATTTGATGTTGAGATGTGCAATTGCTGTAGAGCCTTGAATTTTAAATTGGTTTTGGTCTATTGACTGCAATAAATGAATGATGATGACAGGGATCAGCAGCTTAGCACTTGGACAGTGATATCCACTAGACAATTATACATCCTCTGAAGGGAATATATGTAAACATCAAAACTATTTCCTTGTACTGCCACAAAGAATATATTTCCCTACAAAAATGAAGTTCAGCTGTACTACATAATATTTTCTTGGAAGAGTATAAGCATTTTCCTTACTGCATTTACAAAGATGGCCAAGGAGGTCCTCACATGAATGCCAGGAGAGAAAAAATCAAAATTAATGCATACAGTTTCACTTTCGGGATAACATAAGAGAAGAAGGGAGCTTTTCTTATATCTACCACATTATATTTATTAAATGAAGAAAGGGTGATAAGCGACAGAAGAACATGAGCCAAGACAACTTCTGTAACATTTGGTAATGACCACCCAGTGTAGACTAGATCCTATTCATAAAGGTATGCAAAGAGAAAGACATGAACAAATGAAGCTCACTTACACTGAATCAGACACTTGGTGCATGAAGATCAGTATTGTCCACTCAGAGTGGCAGCAACTCTCCAGGGCATTATGCAAAGATCTTTCGCATCACCTGTAGCCAGACTCTTTAACTGGAAATGGCAGGGATTGAAACTGGGGACTTCCACACACCAAGCTCTACCACTAAGCCATGGTCCATTCCATGACTACAAATGACAATCAAGATTTATCTCTAAAGTAGTTCATTTTGCAATGAAAAACAATGCTATTCAGCTACCAAAACCTTAGGTGGAAATAAAGGTGTCAAAAATGACAAAGGAATCTACCAATCGGCTTCTAATCCATTTAATCATTGCAATTCCTGGTTTAGTTATCATGTACTTTCAGGCTTTGGGTTTCATGAATTTCCTCCTAAGATTATTTGATGATTGGTGGAACACAACCAGTTTTTCTTATGGTGAATGATAGACAGGCCACTTTTGATCAGAAAAAAGGCCATTCTAGAGTTTTGGAACTTCATGTATGAATGGAACATGGGATAGTGGCTGTAGTGAGAAGTAATGTTGGACCAGTTTCAGGAACATATCTGGCAAAATGCAACCCAGTGTTTTCTATTCGAATTTTCTTGGGCACGCTTGTCCCTATTCTCATTTTGTCACTAATTATTTTTCTTTTTTTCTGCAATTTTTGTTCGAAGATCCCACTAAAGCCACTAATTTCCCTCATGATTTCACTATTGTCTTCTCCATAGTCATGTCCCATTGCGATTTCCTGAGGATTAGTGATTTGCCTATTTATAAAACCGATTGTTTCACTGCTATCAGCAATGGAAGACACAAGATCCATAGATATCGCCAGATGTTCCCTCTTCCACAAGATCGCCACCAATGCCTCAAGAAATATCCAGTTGTAAATTCTGATGTATTATGTCCTGGAATGCCAATGACCCAATGGCTTATTTGTAAATTGCATTTGAGTTCATTTGTTTGTTGAACACACAAGGAAATCATTTTGTTTGTGCAATCATTGTGACAACTGTGACTGTCAAGCAGAGTGTTCTGGACTTTAAGGTAAGGACTCCATTATAACCAAAATGTTGGGTTGATCCACAATTCGGAGAAAGCAAAATACTTAGGCATTAAAATGCTGATACAGATTTTATTCCAATGCAGTTCCATTGGATTCTGTATAAAGGAACTGACAGTAGCACAACCCTCCCACTTGCATGGGAGATTGAAAAACGTGAAGATTCTAGGCCAGATATGGATCTCAGGTATGACTTCAGAGGTATAAAAGAGAGGTAGCTTCTGTTTCACCAGGATATGCCAGCACACCAGATGAGGAGAGGAAGAAAATCACTGTCCTGGCTTCTTTGACAAAATAAGAAAACATTTTTTTTGGCCAAGGGTTGATGTTTATATTCCCCACTCTCTTTCTTACACACATCCAGATTTCTGAATTTCAGCAAATGTTCTGGGGGGAAAGTCTAGGACTCTTATTCAGGCAGGCTCATTTGTTAAGAATTAACATAGTGAGAGATTTCATTTAAGGCATCTCCTGCGGCACTAGACCAGACTGCGGGTGAATGACGCATGTTTGAAAGGTCCTCCTCATTGGAAAAAAATACCTCATTGTGAATACAGATATGTATAGAATACTCTAGCCTAAATATGTCCTGATTTATCTGCTGGTTCATAGATGCACCTGGTAAACTTAGGAGGAGGAAACCAGTCGGCTCCGGTGGCATTTATTCTCCTGGACTTCAATACCGAAGATCTACAGATTTTACTGTTTATACTCTTTCTAGCCGTTTACCTTGTAACGATGGCAGGGAACATCCTCATTGTGATTCTAGTAGCCTTTGATCCACATCTTCACACCCCCATGTACTTCTTCCTGGGGAACCTGTCCTGTTTGGAGACCTGCTATAGCTCAGCTATCCTGCCGAGAATGCTGGTTAGTTTCCTGAGCGGGAACAAGACCATTTCTTTCAGCGCATGCCTTGCACAACTGTATTTTTTTGGGTTTTTCGCAACCACTGAATGTTACCTTTTAGCAATAATGTCATACGATCGTTATTTAGCAATATGCAAACCGTTGCATTATGCTATGCTCATGAATGGCAGAATTTGCATCCAGTTGATTGCTGTGTCCTGGATATGTGGTTCTCTAGGTATCAACATCCTAATATTCTTGGTGTCTCAGCTGACTTTTTGTGGACCAAACAAAATCAACCATTTCTTCTGTGATTTCACCCCAGTGGTCATGCTCTCTTGCAATGACACTTATTCGGTTGAAATGACATCCTTCATACTCTGCTCTATAGGCATTCTGCCCCCACTTCTGATCACCCTCACCTCTTACATCTGCATCATCAATAGCATTTCAAAAATCCCATCCACTACAGGGAAACAAAAAGCCTTCTCCACTTGTTCCTCACACCTCACTGTGGTATCTTGCTTCTATGGCTCTTTGATGACGGTCTATATCTTACCAGACATAGGCTCACTAAGTGAGGTGAAGAAACTATTTTCTGTGCTCTACACACTTCTCACCCCTCTGCTGAATCCACTCATATACAGCTTGAGGAATAAAGAGGTAAAGGAAGCAGTGAGGAAAAGCTTCAGGAAGCTTCACAGACTAAAAATCCAGAAGAGGAGGAGTAAAAGGAAGCTTTGAGAACGTTGACTTCACAATTTATCATGGTTGATTATGAATGTGCTCACTTGAAATGTGTTGTTTTGTCTCATGGGAGCAGGAATCTTGAAAATGGTCTGCTTTTCTACTAATATTCTGGTCTTGGTTACTGCTTGTATTCTATCCCTTGATCATCCATTGTATCTGTCTTTGGAGCATTCAGTGTGCAGATATGGCTTGTCTCATGAAAAAAGGAGTATCGTCTTTGGTCCTCTGTATGTTAGACTCTATACAGATGAATGTGGATCAATTAAAATTGACAATTAATGATTGTGGCAAAAAAAACCTAAGTTTAGATATAATCTAGTCATTCAATTTTATGCTACCTGTTGTTATTATTGTTTGTTTGGGTGGTGGTTTTCTGTTTGGACAAATAATTAAAGGTATGTTAAAAATTTCATTCTAGCTGAATTTTCAATAATGTTCACAAAAACTGACAATAAATCAGGAGGGGCCACCACTCAATGCTACGCCTGATTTTTCTGCCAACCACCCCATCTTAAATCCCCAACATCTTGAGAGCTGAAAAGACCTCTGCCTGCCTGGAAGAACTGCTTATAAATGGGTTAAACAGAATAATGATCTCTGTGTTATACAGTTTATAAAGAGAGCATGACAGGACTCAGAGGTTTAGTGCTTGGACAGTCATATCCACTAGACCATTACATGTCCTCTGAAGGGAATATTTGTAAGCATCACAGCTATTTACTGGTACTGCCACAAAGAATATCGTTCCCTACAAAAACAAAGTTCAGCTGTACCATATAATATGTTCATGGGAGAACATAACCAATTTCCTTACTGCATTTAAAAAGGTGGCCAGGGAGTTCCTTCACATAAATGCAAGGACAAAAACTGAAAAATTCATGCATACTGTTTCACTTATGGGATAATGGAACAGAATAAGGAAGATGTGGTTATATCTATCACATTATAATTGCTATATGAAGAAAGGGTGATAAATGACAGAAGAACAGGAGGCAAGACAACTTCAGTAACCTTTGGTAATAACCACCTAGTGGAGACTTGGTCCTATTCATACAATTCATATAGGTATGCAAAGAAGAACACATGAAGCTACCTTACACTGAATCAGACCCTTGGTCCAACAAGCTCAGTATTGTCCACTCAGACTGACAGCAATTCACCTGGGTCTTATGCAGAGGTCTTTCACATCATACTTTAACTGGAGATGCCAGGGACTGAAACTGAGAGCTTCTGCATGTAAAGCAGATGGACCACCAGTGGAACATGGAATCTTCCATGACCACTGTGATGGACCGGAGTCTGTCCTGACCCTGAAGGGAGAAACATCCACTCAGAGGAGCCCGTAGAAGTGCTGTTCCAATATCCAGTCACCTTTCAGAAGGGGAATTGAAGGTTGAAGGGAAGCACAGAAGGAGTTAGTTGAGCCCTGCCTCAGGTAGAGAAAGCCACAGCTCAGGTCTTCTTCAGGAAAAGAACTGACAGTGTGAGAGGTAGCTCTGCCTGTTTGTGTGGCAGAGAGGTTTGGCTCTATTTCTAGGACAGAATAGAGTACCCAGTTTATTAAGCCTGTCTCTGGTGATGAGCAGACTGCATTTTTAGTCTGACTCTTCTGAAAGAGCAGGTTGCTGTGGGTGGAATCCTGAGTGTGTATGAGGGGATCCCACCTAGAGGTTAATCACTGATACCCTGTTTGTGTCTGAAAGTGTTAATGAAAATCTAGATTACTCAACAAAGCTATAACTGATCTAAGTGCCTCAACCAGGTTTCTCCTTTGTCAGCCTGGAGACCTCTGCTGTTTTTCTGTTCCTTGAAACTATCTTGTAAATAAATACATCTTCTTTGTTGTTTCTGTTCAAAACCAGCCTCAGTGATCTCCTTAAATAACTTGCACACTACATATATTTATCTCACAGAAGCGAACCCAAAACCTATACATTTGCTACCATTAGAACACCTGGTAACTGAGGGAAAGGTTCATAATCAAAAACAACCCTAGATCCCAGAAAGTCTTATAAGGCTGTGTAAGTACACTCAGCAGGAAAAGTTGAGGTTTTGTCACAACCACAAATGTCAATGAAGATTCATGTCTAAAGTAGTTTATACTACAATGAAAGACAATGCTACTAAACTTCCAAAACCTTTGATCGAAATAAAGGTGCTAAAAAAATGACAAAAGAATCTACCAATTGGATTCTAATCCATTTAATCATTGCAATCTCTGGTTTAGTTGTCATGTTCTTTCAGCTTTGGGCTTCATGAATTTCACCCTAAGATTATTGGCAATTGGTGTGAAAGAACCTGCTTTTCTAGAATTCATTGGAAGTTCGTGTAGGAAAATGAATACATGATCAAAGAAGCTGCCTTATACTGAATCAGACCCTTGATGCACCAAGATCAGTATTGTCCACTCAGACTGGCAGCAACTCTCCAAGGCATTATGCAGAGATCTTTCACATAACCTGTTGCCAGACTCTTTAATTGGAGATGGCAGGGACTGAATCTGGGAATTTCTGCATTCCAAACAGATGTTCTTCCACTGAGCCACAGTCCCTTCCATGGCTCCTTTTGGAGGGAAATAAAGGTGTTAAAATGACAAAAGAATCTACCAATTTGCTTCAAATCCATTTAATCATTATAATCCCTGTTATAATGATATGTCATGTACTTTCATGCTTTGGGCTTTGTGCATCTCCCCCTAAGATTATTGGCAATTGGTGGTATCCAACCAGCTTTTCTGGTGGTCAACAAAGATGGAGGGGTCCTTTTTTGATTACAGAAAGGCTATTCTAGATGTTAGTGGAACATCATATAGGAAGGCCATATGGATAGGGGCTATAATGAGGAGTAATGTCGGGCCAGTTTCAGGAAAATAGCTGGCAAGATCCAATCCAGTGCTTTCTATTCTTGTTTTCTTGGGCATTCTTGTCGCTATTCCCATTGTGTCTGTAATTATTTCCTCTTTTGTTCAATAAACTTTGTTAGAAGATCCCACCAAAGCCACTAATTTCCCTTATGATTTAACTGTTGTCTTCTCCATAGCCACGTCCCATTGAGATTTTTATGGGGATTAGTAGACTTGCCTGTTGATAAAACCTATTACTTCACTGCAATCAGCAATGGAAGATACGAATAGATACAATAGATATTCCCTATTACTATGTATGGTTGTGAAAGCTGGACAGTGAAGAAAGCTGATAGGAAGAAAATAGATTCCTTTGAAATGTGGGTTGGAGAAGAGTGTTACGGATTCCGTGGACTGCCAAAAAAACAAATCAGTGGGTTATAGATCAAATCAAGCCTGAACTGACCCTAGAAGCTAAAATGACTAAACTGAAGCTGTCGTATTTTGGTCACGTCATGAGACGACAAGAGTCACTGGAAAAGACCGTCATGATAGGAAAAGTTGAGGGCAGCAGGAAAAGAGGAAGACCCAACAAGAGATGGATTGACTCAATAAAGGAAGCCACAGCCTTCAATTTGCAAGATCTGAGCAAGGCTGTCAAAGATAGGACATTTTGGAGGACTTTCATTCATAGGGTCGCCATGAGTCGGAAGCGACTTGACGGCACTTAACACACACACACACAACCAGATGTTCACTGTGGCACAAGACCACCACCAATGCCTCAGGAAATGTCCAGATGGAAATTGTGAAGTATTGTGTCCTGGACTTGAAGGTAAGGACTCCTTTGTAACCAAAGTGCCTGCTTGATCCACAATTCAGAGAAAGCAAAATGCTTAGGCACTATAATGATGATACAGATTTTATTTCAATGCAGTTCCAATTCTGTATAAAGGACCAGACAATGCTTAATAGCACAACCTTCCCACTTGCATGGGAGATTGAAAAGTTGAAGATTCTAGGCCAAATATGAATCCCAGGTATGACTTCAAAGGTATACAAGAGAGGTGGCTTCTTTTCACCAGGAACTGCCAGCACACCACCTGAGGAGAGGGAAAAAGTTATTGTCCAGGCTTCATTGATAAAATAAGAAAACAAGTTGCTGATCAAGGGTGGATGTTTATCTTCCTCAAGCTCTTTCTTACACACATCCAGATTTCTTTGTTCATATCACCTTAAATGTCATGAAAGATTCCATCTGCAAAGAGTTCTGAATTTAAACAAATGGTCTGGGAAAAACAGACTACGATTCCTGTTCAGAAAGGCTGATTTCTTAAGAATAAAAATAATTAGAGCATTCATTGAAGGCATCTGCTGTGACACTATAGCAGACTACAGGTGAATGTTGCATTTTTTTTAATTTTTTATTTATTTTATAATAGGGGGGTACAAAAAGGAAAAAAAGGGAAGGATAAACCATTTGAAGTACAAAAACAATATAACAATTTAATTTAGAAAATAAACTAAATCAATCAAGTACAATATCACATTACCAGCTAGTACAAATCAAATGCAGTATAATATATCTTTTAAAAAAAAGTAATTATAAAAATATGGAAATCATTCAAATTATCTAAGTGTTACACGTTAAAAATATAACATATAAAAGCTCGGAATTTGCTATCAATTAATTGAAACATATTAAATAAAGCATTGCCAGTTATTCATATTCGCACTAGTCAATATACGACGTTTGTCTGATTAACTTGAGGTCATATAAGTATAAAATGATTCCCACTTTTCATCAAACTGTTCTGTAAGTTCGTTAGAGATTGGATTTAGCAAAAAAGTCATTTTGGCCATACTGGCATAGTCCAACAGTTTTTCTTTCCAATCTTCTATTTCGGGTATTTGCATTTGCTTCCAAGTTCTTGCTAAAACCATTCTGGCTGCCGTAGTGGCATACTTAAAAACATCATGGAACTTCAGGGGCAAATTTGGTGGCACCATACTAAGCAAGTAGTATTTAGGGTCTAGTGTAATCTTTGTTTTTATTATTATTTGTAATTCTCGATGGATCTTTTTCCAGAACATTTGTAATTTAGGACATGTCCACCAAACATGGAAATAGGAGCCGTCCATATCTTGACATTTCCAGCAAACGCCTTTTTTTCCAGGGGAGATCATCTGTGAAACCATATTTGGAGTCAAGTACCATCTATAGAATGGTTTATACCAATTTTCTTTCACTTCTTGGGACACAGTATATTTCAGTTCAGAGGTACAGATTTTTTCCCATGATTCCATAGTGACCATCCCAAAAGGAGTTTGTAAATTTTTCCTAGTAAGTGGGTATCATTTTTAGATATTATCAATTCGAATTCTGTCTTCTCGAAATGGTCAAGGATATGAACAATCTTTTTGTAGATTAGACCTCAGTTGAAAATAGGTCAGCCAGTTGAGCTTTTGGAATTTTTCTTGGAGTTTGTTTAAACTTTTAATTTCTCCTGTGGGCTCTATCATACCGTTGTAGGTAAAGTGAACGGCCGTTTTCAGTTTAACCTTGTCATGGTAAGCTTCGATTGGAGACATTATAGATGGTGGAGAAGGACTGATTCTTTTTTTTATATTTATTCCATACTTTCAATATTGCCATTTTAGTGTCACAATCTTCTAATACTTTTTTCTTTTGAATTGTTGTTGTAGAGTCCCACAAAACTTTATGGAATCCTTGTCCAAAGTCCGCTCGTTCTAAAATAATGTGTCTGTTTTTGGGATATTTTATCCATTCTGCAATCCAAGTTAAACAGGCAGCATGATAGTATAGTTTAAGATTAGGCAATGCCAAACCACCTCTTTTCTTTGCGTCTTGCAAGACTTTAAATCTAATTCTTGGCTTTGTCGCATTCCACACAAAACGATTAATTTGTTTTTGCCAGTTTTCTATTATTCTATCTGGTATATAAATCGGAAGGAATTGAAATAGAAAGTTTAGTCTTGGGAGTACATTCATCTTTATCACCGATATCCTTCCCAACCAGGAAATATTCATTTTGGACCATGAACTCAGGTCCCTTTCTATTTCTCCCCAAGTTTTCAAGTAGTTTGACCTTAGAAGTGTCCCATTTTGTGATGTTGCATTTTTGAGTGGTCCTCATTGGAAAAAAACATGCCTCCTTGTGAATATATCAATCCATCCGTCCGTCCATCCGTGCATCCATCCATCCATCCATCCATCCATCCATCCATCCACCTGTCTGTCCATCTCTCTCTCTCTCTCTCTCTCTCTCTCATCTATCATCTATCTATCCATCTCTCTCTGTGTGTCTGTCTGTCTCTGTCCGTCCGTCTGTCTGTCTGTCTGACTGTCTGTCTGTCTGTCTGTTTGTCTGTATATCTATCTATCTATCTATCTATCTATCTATCTATCTATCTATCTATCTATCTATCTATCTATCTATCTATCTATCTATCTATCTATCCAGATATAATACAACAGTCTAAATATGTCCTGATTTTCTGTGCTGGTTCTTAGATGTACCTGGCAAATTTAGAAGGAGGAAACCAGTCCGTTCCTGCGGCATTTATTCTCCTGGACTTCAATACTGAAGATCTACAGATTTTACTGTTTATACTCTTTCTAGCTGTTTACCTTGTAACGATTGCAGGGAACATCCTCATTGTGATTCTAGTAGCCTTTGAACCACATCTTCACAACCCCATGTACTTCTTCCTAGGGAACCTTTCCTGTTTGGAGACCTGCTACAGTTCAACTATCCTGCCGAGAATGCTATTTGTTTTTCTGAGTGGGGACAGAACCATTTCTGTGAGTGCATGCCTTGCACAATTGTACTTATTTGGTTTTTTTGCAGCCACTGAATGTTACTTTCTAGCAGTAATGTCTTATGATCGTTATTTAGCAATATGCAAACCATTGCATTATGCTATGCTCATGAATGGCAGAATTTGCATCCAGTTGATTTTTGTGTCCTGGATATGTGGATCTCTGGGTATCAGTGTCCTAATCTTCTTGGTGTCTCAGTTGACTTTTTGTGGACCTAACAAAATCAACCACTTCTTCTGTGATTTCACCCCAGTGGTCATACTCTCTTGCAATGATACTCATTTGGTTGAAATGGCAGCCTTCACAATCTCCTCTATAGGTACTCTGCCCCCACTTCTGATAACCCTCACCTCTTATATCTGCATCATCAACAGCATTTTAAAAATCCCATCCACTACAGGGAAACAAAAAGCCTTCTCCACTTGTTCCTCACACCTCACAGTGGTTTCATGCTTCTATGGCTCTTTGATGGTTGTCTATGTCTTACCAGACATCAGTTCACTGAGTGAGGTGAAGAAATTGTTCTCTCTGTTTTACACACTTCTCACTCTTCTGCTGAATCCACTCATAAACAGCTTGAGGAATAAAGAAGTAAAGGAAGCAGTGAGGAAAAGCATTAGGAAGCTGCACAGACTTAAAATCCAGAAGAGGAGTAAAAGAAACTTTGAGAACATTGACTTCACAATTTACAATGGTTGATTATGAATGTGCTGTTTTATATCTCATGGGAGCTGAATCTTGAAAATAGTCTGCCTTCCTTCTAATATTCTGGTTTTTGTTGCTGCTTGTATTCTGTCCCTTGATTGTCTATTTTATCTGTCTTTTGATCATTCAAAGTGCAGATATGGTTTGTCTCATGAAAAGACAAATATCTCCTTTTGATCCACTGTATATAAGAATCTATAAAGATGAATAGGAATGAATGAAAATTGACCATTAATTTATTATTGTAACACAACGAAAAGTAAGCTTAGATGTTTTTCAGCCATTAAATTAGTGATAGCTGAATTTTCAATAGTGCTCACAAAAACCTCAGCAAAGGGGCACAAACACCCTGGATAGCATCCCCCCTAAATGTGGAGATTTTTGGTGCCATCAGTGGGGAATTGGATTGTATGTATTGAATTTTAACTTGGTTCTACTGCATGGTATTTATTTTATGGAACTGTAATTATGATGTTTATAGATGATGTTAGCTGCCCTGAGCCTGATTCGCTGGGGTAGGGAAGGATACAAATAAAATGTATTACTACTACTACTGCTGCTGCTGCTGCTGATATTATTATTATTATTATTATTATTATTATTATTATTATTATTATTAACAAGAGGCAATAAATCAGGAGGGTCTTCATGATACACCTCATTTTCCTGCCAAGCACCCCATCATACAAGCCCTCTGCCTACATGGAAGAACTGCTTATAAATGGGTTAAACAGAATAATGATCTGTCTTATACAGTTTCAAAAGAGAGAGTGACAGGACTCAACAGCCTAGTGCTTGGACAGTCATATCCACTAAACCATTACACTTCCTCTGAATGGGATATTTGTAAACATCACAACTATTCCCTTGTACTGCCACAAAGAATATCTTTCCCTACAGAAAGATTATTTCAGCAGTACTACACAATATGTTCAAGGGAGAGTATAAGCATTTTCCTTACCACATTTACAAAGGTGGCCAGGGTGGTCCTCACATCAATGCAAGTTGAAAAAAAGAAAAGAAAATTGATGTGTAATGTTCCACTTACAGGATAATATAACAGAAGAAGGAAACTTTTGTTATCTCTACCACATTATATTTACCATATGCAGAAAGGGTGATAAATGACAGAAGAACATGATCCAAGTGTAAACTTGGACCTATTCATACCATTTATATAGGTATGCAAAGATGAACATATGAACACATGAATCTACCTTATACAGAATCAGACCCTTGGTCCACCAAGATCAGTATTGTCCACTCAGACTGGCAGCAACTCTCCAGGGTCTTATGCAGAGGCCTTTCACATCACCTGTTGCCAGACTCTTTAACTGGAGATAGCAGGGACTGAAACTGGGAACTTTTGCATGCCAAGAAGATGCTCTACCACTGAGCCATGGTCCCTTCCATGACCACAAATGTAAATCAAGATTCCTCTTCAAAATAATTCATACAATGAAGGACAATGCTATTCAGCTACCATCAATTTGGATGGAAATAAAGGTGTTAAAAATGACAAAATAATCTACCAACTTGCTTCAAATCCATTTAATCTTTGTAATACCTGGTTTAGTTGTCATGTACTTTCATGCTTTGGGCTTCATTCATGTCCCACAAAGATTATTGGCAATTGGTGGTATCCAACCAGCTTTTCTGGTGGTGAACAAAGATGGAGGCGTCCATTTTGACCACAAAAAAAGTTATTCTAGAGTTCATTGGAACTTCATTGTAGGAAGGCTACATGGAATAGGGGCTATAGTGAGGAGTAATGAAGGGACAGTTTCAGGAAAATATCTGGCAAGATCCAACCCAGTGTTTTCTATTCTTGTTTTCTTGGGCATGCTTGTCCCTATTCCCATTGTGTCTGTAATTATTTTCTCTTTTGTTCAACAATCTTTGTTAGAAGATCCCACTAATTTCCCTTAAGATTTAACTGTCGTCTTCTCCATAGCCTCGTCCCATTGAGATTTTCAAAGGGATTAGTAGGTTTGGCCGTTGATAAAACCTATTGTTTCACTGCTATCAGCAAAGGAAGACACAAGATCAGTTGATGTCGCCAGATGTTCACTGTGCCACAAGACCACCACCAATGCCTCAAGAAACTTCCAGAAGGAAATTGTGATCAGGAGTGCTGGAGTGCTAGTGACACAATGGCCTCTTTTTAAATTAAATTTGAGAACATTTGTGTGTTGAACACTCAAATAAATCATTTTGATTGTGAAATCATTTTGACAACTGCAATCATTAAGCGTACAGAGTGTTCTGGACTTGAAGGTAAGGACTCCTTTATAACAAAAGTGTTGGCTTGATCCACAATTTGGAGAAACCAAAACATTTAGGAATTATAATGCTGATACAGATTTTATTTCAATGCAATTCCAATTCCATATAAAGGAATTGACAATACTTAATAGCACAGTCCTCCCACTTGCATGGGGGACTGAAAAACCTGAAGATTCTAGGCCAGTAATGGATCCCAGGTATTACTTCAGAGGTATACGAGAGAGGTGGCTTCTGTTTCACCAGGATTTGCCAGCACACCAGCTGAAGAGAGGGAGGATGTTATTGTCCTGGCTTCATTGATAAAATAAGAACATGAATTGCTGACCAAGGGTTAATGTTTATGATCCCTAATCTCTTTCTTACACACATCCAGATTTCTTTGTTCATCCCACCTTATACTTCATGAAAGCCTGCAGTGGACTTGCCAGCCCAGATCAGGAGCAGGGAAGGGGGTGGCTACCTCAGCTGGCTTATGGGCTGAATGAGAGCCCTCAAGGGGCCCTATGCGGGCCTCAGGCCTTATATTTGACACCCATGGTTTAGGACTCCTGTTCAGTCAGGTTCATTCCCTAAAAAGAAAAAGAATCAGATCATTCATTTAAGGCATCTGCTGCGACACTAGACCAGACTGCGAGTGAGTGTTGCAATGAATGGTCCTCATTGAAAACAATATATCTCCTAGTGAATACAGACATGTATAGAATACTCTAGTCTAAATATGTCTGATTTTTTTCCTGCTGTTTCTTAGATGCACCTGGTAAACCTAGAAGGAGGAAACCAGTCGGCTCCAGTGGCATTTATTCTACTGGACTTCAATACTGAAGATCTATAGATTTTACTGTTTATAGTCTTTCTAGCTGTTTACCTTGTAACAATGGCAGGGAACATCCTCATTGTTATTCTAGTAGCCTTTGATCCACATCTTCACACCCCCATGTACTTCTTCCTGGGAAACCTGTCCAGTTTGGAGACCTGCTATAGCTCAGCTATCTTGCCAAGAATGCTGGCTAGTTTTCTGAGTGGGGACAGAAGCATATCTGTTGCTGCCTGCCTTGCACAGTTGTATTTATTTGGGGTTCTTGCAGGCACAGAATGTTACTTTCTAGCGGTAATGTCTTACGATCGTTTTTTAGCAATATGCAAGCCGCTGCATTATGCTATGCTTATGAATGGCAGGATTTGCATCCAGTTGACTGTTGTGTCCTGGATATGTGGATCTCTGGGTTGCAGCATCGTAATATTCTTGGTGTCTCGGTTGAATTTTTGTGGACCCAACAAAATCGACCATTTCTTCTGTGATTTGACCCCAGTGGTCATACTCTCTTGCAATGATACCCATTTGGTTGAAATAGCAGCCTTCATAATCGCCTGTATAGGCACTCTGCCCCCACTTCTGATCACCCTCGCCTCTTATGTCTGCATCATCAATAACATTTTAAGAATCCCATCCACTACAGGGAAACAAAAAGCCTTCTCCACTTGTTCCTCACACCTCATCATAGTTTCGTGCTTCTATGGCTCTTTGATGATAGTCTATGTCTTACCAGACATCAGTTCACTGAGTGAGGTGAAGAAATTGTTCTCTCTATTTTACACACTTCTCACTCCTCTGCTGAATCCACTCATATACAGCTTGAGGAATAAAGAGGTAAAGGAAGCAGTGAGGAAATGCTTCAGGAAGCTTCACAGGCTTAAAATCCAGAAGAGAAGGAGCAAAAGGAAGCTTTGACAACATTGACTTCTCAATCTGAATGTTTTACAATGGTTGGTTATTAATGAGCTAACTTGAAAATGGTCTGCCTTGCTACTAGTAGTCTGGTCTTGGTTACTGCTTGTATTCTATCCCTTAATCACCCATTGCATCTGTCTTTGGATCATCCCATGTGCAGATATGGTTTGGGGAGGGGCTGTGGCTCAGTGGTAGAGCATCTGCTTGGCATGCAGAAGGTCCCAGGTTCAATCCCCGGCATCTCCAATTAAAGGGACTAGGCAGGTAGGTGATACGAAAGACCCCTGCCTGAGACCCTGGAGAGCTGCTGCCAGTCTGAGTAGACAATACTGACTTTGATGGACCAAGGGTCTGATTTAGTATAAGGCAGCTTCATGTTTTCATGGTCTGTCTCATGAAAAGATAAATATCTATTTCAGTCCACTGTACATAACAATCTGTACAGATGTATGTGAATAAATGAAAATTGACTATTAATCATTGATGCACAACAGAAATTAAGCTTAGATGTCATGCAGTCATTCAATTTATGCCAACTGAATTTTTAATAGTGCTCACAATGACATCGACAAAGAACACCCTGGATATCATCCCCCCTAAATGTGAAGAGTTTTGTTGTTATAATGGTGAGGTTGTATTTATTGTATTGTATGTATTGAATTCTAAACTGGTTCCACTGGATAGTATTTGTTTTATAGAATTGTAATTATATTGTTTCTGCATGATGTTAGCCCTGAGCCCGGTTTGCTGGGGGAGGGTGAGATACAAATAAATTAGTGTTATTGTTATAGTTATAGTTATTATTAACAACAAGAACAAGACCAACAAGAGGTAATAAATCAGAAGGGGCCACAAATCAATGGTACACTTGATTCTCCTGCCAACCATCCCATCTTAAATCCCAAATGTCTTGACAGCTGAAAGGACCCCTGAGTACCTGAAAGAACTGCTCATAAATGGGTTGATTGATTGATTTTATTATTACGGCAATAGCCAGATATGATACAAACCTTTTCAGTAAAACCAATTACATAATAAAAATCTCTATATTACTCCATACTATTACTCCAGTCATACAATTACTCCAGTTCTTTTTTTTCTTTTTTTTAACTTTTTGTTATTTTATTTATATGGTTGGAGGGTACAGGAAAAGAAAAAAGGAAGGGGTAAATGTTATCATTGTAAAAACAATACAGTATTGTTAAATGATTTCTGATAAAACATAATTACAGAATATCTTTAGTTTGTCATACTTGCATCAGACTGCTTTCTAATGTTTTAAAAATTCATATTCTGCTTGGCAGTTAGTTAAGATAAGAAAATATAGTACAAAGTTTGTAATAATGTTTAAACATACTTCGTTTAGATTAGCTGCATTTCATGTAAGTATAAAAGGATGCCCACTTCTCCTCAAATTGCTCAGTGGATTCACTAGGTTTAGGATTTAATTCAAAAGTCATTTTGGCCATGGTTGCATATTCCAGAAGTTTTTCTTTCCAGTCATCAATTTCAGGTATGTGAGGTTGTTTCCAGGTTCTTTTGTAGCATATTTGAAGACGTCATGCGATTTCAAAGGTAAATTTGGCGGCACTATACTAAGTAGATAAAATTTAGGATCAAATGTAAACTTCATATCTAACATCGTCTGTAATTCCCGATGAATTCTTTTCCAGTATAGTTGTAGTTTTGAACACGTCCACCATACATGAAAGTAAGAGCCGTCTGACTCTTGACATTTCCAACATGCACCTTTTTTCCCTGGAGTTGTCATCTGGGAAAGCATATTAGGAGTCAGATACCATCTGTAGAAAGTTTTATACCAATTTTCTTTCACTTCTTGACAGACAGTATATTTCAATTCGGAAAGACAAAGTTTTTCCCATAGATCCATATTGATCATTTCTCCGAAATTTTGCATCCACTTTATCATATTTGTTCTGAGTCGGTTGGGGTTTGCTAGGGCCTTCTTCTGGAGAATCTTCAGAGTCTTTTGGAGGAGTGTCTTCTAGAGTTTTTATTTCTTCAAGTAAGTCTTTTGCTTGAAGTTGGTTATGGATTATTCTTTTCCCTTGCAGCAAGGAGATCTCTAATGAATATGGAATAAGCCAACGAAACCTAATTTGTCGTTTAACCAATTCTTGCTTCAAATCGTTGTACTCTTTTCTTTTTGTTAGAACGCTTCTCGGAAGATCAGTTAGGATCTGTATTGAATTCCCTTCCCAGATCAATGGATCGTCTCTTTGTGTCTTTAGCAGCAAATCTCTGGTTCTTTTGTGAACAAATCTCACCAATATATCTCTTGGTTTTTTATACTTAGTGGCGTAAAATGAATTTATTCTATAACAGAATTCCAAGAGAGTATCGTCTTCTTCAAAATCGTAATTATCATGGAGTAGTGTCCTAATATCTGATTCTAGGGTTTCTTTCCCGAAGTGTTCAGGAATCCCACGAAATTTAATGTTCTTGTCCCTAAGCTTCACTTCGTGAGCGTCAGCTTTGATTGAAAGATCTTGAATTATTTTTGATTGTTCCAGAGGTTCTGTAGTATGTTGTGTTACTGATGTCTCGATTTCGTCTTGCTTCTGTTTAATTTTGACAATTTCTTGAGAGTTGAGTTCAAGTTTCTCTTCAACTTTGGAGATACTTTGAAGCACCTTCTGCTCCGAGTCTTGTATTGATTTCTGTAAAGAAGTTTTCATATCCAATATCATCTCCTGTGTACGCAGAAAGAAGTCCTGACTTTCTTTGGCCATGACCGAACTTTTATTTTTTTTGTCCTGTGGAGTCTCTGATGTAGACTTAACTTTTTCAACATTAACCTCTTGTTCTTCTTCTTCGGAAACTACAAATTCTTCTAGAAATTTTTGTTGTTGTTTGCCTTTCAACTTCTGGGATTGTCGGTGAGCAAAGCTTGTAAATCTCTTCCTCATAGTATTCAAAAGGAACCTGAGAATATGTCACTTCAAATTACACACCCTAATAATTGTGATTGTTCTATTCAATCTCCCTCCCACCAAGCGTAAAAGACAAATATATTTAATTCTAACAGTTGATTACTATACTATGAACTCGGTATGCTTAATCAAGTCACCTAATAATTTATATAATTTCAGTGATAATCAACAATAAAATTAATCAATATTTTTTAAAAAGGAGGTTAAATGGATTCGTGTATAAAAAAAAAGTCTATGGCAGTTCATTTTTTATCTCCCTTTGTAGTTCAAAACATGATTATCAGTGATGTATTATTTTAAAAATTAGTTTATCGTTGTAAGGTAGAATAAACAGTCTCAATCAGGTGTATGGGTGAAAGGGTTAACTGCAGTTGATCCGGAAACCACAAGAGGGCAGCAAAGCGTTCATTGATTCTTACAGCAGAAGAAACGAAAGTTAATTTTAACAATCAGACTCCATTTTTTTTCCTTCGCACCATTCCAAGTCCGTTCCAAGTCAGAAGCCTTGCAGCAGAAAAGTGAAAAAAAAAAAAAAACAAATGATGCTGGGGGCGCGGAGCTAGATCCAATAGCAACGTTGCAATTCTGGGGGGGGGGGTCAGGAAAAAAGCAGGAAGGGTACCGGAATGTCTGGCCGGAGCTGCTGCTACGCCACCGCGCCGCCGCCGCCTCTTTGCCCGGTCTCCTACAGCCCGCCCTGCCCCCGTCCGTCCACCCGCACCCGGGTGGGCCAACAGGACCAGGGCAGCCGCACAGAGACCTGCGATAGATTCCGGGCACGGACTCTCGGGAAGAAGGTCTCAGCTGCTTCCAGCTCGTAATATTCAGCCACGAGAAGCTTCCCCCCCTCCTCTCTACTCCCGTCGGATTATCTTCGCTCAAACGCGACCCCCTCTAGCAGGTAATCAAATTTGGTTCAGAGTTGAAATAGGTTCTTAGATTGTTATAATACTGGATTGTTTTTATGTTGTTAAAAAAGAATTATTTGGAGAACGGAAGTGGGGGGGAGGGAAAAATAGGGCGGACGGCCGCCATGGTCTCAGTGGACTCACCCCAGAACGCTTCCTTCTTCACCAGACGCACATCAGCGTTTTGCTGGCAGTTGGACCCCCGGAGTTGATCCGGGGGGGCTTTATGGAGGTTCTCTCCTATATGGCCCACTCCCCCCAGGCCTGGGGGGGGTCTCCACGGAAGCAGTTGGGAAGCGGCGAAAAGCTCGCGTCTGGCAAGCTCAGTCTCCGCCCGGAAGTCCCATTACTCCAGTTCTTGACGGGGACTCATGAGCCTATCAGTTAGTGTACCAAGGATATTACTTGCACTTGTTTATTATTGTGTGTGATTGAATTTTTAATCGTTTGTATACGCTCTATGGGTTTGTATATTTGTATATTTGATGTGGAAATGTACGATTGCTGTAGAGCCTTGAATTTTAAATTGGTTTTGGTCTATTTACCACAATAAATTAATGATGATGACAGGGATCAGCAGTTTAGCACTTGGACAGTCATATCCACTAGACAATTACACATCCTCTGAAGTGAATATTTGTTAACATCAAAACTATTTCCTTGTACTGCCACAAAGAATATCTTTCCCTACAAAAAATGAAGTTCAGCTGTACCACATAATACGTTCATGGGAAAGTATAAGCAATTTCCTTACCGCATTTACAAAGGAGGGGGCAGGGATTTCCTCACATAAATGCGAGGAGAAAAAATGGGGGGGAATACATAGTGTTTCTCTTATGGGATAACATAAAAGAATAAAGATTTTGTTATAGCTACCACATTATTTTTACTATATGGAGATCGTTTGATAAATGACAGAAGAACATGAGCCAAGAGAACTTCAATAACATTTGCTAATGACCACCTAGTGTAGACTTGGTCCTATTCAGACCATTCATATAGGTATGCAAAGATGAACACATGAACACATGAAGCTGCCTTATACAGAACCAGACCCTTGGTCTACCAAGGTCGGTATTGTTCACTCAGACTGGCAGCAACTCTCCAGGGTCTTATGCAGAGGCCTTTTGCATCGGGGACAAAAAATCCCAACTTCTCATATACACTGATGGGATCTGTGCTGGCAGCAACAGACCAAGAAAGGGATCTTGGGGTGGTAGTGGATAGCTCAATGAAGATGTCAACCCAGTGGGAGGCTGCTATAAAAAAGGCAAATTCCATGCTGGCCATAATTAGATGAGGAATAGAGAATAAAACTTCTGATATCATACTGCCCTTGTACAAATCTATGGTGAGACCACACTTGGAATGCTGTGTACAGGTCACCACACCTAAAAAAGGATATTACAGAGCTTGAGAAGGTGCAGAAAAGAGCAACCAAAATGATTAGGGGACTAGAGCAACTGTCCTATGGAGAGCGGTTAAGACGCTTAGGGCTGTTTAGCTTGGAAAGAAGGCGGCTAAGGGGAGACATGATAGAGGTCTATAAAATTATGCATGGTTTGGAGAGAGTGGCAGGGAGACGTTTTTCTCCCTCTCCTATAATACTAGAACACGGGGTCATCTGCTAAAGCTGGAGGTTGAGAGATTCAAAACAGATAAAAGGAAGTATTTTTTCACACAACGCATAGTTAAATTGTGGAACTACCTGCCCCAGGATGTGGTGATGGCTGCCAGCTTGGAGGGCTTTAAGAGGGGAGTTGACATATTCATGGAGGAGAGGGGTATTCATGGCTGTTAGTTGGAATGGCTACTAGTCATGCTGCATACCTATTCTCTCTAGTATCAGAGGAGCACGCCTATTTTGGGTGCAGTGGAACACAGGCAGGATGGTGCTGCTGCACTCGTCTTGTTAGTGGCTTCCTAGAGGCACCTGGTTGGCCACTGTGTGAACAGACTGCTGGACTTGACGGGCCTTGGTCTGATCCAGCAGGGCCTTTCTTATGTTCTTATCGCTGATTGTCAGACTCTGAAATAGAGGTGATAAAAAAAATGACAGTAGATTCTACCAATTGGCTTCTATTCCATTAAATCATTGCAATCCTTTGATTAGTTGTCATGTACTTCCAGCCTCCGGCTTCATGAATTCCCCCCTAAGAATATTGGCAATTGATGGGATCCAATAAGCATTTCTGATGGTTAACAATGGTGGAGAGGCCCCTTTGGACCCCAAAAGGGCTATTCAATGGTTCATTGGAACTTCATGCATGAAAGCCACCTGGAATAGGCCAGTTTCAGGAAAATGTCTGACAAGATCCAACCCAGTGTTTTCTATTCTAATTTTCTTGGGCATGCTTGTCAGTATTCCCATTGTGTCTGCAATGATTTTTGCTATTGTTCCATAATTTTTGTTAGAAGATCCCACTAAAGCCATTAATTTCCCTTATGATTTAACTGTTTTTTCCCCCATAGCCACCTCCCTTTGAGATTTTCATGGGGATTAATATGTTTGCCTGTCTATAAAATCTATTGCTTCACTGCAATCAGCAATGGAAGACACTAGATCAATCGATATCGCCACATATTCATGTTGCCACAAGATCACAACTAATGGCTCAAGAAGCTTACTGGTGGAAATTTTGATGTGTGTCCTAAACTGCCAGTGACACAATGGTTTCTTTGTAAATTACCTTTGGTTTCATTTATGTGTTGGACACCCAAGAAAATCATATTGTTTGTGCAATCATTTTGACAACTGCAATCCTCAAACATACGGAGTGTTCCGGACTTGAAGGTAAGGACTCCTTTATAACTGAAGTGCTCGCCTGATCCACAGTTTTGAGAAACCAAAACACTAAGGCATTAAAAGGCTGACACAGATTTTATTTCAATGCAATTCCGATGCTGTATAAAGGAATTGACAGTACTTAATAGCACAACCCTTCCACTTGCATGGGGGGGGGGGGCTGAATAAGATTGAATATTCTAGGCCAAATATAGATCCCAGGTATTACTTCAGAGGTATATGAGAAGGGTGGCTTCTGTTTCTCCAGGGTCTGCCACCTGAGGAGAGGGAAAATATCATTGTCCAGGCCACATTGATAAAATAAGAAGGCAACTTGTTGGCCAGGGGTTGAGGTTTATCTTCTCCACTCTCTTTCTTACACACATCCAGATTTTCTTGATCATCTCACCTTATACTTCATGAAAGGTTCCATCTTTATTGATGCAAAGAGTTCTGAATTTCAGCAGATGTTCTGGGGAAAACATCTAGGCCCCCTGTTCAGACAGGCTCATTTCCTAAGAATAAAAATAATCAGAACATTCATTTAATGTGTCTGCTGTGGCACTAGGCCAGACTGTGGGTGACTGTTGAATGTTTGATTGTATAGGATACTCTAGTCTAAATATGTCCTGATTTCTCTGCTGGTTCTTAGATGCACCTGGTAAACTTAAAAGGAGGAAACCAGTCGGCTCCGGTGGCATTTATTCTCCTGGACTTCAATACTGAAGATCTACAGATTTTACTGTTTATACTCTTTCTAGCCGTTTACCTTGTAACGATGGCAGGGAACATCCTCATTGTGTTTCTAGTAGCCTTTGATCCACATCTTCACACCCCCATGTACTTCTTCCTGGGGAACCTGTCCTGTTTGGAGACCTGCTACAGCTCAGCTATCTTGCCAAGAATGCTGGTTAGTTTTCTGAGTGGGGACAGAAGCATATCTGTTGCTGCGTGCCTTGCACAGTTGTATTTATTTGGGGTTCTTGCAGGCACAGAATGTTACTTTCTAGCAGTAATGTCTTACGATCGTTATTTAGCAATTTGCAAACCACTGCATTATGCTATGCTCATGAATGGCAGGATTTGCATCCTGTTGATTGCTGTGTCCTGGATATGTGGATCTCTGGGTATCAGCATCCTAATCTTCTTGGTGTCTCAGTTGACTTTTTGTGGACCCAACAAAATCGACCATTTCTTCTGTGATTTCACACCATTAGTAATGCTCTCTTGCAATGAGACTAATGTGGTTGAGATCATAGCATTCATAGTCTCCTTTATATGCACACTGCCCCCACTTCTGATCACCCTCACCTCTTATGTCTGCATCATCAATAACATTTTAAGAATCCCATCCACTACAGGGAAACAAAAAGCCTTCTCCACTTGTTCCTCACACCTCACTGTGGTTTCGTGCTTCTATGGCTCTTTGATGATTGTCTATGTCTTACCAGACATCAGCTCACTGAGTGAGGTGAAGAAATTGTTCTCTGTGTTCTACACCCTTCTCACCCCCCTGCTGAATCCACTCATATACAGCTTGAGGAATAAAGAGGTGAAGGAAGCGGTGAGTAGAAGCTTTAGGAAGCTTCACAGACTTAAAATCCAGAAGAGAAGGAGCAAAAGGAAGCTTTGAGACCATTGACTTCACAATCTGAATCTTTTACAATGGCTGATTTTGAATGTGCTCAGTTGTAATGCTTTATGTTTATGTCTTCATCATGGAGGCATGAACCTTTAAAATGGTCTTCCTTGTTACTAATATTCTGGTCTTCTTGCATTCTTATGGAAAGTTTATCTTTTATGCATCCATTGTGTAGATATGATTGTTCCAAATATAAGTTAAATATCTCCTTTTGGTCCAGTGTTTGAAAAATCTGTACAGGTGAATGTAAATGTTTATCTTTAACCATTGACAAACCCTCCCTTCCTGCCAGTTCAGGTTAGGATTCAATCCAGACAGCATTTTTGCTTAATTCCATCCAATTCTCCCTCTTCCCACAGCCCTGGCCAAAATGGCTATCATCCAAACAGCCCCAGCGTAACCATTTTTGGTGATCAAAGAGGATGCCCTCCCCCTTTCTCACTTTTAAAAAGAAAAGTGAATTACATCCAACCCTTGACCAGTACTACTACTGGGAGCCAGCATGCTGTAGTGGTTAAGAGTGGTGGTTTGGAGAGGTGGACTCTGATCTGGAGAACTGGAAATAGCAGGAGTTCAATTCCCCTAGGGCAAAAAATAAAATAAATATCTTATTGTAGACCTCAGTTTCCCGAAGAAAATATTTAGCAATGACTGATATTCTTTTTGTCCCCACTGAAGCAATGATTCCATTATGAAGATCTTCTCAAGCAATTCAGGGTATTACTTGTGTCCTCATAGATACAAAGTTAAAAGTTAATTAACATTGACAGGTCACCTGGGAAAATGTCTTCTTGTAGGCAATTAAAAATTACTCTCTAAGTTAGATTCTTATTCTAACTTTGAAAAAAAAATTGTAGGATCTTCCTTCCACTGAGTGAGGAGGCTCTTTCTGCAGGAAGGAGCCTTGCTTCACAGAGAAATGTGTTTTACATTGCAGAGGGGCATTTCAGGAACCAGCTAAATATGAGAACTCATAGAAGCAGCCCCTCTCCATATGTTTTTTTTTTTAAAATAACAAACCATAAATAACAGGAAATATTGTACACCATATAACCTTTTATATACATTATGAAGTTATCTGGCTATCGTATTTTGGTCACGTCATGAGACGACAAGAGTCACTGGAAAAGACAGTCATGCTAGGAAAAGTTGAGGGCAGCAGGAAAAAAGGAAGACACAACAAGAGATGGATTGACTCAATAAAGGAAGCCACAGCCTTCAATTTGCAAGATCTGAGCAAGGCTGTCAAAGATAGGACATTTTGAAGGACTTTCATTCATAGGGTTGCCATGAGTCGGAAGCGATTTGATGGCACTTAACACACACACACATGAAGTTATCTGATTAATTAAAGGTACCCATAAGTAAGCTTTACATTTGGTCCTGAACTGGATAGACCAGGCTAACCTGATCTTGTTAGATCTCAGAAGCTAAGCAGGGTCAGTCCAGGATGAGAGACCACCAATGAAGTTCCAGGATTGTTGCAAAGAGACATGCAATGGCAAACCACCTCTGAAGTCTAAGACTTGACAGCACTGTACATGCTCAAGCTTTAAATTAACATACAGTTCCTTGATTTTCTCAATTAATCCTGGATACTTGGAGCATTATTCTGTTTGCAATACCTTGCAAAAAAATGACCACAGTTACCTCTTCAGGAACCTTGCAACATAATTTAACAAGAAAACTTCCAGCCTTAAAGGCACCTCCATTTCCCATCCCAGTTCCACTTTTCCACACACCTTTTCCTAGAACTCAACTGTTTCCTATATACGCGCAATATCTGTTCTCAGTTGGTTTCCAGCATCATGTTGTTACAACATGTAATCTTCAACATGTCAAACATTTGTGTCTTGATGCAGCAAATTTATTTTGTTTTCAGCTTGTTCCATACTTCCCTGTGTTGCACCACATATTAATCTACAACGTCATCCTACACAGACTTACTTTGAATGAACTTCAATTGCTTGATCAGAACCCCTTCCATATGGATACATGCTTACCTCTAGCAAGTCATACGTTCAACATCCTTTATTTCTAATTTTAACACATTTGATTTTAGGTCAAGCATTTTCCCCAGTTCAGATTTATTTGTGTTGAATATACAAGCAGAAATAGTAACAACACCAACACCAAGAAAGACACCAACACCAAGCAACAACACCAACAACAAGCATTTCCATTGTCTCTATTCACAGAGGGTTTGATCCAACCAGCTGTTTTGCTCCATCTTGCCAAGTTCCCATCCATATTAAGGACTCCATCTCACATAACTTCTGTCTATTTATATCTTGATCCCCAGTGTAGACTTTTTGGGTAGTTGACGAGGATCCCTTCTTACTTTTTCACCTGCAGAAAAATTGGTTGGATCCAGCCCTTTGTTATACTTTCCCTTTCTTTCCCATAAGTCTCCTCAGTGAATCTTTTACATCTTTATTTCTGAGTGTATAAATCAGTGGGTTCAACATGGGGGTCACTATTCCATAGAAGGCAGAAATAATCTTATCCACCTTGTGGGTGGTTTTACTTTGGGGCTGGAGGTAAGAAAATATAGCAGTGCCATAGAAAATTATGACCACAACCAAGTGAGAACCACATGTGGAGAAAGCCTTAAGCCTGCCTCCTGCTGAATGGATTTTCAGAATTGCCACAATAATGCGCAAATATGAGAAAAGGATGAAAGCAAAGGGGCAAAGTAGTAGGAGAACCCCAGTAAAGAAATTCACAAGTTGATTCAAGGTGTTTTGTTTGCAGAGAAGCTTCATAACTGCTTTGAGTTCACATGTCAAATGGTCGATTACATTTCCCCCACAAAAGTGAGTTGGTGTTGTATAAATGGGGATTACTACTAAGAAGAAACCACTTGTCCATGTCCCTATTGCTAACTGGATACAAAACCTCTTGCTCATGATTACCGTGTAATGTAGTGGACTGGAGATTGCAATGTACCTGTCGTAAGCCATGATGGCCAGCAGGATACATTCGGTTACTCCTAGGTAAACAGAACTGCTCATTTGGAAGTAGCACAATGCAAAGGACATGGTGGGCTTGTCCACCAAAAGGTTTATAAGTGACTGGGGTATTGAAGAAGTTGAATATCCAATGTCAAGAAAAGACAGATTACTGAGAAAAAAGTACATGGGGTTGTGGAGCCGAGGATCTGCTGCGATCACCAAGATAATAAGACTGTTTCCCACAACTGTTACAGTATACACAACAGTCAAAAAGATAATCAGTCCTGTTCTTGTCTTCGGTTGACCAGAATAACCAATGAGGATAAACTCAGTTATTGTAGTTTCATTTTCCTCTTGCATGTCCTGAATTGAACACGATCTACAATAAAATATCAAATGGAGTTAGTCTAACTAAAGACCTGAAGTCCAAACACCTCTTATTCAGTAGTTAGCATTTTGATAGGAAATGTTCTCCCTTCTGTTACATTTTGCATATAATGGGCTGGTTGCAGTGGTGCATTCCATCAATATTGATGGGTAGACCTTTCCCATTAGAAGAAAGAAAGGGAGGAAGGGAGGGAGGGAGGAAGGGAGGGAGGAAGGAAGGAAGGAAGGAAGGAAGGAAGGAAGGAAGGAAGGAAGGAAGGAAGGAAGGAAGGAAGGAAGGAAGGAAGGAAGGAAGGAAGGAAGGAAGGAAGGAAGGAAGGAAGGAAGGAAGATTCCATCCCTCAATTGAAGATTCCTGTGTAAACAAACATATCCGTTTGGATCCAACTCTTTATTCTTCTTCCATAGAAGGTGGGGAAATATGCCAATATAAATATGATAAAAGACAAATGATCAGAATTCTCCAAAGGATTTACCACGGTTCATTATAGAGAAATAGCAACTATTGGAAAGTACTCTTGTTTGCTACTTACTTTTGAAAAATGCTCAGTTTGAATTGGGAGATACTGGGCGAAAACGCATGGTCGCTTTAGCCTCCTTTATTTCTGTTTCAGCCAGGATTCAGCCAGGATCTATGCATGCGTTTTCGCCGAACGTGTGTTCGATCCTGGCTAAATCCTGGCTGAAACTGGGAATAAAGGAGGCTAAAGCAACCATGTGTTTTTGCCCATTTTGTAAAAATCCATCAGTTTTGACAAAAAGCAACAACATACAAAACAAAAAGAACCTTGATCTTCCCCTTTTTAAATGTACAGTTCATTCATTCCATTCCATTTACATTTACTTATTTCACCTGTCTCTCCAGTTAGTGCAAACTCATTTCTGTAAGTCGAATTACACATATTCAAATTATATGCTTGGGTTGTGAGGCTAAAGCAGATCCACACCAAACCTAGTTAGGCTGTTCCATATCTTCATTTAAGAAACTCTATGTTAACATATAAGGTTAACCATAAAATACATTGTCATGGCACGCACATTGTGCCAACATCATGGGGAAAGATATTAACATCTCACTAATAAGAAATTGTTGTGGAATCAATGGTATTCATATGAATCTGAAAATGAGGTGCCTGATAAATTGTATAGACTAGGATTCTCTTAATATAAGATAAAGATGAATCCTTTCAAAGACTGCAGCAATGGTCTCCCGGGTTAAACCACAGCCTTGTTTAAAGTGAAGTGTTCCTTTCTTGTTTAGTGAGATGCACTCTTCTGTCCTGACCAGTCTATTAACATAGACTTTAATTTAATGGATCTGGTATATAATTATTTTCACGGAGTACCATTAGAATTCCTGTGTTGATTTTACTTTATATAGCAGGATCCTTTTAGTGGTTTCTTTCCTTTTGTATCTCTTAAACATTAGAACAGAGCAAGAGTCCTGTAGCACCTTAAAAACTAACAAAATGTCTGCCAGGGTATGAGCTGCGACTCACAGAAGCCCATTACCCTTCCAGACATTTTGTTAGCCTTGAAGGTGCTACTGGATTCTTGCGCTTTTCTACTGCTACAGACAGGTTAACACGGCTACCAGTCGAGATTTCAAAATCTCCCACAATTCCAAATCTTTTGTTTCCCTCTTTGGAATCTGAAACGGGCCACCTCTATTTGCCTTTTCAGACACCATCCCATTCTGTAATTTATTTACAAGTAATATAAAAGCAAGTAATTTGGCCAGGCTTGATTCTGTCTGATCACTCACAGTTACTGCTCAAACTTTCCCAAATATTTACCTAACTGCATACATTTCTCAAGTAAAGTTTCTCGGGGGGGGGGGGGAGAATGTTTTTTTCTTATTATTATTACTCTTCTCAACTGCTGTTGGCTTGTTTCTCTGATTCAAGGACACTTTTTCTAGAAGAAGAAGCTCTTCTGCCTGCAGAAATATTCTTGAACCAGAGGTGCATACTGGGGATCCAGCCAGCTTTTTCACACCATCTTGTCCAATTCTTCACCTTACTAAAGCTCCTGTCCCACATGGGTTAGTGTTGGTCCCAGGATCATCAGTAAAGTATTTTGTAGTAAGATTGGACCATTCTTTCAACAGTAGAAAAGCTGGTGAGATTCAACCCACTGCAATTGGCTGAGTGAAGTAGCAGGAGATAACCCCATGAAATGAATAACCAAACACAAGTATAAAATGCAAGTACCTTTAATTGCCTTTGCCCTTTGAGAAGATCCTGGAATTCTTTTGTCTGTCTTGGTTTTTAAACTGGAAGCAACATTCTTTAAAAAAAATGGATTGAAGGGAATCGTGTTCAGTCCTCCATATTCAGGACACTAAGGGAAAACACCAAAAATCATTTTTGCAGGATCTAGAAAGCTAGATCAGTCATGGTTACATTAAAAATAATTGTAAAAACTGTAACCACGTACCAGAAAGTAGGATGCACTCTGTGTCACTCTCATTTGCCTGAATGCAGTAAGATGTTCTCATCTTTTGATATGTATAGTAGGTTCCCACACAATAAATGTTCATTAACAAAGTCTGTGTTTTCCAATGAAAGTTAAAGTATATAAAAATAGATGCCATGTCAAAGGCAAATATTATCCTTCTGTCTTATAGAATCCTTCAAGGGAAATGAAAAGTCTAATAGGAGTTTCTTAATTAGATGTCTTACTTTTTTTTAATAACAACTACTACTCTTTACACATTCCCATTTGTGTATAATCCCAGGAGCTGCATCCAGAAAAAAAATGTTCTGAAGAAATGCAAAATGCAGACTCTCATACCACTTTCCAGGAATAGTCAGGGTTATAGTCAATGGCCTTACTCCTAAACTCCATAAATTCATGATGCCCTTTCCAAAGGAACATCCATTTGTAAACCTGATATGGATCTTTTATTCTTCAAGCTGTTGGGTATTTCCTAACCTGGAGTTGGCAACCCTATCTCCTTCCTATCTAATAGCCAACCCACATTTAACTGTCCCTCTATCTTAAAGTTTCCCTCACCACCCGGCAGCCTCTACCAGGAAAATTGTAGCTGTGTGGTGCTGGCCACTGGGTCAAGCCTACTTGAATGGTAGGGAACCCTCAAAGACTTGTAGGGTACATCACCACACTATTTCCTCTTTCCCTCCTCCTAGCGACCCCCATACCATCTTCCCTTCCCTGCTTTATTTTTGCTTTCTCAGTCATTCACCAGCCTATCTTTTATCTGCCTCCCATCTTCAGCAATATTTATTATTTCTTAACTTTATATACCCCACCTTTCTCCATAGTGGGGACCAAAACAGCTTACATTATTCTACTCTCCTTCTTTTTGTCAGCATAACAACCCTGTGAGGTAGGTTAGGCTGAAAGTATGTGACTGGTCCAAAATCACCCAATAAGCTTCCATAGTAAGATGGGGATTCAAATTTGGGTCTCCCAGACCCTGCTCTGAAGCTCTAACTGCTATACCACACTGAATTTCATAGGATGGATACTATTGAACAGTAGCAAGCATCAGACCTAGTTGGGACATCCAAGTCAGGTGGCATCAAGTCACCCAGAGGTCACTTCCAGCCCTAGTGTTGACAACCTCTTGGTGGGACCTGGAGATATCCCAGAATTACAACTGAACTCCAGACAACAGAAATCTGTCCCCCTGGAGATAAGGGCTGTTTTGGAGAATGGACTCTTTGGGTTGTCAGCTTTGGGTTGGGAAATACCTGGAGATTTTGGGGGTGGAACGTGGGGAGGGTGGGGTTTAGGGAGGAGAGGGGCCTCAGCAAGGGTATCATGCCATGGAGTCAAGCGTCCAAAGCCACAGTTTTCTCCAGGAGAACTGAACTTGGTCGTCTGGAGATCAGTTCACCCTATAACATGCTAGTTCCCCCCTCCAGTTCTGGCAACAGTAGGAGATCTCCAGGTGCCACCTGGGGGTTGGCAACCCTATGGGCTACATGGCATTATAATCAGCTGAGGCCTCTCCCCTCCCCAAACCCTGCCCTCCTCAGTCTCCACCACAAAATCTTCTGGAATTTCCCAACCTGGAGCTGGCAACTCTAGCCATGCCTGGCTCCAATAAGTCCTCCCTCTAAAGGCCTAAATAGGCCTGGAAAGGGCCCTGCCCCCTCCTCTTGCCATTTACTGAGATAACCCAGTCTGGAATACTGTGGTTGCCTAGTGTCACAGGCAGCTGCATAATGATGAGTTGTCCCAGACATGGAACCTTGAGTGACAGGAGGCTCTACAAGAAAAAAAGAAAACCCTTGGAATTCTACAGTTGGCAGTTGACAGTTAGAAACTGACAGTTGGGAACTGACTGTTGAAGCTGACAGGTAAGGAAGGCAGCTGGAGTGAGAGGAACACAGTGTTCTGTTTTGTTTTATGGATCAGGGATGATTTGGTGTGTGAGGGAAGTGATTTGAGTGTTATTCCCTAGGGAAATAGTCCCCAAGTGAAGGGGGTGAGCCGTAACTAGTTTTCAGGAAGAAAACGGGGGGAAATTGTGTGTTTTGTTCCTGACTCCGCCAACATTTGAAATCTTGAGACAAGCTTAAGTATATTTGACTAAGCAGTGACTGCCAACGGTTCTCTATCTCAGTGTATATCAGAGGTATCAGCACCTGTCTGTGAAATACATCAGATACAGCTTGATTACAAAAATATTTATTGTTTATAAATATCCTGAATTTCCTCATTCCTATTATTATTTTGTTACTTGCCAAGGTTATTTTTCTGAAAACTCCCTGCAAACTTGACTTCACCATTCCCCCCCCAAAAGCAACTAATAAAACAGCTTTGAGTTTTTATTTATGTATCTAAAGTGATAGGTTAGTCTACACATGTGAACTAATGAGCACACAGAGCAATGGACCACATAAGTACAGAAAACAAGCACCGCTTTCAACTTTTATCCACCCCCTATTTCTGAAGAGATTATTGTCTTCATATTTTGGGAGTAATCATAAACTACATTTGAACAAAGGCAATTTTATTGGCCAAATAATGAAAACAGCATGAAAAATACAAGAAAACTAAAATGATAAAAATGTCAACCCAGATTCAAAGTAGTTATCCGTGTCCACAAGTTACAATGAACACAACACAGAGGATCAGACTTTCTTTCCTACGAGTCTTTTAAGTGCCCCTATCACATCCTGGTTTCGCAGTGTATAGATTAAAGGATTCAACATGGGTGTCACTATTCCATAAAATAAAGAAATAATTTTGTCCCTCTCTTGCCTAATCTTCGGCTGAGGTTTTAAGTAAGAGAATATGCAAGTTCCATAATAGAGGCAGACTACAGCCAGGTGAGATCCACAGGTTGAGAAAGCTTTCAACCTACTACTGGATGAATGGACTCTCAGAATGGCCACAATAATACGCATGTAGGAAAAGAGGATAAAACAGAAAGGGAAAACCAGGCTAAAACTACTTGTAAAATACATTACCAGCTGATTCACAGAGGTATCTGAGCAAACCAATCTCAGGAGAGCAGTGACCTCACATGTTAAATGATCCACTTCATTGCGACCACAGAACCGTGCTGGATTAACAATGCCAGGAAGAATAGATAAAGTAAAGGCAAATGTCCATGCGAAAACAGCCAATATAATACAAACATTCCAGTTCATGATGATCATATAACGCAGGGGGTTGGAGATAGCAACATACCGATCATAAGCCATGACAGCTAGCAGGAAACATTCAGTCGTCCCAAAGTAGACACCTATATACATTTGAGTGTAACACATGGAAAAGGACATGACAGGCCTGTCCACCAAAGCGTTGGCAATAGCTTGTGGGACAGAAGATGTCGAAAAACAGATATCAAGTATGGATAGGTTACAAAGGAAAAAGTACATTGGGTTGTGGAGCTGGGTCTCAGTTACGACCACCAAGACAATGACTCCATTTCCTATTACGGTCACCAAATAGACAATTGTCATAAAGGCGATTAAACCCATCCTGGTCTTGGGTTTTCCAGAGAAACCAATGAGGACAAATTCCGTTACTTCAGTATCATTCAGTTCTCCTAGTTCCGACATGAGGATTTTTTCTGGTCAAAAAGGAAAAGAATACAATTTCTATCTTGAACATGTCACATTCTTGTACCCCAGGTATAAAATGGTTAACAGCAATGAATACTAGTTCTGTTGCTATTAATGCGATAGATGTAATATCTTCAACACATAAAAGGTTTTAAAAAATAAATTGCAACTAGCACTGAAAATAATGAGTTGCACCATACTACACCCATATGTGAAGAGTGGAGCTTTCCCCTTATAAAGGAAAACTTTTATTATAAAATCATTATGTTTTGCCTGTTTTTTCCTTAACAGTTGTTACAAAAATAACCTGCCTCCAAATCTACCCATCCTAATCCAACAAGAGTGCAATCCTAAACAGAGTTAAACCCTTTGAAGTCCTTTGAAATCAATGAGCTTAAAGGGATGAGATTCTGTTTAGAGTGCACTGCAAAGCTCTTACAAAAAAAATCAAACTAAGGAATGTCATATGATCTTAGGCTGCTCTAAGTTAACAATACTTATAATATCCAAATTTCTACTACCCTACTGTTTTGGTGGAATTTGAAATTTGGAGGAGTTTAAAATGTAGTCTTTTTGTATGTAAAACTTAAATATACAGGGAAGCAAACACATTGAGACTTGCAATAGCTCAACTATGTGGAAAAGATAATCTGAGGATGACATTTGCTGTCTGTTTCAGCTACTGATTGTAAGCAATTCTTTCAAACATTTTAATATCTTAAAGGGGGGAAAAACACTACCTGTATCGGCAAAGTGGAAGTCTCTGGTTGGATCCCGCCAGGTTTTTCACTTAATCTCACCCAGGTCCCGTGAAATCTAGCACAACCTAGCTGAGTGAACAAAGTGGAACCTTCCTTCCATTTTCACCAGCAGAAAAGCTGACTGGCTCAATCTCCCCATTTTATAGTGGAAGGGAGTAATTGAAAATAGCTACATATGTGCTTAGGAACTTCAGAAAAATTGTATAGATCACAATGAGAGTCAACTGGTCTGCCTCTGCCACAGGAACAACTGAATCTAATGCAATACTCACCCTAACCTGGATGGCTCAGGCTAGCCCAATCTCATCAGATCTTGGAAGCTAAGCAGAGTTAGCTCCAATTTGGTACTTGGATGGGAGACCACCAATGAAATCCAGAGTTGCTATGTGAAGGCAGACAATGGCAAACCATCTCTGTTTGTCTCTTGCCTTGAATGCCTTATGGGGCACTTGTATCTATTTATCACTGATTAGTGAATTCCTCTAACACAGAGAGCCCTCTTTCTGCTGAAATAAGAGCCTTCTGTATCAGAGAAAGATTTCTTGTGTTGGAGGAATGCATTACTGAACCAAGTGGTAGATGACTACCCACTTGATACTGAGGAGTAATAGAAAAGGAAAGATGATTGCAAAACCCTTGTAGCAACTGACTAGGCATAGTGTAAAGGCAGAAAGTCAAGCCAATGCACCATCAGCATGGTATAGCATCCAGTAGTCCTATGGGAAATATTACCTGCTTGGAGGTTTAGCTGGAACCTTCAGCAGAAACTAAGGGAAGCTATGAATCCAACAGAGAAGCTTTGTTCAAACACAAAAGTAGACCTCAAGAAGAACACTTACATATTACTTACACATAACAGATATTGAATTTCTGCATATTCTTCATAATAGTGAACCACACTACTTTCACTGCATTTAATAATAATTTTTGAAAGTTCATGAAAAACCCCATGTCAATGAAAACAAAGAAACAAATGGCTTACCTTGAGTGTGTGTGTGTGTGTGTGTGTGTATTTACTTCTTGAATCACTGACAATCCATTGTGTTCTAAAAAAAGATCCTGAAGTACAATTTGTATTTCTTTTAATCAAGTCATTAAGGAATTTATTTTCCTTTACAATAATGTTTAACTTGGGAGGGAGGGGGTCAAAGTAAGACTGGGAGGCAAAATTTGGAGTGATAATAGAGTTAATAATCGAGACACTGTCCTTCAGTGTTACTCCTCTGAAGATGCCTGTCACAGCTGCTGGCGAAACGTCAGGAAAGAAAATACCAAGACCACGGTTACACAGCCCGGATAACCTACAAGAACCAATGAACTCTGACCGTGAAAGCCTTCGACGATAATAGAGTTGTTGATTTAAATATAATGGTGGTTCAAATATCTCGAGTCATAAATTCAAAGCAGGAAGTCTATCAGCACCAATAAGAGTTAAAAAAATTCTCAGATTCTGCTAGTCTCAGTCTTCACTTCACTAAAGTGGAAAAAAAACATAGAAGGTGTGTGTAAAAGTTAAAAAGAGTACAGTTGCTGTCTGAGTTCCCCTTGTTTATCTTAAGTCTCCTTGTTCTTCAATGGCTGGTCTTATAAAGGAAACATCAGTTTGCATCTCTAACAGGAGGGTGACTCATGAGTCATTTTCACAGAATCAGTATCATACGGACAAGCCAAGAATGCATTAGGTTATTTATTTTTTCTTACACTACATTCCCACCTGGTAAGATCCCCATGGAGTAATTTGTTGAATGCCCTTAAGCAAGATCTATAGCGTCTATGAACATGAAAGTTACCCCCCTCACAACTTCTTATGTTTTACCAAAAAAAAAAAAAAAAAAATTACCACTGGTCCATTCGGTGTTTTGGAATAATTATTTTATTTTACTTGGCAAAACAACAACACAGAGAGACACAAAACAAGATTTATGGGATGCAGCTGAAAATGTTGCAGCTCTTATTGAGTAACATTTGGCTACCCTTAAAACTTCCTCAGAACTTTGTTTGTAATCCCTCCTCCCATCACGATTAGAGAATGGAATTGACAAAATATTTTTAAAATCTAGGGTTTGCACCTGTGGGAGGTTTTTGGGGTGGAGCCTGAGGAGGGTGAGATTTGGGGAGGGGAGGGATGTCAATGCCATAAAGTCCAATAGCCAAAGTGGCCATTTTCTCCAGGGGAACTGATCTCTATCGGCAGCAGATCTCCAGCTAGTACTTGGAGGTTAGCAACCCTATTTAAATCCATGATTCAGTTGTGAAATTAATAACTCAGTGTCAGATGAACATGCTTCTTAAAGTTTATTCTTTGCAGCACACATATCAAAGGAGACCACAAAAGACTTGTGAGACACAGCTGGTCGAGATTGCCAGAGATTGCTATGAAAACAATATATTGTCTTTAAATGGTGCAGGTCCCATTCATTTCAAAGAGATGATATACCCAAATGATGTTTCAGCAACCTGCCAGTTGCTTGCAGTGGTGTGTCTAAACAGCTGCATCTCTTTTTTTTAAAAAAAAAAACATTTTTATTATGTTTCCATAATATTATAAACAAGCATTTCAACAATTGATAAAAATTATCAACAACAAAAAAACATATGTTGTTGTTGAAAATACATTTTTATCTTAAGAAAAAATAATGACTTCCCCTTCATCTCCCTCCATCTTGTTATAAATTTATTTACTCTTTTGTATATAAATTCTAATCCTAATATTATTTTAAACATTTAAGTATACTTTCTTTATTTAATATCAATTAATTTATAGTTACGTATTATTTCAAACCATAAACGCCTGTTTATTATTTTAAATCAACCATAATATAAAGATTATAATTTTGTTGTTAAACATTATTTATAGTAATAAAAATGGATTAGATCAATGAGTAACCTTTGAGTTTCCCCATTTGAAGTTCATTTTCACAGTAAACCCTCCATGCCTCTCATTCACCCATGAATTGTACATTGTCTTTTTGATTTATCAATGCAGTAAGTTTTGCCATCTCCACCAGTTCTAACATCTTTTGTATCCAGTCTGGGATTTCCGTTGTCTTCCATTTAGCTACATATATCAATCTTGCAGTAGTGGTGGCATATCTCTGAGTTAAAATAGAGTCTGGAATCATACTTAGTAACATAATCTTAGGTGACTTAGGTACATTGTTCTGTATAATCAACCTTATTTCATTATAAATCATGTCCCAGAAATTTTTTGCTTTATCACAAGTCCACCACATATGATGAAATGAGCCTATTTTGTTGTTACATCTCCAGCACTTCGGGGACATAGATTTGTAAGCCATTGCTAGTTTTTTGGGTGTTAAGTACCACCTATACATCATTTTATAGACATTTTCCCTTAGTGATTGAGAAAGTATGAGTTTCATATCTCGTGACCAAAGTCTTTCCCATTTATATAATAGAATATCATGGCCCAGCATTTGTGCCCAGGTAATCATAGTGGGTTTTATTTGTTCTTGCTCGCAATAAAGTTCTAACAATAATTTATACACCTTGAATATGAAGTAGTCATTTGTATCCAACAAAAGTTTTTGAAACTTGATTTATTTTTAGATAATCCTGTTTTCTGATCCTGAATAAAAACGGAATTTATCTGATGATATGGAAACCAGGTCAAAATATCCTTGACGTCATCATAGTCTTTTAACGAGCATTAATTACCATCCCATTTTAAGAGATCTTGATATGTGACAAATTGAGCTGGCCTTAATGGTCTGAACAGCCGCATCTCAAACTATTTCAATAGTTACAACTTCATTTCTGATAGATAGCCTTGAACACTTCTGTTGCGGAGATTTGTCATTTCTGCTTCCTACATACATCCTATATGATTAATTGTTTTAACCTATATTGCATTGCTCTTGGTTACCCTAATCTGGAGGAGCTGCATGCACATTGAAATATGTTTCTGCACACAAGGCAAAATTCTGATTGGAAACTATGAACATAATTTGTTGGATCACCCAGCATAGCCGAGAATCAAGCATTTTGTAACACTGTAAGTTTCAATGAGAAATTTAAGTTCAGCTCTCCAATTGGAATTCAAGATGTTTCTGGTTATAATATAAAAGACTGAACACAGTGAGTCCATTGAACACGGTGAAATTAATTTCTAAGTAATATGCATGGGATGGGACAGCCTAGATTTTCCAGCCTTCTGTTCTTGTGCATTTTTAAGTACTACATTTAGCATAATATCACAAAACCACTGACATCAATTAAATTACCCATGATGAATCCACAATTAAAATAAATGGCTTCTCATTGTTTCATGTAATATAAGGATTTTTTTTTTCAGTTATGACATTTCACCAGATTTTTTTAAAAAAATAAAAAATAAAACATGGGGTAGAATGTGACACAGGTTGATAAAATGATGGACAATTTTTTGGGAATTATATATGATCTTTCAATTTAAAAAGTAAGTAAATAAAACAAACTCTGACTCATGGAAAGGGTTTTTTTTAAAATCTTTTAATGATCCCTGGTACAATTAGAAGACACATACCTGAAGGTGATGTCCTAAATTAGCAAGCAGCCAATTACTCTCTTTATAAACTGAAAGCTCCACTTTCAAAATAAGTATAGTTCTGAAGGAGAGAATGGTTTTGTCCATCATTTCCTATTTGCAGGACTCCCTAGAACATCTACTAGATTGCTGTCAATGCACAGAATTCTGGGCTTAATATGACACCGTTAGAATCCATACAAGAGCCATTGTTAGAATAACTATATTCTCACTTTAGGAGAATCATCTCGTTAAAATCATATTCTAAGCCTTCGACAATATTATATTCTAACTTTAGGAGCATCAAGATGTTGGGAATATGCAACAGTGACTATGTTTTAGAACAGTACAAGAACTACGTACAATACACAGCTCTGATGGACTGTGAATTCAGTCAATGACATTCTTACAAATCAGAAATGAGGGTGATAAATCCAAAAAAAGAAAACTATACAAAGGGAAAATCAGGTGAATGCTGCTGTACTGGCTGTGTGCATTCAGATATCCCTGAACTTAAACAATTCCTAGTTTCACATTCCTAGTTTCATTTTGGGTTGGCAATACCTGAAATGACCCAACCCATTCCCAAAACTCTGTTTGGATTTATGAGATGGTGGGGAAGAGAAAAAAATCCAGCTGGGGCAGCTGGGCCAGGAGAAGTCATAATTGGTGGGGGGACTTTTAAGCATATTTTTTACTTTAAAATCCCACTACTGTGCTAAGCTAGTTACCATATTGACTCCTTTCCAGTGATCAAGTTCTTACTGAAGTAATTTAATGGTTCCTGTATTTAGGAATTATATACAACAGCTCTGCAAAATGCAAATATTCCACTGAGCTGAGGATCAGCCTCTGGTCCTCTTTCAAGGCAGAGAGAGGGGTTGGATTCAGAAGACTGGTTCAGCTGGTCACCCACAAAACTTGATTATCCTGCCTCCCTCCTCCTATGGCAGCCCCAAATGTTCCTGGGAGTTCTTTCTCTCTCAGTGGTGGACATTTTGGGATTATGTGAGAGGAGTAGGTGAAATCATGCTTTGTAGGTAGAATGTTTTGCACCTGTGGAAACATCTAGTCTGGATCCAAGATATTGTAAAGTTAAGGGATTGGATTCTAACAATATTTCCACTGGTAAAAGAGAGAGAAGGGGCCACTTTTACCAAAGGCTATAGTTAGTTTAGATCATGGGACCTACACAGACAAAAGCCATGCAGGATGGGGCTACATGAAAGAAGAGAATTGGGCAAGACCAATGATAAAGGATGGGTGGATCCAGCCCAGGTTGTGGTAACAAGACCATTTTTTTTGTTCCTGAACAGGAGATAAAATAGAATGTGTGATAAATAACAGCTTGACAAAAGGGGGGAAAGAAGATTATGTAACCGAAAGAACCAACAACTGAATGCTGCTACCCATAATTAAGAAAAACGTTTCCCTGTAGCCAGAGATCACATCTTATGTGACATTTTTTTTATTTAGCAGTCTCTTCAGTGCTCCCATGACTTCTTGATTTCTGAGGGTGTAAATTAGAGGGTTCATCATGGGTGTCACCACTCCATAAAATACAGATACTATTTTTTCAGTGTCATTTGTGCTCTTTGTCTGAGGAAGAAGATAGGCAAAGATACAAGTGCCATAGAACATGGACACCACAGCAAGATGGGACCCACATGTGGAAAAAGCCTTCATCCTGCCACCTTCTGAATGTATCCGAAAGATGGCCACAAGAATGCGCAAATAGGAAAAAAGGATAAAGCTTAAGGGGAAAACTAATGTAAAGCTGCTGGTGAAGTAAATGCTTACTTGGCTCAGAGAAGTATCTGTACAAATGAGCTTAAATACAGATTTAAATTCACATGAAATACTGTCAACTTCATTGTTTCCACAGAATCTAGCTGGCTTAGCAAGACAGGGCACAACAGTAAGCATAAAGGCAGTAGTCCATGTCACAGTGGCTAAGATGATACAAACTCTCATATTCATGATGAGAGTATAGCGCAGTGGATTGGAGATAGCAACGTAACGGTCATAAGCCATGACAGCCAGAAGGAAACATTCAGTTGACCCAAAGCATAAACCAACATAGAGTTGGGTGAAGCACAAAGGGAGAGACACAATAGGGCGGTCCACTAAACAGTTGGCTATAGATTGTGGGACCGCATTTGTTATGAGGCAAAGATCAAGGATGGACAAATTACACAGGAAGAAATACATGGGGTTGTGGAGCCGTGGATCGGATACAAACACTAACACAATGAGTCCATTTCCAACAACTGTTACTGCATAAGCAATGATCAAGAAGACCATTAGGGCCATCCTTTGCTTGGGTCGTCCGGACCAGCCAATGAGGATAAATTCAGTCACTTCTGTCTCATTTGCTCCTACTTCCTGCATAGAGGCTGATCTGAAAAGGGGGACATAAACAGAAAGAAATATAAGGCATTTATATTTGCAAATGTTGCCCTTGACAAATTTTCTTTGGCTTTAGGAGCCAGCCCAAGAACACAACAGCCAGACTTATTTCTCATCTTCTTAGGGTTTGTATTTTAATGACCATATTTTCTAATTAATGCTACCACAAAACCAAATCCTAAAATCTTCTGAGTTTCTTGTAATTTTATTAGGGTTCTGACAAAAGTATTACAGTTTATACATAAATATGGGATAATTCTTATTGTCTTTGTGACAGCAAACAATTTCTAATCGAAACCTAACTTCTCCCCAATTTCTCATCATTTTATTATTTCTTTAAAATGCTCCTTGTCATTGAATAGTAGAACCAGTATCCAAAGCAACTGGTTGAGAAACGAATATATCTACCGCAATTGAATGGTGTATATCATATATACCAACAATAAGAACATCATGCCCATGCATTTGTATGTGATACAACTAAATAAATTCTGAAGTAATTTAGATCACTGAGACACCTTACAGCAAAATTATTGCTGAAAATACTAGGCACCACAATTAAATTTCTAGCTACCATTATGCATTAGTTCCCGAGTTTTGTCAAGCCCTGCTTTAAGTAATATCTCAGAGTACAGTTATTTCATAGAAGAAGAGGAAGAAGAGTTGGTTTTTATATGCTGACTTTCTCTACCACTTAAGGGAGACTCAAACTGGCTTACAATCACATTCCCTTCCCCTCCCCACAACAGACAAATACTGTGTACAGTTCTGGTCACCACACCTAAAAAAGGATATTACAGAGCTTGAGAAGGTGCAGAAAAGAGCAACCAAAATGATTAGGGGAGTAGAGCAACTGTCCTATGGAGAGCGGTTAAGACGCTTAGGGCTGTTTAGCTTGGAAAGAAGGCGACTGAGGGGAGACATGATAGAGGTCTATAAAATTTTGCATGGTTTGGAGAGAGTGGACAGGGATAAATTTTTCTCCATCTCCCATAATACTAGAACACGGGGTCATCTGCTAAAGCTGGAGGGTGAGAGATTCAAAACAGATAAAAGGAAGTATTTTTTCACACAATGCATAGTTAAATTGTGGAACTCCCTGCCCCAGGATGTGGTGCTGGCTGCCAGCTTGGAGGGCTTTAAGAGGGGAGTGGACATATTCATGGAGGAGAGGGGTATTCATGGCTATTAGTTAGAATGGATACTAGTCATGCTGCATACCTATTCTCTCTAGTATCAAAGGAGCATGCCTATTATTTTGGGTGTGGTGAAACACAGGCAGGATTAAAAAATTAAAGGAAAAAAAACATGTACATTTGTACATTTACAAAATATAAGATAAAAAACAAATAAAATAAAACCTACATTCAGCAACAATGTTTTGTTATGTGCAAATGGTTTTAGATACCTATTAGGTCCATACATTACCATATAGCATATATTCAACAACAACAAAAAAAAAAACAGTGACAAATTGTTGTTGACAAGGGACAGCTGGACATATAAAGGGCCCCATTACCTTCAATAGCTTAGGGCCTCATCAAACCTAAATCCAGCCCTGCACATGGCTTTTGTTCATGCAGGCCCCAAGATGTCTAGCTCAAACCTTTTGGTGGTTTCAGAAAACGTCCTCCTCCCTTCTTCTCAAGCAGGCAGGCTCCAATCCGTGTGAATATTGACCTGCTAGTGATAGAAAAAAGGAACTCTAGTTGAGATCTACTAGGTTCTCAGTCTAAATCTGAACTGTACAAATTTACTAGCCTGAGGCAAGCAAAACACTCTCTCTGCTTCAGGCCCCCATCTTCAATGTCGGAACAAAAATACTGGCCAGTCTTAAAGACTTGTTAGGGGTACAGGAAGATAATATACTTTGAATACCAAGTGTCTTCACAGATGACACATAAGATAAACTCTGGTATAAACCCTATTATACAATAGCACAAAGCTTAATGTGGTCCAGAATTGTCAAGGATCACGCCCTTGATTTTCAAAGTTCCTGTCTTTCATGTTTGTTCATATGCCTGAGAATACCCGTTAGAATATTAATCCATGTGTAAATATATTGGGTTCGATCCAATCAGTTCTTCTTCTGGTGAAGAAGGGAAGACAGGTCCCCTTTATCGACCAAAAAGGCTATGTGGAGGATCATGAGACCTATATGGACACAAATAATGTGGTCTGTGGCTGTGGTAAGGAAGGAATTGAGACTGAATGTTCCAGCACATTGAAATTCAGTTATGTAACTGATTCCTGATCTAGTAAATGATACAGATACCTAAGGAATATTTTCCTGAGCATGTATCTACTTACTTGGATCAGATGTTAGAAATATGGTATTGGGAGGGAGACTAAAGAAAGGGAGGGCTCTTGTCCATTTGTTTTTTCTCTCTCCCTATAATCCTATTTGTTATAAACATTAACTTTCCATATTCTGTTGAATCAGATTATTTTTTTAAACTGAATTTTGCCATGAAATATATTTATCTATATTGAAGCAATACATTTTGCAAGTACATAATATTCAAAAAAGTATATCAAAGCCTTTGGGGATGCTGCATGTATTATGAGATAAAACAATCACCCCCTCTTTTTTTGCACCAATCTGACAGAGAAGCTTTTATGCAACTAGTTTATGCTAATGTAAATAGGGTGGAAAGTCAGACTATTATTGTACACACACTTTAAAACAATGCCCTGATAGCCAAGCAGACAGACTACAATAGAGCCTTAATTTTTATATGAAATCTAAGCTGATCTTTTTAAAAACATTCAAAATCTATAACTTTTTTTATAATAGGGGGGCTATATTTTTGCTTGAGCTAAGACAGAAACATTAAAATTTAGTATATGGTTCATGATAAGAAATAACTGAAAATGTATACAATCAGATGATACTCCTTGACAGCTTATCATTAAATTGAGAAAAAATAATTAGTACATGCATTACTTGCCTTTTAAAACTCTTTTAAAATCAGAAAATAATCATTCTGCCGATGGAAGTAATCCTGATATATTACAGATTTTCCCGTACTATTGATAATATCTCAATTTCAAGCATAGAAAAACATTATATAAAGTTCATTACAATTGTAAAGTAAGAACAGCTGATTAATCTATCCATCCATATATATATATATATATATATATATATATATATATATATATATATATATATATATATATATATATATATATATATATTTAAACCCTCAAATAAATATTATAGCAGAACCTCTAGAGCAACGTAGAGAAAGGGTGTTCACTAGCTTAATTGTGCAGAACTCGGTTGCCATGTTAGAAAAGTTAGCACTGGAGGTTCATAAATAAATAAATAATGCAGATAATTGGCCCCCATAGAATTCTCTGTGACAACAGATTAACTTAATGGAGATATAAATATTTTATCTTCAGTGTAAGTCTTTATCAAAATAAGAATGGAGTCAGTTTTTTTTAATAATCTCTATATTTTAATCCTCTTTTGGTACATCCTCAAGTGTCTTGTTATCTTCTGAAGTTATGGCACTGACTTCAGTGGACTTAAAATAGTGTAACTCTTCCAGCATCATGGATATGTGTGAACAGGATCAGGGAACCAACTGACCCATAAACCAGCATATCCCTGAGATACGCCAGTGTCAGAACCAGGTACACCAGCACAGGGCCCCAGCACTGCTGCACAGCTCTTGGGCACCAGTGCATCCAATGTGGGGTACTGGTTAAGAGCGGGGGTTTGGAGTGGTGGACTTTAATCTGGAGTACTGGGTTTCATTCTCCACTCTTCCACATGAGTGGCATAAACTAAACTGGTGAACCAGGTTGGTTTCCCCACTCCTACACATGAAGACAGCTGGGAGACTTGGGACTCTTAGAGCTCTCTCAGCCCCACCTACCTCACAGGGTGTACCTTGTGGGGAAGGGATGGGAAGGTGATTGTAAACCAGTTTGATTCTTCCTTAAGTGGTACAGAAAGTCAGCATATAAAAAATCAACTCTTCTTCTCCATAGTTGCTACACGCTGGCACAACTCAGGTGCATGGTTGTCAAAGTGGGTGGATTGTGGGGTGTGGCTGGAGTTCAAACCGGGAATGCCCCCTGGGAGAGGCGCAAAGTCGCACCAAGAAAAATGGCGGTGCAACCCATAGGAGCCCATGGAATGAAAAAAAAGTGCCCCCCACACTGCCAAAGCCATGCCCGTGAGGCCCCAAGCAGCTATGGATGCCAACTAAGGGTGCAACCAAACACTTCACTCCCTTGTGGTGGCCAAGCCCCCTCCCCAGTACCAATCATGCCCCTCAGCCATACAAAAAACACAGCCAGGATGCTCAACAACTCATGAGAAAGGGTGCGGGTCATGGGACTCTGTCTGACAACTCCCTGCCGTGACAGCTTAGAGTGAGAGCTGAGGAACCTTGACGGCAAGAAAATCACAGAAAAGGCACTTAGCACTACTGGGTCAGCACTTTGATCCAACACCCAATAGGGAAAGCAAAGTCCATACTCTGTTGCTGACATCTCACAGTTCTGCACCTAACAGGTAGGGGTATGCAATTCGGATTCGGGTATATTGGACCTGAAAGTTTTTGGTATTCTTAAAAATCCCTGAATTCCCATATGGGTATGGGTTTCCCTCCCATTTTTTTTTTCTGGAATCTGAAAATGTTCAACTCCATTATAGCCTTTGGGGAAACTTTCTGGGGCCATGGAGGGCTGTTTTTTAAAGTAGAGGCACCAAATTTGCAGCATAGCTTCTGGTGACTCTTTTTAGAGGAACCCCCAAGTTTGTAAAGATTGGGTCAGGGGGTCAAATTTTATGGGTCCCCACAGAAGGTGCCCCATCCGTTCTCTATTGTTTCCTCCCTGGAGAGCTGGCCCGAGCTCGCATCAGAGGGCTTGGATGTCTGCCCTGTCCAGGTGGAAGCCATCCAGACAGATATTGTCAGAAAGTCAGAGGGTGCTGGTGAATGCCTGGTATCGGTGAGCATGGCACCTTCCCAGCCATCACAGTGCCACCCAAACATTCAGTGCTGGCAGTAGGTGGGTATGATATTTTTATCCTCTTTTTGTATATCCTCAAGTGTCTTGTTATCTTCTGAAGTTATTTCATTGACTTCGGTGGACTTACGGCTCATTCCTGAGCTTTCGGCGTACGGGGACGACATTCCTGGGAGTGTGCCAGGGGGTGTTGCCGGGGCATGCCTGGGGGTGGAGCTGCCTGTAGGCAGCTCTTTGTGCCCTTTCAGCCCGGCACGCCGGCGGCGAGAATGGTGTTGCTGCACCTGCTTTTTAGCAGGCGCAGCATCGCTGTTCTCAATGGGGTGAAAAGCCCCATTTTAAAATTAAAAACCACACAAAAAGGCTTTTTTCAAGCTTTTGGCGGGCCGGGAACTGTTTACGAGGCGCCATGGCGGTACCTCTGCCATTTACCAAGGAGCTTTATTTTAATATGAATTTGGATATATTTTATCCAGAACCAAATTTTCATGAACTCACTCTCTGACATACCTGCAGTAACTTCTTGGTAACTTAGAAAAATATTTTTTTCCAGTTGTACAGAAAATGGGTGACACATGGGAATTAGTTTTCTACTCTGTAATTATAAAAATCGCTATTATTATCTAACTAGTGTTCAAAATCACGATTACTGATTTTATTTCCTGTTGAGTTACCAGTCAAGGAACAATCTAAATTACACTGCTGCTACTTATATTCTGAATCTACTTCTATGACAAAATTCAAATGCATCTATTAAATTTGGGCAGCTGCTCCATAGAGGGGTGGGACTAAATTGCTGTATGCACTTTCCTGTTATGCTGACTGTCATAGTTGGGAACGTGATTTTCAGTGCTATCCTAAGGACACTTTCCTGGCAGTAAGGCCCATTGAGTAGTATTCTGAGTAGACCTGTTCAAGATTAAGAATGTACATCTGTAGCTGTGGCATGGGTAGACATGCATTTTCAGTCAGTTGGTTGTTATGGCTGCTTTTCCCATGTTTTGTGTGTGCAGAGGATATGGAAGCCAAATGTAGCCTTTATAGAACTATCCAAGACAACCTGTACAGGCCAGGAGAAGCCATAATTGGTGGGGTCCTCTATCTAACAGAGAGCTTGGTGGTTTTGCTCAATTTTACAGAGCCTCCAGATAGAAGCCTTTATTCTTCTCTGTAAGTTCTTCTTTATTACTAATACTGTTTGTCAGATGATGGTTAGGATTTCTAAAAGTTGCATTAGAGATAAAGATGATAAGGGGGGCTCTGGCTCAGTGGTAGAGCATCTGCTTGCCATGCAGAAGATCCCGGGTTCAATCCCTGGCATCTCCAGTTAAAGGGACTAGACAAGTAGGTGATGTGAAAGACCTCTGCCTGAGATCCTGGAGAGCTGCTGCCGGTCTGAGTAGACAATACTGACTTTGATGGACCAAGGGTCTGGTTCAGTATAAGGCAGCTTCAAATTCAAATTCAAATTCAAGACCTTTATTGGCATACAATACAATAAGTGATCCATACAAATGATGAATAGCTATAGGAAAACGAGGGATATTGGACACCAATCATTAACCTTATCCAGTCTGTTTTTGATTACTGAACTTAAAAAAACAACAGCTACTTTTTCAGTTATGTCGGTTGACAAGTCATTGAGAAGACAATAAACTTTCAGGGCCTCCGAGTGTCCTGACATATTAGTTAAAATAGGATCGAGTAGATTGTGACAAATAACATCAAACTGAGGACAATAAAGAAGGATATGGGAAACCGACTCAATTGAATTGCAGGGACATAGCCTTGCCGAATGACTGGTTTGGTTATATCGTCCAAACATAACAGCTGAAGGTAGAGCATTGTACCTAGCAAGTGCAAATGCTCTACGCATTTGCGGGGCATGTAGGGCAGACAAATAAGGAGCCAGTCGACCTGTAGTTAGGGGGATTTCAAAACTCAAAGGGGAGCAAATTTTTTTGGCAAGGCTATCAAGGGTTTGTAATTCAATGTCCAAAATTCTACGTTTAACCATTTGATATGCACTTAGGAAGGGAAGTGTAAACAGAGAATCAATGGAGAGACCCATTAGATTTATTTTACCCATTATACTAATGTACCAGTTAAAGATGTTGAAGTCAGACAGCATATGGTGTAAAAAACTCCTGGGATCAGCTTGGAAGTGTATCTGCAGCCAATACTTGATTGACATAAGCCAGGCTCTTGTTTCTACCATGGTAAGGCCAGTTTCTAAGCATAGGGCTGCATAAGGGACACAACATGGGAAACCCATGATTTTCCGGACAAACTTGGATTGTACCCTTTCAACACAGATAGCAAAGGCATTGATCCATATTGGAATGGCATAGAGTAATTGTGGCAGCTTCATGTGTTCATGTGTTCAATCATTATGTTTCATAAAAGATGCATAAGAGATGAGATTACAACAGGGTAAGCTAAATTTCAACTTGTCAGATCTTCATGAAAAGACAAAAACAGAAAAACAAAACCAAAAAACTTCTGTAATGTAGAGCATTGGCAATCTTATGAGAGTTATACTGAGGAAGATTAAAAACATCTTCCTCAAAGGGCACAAGTTTCAAGATGGATAAAATGAAGGACATGTGACAGTTTTTCTATTGCTGTCACAAATTGGTATTTAGCAATACCTTTGATGTACTGTTAAAGACTTTGATACATTACCCTGGGTTAATAAAGCAAGAGTAAGTCCAGGGTGAATACATCTCCTTCTGGCAAAAATAATAAGTATAACTTCTTAAATGAAACTTTTTTAATAAAGAGAAAAGCAAACACATACACACACATCCATACACTGTCAAGTTACGAGGCGCCACGAGGCGTCTCTGTCCACTGTCCTTCAGTGTTACTCCTCTGAAGATGCCTGCCACAGCTGCTGGCGGAACGTCAGGAAAGTAAATACCAAGACCATGGTTACACAGCCCGGATAACCTATGCAACCAATGAACTCTGACTGTGAAAGCCTTTGACAATACTAGTTTTTAATTCTGATCTTTTGCAAAAATATATGAAAATTAAAACAAGGAAACAAGGGCATTATGCTCATCCCTGCAACACAGATAGGATGTCCAGTGTTTCCTTTTTTTCAGGATAGTTCCTCCCATTTTTAAATGAACTCTGCTTTTCCATTTGTCCTAGCTGCATCAACAATACTACCAAAATAGGTGCAACCAAAATATCCTCCTATCTTATCTTCTCATCTTCACTGTCCCTTCTCATTCTAGCAGAGGTTCAGCAAACTTTACACATGTGCTGCTACTGTGTTAGATTTTGTTTTTGACAACCGTTTCTAAGTCTCATTGTCCATCTCATTGCAGTACAAAAATGAGAAAGTATCAGCATGTCCTCGCCCTGATTTTTGCCATCGATGAGATCAATAAGAATCCCAAACTCTTGCCCAATGTCACCCTTGGATTCCACATCTATGACAATTTCTTTCATTCAAGAACCACACACGAAATCATCCTGGATCTACTTTTTACAGAGCAAAAACATGCACCCAACTACTTGTGTGACAGGAGAAACAATGTACTTTCCATTATTGGGGAGTTCCCTACTGAAAGTATGATTGAGATAACCAGCATTTTCAATACCTACAAGATTCCTCAGGTAAGTAGATGCATATTTGGTTATGGATGGAATACTTAGGCTATTCAGTTGTTGTTTTTCCGAGACATTGTCCCTTCTTTACTGATCTCTTTAGTTAGAACATCCATTCATTTAATATTATACCATTAGTCATAATGAATGTTCCATTTCTCAAAAAGGTATCTATATGAAGATTGGTTTGGAGAATTTCTATGGGATTGTGTCGAAATCTTTGAAAATTCAGATGAACAATAGCTATTACAGCAGTGTAGAGAAACAAGCATTTTTTAGTTTGTTTCTGACCATTTCTCCCCAGTAAAGACCATGCCTAAACATGTAGAGGTTGCAATTATTTAGAAAAGCCAAATATGTTAGTCCAGGGTGCCTTTCAGTGACTTGGTGAAAATTTGCTGTGCATCTTAAAATTTAGGAAATTAAAAGCTGAATTTATTGGAGCAAGAGAAAAGGAAGGGCAAGTTGTGCTGTGTAGGTAATTTAAATTAAGTCAAATTAAGGAGGCTTACAACTGCATAAGCAGAGAAGAAAAATGGTGGTGCAGTGGGGAAAATATTCTATTGTATCCCACACAAAGATCCCTATGCATTTTGCACACTGGTCTGACTCAGTATAAAGCATCTTCTGCCCCTTGGAGGATGGGCAGAGAAATGGTTACCAGATAGATCAGTTCGAACATTCTGGATATTTCTTCAACTCTAATAAGTTTTGGTTTCCCTATTAGTTCACATATGGTACACATAAGACTTCACTCTGTGGGAAAACTGGATCTCCTTCTTTGCATTGGATCTCCCCAAAAGAATCTACTCATCACATGGGCATTGTCCAGCTGCTTTTGCATTTCCAGTGGAGATGGATTGGCCTCATTGTTTCAGATGATGATGGAGGCGAAAGCTTTTTGCAGAACTTCATTCCTGTCCTTGCCCAGCACAGCATTTGTGTTGCTTTTCTGCATAAGGATACAGTAAAGAATTATCATACTGAGAATCAGTTTCTTGACAATTTCCCGAAATTAATACTTGCAGTCTTATTACCTGAAGTCAATGTGATTATTCTCAAGGGAGACTCTCAGTTAATCATTTTCTTATCAGACCAGCTAGATGTTTTTGAATTCGTCACCAAGATCTATATAGGGAAGGTTTGGATTATGCCACCTCAATGGTATTTCAGTGCCCCACAGTCTGGGATAATTATTGGTGCACAGTTTTTTCAGGGTGCTTTGTCCTTCAGCATCAGCACTAAAACTGTGCCAGGATTCTGGGACTTTCTTCACACCTTCAAACCAGATGAATCGATGAAGCAGTTCTTCTGCGTGTTCTGGCAATATGCCTTCAACTGTCATCTGTCCAGTGAAAACAATAAACAATTTGAAAAATGTATAGGGAATGAAAAGCTGGAGAGTCTTCCTATAATTAGGTTTGAGATGGACATGACTGGCCAAAGCTATACAATCTACAATGCTGTCTATGCTGTGGCCCATGCTTTACATGCCATATGCTTATCCAGACGAGGAACCGTGCCGAAGAGAGGCAAGTTCAAGCCTTTGAATGTTCAGCCATGGCAGGTAAAATAATCATGAGTATGTTAAATCAAGTGAAACTACAAAATTAAAATGATCACAGTGTGTGTTGAGTGCAGTCAAGTCACTTCCAACTCATGGCAACCTTATGAATGTCCTCCAAAACATCCTATTGTCAACAGCCTTGCTCAGGTCTTGCAAATTGAGGGTCGTGGCTTCCTTGCTTGAGTCAATCCATTTCATGTTGGGTCTTCTTCTTTTCCTTCTGCCTTCAACTTTTCCTAGCATTATTCATCAATGTGACACATGAACACATGAACATATGAAGCTGCCTTATACTGAATCAGACCCTTGATCCATCAAAGTCAGTATTGTCTACCCAGACCGGTAGCGGCTCTCCAGGATCTCAGGTGGAAGTCTTTCACATCTTCTACTTGCCTAGTCCCTTTAACTGGAGATGCCAGGGATTGAACCTGGAACCTTCTGCATGCCAAGCAGATGCTCGACCATTGAGCCACAGCCCCTTCCCAAAGTACGAAGCTTTCCTAGCTTCTAAGGACAGTTCACTAGGAAACCCTTTTCGAGTGGAAAGCTGGATTGAATAACGAACAGTGATGCAGAAATGTTGTGCAGCTGGAAGCTGAGGGATCTCAAATAGGTAATGTTTGGAAAGACATTTCCATGCCTGAAGCACTGGAGAGCTGTTGAGGCAGCAGTACACTATGCTGAGCTGGATGAGCCAATGGTCTGACGCAGTATATGGCAGCTTTATATGGTCATATTATGTATTCCTCAGGTCTATATGAAAAAAAATGTTTGCAGAAAGCTGCTTGGTACAATGAGAAAAAGGACCCAATTTTTACAATCTTGGCTGAGTTCTCTCTTAAACTCATTCCACATTCCAAATCATTAATCCATATACATGAAGTCTTGCTACACGATAGTAAACTCACATTATCTAAAAGTTGTCTTCACATTTGTATTTATATATTGCTACCCCTTTTTTCTCCTCAATGGAAACAAAAGGGGTTTAAAATTCTTCCATTTTGTCCTCACAAAAGCCTTTGAAATATGTTAGGCTGAGAGACTGTTACTGGCTCTGAGTGGGGAATCAAACCTGGTGTCCCAGGTCCTAATCCCATGCTTTTACCAATGCAACACATTGGAACTTACATGCTCTCATTCACATTGGATGAGGAGGAAATCTCCTATCTTCTATTCCTTTGAATTTCATGTCTGATGTCAAAATGAATGGAACATTGTATGCGTAGATTCCGTGAAAGGTATTCAGAGGTATTCTCTCCTAATCTAGCTTCAGTCTTCCCTGAAAAATATCCACTTTAACAATGGAGCTCTGCATGAAGTCTTGTTTGAGAACGGGGAATTATCCATTGGGTATGATGTTGTCAACTGGGTAACCTTTCCCAACCAATCATTCCTTGAAGTCCAGGTTGGAAAAATTTCACCAAGCCATGAGTTCTTCATCCAGGAGGGCAACATTGTGTGGAATAATCGATTGCAACAGGTGGGAATAAAGCACAAGTAGGTGAATAACTATGGTCCATATTTCAGAGTATCCCTTGTGTTATATACTGTTAATTGTTTTACAAAGCAATAGGTCTCTTTCCTCCTGGCAAAAACAACATATTTAAAACATGTTTTTTTTGGGGGGGGGGAGGATTGAATATAGTGCTGATAAACATATTGGGTTGGATGCAATTAGATCTCTTACTTGAACTTGACCGGTTCCCCCATTTATTACAGTCCCCTGCCCCACATGGTTTTTCTTCATGCTGATCCTATGATCCCTAGTGTAGTCTTTTAGGTAATCCAAAGGGGCGCCCTTCACTCTTTGTCATCAGCAGAAGAGCTGGCTGGATCCAGTGCATTGTGTACTTTTAAAGAGACATGACATGTACACCAATTTACTACTTTACTGCACACGTGGAAGTTTTGTGACAGTTTTGTGATTATTCCATGTTTGTATTTTTATAAGTGTTTGATCACACTATGAAAGACGGCTACAGCCTAGAGAGGATCAAAAAATCCTATTTTAATTAATTTTATGATTGAATTTAGATTACCTCCCCCCTGCACATACAGACTGCTCTTCGATCTAAACTCAATATATGGATTTTCCAATAAGCAGTAGGGAAAGTACTATAAAGGGCTTCTCCCCTTAATGTTTTTTCCTCCTTGGTGTCTGCTAAGTATGCCGACACCAGGGAATTTCTTTTTAGAATCCCACTATTGCCACAATAGTGTGGCTCCAAAATAGTGAATGGAACAATATCTAGTATAGTGTTATGAGATAATGAAGTGGGGGGGGGATACAGCTAAAAGGACCGAGTTAATTCTGGGTGAGTCATGGAAAGTTAGAACGGGAAGGTACTTTGGAGGCCATACAGCCCAACTCCTTTCTCAGTGTCAGAGTGGCACTACATTATTGCATGTCTTCAGCTGAAAGGTCTGTTCTTAAAAAAGAAGATCGAAACATTTTATTTCATCTGGGCATAGGTAATAATTTTGCTTAGTTATGAAAAATTAAGGTATCAACTCTCGAATGAGGCAGGTGCAGCCAGAATATCTGCAGAGGCTAAGCAGAGTATTTGTCTCTCAAGCCTGTCAAGTCTCAACAAAAATAAAATGCTAGTTCAGTATCCTTGGCAAACTCCTGAAACAAAATAAACACAAAAAAATCATGATTATATGATGCTCGAGGGTGTGTGAAGAAAGATACACAAGGCAACCGTGACAAAAAAATACAGGCCCAATAATTCCTAGAATCATAGCATTGGAATGGGCAATACAGGCCATCTCCTCCAACCCCCCTGATTAATGCACGATCAGCCTTGAGTATCCCTGACAAGTGTTTATCAGGCTGCTGCTTGAAGACTGCCAGAGAGGGGGAGCTTGCCACCTCCCTAGGCAGCTGATTCCACTATTGAACAACTCTTACTGTAAAAAATATTTTTTAAAAACAATCCTAATATCCAGCTGGTACTTTTCTGCCCGTAAATTGTTCCAACTTTTCTGAATAGATGCCGCCCCACTCCAAGTGTGTTGAGAGCTGCCATCTTGGGTACAGCCAGATAATTCAGGAGGGGAAACCACCTTGTTGCTATGATTGTGCTCCATGCCCAGAGAACATGATTTCAAATAACATAGGTAAGTAATAATACATAGATTTTGGGGAGGGGATACTTTTACATGTGGTCATTGGGATATTTTATAATAATCGTTTGTAGAGCCAGTGAAGTTTAGTGGCTAAAATTTGCCCATACAAGATAGGAGACCCAGTTTCAAATCCCCAGTGTGTGCCACAAAGTTTACTGGGTGATCCTATGTCAATCACTCTGTATGAGTTCATTCTACCTCATATGGTTCTTGTGAATATAAAATGGAGAAGAAGAAAGCAGTGTATCCTTACAGGATAAAAAAGTACCAAAGAAGTAAATAGACATTAGAGTGGACTCTAATCTGGAGAACCGGGTTTGATTCCCTGCTCTTCCACATGAAGCCAGCTGGGTGACCTTGGGCTAGTCACAGTTCACTTTGAACTCTCTCAGACTCACCTACCTCACAAGGTGTCTGTTGTGGGGAGAGGAAGGGAAGGAGATTGTAAGCCTGTTTGATTCTCCTTAACAGGTAGAGAAAACTGGCATATAAAAAACAACTCTTTTTCTTTTTCTTCATAGTGATGTCTACACATGCAAAGTCATCAAAAATGCAAATTGCCAGTGTCAGCTACCAATGTCCAGAGGATCAGTTCAGCCACCGTTTGTTACATTTGTTTAACAAAACAAAGAGCAGTTATAGGAATGAACAGATTAATTTGTCTTTGTCTTTTCCAGATGCAGTTCATTGTGTCAAGTGCCCTGAGGATCAGTATCCAAACAAAAACCAAGACCAATGTAGACAAAAGATCATTACTTTCCTATCCTACAAAGAGCCTTTGGGGATAGTTTTACTTTCTCTTGCTCTTTCCTTTTCTGTGATCACTTGTTTGGTGATGCAAATCTTCTGGAAGAACTGGAATACACCCATTGTCAAAGCGAACAACCGGCCCTTGACCTGCATTCTTCTCACCTCCATTCTGCTTTGCTACCTTTCTTCCCTGTTCTTTATTGGCAAACCAGTCAAGGACACCTGCATCATACAACAAATGGCTTTCGGCGTCATTTTCTCTGTATCTGTTTCTTGCGTGTTGGCAAAAACAGTTATTGTGGTCTTGGCTTTCAAGGCCGCAAAGCCAGGCAATAGGTTGAGAAAATTCCTAGGGAAAAGTGTGGCTAACTTCATTGTTCTTTCCAGCTTCCTCATTCAAGTGGGCATTTGTATTGCATGGGTGTCTACCACTCCTCCTTTCCTGCATGCTGACATGCATTCACAGGCTGAGCAGATCATTGTGGAATGTAATGAAGGCTCCATCACCATGTTCTACAGTGTCCTGGGCTATGTGGGCTTTCTGGCCATCGTCAGCTTCGCTGTAGCTTTCCTAGCCAGAAAATTGCCAGATACTTTCAATGAAGCCAAATTCATCACCTTCAGCATGCTGGTGTTTTGCAGTGTTTGGGTCTCTTTTCTTCCAGCTTATGTGAGCACTAAAGGAAAGCATATTGTGGCTGTAGAGATTTTTTCCATCTTGGCTTCTAACACTGGGCTCTTGGCTTGCATCTTTTCCCCCAAATGTTACATTATCATTGTAAGAACTGATCTCAATTCCAGGAAGTTGATAATAGAGAAGAGGAGTTAATAAACCAGATGTTGAAATGTCTGCTGTTGTGTTTATTATTCAGCAGTTTTCTCCCACCCTTTCTATTTCTTGTGTTGAGGTTCCTAGCTTTATTTTTGGATGAGTTACACCTGCCATAGGAAACCAAAGCTTCCTGTTAGAAATCTCAAGCTGCCACCTTGCATCCCGGGAGAATTTGGGAGCCAGGGACAGGCAGAATGGTGTCATGCTGGTGTGTGACATCACTTCTGGCAAAAACTGGAAGTGATGTCATAACATCACTCCTCCATGTGAAGCCTGCTGGGTTACCTTGGGCCAGTCACAGTTATTTCAGAACTCTCTCTGCCCATGTGAAGACAGGTAATGGCAAACCACCTCTTAATGTCTCTTGCCTTGAAAACCCCACGGGGATCGCCATAAATCAGCTGTGACTTGTCAGCACACACAAACACACACAAACACACACACACACAATATGCAAAACTGAAACAGATATTACCAACATATTAAGACATTTCCAGCGATGTCACCAATATATTATTGACAATAACATGGAGAGTTCACACATCTATAGATCACCCATCCCATCTTTTGTTGGATAATCATGCAGATGTTAACACCTCAACAAATGCATGCATGTTTGATAGTAAGGCTAATCAGCACCTGCACACCCCTATGTACTTCTTCATAGGAAACCTATCCTTTTTGGAGACATGCTATAGCTCAACCCTCCTACGCAAGTTGTACTGCCACAAAGAATATCTTTCCCTACAGAAAAATTATTTCAGCAGTACTACACAATATGTAGTATGTTCAATATGTTCAAGGGAGAGTATAAGCATTTTCCTTACCACATTTACAAAGGTGGCCAGGGTGGTACTCACATCAATGCAAGTTGAAAAAAAGAAACGAAAATTGATGTGTAACGTTCCACTTACAGGATAATAATAATAAAATTGTTGTTGCTGTAGTTTGCCATTGCCTTCCTCTGCAAAGTCTTTCTTGGTGGTCTCCCATCCCAGTACCAACCCTGCTTAGCTTTCGAGATCTGACAAGATCAGGCTATACTGTACTGTTCCACATTGCATCTGCAGACAGATTTAAAAAGCAAAATATATCTGAGGGTGGCTTTTGAGAGGCAGCAACTCCAAGCTCAACATCTGTCTAGCCTGCTAATTAAGATCCAACCCCTTGACTGTGTCCATAATATTTCTTTTTTTAATACAAGTTTTTGAACTGAGGGGGCTCCACTTTTTAGAAACCTGTTATTTGGTTTGCTTCTAGCTTAAGGACTGTTTTATGCATATCATTTTAAGCTGCTGAATGTTGTTTTATGATGTTTGTATGGAACTTTATTGTTTTTTTAAGACTTGCTTATCATTGGAAGTTTTTGTGTTGTTGTTTTTATTATTTTATTGTATTACTATTATTATTTACTTTGTGAGCCATTTCAAGCAAGTCTCTGATTTCCCTGAATATTCTCATTCCACAGCCCTATCCCAGAGATATTATGTATATGCAAATATTCCAAAATCTGAAATGATCCTAAATCTGAAACACTTCTGGTCCCAAGCACTTCAGAGAAGGGATAGTCAACTTGTATTGGTTTTATTTTGATTACAAATATACAAATACAAATCCAAGGTCATTATCAGAGGAGGACAAGTACAGCACAAAGCTTCCTCACTCATGTCATGGAAACCTGCTGAGGGACCTTGGGCCAGTCACACTCTCAGCCCTGACCCTGGCTAATATTTGGATGGGAGTCCTCCAAGAAATACTAGGGTCATGACGCAGAGACGTGCAATGGCAAACCACCTCCAAATGTCTCTTGCCTTGAAAAGCTTATGGGGTTGCCAGAAGTCAGCTGTGATTTGACAGCAAAACAACAACAACAATAACAACAACAACAGTCTGTACCAGTTTGTACCAGTAGCACATACAGTAATCTGGGAAGAAATTATATCTGGGGTTCCCTGGTCTATTTTCCTCACTCCTTCTATTATAACACACTGGTTCTCATTATGATCAGCATATTAAAAAACAGCAACAACAAAGTAGTCACTTGATTCAGTAACTAATGCTCTCCAGAGCTTTATTGTATAAACATCTCTTCCTCCATGTAACAAATCTCTGGTGCAATCTTTTACAACATATACAATGAAATTACAGAGGGATTGGCAACAGTTATTTAATAATATGCAAAGCAATCATTGCATGCAATACAATAGGGAAAGAGTTATTGGGGTTGGGAAAGCATGTGGTATATAACAGATGGCAAATTCATATCATTGAGTTGAACAAGGCAGGGAGCTATGGAAACTTGGGGGCTTCAAAACCCAAGTAAGAGGAGAAGCCTGAAAGTAGTAGAAATAAAAGACTTCTTAGAAGAAGAATATACATTTATAGAAGTTGGATGACAGACATAAAAAGGTAACATCTACTTCATATTCCTTTTAATTTTCTCTTTCATTTCCCTATAAATTATTCTTTGTTTACAGTGTGTAACTGACTCTTAGATATCTTAGAAAAATGCATCTGTATCTTGTAAAATATTTGACTGATTTTAAAAACAATAATTTCCTCTCCAAATTAGGTCTACCTAATGGAAAATTATAGGCAGCTCAATGGAACAGCAACAAATCTGTTAATACTCCTTGGCTTTGGGACTCTCCAGGAACTGCAGCTTTTAATATTTCCATTGTTTTTGGCAGTGTACATTATAACACTGGTAGGGAACTTTCTAATTTTAATAGTTGTATCCCTGGATAAGAAGCTTCATACACCCATGTATTTCTTTCTTGGCAACCTCTCTTTCCTGGAAATATGGTACACTTCAAACATCAGCCCCAAGATGCTGGTGGATTTATTCAGAACAGAGAAAACCATTTCACTGGCAGGTTGTTTCATCCAGCTGTATGTGTTTTGTGCCTTAGGAACTGTCGAATGCTTTCTCCTGTTGCTGATGTCCTATGACCGCTATCTCGCCATCTGCAACCCTCTGCATTATGCCAAATTGATGAGCTGGAACTATTGCTTTAAATTAAGTGCTGGAACCTGGTTATGGGGTTTCCTATTAGCTGCTGGGTTGAACTTCATTGTATCCACATCCGTAACGCTTTGTGGCCCTAATAAGGTTGATCATTTCTTTTGTGACTTGACGCCCTTGTTGAAACTATCTTGTTCTGACACCCGCCCAGCGGAGATGGCCATCTTTGTGGCATGCTTTGCAGTATCGTTGTTTCCTTTTCTACTAACCATTACATCATACATCAATATAATAGCAACGATTCTCAAAATCCCATCCTCCTCTGGCAAGATGAAAGCCTTTTCCACTTGTAGTTCTCATCTTATCATTGTAACCCTTTTCTATGGGACTCTAGGCATTACATACATTGTCTCTGTAGGAACTCAATCAGTGGAATTAAATAAAATCCTTTCCTTACTGTATACTATTCTGACCCCTATGTTTAACCCTATTGTATACAGTTTAAGGAACAAGGAGGTTAAAGAAGTCCTAACTAGACTGCTGGGTAAAGTTTCAGCTATTCAATAATATTTGTCATGTGTCCAGATATGAAAAAGGGATAAACAAAGATTGGATTTGTTGTGTGAAATTTGTACAGCAAGTTCAGATCATAGGACCAAAAATGAAGCACTGAATGTAGCATCACAAGAGAACACTTGCTATGTATGGAACCCTTGTTAGAACTTTTGTTATTTCTATCAAAACTGGTAGGTCTTCCCACATGATTTTTTAGATTGTTTGACTGAGAAGGGACCTCTACATTTACTTCAGATATTGCCTTAGGGTGCATTATGCTGGGAACTAAAGAATTTTCAGAACCCATTTTCAAAAGCTTTATAGAAATTAGTGATGCTCAAATTGCTCTTTATCCAATACATATCTAGGCTTAGCCAGCCTAAGGGACATACAAGACCAACAAAGGATCATCAGAATAGATATATAATGATAATAATATTTTATTGCTGTTTCACACGGGATAGTTGTAATGCAACATAACAATATGTTTTCATAATATTGAAACAGGAAAACACAAAATGCCAAGAGGCAGTCCCCAAATTTTCCAGTAGGCAGTTGTTTTAGCAGACTTGCTGGGAGACTGGGCAGACAATGAGTGTTCCTGCTTGCTTTTGTTAGTTAGACCTTACTTTCCAGAGGTTACCTTCCAGAGACAACAGATCCTTGATGTTCCTTGATAATAAGTCTGTTGGCCCGTGGATGGTGGAGATAGCCTGGAGACTACTGCAAATCAGTTGGTTGACCTTTTGTCCAGGCTAGTTGCTTTCCCAACTACTGTGGAAGTCCTGATATCATTTCCCCTTCCCTAATTAGTCAGACTAAGAAAGGTTTAGTCTGACTTTAAATCAAACATAACTCTTTAAAAAACAGATGTTTCTGTTCTTTTAGCACTGAAGCCCTCCAGTGGAAGTCTCCTTGCACTGAAGAAAGGGTTCACCATTAGTGGAACAACTTTTGAATCCTACCCTTCAAACATATTTCTTTCATAATTTAAAATTTGGTTGAATAATGCCAACTCAGATTTCAGCCATTTCATGAATGTTTCTCCTCATACATGAGGATGTCATCCTATTCCTCAATTCTTTCTATGCTGCCAAAAGGAGGGTTAATTATGCCAGCTTCTTGTAACATTCTTTCTTCATGCTATTGTCTACTTGTTTTAATATATAGTAAACTTAATAGTAAAAGCAAATGCCTGGAGTGGTTGTATTTATTGACTTGGAATCATATGGCTATTAAATCTGAGGAATATGAACCAAAACCACAAGCATAAAAAGGCTTAAAAGTCCATCTTCCTGTCTTCCTATTTGTAAACCTCTGTTATTTTTCTCATTCTGCTTTTTAACTTTCTCCTCCTCAGTTTTGAGCAAGATTGAGGGAGAGACAGGTGCATCACTGACTCAGAGGATACACAGACAGTACTTTACAGTTCCTCAGATCACCAAAACTCCTAGGAATACCTGTTACCCAAATTAGGCAGTCTCCACTTTAGTTGGGGGAATTAGCTGAAGGGCCAGAGCGAGAGGTGGGTAACTGGGACCTGTAACCTGTGTATACTACAATTCATCCTGGGGGAAACTCTCAAATAAGCAGGCAGTTGTATAACAAAATATATTTTTATTAAAGAAGAAAATAATAAAGAATATAATTCTCAAGCAAAAGGGTAAACACACAATTCATACAAGAGCCAAGGAAATAAGGATGGAAAATTGGAATAGTACAGGGACGGACGATATTTACCATTTCTGAAGCGACAACTAGTGAAGGCAGCACTGAGGAGGGAAACAACCAGCATTTCCAGGAGTAAAGAGAAGGATCTCACATGAAAATGGGGGTGTATGCATGGATCCAAGATAAACACACACTATGAATGGTCAAAGGACTAATATTTATACCCCAAAATGTGTCCTGAGGCAGTATGAGGTAAGCTGACTGGAAAGTCAGAGACAAAAAATTGATTGCTTTTCTGGGGTCCGAACAAAAAGATTGTAGCAGCTTGATGAGTAGTCAGGATACAGGAGAATACCTGGGCTATTTTTTCTGAATTCTGAATGATTGCCCAGGATGGGTGCAGCTAAGATAATTAATGGTTGGTCAGGAGCACTGAGTAAATCACTTTAGAGTGACACAATGAATGATTCAATTCATCTTGCACAAATCAAATCCGTGATTCTTTACTTTTCTACCATTTTCTGTGTCTCAACAAAATATGATCCATTCCTATGCCTTACAAGGGAAATGCTGATGGCTGCAATACATTATAGCTTGGGGATTTCCAGGCTAATATCCATGATTATCTACTGTGATCTTGCACATCAAAGTGAGACAAACCTCTGTAAACGATTCGCATGGTAGCCATTCAGGGAGGTTTGCCTTTGCAGCATTAACTATGCCTCAAAAGTAATGTGAACCTTCTCCAGTTAGTAATTGTTTCTAGGGTTGTGAAAAACAAATTCAGTAAATTTCGGGTTCCGGTTTATTGGGTCCGATTTTTTCGGTAAACCCGGAATAAGCCGAATACCCATACCATTAAATGTGTATTTCGGTATGGGTATTCGGCTTATGGGGCCCTAAAAAAACCAGTAAAAAAAGAAGAAGATGGGAGAAAGCACAGAGCCCTGCATCTGAGCAAAGGTGAATAGCCGAACCCGAAAAGCCAAACAAGTCTGCTCATTCTGTTGATATGCAACAGGAAATCTATATAGTATACAGTATAAGTAGCTATAATTTACTTATTACATTTCATTTTCAAAGAGGTGAAGGTAAATTTGCCACATTGATCCTCATAACAACCCAACTAGGGAGGTTAGAATTCAGATTTCACTAATCTAATTCTGCTCGTCATACATGAAAACATCTTGAACTGAGGCAGATGATTAATCTATGAAGGTCAGTATGGTCTACTCTGACAGGCAGTCTATCTCCAGGCTCTCAGGCTCTCATTGTTTGCTACGTGATCCTTTTAATTGGAGGTGCTGGGGGTTGAAACTGAGACTTTGGCTTGCAAAGCAGTTGCTCTCCCACTATGTCACAGACCCTCCCCCTAGACCATGCTGACTAAAATATGCTTTCCATTCAAAACATTAAATTAACTACAAACATTGAGGCTGTATTCTCAGGTGTCCTATTTTATTAATAGGTCTCCCTTCCTTTACAGTACTAATGTCTGGGGTAACCCTTGAAAAAAATAGATCTCTAATGAAACAGCAAACTGGCATAAAAATAACACACGGAAACAATTATGATGCCAAAAGTAGAATCACAACCACGAGGAGATTGGGAAGGAGTATAAAAGAACATTTTTAAGAGCCAAGGATCAGAAATGGCCAATTCATATTGCGAGGGCAATTTAGATGTGATTTGAGTGACGAAGGTGAGAATAGCAGGAAAGGAAACCATGTTTAAGAAGATTGCAGAACATCATAAAAACCCCATTAAAGGCCCATTAAAGGAAACATCTAAATTTGCAAAAACTGCTTGAGAGAGTCTATTTAAAAGGTAATATGTATTTCTCTCCCCCCTTTCTTAAATGAAGTCTTGTTTTACCAGTGATCTATTCAAGCAGTCTCTGTTCTTTCTTTTCCTATTTGGAGAACATATTATGAGATATTTATTGTTGGTAAAGAAATGCAGCATTTCTCTAACTTTATTTGTGGATGCATTAGAATTGAGAGAGCCAGCGTGGTGAAGTGGTTAAGAGCAATGGTTTGGAGCGGTGGACTCTAATCTGGAGAACCAGGTTTGATTCCCCACTCCTCCACATGAGCAGCATGAGCTAATCTGGTGAACCGGGTTAGTTTCCCCACTGCTACACATGAAGCCAGCTGGATGACTTTGGGCTAGTCACAGCTCTCTTAGAGCTCTCTCAGCCCGACCGACCTCACAAGGTGTCTGTTGTAGGGTGGGAAAGGGAAGGTGAATGTAAGCCGGTTTGGTTCTTCCTTAAGTGGTAAAGTCGGCGTATAAAAACCAACTCTTCTTCTAAAATATTCTTATTCCATGCTTCTTAATACAATAGTTTTCCCTCTCCAAATTAGGTCAATCTAATGGAAAATTATAGGCAACACAATGGAACAGCAACAGACTTCTTAATATTCCTCAGCTTTGAGAACCTCCAGGAATTGCAGCTTTTAATATTTCTACTGTTTTTGGCAGTGTATATTGCCACACTGGTAGGAAACTTTCTCATTTTAGTCATCGTATTTGTGGATAAGAAGCTTCATACACCCATGTATTTCTTTCTTGGCAATCTCTCTTTACTGGAAATATGGTTTACTGCAAACATCACTCCCAAGATGCTTATCGATTTACTGAGAAAGGAGAAAACCATTTCATTGGCAGGTTGTTTTACACAGCTGTATGTCTTCTGTGCCCTGGGAACTATTGAATGCTTTCTCCTGTTGCTGATGTCCTATGATCGCTATCTTGCCATCTGTCACCCTCTGCACTATGCCAAATCGATGAACTGGGACTGTTGCTTTAAATTAGCAGCTGGCACCTGGTTGTGGGGTCTCCTGTTGGCAGCTGGGTTGAACTTCCTTGTGTATGTATCCTTAACCCTTTGTGGTCCCAATCAGATAGATCACTACTTTTGTGACTTGACACCTTTGTTGAAATTGTCCTGTTCCGACACCTACCCAGCAGAGGTGGCCATCTTTTGTGCATGCTTTGTGGTAGATTTGTTTCCTTTCTTCTTGACCATCACATCATATATCTATATCATAAGGACTATTCTGAAAAACCCATCATCTGCTGGAAAGAAGAAAGCCTTTTCTACTTGTAGCTCTCATCTGATTGTCGTAACCACTTTCTATGGAACGCTGGGCATTACATACAGTGTAGTTGTGGGTACACAATCTGTGGAGTTAAACAAAATCCTTTCTTTATTGTATACTGTTTTGACTCCTGTGTTTAACCCCATTATATACAGTCTGAGGAATAAGGAGGTTAAAGAAGCCTTATCCAAATTGCTCAGCAAAGTTTCAGCATACTCAAAATGGTCCAAAGCTACTCAAGCATGTTTACCATCAATCTATCCAAAATGGTTTAAAAACAACAACTAGGTGTGAGATTTCTTGTGAGAGAGTTGTGTACCCAAGAGACAGCACATAACCACGGGCCAAGGTCTCTTTCAAAACTCTTAGATGTTTCCTTTCCTCTTGACTATCTTAATAGCCTTCAAATGGTGTTATAAGTGAAATCTGTGAACGAAAATGTGGAGTGTGTAGAATCCATCTGAGGTTTTTCAGTCATGATATTAACAAAACAAAAACAAACAAACAAAAAAAACTTTCCATTAAATGTATTTGGGGTTTCAAGTGAAAGAGACTCCCTCTGTACCTCCCAAAAATCATTTGAAAGTTTACTGAGGCATTTTTTGGGGGGTGATAAACCTATCTAACAACCATGTTCCAAGAGCTGATTGAGAGTCATCAGAAGCTACTATCAGTTAAAAGCAACTCTGTAGGTACTTTATGGAGGGTGGATGGAGGGGGAGATGAAATTAATGTTCTAGCTTTATCCAACTCTTACTAGAATGGCTCTGTTCAACTAGTACTTGCAAAACACTGTCTCACTGCAAAATGAGGTTTGTCATCACATCCACTGCCATTTTTCACTGGTGTAAACGGAGCAAGAGACAAACTGGAAGCTCCTTCTCCCCCTTGCAGTGCTTCTTTGCATTGCCAAGTGGATGAGCTTTGTTGAAGGTGGGTTGCTCCAATATACATCTGACTGTGTCTGGCTGTGCACATTGACTCAACATGCATTGGGTGTTTCATGTATTTTGTCACTTCCATTATAAAAGGATGTTTTAATTATTACCTGCATTTTTGTCTGTTTTGATCATGACAACTCATGCATTAGAGTTCCACCCATGCCATTGTCAGAGAAGTATCAGTGTGCCCTTATTTCTCTGTGTGCTGACTACAGTATTCAGTTCTGACCTAATTCCTTGTAACTACAACTAGGCACCTCATCTTCAATCTTAATGCTATTGTCTGGCTATTTAGTAAATTTGATATAAGCAAATATCTGGAGTGGCTGTGTTCATTGACTTGATATTCAAATGGGTTAGAATTCTGAGGAATGTGAGCCAAACACACGTTTACAATGGAAACTAATCTTATGATTTAAGAGTCTGTCTTTCCAAATCACATAAGAGCCCTGTGGCTCAGAGTGGCAAGCTGTAGTACTGCAGTCAAAGCTCTGTTCATGACCTGAGTTTGATCCTGGCGGAAGTCTGTTTCAGGTAGCCGGCTCAAGGTTGGCTCAGCCTTCCATCCTCCCGAGGTTGGTAAAATGAGTCCCCAGCTTGTTGGGGGTAAAGTGTAGATGACTGGGGAAGGCAATGGCAAACCACCCCATAGTCTGCCTAGTAAAAGTTGTGATGTCAGTAATGACCCCCTTTACCTTTCCAAATTCTAGTACGCATCGCATGGTGTTCTCATTCTTCTTTCTCCCTATCTACCTCAATTTTGGCTAATGTGGTGAAGGGAGTGCCAAATACATCACCCGCACAAGGGCTTTACAAGCAGGTTCCCTACAGCTCTTCACCACCAGAGCACCCTGGATAGGGTTGCCAGATCCCTCTTTGCCACTGGCGGGAGGTTTTTGGGGTGAAGCCTGAGGAGGGCAATTGGACCGAGGAGTCCAATTGCCAAAGCGGCCATTTTCTCCAGGTGAACTGAGCTCTATCGGCTGGAGATCAGTTGTAATAGCCGGAGATTTCCAGCTAATACATGGATGCTGGCAACCCTAACCCTGGAGCATGAGCATTCGAGTTTGCAAAACTCTGCTGAACTAGGGTCTGCAAAGTCTCTTATATATTGCATTCTGTGTAACTCTGGTGCCAGAAACAAGTATTTTGTTTAACCTTCTAAGGCTTCAAGAGAGGAATGGAAGAGAAAGTCACAAGTTTTAGAAATTTTAGCTCCTGGGATTAATTTTTTTATGGCTTTCTTTTCTTGCCCACCTTTCTTGTAGAGACTGAAGGAGGATTACAGAGTTATAAAGACAATGCAAGAAACAGCACACTACAATAATGAACAATGCAATAAAACTAGATTACACAAATTAAAGAACAATGAAACAGAAGCTGTATACTATGTCACATAAACTGGATCTCACAATTACAGAACAATGATTCCGTGAATTGGAGTTCACAATTAGAGACCACTGAAGTACAGACAATATGATACATCTGGTAAACAATACAATATAAAAGGGGGAGAAAAATAGCCTGAGAAAGCTTATGAGATTTTATAGGTTTTTGATACAGGGCAGTGTGGAGGAAAGATGGCTTTTCAAAGCTTATTGCTGTGCTACGGTTGCATTTTTGTTACATGTTGACTTCACTGGATTTAGAAGGGATTATGATAGGTGCTTTCCAGCCAGTCATACTAAAGGATATTCATGGAGGGAAAGCTGGCCTACAAGGCTCATACATCAGCTTCGACGCCCCCAAGCTAGATCAAGGCCTGAAGTGGTTCCCAGGTCATTCTCACCCAGTTTTATCACCAGTGCATTTGAGGGTCCTTCCCAATGAACACAGCTAAGCACTGTAGGCATGGATGAATCCCATCACGTCCCCCAGACATCAGTCCAGGTAAGCTTCAGCGATGTCTCCAAACCCAGGTACTGTCCCTAGCCAGAAGACACCATGTAGACTCCCACCCAATGAACAATGCAGTGGCTGAGGAGCCAGACCAATTTCCTATGGGGTGTTGTAACTAAACTAACCATCCATTGGCAGCCAATCCCCACCTGTGACCAGATGTAGGTTTTGTATGCAGCCAACCTCCACCTGCTGATGGCCTGTATGTGGACTGGAGGAAACCCCAGTTTGGTGGCTGAATTGGCTGCCCTGGTATGAAAGGAGTGGGACCCAAAGTCCCCCAGGGGTAGCCACTGGGAGACCAGGCCTGCCCTGAGAATGCTGGTGAATTGGTACCTGGTGAAGGGCGAACTGTCAGCATGAATGAGAAAAACCCCAGGGAGAGAAGCGACTACATGTTCATCCCTTGTTACTTTACAGTTATCATAGGAAAATGGAAACTGAAAGCAACTGACAGTTGTAGATTTCACAGGACTGTTAGAAAACCAGACAGAACTGGCCCACTCAGTTTAGAGTTCAAAACTGCAGGAAATTTCCTTGGGTATTCACACAACTGAGGATAACACACAGTTTGTACTCAACTCATCCCGCCCCCCAAACATTATTCTCTGCATGCATGTTCCCATTAGAAACAGTGCTGAATGGAACTCCATAGAGAAAATGGGGTTCAGAAAATGTAGATGTCCTTCAGAAATGTTCTTTCTTCATGACTGCATTATTTGAGAAATTACAATTGCATACAAATTGTTAGAAATGCCTTTCCAAATTGATGAATACTTTGGAGATGGAATCTCAAGGGAGATTTGGTGTATGACAGGGGTCGGCAAACTCATTAGTCAAAAGAGCCAAATATCAACAGTACAACGATTGAGATTTCTTTTGAGAGCCAAATTTCTTAAACTTAAACTATATAGGTAGGTACCCTGTTTATTAACTTAATAAACTTTAATTTACGTTTTAAGTCTTAATTAAACTATAGGTACACTGAATAAAACTTGATATCATACTTACTAGTGATCTTATTAATTGATAAAATTAAATTGTAAGTCCCTGCCATTTCCTCCTCCCCGTCTGGAGTCCTCGTCTGGAGGCCTGGTCTACCGCCATAATACTCAAAAGACTCAAAGCAGATAACAATGATAAATTGCAACATATAAAATCATTAGTTTAAATCAACACAGGTAGTTGGTCAGTCAGCTAGTGCTGCTCCCAGAAACAACCCAATCCTTGTTTAAAGTCCTACCTAAATAACTCCGCCTTGCCCAGTTTGTTAATAACCCCTGTCATTACCACAGGGGTCATTCTCCTATGTAAGTGCTGCCACCCCAAAAGCCATGGTGCACACCCATATGACTCACACAGATCTTGCTAAACAGGATTTGCAGGTTTTGAAACACTTTAAAAACTTGCTTAACCTGTTTACAACTGGATTCTCCTTGCAAGGGATTCTCCTTGCAAACTAAATGAATTGTTGGGGGGGGGACTATATTCAAGCTTCAGCATTACAATCCATACTGGAAATGTTTCCAGGGTGCACTGTGTGTTAAGTGCCATCAAGTCGCTTCTGACTCATGGCAACCCTATGAATCAATGCCCTCCAAAATGTCATACCTTTGACAGCCTTGCTCAGATCTCGCAAACTGAGGGCTGTGGCTTCCTTTATTGAGTCACTCCATCTCTTGTTGGGTCTTCCTCTTTTCCTGCTGCCCTCAACTTTTCCTAGCATGACTGTCTTTTCTAGTGACTTTTTTCTTCTCATACTGTGACCAAAATATGATAGCCTCAGTTTAGTCATTTTAGTTCTTAAGGTCAGTTCAGACCTGATTTGATCTATAACCCACTGATTTGTTTTTTTGGCAGTCCATGGTATCCGTAACACTCTAGCTCCCTATAATTAGTACAAAGAAGTTGAGTCAGTGTTTTAAAATGCATTAAAATTGTGTTTTATTATTATATAAGGCTGGTATCATCACTTTGTTGGAGTTCAATTTGCAAAATTGAAATAACTGAAACGATAAATGATGCAATGCTATGTTGAGGGTTTTGTATTTTGCTGCTGTTGCAGATGTTACTATCTGCCCATTACACTGTCACCACATTACAAACGACTTTATGACACTGGCCATTGTGTTACTTCTTATTATGCTGACCTGAAATCACTCATGGGGGTGAAATTTAAGTTTGGTAATCAGAGATCCTGAAAAGGTCTACTGAGAATCTTACTCAAATCTACTCAGTGGTGCATACTCCCAGGGAAGTGTTATTATGACAGCACTGGTAGCCACCTTTGGTTCATCTGTCAACCCATACGCTCAATGCAGTTGTGACAGAGAAAAGAGAATAATGTAAGAAGACATGTATTATACAGGGAAAAAACCCGACGCAATACCCCCAAAACACCATAAAACAAAGGGAGGGATGGGTGGGGAGAACCAAGAAGCCGACTGATCTTGGCAGTGCAGCAGGGTCCTTAAATAACTCAGCCAGGCAGTCCGGAAGGAAAACTCTTTTTGTGTGGCCCACTGGCCAGTGTCCTGCCCCTAGCCTAGCCAAGCTGATCCTGATTGACCGAGCTAGGGAAGGAGGCTGAGGGAAGCCTGTGCAAGGGCCGAAGCCCCCTGGCTGTTACCTTGCTGTGCCAGCGGTCCTGACCAAGCCACTGAGCCATGTCACCTCTCTTGTCACTGGCTGCAGGCCTGCAAATGGGTCCCAGGAAAGTCTGGAGCCCCTAGCTTCCAAGAGTTGATCAGGTACTACCTTTGAGTTCCAGACAAAATGACTCTAAGGAGAGCAATAACATCTTGTAGTTCATTTGTTCCTTTCCCAGAATTGCACAATATGTTTCAAGCATGCTTTCTAAATGTTATTAAAGTATTAAAGATATGCAACATAGCTAAAAAAAACCAGAATTCAATAGAATAAATCATACAAACCAATTAATCCAGAAATAGATGGTGATTAAAACAACCAAAACAGGAAAAGCAGAACTGAATCACTGGGGTATCTCCTATAACAAGATGAAAAAGACGAACATTTTACTGGCAGGATGTCAGAAAAGGGTACGCTAAATGATCACAATAGAAGAAGGCATAACAAGACAGCATGGCATCAGCTATGAAAGGGCTAATGCTAGCAGAAGCCAATCTAGAACCTTATGCAAGTTCCTCCCTGGATAGTAATAAACTTTATGGAGGCTGATAAGAAAGCAGGTAAATGCACAACATGCATTAGTATATACAGCTTCAAATGGTAGCCACATTTGTCTGCAGTAGAACAGCTAGACTCAAGTCCAGTGGTACCTTAGAGACCAACAACATTTTTGGGATATGAGCTTGCAAGGGTCAAAGCTCCTCTAGTCAGATCCGATGAAGGGAGCTTTGGCTCTCAAAAGCTGATACCAAGATCAATCTTGTTGGTCTCTGTGATGCTACTGGACTCAAATCTTAGTGTATACAGCTACTCATCCAGTTTACAATACCTGTGTAGGTAGATATAGACAGCTATTTTAGCAGACATTAGGGGGCGCATTCGGCTGTGCTGAACCGAATAAAAACTGAGAAATTCCTTTTCAGCCTTTTCAGCTTTTTTCAGCTGAAAAAGGGCACCCTTTAATAGGAGCTGAAAAAAGCCAAATCTGAAAAGCTGAAAAAAAGTTTTTTCCCAGATTTTTGGGATTAATGGGAGCCATTAAATCTCTATGCTCCATTATGGTCTATGGGGAATCTTTCCAGGGCTCTGGGGCGGGGGAGGCTGTTTTTTTTTTTTTTAATTTGAGTGACTCTTCTTAGAAGATCCCCTGAGTTTGGAAAGATTAGGTCAAGGCGTCCAATTTTATTGCCCCCCCCCCAAGTAGAGGAAAAATTGAGACCAATAAATTGAAATCAATAAAATTGGGCCCCTTGATCCCATCTTCATCAAACTCAGAAATTCAGTATGAGTATTTGGCTTTTTCCAAATTTACCAAAAATGTTCAAGTCTATTATACCCAAATCTGAAAAATACTGAAAATACCAAAAAAGTTAGTGCTCCCCCCAGCACACATTCTGCCATATATAGTATTAGTGACATCACTGAAATTTGTAATTTTGTATTTTTCTGTGTTGTATTACATGCTTATCTAGATCAAAACTTCTTAAATTGTGGGTTGCTAACAATTTGGCAACAGTAAAAGGTTTCTTTAAGATTTATTATCAGTAAATGTTTGATGTTTGTGCCTATTTTATATACTGATATCCCCGGGGTCACATAAAAAATTTCTCGGGCAAAAAGGGGTGACAAGGGGGAAAAGTTTAAGAAGCCCTGTTCTAGATCACTATGACTGGTAGTGATAACAGATTATTAATCCTGCCTATTAATCCTTGTGTGTGTGTGTGTGTGTGTGTGTGTGTGTGTGTGTGTGTGTGTGTGTGTGTGTAAAGTGCCTTCAAGTCGCAGCCGACTTATGGCGAACCACATACTTCAATCTAGGGCATGGTTATCTGTAGCTAAAGCAGTGAGAGTTGTAAATTTTATTGCAGCAACTGAACTAAACCGAGGATCAGAATTTTCAAATTATGGGTGGTAATGAATCAAACATGGTAGACTGGCAAGTTCAAATTCAAATTCAAATCCAACTGAACTGTAATTGCTTTTAATGAGGGAAAATAATTATGAACTACACATGCTTGTTAACAGATTGATTGTACTTTGCTTTAGATTGTCCATTACTAATTCTCATGGGCATTCTCTTTGCTTATATTGCTTAAATGCAGATCCATGGAGAGAATGGAACTCAGTAGACTTCCGTCCTTTCTGGGAAATTTTATTTTTCATAGTTGTGCAAGAACTGTTGATGAAGTCTTTGGAGATAACCTTTCAAGGGTGCATTTGGTTATGGTAATATAAAGGGCCTGAACCAATTAGAAACCACGGTGTCAGAAGACAGTCTTACGTTTAGACTAGGTAAGAAGAAATGACAAATGAATCAATTCAAACATACTTAGAAAAATGGAGATTGGAAGTGTTTATGTGTTAAATATTGCATGGATGGAATAATGGACCATTATGAACATTTAATCAATTGGTTTTTTGGCATATTGTTCCAATGGAATGAATCAGCATATATTTGGTAAGTGATTTTATTCTATCCTTTCTGTCTACAAACTCTGAGAGGTTTCAGACATTACCAATAATATAAATTAGACCATTTCTCAAATGGAATTATAACATCTGTCTGAAGCTAAATACTGATAAATTTTTAAAATATCACAACATTTTGTTTTTGATTTTTTTAAGCCTGATCAAAACCTCTGGTTTTATTACTTTCTTTTCAATAACTTTTATGTAAAAGATGCAATCATGATGACAACTTTAATATTCATTTTAATCATAATAACAACATCGCATGGGGGTCTGTGTTCTACTTCTTGACAAATAAGGGGGTGAAGAATCAAGAGCATAAAGAGAAATTCTGCAAATATAGAATGGTAAAACTCTTAGTTCATGCTGTGGTCATTCTCATATAGATTATAGTAGCCCTTTCTGATGCTGGCATTTCCTTCCCTTATATCTTTTCTGTTTGCAGTATTCAGAAATCTATTTGCTAAAATAATATTTTTTAAGTTGCTGTCATCACGTCTATCTTCATCTCTACTTTAATCTGTCACTTTCCTCTTTCATAATAGAACCTCTAGTCCTTATATTTTCCACTGTTTTGCTTCTGACCATATATATGTATCTCTTGTTATATGAATGCTACCCATTAGGGTAGCTATGTTGGTCTGCAGAAAAAGAGCTAGATTCAAGTTCAGTTGTGCCTTAGAAATCTACAAGATTTTCAGGGTATAAGCTTTCAAGAGTCAAAGCTCTCTTCATCAGGTACCAGATACTAAAGGGAGTATCAGATACACCTGATGAAGAGAGCTTTGCATCTTGAAAGCTTATACCATGAAAATCTTGTTGGTCTCTAAGGTGCTACTGGACTTGACTCTAACAAGAAGCTAGGTGTCCATCCAGAGAGATCTCATGCCCTCCAAAACTTCTGGCATGTATGAAAAAAATTGCCACAAGATTACCTCAATTCATGAAGAGATTTTGAGCTCATGTTACAACTGGAGACAAAAAAAACTTAGAAGGCGGTGACAGCATTCACATGACAAGGGGAACATTTAGTTTTTGTCTGAGAGTTGTTTCTCAGTTCACCTGGTCCATCACTGTTCCATTTAAGTTTAGCTGCTCTCAGCAGGTGTTCAATTTTGGTGTTACATCTTCTTAATCCACTTAGTAGCAGCCCGTATACATTTTAGCATAACCCTATGTTTTTAACTTAATTAAAACAGATTCTGTTCATAAACTTATAAGAGTAAGTCTTAGTAGATAATGCTTTACTCCAGTTTCATAAATAAAAGTGTGATTTATTCATTCCTGTGTGTTAATTCAGCCATTTGTTTCAACAGGTAAAAAAAGGACAAATGAGGGAACACAGCCAAAGTAGACAGAATGAAACAAGAGTGTTGGATTTTATCCTTCTTGGCTTCCCTGGGTCTCCATATTTACAAATGTTCATCTTTACACTCTTTTTAGTTATGTACATCCTGACAATATTGGGAAATGTGGCCATCTTTATTCTAGTGATAACAAACCATCGCCTCCACATTCCCATGTATTTCTTCCTTTGCAACCTGTCTTTCCTGGAGATATGGTACACAACAGCCTCGATTCCTAAGACCCTTGCCATCATTCTGGGGAGGAGCAGAAGTATCTCTTTCACTGGCTGCATTCTGCAAATGTACTTTGTTTTCGCCTTTGGGTGCACAGAATATTTCCTGCTATCTGCGATGGCTTACGACCGATATTTGGCCATATGTTACCCTCTGCACTACAGTACCATAATGGACCCTAGCCTATCTGTTAAACTGGCATTCAGCTCTTGGCTGTGTGGATTCCTTGTTATTTGCATACCAGCTTTTCTCATCACAAGACTGTCCTTCTGCGGGCCCAATGTGATTAACCACTTCTACTGCAACATTGATTCCTGGATAGTTCTTTCTTGTACTGACACATATGCCATTGAGACAGCAGCTTTCGTGATATCGATCATAGTCATCTTGGGCTCGTGCTTGATAACCTTTTTTTCCTACATATACATCATTTCCACCATTCTGCGCATCCCTTCTGCTAAAGGACAGCAAAAGGCTTTTTCAACCTGCTCTTCCCATCTTGCTGTTGTGATGATATGGTATGGCTCCACCATCTTTCTGTTTGTCAAGCCTTCGAAACGGACGTCTTTAGAAATGACCAAAATTGTGAACATCCTAAATACTATTGTGACTCCACTGCTTAATCCTTTCATCTACACGCTCCGAAACAAAGATGTGAAGGAGGCCTTGAGAAATTGCTTGCACTGGAGATGAACCAAGATTGTATTATGTGTTATCAATTTTTTTTTCCGGATTATGTATTAAAAATCTGTATAAACTGTACAGACTTTGGCTGGATGTTTCTTACTTTGTAATGTCAATTCCACACACATCTGAGCCTCAGTCTTTCTGACTGAAGGCATACATGAAAGAGAAATGTCGGATTAAATATGCTTATATCAGATATGAAAATTGATGGCCATTTAGGATACAGTCCTTTTAACTGTGTTTAAACCTTCTTGTGACTTCTGTGTGTGAGTACCGGAATTACGTGTGAGGTTTTACTTGTTTATTTATTCCTATGTTGTCGACAAGTGAACTGTACACATATGTCAATGGCTTCTTTAAAAGCTTTCCTTGTAATACTATCTCTGAAGTGTCTCTTTAATTATCATGATCAGGGTCAGATGTTAAATGCCAGGAAATTGTGCCACTTTACACAATAGAGAAAGAGCAAATGTGAATTAATGAACACATAAAGAAAAATAATCTCACCGTTTCCTTATAAATATTTTCAATGCATTGTTTGGTGAAAGAGAAGGAATGGGGGTTATATGGCAGATAGTTCTTTGTGCCCTTTTCCATCACATGTCCCTCCACACATCCCAATTAACAAACATGTTCAATGTTTTTATTTGTCTAAAATTCTACATTATCATCACCAGTAAAACAACACAAAAAAACCCTACCAACCTTGAAAACATGCTGAAGCTGGAGATCTTTCCTCCAAGGTTGAAAGAATAACTGCTAGAGATGTACATTTGGATATCTACTAATTGAATAAATACCCAAAAAATACCTTATTGGATTTTTTTCAAATATATCCAAGTCTCCAGATGGTATCAGAGATTTTCCAGGATACCAGTAAATGGGTCCTGAAGAATCCCAGAAATATTTGGGATTAACCTGGAGTACTGGGAGCCAGTGTTTGAAAGCTCCCAGGACTTTTTTCCTTTCCTTTCCCCCCCTCAGTGTCTGTGTCTTCCTGAGCTTGGTATTGGCTAGCCAGGTTGATATGTCTCAGATTACACCATTTTAAGTTGTTTTTGTTGACTTTGCAAAGTTGTGTTCTTTGCGTGAATTGCCTCGTGTCAGGTTTGCTTTTTGTGGTGGGCTCTCAGGTTTAACATTGCTGTAGATTCTTGAGTGTCAATAACCAAGCACAAGAAAGGACTTTCCCCCTGATTTTTTCCTACATTTGACCCAAAAAATAGTTTGAAGTTGGGGGTGGGGATACATATCAGAAATGTAAAAGAGATGGTTTAAACCTGAAAAGACAAACTGTTTCCTTACTGGTTCCATTAATTATATTGCCTATCTCTCCCTCTCTCCTTCTGTTCTCAAAGACCAATACTACCACACAGCCAAGTTTACTGCCCCAAGCAAATGAGTACTAGATGACTTATTTTTTGCTCTCAGCAACTGGCATGCTTATTTAATGAGTTTTGAATTATGCAGAGTTTGCATTGCAGCACTGTATCAATAAATATTTAAATAATATTATATTTTTACTAGTGGAGGTGCTCAGTAATGATGAATCTGTAGCATTATGTCATAATTCTTTAACTTATGCATGACTCAAGACCTGACAGTCATGCTTTCATGTCACATTTCAGTAAGGTAGAAAATATTTAAGAACAAGTTTGTGTCTGATTTCTTTTCAGGTTTTTTCCTCATTGGAGGATCAAAGATTTCTGGGAGTACATATACATTTGCGGGGTTGGAATAAAAATTGCATTTTATATACTACCGTTTGATAGACCACAAGAAATGAAACCCTTTTTGGCATGATGCACCCCACTCCCAAAGGCATTTGTAGAAGAAGAAGAGTTGTGTTTTATATGCCGACTTTCTCTACCACTTAAGGGAGAATCAAACTATCTTACAATCACCTTCCCTTCCCCTCCCCACAACAGACACCCTGTGGGATAGGTGGGGCTGAGACAGCTCTAAGAGAGCTGTGACTAGCCCAAGGTCACCCAGATGGCTTCATGTGTAGGAGTGGGGAAACCAAGCCGGTTCACCAGAGTATCATCCACCGCTCATGTGGAGGAGTGGGGAATTAAACCCGGTTCTCCAGATTAAAGTCCACCACTCCAAATCACCTCTCCAAACCACTATACCAGGTGGAAGCTCAGCAAAGGAACCAACTGTCCTCTCCTCAGGGCACTGATGAACACTGACAGTGTCACACAAATGATTTTCATGCAATTGTATCTCACTCCCATAAAGATCGATCTTTTGCAGGAGGTTACCACAGTCCGAGTGCCCATTAGAAGCATCATAAATGCAAATTAACTGAAAGAACTGAAAGATACAGGATCTGTTTGATATTCAGAATGCATTTATTTATTCAGAAACAAGACTGCCATAGTCCCACTGCTTCTGCCTCACATCTGCGTTCTTCACCTCCTCACCCCACTTCTGTTGTGATGTAGGTTAGGCTGAGAGATGGTGAATGGCCCTTCCAGTGAGTTTACATGGCTCAGTGGGAATTCTGGGTCTCCAGTTCCTAGTCCAGTGCTATAACTACTGTGCAACACTGTCTCATCTTTCAGATTTTGGAATACACCCTTGTATTACACGGCCATATAATAACACCTTATCATAAATATATATCTTAGCAGACACTAGAGGACCTGATATTATGTTGATTATATTTGACAGTTACTTTGATCTCTAATGGACTTCTGGTTTTCCAGTAGATACTGTGTGATGTACAGCAGACCTTCTGATTTGTATTATTTTAAAATGGAAGGCACATTGTTAACAGAAAGGGTGGATTCAAGTAAAAAGGTTTGCTTCAATATCCTCTAAAATCTCCTTTATCCCTTAGAAGCTCCTTGATCCACTGATCCTGAGCAGCATAATTTTAGATCTAATGTTTGAGGGATATCAGGACTGAAATAAATCTTGTCACTGACAATGTAGCCTTGGGATCCCTGCCACTTAATAAAAAAGCCATTATGTCAGACACAGAGGCATTAGATCTATATATCAAAAGGGGAGAGATATAACGTGATCTAAGGTCCTCATAAAAGCGGCATTCCAAAAGGGCATGAGCTAATGAATCAGTAAAGCCAGAAGAGAAAGGACAGGTCCTGTCTGGGTATGGTATATTCAAAATCCTGCCTTGCTCTAAAATCTCCAGAATAATGAACCACCTTTGGTGTGATGTGGAAGGAGACAAGAGGAAGAATAAGCAGGTCTTACTATACTATAACTATAGAAATATGTTTATTTAAATATATTTCAGATTATGGTATTGGAATTTACAATGAGCATGTTTATATTTTAAATGGAACTTTTTGCACCCACACCATCAATCATGAGAAAAGCCAGCAGAGCTACATTAGGATTTTTTTTTTAAAAAAAATAGAAAATAAGGGCACAAATAATGACTAACAAACAAAGTATGAACTGTTTTGTCCTCTCTCTAAATAAAGAAAATGTAGGGTCAGATCTAATCAATTTTCAGATGGTGAAAAAGAAGAGGGTTGTTCTTTGACCACCAAAAAGATCTTTTGGGGATCATGGGACTTGCATGGACAAAACCCATGTGGAATAAAGGCTGTAATAATGATCTTAACCAGGCAGTATTGAGCAAAAAACTCACTGGATCTTACCCTCAATCCATTTGTTCCATATAATCTGTCATGACTATAGTTGCACTGGCATTATCAGGTGTGTGGGTGAAGAGCATTCATAAGTCACAGCTGACTCACGGAAACCCAGTAGGGATTTCAAGGAAGGAGACTAACAGAGGCCGTTTACCATTGCCTTCCTCTGCATAGAGACCTTGGTATTCCTTGGCAGTTTCCCATCCAAGAACTAGACATGACCACCCCTGCTTAGCTTCTGAGCTCTGACAACATCAGGCTAGACCAGGCCATACAGGTCAGGGCTGACATTAACATACAAACCACAAAAATAAATGATAAACCCAAACCCTTGCCAGCAATATGTGTTCTATGTAACATATACACATTGCTTTTTTTGTGTGTGCAGAAATTCAAGGTGGGACCCTCATTCCTGAATTCTTGAATTTCAACACTTTTTGTCTATGTCATTTTAGAATTATAGAAGAAATAGTTCTTCTGCATACCTCTTTGAGGTAGTTCAGCATCAATCAAGCATTGTAGGAGGATCTGACATTTTATCATTTATAATGTCATGGGGCTGCTAAGGTTCTTCTCCTTCACTTACTATGCACCAATATAGCATTTCTATTCAACAGCTTTCTCAATGCATTTTGGACTTCTTTGTTCCTCAAGCTGTATATAATAGGATTGACCATTGGTGTCCCAACTATATAAAGCACAGAGAAAACTTTCCTTAGGTTTGGCCACTGAGTACTTGTAGGTCCAGCATATACCACCATTAATGTTCCATAAAACACTGTAACCACAGTCAGATGTGAGAAGCAGGTGGAAAAAGCTTTCTGTTTGCCTTTGGTTGACGAAATCTTCAGAATTGTGGAAATAATTTTATAATAAGACAGAACAGTTAGAAGGAATGGAGAAAAGGACACCAGGGAAGCAATAATGAAAGCAGGGATCCTCACTTTTTGTGTGTCTCCACAGGCAAGTTTAACAATAGGAGCCAAATCACAAAAGAAATGATCAATCTCATTAGAGTCACAGAAGGGCAACATGGAAACCATGGGCATAGTGACCACCAAGGAGAGAAACCCAGAAACCCATGACCCTATCACAAACAGAAGGCACACCTTGAAGTTCATGCTTCTTGTATAATGCAGTGGGTGGCATATGGCCATGTAACGATCATAAGACATGGCTGCTAAAAGGAAACATTCAACAACTGCTAGTGAGCCAAAGACATAAAACTGGAGAAGGCATGCTGAGAAAGAAATGGTCTCGTGGCCATTCAGAAAGGTTTTCAGCATCTTTGGGACCACACTGGTGGTGTACCATAATTCCAGGAAGGAGAGGTTTCCTAGGAAGAAGTACATGGGGTTATGAAGGCTGTGATCCATCCACACTGTCACTATGATCATGAGATTTCCCACTATTGTGATTATATAGATTGTAAGAAATATCATAAAAGTGAAAATCGTTAGACCATGAAGGTTGCCAAAACCCAGGAGGATGAATTCTGTTACCATCGTTTGATTTGGACTCCTAAGGATGTTTCCACCTGAAAACATAAATGAAGGGAAGGAAGAAGAGAAACAGAAAAGAAAACCAATAGTGTCATTCTGAGGCATGATTTCCAATTCAAATGGGCACAGGAAATTTCTTGGAATATAAAGCCCAATTAATAAATAGAAACTTATTTTCCAGTGATCTGGCTACATAAAAATATATCTACCATACACCAAAATAATTCCCATTTATGTAGGCTGAGATGGCCACTATGGTGGATTGATTTGATCTCCTCCACATTATTGCCTCCAAATACATTGTGCATAGCTCCACATGGGTAAATGGCAGCCATTCATGCCTGTGGGAGAAAGGAGAGGTGCTTTTAGGCATGCCAGTAATATGGTTTATTTATCTATGTATTTATTTATTTGTCCCAGCCTGGGAGGCCCAGGCTAGCCTGATCTCGTCAGATCTCAGCTGCTAAGCAGGGTCAGCCTTGGTTAGTACTTGGATGGGAGACCACCACGGAATACCAGGGTCATTATGCAGAGGAAGGCAATGGCAAACCACCTCTGTTAGTGTCTTTCCTTGAAAAACCTACAGGGTTGCCATAAGTTGGCTGTGACTTGACAGCACTTTACACACATTTATTTATTTAGAAAATGCATATGCTGCCTCTCCAGAGAACCTGTTTTAGGTAGTTTACGAAGTAGAACACAAAATATCATGGAACTCATTAATAATCAATAAACTACTAAAAAAACCCAGCAAGCTCCTCATAAATGCACCCCTGGTGACCACAAACTGAAGGGAAGGTCTGGTTTTGCACCATCTCAACTATGCTCAAGATTATAACCTCATTATTTGTCCTCCAGAACCACTGAGAACTGAACACAGTACAGTCCCATCATGCACTTTGTGAAATGAGAATGTTTTAATGTGTATAATACACTGTATTATCACATATAGTTGATGCATCACATGTTAACTTTCATATGTGTGTGTGTTAAGTGCCGTCAAGTTGCTTCTGACTCATGGCGACCCTATGAATTAAAGTCCTCCAAAATGTCCTATCTTTGACAGCCTTGCTCAGATCTTGCAAATTGAAGGCTGTGGCTTCCTTTATTGAGTCAATCCATCTCTTGTTGGGTCTTCCTCTTTTCCTGCTGCCCTCAACTTTCCTAGCATGACTGTCTTTTCCAGTGACTCTTGTCGTCTCATGATGTGACCAAAATACGATAGCCTCACTTTAGTCATTTCAGCTTCTAGGGTCAGTTCAGGCTTGATTTGATCTATAACCCACTGATTTATTTTTGTGGCAGTCCACGGAATCCGTAACACTCTCCTCCAACACCACATTTCAAAGGAATCTATTTTCTTCCTATCAGCTTTCTTCAATGTCCAGCTTTCACACCCATAAATAGTAATAGGGAATACGATGGCATGAATTAATCTAGTCTTGGTGGCCAGTGACACATCCTTACACTTCAAAATCTTTTCTAGCTCCTTCATGGCTGCTCTTCCCAGTCTCAATCTCCTTCTGATTTCTTGGCTGCAGTCTCCCTTTTGGTTGATGGTGGAGCCAAGGAATAGAAAGTCTTGAACAATTTCAATTTCCTCATTGTCAACCTTAAAGTTGTGTAATTCTCCTGTAGTCGTTACTTTTATATACAGAAGTCAAATTACATACAGTTCCCTAGCTATATACTAGTTGTATCCAGCAACAACTGACCTTAGGAAGGAACACATATCCCTACCATCATCCAAAGATGCCCATTCAGTGTGGTCCAGATGAGCATCACAATTCATATAGGGATGTTATGTATTCAGAAATACATTCATAAGTGCATCGACTACACATGTAAAAGACGGTTTATGCTTATGAATTCCTCATGCCTGATTGGGACAGTAATACAGTATTTCTAAGTTGCCATAAGTGGGCTGCGACTTAACGGCACACACGTATGCACACACACACGTATCTTAAAGCTTTATGAAAGGGAAAGGCTGGGTCCAAAGCATGGAATTTAGGTATTTGTATGTTCATGCAACTTTCCCTTCTGCCTGCCCACAAAGTCATTCTACAGAAATAGTCTAAATCAATGGGGTTTGGATCCAAACTATGAGATTGGATCTCAAAGTGCTCTTCCATTGAAATAAGTGTATGAAGGGAAAGAAGGAGAAATACAAATCCCATTTTACCTTTGAATACACTGTCTCCCAAATACATCTCTGTGCTTTGCTTCCACTTACGTATCTTTCACAGGATGGTTCAGCACCTGCACACAACCTATTCTTGTGGGTTGATATTGGCTATCACACTGTGTCTTGAGCACGTGGTTGTTCATTGCCACTTTAAGTATTATGGCACACACCAACAGGGTGTTTATTTCACTAATAATTACCAAATAAGTGTATTTAATGAGAGCACTTTGACTTAATTGCATCAGCAACAGGGATCTGTTTGCATCACATTCCATTTCCATTTGGGAATATTTATAAATAAACTGGACCAAAGCTCTGGTGGCTGAAAAGTAAAGGAGTACATGATAAATATTTGCTTTTCCATTTGTCAGCTAGTCATCAGGATGTTGTGAAAGGAAACAACATTGAAAGTTGTATACATTTATTCGTGGGAGGACTGCAAAGGGGATATTATTTTTTTCTAGTAAGAGTCAATGTAAACATGGTGCCACAAAATGTCAAATCATTATTCCAAATATCACAACAGAATGTGTGTCTGAAAAGGGCCATCAAGTCGCAGCCTGGTATTGTGGTTAAGAGCGGTGGTTTGGAGCGGTGGACTCTGATCTGGAGAACCGGGTTTGATTCCCCAATCCTCCACATGAGCAGCAGAGGCTAATCTGGTGAACTGGATTTGTTTCTCCACTCCTCCACATGAAGCCAGCTGGGTGACCTTGGGATAGTCACAGTCTCTCAGCCCCACCTACCTTACAGGGTGTCTATTGTGGGGAGAGGAAGGGAAGGTGATTGTAAGCAGGTTTGATTCTTCCTTAAGTGGTAGGGAAAGTTAGCATATAAAAACCAACTCCTCCCCCTCCCCCTCTTCTTCTTCTTCTATGGGATTTTCAAGGCAAGAGGTGGTTTGCTGTTGCCTTCCTCTGCATAGCAACCCTGGTATTCCTTGGTGGTCTCCCATCCACATACTAACCAGAGTTCACCCTGCTTAGCTTCCGAGATCTGATGAGATCAAGCTTTATCATGCTGCCTTCCCTCCTCATAAGAGAATATTTGCCTTTAAAACCACAGTTATGTCATTTTTATGTATTCCATTTGGCTACAGTATTTCATATTCCTAAATCTGCAAATTGGTTATATATGATGAGAATCTCTTCTTCTTACTTCCCAGCAAAAAATAATCTATCTGTAAACAGTTTTGCTTTGCCCCCTCTCCCAATGATTAGAAGCTGACCTGCATCCTATACATCATTGCAGTCTCCTAGAAAGAGTTACCTTATCTGTTGGGCTACCCAGTGGGGGCCAGTTGTTATTGACAATCATAGCCTGGCTAAAATCTGAGCCTGCCCGACTTGCCATAGCTTGTTTTTTCCTAACCTGTGCCCAAAATGACATGCCAAGAGGAGAAGAACACCCCCTGTCCTTTCAACATGCTAAGTAACATTGGAATTCATCCAGTGGATGCATAGTACCCAGATATTCTATTCCCCAACCACCCAGTACTAGCTAGTAATGAGTGTCTGTTTGGGGCAACCTTTCTTCACTATTAAATGTTTATTGGAAATACCCAGACAAATGCTTCTAGATATCTAAAGCTGGGCAAGGTAATAAAAAATACACTTCTCCACCATTCCAGTGAAGGCATCTCCCTGTTCTGAATTGGCCAGAATCCATTGGAAATCAGTAGACCATGAGATCCATTCCAGAAATGCTTCTTATAACATTGCAAGCTGGAAGAAAAGAAGGGGCTAGAAACAAACTAAGCATGGTTGGTCCTGGTTAGTATTTGGGTGGGAGCCCTCCAAGGAAAACCAGGGTCACAATGCAGAGAAAGTCAATGGACACACCTAAGTTGAGGCTAACAACATATTTGTTCATTAATATTTAATTCTTATTTCAGGAATATCACTGTTACAGTACAAAATCCTTCTGTGCTTCATTGTTTTGAAACTATCTGGAGTCAACAACTGATGATTACATTTATTCTGATACTTATCTAGATAATGGAAGATTGTCTCACATTATTTCCAATTTGTGCTTTTTTAATTTCATGTGTGTATGTACACAAACCAGACAGGAAAAGTATTTATACAGAAAGACAAATAAAACACATAAGAATAGTCTACAAAGGTTCACAGAAAAGCAAAAGGATAGGATAAATTTTGTCCACTTTTGTTCTCATTCCAAAACATAATGAACAATATCCAGCATTAATTAAACCTAATCATATTTTGGAAATAATTATTTCACGATTTTGAATACCATATCAATAAAGCAGTGTACCTAGTTTCTCCATATGCCTACATCAACCTGAAATACTTCTACTCATTTATGTACACTGCGCAAATATAGCCTGAGGGAAAAATGAGTGGAATTGACCACGGCTTTTGAAAGAAGACCAGCAAAGCCCTCATCCTTAATCTATTTTAACATCTATCTCTGGACAACAGACACATGTGTGTCAACATCTGATAATGCTTTCCTTTAGAAAATTACTGTGCCCCCACCTGTCCCCAGCTGGAAAGTTCAGATGAAGGCATTCTGTTTTCATGATTTGGTGTGTTTTTAAATTATTATTCTTTCATTTTCTCCATGGAATCATGTAAAGGTAAAGGTCCCCTGTGCAAGCACTGGGTCATTCCTGACCCATGGGGTGACGTCACATTCCAACGTTTTCTAGGCAGACTTTTGTTTACGGGGTGGTTTGCCAGTGCCTTCCCCAGTCATCTTCCCTTTACCCCCAGCAAGCTGGGTACTCATTTGACCGACCTCAGAAGGATGGAAGGCGGAATCAACCTTGAGCCGGCTACCTGAAACCAACTTCCGTCAGGATCGAACTCAGGTCGTGAGCAGAGCTTGGACTGCAGTACTGCAGCTTACCACTCTGCGCCACAGGGCTCCTTGGAATCATGTACCATCAAGAAATTTCTCCTCTTTGGCTTTCATTTTGACTTGTTTTCTGCATCTATCATAAGGATTTACAGTCTGTACATGTTTTCTTTTTATATATATTAAATTTTTTATTTTTGTATCCAGCTTTAGACAAATTCTTGCACAGGGGGCTCATACCCATCAGCTCATTCTACCTAGTCTGTACATATTTTCATGGTAATACTATCGCATTTCTTCCAGTCACCTAATGCATGTTTTTCTTTGTTTCCAATGTAATGAATGTTTCAAGGCCTCCTTCACATCTTTGTTCCTTAGTGTGTAGATGAAAGGATTCAACATAGGAGTCACAATTGTATTCATGATGTTCACAACTTTGGTCATTTCTACCGATGCTCGTTTAGAGGGTTTGATATAAAGAATTATGGCAGAGCCAAACCAAATAACCACAACAGTCAAATGGGAGGAGCACGTCGAAAAGGCCTTTAGACGACCTTTGGCAGAAGCAATATGCAGTATTGTAGAAATGATGTATGCATAGGAAAGAAAGGTTATCAAAAATGAAATCAAAATGACAACGATGGCTACGATGAACATGGCTATTTCAGAAGCATGGGTGTCAGAACAAGAAAGAGATATCCAGGAATCAATGTGGCAATAGAAATGGTTAATCATGTTGGGTCCACAGAAGGATAACTTTGACATCAGAACAGTTGGTGTAGTCATAGCAAGGAACCCTAATAGCCAAGAAACCGCAGCCAACTTGCAGCAGAGTTTGATGTCCATTAGGGTGCTGTATTGCAGTGGATAACAAATGGCCAAATATCGGTCGTAAGCCATAACAGATAGCATGAAGAATTCGCTGCACGCAAGGGAATAATTGAAGAAGATCTGTAGGATGCAACCTGTGAAAGAGATGCTTCTGCTGTCTCCTAGCAAGACAGAAAGGGTTTTCGGCATGATGGTCATTGTGTACCATATTTCCAGGAAAGAGAGGTTGCCAAGGAAGAAGTACATGGGAGTGTGGAAACGGGAGTTAGTGATCACTAGAATGACAATGGTGACATTCCCAAAAACTGTCAAGATGTATATGGTTAAAAAGCTCATGAAGATCCCCATCTGTACATAGTGAGACCCAGGGAAGCCAAGCAAGATGAATTCCATCACTCTTGTTTTGTTTTGCGCTCTTTCATGAAGCTCTTCCATTTTTCCAGTTCTGTCTGCTGAAACAAAATGCTACTTTAACATGGGATAGGCATCTTTTTCACCAAGAGTTTAAAATGTATTACCATCTTTTCAAGAAAGAAATCCGACCTTTTCCAGTTGTGAGATCCCAATAGTGTACCGAGACTTATTCTTACAGCTCAAGCGGCAGGCATGTCTTCAACTGCGGCCACCACATGAGGAATTTCCCTGCTCTTGCCAATGAATCCTTGGTCCAAAGTCCCTTCCCAATGGAAAGAACACATAAATGCCTGTCAATGGAATAAATGCATATTTCCCCTTGCTAATGTTTTGTTATGTTGTGTTTTCTCCTATTGCCAGTTAACTTAACTCTAATGACACCAATAGTCCTAATTTAAATTACAAGCTCCCGGGATAGAGAGACATCATCATCTCAAGCCCAGCAGTCAGATGACCTGCTGGCATTATTCGGGATGCACTTTTTGGGTTCCCTTTAATTGCTGCCATTTTTTTTAACAATCCCCCCCCCCCGAAAAACACCGAAAATGTATTTTTCAAGAGTTTTTCAGTTTGGTTAGGTACCAGATTTAACAGGATTCTCAGGTTTACATGGAATATCCATCTCCATTCCAACAGCTAACCTAACTAAAGACTAACTTTTTATGGGATTACATATGATAACTGCTGCTAGAACGACCTTTGCCAGACATTGGAAACAAAAATCGATTCCAAAGATAGAGGAATGGCTGGTTAAAGTTAAAGAAATGTATGTTTTAATTAAGCTAACAGCATATCAGAAAATAGAGATACAATAAATTTAGATGAGTTATGGTCACAAATTATAAATAAAATAGAGAATTTTGTAAATAAGGATGAGAAAAGGGAATGCATTGTGCTCAGTCAGGACGGAACGATGAATTTGAAGACAAAGAAATAAGCTGTAACATAGGAATCCTGTTATCTTAACAATTAATCTCAACTGATAAGAAATCTAAAGTTGTTGTGAAACATTACCATGTCTTTTACATGTAATTTCCGTTAGGCTGTAATTCCCTTAGACGTTCTACTTTAGGCTAATACCGAGCCACAGTAAGCAAATCAGGGGTCTCTTTTTGCTGCATTCAGTTTTGTGGGTCATAAGTTGTGCACTTCTTTAATGTTTCAGTCCAACAGAGATAAAATGGGTTAGAAATAAATCAGGTGCTGCTTGAATCAAGCCCTTAATCAAGTTCCCTAATTTGCTCTATTTAAAAGTAAAGCTAGAATGAAGCTAGATAGAAGACTCTCTTGTACTGCATGAACTGCTACAGATTTTTAATGCACATTTGAAGAATTTTACAGCTTGTACTCAGAAAGAAAGCAAGGAAGCCACTTACCAGTTATTTGCTCTCCACTGGAAGACTGGTCAGACAATAATACTCTGAATTTGCTGCAACATTGACATGCCCAACAAATATTTTAAATGTGTACTCTATATTTCTCCATATTTCCAGATATTTTGAATTAACTGAATGTTTTACTGCTCCTCAGAACAAGACTCAAGGAAGAAAGCCTCCTGAATATTGTATGTTTGAGATGCAGACTGTTGAATGAAGAATATTTACATAATCACAACTTGGCGAACCCTTGTGATTTCATCTTTATGGTATCAGTCAGACTATGTGGCTCCATCTTCCAGAAGTTCCCTGAAGAATTATGTCATCATGTGTGCTAGCTCAGGGACTGCATGGTTCCCTGGAGAATTTATTTTAATTGCCTTTGGAACCACATTTGTTGTTCTTTGTGAACGGTTATTAGCATCCAGGATCTGAATACAACTGAAATAATGAACCCATGGTTGCCAGTCTCTATGTAGCACCTGGAGATCTTCAAATATTGCAACTGATCTCTAGACTACAGAGGTCAGGCCCTCTGGAGAAAATGGCAGCTTTGGAGGATAGACTTTATGGCATTTTAACCTGCTGAAGTCCTTCCTCTCCCCCAGACTCTGCCCTTCTTAGGCTCCACTTCCAAAATCTCCACGAATTTCCCAAACTGGAGGTGGCAACCCTAAATGAACTCCAGAAAAACCAACAATAACAACTTAATCCTAGTAAATATGGAAGATATTCATAATGGTACGGGTTGAGCCATTTATACAATCCTGCTCCTGTCCCTTTCCCCAAAAAATGTTTGAAGAGGCACTTTTATATCTAGCCCTTGGATGAGGAAAGCTGTTCTTAAGTCTGTTGGCCAATGAGGGTAAGCCTAGACAGGTCCTTCGTCTGGGACTGGAATGAGTCCAACCAGTTTGTATGAGAAGAAGTTGAGACTGAAAAATAAGGGGGGGATAAGAAATGAGGATAGACAAATGGCAGATCATGAAAGGTAGTGAGCAAAATGAGGGAGGAGAAAAGTGCTGAAATGAGTTAGGGAAATGTAGGAAAATACAACCATAGATGATGACGATGATAATGATGATGATTTTGCTACCTCACGTTAACAGGACTGCCCTTTTGCAAGTTCTGGCTGTGCAAGAGCTGCGTGGAACAAGGATGATGGAAACCATAGGGTGCTGGTAGGGTTGCATGAACCTCTTTGCCACAGGCAGGAGGTTTTTTTGGTGGAGCCTAAGAAGGGCTTCAATGGCTTCTATGGCTTCAATGCCATAGAGTCCAATTGCCAAAGCAGCTATTTTCTCCAGGTGATCTGATCTCTATCAGCAGGAGATCAGTTGTAACAGCTTCTCTGAAGCACGACCCTTTTAAATCCTCATGGCAAAAAAATCTTAGATGAGAAACTGTCATTGTTGGGCTTCTCACAGGATATGTTATTAGATCTTGGAAAAACTAAAGCTTTCACCAAAATTAAAAAGAGCATTAAAGAGCTTGATTATAACAGCACTACTTTTCGTGCTCGCCGTGTTTGTTCATCCCAGTTCTTCAGAATACCACCACCATGTGGTTTGCCTGACAACTCCTCGTCTTTCTAGAGCCTTCTGTTTAGCTAGATTGAATGCTAACCCCTCTATGGTTATGCAGGGCAGAATTTTGAATATACCATATCCAGACAGGACCTGTCCTTTCTCTTCTGGCTCTATCGATTCACTAGCTCATGTCCTTTTGGAATGCTGCTTTTACGAGGAGCTTTGATCACATTATATCTCTCCCCTTTTAACATGCAAATCTAATGCCTCTGTGTCTGACATAATGCCTTTTCTACTAAGTGATAGGGATCCCAAGGCTACATTGTCAGTGGCAAGATTTTTTTCAGTCCTTGTATCCTTCAAACACTAGATTTATGCTGCTCAAGATCAATGGATCAAGGAGCTTCTAAGGGATAAAAGGAAAAGGAAAGGAAAAATAAGGGGGAATACAAAGTGAGGAATGACAAATGGCAGATCATTAAAGATAGTGAGCAAAAAGAGGGAGGAGAAAAGTGCTGAAATGAGTTAGAGATATGTAGGAAAACACAACCGTAGATGATGATGTTGATTTTGCTACCTCACATTAGCAGGGCTGCCCTTTTGCAAGTTCTGGCTGTTCAGGAGCTGAATGGAACTAAAGGATGAGGGAAACCATAGGCAGCTGGTAGGGTTCCCAGGAACCTCTTTGCTACCAGGAACCTCTTTGCTACCGGTGGGAGGTTTTTGTGGCGAAGTCTGAGGAGGGGAAGGACTTCAATGACATAAAGTCCAATTGTCAAAGCAGCTATTTTCTCCAGGTGATCTGATCTCTATCAGCTGGAGATCAATTGTAACAGCAGGAGATCTCTAACTATTACCTAGAGGTTGGACAACCCTAGCTGCTGGAGATAATGACCTTGTTAGGGGGCTGCATCCTGGCAACGACTGTAGCTTGTCCTGGCTAATCTTACCTTGCTCCAATGCTGGTTTAGCTGATGGGTTTAGCAAGATCTGAGAAGCAGCAGTTACCCTCGGCCTCATATTGAACTTTGCAGCAAGGCCGCGACAGCAGCATCAGATACTGCTCTTTACTGGGCTCTACCTTACATGCACCCCTAGTGGCTGAAATCATAACTGCATTATAAATAAATAAGTGCATTCCAAGAATACAGCATGACACTGATTTCAGGGGCCCTCTAGCCCTCCAGATTTTGTCTACTGGTTCCCACCCTTATGGTGGCACTGCATCTTCACATGGTAGAGAAAGAGCAAATGTGAGTGAACAAACACACTGACACACACAACACACACAAACTCATCTGCCTGGCTCCCTATAAATACTTTCAGTGAATTGTATGGGGAAAGAGAAGGAATTGGGGGGGGGGGGTTATACGGCAGACAGAGAAGCCTAGATTCTGAATCATACCTTTCCCACCCCCCTTTTTTCCTTGTATTAAAATGAGATTTTTTGGGTTTGACATTGCTGAGAGCCAGTGTGGTGTAGTGGTTAAGAGCAGTGGACTCTAATGTGGAGAATTTGGTTTGAATCTCCACTCCTCCACATGAGCAGTGGACTCTAATCTGGTGAACTGGGATGGCTTCCCCACTCCTACACATGAAGCCTGCTAAGTGAGCTTGGGCTAGTCATAGTTCTCTTTGAGCTGTCTCAGCCTCACCTACCTCACAAGGTGTCTATTGCGGGGAGAGGAAGGGAAGGAGATTGTAAGCTGGCTTGATTCTCCTAAGGTAGAGAAAATAGACATATAAAAACCAATTCCTCCTCCTCTTCTTCCTCTGGGTGGTCTCCCAGCCCAATACCAACCAGAGCTGACCCTGCTTAGCTTCTTTGTGGCCCCATCTTGTCTTTGAGCTTGCAATGATATGGGAAGAATTTCTGGAATGGATATCATGGTCTCCTGTTCTCTGGTGGATTCTGGCCAATTCGGAAACAGAGGGAGGACTTTACTAGAATGATGGAGAAGTGTTATTTTCTTACCCTACCCTGCTTTGAATATCTAGAAGCATGTAAAAACAATCAACATAATACCAGGGTCTTCTAAGATATATATTTATGACTAGGTGATATTATAAGGCCATGTAATACCAGGCTATATTCCAAAAATTTGAATAATGAGACAGTGTGGCGTAGTAGTTATAGCACTGGACTAGGATCTAAAAACCCAGAATTCCCACTGAGCCATGTAAGCTCACTGGGTGGGCCAGTCACTCTCTTTCTCTCTCAGCCTAACCTACCTTAAACCTGTTGTGGTGAAGACACAAGGGAGGGCAGGGGAATGATGACACCTCAATGATACATTATTTTTCACCAACTGTGGTTGGTATGCAACTGCATTATTGCCTTGGAAAATTAGATGGTTATCCATGCATGGATCACACCTAGGTTAGACTATTGCAACCATTTCTCACCCCCATTTCTCTTAGAACCCCCGCTCACTGCCCAGCTGAAGTGGGAGACCCTCACCCCTACTACTAGAAGATCAAGGAGGCAAATAGGATTAACTGTTCTGGCTCTCACGATGGAAGTGGGGTGTGGAGGGGAAGAAGGCAGATGCGAGGTGGAATCATGGATTTAGAACATTAGGGAACCCTCTTTTAAAAGTGCAACCTGAATATCGAACAGATTCTGCATCTTTCAGTTCTTTCGGTTAGTTTGCATTTTATGACGTTTCTAATGGGCACTCGGACTGCGCTAACATCCTGCCAAAGATCAATCTCGATGTGAATGACATAAAATTGCATGACAATTATCTGTGTGGCACTGCAAGTGGTCATCAATGCACGGTGGAGGGGACAGTTGGGCCCTCTGCTGAGCTTCCAAGTGTATAAATGCCTTCAGGAGGGGGGATGGATCATACTTATAAGGGCTTTGCTTCTTGTGGTCCATCCATTTGTAGTATAGCATGACTTGCCTTGGAAAATGAGATGTAGCCATGGTTATCCATGCATGGATCACATCTAAGTTAGATTAGTGCAACCAGTTCCCACCCCCATTTCCCTTAAAAGTTCCTTCCCCCACTGCCCAGCTAAGCAGCAATGGGGAGAGCTGTTGGGGAAATCACTTCCCCTGGAGAAAATGACTGCTTTGGCAATTGGACTATATGACATTGAAGTCCCTCCCCAATTCCCGCCCTCCTCAGACTCCACCCCCAAAATCTTCAGGGTATTTCCCAACCCAGATCTGGCAACCCTACTGTCCATATATTTTAAAAGCATGTTTTCTCCTCATGCAGAGCATATAACAACACACTTTTCTCATCCCTTGTGCAACAAACTTTTCACAGCCTCCTTAACCTCTTTGTTTCTCAGCGTGTAGATAAAAGGATTCAGCAGTGGAGTCACAATTGTATTCAGGATGGTCACTACTTTGGTAATTTCTAAAGATGTCCTCTTAGATGGCTTAACAAAAAGAAAGATGGTGGATCCATACCAAATAACCACAACAGCAAGATGGGAGGAACATGTAGAGAAGGCCTTTTGTTGTCCTTTGGCAGAAGACATTTTTAGAATGGTAGAGATGATGTATATGTAGGAAAGAAGTGTAATCAAACAGGAGCCCAAGATGACAAAGACAGATATAATAAAAGCTGCCAATTCAATAACATAGGTGTCAGTGCAGGACAGAATTATCCATGAATCAATGTTGCACAAGAAATGGTTAATCATATTGGATCCACAAAAGGATAGCCTTGAGATGAGAATTGCTGGTACACAAATAACAAGGAATCCACACAGCCAAGAGACAATTGCCAACTTGCTGGAAAGGCTAATGTCCATGATGGTGCTGTAGTGCAGTGGGAAACATATAGCCAAATATCGGTCATAGGCCATGACGGCGAGCAGGAAATATTCAGTGCATCCAAAGGCAAAAATTAAGTACATCTGCAGATTGCAGCCAGCTAAAGAGATGCTTCTGCTACTCCCCATAATGATTCCAAGGGTCTTCGGAATGATTACAGTGGTGTACCATATCTCCAGGAAAGAGAGATTGCAAAGGAAGAAATACATGGGAGAATGGAGACGGCGTTGCGTTATTACTAGAATGATGATCGACATGTTTCCCAAAACTGTCAGGAGGTACATGATAAGAAAGAGGGTGAAGATGAACATCTGTAAATATGGGGACCCAGGGAAACCAAGAAGGATGAATTCCATCACTTTTGTTTCATTTTCTCCTCTTTGAATATTCCCTCCCATCTCCCCTGTTTTATCTGCAGAGGGAAAACATTGAATTAAAATGCAGAAACACTGATTTAATTAAAAAACATGGGATTTCCATTATAGAGCTGGAGTAAAGCATTTATTGGCATAAACTGACTTTTAGAGAAGCACCAATCAATTCATGACTTGAAGTCATCAAGTTAATTTCCCATTTCCTTTCTGTAGCTGTGTCATGATATGGAACCCATTGCTCTTCTTATGTGGTAAACCTGATTTACATTTCCTAGCACTGTTTCATGATCCACCTTAGATCATGATCCACCATTCTTGTGTCTTGTAACTTGTGTCTTGTAATCATCACCACAGTACAGTGTTTGCAAAGTATCAATATTATGTCTCGGTGTAGAGAAGAAAATAAGTTCTTGGATCCTACCTCTTATCTCCATTTCCACACCATGTTCTACACCTCTTATTGAGGTGATGCTCCATTACAGAACATGGGATGGATTCACCCAGATTTTAAGCTGGTACAGAAGAGAAGATGGGTTCCCATTGATTATCCCCAAAAAAATCTATGTTGGCATCATGGGACCTGGACTGGTAAAGGTCACGCGGGATGGAGGCTGTAATAAAGTTGAGTGAGATAGACCAAATAAGTGGGCTGGATTTAACCCTATTTTTCCCCAATTCTGGGTGATTTCTGCATAGTCTTTTGGATGTTCCCTCTTTCCCACCAGCCGAAAAATTGGTTGGATCCAGCCCATCAAATTTCAGATTCAATACACGTGAGATTTTACTCAAATAGAATGTAAGGAGATTTGTCCTAACTTGCACAATGTACTCATGTCAGCTTACTGAGAAGGAGAATTTGGCTGCAACCTTGCACACAGATATAAGGGATTGTGATATTGATATATTTTAAATAGCTTTATTCAGTAGAGGATCACATTGTAGAGAATGGACCCAGTGAGCTTTCTCACTCTGTCCCTCCCAGTTCTCCTTACTGCTGCAAGAGTTCCCTGTGGCTTTTGTCTGTGCAGATTCCTTGATCTTTGATACCTTTTTGGTGGTCTAGCCTTTCTTACCAATGGAAAAATTGGTCAGATCTCACCTTATGAATTTATGTGCGTAGAAGCATAATAAATAGCTCCTGTGCAAGGTTTACCTGAAAAGGAAGGGGGAATGGATAGCTTTCCTCTAATCTGTCAGTGTCATAATGAAAATAGAATCAAAAAGAAGAAAAAGCACTCCAATGTAAAATCATCACATACCCATATATACCCATTCATTCATTGTTTCACTTATCCACTACCCTCTCTTCCAGTGAATATTTTCCAATGAAAAGTTAAGTCAAACTACACACAGCAGAATTTGGTACTGGATGCTGGACATGTAATATCTTTGTATTTGTCCTTAGAAGGAAATAAGGAACCAAGAAACACTTACCAAGTGTTTGCTTCTTCATTCTTTTGGGTTAAGGGGACAGTGCAACAAATGGGATTGAATTTAGTCATGTATCCATCCAGCTATTCCTCCTTCTGAGAGCTTCCGTATATACCTTGGGATTGTTCCCAAATATTTTGAGTTGAATGGATGGTTTATCTAGCTTCTAGCCTCCTAAACAGTGGTTTCTACCAGAAACGCTGGAGACTAAAGCAATACATTTTATGTCATCCCAACTTAAAACATCCTTGTGGTTTTATCCCCAAAGAATTCAAGGATTGTTCTTCTCCCTTGGTCCCCAAGTCTTAAGAGCTTCTTTGAGTTGGGCCTTGTGTTCAGTTCCCCAGAACTTCAAATAATCAGTTTCTGTGGGATTATGACAATCTGTAATTAGTTTCCTCTTGATGGGTCGGCCAGTTAGTCCATTGGGAAATATAATCTATTTCTGTGACATTTTATTTAAATGTATTACGTCCTCGATAGTACAGGTCTTTTGTATGGGATCTGCCTTGCATACTTCAGAAATAATTATGAATGGATAAAAGTTTCAAAGACTTTATCAGAACTCTAGCTAACTATGTGGTGAATTTTAAACACTTTTGAGTGCCACTTCATGATGGAGTCCATGACATTTTGCCCATTGGCACCTTCTATACTGGTCTCTAAAGAAGAATCCATTGGGCCACAAGAAATTCCTACTACAGATTGTTAAGTGTTACAGTAGCCATGTGTACTTGTGTACCCGCAACCCCCTCTTTTTATTACAAAGAAGGATATGGCTGCTTGGCTGTGATGATTTATGTAGGTGCAACTGAGTGATGAAAGTGGGGCAAGTGTCTGGGACGGAAACTGGATGAAGAATAAGTATGGGGGATGGGAGGGGACAAGAGGGGTGGGGACAATGTCACTGATGCTGCTGCATCCCTTCTGGCTACAATCTGGAAGAGACAAAGGGTAGCTCTAGGAATTGCTAGAAACTATATGATTTTACCATAGAGTTTCTGGCAATTCCTAGAGCTGCCCTTTGTCACTTCCAGGTTGCAACATCAGCAATGTTACAGGTTTCTCTCTCTCCCTTCCACTGCCATGTGGAGTGATGGCAGGCAACAGAGCTTGCCACTGGGAGGCCTCCTTCATATTGGGATGCCTGGCAAGTCTAAGGATAGGGGATATTTATGTGACATGTCATAGTACCGCAAGCTGTTTTGTGAATGTGACTGTTAGAAAGAGTGGAAAATATTGGGCTTCTTTGGCTGGATATTTAAGTGAAGAGCAGGAATGTATCTGTTAGGGGTATTTTTCACGGTGGATTTTGCTTCAGTTTCGAATCGGAGCAAACAATAAACGGATTTAAATAGCTTTTTCATGGCAGCACAGATTCTCCCCCCATCCCGAGGCATGGGGGGAGAAACAATTTTTCACGGGAGAAACAGCGCACTTCTCTGCGAGTGTGTTGTGTGTGTGTTGGGGGGGGCATCCTGAGAGCAGCAAATCCAAGCCAAAACTCCCATCACCCTTCAGAAGAGAGGCTGCCAGTCTGCTCTGGGTCTCCCTCCAGCTGGTGCGATCCTATGTGTGTGTGTGTTGGGGGGGGGGTATCCTGAGAGCGGCAAATCCAAGCCAAAACCCCCATCACCCTTCTGAAGAGGGGCAGCCAGTCTGCTCAGGGTCTCCCTCCAGCCGGTGCGATCCTATGTGTGTGTGTGTTGGGGGGGGCATCCTGAGAGCGGCAAATCCAAGCCAAAACTCCCATCACCCTTCTGAAGAGGGGCAGCCAGTCTGCTTTGGGTCTCCCTCCTGCCGGTGCAATGCTGTTAGAGTGGCAACTCCCCCAGCCAATCACTGTTCTTGGGGGAGGAGAAAGGAGACGTCCCGGGGAGCAAAGCAAACATTTTTTCATGGGCATCCGAGCAACAAAACGCTCTTCTACTGGAAAGTACAGCTCAGAAGTGGTTTGGATTGCCTCTCTTTTAACCCGGCTTATTTTGCTCAGTGGGGGAAAACACGGATCTGGCGTGAATAACCAAAATTTGCCTCCGACGCAAATCAGCATCTAAACAGCATCAAATCTCCGTGAAGAATACCCCTTAGTGTGTAAGGGACTAATTTGGAATGTAACATTTTGAGGAGTTTATCCCTTAGGATGTATACTGGCTCAAGGAACTGGCATTTCCAGTATTGCAGGAGGGTGATGCAACTTATACTACTGGAGGAGGAAAGGACAAGGGAGGAATGTTGCTCTCTGTGACTGTTATTATGGCTCCTAAAGCTGCCTAAACAAAGAAATGGGATTGGCTGAACAAAACAGTAACAATAAATGTTCCCTATTAAAAATTTCTTCATATTTTGATGATGATGATGGCATAGTATTCTGGAACTTGTGAGTAGAAGTGATGCTGCAGAAAGGTCTGAAATTGGGAGAGAAGGACTCAAGTTTAAAGCGGACTGAGGTCCAGGGTCTACCTGCAAACATTGCCAGGACAGTACCAAAATCAAAATCATTGGTGCCCAGTCTGGAGCATGCGGTAATAGCTGAACATGCAGGCTGACTTCTAGGAATGGGGAGAAGACTTGTTAGGAGCTGGTTTCAGGTGAGGCTGTGGGTTCATGTGCTCCAGCTAAGGGCTTTTTTGAAATAGCGCTGAGTGAAGATTGATTCACTGCTGACCTTATTGGGTGTAGTAAAACAGAGATATCTTGGGATAGAGCCAGAGTGGGTTGGGAACCGGCTTGTGGGCAGTTCCATCCAGATAAAGCATGGAACAGCATACCCATGGAGGAAGGTGTGACATGGCCAATGTCTATTTGGCAGGCAGATTCTGTGGTATCCCACTAGGCAGCAGGCAGACTGATGTGTCTTCCTTTCATTCTGTAGAGTGCCTTGGTAGCCCATAGGAAGTCATACTTGCCCAAGGCAATCATCCCAAGCAGGGGAGAATATACAGGAGCCACTTTCCCTCCTTCTGTGGGAACCCAATCAGAAAGAAGAGAATAAGGAAATGACTAAGAAGCAGAAGAAGGATAAGTGCGTGCTGGTTGACTATATGCGGACCCCCTGTCTTTCAGGTGCCCAGACAGACAGACAGACAGATGCCAAAGATTGCTAGTTAGATGGTGACCCACACTTGAAGGGTTAGGGGTGGACTTTAATAAACATAATTAGAAAGACCAAGTAGCTCAGTGTTTAATAAAGCCAAGTCTTACCCATACTTATTGCCCTATGTCTTCATTCTGTGGGCGGTCACTATTGTTCCTGCCCTCATAAAAAGTTAAAGATGGCAGATGTTGTACATGGGGTGGTCTCACATTGGCTACATATATTGGCCCCGTATAGATTTAACTAAGTTTGGTTTTCAGGTTGGGGCATATTAGGCTCTGATTAAATTGTAGGGAATACTGTGGGTTTCTGGAATATGTGGGGAAAGTGAGTGAGCAGCCTGACGAGGGTATCTCATACACTCATTGTTTTTTGCCAGCTTAGTTTATGAGCACACGAGCTAAACAAAAACTTGAGGCTTTCAACCACTTGCAAGGAAAGGTTGTGGGACAACATAAGAACATGAAAAAAAAGCCCTGCTGGATCAGACCAAGGTCCATCAATTCCAGCAGTCTGTTCACACAGTGGTGAACCAAGTGCCTCTAGGAAGCCCACAAACATGATGACTGTAGCAGCATTAACCTGCCTGTGTTCCACAGCACCTAATATAATAGGCATGCTCCTCTGATACAGTAGAGAATATGTATACATCATAACTAGTATTCATTTTGACTAGTAGCCATGGATAGCCCCATCCTCCATGAACATGTCCCCTCCCCTCTTAGAGCCTTCCAAGCTGGCAGCCATCACCACATCCTGGGGCAGGGAGTTCCACAAATTTGTGCTGTGTGAAGAAATTCTTCCTTTTGAATCTCTCACACTCCAGCTTCAGCAGATGATCTCACGTTCTGGTATTAAGACAGAGGGAGAAAAGCTTCTCCCTGTCCACTCTCTCCATACCATGCATAACTTTATAGACCTCTATTATATCTCCCCTTAACCACCTTCTTTCTAAGCTAAACAATTCAAAGCGTTTTAACCGTTCCTCATAGGGTGGTTGTTCTAGCCCCCTGATCATTTTGGTTATTCTTTTCTGCACATTCTCAAGCTCTGCAGTATTCTTTTTTCGGTATGGTGACCAGAACTGTGCACAGTATTCCAAGTGTGGCCTGATAAGGAGAATACACCCACCACTTGAGCATGCAGCAAAGGAAGTGAAGATTTTTCAAACTACTCTCTAACAAAACTGGACTGTATGACACTAAAGTATTTAATATCTCCAGATTTGGACATGATTAGACACATTAAAAATATGTGTTCTAGTTCATACCCTATGGAATTTATTTCTCAATACATTCTTCACCTCTTTGTTTCTCAGGGTGTAGATGAAAGGATTCATGACTGGAACCACAATCAGATTGAAGATGCTCACTATTTTGGTCACCTCTAAAGCTGTTTGTTTAGAAGGCTTGACAAAAAGAAAGACAGTGGAACCGTACCAAATGATCACAACAGCAAAATGGGAGGAGCATGTGGAAAAAGCCTTCTTCCGTCCTTCAGTAGAAGGGATGCGTACGATGGTGGAAATAATGAACATGTAAGAAAGTAGGGTTACCACGCATGAGCCTATGATGACCAATGTGGCTGTGATAAAAACTATCTTCTCGAGGAAAGAGGTGTTAGTGCAGGAGAGAATGATCCAGTTATCAATGTTACAAAAGAAGTTGTTGATCACATTGGACCCACAGAAGGACAACCTTGTAATTAGGTAGGATGGGAAAATAACAACAAGGAATCCACCCAGCCAAGCACCACCTGCCAACTTGCCAGAGAGACCCATATCCATAATGGTGTGGTAGTGCAAGGGGTAACATATGGCCAAATACCGGTCATAAGCCATGACAGCAAGGAGGATGTGTTCGGCGCATCCAAAGGAAAAAATGAAATACATTTGGAGTAAACAGCCAGCAAAAGAAATGGTTCTGCTCCTCCCCAGAAAGATGGCAAGGATTTTGGGGACTGAGGCCGTTGTGTACCATATCTCCAGGAAAGAGAGATTGCATAGGAAGAAATACATGGGGCTATGGAGGCGGCTGCTAGTTGTCACTAGGATGATGATGGATGCATTTCCCAAAACTGTCAAGATGTACATGATAAAAAAGACCACGAAGATTAACATCTGAACATGCGGAGACCCAGGGAATCCAAGAAGGATGAATTCTGTCACTCTTGTTTCATTGAATGCTTCCTGATTTTGGTCTGCCATTTGTCCTCCTTGATATGTGGAAACAAATTGCTGAAATAAAAAATAAAGGATTTTACTCTCAGTTCAAAATGTCTTTTCACTAAAACAGTAATCCTTTTTTCCATTATGAAGCTGGGTTAATGAAATAATCTGCATACACTTAATTTCATAAAGTTAGGAACAGCCTCTGAAGAATCCAAAATACAAAAATATCTACTGATTTCACCAAAGTGATAGTAATAATAGCATTTTAAAGATAGCATGAGAAAGGAATCCAAGATGGGGTAGGTCTGTGATGCAAGACAGGAAGAGTTCATACAATTAATACAGCTTTTCTACAGTGAAAAATATGGAAGAGGGGCCCATTTGATGACCCACAAAGACAATATGGGAATGGACAGGAGTAGTAGTTAGGGTGGAAAGTGATTAAGGGAGAGAAAAATCTGGCTAGATCCAACCTACAGTTTGGAACCATGAGATACCCCCCCTCTTTTTAATGACATACCACTAGCAACTCAGAAACAGACATGCCAAAAAGTTTAATGTATGATCTAAGAGCTTCTGGGTGTTGATCTAGGAGTTTCTGTGTACAGTTATAACACTTGAATAACTGTAATTAAAATTTAGGTTACCTTCTTCTGTCTTATTAAACATGCTTGTGCACAGAATTTTGCCCCCTTAAGGGTGGTCTCGTTGGTGCAGTCAGCAAGGAGAAAGTCAGTATAGAAGGAGCTTGTTCTACCTGGGTATTTGGACAATATTGGTCTAATGAGCCTGGATCTAATTTCCTGATAGTAACAGCAATCTAATAAGACATGTTCAATGGTTTCAATCCCACCTGGCAAGGACAAATTCGCTGATCATATGGGATACGTGCATATCGTCCTTCAATAAGGGCGGATGGAAGTACGTTGAACCGGGCTAAGGTAAAGGCTCAAATTTGGAGTTTCCAGTGAGTAAAGGTAATTTAGAGGCACAAAATTTTTATTACAATCTTTCTCTGCTGGTAATAGGGGGCATGTGCTCTGTCAGTTTGAAGTGCAATGTCCCATAGCCTTTGCTTAATTTGTAGTTTAGTTCTTTGATAACCTAGTTGTAGTAATGCTTCGCTGCTGTATCCCAGATGGTACAGTTGGGCCTCTGTATCTCTTATCTACCTTGGAGGGTGGTTATCTATGAGTATTAGCGAGGTTAATCCAGATGGAGCTAGGTTTAGCTTAAGCCAGAGATTTATGGCTTGGAACCAGACGTGTGTTCCTACAGGTACCAGGCCTGCTTCTATCCTAAACTGGGAATTTGAAATGCAGCTGGGTACTCCAAATAAGAATCTAAGGAATTTAGATTGTATTACTTCAAATTTATGGAGATCTTTATAAAGACATACCTGTGAGCCGTAGGTTAATTGTGGGACCACTTTCTCTTTAAATACCTTCAATGCACCGGATATATATGCACCTCCTTTTGTAAAGAAAAATCTTAAAATTGCTGTGGCAAAACCTTTGGGCAGCCTCAGTTATGTGTGTTGTCTGAGTTGAACAAGTGCCAGAAGACTGAAACACTACTCCTAGGTATTTGAATATTTTAACTTGTTCTATGTTATGGCCATCAATCTGCCATCTGTACTTGGAGGGTTTTTTGGAAAAAATAACAATTTTAGTTTTTGAGAGATTGATTGTGAGATGTTCCTCCTTGCAGTAAGCTGAGAGTGCTCATAGTGCCCTTTTCAACCCTACCTTAGAGTTAGAGAGGATAGCAGTATCATCTGTGTATAGTAATGTAGAGATTTGTTTTTTGTTTTGTTTTTTGCCATATTAGGAGGGTGAAAGTTGGGATCTGTTATTGACTGTGCCATAAAATTAATGTAGAAATTAAACAGGAGGGGTGCGAGAATGCAGCCTTGTTTTACACCTCTCTTTACTGGAATCTCGTGCGTTAAGTGACCTTGAAGATTGCACCTTACATTCAAGTTGTTATTTTCATGTAGTGTGCGGATTAGTAAAAGTAACCTGTGATCAGTTGTAGAGCCTTCAAGTTTCGCCCATAACCTATTGCGTGATATACTATCAAACACCATTTTATAATCTACAAAAGCTACATAAAGGGCTCCTTGGGGTCCAGAAGTATATTTCTCTATCAGATGGCGAAGAATCAGGCATTGGTCCAAAGTGGAACGGCCGTTTCTAAGAGCTTCTGGGTGTTGATCTAGGAGTTTCTGTGTATTGATCTAGGAGCTTCTGGGTGTTGATTAATGTTAAACAACATTACAAAGTAATGACTAGAGGATATCAGAGAAAGAAGTGAGAAATGTTGCTAGAACAACAGTGGAGGAAGACTTGGGACGAATCCAATAAGACACAGGCAAAAGCTCATTTTAAAGTGTACTCCACAGTAGTGATAGGGACAATGAAACAACACTTCTCCACAACCAATGCATCTGCACAGTGTAGGCTAGTGGAGCTGTTGTGGGTACTGGGAGGCCTGTTGGGAGGTGACCTACTTGGTGACCTACTTGGTGACCTGCTGCTCAGCATTTTGCAGATAAATCTCTCATATCCATTCCTTTTTGGACTCTATATTAGCAGTGATAGGCCCTCCCCTTGTTGCTGTCTTTCTGGTACAGCTGAGACAGGATTCAGGAAAGGATGTATATGGATGATGACCTATATCTGTCTTGGTGGGCTATAGGTGGTACTAGCCAGCTATAAAGTTAGACTGAGAAGAAAGTTTCAGACCTAGTCAATAACTGCTCAAAAACAACATCTCACGTTTTCAGATTCATTGGGTGGGATCCAGCTAGCTTTTCTTTTTTTTTCTTTTTTGCTCAGTCTCTCTCAATGATCTTTTTTACTACAGCCACTATCCCAAGTGGCTTTCGTCCATACAGATCCCATGGTCCCCACCTCAGGCTTTCTAGGTTGTCAAGTTGACTAAGAAGAAGATTTTGGCTGTAATCCTTTCTCTGGATAGACTGTGTAAATCCCGCAGACATACATGGAAGTTCACAAGTTTAAGTGTGTGCAAGATTGCTACCAACATCTGAAAAGCAACTGGCTGAAAATTGTCTGAGGTGCTGTGATCAACTCAGTGATTCACAAATCACAAATCTGTCTGAGGCATTGAGATAAATGTATGTTTTTTTGTCATGAAGAAAAGGGGAAAGTTCTTTTAAAATCATTACATGTCCAAATATGCAGATGTAATTATGAAATCCACATTGCTGTCCCTTTAAACTAGCTAGCTGTTTTCTTATGAACACAAGATTTGGAGGAGAAGAAGAAGAGTTGGTTTTAATATGCCGTCTTTCTCTACCACTTAAGGAAGAATCAAACTGGTGTACAATCACCTTCCCATCCCCTCCCCACAATCGACACCCTGTGAGGTAGGTGGGGCTGAGAGCTGTGACTAGCCCAAAGTCACCCAGCTGGCTTCATGTGTAGGAGTGGGGAAACCAACCCTGTTCACCGGATTAGTGTCTGCCGCTCATGTGGAGGAATGGAGAATCAAACCCGGTTCTCCAGATCAGAGCCCACCACTCCAAACCATCGCTCTTGACCACTACACTGCACTGGCTCTCATAAGTGGTTATGCTCACACAGAGAACAAGAAACTCATGTGCTATGCTCAGTGGGAAAAACTATTCACTACTCATATCCCACCAGCTGTAAAAGGACAAGCTCCATCAATCAAAAAGACCCCCTCTGAGAATGTAAAAAGAAAGGGAGGACTTATACACTATTCAAATGTAAGCTTTGGGGTTTTCTTCCGTATAGTGGTCACTTCCCTGGAGGAACTGAAATTAAGCCCAGCACCTTCTTGTGGGATGCTAAAGAAGCTGCAGTCATAAAGGTTGCTGTATTGCTAGGACTCTTTAAAACCAACTTTGAAAAGTTGAGAACCAAACGTTTAGCAGAAATATAAATGATCATTAAAAAGTTCTTGCTACATCAGCCATCTATGTCACACACAGACTTCCTCTGTCAGTTTTCCCATTTATTTTGATTGCATCTCTCATTTCTACTCACCCAGTTTAAATCGTAAGAATGTCCTCTGGAACAGTGGTTTCTAACTGAATGGAGTTAGGCCCTTTATATTTCCATAACCAAAAGCTCTCTTGAGATGCCGTCTCCAAAGAATTAATCAACTTTTGTTTAAAAAAAAATGGTTCCAGCAGTTCTTAGCCAATTATGAAAAAGGGGGGAATCCAGAGAACATTCAGATCCTCTGTATGTCATTCTCTCTGTGGATTTGTATTGCTAAGCTGCCTTACATCACTCACCACACACAACACTTTGCCTAATAGAGGGCACAGAGAATGCCAGTAGGGACTGAACTTCAGGTGAGGAACCTGATGCAAAGTATAAGCAACCTGAAGCTGTACTTCATAATTACTGAAGTATACTTTTTCTTCCCTTGGGGGGTGGGAAACATTGACACTCAATGTTCATAACAGGTCATTCTCACTGCCTCACTACATCCCATGGCCAAGCTGGTGTGGCCCGGTTGACTTTGAAGAGTGTTGTAGAGCAACACAGGTTGTCAAAGTGAGCCTTTGCAAGAAGGCTGTTTGTCTGTCTTTTGACAACAAGGAGAGGCAGGTGATGGAGTTGGCAGCACAAGCAGTGACAGGCAGGTAGAGAGGAGTAGGGGAGGGACCGTGGCTCAGTGGTAGAGCATCTGCTTGCCCTGTGGAAGGTCCCAGGTTCAATCCCCGGCATCTCCAGTTAAAGGGACTAGGCAGGTAGGTGATGTGAAAGACCTCTGCCTGAGACCCTGGAGAGCCGCTGTCAGTCTGAGTAGACAGTACTGACTTTGATGGACCAAGGGTCTGATTCAGTATAAGGCAGCTTCATGTGTTCATGTGAGTAGGTGGCTGGAAGGGGTGGGGACATGCCACACAGATAAACATTCTGCCCCAATGCAGGGGCAGTAGAATGAATGATGCAAGCTCCAATTAGCTCCCCAAAACTGAGAAGGTAACACATGTTGAGGAAGAAGATGGAGAAAGAGCCTCCAGGGAGCACTGTAGGGTTGCCAGCTATGGGTTGGGAAATATCTGGAGACTTTGGGGTGGAGCCTGAGGAGGGCGGGATTTGGTGAGGGGAGGGACTTCAATGTGTATAATGCCATAGAGTCCACCTTCCAAAGAGGCGGTTTCCTCCAGGTAACTGATCTCTGTCACCTGGAGATCAGTTGTAATAGCAGGGGATCTCCAGCCACCACCTGGAAGTTGGCAACCCTACAGCTCCATCATCCCTGTTGTCAGGAATACCTATCTGAGGAAAAAGTCCAGATGGACCAACACCATTGCAGCAACTTGGAGTCTATGGCTTTATTTTCATGCCAGTACAACCTCCAGGTAGGACCTGGGAATCTCATAGAATTACAGTTGATCTCCGGAATACAGTGGTCAATTCTCCTGGAGAAAATGGTTGTTTCCCAGACTTTGTCTTCCCCAGTCTCTACCCTCAGACCTTCAGGAATTTCTCGATCCAAAGATGACAACCCTAGCTGTAAGAGAGACCTAGCATTCACTGTAAGTACGGATGCCTTGCTGGCAACACCTCATGGTTAACACCACTAGGATTAGTGGTACCGCACTGAGATTTTGGGGGGGGGGCTACAAGATGCTACTAGCTATTCATCTTGAGAACCTTTTACCCATGGGAATGTTTGCGGCATCCCTGAGATATCATTTTAGGAACAGGTTGATAATGCATTGAGGAATTCTATTATGGATAACCAAGAATTATTGTGAGGAAGACTTTTTGAAATGGGGAGAGAGCCGGCAGCCTGTTGTTTATTTGTTTACTCTGAAGTAACATCATGGATTTAATTGGCATTGCCAAGAATTTGTCTTTGAGAAAGATTACAGAATGGAAAAGGACTTTCTCATCTTGCCAAGAGTTTATTTGTGAAAAATTTCATCTCAAGGAAGGATTACAGAATGGATAGAGTTGCCAGGTTACTGGAGCCAGTGGGCAATTGCGTGATGTGCTTACGTCACTTCCGGTTTAGGGGATTTGACCTCCTGCCCCCCAAAACCTCCTGCCAGTGAAGAGGGAGGACCTGGCAACCCTAAGAGTGAAGAAGGATGTTGAATTTCTGTAAAACCAGTAATGTATATCTTTGGTTATGTACCAACTTGCTGATTGGTGTCGATTTATTTAAATAAAGTACTAAGATGATGTAAGTAGTTTTTGCCCCACAGCCACATACTTTGTACTTTGAACTGTGTTGATATTTTTGGTGTGGCTTTGCTACTGTATTTTTGTCAACTAACATTTGCCACAATACGCTTCCAACATGGATCCTAAACTTGGAGGAAGAAATTAGTTTCTCTTTCAGATAGTCAAATATTGTTTGGAAGAGGAGTCATGGTGAATATAGTCATCCCTTTTTGTGTTTGGGAAACATCTTATGCAAACCAGTGCAAGGTTTGTTTAACAAACAGGTAAGAACAGGAGCAAATGGGCATAGATCGTGGCAAGTGAAACGTCCAACTCTCCAAAAAACCTGATGATCGAGCCTAACCATTAATATTGCATAGAGGTTTTGTTCAGAATTATTTCTCACCTTCCTTGAATCACACAGTATGTATTTTGTGACATCCCCACTGCAATGAATGTCTGAATGCATCCTTTACCTCTTTATTCCTTAGGGTGTAGATGAAAGGATTCAGCAATGGGGTCACGACAGTGTTCAGAACATTCACTACTTTGGTCATCTCTAAAGAGGTCTGTTTAGAAGGCCTGACAAACAGAAAGATGGCTGAACCATACCAAAGAATCAAAATGGCAAGATGGGAGGAACATGTGGAAAAGGCCTTTTGGCGTCCTTTAGTGGAAGGGATGCGCAGGATGGTAGTGATAATGGATACATAGGAAAGGAAGGTTATCAGACATGAGCCAATGCTGACAAAGATGGCTATGACAAAACAGGCCGTCTCAATGACATAGGTGTCCGTGCAGGACAGAGCTATCCACGAATCGATGCTGCAGTAAAAGTTGTTGATCACATTGGACCCACAAAAGGACAACCTTGAAATCAGAACAGCAGGTATAGAAACGACAAAGAATGCACATAGCCAAGAACCAAAGGCCATCTTGCCAGAAAGGCCAATGTCCATAATTGTATTGTAGTGCAAGGGGCGGCATATAGCCAAATATCGGTCATAAACCATGACTGAGAGCAGGAATTGTTCAGTGGTGCCCAAGGAATAAACAAAATACAGCTGCAGAACGCAGGCAGTGAAAGAGATGCTTCTGCTCCTCCCCAGAAAGATGGCAAGGATCTTCGGAATCGAAGCTGTGGTATACCATACCTCCAGGAAAGAAAGATTGCAGAGGAAGAAATACATGGGGGTATGGAGGCGTTGGTTAGTTATCAGCAGAATGACAATGGATGCATTCCCCAAAACTGTCAGGATGTACATAATAAGAAAGAGGCTGAACATGGACACTTGTAAATACACAGACCCAGGGAAACCCATGAGGATGAATTCCACCACGTTTGTTTCATTTTGGCTTCCTGCCGTGTACTCCCCCATCTGCCCACTTGCACCTGCGGAAACAAAATGCTGAATTATCACACAGAAGTTGTCCATATGAATTGATACATTATTGTAAACAAACTTACCTTGCTCATCTAAAGATCTTGGCTACACAAATTCACTTGGATAATTTCCAGAATGGCCTCTGCATTATCCACACCACAAAGATATTAGCAATTCCATACAAATGTTTGTTTGTTTTGAAGCGGGTCAGTGCCTTTCAAGTGACTATGCTCTTAGAATTGACCCCTTCCTGAGAAGTGGTATGTTATCTTATTCAGATAGTCACCTACTAAGCAGGACTCAACTACTTTACTCACTTAAAAAGTAAATCTTTTTATTGATGTACTCCAATGTAATTATATATATGTGTGTGTGTGTGTGTGTGTGCAAGTAATACAAAGTCTTAATATTCAGTAACAATGTATACAGTAAAGCAAGCAAGTTCTACATACTATTAGTTTAAAATCCAACACTTAAAATATAACAGTTAAAGAAGTAGGGCTGTCAATTCGGTTCGGCCCGAACTGAAAATCAGCCGAATTTCCCTTGATTCGGCGGTTTTTAGTTCGGACGGATCCGAACTCAAAACTGGCGGGCAACCGGGGGGGGCGAATTCAGCGAGTTCGGGAGTTCGGCGAATAAATTCGGCCAATTCGGCCATCAGTAAGCAGCATAACCGTCAGTAAGCAGCATTCTCCTCCCCCGGCCAATCGGTGGCCAAGCTGGGTCTTCTTCTGGCCAATCAGTCAGGATTGAGTGCTGGAGGAATCAGCTGATGTGCGGCCGGCCGGGGAAAGAGAGAGAGAGGGAAATCCTCATGTGTGTGTGAAGGGGTGCTTGTGCACATTCGCTCCTTTCCGTGGCTGCAGGGGGCGCATTTTTTGGGGTACCGACCCCAAACTTTCAGGGGATATTCAGACAGGTTTTTTTAAGAGACCACCCAAGTTTTGTAAACATTGGGTCAGGGGGTCCCGAGATATGGGCTCCCCCCCTTTTTTCTTTCCATGGCTGCAGAGGGCGCATTTTTGGGTGTGCCGACCCCAAACTTTCAGCGGAGCATCAGACTAGGCTTCTTAAGATACCCCCCAAGTTTTGTAAACATTGGGTCAGGGCCCCCCGAGATATGGGCTCCACCCCTTTTTCCTCTCCCCCCTTTTCCATTTTCGTGGCTGCAGGGGGCGCTTTTTGGGGGGTTCAGCCCCCAAACTTTTGTCATAGCTTCAGAGAATCCCTCTTAAGAGACCACCCAAGTTTTGTAAAGATGGGTTCAGTGGGGGCTGAAATATTGGCTCCCCCCCTTTTCTCTTTCCATGGCTGCAGGGGGCGCATTTTTGGGTGTGCCGATCCCAGACTTTCGGCGGAGCTTCAGTCAAGGCTTTTTAAGAGACCACCCAAGTTTTGTAAACATTGGGTCAGGGCCCCCCGAGATATGGGCTTTCCCCTTTCCCCTATTGGGATGAATGGATCACCCTCGAGAGATGCATACATATGGATCTTATATTGGATACAAATGGAATCATATTGGATTACCCAGCCTCCCAGCCCCTCCTGCTGGAACAGAAGACAGCCACAGTAAGACCCCTTTGGGGGCTTTAATCTATATTTTTTCTTTTCTGTGTGTGTGTGTGGGGGAAAGCAGAGTCTGTGTGTGTGTGGGGGGAGGGAGCAGTTTCTGTGGGTGGGGGGGGAAGCCAAAGGGGGCTTTTGCCGGTTCTGCCTGGGGTGTGTGTTCCCCCTCCAGTCTCTCTCTCCCTGGTTTGAGGGGGGGCTTCATTTCTATTCTTCAGGTTTTTCCTCATTCATAAGATCAGTTAGGTTATTGATGCTTGCTCAAAACTGGTTTTCAAATGGTGACTTAAAGAATGCATCTGCCTGGTCCCAAGTCCAATGCAAAAGGAGACATTCCACCCCCTCCTGCTCATTATGCATAGCTAGCTGCCTCTGTCCCTTTCCATGGTATGCAAACTCCCAGGTGTCAGGTGTTGCTATGCACTGTTGCAAAGGTTTTGCATTGCGTGCTTGTGTTGCTTTGCAGTTGTATTGTTTTGCAAAATTCTTCACACCTGCCCCGCCCTTTGCATATTTGCAAAGGGGTTGCTCTGCAGTTGTGTTGCTTTGCAAAGTTCTTAGCACCTGCCCCGCCCTTGCTCTCATCAGCTGTTTGTCGGGCCGGGAGCTTTGTGCGTGGGCGGCAAGCTCTGCGGAGAGATCCACATTAAGGGTGGGGGGGACCCCTTTCAGGGCCCATATCTCAGCCCCCCCTGACCCAATCTTTACAAAACTTGGGGAGTCTTTCAATATACGTCCTTTGAAGCTCTGCTGAAAGTTTGGGACCTCTAAGCCCAAAAATGCCCCCCCCCCAGAGCCGCGGAAAGGTGCGGTTGTGTTTTTAATGGCTTTATTCGGCCGAATTTTTTTCCCGAACTTTGAATTCCCGCCGAATTGAACGGATCCGAAGTGGGGGAGTTCGGACTTCGGCACGTACCGAACCCACAAGGGCCAAATTCGGCCGAATCCGAACTGTACCGAATTTTTTTTTTTTGACAGCCCTATAAAGAAGTCTGATTTAGTTCAAAGTATCTAATTCATACTCTAGAATAATATATTTGTAAAGCCATACATGCCCTGACCTGGATGGCCCAGACTAGTCTGATCTCATCAGATCTCAGAAGCTAAGCAGGGTCAGCCCTGGTTAGTATTTGGATGGGAGGCTACCAAGGAATACCAGGTTTGCTGTGCAGAGGAAGGCAATGGCGAACCACCTCTGTTAGTCTCTTGCCATGAAAACCCCAAAAGGGGTCGCCATAAGTGGCTGCGACTTGAAGGTACTTTACACACACAAAGCCATACATACCACTGTCTCCTCTGAGACCTTCTGAGAGAGGTCTCAAGTTCTAGCTTTTCTGTGCCTGTATTGATACTGTTTCAGGCACCTTTAATTCTCAACTAATTGAGAAAGCTCCCTGAGGGAGGGACTTTTGTGGCGTGTCTCTCTGATATTCCAGTCTTGCTTGGTTTGTCTGCCTGACTGCCAAGATTAAGCATGTCCATAACACATTGTTGCATTACTGCCAGGCAACTGTAGTTTGATCCTGGCATTTCTGTGTTTGGTTTTAATTGTTGTGAGCCACTCTGAGCCTAACCTGGTTAGGAAAGAGTGGCATAAAAGATTAATAGAATAAGTAAACCTGCAATATCATTCTGAATGTCACTATAATGCAGCCACAGACTATCCATAAAACTGAAATGCAATTGATTTTCAAAGCTGCTTGGTTTGTACAGGATTATCCATATATAATCCAAGTACAACAATAAATTATGAGCATGCATCAAACTGTTTTCAGTCTTTTGTAAATATCAGATCATCCTAAATTTTTGCTATCCTAATGGACCTATGAAACTAGATTAGGGGCTGGATACAGCTGGCTTTTCTGCTGGTGAAGAAGAAAGAAATGAAGAGTCCCCTTTGACTCCCCAAAAGGTTTATGCTGGGAATCATGGGACCTGTACAGACATGAGGGATGGGGGCTGTGTTAAGAAGGGGAGTATTGAGAAAGCTTGAGTAAAAAGATGGCTGGATCCAACTCAGGATTATCAATCAGATAATCCTGTGGTCCAGAACACTGTTGGTACACTGTGTTTGGCTTTGTTGGGTTCATGCTGAAAAAGTGGTTCATAAAGTTAGATTGAATAAAAATTTCAGTCCCTCTTGATAACTGTTTGAAGTGATATTCCAAATTTCAAATTCTATTACTGAATCATTTTATAAACTGTAATATAAGGCTAATGTTCTATGGATCGTGATGTCAAGACCTATTATCATCTGTCATTGTCAGATTTGGTTTCAAATGGTACCCCCTGCTTTACTAAAACCTTTATCTATCTAAATACATCATTTGGTCATTTTATTAATTCCCCTTCTTTTACAGTAAATACTTTACTTTCTGAGTAAATAGGAGGAAATAGCAACAAGTTACACAGAGCAGTATCTTCTCTTTGATGAAAATATGAAAGGTTTGCACTATCCCAAACTACAAAGGTACAAAGAAACGATAAAATGGAGCCACTTACCAATTGTTTGCTCCTTCATTTTCTAGGCACAATATGCCAATCCTAACCCAATGGTATCACTTTGATTGTGTTCACACTCATTCACTCATCCATCCATTTATCCACAGAATTCATATATCCCAATCTTCCCTCTGTTTCCAAGTATTTTGGATTGATTGGATCCCTTACTAACTGTCCGTCCACTCTAGGACAGAAGTCCTCCTTACACAATTGTTTTGAACTGAGATGCAGAAGGTTGGGAGAAGTATCTTTATTGCAGCACAAGTTCCCTTGAGACTTCATTTCTACAGTAATATGTTCATTAGTCCTTCGGATGCTTTGTTATTTCATCTCCAAAGAATTCATCATCTTTTGAAAAAAAAAAAATCCGTACTTTAAATTTCCATGTTTTTTTCTGGCATGCATGAACTTATTTAAAATGACCCAACACTGATGATCAAACAAAGAAAAAAAAGCCATGAGATTTTAGCAATGTACAAGATAACTGGGGCTAATTTTAAGCAGTTTATAACCAATGTTGCACGTAAAAACTTTCATACTGCTCTATATTTTCCCTATAAAATCATTACAGTTTTTCCTCACATGCTATATGGTACTCCATTCTGGTTCTTGGGTCCAGTTGAATTACTTACAGCGTATTCCTCAAATGTGCTGGCGGCCGTGGCGAAAGGCCTTAGGAGGCCGATGAAGGCCTCCACCGGCATAGGGGCCCACATCGCCGGCACCTGGATGGCGCACGCCGGTGTGAGTGGCCCCAGCACCAGCGTGCAGGCCAAGCCGCTGGTCCCCGGCTGCCACCGCAGCAGAGCTGGGCCCGCCCACTGCCGCAGCCTCCCGCTGGATTCCTGCTGTCGGCACAGGCCGTGGCGGCAAGCCGGGAGGTGTTCCAGTGCTGGCTGGGTGGCGTTATGGCTCGGGAACGCCCCTTTTTGTTTTTCACAAGATACACCAGCTTTTTGGTGCCAGGTAGAGGGTTTGGTGGTGCCAAACCCTCCTTAGGAGGCAACACTGCTGGGTTGCCTCCTAAGCCCAGCGCGGGCATTCCTTTTAGGAATGTGTGGTTAAGCTTCAGATTTCTCTTCCCCCACCCAATAAAATTCTTGCCTTACCTCCATGTATAACATCTTCAGTTGTGCATTTGGAACTGGGTCTTCCAAAAATTTCTATTTTGATTTGGAAAGCCATTGTCAGTTTTAAGTATAGGCTACTTAATGCTGAGAGCCTTCCTGCACTTACTCGATTGGCAGCTCAGGAGCGCTGTTGGTCTTGGTGGAATAAAATTGTAGATTCTGCAGTTGCACAACTAGCTCTTTTGAGGTCTTTGACCTCTTTGGTAGGGAAGGAAAGAGTATTAAATATTAAGATGCTTTTAAAACAAGACTGGAACCTATGAATCCAAGATGCTAAAATAGAAATGTTCCCTGCTCCATCTGGGGATTAAATACTTAATCAAATTTGAATCCCCATCCTATCTTTGCACATGGACAATACCTAAATTAAGATGGCTCTATATGCTTGCATGCTGTAATATGCTACCTAGATAGGGTTACCAACCTCAAGCTAATGGCTGAAGATCTCCTGCTATTACAACTGATCTCCAGGCAACAGAGATCTGTCCACCTGAAGAAAATGGCCGCTTTGGAAGGTGGACTCTATGGCATTATACCCTCTTTGAAGTCCCTCCCCTCCCCAAACCCACCCTCCTCAGGCTCCACCCTGCAATGCAATTGTGTCAATGTTCTTCAACAGGAGTAACTCTGAAAAAAATGCACTACATGATACTAGAGTATGGGTTGGATTCAGCCAGGATTTTTGCCAGGTTGTCCTCCTGACTACAGCCAAGGCCATAGCTAGTGGGAGGGGGTGAGGAGGGCAGCCACCTCCCCTGTGGCATGCAGAGTGGCTGGCAGAACTGCCTCTCCTACAGGAGGAGTGGGATCCCACTCCTCCTGTAGGAGAGGCAGTTCTGCCAGCCTCTCTGCATGCCACGGGGAGTAGTGGCTGCCCTTCTCGCCCCCCCCCCCCAAGCTACAGCCCTGACAACATCCCATGTGCCCCATGACATTTGGTCATGCAGGTCAGATGATACCAAGCATATCCTTTTTTAATGATTAAAGAGAACCCTTTCTCCCTTTTACATTAACAGCAAAGCTGGATGGATCCAACCCTTTATGAACTTCGACATGACCAAGCTAACAGGTTTTAAAATATTTGTTTCTACTTTACTTTTGATCAACCTTTCCAGTCACTTAATTTGTATATGAAAATACGCAAAAGTACCACCATTATTTACTCAGCAGTACTTGATTTTTTTCTCATACACATCATATATACCCTTTCCCCCCTCTAATGTGCACAAATTAGTAAAGAAATATACTAAAAATAAATGTATGGGAGTTTTTGAGTAAGATTACAGTGCATTCCCAAGAGGAATGCCTGCACCGGGCTTAGGAGGCAACCCAGCGGCGTTGTCTCCTAAGGAGGTTTCGTCACCACCAAAACCTCCACCCGGAGCAAAAAAGATATGCCACATGATTTTTTCACAGGAAACAATAATCAGAGGCTGTATTCAATCCATTAGGAGACATTGTATTAAAAATAAAAATAAAGCGAGATTCTTGTTGAAATAAAATTCTATCTATATTTTGTGTAGGGCTTAGGAGTACACTGCCATACAACAAAAAACTGAATGTTAGTATCAGAATGTCGCATCATTTTGTAATGTGATACCAAAGGTGCCTCAATCACATTATTTCAAATATAGGGACCTTTGTTCCCCTACCCTTAATTTAATTGGTCTGTTTGTCTTGCCTACAAGACGGCCTTTTTTTTTTTGTTTCCCCGGCCTGCGTGAATTGGCTTAGGAAGAGGCACCGCTGCGCCTCTTCTCCGCAGACTCCACACGCCACATTCTCAGTAAAGGGCTGTTACTCTATTTGCATGTTAGAATACATAAAAAACACTACCATCATTTACTCAACTGTAGTTTCCTTTCTTCAATCATATACATCAAACCTATATACATAACTTGATTATTTCTTATGTGCAAAATACAGGACTAAAATGTTGTTTATGCAAATTATAACATTACATTGAGGGGGGAAAGGAGTAAATAAATATAAATATGTGGGAGTTTGTAATTGAGGATATTCATTTCCATGAAAAAATAAAAAGTATTCTTCAATTCTGTACAGAGGCCAAGGTAGATAGAAGGGATAGATTAGGAGAGAAAAATTATGCTAACATTATGGGCCATTATTCTAAAGTACTTTCCCAGATATCCTTGCAGACTCATTAACAAATTGGTATAATAAAATGGGGAGAATTATCTCTAGGGGGAAAGTACTGAATCTCTTGATCTGTTAGCATTGACATCCCCAAGGGTTTCTGAGAATTTAACCCCAATTAGGATCCGTAATCTGTATTATTTGAGAAGTCGTTTCTCAAATTGTGCTTCTTTTAAGGGAAGACAGAAGACATAGATCTATGGAAATTCAGAGTTACATAGAGCTGGATCTTTGGTATTGTTTACAGATGCCTTTAGGAAACAAGTGCAACTATTGGCAAAGATTCACCCTTTCCAAAAAGATTCCTCACAACTTAAATATTTAGGTAAAGAAACCTGTCTTAATATTCTACTTATATTTTTAAAAGGGAGTGTGTTCCACACAGAGTCAAGAAGAATGTATTTTGGGGTGCCATCCTAAGCATGTTTTTCAGACCATTGGTCCATGGGTTTAGAAGGGTATAATTCTGTTTAGGACTGCAGTGTAACTGTGTTGAAACCAGCCAGAATAGAAAAGCTTAAATTTGACTATATGAAGATGGAGGGGAATCAGTGGCTATTTTACAAAGATACATTCTAACACTTCTCAACAGGATAAGTGGTTTTATGATTGTGTTATTTTGTCAACTGTGCAGTCCTGTGCAGAGCTATTCTAGTCTAAAACCCCTGAAATCAATGGAGTATATGTCAGTAAGGGGGCAGGCTGAAGTCAATGGCAGCATTTCCACTGATCTGGTGAGTGTTCAGCTGCATTCTAAATTTTTACCAATAAGCTTTGCCGACCTATTAACATTTTTAAACAATGCCCCCATATGAATAATAAAATCCATGAAGACTATGGGTTGGATCCTACCAGCTTTTCTGCTGGCAAAAGAGGGAACAAGGGTTTTGGGGGCATCATGAAATCCATATAGGTGAAAGTCACAACAGAGGAGGGCTACTGTAAGGGAAGAAACCCAGCAAGATTGAGCAGAAAAGCCGGTAGGATGGAACCCATCATGGTAAGGAACTCTTGCAATCATCAAACATACCTATCACCCTTTATATTTAAATGTTGCCATAAAATGTCTCCCATGATAAATCGGGAAGGATTGTACTTGGACCAAAAAAATAAAATAAACCAGTGGTCATTTTGATGCCACTTAGTTTTTTCCATGCAATGCTCTACACAACTTAATGCCAACCCATAAACATATTACAAAAAAACCTTAAGAATGTTCTCAAGCAACCACCAACGAAGTGGAAGTCTCTTCCACTACAGCAAGGTTTCTTCTGCCAAAACAGGACTCATCTTTCTTGGGAAAAAATATTACATTTCTTATCTAAAATACATTTGGATCTATATTTTATTACCCATTTCACATTATTCAATGCTTGCTTTAAAAATCTATTACACTTCTGAATCTAAATGATGCCCAGTCCCTTAGTTTTGATTTATTGTTACATTATTACATAGTATTCATGTTTAAAGGAGCCATTAACTATCAACCAATTTTAACATTGCTAAAATTTACACAGAAGATTCAGTCTCATTTAAAAAAAAAAGTCTTGGCTATTCATAATATGAGCCGTAATTTAATGTTGCTGAACTGATGGGAAATGGATCTTCACCATATAATTACAACCGCATTCGTTTACTTCATAAAAAGAAGTAGAGTTGGTTTTTATATCTCACTTTTCTCTAGCTTTAAGGAGTCTCAAAGCAGCTTACAGTCACCTTCCCTTCCCTTCCCCATAACAGACACCTTGTAAGGTAGGTGGACTGAGAGAGTTCTGAGAGAACTGTGACTAGCCCAAAGTCGCCCAGCAGGCTTCATGTGGAGGAAACAAACTCGGTTCTCCAGATTAGAGTCCACCGCTTTTAACTACTACATTGCACTGGCTCCCACCAATCCAATTGGATCCACAATCCATAAAAAAGAGAGTATAACTGATTATGAGTTACCTGTGATCTACAGAGTTCAAGATAGCCAGAATACCAGTGAAAAGTGCATTGATGCCCTTTGGATCTATCATTGTTTTAAATGGTAATGGTGCTCTGTCTATATTCTACAGTATGTCATGTACCTGTGTGGTGGGTCTGGTGGAATATGTTAACAACGGCTACATGAATTAGGGTGTGAAAATTAATAATAGTGTGTGGAATTTTTTTGCTGTCTATATAATGTTTTTCTGCCATTTTAAGTTTAAGAGGAAGTGTGAATAATATGTTCCATCAGTGGGAGCTTCTTCCGGTGAGAGTGACAAGTATGTCAAGTATTAATATCCACTGTTGGTCTTGCACTGAACCACATGAGACTTTATACACATATGGTTGAATTGTATTAGAGCAAGGAAATATTGGAAAATGGTAATGCATTGAAAAGGTATTGGACAAAGCATTGAAAGTACTCAAGAACTATTTCTGTTAAATTATGTAGTCTTTATTCTAAAAAAGTTTCATGTTATAGCCTTGTATGTTATAATAGCTGCTAGATTAAAGGTATTGAAAATGAACTCTGGCTAAATTAGGCAAGCAAAAGAAAACACCAGCAAGAAGAACTTTATTGTATGTGCGTGTGTCAAGTCACCGCCGACTTATGGTGACCCTTTGTGGGGCTAAGGCAAGAGACTAACAGGGGTGGTTTGCCATTGCCTTCCCCTGCATAGCCACCCTGGTATTCTTCAGTGGTCCCCCATTCAAATACTAACCAGTGCTAACCCTGCTTAGTTTTAGAGATCTGATGAGATCAAGCTAGCCGGGCCATCCAGGTCAGGGCAAGAGCTTTAACCTTATCTTTAATCTTATCTAATACTTTTGTCTATATATAAGACTTTGGTTCTTCAAAGAAATGGAGATGTGTCAAAAATAGACTTGATGTGACAAGAACTCTTAAAACAGAACAAACAAAGTGAGGAATGATCTCTTTAAAAAAAGTACTGTGCATTTGTATGTATCCTGTTTTGTTAAGAAGATAAAAATAAATTAATTTAAAAAGAAAGTTGCATAAGGACAATTCAAAATCAAGGCTTCTGAAAATGAATCCTATATTAACCATATAACTTGAGTGCTTGCAAATGTTTTGATATGTTTGTCCACTGACTATTAAACTGCTGCTTAGTTTGATGTGCAAACTTATCTGACTTGTCCTGAGAAGTACATTTCTGATTGGTTGGACTCAGGCAATTTCAATTTTGTCCCATTTATCTCTATGTTACACCTCCCATTCCTCACGGCTTTTGTTCATCCAGGTCCCATGATTCCAGTATAGATGTTTTTGGTGGTCAAAGAAGACCTCTTCATTTTCCCAAGAGATGAAACCCTGGATCCCACTCTATGTGTTTAACTGACAAGGAGTTCAATTATTCTTTTCCACTGGTGGTGGTGGAAAGTGCTGTCAAGTCACAGATAACCTCTGGAACCATGTAGGGCCTTAAAGGCAGGAGACACTTTGAGGTGGTGGTGTGCCATTGCCTGCCTCTGTGTAGCAAACCTGGACCTCCCTTGATGGTCTCCCATCCAAGTACTAACCAGGGCCATTGCTGCTTAGCTTCCAAGCTCTGATGAGATCAGGCTAGCCTGGGCCATCCAGGTCACAACATGCCTCCATTAAGCAAGGAGGTTTGTCCAGATGGAGCAAACCTGCTCTTCCAGAACAAGGTTTGCTGCAGTAAGACTACTCACTTTGTGCAGGGGAGTTGTATTCATCCAAAAATGCTGTACTTATTTATTTAATGTGCTGCATTTCAGATTTGAGCACTCATATTCCATTGCCTTCTCACCACTATATGTATAAATGTATTGATCAATAACTGCATGAATGTTTACAAAAACAAAATATTCAATGCTCTGTTTTGTTTTGTCTCAACAGTGGAAGTAACAAAGAACACACAGGAAAATGAAAAATGGAACATCACACTTTGAATTCATCATTATGGGGTTTTCTGAGCTCCCACAGTATCAGCTATTATTGTTCGCAGTGTTCTTTACCATCTACATTTTAACTCTTTTGGAAAATGTCCTCCTCATTGTGACCATTTGGTTGAACAGTCACCTTCGCACTCCCATGTATTTCTTCCTAGGAAACCTCTCACTTTTAGAAATCTTTTATGTCTCAGTAACGATGCCCAAATTGTTCTCCAATCTGCTGTTGGGTGAGAAGACCATCACTTTGGGGGGGTGCCTTGCTCAGCTGTATTTTTTCCTATCCTTGGCTTCTTCTGAATGTTTCCTCTTGGCAACCATGGCTTATGACCGGTATTTGGCCATTTGCCATCCATTACATTACACATCACTAATGAATTACAGAGCCTACATGACTCTGAGCCTGGCTTCCTGGCTAGGTGGCTTCCTGGCCTCTTTCCCCTCTGTAGTGATGATGTCCAGTTTGCAGTTTTGCAATAAAAATACCATCAGACACTTCTTCTGTGACATCTCTCCTTTGTTGAGGCTGTCATGCACAGATACCTCATTAATAGAACTGCTGGATTTTGTGGCAGCACTAGCGGTCCTGATGACTTCACTGCTCGTGACTGGAACCTCTTACGCATGCATCTTTTGTACAGTTGCCAAAATCCCTTCTGCCAAAGGGAAACGTAAAGCCTTTTCTACCTGTGCCTCACACTTGACAGTTGTTTCCATGTTCTATGCCACCACCATATTCATGTATGCTCGACCAAAGGCCATTGGAACCTTTGACCTCAACAAGATGGTGTCCATCCTCTACACTGTGGTGGCTCCATTTCTTAACCCAATGATCTACAGCCTTCGGAACAGGGAAGTAAGAGAGACCTTAACCAGAGCAATGCATAGAAAAGCTGTTTCTTCAGGGTGGTTTCAAATGGAATGGTTAAAGCGACCAGATACAAGCTGAAACATATTGTAGTAAAACAAGACTGGGTTCATGCCACTATTTTCCCCCTTATACTGTGATGGCTTTTGCAGTGGCAAAGTCATGCAAAAACACACAAGGGGTAGATACAAACATATTTTTCAGCAATGTAAAAGAGAGGAGGGGATCCCCTTTGACCACCAAACAATCTGTGCTAGGGATCATAGAACCTGAATGGGTGAAAGCTATGTGTGCCTATAACTCTAATAAGAAGAATATAGAGTAAGAGGTAGTGAAAAAGCAGACTTGATACAATCCCATGTAGTGCTCTGAATGGTTTAAGTAAAATAGACTGTCAGCTTATCAAAAAGAAAGTCTATTTTTACTACAATTCCCCCATGCTTATTGATGTAATGTGATAAAATACAGACCTATGAAGTGGCCAAAAGCAACCTGATTCCAATAGTACCTTAATTTCAGTGATATATGTTGGCCCTTATCTGTTTTGCCTGTATGTATGACTGATTTTCAACAGGTTGGTCTAGAACCCAATCCATATATTACCATTAAAACACCGACAAAAAATCAAAATGATAGGCGCCAAAGCTGTTCATATAACATCTTTAATATAGTAACTCTTTAAATGCCCTATATACAGTATTCACTCTAATGAAACACTGGGTTATTTTCAAGGTGTGCCAGCCAAAAAAAAAAGAGGGGAGGAAGGATGGCTTATATTTACACACCAGTTATAATGGTATTTCCTTTCCAAGGGAGGAGAGGTTGCTAGAAGCTGATTTCCATGTTCAACAGGATGTAGTAGGAAATGTAGGGTTTAACATGTCTCCTTCCACCCCTTTTAACAATAGTAGGTAAGCCAAAACATAGCTCAAATGATGGCTCAATTTAGGGGCAGTGAGAGATCTGGCATTTTGGAATGTTTTCCAATAACAGAGGCAGGAAACTAGTGGAAGGGAAGACTATGAGATGCCACTGTGAAATACTGCAGAGACAAATTTCATCTAGGTAACTCTCAAATGTTTAAATTGTACAGGGTTATGTCTTTGGTTGGGATGTGGAATGATATGGTATAGCTCAATCTCATCAGATCTTGGAAGCTAAGCTGTGTTGGTACTTGGAAGGGAGACCTCCACAGAAGACCCTGCCAAGGAAGGAAATGGCAAACTACCTCTGCTTAATCACTTGCCTTGAAAACCCCACCAGGGGTTATTTTAAGTCAGCTTCGACTTGACAGCACTTTACACACAACTTTCTTTGATTAAGGAATTGGAAGGTTATTCTTGACAAGGCATTTAGTACATTTGGTAAATGGCATTTCCAGTGCCCTGTCTCATTTTCAGGAGCAGCACTTCTTAGTATTGTCTCCTTCATTGGAAGGAGATCCTGTGAAAATGCCTGCAGCTCTGTAGGACCTTGACTTCCAAACATCCTTAGCTGAAACAGTCTCCTCAGTGCACTTTTCCAAGCATCTCATTCAATATTCAATTCACATGCTCATTCATCGCCACTTCTTCTTCTTCTTCTTCTTCTTCTTCTTTTACAAAATACTCAAGAAGATTTAGAAAAAGCAGATTAGAGAGCCAGCATGGTGTAGTGGTTTAGAGGGGTGGACTCTGGAGAACTGGGTTTGATTCCCCACTCCTCCACATGAAGCCTGCTGGGTGACCTTGGGCCAGTCACAGTTCTTTCAGAACTCTCTCATCTTCACCTACCTCACAAGGTGCATGTTTTTGGGGGGAGGGAAGGTGATTGTAAGCTGCTTTGAGACTCCTTTCAGTAGAGAAAAGCAGTTAGGTTAATCAGTAATAGATAGACAGCTGTTGTGCACTTGCTACATTTGTTAAGCTCTTTGAGGTTGGCACTAACACTTAGAATATAGCAAGAGGATGAGGGAAACTTTTTTTTTTAAAGAAGTGTATCTTGTTTTACTGGGAGACAGCAGGTTCTTGAATGAAATTCCAAACATTTAGAAATTCTGAATTCTTTTAACATGTATGTACACTCATATGCTCATGCGAGTTGTAAATAAACATAGTCCACATCAAACATTACTTTGCAAGTGTAGTGGGCTGCATGTGTTATTTGTGTATCACCACCATCCCAAATGAAACTCTTTGCAGGTAACTGTATGAATCACCCAAATCAATGATAAAAAGTTCATTCCATAGCACTTTTTCTTTTCTGCATTAGAAGTTCCCTTGTGTTCATGCTGGGCTGAAGAATAATGATATAGCATTTAGGGAAAAATATGAAACTCAGCAATCCAACACTAGAAGCTAAAATAGAGAAGATCTCTACTGCCACCATATATTTCCCTTTGGTGCTCAGATAGGTGGGAACAAAAGAGAGCCAAACACTGCAAAACACCAACATACTGAAAGTGATGAACTTGGCTTCATTGAAACTATCAGGCAGCCTCCTGGCTAGGAATGCCACAATGAAACTAATGAGTGCCAGAATACCCATATAACCCAAGGCAGCGTAAAACAGGATGACAGATCCTTCATTACATTTCACGATGATCTGGTCACTTTGTGAATGCATGTCAAGCTCTGGGAATGGAGGAGAGGTTCCCAACCACACAGCACAAATGCCAAGTTGTATGAGTGAACAGGAAATGATCACAGATTTTGCCAAGTGTTTCCCCACCCCTTTCCTCATTCTGTTTCCTGGCTTTGTGGCCATGAAAGCCAGAACCACAGTGATGGTTTTTGCCAAGATGCAAGAAACGGAAACAGAGAAGATGGTGCCAAAAGCACTTTGTTGGAGAAGGCAGGTCACTTTTCCTGGATGGCCGATAAAGAGTAGAGAGCTGAGGAAGCACAATAAAAGGGAGATGAGAAGCATGTACGTAAGATCTCGGTTGTTGGCTTTCACTATAGGTGTGTCGTGGTGCTTCACAAAGACCCACAGCACACAAGCTGTGATCAAAGCAAAGGCAACAACCAATGCAACCAAAATGATTGCTAGAGGCTCTTGATAGGATAAGAAGCTAATCCACTTAGGAAGACATTTGTTCCGATCCTTGTTTGAATAGCGATCATTTGCGCAACTTACACATTGCTCCAAATCTGAAAACAAAGAACAAAAAGAAAACAGCAACAACCACTTGATTAATTAAAAGTGGACTAGTGCAGTGCACAGCTCTCAGTTTTGGAGGATCATTCAGGTATTTGATAGGCTGAGACACATCTGAAAACTGCCAACATCAAGTAATGTTTTGCATGTATGAATTATAGGTATGTCACAGAACAAAACTGCATATCCCCTGAAAAACCAAGTTCAACCAGTTTGCCCATTCAGTCCATCAAGTCTAATCAGTGATAGAGACCTCAAGCAGTATATGTTCATGTGCAGGATAACCCTATTGCCCATTAATGGATGAGGTATGCAGACTAGGGCTGTCAATTCGGTTCGGTCCGAACTGAAAATCAACCGAATTTCCCCTGATTCGGTGCTTTTCTGTTCGGACGGATCCGAACTCAAAACTGGCGGGCAACCGGGGGGGCCGAATTCAGCGAGTTCGGGAGTTCGCGAATAAATTCGGCCAATTCGGCCATCAGTAAGCAGCATAACCGTCAGTAAGCAGCATTCTCCTCCCCCGGCCAATCGGTGGGCAAGCTGGGTCTTCTTCTGGCCAATCAGTCAGGATTGAGTACTGGAGGAATCAGCTGATGTGCGGCCCGGCCAGGGAGAGAGAGAGAGAGAGAGAGCGAAATCCTCGTGTGTGGGGGGGGTGCTTGTGCACATTCGCTCCTTTCTGTGGCTGCAGGGGGCGCATTTTTTGGGGTGCACACACAAAACTTTCACTGGAACTTCAGATGAAGCTTCTTAAGGTACCCCCCAAGTTTTGTAAACATTGGGTCAGGGGGTCCCGATATATGGGCTCCCCCCCCTTTTTCTTTCCATGGCTGCAGGGGGCGCATTTTTGGGGGTACAAATCCCAAACTTTGAGCGGAGTTTCAGACCAGTGTTCTTAAGATACCCCCCAAGTTTTGTAAACATTGGGTCAGGGGGTCTCGAGATATGGGCTCTCCCCCTTTTCCCTCCCCCCCTTTTCCATTTATGTGGCCGCAGGGGGTGCTTTTTTGGGGATATAGCCCCCAAACTTTTAGCATAGCTTCAGTGAATTATTCTTAAGATACTACCCAAGTTTTGTAAAGATGGGTTCAGTGGGAGCAGAAATATCGCCTTCCCCCCCTTTTCTCTTTCCATGGCTGCAGGGGGCGCATTTGTGGGGGTGCAGACACAAAACTTTCACTGGAACTTTAGATTAAGCTTCTTAAGGAACCCCCCCAAGTTTTGTGAACATTGGGTCAGGGGGTCCCGAGATATGGGCTTTCCCCTTTCCCCTTTCCCCTATTGGGATGAATGGGGCAGCCGATCCGATCCTGTGTGCATCTCTCCAGAGCAAAACGTTCCGTGCCTAATTGGAATCATCTTGGATTACAGCCCGTCCTGATGGAACAGAAGACAGCCACAGTAAGACCCCTTTGGGGGCTTTAATCTATAATTTTTCTCCTGTGTATGTGTGTGTGTGTGTGGGGAAAGCAGAGTCTGTGTGTGTGTGGGGAGGGAGCAGTTTCTGTGGGTGGGGGGGAAGCCAAAGGGGGCTTTCGTCGGTTCTGCCTGGGGTGTGTGTTCCCCCTCGAGTCTCTCGCTCCCTGGTTTGAGGGGGGAGGTTTCAGTTGTGTGTTGCAAAGGTGTTGTTTAACAAGGTTGTGTTTGCAGTTGTTTTGCTAATTTCTCCGCTGTTGTTGGGCTGGGAGCTTTGTGCGTGGGCGGCAAGCTCTGCTGAGAGATGCACAACATTAAGGGTGGGGGGGACCCCTTTCAGGGCCCATATCTCAGCCCCCCCTGACCCAATCTTTACAAAACTTGGGGAGTCTTTCAATAAACGTCCTTTGAAGCTCTGCCAAAAGTTTGGGACCTCTAAGCCCAAAAATGCCCCCCCCCAGAGCTGCGGAAAGGCGCGGTTGTGTTTTTAATGGCTTTATTCGACCGAATTTGTTTCCGAACTTTGAATTCCCGCCGAATTGAACGGATCCGAAGTGGGGGAGTTTGGACTTCGGCACGTACCGAACCCACAAGGGCCAAATTCGGCCGAATCCGAACTGTACCGAATTTTTTTTTTAACAGCCCTAATGCAGACCACAAGCAAAAGCCTAAGCCACATGTAAGGGAATTCTTCATGTACAGTGATGGATAAGAAATCTTGTCATGAGATTAACATATATTAACTTGTACTATGTCAGACTCTTGGTCAGAATAGCTCATCATTGTCTACTATGACAGTGTCTCAGACAATGGGTTGTCTCTCCAGAACACCTATAGCTGTTTGAGATCCGTTGAACTTCTGCTATGAAAGCATATAAACAAGTACAGAGGTATCCCCTAATGATGCCTAAGGAACTTCTTGCATTCACCAAGGATGCAGTAGTTGAAAAATGGTGAAAATGTTTGACAGATCCCAACCAGTGGCATATCCCAACTCGTGGTCAAGATTCTGAATCATTAGTTCACACAAATGAGGGGGATCACTGGCAAAGCTCTTTTCACCTAGGCATGATTCATGGGCTCAGAGTGTCTGGTAATGTACAGAGGATGTGAGTGATGTATATTTGTCTGTTAACCAACCCTATGTAGGAGACTGCCAATAAAACTCTTTAGGCCTATGTATGCTGTGCCACTCTTAGTGACAATGATAAGGGTTTATGATTATTATAAAACAATCAAATTATGATCATTTTGAAACATGTTACCCATTTCATCAGAAATTGTCCCTTTGGGACATGGAACACAATCATAGCAGCAAACCGGCTGTTCTTTTTGTTGCATCTTGCTGTATCCAGGATGACATCTTTCGGTGCACAATGAATGTGGAATAGTCTAATAATAAAGACAAGACATAGCCTTTCTCAATTTGAACGTTGGCATCAACGTATACTAGCATTGTTAAAGGAAATTCTTTTAATTCCTTTTTACCCAATTTCTCCCTAGAAGTCAACAACCTTTTCTTTTCATTTTTTAAGAGATTTGGAGCCTGTTTCTAAGCAATTTCATTTCGATGAAAAGGAAATTTGAAAGGAGGAAAAGCAGGGAGGAAGGTTCTGCAAAATTTCAGAATTTCACTTTGTAGATGCTCAGAGGCAACCAGTATCTTTCCAAACTTTCCTGCTTTCCTGCTAGAGCACCATCATGTGGTGTGTAACATAAAACAACTGCAAGGGCTGAAGTAACAAAACAGTGCATTGATTTTATAGAGAAATCAAATAGGGGTGTGCATCGGATAAAGCCAAACCGGAAAAAAAAACCCACCAAAAATACCTTTTTGGTATTTTGGGGGGGTCTTTTATATTGAGAAATGGCAACAGTATAAGAGAGCCAAAAAGCAACTCCCAAATAATGCTGAATCTATTATTGCCAGCATTTTTAACCCCTCCCTCTCTCTCTCCCTTACTTGCTGGATGGGTCTGCCACCATCTCCACCCCCACCACCTCCACCTTCGGAGGCAGCAGCGACACAGGCAACACAGGCAGAATGGAGTCATGCTATTATGTCATTCTGTAATATTCTGCATGACATTGGTACTTTCTCTACAAGAATTAGAATGCACAAGAGAACTGATATCCCACAGTCAAAAAGATACAGCCCTATTAAATGCAGTCCCAAGAATCTGTGATGCCCCCACCTGATTAAACACAGAGTTCCATATAATGGCATCCTCATCAATACTGTAATTGTGATGATTTCTAGGAGTTGCAAAGTCCATTCTTCCCACTTTCACTTGGTTAAAAGACAGATTTGGGAACAATATCCAATTTACAATATCATAACGAGTTGTTGATTCATCTTTCCCTTTAGGAAGGACTTTCTGCAAAAGTGGGTGGAGCTAAAATAGAAGGGATAATACCGAAGTTTTAAATGTGTCATTATGATGATTTATAAGATCCTTTCCTTTCTGCAATATGGCAACAGACAATTGTTTCCCATATTATATAATGCATTCTACATAGCCATTATTTGACGGACTGTATGACTTGGATCCTATGAATATAAGTTCCATATGCACTAGGTTGTCTCTGCTACAAAGTGCATTTTCTCTTGTTTGAGCGTTTCTGATTGCACAAGGCCAATGGTTTTCAGTGAGCTCTTGTGCAAACAGAAGTGCTACCTAGCACAAGAGGAAATGCACTTCAAACAGAGACTATCTAGCATGTACAGAACTTATTTGTAGGATCCAAGCCTTTGTGATTCTCTGAAGCAATAACGGAATTGGGTCCTCTTAGCTTTCAAGCTGGTGAAAGAAGAAGGAGATCTCCTTTTTAAAAATCATTTTGATACATTGTTACATACCTATCATACTTTGATATGACACCGTGGCTTCCGAAAACAGAAAGCCATGATACATATAACGCTCATAACCAGCTTGTTAGACAATACCATAATAAAAAAAAAGGTAAAGGTCCCCTGTGCAAGCACCGGGTCATTCCTGACCCATGGGGTGACATCACATCCCAATGTTTCCAGGGCAGACTTTGTTTGAGGGTGGTTTGCCAGTGCCTTCCCCAGTCATCTTCCCTTTACCCCCAACAAGCTGGGTTCTCATTTTACCGACCTCGGAAGGATGGAAGGCTGTGTCAACCTTGAGCCGGCTACCTGAAACCAACTTCTGTTGGGATCGAACTCAGGTTGTGGGCAGAGCCTTTAACTGCAGTACTGAAGCTTAACACTCTGCCCCACGGGGCATTATTATGGGCAACCCTAATAGGCAACCTGTTTTGACCAGAGTGCTACTGTCAATTAAAAGTATTACGTAGGGAGTGCCATCCTAGTACATAATACAGACATGCACAGCCCCTGTGGTTTTCATGCAGTCTATTGAACCAGGAAAGAGGCACAACTGGGGGGAATTAGAACAACTCATAAATTGATGTTTCACTTGGTAAGGTGCATGGTCAAGTTAATTAAAGTTCAACTTGAAATAAATAAATAAATAAATAAATAAATAAATAAAGAAAGAAAGGAAGAAAGAAAGAAAGAAAGAAAGAAAGAAAGAAAGAAAGAAAGAAAGAAAGAAAGAAAGAAAGAAAAGGGATGTGACTTGAATCATCGAGTTGCGCATTGTGGGGGGAAGCGGGGTCTTGCGGGAGGGGCAAGGTCTCAGCCTCGCCCTTCCTCGCAAGTTCCACTGAGCTCATGTGGCCTCCAAATTACAGGAGGTGGCGTGGAGGGGAACATCAGGAGGCTGCTGGCGTCCTGTGCCCCTCCGTACACCTATTTAAAGGAGCACTGCCCAGCCTCTGGCCTTTTTTGCGGCCGGACGGCGAGGAGAGGGGTAAATTTGGGATAGAGAATCAGTGCAGGAATGCTTTAATTGTTCCTAGCCTGACTTTCTCTAGCCCAGATCACACTCCCCACACCACTTTTCCCCCAAAGGTTAGATCCAGTCAGTTTTTTTCTTTCGGTCTTGGCCAACTGTCCTCCCTCTTACAGCCCCTCCTTTTCCTGTGTAAGAATGTCAGAAGCATACTACCTGTGCTTCTAGGAGCATTCATGACACATATCAGCTGCTCAGACTCCCAGAAAAAACATTACCTGCCATGGCTGCATATCCCAAGGCTCCAAGGGTCTTCTGCTCAGTTTCAAAGTGCTTTTGGGTCTCAAGGTGTACATTGAATGGAACGCTTGTGCAATGGTATAAATGGCAGTGTAGATGTTGTAGCTTTGACTAGTCATGCTCATTTCAAATACAGACCCAGACAAGGTATCCAGCTTCTCCTCACCAGTGCAGTATTTTTGCTTATTTTGTGTCGCAGAGTCAGCCCTTCTAAATACACAGGCAAATGCTTCCTTCCAGAAATCATGAATGAAAATGTCAGCAAAGGTATGATGAGGGTCCAAGGTGTGGAGAAATTCCCTGAATCCCAGAATTTCATTGGCTTGGGTTGCAAAGGACAGGGTCCCATTGAAGCTCAGCAGATCCATGATATTCTGAGATTTCATTGAGGTGATATCACAATCAGTTGAGGCAATCCAAACTTTTCCTATGGGCTTCATTGACCATTGTAAATAGGAAGCTATCAGTAATCTAAACCCAAACAAGGAATGGGAGTCCCCATAAAGAACTATCACGTTCGCTCTCCCCTGTGTGAGAGTTTTACTCATTGATTCAATTCGTTTTATAAGCGCCAAGCCTTTGAAATCCATGTTTATGATTGAAATTGTTTCTGTGAATTCAATGCAAATGCCATTTTGAATGAGCACTTGCACCAAAGTCTGCACAAACGTGTGACTGCTGTCATTATCTGGAACAATGAGTCCAACCCATGTCCATGTAAAATGCAAGAGTAACTGTGCTATGGCCACATACTGGAAACCATTGTCTGGTGCCATCAAGTAGAGGGAAGGAAACCTTTGTTTGTCCTTGAGTAAGTGATCGAATGAACCATAAGCTAACTAAAAAAGAAAGATATGAAGATCTGAGGAGGGAAAAATCATGAATGAATAATCTGTGATTAATGTTGCAGTTACTTGTAGAACAAATCGTAGCACTTTTTATGATAGAACCTATTCCTACATCTGAAAATTGTGGAAGTGGTTCTGAAACATATTACCACTAAATGAGCAGGAAAATACACAATGAAACTTGTAAAGGCCAAAAGAGCCATATGGGACAGGCACTGAACAGTGCAATTTTATTCTTGGTCTTTTAGTACCTTGTAAAATATGAGAAATGGAGAGAAGTTCATAATAAATTAGTACAAATGTACTTAAGTTGGGGATCAAAAGGAGGGGCTGTGGGTGCAAAATTTGAGGGATCCACATCGTTCTGGCATCCTGACTAATTAGGGAAAGGTGCTGTAGGGTGCTGTAGGGTGACATCATCATATACCTTTATTTATTTTTTATTTATTCAACTTGTATCCCACTGGTTCTTGTAGGTTATCCGGGCTGTGTAACCGTGGTCTTGGAATTTTCTTTCCTGACGTTTCGCCAGCAACTGTGGCAGGCATCTTCAGAGTAGTAACACTGAAGGACAGTGTCTCTCAGTGTCAAGGGTGTAGAAAGAGTAATATATAGTCAGAAAGGGGTTGGGTTTGAGCTGAGTATTGTCCTGCAAAAGTATTGTCCTGTAAGTATCAAGATAATGTGCTAATGAGGGTATGGTATGTTAATATGGAAACTAGCATATTTGTCTTTTTAGTTATGGAATTTTATTGATATATTTTATTTTGTGCATTCTTTGACTGATTGATACTGTTTTTATTGTAATTTTTTGTTGCTTCTGATTATATCTGTTCTTTTTTTAGTCAAATGACCGTAAAATAAATGATTGATTGATTGACTCTAATCTGGGGAACCGAGTTTGATTCCCCACTCCTCTCTATGAGAGGCAGACTCTAATCTGGTGAACTGGGTTTGTTTTCCCACTCCTCCACATGAAGCCTGCTGGGTGACTCTGGGCTAGTAACAGTTCTCTCCGAACTCTCTCAGCCCCACCTACTTCACAAGGTGTCTGTTGTGAGGGAGGAAGGGAAGGTGATTGTAAGCCGCTTTGAGACTCCTTACAGTAGAGAAAAGCAGGGTATAAAAACCAACTCTTTTCTCTTGCTAGCCCTTATGATATGGCGGTTAGTATTGGGATGTCATCTTGTTAACTGAGGTTTTATATTGTTCTATGGGTTTTATGTATGTTCTGTGCTTATTGTAAACTGCTCTGAGCCTGACTGTTGTTGGTAAAGAGTGGGATACAAAATATTGTCGAAGGCTTTCACGGTCAGAGTTCATTGGTTCTTGTAGGTTATCCGGGCTGTGTAACCGTGGTCTTGGAATTTTCTTTCCTGACGTTTCGCCAGCAACTGTGGCAGGCATCTTCAGAGTAGTAACACTGAAGGACAGTGTCTCTCAGTGTCAAGGGTGTAGAAAGAGTAATATATAGTCAGAAAGGGGTTGGGTTTGAGCTGAGTATTGTCCTGCAAAAGTATTGTCCTGTAAGTATCAAGATAATGTGCTAATGAGGGTATGGTATGTTAATATGGAACCATTGTATCCTGAAGTGATCTGTTAATGTGTGTAATCCAAAACTAATCTGTATGGCTATTGTTGAATGTTGTCTTTGTCTGGAGGTTTTTCAGGGCAGGAAGCCAAGCCTTATTCATTCTTAAACTCTCCTCTTTTCTGTTAAAGTTGTGCTGATGTTTGTGAATTTCAATGGCTTCTCTGTGCAATCTGACAAAATAGTTGGTAGAATTGTCCAGTCTTTCAGTGTCTTGGAATAAGACCCTGTGTCCTGTTTGTGTCAGTCCATGTTCAGCCACTGCTGATTTCTCAGGTTGGCCAAGTCTGCAGTATCTTTCATGTTCTTTTATCCTTGTTTGTATGCTGCGTTTTGTGGTCCCGATGTAAACTTCTCCACAGCTGCAAGGTATACGATATACTCCTGCAGAGGTGAGGGGGTCTCTTTTGTCTTTTGCTGATCGTAGCATTTGTTGTATTTTCTTGGTGGGTTTAAACACTGTTTGTAGGTTATGTTTTTTCAAAAGTTTTTCCATCCTATCAGTGACTCCTTTAATAAATGGCAAGAATACCTTTCCTATGGGAGACTGTTTTTCTTGAGTTTTCTGATTTTTGTTTGGTTCAATGGCCCTTCTGATTTCATTCTTGGAGTAGCCGTTTGCTAGCAGTGCGTGATTTAGATGGTTAGTTTCTTCCTTGAGAAACTGTGGTTCACAGATCCGTCTTGCACGGTCCATTAATGTTTTGATTATTCCTCTTTTCTGTCGGGGGTGGTGGTTGGAGTTTTTGTGTAAGTAGCGATCTGTGTGAGTTGGTTTCCGGTAGACCTTGTGACCTAACTGAAGGTTTGATTTGCGGATAACAAGGGTATCAAGAAATGGGAGTTTACCCTCAATTTCCTTTTCCATGGTAAACTGAATGTTTGGATGGATATTATTAAGATGGTTTAGAAAGTCCATTAATTTTTCTTCACCATGGCTCCAAATGGTAAATGTATCATCTACGAACCTGAACCAGACTGTAGGTTTGTAAGGTGCTGATTCTAATGCTGTCTTTTCAAAATATTCCATGTAAAAGTTTGCTATTACTGGACTGAGTGGACTTCCCATAGCTACTCCATCAATCTGTTCATAAAATTCTTGATCCCATAGGAAATAACTTGTTGTCAAACAATGGTGAAATAAGGCTGTTATATCTTCTGGAAAAATCTGGTTAATCAATGAGATTGTGTCTTTAACTGGAACCTTGGTAAAGAGGGATACAACATCAAAACTGATTAATATATCCTTAATATGAGGTTCTTGGTAGCCAGGATTGGGTTAATTAGATCAGATACACTGGGAAAGTCAAGGAAGCTTTCCTACCTGTGGGATCTTGTAGTAGCGTAAGACATTTGCAATCTGAAGAGACGTTTCAGAATCTATCCCTCCTATAACAGCCAACAGTTTGTCCTTCTGGTCACACTTGTAATTTGGAAGCATTCCGTTCCGAGTTGAGGGAACAGCCAAAGTTGTCTCATAAGTCTTCCTTAAATCAAAAGTATTCTCATATATGCAGAATCCCAGGGATATGTTGGGTAAAATCAGGGGGTTCTCATTGATTTCATTAACAGCAAAAACTAGTGCCTGGACATGCTGGTAGTTCTTGGTCTGCATTCTGCAATGAGATTCCATCATATCCTTAGTTGTCCGCCATGTAAATTCAGCTAAATTTAGACTGCAATACCCACACTATAGGTTATGTTGTACATTCCCTTTTTGTTTGTAAGTGTAGGGCTGGATCCAGCCTGCTTTTATTTTATTTTATTTTTCTCAGCCTTGCCCATTTTGATTCCTTACTACATTCCCTGTTCCACATGGCTATGGTTCATGCCTTTCACTTGATCTCCAGTCTAGAATTTCTGGTGATCAAATGGAATCCTTCCTCTTTCACCAGTAGGAAAGTTGACTGGATCCAGTCCTTTATGATTGGTTCGACAGAGGGATTTAGACAAAACAGTATTACTAGATTAATAAAATCCAAGTAATAATCTGATAATCTGACTAAGGGTTTTTTTTTTAATGAGTAGAATAAATTTTCTTTTCTTTCTCAAGTTCAGCAATAAAATGCATGGAAAGGTGTTTTTTTACTGCTTAGTATACTTTTGTATTATGTGTGAATGAAGGGCCCTAACTGTATTGAAGTAATACATACTTGGGTTCTGAAATGCTCAGGAGAAAAGAGATATATACATATTTTAACACATATTATAATTGTAAGCTGCCTAGAGCTGGACTCTGAAGAGGCAGCACAAAAATATTCTAAATAAATAAGTACACAAATAAATATATTACAAATGCTTCCAGAGATACTGCCATTTCATCAATAAGTTCAGGCTCCTCATTATAAGTTTTCATTTCTCAATTCAGTGCTTCGGTATAACCAAAAATGTCCATTAAAAATACACAAATTATTGAAAGAAAGTCTCATTTTATATTATATTGCATAATTTTATATTATGGGTGAGATTCAACCAGCTTTTCTGCTTGAAAAAAAAGGAGAGGAGGGGTTCCCTTTGACCCTACATAAAGGGTATTCTAGGGGCCATGGGACCAGTATGGACAAAAGCCATCTAAGAAAGAGGTTATAGTAGGGAGGAGCACTGGGTGAGACTGAGTGAAATGCCAGCTGGATCCAACTCCAAAGATGACTTTGATCTTATGGGGGAGGGGAGAAATTGGCCTACTTACATGCCAGAATTCATTTGTGTAGGCTTTGGGAGTCTCTTGTAGGTCTCTATGGAGGGCGTAGAACTGAACTGAGACAGAATGCCTCCGATGATATAATCACCTGGTTTGTAATATGGATAGAGTCTGGAAAAGGAATTTTTGAGTATACACATGGTCAACAATTTCCTACAGTCAACACAAGGAAACTGCAGAAGCACCAGAAGAAATAAAAAGGACATTCTGAGACGGAGTCTGTTCTTTCCCCCCCTATCGGCTAGAGCAGAAATTCTGCATTCTTGGGAGCATGCTAAACATTGTGCAAGTCTTCTGTCAGAGCACAAGCTTGGCATGGACAATTTCCAGATTCCGTCTCTGGAATTTCTGTTTCAATGACCTCAGGCTGCAAAACTGGGTGGAAAAGACCTTCCACTTTGAAAGCTCGGCTAATCATTTGCAGTTGGAATACAGCGTATCAGACTAGGCTGGATCAATGCTATGGCTAACCGTAAAAAAACAACCTCTTTTTGTCTTAATATGCATTTGGCTATGGCTCAGCTGCTAAGGAGTATCTAAGTAAGTACTATTTAAAGCTTGGGCAATACAAATATTACTTAGTCAGGAATCCAAAGTTTTGTGCTGTCTCATTTGCAAATCATATATTGGGATGCTTGGGCCAAGAGGATAAGTTAATCACTGTGTTTTGTTTTGTTTTGTTTTAAATTACAGGACTTTGCAACATTTGCAGAGCTACAGAAGAAACGTTTGTGCATCTTTTTGCAGCTGCTGTCTAGAGTAGGCGGGGAGCGCTAAGATTGGCCCTCAGAGAGTGAATACCTTCAAGAGAAGCAACACCTGCTTACATCTTCTGATGGCTATGCATTTTTTTGTCTTGTGACAAGTGCAACATTGCATGCACAACACCAACAATGTCATTGTAGGCACAGTTACACCCTTCTTATTGCATTGAAGTTAATGGGGTTAGAAGAATGGGGTTAGAAGAATGATGGGTTGTGCAGTCAGCTTTCAACTTTAGAGCTCAACAGAATTAGTAAACACATACAGTATAAGATCTATACCACAAGTAAGAGGTGTTTTTTTTTACTAGTTATTACCAAAAGCAGTTACATCTACCCACATCAGACTGCTCCCTCATCACTATGAATGCCAGTGTGAGTTTGGAATGTGAACCGATGAATCACCCATCACCAAACACTGCAGAAATCCCTTCTGGGCTATAAAAGTCCCAGCCCATTAATAAAACAGCCATTAAAAAATTAAAGCATCATATAATCACAGTGTGTGCTCCTAATGCATTGCCAGAGTCCACAAAGGTGGAAATATCTAGTGGAAGGGGGGAATGGAAGGTTTTACATAAATTGAGTGTTAACCAAAAACAAGGGCAAATATGATGCCCAACAGTTTCATAGTTGTGAGCGCCACTGGTAATGCAAGCCAAAATGATGGGACAGAATTATTGAAAATAAGTTTGGTAGCTACGATGAAATAACAGTAATTCAGATAGTAATTCAGATAGGTGAACCATTCACCGTGATGCTGCACCAAGTCTTTCCTTTGCTATTTGCATTTTACATGGCAACTTGATGACAAGAATGAATGGATATAGCTATAGGTTTCCTCATCCCATGGCTTATCCTCTGCTTCCACCTGGTGCTCATTTTGTGAACACGCACTCATAAAACTGGTTATATTTCTTTCCTGGCAGATTTAATTAGATTCACAGCAATTACAAGCATCATAATGAATGTGTGGCATGCGCTGATGGAGATGATTTCAAATGAAATCATTCATATGGAGATGCACTGTCATGTTCCTTTCCTGAAACCTAGATGACGATGAGACTATAGATGTTCCTCTTAATTAGGAAGTCTACCCATTTATTCAATCATTTCTACAGTACAATCAATATACATGATGCTTTAAAGAGGAATATGAACAAATGAGACATTTCCATCCCTCCACATATTAAGCCAGTAAACTAACTCCTCATTGTTATCTTTAAAACAAAACAAAACAGGTTTACTATACATCAGTGTTTCCCAAACGTTTTGGGCGACTGCCCCCTTGGTTCCACAAACTCAACCCCAGTGCCCCCTACCCTATCCAACAACACAGTTGAAGGGCCCCACCTCAAGCACCCCCTGCTGCCCGCTTGCCTCTTAGTGCCTACCTAGGTAATCCCCCCCAGGGGGTGGTACTGCCCACTTTGGGAACCACTGTTATAGAACATGATGGCATTTTAGGTGTATCTGAAGAAGTGCGCTGTGGCTTACGAAAGCTCATGCCCTGCCATAAATTTTGTTAGTGCTACTGAACTCTTACTCTTTTCTACTACAAGTTCACTATATTTGATATTGATTCATCAGATCTCATCCTGTAAAAAGATGTTGAATTACAACAAATGCTTCTCTGAGACACAACCTTAGGTACCCAAAGAGTGCAGAAATAGTTTGTATACTGGGTTTTCACCAAAGTTCCATCTGCAGAATTTTTCAATACCAGTGCAGTGGTAAGGAGAAGGTAGATTGCAGTTAGCCAGGGACTCTTTGTCCAGTTTTCAGGACTGACCAGAACCACCGGTGCTCCATCTAGACCAGTGGTTCCCAACCTTTTTTTGACCAGGGACCACTAGGACTTTTTTGTTCGGTGCAGGGACCCCAAGGTTCAAAATAAAAATTCAGAGAATTTGAAAATAAACTTTAATCATAACTGTTAGTTAAACATTAAACTTAGAATAATATTTGAATATATATTTTTATAATAGAGAACTTCTAATTGAAAATATTAATTTATTATGGGTTTATAACTTTGTTTTGCGGACCTTAATTTAGTTCTCACGGACCCCTGGGGGTCCGTGGACCCCCGGTTGGGAACCAGTGATCTAGACCAAACCCTGTTATTTAATTAAAATGATTTGTTCAATTCCGTTGGCTTGTTTGGACCACCATACTTTTGCCCCTCTGAAATCTCTGCCTCGTAAGGTTGCCTGGTGCAGCTTTGAATATTCATCAAGTTTTGGGGTGGAGCCTGCATAGGGCAGGGTTAGGGGAGGGGAAAGAGTGGGGTATAACGCTAAATAATTTATCCTCCAAAGTTGCCATATTCTCCAGGAGAACTTATCTCAGTACCTTGGTATTGCAGAGTGATGGTTTCCGATTGACTCCCACACAAAGATAGTGGGTGTCTGGTGCCTGTAAGGTCCTTTCCAGTGTCAAGGCACTTTGAGTAAAATGGCTAAGTTAAAACAATTTGGAAGGTGCTGACTGATTATTTTCCATTTTTATTACTAGGTGGAGTTTGATTGTTGTAGGGATGTTTCAGAATATATCATGCGGGGGAATCAATCCTGTTAAAATACCTACTAGAAGACCCCTACTGGACTGAACGGTCTGAATGGACAATCAAGATAAAAAAGAAAATTGCCCAGATAGGCATCGACCTGGACTCCCTGCTTCTGTCCAGCGAGAGTTATATCCTAAGTCGAATAAAACAAAGACTAGTTAATCACGGGTTCCAGCTCAAATTTCCTTCAACGGCGCCAATTTGCTCACCTCAATTCTTTGGACTTCCACCTAGTTTCCATCTAAACTACTTGGACCGTCTTAACAATCCTAAGCTCAGGAAAGTCTTTATGCAGGCTAGGACTAATTCATTGCCTTCAGCGATCCTTTGTGGCAGATTCCTGAAAACGCCTTACGCTGAAAGGGTCTGCAGATGTGGTGCAGGATGTCCTGACTCCCTGTCTCAAATATTTTGGACTGCCATCTTTATGATTCCCCAAGAGGAAACCTAATAAAACCCATAGTTTTGAACCTCACCAAATAATACGAAAATACTTTACAAACTATTAGCTGATAAGGATCCTGAGATAACCAAAAACTTGGCAAAATTTTTGACTATAGTAGTCAACCGATGAGAATCTAGTCGGAGTAGAATCACAACATTAAGGAATGATTTATTTTAATTTTATTTTACTCTAACCTTTATCCTTTTATATACTGCAGATTGTACTATATCAATAAAGGTATTTGAAATTTGAAATTTGAATTTTGTTTCGGAATATGATTGGGAGCACAAGATCAACAAAAATGCAAACATATAGTTTATGTTTCAAGATTATTATTTCATGCACTGACCGATATTAGAACATAAGAAAAACCCTGCTGGATCAGACCAAGACCCATCAAGTTCAGCAGTCTGTTCACACAGTGGCCAACCAGGTGCCTCTAGGAAGCCACAAACAAGACTTAGCTTAAGAGGAACATCTGAAACCACCATGTAACAAGCCAAAGTCCTGGTCCTTCTTGCTCAGTAATGACTACATTGCCTGGCAATTCTCTCAGTCAGCTCTGGTGGTGGTGGAATGTGCCGTCAAGTCACAGCTGACTTATGGAGACCCGGTAGGGTTTTCAAGGCAAGAGATGTTCAGAGGCATTTGCCATTGCCTGCCTTCATGTGGGGTGAGAGAGTTCTGAGAGAATTGTGCCTGGCCCAAGATCACCCAGCAGGCTTCATATGGAGGAGTGGGGAATCGAACCAGGTTCTCCAGATTAGAGTCTGCTAACCACTACACCACACTGGCTCTAGCATGGAAAATTCCAGGAGGTTTGGGAGTAGAACCTATGGAGGTGGGTTTGGGGAAGGATTTCACCCAGAGTCTATGGTATACCACAGAGCTTGCCCTCTGAAGCTGTTATTTTCTCTAGTGGAACTGTTGCCTGTGGTCTGGAGACAAATTGTAATTCTGGGAGAACTCCAGGCCTCACCTGGAGGCTGGCAACCCTATCTCTAATGCAAGCCTTTCTGCTCTTGTAGAGTAAGATTTACTAGCTTCCTTGAGTACATCTTCTTTGTTTAAGGATATTTTGTACAAGATAGCAACTGCAGTAGCACAGAGTTAGAATCCAAAGCAGTACAGTTTGCTTAATTAGGGCTTCATCTTCAGATGTAACTTTTTTCTAAAAAGAGAAACTTTTTTTCTGCAATTAGTCGCACTGGGAGGGCTGCCAAGGAGTCAACAAGATGCAGCTCTTCCCAGATGATTTTTTTTCTTTAAAATTCCTTGTGATCTAATGAACCTTATGAGAATTTGTCCTGATGAGGTCCACAGAAACCAATTCAGCGGCTCCCGTGAGGGCCAGAAGCACAGAGATTTTGATTGGTCTCTCCAGGAATACAAGCCCACAAATGAAATGAAGTTTCTGTAACTCTAATGGGGACCGCAGGGAGCTGTTAGCGAGGAAACTTTTTCCACCTGAAATGCAGCTCTAAGCAGAGATCCTATTTCATCCTGTTAAAAAATAAAACAATAAAACTGGTAGCACTGGTTAATTTTGACCAAAAAGAAGGGGATGGATATGTTGATGTCAACCACCCATTGCATTTGTGTTGGTCTTTGTGGGTGGGCGTTTCAGTGCATTTGCTCTCCACTTTTGGGCAATGATATTCCCAGTCACCTGTCAAGCATCTCAGCAGTTAAAGGAATGAAAAATTACAGGCTACAGTGATTATATCCTCTCTGCCTCTCCTTTCCCACCCCATCTGGTATGATCATCTTCTGTTCCTACTACTGCAGTGATTAAAAAAGCAGTACAATACCATTCCAGGCACTTGTCCACTCCAGCAGCGATTTTATGTTGGATCTATTCAATAGGGTTGCCAACCTCTAGGTGGTGGATGGAGATCTCCCGCTATTACAACTTATCTCCAGGCAACAGAGACAATGGCTGCTTTGGCAATTGGACTCTATGGCATTGAAGTCCCTCCCCTCTCCAAACCCTCCCCTCCTCATGCACCGCCCCTAAAATCTCCAAGTATTTCCCAACCTGGAGCTGGCAACCCTACTATTCAAGTATAAAGGCTCAAACTGTGCTTGAAGCTAAGATTCTCTTGTGTCTACTTTGGCTTTAAATGTAGTATGTGCTGCTGGCGTGTTTGTTAATTTATGCATTTATTTGGAGATTTTTAAGGACCCCCCCTTTCTGTCTTAATCAGGTGATCAAAACAATGTACAAAAGCATGGGCTCCGTCTCACTGGAAAAGCCCCATTTTGCAGTCCTTCACTGGGGGGTGGCTGAAGCTGGTGCAGGGTCTTATTGGGCTTGGCCCCAGGCTTGTCAGGACCATGGAGGGCGGGGCCAGCAGGCACGTTGCATTGAAATGATGGCTGGCTGGTAGGCCTGGGAGGGATCCGTGGCATTGGTGGTCATGGTGGGAACTTTCCAGCACTGCTGCCCCTCCCCTGGCCTGCCCAGGGGTTCAGTTGGGCCAATCAGGCCCCAGGGGCTCTGGAGGCAGGCCCTCCTTTGGACTGCAGACCTGAGTGTTTCACGTGGGTCCGCCTACAGAAAATTTAAAGAGAACTCTCCTGGACCCCAGCTCATTCAGCTTCCAAGTTGTCCCACCGTTTATTTTGGCGGTTCGTTATTCTTGTCCCATTATTTCGTCACAACTTTGACGGTTGGGCATGGGGCTGGATCCAGTCTGGGGGAAATGATGGCCTGCGTGCTCCCCTTCTCCCCACTCTGGGGATCCCAATAAGGAATTTTTGGGGAGGCCTGGATTGTGAAATATCCAGTTGGGGGCTGTCAGGGTGTCCTCCCTTCAAGTGGCAGGGGACCACACAGCAGGCTACCTCCCAAGTGGGACCCATGGACTGCCATCCCAGGCTACTCCCAGCAGGTGGGCAGGGAATAGGAGATGTATCCGTTGGCATGAGGGTCTCTGAAGCTTAGGATCACACCCCTATGCCATGCCAATGCCTGTTGCTGTAACCAATAAAAGTTGTGGCCATTTCCATCCAACAATGGTTTCTGTGTGTTTAATTGCAATCCAAGGTATTCTTTGCTAAGGGATCAGGGTTGGAAGTGCATTCCAAGGTCAGCAAATCCTGATAATCCATAAAAATCAATAAAACACATACAAGAAGACTATGTTTATAGGGATGAGAAAAAACCATGTGTTGTTCTTGATTCTGGTGCAATGTTTTCCAAAGGAGGAATGTTTGAAGATTTGGAGGGATGACTGTGAATGTTGATTAGTCTTGTATTGTAGAGGGAAGGTAGTTGTGAAATTCCTGCATTGTGCAGGGACTAGATGACCCTGATGGTCCCTTCCAACTCTATGATTCTGTGGTCCTGTTTCATACTTGACTGGTAAAGGCAAATGCCATGCTCATACAACATGTCTATGTAGAACACCCACAAACATAGAATGCAAGCAAGATAGTGCTGGCCCCACCACACCTATGAACAAGCATGCTGACACCACCCCCTGCATTTGCAGATTCACCTCATATGGGCATAGCACCAGTAGTCCCTCTGATGAAGAAAATGACTTTTAAAGTATTGCCAGTTTTAGGGATGGTGTCCACCCAAACACAAATGGATGGAGGGGGGGCAATGGTGCGGGCATAGATGACATAATGAGAGCCACTGTGGTATAGTGGTTAGAGCCTTGGACTAGGGTCTGGGAGACCCAGGTTTGAATCCCCACTCTGGCACAGAAATCTGCTGGGTGACGTTGGGCTAATCACACTCAGCCTAACCTACATCACAGGATAAAATGGAGGAGAAGAGAACGATGTAAGCCGCTTTGGGACCCTACTTGGGAGAAAAGTGGGGTAATAATGAAGTAAGTAAGTAAGCAAGCAAACACATAAATAAATGTTTGTTCGAATTTCCCCCTATGCACAGTCTGTCCACAGATATGCTCCAGGGCTCCAGATTTTAACAACTGGGAAGGTCATTGTCACAAGTTAGCTTCAGTTTGCCATTGGTAAGGTGAAGCCTTCTAGAAATTTGGCAAGTCCTATTAACATGTTGTCTTTGCAATTGATTCCCCCCCCCCCATTAAGCAGGAGCCTTTTCTTTCAAAGAGATAATTTCGGTCAACAAAAGGAAGCAGTGCAGAAAATTTATATGTGTATATGTATATGAAAATCCATTTCAAATATACAAGTAAATACATTTTTTAAAGCACAGCTCTTATTCTAGCTAGGGGTACCAACAGTAGGTTGGGAATTTCCTGGACATTTTTTGGGGGGTGGAACCTGGGGAGGGACCTCAGTGGGGTATAATGCTATAGAGTCCACCCTTCAAAGCAGTCATTTTCTCCAGGGGAACTGATCTCTGTAGTCTGGAGATCAGTTGTATTTCTGGGAGATCTCCAGGCCCCACCTGTTAGTTGGCAACTGTAATTCTATCTATGTAAGTATGTGGCTGTTTTTTACAGGTAAGCCAAGTGGGAATTAAACCTCTTACTTCTGTGGGCAGCTGTAGCAACTGTAGAGCCCCCCCCTTTCCCTATCTATCTATCAGTCTGTCTATCTCAATTAAATAACCACTGACTAAGAATAAATAAAAAGGATGCCTTTAGCTATGCAAAAATGAAAATTATTGGTAAAACACCTCCTTTCCAGCAATTAAACTGCATTCTGTGCTCAAAGTATTTTAATTAATTGAAGGCAAATAAGTAATATTCATTCTGAGGACTGCAAATTGGCTGGAATCCCAGAAAGCATCCCTTCCCTCTCAAGAAATTAAAGGTAAGTTTAGAAACAAAGTTACATGGAATTTTAATAGGGCCCACAAGGATCCATTAAAAGAAAACCCACATAGGAGCAAGCCAAACTCTAAGTAGAGATCCCAATGAGGGTGATTAAAAATGAAAATTAATTTCATTAATTGAACATAGGTGAGCAAAACACACAGCAGAATTGGCAGCTCCAATGTGAATTTAGAAAGGAATGGTATGACTTTGGGGTCATTTAATTGTATCCCTTGAGTGTAGCAAATGCCTCCTTCCCTTCATTCCATTAGGTGGCCTTAAACTAAAGGAATGTTTGCATTGACATTCCATTGCAATTGAACAAAGCTCAGAGTAGCTCTCCTATGGCAAATGGTGGCATTTACAGCACTCTGGGCACCAGACCTCTGTAGCTATGATCACCAGGGCCATAGCCAGTCTTCCCTGAAAGCTGAGGTTTCACTTTTCCAGGGGGATTCCCAGACATGAATGGAATACCAATGATTTCTTCATAACTTACAGAAACTTCTTTAATACTGTTGCCAAGTCCAAGAACGTATGTGTATGTTATTTTAGCAGATATGAGTTGCCACCATCAGAAATCATACAATGAATAAGATTTTTTTTAGACTGTCAGACTCAGAGGACCAAAATTCAAATCCTGAATCAGCCTCTCCTCCAATGGATCCAGCCCAGTGTCCAAACTGCTTAACCAAAGCTGCAATGCAAGCATACACACAAGACAGATGTTAACTTAGTGTCATGCCACACAGAAACAAAGGAAGGGTGGGAGGGGAAGCTGGAGCTGACTGCAAGCAAGCTCCAGCACCAGAGCCAGTTATATAGGGGAGGGGAAGATCAGAATAGGGTTGCCAGCCTCCATTGCTTAGGGTCTTCACTGCATCCCCCTTTTTTCCCATGCTGGTTTTCAACTGTTTCATTTTAAGGCAAATTTTATTTGTTGTGTTGTGTCTTTAACACATTAGCAGTAGTTTGCTGTAGTAGTAGTAGCTGTTGTTGCAATTGGCATTACCCTGGGCATGTAAGAAAGGGCCACGAGAGCCGAGCACTGACTCATCCCTTCCTGTTCTCCCATTGATGATAAAGGTGGGGCATGATGTTTATTCTCAATATAATTTCGACTACAACTTGCCATAAAAAGATGATCACTTTTTTTGTGGCTATATCTGGTCTTGCTGCAGGAGGCAGAATTCCTCATTCAGTATTCAAAGTTAAATTTTGCAGCTGCAGTGAGCTACTGCATTGGCAAGTGGAACCTCTCATACAAAAATGAAACAGACTGTGGTTGATAGAAGAAATAGCATCAGCATGAATAAGTTAAAAAGCACATATTTTATGTTTTATGTCAACAAGAACTTGGGAGAATAGCATAGTTTTTACTGTTGATAGAACTGGCTGCTAGGCAAATATGTTGGGAAGAACACTTTACAATGGGAGAATCCTAACGCAGAAATTCATTCCCTTTTCCTTCTGGCAGCACTGTTCTCCTCCCCATTTTGGTGGCTTAACGCCAGACAGTAATAGGGTTAACATCAGAGCACAGATGGAAAAATAATTGTAATCAGTGCGTTGAATCAAGCTGTACGCATGGTGGCAGTAAAGGGCAAGAAAAGGAAGCAAACACACCAGATTTGCAAATCTGGTAACTACAGTTTGGATTAGGCCTGCATTGAAGCTGTGACCAGATAGACCTGTGTGCAACCTTGTGCCTTTTTTCCTCTATTAGACCATGAATATGTGTACATAAGAAAAGCTCTGCTAGGGCAGACCAAGTGTCCAGTTCAATATCTGTTCTCTATATTAGCCTGCCAGAAAAATCTAATTTAATTAAACACTGCTAATAGGCCATATTCTTTGAGGCCCTAAAATTATAATTTACTAGTATGATCATGACAGAGCAACTAGGCAGAGCCTTTAAATGACAGCACAATATAGAGTGTTGGAAGCTTCTATAACCCTGCAAGTTTGTTTCCTCACAGGGTCTAACCAGCTAGCTACTCAAATAGTCAACGTTTTAATTAACACCTTCACAGGTATTGGGGGGGGGGGCAAGCATATAAAGGCCCTTCTCTTTCGGTCAATATGTGAAAAGAGCCCAAACATTCCTGCTCAGTCAGACCCCAAATAACCAGCCAATTCTGCATTGTCATCTTAAATATGGAGTTGTGAGGGCTAACACATTGGAAAAGAACCCACTTAGAGGGAATATATGTTGCTTAAAGACAGTCTCAGGACTTTCTCTGATTGGCTTAGGTCCACAATGGGTTTTGTATCTCTCAGAGGGATAATATCCAAGCTGGGGCAGAAAGTAGGCTTAAGATTGCTGTCTGAAATATGTAGGAGTGCCTGATTTTGACCTTACTTCTGAGCACAGATGCATAAGGGGGACAGAGGGAATCGTTCTTTGGAATCCTGCAGTGGCTATTGGCAGCCCTGATAATCAGTTGTTAAACTAAACCAAAATGACTTTAACCCAAATGCCCAAAAGAAAAAAGATGCCCTAAGTGCCTAGAAGCCAAGGAGGGAAAAGAAACCCTGAACGATTATCCCTAGGCAGGAAATTTCATAGTCTTGGTAGGGCCACCAAGAATGCCCTGTCATTTGTGTAGTCTGATTATCCATTGGAAATATTTCTATTCATTAGCTAGGATTTATTATGTGGAAGTTTGAGTGTGGTTTGTATACATACCAGCAATCTTTCGGCATGTGAAAAAAGAGGAAGAATTATATCTGTAAATCAATTTTCTGAATCAAGAAATTTATTTTAAATTGACTTTTGGATTTTTTAAAGGTTTTCATACAATTATAGATGATTCATTGCATGTGGATTTGCTGACAAGAATGCTCAAAAACATACACAAGGTTGAACCATAGCCTGATTTTTTTAATAATTTAGTCTTAAAGCTCCATACCCAGAAAATGCACTCTGCCAGAGTTTACATGGAGTTTACATAGACTTAAAACAGCATAAGCAGCTAATAATCACACACAGTATTGTAAGAATAAAACACTATCTCTTCATGATGGAGTAATAAATTCCTTGAGGGCTACTGCTATGGTAGTCATCTCATACAAATAATTCCATGAATATATTTCAGATACAAGGACCCAAAATCTTGCCCTTCCTTTGGAGAGAAGCTGTTACAGCCATATTTGGCCATATTCTTTCTTGGGCAACAACAAAATATCATCAATGGGGCTATTTGATCACACCTATACCAAATTGCTGCCAACATAAAACTCTAAATATAGCTTTGGATCTAGTCAACTTTTTCACTCAATTCTCCTCCATATTACAGACCCCAACCCACATGGCTTTTGTCCATTCAGGTCCCATGAACAGCAGTATAGCCTTATTTGGTGGTCAAAGGGGATCCCTCCTTCCAATTACCTCATTAGAAAAGCTGGGTAAATCCAATTCACAATGGGGTCATCGTATTCTTACATACAATATTTTAAGCCTTTAGATTTAGCTGTGATACATGTTGCACTGATGTTTACATAAGCAAATACTTCTATGATACACTGCAAACAAATGACGTTCTGGACAGGAAACGGATAAAATTAATCTTTCTTGGAGATCCAACATTTGTTTATCAGTTTGATGAGAGCTTCTTTCACATCAGTATTTCTTAGAGAATATATGAGTGGGTTAAGGACGGGGGTAACTACAGAATAAAGGATAGCTATCACCTTGTCTTCTTCAAGGGAATAGGCTGAGGCAGGCCGAAGAAAAGTGTAGATGATGGTGGAATAGTAAAAAGTGACAACCAAGAGATGAGAAGAGCATGTTGAGAAGGCTTTCCTCTTCCCTTCAGTAGAACGTATTCTGATGATGGCTCTCAGGATAAACCAATATGAAGCCAGTGTCAACCCACAGCTACCAACTGCAATGATCACAGAAGCTGCAAAGACCATAATTTCATTCAAGCTGGTATCTGAGCAGGAAATCTTGAACATTGGTGGCAGCTCGCAGAAGAAGTGATTGATGATGTTGGAGTCGCAAAAATCCAGCTGGAGCACAAGCCCTGTGTGAATAGAAGAGTTGATTATGCCCAAAAGCCAAAGTCCAGTCATGAATCCAGTGCAAACGTCTTTCTTCATGATGACTGAATAGCGCAAAGGCTGGCAGATAGCCGCATAGCGGTCAAAAGCCATAAATGCAAGGAGCAGGAGCTCAGTTCCCAGGGCCCAAGTGAACAGATATACCTGTGCAATACAGCCTGAAAGGGTGATGGTCTTTCTCTGAGCCAAAATAGTCTGTAGCATTTTGGGAATGGTGGTAGAGATAGAACCCATGTTTATTATGGACAAATTGATCAGCAGGAAGTACATGGGTGTGTGGAGTTTACTACAGACGCTGATGGCAAGGATGATGAGGATGTTGCCTACCATAGCAGCTGCATAAAGACAGGAAAATGCCCAAAAGATAAATGTATTATGTTCAGGAGAACTGGAAAGTCCTACCAAAATGAACTCTTGAATCGCAGAATGGTTCTTCATTTTGACAATTCCACCACTGGTGACCTAGGCAAATAAATCACAGTCAGTTGTTAGAAGAAAATCCTTACATCAAATCCTTACATTTGTTGATGTAAGGGCTGGGGGGCATAAATCATGGATGAGGGCAACTGAGATAATACTTTGAAGTCCATTGCCAGAAATGTCAAGGTGAGGGGCATAAGGGTTCACTGAATGGGGGAGGGATACCATAAACCAACCTGAAAAAGAATGAAATATGTCCAATATGAAAAAGCACTTTACCAAATGGATTGGATTTGACATGCCAGCTGCATGTATGATAATCTACGTCCTAGGGTGATCTTATACTGATATTTTATTCAAAATACATCCATACAATGTACCGTTATCTTTTGCAAACATAAAAATGATAGTCTTTCTAGTTGTAGTCATAATCTTTCACCCAATAATCTAGAAAGTAACGTGCTTGTTGTGGGACTGCCTTTGAAAAAGATCAAAAAATTTAAATTGGTCCAAAATGCAGTGGAAGGCTATTCATGGGGTTTGGTTATAGGGAGCGTGTCTCTCCTCCTCGGAATGATCTGCACTGGACTACCATACTGGAATTTAAGCACCAGGCCAAAACATTTCTTTTTACCCAAGATTTAACTGAATGTTGTATCTACATCATTTACCTCTCTCCACAATAGGGCACCAAAGCAACTTAAATCGTTCTCCTCTCCTCCATTTTATCCTCACAACAACTTGGTGGGGTAGGTTAGACTGAGACTGTGTGACTGGCCCAAGGTCACCAAACAAGCTTCCATGGCAGAGTGGAGGTTCAAATCTGAATCTTTCAGGTTCTAGTATGACTCGCTAAGTGCTAACACCTACTGTTTTATTCTCTTGTGGTCTGAGGTCTGTTGCCTGGATAGCTTTATAATGTGTGTGTGTGTGTGTGTGTGTGTGTGTGTGTGTGCATATAGGAATAGATTTCTGGGTTGTCTCCTGTCAGTTCTTCTGCTTGATCTCATCTGATGCACCAGTCTCATTGTAGCCCTCATCCTATGGGCCTCTCCTTCCTCTTTCATCAACACAAAAGCTTGTGGGATGCAACCCATAACCTGCATTCTTTTGAAATCCAACACTAAAGAAAACTTCCACTGCCATCAACTATCTGGTGGTAGAAAATGCTATCAAGTTATAGCTGATTTATGATGACCCTATAGGGTTTTCAGGGCAAGAGACGTTTGGAGATGGTTTGCCACTGTCTGCCGCTGCATGGGCTGAGACAGTTCTGAGAGAACTGTGACTGGCCCAAAGTCACTCAGCAGGCTTCATGTGGAGGAGTAGGGAATCGGACCTGGTTCTCCAGATTAGAGTCCACCCCTCTTAACCAATACATCACAGTGGTTCGCTGATCATCATCTATCTACCTAAATCCAAAAAACAAGAAAAGATCAAAAACTCACCACAGTTCCAATTTCTCATGAGATAATGTTCAGTTTTTGTTTATTTATAGTGGACTCTTCCCCTGAAAAACATCTGTGGTCATGCTCAGTAAATCTGACAGATGGCAGTAACACCTGCAATGTGTGAGATGTTTTTAAATGTGTCTTTAAAGAAGGTATTCATCCACTGGGCAAAAATACTATAGGGATTCTACTATAATAATTATCCCCCCAACAGGAGGACAGAATATGTGTAAATTGCATGTTGCACTAAGCCAATGAAGAAAAAAAAAATGCTGGGGTGATTTCATAGTTCTAGAATAGGAAATTGATGACAACTGATAGATAGAAAAATTGATAGATACACCACAGTAAATAATCTGCTCACCATCCAGAGTTATGAGAAAAAATATTAAACTAGCCTCCAGAAGATTTCTGAAAAGTCCAGTATTTGCACCAACTATCCAGGAAAAAATAATAAGAAAATACCAGACGTATAAAAGTCCATTATTTTCCAATTAAGTAGAATAAAATTTGAGAGCAGAGGAAAAAATGGTGGTCATTAAAGTGGTGCTGTAGGATTTTACATATATAGAGATGAGGACAGTCACCAACAGTGTGCTGGTCCTACTCACAGTGAAGCTAGAGGAGAGGAGGTAGATTATCCCTCTCACACTACCAGCCCTGGTCTGAGTATGCAGCCCAGACATCCTTTCTGGAGTCCCTGCCTGCACTCTTTCCTTTCCATGCTCAACTTGTGCTCACATAGAGGCTGGGGTTGTTGCCCTGGACCCAAATTTGGATGTACCCATGACCACCATTCAGCCATTGCCCTGGCTGTTGCAGTGCAGCTGCTGCTGCTGCAACTCGGGAGGCTCTGAGTCGATGCAGCTTAATTCAGGCAGCAGCTAGTGGCAATCAGCCTGAGTCATATCAGAAGTGTAAAGATCCAAAAAAGAAGGGGAAAGTGATGGTGGAGAACGACAGGCATCTGGGGTGGGGAAGGAAAGACAAGGCTTTGCCCCAAACTCGCGGGAAAAAAGGAGGAAAAAAGCATCCTTCCAGGTGCCTGACACTTTTTGACACACACACACACAGAGAGATCTTTTTTTCTTTTTTTTTGCTAAGGAGATTGTAATCTTAAAGCAGAGATACCTGCCTTATGGTCTCCCTGACCCAAACTTCAGGAACCTTGGGGATTCTTCTGAAAAGTCACCAGCAGCTGTGCTGAAAATTTGGTGCCTCTACCTTGAACAACTGCCCACCCCCCAAGAGACCCACAAAGATCTCCCAGTGAATGCACTTGGAGCAAAACAGTAACTCAGCACATCGCCATTGAAATAAATGATGGAAACTTTAATTCCCACGGATGCTCTGTTTTGACATTGGCCACTAAAATCTATAGGGAATTATTGCAGGGCTCTGGGGGGTAGGGTGTTTGTCAAGGTAGAGGCACCAAATTTGCAGTGTTGCTTCAGGTGAAACTCCTTAGACAAACTCCCAAGTTTGCTGAAGCTGGTTCACGGAGTCCAATTTTATGAGCACCCCATAGACTTTAATGGAGCCAAAATTTTGGGTTAAGCTGGAAAAAACCCCGGAAATAACCATTTACCGACATGGGTATTCAGTGTTTTTTGGCTTACCCAAAACTTTTCCAGTCCAAAAAATATTGGAAAAAATTGTGCACAGCCCTAGTCTCAACCCCTTCTCATCCCTATCCTTTTTGGGAATGTATTTGGGAATGTAAAATGTATTTAATAATAATATAGCAGTAAACCTTTGTTAATATTATGCTAATATTATGCTCATGCTACAAGATCTATCAAAGTAGTAAAAGGATATTTTCCTCCCTCCATCCATTACATTAAAAATAATGGAATGTTAATCTACCGTGCCCTGACCTGGATGGCCCAGGCTAGCCGGATCTCGTCAGATCTCAGAAGCTAAGCAGGGTCAGCCCTGGTTAGTATTTGGATGGGAGACCACCAAGGAATACCAGGGTTGCTGTGCAGAGGAAGGCACTGGCAAACCACCTCTATTAGTCTCTTGCCATGAAAACCCCAAAAGGGGTAGCCATAAGTCGGCTGTGACTTGACGGCACTTTACACACACACAATCTACCTTAGTGGTTACTGATGTGGAACAAAAGTTAGATCTCTTTCTTTCCTTGTCTCTTCTTCCCCATTCTTTTAAAACACTTTTTAAACACTGTTCAACTCATTTTAAAAACTGTTCTAGTAGTGAGCTATTATTATTATCATATTGGTGGGACAACTCATGTCACCATGCTGGTGTTCCGGGAGGCATTCCCGGGGCATTCCTAGGAGCGGGGCTGCCATTAGGCAGCTTCCAAACCTCTTTTGCCCTGAGAATACCTCCCGGGATGCCAGGGGTCCTACGCCACCTTTTTGGGTGGTGCAGGCCCACTTTCCCCTATGTGGGAAAAAGACTTTTCCTGATTTTTATATCAGAAAAAGGCTTCCCCCCCCCCACGTGGCGGCTGGGAAGCTGCACTGTCACGGCTGCCACAGTTCCCCCCCCCCACTGAGGAATGGGCTGTTTGAAACTTCTCATGGAAGGCAATCGGCCTTCAAATCCCAGTTCCAACACTGGTTTATGGGGAATTAATTTATTCAAGGGAAGCTACTTAAGTGGGTTACATATACCTACTGATTTCTTGCTCCAGGTGATTTTGAACTTTGCTAAATATTTGTGGTTACAATTTAAATACTTACAAAAGTGTTTGGAGGTAGTAGTCCTTGTTAAAAAGGGGAATGAAGATAAAAGTGACTTACATTTACCACTTAGTAGAATTCCAAAGACGATGTTCAGTTATCTTCCAGAAGGCCAGAGATAATATTTTTAAAGGCTGTTGTTTTGTCGAGAGAAATACAGAATCCCAATAACATTTTATTGTTTGACATAGGCAAGATAAGAAAATTGTTTTCCTTCTTCTAAATGGCAAAAAAATGCAAAAAGAAGGAGTTTATGAATAAGATTACAACATTTAGGCAAAGAGAAGAGATTATCTGCACAGAAACTATTTACACAACGATGGCTCCCATTTATGAAATATTGGAATAGTATCGAGTCAAAGGAATCAATGCAGCCATGGACGTTATCACTTTGAGACATGCTTTCATTCAGAGATTTAGACAATATTATAATGACGTTTTGTAACAGATTTTGTATGGATTATATAATGGATTTTGTAACAGATAGATGGATGTAATACGTTATTAAATAAAAAAATTATTAAGAAAAAAAGAAAGAGTTCAGGCATCTGGAAGTGCTACATGCTGTTCCCATAAAAGGGCTCATCACTGATAACTCATGGGAATATAGCAGTTTATAAATCTATTTATCACATTTTAATTTCTAATCATCACTCGCGCACCTGTCTTTACTGACTGTTGTATCAAGCAAGTTTGAAATGTTGCCCCACACCCAGCAACAAGTGGGCTGGAGATAAACACAGACCCAGACACACACACACAAAATAAACATATAGTATAAACTATCAGGGACTCGTCATTAATAGTTCTACCAGTGATTAACTGGGAGAATTGGATGAATAAACTGTGACTTCTAACAAATGTGAATGACCATCATAACTGACTCTGTGCATGCATTTTATGCTATAAACTATATTCCCACTGATGTTGACAGACTAATCTACTTGTTATCAGATATGGATGCTTATCTTTCCCAAAAAATGGCACTGTATGGCCTGGCAGCCAAGAAAATCAGGGCAGAGCAAATCACGAAAGGTGGTAAAGCTGGATAGAGCTGGATGGGCATATTTTATTTTCTTAATTTTTCTATTTTTTACAATGATTCTGGTTCTGAACATTTTAACCTGTCATTATATTGTTGTACTGTTTTAGATTGTAATGGCCTTATACAATAAACTTGACTTGGCTTGACCATATTCCCAAGTACTGTAATAGGAGGTATTTCTTCTGCACATGAACTAACATTAATAAGCTTGTTTTCCCTTCCTCCATTTTTTTATTTGCTGTTTTGCAATCCTGTATTGAAATGTGTCTAGACATTTCAATCATCAGTCTTCCGTTCTCTGAAGCAGGCGACTTCTTCCAGTGAGTGTTTTGAGTGCCTCCTTGACCTCTTTGTTTCTCAAGGAGTATATGATGGGGTTGACGACTGGGGTTACCACCGAATAAAGCAGGGAAACTAGCTTGTCATTGTCCAAAGAGTATACTGAGGTAGGCCTGATATACGTGTAGATGACAGCTGCAAAGTAAAAACTGACAACAATGAGATGGGAAGAACACGTCGAGAAAGCTTTCTTCTTTCCTTCAGTGGAGCGGATTCGGAAGATAGCTCTCAAGATAAACCAATAGGATGTTAGGGTCAACCCACAGCTACCGATACCAACGATCACATCTGCAACAAATGCCATAGTCTCATTAAGGCTAGTGTCTGAGCAAGAGAGCTTTAAAAGTGGTGGTACATCGCAGAAAAAGTGGTTGATGATGTTGGAGCCGCAAAACGACAACTGTAACATAAGTCCAGCATGAACTGCTGAATTGATCATCCCAGCAACCCAAACTCCGGTTGCCATCACAATGCACACTTCTTTCCTCATAATGATTGTATACTGCAAAGGGTGGCAGATAGCAGCATAGCGGTCAAATGCCATAAACGACAGAAGTAGAAGTTCAGTTCCCAAAGCCCAGATGAACAGATACACCTGTGTGATGCAGCCATAAAATGAGATAGTCTTTTGATGGGCCAAAAGAGTCTGGATGAGTTTGGGAGTTGTAATGGAGATAGAAAACACATTCACGAACGACAAATTGACGAGCAGGAAGTACATGGGAGTGTGGAGTTTCCTGCATCTCCATATGGTAAAGATGAGGAGGAAATTGCCAGCTAGAGCCATAACATAGATGAATATGAATACCCAAAAGAGAAGTGTTTGTAATCCAAGGGAATTCGTTAGACCAACGAATATGAACTCTGTTAGGACAGTCTGGTTCTTCATTTCAATAGGTTTCATCCTGTTGCCCTAGATGAATACATAGTATTATTTTGTGTTGTTACACAGAACCGTTCAATAGATTGTTGATCTTTTTCGCCCCTCCCTTCTTTTAAAGTCAGACGTTTGGCAACCAGCTCTTTACTGACAAAATGGTTGGCTGAACAGTCTTAAAATTTAAATTTCTATGTGCTGAATATAGGCAGTAATCCCAGGCCAGCTAGGGAGATTCATGTCATCGTTCTTGACTATACAAAGTTGAACTGATTGGGGAGGTGTTTTAATATGTTTAAGAGTGGAAAATCTGATTAGAATGATTTTCAAAACCAAACTGTAATCCTCCTCTCGTCCCTATTACCTTTCAAATGAAAAACTGATCTATGGGACATCCATTGAGCAGTCTGAAGTACATTTTTCCTTCACTTCAGGATTGTCCCCCATTTTCCTCATAGACGTTATCAACCTCAAATAAGTGTACTTTCATGATACCAAGATTCAGAGATTCTACAAAAAGCACATGTATGCGCTACAATAGAAACAAAGAACACCTTCGAGAAAACCCTGTCCTTTGTATTCTGAAAGGATAATTTTTATTTATTAGTTTTCCAGTACACAGATTGCTAGCTTTGAAAGAGTGCCTTGTTTATTTGGTTCTATGATACATAGAAATGGAAAAGAAAAAAAAAATAACTGCCTTCCACATTAGCCATTTGCTTCCCAAAAACCTCATAATTAAAAAACAGTGTTTTTTTAACTAACCTATGGTTATTTTTGAAAAAGTTATTTTTAGAATGTTTATGGGTTACCCTCTCTCCCCCTCCCGAATGTAACATAGGGTGCAAATGTAAAGTGGTGATAGGTCCATTTGAAAAGTTATGTAGTATCTAGCAAACAAAGATTAAGCTTTAAATTGGGAAAATGGGGCAAACACCCCACCCAGCAATGCTCTCTCTTTATGTTTGTACATGTGTCAAGCAATAAGAGACAGAAACAATGTGGTAGAAGGTTTAGAGTATTGTTCTTGGGCTAGGGAGTCCTTTGGATTGAATCTTTGCTCAGCTTCCCAGGCCACTGTATAACCTTGGGTCTGTCATTATCAGTATGCCCAATCCACCTCACACAATTATTGCAGGGATAAAACCATATGTGTCATCCTTGATATCTTGAAGGCAAGCTGAGATAAAAATAAACTAATACAAAGGCAGCAAGTTGGACCCAACCAGCTTTTTCACCCAATCTTATCCAATTCCTTTCCTTACTACAGCCCCTGTCCCACATGAGTTTTACACATGCAGGTCAAATGATACCCAGTATTGCCTTTTTTTTTTTTTTTGGTGGTTGAAGGAGATTTCTCCTGTCATTTTCACCAACAGAAAATCTGGTTCGATCCAGCCCTTAATCACCATTTTTATGGAGCACTATTTTCCCATTTACATTACTCTTAAAGTTGAATTGAAAGTAAAACTTCAGTTCAACTCTATAATCACGATTCAAATGAATGAACTTAATTTTTAAAAGAAAAACAACAACATTAAATCCAGTAGAATCCAAATACTCAGTTCCCATATGTTGCAGATATAAGAAAAATGGAAGAAAAAGCCAAAATAAAATATTTACCTTCCCTCCTATTTCCTGGTGTTCTTTCTCACTGTCTCCTTTTCATGCCTTAGATTTTTTTTCTATGGGCCTCTGGAAAATACCAGATCCAACAGTCTTTCATCAAATTGTGAACTGGTGATAACTAGTGTTATCCTGGCCAAGTCACCCTCACATTGGGAATAAAGTGTAAGTGACCAGCTTTGAAATATCCGTTTTAACAAAGTAAAAGTGCCACAGGGGGAAAACACCTTTGAGGCACCACCAGGATATTGTTGTTGATTATGATGATTCATTCTATTGTCGAAGTGCAAATGTCAGTATTTGGCACATTTTCATATCCACAATTTAATGTTCAGGCTTTGGAGACATGAAATCACCCAGTCAAAAGGAAGCATTTTGAGTAGCTACTGATTTCTATGGTAGACATTCAAGCATGTGTTTAAGCAACTGAGTTAAATCAGTGGAATCTAAAATGATCACTCTTGGCTGGTTAGTGACCATAGGGTGGATCCTATCAGATATTCTGCCTCATCTATATTCTAATAACCAAGTTGGCCAAATCTGAGGATACTTAAATCCAGTGACTGGAGCTGTGAACGGGCAAGAAATATCTTTCTACAAACCTAAAAAGGGTCCAAGGTTTGCAGGGAAAAACAAAAACAAAAAAACGGGGGGCTTAAAAAAAAAGAAAATGATAAATGGAGCGCCTGTAGCTTTAAGTGATGGATTCCCTCAGTTGCTGTTGTTAGACAACCACAGTGTTCCAAGACTAGTTCTGTCAGTAAAAGGCAGAGGGAGGGGGCAAAGCCCTTTCCTGGCCTATTTTGGCCTTTGAGAGATGGCACCTTGGGTCAGTCCTGGCCAAGGTTGCCAGCTCCAGATTGTGAAATTTCTGGACATTTTCTGGTGGTGTCTGAGTAGGGTAGGGTATGGTATGGGGAGTAAAGAAACCTCAGCTGGATATAATGCCATAGAGTCCACCCTCCAAAGCAGCCGTTTTCTCCAGGGGGACAGATCTCTGTCATCTGGAGTTCAGGCGTAATTCTGGGATATTTCCAGGTCCCACCTGGATATTGGCAACCCTCCACCTGGCAGCAACATCTGGGTGATTTGATACTACCCAATGTGCATGACTCAAGAAAAAGAAGAAGTAGGGTTGCCAGGTCCCCACTGGCCACCTGCGGGGGATGTGGGGGTAGGGTTGCCAGATCCAGGTTGGGAAACTCCTAGTGATTTGTAGGTAAAAACTGGGGAGGACAGGGACCTCAGAGGGGTACAAAGCCATTGAGTCCCCCCCTCCAAAGCAGCCCTTTTCTCCAGGGATCTCATGACAATGTAAAGCCAGGCAGAGTAATTTGGAGTTGGTTGCCTGGTTTTCAGGATTAGTCATTAGGAACTATAGCTCATGAAGGCCATGATGCTGTTCCCTATGGCATGGTAGGTGAATGTTAGATACAAAGCTCTTCAGCTAATTCTCCTCGTAAGTCATGAGGAAAGCCTATGAGGACTGACCCTCTGGTGGCCAAAGTGACTTCTTTGTAGAATATAAAACACACAATATCAAGACATTAGAAAACATTTTTTGCTTTCCCCAGGAATCAACCTGTTGTGTTACTGAGACACATACTCAATTATCATCTCAATGAATGCAGTAAGTATTTGGACAAAATTATAATAATATCCATTAAGATGCTAAGATCATACAAAATTTGGTGACAATCAAGTTGTTAGCTAATTTTAGCTAGTTAGATTTACAGAATGGCTGAAGTTGATAGATATGTGCATCTGCATATGCACTACATCTTTTCCAATGTTTCTTCTAGCTTAAGAATAAAGCAAATACATGAATTTTTAAAACAATTAGGATCACTGTGATAGAGATGACCATGGCAAGCTTGGATGTTGACACCTGGTTCAAATCCCTTTTCAGCTATAAATCTAAATGACTATTCATAACAGTTTTAGAGGGGTGGAATGACTAGACCATCTTATGAAACATCACACTATAAAACAGATACAGGTTGAGTGACTCTTATTCCAAAATCTGATATCCAAGATGATCCAAAATCCAAAACTTTTTTAGCACCCACAAAGGGTAATAAAATGGTGTGTGTAGGCCAGTTGTGCCAACAGCAGGTTCCCCATGATGCCTCACATGCACAAAATTATTAAAAATATTGTATATAGTTACCTTCTGGCTATTCCTTGGTTCCATCATCAACCAAAAGGGAGAGTGCAGCCAAGAAATCAGAAGGAAATTGAGACTGGGAAGGGCAGCCATGAAGGAGGTAGAAAAAATTCTTAGGTGTAAGGATGTGACACTGGCAACCAAGATCAGGTTAATTCATGCCATTGTATTCCCTATTACTATGTATGGGTATGAGAGCTGGACAATGAAGAAAGCTGATAGGAAGAAAGTAGATTCTTTTGAAATGTGGTGTTGGAGGAGAGTGTTACGGATACCCTGGACTGCCAAAAAAAACTAATCAGTGGGTTTTAGATCAACTCAAGCCTGAACTGACCCTAGAAGCTAAAATGACTAAACTGAGGCTGTCGTACTTTGGACATATTATGAGAAGACAAGAGTCATTGGAAAAGACAATCATGCTAGGAAAAGTTGAAGGCAGCAGGAAAAGAGGAAGACCCAACAAGAGATGGATTGACTGTATAAAGGAAGCCACGGCCCTCACTTTGCAAGATCTGAACGAGGCTGTTAAGGATAGGACACTTTGGAGGACATTAATTCATAGGGTCGCCATGAGTAGGAAATGACTTGACGGCACTTAACACACACACACACACCTTCTGGCTATGTTTATAAGGTATATATAAAACATAAATGAATGTCATGTTTAGACTTGGGTTCCATCCCCAAGATATCTCATTACGTATATGCAAATATTCCAAAATCTGGAAAAAAAATCCGAAATCCGAAACACCAAAACACCAAGCATTTTGGATAAGAAATACTCAATCTGTATGTACATTCAGGTCAGCCCAGATAATGCAGTGCACTATGACCAGAGAAAGCTTTATTATTTTATGATAGCATTCAGTGCAGATATATATGGGGCTGGACACAAACACTGAAAGTTCAACACCAGTGCCATTACGTTCAAGCCAGATTGCTTGTCTAAAATGTCTTTCATTTCATTTGTGTAATCTTTATTTATTTATTTGTTTGTTTATGGTGACATAGCCCATTCTGAATTACTACCATTTGATACATACTGCAAAAGCTTCAAGGACTTAGCAGTATGGTGGCATTTTAATCAAAGTATCTGGCCATAAATCTATGCCTAGGCTTCCACAAAAGAATATAAACCATTTTATGCACTAGTCTTGCACAATTCATAACCTGCCAAGACTCGATGAAGTTTACAAATGGTTAGATGCTGCATGGGTCTGCAAAAAGATGAGGTTACCAAGCATCTGACAGGCCATGTCATAATTGTAAGGCACTGTTCAGTTGGGTAGGCCTCAAGCTTGGTAGGCTTACATTCCCTGTTCAAGTCTGCCCAAGACAACAAGAGACCTTGGTAGGGTTGCCAGGTCCCTCTTCACCACTGGCAAGAGGTTTTTGGGGTGGAGCCTGATAATGACGGAGTTTGAGGAGGGGAGAGACTTCAATGCCATAGAGTTAAATTGCCAAAGCTGCCATTTTCTCCGGGTGAACTGATCTCTATCAGCTGGAGATCAGTTGTAATAGCAGGAGATCTCCAGCTAGTACCTGACAGTTGGAAACCCTTGATCTTGGGCTAGTCTGAACTCTCTTAGCTCCACCTACCTCACAAGGTGTCTGTTGTGGGGAAGGGAAGGCGATTGTAAGCCGCTCCAAGACTCCTTAAAGGCAGAGAAAAGTGGGGTATAAAAAATTAAAAGATTGCAATGCTATTAGGCATGCACAACAAACTATAATGATGTTATATCTATTTTTCTCCAGATAAACCCCTTGAACAACCAAACAGTCATCACAGAAGTAATCCTTCTGGGATTTGGGGATCATCCCAAACTGCAGATACTTTTCTTCCTGCTGTTTTTCGTCATCTACATCATCACCATAATGGGGAATCTTCTTATTGTTGTGCTAGTTGTGACTGACAGGCATCTTCACATTCCCATGTACTTCTTCCTGGGGAACTTGTCCTGTTTGGAGATTTGTTACACCTCAACCATCCTGCCCAGAATGCTTGCAAGTTTCCTAACAGGGAATAGAGCCATTTCCTTATCTGGATGCTTTATACAGTTATATTTGTTTGGCTTTCTGGTGACTGCAGAAACTTGTCTCCTCTCTGTAATGTCTTATGATCGGTATTTAGCTATTTGCAAACCATTCCAATATCAGTTCCTTATGAATAACAAGGTATGCATCTCTTTAGCAGCTGGTTCTTGGATAAGTGGTTGTTTTTCAGTCTCTGTAGTGGTTGTATGGCTGTCACAGTTAACGTACTGTGGCCTCAATGGAATTGACCATTTCTACTGTGATTTTGTACCACTGAGCAAGTTAGCCTGTGGTGACATATCCCTGGTTATGCAGGTAGCCTTTTTATTATGTTCTGTATTCACTTTTCCTCCATTTCTATTGACCATAACATCTTACATTTGTATCATATCAGTCATCCTGAGAATTCCCTCAACCACAGGGAGACGAAAGACCTTTTCTACCTGCTCCTCCCATCTTCTTGTAGTTACCATTTTCTATGTCACCTTAATGATTGTGTATCTCCTTCCAGAAGGCCCCTCCCTGAAAGGTTCCTCAAAAGTGTTTTCCTTTTTCTATACTGTCATGACGCCAATGATCAATCCCCTCATATACAGTTTGAGGAACAAGGAGGTGAAGGAAGCCCTACGAAAATGGGCTCAAAAATTCTGGTAACCCCTAGTATTTTAGAAAATGCACCTAGAAGTTCTAAATGTTCCACAAACAGACATAGCTGTATGTCTTTTTGTTTTAATGGAATAGGGGAACTTCAATAGAAATAAAATTATATTCTTATTGTAATATTACTTAAGAAATGACTCCTCGTCATTTTTTTTTATTTGACCTCCCTACCCAACCAATATGCCTGTCCTATGCTCTGGTAGTCCATGTGAGACACAATGTCCCAGTAAGTGTCATGTTCTCTCTGCCAGTTACTGTCTAGGAAATCCTAGACACAAGATGAGATGTAAAGCTCAAAAAGGTTACGTCTTTATATCACGTCCAACCTTGGCTGCGTGAATGAAGTGTTTAGCCCTGAACCGGATAATCATGATATCTATCTCTACAGGATGTAGCATCTGACACCCCAATACCCTAAGAGAATACATCTACAAGATGTCCAATAAACTCATGGATGCAGGAAAGACTGCAGAAAGTTTCAGAAAAGCCTAGGCTAGTAAGAACCATGAATTTTTCCTTCCCTTGTTACTTCTCTGACTTAGAACAGACTATGGTTTTACTTTTGCTAGGGGGATCAAATCTCTGTAGTAAGTTTCCCTCAGTATAACCATATTGTGAGTTGGGGGCGACCATGAAGCAAGATTCCTTTCCTTATGATGTTGGATATTGTTGCAATGAATCATAGCCGAAGAAGACAATCTCTTTAAACCCTCATGCCCTTGCTCAGTCTGAAAATAGTATACCTTTGTAACTGTCAAAAAAAATTTCTTGAGTTTTGACCCATAACTACAAACAGTAACAGAAAAACAGTAAGCAAGGAGGGAAATAAAGATAACATGGTTAATAGTGAATAGAATGAGCTGGGATTGGTGGCATAACCCTTGGATAGTATAACCAAAAATTGTATAGCTGAAAGATATACAATTCTTCACACAATGCATAGTTAAATTGTAGAACTCCCTGCCCCATCACCCTGCCCCAGGATGTGGTGATGGCTGCCATCACCATCATGGAAGGCTTTAAGAGGGGAGTGGACATGTTCATGGAGGAGAGGGCTATCCATGGCTACTTGTCAAAGTCAATACTAGTCATGATGCATACCTGTTCTCTCCTGTATCAGAGGAGCATGACTATTATATTAGGTGCCGTGGAACACAGGTAAGATGCTGCTGGAGTCGTCTTGTTTGTGGACTTCCTAGAGGTTGCTGGTTGGCCACCGTGTGAACAGTAGGGTTGCCAACCTCCAGGTACTAGCTGGAGATCTCCTGCTATTACAACTGATCTCCAGCTGATAGTGATCGGTTCATCTGGATAAAATGGCCACTTTGGCAGTTGGACTCTATGGCATTGAAGTCCCTCCCCTCCCTAAACCCCACCCTCCTCAGTCTCTGCCCCCAAAACTTCCCGCCGGTGGTGAAGAGGGACCTAGCAACCCTAGTGAACAGACTGCTGGACTTGATGGGCCTTGGTCTGATCCAGCATTGCTTTTCTTATATTCTTATGTTCTTAAGAATTTCACTGATTCCATGAACCCTACTAGTGATGAAAAGAAAACTCAGTCAAGCCCAAGTGTAAGTATTGGTGATAGTCAAACATATACTATTAATAATAACTGTGTGCTGTCACGTTACAACAGATTCATGGTGACCCAAGGACCATGGGGTTTTCAAGGCAAGCCTTGACCAGAGGTGGTTTGCCATTGCCTTCCTCTACACAGCACTACCAGTCTTCCTTGGTGGCCTCCCATACAAGTATTGCAGCCTTGGGGTCTCAATGTGAAAGCTCACAAGCTGTGCACCCTCCTAGGAGCAGCATGCAGCTCCGGCATTATCACGCTGACAGCCTGTCCCTGGTGAGTGCCCAGCTCTGCACCACTGTTGTGCTCTCTTGCCATTGCACACTGCAGTCCAACCACCAAGAGCTTCTGGGGCTCCTGCAGGGTGCAAGGAGGGGCTACTGTGATGTGCCCATGCATCTGCAGGCCTGCCACCATACCACTTGGGTACCCAGTGGTTCACCCAACAGGTGTCCAACACGTTAAATACATGGGAAGGTAGGGGTGAGTAATGGTGGTGGAACCTCAGCAGGGAACCCTTCCCTCCACAAGTTTCACAGATTCTCACTTGTTCTCTCTAGAGGACACACTCATAAATTTGATTATCAATGACATTACATCCTGGAATTCACAATGTGTTTCCCTTTTATTCAAAGAAAGACAATACAAGCAAGTTCTGATCCCATTGACTGAATTAAATACATATGTTTCTTGAGCACAATGGAGATATACAGGACACATGAACAGAACTTTGCATGCAGTATGGAAGCTAACTTTAAAATGCTACACCAGATGGTTTGGTTGGTAATGCATTAACCCAATGATGAATACAGTTATATGTCCATTGTCTAATACAGCTCTTATGTTACACTGGCTGCAACCCTGATCACAATTTAGAATATCTCATTAACTTCAATGGGATTTAGCAGCTTAATGGTGTGGATTTCATTTAATTTATCACTAAGATAACCAGAGAAAGAGCCCCGTGGCGCAGAGTGGTAAGCTGCAGTACTGCAGTCAAAAGCTCTGCTCGTGACCTGAGTTCAATCCTGACTGAAGACGGTTTCAGGTAGCCGGCTCAAGGTTGACTCAGCCTTTCATCCTTCTAAGGTCAGTAAAATGAGTACCCGGCTTGCTGGGGGTAATGGGAAGATGACTGGGGACTGGCAAACCACCCCCATAAATAAAGTCTGCCTAGTAAACGTCGGGATGTGACATCACCCCATGGGTCAGGAATGACCCAGTGCTTGCACAGGGGACCTTTACCTTTTTTAAGATAACCAGAAAACAATTAAGAATTAATTAAATCATTAGAACATGTGTTTCAATAGGAAAATACTTTCTTTATGAATTGTCTGATTACAACCTGCCCCTTCACTACTTGCTTTGAAACTAAATAAACAAGCTAATGACTTAAAATATATTATTAATTATCAACATGATGGACACTTAAATACAATAAATGAAATCAATTTTCAAAAACTGGTTTCTATTTTTACTCATGATTGTAACTGTTAGAACATTGTGAATTTTTGTTTGAACAACAACAAGTATAATGATAATGATAATAGCCAACCAGGAACAAACAAGATTATTCCATGATGGTTGTCAAAAGGTTGCCAGAGCTACCCGGTTCCCTTTACTTAAATTTGCTGTACAAGAGTAGAGGATCGCATCCCAGATTTACTGATGCTCATGTCTGTCTCTGATAAAGCAACAGGAATACAACAGAAATACAAATCATTCAGGATCTGTTTTTAAGCAGACAATGTCTTCCTCAAGGCATCTTTGACTTCTTTGTTTCTGAGGCAGTATATGAGAGGGTTCAGAAGGGGCACTATAACCGTGTAGAGCACTGACACCCATTTATTGGAGTTGTAGGCGTACATGGCTTTGGGCCGTGCATAGGTGAAGAGTGTAGTCGAGTAGAACAGCACCACCACTGTGAGATGAGAGCTGCAGGTAGAGAAGGCTTTCTTTCTGCTCTGTGCCGAAGGGATCTTCAGTACGGTCGAAATAATGTAGATGTAGGACATCACCACAATCCAGAGCGGGACCATGATCACCATAAGGGCCAAGATGAAATCCACCAGCTCAGCCAGGGAAGAGTCAGTACAGGAGACATTCAAAAGGGGTGAAATGTCACAGAAGTAGTGGTTGATCTTGTCGGTATCACAATACTTCAGCTGGCCAATGAAGCTGAGCTTGATGGCGGAGGTAATCAAGCCACACGTCCAACATCCTGCTGACAGCTGGGCACAGAAGGTGCTGGTCATGATAGCTGGGTAACGCAATGGGTTACATATGGCCAAATAGCGGTCATAGGCCATGACAGCCAGAAGGATGTACTCGCTGCACACAAAGGTGACAAAGAAATACAACTGTGTCAGGCAACCCTGGAACGAGATATGCTTATCTTGCGAGAGAAAATCGGCCAGCATTTTAGGGGTTATGATGGTGACGTACCAGATTTCCAGGAAGGAGAGGTTGCACAAGAAAAAGTACATGGGCTTGTGAAGGTTACTGTTGAGCCGGATGACTAAAATGATGATAAAATTTTCGGTGAGGGTCAGGAGATATGCCAAGAGGAACAGGACGAACAGCAGCACCTGAAGCTCAGCAGAGGTATGGAATCCCAGAAGGATGAAATAGCTGACATTGGTCTCGTTCCTTTTGTCCATTCCCTGAAAGCTGAATCAATTCTGTGATTGGCAAGAACCAAAAGATACATTGCGACATCATTGGATGGTTTTGCATTCTCTTGCATTTTTCAAAGTACATTTAAAAATAAAATAAAAATGCATTCAAGATATAATAAAAGGCAAATACTTTTTTCTGTGTGTACCATGTCACACTCAGCCAGCAAAATAATGCTGCAAACCTGCACCTCATCATTCAGGTAAGCGTCTTCAAGGAATTTATGAACCAGCATGTCACCTAATGGAGAACCCAATCATTTCCATGGGATTAAAACAACCTAATCATGCTTTGGACTGCATTTCCATGGGATTAAAACAATCTAATCAAGCTTTGGACTGCACCCTGTTTTTAATATGTATGTGACAGGTTCCAGATTGCAATCGAACACTCTGATACAAGGTAAAATCCCTTCAAAGTGCATTAATTAGAAACCAGGGAATTTCTTTCTAAGTGAATTTGGTACAGTTCATGATGCCATTGCTGTGACAAGGTTACATGCCCCATCCGTAGAACTGAGGAGGATGCCAGGCAAAAATTCTTTCCTCATTCTTGCTCACAGACAATAGCTGAAAGGCAGTCATTCAAAGTCATTTATGCAGGGCTTTGTCCAATGAATTGAGCCATTATCAGAATCCTCCATGGTACATTAGCTCTGGGCTGGCAAGCTGGGCTTTCTTACTCCACTGTTACAGCATGTTACTAACAGTGCCATTCTGAATGGAGTTAGTCCAGGCAAAACCCAGTGAACTCAATGAACTTCGACTGGAGTAACTGTATGGTGCTCTGTTGTTCACAATCAACTTGAGTAATTAGCTGTGACATCATAGAATCATAGAGTTGGAAGGGACCACCAGGGTCATCTATCCAACCTCCTGCACAATGCAGGGAATTCCAAACTACCTCCCCCCCATACCCCCAGTGACCCATACTCCATGCCCAGAAGATGGCCAAAGTGCCCTCCCTCTCATGATCTGCCTATTATTATGGAGTTAGCAAGTCCAGCCAGCTAACAGCTTCTTCTCTCTAGCAAAGAGCTGATGCACTAAAGGGAAGTCTGATAACACTTCCCTTTATTCCAAGAGCACATGGGGTTATGAAGGGAATCATGGTTTCTTCATCCTTTCCCAGTTATAGGAACTACTTCTGGAGGGAACATTCAGTATTTCGAAGAAGCAGGGTGGCTGACCAAATTAGCAGCATAACCCATATCTCTTACAGTACAATCCTGTGCAGAGATTGTTTAAGCCCCATAGGTTGGAACCAACCAGCTTTTTTATTGATGAAAAAGGAAGAAGTCCCCACTAAAACATGCTGTGCTGAGGATCATGGGACATGCATGGACAAAAGCCATGTAGGATCAGGGCTATAGGAAGGAGAGACATTTGGTAAGATTGAACAAAAAAAGATGGCTAGATCCAACCAAATGTCTTGTAATTTACAGCACTTTAAATACTCTCAATGCTTTTACCACCTTGATTTCTCTTTACTGCAGCCTGGCATGAAGGGTCACCATGGGCTAGCTGAAGTATGTTCATACATCATGACTGAAGTAACAAATGATGTGTATGTATGAGCCATCGAAGATCAATCACCACCAATAGAATATCCATATTATGTCACCCCCCTCAAATGTAATGCTGTCTAGTGGATTCTGTTCACCCATTCAGCTGCCAATGAGAAATCAAGTTATATACTTGCATATGTGAACTGGCTTTACAATTTCCAGGGCAGCTGGATTTGAGGGACAGTTACTTGCCCAAGGTTATACATGGCAGAAGTATGATGTTGGACCAAGTCTTTTAGGGACACGTCTAACCATTACTAACCCTACTGTTTCATATAGATATCACTGGCTTTTTTATGAATGCAAAATATATTTGTTAGGTAAACACCTGAGCAAATTTAAACATTTCACTAGCATATATGCCACCCCAACTGAGTATATGTTCCTTCTTGACATGTATGGGTCTTCCAATCAAAGCACTATGAGCAGTTTTTCAAAAGGAGAAATGAAGGAATTACCTGTTATATATGTGGGTGGGAGTTTTTTCCTCCTTGTCTTGCTACACAGCTGCATGCAATGTGTGTTAGAGGAGTGGATTTGTATTGTTGCTTGTATGACTACCCCCTTATCTTCTCGTCTCCCCCCACCCTTGGGACTAGGCCTGAAAATTAGCACTAGGATCCCAGGGGTCATAGAATCAGAAGATGTCCTCAGGTCTATTATTTGCTATATTTCCTAGAATGGAAATGTGAGCAGCTAGAAGTTGCTGCAAGGAAAGTTAATACCTGATCACAGAAAAGAGAACTCTTAACCCATTAGAGAACTATGACATTGACTTTTTATTCTTAAAACCACTGCAATATTGGGGGGCACTGTCTTCAGATTGTTTTTGCATCAGTCGGAGGAAAAGCATGTAAATTAAATAAATGACGCCAAGTAGTTTAAGGAGACCAGGAAGTCCTAGCAATCAATTTATGGCAACCTCTTGTGAAACCTCTTGTGAAACTGGACACTGCAGCTTACCACTCTGCACCATGGGGCTCCATATTCTTAGCGCATCATTAATACCATGGTTATCACCCTTGTAACATTTCAACCTATCAGCCTTTTTTAACCAAGGAAATGTGTATAGCGATTTCCCCACAAACTCTTGTTCTACTGTTATCCTCCTGTTTTTTTAATCCCTTCTAATATCCACATCACTCTTACTGCAGTGTAGTTTGTCTATAGATTAGACAAATCACATCCCACTTTTTCAAGCCTATCTTGTAGAGTTGCTGTTTTTACCCTTTCTTTTCAAATAAACTTCTTGACCATTTTTTGCCATTCTTTTAAAGTCTAGTCCAGAGTATACCCAATATGTTTGTCAATAAATCTTAGGAATCATAACTATTTTTAGTCCATTTATAGATTAGAAGAAGGAAAACTTTATGTCAGACCAATTTTTGAAAAATTCTTTTAATTTTATTTATTACTGAGTAAAAAATGACCTTCACTAGATCTTTTACTTTTTTAGGAATTGATGTTCCCAAGTATCTAGTACATTTTGAGTTAGACTTCATAGTGTGCAGTGACAAACTTTGTTCTTCTTTAAATATACTGCAGATGATACAAGTGTATTCTGTATGAAAAGCCTATTATAATTGTACAGTTAGAGGTACGTTTCATATCATTGTTCAATTATATATGTGTGTATTTAATATTCTGAAATTGGATGCCTCGGTACAAGATCAAATGAAACATATAATTAACATTCATCAGTGCTTCAAAACATTGAACAGTGCAACCCTAAGAACACTTTCCTAGGAGTAAGACCGATTGAATAGATTTAAGTATAAGACTGATAGATGTGATTAGGATTGCACTGTAAGTATAATCTTGATTTTTATTATTAGTAGTAAAATTTGAATAGATCAGTCTTGCAGTCCTTGAGGAAGCCTACCTCTCAAAGTAAGTTTCTTAACTTCTTTGTTTCTCAAAGAATATATGAATGGATTGACTACTGGGGTGAGCAACGTATAAAGAAGAGAAACCATCTTGTCTTTGTTCAGAGTGAAGACAGAAGTGGGCCTAATATAAGTGTAGATAACAGCAGAGAACTAAAAAGTAATAATGATGAGATGCGAGGAACATGTCAAGAAAGCTTTCTTCTTCCCTTCAGTGGAGTGGATTCGAAAGATAGTTCTCAAGATAAACCAATATGATGTTAGAGTCAGCCCACAGCTACCAATCCCAAAGACCAAATCTGCCACAAAAGCCATAGTCTCATTAAGGCTGGTGTCTGAGCAAGAGAGCTTTACAATTGGGGGCCAGTCACAGGAAAAATGGTTGATGATGTTGGAGCTGCAAAAAGTCAACTGCAATAGAAGTCCAGTATGAACTGCAGAATTAACCATCCCGGTAACCCAAACTCCAATTACTATAATGATGCACACTTCCTTCCTCATGATGTCTGTGTACTGCAAGGGGTGGCAAATAGCAGCATACCGGTCAAAAGCCATAAATGAGAGAAGCAGAAGTTCCGTTACTAAAGCCCATATAAAGAAATACGTCTGAGAGATGCAGCCATAAAATGAGATGCTCTTTTGATGGGCCAGGAGAGTTTGGATGAGTTTTGGAGCTGTGACTGAGACAGAAAACACATTCCCTATGGACAAATTGATGAGTAGGAAGTACATAGGAGTGTGGAGTTTTCTGCAACTGCAGATGGTAAACACGAGGAGGAAATTGCCAGATAGAGCAATTAGGGCTGTTGAAAAAAAAATCGGTATAGTTTGGATTCGGCTGAATTCGGCCCATCTGGATTCAGGATATGCCGAAGTCCGAACTCCCTCGCTTCGGGTCCGTGCAATTCGGCGTGAATTCAAAGTTCGGGAAAAAAATTCGGCCGAATAAAGCCATTAAAAACACAATTGCGCCTTTCCACGGCTCCAGGGGGGCATTTTTGGGGGTAGAGGTCCCGAACTTTCAATGGAGCTTCAAAAGACCCTTCTTGCAAGACCCCCCAAGTTTTGTAAAGATTGGGTCAGGGGGGGCTGAGATATGGCCCCTGAAAGGGGTCCCCCACCTTTAATGTGCATCTCTGAGCAGAGCTTGCCACCCACGCACAAAGCTCCCAGCCCCAACAAACAGCTGAGAGAAAGGGCGGGGCAGGTGCGAAGAAGTTTGCAAAGCAACACAACTGCAAAGCAACACAACTGCAAAGCAACACCTTTGCAACCATGCAAAGCAACACCTGACACCTGGGAGTTTGCAAACCATGGAAAGGGACAGAGGCAGCTAGCTATGCATAATGAGCAGGAGGGGGTGGAATTACCCCTTTTGCATGGGACTCGGGATGAGGCAAATGCATTCTTTAAGTCACCATTTGAAAGCCAGTTTTGAGCAAGCATCAAAATAGACCTAACCGATCTTATGAATGAGGGAAAACCTGAGGACACACAACTGAAGCCCCCCCCCTCAAACCAGGGAGAGAGAGACTCGAGGGGGCACACACACCCCAGGCAGAATGGGCGAAAGCCCCTTTGGCTTCCCCACTCACCCACAGAAACTGCTCCCTCCCCACACACACACAGACTCTGCTTTCCCCCACACACACACACACAGGAGAAAAATTATAGATTAAAGCCCCCAAAGGGGTCTTACTGTGGCTGTCTTCTGTTCCATCAGGAGGGGTTGGGAGGACTGGGTAATCCAATACAATTCTATTTAAGCACGGGAGGTTTGCCTTGGATTTGCCGCTCTAGAGATGCTACAGGATCGGGTGATCCATTCATCCCAATAGGGAAAAGGGGAAAGCCCATATCTCGGGACCCCCTGACCCAATGTTTACAAAACTTGGGGGGTCTCTTAAGAAGGCTCGTCTGAAGCTATGCTGAATGTTTGGGGGCTGCACTCCCAAAAATGCACCCCCTGCAGCCACGGAAAGAGAAAAGGGGGAGCCATATTTCTGCCCCCACTGAACCCATCTTTACAAAACTTGGGGGGTCTCTTAAGAAGGCTCGTCTGAAGCTATGCTGAAAGTTTGGGGGCTGCACCCCCAAAAAAGCACCCCCTGCAGCCACGGGAATGGGAAAGGGGGAGGGGAAAGGGGTGGAGCCAATATCTCAGGACCCCCTGACCCAATGTTTACAAAACTTGGGGGGTCTCTTAAGAAGGCTTGTCTGAAGCTCCACTGAAGGTTTGGGGTCTCTACCCCCAAAAATGCACCCCCTGCGAATGTGCACAAGTACCCCCCCACACGAGGATTTCTCTCACTCTCTCTCTCTCCCCAGCTGGGCCACGGAGCAGCTGATTCCTCCAGTACTCAATCCTGACTGATTGGCCAGAAGAAGACCCAGCTTGGCCACCGATTGGCCAGGGGAGGAGAATGCTGCTTACTGATGCCCTGAATTTGCCGAATTTATTCGTGAACTCCCAAACTCGCTGAATTCGGCTCCCCCATTTTCCTGCCATTTTTGAGTTCGGTTCGTCTCGAATTAAAAACTGCCGAATCAGGGGAAATTCGGCTGTTTTTCAGTTCGGGCCGAACCGAATCGACAGCCCTATCTTGAATGCTGGAAGCATCTTTAGAAGTTGGTAACTATAAAACCTGATGCAAGAAACCTTTGCCAATCTTTTTGAATCAAGAAGGCTTTTGAATGTATTTGTTAGCTATGCTAAATAGTTTATTATTTTATTGCCTATCATTTCATGAAACCCTTTTTCTTTCCTGTAAACCAGCATAAACCTTATAAATTAATTGTTAGCCTTTAAATGGATTGTGTCTTTTGATTTTGGGATTCCAAGCCTAAATTCTAAGTGCCTTGTGTGAGTGTAAAAACCACCTACCAAAAACCTGAGACAGTTTTGGGAAGTGTGCACAGTCCTGGCTAGGTCTCTGCCAGGCAGGAAAAGTGTTACACTGAATTTGGAGCTTGGCTGGAGGTAACCTGGACTCCTTGCCTGGAGGCTCACCCTTTGGACCCCAGGGTTGGTGGCAGCTATCCATTAAACTTGGGGTGAAAGCCTGGAGTTTAATGTTTTGTCCCTTTTGGGAAACTTTTGACTAAACCAAAGCAGCCTCCAACTGGTGGAGACTGGTTGGAGCTCTTTGACAAGTCCCACTAGAGACATGCTCACTTTTGGAACAAGGAAAATATCTAGCTTTGAAAAGATATATTTTTTTTAACAAAGTGTAGGTCCCACTGAGAGAAAGACATTTGAGACATCATTAGGAAGATAGTGATGATTCAATTTGATCCTTAAACATTTTTTTTCCTGGATCCAGCCCTGTATTTTTTGACAGTGAGTTTACACTGTCCTGATGACCTGGAAAGTATAATGCTATAATATAATATATGTCTTTATTGCATTAGCAAAAAAAAAAAAAAAAGCCATAGCAACAATACAGAACAAGGTGGAAATTCTGCCAAAACAAAATCAATAACATTTTACAAAAATAGTAATGTAATTTAACATAGGTTAAAAAATAAACGTTTCCCATAAAATATTAAAATGCAAATACAAATTCATCATTAAAATATAATGGGAATGAAAGATCAAACAATCCAGATATTAAAAAAAAGTTGGCAAATGACCCAGAGTAGAGCAATTATGGGTCAGAGATATTATGGTCAGAATATCCCATCAACTTTTTATGCTTTATGATGGCAGCAGTAAATCCTGCCATTTGAGAAGTAATGTATTTGTCTCTGTCTTTCAATAATATGAGTAATTTCTCCTGATCTGACCTTTCTGGGAAGGAAAGAATAATGGAGTACATATTGTAATTAGATTTCCACAACAAACCATTTTTATTTTTTTTATTTTTTTAAATGACTATTACCCTTACATTTTAACATTTGCTAACACAAATTGTCCTGGGAAATTATGTGCTTTCGTAATTGGATGAGGAATGAAAACTGCTGAATTCCACATAATGTAGAGATGTGTAAACATTCAATGAAAGTATACATTAATTGAAGGGGGAGAGAGAATTACACCATACTTATAATTCTTCTGATTCCTAAAATTCTATTTTCAAGATATACAATGCACATCTCTTCTATTTCCAGTTAAAAAGATCTCAGATACTGAACACTGGGGAAGACATTTACGTTGGATCCTGCTATGGCCTCTTATTTCGTCTCTGAATTTTCCATGAAGGATGCATACACATGAACTACAGGCTACGTGGCTTCTTTTCTTTTCTTCCCTGGGCAAGGTGGATCTTAAGGAAATGATTATCTCAAGTTATTCATGTTTAATTGAATATTTTATTGTCTGCTTTTCTCCAATATAGAGCTCAACGAGAGACTGAAATCTGGAGAAGAATCTTCTAGTGTATGTGCTTCACCAAATCCACTCATTGACATTTATTTTCAAGAAAAACATCAGACATCATCACAAGGTGGGCTTATAAATATTTAAATAAATAACCAGAGATTTACCATGGGCACATGGAGGAAAGTGGACACAACAGACAAGGCATTTGAGTGCATTGGACTTACAGGACTGGAAGTGGGCTGCACTAGGAGTTCGTTTCCTTTTTTTTAACTTTCTACTCTCCCCCCACATAAGAACAATAAAGATCCCTGTTGGATCAGACAAATCTAGTCATAGTGGACTATCAAATGCCTCACAAGTCAAGTCACAGAGGCAAAGTCTCCCTTTGTTATCTAACAACTTGAATTCATCGATATACAGTATTTCCAGGTCATTCTAAAGTAGTTAAGTAACTGGTTTTAATTATCTATATAGATATGTGTTTGTTTTAAGATAATATTTATATGTATGTTGAATGTATTGTTGTTTGCTGCCCTGAGCCTAATGCTGTAGGGAAAGGATAGGATATAAATCAATCAAACAAACAAACAAACAAACAAACTTGGCCTCATGACTAATAGTCAAAAAGGGCAAGAGTCCAGTAGCACCTTAAAGACTAACAAAAATATTTTCTGGTAGGGTATGAGCTTTCGTGAGCCACAGCTCACTTCTTCAGATACAGCTAGAATGTGAATCCAGGTGCTACTGGACTCTTGCCCTTTTGGACTACTGCAAACAGACTAACACGGCTACCCACTGTGAATTATCTTCATAACTAATAGTCATTGATTTGGATCCGTCACTGTTTCCACTGACAGATCATTTTCCCAATATGAACCGAAAATGTTTGTCCCGGTGATGATCATAGGGGAACATAGGACTTCCAGGAACAGCATTTGGGGGAAATTTGTGGCTGCAGCAGGAGGGAGAGGTGAAAAGTCACATTTTTCCCAAGCCACAGATAGATCTACACTCCATGAATTTGTCTATTTCCTGTACACCATCCCTATCTTGCTTCAGTGAGTTCCCTTCTGTACTCTGTAAAGAAGTATTTTCCTTTGTATGTCTTGAATCTGTTCATTGAGTATTCATTGGGTATTCCCAAGTCCAAGTATTTTGGGAGAACCAGAAAAGGTTTACTTCTCCATATCATGTAGTAACTTAATTCACTCTGATTGGGGGCGGGGGCGGGAACCATAGTTGACCATATTTCCTGCCTTGGGAAAATGTGTTGCATTATCTTTGAAGGAATTGTATTCATTATTTCCATTTGTTACAGGAGAAAGAAATAACAAACCAAAGCAATTGGGACTATTAATTAACCATATATTTTTTTTAAAAAAAAGTCTTTGGAATCATCTTAGACATTCAGTGTTTTAATTGTTCCTTCAGGATTCACAGTGAAGTCACCACTGTAAGATTCTCTGGGGATTGGTGTCTCAACAGCTACCTATATAATATCCTACAGATTTTGTCTTAGTCTCACCTCACCCAATGAACACATTATATGCACACTCAATTAATTAACCTGCACTCTCTGTATATCACAGTCTGTACATTGTGCCATTATAGCACCAGCCAAATTTGTATAAACAGACTTCTCACGCATATCAAAGGTATTATTTTTCTGGCTTTACAAGAAGGATCACATCCATGGAGAAGCAGTACTTTGATTATATGTAAGTATGTAAGTCATTTTTAAACCCATTTGTAGAAATAGAGGAAAGAGAATGAATGTTGATCAGTTGATCTTCCTCGTGGAGAAGCAGCAACATGGATCATCTAAAAATGGGATGTACATTGCTTACTTCAGTGTTAACTCAATGAAGCTAAACTCTAGGAAACCTAATTTCAGCATTCCCAAGGTTTTTTTTTTTTTTTTTTGAACATATCTTCAGATACCCCTCCTCCTGCTATGAATATGGTGTACCCTCAAAACGCGAATTGCTTTTGGTTACCATCAATGCCTTTTTTAAAAAGATGTTCTTCTTTCCTTAGTTTGACCAAATGACCTGCCCATCGATTTTATGCTGTTAGTAAAGGAAACAAAAGACGATGAACATGATGTTAATGTGTTTGCTTGTGTGTCTTTTTTCTGCAAATGGAAGACAGCTTCCTACATGTGCACAAAGGAGGTGATTTTAACTAATACCCTCTGTTAGCCAAAATGCTCGGTTATGAATATCTATATGGGGAATTAGCAAATCAATAACCGGCAAGGGGCATAACCTCGGGATCTAACCTGTGTCTACGGGAGTCCGTTCCAAGATTCAAACAAGAGGCAGAGGCAATGGTTTCTTTTAAGAAGTTTACTTTAAAAATATGTGCACAAACAATCCAGTAACACATACACAACACACACTCAGAGTTTATGAAATTAAGGTAAGAATACAGAGACATTCGCCAATGTGGCAGGACCTCTGAAGATGGGTAATACTGCACCTGGTCTAGTAGCGGAGATGTCCTGAGTTCCGTGTGGCTAATAGAAAGGAGGGGGATGGGGAATTCCTGGGGCTTGACCAGCAAGTCGGGAGGATATATTGGCTATGCTGAGGAAAACCCAAACCAACAGAATGACAACAAGTATAGGAGGGGTAAGAGAAGGGGATTTTTATGGCTCAAAACTTACCCCAGTTATACTCTTTTGGGGCTGGGGGATGATGGGCTTACCCCATCGTAGTTCCTGAGGCAAACAAAGGCATACAATGGTGTTAACAATTGGCTGATGGGGTGTGGCAATGGGTGATTTAGACGGGCTAACTAGAACCTGTTAGCAAACAGGTTGCCAATCTCCCGGACTGGTCATGGCAACCCTAAACAGACTCGTGCAGCCGCTGTTCCAGACGCACGCCTAGCCCCAAATGCTATGGGGGAAGGCTCCCGCGCCCCCCAGTGAAACTGACACGAAGGCTCCCATTCATCCCGCAATGCCGGCAGCCGAGGAACCAAGGCCAGGTCAACCCTCCAGCGAACCAGAGGGACTCCATTTTCCTGTGTGCCTCTGTTCCAGTAGAAGCCATCTTGAAAGGAGCTGTCTCGCACGTAATCTGCACCAACACTCCCCTCCCCAGCCTCATCAGCATGATTGATGGCCCATCAGAAGACATCCTGATACCAACGATGAGTCGTTCCTGAGGCTATGCAAAATGATGCTCCCCGGAGACAGATACTAGCGGCTTTGTGTACGATTGCTAATCCCATCTCATGGCGACTCCCAAATCTCCTGGAATTGTGTAAATCAATGGAAATAGGATAGTTTACTCAAATTGCCCATTGCCTCACCCTGGCAGCCAACCATTAGGGTCTTTGTCACCTTTTGTCACATGGGAACCACGAAGGAGTAATCCAATCACCCCGCCCACAGAAAATAGTATATCTGGGGTCCCTACAGTCCATAACGTTACCTTAGGTCCTCCCTTGGCTTACTTGCCACCACTCTGCTGGTTGAGGTTTTGCGCAGCCTGACCAAGCTCCCCTCCCGCCTCGCTGGCTGAGTCCCTCTTTCCCAGTAACTTACCCTAAGGAACTCAGGACAACTCCGCTCCAAGATAGGTACAGTATAACCCATCATCGTGGGCCTGCCACATTGGCAAACGTCTCTCTACTCCTCCCTTTTATTCTTAGACTCTGTATGTTGGTGTGTGTATGACATTTGAGTGCTTGTGCACACATTTTTAATAATAACAAGTAAACCTTTTGAAACTAAATCCATTGCCTCAGCTTTATTCTTGAATCATGATTTGGACTCCCGTAGACATAGGTTTAGATCCTGTGGGTTATGCCATTAGCTGGTTATTGAATGCTAATTTCCCCATATAAATTCATAACCGAGCAAGTTGGGTAACAAACCTATGAGCTTTGAGTAATTCCGGGAGACCCGGGAGACGATTGCTGATGGGTTTATTGAGTTAACACAAAGGCACGAGCAGCTACGTCCGTGGTGAATAATTTCCTGCCTGTCTGAGGTGTGATTCCCTGGTGTTGATGCCTCAGGGCTTCTGGTGGATCGTCAGTGATGCAGATGGAAGGGGTAGCGGCTACGTGTCTAGTTGTTCCTTCCGCGATGGTATCTGCTGGATACTATGATGGGGTTGTAGAAAAATGGATTCCCTCTGGTTCACTCAGAGGGATCGTCCTGCCCATGGATCCTTGATGCCTCATGGGGTATGACATTTAGAGCTTGCTGCATGTCTGGAACGATGGCAACACGTGTCGCTGTGGTGGCCAGGTAGCTTAGTTCAGGAAAGGGCGACTGCCAGGCTTCACTTCTTCCTATCATAGATCCTCACACTCCACCTCAGATTGTTCCCGAGAGTCCCCTGACACTCACAAATCACTCTTTAAGGATTTGTGGGCGGCTACACCAGTTAGAATGTAGGAAAGGACTGTTCTGTGAGCAGAGCTCTTTCAGTGCTGGTATTTTAAATGTTGGTTGTAATTGTTGAAAAACAGATCCCTTCCAACAGTCAGTTTGCTTTAGTCTTTAAAATGAACCCTTGTAAAAATATTTCAGGTTTTGGAAATGTAACAATTAAAAAAAATGTAATGAACAATCTCAATTTTTACTATGTATGACTGAATATTAGTATTAGAAGGAGGAGGAGGAAGTTTAGTTTTTATACCCCGATTTTCTCTACCATAAGGTCTCAAACAAGCTTACAATAACCTTCCCTTTCCTCTCCCCACAACAGACACCCTGTGAGGTAGGTGAGGCTGAGAGAGGTCTGAGAGAACTGTGACTAGCCCAAGGTAACCCAACAGTCTTCATGTTCAGGAGTGGGAAACTAATCCGGTTTACCAGAGTCCACTGTTCATGTGGAGGAGTGGGGAATCAAACCCAGTTCTCCAGATCAGAGTCCACTGCGGTTAACCATGCTTGCTCTCCAATATTACTGGTATTAATTGTAAATCTGATGGTGGGTAGTTACATAAGTGAAACATTAACATTGTTCCCATACGGCCTTTAGTTTTATTTTGAAAAGAGGAGAAACAAAACTGAGCTGGTAAGAAGGAAGGTTCGAAACTTGCTTTCATCTAATTCAGCGGATCAACTGCACTGTGTTGCTCTATGGCTATGTGTGAATGTTACTGTGAACATTTTAGAGAAGCTGTAATGAATATTAATTTGGACCAACAGGTCATGTGGCAATGTTGCAGTGAAGAACTCCAGCTGTGTGACCACCTTCATGATGATGGGCCTCTCTGACCAACCTAACCTGCAGGTCCTGCTCTTCGTTCTCTTTCTTTGTATCTACATCATGGCCCTGATTGGAAACCTAGCCATCATAGCTGCCATCCTTTCCTATCCCAAGCTTTACACCCCCATGTACTTCTTCCTCTTTCATTTGGCTATAGTGGACATAATCTGCACCTCCACCATCATTCCCAAAATGCTGGGGAACATCGCAACTGTCAGTAAGGGTATCTCCTATTCAGGTTGCATCACTCAACTCTATTCATTCACGTGGTGTTTGGGTGCTGAAATGGTGCTCTTCACTGTCATGGCTTATGACCGCTATGTGGCTATATGCCACCCCTTGCGTTACACCCTCATGATGAGCAAGAAGGTATGCCTGTTTCTTTCCACGGTGGTGATCCTTATAGCCATTAGTAACTCATGGGTTCACACTGGCCTGATTATGAGGCTTACCTTCTGTGGGCCCAATGGTATCAATCACTTCTTCTGTGAGATTCCTCCACTTCTGGCTCTCTCCTGCAGCCCGGTAAGAATCAATGAAGTCTGGGTCTTCACAGCAGACATTTTCCTAGCTATGGGAGACTTCTTGCTAACATGCTTATCTTATTGCTTCATTGTTAGGGCAATCCTTAAAATCAAGACTTCTGAAGGGAAGAAAAAGGCCTTCTCTACCTGCTCTTCTCACCTTATAGTTGTGTCCTTATATTACTCCACTGTCATCTATACTTATATACGCCCAACCTCCAGCTATAACTTTGATAGGGACAAGGTAATTGCTGCCCTATACACCCTGGTTACACCGACACTGAACCCTATAGTCTACACTTTGAGAAATAAAGATGTAAAGACAGCCCTCAAAAAAGTCTTCTTTGTAACATGAGATGGAAAAACAGATCTGTCCATTTCTTTCAGTATTATGCTTTGAGCACTGTGAGGTTTTGGGGGAGTGGGGAACAGAACATTTTCTTTACATATATATACAAATTCCACACACACACAGTTTTCTCTTTTCTTGAAAACTTGCAATGAAGTGACTGAACTGGCTCAAATGAAGTGCAATGTTTTGGAAATGATGTGATATTATTGCTTCCATGGGTGCCCATTCCCCCATTCAGGTCCCTAACTGTTACTGTAGTAGTTAAGTAATGCATATGCAAACCAATTCTGTGTAATACTGAATGGGTATTGTAAGATTTTTAAAAAACAACTAACTTGCAAAACCATCTAAGAAGACACTGAATGTGATGGTCCCTTCAGAAACCTGTGAAACTCTAAAGCTCCAGTCCTAAGAGTTCCGAAGTTAAAAGTGGCAGGTAGCAGAACCCAAGAAGATGGGTGAAGCAAGGAAAAGAGTTGGTGATATCATCTGAGGGTACCCTTTATGAGAAGGGGAAGCAGATTCACTTTGGGAACTCCTGGAGATGGTTATTAAGGCTGACAAGGAACTTGTCCCCAACCTGGCTAATGTTGGGAAAGATTATTGTGAATAAAGGCTTGATGGGTGTATCATATCCATACATTCTCTTCTGTTATGGTAGCAGTGACTCATGGTCATGGATATGGATGATTTTGAATTTCCTTTTTCCTCCCAAGGTATTAAATATAAGACACAAGAAAATTATGCTTGAAAAATACATAGCCAGCCTCTTAGTGGTATATTCCAGTGCCCTCATTATTGTGGGAGGTGACTTTAATGCCAGAATTGGTCCCTTTGATGACATGCCATATTCATTCTTTAATCTTTTATATCAATCTACATTATCGACTTCCTTACCGCCACCCTCATTTGTGGCCAAATGATGCTGGAAATCTCTTCTCTTTGCTCCAGAAGGTCGGACCAGAACCAAAGGGTTGAAATTAAATCAAAAGACTTTCCGTCTAGACATTAATTTTGACAGTAATTCATTGCATTTTGACAGTAATCCATTGCATTTTGAGAATCTAGCAGGCAAATTGAGGAGCAAAAGAGACCTCTTATACATTGTTCCCAGTTTGGAAAAAGACAAAAGGAAGACAAGCACTTAAACAGCAAGTAACTCTATCTATGGAGGTAGAATAAGAAAAGGTGACACTATTTGTTGAGATAATCAAAATACAACTTTATTTTCATTATTATTTCCAAGAGGGATCTGCAGTGCACACAGACCAAAACTCCATTCCAGAACTAATGGCAGTGTGGGCAATTGGTGGGATGCAGAAAGGTTAGGCCTCCTCTGTTCTGTTCATCCCTGATCTTACAGATGAGGCCACTCTGGCTCCAAGCTCCTGGGCCATCCGATGGACACAGCTCATGCTACTCCTTTCCAAGGCTTCTTTAGTCCTACCCCCCACCCCAGCCATGATGTCTATGGGTCAAGGGTAGTTAGGGATGCCAGCTCCAGGTGGGGAAATACCTGGAGATTTTGGGTGTGGAGCCTGAGGAGGGTGGGGTTTGGAGAGGGGAGGGACTTCAATGCCATGGAGTCCAATTGCCAAAGTGGCCATTTTCTCCAGGAGAACTGATCTCTGCCACCTGGAGATCAGTTGTAGCAGCAGGAGATCTCCAGCTGCCACTTGGAGGCTGCCAACCCTAAGGATAGTGGCATCCCCAAGGGGTTTCTATCTCAGGTCTATGAAGGCCCCAAGGCCCCAGGCTTTTGGTATGAAGGTTACCCAGCCATCTTCCAGAATGATGCCTCAGGATGTATGGGGGCCAATAAAATTGGACTAACTGACCCAATCTTTATCAAACTTAGGCATTCTTCTAAGGAGAATTCCTAGCAGCTATGCTGCAGATTTGGTGCCTCTATCTTAAATAAATAAATAAATAAATAAATAAAAAACAGTCCTGAAAGAATTTTCCATGGGGTATAATGGAGCCAATTTTTTTTTCAGGATTCCACAGAAAAAAATGGGGATTTGGAATTTGCACTCATGTGCCAATCACTAAAACAATTAAACAGCATGTAAACGGTTTTTTTTTTGCATATTAAAGGCATTCCCCAAGTAAGCACTCAGATGTGACTTTGTAAATAGATAAAAAGAGGAGACCAAAATAAATCCTCCAAAGCCTTCCCATCAGAACATGTCTTTATAATCAGGTAAAATTTTGATAGTAATGAAAGGAAAGTATTTCTGTGAAGCACTGGCAGTTGGGAGACAGCGATAGCTGGAAGTGACAATTGAGAAGCACAAGTTCAGCTTCAGATTTCAGTGCCTGGAGTCCCTCTCCACTACTGCAGTCCCCGTTCATGCCCCCTTCCCATCCACTTCTGTGCCCTTCCCCCACTACTCATCAGCCTATTCTTCCCTGTCAACTTGTGAGTCATCTCACTGCCCACAGTCCCCACCATATGAGCCCATTCTTCCCCTGATAAAGCTGGACACTACGAAGACCTGGGAGCATAGGTGGCAGGAACACTCATGAGCAGGGAGGCAGGGGAAGGGTATGCAAGATTCCAAGGTGTCCAACATCTTAGTGGATATTGAAGACTAATCACACACACCCCAGGCACCATGACTTTTTGCTTTTTTTGTTAGGAGATGTGATTAACAAATGTATACCCAATGCCCAAGCATAGGACTGAGCACTGTGAGGGCCCCATGGAATCATATTCCACTGAAACTAGTAGCAGTCTTGGTGACTCAGTTTTTAAAAATATATATCTATTGCCATTGAACATAGCTTGTGTGATGAAAGTATTTAGAACTTATATTTTAAAGTGTGAACTTGTCTTAAGATCTCATGTCCTGATTTTGTTCTATTTCAAGGAGACAGCTATACAAGATGTTTTATTAAATATTAAAGTTGTTTCCAGCCATATTAAAGTTATTTCAAGCCATTCTTCACTCAGTTAGTCACTAGACCCAGAAATATTATGTTTATTAGCCATAACATGAGTCATAAACAAGATGTGATTAACAAATAAACTTTCTGTGAATAATTGTGTGAGCAATAAATGACAGTTGTCTATAAACTATCTTAAAATTAATATTTGATATATTCAGACAGACCCCAAATAGGAGAACAAGGTTTTGAACTCTGCTTTGGTGGCAGTCCATTTATTGATTTGCTCAACATGTGACCATTTGGTTTGCTCATGGTCAATCAACATATTTTGTTCAGCATTTTTTTAATGGCCTCCTTCACTTCTTTGGTTTTCAGACTATAGATAATGGGATTTAGCATGGGGGTAGAGATGCTATATTGGATGGAAACGAGTTGATCCAAAACTATTGAGGATGATGTGTTGGGTCTCAGGTATCGAAAGTAGCCAGTCCCATAGAATAAAACCACAACAATGAGGTGGGAGCTGCAGGTGGAGAAGGCTTTCCTCCTACCTTCTGCTGTGCGTATCTTCAGGACAGTAGAGATGATGTAAATATAAGAGATGAGGGTGGGGATGAAGGAGGTTAAACCAAAGACAAAACTAGAGGCAAGAAGGACAACATAGTTGGTTAGGGTATCACTGCAAGACAGGAGCAAGAGGGAAGGAATTTCACAGCTATAGTGGCTGAGTGTGTTGTTTCTACAAAAACGCAAATTCAGCAATGGCAGGGCATTCATCAAAGCATACAAGAAACCCATGGTCCAGGCTCCACCCACCAGTTGTTTGCATATCTCTGTTTTCATGACTATAGTATAGTGCAGTGGGTCACATATGGCAACATATCGGTCATAAGCCATTGCCGCAAGAATGAAAACCTCGGCACCAGCAGACTGGAAAAAGAAGAAGATCTGTGCAATGCACCCTTCCCAGGAAATAGTTTTCTGCATCGTTACAAGATTTCCCAACATCTTAGGGACAGTGACTGATGAGTAGCAGATGTCGACAAAAGCCAAATGACTGAGAAAAAAGAACATGGGGGTGTGAAGGCCAGCCTCGTTCCTGATCACCAGCATGATTGCCAGATTTCCCAATAATGTCACTGAATACATAATTAGAAAGATCAAGAAAAGAAAAATCTGCAGTCGTGGATCACTGGAAAGTCCCAGGAGGATAAACTCGGTTATTAGGGTTTGATTTTCCATGAAGAGCTGTCCATTATCCTAAAATTTGCATAAATAGGAAGCAAAGACTTTTAGTTTTATATGTTATGAGTAATATGTATGAAGTAATATGCATGAGTAATATGCTTGAAGCCAATTTAATGTATGAAACACTGTTTTGTAGCCTTATTTAAATATTTGAGTTCTGAGACAGCCAGGAATTAATACATATAATTTCATCCAGTCTCCAGAAAATGTTATAGAACTGTAATGTAAGCTGTGCTTCTGGGGATATACTGATATTATTCTACTGCAGGCCTTAATTTAAATGTAACAGTGGTTCTAAAAGTTTGTATTACCTTGGATTCTTTGTTCAGGTCTGCAGTCCCCACTGCCTTGAGCAGGAGCCTGGATGGGAGCTCTGTCTGACTAGATGGAATCAGCCAGAAGAGAAGCTTTCCCTTCTGTGCCATTATTGTTTTCTCTCTTTGCCCGCCCATTCCGTGGAGGTCAAATAAAAACTTTTACTTGTAAAAGTCCCCCCCCCCCCGAAGTCCTTCTAGCACCTTAAGTCTTCCAGATCTCTGTTCTTGCTAGGTGTCAGCTTTTTAACAGAAGGAGTGAGCTGACCACTTCATTATCTCTGGACAAGCCTGCCATTACCATTTTGAAACCCTAGTTGGGTGAAGCAGGAGAGCAACTGACTCCCCTCCCCTCTTGCCCACTGTCTGCCAAGAGAGAAAAAACTGCTTTAAAACTCAAGCTGGAGGGCTTCCCTCCCCCAACCTCCAAAGTAAAACACATTTCTCCACACAAATCATCAAATGACAAATGTTTCTCATAAGTAGGATCCTATCAACCAGTACATTTACATTGCAATATTTATTTAATGCTGCATATCCATCTAACAGCTTGAGGAAGCTTACAACATAAAATAAAGTAATTAACATCCAATACAAAACAACTTAACCAAATAAACCTAACTGGAAGAACAAAAGAATTCCAGCAATCCTACAATAACGAGAACAACATAATGACATCAAAGCAGAATAAAACCACTATAAAACAAGCAAGAATGCAGGCCATAAAGCCAAAAGAGATATCTATTCACAGTGAAATAGCTTTTGTTTATCACTGTTCAAAGCAATAAGGATTATTATACCCAATATAGTTTAATGTTTGTATCATCTATGCAACATTACCCAATCATCTGGATAACTGGATTTAGTCTAAATGCCAATGCATACATTTGTCAACTCAAGATCAATGGCTTCCTTAATAGTTTTCCATTTTACATAACTAAGAAACTAACATCTTATACCTCATTCACTTAACTTCCTCCACATCCCTGGTTTTCAAGCTGTAGATAACATGACTGAACATGGGTGTTGGAATGCTATAATGGTTCATCCTCTGTTATTGAGGCAGTTGAGTTGGGTGACCTGTATCCTAAGTAACCACACACCAATCAGCACTCGCTGCATTTCTCCATTTATTATTTACTATATATTTCCCTGAAAACAGAAGGGGAGGGGGACTCTATACTATGATCCCAAGTGTCTGAATGGATATCATCATCAAATATCTAATGGGACCTCTGAGCGAGATCTTTAAGGTATATTTCAGCGTTTCACAAGCCTCTTGAAATCTCATTTAAACATGATTGTACCTGAAGTTGTAGCTGCTTAATTATTTCCCTGGAGACATATTTAGTCAAAATTCACAATATCCCCACATGAGTTGAGTGTTATGTATGTGGGGCATGCTCTGTCACATGCCATGCATTTTTAAAAAAATCAAATGCTGTGGTATCTAAGAACCAAAAAATGTGGGAAATTTCAGTGTGCAAAAAGACCTTTGAAACTGCTCTGCAGAACTGCAAATTCACCATTACAGTTCCTTTTGTCTTTACATAGTATATCAGACTGTTAATGTGATCTCTTATGCACATAAATTTGAAATCTGACTCTGGGAAGAAAGTGTTGAGTGTTATGTATATTTCTTTGGGGCCCTGAAAAGTTTCCGCTGCTTTTTACACATCAAGCAGCATATTAAGCCTTTATTAAAGGGACAAGACAATTTTCTCCTGTCCAATTGACAACCCTAAATTAAAAGGAAAGTAACTACAGTGTGTTCTGCTTTGGCCTTTATATATCTGTATCTATATATCTGGTATGTGGAATAGTATAGTATATCCTGATCTTGTCAGATCATGGAAACTAAGCAGGGTTGATGCTTGTATGGGAGACCACCAAGGAAGACTTGGCAGAGGAAGGCAATGACAAACCACTTCTGCTTAATCACTTGCCTTGAAAACCATATGGTGTTGCCATAGCTTGGCTATGACTTTACACACACATACACACACTCACATATCTATATTCCAATAAATTAGTATTTTTATTGTCAAATACCAACTCATTTATCACTTACAGGCTCTAGCAGTTAGAAAGATAAGAGCCAAACTGGTGCCAAAGAATGTAACTAGCCAGAACTGATGGCCAGCTAGGATATATTTTAATTATATTGTAATCAGAATTTATATGGCATTTTGTATTTTATCTTTTATCTTTATTGTTTCTTTTTCTTGTTTGATAGTTTACCTTGTAAGCCAGTTTGATTGTAAGCCAGTTTGATTCTTCCTTAAGTGGTAGAGAAAGTCGGCATATAAAAACCAACTCTTCTTCTTCTTCTTTCCTTGAAGTTCAACATGTTTAAAGGGGTTGCAGCAATGCCACCATAAACAAGGAGTGCCTCATCAAAGATGGCTGTATTTTACCACTTTCTCCCCAGATACCATCACACAGAAATATATTGAGGTAAACAGAGTGCAGCTTAACTGAGGACAATTTAATAAAATAAACACAATTTCCATTGTGTTCTTTGTGAACAATGTTTTTACTCAAGCGGATTTTGCACATAAAATTAGGGAAAATACCTCTAGAATTTCACTCTATGCATTACAATAAAATAGTATACATATAACTTTACCTACTGCCTCAACACATAGTACAAAACCATAGCTTTAGAAATATTAAGACAAAGTTTCCTACGTTAAAACAAAATAAACGCTTGCAATGCTATGCAAATCAAAGTTTTAAAATTACACAGAAAAACTATTGTTCACATCACATGCAGATTTCCCCCCAGAGAATTTAAACAGTTTGGTACAGTGAAAACTGGATATTATGGATAAAATGAAATAAAACAAACAATTCCTAAAAAGGAATACTATAACTCAGTGAAATGCCACTTAGTGGTCCTTGGTGGTAATGATGCTCCTATGAATCAGTCCATAGTGAGGCCTTAGACAAACAATAAGTGATGTTTCCCATCATGGTTAATTATGAACATCAGTCAGGATGCAGGTGGTTCAGTTTATTGGACTCTTCAGTACACTCAGACTGAAGCTGAAGAAACAATAAATGAAGGGCAATTTGACGCTTACTGAGGGCTGATTAGTTGTGGATATTTTTTTTAAAAAAACCTGAGCAATCAATGTTTTTGTCTTATTAGTTTTTTAATTGCTTCCATCACCTCTTTTGTCTTCAGGCTGTAAATAATTGGGTTTAACATGGGTGTAGAGATGCTATACTGAACAGAAAACAGTTCATCCAGAATTATCGACGAGGCAGAATCGGGCCGGAGGTATCGGAAGTAGCCAGTCCCGTAAATCAAAACCACCACAATGAGGTGGGAACTGCAAGTAGAAAAGGCTTTCCTTCTGCCTTCTGCAGAAGCAATCTTCAGGATGGTAGAGATTATGTGGATATAGGACAGCAACGTAAGAAAGAATGCCATCCCCCCTACTGCTCCACCACTAATAAAGAATATAATCTTACTCATTGAAGTTCCTGTGCACGATAAGGCAAGAAGAGATGGAAGTTCACAGCTGAAGTGCCTGATAACATTTGGACCACAGAAGGAAAGCTTCAAAGCAGGTAGTGTATTTGTGATGGCATAGAAGAAACCAACTGTCCATGCCACTCCAACCAGCTGTTTACATAAAGGTATATTTATCATTTTTACATAATGTAGTGGGTTGCATATGGCAGCATATCGGTCATAAGCCATTGCCGTAAGGAGTAAAATTTCAGAGGAAGAGGTCAGAAAGATGAAGAACATCTGGGTAATGCAGCTATTGTATGAAATCGTCTGCCCAGCAAAGAAATTGACTAGCAGCTGAGGTACCGTGACTGAAGAATAGCAGATATCGAGAAAAGACAGCTGACTAAGGAAAAAGTACATGGGGCTCTGAAGATGACTGTTGAGTTTTATTACCACCATAATGATCAGATTCCCCATCAGAGTGACTGCATAAATGAATACAAACACCAAAAAGAGGAAAATCTGGACTGGTAGATGGTATGAAAATCCCAAAAGAATAAAATAAGTCACTGTGGTCTGATTTTCCATTTCCCTTTTTTGTAAAACTGTAACCTGCAAGAATAAATATAGAAACATATGATTACACTTGGAGGGGGGATGCATTTTTCTGCAAGGAATAAATTGCTAAGTAATGGCGAAGTAATGGCTCGACTGTTTCTTAATGACGAATAAAGAAGACAGATGAATAAGTCAAGCATATGCTGTTTTATAGCCTCTACATAAATCCATGGAATGATATTTACATTTAACCCACAAATTCAAATGGTTGTATAGTTCATTTCTAAATGCCTCTGAGGTCCATGGAACTCCTTCCTAGTGGGCATGAAGGCAGCTTCAGAGTGCTTTAGAAAGCATTCCGAAGCAGGTCTACTTAGCGTCCTAGAAGAAGAAGAATAGTTGGTTTTTATATGCCAACTTTCTCTACCACTTAAGGAAGAATCAAACCGGCTTACAATCACCTTTCCCTTCCCCACAACAGACACCCAGTGAGGTAGGTGGGGCTGAGAGAGCTGTGACTAGCCTAAAGCCACCCAGCTGGCTTCATGTGTAGGACTGGGGAAACAAATCCAGTTCACCATCTACGGGGCTTACTCTCAGGACTGTTTGGTTGTGGTCATGGATGATAAACTATTCAAAAGATGAACTTAATGTACCCATAAACACAAATTTATTTTTGTAAAAAATGAAAGCTACATAGAAAAGTCAGTGCACCTCCTTGCATAAATCTAGTTATACATTTTCCAGGACCAGACATTTGGATTCTAGGCTAACAAAGCTTTTATGATGGACTGAGCTGTACCTCAATGATAAAGTATTTGGTTTACATGCAGAATGTCCCAGGTTCAATCCCCAGAATCTTTTGTCAGAAAGGCAGTAGATGACATGGAAGACCCTTCCCTGAGACCTTGGACATCTGCTGCCAGCCAGAGTAGACAATATTGATCCTTGATAGTATAAGGTAGCTTCATGAGACTGTGATCATGTAGCTGAATTACTGGACTTGGAACATTTGCTAAACTGTATATATGGTGTATTTCCTAAATGCTTAAACTGAAACTTCAATTGCCAATATTATTTCCCTTAATTGCCCTAAGCATTAAAGTGACCTTAAATAATGCTAGAGATTCTCAGATGCAGCACTATTAGCATTATGGTTCAGAGTATGGCCTGAGCCAAAAAAAGATTTTTGCATATTTGTAAGTACTGCTTTTAATAGTCCATGACCTCACCTGGATGGTAATTGAGACATTTTTAAAAACAGATTGTCTTGTAAATTAGAGTTCTTTTTCCAGAGGTTTTCTTAATCTCAAACCACAGTGAAAAATTTAATTTTGTATCAAAGTATTATTGCCTACTGCCAGACTTCTTAGTTCTTAAAATAATTCCTATTTCCTTCCAACAAAGTAATACACTGATGTGATTTTTGGTATAACTAAACATTAAAATAAATACAAACTCATATTGCATGTTACTTAAGATTATTTTTTTTACCTCACTGCTTTTATTACTTACCATAGATGAGTTGCCCCTTAACTCATGTTATGACTCTTTTCATATCACCAAATCCTGGGTGTGACATGATGGCTCATACCCATAATACCAGTGTTTTGTTTATAGAGGGGATAGATGATGATTGATACCTGGTATTATGAGAACATTTTGTAAGTCAGTAGACTTGGTCTTCACTTGTCTCATCTCCTTGAGGTGCAATGATTGTTTCCCTGTCTGGAATTGTTTTAATATCCATTACCCAAGGAAATTTTGACACCACCTGGTATATGGATTTGTCACCTTATCTCTCGCTAGGTTAGTAAGGTGCAGTGACAGGATAAAATAATTAATAATAATTAAATAATTTCCATCACTGCTTCTCATATCTTTTTCTGAAGGTTCTGATTTTTGAGACAAACACCCTTCCCTCAGAATCAAGAAAATTAACCCTGTGGCAAGAGATAAAGTCTGGAAAATCAATCTTTAGCTCCTTCAGACATTCCACATTTCCCGCCGAAAATGTGTCCAGAAGCAAGAAAATGCACAGAAATTGCAGAGTGATCAGTTCAACTGATCTATATAAACACGGGACAAAATTAATGAACCCTACTCATATCTTCTGGACACCTTCAATGTATAGTTCCATAATCTAAAATACAGTAGACAGGATGAACAAAAGTAAAACATGAGTGGGCTCTGGAGCCTTTAAGCATGTCACAGAAGAGGGACAATTGTCAGATGCAGCTCTTTTAAACTTTTGCCACACATCCCACATCTATTAAAATCCATCCATTTGTGTATCTGTTAAAAGTATTGTCCTCTTGTATATCTGGTCACCTTAACAGTATATCTTCAAATATCAGAATATTGTGGAGGAAATACCTTATATATATATTCCAAATGGATCCCCAGCTCTCTGAAAACAAAGGGAATGTATGCTACTATTTATACCAACTGGGAGCTCCCCCCCACCCCCAAGAGTTCTTTTTGATCCTTGATGAATTGTAGGTGAGACAGAAATGTTCCTCCCAGGAGCACAACTAAAGGGAGTTCAACTGTTGCTTTATTTCCAATGTGTTAACCCCATTAGGGCTGTCAAAAAAAAATTCGGTACAGTTTGGATTCGGCAAAATTCGGCCCGTTTTTATTCGGGCCGTGCCGAAGTCCGAACTCCCCCGCTTCGGATCCCCGGAAATTCGGGGGGATCCGGAGTTCGGGGGAAAATTCGGGCCCCGCGCGCCTTCAGAGGGATTCCCTGAAGGCGCGCGGGGGCCCTTTAAACTGATCTGAGCCTCCCAGCTGGGAGGCGCAGGTCAGTTTAAAGGGCAGCCTGCACCTTTCAGCGGGCTCCCCTGAAGGGGGGCGGGCTGCCCTTTAAACTGATCTCTCCAGGGGAGCCGGCTGAAAGGTGCGGGCTGCCCTTTAAACTCACCTGCGCCTCCCGGCCGGGAGGCACAGATCAGTTTAAAGGGCACCCCACGCCTCTTCAGCCGGCTCCCCTGAAGGGGGGCGGGCTGCCCTTTAAACTGATCTGCGCCTCCCGGCCGGGAGTTTAAAGGGCACCGATCCCGGCCGATCAGTTTAAAGGGCACCCCGCGCCTGCTTACTGACGGCCAAATTTGCTGGATTTATTCGCGAACTCCCGAACTCGCTGAATTCGGCCCCCCCGGTTGCCCGCCAGTTTTGAGTTCGGATCCATCCGAACAGAAAAGCGCCGAATCGAGGAGAATTCAGTTGATTTTCTGTTCAGACCGAACCGAATTGACAGCCCTAAACCCCATAGCAGAGGCATGCTCTTCAGGATGGCGACTTTAGAGTGCCCTGAACATTACGGCTTGCTGGAAGAATGGCAGTTGCTCAATTTGTCTTTTGCTTTAGCATTTATGGCATGCAGCAACCATGGATGGGGTGGAGCTAGGACTCTAATTGGGCTGTGTGAGATTGCACATGAGTGAAGTGTTGCTGATTCCACTGAATATGCTCAAAAGGCTCAAGAACAGCCATACTGCCTGGTGAAAAATTGGTTCCATGCTCACACCAGGCAAGCTGGACATCAGCTAAACCAGCAGGTGCTTCAACCCTCCCTGCTCTGTTCAACAAAACCAAATTTCACAGCTCCCACTGTTTCAACACCAACATGTTTTTTGTTTCTCCCTTGTGTAAATAGTACTCTTGATCTACTGGGATGGATCCAGTCAACTTTTCCACCTGTGGAAAAGGGAGGAGGACATCTTCTTTTCTCCTCCTGTTGATATACGAAGGTTCATGAAGGACAAGAAAGAAAAAAAGAAAGAAAGAAAGAAAGAAAGAAAGAAAGAAAGAAAGAAAGAAAGAAAGAAAGAAAGAAAGAAAGAAAGAAAGAATCTACAACTGGGTTTCCATGCCCTCATAACCACCATCAAAAAATGCATGTGTGTGTGTGTGGAGGGGAATAAAAGAAAATTCTTGTTACCTGACTGGTTTGCTCGCTCCAGGATTTGTTCAGCTTAACTTCTGAAGCCAATACATTTTATCACTGCTTGATGTTATACACATCTGGAAACATTGGTAATTTTATACCATATGTTTGTGTGAGCAAGTTTCCACGTTGCCAGACCCATGGTTTGTGTTAGTAGTTAACATTAGGCCAAGCAAGATCTAAGGTTGGTTCCCCCCCCCCCCAGATAAAATATACCTTCTAAGGTGCATTTCTGGATGCATCTTTAATAATCACATTTTGTATTTATGACCACTGAGGAAGATAATTTGTAAATGCCACAGAAAAAAGGACATATAAATGTATTATCATTTATTTTTGTTTACTTAATGTGTACCCCACCTTTCTCCCCAATGGGAACCCAAGGCAGCTCACATCACTTTCCTCTCTTCCATTTTATCCTCACAACAACCCTGTGAGGTAGGTTAGGCTGAGAGAGTATGACTGGCCCTAGGTCACCCAGCGAGCTTCCATGGCGCAAGTGGGGATTTGAACCCAGGTCTCCCAGGTAATAGTCCCAGGTAGTCGTAACCTCTGCACCACACTGTATCTCATACATAGATAACTTCCTGAAATCTATTTGGCTGTCTGGCAATACTTTGTATAAAAGCCCTATTTTGGGATAATTGGTAACCTTATCCTAATTACATGAACTTTGTATTCCTATGTTGCTAATATTTTGGATCTTAGCGCCCATACGTTGAGTCATGCAAAGCTTAAAAAAAATAAAACAGGGGCCTATTCAAAAATGGTGGAGGAGAGAAATCTGAAACACCGCCCCTTTCAAAGAGCACTTTCAAAGGTGTGTTCCCCTGTATCAGGGGTCCCCAACGTTTTTGAGCCTGTGGGCACATTTGGAATTCTGACACAGCGAGATGGGGGGCAGCAACAAAATGGCTATCACAAAACGGCTACCACAGGAGGCGGAGCCAACTAAAAAACGATTGCCACAGCTTAACTTCAGTAATGCAGTGCAGATCCTTGTGCTATGGTGGCAGCACAACATTTTAAAAAATCTGCTCAGCCAATCAATTCTCCAGTACTAAATAAGAAGCCTTGCTGGGCAAAATCCCTACCTGGCCCCACCCACTTCCTAAAAACGGATAGCAGGATGAAGAAAGGGTGTCAGGTAGAATTGCCAGCTCTGGGTTGGGAAATACCTGGAGATTTTGGGGGCAGAGCCTGAGGAGGGCAGGGTTTGGGGAGGAGAGGGACTTCAATGCCATAGAGTTCAATTGCCAAAGTGGACATTTTGTTCAGGTGAACTGATCTCTACTGGATGGAAATCAGTGGTAATAGCAGGAGATCTCCAGCTAGTTCCTGGAGGTTGAGAAATCAAAGAAATGAGCACAGATGGCACAAACTGAGAGCTGTTACGCCAGTTAGTATGCAATGTTTTATCCTAAAGCAGTTATATAACTTGCAATGACAAATATAATTAGCAGTGTGCTATATATCTGCAAGGACCTAACCTTGCTGCTTACATGTTAAAACACCATTGTTGGTGGCTTCTATGGACATTTGAATGTTGCTATAAGCAATTATACACTTTGGAATTGGAAAGCTAATTTCGCTTGTTAACAACATTACTGATTGTTGTGAATTGTGAATCATGTAAGCAGATAGGTTAGGTCCTTGCAAATATATCACACACTGCTAATTATATTTGTCATTGCAAGTTATATAACTGCTTTAGGATAAAATATTGCATACTAACTGGCGTAACAGCTCTCAGTTTATGCCATAAGTGCTCATTTCTTTGATTTCTCAGTACCTGGAGGTTGGCAACCCTAACGTTAGTGGGTGCCATGATGTCCCAGGACACCACATTGGGTACCCCTGGCCTATGTAAATGTGGCTGTGAGTCAGGTCAGGGGAGTACCAATCTGCCTTGTATCACTTGTATCATTTTGCTGGGCCCTTTCTGCTGGCAAAAGAGGGATGAGATCTTTTGGGGCATCAAAAAAGCAACTCTAGGGATTGTTGGACCTATGGGAAAAGAAGTCCTGCAGGATGAGGGTTGCAATGAGGAGGGAAATGAGTTAGACCAAGGAGATAAACTGGTTGACTCCAACCCATTCTGGTTACTGTCCGGGCTAGTTGATGGAAATGTATTTTACCAGTTTTAATACACTGAAATTTACTGCCAGTGTGCTCCAAAGTTCAATTCAAGGTGCTGTTTAGGATATTTAAATATCTTCATGGCCTAGGTCTGATATCTCTAATGGCCCATCTCCTCACATATGTCCCCATGTGACAGCTATGGTCCACAGGCTGCCATCTGCTGGCTGATCCCCACTTATGACAGTCACCTGGCATTGCCCATGGTTTTCTATAGTAGCTCCCAACCTATGGTCCAGGTTCCCTGAGGAGATGAGGGGGGCAGTATCTTCAGAGGTCTTTCGAAGACACAGTGTGGGCTTTTTATTTGCCAGGGCTTTTCATGGGGTGTAGCCTTGAGGCACTTTTTTAAGGGGAAGGAGGTTATTTAAGTTTTATTGTATTTTTGTATGTTTTAAAATTGAGATATGTAAGCCTTGAGTCACAGGAAAAAGCAGAGTATAAATATCTACATAAATAAATAACCGGTCAACTGCACTTTGCATCTTACGAGTTTCCTTTAAAAAACCTAAAGTTTCCAAAAAATTTCTTTAAAGCAGTTTTGATGTCATTGTTTTTCAAGCTATATATGATCGGATTTAACAAGGGCGTTAAGATGCTGTACTGGATCGACACCACTTTGTCCAGCTCTGTAAATGTTTCGGAACTGGGCTTCATGTTCCGAAAAATAGCTGCCAAGTAAAATAAGCCAACCACAATGAGGTGGAAGCTGCAGGTAGAGAAGGCTTTGCTTTTCCCCTCGGCAGAGCATCTTTTCAGGATGGCGGAGATAATGTGAACATGAGAGACAAGGGTGAGGAGGAAGGGGCTGAAACCATAAGTTTTAATACAGTGAAATTTACTGCCAGTTCAATTCAAGGTACTGCTGAGGACCTTTAAATATCTTCATGACTTAGGTCTCATATATCTCATGGACCATCTCATCACATATGTCCCCATGTGCCAACTATGATCCGCAGGCAGCCATCTGCTGGCTGATCCCCACTTATGACAATCACCTGGTATTGCCCATGGTTTTCTATGGTCCAGATTCCTTGAGGAGATGAGGGGGGCAGTATCTCCAGAGGTCTTTCAAGGACACAGTGTGGGCATTTCATTTGCCAGGGCTTTCCATGGGGTGTAGCCTTCAGGCATTTTTTAAGGGGAAGGAGGTTATTTTATTATATATTTGTATGTATTGAAATTGAGATATGTAAGCCTTGAGTCACAGGAAAAAGCAGAGTGTAAATATCTACATAAATTGTAAAAAATGGTCAGCTGCACTCTGCACTTTGCATCTTTACAGCCCATTCCTGAAAATGTGGTGTACGGAGTCAGCGGGGAAGAGGCACGGTGGCGCCTCTTCCTAAGCCGAATCGCACACACCGCAAAAAAAAAGCCGTTTCGCTGCTTTTTTTTGTTTTACTGGGGCCTTTTGCCCCATAGGGAACAGCGAGGCTGCGCCTCATTCCCGTGCAGCACCGCCGTTCCCGATGCTGGCGGCGAGGGCCGAAACTGGATAGGAAGCCACCTACCTGGCGGCTCCTCCCCCCGGAACGCCCCCGGAATGTCCCCCTGCGCCGGCACGGCCTCTCTACGCCATGGCCTGCTCCACAGAGAGGCCACACCGGTGGAGGGGGGAGGTGCGGTCCCATGGCGCTCTGCTGCCGGTGGGACTGGCCTCGCCACCAGCATAAGTGCATTTAAACATGAGATTACACGCACTTACACTGGCAGTGAGGTCACGCCGCCTCCTAAGAAGTTTCGGCCCAATTTACAGGAATGGGCTGTAAGAGTTTCATTTAAAAAAACCTAAGGTTTCCAAAAAATTTCCTCAAAGCAGTTTTGATGTCATTGTTTTTCAAGCTATATATTATTGGATTGAACAGGGGTGTTAAGATGCTGTACTGGATTGACACCACTTTGTCCAGTTCTATAAATGATTCGGAATTGGGCTTCATGTACCGAAAAAAAGCTGCCGAGTAAAATAAGCCAACCACAATGAGGTGGGAGCTGCAGGTGGAGAAGGCTTTGCTTCTCCCCTCGGCGGAGCGAATTTTCAAGATGGTGGAGATGATGTGAACATAAGAGACAAGGGTGAGAAGGAACGAGCTGAGCCCAAATACTACTACAGAGGTGAAAAGCACAACATAATTGGTGAGAGGGTAGCTGCAAGACAATGGCAAGAGGGAAGGAAGTTCACAGCTATAGTGGGGGATAGTATTGTTCCCGCAAAAATGGGCATTTGCCAATGGCAACGTGTTTGCCATCGCATATAAGAAACCCAATAACCATGCTCCACCCACCAGCTGTCTGCAGAAAGTCTTTTTCATGATGGTGGAATAATGCAGTGGGTCACAGATGGCAACATAGCGGTCATAAGCCATTGCGGAGAGGATGAAAACCTCAGCATCGGCAGACTGGAAAAAGAAAAAGATCTGAGTGATGCATCCTTCCAGGGAAATGGTTTTGTTCTGTGCAATGAAGTTTTCCAGCATCTTTGGGAGAGTGACCGAGGAATAATAGATGTCCACAAGGGCTAAATGGCTGAGGAAGAAGAACATAGGGCTCTGAAGGCCAACCTCCATCCGGATCACCAGAATAATTGTTGCATTCCCTAATAATATCATTGAAAATATGATTAGAAACAACAAGAACAGAAAAACCTGTAGATGTGGGTCACTGGAGAGCCCCAACAGTATAAACTCTGTTATTATGGTTTGATTTTCCATGTTGAGTTATTCAGCACACTTAAAATCTGTGGAAATAGAAACAAGTAGAATTGGTTTGCTGTTGAGTACATTTTAGAAACATCTACTTTTTAAAACACATGAAGATCGGGCCAATTTAGATTTTGAAATAACACCCTAGCGCTTCTGGGACATTGCACAGGTTGAGTATCCCTTACCCGGACTACGTGGGACCAGAAGTGGTTCGTATTTTGGATCTTTCCGCATGTAGGAATATTTTGGAATTTTTGCATATACATAATGCGATATCTTGAGGATAGGACCCCAATTCATTTATGTTTTATATACACTTCATACACATAGCCTGAATGTAATTTTATACAATATTTTTAACAATTTTGTATACATTGAACCATCAGAAAGCAAAGGTGTAACTGTCTCACCAGAATATCTATACCAACTGTTAAACAAGAGCAACAGCAAACTAACAATGGCAGACTTTCAGTCTCCACCTATGATGCAGTGTACACTGTATTTTATTTTATTTTTAGGTGAGAGGAAACATTGAAAGCAGGCAGCATGGATCTGCCTGCATGCTGGCTCGAGGAGTCTGGTTTTCGGATCAGTCCGGATATGGGATATCCAGATAAGGGTTACTCTACCTATATATGAATACATGCAACAGGCTGCATCCAA